>NC_086226.1:53657502-56057502 GCF_035770615.1 Melospiza melodia melodia | reverse complement strand
GTGTGTATGTGTGTCTTTTGTTTATTTTTTTGATAGATGGAGAGGATTCCACGCTGTGCACCCATCAGACTGTTAATGGTGAGTTTCATGCTAGCAGCTGTGGTCATGGCTGCGTGGTAATCCCTGGCAATGTGATTTTAATCTTAAATCACAAATCATCATGCCAGGAACCCAAACAGCCATAACATTAAAAGAAAGCTGTGTAGTTACACAGAGTATTGTACTCAGTATCTTTAGGTTTTATGTTATAGCTAACCATGCACTTCCACTCTGTAAAGTCAAAGGGGTAATTCTAGACTATTGCTAACACCTGCACACCATGTAATTTTCCTGTGCTAGATACTTACCATCAGAAACTTGTAGAAATTTTGATTTTATTGTTTCTGGCCTTCAGACACTTGAAGACACCTACCAGATTAAGATTAAGAACTGTTGAACGTAACCAAATTCCTATGAGTCCTTGATAATTGGGAGTACACTAAAGAGTCTCTTTAGCTCTGTTTTAAAAGGTGTCTCTCCTACCCCACCACTGATATCCTGCCACCCTACCGTCTGATCCACCTTTCCCAAAAAGTTTTCTTGGCAGGCACAATGCTTGTCTATCCAGAAGAACAACATGGCTTTTCATAATCACATTTGCTTTCCTAGTATCTGTCATTGGCTGTATTTCATATAAACATAGCAAAAAACCACTACAAAACCAAGCGGAACTCACAGTTCTAGTACTGCTAGAACAGAAGAAAATTAAGATTTTTGCTTGGTATCAATTAGGTGACAATGTTTTTTTGCTAAATTAGAAGACTGAATTTTGATACCACAAATCAGCTGTAAAGTTTGTGAACAACCACAGCAATCAGTCTGTAGGATGAGTCATATGATTAACCAAAAATGCTGTACTCTAAGAAACTTTCATACAAATCTTAATGGGTTATACATTAAACATGCATGTGCAGACACTGTAAGGCTACCTCCAACTGCTCAGACAGAGAATTGGAAAGTATCTTTGCAAATTTATGGCCTACGGCAATCATCATTCCATAAATATTTTTGCAATTCTGCTTTTTCTGGTGATTCCTCTCCTTTAATTTCATAAACAAGCTAGCTTCTTCCTGTTAAGGCTACTTTTCTTACCTCATAATCAATCTTTAAAACCTCCATACCCTTAACACAAAAAAACCTGAATTATCAGCTAGTTCTCACATGATATTTGCTTCGAAGTCCACAGTTTCATATTTCCACTGTGGGATCAGGCTTTTTTCAAAGACTATGCTGCCTGTCAAGTCAAAATGCAGCTCTATTAAACAGAAATGGTCCTTGCACAATTGAAATTTTTGTAAGCAGAGTTAGGAATACAGGATGGGAAACAACTGTAGGCAGAGCCTGGCCTTCTTTGGCCATTTGGACTTACAGTTGCCTCTTGTATAGTCCATTACAACAAAGCCATTCTCCACGTTCTCCAGCTATGCCTACATGTATGTAACTCACTGCTCCCGCTGCTGGGCTTAAGAAAAAGAAAAAAAAACAAGCCAACAAGACATGTAACAAGAGTTATTTCTCAGCCTAAGCAGCCACAAGTTGTATGGTATGCCATAGTTTACCACGTTCACTGAGCTCTGCATATTTTTTCTATATGAAGCAAAATCAGGATGTTAGGATTAAAATGAAAAATCACCTTTTCAGAATAACATCTCTGCCACCACTTTGGCTGAGGATGCATCCATATGTTCTTGTGCTGCAGCAAAGCATTTCCGTGCAAGTTCTTGTTGTTTTGCATCTTCATTCACCATTAATTCACCATAGAGATACACACCCATAGCCTGAAAGAGGAACATAACACACAAGCATCCTACCACCAGTAATAACTAGTTAGCTGGGTTTTTGTCACTGACCCTCTAGTATTCATTTAAACTAAAAATGAAACAAAACAGACAATCCAAAACACAGAAAATACCATTTACTCTCTAATGTCTAGTCTCTCCCCCAGAAGAACTAATTTTCTCTGTGTCTCTTTAGTCTAAGGACACTGGTCTATATGCTGTGTTGACTCTGCAAAAACAGATTATTAATTATTAATGTAAGGATTTTGTGTTATGGCATGACAAGAAAATCATTCCTCACTCCACTTCCCTTGCCACTGTTCAAGTTGAATACTGTTTCCTTTTACCAACTATCTGATTTTTTTCCAAATGCCCCTTAAGAAAAAAGCTTCTCCTTCCTTCAACAGGATACACATTTTCTTTCCAATTGTCATGTTTACTCACATATCCATGAGCAAAAACTGAAGTACTCCACTTTAAAATTCCCATTTGGCAATTCTGTAACTGGACATCAACTGAATATGGTCACATCTGTGTTTGACTCCCTTTATATCAGAGATACAGTTTAACATGCATAAATTCTGGTTGGGTATGAAGGCAGGCTTTTCCTAACCATTTATTCTGGACATAGCAGCTATAAAAAAAGGTAATGGGGCTCTTGTGAAGAGATCTGGGCCCCTTTGACCACTGCCAACAAAGCTCTGGCTAACTTAACAGGAAACTTATAGGAGATTGTCTTTTTTTTTCTGATGATACATTTTTTTCAGCTAATTACAGGAATTCAGTAAATGTTAAACTGCACTTACCAAAATAGGTTTACATATGTTACAAAATATTAGCAGCTTAGCACGCTGACTTTTACAGTTACTGTTTGGACTGGCAGGAGCAGAAAAATTTGGACAGCATTGAGAAAAAATAATTTTTAATGCTATTCCTCGCAATTTCTAGCATTGGCTGGTAAGCCTTAAAAACCTCTTCAGCCAGAAGAGACATTTAAAATGTAAAAATGAGAGAAGTAAAAGGAGAAAGTCCCAGAGTGGCAGGAACCTGCCAGACTCCTTGCCAATTCCCTAAGCACACTGTGACACCAAGAGAACCAAAACCTCAGATTTCCAAGGTTTGCAGCTGCACCAAGGTCTGGCAGCCACACAAATGGAGCTGGGCTCTCATTGAGAATTTTTTAAATGGTGACATTTTCTTACTATAGGAAGTACTTTCTCTACTCAGCATTAATAACTCTCCCCTAGGTCTAAATATTTATATGCAGTAAACACACTAGTGTTTTGTAGAACTTTAAAGGATTTAAACAGTCCATTTGCATTTCCCCCCTGACGTTTAAAAATGCCATGTTACATGATCAGTACAGACATGCAACTGCTCTAAGTACTAATCACACCAGAAGCTTGTCATGCCATTAACTATATGCACTGCTGGAGTAAATGAAATGGAGATTACATTAAAAAGTTGCAAAAAATTATTTCCCTACACTGCAGAAAATGTCTTTACTTGACATTCTTCTGTATGGTTTTATCAGCTCAAGGGTTTCCTGAACCCCAAACACCCAGGTTCTGCTGGTGATCATCTCCATCCTTTCATAGAATATAAATAGCACAATCCATGTAACTCCTTATGAAATAATGTTATTTTATGTCTTTTTTGTTTGTTTGTTTTAATACAGAGCTTGCCAAGAGCTCTGGGGCCTGTTCATTGGCTCAGATATAAAGAGGAGGTATACTTCCGAGCTAGAAGAACTCATGACAAACTGCAGTAATTCAGTTGTGCTGTGTTGCCTGAAAGCAGAAAATCCTCATTGGCTGTAAACAGCTCTGTTCGTTGTCAGCATAAAAGGTAAAGACATTAATATCTTGTCTAGATTTTGATGTATCTTCACCATCTTCTATTTTGTAACATATATTTAAATATTTAAAATTCACTCTAGGCAGTGAATGTCTCGATTTTATAGGGCTCATAGTGAATAAAGATACATAAAAGGGAAAATAGAAAAAGAACAAGGCAGCAGTGCAATCAGAATTCTAAGTTCACAGTGGCCTAAATGTAAGGCCATAGTAAGGGAATGATGTATGTCCAGCCTCTTAATGCCTTCATAATCCTCTCTTACAATGTTCCTACCCATGGAGGGGCTAGCATTCCCTGGATGTGCTATACTACTTCTGGCTGTCATCTTCAAAACTAAGGTTACCACACCACTGACTGCTTTGCACCTATCCCATACTTGCATTGACATTCACAGCCACACTTACCTTCCTCATCCTGCAAAAGGAACCTGCTGAGAAGTATCTTCCTAGCATCACTCATACCTCTGGCTTGCATAAAATGCAAGGAGAGGAGGAATTCTATCCTATTTCCCCACTTGACAGAGGATAAGCAGTCTTTAGGTTTAGGTGGCGTTGAGTACCCCTACCCTAAGTGGCTTCCTTAAACTAAATGTTTAGACGCCCACAGAAGAAAAAGATGAATACACAGCCAAGTTTTTGAGAAACTGCAGCAAGAAAATATACTTTTTGTTTTTTTTTTTTTTTATTTCAGCATAAGGGTGTTAAAAAGTTGATTGTTTTCAAAATGCTAGTTCAATGTAACTTACCTGATCCTCTCTAAGGAATCTCTCAATGTCTCCATACCCAGGCTCATATTTGTGTTTAATGACAAGTTCACACCACCGATGACGAACCTTTCAGAAGAAAAATAAAACTAGGTAAAAACAAACAAACAAACAAACAAACAAACCCTTGTATTTTGTCTGAGTGTTGATAATGTATCTGTACCAGTTTGGCTTTTTCAACTTTGTTGGGTTTGTGTCTTTTGGCAGGTTGCAGCCTGACAAGTCAGTCAGCTGGACAGAGGAGCCAGAACTCTGTGCCCCTCGGGCTTCAGAAACCCAGGATGCTCAAAGACAAACTCCGGATTCGGTGCTAGAAACTAACCCAGATCCAGGCACACATCTGCAGCATCTTCCCTGCCACTGTTTCCAGTCTTGACTTTCTTCCTTTTAAGTTAGGTTAGAGGTTATTTCTTTCATAGTGTCAAAAGGAAGGTGGCAGGAAACAGATTACCACTGCAAAGGTCTGGAGAAGCCACAAAATATAACTGATAATGTCCCCTATTTCAGTGCATCATACACATGATAAAAAGGCTTAAATGTAATTCTGTATCAGTATTAAATCCATGCCAAAAGGGTAAAAGTTAGATATCAACCCATGAAACAGAGAGCTTTCACTTAAATGAATCAGTTTTGCTACTAACAGATTTTAAGCACATTCTTAAACATTTAAAATTCATCTGCATTTAAAAAGCTGACATGCTGTTCTACCAACACACATTGATAAAAACAGTTATTGACACACTGTAACAAAGTTTTCAAGCAAATTGCAACTGAAAAAATGTTTTTACTTAAGTAGTATGAACATGAATTACATGTGTGTTGTCTTTACATTTTAGACTTTGTTCTTAGCCACTCTTGTGGCCTAAGTGTCATCTTACTCTCCAGTAAGGCTTTCCTGATTGCAGGCAGTGGTAAGCCTAACGTTTTATATTCCATTAGCAATTCAGCACTGATGGTAAACAAATGCAGTTAAGTGGAATAACTCCCAATGCTTCTGTTTCAGCCTTTTCTCTTACCATCTTTAAAAAGACAGGGCACCTAATGAAAATCAACTTTCATAGCAAGAGTGAAATGTCAGCAGTTTTAGTAGTTTTTGAAACTGAGTCCAAATTGTGCTCATATCAAGTATCTGAATAGGAACCTTTCTCTGAATGACAGAAGTAGGGATGAAATTGAGAACTGAAGACAGAAAGGGAGCATGAGGGAAAAGGTACTGTTGCTTTTGGAAATAAGGTTTTGAAAATAATTTCCTTTTCATCCTAGTCCCTGCCAACTTTTTAGCTCTGGAAAAAATTTCCAAGAATTACATTAGATTAGATGTCAATCCTATTAGCACAATAACAAGTCATAAATGCCCACATGTCCTGTGTACTTGACACCTTTTTTCAGCTGATTCCTTATACAAAATAGTTTGAAGACACCTTAGGAAAACAAAAAACTGTGAGGTTTTGGGGCTGGGTGGATTTTGCACTCACTGCTTTGAAAGACACTAAATCTAGAGCTAAAGTGCTGTGCATGATAGGGAATAACTGCTGTCTCTTACAGCTTTTTGCTGAATATAGCAAAAAAACCCCAACAGCTGCTAGGATTCCTACTAGTGGAACCACAGCTAAATCTACAAAAGAAATGGCTTTCCAAGATTCAATTCACTTTGCTGTAGATGCCCATATTCATAAGGCAGACCTTCAAAACCCTACCCAGCTGCTGCTTCTCTCAGGAGACACTAAATGTTTCTCCAGGAAACCTTCCCAGCTTTGTTACAGGGTATTTTTCAGCAGCAAGCACCTCCTTGCCCAGATGAAACTACCCAGAATCAAAACTTAACTATACACCTCTCCTATCTGTAAAACAATGTAAACACATTTAAAAGACTGCAGATACACTTTACTCCGCAGATTCTTCCATATATAAGAAACAATCCAAACAGAATTCCTAATGTATTCTGATAGCAAGGAGGAGAAACATGAGGAGGAGAAAGGTTCTGTTGTCCCCCACTGTGATCACTGCTCTTCTACATCTCATGATCCAGCAGTTACAGCACTTACCCAGGAGATAGGCAATCAAGTGCAGCTTCTGTGGCTGCTCATGACCTCAAACTGTGCCTTCAGTGAGGATATTTTAACAGCAGGGATGGGGCTGTCTTCATACCTCCTGGTGGAGCTGTTATTTCCCCTGCAGTTGTTAAAGTATTTATTGATGTAGAGGTGGAGTCACAAAACTTAAGGGCCTACATTTCTGAATTCTCTTTATAACAAGCAGGGACCTGGCTGAAAGAGCACAGAAGCCAGTTTATCCCCAGAACACCTTTCTTGGTGCAACCATTGTAGCTGCATTGAGAGCAGAAGGGAAGCTCTCTCTCTGAAGGCATTCTTACTTCCTGACATATTAACATCACGTATGACTGACACTGCATCAGGGCCTGAGCATCTGAGTTCCGATGGCTTTGGAAAACACAGAACTAAGCTATGCCTATTCCCTTAACTGTTCCTTCCTCCATATGGTTTCTGTCCTTGGCAACCAACATCTATTCAAATAGTTAAAAGGAAAAATATTTATTTGTTGAGTGAGATCTGAGACAGCACACACTTTTCTTTCTCTCTTTTGCTTTTTTCCCTTTCTTTCCCAGGGTGAGTACAAATCCCAGCACATTCCCAGACCTGAAACGCTGGCACTTTGCCAGCTGGGGCAGGAACAGCATGCCTCTTCTCCTCAGACTACACATTTGCCTCCCGTCTGCCCCAAATATTCCCGTGGCAGAGCAAACTGCAGGAGAGCCAATGTCTGCTGAAGGGCCTGTGAAACCATCAGCTCAGTCAGCCCTGCTCTCTGCCTTGTGCAAGACCCCAGAAAGCAGAGCACAGAAACCAAGGCTGGCTCTGAGTGCAGGAGGGGCAGGGGGCCCTTGCACAATGTGGACTGAAATTCATTGGTTACATTCCTGCCCCCTGCGCCATATGGTGTGTAGACAGCCGTGCTGCCCAAACTGCAGCTAAAACAGTTTCTCAGACACATGAACTATAAAGAAGGATTTTTTCTGATACTCCATACCCCTGAGGCTGATTCCACAAACATAAGAATTTTAGTCACATAAGGGTAGGGTGCAAAAAAAACCCCCAGTTCCCAGCGTCTCATCCAATACTTAGAGTGACAAGAGTAAAATGGGCCCCACAGCTTCACAGCCTAATGAATGAGTCATGCGAACAGGCACTTTCAACAAAACAGTTTCAAAAGGAAATTTAGAAAACCAAGTTGCTTGTGGTCGGACTGGGCTAACCATACCACATCCTGTGCATGCTCTTCTTGGCTTTTCTTTTCCTCCCAGGAGCAAACGCTCAGTGGCAAAAATAAGAATTCATTAGCTCTCTTGCAGTTTTCTCTCTGTATGTTTCCCTGTGCTCTTCTACAGTTCAGAGATTCACAGCATATGTCCTTTTGGCTGGTTACACCATAAACAATATAAACTAAACCTGAAAAGTAATTTACAGCAATCCATCCTGTTATTGCTGGCAGAAAGCACAGAGGACTTTGCTGGATCTGAAGCAACACCTTTAACTGCTCACCCACCCACCCACTCATGCTCTTATTGGTTTGGCAGCTGCAAGGACCCACATGCTGATACTGGCATTGAAATTTATTTTTGCAGCCTGCAATACCAGGGTGAGAGCTGTCCTCCCGAGTCCAGGACTGATGGCTGGCACTCCCAAGGACGGGGAAAAGTAGGTCAGAGGAGTGATGGAGCCTGCTGATACCTCAGGCTCCTTGTGGATGGACCCTCATTGCTTGGAAATTGCTTTGTCTTCCCACCTTGCTTTTGGAGATGGGGGAGGCCTCTCCACTGCCATGTTTTTAAGCTAAATGAATTTTGTAACTGCGTGTTTTGAAATGCAATACTCATATTAGTAGTGTATTTCTGAGGCACGGTCCAGTAACATGAAGACAGAAAGACTCAATGTCTCAGGTACAAAATTTAATTTTCATGAGTACCAGCAACATTGAGATCTAAAGTATTGGCACATACCTACAGGAAACATAATGAAGGGATGCTACTGCCAGACAGCAGAGTCCCAAATATGGGAGCAGCAGCTTATACAAAGAATTCCAGGAGCCTCATAATATCTTTTAATTTAATTGTAAGAAAAATACACAGTATTGCACAATATTATTTGTAACTCAAAAATACCTGCATTTAGATAGCTCAATGGAAGATACAAAGAGCAAAATTTTGCTTGCTCTGTTTTCAGACAATGCAAGCTGCTGCATGAGATTATTTGAGGGGGGGAAATTTACATAAAATATTCTAATAATCCAGCTCTAAGGCAGTCCCTTTAACAACCTGGGCCAAGACCTTTTGGGAGACAGTGCTTGAAGCTGACAGACTAAAGCTGCGTAAGGTACCAAATAGATGGCTTGACTTTCAAAAGAAAAGCTCCCAGTGACATACATAACTGAGAAAAAATATTTTAAAATATATTTTGAACATGTCTTAAATTAAAGAGATACTTATTGGTTTTGACCCAGGTGATAAATTGTTTTGCCTAATCCATGTTATTCTCCCCTGGCCCACACAATCACAGAATCATAGAATGGAATGTGTTTAAAAGGACTTTAAGAATGATGTAGTTTCAACCCTCCTGCCATGGCAGGGATACCTTCCACTAGATCAGGTAGCTCAAAGCCCCATGCAGCCTTGGTCTTGGATGGGGCAATTTCCACACAAGGGGAAATTTCTATGGGAAACCTGTTCCAGCATCTGTCCACTTTCAGAGTAAAGAAGTTTTTCAAATATCTAATCTAAGGCTACTCTCAGTTTCAAGCCATTCCCCCTTGTCCTGTCACTATACACTCTTGCAAACAGTCCCTCTTCATCGTTCTCACAGGCTCCCTTCAGGTACAAGATGGCTGCAATTAGGTCACTCCTTCTCTTCACCAGGCTGAACAAACTCAAGTCTTTGGCCTTTCCTCACATGAATCACAGAACCTCACAGAATCACAGCTAAGTTGGAAGGAACCCTTAAGGATAACTAAGTCTAATTCTCAGAGTTGCATACAAGCCAAAAAAAAAAAAAATTACTTCTGAGGTCTACCCATAAGATTTACAAAACAAGTAATTTAAACCATGCCTTTATTAAAGGGAGAAAAAAAGTTAGACTTTACTAAGCTTTTGGTTTGCAGAATGGGAGTCTAGCTTCAGGGAAAATTAGTACACTTTGCTAATAGCTGGATCCAATTTAAAAGGCGCCATAAGACAACAAATCTAAATGACAAAACAAAAACAATGTACTTAAAAGATCTTAAAGATCATTTGAAATAGAGTAAGAACTATTGTCCAGAAAAGGGGAACCTTTATTAAAGGTATGGGGCATCTGTGATCTTTACCAAATACAGGTTGAGACTCTATTGAAAAAATTATTTTAACAACTTGAGTCTTAAACGTTAATTAAAGAGTCTCAGAGGTCAGACTCCACTCTAATTCACAGAGGAAAAATAGAGAATTTTTTTGAAATAACCAAGCTATGCTACAACAGATTAATTTTAATTAACAATAAAGAAGCATTCCAGAGCACCTGGATGCTCTCTGTTCCATCTGAAAGCATTTATCGCCAGTCTCTTCCTATCTACAAATAAATTGGATTCAAATATTAGATAATTTGCCTACCTAATTAAGGAACAAATGATGCCAGAAAATATTTGAACTAAAAACCAGATTTTACAGTTGTTTAGCATGGAAGAATTGCAACCTAAGAACTGCCAATTTTACAGGGCATTTAATGACAATTTCTCCCCTCTATCTTAGCTGAAGTAGTTATTCTTTGATACACCAGTGGCTTTTCATTCTATATAGTCTGAATTTCAAGTGGGCACTTCTATCTTTTATGTCACAGTACACACAGACTTTTGAAGTTGAATTTGATTTCATTGAAACTTGTGCAAGTGAGGGATGCTGAGGCAGCTCACCAGGAGGAATGAACCAGTTTTTTGTGTTATAATTGTGTTGAGAGACAATCAGTTTGGCAATCTGAAAGAGTGTACTCAAAGAGCCAAAAACCTACTGGATGCAAGCAGAATGGATTCATCATTTTTACAAGGATTCTGTAATTGTGATTATTGTGTTTGCCAAGAGTTTGTAAGGAGACTGAGTAAAGAAGCCATCTATCAGCTTAAATTAGTTTTGTTTTAGACTGAAAACTGGACTCTTCACAGCCTAAGTTTTCTCTCAGGTCTTGTTGCGCTTGCTCTGACAGTACTGCAGAGCCCAAAGAATCTAAAGGCCAGATACAGCACCACAGCAGCAGCAATCTTTAAGGCAATTTTTCTCCCTGAGATCCTCATGGCTTCAGGGTTCAGTTAATGCTGTTTCTCACAGTGCAACGCTCTGTTTCAGTATAAAACCCTTAGTTTTCCAGAGCTACGGCCAAAATGATGATAACATTTCTAATTTTAAAAATGGCTATTTTATTTGAGTACTAGAATGAACCACAGTTCAGTAGCTGGACCTCAGGCAGATTGAGCTCATGGATCTCCACCATGCTCTGCATTTGACATCACTGATTGTATAAGCAGCCCCATGTACAAGGGATTGTACATGCCATTCCTGCCCCCTTGGACAACCTCCCTTCCTGCTGTGCAGCACTGCATGAGTATCTCAGCCCACTGACACCCCAGCAAAACAGAAAAAAAAAAAGCATGGTCGTTCAGGAAACCCTAGGGCAGTAATGAGCTGGCAGATCAAAACTTTGTCAGGAGCTAATTGTAATTTTGAGGAGGACTATGTAGAGGTCTAAAATAATTTAAAACCTGTAGTATGAGCTGATCACTAAAAGGTCACTTAAAAGCTAATTTTAGCAGAATATCAGATATTAGATTTTGGCAATATTGGTAGCAATATTCTACTTCTGTAATGAATTCTCCTTCTTCTGATTTGTACTTCTGCAGAGATCTAGCAATTGCACATATGAAGGGTGCTGGAAACAATGGAGAAAGACATGTAAGTCCCATCTCCTTCTTTAACAGCACTGATGAAGAGCTGTGGGTAGAGCTCATGCAGCAACTGCCTATATTTATTATTAGAAGAGAAAAAATGTGGCATAATCAAGGTCTGAAAGGCAAATTTTGTTGCCTGGTGAATGGCAGAGTGTGGGGCAGCTGGCAGCATTTGAACCTGTACCTGTGTTAGTGTGCCCATGGGCCAGGCAGCATGCTTCTGCTGCTGTGCAAGCCTCAAGCAGCAGCAGGGGCCCACTTGAGCCTTCTCACATTTATAAATGTGACTTAGGGGCATGTATTTCCTTCCTGACCTTTCTCCTCTGCTCCAACCACAAGCTCCTGTTCTAGCAGTCACACAGTTCTAGCTAACATGATGTTAAGAAGTTTATATAGTACCATAGCCTTGCTCAAGAGCAACCTCATCAGCTTCCACAGGCTGTGAACATGACTCCGCTTCCACCTGCAAATAAAACCTGAATCTTTCCCACAGCCAGCACAGAGGCTCTTTTCTACATGACCAAACAGAAGCCAGAAATCACAAAACATGCTGCTTCAGAAAGCCCAGGCAGAGCAGCAGGCAACCTTGCTGTGATCAAAAAGGCACAGCAACCAAAGGATAGCACTTCAGGAGAGGATTCACTCTTGGCAATGCAGCAAATGCTGAGGACTTGTTCGGAGAAGACAAATGCTATTTTTCCCCCCACTTCAGGCTTACAGTAGAGAGCTCCCAATTACAAACCAGACACTCTTCTCCCTATGTGGGCCCCATCTGTGATCAAGCACAGCTGTGTTGGTAGAAAAAAAAAGCTTCCAAAAGAAGTCAGAAAAGGCAAGAGACTAAGAAACCATGTCTAATCCTTTTTCAAAGGTGGCACTGGCTGTCTCTCTTCTGATGTCAAAGCTGTCACTGTGAATAAGAGGCTTGGTTGGGATGCCTAATTGTGTAATCTCAATGCTCTTCAGCCTGCTCCTCCTTACCCTGTCTAACAGGAGATGGATACAAAAGAGGATGGTCTCTAGCAAACCAACAGTGATTATAGGAAAAGGACCCGTAGAACGTTTAGATGAGGAAAAGGCCACCAGCAGCAAAGCAGTGTGACAGCTTCAACAGCACTGTCTGAGAGACCACATTGACATGGTGCCTGAAGGCTTTTCTCACAACATGCACATTTGTGCTGCCACTGTCCCCACGCTGGGGAGAGCAGCTCCTATATCATAGTGCATGTAAGGTAAGGAAATGTTTAACACAGCATGTTAACTCACTTAATTTCAAAAACAAGGGTTTTAAAAAATAAGACTTAATTTAAAACATAGATACACTATTTATACTGGAACCAAAGGCCTTTGCCTGCATTTTCACTATTGCCTGCTCAGCATGCTGGAGCACCAGTGCCATTCACAGCTTGCAGCATGATGAAGATGGCAGAAAAGATGTCACCATCTGCCTTTTCAACAATTTCACTGGAGATGTGTGCTGAGCTTCACTTTGCTGTGGTGCTGCCAGCTCTCAGGGGCAAGGCTGCCTTCTGGCTGGTGACAGAAACAATGCTTGTGCCACCTTGCCTGCTCTCAGTTCTTGCTCCTTCCCTCCCCGGCAGGGTGCTCTGGTGAGGATGGCTGCATGTGTGAAGACACAGTCTGAGGGTGAGTATGGAGAGGGTGCTGGGGGTCAGGAAATCCTGCACCTCAGAGGGAGGGGAGGGAAAATCAGGTCCCAGCCTAAGGTGCAGCCAACATCAGAGGGGTACTGCAGGGACAAGACTCATGCCTTCAGGAAGGTAAGCTTGGCTGCGGCACATGTTCACATCCAAATGGACACTTTTGCCAAAATGCAGCAACACAACTGTCTGCCATCTCAGATACAGCCCCATCCACATTCCCTCTAACAGCCTACTGAAACACCTATCTACAATAATGGCTAGATTATGACAGAACATAGAATGGGTTGAGCTGGAAGAGACCTTTAAGATACCTCATTCCAACACCCCCACCAGTGGCAGGGAAACCTTTCACTACACCAGGTTGCTCAGAGCTTTATCCTACCTGACCTTGAACACCTGCCAGGGATGGGGCATCCACAGCCTCTCTGGGAAACCTGTTCCAGCGCCTCACCACCCTCACAGTAAAGAATTTTTTCCTAACAGCTAGTCTACACCCACCCTCTTTCAGTCTGAAGCTGTCACTATCCCAACAGTATCTCTGGAATCAGCAGAAATTTTTATCACCATAGCAAGCAATTAAAACACTTCTCATTACCACTGTCTCTTCTGGCTGTCTCCAGATAGAGTCTGCTTATAATTTTTATCTATATAGTGTCTGCATAAGTGTTTCAACACAGATTATTTACATATGCACATAAAAGCATGCTGAACTTATAAATCCAAACTTATAATGGGAAAAAAAGGACATAAACATATACATCTTATAGAAGTTAGACTCTGAAGAGTTTCAGATAAGCACACCAGCAGTCTGTTATAAATTATTATTAAATTATATCTCCTGTTCAGCAAAAGGAAAGGCTGCTGTAAGGCAACAGTAAGCTATCCCCTTTGCCTAATGCCCCTCTCTCTTATCCCTCTGCTTTTACCTCACCTGTCTTGTAGCTAGAGGCAAGAAACCTTTTATCTTTGGTCTCCCACAGTGACTGTGGTCAAAACATTTGTTATTTCCAGGCAAGATTACTGTCATAGACAGAATCTGGAACTCCATACGAAAATAAGACTCAAATTCCAAGCAATGAACAATGCAGCTGCCTGTTTTTTCCATAACTTAGGTCACAGCCAGTCTACTCAGTCCATGCTCACATCCTTCTAATCTCCCATTGCTTAAAACCTGGATTTCCAGTTTCAGAATAATTACATACAAGGTTTTTACTCCAAAGACAAAGACCTTTTGCATCACTCTTATTTTTCCTTTTTCAATGCCCAGCAAAAATTCTTAAGTGAAAAATGCATTGATTTTATAAAATCTGAAGAAATATGCTCATTCATGCAATGAGAGCATTTTGATTTTTCTCTGTGTTTGACATTTTTTAGTCATCTTCTCCACTTCTTTTATTCCCTGATGCTGGAATGCAGTGATGATTGTTGCTTAGGACAATGCTTACACCACACAAAACACAACAAAATTTCTCTTCTTTCTCAGAACACTGCAACTCCAACTGGCACAAGGGTTGAAAGTAGGACAGCAGACTTTACCCACATGTTATTAAGTCAGTGACTCAGTGGTGGAATCATATCTGCATGGTTAAGAAATTATATCAGAATCTGCACCTTTGAATTGTCCTGCTTCTTGAAGTATTTAGACCTCACAGGGCACAGAAGATTGTTTCCAAATTGTGGTCCTATTCAGGCATACCCTGCATCTGCAGCCAGCCTTCAAACAGGAATGAGAAGTATTAGACAAGCTATTTGGATGAAGTCTCAAAAAAAGTTTATTTTAAATAAAAATATTTTCAGATTTTTTTCAGAATTAAAAACCAAAACAAGCCAACCAAAAAACCTGCCAAAGAAAGCAAACCTCAGAGGAACATCCCTACTACTGACAGCTAGGGGATTTTGTTTGCATTTTAGAAGTACGCCCTCCTTGTCAAAGGCACTATGCCAGTGCTATCATATATATGTAAATAAAATAACTTTTAAAATTTCATAACAAAGGCTGGTGGTTTGTATTACAGCATCGGGTTTATACTGCCCGACAAAGAAATATTGAGTAAAACTTTATGTAGAGCAATTGCATCCAATTCAGAAAACCTTTAGGTCTGAGTTCAGAAGCCCAGAGGACTCTACTTCATTCTCCTTGTGGGACAATAGGACACAGAATTATCTCCAACCCCTTCCTCCACAGATTCTTTGGAAAAGCAGTAATAAAATGCCAAACTAACCCAGTTGCATATTTGGTTCCCTCCTACCATCAGCTCCTCTGCTTTCCAACTTGTGCTAAGTTTCTGGACTGCAACACAGAGAAAATTAAGTTCAAAACTGGTAAGAAGAATCAGGTGATAAGTGAACAGCGCCAGTAATGGCAGCAGTCAGGGCACAAAAACTCCTGCTCATGCCACCAGCAGCCACTGAGATCATTTGGAAAAAACATGTTGCTGTTGGCTCCTGGAGGGGTGTGGGACTAGGAGTGCTGACTGGTGGAGAGCTATTTCCAGTGCTCCACAAATCTCGTGTTCTGATCATACCCTTCAGCAAATGCTGATGGAGGGATTTTCTGTTCTTCTCAAGTGGCTGGAAAAGCCCCCCTACTTTGCATGTGGAAACAAAACAAACCCAAATTATAGCTACTGGAGATTATCCTTCAGCCAGTCTTACAAATTCATCTCAACACATCCACTCAGTCACAATAGGCACATGAGCCAGAGTGAGTCTCATGGGAGGACTCCCATGGCTGTCACTGGAAGCGTTTTTCCCTCATCTTGTTCCAATTTTCTTAGCTTTGAATTTTGGACCTCATCTTTGGGAAGCAAGTGCCACCTTCCTAAAATCTACCCTTTTCTAAGCTCCTTTCACTGGGAAAAGATCCAACTCCTGCAAATGCACGCTTTTGAAAAACTATCTTAACCAATATCAATATCAATACCAATACTGTCTGTGCCAAAGAGCCTGCAAATTGTATTTAGATGTAACGTGAACAAGAACATGAAACACAGTGAAGACTGAAATTTTTTCAAGATCACAGAGGCCATGTTGCAAGTGGCTGTGGCTTCAGTCAACACATTTATCAGCAAAGTGGACAGTCTACAATATACCCTGAAATTAGCCCTTTTTCTAGTGAAAATGGGAAGGGCTTTCTATGACAGAGATATATTTGCAAGGATTTGCATAAGGAAGTGGAAGTAGAGCAGGGAAAAAATAGTATTTCTGTGAGGATGTGTGTGAAAAGCCTCAGACTGATAATAGTAAAGAGATTTCCCTTTGTGAAAACATATATTTCTTCTTTCTTTTTCATTTAATGAAAAGTAATGGCTGAGTCTACAAACCTCAAATATGATTTATGCCAGAAACAAATCTACCCTGCAGACTAACTCGTCTACAGAGCCTTTTCTAGGTTCCTTATTATACTTTTCTAGACTACTTATATCAGGTTCCTGATGTGCTAACTGTAATTCAATTGCAAATAAAAAATTATTCAATGTAGCCATACTTATGTCTAGCAGCACAATAATGCTTTAACTAAAATATTCAGAAAGGAAAAGACAGGTGAAATTTATTTTGCACTCCTGGTAAATTTTCACAGTAGATTTCTAAGTCCTGCAAAACATATTGTCTTATCCAAAATAACACATCTCCTCCTGACTTGAGCTGAAACTGTGTAATAACCTGTATATTTAAATACAAAATAAGTACAGAAACTATTTTTACTCTTGCAGAAAAAAAATCACTAGAAAGCAATGCCCTGTAACAGAGTCATCAGCTCAAGATGTCACCTTTTTTATCTTCTGATTTGGTGCTTCATACCAGCAATGACATCAGTTAAGGAAAAGAACCCAGGTGGTTCTCTCCCTGTGGTTGCAATGCCACTATCTGAAACGTGCCTACCTGTTGCTACACAGCTGAGTCAGGAAGGACTGGCAAGCCTGTGGAGGTATTTGCAATACATTACTAACTCAACTCAAAAGCTGAACACTGCTTCCGAGTCCCTGCCCCAAGGGAGGACTGGCTCAGTGCTTGTGCTGAAAGTAAAGCTCACCAAGTGCCTTCTTCAAGCGTGCACTGACCTTTCCCAAGCAGTTCCCTTTTCCCACCCAGTTTTACGGTGCTGTCCACCCAGCTCTGTTCCATAAGCGTGCCTTCAAACAATGCCCATCCACAATCCGCAGGACAGCTGAATTATGCAACCTGAGAATGTGCTCAGCTCAACACAGTCACCATCAGATGGGAAATTACAAAAATTCATTTGTACTTCCACATCTGCCAGCTTTTCACAGGCTAGGAAAGATCAATGAACCACAGTTATTTTGCCATAACAGAATTCTCACCACTTGTAGGATGATAAGCACCTTAGATGGTTTGTGTGCATTTCTGTCAGTGAAATAAGATGCCATCACTTCACAGCCTTGGTCACACAGGCAGACCTCATGCACAATGAAGTACTTGTGCGAGAACAGCTTTATGCCACCCACATGACTGATGATATTATGATCTTAACTCATTCTACTCACATTTACACCAGAAAGAGTTCTAGTTTCTCTTTTCTCCCCAAAATATACCACATTATGATCCCAAATACAGGGAAAGCATTATATAAGTGAAGAGCATTTCAATCTGCTTGCTGAGACAAGGAAACACAACAAAGCAACTTTCCATATGCTGTGCAGGCAAGAAAAAAGTGATATCTGCAGTAGGAAAGAAAGGAAAGCTAACTCTACAGTGAAAAATCTGGGGAAGTACACCATAAATATTTCTGCTCCATCCACATTCTGTACTTTTTATCACCACTTAGATAATTCAGCAACAAGTAAAACACACTTGCAGAAATATCACCAAGTATTAAATAGGACTGAAAGTGTCACACCCACTGTTCTTCTCCTATGGCTGTGATCTTCCTGTCACATTTTTCATTATTTTGCAGGTTACTCAGCCATTCTGTGCCCTTGTGTGCCCACAAGTTACAGGCCTTTGGCCAAATGAAGAACAGAAATAAGGGGAGTAATGAGAGGACTCACCTAGCTAAGAGATTCATTGACTGTTAACCCAGATCTCATGGTGCTTTCGTAAATGATTTACTCCACTTTATTTATATGGAAGTTCTCAATAGCTTATTCAAATGAGATAAGATTGCACTGTCATATCAGAAGAGATGTCATCAAGGTCAGACTGATTTTAAAAAATACTAGACACCCAAAACTTTCCATGTAGACCAACTCTCCACATTCTGCCAGACGCTAGATATTGAATAAATGAAACAGCTGTCTAGAACAGCCACTTTGGAAAGAAACAAGACAAAAACAACAGCAGACCCACTTTAAATTTTATTATCCCACTGTGCGGTCTGATGGCAACTGTAGCTGCTGCTTTATAACATATCCTATTTCTCCTCAGCCAGCTGAACTTACAGCTGGACTTTGTCATGTTCAAAATACAGCCAGCTTCTATAATGCTTCTCTTCAATGCAGGATGTGGTATGTCATGGAGATGTAGCCTGTGCATGAGTTATTTTGTTATGTAGTGGGAAGCAGCACAACAAGACAGGGGGAACAGGAAGAGAAAATTGAGGACACAATCCAATTGCTTCCCACTTGTCTGACACTACTTGGCTGAGCCACAATGGGCTGAAGGCACAGAGAGAAAAGACGGGAAATGGCGATAAACTTTGAAACCTTTATTGCTTTTAAAACAAAGAT
The DNA here is from genome assembly GCF_035770615.1 of Melospiza melodia melodia. Classification (NCBI taxonomy): domain Eukaryota; kingdom Metazoa; phylum Chordata; class Aves; order Passeriformes; family Passerellidae; genus Melospiza; species Melospiza melodia. The sequence goes on along the minus strand of NC_086226.1, from coordinate 56,038,733 downwards.
CTCTTGGATATGCTCAATTCAAAGAGCTCAGATCAATGAATTTAAACTTTTGAAAACAAACTTGTAGTTTTGTGTCTTCTCAGATGTTCCAAGGTTTGAGGAATAAATGGAAAATGAAATAATTATTTGTTACAGAAGTGGACTGCAAAAAGTGGAAAGGAGTCACAAATTATGAAATTTGGCAGACGCCCTACAAGCCTCTCTTGGCATCCAAGACTAGGGGCAGACCTATCTGGAAAGTGATTAAGCCATTCACAGTTCTGGCTCTTGTGGCTCCAAAGTTAGACATTATGAATTGCAAATATGTTACTTAACCTGTGATTTATTTTTTGTTTGTTAAAAGAAGCATTCAAATGTCTGTTCAAGTAGGAAGATAGACATTGAGCCTATGTATCTGCATTGAAGCCTAATTTGAGAGGAAAGGAACTGCACTGAGTAGGTGCAAAGATCTCTTCAAGAGAGATCAACCTTTACATTCCAGGCAAGGACTTTCCATGCTGTACTTGTGCAGGACAGATGGACCCCCAGAAATAATCTTCAAAATTATTATGTACAAATTTTAAGACCAAAATTTGTGAAAATACATAAAAAAACCCCAAACTCCTTTGTGTACGTAGCCTCTCACACTATTGGCCATATCATTATATCATTGCTTATCCCTACTCGAAGATGATTGTGAATTTAAATGCTACTTTTCAAAAATAAGGAAACAAGTTTATTTCTTAACTTTTTGCTGCTAGATGGGACACAGCTGACAACCTCACTTCCAAAAATCTTGGAATAAACCCTCTGACACTGAGAGGTTTTTTTTAATTGACCTGCATGCAAGTTTTTTATGTTTTTATTTTTAATAATCCATTTGTGATGTTTAGCTACTGAGGACACTTGAACTCCAGTAATACAGCAGGATCACTAGAAGTGATTTGTGTATCCACAAACTTAATCTAGACAAGAACAGGCTCAGACTGCAGTTCTTTGCCCTGGGGTTACAACAACAAAAATCCCCCGTGCACATACAAGAAATGAGGCCCAAATAGTCTGTTCCTCAGACTAGATGAGGCCATGGGAGCTGGTTCCCTTTAAAGGACTGTGGGTGCCTGGGGTCTGATGACTGGTAAAATACTAATGCTAATGTTATCTTAGGTGTACTTCTAAGTGAGTTGTCTGCTAAACCCTTGGTTTCACCTTGTAAAATAAAATTGAGATTATGTTAATTTCATAGAGGTCCTAATCTTGATGATTTGTGGAGGTTTCTCACAAAAACATTCTGATAGATTGTTTGCGTACTTTTACATTAACACTGCAAGGAAAAAGGAAAGCATGAAAGTGAAGAGGAAGGAAAAAACTGAAAAACTGAAGGTTGTGACAATTCATAGGCATGAAACAGCAACAACAACACAGCTATTGCTTTGATCTATGTCCCTGTTAATTCCTCTTCCCATAATAGAACTTCTGACATTTCACTGGTATTCAGATGTGATTAAAATGTATTCTAATACCTATAAAAAGAAATGTTGGTTCAAGTACTAATTAAAAATAAATCTGGCATTTGGAAAACTGTATCAACAAAAAGTAAAAAGGTGCAATAAACAGCAGCAATTGAAATGTTGGGTTTTTTAATTTATTTTTTTCTGAGAAGGTAGATATCTGTTTTATCAATCTTTACGTAAAGGTTTGGATTTCCGAGTCTTTCCAAGCATCCACACAGCAACTTCAGCCGTAAGAGTAATAAGACAGATTTTGATCTCTCCTTCAATTCTAATAATTGCCACAAAGTTCCAAGAATAACAGGGTAAGTCAAGCAGGCTTTCTGCAACCTACTGCAAGGTAGTTTTTAAATAAACAGGAGCCAAATGTTAAGTTCACCATATTCCTTCATTGCACAGTAGCTTGGTCTATGCTACATCATAATTAACCCTTATTTTATACATACATACATACATACATACATACATATATATATATATATGTACACACATAAACACACACACACATCTCTAGACTCCTTTATGTTCATCTCTGACTTTCTTACCTCCTCCTAAATACTGCATACTTGAAGCAAAGGCTGTTTACAAGGGTGCTTTCGTCCACCACTTCTGCATTAATTTTCAGAACTCTCCCAGCTCAAGAAAACCATAGGACTTAAAAGAGTCCTCTCTGCACATGGTAATAAAGATTTACCGGTTTGCCTCCCAAAGACATAAAGCGCTTTGGAGCAGGGATGCTACCCTTTATGATATCATATAAAGCAGTGTTTTCCTTGGGGGCTATTAATGTCACCAGTACTTAGCAGAAGCAAGTGAGAAAAACATTAAATTAAGGCCCCAAACCAGAAAACACTGTAGTCTCTCTGGAAAGCTAACTTTCCTAAATCCTGAGTGAGACTTTGGAGCAAGCAAAGAGGAACAATACCAGCTGATAATGGGGAAAAATAATTTTAGACTAAAACAGACATGATTACATTTGGAGACATATCACAACAAAAACAAACTAGGCTCCACTACACAGAAAAACTTAGTGAAAAATTTAACACTTGAACAAATGTGCTGCCTAATGTACATGTAAAATAGTTTGGACATCTGGGTTGTGCTGTATTTTACTACCACAGTATGCAAAACACACCTGAACCTACCTACACAAAACACAGAGAAACACTGAGTTATTATGGCACATGAAGATGCAACAATACTGGAGTTAGGATCATTCAATTTCAGATTCAGACATGAAAAAAAAAAATCCTGTAGTGAGCCTGGTTCCTAGTGGAACACTGTTTTTCCTAGTCAACAACACAGTGGCATACATTAGAGAGATTTATTTTTACATGACTTACCTCAGCATCTTGCTCCTGGAGCTGGTAGGTTCTCTCTAAGCACTGCAGTATTCTAGGACACAATGTCTTCTCCTCCAAGAGAAACTCCAGAAGTAAGACCAGCTGGTCAGGGAGAAGCTAAAAGAAAAATAAATGCCATGTGTGAATGAAGATCTCTACTGGCTGAGCAATGTTAATGGAAACAAAGTAAAGAGGACAAGTGTGTGGTAACCTGTGTACTTCCAGCATGTGCTTTAAATACAACTTGGATCTCTAGCTGGTTTCTGAAAAACCTCAGGGTTTATGTGTCTGTGTTCTGGAAGACTGTGCTGGGGCACATCTAAAACATGCTTGTCTTATTGAAATAGAATCATAGCTTGATAAGTAAGATCTTTATGGAATGCATAAAATAAGTAATTTTATTTTGTTTGGGTTTGAAGAGAGAATAATTTACAGTGTATAATTTGAGAAATCAATGAGGGGTATGAACGTATAATTTTTAGAGTGGTGTTTTTATCTGATATACAAGCATTTGAGTGATTTGTTTGCACTGAACAAAGAAACGCCACACAAAATAAGTGACCCACCAAACAACTGTTGTAAAAACACATTCTGAGGCATATTTTAGTGCAATGAGTCACAAACCATCCATCCTTTCATGGGAAATATGCATGAATGTTGTATTTGTGGCACACACAGTACAGCATCTACACACAGATATATATTCAGTAGTTTCAGTTAGTTTCTTGACTCATGGACCTATCATTTTGAACTGGAACCTAATGTAATCTAAAAAAAAAGCACAAGATTCTGTTGTAGCCAGTGCTTAAGTGCTCTGTTTAATAGGCTTATTGGATGAACAAATAAATAATTCAAACAGAGCTCACAGAGAAATTGCACCAGCTGCCAGGAAACATCTCTTGGAAATTCAGGCTCCAAGGTGATCAGTCAGAAGTTTGTTATATGTCCCAAAACTTTCCCCACTATTCATCATTGCAGGGCACCAGGCGAGGAAGGGGAAAGGCAAAAGAATGTCAGTAAAGCTTTTGCATACAAAAAGAAACCAATCCTGCTCACTTCTAATGTTCTTGAGACAGACTAATAAAAAAGACATCCTGCTACTTTGACAGTACTCCCAGCTTTCACCACATCTGGTGATTTTCTCTTACCACCTCGCTGTCTTGCCCATGTCTGCTTTGCTGAGACAACGCACTAAGCAAGCATGAAAAGAAGTCAGCTACAGACAATGCCTCTTCCAACAACACATCCCACAGCCAGGGCTGTTTATGTGCACTGAGCAAGACCAGACTTCTGATCTCAGATCTCTGAGTCCATGAAGATACCCAGGATCTTCTGATAAGTCTTAATCTGTTAAATATCTACATTAATAACTAATTTAGCAACATGTCATTTTCTTCCTTTTTAGACTAGTATCTAAATCAGAATAAAGAGGAAAGGGCATGTCTATAATGGTAATGCTTTGGTTTCTTTGCATTTTGATTTCTTTCCATTTTTTATTGGTAAAGTTGTATTCCTGAAGATTGAAAATATCCCACATCTTACTAGCACTTAGTGAAATATTTTGTAAGTAATATACCAAAGCCTGCCAATCACATGGTATTTTTTAAAGTGGTCATTATTTAAAATTCAATATTTAAAAATATTGAATATTTCATTTCAGGACAACTAGTAAAATATCAGCTTAAATACTTATTACGAAGTCTAACAGCAGCTGCCAGGGGTTGGTGAGACAAGTTAAAAAATAAAACAGGGAAAGTTTCTGGGAAGTGACACTACTTGGAAAAGCAATTAATTCTGAACATTAATAAAATACAAAATGTTGCACAACACCACACAAAGAAAGGTAACTTCTGATCTAGACAGTTTTCACTGTTAACTAAAAAGACAGAGGAACAATACTTAATTTGCAGAAGCTATGGAACAGTTGCTTGAATACATAGGTATGTAGAACAGCTGAGTATTTTATAACGTATCTGCAGTATAATAGCTACACAGATTCACCCACGAAAAGCTATTGTTTAAGGCAGCATTACAGAAGCAAACAAAAGAGCAACAGCAGAGTAGCAGCCATGCCCTGAATTTACATCTGTCTAGTGCTGCATCATGGCTAAGTTTTTTCAGAATTACTGGCTAAACTCTGAGAGTCAGCAAAACAAACAAACAAACCCCAATAAAACAAACAAACAAAACCAAGAGTGCATGAAGTGTTTGGACAATGCTGTCAGGCATATGGCGTGATTACTGAAGTGTCCTGTACAAGGCCAGGTATTGGACTCGATGATCCTTGTGGGCCCCTTCAAACTGAACATCTGCTGTGATTCTATGAATAAGACCATGGCTTCTGCTGTTTTCCCACGTTCCAGGTGCCCAAGATGGCACCTTCCATCCCAGTTTCTATCTCACGGATTAGTCAGAGTCCAAGGCAGGAGCCAGTGAACACGGGCAGAGAGGGCCGGCGCTGGCAGGGGAGCGCGGGCGGGCAGGCCTCTCCCTGCAGAGGCACTACTGTGCACCGCTGTTACGGTCTGTTCTCCGACCCGTTTCTGACAGAAAAGGAAGAACGTTCCCATCTACACTTTTAACCTTTCCTTTCAATAAAAGAGACTCTGCTTTAAAACCCTAACTTAGGCCAAGAGACAGAAAATCGCAACCAGAGTTTCATGACACCAGCTGCTACAAAATTCATTCAGGGTCGCAGACATTTTCTTTTCCCCACACACAACAATATGAGTATCATTCTCACCAAAGCAGTCTTTTAATGGTTATAAATAAGCTTCAAAAATTGCACTTGAGTTTTCTCTCAGAAACCCCCCTCTCACTGTTTTTTGTTTTCCTACCACCATTCTTATTTGTCCTGCCCACCTGTTACTTTCCATCTTTCATACCAGGAGAATTGTTTGGGGTGCATGTTGTCAATTTTCAATTTGTTTGCCTCATGCTTAATACAAAGAGGTCCTTGCCTTATGTTAATCTAAACATAAATACTGTAGAGACCTAAATGCAAATTTCTTTTCAAGAACTGTATAACCACTTTCCTTTACAACAACTCATATTCTGTGAATGCATATTGAATATCTAACACCCACAGAAAAGTACACAACACAGACACAGCAAGTTACAGCAGGACAATCATTACACTCTCAAGTTGTGTCTTCAGGCTGAAAACATTCCGAAAACAGCCATAACACCGTAAATGCAAAATTTCAGTGCTCCTCATAAAATAAAATAAAAATAACCCCCTCATACTCTGAACTGGAATATACACAATCAAAATGTTCAAACATATGCAATTATGAAAGCAGATTGTTTCAATCACGAAATGTGGCAAGGATCAAGAAATAGTTTTCATTATGTCAAACTGCTGCAACAGCATCTATTTATACTGTAAAGTAGATAGTTCCTGCCCAACCTATGCCTGCTGCATAGAAATCATATTACTTTTCTCAGGGCTGGCCCTCCCCCAGCTGTGACTATGGACACTACAAAGAGGATATAAATGAATATGTTGTAATCAAGCACACTAGAGGTTTCCTCTCATGTCCCATGTAATTAAACATCATCCCCTCTATAAAGCTGTATCCCAGCACAGTATATATTATCTTGCCCTTAAGACTGTAAGACTTCTCCTCCAACTCTTCAGCCTTCTGAAAGAGTTCACTTTGTTCTGCCACTAAACAACCATTTGTTCTCTGCTTCCCCTAAGTTACCTGATGTGGCAACTCCAGTAAAGAGGCTATTACCCTTAAAACAAACTGTGAGTGATAGGGAATATTAAAACTGGCTCTGTATTTAAAAAATGCAAGATGAAAGAAATAAAGAAAACATAAACTAATTGAAAATATAACTGATATCCACTGTATACTAAATCTCTTGGAAGTAAGAAAAGCATACTCCGTATTTTATTCATATCAGTACACAAAACACTTAAGCCATTATACTGTGTTACAAGAGTATCTTACTAGATTAGTAGGTTTGAAAGGTCCTCTACAAATAATCTTTGAACAAAACTATGAATTTTCAAAGTACAACCCCTAATCTGTAAAAAGCACAAAGAAAACAAATCTTTCCCCTTCAGAGATCTGGTATAGCAGCTATAGAGGTCATCGATCTCACATGCCCGAAGACCACCCACACGTAAGAGAGTATTTATCAATTCCTAAATTAACAAACACGATAAATGCACGATTCACCCTTTATACTAGGAAAAAAAATTGCCACTGAAACATTTGACTACTGACCTTTCAGCCATGAAATGTGACACATATATATCTACTTGAGTTGATCCACAGCACCAGCACTTGCACTGCACCCCTCCACCAGGACACAAATCACTAAAGTTGTACAGCTGGTATGTTGAATATCCCATTTGCTCCTGCCTGCACTTGAATGAAGTCATTGAAAGCCTCCTTGGAGGGAAAATCTGCCTCAGACTAATGCAGCAACCGATTGACAGTGGCGTGATTTCTATTATTACTCCATTATCACACTGGGATCTGCGCCTAAATGAGCATACTTCCTCCCTGATGCCATTTCCTTTTATCCTGGCTCTAGTCTAAAAGTGGATCAATGGGAGTAATATATATGATGTCACTTCAATTTACAGCTACTGCCTCCCTCTCTCGCATGCACAAATAGATCAATTCTTCCCAAAAATGGTTAAAAAATGCACAGGGAGAATCTTCTCTGAGAAAAGGGTTCTCTGCTATATTTGTCTGTGTAACCACAGCAAGGAACTGTTTACACTGAGCAAAAAACAGGGGGGAGAAGGAAAAAAAAATCACTACTGTGCACTGAAAAAAGCTGGCTGAAATACAAGAAAAACAAGGCCTTATAGAGAATTAAAGCAATTTGGTCTTTGAAAATTACACAGAAATGTTTAAAGTTTTTAAGGCACACATAAGTATATTTCTCCTGTACTTGGTGGAAGATAATCTTGTGTCCTATCCCCAAAAACACAAAAGGTATTTTCATTTATATATTTACAGTGTTTTCCCAAGTCAAACCAAATTCCTTCCCACTCCCCTCTTAGGAAAGAAAGAGAAAACCCCCACTCCATAGCTCAGTTGTGAATAGTTCCCTTCAGAAAAAAATTGATCACAGAAACATTTAGGTTGGAAAAGACCTCTAATATCACCGAGTACAACCACTAACCCAGCACTGCAATGTTGACCATTAAACTGTGTCCCTAAGCACCAAGTCTAAATGTTTTTTTTAAATACCTCCAGAGAGAGTGACTCAACCTTGTGCAGCCTGTTCCATCTCCTCATAAACTTCAGTCAAGAAAGCAATGCTACTAGTCCAGGAGACAGGATTTATAGGTCCAGATCATCTCTGCAGTTTTACTTCACATGGTCAAACAAATCCCCGAATGAATCTCATTTTATAAACTCTCCCCCACTGCCTTGAATGCTTTTTTCTGCGGGCTGCAACTAAATAAAAGTGTTGTAGAGCAAATCCCCTTATTCCTCAAACTGTTAAGCAAATTGGTAGCTTGAAAATTCAAAAAAGCACTGTTTACTCAACCATGTTTTTAGCCAGATGTTTTCATTGTCTATCTCAATATTCTTCCGATGCTGATCAGCACAGTGACTTCTTTTAAATGAACACAAGGTATGTCCCCCCCACCAAGGGCTAAAATGTATTCATATCAACTAGCATATAAATAAATATCAATTAAAAAATGTCCACATTTACAATTGTTAAGTACAGTAGTGCAATATACTAGTGAAAAGAGTTTAACTCTGAAAGAACTAGTCTGCTGTTTGATTAATATGCAGGGGGGGAACGTATTCTGCAGCTGAAATACGCTTTGAACTGGCTTGCAAAATAAAGCCCATCTTTGCCACAGGCTGACAAATTTCACCAGCACGTAGTGAAAAAGACAGCTCTGCTCAACTTCATTTAGGCCAGTTTGTTGACTTCTCCCTTGATGAAAAGTCAGCTCCCCTTTCAATGTTTATGAAAGATAACTAGTCCTCACTATATTTAAAAGCAAAATATCTCAGTCTGTAACATATTCTCATCTACTTATGAACTGCACTTGTATGATATCTCTTCCCACTGTGTGTGGTTTATCTGTATCTGTTCAGTTGGCTCTTTCTATGCTCAGCAATTCATTTTTGAACACAACTATTTTAAAAACACAAACCAGGAACTGTACCTGGTAATTATAATGAAAAATACATTCCTATGAACTTTGCTTCAAAGGGCCTTATTTCAAAAATTAGTAATTCCAACAAGTTGATCAACATTTCACTTGTGTTATACTTCAAAATGCTTTTTCTGGGACATTCATATCTGGCATCACCTACTTCTTACTAGTATAACATAAAAATGACACAGACCAATTTATTTAATAAACAATTGCACTGGCATTTTGTTCCCAGTTACTTTCCTCTTTATAATAGCAAAATTAAGGCTGTTTTCTGAAAGCAGATAAGCTCTGTCAGGAATAATTTTAAGGCCAACACATACTAAAACACAAAGGTTTGGTTTGTTCTGGCCGCAAATATGAAAACACTGCTGAATGAAGGAAACAAATTGCTGTTTTACATTCTGTGTCTGATATTCTGGTTACACATTACTGGTAATATTATCAAAAGGCCAGCCACTGCTACCAGCCCATGAACTGGAACTTTTTCTTAGGCTTTGGTATGAAGTATTTTCCCATAATTTACTTTGTGGAGAGAAGATCCACTTACAAAGAAATTCAACATCTGCAATCTAAGATAAATGCACTGAATGTCCAAAATTATTAAACCTTCATGATCTAAAATTCTGCTGAGCCAGCAAAATGAAAAACAGGTGTCTTCCACTACAGGTTCAGTCATGTTATGCAGTGCTTTTCTCAACCTTAGCTTTCTCAAAGAAACATTTCACTGTAACTTTGCCCTCAAGCACAATAATTCCCTTTCATGCATAATAGGCTACACATTCTCTATTCTATGCAGATTACCAGCCCTGCCAGTTACTATGATGCTTCCAGGATGTGCTGCTCCTGCTTTCAGATGAAATGGCCACACCAAGAGAAAATTGACACAGTAAGCCAAATTCCACATCTCAAAACACACTTCACAGACAGCATTACTGTGACACAAACCAAAGCTTCTGTTGTTGCTGACACTGGCAACAGCAAGATCTTCAGTCATCCCTTCACTCGATCTCAGGAGTCCCCAGCAGTGCAGAGGAAGGATCAGAATATCAGCCCTGTGGTTAGTGCTCACCACCTGTGAGCAGCTGGCATTTAGACCACCTTTTCTCATCTAACAGCACACCCAGCAGAGGCACTGCTGGTTCAGTGAACTATTCATCTAACTGCAAAGAACAAAGCCAAGGAGAATATTTGTTTTATTTTCCAGATTATTTGACTATTACCTATTAGAGGATTCATAGAAAAGACCACCAAATCTTAGCAATTGGTGGAAAGATTTAATACACACATTGTAACAGATGCTGAAGTGCAAGTATCTGCCTCCTAATTTGCCCACCCAAAACAGTGTAGATCTCAATGCTCCAAATCATGTGCTTAAGCTGATCAGTGGCAGTATAAACCATCTCACCTTGTATGACCAACACCTAGATCCTCTGAAACCACCTGGCTACCAAGTGGCCTCTGAGACATTAAAGAAAGTGACAGACTACAGCAGATATTGAAAAATGAAGAGCTGAAGAAGATAACGATGGAATATGAGCCACAACTGTCAGCGAGAACACCCTCAGCACCCAAACAGATTTCCTTTATTCTTCTCATTCTAAGTACTAGAAGAAAAAGACAAAAACCTGAGAATCTAAGAAATTAACTAATTTTTCTAGCAAATTACTGGGCAAGTAACCTCACCACCCAGCACTGAAAATGAAAAATCCCATCTCTGGAAACTAATCCAGGACATTAAGATACCTCTTCAGAATGAAATATTCTTACAAGAGAACTGACCAAGGGCCAGCTTGAAGAAGTATAATCCTTTTCCTTGAAAGTTTGGTACACATTTGGCAATTCCTGGCACAGAAATTCGTTCTGTCTATACCTACCAAAGCAAGACTCAGTCAATGCCCAGAGTTCAGCTAGGATTATCTTCAAGGAATTCACTACACGTTTTCCAACTCTCTTATGGTGTGCTCAGCTCTTGGGAAAATCTCAGCTTCTTTACCAGAACACATTCCTTTCTGGTAAATCAAGTATAAAGGTACTACATCTAGTACCTACTAGATGCCCCAAACAGCTGGAATTCAGAGAAAGGACCTAAAGAAAGGGAGAGAAAATAACTTTTCTTTGTCTTCAAAGCTTTCACTATGGCTGTGCTGAAGGAAGTTTTATCAATTCCACTCAGCTCACGCTGGGGCTGCAGGATACACCACCACTTCAGGGAGGGCTGTCTGAGATTCATCATAAAGCACTAACAATGTCTCAAGCCTTCCTGGACGAAAGCATTAAAGCACAGATGGGATCCTGCACTTCCATTTCTTAACCCTTTACTACTGGAATCCGCAAGAATTGATTTTCTTTTCTACTCTTTCTGATTTCAGAACAACAGATAATGAAGGCTTTCATATTTAATTATGCCCTGTATCTTTTAACATTTGTAGAGAAACTGCATTTCCAGATCCATATTTTCTCTCTTTTCTGAAATCTGGCTCTGGTGGACTGTGTGTCCAACACAGCCTGTGCATACTCACAACAATTTTTCAACACACCACATACATTTGATCCCTTTTTCTTTTAGAGTCCTTTTGTTGTTTGCTCATTGGTTGTTGTTTTGGGTGTTGGTCTTGGGGGTTTTTTCATTTGTTGAGAATGCAATTGATGAGACCGAATGAACTCCAGTTTCAGAAATACACACATACCACCAAGAAAGTCTTAATCATGGACAACCTTAAAACACATGTACTTCTAACAGTCTAAACCTAAGAACAGGTGCTGCTGGGAATCTAGAAAAGCAGTATATAGAATTTGCAGTCATGAAACTGTCCCCATTGATCACAGATGCAGAGATGCCAAGCCACTACCATCAGCTTCTAGAATTCTTTTAACTAAGATCTCACAATGGCCATGACTAAAACTATCAGTTGTCTGAAAGAACTCTTTTTGCTGTGGTGGAAAGTCACCTAGTTCCACAGCTGGTGTCACTTCTCAGCCCAAGTGCCTCATCATCCCAAAAGAAAGCCTTTGGCACTTTGGAAGATAACTGTCACTGAACACTGCACCATGACTAGCAACACAGATTGTGTATGGTTACCTGGTTTTCAAGTTTTTTTGTGTTTCCCACCAATACCCATATAATCACTGATGACTCTGAGGCAGCTGCTGCAGATTGCTGCCCAAAGATCACAGCCAGGCACTTCCTCCACTTCACAATTCTCCACTCAAAGCACACCAACTTCTTGAAAAGGCACCTGATCTTTTCAATGAGTTGTCCCAAAACTGGCGCTGTCGCCTAAGAGTGGTCACAAGCATCACCACCTCTCACTCCAGATGTAGGCCAAGTTTCTCAGTTTTGCCTGCTCTACTACAAATACATAGCAAAGTGTACTTAAAGGGAAAAAAAAAAGCCACCAATTCTACCTCCCAAAAAACCCTTTCTGAAACAAAATGCTTCACAGCATATAGCCCTCTCCAGGAGCAGAGGATAAGACAATGAAATACATGACAAAAGTTAACTGCTTAATACTTTTGTGAAGGCTACTCAAATCCTATTGTGATGAGTGTGATATGGAACGGAACAGAAGTGTATCCCACTACTTTTTATTCCTGATTTTAAAAATATGGATAAGGTTTTAATTTAAATTGTTGCAAAAGACAACTAACACTGGAAAAAAACCCAAAATCAACCCCTTAAAATATATGAGAACAAGTGTTGCACAACATGGTTATTATGCCCAGTGCTATGTAAAAAGACATTATAATTACTAGCAAGGATGTCACTGCCTAATTTTCTCTTTCAAAACCTATATTTTAAAGTCTATATTTTTCCTATACAGGAGCATTGAAACTAAGTATAAAAATAATCCAAGCTCAAACTTGCTGGACATGAACTTTTCCAAACTGCAGTTTGACTTACGGATTTTTTAGCTCGAAGGAATGCAAGTGGCTTGAGGCAGCACTTGCACACCATTAGTGCATGCAGGAACAGAACTTTAAAAAAAAAAAGCAAACCAAACCCAAGAAATTAGTTGAAATACTAATGTTTTCAGAAGTAATTATCAGATAAAATGAGTTTAAAACGTGGTAAGTGCTACACTCTGCTCATGTTTTTCAGATGAGACCTTCTGTAATGTCTAGGATGATAGGTGAATCATTAAAAGCAATCAGGAGCTATTTCATCTCATGTACTACTCAATAGTTTCACATATTGACACAACATTATTAATGACTCTTGGATCTTTACAAGAGATTTGGTTTTTGATTCATAAATATAGCTTTGTGGGGGAACTCTATTTAATTTAACAGAATTGCATCAAAACACTAGCCTCTGAACAGTTCTCTTTCAAAAAAATCCCCAAAATTAGTACATATTGTCATTATAGAAATGTGTGTTGATTTTATGAAAACATGACAGGAACAGAAAAAATATTTTAGACATACTAAGTAACTACTAAGCTGATAAAGGAGTAATAATAAAAATGTGACATTTAAGGCATAAACCCCCTTATAAACTCAGTCTCACAGAAGAGGTAAAACTAGAGGCTTTAAACATTAATTGCATGCAACTGTTTAAGCTGATTTATAATACTGGTATATGCATGTAAGTATATAAAGATACACTCACAGAATAATTTAACAATTTTTTTACCTGTCTCCAAACAGTGGTGGTGGTGTTTAAAGTTTTTTTTTTTCCTTGGTTTGGTTGTTTGGTTGGTTTTTATGTATCTGTAAGGAAGATTCAGTGAAGTGCTTAAAATAACTTAATTTCATGCCCTCCATCCATTAGGTTTATGCATCACATTGCAGAGTATTAGGAATCATTCAGCATAAAATAGAGTACTAGGAATCATTTAACATAAAAACCTGCAACTTGATTTCCAGAAGCAGGGACAAAGGCAAGTTTTCATGCTGAAATCAAAAAGGGTCCTATGTTCTGCGTTTTCAAATAGAGATTTTCTACCATATTTTCCATCAATAATTTTCCATGAACATTTCCAATGCTTTACAAATGACTGAGAAAGCAATGGTAAAAGCAGTTGTTGCATAAAAATTAAAATAAATCCTTATGCAAAACACCCAGACAAAGTTGGTAATTTTTATTCTATAAACGTGCAGAGAAACTATTCAGTTTACTGCCATTCCTTTCAATATCACCTTTCTCCTTAGAAAAAGGACATAAAACATGTTAAGCAGAGAGCAATCCATATCATGCCCCGTACATTTTTGGATTCCACTCCAGATATTTTGTGCCCTACTTCAGCCCTTGTATATGGACCTGGAGAAATCAGGATGGGCTACGGCAGGACCTCCTGGCAAACAGGTCTCAAAGGCAGATTCGAGACAGTCACTGCTATTGACAGTGGGGGAGCCTATCCTCCACCAAACAGCATTCACTTACTTAATTCCAAGGCTGCATGCTGTTTCATTTCTACCTCTTCCACCTCAGGAAAGGAGGGGGAAGAAAGAATATTGATTGCCAAGAAGGATACCTATAAAATTTGCTGACCTATGGGCTCATGACATACTTCTTATGGAAGGAGAGCTCCCATTAGCTTCAAGGGATTATTTTTTCCAGGAAGGAGAATAAGACCAGCACTTCATCACTGAATTTACAGAGAAATGTGAAAATAATCAAGCAGATAATGCCAGGGAGCAGTGGGCCAACTGTACAGCAGCAGAGTGTTATTTATAGTACAAATGGCTGGATAACCACTAAGTGCAGTACTTCAACAGTAATTCATAATCTTATCTACAGTTGGCTGAAAGCTGGCTTCAGCAAGAACCTGCACTGCTATGTAAGTTACTCATATAAAAGTTTTAAACAGTGCAATCCCACTCTAATTTAAGAAATGGCTGGATAACAATCATTTAAACATAATTTAATGCAAGTAATGAATGCTTTTGAATACTGAAAGGCAACCTATTCCACTGTACAAGCAAAATATCTGTGTAGTATGGGTCTTGTTCTTAAGAAGCAAAGGCAAGCAGCTACTCTACCAGCTCTTTTCTTCTAACTATGTCAGTTTCTTTCATTTTAGAAACATGTGTGCTGCTGCAGCAAAAACAGACCTTAAGTTTTCATTATAAACTGCAGTTCTCAGGTGTTTATAACTTCACTATAAAAATTTCTCTTCGGAGAGAAACTTCGTATTAAAGTTCTCAGTTTATAAAAGATTGTAAAAATACTATTTTTATTTTTTTTTCCAAATAAAATTTCCAAGGTGTCTTATTGATTTAAGACAAATCTCTTATCACTGAACTCCTATTTTTAAAAATGCAAACTTGACAATTGATTACTTTGAGTCTAATGACATTTGCAAGTCCTCAAAATTAGGAAAGCTATGGTAACATAGAGCAAACAGCTATGATTAAGGAATACTTTCCACTGGCAAAAATAACCCTTCATAGTTCTGTCTTAAAAAAAACCCCAAACCTAAAGCATTTCTCCCTTTTCTTTCAAATTAAGCAGTAGAGATTTAAGCTGTTGTGCAGTTTTTCCCCCCGTGCTTTAACATAATCCCCTGAATATGCCTCAAAATCTCAGCTACATAATCACCTACACGAACAATACCCCATGACAACCACAGTTTACATGCATAATGCTGCAAACACTCAGGTGTAATTGCACGAGTAGCTCCACAGAAAGAAGCAGCCTATTCTTGCTCTCTAGTTTATGCATTTGGCCCTCTTAAATGTGCCTTTCACAATGACATTAGAGGGCTTAATAAAAGAATGGCAAAAAAACCTGTAGAATTTTGCAATGATAGTATAGTTATTGCTTTTTCAAACTAGCTCAAAACACGTTATAAGGACTTTAGAAGAATTTCTGTTAAAGCAGCTTATTCTCAGCAGAATCTACAGAAGTCATTAATTTGTATAAAACTTTGGCCAGCCCAGCCTGAAAATCCACTAAAATAAACAACTTATTATTGGAAATTTAATGCATGTTACTAGCCTGGCATTTTCAAACACAGACATCTCAGCTCCAACAATATGCTGCAGCTTCTGTGCACCACCAACCCCAGCCTGGGAAGCCTCTGCAGCACCGACTTTCAGATGGATATATACCTGTAAGTCCCAGAAGGCTGGGAACCAGGCACACTCAGCACCTCTGCAAATTAAACACCTCCCAGCCGGAGCGCGTACATTGTAGAGGCCTAAGAAAAGCAGGCACTGTACACCAAAATATGTTTCTCTTCATAGTTATTTCACCATTGGTTGTTACAAGGGCAAACTGCTGCCCACAATCAGCTTAGCTACGAATCAGCGTGTCTGTCTTCATTTTGTCAATTATCTCTGCATAAATTCCAGAAAGGCCCACTCTAAAGAACAAAAAGCATGTTAAACTGTCAGATTTCACTATTAAAACAAAATTTGCCTTGAAAAAAAATCTGAATAGGCATAGCAAGCTGATGACATGAGTATTAGAAATATTTTTCCCCCTGTAAAGTTTTCCTAAGTCGGTATTTCATATACCCCTAGTCACTGAACAGATACCAGCTGTGCTGCAAATGCTCAGTGGCACTGACAGGTAAAACACTCTCATTTGAGTTTTAATATTGCAATTGAACTCTGCAACAGACACTGATGTACTTTCATAAACACACCTGAAACAAGAGATTAATGATAAATCCAACTTCTTATCAACTTCTAATTGCAAATGGACAATAGAGGCAAGAAGGCGACATGAAAGGAATTTTTCACTGATACTCAAAATGAGTCCTGTAACTCATAACAGCTGAATCACTCCAAGAACTGGTAAGCATGTGACAAAAAAAATGCACTGTTACTCTAAAAAGGCCAAAAGACGAGAGCATACTTACTGCAAATGCAATTTCAGTTCCACTCTGTTAGCAAGAGCACAAAGTCCTTTAACCTGATTACAGCTGTGCTGTGGTGCCTCTAATATTTGTCTTCTCTCAGACTAAATACACAAGCTCTTCTTCTTAATCTAAATCCAATCACAAACCAGTCTTGCATATGCTCCACCCTTGCAATTACGTCTTGCTGTTGGTGATCATATTCCACTTCTTTCCTTCCCTATTCCCTTTGCATAGTGTAGCCGTTTTTATTCAATGCTCTTCTGGAAATATTATGTCTCCTCTAATAATCACATTAATTAGAAATCTTAATTTTGGCATTAAACAACACAAAACTAGTTTTGACAAATCTTACACTTGCAGGGGCAATAACAACGTAAAAGTAAACCACTTTTTCATCTGCCTCCTAATATATTTGCATTTTTAAAAGTCAAGACCAAAAGAAGAATCGTTACCCTCTGCCTTCTATAACAAGATAAGCGCTTCCATTTGCAGAAGGACTTAATTTCAGGTACTATTGCACTGACTTCCAGAAAGCACAGCCAATAAACACATCCTTTTACTTTAATAGCTGAAAAACCAAGTGCACCAAGGTTTGCCAAGGACAGCACATATTTCACAATCTTCAAAAGAACTGCATTTTGTTTTATTGTAAATAAAATTTTAATGCAAATAAAATCAATGAAAGGAATTAGTCTATTGCAACTGTAATTTCTGCTAATTATGAATGTTATATAATTTGCAGGCTTACAGTAATTGACAAGTGCTGGTCTCTGATTTCACAACACCAAGCCCAGCTCATAGGCAGTCTGGCTAGAAGAAACAAATACAGCAATGGTATTTTACCAGGTCTGTATCAGTAATAAAGCCAGTATAAATAAGCAGCCTTTCCAGTACATACCGCCTTTCTGTATTACCCTTTGTAGTCAAAAAATAGTTTGGCCCAATAGAAGTATATTGATTAGTTTTGAATGTATCTGTATGGAGCAAAATGGGGATCTGAACCTTTCTGAGATGTGTCTCAAGGGGAAGAACAGGAAGGTGACAACAAAGACATGTTGTGATATTAACAGAAAGCAATTTTTTTCACAAAGCTGCCTAAGTTCCATACAGTGCTTAGGACTGTTTTTCTCTGGAAAACTTGTTTTCCCTTTTTGCAGTCCCCTAGGGATCTTTGACCATACAGCTCGAACTGACTTGAAAAGTAAAGCAGGGGAAGAGGAGGGAGGGGCAGGGGAAAGGGGTGGTGGTGCAGCAGGAGACAGACAAAACCCAAACTGTTGTGACTGGCATTTTCAGCATTTACATGGTTAAACTTGTATTGCCAAGCCAATTAGAGCCTATTGGTCTAAACACTGAAAATTACTGATTTATGCTTAGCAACCTTGCAAACGACAACCCTTGCTGCTCACAGTAAGGAAACCAATTTAAGGGCCTCTCAATGTATACAATACTGCCATTTATATATTTATTTTTTAAGGCTCAGGTTTCCAGTTCCACCAGTAAGTGCTTGCTTTGTAGATGCACGATAATGTGGTGATACACACATGTACTGTATATCACAGCACAGCTCTAAATGCAGCAGTAGACAGCAAGACAGATTAGTTTAATCTAGATTTTGGGTATGCAAAATTGCAAAGGATAGAATGGAAGCTGTTGAGCCAGGCTTCTGAGACCTCAAAATAATGGGAAAACAGACTTTTAGGTGGCTTTTAGCCAGTTGTTTGTTGAATGCCTCTCCCCCTTTCCACTTATACTATCTACTGTTTAAATCAAATAGTGTCTGTCTTTTAAAGAATGCATTGTAGGTTATTCATAAGAAAAAAATCTGAGTTCCATTTTACTAACATACTTTTCCTTTTATTAATTTTTTTTTAGTATTTATTCATTATATAGACATGGGTTGCTTGGTTGGGATGTTTTCCTTTGGTTTTGGTGATTGGATTTTCCTCTGTTTTTGGAATGTTTACTTAATGTTTGACATCTCACTGTTTCCTCCAGACAGTCAGTTCCTCCAGTCACTTTTGTTTTGTTTTGTTTCTAAATTACTCACCCAGCAATAGGGAAGAGGAAAAATAAACCCAAACCAGTAATATTTTTTTTTAAACCCTCTCCAGGAAATTGGGTTGTAAAACCACAAAATCTGGCAGGGTGTCAAAGCAGAGGAGTACCTTACATAGTTTTATATAAAGCTGAGGTTTAAAAAAAAAGGAAAATGAACGTACTTCACACAGTTGAAACCCAGGATTTGTAGAGGGAGTGAGAAGTAGGAACAAAGACTTGTGCTACAAAACTGAGACAGCAAACTGCAGCCGTGGAGAGGCTGTGTGTGTGCACATGAGGCCACCTGCCCAGCGGCACTCACGCGTGCAGAAAACACTTCTCCTTGGTTCTCCAGAAAACACTTCTCCTTGGTTCTCCAGAAAACACTTCTCCTTGGTTCTCCAGAAAACACTTCTCCTTGGTTCTCCAGAAAACACTTCTCCTTGGTTGTCCAGAGCAGCCCTAAACTCCGCCTGCGCCACTCTCCTGAGCTCTGCATAAAGGCTTTCGGGGGTGTTGTTCATTTAAAAGAGACAGATAAACATCCCTGGAAACTGGGAATCAGTACAATTAAATTTTTGTTGTTTGTGGTTGAAACAATTGAATTCAGTTGTGATTCAAAGCTGTAATGAAGAAAAATGCACAATTCAAGGCAGAACATGATGCCGTCTAACACCTACAGAATGATTTTTTCAAACTATATTTTGCTGTTATTCATTTTCTATTATATTTTAATTTATAAATAAAAAGAAAATAAAAATAGTAGGTGTCTATAAACAAAAGCAAAATTTTGGTAGTTACTATGAAGCAACCACATGTTTCTATTTCTTAAACAAAAACATTCAGTAGTTCACAATTAGCTTTTATTTGAACAATGCTCAAAGGTGTGTTTACCATATTGCAAAAGGCAGATAGAAGTACTATTCACTGAAATGCATTTACTACTCAATAAAAAGTAAGAAGAAAAACAATATTAGAAAGAAAATCAAGCATGGATACTACGTGCTCAAATCAGATCTCTGCATTTTTCCTCATTAACTCTGATGCTAATTTTCCAGCTATATTAGCTTACCCATACAATTTCATAATTAAATTATATAATGTGACACTTCAAAAAACACATTAGGTAAACATCGCAGACACTTTAATTCAGCATAAGAGCTTGGGCATGTATTTAAAATTAGTTGCTATTCCTAATACACTACTACTCCGGAAAAAATGCTACCGTGAATCTAACTATAAATCAAATTTCCCCACTTATACAAATCAACAAATATGTAGAAAAACTCCTACACATTTTTAAATACAGATTTTATTACTCCTTGAATGGAGTAACAAGAGAAATTAATGTTCAGATGTCTAAAAAGTACTTTTCTTTTTGCACATTTGCAGCTTCATCACAACTTGCAAACAAACTGTGTTTTGCAGAGCAAACTAGCAGGGACTGATGTAAAATGCTAAAAGAATTTTGCACTGCTTTTCTGACAGGTGTGCATACAATGCTATGCTGTAACTGAGAAAACTGTAAATCCATACAAACACTTCAAGAATAAGCAATATAGAATTTTAAATGAAATATATTGACTGATACTTCCAAGAGCTGATGAATTCTGACAGAACAGATCTGACTAAACTGACTTCAGGCTAAAACTCCGGAAAAGGACATCAGAGAACCCCCTTGTAACAACAAAATTAAAGAAAAGAAAAAGAAAATAGGTGACAAGTTATTTCTGGTAATATTAACATCAAAAATGTTTTGTTACACTGTGTGGACTACCTAAACAAGACTTGTGCACAGTTTTTAGAAACTAGGGAATCTGAGCGGCAACTGCCTTGCTTCGCACTAGATTTATATGTTAAGTATTTCAGACATAACAAACTTGATTTTAGCAGCAGAACTTGTTGAGACAAAATTCCCACAGATTTCAGTGAAACTCATCTGCAAGGATTGCAGGGTGGAGCACACAACACCTTCTGAGTAATCATTTTAAAATACACACACTGTGATCATTTAAATTTATTTTGACATTTTATATTCTTTGGTTAACTTTTAACTTTCAGTGCAGTGCTGAAACACGAATACATTAAAGGGCATAACATAAAGCACAGTGCTGCAGGGAACAGACTTGCTCAAATTTGCTAGAAGTTGAAGTCAACACATTACACACTCCCAAACACCTTGTTCACGGATTTTATTATTGATGACATCTGCACACTGTGTCAATTCTTATTTGGCAATACCAAGTAAACTGGTATGGGTCAAACTAATTTTATATATAGGAATATATATATAAAGGTTTCAAAATAATATATATGTGCAGAGCAGCACAAAATTATGTAACCTACATGCCAATAAAGTGATGAAATTCAGTAGTTATATTTTCCAACTGCAACACAAAAGGTTTTTAGAAATCAGCAGGAAGGTGCTGTGTAATCCAAACCAAGAAAGCAAGTTACCAGTGCATAAGAAGCATGTATTATCAAGCATGCCTTATTTTCTGACATATGTTTTGATCACTGGAGATGTGCCAAAAAAACCCTGTTCTAGTAAATTGACTTTAGATGTCTTTATGCTTTAAATGCTTTAGAGAAATTATTTGTGGCCATGAAGGTAAACAGACAAATGCTAAGCATTGACTTCAGTAACTGGAAACAGCAAGATTTGCATGAGGAAGCTGTGAAAATAGGAACATTGAAAGGCTTAAAAATTACATCTCAGCTCTACCCAAAATATAACAACATACTGTTACAATAAGTTGTTGCATGAGGAAAATTGGAGGTTTTTATTTATACACACACTTTGAGGCCAGTCCTGACACTTTTACATAGCTGTATCTCCAATATTTTTGCTTGTACAGCAGTGGCAAAATGGTATCTTCTCCACTTCTTGTAGTATTCCTTAGTGGAATTAGGAACAAATGCGGACAGACAGACAAGCCCCCTGTAAGCTATGTCAATCTTGGCTTCTGAGTTAAAGGAAATATGTTCACAGTATCTATTCTATGTACTTCCAGCTTTGGAAAAAGATACATGTACTTTTGGCATATGATCTTGTATGCAAAAAACTATTTACCGAACGGGACAGAGAGACTTAACTATTTATAGCCTCTTTCTGAAGAAACACAACATAAAAACAAAGGCAATCAGCAAAACTATAGCTAGGTGAAATTATCTTATTTGCCTTGGTTCAGCTCCTACTGGAAAAGCCATTCATAAGGCAAAAGCTGCGCTCACAACTATCAACATTGAAAGACAAGGGAATGAATGAGTGTGGAAATTGAATTCCATCCTCCCTCCCTGTAGGTGGTCCTTATGGATGAGTGTACTGTAGAAGTCGGCACCACTCCTGTCCATGATGCATATGTTCCCTGGACACAATCCTTCAGACTGCAGCTTTCTCAGTACGATGTTATTCAAGGAGACAAATACCATTTAAAAAAAAATCTCTCTTTGAAGCAGCAATTTCAGATAAACATCTATTTGTAACAGACATTTGCAGTAGGAACTCTCATTGCAGGCTCCTACTAATCAGATTTGTGCATGATTTTGCTTCCACTCAGGAAGCTTAAATTAATTTAGCTGTTCCTGAACAGTGTTCCTATGGAAAGATGAAGTATCCAGTAGCTCACAACCACAATTCCTAGCTCCACAGCCACATTTGCTACACAGTTAGGGTATGCTGAAAATTTGTTTGCCTTAGCTTAGGAATTACACAAGGAATTTTTACTATTACACTGTTATCCAATGACATTCAGTTTTTAGACTTGTGTAGACTGCCTAGAGACTGAAAAGCGTAAGAATTCAGATCCTCATGAGAGTCAGATTACCATCTGTGAGAAAATATCTGGTGTACTCCCCACATTGATGAGACTGCCATTAATGCAGCTCAACACTGAGAAGTCTGATGTGTTTTCTCCGCTATTGTCTGCTTTCAAGTTCGGCATTTAATAGCAGTGACAATAAATATACTAATAATAATACATGATTATTGCTATCATGATTCTATGAACTTCATTACGCCTTGTGATAATTTGTAACTTTATAATTTTATGTCTCTCAAACACAAATCATTCATGCTACATTACACAACTATGCCCTCAGAACACCCCACATTTAGCAAACATGATTATTTAAGGGATTATAAATTCATTGATTCATCCAAATATGAGCAACAGTAGTCAAAAGCACAGAAATGT
Organism: Melospiza melodia melodia; assembly: GCF_035770615.1. Taxonomy (NCBI): domain Eukaryota; kingdom Metazoa; phylum Chordata; class Aves; order Passeriformes; family Passerellidae; genus Melospiza; species Melospiza melodia. The sequence continues at coordinate 56,015,705 of NC_086226.1, read as the reverse complement.
TACTTTCTACATGGGTTTTAGGCTGAGGGAAAAACCACAAACCTGAAACACCTAACAGTTTTAACCTGGAATCTGAGAAGTATAACCATAGTGTTCTCTTATTTTGCAACACAATGAGAATACTCTGTGTGGTATGACCTACTTCTAATGAAATATATATGATATTGAAACCAGTAATACTTGTTTCTGTCTCTGAAATAGAAGTCTGCTCCTCAGCTCAACAGTCTCATAATGATTGAGAAAAACTCTTTCAGGCATGTCCACACCTCAGAGTCTGAAGAGACTGCAACCTTAATATTTTATGTGATGATAATACTGCAAGACTTTAAAAAAATATCTTTGAAAATACAAGCAAATCAGGAGCTAAAGAAGATATTTTTAAATATTCAGTAATGCTCTTACATGACTTGATTTATTTTCAGATTGACTTCTGACCTTGTCATGGTGCTCAAAGACTTAGGGAGAAGCTTGAAAGAAAAGACAGAAACAAAGATTTCATGCAAGTCCTTTGAAGGCAAATTTGCCTCTCCTCTTCTTTTCCTTAAATAAACCCTGGTTGCAAACTAGAAACATAATTTTTAATACCTCTTGAAAGTAGCCAGAAAGAAATTTAGCTTCATGTTTACGTGGTGAGAAGAGAAGAAACGAAATACTGTGAGCTACTAAGACTGCCAATAAAACTTTGAAGCTATGGAAACTTTATAATTCTGACTAAATTCAGTTTGGCCATTCAGTAGCTAATAGCAACTATTATTTCTTTGAATCAGCAGTAAAAAAGCAGGGGTCTGGCCCATTGCAACTGTCACTTGCACAAAAAATAATGACGAGGTTACTTATATTTTCTTACTGACCAGTCTACAAGAACAATAAAACTCACTAGATGCTGCACATGGGGCATCTCATGATGGGGCAACATGAGGCCAACACAAACACAGTTACACCTCTCTGTTATGTTGCCATCTCTTAGTACCAACCACACAACCAGTATGGATCATCAAGCTCTTGGCATTCTGGGTGGGCACAAGGACAAACTCCATTATAGCATCTGCTATAAATGCTGTCTCCGTGCCTTCATGAAATAGCCATAGGACATGGTGGAGCTTCTGTCCCCTGTCACAGGTGGGTCCATGTGAAAATGAGATTCTTCTAATGAGAGTGAAATGCAGCAGCATTTTTGTTTCGATTAGGAGTTTAGTCAATTTGGAATTATTTGAAAATATTCACATTTTCTCAAAGTAGTAAAGCAGTAAGTCGATAAACACAGCCCTCTCCTCTTCATTTCTAGAATAAAGTGACTGTATCCAAAGTTATCATACTGAACTATCTAGGAAAGTTGAAGGCTCCTCCTGACAACTTTAGAGCAAAAGACTGTTTAGACATGATGACTTAAGTAAGACAGCAAGTTCTAAGTTTATACTAATTTCAGATTTTGAAAATAGAAAGAGATTCATACATAAAGCAAATCATATTCTCCTCTCCTCTCCTCCCACTCCGAAGGGACACAGCAACAAAACCAATGAGAAACAAGTTTGTTTTAGCCAGTTATGGTGCATAATCCGAGCACTGTATTTCATTTAAAAACCATCAAGTTTTGATACATAATGCAGTCAAGCATCCATAAAACTCACAGAACAAAGCACATTCAATAACACAAGGAGATGGTAATTTCTAGTGTCAACCTGGAATCCACTAACAACTGCAGATGCAAAAGGCTCAACTCTCTTGGGCCACCACTCTTTTCATGGGGTACAATTTCAGGTGCAACACTCTGCACATCATCAAAATCAACCCCCTTTTCTCAAGCAGAAAATAATTTCACAGAAGTTCTATTTATCTGCCACTACCTTACCACTGGGGTAGCCACAGTTAAATATTTCACAGTGTCAATTAAAGACAGCAGAGAACAAGTTAGGCTTCTGTCCTCAGATTCTAGCACGACCATATTCAGAAGAAAAAAAACAAACAAACAATCCCTCCATTATAAAGAAAGAGTCCAAGAGACTGGGAAAACCCTGGTGTTTTCGGTAAGCTGAAGCAACACTGAAAAAAAACCCAAACCCACCTTTCTTTTTTTTTGTTTTTGTTTTTGTTTTGTGTGTGTGTTGTTGTTGGTTGGAGTTTTTTGGTTTTTGGTTTTCAACAGAGCACAAGAAGACCAAAACCAAACTGAGAGGAATCCTACATTTGTAGCAGGAAGAGCTCTAAAGTATGGAATAAAATGGAAGTTATTTCTCAAAGTCATTGCTGATATCATGGGCATAAAATTGTTTTGTGACAGTAACATAGAAAGAAATAAAGAAATAATTCAGTAATGGATCTTCATACTTTGACATCAAAACAGCTGGAACTATGAAACACTGCTTAACAGTTAAGCTCTGGACGGGACCCTTTTCCAGTGCTGAAATTTAACAGATTGGTATTCAAAGGACATTTTCCACACTCTCTTTTACAGACATTCTTTATGCAAAAAGAAGTTTGAAATAATACACACTAGTTAAACCATAACGAGTTTTCTTTCCCCACAAGGGGAAAGAAAAAGCCATAGAATAAGGTGGGTAATATTGTGCTGTTCGGCCTGTGGGGCAAATAACGCAAGTCATTAAAACACAGTACCTATCTAACATGAACAACTAAACAACCATAAAAACCTTAGGCATTTTTAAAAATTCTAGGACCATCTTTGTGAAGTGATCAGTAACAAAACTACAAAAACTTTTTCCTTTTACCTTCACAGAACACTATCACATGAAAAAAGATTGTGGATTATTCATCCACAACTAAGATATATTTCCAGATGGCATCACTACTCACTGACTCCCTATGTCATCGAGGATCTTTTATGTTTCGTCATGGGAGAAAGTATACACTTAAAAAGAGTAAATTAAAATACCCAGCTGAACATCCTTTGATCAGACTGAACTCACTGCTTCAGCATGGATCTTATGACCAATGTGCTCTGACATTAATGCAAAAAGTGCATTACTACAGCTAGTTAAACAGTTGCATGGTTTGCAAAAAAAGAAAAAGAGATCTCAAAGCAATAAAATATTGCTATCTTGGTACATTTTCTGTTAAGAGGACAAAGCCCTTCTCCCAGACTTTAACTTAGATGTAGTGTTTCCTTCTGGTTTCGCCTTAAAGAAACCAGCTAAGAACATAAATAGAGACAATGGTGATGTATTCAATGCTGCTGCCATTAACCCTCACCCAAGCACAGAGGAAAGGGAGTCTACTGAATATTCTGCCTGGGAGATGCTGAGGTTGCCTTGTACACCTCTCAGAAGAACACACCCCGATGGTGCAGGCAGGTGAAGACCTCTGGACACTGCTCCTGTGAACACCACTGCTTCATTTCAGTTGAGGCATTCACTGACACCACAACAAAGCAGTCACCTCATCCTGTCCTAGGCCATCAGAATTGCAGTATAATTTTTTTCTGAGTTTTTCCACTCATTTTAATTTCCCTACCCACTCACCCCATTAAGCTCTGTCTAAAATCAAAGCCCCAAACCAAAGTATTCAGCAGAAGTTTTGACATTTTCCCCAGAGCTTTCTGCTCTGAGCCTTACTACTCAAAATATATGCTAACTATTCTTGAGCACAGTAGCACCCTACCTTGAGGGGCAATCTAAATCCCTCACACAGTACAAATTACATACCGTTCTATTTGTGTCCAAACTTGCAGGATGGACATGAGCTGACACAGATTTCACATGTGTCACAGCAATGCCATTTTGCTATGCACCAGCTAAATTTTAGCACAGAGATCACTGTCTGTTGATTGCAGTTGAAGAGATTCTGAAGTTTTTCTGCTGAAGATCAAAGTCCCTGACATCTTGCAACTGATGATGAAGTTTTAGTAGACAACTGAAACACTGCTTTAGGGCAAAACAAAGTTATTTTTGTCTAAATACATTAGTTAATGTCCAAACCACAGCACAAATAGATTTTTTAGGTATACTCTGGATATTTATACAAAACAAATAAAGGTTAGCTTAGATGCCAAAAAAGCTGCCAGGAAAGCCAAAGAATCATGAAAGGAACTACAGTTAACAATGACTGTTCTTTGCAGGAGGGATAAAGGGATAATGACAAGGCCATGCAACTTCTAAGCAATACACTTTATTTCAAGAGAGTACACGCCGGAGCTTAAGAGATGATGTGAACATTGAGTATATTAAAATACCTACTTGTCTTTTTAGAAGTATTCATGTATTAAAATACTCAGGACTGTACTTTGTTTCCACCTATCCACCAAATCCTTTCCAGGGCTAAAAGCAATGTTACTTGGAAAATGGACAAAGCAGATACTTTTTAAAACAAGGTTTATAAATAAATCAATGGCTATCTGAATTTTCTGTCTTTTTTTTCTTCTTTCCCAAGGAAATATTTTATGATTGAGTACAGAGTATTGATCTACTCTATAGGCTCAGCTGGACATTGCCTTCAGCTCCCACCAACTGAATGATTAAGAACAGATTCTCAGTATGTGAAAAACTATGGATTACCTGAACACAAAAGGAAACACAGACACCACTGCTTCTGCTGTTAGGCTAAGCAATATTTCCCAGTGTACACTTGCAATCCTGGCTACAAATTCAGCATCAATCCAAAACCAACATGCTTAGGATGTAGTGAAATAGGTGCAATACACAGGGGTAAGTTGTGAAATATCTTAATGGGGACTGTAAAATTTCTTTATTTCCTGCTGAAACCTTAAGATTAATTAGAAAGTTAAAGTTAAGATTAATCTTAAAGTTTAATCTTAAATTTATCTTAACTTTAAGATCAATAAAGAAAGTACTGTATTAACATCTCCTATCCTAAAGCTTATATTTTGAAATAGTTTAATTGTGATATTAAAGAGCAGTTCACATGAGACAGTCTTTCATATTAGATGTGTAACTTTGAAGAAAAAAAATTCTTCACATCTGATCAACACAAATTCTAAGATGTGCATTGCAAAGCAGAGTGAGCAAAGGCATGTACTTCCCAATAGCAAATACATTGGCACTGTCTCAATTCTAAAAATCACAAACTAATATCCCATCACAGTATATTATAACACAAAATAAAAAGTTACTTGTTACTTTTCCTAATGGCTGTCTCCACTAGATAGTTCAGACTTCTCTCACAGCCCCCACAAGAGATCCAACTAATCCTCAGACAATCACTTGAACACATTCAACAGGAATTGAGTAAATATTTTAAAATTTAGGTTCAAGATTTATTTTCTTCTATGTATTTTACTTTCAGTGGCTACTGCAGATCCCTTATTTTGAAAATACTGCCAAACTACACAGTCAAAGCTGAAAATCTTCCAGTGCAGGGCGCATCACATCACCATGTACAATAGCTCTTACAACAGATGCAGCTACTCCATAAAACAGCACCAGGCATTACCAAGATTCCTCCTGCACTCCTGAAGAAGCACTGTCTCCCCTCATTTGCAAGAAGGGAAATAATCCATGGCCTCCATTTTTCCCCACCAATGTTAGAAATCAGAGCCTGGCCTTTGAAGGACACACCTTCATCAGCTGATGTTGTACACAGGGTGTAAAATAAAACAACAAAGACAACCATGATTGCACAATTTCTTGGCCTACAAAGCAATAAAGCATTCTGCACTCAGAATCTGCCAGCTGACATCACTACAGGGTGCTTCTGTGATGAATGCAAGGATTGATTAAAAGCAGCCATTCTTCACATCCTATGTGCATATTACAAGGGAGGAAAATATGAGGACAGAGAGGCAAAGAGACAAAAAGAAGTAAGAAAGAGAACAAAAGAAAAGGGCCAGCAGAAACAAACAGAGGAACAGGTCATGACTGCAAACCCCAAATCTTTGTTATGTTTCCTTCCTCCTTTGTTATGTTTCCTATGTGCTTATCAGATCCCCAGAGAATGAAAGGACTGGAGAAGAGACATAACACCTCCTTTCTGATGCTCCTTTTTCCCTTGTTCTAAAGACTTTATTGGTTCATATTGTGGAAAACCACAGTGAGGCTGGGGGAGCTAATCAAACAACTTATTTCTCCAAGTTCTGTAAGGAAACTTGGAAGGACAGTTCATACTCATGAAAGAATGGCCTGTAAACTCTGAAAATTCTGAAAGTTTGCTAAGATGGAAAATACCATGAAAAATTATCCACAGGGCAGGTAACAAAATGAGCTGAGCTTACTTAAACAGCCACTGATCCACTTTTGCTGACAGCTGCAGCATCCATGATAGCCAGAGATGGGCCTCTTGAAGGTGAAAACCTTCAAAGTTATGATGCATGTAGATACATACCACCCATATGCAGATATGTACCTTGCAGCAAAACACTTAAAGAAAAAGTGTTTTCTTCCTTATCTATAAGATGCCAGAGCAAGGTGTGAATCAGCACCAGAAAAATCTTGGAATGGAGTTAATGCAATTACCAACCATGAGAATGAAAATTTTTCTGTCCTTTAAGACTGTGCTTTCTGTCCTTTAAGACAATGCCAAGCAAAAGCTGCTTCACAGGACACTGTACTTTCAGGTGGAACAAGAGAGACCATCACAACTTGCTCTGCCCACAAAGGCAATACAATGGGATCTCAGTTGTGTTACCCAAAGTCCCTAAGAATATTGTCTTGGCTCTGTCCCTTCTTTTTCATCACATGTTAAAGTTCATGGCAGGGAAAGAGAGACTAGTAAAATGTACTAAGATTAACTGACAGAAATTAATTAACAGAAATATTCCTGTCTCATTAGGCTTCTCCCAAAGAGGAAATTAAGTAAAATATACAATTTACTTAAAATATTAAGTAAAAAACACAGAGTGTTTTTTTAGCTATAAATCAGCAAACCAGGTGAATCAAGAATAACTTGAAATTAAAATTATTTCTGTTTACTTTTAGGCAAGTTAAAATAAATTGGTTCTTCATTACCAAAGTAGAATTCATCTTATCTAATGATGCAGACGCAGCATATTTGATTACTGCCAACTACTAGACTAAGAGAAACAAGCTGGAATGAGTTTCTACCTATATTTTAAATTGGTCTTTAAGGCAGTCTGAAAAGAATATTTCTATCTAGTTAATAGTATTATGCACATGCACTCTGTGGGAGAGGCCAAGCAGCCTCTTTTGAACTTGGCTTAGTCTAGCTTTGGAAAGAGCAAGCATGACTACTAAAACAACTGGACAACCTGTGTGGAGTTCATCACTAACTTTGTCTGAATCAATATAACACAGTCAGTGTAAGTTAACTTTGAGTAAAACAAAAGATAAAACCAGTCTTTTTCAGAATGTTGAAAGAACAGCCTGCACACCTCTGATATTACTTTCCTTAAGACTTTTATTCACAAATAAAAACTAGGAAATATGTACTGGCAGATTTTGCATTCTTTTTGATCCCCTCACAAGATATTTCAACAGTTAGCCCTAGAGCTTAATTAATGTAAAAACCTCATCAGAATGTATTTACTACCTTTGCATTTGTCCTATCATACACAGCTTTGCCTGATCACATTAAGTTATCCTATTTGAAAGTGTGAAAAAGCAAGATACATCAGGAAGTCTTGTTCATGCCACACTGCAGTGAAACAAGAGCACCAAGTGGCTAACATCACAACAAATACAATTTTATGCCCCCCTTATACAGCTGGGCATGCAGTAACTGCAGTGCAATACAAACCGTGGTTATCACACCAAGAATTCTGAATGATCTCTAAAACTCCTCTTTGAAACAAGTTCTGTATTTTTATGCTCATGTAAGTCATTCCTGGAGAGAATGGATAGATCTTCAAGGCTGGAAGATAAAACCAGTTAATGTGTGTCAAACCAGCCCAATCAAGGGCAGAGGTCTACAGATCATACATTGGAAATGGAGTGTGGAGCACGTTGTTTATGTTGAGTCATTTGTAGGAAACCTAAGGGGAATTAGTTTGCCTAAAGGCATTCAGTTCATTGGCATCAAAAGGAGAAACTGACTTACACATCCTGTTTCCTGCTTATGAGTTGCACCCAGCATCCTACTTGTCCCTTTGACACTACTGTCTGAGAACGATACAAGGTCACACAAGCAAGAGCTTTATTCCATCACAACGAAGCATCATGCAGCCAGCTCTGTTGTTCCCAGAAACATAAGAATCTATGAAGTCCATGTTTCCCCTCAGTGTGGTTGATTGTCAACTCTTATTCAGAAACTTCTAGGATCATTTTACAGAGAGAGATCCCCTGTGTCTAACAATTCACAACCTGTATTTCAATCTCATGATTTACTGACTCTCCTTCCTCTATCTGGCTAGTGTTTACTGGTTGTCTTTGACAATCTGCCTTTCTCCCACACCTTATTAAAACAAGTGAAGTTACAAGAGAAAACATATGCGGGTAAACACATATGCATTGAAATCAGATTTATGTGAGCATGTGTTACAGGAAACAAGACTAAAATAATCTTTATTCTTTCAGGAGGTGAAAGACAGCATCCATAAAATCTCTGAGGAGCAACTATTAATACCACAATATCACAAGCCCTGCCCCTGCAGTTACCAAAGGAATTTCCTGGAAGCTGATCAGCTTTCTTCCTCTTCTCTGAAATCAGATGGGAATGTCCTTGAAGCAAATATAGAATTGTAGGAAATTATAACTAAGGAAAAGGGTAAATGGTAAAAAAGAATGACATATAATTTAGATAAAAGCCTTAGCCTAAGTGACCCTACACTGCCATTCAAAGCAACATAGTGGTAGAAGACTCAATTTTCATATCTAACCTCTTCTCTGGTAGTTGAGCTAGAGAAGTGTGATCACAGCCCCGGGCCTGGACTTTAACAGAAAGGAGAGAAAGGAGAGAAAAACCTGTGTGGCACTAGGATAACTTCTCAAGTCAACTGAAGTACAAACTACCAGCTATTAACTTTTCTATGCCTAGAGGATCCTTAGGCTAAAGAATTTAGCCTCGCCTGAAGATAGACAGCAACTCCAAGGGCTGTGAGATCATGCCTTGACATCCTGTATTTGCATGCAATGCCATCCTGCCTGTAAAAGAGAAGAATACACAATGTGGAAAATTATCTGGCAGTCAGTGTTTAGCAGCTCAAAAAAAAGAGAACTGGAATAAGTCACCCTGAATAACAAGATTACTACACAATGAATGCAAATCTTTCTAACAATAAGTAAAAAAAAAAAAAAAAAACAGAAAACCCCTGTGAACAAAAACTCTAAGACCTATCCACATACAAATGAGATTGTACTAGGTCAAATTAAAAAAAATTAAAATATTAATATGTCAGCATGTATTAAAAATTTTAGAGGAACTCAGTCCTTTTAGATTTCATTCTCTATAAACTGAGTAAAATATCTTTGCAAACAGTAAGTGGGGAAACATCAGTCTACAGAGCTATTTGTAGAGCAGATCTGTGAGGACAGTCACTCAACTCTTACATTCAGGAGTGGGAAGCCTCACAAGACTCTTACATAGAGCTGCCTACTTCACTGAGGGCCATCATTCACTTAAGGATGCAGAAACCCATAGTTTCCCCTCCCAAGCCTACACAGAGCTGTTTCATCTGGAAAAGGTGAAGTCCAGAGGAACCTCCAGGACACCCAGGAAAGTTCCTTCATTCTAAGGAACAACAGCCATGACGAAATAAACATGATGGCAGAAGAACTCTGAGTCATTGGCTCAACAGTCAGCAGAAGAAAACTTGTTTAAAAATATCTTTACACCAAATTTTATTATTGTGAAAGCAAAGTACGGACTATATCTGTAAACACCTATGAAAAGTAATGTGAATCAATAAGCATTCCTATCCCTCCAGCCACGCTATGGTAACGTGGCTGGACAAACACACCCCTCTGTTAGTCTTCACTAATCTCTCTAAACGCATCTTTCTGAGATCACTAAATGAAGTGGTATTGCTGCACTGTGGAAAAGATCCAGATACTGCTGGGTGCAGCATTCTGTGCAGTGTCCCAGGACAATTTACATTCCTTACACCTAACTCACTGTAATTTGAAAGGCACAAACATTGAACCTGCAGTGAACTACTGAAGAGGCTCAGTGACTTTTCTATTTATGTAGCTGAATTCTCTAAAAAGTAAAACAATAGCTAATGTATATGGACATTAAATAACTCTTTCAGTACCTTTTAAAACAGACAATTATTTGTCCTGCCACTGTAGTGTGGATATTTATGTAGGTGAACTAGAATAATTACAAAACTATTGAGCTTTTTCAAAAGCTGTTGTAGAATTCTGTATTGCTTATGCCAGTACAGTACCATTGCTTTCTTCAGGTTACACGAAGTTTATACCAGTTCAGATTTCCATTAGAGAAAATATATGAGAAAATATATTTTAAACCAGCACAGATTCATTGCAAGTGTACAGTTAGCTTTTTGTTATATGGAGTAATGCATTCTAGCTTATAAAACATGGAACTACTGAAGTTAAAATACAGCATGGGACTAAAAAAAAGGGCTTCATCAAAACTTACAGTACTCCTCCATCACAGCTGACAGACATATGTGTTTTACTCAGGTTCTCAAGTTTAAGTTCCAAACTCAAAAGTAAACTTAAACAACAAAAAATAATTGAAAAGAACATATCTGCTAACACTAATTCAGTGGCATCATTCTCAGAACAATAATTGTGCGCATCCCACCTTTGTAAAAATTTCTACTAATTTCAGCTAAGTCTGAACTCTTCAACCCTTTGGTCTTTCACCCCACCTGACCAACTGCAGACTGTTGTGGACATAGACATCACATTCCTGTGAGCTTGCTTAAGGACTGAACTCTCTGAATAGCACATTGCTACAAAACTATGCTGCTTAGATTTGAAAATGGTCCAGTATTAAAATGTCTAACTGACCAATAAAAGGCAAAATATGGTTTGGACTAGAAAAATCTGATTTTACTTTTTTGGGAACTCTGTTTCACAGAAACATGCAGAGTCTCTGCTTTATGCACCTATGTGTAGAAACCTGGTATGCACAAAAATGAGAAGTGAAGATAGAGCTTCTGACTCCAAAAACCAGAATTTTTTAAATCTTGAATAGATTATGGTTTACGGTTTTAGTCACCCTCTTCTTCTTTTCATAAAGGTCATTATTTGGAAACAAAATAATGCTTAAGCAGAAGGAGTGATCCAAGCTGCCCATTAAAATACAGCCAAGCTATTATCAATCCATGACAGATGAGTGCCTTCTAATTTCCCATGAAAACTTACTATCCATAATGTGTATTGATGATTGACAATGTAGCATTTGTAGCTTTTCACTGTTCTGTTGACACATGCACAGAAGAAAACTTCCGTTTTGTGATAGTTTGTGGACAGAACATATGAAAGAGCAATACTCTTCAATTTTTCTTAGAGTCTCAGGCTGGAGTCACACAATTTATCAACCTGATCACTTCAGAGCACATACATTGGTAACAGAGGGATTCAAAAACATATTTGATGCCAATTTTACATGCCAGCTCCGGTCTTTTAGCATTAGTTGCAGTGAAGAGGTTCAGCATACTCCATGCTGGCATGATACTGGCAGAGCATTCTCTACAGAATTACTATGGCTTGTTCAAAGCAAAAGGGATGAGGCAAGGAGATTATGGCAGGCTGGCTCTTGTATAGCTTCAGAGTCAGCAAGGAGAAATGCAGACAATGCCCACACCCTCAACATACCCTCATGCACCTAAGGGCCTGGCCTTCTAGTCAGGACAGCTGGTGAGGACATCACCAGGTGGGGAGGAAGGAAGCCTTTGTGGGCGTCAAGTACATTCGCTGTAGACCAACCCACCTTTTCAAAATCTAATCCACATCCTCTCCTGTCACAGACCCAAACATGTTTGGTCTTCTGCAAGCCTAACTTTGCTGAGATATTGAAGGCACAGAAAGATGATTCTTGAAGAGGACCAAGCAAGGACTTGACAGGAATTAATAACACTCTACCAACAAGGTCAAAAAGGCAGCATCGCCAAGCTTCTTTTTAAAACCACCTCTTTCAAACTAAAAAAAGAACTGTAATGAAACCAATTAAAAGCGTAGAGTTACATTTCTTAAAACACAGCACTTCTTTTTGGTTTTGAGAGAAGGGGAGAAAGCCAAACCATATGTACACACACATACTACATCCTGTGCCTTATTCCCACAGTCTGAGAAGCCATCAAAACTTCATAAGAGCTTTCTGTCAATCCCACTTCATTACAATAGATACATTTCTTGTATCATACACTCTTCCAACATTTTGCATTCACATACACATTTTATTTTCACACAATAGCTTCAGACTTGTATTTTTCCACTATAAACTGACATCAACCCAAAGCCTTCCCCATAACTATGCAAGGGCATGTAGGCACAAAAATAATATTGTATTCCTCAGCAGGCTGGGTGTGGTATTTGAGTGTTGTACATTCCTTCAGTTAACTGAACATTATAACTCCCTTTTCAAAGGTTCATTAAACAATTGGCTTGGCAAAAAGGTGTTGAGATATTTGAAATAGGTATTCCTGGCTTATAACTTTTATTTCAAATATGCCATTAATACATATGATTATACACAATAGAATTTCTGGTGCTGTAAGCAAACATTTTTCTTTAAAAGTAAGAGGAAGAAAATCCAGAAAGTAGAGTACAACCAAAAGCCTAAGAACTCAGCAGTGAGCCAAAATGATAATCTGTATGTACATATTTAGTACACAAGACCAATATTCTTAGATACTTTTTACTTCTTATTTGGATACATACAAAGATTTTCTCCTCAAACTTAGGGCAGTCTGCTTTTCAGTTGAAAGAGATGCAAATTTCAAGAGCACCAGAAAAGAACACAATAGAGAAGGTTAATTTCAACTAAGTGCAGTTGGCATGGCTGACCACATTTCATAACAATATGAATGCAAATAATATATTTGCATACGGCAATAATGAGAGCCCCATGTGCTGCAGCTCTCCAGAGCCAGCCCGATTCTCTCATAAGCCACCACATGATAGTAAAGGATTGTGAGCACAAAATATTCTCTATGTTAAAGTGCCAGCCAGTCTGGTCCAGGCTTCAAACAGCAGGGATGCTCACCTGCCTACTGTGCTGAAGAAGATGTTTCCTTAATAGTTCTACTGTAAATGGTCAACTCCATGATGCACAGAATGCTCACTGTGTCCTTCTGCCTGGCCATCTCCCATAACTATTGTTTGTTAATCCATTTGGTACAAGTAGTTTAGGAACTTGGAATAAAGTCTCGATACTACTCACCTACATATCACATACCCTACTTCCAAATTTAATCTTAGACAAAAAAAATAACACAACTGTTAAAAAGAAATTGAAAAGTTCCACTGGCTACAACTGGAGGCAAAATTAAAGCTTTACAGAAGGGATGTGTCAGCTACAGAGCAGGAGTGGTGTATGTGCTGCTCCCTGGAGGTATAAATTCATTTCCTCACATTACTCCTTAATGGCTAGCTCATTCCTTCCATGAGCTACCATGTTGGTGTGAGCACATTAAACAGGACTCTTATTCATAGTCACGAGGCTCCTCACTGCTCTCTGATGTCAGCACAGAAGGTCAGCTGCATAAATACCAGGCAGCCAAAGCTGCTCTGTTATGACCAGACATCCTGTTTGCTGCGGATTCTATTTTTAATATTTTTGTGATGTTAATAGTGGGAACTCCCAGTTTAACCAGTTAGTTTTCTGTTAAAATTTATCCTGCACTTAATCAAAATCCACTTTATCACAAATTCAAGTATATACAGTTTCCATTTTTTGCTGTCAGTTTTAAGGTGTCTTTTCCACCCAAACTTCTTGCTCCTGCTTTTCAGGAGATTTTAAGATTTTTCAGGAACAAAGATAGAAGTTTTTGGAAAGACTTCAAAAAAAACCCTGTTACCTAATCTTAAAGTAGTGTAGTCAAAGAATATTTTAATATTTTGCTTCTGTGTGGGAGCCAAGACATTAGAAAAAACCACAAAACATAAAACATTTTATGTAGAAATGTTCTTGAACTAGCTAAGAGGCTATGAAGGCTGGGAATTACAGTGCACCTTCAACACTAGTAGGGTGTTCCATCTGTGACAAAGTGAAGACAGCTACATGAGATTTCATTCATATTTGAGCTAAAATTAATCCATCACATTCTTAATATAATTTCAATTTTAGCATTTTCTACACATCCAAAAATGCTTCACCACATTAAAACAGGCATAGATACAAAGAATCAGGTCTCTGCAATATATCTTATATGACAACATTATCTTCCACAAGAAGAGACACATAATGGTAAAAAAAAAAAAGAAGTGTAGCTCTAGTACCATGGAGTTGCTCCATCAAGAAGTGTATTTGCTTCCCATTGATACAATTAAAAATAACAAAACAAGCAGAGATTAACCTTTCATCATCTCCTTTTTTTTTTCACAGGCAAACCAGAAACACCTGAGCATAACAGAGGTTTATATCAAGTAAAACACAGCTTCTCATTACAGTAATACATCTATAAACATTCCCTGGTTAAAGATGGATTTTCACTCATTATAGTCTTTTTCTGCAAAGCGAGGGACAATGTACGAGGTTGATGAAACTCAATCTTCCCTAAAAAATAAAGAGGAAAGTTATAAGGAACCAATGTGGAAGTGCAGACAGACTGGATATAATGCATGACAGGAAAGGAAAATAAAAGGATTGCTTTTGCAAGGTGGAGAGCCTGACTTCATGATTATGTCACTATCTTTCATTTCCTTCTAAGAACCCAGTGATGCTAATTCTGCCATAAGAAAGTGATTAATCCAGCAGGAACCATGAAGAAGACTAAGTAGATAGACAGTTGCCAGAACTTATAACTGTTTTCCCTAATCACACATCAATCTCAACTTGTCAAAGAGCTATTTTCAAAGCATAGCACAATTTCATATTGGGGAAAAAATGACATTCGAGGGGTCATTTCAATGTTTAATAGAGACTTCTGCCTGGAATGGCATGGGACAATCACTATGCCATGATTCTCGTTCACGATATGACTCAAAATATTAGCAAAAATATCAGCAGCAGCCTGACACAAAGAATAGCAGCAATATACACCTAAATAAAGCCATGGAAATGAATAGCAAGTACTTTTGATCACCACCACACACCAGAAGATGTTTGCCAAAGTATGTTAAAGTATTGCAAAAACACAACTGAACAGAAAAAACCCAAAACCAAACCCCAAAACATTGTCTGCTTGAAATACATGGAATAGTTGCCTGAAATTTCAGGTGTTTAAAAAAAAAGGGAAGCCCTTTTTTGAGGTGAAATCCTCAAACAAGGATAACCTGCACAAAGAAGTTTGAGGGAAGGGTGTTTATTTTATTTTAAACATATTAAGGCTGTCTTTTTATCTATGTCCCTTCAAATCATATAAGAGCTCTTTGTATCCTAGATATATTTTTTGACCAATGATTTGCATCACTGCTGCCCATTTTGCTAGTCATGTGCTTCATAAAAACTTCACAAATAATGCTTGTGTTGTAACCATTCCTGATTTAATATGAAAGTCAGAATTTCAGTTCAAACCCTCAGGGAAACTCAGCTGGATTTACTGTAAATCTTTGCCAGTGCTTTGGAAAGAGTCTGCATAGCAAAACACCCACCCAAATCCACTCTTAACTAAGCCAAGATGGCAATAAATTCAATAAACTGGAAAAAGAAAAGGCACTACACTATAAGCTAGCTTCCAGAACAGGAAGGACATCTTCAAATGAACATTCTCTTCATACATCTTTTAATTCTCATCCCCCAACTCCTAACATTGAAATCAAATGCAATATAAGTAGACAAATTCTCCTTACCTGTAACTTCAAACAACTTTACTTCTGTGTCCTGTTCTGAAGTGCTTTACAGGCACTAGTAGGGGTTGTTTGCAAAATTCCCACAGAAACAGAACCCAGAAGTGGAAAACGCAGGTGGCTTGGTAGGGAGGTTGAACACAAACTGAAAACCTTGAGCTTTGAGTTTCCTTCTATAGTTACAGAATCACAGATTACCCTGACCTAGAAGGACCAAGTCCACAAAGTCCACAAGGACCAAGTTCAGCTACTGGCCCTGCACAGCACCATTCCCAAAGGTGACACCATGTGCCTGGCAACATTATCCAAAGACGTCTTCTCAAACTCAACCAGGCTGGTGCTGTGACCACTTCCCTGGGGATCCTGTTCCAGTGCCCAACCACTCTCTGGGGGAAGAACCTTTTTCTAATATCCAACCTAAACCCGCCCTGACACAGCTTCTAGCCATTCCCCGGGGTCCTGTCACTGGTCACCTCAGAGGAACTTGTACCTGCAGTGAGGTCTGTCCTCAGTCTCCTCTTCTCCAGGCTGAACACACCAAGCAGCCTCAGCTGCTCCTCGTACAGCAAAACCCTCAACACTGGGGGTGAAGCCACCCCAGCTCAGAGCAGAGCAGGACAATCCCCCTTCTTGCCCAGCTGGCAATGCTGGCTGTGCCTGATGCACCCCAGGGTAGCCTCCTGGCCAACCTATCCTTTCCTTTCTTCCTTTCCTATGCCTACCTAGATCTCCTCAGACAACATGTGAGTAGCAATGAGCATTGTGAAATCTCAAGGATATTATTTGTGTTGATAATAATGAGTCACTTCACATATTGTGACTCAGAAATTTATTAAAATTTTAAATATAATCAGAATCACAATAATGAAGGTGATGGTATATTGATCGAACTTTTCTCATTTTCCTGTTTTTCCTCTGTATAATCAGTACTCAGCTATTCTGTTGGGAGGTTTATTTTCTACCTGTAAATGAGTAATCTAGAGTTCACGTTTCAGCATCCATAATAAGATTTTTATAAATTTTAACAGATACTCACAATATTCCTGGCCAAGTAAAACTCACTAGTCTTCAAAAGTAACTTTTCCAATGCAGATTTTCTGAGTCACAGGGGATTTTTATTTTGTCATAAAAAGACATTTTTATAACACTTTATGCATTTGGCTTATTCTGTTTTGATGGTAGTAGAAACATTCAGATCAAGATGACTCAAGATAAGCTGAAAAGCCCTAACTTTTCACTGATGAAAGGAATGTAGTCAAACACTGATTACCACATGATTTACACACCATCACATTGTACTGAACATAGATTTAGGTATGATAGTGAAAAGCTTATGCATAGCCTAAAGAACACAATTCCCTTAGTTGAAACCATCCCTCTTGCTCTAACACCAGCAATGACAAACGAAAACTCCATGAACTCTCTCATTCACCAAAATCAGTATGTTTTACAAATACTTTCTTACTGTCACAAGTAACAAAACACTTATATAAGAATATTTTTAGTTTACAAAGACACAGAACTTGAAACTTCTTACCCTTCCGCATAGCACAGCTCATTTGTGTGGTAGAAGAAAGGATTCTGTAATTCAGCAGCCTACGCATGGTTAAGACAACATCTATGTACAAGTTTCACACATTTTAAGGCTGTAAATGGAATGAGGAGCAATGGTAGGTGCTAGAGAAACACAGTGATGCACTCAGTTTCTTTTTATTCTAGTAAAAGGGAGACATCAACTAAAACAGCAGCAGCTCCATCATGGAGGTGTAAAGATGCACTGGGAGCAATAGCTCACTTCTCAGATGGATGTGTAAATAGAAAATAAGCATAATATAAACTAAAAACGAAACCAGAATCACTGACTCCTAACTGCTCAGCCATCTTTCGGTCACAGTAAATATGATGTAATAAAGACAACACAATTATAGAGCTAGGAAGTGATCTTTTACACACGTGCAAACTAGAAAGCAATAAATCAAAACACTTTGTGATTGAGGCACACTATGAGAAGAATCATGGATACACAGGGTAGCACTTTCTTCTATACCCAAGCAGTTAGTGTATGAAAACCCAGTATAAATTCAAGTCTCTGAGTACTTTTATTGAAAACAACAACAAAAACAAAACAAACAACAAGAACAAAAATACCCACACAAAAAAACCCAAAAGAGGCATCAAAATGTAACAAAAAATTTCAAACACATGGCACTATTGAAGAATAAACAATACTGCTTTCAGGCCTAGCCAAGGGATTACCGTTACACAGAGAAATCAAGGCTGACTTTTAAAAATCTAAAAATAATTCTAAGAATGCTTCCCATCTCTATTCTCTGGACAAGAGAAAACAAATGAAGAGACTTAGCGTCTACATGCCATCTAGGTCATTGGTATTGCACAACCTTCCTTTCAAAAACACTTCAAACAAATTCCTATATGGGATATTCACAGGCTTTAACTGATTAAAAACAAGTGCAAGATATGAAATATCCTCTGGAAGTACAAAACAGGTCTTTTTAGAGAAAAGGGCCCTGTCTTCCTCATGAAGCAAAAGAGAATCTGACAGTCTGACCAGATACTTTCTATTAAATACAACTCATTAAATATTTACTCGCATGCCACTTTATATCAGAATGTTGGATAGCTACACAAGACATTCACACAAGACACTTAATTCTGCATTTCTCACATAAGTTGTGAAGCAACACACATCACTTGGATAAATACACCTCTGTAGCAAAGGGCCATGTATGTTATTTTCTTTATCATGGGCTCCAACTCTCTATTACCTCCCAATTAATAAAACAGGAACAGACTTGCCATCATAACTCTTTCTATGCTGTGAAGACACAACACATGGGAACATTTCTGACTTCTGGCTGTTATCTTACCCTCCAACACCTTATCACACTATGCCTGAAAGTTTTACTATCAAAAATTTTTGGACTGAAAAAGCCCATGAGTTAGCAATCTTTTATTAATTATTTTATTCTCCCTTTGCATTAAAGGCTACAGGCTGCACACACACATTCAGACAAAAACAAAAAGGTAAACAGTTGTCCGTTAAATTATTATAATTTAAAACAGACTCAAAGCAAACACATATATTGATAGTTATAATCTAAAATCACTGTAGCTGAAATTCGTTACTAGAAAGTATGTTCTATTACAATATTGTTATTGATAATCCTCCCATTCTCAAGATCATCTTTTCAATTGCTTTGCTGTATGCACTAGTCCCTTCATAGTACTGAGTAAGTGAAGTCACAGTTCTAGCTATGACTGATCTGTTCTCATCTATGCTGCAGGCTAAAATATCACCAACCTGTATGCATTTTGGTGCAGAGAAGACTAACTGCTTCATGGAAGAAGGGATGGCTCAATTCTTATCTGAAATACAGACAGCCTTCAACTTAAGGTTTCTGTTGGGTCATGTATGCTTGTCATGCCCAACTTTCTTAGCTATCTGCAGACAAGCTATCTACTATCTCCATGCTTTGGATTATGACCTGCAAAATTGAGATAAACATTCTTATTTCAATTTTGAAGGACAGAAAATTTTAAAATATATTATATGTTTTTGAGGTATCTCACACAATGGTAATGAGGTCCTTATATAAAAAGTAGTTCCCACTTGTTTAGACATTGTTTAGACACTTGTTTAGACACAAGTTTAGACACTTGAAGACATTTTGTAAACACTGAGTTCCATAAAAATTATCTTCACACTACTAGGCAATATTTTTTGAGTTTCTTAAATGTCTCAGTTTCTTTTACGCAACTCTGAGCTGCTGTAAAATTAGGAGCGATGCATGTGGTACAGCAGACAAGCATTTTGTTCTCAGGTACACCTCCTCTCCTCTACTGATAAATAAGCATAGTAGTTTTTCAAATATGACCAAAGTTTTAATTCCTTGGAAAATATTATGTAGGTTATAAAACAAGGGTGGGTATTAAAACAAAAGTATTGTATATTAATTATATTGACCATCAAGAGATTCAAAATGCACCTTCCTTTCACATATTCCCATCTGTAAAAACAGGTAAGTTGAAATCACTCTCCCTGGCTTCCCAAGCCCTTCAGGCAATCACTTGTCCTAAATATGAACACATGTGCTGCTTGTGTTCCACATCAGACAAAATTAACATTTTTTCACTTCCTTCTGGAAGCATTTGAAAACCTAAAAGGTTTAGTCATGGTAACATATGCTGTCAAAAAACAGGCCATATTTATCAAGCAACAATGAAGGTATATTTGGGTGATAGACCAAGAATTCCATCTTGCATGAACTGGCATACACTCAGAAGGGAACCTACTTTTGCTTTAACAGGCAGTCTCCCTTTAACAAGCAAAACAGGAGTGAAGAAATTGCAGGACATAAAAGGAAACTGAGCTTTCAACAAATTAATTCTACAGTTATTGTCTCTCAAACATTATCTGCCCTCTGCCAAAGGTGTCATCTATGCTGTGAAATTTAGATACACAGATAAATAGATATCTTTAAAAATATTGACAAATATCCCCCAGTTAAAAACTCTCTGGGCAATTAGGAGAAATCAAACCTCCTCTTCAGTGAGGAAGTGATCACTTCAAAAGTAAATCTTGAGGATGAATGACTAAGGCCTGGTTCAGCAAAACATTTTATATATTAATGGTTCACCATGTTTGAGAGAAGTACAGCCAAAGCACAGAGAAACCAAGTAAATAAAAACAAGACAACTACAGTTACTGCATAACTGGCACTACATGTAATTTTTTTTCTTTGAAATAAACAGGATCCTGAGCATGGAAACATTTAATACTCTCTAGCTGTATTTAATTTTCTTTTGAAATATGGATGACAGAACATGAGACCCTCATCAATGTTCCATGCTAAGTCCTAAGACCATTTTTCACTCCGGTATTTATGACTGAAGAAGAAAACCAACTGTAAGAAAAATTCTTTACATGTTATCCAGCACATTTAGAGCATGCAGCCTGAAGAGTATGCAAAATATAGTTCATAAAACCAAAACATTAAATTTTTTTAAGAAGCAAAAGTACTGGAATTCAAATTTCAACATAGAACTTGTGTCTCATGACCAAACCATCTCATAGAATCGAAGTGGCAACAAAAAATGGTTCCTGCGGTTGGGACAGACATATCATCTTCCTCTTTACACATCTGTTAGGATTACCAAAAATGATGGAGCTCACACATCTGCATTGCTTTTCTGTGGGCTTTCCCCACAACATCTCTTAAAGGAACATGGTTGATGTAGAGCTCTAAAAACTTTAATTGAAAATGCCCAGTGAATGCCTATATTTAAGGCAGAAATGGGAAAAAGATATCCAGAGCAAGGTAATTGCCTAACCTTTATTTTCAGTAAGCAATTTTTCCAGATAAAAATAAAAGCTTTTCTCAAAAAATCACTATGAGCTCCTGCACATAATGAGGACAAAAAAAAAATCTTGTAGTTAATTAAGCAAATTGTCACTGGCAATAATTTTTAAATCAAAAGTATGTAAATTTAAGTGTATATACATATATATATGTATATACACTTAATATATATATGTGTGTGTGTATACATATATATATACGCTTATATATGTATATACACTCTATATATACACACACACATATATATGTCTACACGAACAAACACACGGTAATGTTAAGAAGTAGCCTGGTTTCAAATGTTGGTACAGGTTTCACAAAACCTGCATGTGAAGCATGTGATGAGATGAGTTAGACAGTCGTGATCAGTCACTTGGTTTGTGTCCACATGAAAAGTAACACAAGAAAATATATGCAGCACAGACCAAATGAGTACAGTAAAATTTATACACCTTTAAGAATTTAATCCTGTTCATTTAGTTAAAGCAACAAAGAATGCATTTGCTTTCAACTGCGAGCTACCTTCCTCCTCCAAAAGAGCTTCTTACGGGACTCTAGGGGAAGGAGAGAAAGACAGTATTTTAAGTTGTACCCATGACTACTTTTAGTACTGTGGCCATGAAAAAACAGATTGAGAACTACCAAAACCTTTTTAACAGGTTATGCAAAAGGCCAAGCCTTTACCTTTTGTACATTACTTTAAAAAACAACATCTGCACTTGCTGACTACTACACATGTGCTTTTACTATATAGCATGTGAACATAAACCAAACTGAAAATAGACATACAATGAGGACAATAGCTAAGATCAGTCATCAAAAAATAGTTAAGCCTATTTATGCCAATGTGTAATAAATATAAGATTGAAATAAAACACATGTAAAACTGAAATAAAGCACACATTTGAGCCAGCAGACCAATAAGCCTTCTTAGTAGTCATTACAGTCAATCACATCAAGAAGAACCTGGGGACATTTAAATCAAGGAGATTATTCAGCTGGCATGCACAAGTGTATATTCTCAGCTAATAAAAAATCCATAGGAAAAATCTGTAGGAGAAAACTTATGGAGTGTTTGAATGTAGCGCACCATTTTTTTCCAAATGTGGTATGCTGCTCCAGTTGCAAATGCCCTGAAAGGGGACAGCCTTCTTTCTGCTCCCAGAGCTCACTACATCACCACTCAGAATTCACTGTGTAAACATTGGTGGAGGCATACACTTGCAAAATATTAAAAACTATCAAGTGCTTTTTGGCTTTTTTTTCTATTTGAGAAAGAATAAAACTGTTCTCACATGTTCCATTTCCTGTCTTATTAAAGACAAAACTTCTTTTTATTAAGCTAAGGTATGAATGATCATGTTTCAACCACTAAAAAAAATAGGGCTTTGTAATGAGAAACAACAGCAGACTGAAAAAGTTAGTGGCAGCAGTCAGTCCCAGTAGTGTAGCTCTAGATAGCATCATATGGGAACATACACAAACACAACCTTAAAAGTGCTCCATCACAAATGTGTAACTAATTCTTCCTACAAATCAAAAGCAATAAACCCCTCCACTGAAACTGCCTTTTTCTGCCTTTCTGGACAAACCTTGTATTTTACAACACAGTGGCCTTAATCTACCATTGCACAGGGTAGTTGCTTACTTGGACAACTATAATTAACAGTGATGTAAATATCTGCAAACTTTAAACTATTTCAAGACACAGCCATGCCGGCCTGAGGTCTCCTAATTTAGATATGGTCATCTCAGAGTCAGAAAGGGAGCAGAAGCATTCACATACGCATGGGGATAAGTTGCTTCATTGATCTAAAAATGCAGCCTCATGAGAACATTCACTTTTTGACAACACGTATCTGGGAAGCTCCATATGAAAAGCAATTCCTTACTAAGAGGGATGGGTGCTACTGTAAAGAAAACTATGATTCTGGCATACCGCTACTGGAAATAAGATACAGCTGATACTGTGGTTAGGACTGGACTATTAAAAAAATACTTAACCAAAGATTTCACACTCATTGTTTTGGTTTGGTTTTTTTTTACATACAGACACAGTATTTTCTTTTTCTATTAGATGTTTCTTAGGTGAATTCTGAAGCAGCACTATCCTAAAAAACAACAGTTCTTTAGAAAAGGACAACTAAAAAGTTTCTAAATAATTCACAAATACAAATATTTTTTAGAAATGGACAACTAAATACTAAAATTGTTTAGTTCCAATTGCCTGAAATTATATTTTTATGTACTTATTAAAAAAAGCTTTTAAATGACAGTGTGTATTTCCCAGGCAGCTTAACAACATTTAATGCAAATCAGATCTTGTACATGAGCTGGGAAAAATTTACCATTCAAATTTCTGAGTGAGAAAGGAATTAAATGTTTTCTGTAATCAGTGAAGCCCAGTGTACAGGGTTCCTAGAAAGTTCTGTGAAATTAACAGAATTTGGTACTGCAAATAACACCACTGAAGCATCTCTAAACAACAATTTAGGATTTTTCACCATATTTCTCTTAGCTGTTAAGCAGTGCACAAGATCACCAGATTATTTCAGTTTTGATCCTTGCTTTGAACCTTAGTTTGGTAGATTCAAATAAAAAAATTCATTTTGACAAACAAAAAATAAATGCCAATTAAAGATTTAATGTAATTTTTATGCACTGTATGACAATAGTTGTTACCTGAATTAGCAGAAGCACACCATCCTGAATAAATTTTCTAGTTAACTAAGAGCTCCTTTATACAACACGGTATTTTTTATCAGTATTTCTTATGAGACTTCAAAATATTTTCTACTTGAAGTATAACAAGACAACTCATTTTAGAGAATTACAAGATTTGTTTCTTGTGTTTCACTTATGGTGGTGAATTCATTATTAAAGGGCAAAGATAGCATTTATCATTAGTCATATATATGACAACTAGATTTGGGTTTTTATTTTTTATTAAAACTTGAAAGCAATATCAACAAAGTCATTTATGCTCAGGTTATTAAGAGAGCTTAAATATTGACAACTATAAGTTTCTGGAGTGACACAAAGGATCAATAGCAACAACCAATAGGAAAAAAAGTCAAAGTCACATTGCTAGTAAAACTAGCAGACAAACTTTAAACACAAGAAAACAGTATTTCTGAGAAAGCAGCAGAAATAATTCTAGAAAAGTTGACTCACTCTCTGAAGTTTCAGTATATAATCAAAACTAAAACTGAAACAGTCAAATGCAATTTTGATCATATGCAGGAAACACGTTCCTTATGTAGTGTGAATATATATGCATGCTTATTTCAGTGTTTTTCCTAAATCCTGTGTATCCTTGTTATCTCATCTAATGACACTTTTTATACTACTGAAATATGATCAAATCAGCTTTTATGTTTTGACACTGAACATCATGTAAAAGTGAATTAGTCTTCTAGCGAAAAGATGTTTCTCCCCAGAGGATAGAGATGGCACACCTCAATTCCACTAGTCTGACTAGAAGATCATTCTGCCTAACATGGACAGGACAACAGAATCTTTTTTTTTCAAGCAGACACAGTCAGCTATTAAAACAAACATCACCATCATAACAACACTATTTAACAGTTCTATCATATTCTTCACTACAAAGCACTGTTCATTTTAACCAAGTAATTCTTATCAACTCTGTTACATCTTCTCTAAATTTCATACACAAACAGCACTCTGTATTGATTCACATACTGGCTGCTAAATGTGCTGACCAGATAAATGACAACCTGAAGAGACAGCATAATATTAAATGAGGAGTAAAAATTCTACAATAATAGAAAGGAGGACAAAAGTAGAAATGCAAAGGGTGAGTGTGTTTAAGTTTGTGTATGTGTACACTTATTGTAAGAAGAGTAGCTACAGAGATCTATAAGCAGAAAACACAGTGAGCAAAAGGTAACTTTTTTTCAATTTTTCAGCTTGTTTTTCCATTTTTTTCAAACAGATAGAGAGACTGAAAGTAAATAAAAAGGGGTGAACAATACCAAAGGTGATTGACCAAATGAGTCAAAAGAAGACAGGGAAAGACATGAGGTGTGTAAAAGAAGAAGGAAAGAAAAAGTTGGCGTAAAAGGTGTTAAGAAAATAACACCTTTTTCCATTTCAGAGATAGAACAGCAGTTTCAGAGACAGGACAGCAAAAAGGTTAGAAATTTAAAAAAGCTTAAAAACAAACAAACAAAAACCTAAATAAAGAAGAAGAGGAAAAGTATGAGAACCCTCAGCTATTCGGCAAGAAGTCTTGCACACTCATCGATTCTGTTCCGCTGCCGTAACCCGCCGTGCGGATCCACACTGGAGAGCAGCACCACACCTTCCTACACAAGCTTCCCCACTGGTTCCCCCTGAGCACACTTAACACTGCAGCCACATAGTTTTATCTAGCACATGGTATTCTCAAACGTTTTTTAAATACGTATAAACGTTTGTAAACTCAACTCCTACAAACTTAACTGTTTAGAAGGCAACTTCTTTCAAGGAGCAATTCCTCAGCAGTTGTCAGCAACCTTTCCTTCACCATTCTGTTTCACTTATTCCATATAGTTATCTTTCTGTCCTAGATTTTGTACTTGGACACGGGTGCTTTGATTTGGTGGTGACTCAGTATAGCAGTGTCATCCACCTTATATTAGAAATAGGAGTTCCAATCACAAAGAAGAAAAATAACAGTGGAAAATTGGACAGCATAGGCACATGAAACCTTAGAGGAAAATCCAACAGCACAGGCAGATGGGAGTTTAGAAGCTACATGTAAAAATTTAGTGCTTGTTTTGAAAGTTTAGAAGCCACATTTAATAAGCTGGTGCTTGTTTTGAAAGGATAAGCAAGATCAAAGCAAAGCTCAGTTTTCAAGGTGTAGCAAAATATATCAGTATCCTTATTTTAATCACAGTTGTAATATGAGCTGCTATCAGCTCTACGGCTTCTCTGTTTATTATCACTTGCCTTCTCATCTCCCTCTTCCCACTCAACATCTTTATTTCTATTTCTCTGCTATCTTCAAGGTTGCCTTACTTTTCCATTACATGCTTTCCTCTTTCTTGTTCTCTTGTTCATCTCTGAAAATACTTTAACTTCTATATAATGCCATTTCTTCTATAAGTGGACACAACTAAAAATCAAGAATTCTCATAGAAGAGAGGTTAGCACCACCTACACTGAGTAGGAATTGCACTGGCAAGTCAGGGTTGGAAACCTAGTGCAACCAACTCTGAAACCAAATAATAAAGCTCAGCTAGCACCTCACTCTTTTTTCTCCTCTATTCTCTTAGCTGTAACTGTATTGAAAAAAATCACCATTGCAATGGCCAAACTTTTAGGCAACATAAAGAATTCCAAACTCAGTGAACAGTCAGTGGTTGACTATCAAATAAAAGATTATTGTTATGCCTCTTCCTTCCCATGTGGTTAAGTACCTTGCAAATGCAGTATTGCCAGTCTGCACTGGATCTCCATAAATTATTGATACTTATAGATATCAGAAGACAATGGTTATGCTTGCCTTCAATTTTAATTCATATGTCTACTAACAGACCTTGTTCTAGAATTACTGTTTGAAAAAACAATGAGTATATCTTATGTTTACACATCAGGTTTTGCATTTCTATCACTGCAAGGTATATGCCGAAGTTCTCTCTCACAAACTGTGGAAGACTTGGAGAACAACATCCTTAACAGAAAAGGAGTTTTATCAGTAGAAAGGAATTTTGCACTAATGAGGCTTTCTCCTATAGAAAGAGACTAGCATTGGTATAACAGCATAAGGCACTTTTAAACCTACTGTTCAGCATACCAGAGGATCTTCCATCCTCTTTTAAATGCACCATTTAAAAACTGCTTCACAATGTATGCACTCTGGTTTGTACTAGTGTTATTTGTACCATCAATGCAGTTCGCTCACAAATTCCCAAGGCAATACAATTTTTATCTTTAAAAAATCTTCTTCATCTTAGCATAAAATGATTGCAAATAAAAATGCTACATATACACACAAACACACTGACATACAGAAAATAAACAGAAATGGAATTACCAGGTAAAACAGTTTATGCTATCTCTCTCTATTTAGATGACACTATTCTAAAGTACATCATCACAGAACATCTTTCCTAAATTATGTACTCCACTTACAAAATAAAAGTCGTGAATTAAAGGACACTACTTGGAAGTTCTTAACTAATCATGAAGGTGGTAAATCATCCACCAACAACAATGCACTTTGTGGACATTTGTCAAAAACTTGCAATGCCCATACTAAGGCAACACATCAGAGGAGCAGGCAGTCATTCTACCAGGAAGAATTTAGCTACAGAAACAGCAATGATTCATTATGCATTTTAGAAGCACTGTCGAAACAGCAAATCAACACACTACTATTTTAATCCTTTAAAGGTTACAAGAACTTTCAAATACAATAATAATTTTTTTTTCAAAATCAAAACAAGCAAAAAAAAACACAGTTGTAATAACACATTTGGAAGTGCATCTTTATTCACCATTTTGTCCCTCAAGGGGCAGAACACAGCTATTTAGTATCAACTAACTACTTACCTCTCTACATTGTAATTTAAATTTTCAACTCAAACTTATTGTACAAGTCTTTCACAACAGATTAATTAAAACTTACTGATTTAAAACCAGTTTAAATTCAGTTATATTCAGCTTTTTAAATCCTCTGTAGTAATTTTTAAAATAATCATCACATTTTAATAAATTGAAATCTATACTACAAATCGATGATTTTCAAACTCACCCTCTGAATGAAGAGTCAACAATACAGTCCAAATACTTTGTTTCAACATACACATCACATCTATTGTTGTCCGAAAATCTACCATGAAAACTGTCTCTCATCTACCAGTATCTGAAAATAGTGCTTCAGGTCCTGTCAAAAGCTCTTAAGGGCTGTATTTCTCTGCACCCTTGAAAACACCCTTCTCTTTCCTCCTTAGAATGTTCCAGTTAAATACAAATAGATGAAAATTCTGTCTCCTGAACACAGACATCTAAAAAGGCTATTAATTTATTGCCATTGTATCTACGTAATGACTCTGAAACTTTATTTTGTAACATCCATTTACAATCATCTTATTGAAGACACTAAGTAACATCTCTACCAAGCTTAAGAAGGCATAATCAGGAAGCTATCTGGATCTTCCGCCCTTTGTCCCATTACACAAACTGACATCATGATTGCTTACCTGCTGGAAAACAACTTCATCCTGCTTCATTTTCTTTTTGCTGCTTTTTCTGATCCTCCGGTTTGTCTGAATCCATTTTGTGACCTGGAGTTCAAAATCATGGTGCTTTTTTAGGTAGAAGAAGCAACCTGATTGCAGTTACTCAGCATTAGATATCTATAAAGACACTCAAGTTTTTTCATTGTTTCACTGGAAAGGAAAAAGCACTTTTCTTCTCTTAAGTGATGTGGTCTGAGGTAAGCTGGTTATACCTGTGCATGATCAAAATGTGAGGTGATGTTCTTCATCTTAGAGCTTTTGGTTTAAGGGGCTTTGCACAAAGAACATTTTGATGTGAGACCGGGTTGCCAAATGGGAAGTTATCGTTGCAATGTGAAAAACTCCTGGGGAAAACCTCTGAGCTTTATCCCTTGCACCTTCTATTTCAAGTAAGCGATTTATTTCCAGCCACCCACTCGAACATTGTTCCAGACTGCCAACGCCAAATTTGGATGGCATGGTTATTATTTAATAAGTAGTAACACTTGGTGGGGCTTTTTTTCCCCATACCAATATTTTTATTCTTAATACGAAAGCAATATTTTTTAAAGCAAAAGCGTGGCAGGGTGAGGATGGTGTGTAAGGCAGAAAACTCCAGGAGCAGATCTGCAAGGGGAAGAAGCGGGTGCAACATAACAGCTGCGAAAGGTTTCCTCCTCACCTCGCCGCTCACTTGCTGGACGAGCTGACACTCCTTCCAGGTCTCTCCCTCCTCCAGCAGGGGCTACACGGGGGAGAAAGCGCACGGTGAGGCGGGACGGTCCGCGGAGGATCCGCGATGCGCTCCGCTACCCGGGCCCCGAGGCGGCAGGCGCGGGGGAAGCGGGGTCCGCCGGCCGCCGGTCCCCGGAGCCGCGCCCGCTCCTTTCCGCCTCGTCCCGGGCTCGGCAGCAGCACACCGCAGCCCTCGCTAGGAAATGAAACACCTCCGCAGGGTCCCCCGCCCCCGCGCCCCGGCCCCCGGAGCCCGCGGGGAGGAGGAGCCTGCCTTACCGACGTCAGGGCCCGCCGGCTCCGGGGCGGCCCGGCCGGGGCACCGCGCCTCATACAGCCCCAGCCGGGCGGCCGCGGGCCCGGCTCGGCTCGGCCCGGCCCGGGCACTGGCGGTACTGCTGCCAACCCGCGCTCCCTTCGACAGCGTCTCCGACGGGCCGGCCATTCATAGCCTCCACATCCATGCTCGTTACGGTTTGCAGACTAATTACTAACGATACGCCCTCTCTTCGAGACTCTCACTATGGAAGCCGCTTCCCTATGACCCCTCCTATAAATATGCTCTGTCACAGGTCTTTACGGACAGACGAATGGCCTAGTGCGGATAGCTCAAGAAAGCATCAGCACCACTAACTGCTTCAACACTGGCCTTGGTACTTGCTCTCGCCTCCAGAATCCAACCACTAAACTGCCTTGGAGGGTCTGAAATGCACATTAAAAGCAAGATCCAAAGCAGCTGTGTAGGTATGGTGCACCACAGCAAGCCCTTTTTCGAGGTCTCGGCTAAAGGCTTTATTTATTCAACAAGATGCTGTGAGCAGGTAATTAAATTTAGGCATAGGACTTCAGGTATTCTTGCACCCTCAGAAAAGGATATTCAAACTCCAGCATGTTGGGAGATACTTATGTCAACCATGCAAAATCCAAATACTATTAAATCCTAAATCAGGATTTTATCAAGTGCTTTTGTGTTTATATTTAAAAAACAAGAGGCAGTAAAGGATAGAGTGTATAAAACTTGTTATAGTTAAAGTGATATTACAAAAGTCAGTATTTTAAGAATTATTGATACTCTTTTGAAAATTATTTGTGCTCTTATACTATATATTGCTATAATCTCTGAAAGCTTTGAAAAGAAATCTGTGCTGTAGCAAAAAAATAGGGCACATTAAAATATGTGTGTAAGCAAACCCTCAATACATAAAATTAGATGTACTTTGTAAACAGATAAGTAAATAAAGGTAAATCCAGCAAGTGTGTAGTAAATCTTGAGAGTATCCTTTTATCACTTGAAAAAAAAATCTCTCCTAGCCTTTTTGTTTTACTGCCATAACATCCTTTTTTCAAGATCAAAAGCTTTAGATCAAAGCTGAGATCAAACTCAATGCTTTAAATAGAAGCAACTTCACTATGAAGCATTAAACAAAGAACTTTTTAACAGAGATATCACAATAGAAAATCTTACTGTAGTTTTTTATTTCACACTTACAACAGGTCTACTTGAAACAAGTATAAACAACATGTTTTTATTTTGTAAAGCCACAACAGACTTTTCTACTAAATGGTAATTCTGAAAGTGCCTATAAATTGACTCTTGAACTGAGTGTATTTAAATGAAGAAAGAAGAACAGAACATAGTTCAAAGGCAGTGAATAAAAAAATACGTTAATGGCAAACACAAATCAATGCAACTGCTTAAGCAATATTTCCTTGGATCAGTTAACAGATTAGACTGTGCATTCCCATAGAAGTATTTATAGGAAACGCTGGACCATAGAAACAATGAAACATATTTATACTTTAAGTCCTTTAAAGAATTGCACTTCCTTTCCTGTCAAACATTTTGAGAAAACTAGGGGGAAAAAGGTTACAAGAGACATTGATTTTCAGACCTGCAGATCCTGAGGCTGATTTGGGATGAAAATCCACAAACACACAAACATACAGTGTGTTCAAACTCAGAGAAGGCTCCTATGTTCTTGTTAGTAGTTGCATAGCAGTGAAGGAAATTCAAGAGGAATTGTTACTGACTTTTTATGGTAAAGTACTTTGTGTAGCCAACATCTGGGGACCCTTGGTGCAGATTGCTGTGCACATCTTAACTTGAACATTCACCTACAAGATGATAGCACTGCAGTGTACGGTAAGAGCCAACTTGCCCATACTGATAGCCTGCAGAAAACAAAAAGCAGTGGCAGAAATAGGGTGGGCTTAACAAGCGGTGGTCACAGCACACTGGCAGTGTCTCTTATCAGTCAACTCTTATCTCTGCTTATTGGTGTGTCAATAAGATTGAGTTCATAACCAGAGCAAGAACTTTTGCTGGGAGGGGGAGAGAGCAGGTAAGAGGGAGAGGAGTTAGAGGAAAAGAAAAGGGGAGCCGTGAAAGAAGAGGGAACAAGGCAAAGAAAAGGAGAGGAGGAAGGATGCTTTAAGAACATTTTGTCTCCTACTGTATCCCTCCATACTCGAAAAGCTTACTTACACCAGATAAAAGGGTGAAGTCACACCCAATTTAAAATGGGAATGAAAATTACTACATTACCCTCCATCAACACTCCTATTTGCTGTCCATGACACTGGCTGTCATACTTGAATCACTTCACAATAGAAATTTAGAAATTACTCCATCCTGCATGTCCTTCTTGGGAAGACTGTCTTTCAGAGACTGCTAATGGATCTGTCCTATAAACAGATCTGATGGGGAACAAGCGTACATGTCAAATCATGTTAGGATCCCTCATTCTTGCAGCAGCAGGATTAAATAGAACTGAATTTTGAAAATATGGGGGAGGAGGTAGCACTTTCTACAAATTGGGTAAATACAGACCAAATATGCTGGATTTGGGCAATGATTTACACCAGCTCTTACTTAGGTCAGACCAGATCCCAAGTGTACAATGAACATGCAGAATCATACATAGCCTAGAAAACCAGAGAGTATTTTTGCAGCAAACACCTCTTGCATTTTACATTGAAACAAACTGTTTTTAAATTGTTCTGGCTGTGATGGCTACTAATGGTATTTCATAACTCAGTGAAAAACTATAATCATGAACTTTACATACTTTGCCTGTAACTTCAACTCCTCTGTGCTACTCTTATGCAAAAACAACCAGTACTGATAAACTAAGAAGGTAGTTTTACCTAAGGTGAACATTGAATGTATACCATTTTGTTGGCTTTCCAACAGTCCTCAGATAATGGAAGGCAAAAAGAAAAAATGGAAAACGCGGGAATAAAAATCTTTACTGTAAATGAACTTCAGAAGAGCTCCTGCAAAGTAGAGGAAATTGACAACCAATGCAGTCAAGTCATTTTCCAACCTCTCATTTCTAGAATCTAAATTACTGAATTTTACATCACACATACAACCTCAACATTTGTATGTTTAGATCTACATAGACACCAGCAAATCTGGAGAGAAGTAATTTTCTCCTACAAAATATACCTAACTTCACCAGTACACAAATTGTCAGTTTTGTACCTTTCTACACATTTCCATTGAACAGAAAACAAAATACAGATTCCCCCCATCAGTTTCATTCTACCATACTAGAATGGCACAGACTACTTTCTCAGACATCAGAAAAAGATAATTTAAAGGGGAATAAAGAGGATCATTTATAGGGGGAAAAAAGGACAATAGTTTAAATTAGGAGATTGGTTTACTTGTAAATGAATAATACATTTTCTCACAATAATCTGTGTGACCTGAAAATTGTTTCAGCAGGAAAAATGTGACTTCTAATCTTCTGTTAAAAAAGAAAATACAGAAAAGTATTTTATTTGGTAGCTCACTGGATGATTAAATATTGCTTGAAATGTTTGACTGGGAAAAAATTGCAAGGATTTTAAAACACTACTGCTACCAGGACTTTGCAGACAGACTAAGGAGGCAGTGGGTTACATCTGAAAATGACAAGATGGCTGGTACATTCACATTGCAAGAGTACCACAGCACCACATAAAAATTACTGAAAAAGAAATCCAGCCCAAAACGTGCTCCTGTTAGAATGGCAGGTTCTCCAACTGATTCTGTGCAGTCTTCATGCATACAGCTTTATCCACTGAATTGAAAAATCAAGTTTTTCTGACATTATCAATTTTTTAGGAAAGATGCTAATTTATATTGATATCATAAATCTAAAAGTTGTAAATCTAAGTGTGCTGGTATAAACACAGATCAGCATGCTGTGTCTGGTATTTTTCAATGTAACATCCCTCCAGAGAAATTCCATCAAGTCAAACTTGCTCCTCCTGAAGCTATCTCTACCTCTAAGAGACAAAAACCTGTTGAAACAATAACTTTGAGGATGTACTTTCAGTACACTGCAACATGATTTAATATATTGTGTCAGGAATATTTTTTTAAAGTGGTTATGCAAATATTTCCTTCATATACACATTGGCAACTCTGCTTTGTGAAGAGAGTTCCTTGGTACAGATGAGTCACTGTGACCACTTATTTAGTTGCATGATCAGATCCATAATCTGATAAAGAAAATATCTCTGACCACATGACTACGAGATCTCTAAATAATAAGCTTATTACTTGTTACTAAATAATCTCATATAACATGTAAAATAAATAATTCATGTATCAGATTATATCATCTAGAATATGATAATATTTTCAGGGTGTGTTAAAATGCTCTTTTTTAAAAAATTTTGCTCCTTTTTCACCAGGCGCTCTCACTACTACGCAGATGTCTCAAGCAAGTTAGAGAGGCAATGTCCCATGCCTCACTAGTATGGGAACAGAGTCTCTGCTACTGGCAGCAAGCACCTCTCAGCTCAAGAGAGAATACACACCATGAGGTAAGCTGTGGTTTTACCTGAATTACCTCAGAGAGGACATGAGGAAGTGGGATGGAAAGCCCACCTCTGCACTAGTAGCACAGGTATGTGAGTTGAAAGGAAGTAGCACAGGAAGTTCTTCAGGGATAAATGCCACTCCAGTTTCCAATGGGCAAATCCTCCCTCAGACAGAATAGGAGGGCTGGTGTTACTTGTGGACCTCTTGAAGGGACATCAGTTTATATTTACAATGAGAGCCATGACCAGGACTAGAGGGGCCCTGACTCCAGCCAGCTAGTGGAAAGGGACAGTCATATCTGTTGGACTGTGAGGATCCCATTCCCTGGCACATCAGACACGCAAGGGTATAAAGCTTTAGTTGACACCAGGGCACAATGTACCCTCATGTCATTGAGATTCGTCGGGGTAGCATCCATCTCTTGTTTCTGGGTTGACAAGGGAATCCCAATACCTGACTGCACTGGAAGCTGGAGTGAGCCTGGCTGGGAATGAATGGCAAAACACCCCACTGTGACTAGCCCAGAACCTGCATGGATCCTTGGCATAGATTACCTCAGGAGATGGTTTTTCAAGGACCCAAAAGGTTATGGTTAGGCTTTTGGAATAGCTGCTATGGAGACAGAGGGAATTAGACAGCTGAATACCTTGCCTAGTCTCAGAGGACCCTTCTGCTGTGGGGCTGCTGAGGGTCAAAGAACAACAGGTACTGATCGCTACCACATCACTGCACTGCCAGCAAAACTGCACAGCTGGGACTCTGCGTCCCC
The DNA here is from genome assembly GCF_035770615.1 of Melospiza melodia melodia. Taxonomy (NCBI): domain Eukaryota; kingdom Metazoa; phylum Chordata; class Aves; order Passeriformes; family Passerellidae; genus Melospiza; species Melospiza melodia. The sequence goes on along the minus strand of NC_086226.1, from coordinate 55,980,987 downwards.
AGCCATGAGGTGATTTGTGAGATGGAGACCCAGGGAGTGGCCAGCCAGCCTTGCTCACCCTTTAACAGCCCTGTATGGCCAGTGTGTAGGTCCAGTGGAGAATGGAAACTGACAGTGGACTGTCAGGGCCTGAATGAAGCCACTCCACCTCTGAGCGCTGCTGTGCTGGATGTGCTGGAACTTCAGTGTGGACTGGAGTCCAAAGCAGCAAAGTGGTGACACCATTGACACCTCTGCATTTCTCCATTCCTTTAGCAGCAGAGGTTTAGTCAGGCCACCGTTTCCTTTCAGCTGGAGGGCTGCGCACTTGGAATCAACTGCCCCAGGGGCGGAAACACAGCCCCACCATTTGCCATGGATCGATCCAGACTGCACTGGAAAAGGATGAGGCTCCAGAACACTTGGAGTACATTGATGGCATCGCAGTATGGGGCAGCACAGCAGAGGAAGTTTTTGAGAAAGGGGCAAAGATAATCCAAATCCTCTTGAAGGTTAGTTTTGCTATAAAGCAAAGTCAGGTCAAGGGATCTGCACAGAAAATTCAGTAATTAGGAGTGAAATGGCAAGATGTACATCATTAGAGTCCAACAGACATGGTTAGCAAAGCAGCAGCTATGTCTCTGTCCTGGGTAACCCAAAATGTTACTGCATTCCATACCTGTCTGTGCCAAAAAACTATTACTATCTCTATAGGATCCTGTGGCTGGCAAACAGAATGACAGGGCAGAAGCTAGGGTTGTCCCAGGACGTTTAAAAGTCACGGCACTCAGGCAGAATCTCACTTTTGCCTGTCTCTGGCTGCTTAGCTTGCTCTTGGCTTTTTCTTGCCTCTACTTGCAACAGTAGCAAGTCAAGCAGCTTCATTTCACAATCAAAACCTGTTTCCGAGGGAATTTTGCAACACCTGCCTTCAGGCCCAGAGGAGCAGAGCAGCCCCGTTCTGTGCAGCCACCACAGCCCACCAGCAGTGTCTGGCTGAGGCAAAAAGTGGTGAGTGAGAGGCGCCCCAGCCAGCTGTACTGCCATCTGTGCCAACAGCAAGGCCAAGGCCCCCATGAGTTCTACCCCCTAGCCGAGTCCCAGCTGCCAGAGTTTGCCGGCTGCACTTGCCAACAGAGCTGCTGCCTGCTCTCCAAGGTGGGGAGCGTGGCCACCATATGCCCTCTGTTTCCCTACAGCGGTTGCCCATGCTGTTTTGGGGAAGGGGATAGGCCACCATTTTGAGATTCTCTTTGTTGCCGGGGAGTCCATGAGATTTCACCAACTTTGTAACTACCCAACTTGTGACTATTACTGTTATTTTTTATCCGTTATTTCATTTTTTTAGTAAACTATTATTTTTTTCACTTGTAACAACTATTCGTATTTGTTTCTCCTTATTGGTGGAAAGGGGTTGAATAAAACTACCTCATTTTAGAGTGTCCCCCTTAAACTGTCTTAAACCAAGACAGTTGTCACTGACTAGCAAAAAGGAAACACATAGTCATTCCTAGGTGCTGAAGGTTTTTGGAAGATGCATATTCCTGATTACAGACAGATTGTAAACCCTCTCTATCATGTGATGCAGAAGAAAAAATAATTTTAAGTGGACAACAATGAGCTTTTGAACCCATCGCCCAAGGATCTTGGAACTAATCACTAACTGTCCTGAAGACAAACATTTCAGACCCTCATCATTGGAGCAGGAAAAGGTGAAGTGCTGAGGAGCTCCCACAATATAGGCAGCTACCTGAAAATGAAAAGCCATACATTTTCTTCACTGACAGCTCCTGCATATTGTAGGGATACATTGAAAACGGAAAGCAGCTATGGAGCCCTGTGCACAGTCGCAGAAGCAATTGAGTGACAAAGTGGATCAAGTCACGTTGCAGAGCTGAAAACTGCCTAGCTGGCTTTAGATATTGCTGAATGAGAGATGACTACACTGACTTGTGGATGGTGTCAGATGCTCTGTGGAGGTGGCTGCAAGGATGAAAAAAGACCATTTGGGATCACAGAGACAAACCCACCTGAGCTGCTGAACTGTGGCAAGATGTCACTGCCTGGATAGAGAAATTGGCTGTAGAAGTTCATAATGAGATGTACATGAGATGCACAACTCATGTGCCCAAGAGTTGGGCTGCTGAAGAACATCACAACAATGGACAGGTGGATTGAGCTGCCAAGATTAAAATGTCTCAGGAGGAGCTGGACTGGCACCATAAGGGTGAATTATTTCTGACTTGGTGGGCCCATGATGCCCCATCAGGGAAGAGAGGCAACACCCAGATGGGCTTGTGATGAAGGGATGGGCTCTTTATCCCAGGTTGTCCATAACTGTGAAATGTGCTGGGATCAAGCAGGCCAAGAAAAACCTCTGTGGTACGGTAGACAGTGGTCAAAGCAGAAATAAGGGGAGGCCTTACCTCACACTCCTGCAGGCCTGCCAAGGCAAGTGCTATGTGCTCTTGGAAACAACCACTGGATGGCTGGAGAAGTATCCTGTGCCTTGCACTGCCAGGAACACCACCCTGGGCCTTGGAAAGCAAGTCCTGTGGTGACCTGGCACCCCCGAGAGAACTGAGTCAGACAAGGGGACTCATTTCCAAAACAACCTCCTGGACAACCAGGCCAAGGAACGCAGTATCAAGCAGCTGTATCATGTTCCCTATCACTCACCAGCCTCTGGGAAGATTGAACCGTGCAGTTAAAAACCACATTGAAATCAAGGGGGCCTTCAGCCACTGGGCCCTACGTTTAGCTAAGGCCACCTTGTTTAATTAACACACCAGGCTCTGCCAGTGGGGCTGTCCCTGCCCTATCAAAACCTCCATGTACTGGAGAAAGGGATAAAGTCCCCATAATTCATACAAGAAAAGTGTTAGGGAATGCAGTTTGGATTAGTCCTGCCTCAAGCAAAGGCAAACCCATCCTTGGGATTATTTTTGCTCAAGGACCTGAGTGCACTTGGTGAGTAATGCAGAGGGAGCAGGAAACATGATGTGTACCTCAAGGGGATTTGATTTTGGGGTGAGGAGAATGTGTAATATTGAATTGTATAATATTGGTTGCTGAATGACACTGCCAGTGTACGCCAGAACTAGCATGGACAATGAGTATGGACTGCTCCAGCAGCCATGAGCTCCTGATGCAGACTGCAACCCCAACAGTACACCAGCTCTCCTGCCCTGGAAGACATCTAGGATGGATAGAACCCACAATTATGGACTAAATGAACTCAATAGACAACTTGGAGAGATGGGTCTTGACTACAGAAATCATACCTGTGCTTGTGTATGTGTATGTAGTTCGAAGGTATAGGATCTGGGTGTGATATAAATGGTAAAGAATAATGGGTAGATAATGTCCTAGTTTCAGCCAAGAGTTAATTTTTTGCAGTAGCTGGGAAAGTGTGTAGCTAAGGCCTGGATATTACTTCATAGAACCTCACTTGTTTGTTGAATTTCTTGTTGAAGAAATAAAATACACCTTCCAGAGGTATTGAAATTTGAGTTTTACTGATCCATTGAAGTAGTCAAAAATACTTCTGACAGCTTTACTAATGAAACATATTCAAAACAAAAGTTCTCTAGTGCTCTGGCCATGATATGCTGCTTACCCAAATGTTAAGGACAATTAACCATAAACTGAACCATAACATATACTAGCTCTGTCAGCCAATAGACTTCTCAAACCTATCTTTTCTCTGGACATTCTCATTTTAGCATTTAAATTCCTCTTTGGCCTTAGAAGGGAGTAGACAGAATATATAAAGCATTCCTTCTTTATGGAGATGGAATAAGTTTTAGAAAAATCACCTATTTCTCATGATTAAAGAGGGTGATCAATATTTCTGTCTTCAGTCTGATTCTAAAGCATAGTTAAGTCAAAAGGAGATAAGGAAGGTACTGTAAACTGAGAAATATCTCAACATTGCTCCTACTGACTTTGTGGAATACAATGAACTGATGGAGATGGAATGAAGACTGTTACACAAACTTATTTACCATCTGCTCTCAAGAAATATTCAGTAGCCAGCATTTCTGCAGAGTGTCTGAAAAAAAGCATAGGGCTCAAAAGCAAGAACTTCCATCCTCAAGTCTTGCCAGATAGAAACACAGAAATGCAGCAGCATTTGAACTCTCAGGATCACTTTGAGTTTCTGACTGAATCATTAGACCTGAATGTACAGTTTTTAGGTCAGCACACAGAGGGCTGCATGGATTTCACATACAGAATATGTATTGCAATACATCTTCCCCACATATTCACTCCTTCCAGTCACATACAAAATTTTGTAAAAGCCTGGGGTAAATTTCCAGGAAGTAAAATGTGTGTTCTTTTAAAAATCACAGACCACTCTGGAGGGTATATAGCAACTTGTCCCTGTCAATAAGATTTCTACCTCAATTTCAGGCCCAATTCTTTATCGTTCTGAACTAAAAAGATGTCCAATGTTGTTTCCTAGAGTAGCATTTTACTTCTTGTCATTTCATAGCCTGGTTCCAATTCACTCAAATTACTTATAACCAACTTGAAGCTGGAGAGGTTTCAGATATCTCAAAAGCTATTCTTTCCTAATTATACACTAATACAGAAAAAATTTCTGGCAAGGTAGCATGAAAAATATTTTAAACCTTTATGGTTTGTTTCCTGACTGAGTAAAAAAAACAATGAACAAGCTAAAAATTAATTGGTGCTAACTTCTGTGCTTTTCTTAAGATGTTTTTACAAGCAGTAATTAAAACTTATGTTTATTGCTATGCAGTTGTGTCCTTATTAGGCAAGTCTAAGTTCAGTATTTCTGTGTAAAAGAGGGCCTGTCCTCCCTCTGTTTGCTATGTTTCCACCTCCTGTGTACGTAGGTGGGAGAGTGGGAACTTGGGAATGTGAACTTGGTCCAGCATTGATCAGTCAGGCAGCAGACTGTTATTGTTCTTTAGATACCAAACATAACTCCTTTCTAGAATGGATAAGCTCAGTCATTCTGCACATAACACAGCTTTTGTGTTCAGCAGTGCAGTTAATAGGAAAAGGGAATGAAAATGACTGCCTGAGATTTATTAAACTTAAGAGAGATTCTAATGAACAAACACATGGAATCCAGTCCACTATTATTTCAGAAATTGAACATTTGTTTCAAATGCACTTCAACTTCTTGAAATTGTGCAGATTTACTACCCTACTACAAGTACTTTACCTCTGAGCTGCATGACACTGAAAGGTAGTCAAAGTAAAACAGGACACTTGTGAAAATCTGGCTTGTAAATGGAGAGGCAAGCCAGTGTTTCAGAAGGTCATTAAACTAAAACCAGTAAAGCATCTTTCTCATCCTTAATGTAGACTCAGGGTTCCAGCTGATAATCTCAAAAGCATTTTTTTCTTAATTATTCAATTAATGGAGACTCCTAAAATTCTGTTTAAAACTTCAGTTTTAGAAATTAGAACAACAGAGGCACTAAAATTTTATGGCCAATGTTTTCTAATCTAAATTTTAAAAATAACTATATACATTCAGCCTAGACACCAAGTTACTCAGTGCTATGTGAGAATCTCACCCGAAGCAGCATGTTACCCAGTTTTAAAATGTGATCACACAATACTGTGTAGCAATGCTACTTGGATCTTGAATGTCTTCGGTTTTCTCTAAATCAGCAATCATATGCAATACAAAAGAAACCTACATCAAAACTTCTAAAATTATAGCAAGACTAAACCACGCCTGATCTTGAAGAGCTCTGTAATAAATTTGGGTCCTTACTGACCTTTAATGATGCATTTTTTAATATAAGGGATTTTCTTGAACTTCTTGAACTACTCTAGAAACTAAAATAAACCACTGTTGTGTCTCATTTAGCACATCTTAGGAGCAATTTATAGGAATGGCTAAGTAAATTACAATGCCATTTTATGCTGATGACCTTCTTTAGATCAACTCAGAATCTATTTAAATAATAACTGACCTTAGAACTTTTTTGATAGCTTGTTACAAACAAAATACCAAATTCTCTGTATACTATGATCTATCTAGAAGAATTTTCAGGTGGATAGTCTTTACCTAAAGCATTTTTGAAAGAGTCAAGACCATAAAGACGAAGTCTCTCTTGATTTATCGTCATACAACTTTTATGTATCCTGTAGTACAATACACATGGTTTGATTAGATTTTAATATTTTTCTAAATCCCTTCTTCTAAGAAAATGAGATGCAGTCTTGTCAGTATAACTAATAATTTCAGAAAAGCCTCAGCACTGGTGATTCATATTCCACAACTTTCTTACTGTGCTTGTTATCATTACAGAAGACATTAAATAATTTATATTATTACATTTTTACACCCAATTACATTTTTAAGAACTTTAGAAAGATCATTTCATCTTCCAATCTGCAACCTTGCTAACATAAAAAAAAGAAAAACAAACAAACCAATTTTCTTGAGGGGAAGTGCCTATTATTCAAAGTGTGGTTTCCATGTACAAGAATAAGCATATATCTTAAGGTAGCTGCTATGCTTTCTTCAAATTATAATTCAACCATCAGTTACATTTTCTTACATTTTCTGCATTCTTACAAAATATACACAAAAATATCTATCTTCAGGTAAAAAATTAACTAAGGAGTAAGCCTCAAACTTCATTATTTAAACAGCAATATTTTGTTCTTGGGACTAATATTTAACACCAGTTTTGAAAGTAATCTAACAGATTCACTACTAAACTCTATTAAGTACTGAAGAAAATGATACCCCTTTCCTGTTTTTTCTCTAAATCATTTATGTTTGAGTGAGATTTTTGTCCTTAACAGATCATTCTCACTGCCAATGCCTACTAATTTACTGTATCTCAACAAAAAATGCTCATTTCACTTGTGTACTTGGTTCCAATGTTGCCATCTACCAATATGTATTTGTCATGTACCTCAAGAAAAAAATTTGCAAGAAAAAGTATAACAAACAACAAGAAGAAATAGCAAGTGTTTAAAATCCATATCTTTAACTTACATTCTGATCCAGTAACAATGATTTTAGTGCAAGAAAAATGTTCGGGTACCCTCTGTAAAACCTGTGTGAAGATGTGCTAAAGATAATTCAGGAGTTTAGTAAGACCATTCTTTTAAAAAATATTTCAGTGTGGTTGGTTTGTTAGTTATTGACCATAACTCTTAACCTGTGAAGCATTTTCCTGTAGAGCTATCCCTTCACCTGTACTTTTGTCTTAGTAAAAGGAAACAGGAAATCTATAAAGCTTGTTACTGGGGCAAAAGCCAGGGCCCTTCTTAACAACATGTTGCTTTATCACAAATCGTATTAAGTACTTGAACTGCTGCTGTAACATCCTCCAAAAATTTGTCAAACCACAGAAGTACTCTACTTGCATTGATTTAGAAACCTTCAAAAATTACATTTCAGTTCAAATTTTTAAACAGTTTTGCTCTGAGTTTCCTTTGCAATCCATTTCTTCTTCAAATAGGACAATCATGGAATCACAGAATGGTGTGGATTGAAAAGGACCTTAAAGACTATATAGTCCTAACTCACCTGCCATAGTGGCACGTTCCACTAGATCAGGTTGCTCAAATCCAAGAGTTAACCATTTACAAACAAAACCAGAAATACTATTAATAATAATATTCACCACCAGAAGATCTCTTTTGACTGTGTATTTTCAGACATGTTGGTGATTTACAAATAAGTCCATTATTATGTATATGGACATTAAACTACTGTTTTATCACAGCCACGAAAAGCAGTGCAGATAGGAGAAAAGAACTGGCAAAAAATAAGTGGCAAAATTTTTATTGCTGTAACTACTGGAAGCTGTACTCCAGTGCCCGTTAGAAAACATGGCATAGTAGTCTCGCAAGATACACTAAGAGTTGTACATACTCTGAAATACCTGTTGGCAATTCCAACCTTAATCAGGAAATACTGGTGGAACAGTGGATGACAAATAAACTTTACTGGGAGGATAAAATAACAAAAGAGACTAAGAGAAGGATACAGGATTGCTATAGCTTCTTTCAATTTTTTGTAATTGTGAGGTGATGTTTGGGGTGTTTATCCTAAAACTGGAAGCTATTTGATCACATGACATAAGGAAAATCATGCGTAAACAACCTTAATACTTTCAGGACAACTGCCTGGATGGATGAGGGAAGAGTGGTGTTGTCTACCTGGATTTCAGCAAGGCTTTAGACACCATCAGCCATAACAACCTCACCAGCAAGCTCAGGAAGTACAGACTACGTCAGTGGGCAGTGAGGTGGACTGAGAACTGGCTGAATGGCAGATCGCAGAGGGTTGTGTTTGTTGTCACAGTCTAGTTGGGAGCCTGTCACTAGGGGTGTCCCCCAAGGGTCAACACTGGGCCCAGTGCTGTTCAACTGGTTCATCAGTGACTCAGACAAGGGACAGAGGCCTCCTCAGCAGGTCACTGAGTGCACAAAGCTGGGAGCAGTGGCCAGTACCCCAGAGTGCTGTGCAACCCTTCAGAAGGGCCTGGACAAGGTAAAGAGATGGGCAGAGATGAACCATCTGATAGTAAAGGCAAATTCAGGGTCTGCAAATTCAAGTGTTATTGCACCTGGGAAGGAATAACCCCAGATGATTAACCAGCTGGAAAGCATCTCTGAGGAGAAGAACCTGGGGGTCCTGGACAAGCTGTGAGCCAGCAGTGTGTCCTGCTGGCCATGAAGGCCAATGGTGGTGTGGGCTGGATCAGTAAGAACATTGCCAGAAAGTCAGGGGAGGTGATCCTGCCCCTCTACTCAGCCCTGGTGAGGCACATCTGGAGTGCTGTGTCCAGTTCTGGGCTCCTCAGGGCAAGAGAGACATGGAGGTCCTGGAGTGGGTCCAGAGAAAGGTTAAGAAGGTGGGTAGGGAACTGGAACATCTCACTTATGAGGAAAGGCTGAGGGAGCCTCCAGAAAAGATGACTGAGAGAGGACCTCATCAATGTCTATGTGTATCTGAAGCGAGGGTGCCAGGAGGATGGATCCAGCTCTCCTTGGTGGTGCTGAGCAATAGCAGAAGAGGCAATAGGTAGAAACTGATGCACAGGAAGTTCCATCTGAACACGAGGAAGAAATTTACTGTGTGGGTGACCAAACACTGGAACAGGCTGCCCAGAAAGGTTGTGGAGTCTCCTTCACTGGAGACATTCAAGAACTGCCTGGATGCAATCTTGTGGAGTGTGCTCTAGGTCGACCCTGCTTGAGCTGGGAGGTTGGACCAGATGACCCCCTGTGGTCCCTTTCAACCTGACTCATTAGGTGATATTGAGACTTGTACACCACAATGTAGGATATATTGGAAACTAAAAATCATGAAGGAGGAGGCCACCCACTCTACTTTTTTTTTTCCCCTTTGTTTTTTTGAACTGGAGAGTGAATGTGGAGAAGATGTTTTTTATTACACAAGATACCAGCTGAAATACACAGGCAAGAAAGAAACAATATTGGAAATTTACCAGTAAATAATAGCGTACCACTTCAAAAGCAAAAGCACAAGTGATTTAAACTGGAATGAGTTAAATACATTTAGAAGTTCATGCAATGCAGAGACTACCTGATGTTTATTGATCTACTTGTCAAACAGTGTACAATAGAGTTCAAAAAGGAGGAAAGACTTAAAGCTTATTTTTAAAAGGTTAATTATGTAGGGTAGAATAAAAAAACCAGGTAATAGTAACTGGGCAATATAAGACAAAGACAGGTTTGTGCAGAGCTGAGAAAATCTTCCTAAAGAGGCATATAGCCTTTTAGCCTTAAATTCTAATTAAACACTGCAAATGCTGAAAGAAACAATAGAAAAGTACTTAGGAAAGCAAATCATCATAAGCAGGCATGAAGTGGACTTCAATGATTTCATAGGTGTTTTCCAGTTGTAAAGCTATTTGGTTCTTCTGATTCTACTCCTTGCCAGCTTAACTCATTGTCTAAAGTTAGTGGTATTAACTCACTACTATTTGCATGGGATGAAAAGTTGCCATTATCCCCCAGTGAGTCAGTGCTGACACAGAAGCACACACTGAAGGTTGCATAATTTGGTAAAAGGTATTTTCAACCACACAATATGCTTCACCTTATTTAACACTACCACGATGCATCCCCAGGAAAAAGCCCTCATGAAAGCTTGTATTTGAGAACTGCTTTCTTTTAATGTTTTATATTCTTTATTGTTTTGTGTGTGACAAAACCCTGCTCAGCAGGCCTGAAACCAACCATTGTGCAGGGGCACTCTTCTGTGTAAGAAAGAATTGGCCAGCTTGTAACCACACTTTCTTTTTCATAACATTAATCTTTAATGCTTTAGAAAATAACAAATTGAAAATGTTAGGTAGTATGCAGAATTACTTTTTCATGGCAGCAAGCCAAATTCCGTTTTTATTTATTCATATGACCCCCTTACATCAATTTATTCTTGATTACTGCTGGTATATACCTGAGCCTGGAAACTGGTATATACCTGAGCCTGGAAACTAGCCCAGATAACTTTTCCAAGAGTGAAACAGTAATAGAAACTGAAACATATTAAAGTTTCAATATTTTTAAGCTGCAAGTATAAAGAAGCATTTGTGTATATCTATATAATCTATATCTATAAATCTGCAGTTCCCTGGACAGAGTTGGAGAGAGAGTTTGGAATAACAAATGTAACAAAGCACAAGTAAGGGAGTAGAGGATCTTCAGTTAGACAGATGGCATGACTTATGACTGTAAAGAATACAAAATGTAAAGAATGTAAGATTCCTGTACTGCAAGGAAGATGGTGAAATTGCTTCAGCAGTCTGGGGAGTGTAAAGTATTTACCCTTGTGCATACCTTTTGCATAACTTTTTGTACCCTTACAGTGTCCCTAAGCTAGACACTGTTGTGAAGATAGTGAACTAAGGGGTGGGCTAAGAACTCTGGTTATCAGTGACCGTTTGGTTACTGAATTTTAAAGAGTACCAGTTGCATACAGGGGATAGATTTAAATATAAACACAGAAGAGAATTATTGACACCACCTTGATAGCTACTGCTATAAATGAACCATTTGAAGTGAATTTTCTTTATACTCAGTGAATAACATGAATTTCCCGTCCAAAATCCACCAAAGCATGGAAATAAAACCACAGAAACACCACAGCAAGTATAAAATACAAAAATTTTTGTATGAGAGAGATATAAAGCAACCATGTTGGGACTTAAGAATAGCATGATGCACATTTCCCGATTTCATCACAAAGTATAGTCTTTCCAGTAAGGAGGTTTCCTCTGCAAATGCAGTGAAGTCTAAGTATTTGTAATTTTAAAAGTCATGTAATTTCTCAGAGTAGGGGCTGCAGTATTAAGAGTGTTGTGCTCTAGGACTCCAGAACCAGTATAACAAGGATTATAAGCAGAAAGGTGTTGAATCTTGTGTGTAGGTTGTAGGATGCTGCTTCTATGCCTTTGGGACATCTTTGAAGCAGATATCCAACAGCTGCTTTTCATTTCCTTCAGTACTGAAAGAAGGTAGTCAGTTTTAGTGGGTACCCCTGTCGCATGACTGTGCCCAAAGGAGCTGACAAAAACCTTCCTGTGAACACACCCTAGTCCACTCACCTAAACCATGTGAGAGAGACTAAATTCTGTGCCATTCCTGGACTGCTATTTAGAATGCCATTCATCTGTAGTTCATGTGCATGTAATTTATAATGTAATTCATCTGCATGTAAGTTGTGTTCTTATGTGCCTTCATATAGATTCATCAAATAAGCCAGGCTATTAGTTTGCTGAAATAATCTAAATACTTTTAAAGGTCCTGTAAACCACACAGGTAGATCTACAATATTTACAGTTCTGTAATGAGTAATTATAGTCATACTTACACTGTAGCTACTAACATATTGAGAGCTACTAAGCAACCTCTACAGTCTGGATTTCAGGAATAAAGGCTCCTCTAATGATTTAATAAAGCAAAAAGGAAATAAGGTTTCCTATTCACTGAATGACAACTCCAGTTCTTCCAATAAAATGGAAGTTGGTTCCCATAAGAACCTGGCAAATGATGAAGACAACAAGTATAAATCATCTTATAAAGGGCAAAAAAGAGGATCCTAGGAACTACTGACTTGTCAGCTTCATGTCTGCGACTGGGAAGATCATGGGGGACAGGGAGATGATTTGAGACACCCAGCAGGACCTCACCAAGGGCAAGTCCTGCCTGACCAACTCAGTGGCCTTCTCTAGTTCCACCAATGGACAAGGTGAAGGTTACAGATGTAATTTATCTGTACTTCTGTAAAGCCTTTGACACAACATCCTTCTGTCTAAATTGGAGAGGGAGCAAATCAATGGGTGGACTATTAGATGGATAAGAAAGTGATTGGCCAGTTGCATCCAGAGGGTAGTGGTCAATGGCTCAGAGTCTGAATGGAGATCAGTGACAAGTGGGGTCCCTCAGGGGTCAGTATTAGGACCTGTGTTATTTAATATCTTCATTAATGACACAGACACAAGGATCAAGTGCACACCAGCAAATTTGTGGATGACGCCAAACTGAGTGGTGCTGTTGACACACCTGAAGGACGGGATGCCATCCAGAGGGACCTGGATAAGCTCAAGAACTGGGCCCATGTGAATCTCCTGAGATTTTGCAAGACCAAGCTCCAGGTGCTGCACGTGGGTCGGGGCAATCCCCAGTACCAGCACAGGCTGGGGATGTGCAGATGCAGAGCAGCCCTGCCCAGAAGGACTTGGGGGTGCTGGTGGGAAAGAGGCTGGACATGACCCAGCCATGGGCACTCCCAGCCCACAGAGCCAAACGTGTCCTGGGCTGCATCCAGAGCAGCGTGGGCAGCAGGGGAGGGAGGGGATTCTGCCCCTCTGTTCTGCTCTGCTCTGGGGAGACCCCACCTGGAACCTGCATCCAGCTCTGGGGTCCAGCACAGGGAGGACGTGGACCTGTGGAGTGAGTCCAGCGGAGGATCACCAAGATTATTAGAGGGACGGAGCGCCTCTCCTGTGAAGAAAGGCTGAGAGAGCTGGGTTTGTCCAGCCTGGAAAAGAGAAAGGGTGACCTAATTTCAGCCTTCCGGTATGTGAAAGGAGCCTACAAGAAAAATGGAAAAATGCATTTTACAGAGTATGTAGTGATGGACAAGGGGGAATGGATTCAAACTGAGACTGTAGTTTTAGATCAGATATGAGGAGGAAGTTTTTTACTATGAGAGTGGTGAGGTGGTGAGGCACTGGAACAGGTTTCCCAGAAATTTACAATTTTATTATCAACAATATTATTGGGGGGGCGGGGGGAGAGAGAGAGAGAGAGAGAGAGAGAGAGAGAAGAGGTCAGCATCAGCGGGCTGCTGCTCAGAAGTAGAATACAAAATCAGCAAAATTTGTGTTGACATCTTTTATACAGAACAACCAAATTACAAAGGATATCTCTGAAGTCATTAAAGAAAATTTAAAACAACTTACAAATCTGCTGGGTTTGGAAATATTTTTGATACATGCCTTGTTTACACAAGCAACAGATATTTGCAGGGTATAATGAAACTACTTACTATTCATTCTGAGCAACTTGTGCTACTCAGGAGAACAGTTTGCTTTGCACATTAGTCAAAACCATTTCCAGTTCTTTAATCTGCTCCTATCTTCCTAGTTTGTGATTTTAAGTTGATTGCCAGACATTAATAAAGCACATCCTCAAAAAGATACGTGTAGATAAAATGCAAGAAAAGTCTTACATTTCAGGAGCCAGTTCAGCCTCTTACAGGTACAGCTATGCAACATCAATCTCTTCCATATGCTTGAATCAGCTGTTTGACAATGTGTGCCATTTTTTTACCAAAAATAAAACCTTGGTTGAACACAGAATTAAAATCAAGGTCCTCTTCTAGGAAATGACTGAGCATCAAGATGCATGATGATACTATCCCTTCCTTTCCTCTCTTCTAATTAAAGTTATCTTTATTTTCAATAACTTTACAACAAAAAACAAACTCTGCCTTGATTTTACAGCATATTGAAATAGTCTCAAAGCATGTTGATCTCAGAGTACATCTTTCCCAAAAGCCTTCTACAGCATACAGGGATCAGTGGACACCGCACATCTCTCAAGCTGTCAAGGGAAGAGCTCAACTACAGTGTGTGGGTGCAGATCAGGTTCTCTGAGCACTGTCAGAGCTCTCCAGTTTTGTCCATTCTACCTGCAAACATGCTCACTCAGTCATGCTGCCTAAGTATCTGCACTTTTGCACGTGGAAACCAGAACACAAGCATCCTAGGGGTGCCTGCTTAGGGGAAATCAGTTAGAAACCGAGTCCTGAGAGTATGCTAAAAATTACTTTGTAAAAAATTGGGGTTTATGAAGATTAATGTACAGATACCACTTTTTATCTTATCCCAGTTTTAGTCCAAAATGAATAATCAGACACTTTCACATACCACAGACGCAACTAAGCATTTTCAGTTCACAGAACTTAAAACATTAAAAAACCTCTTAGCATTAAAAGCAGAAAACAAAGCTTAGTCTCAATGCTGGAACACCAATAATAGATGTTATCTATGCAGCAGATTTATAAGCAAGTTACAAAATACACAAGTTATCAAAGTACAAATAATTTAACATTTAATTACTGCTGTCAGTAATGCTTTCAAGTAATTCATAGTCCAACAACTGTGAACAATGGACCTTGCATTTAGTAGGCTCCATCATTATACTATAAAGTATACTTATCATATGACTACAATATTGATTTACAGGATAAATTTTGTAAGATTTGCCCTTTGGCAGGTTTGTTGAAACCACTATAGAAGAAAAAACCTGCAACTGGTAAAAGCTAAAGCCATACAAAGATGTGGAAAATAGTCATCATCAAAACTGTTTATTTAATATCATACCTGTTATAAGATCAGGTAGTGATTTAAAAAATAAATGATATAATGAGAAAATCATTATATATAAGACTTTAGAAAGAACTGTGACCTGGTATTTTATATTTACCTTTGGTATTCCAGAAGTATCCAGCCAGTTCTGGAAGATACTTTCTACAGTTAACTCAGACCTTTAAAAAAAATAAAATTAGAAGATATGCAAAAAATAGCAATTTTTTTCAAGAGAAAAACAACCCTTTATAGGATAGGCAAACCTTCTAAATTCATGTATTGGTTGAACTGTACAAAATTCTTGGATTATTTTTTAATGAATAAAACCATCAGAGGTCCTATGAGCAAATTAAAGGTAGATCAGGTTTTGTGTACATAAAAGTCAAATCATAAATTTAGTGCTGATAAGGATTGACAGAGAAAATGTTATGTGGGAAACTACATCTGTGAAACATGTAAAGTATGAAGGGGTGCTCTACTTCTTGTTACATGGATAAACTTGGGGTTATAAAAAGCACTGATGGATATTAATTCTCAAAGTTACTAAACGTCTAATATACTTTAGTTTAGTCCTTTCTCCACTTCCTTTATATCCTGATTCACAGTGAAGTCATAGAATAGTCTGGAACCTTGTTTCCCTACAAAAGGAAATTGTTTGTCATTATGAAGCTGTGTGATACTGAAATAACCACACACCTAAGTATTTGTAAATTCAGAAACTATGTTTGCACTTTTACTTTTGTAGGCAGCTATTGTGGTATTTACTTCAGCTCTGGTGGAAGACTTCCCAACTTGCAGCGAAGCCAAATAAAAACATAAATAAAATTAAAATAATGAAAAAATATTCACACATGCAAGTACTGAAAAAATGAAGTTGAGTAAGCCCTCAATGAATATAAATATGAGAAACAGAGCATTTGGGTATGGTCCTGTGCATGGTAATGCCTTAGCAAGATTCATTCTAATGCTTGCAGTTACTTTCACATATGTAATGTAGAGTCAACCAACAAAGCATTCATGAAAAGAACAGCCATTTCCAAGCTCTGAATCAGGAAGGCAAACAACCCAGTAAACAATTTTAACTGATCAGATGATTTAAATAATCAGCAGTCAAGAAGAAGCATTTCTACATAGCCAGGATTCTGAATTTTCAGGAAAACACCATTGTGTGCATTAGATCACTTTATAAGTCAATTTTCTACAGGAAACTGAACATATGTGATGCATGTGTAATGTATTAAAATAAAAGACTAAACATCTAGACTTGTTCTGTGTTATTTGTGCAAGCTTATTAAATTTAGAACATTTAATTGTTAATCCCTCAGACTATAATTATCTTCATCTTACCACTGTACTCTAAAAATTGGTGTCTAGTCTTAAGTCAGATTAGCTGAGTCTCTTGACTGGGAACAGTGATAAAGAGAAATATTTCCAGTCAGTCAGTTTACTTCCCCAGAAGATAGTCTTGATTTCTTATTTCTGTCTGGCTGCTAAAAAGGGTGCATACAGAACTAGCTTAAAAATGGATACCAAAGTGTTATATAGGCAAAGGTAGATCACTTGGACTGTACCATTTATTCTCTCTCAAGAAACATAAGCAGAATAATTTTTTTTGTTATTTGTTGTTGTATGAATTAAACCCAATACAGCTTAGTGTTCTAATACTGAAGCAGAGCTAGTAGCTGGGAAAAATTCCCTTAGTTGCACATTTAATTTGTTGTACCAAGGCATAAGAAACACAGCTTCACCAAGTCAGCTAATCCCTTTTTCCCCCATCCCCAGAAACTGAACCTATAGTGTGAGAAAAAAAATCTCCACAAAATAACCGATGTTATATTTGCTGTGTACAGCTGTTTAATATACCCTCTATTTCATTTCAAAAACTGACTTTGAAATGAGTTTATGACAGTCAGGGGAACCACACTGTTCTGACACCACACTAATCCAGGCATTAACTACGAGAAAGTTTCTCAGTCTCTCCTAAAACTTTGTCATTTTTCTCAAGAGCAAAACCAATAACACTGCTTTTTCTCTGCCTGCAGCACCCAAAGTTTCAGAAAAACACCTGTCATATGACAATATGCAATCTTCTTTGTTTGTCCTTGCACACAAGTACTTTTTTAAATTCCAAATTAGGATATTCTTTTTGGCACCTATCAAAAAAAACAACTTGTTTAAGAGGCATTCACTTTTAAAAAAATACAATAGTAATGAGCAGACTATTGCAAAGATCTACTCTGAATCTCTTAATTGTCAGTGCTGAAGAACTATGATGTTGGAAATGCTTCTGGTAAATTGTTTGACTTAGAAATAACCCCCCAAAAATTATCACAAACAGACTGCCATCTCAAAACAAGTGGCCTAGAGAAAGAACAGAGACCCTGATATTTGTAGAGGCTGCAGTTCAGTAAGGGCATTTACCACCTGCTTACATTGCAGTTAAGCATCTGTAAGGACTTAAATCTGGTGTTTGTGTGAATTCCTGAATGGCCTTCTGGATAAGGTATTGGACAGTGGGATCTGCGTGGAGTTGACTAGCACTAACTCTTACAAGACCAAGTTTCTTCAATTGCTTTTTACAAGAGCTCCTTACTGTAAAATGAGAACATGGTTACATCCATTATCTCATCCCTTGTCTTTTTGTTTAGATGATAAGCCAAATCAGCCCAGGAATGATCTCCTAACATCACACACACAGTTCAGATTCAACATTTTAAAAGAAACTCTGTAAAATACTAACATTAATGATAATTTGAAAATTGACATTATAAAAGATGGCTATACATGAAGTTTTCACTGCAGAAGGCTCTAAGGTACTCTACAAATTTTAACATAAACCCACTTAATGCCTAAATCAAGGAGAAAAAACATCAAACTGTGCAACTTCTTTTTTAGGTAAAGGAAGATATAAAAGTCACCATATCCAACTGAAAATACGCAAAAAAGTACATTTGCTTCATCATACATTTATATGTGTCAGTAATTTTCAAAGTGAGAAATTCCAGCTAAATGTGGAGGCATTATTAGAGCAAATTCAAACACAGTAGTTAGGGATTCTGTCAAATAGACATACCTTCCTACAAATAACTTTTCTTTGGACTTTATCCAGCACATATATTTTGGCTTATTAAAGAAGAATAAAAAAAAAAAAAAAAAAAGAGGAATCAAAACCACTGGGAATAATTTTTCACAATTATTTTCTTCAGTAGTTAGGTGCCTACGAGCCATTTGTCTCAGTCAAAATCACCACATTCACAACAATGTACATGTGAATCAAAGAAAGCAAATGTGAAATAAAGAGATACAACTATATAGCTGAGTAATTTGAAATTGCAGCACTATTTTAGTACTTAATTGACTATTTGTGAAGACATCCCAGCAATGTGGTTAGGAAACCTGGGTTATTAACAGTGGAAATAGCAGAGCTTTAACACAAGCCTTCCTTTGTCTATCATGTGTTATTAAAACCACAGCTTATTAGTAGATTTGCTTGCTTTGTTGAATGAAATGAAATAAAAAATGCCAGCAGAAAACCCCTATGATCAGAACCCATCTGCTCAAAAATATTTTGCAGTTATAAAGTAGCTGCATAAGCAGCAACTCTGATTTATCTAAGACTGGTGAAACCCTCAGTTACGAGGGTAAACACTGATTCTTTGCACAGCTCACATGTTGGGCAGATGTGGAAGCAACTTGCAGCAAAGACTGTGGGTGCAAGCCTTAGGGAGAATAGAGCCACTAGAGTTTTATCAAATCTAGTGCATTCTGATATACAGACACATAAGAGGGAGTTTCTTGGTGTTTCATTTGTTTGTTTCAATGTAGTGGTTTCAAATTATATGAGTACATAAAATGCCTTGGTGGCACAAAATAAAAAGTAAATAACACTTCTTGGTAGGAAGGACTGTAGATTTTCCACAGAAAGGCAGGGATAACGTGAGACTCTAGCTGGTGGATGCAGTATTTTAAAAGGTTTTGTAAATAGCCTTTAGAGAAAGATAATGATCAATATTTGTTTGTTGTTCTTTCCATTAGTCCTTCACTAAGATAAATAATCAGTCCTAAAGGCAAGTGAAGAAATTATAAAGGACCAGAAGGTACTGCTCGGCTTATCTGACGTCAGTATTCAGCTGCAGTCCAGAAACAGAAGAACCCTGCCTCACAGTATGGATTCCTGCAGCTAACATGCCATTATAATTGAGTCAGAGCAGGAAGTGAAGTAGCCCTATAAAGTAGGCATAGAACTCTCCTCCTCCAAGTACAGAAGGCAGGAAAAATCAATAAAAAGTCACATCTGGATCCTGGAGCTACTCATCACTGTGAATGTAGTAAAAAAAAAAAAATCTCCTTTGAATAAAAACTAAAGGAATTAAGTTCTTGGTGGTGAGAATCTTTTAGATCGAGTGTCTGTATCCAATAGTAGAAAGCTAAAGTTACACTACTACAGTGTAATAACTACAGAAAATTTCCACACTGCTTCATGATAGTTTTCTGCCAGCGTTCATCCTGTTCTCATTACAAAAGTCTCCCATAAGCCAAGTTCTACGTAGAACTGTTGCCACAGCTGAGGGCAAGATTTGGTTTCTTTACCTACTGCAAATGTCTCTTTACTTCTGTTTTGTTTTATGATTGAGACTAGCCTCCATCACAAATTACAGTGTATTAGAGTGCAAATATTTCTCAAGTTTGAAGTATGTAGTTTAAACAGTTTAAATTTTACTTTAAAATTTAAAACTAAAATTTACTTTTTACTTTTAAAAAGTAAATTCAGTTGTATGCACAAGCCTGAGAGGTTTTATGTGCTACACAGTATTTTTGCTGTAACATTGAAATGCACTTCATTCCTACATCAAACTTGGTGCAAAAGAGCAGTCATCAGCAGATGGTCTCTAAAAATACTTTATTTTTATCTTTCCTCCCTTTTTTTTTACCTCAGGTGAGTATTTCTGTACTAGCTACAGAATGTATTCAAGAATGAAAAAAAAAATCCTCCCAGCAGATAAGAAATAAAAGCCTTCTGTATATCAAGATTCTTTGCATTGCTGCTGATATCTGTCAAGTAATTTTGTCAATAAATAGTTCAGATATGCTATATATATGACTGTAAAATGAATTACCATATATTTGAAATTTCTTTCGTACATTCTGGAATGTGATACATCACAAATGGAGCTACAGTTCTTTTCCATTAGTCTCATTAAAAGTTTGAGTACGGTTTTTAGGCAGAAAAATGGATGCTTATGCAACATTTTTTACTGGGTCTAGAGTTCATTGAAACACAAGTAAAAAATAAAAGGAAGGAAAACAGAAGTTTTTTTAACATGCCAATATAATCATACCACCTATAAAAATAATTTTCACATTTATTCCATATAATATACCTCACTATATTTGGGCTAGAAACTATATTGAATCATATAGAGAGAGTATTATCTACTACATCACTGGAGAATCTAAAAGCACCCAAACTAAACCTGAGATGCCACAAAACATATTTTCTCAATGGTAACTAGCTTCTCTGTTCCTCAACCATCAGGAAGAGAAGTATTTCACTAAAAAACTCAATACATTTGACCTCTGTGAATATAATCTTTTTTTTCACTCCAAAGCTCTCACACAGAGTTATGAACACTTTTCCAATCCTGGCCTTCAACACTGTATTTTTCAAGTGAATATTTTTAAAAACTGTAACATGTAAAACTCCTCTACAAAAGACTATTTGTAGCACAGTCTAGAATAGCACAGAACAACCCAAAATATAAGCCTCAAAGTGCTGCTAACTACTATCATCTTCAATCAGTCACAGTCACATATAGGAGTATTTTGAAGGACATGTCAGGCAATTAATGCTCAATTTACATTCACATTTTCCATCTTTCCTCATGCAGCACAATCTATGACTGAGAGGAGATGGTACCAGACTAGGTGAAAAAATCCATCTTCTCTGACATCCCAGACTCTCAGCAAAGTTCTGGCATCCTTGCTCTAGGGCACCACGTGCCAAAAGCAGCTGGTAGGAGAATCACAGGTTAGTTTGAGCAGGCAGCTATGCCTGGCACTTCAGATTGCATAGTGAACACACGACATCACCTCTGACATGATATGCAAGGCTGGGGAGAGCATGGTATAGGATAACCACAACAAGTCTCATAATTTTTTGTGTATATATGTAATAGGAATCTTCAGGCTAGCACTATTTCTGGCTAGCACATATTAAAATCTTATTTCTACATATTTCTTTGGCTTTTCTAACCCAGGTCTTACTTACTGTTTTTGTTTAGGAATGTCTTCCAACAGCATGCTAAGAAAATCCTAAAAAATTAACAGAGGAGCCCAGTTAGTATGTTTATGAAGCCATAACCCTGTGTCTTCACTGCTAGTGAAAGATTTAAGACCACAGATAACAGAATGATAAGAAAAAGTTTATATATCCACTATGGTGATATAATGACAACATAATGCATATTGTTATTTATATAATATATATTATATTGTCAGTTTTCCAACCATCTCAAGCAAGGAGTGTCAACACTGAAAGAAAATGGGCTTGAAAAGCCTGCGGACTATTTTAACATAATTCTATGTTCCTACTTTTTAACACACATACAAACTATATTTAAAACTGTTAAAGGCTGCAGCTTTACATACAAAACTTAAGAAACACCAAATTTAAGGGTGTTTACACTCTCTTCACTGTGCTTATGTTATCACGTTGTCTTTAATTACATAACTACAAAAAGCTTTTTCTTCCTTAGTGCACATGCCTGATTAGACCACATCTACTCCTCATTCCATGACAAAATTTGCAATATTGCTGACAACCACATTAACTAAGGAGTAAATTCTTCAAATAAAAGATAGCAAGAGTTTCTTTCATGGTTTTACAAAGACAATGCAATGCCAATGGAAGAACAGTACTATCATCCTCACTTATGCCAGTATGATAAGCTCTCTTAAGAAGTTACACCTGACATCATAAAAGGTTCTCTGGCACCCTATGTATCTACATAACTTGATTTTAATGACAATCACTTTGACAGAATGCTCTCCTTTGAACAATCACATAATAATAGGATTAATTAATAGGAATTATTAATTTATGTGCTGTTTCATAAAACCAATGCATCTGCTTTATTAATACTAATCTTTGTGGAGACAAGTTTCAAAGGCTAATAATGTTCCTCACTGTATACAAGTACAGACTGACTGTACTGTACAACAACTGCAAATTGTTGCTCTCTAAGGTCTTGAAGAATGTTTCCTAAAAGGCAGAAATCTTTTCTTTATGGACCATGCCATAACAGTCAACAAGCGATACTGTTTCTCTGTCTGAGTATGGCATTGTTAGGGAAACAAAGACTGCAAATTGAAACTACCGGTAACACAGTTAAGCCTTCCTTCTTTAGATTATAAATGAGACTCAGGCTGCATTGCAGTGACTGCAAAACTGGCTTATAACAAAAAGTAAACTACATAGTGCTGGGCTCAGTGCTGCTGTGGCCAGAATGCCATCATTAACTGTGACAGTGTATGGCAGACATGATGCTGATGCTGTGTGAAATCCTTTTATTTCATACAACTACTTGTAGTTTTGCTGTATGTAAACCATACATTATTCTGTATATAAACTGAGAAATACTGTCTCCTTCCACTTGTGGAAGTTTTGCCGGAGACACAAAGTAAGCTTACATGTAAATAAAGGATATGGTATAAGAAAGATCATAGTTAGAGCTATTTCAAAAGTGCGTGAATAGTAAAACTGAAGTGATTATCCTTCACACTATTTGCACTGTGTATACATGAATGCAGCTAGATTCCATGGTTACATTCCATCAACTTTTCATCATCAATCACATAGGAGATAGTTTTATAATCTGTATACTGTACTATGAAATTAAGCATCTCCTTTGTTTTCCAAACATCAAGAAAAAGGCATTGGCATTCTACAGGCCTTATTAAAATTAGGATTAATCAATCATATCTTATTTTAACTGTTCAAATTTCAATGCTCCAAAATGGAGTAGGATAGCAAATTACCACTTACCTCATATTAGCATGGGTTTTAACATTTGCCTATTATCAAGTCTGCATGATGCATCTCATTATAGGTCTGACTTTTCAGCTGTTTATAATTTTGTCATTTTAACCATCTGGAGTGAGTTTTACTCTCAGGCTACTTTTTCTTCCTCGACAGATGAAATGGTTCAGAAGTGTCCAGGAGAAAAGTCAGAGGCTAATGTGGGGGTTTTTAAGATTTGATGCCACTTCTTTAAGATGCTTTAGTTATTTTACAGTTTGAAGGAAACACTTGTGGATGACTACGGCAATCATAAATAAATTTTGGATCAGACTATAAAGCAAATCATAGTTTGGAGTATTTTTGTTTTTGTTGCAAGTAAATCAGTGAAGGTATAAAGAATACAGGAGTTATAAACTACATGCTACCACTGTGCTGCAGTGTTAACAAACTGATTAAATATTATCACTTCCTTATATATTCCTGTTCTTACCTGGCTAGAGACCCTGAGGCAAGAAAACAATTTTTCTCTATATAAAGAAACTGTTATTCTGCAGTTTGTGGAATTCTACTGACATTTGGCCAAGCTGAAAAAAACGTTTAAAAAATTAATTCAACACATTTACTAAGGATCTGCTAGCCCCTCAGTTTAACTCTGGGCTTCTTCTGGGCAGATCAGATCTGGGTACAGACATGAATTTGACATCAAGGAGAAATTTTCTTTGCTCTGTTAACGGATGAACTGTGTCTGAGTTAAAAGAAAGAAGAGCCAGGACCCAAAAACTGAAAAGTAGGTTGAAAGAAGTAATTGGAAATGAAGACTAGTTAAAGCATTGACTAGATATATGTGGTGTTAGAAGACCTTTTGTTTCATACCAAAAGATGTTTTATTACTACTCCAACTTTTGTCTTGAGCAATGGCCTGCAAGTTTCTACCCTTGAACTGGTTTGGAGCATCAGGCAAGTACCTCTCCCTGATTACACATATTGATATCAAAAAAAGAACACTCAATATTAAAATACAATTATGTCTTCATATTAAAACTTCAAATCCAAACATTTCAAGTACTCTAAAACCAACAGATACTTTTGTTTAAATTCTCTGACTGGAATATAATGGGGTGAATAAAAACAGTGGAGATGTCATGACTGAAAGTGATAGTCCAAATGGACATTCACTTGGCAACAAAAAAGCTTTGACTACATGTACATCCTTGAAGGAATAGTTCCTTGAAGGAATTATCCACTCAAACTATTCCTAAAAAAATATGCAGTTTGTAAATTACATAACTAAGCGGCAAATTTTAATTTGTCCCTTCTGGGTGGGAAAAATAAACAGTGAGCACCCTTCTAGATTCCTGTTTATTTGGAATTCCTTCCCTAGACATTCTTCTGGCATTTGTTGACAATCCCATACTGCACCTCCGAAGAGACAGCTTCCTGTCTAGAGCAAGCAAGACTCCCCCCACTATATGTTTTATTATCAGGCCACAATCATCAGCCAGACAGCTTAACAGTGTAAGCCTCAGTTAATGCAACCTCTGTCTAGGTTTAGTAAAAAGTCAGTTTATTGCCCATTATAACAGACAGAACCACACGAAAATCAAACTCCACAAACAATTTAGTTTCCAAGGTGTTTTTATTTCAAGATGAAATCGAACAACAGCTTTAACTTTGTTAGGTGTACCAGCAACTTGCACTTCTTTCTTTCTATTTATAGTCAAAACACTCCAAGTTTACTCAAAGCAATTAGTAAGTGAATTCTCTAATAAAAATAAAAATGGAATATTTTTTTAATCCTTCTCAAAGATTCCAGATTTGCATTACTCATCTGTTGCTAACTCGACTAAAATAAAGCTACTATTAAAAATCTACTAAGTATGCAAGCAAAATGAAGGAAAAAGGCAAACTGATTAATGTTCAACATCTGAAGTAATTTCCTTGCACCTGCAGCTCCCATCTGGGAAAATTACTACAAACACTGCTTAAAACAAGACTAGTATTCATAAATGTGGGCAATTTTTCACTGTTTTACTTTCCCTCATTCCCAGAATTCCTAAACCTGGGTACTTTTACAGTTATTCTGGACAAGGTGAAAGTATAGCACTATAATATTTAAACTTGCCATCTGCACCTCTATTTATTTTTAATGTTTTATTCATTTAATCACTGACAGCATGTTTGTTCAAGAAGGATCTTGAATAAGAAACTTTGTACTAACTTGACTTCATTGCTTCTGCATTTACAACTCCTCCTGTGATTCCTTATCTACCTACACCAGAGCCCAACAAAAACCACAATGCTAAACATTTTTTACAAAGACAGAAAATGCATTTTAACTGGATATAGGCCTATCACATTTGCATTTTTCAGTGACCAAAAACCAGTATTACATTAAGGTGCTTTTCCCAATAATTTCACTAGGAGCCAGATTTAGGCTGATAGACAAGGTAAAAGCACAAAAGCGAATAGAAGTTCTAATTTACCACACTCTTTCTCCACCATATTGTATTTCTAAATGAAGAAAAGTACCCTTCTTTTTCTTTACATATTAAGCACATAGTTATGGACATATTGCAAGTATCCAAATAAAAAAGTAGCTGAAGAAGCAAAAGTTTAACTTTTGCTCCAATAATTCAGTAACAAAACACGGAGCAGTTTTTTCATCCAATAGCCAAAGTGGATGTTTCTGGGTGTAGTGTTTAATCTTAGGAGACCAGAGTAGGTAAGCTACGAATTGACACTTCATAGCTAGACAAAGGGAAAAGTCTCTAGTGTATGTGGTAGCTGAACATTTTGCAGCATTCAGTCTACTGACTTAATTCACCCCACATCAACCAGGAGCAACAAGCTAACACTTTCTCACCAAAATCTGAGCACCTTTCTTACCACCAGCTTAAAACACTGGGCTTCTTCTTGTTGTTAGCAGTCTTATGACTTCTGTAATTTTCAAAATTCTTCCAGCTGTGTAATAGTGAGGGATAATTTTTATGATTTTGGACACCCTAATATAGACAAGGCTTATATAGTCATTGGCATTTTTCACACTATGCCAAATTTAGCTGCTTACAGTCTCAATAACATGGCACAGGAAACAGCTGCAGCAGTGTTAACTCCCTTAAAACCCCAAACATTCCTCCACAGGGCAGAAATGCTGAGTTAAGAGCTACTGCTCCTAAGTTCTGGGTGACTTCACATACAAAAGAAATCACAAGTCCATAAGCTATTTGTAAAATACCTGGACATAATCTCACTGCATAAGAGTAAGATTCAAAACAGAATGCATGCAAGCAAAAAACACTGTGGCTGGAAGAAACAGCAAGTGTTAGACTTCAGTTACACAAAATCAGAGGCCCTTACTCAATGTTTCAAGGAAACATTTATCACTGTCCTGAATATCCTCAAAAATTTCAAGCATAAGTATTTCAACCTTCAGCAAAGAAGGTGGTTTCAGAAAATCTCTCATAGCCCTTCTCTCTTCTCTTCCCTTGCCTCTCACTGCAATCACACTGCTCTTCTAGCAATGCTAAATATTTGTTGTGTTGTGGGTTTTCTTCCAGGCGTGTTTTTTACCACAATGAGTTCAGTGACCTGCTTCACAGACACCCCCATGAATGGTTGTTTTCACAGCATTAATGAAGCTGCACTGCTGTTTGTGTAAGCCGGATTCATCATTAGTGACAGGATTCCTAGAACTTTGGGCTCAGAGAGCTACGTAATTTTCTAAATCAAAACAAATCTAGAGACAGTAGTTACATGACTTTTACAGAAAGATCTAGCAGGTCTACTTATAACCCTACTCGGCTTTGTCCTGATAAGAAATATAGTGAAATTAGAAGCATTGAATGAAACAGCATGCACAGAGAAAGAAAATAAATTAAACAAATATATTCAGAAGTATAATTTCTTCTCTTTCAGAAACAGAGAGGAATCAGGGAAAAGACTTGACTGAGAACAACGAAAAACCACAAGCTAAAAGATCACAGGCAGTAATTCCAGTATGGTAAATGATCTTTTCTTTGAGAACATCAGTACCTATTAACATTAGCCTTTTGAAATATAATGTTTAAAAAATAACCCTCATTGTTTATATTATTGGATACTAGCAGGGTGTGATTCAAGTGTCACTGTTAAAAAAATGTTCTGCCTTCTACCAGGCGGGAATTTTACCTATATTGCCAATTACAATTGCCTCTCCCCTTACATCAGAACCAGATTTAGGCAGCCAATCCAAATATTTGGGTTGTTTGTTTTTCCAAAAGGTGAGGAAGAAGCACAATACCTGAGAAAGGACAAGCTGCCCATGGAACTTAATGACAAATTTCCGTAAAGATGCAAGGTATGAGACCTCTCCTATTTTCCTTGCCAGAGATCGTAAAAGAAAATAACCCTGCAAAAAATTAAGGCAGAAGCTATGAATTTTCTGATATCTAGAATACTGAAGTCTTTATTATATTCATAAAGCAATCTCAGTAAAAATCAGCTGACAAAACTCACCTTCAAATAGTGAACCTGCATGAAGATTTTTTCTGCTTTAAGACCATATTTGACAACAGAGGCTCCAGACTCACTCACTTCTCCTGTGGTCTCCTTTTTGGGCCTAAAATGGAAACATACTAATTAAGTTTGGATAAGTAAGTAAAGAAATAAGTCATACATTACAGGTTCTGATAGTTGAAAGCATTGTGTGGCATAATAACTTTAAACACCTGTGACTAGTTTAGTCTTTTTCTTCACCATAAGTATATAAATTAACTTAAACAGTCTAACAAGTCAATTTTCTTCTAAATAAAATTCATCAGTAGGTTGGTGTAGTCTTTTTACAGCCAGCATCACACCAGGTTGCATGTCATTTTCCAGTGCAGACACCTTATGAACAAAGAGAAAAGAAATAAACAAAACCAACATTTTAAGGAAAGGGGAAGTGCAGGGGAAGACAGTGAAGTCTCTACATTCAACTAGAGCTTTCTCTTTTTTTTTACCTGAACTTTGGCATAACAGCTTACATGACTATCCTTGCAAGAATAACCTCTTTCATTTGCATGCAATAGACTGCTGCAGAAAGTGTTCTGATTTTCATTTTTCCATTTGAGTTGGAAGAAATGTAGTTCAAATATTAAAAGAGGAAGTATTTTGCACACATGTTTGAGGTTTACAGACAACAATGTCTGGAAAAAAAATACTACTTACTGCCTGATTTAAAATGCAATACAGTATCTGGTATGCCACAAATCTACAACAGTGTGGAGGACTTTTAGGCTCTAAAGAGCACAGACTGAAACTAAAGAGAAATTGTACAAGCATTTTTTCTTCATTTGTAAGAAGTGCCTTCACAGGCATAGTACTGAAGAACATCTAGATGTTTTTCTTCCATTCAGAAAACATCCCAACTAACAGTAGTCTGAGAACAGTTCCCTGTCTTGGGAGCCTAATGCTGTGACTAAAACAACCTCTCCAATTCTAAATGTAGATTTTGAATGGGCAGTCTTCAAAACCAAATGTCTTTCCTTTCATTTCTGCAGAATAGGGGAAATATGGACCACAGCAAGGCAAGATCCTTCCAACCACACCACTCATGCAGGATGATTTCAAGAACTTCGTGATCAAATTTTTTTCCATATCTGTGTCTCATTTTAGGGAGGGGTTCTTCCTTTTTTATATCTGTGTCAGAGTTTCTTATTAAAGTTTTGTCCAGAGTACTAAATCAGGGTATTTTTTAGACATTATTGTGACAGACATTATTTCATGCCTGTGCACATGAAATCCATTATACACAAAATTTTCATAAAATGTAACTGTTTGAAATAAAAGTGAGAAAAAAACAGATTGAATTTTACATTGTGTTTCTGACACAGTCCTCTTCCATGTTATCATTCATAAATATCTTTCCAGTATGATCTTCCCTCAACATTGAAAGAACAGTACCAATAATTGTTTTCTGATTCTATGGCAACTCCAGTTCTTTTAGGCTGTGTAAATGCTGCAGACCCACTGTAGGAAAGCAAAATCCAGCTATTTCTCTTCTGGATCAGTCTCCTGGAAAGAAGACCTGCTGACATTCCATACATGACTTTTCATCATTCTCTGCATCAATAAAACATAAAAACTGCTTCATTTCTCTTAATAAATAGCCCTGTCTATTGACTTTGAAAAATGGGGTTTGAGCACAGGCTACAGAATCCACACTAAATTGAAATCTTTCTCATAATCACAATTATTCTAAATTAGGCAACCATACTTCCTTCCTCCTCTGACTTTGTGCCTGTGTAAATCCTAGGACTGACCAGAAAGAAGTATTGCATCTGGATGATGATAGTGAAGAATTCCATACAGAAAACATATACACATTCCTCTGCAAAGGCTGTATATATATTCTTGAAAATATCTGTAAAGCAGTGTAACTATTTAGAATGTAACCCTGTTCTCTGGTATCAGGACTTCAGAACAATATTTTAAAGCAACGCTTATTGTATTTACCAGATATTGAAAGTACAAAGATTGAAAATTTGTTACACTGACCTACAAAAGCTGCATCTAACCTGGTAGCTAAAGTCTACCATAATGCTAAAGGCAAGCTGTCTCAAAATATTCAAGATGCTATCTGGCACATTTTAGATACTGGAAAATTTCTGAAGGAGGTAGAAGATGCTGCTTTCTGTTTGGTGGGAAGATGAGTACATTGGCCTAGTAAAAGTAAAATGCACTGGGATGTCCTTGGTAATTAAATGCTCTGATGTGCCAGGTGGTCATGAAAACTTACACAGAGACTGTGAAAGATCATCGGAAACCACATTTCCTATCAGACAGAATAAAACTCTTCAAACACCTACAGAGCAGTCAGAGGTATTGCTTCAGGACAGAATGGACCTGACACAAGTGGAGAGAAGTCAGAGACTAATTTAGAGCTAGATATCAACATTGGCTTGACTTAATGAATAACCACAAGATGCAGTTCAGCCATAAGGCCCAGGAGATGAAACAAATGTCAACACCAGCTTTATTCTACAGAACAGAATGCTCTTCTTTGCTTTCCTAACAGAATGGATGAGAGTGCTGGAGTTCATGATCACCAGCAAAACGTGTGCCAAGATCTTTTTCATAGGTGCTTTTATCCCTGCAGGTTTCTTTCTAATTCTGTGAGAAAAGAGGCACAGATCTGTTGGAAGTCTCAACCTGTATGAGCATGGCTGTGCCACAAATTCCTTCTTCAATGTTAAGGTTTGCTCATGCCGCCTTTCAGAGCTGCTGCCTGCTGAAAACACACTTATCCAATTTCTTTCTTACTTGACCCCTTTTTTTTACAGGTAGCTTATGACATGCTACTTACTATAACATATTACCAAGTACCCATAATAAGATAATAAGGCTGATCATCAGTTTGCTGAGTGGCTTTCACCCAGCCTAAAAAGATATTCATTTGATGGATCAAAAATTGGTAGGATCAGCTGGTAAGTTTGGGCCAGATTTTTCCAGTTGTCAGGAGAAAGCACAAATGATCATATGATCATGAGGGAACCAAAAAGTAATGGAAGAATGAGCTTATGCTTGGGAAGAGTGGGTTGGTTGATTTTTTCCTTCCTGAAATGATTGGCAAGAAGAAACAAATAGTTATAATTTATGTTTAATATTCTGTATAAAAACACAAGTTAGAACCAGCCCAAGCCTCAGTACAGACTCACAACCCAGACCAAGGGCCAGGACTGAGATTTTCTCTCTTACATGCCAGTTTTGGAAAGCATGAGAACATATTTTCAGAAGGATGAAGAAAAGGAAAAAAAACCCCAGTAAATATGCAAAAAGATAATTTATTCACATCCATGCCACAAAAATAGTAGAAAATATTTATATCTGACTGAAATCAGTAAGAAGTCCTTAAATGCAATCACAAGAAGCTAGAGATATCAGAGAAGAAGAAATGGCCAGAATCATGAAGTGGTATCACGTGCCTGGCCTGAAGTGCTTATTGGAGACACATTTTTCAAATGAGAAATTAACTTTTCACTCTTTTGTATTAGCATTAAGAATAATACTATCCAAAAGGTAAGAAAAATGATTATTATTATGTCAAATAAATGTGCAAGTCAATAGAAAGCATAAGTTTCATTTTCAAAAGAAATGAATCCTTCTTGAGTTTCAAACTACAAAGTGTTATGGCCCTTAGAAAAATTATTTTGAAAGTTTACACCACATAACATTTTATTAAAAGTAACAGCTATATAAATACAAAAGACAACAAATGTGATTTTGAAAATGGAAAACACTTATCCAGATAAGCATCATATCCCAATAACCAATATTTAAATAAATTTTTTTAAATATTTAATATTTAAAGCAAACAAAAACCTCAGCATGTAAATTGGTAGCTGTGTTGGCAGCAGCTGTATAACAACTAGTGATTAAGCTTGCTTTTGCATTTACAACTATGGTCAAATTATGCACCTGAATATTTACACAACTGTGTAACTTCATTGACTCTGCTTACACAACTCATCAGTAAACATAAAGTCAAACAGATCAGTGGAAGACTACAGTTACACAGATGGTGACACGCTTTTGGATTACAAGAAGTGTTGGGTGAGCGCTGGAGTGTCCAAATATAACAGAGCCTTTTAGGTTCTACTGGACAAATACAAGCAGAAGGGAAGACCTTAAACGAATGAAATGGCAACAGTCTTCCAAAAATATTTAAAAGCTGATAATCTAGAAGATGGGTATCAATTTATTCTTCACTTCCACTTGGTGAAAGAAAGAAATGAAATGTACATTGTTTGAAATAAACAGGATTTCAGTTGTGCATTAGGAAGCAATTTTTAACTCTTAACACTATTGATTGAGACAGTTTGTCTCTCTTATGAAAATTTTTTTATTGGAGCCTTCTAAGAACATGTTAGTAAGAACCCACTTAGGATGGTCTGTGTATACTGCCTTTATTTCAGAGCAGGAGAATAGACTACATAATTGTTTGAAATCTGTCCCTGCACTTCCATGATTTGGTCAGAAATCATGGCTAATTTGAACTAGGATTAGTAAACTCATTATTTTTGGTTGAAGATGGTGAGAAGACAAGCTGTAGAAGCTCCGTGGATGTTGAATTAGACAAACACTCAAGATCAAAGACTGAAAATTCCTAACACACCAATCAGAATAGAATATTAATCACTGGCAAAGGAAGACTGTCTTTAACTATCTATAAAGGAGCCTTGAGTTTAGCATCTGATACCTAAAGACTAAAAATCTATTTTAAATATAACTATTAGAAATTTCTAATTAGAAAGTAGGTTTATAAAGTTTATATGTTATACTTTTTCCTTGTTTTTTAAAACTTCATTCAGCTTGGCAGTTAAATACCATACTAATGTATGTACTTGTCTTCAGCTACAGAAAATGACTCTATTATGACTTCCAACAGTGAACTTTTCAGGAAATGGTCTTTTATTTCTTCCCTGAATAGAAGCTCTTGTAAACTGCTCAGAGACATTTCATATCAAGATAATCCCATAGTTTTCTAAAAGCTTTCTATAACAAAAGGAAAAGCAATTGTATCATAGTCAAGATGTACAACCCAGTCAGTTTAATATGCATTTTCTTTTTTTATTAGAAGGAAATAAGGAAATGCAGTGGATATAATCAGATGATTTGGAAGTATATTTTTTGAAGGGAGAAAAGGTGGAGAGAGTGAAAATACAACAGCAATGATGATGTTATCATATTGTTACCTTAAAACTTGCAGCTCTTCTTCAGAGTTTTGCACCTCATCTCTGAGTCTGCGCCAGCGAAGTAAAGCTTTCAATTCCTGTTGCTCTTTTATTTCATCATGTGGCAGCTGCTTAGTAAACAAAAAACACATATCACTGATTGCTGTTTCCCAACAGACAATAATAATTTGCAGAACAAGAAACTTGGTTTGTTTCTCTTTAATGTGCAGAAGAGGCAGGAAAGTGTATCAATATCCATGATAAAAAAATAACAGTTGCTGTTATGAGAGATAATAGCAGCACTAAGAAAAACAAAAGCCTCATTGTGCACAGTTCTGACTGAGGAGAGACATGGGCATGTTTTTTTCCTTTCAGTAAATGGCAAGAAACAAACTGAATTTACAGTAGAGATAACTGGCATAGAGCTTTTGGTTGCATCCTTACCCTTCCCAAACTGAGAGCAAAGAGCTACACTGTGTCCTGGCTTCACTCCTCTTTCCTACTACTTCTGCCATACTCCTGAAAGCTCCCTGTTGTGTTTCTCCTCATTTACATAACATTAACAGAGATTCCTACTTATGAAATAAATGCCAGGTTGCCAGCTGACAAACAATTGTTTTGAACATAATTATAGTTTATGTTTCTCTGTTATAAGAATAGATGGGAAAATGGGGAAAGCAAAAGCAGTTAATACTAC
The DNA here is from genome assembly GCF_035770615.1 of Melospiza melodia melodia. Classification (NCBI taxonomy): domain Eukaryota; kingdom Metazoa; phylum Chordata; class Aves; order Passeriformes; family Passerellidae; genus Melospiza; species Melospiza melodia. The sequence goes on along the minus strand of NC_086226.1, from coordinate 55,947,741 downwards.
CCTGCATTATGTTCAATCACAACTGAAATTATTCTCAGGCACTATGGAATACACTCACAATCCTTAAATTCTATGATTGCATTGCATCAAAACTACTCAATAATGTTCAAAAGGTATGCTTTACATGATAACAAGGGAACTAATTACACTATTTTGTTTTCTCCTTTACACTCAGCTCCAAGGAGGATGTCTACTACAATCAAAATGCTTTCAAGTGACTAACAAAAGCAAAGAACTAATGTGAACAGCTCACAGCAGTGTAGTTATTCTCAATGTGAGGGCACAAATTAGTTTTAGAACCAAAAGGGAAAACCCAAGTGTTTAGACACCCTTTCTCTCTTTTTTCCCCCCCAGAAATATGGTACATAACAAGGTATTCTGTTTAGTTTGGTGCTATAAATATGCCAGATACTTAATAAAATGGAGGTTCAGAGGAGTGTATTACATCAGTTCCCAGTTCTACCATGCTTTTGATCCGGTGGAAATCTGCAGACTAAAGGGGTGGAACGTGATGAAGGGACAGGTAGAAAAGACTGACACATTAAATGCTTGAAGTAGCAGAGGTACTACAAAAGTAAGAGTTGCATCAGAAAAGCACTTTACTAGCTGGCATGCAACTTATGAAATTTTCATCTTAAGGGAGGCAGTGATTTCTAAGTCTCTGACAGGACAGTAACTTGTTGGGCAGTAGAACAGGAAAAAAACGTGTAAGTGCCAGTGTGCCCCATTTAAAATCATCTTGTATTTTGCTTTGAGGTACACTTCTTGGTCATCTATTGGACGAAACCAAACAATTTTAATTAGGTACCTAGAATATTACAATATGCAGTAAGACTGTTGATTCTTCCAGTTTCAGTATACAACAGAAGTGGAAAGAATTCACAGCAATTGTTTGATAATTGAATTTTAATGATTGAGTATAAAATTTTTGGGAAGGTAATCATTGACAAACAGATGTTTGTATTCACATTTGTACTGAGCCCTACCTCTGTAAAGCTTTGTATTCATTGTGGATCACTTTTTTTTTTTAATCAAGTAAGCATGTGAATTCCAATACCATTTTAAAAGATGTTACTTCATAGCACAGTTTGTGTTTTGAGGTTTAATTTACATCTAATTCACATATGATTTTGATTTCCACATTAATTTTGAAGCAATGTGTCATCACCTTACCTGTTGTGCTCTAGCCCAAAATATATCTTCTAAAAAAGTGGCAAACCCTTCACTTATCCATTCTTCTGTCCAATCACGAGCACCAATGGCTAGTCCAAACCAAGCATGAGCAATTTCATGGCACAGACGAGTTCCACAGAGATGGCTTCCTCCTGGCAGTACGCTTTGTGACAGAAAGATGATGTGTGGGCTGCACAAGAGAAATGAGTGACAGAATCTGTTACTGACCTGTTACAATGTGTATTGCACGGACATAATAATAACAGAACTGAAGAATGGCCTGAATTGGATGGGACCTTGAAGATCCCCTGGTTTCAGCTTTCCTGCTGTGGACAGGGACACCTTTCATTGGTCTCAGTTGCTCAGAGACACATCCAAACTGGCCTTGAAGACTTCCAGGGATGGGGCATCCATAGCTTTCCCGGGAAACCTGTGCTAGTGCCTCACCATCGTCAGAAGGAGGAACTTTCTCCTAATATGTAACCTAAACCTACTCTCTTTCAGTTTGAAGCCATTCCACCTTGTCCTGTCACTACATGCTCCGTAAATAGTCTCTCTCCATCCTTCTTTCAGGTTGGCTTTATTGGCCTTTTAGCTTCTTATTAGTGTATGCATGCTAGGTCATGACTAATAGTTTATATCTCAGGAAATTGTAGGAATTAAGTTGTACTTTATTGTTGGTTGGCAGAAAATCAAACTAAAATTCCACCCTACAGCTGTAAGGTATTCAACCATCAAACAGCTATTAATTGTAAGAAGTAACTTCAACCAAAGTTTAATATTTTTCATGTTACAAGACTGATTTATTTCAGTAGAAACATTTATATATAAGCCAGGATAATATGAGCAGTGTTAATGTTCAAAATAAGTATTTTTCAGCTAAATGATCAAAGATGGAAATAAAGGAGAAACATTTAATAAAGAAAACAAATCAGTATCCAAACGTAAAAGGTGTCATACATGGTAAAGCACATGTGTTTGTCAAAAAATCAAACAAGCTAAGAAGATACCAACTTGTGATAAAAGTTGATCATTTTTGCAAATGCGGGGGTAGGAGAACACATTTTACTACAACCACAGAAGTAAGAAGCACTAGATATCTGCTTTTCACAACAGCAGGGGAAGAACCCAGTCTGTATCTACTCTGCTTTGTACTTAAACAAGAAGAAGAAATTGCAGGGGAAAACTGTTATGAATTGTTGCTGTGCTATTGAAAATACCCTGAACTGCAAGTTGCTGCAGTTCCCAACTCATATGCTACTGTAAGGCAATTTTTGCTATGCTAACACACATTACAGAACTTAACATCTCAAAATTGATACAACTTCTGAAACAAAGTACATCTAGGACATAAAAGTAGCAGAATTAAGCCCTCTGACTAATATCCAAGGGGTTAATGGGGCACCATGTCACAGATGGGAGTAGCAAGGACACAAACCGTGACCACCATCCACAGAATGTTCCTACATTAGCCTGTGATATCCATGAACTGTATTTCAACTCTTCTCTCACTTTTCTCTCAGTTATAAAGGAAATGTTAAAACACCAGCATACCTGGTCTTTAAGTCTAGCCTTCCAAGCATGGGAGGGGAGTCTATGGCCTTAAGACGTTTCCAAAAGTCAGATATTATTTGTCAGCATTCCAAAAAGCTTCCCCACCCATCCTACCCTTCCGTTGGAAATGTTAAAACACCCACAGTTTTCTTGCAACCAGTTGGATGTCTAGGGACCACAAAATATGATACACATAGAGATAGAAAAACATACTCAACAACTATCTCCTTATAAAAAAAAAGTAGTTACCCAGCCAAGAAAGTTAATACATTTCAATCAGAAAGCATTGTAAGACACAATGTAAGAAGTTAAAGTACTAAATCAAGGAATCAAGTAACACAAAAAATGCAAGTAAAAACAGCAGCTCTCCAAATCTGCCAAAAGCAATTCTGATTAAGAGAATGAAGGGAGAGAGAGATGGGGGAAAGCGTGAGCACAGAAGGTGCAGAACATGATAAATCTTTTATTATAAAGTCCCTGATGAAAATAATAATGGCAATTTTGAAGGTATTACTTTGGTCAGTTTTAAGTAAATGACCCCTAGTTGTGGCATGTGTACAGTGGTACAAAGAAAAACTGCAGAAATAGACCAAGTAAATAACATTCCAGACATACTGGTGGCAACATTTCAGCCACTTGGTTAAGCAAAACAAAAGTAACTTCATGCCTCATAAACCGGCTCACAGAACTGTTTGCATTTTAGGTGTATTGCAGAAAAATATACAATAAAGATTGTAATTCCTGCTTTCTTCAATCACTTAAAAAACAGGAATGCCACATTTAGACAATATTCTCTTTTACAGATGGGTTACAAATCACTTCAGTAAGAAAAATGTATATGAGTTAAATTTTGGCCAAAGAATATGAGCGCAGCTTCCTATGAGGCTAAAATAAGATTATGTGCTGCAGCAGAATTTAATTTTAGATTCTGAGTAGAGCCAGCAACTTCCTTTCCTGAGAACAACTTACATTATTTCTTTTATTTTGTTTGCCCTTAACAAGCAGTACTATCTCCAACTCAAACCATTGAAAATTTCCCATTTTTCTTAAGAATAATTTTATCAAAGACTGAACATGTCTCTGGAAGATGTCCAGACATATTAGTTTGGAAGAAGTGTACATCTATGCATTTGTTTAGAACACAGATTCTCTATTTTCAATAAATATTTGAATTCCAGAAACTCTGCTCCACTTATGCAAACCAAATCTACCTTTTTAATATCATCTACGATGTGCAATGTTCATAGAATCATAGAATGGCTTGTGTCAGAAAGGACCTTAAAGATCATGTAGTTCCAGCCCTGCTGCTGTGGGCAGGAACACTTTTCACTAGACCAGGTGGCCCCATCCAGACTGGTCTTGAGTGCATCCAGGGCTGGAGAGTCCACAGCTTCTCTGGGAAACCTGTTCCAGAGCCTCACCGCTCTCCCAGAAAAGATTATTTCCTAATATCTAATCTAAACCTTCTGTCTTTGAGTTTGAAGCCATTCCTTCTCATCCTGTCACTACCTGCTTTTGCAAAAAGTCTTTCTCTGTCATTCTTATAGGCTTGCTTCAAGTGCTGGAAGGCTGCAGTTAAGTCACCCCAAAGCCTTCTCTTTTCCAGGTTGAACAAACCCAGTTCTCTCAGCCTTTCCTCACAGGAGAGGTGCTCCATCCCTCTAATCATCCTGGTGACCCTTCTCGATCACTTGAACAGCTTGATGTCCTCTCTGTGTTGGGAAAATGTTATGAATGCTATTAATTGCACATTGTTACTTAGCAGCGCTGCTCCTAAAGCACTCCATAATTTAAAAAAGTGTCTAAGTAAAAAATAAGATAGTTTGATGGGTAACTAAATTGCAAGACCCAAAAGCTTTTTTTTAACCTTTTTTTTTAACAAAAGAGGAAAGTGGCCCTCCTACCAGATGTTTGATTTACTAGAAACAAATTATAAGGCTTGATATCCATTTCTTTGATTCTAATTGAATAGGAAAGAAATCCATCCATACATTAGCAACGGGCAAAGATGATTCACCTTAGAAATCACATCAAGACCTGACAAGGACTGTGCAGCTTATAAATGCCTTTAGCAAGTGGGGTCCAAGTTTCTAAAGCAGGCCAGAACAGGCAAGCTGAATATGGTAAAAAAGATGGGAAACCTCTCCCAGTTAACAAAAAAAACAGCAATCCTTCCAGTCGTTCCCAGGAAGCTGGACAAGTTCCCAGTGGCTCCAAGAGAAAAAGAAGTTAATGACTTGTTTTTGACAAGTATACACTTGGTTACCCTTCTAAAGCAAAAGAGCATTATTCTGACCAGAATCCCATGCTCATAACTTAGACATTTGACTGGAAGAAGGAACAAGTTCCCCCTCCCAGTTAAATTGATTAAAGGAAATTTCGACACTGTAACTGTGGCATGAATGCATATAAAGGAAAAAACTGTGTCCCAAAGGGAAAGAAATTGTTGTTGTGAATGATCAAAGAGTCCTGATGTTCCAATCATTCCAATCCACCCGTGTACACATCCTTAATAGATAGTCTCTTTAACAAATAAAAGGTTTCTAATTGATTTAGGCGTCCTTAAGCTCTGAATAGCAATCTGCCCATTTGAGAAGCCAAATCTGCAACAGGAATTTTTCAAAACTTTCTCTAGACTCATGACTTAGATGCAAGTGCTGCTTTGCATACAGTTTGCAAGAGTGTGGTGTCTTTGGCTGCTCACACATAATCAGATGAGACACACAGCACAAAACCTAGCCAAATGTATGCACAAGAACCTAAATAGACATTTAATATGGGAGCCTGAAGTTAATTTCTAACAAACTTTTTCCATTTATTTTGAAGTAGAAATCTTTCCCTCTTAACACATAGAGACCTGAACATACATTTTCTTACCTATTTGTGAAAATAACAGAGCCAAGACTATTGCCACCTAAGAAATAATGCTTCTGAAGTCAAAAGTAGCACAAAAAAATCACTATTACAGATGCTACTTATATATATATATATATATATATATATATATATATATATATATATATATGTATGTATATATAGTAATAATTTGAATTTTCTATTTAGAAAAAATGCAATTAGTGCCTCCCTGCACAGTCTGTGGGAAGGAGGGAGGGGGGGAAGGTGGGACAAAATGGTGTTGTAAGGTCTTAATTTACTTCTCACTATCCTCCTGACTCTGTTAATAATAAATTCACTTCATACCCTTAAGCTGAGCCTTTTTTGCCCTTGAAGTGTTTTCTCCCAGTCCTTATCTCAACTCATGAACCCTTTATTGATTTCTTTCTCTCCTCTGCCTAGCTGTGGCAGGGGAGGGTGAGTGACCAACTTTCATGGGTGCCTGGCTTTTGGCCAGTGTCAAACCATGTCAAAACTACATTCTTCCAGTGATACAAAGAATGGTATCAATATGACGTCTGCAGTATCTCTATCAGACTTTGAATGTTACCTTAATTTATCTTTGTGGGTACTTGTGCCATTGGAATACAGACACAGGACCACTCAACATCCACTTTCTTACCTCTATAATCTCCATTGGTCGAGTGTATGTTACAGTGCAGAACTGAGAAAACTACAATATTTTTAACCTCACAGGTTTACAGTATACCAGAAGCTCAAATATATATTCAGATGCAGTTGTAGAGACAAGGATGTGGTAGAATACTCTGAGCACTATTCCAGAAGTAATGGAAGCTAATTTTTAAAGTTTTGCCTTCCTCCCATCATAGGGAGAAACCAAAAACTGACAGAAGTTACAGCTGAAAGTCATTCTAGTGCAAATTACTAACTTTTTACTCATAAGTCATGCAGCAACACAATAGGGAAGGCAACATGGAAAGAAAAATAACCCCCATGTTTTGGAAGGAGGATAGAAACAGTCAACTCAGTTCTGCAATTCAAAATCAAAACTGTAAATTTCAGTCAAGTGCCTAAATAATGATCTGAACATCCAAGCAGCAGCTGCTCTCTGAACTTATCGCTTCTGTTTTGCATATTTTGCAGCCCCAAACCAGACTAGTAAGGATATGTATAAACAAGGGTGAAACCCTCTCAGGAGAAACTCTACTACTGTTCAACAGCAAAACCAGTACTTGTCATAACTCTGAAGAATTTATAAAGTGAAAGGAAAAAGATAATATGAGTCTAGGCTCAAAACCACCATACAAACAGCATGGTTTGCAACAATTCTTGATTCTTCTCAATATTTTCGATCCCGTATTAACACCAAATTAACAGCCTTGAAGGTGACTCTGGCACTTCCCCAGGTAGCCTGTTCTATGCTTGGCCAGCCTTTCTGAGATTTCTTTCTAATCTATACCTCCCCTGGGGCAAGTTGAGGTCATTTCCTGTTGTCCTGTTTGTTGCCTGGGAGAGGAGACTGAGCCCACCTGGCTGCATGCTCCTCCCTCTCTGCAGTTGTAGAGAACAAAAAGTCTCCCCTGACCCTCCTTTCCTCCAGGCTAAATAACCCAGCTCCCTCAGCCACTCCTCACAGGACTTGTGCTCCAGACCCTGCCTCAGTTCTGTTGCCCTTCTCTGGACACACTCCAGGCCCTCAATGTCCTTCTTACAGTGGTGGGCCCAGAACTGAACATTCCAGGTGTGGCCTCGCTGGTGCCCAGCACAGGGGGACAATCACTGCCCTGGTCCTGCTGGCCACACTATTGGTGGTACTCCTCAGGATGCCATTGGCCTCCTTGGCTACCTGGGCACAGCTGGCTCATCTTCACACACTGTTAGCCAGTAACCCCAGGCCCTTTCCCAATGAGCACTTCCCAGCCACTCTGCCCCAAGGCTATAGTGAAAGGCATGGCTGTGGTTGTGACACAACAGGACCAGCACTTGACCTTGTTAAATCTCACACCACTGACCTCAGCCCATCCAGCCTGTCCAGGTCCCTCTGCAGACCCTACCTACCCTCCAGCAGATCAACGCACCCATCCAACTTCTTATTGTTTGCAAATGAACAGTCTGGTAATAATACAACTAATTTCTCAAATTATGTCTAATTCTCTTTCTAACACAGAGCACACACTCTTTGACAGTGCTAAGTCAAAAACCTTTAACTGTGTTTTTACAAAAAATCATAGAACAACTTAACCATGGCTGATACCCTGCTGCACTTGTATCATGGTAATATATCCTATCTCCTTAAAATATCCTGACTTGGGAAGTAAAGCAAGAAGGAAACAAAGAATGGTTTATGTTACATATGAACTTCAGTCTGATATCCAAGACTCAAGTATTGGCAGTAAGTTAACTCAATTTTGTAACAAGATCATTAGCAACTAGATATGACAAAAACAACCAAGAGTCAAGTCAAGTAAGAACTGTAGAGCTGAAGAGTTATTCATCAGTTGACCTGTGAGGCACCCAGGATGCCTAACAACACCTTTAGCTCACCTCTTTTCATCTTCCACATTCTGTATCACAATGAGGAAATCGCAGAGCATGAACATATTTTTAGATTCTCCATATTTTGTTTACTAATGTCATATGTAAGCTCAGCAACATCTGTTCATTTAGAAAGTTCCATAATCCGAAAATTTGTGACAGGCAGCAAATTGCCTGCTATGGTAAAGAGAAGCAAACATAGAAAATTATGGGGTGGAGGGAGAGAAAGAATTACAATTTCCAAACCTCAAGTTCCCATCCAGATTTTTTTACAGATTTGTTTGAAACCTCTTGTCCAAAACCCCATGAAGTAATAAACTTTTATAAAAGTTAATTACACAACACCTCCTAGTAACAAATGGCTACAACACTGTCAAAAATCTTACAGCCAGCTTTCTAAGAGAAACACCGACAGCTTTTCATGTTGCATGTCACACCATGACTTTTTCATATTTAATTGATTTAGTTAAGTGATTTATGGCTAAGTATAAATTAAGTGACTTCAATAAATATAAGCACCTGTTTCACTATTAAAAAAAAAAGGCAACAAAGCCAACTCTGTATTTTATGCAGCTCAGTTTCTAACCTTCACACTTCACTTCCAATTGCTCCTCAAAAAAATATTGACACTGCTAACAGTGAAAATAATTTGTAACACCATTTTCCAGATCCCTTACTAAATATTCATAGTATAAAACTACACTGTATCATGGCAGACATTTCCAAACAAATCTTAAAAGCTACACAAGTGAATTTGGCTGTGTTTTTCTTAAAAACCAGATAGATTGGAAGTCAATCTACAGTAATTCAATTATAGAGTAAGAAATGAAGATGAAGAAAATAAATTTATTTCTAATTCAGATTGCTCTGCAATGTATCTTTGGATATGGATTTTTCATCTTATATTTTTTGTTTGATATAAGAGAGATGATAGACCACAATGATAAAACATCTTTACTCTTGCTGATTATAGGTAGCTTCACAAAAGGTCAGAGGTTGAGAAAAAAATTCTGTTCATGTCTAAGTAGACTGAGGAAATATCGCAGTTCCACTAAATTCAGCAAGAATTTTATATACAAATAAAAACCACAATATTCAGTTTACATTAAGAATTTGATATATTCCAGATTTTATGTGAAACTTTTACCACATTTCTGAGTACTTCCAAATATTTGAAATTGGTCAACTGAAGAAAATATTAAAAACACCTAACAGTTACACTATTAACCATGTGAAAATACTTCATAACAAATAATAGTGTAGAAAGTCTCTATTTGAATCATGCGTTTGTATTAGCTTCTTTTCATTTAACAGTGATTTATATTAGGACCCCAAAATTAATCTTACATACTTGATGAAATGAAGAAAAGTGAACAGAAAGTAGCAATGGATAGGCTTTGATCATTGTAATGAAATCTTTTAATTCATCACATTGTTTCTGCAAGAAATGAGCAACGGAAAGAAATTGTACAGGTACTCACACCTCCTACTTTATAAATAAACAATAGTTCTTTGTATTCTTTTTTGTTTTCGTGTATGCCAAAGGGAAGCTTTAAAAAAAAGAAGATTCTCTTGTTTTATATTAGAAATGAATATAGCATTTGTTTCATTGACTTTTCAAACTATTTGAATTCTTGCTAAAAATGGTTAATGTGATGAACAGTCACTAACATTCCTCAGCTCCAGTCTAAGTGGTGACTGATTTTGTCACTGATAGATGATATTGCTTGATCATCAATGGATTTTGTTATTTATCACTGTTATTACTGGAAGATTTGGACCTCCTGACACTATATAATGAAGTTTCTGGCAGATATTAACACAGCGGAGACAGACAGTACAAATACCCAGCTATGATAAATAATTAGACAGAAAGCAATATATCTATATGCTTCACCATATTCAGTGAAAATTAATCAAGGTAAGGGCCTATACATTAGTGCTCTCAAAAGGTGACATGGACAAGACAAAATAAAGTAAAGAATGAGTAACTTTTTATTCAGTTATTCTATACAAGAAAGATTTTATTCACAACAAAAAGGCCAAATCAATGAAAAAACTAAAACAGATTGCTTGGTCTTTGAGTTCCCAGTATTCTTTTTTTAATTCAAGGCCTTGTGGTATCACCCTTTAAAAGGAAATTATATCTGCTGGAAGGCAGAAGTGGTTCTTATTAAATCTCTATGAGCTACAGTAATGGTAGCATCACAAACAAAATCAAACCTTAGCAACACACTTGTTTTTTAAGGATTTTTGTGACAAATACTTAATCTGCAGAATGAGAAAAATCTAGATATGTACCAGAATAATTCAGGAAACCCCAGACATTACTGGAGAAGAAAGAGCTATAAATCCTTGATGTTTCTAAGAAAAAAACAAATAAAAAGGTAAAGCTCATATTTTTTAAAAAAATATCAGAACTTCTCAGATCATACAAGAGGCACAGATACAATTCTTTTAAATTTTCAGTTAGTATCTATTACACTCTTGAACCTTGCACCAAATATAAATATGGAACCAAACAAAAATATTTAGATAGTTATCCAAATCCCATAGTAATGGGATCCCACGCAATCTAATTTTTGCCCATATGCAAAAATTAGATTACATGGGATCCCATTACTATGGGATTTGGATAATTATCTTAAAATAGAAAATTCCTGTTTCTAAGAATTTGTAGTTGTTATTCTATTTGCTGAAGTCTTTCATTTTACTTTAAAAATTGATGTAGAATGGTGCAAATCCAACACTATAATGTCTTTTCTGATTTTCAGCATTACTGTTAAAATGCATTACTTCTAATATGCCTTTATCATCTGTTTATACATATATACATTCCTCTTAGAAATGTTGAAATTTACCTAAAAAAATCAGCTGTACTACTATCCATAACCTGTTTTCATTATTTTTGTCATCGATAAACAGTATATAAACTGATAAAAATTACATGGTTTCATTTTACTGAATGACTATCCAACGCTTTTGGCTAGTTTGACTAAGGAGATACAAGCTGTGAGCAAAAAAAAAAAAAAAGAGAAGAACATAGAAGAATACGTAATGGCTTCATTTTCTTAGTTTATTCTGCACAGCAGCTATACAAGCCTTCTTTTTTGTATGGGTTGGTCAATAAGATATCTGTTGTGCTTTTACACAAAGAACAAAGATGCCTTTATCAATTCTCGAAAGTCTGCAGGACAAACCATTCATGCTGTCAAACCCCCTAAAACCCTTTCACCAAATAATGAAATCCATCAGTGACAAATGTCAACATACCAATTTGTTAAATACTGAACAAAAGGAACATTCAGAAGAGGTGCTTCATTTCATGTTATATCAGCCCTTCAATTTGTAACAACTTTATGGCAGCCCACAGATCATGCAATATTAAAACAGAACAGCACTATGATTATTAAAACTAGAACAATCTGCCATCCTTACAATAAATGCTAAGTTCAACAAAACTATAAACATAAAACTATAAATCTGTTGGGAACATGGGACTCTGCCATGCATTCATTCTTCTCCTTTTTGGAAGATTATTTCCAAGTAAAATCTTACAAACAAACACAGATTCTTTTTCACACACAGTCCCATTTATTGTGCTGATGGAGAAATAAGATAAAATTACATCATATCCAGTGATAGAAGAGCTTCAGTGTGCCTGAGAATTACTTTATCCATTATACAGGACATCCAGCTATTAATGTAGAATCATATACCAAAGGGATAGTTAAACTTGAAATAGCTAGTGTGCATGTGAATAAAACGTTCATCATACAAAGACATTCAGTTATTATTATTGAAGCACACAGCAAGGGATAGTCTAATTGGAAATAGCTAGCATAACTAAGGACTGCATTAATTAATTATAATACTAACTATCACATATAAATGAACTTCTATTCCATTGCATCTTCTACCAATTTAACTTTTTTTACATCTCCAGATTTGTTTCAGGCAATCCAAAGGACTAAATAAATATTTTTCCTGTTGTCCAGGACACTGCCACAGGATATATTTAGGATTCTTTTCAAAGATGCCAAAAAGAAGGCAACATCTTTATATTCTAGAAACATCTATTGCATCCAACATTTCCCTGTGGCTTGATAATTTCTGCTTTGTGAATTTACCCAGTCAACCTTGAAGATAGAATTTTGGTTTTGAAGTTGTTGATAATGCCAAATTATTTGGCAAAATGCTAACACAGATTCTATTAATAAGTAAGTATTTTTCCAATTCCAAAAGACTACAATGAGGTGGTTTCTCATCTTGCAGGATCATAGTGACTACACTACCATGTGTCAAAAGATAATAATTTTGAGGTGGTTTTGTTTAGTCGTTTCAGATTTTTTTTTAAATCACCATAAATTTTATATTTTAATATAAGCAGAAAAATTTTGACTGCTTTCCATGTATTCTCCTGACAGTTCTCCTAGTACACTGAAACCTCTCTTTTCATGAGACCACACATCATATTTGCATGCGGATATTGACCACTCACAGGATGTGAATATATTCCAAAATTTCTACCAAGACCAAAGGTAATTATGTTTACAGTTAAATGCAGTTAATACCAGTTGCATAACCAGTAGTTCTTGGATGTTTCCCTGAAGACTTAAGCCTACATCTTGCCTAACAGTTAAAATTTGTTGCTGCTTACTCTGTCTTGTCAGCATTGATCAATTTTTTTAAACCTTAAATGGTATTTGGCATTCACATCACTTTAGATTTATGAACCTGAGGACCAAAAAGTTATGTAAAGTGTAATTTTTCAGGGAGAACCATGTGAGCTGCCAAACAGCTAGCAATTTGACAGCCAAATCCAGTCACTCTGCTGTAAATCTAGTCAATCTCCATAGATAGTTTTAAATTGCTTTACATTTTTAGAGTGGAAAAATACTCCTTGAGACTGGCTTTGAGTATGACTGTGTGGCAAACTGCACACACTTGCTTGACTGAAACTTCAACCGTAATAGCTTGTTGGTTTTAGAGTAGAAAACAACTAAAAATATAAATTCTGTACTGAGGTTATATACTGGATTCAAACCTCTAGGTCTACGATGCTGTCCTCACCACTCCTTAGACACAGGTAGAAATAAGAACCTGTTACTTTCTCCATGGCCTGGCTCTCCAAGGGACAATATCTCTCAGTGCATTTCTCAGGGCTCAGTTCCAAGTTCTGGAGATATAAGCTTTTCAGAGACCTTGCTCCTGCTGACAGCCATCACTCTATAGCTATAACTCCAGCAGGTTTAAATTTAATTAACTGAGAATCCACCACAAATATTAGTTATACAGACATATACAAACAGGGTGCAGCTGTTTTTCCTCACAAAGAGAGGAAGTACCTCTGTGACTGCAGTACATTTTATTTTCTGGGAGCTAAAAAAATTTGCATGTGTATATGTGCACTGTATTAGCCCAGAACAACTGGCCATGGAAAAAGTTAAGCTTTAAGAAAAAATAAACCTATCTAATCTGGCACTACCTGACAAGAGAGTAACAACAGGAACTGAAGAAAATCAGATATTTTCAGATATTTTAAGAAAAAAGGTAAACAGCTGTTATGCAGAGACTGTTTGTATGTATACCAGCTGTATGAGGACGTGTCCACTCTGGTTTTTAAGAAAAAGGAAGTCGTTTAATGCATAAATATAATTTGCTGAATTCTAGTTTCTCTGCCAGTAGATTTTTTTTCAGAAAATTATGTGAAGCTAAGAGTTCACAGAGACTGTAGATCAATAGCACAACTTCATTTTATCCTCAACTCTTTCCTTGCAACAAAGGCAGATTTTTTTTAAAATCAGGCATCTTCGTGCCACTGAATTATTATAGTATTCCAACTGTTCTAGAGTAGTGAGTGAATAAAACCAGTTTTCTTAGCACTGTTTCAGCACATATTTAGTCTATCAAATTTGTGCAAAGAAAACATGATAACTCAAACTTAATAGTAGGAGTCAGAAAGAGGAATTTCTCTGTTATCTGTTTGTTCCAAGACATAACTTGCACATACTGCCTTTACATACATACTATGTACTATCAATATGTAATGTTTAGCATTTAGAAATAAATCACACAAGATCAAAAAAAGCAGCACCGGCCCTGAAGATTATTTTACCTTTTTATGCTACTGAAGCCAGTAGGAAAGAGAAAGAATTTCCCCAAACAGTTGAAAGTCATGTTCTGCAGCCACTTAGGAATAATTTTGCATTCTTCCTAAACTAACAATTTTGTTTCTGATATGCTGCATTTTCTTCTGTAGCACTGTACTTTAAGTAAAATAGAATGGTGCTTCAGCTAGCCCTCAAAAGTGCAAAAACTTTTATGTGCAAAGACAGAAGTCTATTAAATATTGGAACATACATAGGTAAGATGTAGAAGATAATAGCAAAGCCACTTCTATCACTGACAACAAATCTCTTTCTACATTTCAACAGGCTAAAGTCCAATTTAGGCTGCTAAAAAATTGTTCAGTGACCAAATGATATGCACCTTTTTTTTGGTGATCTATAAAGTTATTGTCAAGAAGACTAACAAGGCTATTCAGAATTATCCATTGCTTTAACTCACTATCTGTCATTACCAACCTGGTGATCATACAAAAAACCCCCACATCCCTAAGAGCAAATTCCTATGCGTTTATTAGACAAAATAGCTCTGTATACCATAAATTTTATTCACTGTACTGGCTTCTTATAATTCAAAACATCACCTTAACTTTTACTTTCAAACAATTTAAGCAGAGGAGAACAATTTTCCAAGTAATCTCAGAGATACTTGAAAATCTAAAATTATTCTACAATTAAAGGGAAATGAAACTTTAATAAATACCAGTGTAGCATCATATCACAAATGTCACATTATCAAATGAATATCACTTCACAATTCAAAATATTTCAACATTTAAAACTAGACTTAGAAGTCAAAATAATTATAGACAAAGCACATACACCTGCTTCATTAAGCAGAGGTAGAATTTACACAATATGGTGGAAAGAGCAGACTGTCATCACAAACCAGATGCCTGCCACCCAGCAAAAAGTCAGACTGGTCTTTAAATTGAAAGAAGCTAAACCACCTCTTTCCTTCATGCTATCACAGACAAAGGAAACACAAAAACTATCTGAGAAAACAAAGCTGGTATTTTATTCATAAACCACAATCTCCAAGCAGATTTTTCATATACTCAAACCCATTCATCCCAACTCATTTATGCCAAATCCTCCACAGACCCAATTGCCTCACAGTAAAAGGAAACACACAGCACCCTTTTCTTGTCCTTGGCAGCACACTCAGAGGTATATTTCTCCTTCTGATCTCCCTAAGGAGAAACTGTTCTTGCACACATGCCTCCATGTGTGCAAGCAGAGCTTAACTCTCAGCCTATATCACAAGATTCGCATTGGTCCAAAAGTGAATCTACAACAGCCACAAACTGGTGGGAAGCATGAGTGTGTGCAGAGAAAATACATATGACAACACTCTGACTGTAAAGCATCACACAGCAGCTCTTGTAAAAATGAAAACAAAATTAAAAATTCGAATTTCCAGTCAAATATAATGATCTGCAAGCAAGAAGTGCTAACTTTTATGGAACAAACTATTGTATTTTGACAAAACACTGAAAAATTCTGTACTTCCAACTATTCATCCATTCTCAAAGAAAACACCCAACAACCCAACTTTTCCTTAGTCAACACAATCAGAAGAAATCTATATCAGAAATTCAGTCACTGAAATGTAAAATAAGGCAGGCAAATCTATTTTTAACTGTATTAAATGTTTAGCATTTAATGGTAGTATAGATCCACTTTGGAAAGCATGGATGCTTGTCATTAGCATTTTTTTCTAAAAATTAAACAATGTTGCAATTATTTGGCTAGAACAGATGGAAGGAGACTTCAGATGAAATTGTTTGCTAAGTGCAACTGATGTAGTTTAGTGTATTTTAGGAGTTCTAACTAAACTGTTCCTTTACTCATATAGGCATAGGCATCTGCTTGCACCTTTCAAATAATATTCTTCCCTATGAGAAGGATGCAGAATAATTTGAACATCACCTAGATACATCAGAGAAATCTGCTCTGCATACAATACGAAAAACTTAGAACTTTGGCAGTGGCAGAGAAAGTGCAAAAGCTAGCAATAAATTTTTTTTAGATGTTTAGTATAAGTAAACTATAATAACCATCCCTCATTTTATTGTCCTTATCAGTGCATTTGGTGCTACAGTCTCAGTACAAGGATAAACTAAAACATTAATATTACTACAGCCCAGATTCCCCACAATGTGTCCTATAATGTTTCCTCTCCTTTCAACACATTTTTCATTGTGATTTAAGCAATGTTCTTATGTATTCCATTAAACATTGTAAAAAACAAGCATGTGGATATTCGTGTCATGACAAAACACTGTATCAAATCAGTCCTATTCAGTCTTCTCTGCTTGTACTTGCACGTCAAGGAAGAAATTAGAAAAGCTTCCTACACCTCAGGAAAGAGAAATAATCTACTGCCAAAGAGAGCTAACTCACACCAGTTGAGCTCACAATAAGCAGGTTATAATGATTAGCTGAAAGTAAAATCTGTTGGAACACATGCTTGGATATTTGAGCATTAGTAATAAAAACAATAGTAACCAGCCTTACATTTTTTAATCAAGCAACCTTTTCAAAAAGGAGAAAGGGAACAAAACATCAAGAAATCCATGCCATTGCTTGAGGGGTTTTGTAAAGATTAAAATCACCCACCATTAAGAATTCCATGTATTCATTGCATTCAAATGTCAGAAGTCTGAAAATTATGTGATCAAGAGGGTGGTTTCTAAGCAGATAATAAATAAAGAATAAGATTAAAATAGAAAGTTTAAAAAACTCCCACAGAATCACATATAAAACAGCAGACCATTGCTACAATTTCCTCTGTGATCACAGGTATAGGACTATGCTCAAAGCAGTCACAATAATAGTGAGAAAACATTTTTCCTGTGGTTTATGATGAAACAGGTAAAGATAGCAACCACCAAATTCACAGAAATTAACCAGCTTGCAGACATTTTCAAGAATTTTGGTGTCAGTATGGGTGTCTTAAATCTATCAAGTAAATACTAAACAACTTATGTGAGCCTCACAGTGAGGGGAATACTGGGCTGTTTTGGTGCACTACCAACACTTCTCTGCCTTTAATTAAAGCTGTAAAAACTGCTATATATGACAACAACAAGAGTTGCCAGTGTATAACAACTGAGCAAACGGCAGCACAGGACCCTCCAACCATATTTTACATTTATACTCAAACTGAATCTGTTACAAAGCTTAGCATCTGCCAACAGGGTTAAAGCCTTTATCTTTTTAAATCCCAGCTTTACAACAAAAGGCCTAAAACATCTACATATGTGAGTTTATTAAAAAATTACGTGGTCCTCTTCACTCTTCCAAAAAAGACAGGTCTCAAGGCATCCTTCAGATCCCCTGTATTTCCATGTTCAGCTTTGTTACAAGAACCAGATGTAAGGCAGAAGTAACACACATGACCACGAAACAGCTCTTTTTCCCTCAGTAAGATCCTCAACTACCAGCTGTTTCCTTCAAGCTCTTATTAATAATGTCCTTGCAGTTTAATTCTGCTGCATTAACAAGCAGAAACTTATCCAAGAACATTGGCAAACTCCGAAGGTGTCTGTGTTGTGTACACAACTGCGAGCACAAAGCTCTTAGGAGAGCTCTCCTGTGCGGCCATCTTAGATTTTCTTATGAAGCCTTAACCCACATTCCACAAAGAGGACAAGGACTCCGATCAAGTCTCATTTGCCAGTTCTGTCAGGAGGATCAGGGAGTATTCCAGACCAAAATGAAATATACAATTAATATATACACACAGGAGCAGACACAGAGTTGAGAAAGGAAGTGGCAGCTGATGGGAAAAATGTCCCCCCATATACATGCCCCCATCTTAAGTCCTGCATGCATTAGAAATCTGTGTTTAGGCATAAAATAGCCCAGTAAAGGAAATCCCTAATCTATAATGCTGATTTATTCTAATATGCAGAGCAGACTTTTCTTCAAGGAATACTGTACTGTTTCTAAGCTGAAAGTTTGTGAAAAAATACATGTTTTTTCTTAGGTTAAGATGAAGCAGTGATATGCA
The DNA here is from genome assembly GCF_035770615.1 of Melospiza melodia melodia. Classification (NCBI taxonomy): domain Eukaryota; kingdom Metazoa; phylum Chordata; class Aves; order Passeriformes; family Passerellidae; genus Melospiza; species Melospiza melodia. The sequence continues at coordinate 55,929,477 of NC_086226.1, read as the reverse complement.
GAAAGCCTGAGCTATGCTATCACCCAATTAATGTAGTCTTCTGAATGTCAAGAATCATTTGGCTTACTAACTCTCAAACTTTATCAGCTTTGTTTATTTGTTCAGAAGGTTTTTCTTTCAATTAAAACAAAATAAACCAAATAAATATGTAAATAAATAGTTCTCCAGTTATTGTAGACAACTGCTGGCAACTCTTGAACACAGATATGAGCCTAAGAATTGAAAAACTGGAAGAATTTCAGTCATAAACCTGTTACTGTCCAGCCTCTTGTTTTCCTCGTCACTGCAGTGTTGCTGCTTTATTTGATAATTTGGATGAAATATGGAATGGTCTTAGTATCAAAGCAGAAACAGCAGTACAAGTATGCTATAAATGCAGAAAGCATAAGCAAAGCCATTAACAAACTGGTTTTCCCTAGAGGCCTAAGGGCTGGCTGCATGAGAGGTTTGATGCTTATGTTACTGTCCATGGGCAAGATTCTAATCAGACTCAAAACAGTTCATCAGCTTAGGATCTCTTGCCAGTCAAAAGCATATCCTGCATACAAATAATTTTAAAAAGGCAATAGCAAAGCTGGAAAAGAAAAAAAAGTAAATCAAAAAATGCAATGTAGAAGGTGGACACTTGAAATAATCACAGTACTTATCTGTGAAGAAGTTGTTCTTGCCTGTTTTGAGCTCTTTTAGGGATCCTCATACAGAGAAATAAAAGCAAATTATGTTCATGTTTTTTAACTATTTGAGAAAGTGCTTAAAGGCTAGGTCAGTCCTTCACATGTGTGCATTTAACTCTTGATATTTCAGTGGGAGAGAGACATCCATGTATCTCAGACTACAATTTTATTATGATATTCACATCTATACAGCATTTAAACACATTAAGCTTTGGACAAGTTTACCATTTAAATACAATAAAATATCCAACAATTGGCTTGTCATGACAGACAACAGGCCCTCAATACCCATACCCCAATCTAAAACAGAAGGCTCTAAATTGAGAAGATTCACTCATTGACCAGTAATTCTCAGACAAATTAATAAAAATGTGCCTCTTACAAAAAGCTGTCTCCAACTATGATGTCATAGCATTAGCAGAATCTATTAAATCAGTAGAAGATGAGACTTCCTAAAGAAGCAAGCATTCTTTCTCACCAGTGGAATCAGATAACACATCACTAAATTTTTCATAGCTTCCTGTGAGAATTGCCTCCAGCTGAACCTCAGCAACTCCTTCTTACATTAGTCTATGAATCAAACAGTGGGAAAGCAGAGCCTGTACCACTTGAGTAAAACAATTGGGAGGTGGGTATCTGCAGCATCCTGAGGACATGGAAGCACAGACCATCTCAAACACTCCCTCATTGTGCCCAAACATTACACAAAAAAAATTGGCAGTGCAAAGCACATTACAATATACACCCCGCAAATAAAAAACCACATAATTCAAATAAATGAACATGTGATAGAAACTACTGCAGTTTTTTCAACAGCTCCTGGAGCAGCACACTGCTCTCTGCAATTAGTAACATGCAAAAAAAACCCCACAGAACCCATCCTTATATGCAAGTTCCTTGTTGGTGAATGATCCAGGTCACATTCAATTTAAACATTCTGTAGGCCTTAAACACATGTTGGCCTTTGCCAGACCTTCACTGTGCTCTTCTGACTTAATAAAAAAAAATTAAGATAGCAGATATTTTTAACAAGGTTGAGAACACCGACAATTTAACCAGAAAAACCCCAGCCTATTTGTAAAAGCCAGTACGTGGCACTCCTCAATCCACTGAAAAGTTTTAATGAGCCTGCCAGTGTCACATGCATATCTCTTAGTTAATTTCTCTTAGTTGTAAGCAGCAACAAGTTATTCATGACCTAGAAAAGTAAATTATCTTGAGATTCCTTGCCTCTCTCTAGTGGAACTACAGAACTGCAACATCAGACTATATCAGCACAATTCTTTCCATCTAAACACTGTTTTTTCTTCCTTTGAATTATGCACTTGGGAAAAGGCAGTTTGGTTTTAAAATGCTGCATATAATTCAACTTTGTCTAGTTCCTGTGGAAAGAGTGAAACAGAATCATGAACAAAAGTATTGCAGGAGCACAATCACTTAGATTTAATGTAAGACAAATGCATGTGTATACTGTACATATTCACAGGTTTTGCAAACTCAGATTTTAAAATACCACGCAAGGTCTAGATATTTGCAATTTGAGATTGTTTACAAGCTTGTTTGCTTGGGCTTTTAAAAAATTACTTTCATAAACTTAAAAGAGGTAAGCCTACAGACTAGAAGCTACAGGAAACTTTACTTAGCAAAAGCCAGAATTGAGATATGCTAAAGAATGGAAGATGTGCATTGCTCTCCCTGCATTCAGTGCAGAGCACAAAAAAACCCTAGATGGGATAGATTCTTTTGCCTAGAAAATGCTGTATCAGCTCAGTTGCACAGGTGCAATTACACTCCAAAGTGGGACATGTGCACTGACAGTCACTCAGAGGAGACACCATGTAATTTATTTCAAATCTGTATGGCTTTTGACCAGAATCCAAGAAGGCAGGCATGACCATAAACAAAATCCTGGATGCTACCTCTTTCTTTCTCCTACAGGAGTCCACAGACAGCTAACTGTTCTTCTGGCACAAGTATTGAGACCACAGTGTCTAGGAGATCCTGGGATCATTTCCAGATGACAGCACCACAGATTAGCTGCACAGAGCAAATACCTAAAGTAACTCCAATATTGCCAGATTAGTCAAGTGAACTCAGCCAAGTCAGATGAAAAGCTGGGGTGTGAGGAAGCAGTTGAAATGACAAAATTTGCTAGTTTAGTCACTTAATTCTTAAAGGAACTTCTACACAAGATGAAAAATCTTGGTCCCTTGATACCAAATACAAAGAATACAACTAAATTCATCCACACTTTTCGCAATGCTTTTGGAAATGAGAATATTAATAGGTAAACAAATCAGATTTGAATGTAGCCATATGATTTACTCAGGTTACCCATAATACAATACAATACCTAGGTTAACCATAATACAATCTCATACCTATTAACACAAGCAGATAACTTGGACCATACTGCCCATATGTAGAAAAACATTCTATAAAATTATATAAAAAAAAAAACAACATCGAAAAATCTCTTTCTTTTGGAGTCTTAATTTCAAAAAGCCCAACTACTAGAAGTACCCATACCTTTGGAGGAAGAAAGTGACCAAACATTTTAACTGTTTAAAACACACACTGGACACATATATTGCAATCTTTTTCACTATATACGCATAAATTTAGTGGTAACTATATGGATGGCACATGTAAAAGATACAGAGAAGTAGAAATACTGTATATCGCAAATCATGGATTCATTTTCAATCCACATGAAGAGACATAAAACTGATTATTCAAAATATCACAGGGCAAAGTGCCATACACATGTGGAAAACAGAATGCTAAAATGCTGTGAGAAAGTGGCTAGTTATTATTTATAATACATCTCACACTTTCAGTCAAATCAAGAAGAGAAACATAAAAGATCAGTGTGATAACAGTTTATAAACATGAAGGATTTATTCTTGTATCAATATGAAATACTAAAAGCAAAATCTAATCAAAAGGAACAAGCTGGCAGACTAAGAAAACTTTAATATAATAACAGCCCTTTTAAAATCTGATCTTGGATCATTAACTTCACAACAAGATTACAGCACAACAATATTACATTCAGATCTGGATGATTTGTGCTTAGCTACATCTGGCTACGCAAAAAATATGAGGTAGAGGGTAAGCTTTCTAGAACATCTACCATTGACTGATAGTTCAATTCAAGGTTTGATTTCAGGGGTTTTTTTACCCAAAGAAAAGTTATATTTATAAACTGATCAGGAATGCTCACATTTCTGTTATTTTTCCAAGTGCCAAGATCAACATCTTAAGTATGCCTTGCATTTTCAGACATATGTTAGATTAAGATATCTAAATTTACGTGCATACTTATAACCATTTTGCCCATGTTTCTCTATTTAGGTATTTCTCTGGCTCAAATAATCTTGGGTTCTGAGCACTGATCCATATGTTATATAGTATGGATATGTAATTAAAAACAAAAAAATACACTCTGCAGTTATGAAAGCTTTCCTCCTACTGACATCAATATGAACCCTGTGAAGAAAAATTTGCGCCTGAATGCAAGACAGAAATCATTACAAACGACATCACAAGGATGATATAAAGCTCAGACACATGGCTGTCCTTCTCCCTCTTTGTAAGCATGCAATGCCCATTACCATTAACAAGATTTATGCAGGTGTTTCAAAAGAGCAGGATATATTATATAGAATCAAAGTTTTTTAGGCCAGTTACATTTATGAAATTTCTTCTGGCTAGGAAGCCTGTGCAGTGACCTGAGGAGGGCTGAGCACTTTCAGAAAAGCAGAGAACATATTCACTTCCAAGTGGCACACAGCAGAACACTGGTCACGCCTCAGCCAGGCATTTAGGTTGCAATACTTTCAGAAACTACCAAATATGTATTACTCAAAATGTGAAGAATGCAAACTGTGGAGAATGTTGACATTTTCATGAGACTGGGAAGTTACGGCAATTCTGAGAAAACCTGTGGGAGTAATGATGACTAAATGTGAATAGACCGAGAAGAGGCAGTACATCTAAAGATGGCAAGAGTTCTCTTAGTGGAAATATAGCTACAAGATTATGTCATCTTCAGTGTGTGTCATCCATTTAACTTAAAATTAATCTATATTAAAATTCATTCTTAGTAACAGTAAACCACAGAGAAAAAAAAAGAGAAGTGAAGCCCTCCTAATCTTTTGGCTTGCGCAATTTTTAATGGTCTGCCATCACAATAATGTGATTTATGCGTGACATTATTTGTAAGTAGAGGGAAAATTTAATGATGAATGTTTGCATCAAGTAAAAAAACTGACAGCTGGGTTGTTTTCTACTTATACTGGTTATTACTGGAAAGGTATTTTTGTTTTGACACATTCAGCATTCCTGTTAAGCAATTTGGAATATAATTTTACATAGGAGTTTAAATATTACAACACCCACAAATATACAGTCATTAAAAAATGATGCTGGCACAAAATAATAACAAACTCCATTCCTTCCTTTCACAATAGATCATATTTAAGATAATATAAGACTAAAGAGAAAGACACAAGTAAAAAACTGATTTGCTTTGAAATGGAGAAAAATATAAATAATTCCTGTTCTACACTCCTGAAATACTATATTAATAATCAATTTAGAGTGCAAATGTAACAAATTCAGCACATTTTGGACTTGTTATGCAGATGTTAATTAAAAGTTCTTTTGCTGGTAAATGCCAGACATTGCTAAGGATAAAGTATTTATCTGTTGAATTCTATTTTAAAATAGCACCATCCTCTGCCCCTAATTTCAGACAACTGAAAAAACCCTCAGAAAAGGGAACTCCGTCTTTTGCATTAAGTAAACTGCGAACACTGCTATTAATCACCAGAAAAGTTCTTTGCACATTTCTACAAAAAGTTGCCACCTATCTTCTCAGGTTTTAATTGAAGACACAACTACTCTTCTTTAAAAGAATAAATTCAGAGTGTCTCGAGTGTACTATCCAATCTTGCACAGTACAGTTTCACACCAAATATGCAATGTATTCAATAGCTTATACCTGTTAATAATTTACAGGTAGCATGTTATGCAAACAAAAGCACAATGCAGAGTTACCTTAACACACCTTTTTGATTTAGTTTTATTAACTTCTGTAGTCCAACTAAACAGTAAACCCAACCATTTACCATTAAAGTCTCTTTCTAAAGGGGTTTTTGTTACACTACTGTGTTCCCTATGAAGTCTCTGGGGGCAGGTTTACACTCTCTTACACAAGGTATAAGATTTGTACCAATGTGCATGTCCTAATAGATTTGGTTAGTCTTTGAAGCACTTCCCACTTGAATATTAGTTAACTAAAACAGCAATGCTATCATAATGAAAACATGTAATTCATAAGAAAGACTGTTAAAATACACATAATTTTCAACTGACTATTGCTGCAGTACCAATTGAGATAGAGTGCAAACACTTTTACCGGTAAAACATGATTTTTTCATACTTTGACAACTGAAAAATACCAGTTTCCTGCAACTGTAGAAAATAAAATCTTACTTTCATTAAACTTTACAGCAACATTAATAAATTAGCATAAATCATAAAATGAAAATGGACTGCTACAGAACTCATTATTTTAATCCTTTAACAGTCTTTATATGTTTCAATAAATCAGTCGTGAAATACACAGTCTATAAACAAAAGCTCATGACTGAATAGCACTGGTTTAAGTAACACATACACAAAGTTTGGAAAGTCATCTTCAAGCCTTACCATTCAAAGTCAATTAAATGTGTGAGGAGGAGTAATTAAGTTGTCTTATATTTCTGTAATTTTGGACTATTTTGAACAGATTTCAGTTGTGATAATCTACTAACAACCATCAAACTGGAAGCAAATTTGTATTCTGCATGTATTTTGTATTCTGTATGCATTTTATACATCATACTGCAATAAGCCATGTGACTAACATCTGTTGCACATTGTTTCTCCTTTGATCCTTCCTCTAGGGAAAAAGCAGAAGCAAAGATGTTTCCTGTTTTGATAGGGTTTGAGGGTTTTATATGTATTTATATCAATACCTATCTCTCTCTCTCTCTCTCTCTCTCTCTATATATATATATATATATATACACACATTTCTATTAATATATGCAGTACTAAATATTTATGATAAGCAAGCATGGGCAACAACATTCCTTTTGCTCTTGAGAGTAAGGTGGTACAGTACATACTGTCTCCTATTTCCTAGAGGAATTCATGTGGCAAAATTGGAATAATCTGACTGACATTTAATTCCCTGGATAAACATCAGTGTTCCTCAGTTTTTCGCTGTGCTGCATGTCACCACAGGGTCATTCAGGATTTTGTGTATGACAGAGATACTGAAAGCCTTGAAACCTAATCCAAATTCTGTGCAAAAAACCAAACCTTCCAGTTTTACACAGTGCATACTGAATACAGGTGGTTTGCACTGTCCAGCCAGAAGGTCACACTGGTGTGAGCAGCTGAAAGTCAGCCTTCACCTATCAGCACAGGATGTTGTCTCCAGGCCAGCCAAGAAAACATTTCAGCCTTGATGGAAAATGCCTTCCAACAAACATAGCATTAACAAAAAAGCTAAAGAACAAAGTGTCAGCCAGAACATATACAAGAAGTAATTTCTGTCTTACTTCAAACTTTCTGAAATCTTCCTCTGCCTCACATGTCTTAAAGCTGCTTCCATCAGCTCTCAAAGCATCAGTCAAGCTCACCCAGAAACCACTTCATGAAGGTTTTGATACGGTACCCATGACAATTTGGTAGATTCTACTGCTCACTACAATGATACAGGAAAAGAGGGAGTTGGGAAGAAACTGAAAACTGCGCATGCTGGACTTGAGCAAGGAAAGCTTAGGAGGTCTGGTTTACCAGCTTTTTGGAGCTCTTTTCTCCATCAATTATATCCTCTAGCTGATACTTAAGAAAAAATCTAAATTATCAGTTTCTCAGATCAAAGTTACTTGGTTCAAACACTGGCCCAGATCTATGTGATGTGTCTAGCTCCTGCTAATGTCAACTCACAAAAAGTTTAATCATATCAAGCTGCTCTCAGGAAACAGACACTGCTTCAGAGTTTTACTAATCTAATTCTGCTAGGTCCTGCTCTCATGGCAAAATCCTTTCTTGGCATAGTCATTCCACGCTTCTTAGATATGGGTATGATATCAATGTGCTGGTTTTCATTATGTTTTGAGTTCACCACCTTTTCTCTGCAGTATTACTTCTACTCACTGCCTTCTGCAGGAGTTCTAGTTAGTTGAACACAAAATTAGCTAAGTCTCAGTAGTCTCCAAGTTGATTTGATTGTTGCCAAGCAAGAGGCTTTGCAAGTATTATTGGCTCATCACCAGGTTGCCGTGCTAGTTTCAATGTAGTCACATGTTCTGTTATGGTTTCTTCTGTATTGTCTGAGTCTTCTTGGGTCACACAGGCTCCTGAGTCGGCTTGTTTAACTTAGTGGTATATATTATTCAGAGAAAAAGTAAGTGTACTCTGTTGATCAGCATCTTTATCTTGCTGACACAAGACAAAGGATTCAGAATCGCTCTGTACCTCCTCTCTGTATCTCCACATGCCTTAAATACCTGTAGCTTATAAGGTTGACACTAGCCTACGTGTCCTGCCAAAAACTGCCCTGTGCTCTCCTAGCCCAAATTCAATACACAGCCACAAGTTGTCACAAGATTAACTTTTTAACAAAACTTTTCGGAAAAAACGTCACAGAGAGAATAAAAACTAAGTCACAGAATATAACATCTCATTAGCGTTTGATCTTTGGCAGGAGAACTGCTGAAAACTACAATGATATGCGTGAATGGAGAATGAGTGGGAATGCCTGGGTGTGATAGCAGGAGGAGGAACACTCAGGCAGACAATGCTCTCAAAATGTTCTGTGTTAACAGCACATAATTTAGCAGGTTATCAAGCTCCCAGATCACTCAGGCTTGAAAAAGATATCCAGATCCAGAGACAAAGAGCAGTGATCAAAGCCTGACCACTCACAAAGGGAAAAATAATGAAAACACTGTTATCTCCAAAAAGGCAACCTACAAGCTAAGAACTCAGGAGATGTCAAGACTTGAAGCATGCCCTTTGTGTCATGGCAATCAATCCACAGCCTAATGGCCGGACAGAAATATCATTGTGCCAGACTGTTGGACAGACTTCTTGGACATCATACCTATTCTGGTGCTCATGTAACAATGAGCAAATGAAACCTACTTATTTCAGGCTTTGTTTTAGATAAAATCACCTTCCCACCTATAAAATATCCCCATTGGTGTTAACTACATGGTTACTACATTTAAATAGTAGAGTAAAACAGCATTCCACTTTGTATGTTAACTACTTCATTTGGTAAAAGAGTTTATTTCTGAGGATGATAATGCTTATGTCTCCATTAGTTTTTTCAGTTGGATCAACAGTGTGTTTCTAAAGCAAGTCCTTCAGTCATTCACATGTTGCAATCTGTTTCAGGTCTCAGGGAGATTTAGGTGCAGGCAAACTGGATTATCTCTTGTGGAAACTATGGAGGAATTTCTGTTCCAGTTGTGCACCATTTCAATCCAAAACTAATATAAGTGTGTGAAAAAATAAGCACTCTTACGAACAGCTTCAATGCTGAGGAAGGAATATTTAGCTCAGGGAGTCGGACTAAATCAAGTAAAAAGTACATCTCTCCAACTGTACAGACTCTAGATGTAGGAGTCTCCATAGTGACTACTTCAGACTATTTCTTCATCCAATACATTGGTGCTGTATTACTTGTTAACACGGTCAACTCCATTAAAAGTGTGGGAGTTTTAAGACTACTTTTTGTTCAGGCAGAAATAAAAAGACATTTAGAACAATTTGTAAAGTTACTGGCCTGGGTCTAAGCAAGCTGATCTATAAACTAGAAATTAGTTCAACACTCTCATTGTGAACATTTAGCATTTGAGACTGATTTCAATGCAAAACAGGCACATAATACAATCACTGCCTAAAAGCTGGACTGACTTAAACCTATCATGAAAATCACTTAGCTCAACTAAATCTCTCAGGTTGATAGGCCTCCAGGACAAAACATCTGTGACTCAAGTCAGTATCCATGGAGTTTATTTCAAGCAAAAGGTGCAAGGCAGTACTAACTATGTCCCTTCCTGTCTTATTACAGGGAAAAAATCAAAAGAGAAGGTAAGCCAATCCTCTCAACACACACACTCCAAAAATAACAGAGAAGGATCATAAGATCTCTCTACAGCTGCTGGATCAAGTGTTTCCTAGAGTATCTACCAAAAAAAAGTGTACTTTGCTAAAAATGTTACATTGCTCAAGCTATTCTTAGCAGTCCTGTCATCCACTAGGCCTTGTAAGCAAACAGAATTTCTCATCTAAAAATAAAAAGCTTTCTTGTGGAAGTGTGATAAACCACTTAAACACTCATGTCCAAATGTTCTTGCACAAACCAAATAAGCAGAAGGCTGTTTAATTTCAAAGGAAAAAACCACACAGTACTACAGTGGTGTGTAAAGCAGCTGGAAGTGACACACAGTGGAAAGAAGCCAGATCAAAAGAAGAAATTATATTCCTTGGCAAAATAGGTCCAAAGCTGCCAGCATGAGATGGTGGTAGTGTTCAAAAATAAGTACTGCACTCTTAGCCAAACAGGAGCAACAGCTTATTGAATGCCACGACCACCGCTAAGCCATGGCTTCAGAAGCAAATTTAGGTAATCACCATTAAAATGTCAAAACAGTAACACTAGCCAAACACTCTGGATTAACTTTTCTAAAAGCACAGAACACGTGACAGATGAAAATTATGCCTTTTGACACATGCTGGTGTCTCCTGAAGATGACAGGCCAAACTCAGACCTGAAAATGCCCGCAGAAGAGCTTGAAGCCCACTGCTGCCAAAATTAGAGGAAAAACTCAGACCTTACATGGCAAGTGAATATCAGAACTTTGCTTAGACAACTAGCAATTGATCATGAGGCACTGAAATGTTTTGGCTCTTACCTCTCACCAAAAGTAACTGAAATGTGACCTAGGCCCCTAAGAAGCCCCATTCTAGCAGATGTTGGTGAGCATAGCAAGAAAGAGATTAGCAAAATGTTCAAGTGAAAAGGATAGTCTAACTTCAAATAGCTGCTTAACATTACAAATTAAATAAAACTGTCCTTCAGGAATGAAGTCTCCCAAATGACAGATTGGTATGACAGCAAAGAAACAGGAAGAATAGCAAATACAGGAAGTATAGGATCCGAGTCATTAAGCAGAGGGAGACTTAACTGAATGGTCATGATCAAAGCTAGTACTAAATTACAATATATGAGGAAAAGAGACTTAACTGTACAATAGCATAGAGGGGGTGAATGTTAAGGAACTGAGAATAAAGACTTGCAACAGCTGAAAAAAAGAAACCCACCTGATGCTGCAGAACACAAATCTGGCTTCTCTGTTAAAACAGCAGTTTTAACGCTAATGAGTTAATAGACCAACAAGGCACATTAATAAGGAAATACATTACACCTCATGTACTCTGAATCCTGTTTTGATACCAAAATGACAACTGGATGGAGGACAGTGATTGCAGTGGTACCAAAGCATACTTCAGACTTCAGCTAAGGCTCAGCAAATATCTTCAAGAAAGGGTTAAATCCAGAATATCTGGTGAAAGGACAAAATAGTTTCTCTCTAAGTAACCTTGCAGGTGGGAATGCTACAACTGTTACTATTGTAAAATTCCATTTATTATGCCTAAGTGTTCATTATCTACCTGTTTGGAGAAGTAGAATGCCTGCGCAGAGATAACCCTCCACATACTTGAGCCTCTTGTTGGGGGAGAGCAAGATCACAAAAACCTAGTAATGAGCGGTGTGTGCATGAGATATACTGGGGCAGGCAGCAGGCACCCCACTGTGCCCTCGGGCGAACCAAGCCTTGCAGAGGCTGTGCTGCTGTGTGCCTCTTTGCACTGGGATGAACTAAGCCTAACAGAGCCTGTGTTCCTCTGGGTCTCTGCTCAATGTTGTTCGTAGGTCAATGAAATAAATCTACTCTTTGCATTTCAGCTGCAAAGTGGTGGTTGCCCGGGTTACCTCTTTGTGTCAATTCATGCAACTTCTAAATGCCACTAGGTCCATATGTCTGTGTTGTACAGCCACATACTCTGATTTACTACTATCATAGCTAAGACTCAATTTTTCTTCCACCATATTTTTACTTTTTGCTTGATATTTTTGTACATGATTATGTCTGTGTGGATAACCAACAAGTGATATGCAAGAAATAAACTAAATGTTAAAGGATTACTCTTGTGAATATTTTGTCAAATTAAAACAACTGGAAATGTGCAAAAAAGTGTGTCTACATTTGTATTGGCTCAGAAAAGGCCTCTACAGTAGTATTGCATAGTAAAATGCAGTTCTGCAAGACTGAACAATATTAAAGGTTTTACAATAAAATTTGACATTTGAATGTTTTCCAGTAGTCCTGGCTGATTTTCTGTGGGCTTATCAGTTGTCATCATAACTCTGCAGACATACAGAACAAATGATGGCTACAGATGCACTGATGAAAGAGGCTGCTTCAGCCTTCTCTTTTCAATTTAAGAAGTTAACAACCTTGCTGACAAAGACTGGAAAGACTCAAGAGTTCTGATGATACAACATTTTTGAAGAAACAGATATTCTTTATTCAAAGAAGAAAGGTATATGTACTAAAGACAATTTTTAACATGACAGGAGAAGAGTAAGATCTTTATGAACAGGAATTTAAAGCTGGGTTGCTAAATCCATATTTAATCAGCTGACCTGATTTATAAATATTCCAAGCATCCTCATCATCAAACACCATTTGGGTTTCAAGGGTGTCCAGCAGAGTTGAAAATAAGGCCACTAATTTTAGAGCCTAAATAGAATTTAAATTATCTAACACTAGGACCCTGTTTTGAAAATGTCAGAATCTTGCTCAGAAGTTCTTTGGTTCCACTAGCTTTGCTGGGCAAAATCGTCTGTAAGTACAGATGAACTAGATTAGACCAGATGTCCATCCATCCCACAGTCACTATTAGTACTAAGAGTTTCAGGAAAAACTAGGAGTGTGGTATATACACCAAAGGACACTTTCCTCATCATACTCTTCTAGATCCCAGCAACATGTGGTGCACTTAGAAAGATTATTTGTACATGGTACTAGGAAAAGCACTTGGTACAAAACTAGTACATTAATACATTAATTCAAACAGAAAAAGCAGTAATCTTACGTCATTCAAACAATGTGTGCTGGAAACAAAAGTTTAAAAACCATTGTTTCAAAAAGAGAATTTCAACTGAATGCAAAGGCTTACAGTCCTCAGGAGGGTAAAATAAACATCAGCACATTTGCTCTGAAGAAGTAGAAAGCTGCTAAGCAGTTTCTAACACCACAGAAACACGAGGAATTGGTGTGACTGTGAAAAAGCTAAAATAGTTAAACACTACAAGAAAAGTCAAAGTCTCAAGTGCAGGCTCAGGTGGCACTAAAAGTTAGTTTCTGTATTTGAAATAATGTTTTTCCTCGGGGAATGAAAAAGAACAAGAATTCAGAGTCTCTTCAGGTTCTGAAAAAAAGAATTGTGAGAAGAGATATCTGAACACTAGGATTTCAAATGGGATCAACAAAACTGTATTGGGAGTGAACTGATTTGAAGAGCCCAAACAACCAGCGAGTACACAGAATACCCTACTTTTCATCTGAAATCTTTCCTTCAGCTCTGTTAATGTGCAACTGCTGGCTATTATGAGAGCATCTGCAAATGTGAAATGCTTCCGATATTTAAACGCCAGTGGGGCCAACAACTCCTCAGGGAAGTACCATATCATCAACAGCATCAAAACATACTTCTACTTTTAATCTGATTTTAACCTCTTAGTTCTCTGAGTGCATAAATGATATGCACCTTTCAATGCAGTGTATGGTCAAGGATCTCTTCCATGAACAACCTAATTAGAATCTCTAGGGCCTTGTAGCCTGACACACTTCCCTACTCCTTTTACTCCAATTCACTCTCTTCTGCTAGTGAAAGAACTTAAAATTAGATAACTAACTGCTGTTACATGTTCATGAGATTCTCAACATTCTAGAGAAGGCATTGAATCTCACGCTTTTAAGCTACTTAAATTTGGCCCACAATGCTTTTAATTTCTGCACAGTTCAATGTAATATCACCAACAAAGAAGTGTAGGCCACATCATGCTTTTACTAGCATCAATTTAGGAGAAACTATACAGAATCACTTAAATTAAAACAGTGTAAAATTAAAGTGTGCAAAACTAAACCCTCCATCTTCAAAGATCTATAGGAAGAAAGAGGAAATTATTTTTATATTTCCTCTATAAATATATTTCCATACAGAAGTCCATAGAAAATTTAAAAACACAGGAAAATATGAACAGAAAACACAAGTACAATGAATATGCTTTCAACTATAGTTTTGCTCATAATGGATCTGTCAGACTTCAAGAGAAATGCAGCTGACCCACAGTAGCTGCCACTGAAATAGGCAGTTCAAAACACCTAATTAGATAATTCTGTGCAACAACTATCATAATTTCATACCACAATCTAATGTGTTGGGGAAACATCTCTCCTAAATAAGAAGAAGCATTTTGAGATGCAAAAAACACAGTAAGTATAATTAATGGAGGAACAAAGAAAAGTACCAAATGCCGCAAAACCCTAATACTTCAGGTAATTACTAAAATTCATGTCTGTTTCCTATCCTGGTAGACAGGAGTCCAATTAGAGTTCTCATAACAACAACTTCTATGTGCTGGCATGCTGTATTATGTTTGTACTGCTACAGATAGACTAGAAGATAAAAAAATAAACACTATAGCAACCTTTTTAACCCAAGGTAATAGCTAACTTTTTTTTCTTTGCATGGGTTTTGACATGGATTTGCACACAGCTTATTGTTAGCTTAAGCAGTTTAGGCAATTATCATTGCATGCATAGGAATTAACCATTTAAGTTGCTATATACACAGAAGCTTCTATTGGAGAAATCACATACAACAAGAACAAATGAGCTATTATGACTGACTTAATCTTCTGCCCAAATACAGCTTGACATTTAAACATCTTAAATTAGTTCTTACATTAGTTAAATTTTTAAAAATTTGTATGTGTTTGCCTTGATGCACTGTTAAATGACAGGCATCAGGAAGTATGCACACCCCTTCTTTCATCCTTATTTTCAATAATATCAATTGTTTGGAACTGACAGTGGTTAGATGAAGCATAGGGGAATAAAAGCACAGCTTTTTCTCATGTCCTTCACAAACAAAACACAATCATAGTGTTCTGAACATGTAGTCTGGACTCAGATAATGACAGATGGTTTTGCAACACAATTCCCTGCAGGTACCTTTTTCCTATAAATTCTGGGAAAGGTACATGCAGAGAAGGCATTGAAAATTTCCCATAGAGAAATAGCATATCAACAACTAAATCATAAAGATTTCTCCTACTGTACTGTGCTGTAATTTTGGCCCAAACATCACTGTCTGCTTTCTCTTTCATTTTGAACTATTCGTGTGTCTTGCCTTTCAGGAGTCCACAGATCCCTGCTCTTACCTCACAGCGAAGTCAAATGGCTGGATTCTTTCCCAATTATATCAAGGCCCTGTGCCAACCCTTTAGTACCATGCCTTTGAAATCACAGAAGACTGCTGAGGAGCAGCAAATTTCATATGGCTTAAAGAACATGGCACACAGTACCACACTGCACTTCAAATCAAACCACCAGGCAAAGAATGAAGAACCTGTGGTAGGAGCACAAACCAACTTGAGGCCTTCATTGAGTGAAGAACTATCATTGAAAACTCAGTAACCAGCAAAAGGGATCTAGAAAGCAGCGAGCCTTATATGACAGAGAAGGGTGACTGAATGCTAAAATTTTACATTTTCTAGATCTAGATGAAATATAAAAAGCAAGTAAACTTCTACTAAAACCTATACAATATTGTAAATGTGCCAACATAATTTTTGACTTTTAACCCAAAAGAGGATTGCAAGAGGAAAGATATAGGAAAAAAAAGTCTACAGCTTGAAAGGGCCAGTCCAATCAGCTAAAGGTTATAAGACTGGGTAAAGTCACCAGGAATTTGGTGACTTTAACCAGACAGGTTAAAGTCACCAGGATTTGGTTTCACCATGGGACCCGCTTTGTGAAACCTGGCCTGCTGACAGGGTCCATTGGTCAGAGAAGGGTAAAAGCATCTTCAGTCCTAGGTTTGCCAGGTTGGAGACAGTAGCTTTAAACTAAAGTTGCTGGGGAAGGGGAACTTCAATCCACACCACTGATATGATGCACAGAGCCTGGAGAGAGGTCACAGGTCAGCACAAGGGCACCTGAAGAGCACCACGAAAGAATTGCATCCAATAAGTCAGTTTCCTCAAGGGCCCAACTTAAAAGCCTCCATGCTAATGCATGCAGCATGGGGAACAAACATGGCCTGCAAGGCCATGATCTTATTGGCATCAGTGAAGTTCCCAGTGACTGGAAAAGGAAATACAACCCCATTTTTAGAAAGGTACAGAAGGATGACCTGGGGAACTACAGGCCAGCCAGTCTCTACTCAAGGTCCAGAAAAGCATGGAGTATCCTTCTGGAAACTATGCCAAGGCACATCAAGATAAAGAGGTGATTTGTGACAGCCAATATGGCTGTACTACTGACAAATCATGCCTGAGAAGTTTGGTGGCTTTCTAAGATGGGGTTACAACAGCGGTGGACAAGGGAAAAGAAATTGATGTCATCTACTTGAATGAAAAGCATTGGACAGTGTCCTGCACAATATCTTTGTCCCTAAAATGGAGACATTTTATGGAAGGACCACTCAGTGGATGAGGAATTGGTTGGATGGTCACACTCAAAAGGGCTGCAGTGAATGACTCATTGTCCAAGAGGAGAACAGTGAGGAGTGGTATCCTCAGGTGTCAGTAATGGGACTGGCCCTGATCAGTATATTTTTGCACACAGCCAGTTTGCTGATGACACCAATCTGAGTGGTACAGTCAAATCTCTGGAGGGAACAGATGCCATTCAGAGGTACCTGGATGGGCTTGGTACCTGGACGGGCTTGAAAACCTTCACGGGCTTTAAAACATTCACAATTCCATGAAAACTTGATAATATAATCCTTACTATTTGCCCTCTGCTTCTGAAGATAAGTGTTTGATTAGAAACCCACACTTTGGAAATGCTTGTGAAGAAACCCTAGATTTGGATTTCAACATACTACTATTCTGTCAAAATATAAGGCTAAAATCAATGCCAAAAGAAAACAAGACAATGACATCAAGTATTTAGATCAACAGAACAAACTAAAGAACTTCAGTTTGACAAATGTAAAAGTTTACACCCGCATTTCTAATAAGCTTAAATTTCCCTTCCCTATGCCCTGTAAAAACTAAAATTAAAGGTCACAAAGGAGGCAAACAAACCTACTCACATGAAGTTAGAACAAGAGTTTTAAGTTTGGTTTAAGAAAAATAGCTCAGCAACTTTATATTGACAGCAACTTGACACTCTTAACTAGCTGGTAAGAAAGAGTCTAACAAAATACAGCACATTGAATACTAATAAGTTTCTTTACCTAGCCATTCCCAGGCTGGAAAAGTTGGAAGGAACTATCAGAACATCAAGCCTGGAAAAGGGGTGGGTACCCAGTGTGGCATAAGCAGCTGAGAGGCACTGAGGAACTAACTGAAGCAAATATTCTTCACAGCTTTCCTTAAGGCACCAGGGAGCAAAGACTCTATAAGGAATGACTGCTTGCAACCTGGCAGCAGGATTTTGGAAACGGCAGGGATATTCCACATGACCACAGATTTCTTCATGCCACCTGAAAATAGAAAACAAAACAAAACAATACTTAATTGCGTTATCAGAAATGTGCACAACTAACTATGCTAAGACAAGGATATTCTCTGGACATCAGAATGACAGAATTAATTTCCATAGAATCAGCTCACTTGCATCCTCACCCAGTTCACATGTGCAGGTCATTGAAAAACTCATTACTACATCTAAGCAGAACTCATAACTAATGAGAGAGACTAGTCACGCCCTGTTTTTGTAACAGATATGTATCAAAAGAATAAATGCTCAAAATATATGTAAAAAGAACCAATAAGAATACAAAAATATTTACTCTGAAAATTCCTATTCAAACTTGGCTATGAAAATAAAATTCTATGCATATTAACATAACATTAATACAAGTATTTTAGGTTCAATTGCAATATAATTCCAGGAGGGTTTTTTTCTGTTGTTATTTTTACTAAAATTCTCCAAAAGTTTCAAGTAATTTTTTTATTATTATTAAGTAAAAAAAAACAGTATAGGCCTATCATGCTAGACATTCAATAGTACCACATAAGGCCAACCTCACTTTATAGAACTTTTACAGGATATTTAGAGCTCTAGCTAGAAGAAAGGAGGGGTAAATCAAATCCTTTCTAAACACTGACTCATATACCTTCACAAAAAGTTATCTGCCCAAATAGATTCTTATCTAAACAGAAATCAGCTTCATGTTTTCACCTGTTAGCCTATGTTCTCTCCAGTGCACAGCCTCTCCTTGGTTTGAAACTTCAGTTTAAATAATCTAGTTCTACAATGCCTCAACAGGCAAAGCACCTAGCATTGCCCAAAGCACTTTTGCTTGGAAGATTGTGCTGACACAGAAAACAAAATGATGACATGTAGAAAAGGATGAGATTTGGCTGAAGTATTAACACTCTAGCACCTTACATAAGTCTTTCTGTCAAAGAAGTGGACTCTATGTCCTTTCATTGACTGCATATGCAAAGAATCCACATCCATTACACACAATTTTTAGAAGGGTGGTTTAATCTAGTATATTTCTACTCTAAAACAATGTTAGTTTGCATTTTATTATCAGAGTTGAGATTAGGCAGGAACATAAAAGCTAGCACCATATCTCTTATAAAGATTGCCAATTCCTTAATGACCACAAGGATATAAAAAGTTATAAACATCATATCTCCATTTAACATTTACTTTGATACAGCCTCCTTAGGTCAAACTCACTGGCACCTGGACACAAATTACATTACACATTTCAACAGCTTCTTTCAGAATTCCTTTCTTTTACTGCTACCCTAGACTACCTCCACTATCTTATCTGAGACACATGCCTAACATTCTATTAACAATGAGCCAGAATAATCTTTTGCACCAAAATCAATAAATAAATTAATAATTAATAATCAATAAATAAATAAATTCCTATTACCAAATGTGCTATATTTTGGAGAGGAGTACATCTTTAGCTTATTCTTGCAGAGGCAGTCGTATTATAAACATATAAGTAGCAAAGAAATAAGCACAAAGCAATTTCTAGAAGCTCATCAAACCTATAAATTATTTCAAAATTAGAACGGATATTTCTTAATGATCCTATGTAAAGTAAGAAATTGTTTTTTCTCAAGATTAATTAGCATTTTTTAACCAAAATCAGTCAAGCTGCAAACTGTTAGAATAATTTAATTTTAAATTCCAACAAAAACATCCATTTTAAGTCCTCAAGTTCCAATGTCTCAGTGGTTCCACTGTCTTAATGCTAACAAAGTATTTTTCAAAACAGCTGTCTAAAAGACAAGTATTTTTCCAGCAAAGTTTCAAACTGAGTAACAGGAAAATGTTAAACACTTAAATAATAAAGTTTAAAAAATTAATAAATAATGAAATTAACTATATAAGAACTTATAACCCAAATCAGCTTCTACAATAAAATAACAATTCCTGTTGATGTGGGAAGAGTAGTGGACTTTGTTTGCCCGGACTTTTGCAAACCATTGGCCACAGACAAACAGGCAACATACAAACTGGATAGCTGGTCTGCAAGATGGGTGCAAAAACTGATGCACAGGGCACACTCAGGGAGTGGTGATCCGTGGTTTTCACTAAGGCTGGCAGCTTGTCACATGTGGAGTTCCCCAAGAAATTGTGTTGGGCCCACACTGTTCAACATCTTCACAAACATTCTGGGTGATGGATTTGAAAGCACTCTCACCAGGTTTGCTGCTGAGGTGGACACATCAGAAGGGAGAGGCATCTCAGACACCTGTACAGGCTGAAAGGGTGGGGCTGGCTAGAGCAGTGCGAGGTGCAGCAGGGACAAGGGCGCAGCCCTGCACCTGGGGTGGCACCTGTGACCTGCCTGTCTGGGGAGCAGCCTTGCTGGAAGGGACACGGAGGTTCAGGGGACAATCTCCTGACCACGAGTCACCAGTGGCACTGCAGCTACGAGGGCAACCAGGCCCTGGCACTGCAGCTACAGGGGCTCTGCTGGCAGGCAGGGACAGAGTGGATCAGCACCGCGGGCAGAGAGGGACATAGGGATCAGGGACAGAGGGATCAGCACCCCTGGCACACGGGGACAGAGGGATCAGCACCCCTGGCACACGGGGGACAGAGTGGATCAGCACCCCTGGCACACAGGGACAGAGCAGATCAGCACCCCTGGCACACAGGGACAGAGGGATCAGCAGCCCTGGCACACGGGGACAGAGGGATCAGCAGCCCTGGCACACAGGGACAGAGGGATCAGCAGCCCTGGCACACAGGGACAGGGTGGATCAGCACCCCTGGCACACGGGGACAGAGGGATCAGCAGCCCTGGCACACAGGGACAGGCTGGGTCAGCAGCCCTGGCACACAGGGACAGAGGGATCAGCAGCCCTGGCACACGGGGACAGGGTGGATCAGCAGCCCTGGCACACAGGGACAGGGTGGATCAGCAGCCCTGGCACACAGGGACAGAGGGATCAGCAGCCCTGGCACACAGGGACAGGGCGGATCAGCAGCCCTGGCACACGGGGACAGAGGGATCAGCAGCCCTGGCACACAGGGACAGAGGGATCAGCAGCCCTGGCACACAGGGACAGAGGGATCAGCACCCCTGGCACACAGGGACAGAAGGATCAGCAGCCCTGGCACACAGGGACAGGGTGGATCAGCAGCCCTGGCACACAGGGACAGGGTGGATCAGCAGCCCTGGCACACAGGGACAGAGGGATCAGCAGCCCTGGCACACAGGGACAGGGCGGATCAGCAGCCCTGGCACACGGGGACAGAGGGATCAGCAGCCCTGGCACACAGGGACAGAGGGATCAGCACCCCTGGCACACAGGGACAGAGGGATCAGCAGCCCTGGCACACAGGGACAGAGGGATCAGCACCCCTGGCACACAGGGACAGAGGGATCAGCACCCCTGGCACACAGGGACAGAGGGATCAGCAGCCCTGGCACACAGGGACAGGGTGGATCAGCAGCCCTGGCACACAGGGACAGAGGGATCAGCACCCCTGGCACACAGGGACAGGGTGGATCAGCAGCCCTGGCACACAGGGACAGAAGGATCAGCAGCCCTGGCACACAGGGACAGGGTGGATCAGCAGCCCTGGCACACAGGGACAGAGGGATCAGCAGCCCTGGCACACAGGGACAGAGGGATCAGCACCCCTGGCACACAGGGACAGAGGGATCAGCAGCCCTGGCACACAGGGACAGAAGGATCAGCACCCCTGGCACACGGGGACAGGGTGGATCAGCACCCCTGGCACACAGGGACAGAGGGATCAGCACCCCTGGCACACGGGGACAGGGTGGATCAGCACCCCTGGCACACGGGGACAGGGTGGATCAGCACCCCTGGCACACGGGGACAGGGCGGATCAGCACCCCTGGCACACAGGGACAGGGTGGATCAGCAGCCCTGGCACACAGGGACAGGGTGGATCAGCAGCCCTGGCACACAGGGCAGGGTGGATCAGCAGCCCTGGCACACAGGGACAGAGGGATCAGCAGCCCTGGCACACAGGGCAGGGTGGATCAGCACCCCTGGCACACAGGGACAGAGGGATCAGCACCCCTGGCACACGGGGACAGGGTGGATCAGCAGCCCTGGCACACAGGGACAGAGGGATCAGCACCCCTGGCACACGGGGACAGGGTGGATCAGCACCCCTGGCACACAGGGACAGAGGGATCAGCAGCCCTGGCACACGGGGACAGGGTGGATCAGCACCCCTGGCACACAGGGACAGAGGGATCAGCAGCCCTGGCACACAGGGCAGGGTGGATCAGCACCCCTGGCACACAGGGACAGGGTGGATCAGCACCCCTGGCACACAGGGACAGGGTGGATCAGCAGCCCTGGCACACGGGGACAGGGTGGATCAGCAGCCCTGGCACACAGGGACAGAGGGATCAGCAGCCCTGGCACACAGGGCAGGGTGGATCAGCACCCCTGGCACACAGGGACAGGGTGGATCACCAGCCCCGAGCACGGCTCCTCGGGCAGTGCCCGCGGGAAGCAGAGCCTCTCCTGCTGGGCCTCACAATTCAAGGAAGACACAAAAATGAACAAAGGGCTGCAGAACCTGCCCTGTGAGGAAAGACAGAGGGAGCTCCAGGGAAGAGGAAAGAGAACCTCATCACAGTGTTTCAGTACTTGAAGGGCATCTACAAAGGGCATAGAGTCGCTCTCTTCACAAGGAGCCACATGGCCAGACAAGGGCCAATGGGTGTTAGATATCTTTATCTAAGCTCCTCCCCACGAAAGAATGGACCAGATGAACTTTCAAGGTCCATTACAACCTGGGTCATTCTGTGGTGCTACGATACGAATTTGAAAAGCTGAGAGTAATATATGAGGAAATCAAGTCCCATGTCTGAGACTTCTGCTAACTAAGGTGAATACATGTGAAAGCAAATGGTATTTTTCCTGAAGCTTGTTTTCTGTCTTCAAATCTTATTTTCAGGCATATATTGTTCTGCTCATCTACCACTCTGTCATAATTCAAACTTAATGAGTTTTAACTAGACTGGGAGAAGGAATAGATGTGTCCAAAATAATTACATTTCTACTAGTTTGGTCAAAATCAGCTAAGAATCATTGGTCCAACTCTATTTTATGGGACCACTGTACTAGATCTTTCATGTACCTGGTCATTTCACATCACCCCAGGCAAACCATTGCACAGGCCAGCTCTAACTGGGCAATGAGACTGGAGCAGAACAAAAAAGTAGGCAATATTATAGTAGGAGTCATTAGGTATCCAGAATGGACTGAATCAAGTATTTTAAGAAACAAGACAGCACCTGGCATTGCTGCAGCAGAGTGTTAAGTATACAGGATACAAATCTAGCAGACAGTGGAACTTACAAACCCTGTTGCTCACTAAGTAGCAAAACATAAAAAGAACCACTCCCATGAAATAATGCCTTTGGAATTATTTTCCTGTCAAGATTTTTCTGTTCAGATTAAACAAGTTCTGCTTTGATTCCTGTGCCAATATGACTCATTTTCACATTCCACAGAGTAAATGGAAATGCTACTCATACATTTAATTTTTCAATAATATTATAAACACCAACCTTAAATCAGTTTGTGATGATGGCAAGGAAAATTCAGTGTTTGTTCCAATAGCAGCTTTTTGTTTGAAGGACTGCTGTTTAACTTCCTGCCAGCACCCCACAGCAATAGTGAAGGTGGATGCTGGCATTGGCATAGACACATAGTAGTACCAGCTCAAGATACCTGTAAACAAAAGAACAATTGTACAGACTCGTGAGTCTTACAGCACATGTTAGGTACTTGACATTTTCATGTACTTGAGATTTTGGGCCAAACCTCCCACCTTACATCCTGGTATTTTTGTGGAGGAAATAAAAATAATTGCATTGAGAAATATAAGAACAGTTGTATGTAACCACCACGGATTCTGTGTTCTATCTACTTACACCTGCAACTTTGCTCTTTCTGCTGATGTCTTTACCTGTAAATAAATCATCCATAAGTGGGATGTTATTAATGCAACTTAACATGATTGTACTGTCACTACCCAAGAATTACATCAGACATGAAATCTAGTAACACCTTTAAATACACAATATTAAAATTTAACTCTTTCAGCCTTGTATCTACTGTCTTATGATTTTGTCTTGTCTGTGTTATTACTTCAGACAACTCAAAACCTTTCCTTTGTGTTCTGAGCAGTACCAAACTGATAGGCAAGTTCTAACAAATAACACTAATGTTTGTGAATTGAACCCAGCTATTTGAGGCAGTAAGAAATCAAAGCTGAGACACGGATGAGATATTACCTAAGTCAGCAACTTGGCCATGTTACCCCATGAAGGTGCTAAAACAAGACAAGAATCTATTAGAAAGTAAAAATATGCTAAGTTCTATCATTACGAGAACAGAATGTGGGGAGACAAGGAGTATGGCATAGGATTATTGTATGTACAAACACATTTTTATAAGGTGGATGTTTTAGAACAGCATACTTTTCATTAATACAAATGTTGCTTAGATTTTCTGTTTGTCCCTTTAAAAAGGATATAGCTTAAGAATCATATCCATGTATTAATTTATGGTCATAACACAGTTACTACACCATACTAGCAGATTCATTATCTTGAAGTGAGCCTAGCATGTGTTACAATCCGATGAATCATGTGCAAATAACTGTAGCTAGGGCAACGTGAAAACATACAAACTTCAGTTATTTTGAGAGAACCTTAGTACTTGTTCTTTTGCAAAAGTACTGTGACTAGGACTATGATACACTACCAAAAGGGAAAAAAAAAAGAAAAAAAAACCCCACAACTAAGTGGAAACCCCAAGGCACAGAGGAAAGGAAATAGACAACTGCTACAAAGCATCACTTGAGTTCCTACCTTAATGACCTAAGAAGGTCAGGCTGTCCAAAGGAAGAACAAAAAAAAAAAAATCTTTAGTTTAGCCTTGACAAGTTTTCCACCTTCTATTTAGTATGACAAAGCAATACCATTAGTGAAGTCTTCTGGGAGGTAGATAAAGTCTTTGCCTCTTATATGCACTAGAAACCATTCATACTCCTTCACCCCATTCCACTTTAGGCATCATCCATCAAAAACCTGTTGTCAGTATTGTCAGGTGAACATATATTACTCTTGTAATTTTCCTAAGCTCCTGTCAGTATGTAAGCAGAATGGACTTATTTGCTCCAAACACATTAAGAATAAGGAGGATAACTTTGCCAAATTTCACTCCGCCTTTTGTTTTTTGATTATTATTAACTTAACAAAACTACAAATAAGCCAAGACAAGCAAATTCCACCTTGAGAGAAAAAGGTCATCCATGGCAGCAACAACATATTATTTCAGAATACCAAATTCCTGATGTACAGAGTGTCATTGATAGACACTGTGCTAAAGGCCCAAGCCTACACAGTTGTTACTGTAGTTAATAACAACTTTGCCATTAACTTACATACATACAGGACAAGGTTCAGAGGTTCTGCACTTAGTGTAACATCTAAATGCTATAAAGTATTACTAAAAGCTCCATGTAGTTATGTTAAATGTAAAAACTTTAGAATTAAATAGCATCAGAGAAAGCTGTAATTGAAAAGCTGTTATGTGTTTTCAACTATGTTCTGAAAAAGGCATGGAAGTCAAAAAGCTGTTATAGAAAACTGTTCCAAATGGCACGAGGTATAAAGGAGAAGGCTCTCACAACCGTGAGATTGTCTAAAAGGAACGGGTGTTGGCCTGTGCTAGGTAGAGATCAGAGAGTGTTACAGTGAGAAACAAGTTTAGTAAGACAGGCTAGAGCAAGCAAGATGGTTTTTTTCCCTAAAAAACACTCCACAAACAGCTTGAACAGAATGTCTAAAAGGCAAGGCAATCAGATTAACAGTCCAGAGAGAAGAACAGCGTGTACTGCATTCAGAAATCTATACAAATTAGCAAGGAGCAGAATATTTGGAGCTGACCTGATGCAAAAAGAGTGAAGGTACCAAAGCTCTTTTTACTTTGCAAGGATTTTAGAAATCATGTGAACTATGGATCCTCCTAGAGCAAGATCCAAGTTTTATAATGTCTCTGCATATCTACCCAGGGCTCAGTCCACTTCCTGCAATGCTTTTTGATGTCAAGAACTATGTAGAATACCAACATATTTATCCTACAGCTGTTGACTGAAATCACATGCATGGGCATGACAAGTGAGTTCTCCCTATAGAACCATAGAATCCTTCAGGTTGAGAAACAGTGCATTGCTGATCAGTGACTGAAAAGGTCTTTTTACGGGCAGAAGTTCCCTCTGGAGAGAACCATGAAGCTTGTCTGAAAGACAGCTCAACTAACTCAAGTAACCTTGTGTCTTCTCTCACTACTGGTAAGATTGTCTCCCAGCCTGAACTCTCCCATAACTTCACTTCCTTCCTTACACTGTTTTCACATCAGGGGACTTTGTTTTGTTTTTCCTTCATCTGTATCCTATGATCTATGCCAGCACATAGACTGGGATCGTAAGCTTCACTCAGCTCCTTCTTGCTGCTCTCCCCATCCTCTGGCTGCATTGTGCTTTTCAGTGTCAGCCTTGGAGACAGCTCCATCTCTAGGATAACAGACAACAGTGCAGCAGAAACGTGGTTTTCTTTACCAAACACGGCATTTCGTACCATAAAAACATCTTCCAACTAAGTGAGAACACATTGGGCAAAACAAAAGGTTGGGCTGGGATTAGTCCGTGGGAAAAATAGAAGTAGATCACCCCAGTCCTTGTACTTGTAATGTAATTTTAAAACAACTTGATTCTTACACATACTTCTTTTAGGCAATTATAATATTTTGTTATTTTCCCGACCTGTAATTCTGATTTGTTTTTTTGAAAAGCAAATCTATTGTGTCATAACTGCACTAATCATGCAGCAACACTCACCTATTCTATGAGTTAAAAGTGAAAAACTTTCCATGCAAATATTTAACAAGAGCAGGAATTTATGTAATTACTTCCTAGAATTTTTAATGCATTCAGTTATCTTTGAGATCACTAAAATTGTTTGAGTTTTATAGAGTTCATTATAACTGAAAAAATGCCAAAGATATATCTGTTAATGCCAGATGCAAGCACATTATGAACATTTTTACTTACCAGTATATTTTTTGTCAAATAGCTTGCACTAACACCAACACCACAAAATACAGCTGATGTTTACTGTTTACTAAAACCCACTAAGTTTGACTACCTCTACAGAAAAGGAGAAATAGCCCAACAGCAACAGATATACTAGTTTATATATGAGCTAGTGCTAATATATAAACATGCAGCTAAATAAGTAGTTATGTAAAAAACTACTCTCTGACTGGAGCACCAGGCCTAAGAACCCTCCAGCTTTCAGAAACTCTTTGTGACTTGTAGGGATTTCTTGATCTCATCTGAAAACCAGAACTCCTCACAGAGCTCCCTCACATTCATGCCAGAGCATTATTTCAGCACTGGGTCAGAGGGATGAGTAGCACATGACAAGCTCTCAACTACCATGCTGCAGACCCTGATACATCCTGGAGATAACCAACACAAGTACTGCACTCTTTTGTTTCGCCTTGTGGACAGTGAGGAGCAGAAGCAAAGGAAACAGTAGTGTAGTTAGCAGCAAAGGTTGCTGCTGCTAACTATATCTAGCACTCTGTTTTTTTTTACCAGTGTACTCCTCACTCACGATGCAGGTGTCAAAACAAGATCAGGGATTGCACAGTAGTAGAGCAACCACACAAAAAGCGAGCCAGTCCGTTTCACACTTAATGGCTGAGAATCTATTTCTTGAATGTGAATTGAACAAATAGAAAGGTGCTTGTGACTAAACATATTTGCAGCTTCTATGTATTATAGTAACGTGCTGAAGGAAAGTAAAACTGACAAATGTAGAAAAGTAAATCTGATGTTTAAATGGTTCACTTTATACACACATGTAATGCTCCTCATCAAGCTTTCTCCCAAAGGTATTAATAACTGCATTTTTCTGATCAACTTCTCTAAGTACTCCATAAAGAATGCAAGGTATTTTAAGCACTTTTGGTCATACTCAAATAGTTACCATTTCTATTTGTGCAAATATTCTATCACTATTTTCAAACAAACCTGGGGTCCCTCTATTTCAAATGACAGGATCAACCACAGTTTTGTAGGAGGCAGAATGCAAAAGTGGCACATATGGGAGGGAACAGACTCTTGCCAAAACCTGCAAATACAAGTGGTAAATGAGGAATCTGCATATAAGAGTACACCTAGCCCAGCTATGCACTGGATCACTGGATCCGTAAATGTAGAGATGTGTCTGTGAAGCAGGATGCAGATCTCTAAAAGCTCATAGGAATCAAACTCAGATTGGTGTTCTCTTACTGTCTACCTGTCCACTGGTTTGAAATACAACTTTTAAAGGAAAAAAAAATTCAGCTAACTTGTAATTCTATTCAAAATAAATTTATCCACAACTGCTTACCAAAATGCTAACTCATTCAAATAAATTGCATCTTTTTAAAAATAGATTTTATTAATTGTCCAGTTACGTATGATATTATAAATATGCAGCACTAGCAATAGCATACTGCATATAAACAACTTGGCAAGCCTATTTAAATTGAAGCTACCCTGGAAGGCTTTCTGGTGTGTAAAGACAAAATTTTAAGATGAATACATTTCATATACCTTCCAGAATTGCCAAACAACAAGATCTATGTGGACAGGTTATTTAAAACAACAGAATATTTTTAAACTTTTTAACTCTTAGAGGTTCTATAAATTAGAACCCATTAATTAAACTCATGAATTTTTATTCCTAAATTCATTAAGAATTTATCCAAGGCCTCAGATTAGCACTAAAATCTTGGGTTTACTTGGACTTTAAAACATTCCTCAGAATATTACCCCTTTCCCTTTTTGTCTCTGTATTAGTTTTGTAAATTTTTATCCTAGTCTGAAGTCAAGAGGGTCCTTGCTTTCTTGATGCTGAGACAGGAAAGTATTATTCTCCAAAAGAACTTAGCAGCTTATCATAGCAGTTTTCCATATTTCAGCAGCAGAGACAAACCTTGAAAGAGGCCCCATATATGGCCAAATATAACCAGACAATTCCATGAAAATGGATTAACTGATGATTCTCAAATCAAGAGACTTTCTCTATTTTTTCTGCTCAAGAATAAACCTGTCTATTTAAAGGGGAAGAGAAGACATTTTTCCCCAGAAAAGTTTAATTCTAACCTTTTCTTGCATGCTATGCCTCATCAGAACTACTCACACTAGAAAATACCGACCCAGTTTGACAGATTATATCAAAACTCACAAGAACAAGACCTGCTTCATTTTACGTAGAACTTACACAAGCCTTAAAAACTTCCTTCTCTGTGCAGAAAGACATTTAGATAATAAAGTATAGCCAACACAGAAGAAATTCTTGTTTGCTTACTGTCGAAAAAGATGTTTTATCAATGCCAAAAACACCCACGGAGATCAGATTTTCAGGGCACTGACCAGATATTCTTCAGATATTCCATGTATTCCAGGCAACACATATGGCACAATGGCTGCTTCTAACCACATGCTACACTCAGACTGGAGAACTAAAACTGAAAGATAGTTATCTACCAAAGCCTGAAGTTGTTGAGAGCCTGATAAGGTTTGCATCTACAAAACTTGAATACATTGTGATTAAAATAAAGCCACTTTATGAAAAATTAAATCTAGGTTTGGAAATACAGAGGGAGAAAAAAGCAACACAGTGAAATGCAGAAATGCAGATACTTCAAATATTTATGAAGTTATCCTGAGGCCTTGAGCAGATAACTTTTCCACAGAATGACATGAAGATTACAGAGAAACACAGAAATGTTTTTAAGGCTAGGAACTTAATTCTTTCACAAATCACTTATTTACCAAGCTTGGTTTCTAATTACAAAAATATGGAAAATAATTTGCCTTGAAAAATGTATTTCACCTTCTCGAAGCTGTACTGGTTCTGCTGAGTTTTCACCACTCATTAACACAACAAAGCCTGCAGCTGTTCGAACTGAGGCTTGCCAGGTTGACAAGGCAGTTGGTGGTTCTTGGCATGGAAAGAGGGCTCTGTTGTTTATTGGTGATCCCATTGTGTAAACACATGGCCTAGATGGAAGGAAAAGAGATTGACATTGGAATTACAATATGAAGGACTGAATTAAGTTCTACATAAAAAAATCAAAGGTGCTGTCGTACTGAGGTGGTTTCTTCCTTTAACTTCAGTTCTGCAGGTCCAAAGCTGTATGACATGAACTAATCAAAATACAATCTAAGTAATTAAAGACAAGAAAAGCAAGATTACTACCATACCTTCAGATTAGAAAATAGTAACTCCACTCTTTTCCCTCTCCTGTTTTTGCATGAGTCTCCCAGCCTCATACAATAGCTTCCAGTTGACCCCATAAGGTCAAAGAAGGCTTCTGAGTATCTTCTGACAATGCCATTGCAGGGCTTCCCCAACACCTGTGACACCTCCCTGCTATCATTCCAGTAGTGCTTTCACTATCATGAATCCAGTCTCCTGCATTAGCAACCTGGAGGCTCAAGCAAAATCAGCAGATCTAGTTTTCAGTCTTCCTTACTCCAAGCCTCAATAAATCCTGGCATTTTTACATTTAATCTTAAAGGTAATGCATCCTAGCTCACTTGTCTTTGGGAATTTCAGCCACAGGGCTTATAAAAAGAATTAATTTCTACCCTGTTAGCTTCAGCCTCCTTCTTGCTGCTTACATAGAAATCTTCCTTGTAGTACTGCTCTTTTTGTAGTTACTCTAAATCTCCTCCCAGCCAAACTTCTCAGTCATCTACCCCTTTCCAATTTCAGCTGCAATATTTCATGACAGTAAATTTCTTATTAACCATTTAGCTGCAGTTGGGAAGGTAACAAGGCCTTTCATTAGCTCCTTCTAACTTGCTATTGCTGGTGGATGGACTTAATGATTCTTGGTTTACTTATTTTGTTTCATTTTGCAGTATTATCTAAATTCCTATTATGTGCATAACAATGCCACTTATCTTAAGAAAAAAGGCTATTTTTAAAATTATAAATTATATTAAAAAATCCACAATCAATAGGTTTCTCCAGTAAAAGAAAGAAAGTCCTGAAATCATCATGTCACTACAATGAACTTTTTAAAATCTACGATATTTAAAGCTAAATATTATGGGAGTAAAATACATTATTTTGTGAACTCTTGAAACTAAAAATATTCTGATCAGTATCTTTCATTACTTGAGTTGAAAAATTATCAAAGCACTTCAGAAAGTAGGAGACAAATTGTTAGAGCAAAACTGATTTTGCAATGGCTAAAATCGTAAGATTTTATTTACTCCCCTCCAAACTGCTTTTCCTTTCAAATTATTCCTTCTCCAAAGCCAACTTCAAACTATACAGAGAGAAAGAACATGGAAATACTGAGTCACAGATTAAATATACTCCAAAGATATTTTTGCCCTCTCGTCATTGCTATCTCTGCTATTGGATCCAGAGCTGTCTTGGCACATTAAATTACTGTGGCTTAACTAATGCAGGCCAGTTGATCTTCCAGCAAATGAGAGACGAAAGCTGCAGTTTAATTAGGCCTTATTGTTAATGCACACAAGTAGGAAAAGAAAATGGTCTAACTTCCCCTGTCATGTACCAGAGTGAAGAGAGTAGGACCTAGACATTAAGTGAAGTTCAGGTAACTGCAGTGGAGAGGAAGCCAGGTGGTTATTTCTTAAACAGTAAAACATAATGTACAGCTAAATGTAATAGACCACTAATCTGCACAGATTTTTAATTTACTAAGTTAGAATTAAACTCCTAAAACTGTATCTGTAACCTATCTGATATACATAGAATAATTGGCTTTTCTCCCGTAAAAACAAAAGAGTGCATGACAGTGAGTTCACAGGAAAAAAGAAGAACCTGTTTTTTCACCTTCTAGGAAGACCTGCTTACCCCTAGTAATGTTAGTCAAGAGCTACTGGGATTATTATTTACCCTTAAAACAAATTCGTGCTGAGAAGACATGGAAAGGAAAAAGGAAAGGTGGGATTAATGACTACTGCTACACACATTTTCCCAATGATTAGCCATGCACAGTGAAGGCTGTTTTGCCAGGTGCCATTGGTACAATCCCCTCTTAGAAGCAGTATAGGGGATCTTCATATTCTGTACAGGGAAATGCCACAATGACAGAGAAAACTGGCTGGCAGAACAGTGCTAAACTGAATATTATAATGCTGTGTCAAATACAATATAAACATTACAGATAATAGATGCTACCACAAACATTTATGTCACCTGCTCTCAGAGAGCACCTTTACCTGCAGACCATAAGGTATTTTACAGATGTCAATACCATTTTGCAGATGGAGAAAATGAAACTCAGTGAACAGGTATGCTTGAGAGCACTCAAGCTCCTCCTACAGGCTTACTTCTAAGCCTTCTTGTCCAGTAGCTTTTTTTTTCCCTAAGACATCTTAATTCTAAAATATACACACATAGGATGGTCACAAGTCTCTACCATAAAAGCCCAAGTAGAAAGTGAGTTAGGTAAGTGGAGAAAAACTGGTCACATACATAATCTGTTCTTCAGAAGTAGGACTTCTTTCCACTCCTCACCCATATTAATACAATTTTTGACTAGGTATATTTGTTAACTTCATTATTTTCCTAAATATACCCAATTATGTCAGTCTGCTAAAAAATAGTATTGAAATAGACAGGTTGTAAATATTAAAGGAAACTATCAGAAAAACAATTATGTAAGCCTTTAGTTAGATATTTGCTATACTTGTTTTACAGCGGTAATTTCTTTTTATAGAATTGGTAATTGTGCAATGTTACTTTAGGATATCCACTGCAGCTGACAACTGTCTTTGTTTGGGGTCAGGCAGCATAATTTCAGCACATAAGAGGACCAGAAATATAATTGTTATCCTGGTATCAATCAGTTTCTTCATTTGATCCTGAAAAAAAAACCAGCTAATCTAAGCACATGATAGAACAGCAAAAACAAATAATTAAGTTTAGACTGCTCTTGTCAATTGATACCTGTATTTGCCCTTTTTTAATCATTTATCTCTACTGCTCCTAGCAAGAAACTTTACAGTTCCTTTCCTCTTTCTACTACCTACCCCTTCCACCCCAGTCTTTAACTTTTAATGGTCTTGTAATACTCAAATCATCTACTTATGTAATATTTATGCCAACCATAATCTTTGCCAAGGTAGGTTTCAAGAGTTAAGGAAATTTCATGCAGCAAAAGACAGATAAGCAGAGAACTCAGAATTTTTATCTAGTTATTTGTCACACTGGAAGAACAAACATCCACAAAAAATTCATAAAACCCAGGAGTGACATCTCTAGTCACTCCTTTGGAGAACTTTATGACATTAAACAAAAAAATAAAAATAAACAACAAAAAAAATAGGCAAACCCTGAGTACGAAATAAATGGATTTGATATTCCTGGAAATGTAGAAGGCAAGAAACAAATATATGTAAAAAATTTAAATTATCTCCTCTGAATCAGTTGTCCGAACTAAAAGGAAGACTATGAGAAAAATGGGTAAATTTTCCCAAGTAAACAGCCATCCAGACTACTGGAGAAATAAAGTACTAGTTGTGGTAATGTTTGGGTTTGCCCCAAGAGGAGACTGGAGACTGTCTGTTGTTCAGTAATCTCTCTGATGAAAATTTGATTCATGCAATTGTAACTCATCAGTAGTCCTGATATCTTTACAACTCAACAAAATCAGTTCAAACCAGCTCTTGGCAGATCTCCCTCTTCCATGAAAGCCTACCCACTATACTATAATAAGGTATTAACATGATCTTCAAACTAATAATAAATGTTCAGTGGCTAATCTGTTCTTTGAGCAGAAATCTGAAGACCTTGAGATGCCTGACATCAAACACTTGAAATATATTCTAAGGCTCACCCAAGTCAAACTGCTTTGCCTAATGTCTGAGGCTTTATGAAAGGAAAAGCCCACCTCAGAAACTCTATCCCCTTCCTCTATTTGAAAAATTACATTCCCTATTTCTGCAAAGGCTGTCTCCATTTAAGGATGTGAGGGGGCACCCTCCAACTACAAGGCAAATCCCTGTGAAAGCACTGCTGTTGGCAGCTGTTCCTTACTCTAAATTCCACCGTCAAAGCAGCAGGACTTTCTGGCATCTAAATCACAAGAAACGTTTTACTCTGCCTTATCAATTTACATATCCGCAAGGTTCCAGTGACTGTCATCAGATTGCACCAGAGCAGGTATTCTTGTTTACATTTTACTGTTGAAAAAAACACCAGTCAATAATATTCATGTTCCTCATCGTCTTCCTTTTAGTTAGGACAACTAATTCAGAGGACAGAATTTATATTTTTTGCAAATATTGGTTTGTTGCCTTCCACATTTCAGGAACATCAAGTCCATTTATTTTTTACTCAGGGTTTGCCTACTTTTTTTGTTTTGATTTGATTTTTTGGGTTTTTGTTTGTTTGTGCTTATGGGGTTATTTTGTGGTTTATTTTGTTTGTTTTAATGTCCATTCTATTAATATCATTTGTTAGTCTTTAGAATTCATTGCATACCATATGAATAATCCAACAAACATCAAAATACTTCATTAATTTATCAAATATTTATATTCCCGTATTAATGATACTGGGAACAAAATTAAACAAAGTAACAGTAGAGATTCTCCACAGTTGAGGAGAGCCTCTTAGGGTTTGGTCTGTGACCTACCAGGGTTATGGACTATCTTTTTCTATCCAACCTTGCCTATGAAGAAAACCAAATACTTTTCTTCCTGCATTTCCAGCTTCCAAGAACACAGAACAATGCTAACTCACACCACTGAAAAACCAAACATCTATTTTCACGACACATTTTATAATTTGTAGAAAATATCTTTACCTTCCAAACTAACCTCAGTAGTATTTTTCAAACACATTCCCTTCTATTCTCTTCCCTGCTGTACTTACTTTCAATTAGATTACCTCCCTAATATGCCTTATGACCCAGCTGTACGCACACCTGTGTCATCACACCAGCTTTCATAAAGTGTATTTTGGTAGGTGTCCTGGTCACACATACGTCCTTTGTACTGTCCTTTATACTTTACCTCCTTTCCTCTTTCCATTTGCACAAGTCAGCTCTGACATTGCTTTTTTTGTTTGGCCACAAAAGCTTGCACAGGGAAATACTGAAATTCTGCATGTTCAGTTCCTCTACTAAAAACAGAAATGTGTCCTGCTGTGATAACATGTCTGTATACACATATCTGATCTTGCCTAAGCTCATCCCACAAAGCTTTGTTTCAGCTGGTGTTGTTTGTGTATTATAATACATCATTCTTTAAAACAAATAAAATGGAGCTCTTGATAAAATTGTGCATAGGCTAATTTTCAAAACATTGTACTAGTATTAAATTACAGGAAACGTTGGAAGTGGTT
This sequence comes from Melospiza melodia melodia, assembly GCF_035770615.1. NCBI lineage: Eukaryota > Metazoa > Chordata > Aves > Passeriformes > Passerellidae > Melospiza > Melospiza melodia. The sequence continues at coordinate 55,894,486 of NC_086226.1, read as the reverse complement.
ACACAATGTGTGTACTTTGTTATTTACTTTTCTTCAGGGTTGGAACCACAGTATAGTCTGCTTTGGCAAAAGATTTGACATCTAAAATAAAAAGCACCAGATACATAATTTGGAACAATTTGAAGAATCCTCAAATGGCAATATGAGATTTACCACTATCTTTATGGGCTCATCACATATAGAATTTGATTTTAAAAAGATACCAAGAAATATTGTAATGATTATGCTATGAAAACTTATTTTCTAACAGGCATTAGTTTTTGGACTAATGTAGGCCTGATAATAAATCAATTTGTACTATTTTATACCATCAAACTTCTGGATTCATGTCAACCTGCTTTTTCTGCTCCATTACCGATCCATAAAATTCTATTCATTAGCGTACAACTGCCACGAAATGTCACTAAAGTAAAAATAATGCTTTGCAGTAAAAGACTCATAAAGAGTCAAAACTGTTCATGATTTAGATGCTTAAAAGAAACATTCAAATGCTCAAACCACAGAGAGGAGGAGTCCTATACCAGCTGAGTCTTGCCAACATTAGTTAGTTGGGCATAGACATGTGATCATGGGCAATTGCTCTACCTTCACATGCAGTCAAAATTCAGAATTTTCAGATATAAGGGTACTATGTCAAGTTAAATTTCCTAAACTTATACTAAAAATAACTCCTCAGGGAGTGAGGAAAAGAAGGGAAATAAATAATGAACATGACTGAGGCATTTCTGGACTTGATGGTGGTTACAGATTAGTAGCAGAATTCCCTAACCACAACAATCAAAAGGCCTCATTTTCCTCATCAACACAGATGCTAGTGAAAAAACTTAATTTATATGAATATAACTGAAATAAAAGATGACCATTTATCTTTTGACTGGGAAAGGAAAGCAAGTATTAAATTAGATCACATTTGTTCCTTTTCTTCCAACTTTGTTCCTGCTTTTTAGACATCAGAAAGAAATAACAGCCATTAAAATCCACCTTTCCCCATTCCAATAAAACAATTACAGTTTTAGAAGTCAAGAGTGGATTGTAGTTTCTCCTCTATAAAAGGGATATATTCAGTACAATACCATGTCCTTTTCACTAACACTAGATATAATTGCCAATTCTTCAGTTTGCAGTTCATTTGCTTTCATCAATGTTCTTAACATTATAGATGAAGAAGATTTTGAAAGCTGATTATGACAGACTAAACAGGAAAAGACTGTATTTCTAAGCTGATTACATTATTGACAAAGGACTAATTGTGAAGTAATTCTATTAAATGTTACGTATATTGAACCTTATGCTGTGTAAGCCAGGAAGGAAAAAGAGCACAAAGTAACGTGTCACTCATACCTTTTCTTTCCCCAAATGATAATTCTCCATTCCCTGCACACACTTATTGAAGTACACACAAGTTATTTACTCCCACCCAAAAAGACCAAACACAATCACTAAGACAGGCCTGTGATCCTCAAGTCCATTAGGGTTTCACGACCAGAGAATTGTCTATTCTTCTACAAGACAGCAAAAGGATTCAAATCAAGGATGAAATGAAAACTGTGGAACAGTGTATTCATCATCTTCACAGTTGCTCAGCAATTATATGATTCTCCATTCTTGCATCTATTTAAATTTATTGCATACAAATCTTTCAGCAAACAGTTACATACCTGCCACTCTGGTCTGTAGTCCATGTAACAGATCTTCCCTCTGGCTTGGTTTTGTACCATATTCTTATTGCATGAGGAAAGTCCGCTGGAGACTGAATTCCTGATTTCCTTATCTCCAAGCTCCAGGTGCCAGTACTAAACAGAAGCTCCCCACAGCCAGGTGCCTGGCTACAGTGAGTAAAATAGTATAGCTGTTCCTTCCAGCGATCTGCAGGTAAAGTCACAAGTTCATGTACAATCTGATTCCTGATATTTTCCAGCTCCTTTGAAACACCAGTTAGCTTGGCAGACCTTGTAAATTTTTCAATGCCTGACACAGCAGCAACATCTAACTCTTCAACCTTTAGCACAGATAAATCACAGCAGTCCAATACCAGCAGAAAATCCTTGTTTCCATGATCCTCTATGTCATAGCAGTCCTTTGAACTAGAAATCCCAGAAGCCTGTTCATTGTTGCTATAGTTACCATTTTCATCAGAAGTAGCTTCCTCTTCTTTACCACTGACAGCAAAATCATTACATTCCGTTTTAGATGAACAAGTACTAACATTTATCATAGGAATGCGGCAGGGCTCAGATGCCCTCATTTTACAGGTTTCATCAAACTGTGACTGGCAGCATTCTTTGCCAGCACTGATGGTTTTCCTGTACTGGCTCCCAGTCTCAAAGAACAAAACTATGCTGCCTTCAATAACTTTACTTTCAAAATCCACATCCAAGTCCAATACATAGTGCTTTAAAAGCATGTAACTAGTGTTTGCCATTAAAGGCAAATCATCCTTCATGGGGTCTAGCTGCGTCTCCATGTTCACCTATTGGGCAACAGTTTCACAAAGCCTTGAACAATTCTGACATATGATGACTCCAGAAGGAGAATATTCAGTCTCCCAGCGCTAAAAATAATTTTGAATAAGATTACAGTATTGAAATTGTAGTTTATCCACCTCTTGCAATCTAAAAAGAAAAAAAAAAAGAAAATCATCTCACAACCATTTCTGAAATGCTCTGATTCTATTTAAAGTCCAGCTCCCTTTATGACAATAGTACAGCTAAAGGGTGATTGTATCTCCACACAATGGCATCAGACCAGAATAGCATCTACTTGCTTCAGGATTTGCTGTCAAGGACCAGTGGCTGTATTTTTCAGATAAGAATTCAAATTCAGATAAGAACTCAAATACTTTCATTTCAGTTGTTCTTTCAGAGAAGAACTCAAATGAAAGTATTTCTAGACAGCTTTTATAAACTGATAGAAACAACCAAATATATCAAAAGATAGTGATATATTTTAAATAACAAGAGTAAGTCTAAATCATCTCATAGGTCTTAAATGTTTAGAGTAATAAATTCCTATATGCAATGCTTGCCCACAGATTAATATACTTTCCACATTACAACCACTCCCACATCAGCTCTTACAAGAAAATGAGCGAACTTACAAGGAGTGCATTCCAAGTATTCCTTTGAGATTGCTCATCAAGATTTTTAAAATCTTAAATACCTGAGGTATATAATTACATTTTTGTAGCTGGAAACTCACAACAACAACTCAGAATAGTGCCTTACAGAAAACAAAAAGTCTTTTTACTGGAAAATAAGTAAATACCTATAAAGGCACAAAAATACTAAAATGCGCCAACATTTGTTGCAACAATAGGCAGAAATTCATCACAAAATTGAACTGACATGCATTCTCTGTTTTGCCTAAGTCGTGCACTTTTAGCCCACTGAAGTTCTTTCTGTTTGCTTTCTAGATAAGGAATAGGTATCAGAGGATGAAATACAGAGTTCTCTCCCTGGCATTTCAGTGACACTCACCATGATAGGCAGCCAGGCCTGCTTCTAAGTGCCATAAGAGAACAGATACTCCACTGTGACATGCACAATCCATTTCACAGTTTTACACCTCATCACAGACTTCAAACTATCCAAAGCAAATTTTTATATAGTTCTCCAAGTCAGCACAGAGGGAAAATCACTCCCCAAAGACTTGTTGGATCTTTTCTGTAGGAGTCCAGGGCATACTACCAAGCTACTATCATTACGTGAAAGACTCAGGGCAAGAAACCCAGGGCAAGATGTCCATATAGTTCCCTAAACTAGTTTCACATAAGGCACAAAAACATAGCATGTATCTCCCTACCTCAGTGGCTTTCTAGCTGTCAGAAACAGCTCTTTCAGGGCTGTCTTTGATGGCAAGCTACGAAAAACCTTCCTTTGAACATGTAACAATCTTTCAGTACTTCTGCAAACATACTTGGGCAACAAGCTCACATCAGAAGGTTCTTTCACTGAAATAGCTCAGTAAATTCAGGCATCATGAACAATGCATCTATGATGTCTGTGTAATGCTGTGGACTGAACCTGATGTTACCTGGATTTTTTCCTGACTACCAAAACCTCATGATGGCCAGCAGGTCAAGTAATTATTGGTGATAGAGTAAAGAAATAATGTGACTTGGTGGGGAAAACCTCAACACTTAGCTAACATTCAAATTCACATTTTTAATTTGTAAATATTTGTAATATAACACTGACAACTTTTATAAAATGTGAGTACTATCCTATGCACACAGCTGTAGGGAGATGAGGCCAGCCTTGGGAAAAGGCAATTAGGGAAGATTACCTGCTGTAGCCCTGGTCCTGACTGGGTGTCTACAGCAGATGTAGGCAGCCTTCCCCTAGAGGGGCATGGGGAAAAGACAAGCAAAAAAATCTAAGCTGTCTTGCAAATACAACTATCCTCCATGCACTGCAAGGCATTACACTGAGCTAATTTTTTTAAACTGCAAAAACTGATTGGTTTTTGTATTCTGTATAGCTGCTTTTTTTTTTCTTTTTTTTTTTTTTTTTTTGTTATTGGAATGAAACACTAAATGAAAAGGGAATGAGAAAATAAAGAATAAGAACAGAAATATACCATTTTAAGTCTAAGAACACCAAAATATACTCCCAGGAAACAGCATTCTCTGTCATTGTCATGAACAGCACTGCTAATTTTATGACATTCAAATACGTGGATAAATGTTTGTGTCCCAGACAAGATGGATATCTACTTCTCCTTCAGGCTCTGGTTGGCTTATCAAATATTGGACCTCAACCACCTTGGAAAATTACCAGTTTTATTCAAGAAAATACAGGAATGAACTGTTTATTTGGACACTGAAGTAGACAGGGGACACTTAAATAGAAGAGCTTTTTATTACCAAGGAAAAAGCAAAAGATCAGGGCACCGAATGACCATGCACACAACCCCTGTAGCAATGAAACAAATAAAACAGGAATCACATCAAAGCAAACCTGAAATAAAAAGTGAAAAAAAAAAGTGCAAGTGAAAAAAAAATGCAAGCAAAAAAAAAAAAAAAAGGTAAAGGAAGGATGCACTTCAGCAAAAGAGGAGGATAAAAATTACAACAGAATGTAATATCAAAGTTAAAAAGTAATGAACTTTTTCACAAATTTTTTTAAAGGACCATTCTCAGAACATGTAATTGAACACGACAAAATTATTTATATGTATATATTTTGCTACATTTGTTTCAAGTCTAGGTATCTGTACATTTGCTTTCAATCAGTAATGCTAGTTCAACGATGTTGTAAAACAACATACTGATCCTTTGTTTGAAATTTAGCATCCACACATAAACTGTCCCTCATTGGTGCAGCAGGACGAAACCACTGAGATGACATACAGAGAAATTACATGCGCACTCACAGAAGAAAGAAGTTGTAATGACAGATACTAGGGATTGGTGAGGAGGAAAAAGGTAGCTGTGCAACTATCAAATATGTAAACCCCATTCTCTTCTTTGTATAGACTGTGATGTCTTTTCATAAATACATGATAATTTGGGTGGTTTAACTGAACAAGTTGTAAACAATGATTTTATTTACCATTTGATTCCAACGGCATTTGACTAAATATAACTTCATGGTGTCTTTTCTTCAATCAAGTCTTCCCAAAAATTGTAAATAAGTCACAGTATTATTATCCCTCCAACATAGTTACTACTGCTGGTATAAAATACAGCCTATTGAAGTACTAGGCAGGACCAACAGCGGCTGCAATGCTACACAAATTTGCAACTCAAGCCCAGGTAAAAAAATAAAGCATTCTTTCTGAGAAAGGAAGAATAATTTCCTACATTTTATGTGACAAATTAAGTATAGACTGAGATGAAGTGTAAAAAAATTAACTCCCAAACTGTGTACAATCACATAACTAATTCAGTCTAGCATTTGCCATTCATTCTGAATTTCTTTTCACTTTTCCTTAATAGGTAAAGAGAACAAATTCTAATCACGGTGTTGATATAATACAGGAAACATGTTACCTCACCATCTGAAGCAAACCCCTTGCTGTACACCTTGAAAGTTCTCTGCACATATTTCAGCTTTGTGTATGTAAACAATAAATGTTTTACTACTGCTTCATAAATATGCTGTTCTTGGAAATATTCTTTGAATTTGGTATGATAAGTTGTTCACTATCTTACATATATATCAAGGTACTGGCATCACAGAAAAGATACATTTTTTGACATTTTTTTAAATATATCTCTTATTCAACATTGTCTCATTGTCTTCTGTAATATTTTTTGCTATATTATGCCCATAATATGAGTATCTGGTTTTAATTTCTGTGCAATTAACGCATTTGACCTTTAGAAAAGGAGGTTCACTAGGTGAACTCCAGGCAAAAAAAAAAAAAAATAGAAATTGTAATGCTGCTACAAAGTCCTGTTGATCATTTCATAAACAGTGTTTAATGTCATACTTCTTTCACACTAAGAAATATAAAAAATTACTAGTATATTTTAAAGATAGACCTTAAATTCAATGGATCTTTCTTATTAAATTTACTTTGTAAATACATTTTGTAAGTAATACAAGTAATACAATTACATGGAAAGCTGATTATTTGGTTTTATGTTTTAATATTTTAGTAGACAGATGTTCACAAAACAATAAACAGTAACAGCAGACGGTGGCCAACTTTAATAGAGTCAATCTTGATCAGCAGCACATAATAACATTGCATAAAAGACACGAAGAATGGGAAACAGGAGAGATATGATCCTTTGGGGAATTATATATGTATAACATTCTTTTCCACTCAATACAAAAAGCATCAGCCTGAATTAGAAACACAGGTCTCTGAAAGCAAATATGAGGAAAAAAAGTTTCCAGGCAACATAAAACACAGTTGAAAAGTAGACAAGATTAAGCTTCCTAAAAATATGTATGGGGAGGGGAGGGGGGAAGTTTCTTTTTGATACGCAATACACTGTAACTCAAAGTCTCAAATTTTAAAGTTAAAAGTCACAAGGAAATAAAGAGATAGGGAAGAACTTCAAAATACAATTCTGTCCAGTGAAAGCTGAGGGAAAAAAAAAAAACCCAGGGACAGCTGAACTCCACAGAATACCCATTTCAAATAGTGAACCAGAAAGGGGAAGAGGAGCACAGTTATACGAAGGAGTCTAGCTAAACTTGTAAACAGCACATTAAAAATTAGAGTGATCAATTATGATAACTGACATTGATATTTCAGTAATCCAAGAAGCTGTTATTTTAAATGCTAATAGCTAACTACTCCAGTCTAACTCCACTCTTACAGTAATAATCCAGATAAGAAAATTAGCAAAGCCTCTGAACTCGTTGAAATGTCCATCAGGGGCACTACTAGGTGGAAGCAAGTGAAAGGCTTCCAAACTTAAAAAAAAAACCCAAACAAGCCCACCTTAAAAAACAGAAGATGCGTGGTCATTAGAGATGACTTCATAATATAATGTCAGGAGCTAGAAACACACTATCAAGGATGTACTGAATTATCTACTCCCTTTCCAAGCACAGACCTAATTTCCCTGCACTCCTGCTACACCAGCCAGTGAAGGATTGTCTCACATGGGACACTGTCATGGCTTACACAGCTGTGAAAGGCAAACATAGCTGCCTAAGATAGTTCTGCATCTTCTCATGAAGGCATACACCCAACATGAAGCATATACAAAATACGTCTTGTTTCAGACCACAACTGCAGTTGTTGTTTTTCATGCATTTCCAAAATCTTAGAAAGCAAAAATGAATGAAAAGAGGGATGTACAATAGAAAATCAAGTCTCCAGGCAATCCAAGCAGTTACAGCTCTGTAGGTGATATCTAGCAGGCCCTGGAAAACTCCCAGCATGGAGCTGTTGCAAATATTTGCGTACATAAACCAGTTAATGCCTTGCAAACCATACCACTGTTTTTTATTGTGCAAAATCAAAGTCACACAAAGTAACACCCAAATGCTGACACAAGTAGCAAGCATCAACCCCTAAGATGGTGCCCATTTCTATCTCAGCTTTTCTGTTTTTCACACCCCACACAAACTCATTCCCTGAAATAACAGTCCAATTTAAGTAACTCCACAGAAATTTACACAAATTTAGTTTTCTAGCAAACTAAGGATGGTCAGAAGAACCCTACCAATGCTAAGCCTGCTTGAAGATCCTGCCAGAATAATCTGCTTTGATCAGCAGAAATAGCTATTTCCATGCACAGCCACTTGAGCACAGAGCCTGGCAGGTGCACCTGAGCTGGTAATGTAAGCTAATATCCTGATGCACAAACAAGGATCTCCGAAGCACAGAGTACTTGATTGTGTTATGTACTCACGCTATTCTTCAAAAGGTGTAGAAGAATTTCAGTGACACAGACTTTTCCTGTATTTTCCTGTGGCCCCTGGTCAATGGCCAATATTCAGACACATTTAAATGCCACCTTTTTATACAACTAAATTAAGCCATGTTTGGACTCTCTTCACCTTCAGCCTAGCATAATTTTCTTCATCTGTACAAAAAAGCTAATTCAATTGCTTTCAACAAGCAGGTGTTAGAACTAAGGCTATAATGCTCTGTACTTAACATTTAAAGAAACTTTAAAATGAAAAAAAAAGCACCCTTTGGATAAACATTCTCTTTGATAATTAGAAGATGTTTATAACTAATGCCATTTAAACTGCTTTCAAGACAGCTCCATCCAAATCCAGGTTTATACATTTTCTACTCAATATAAGACACTAAGATCTTACTAAGAACTCAGTTTTGACCACCAGTATCAACAATAATTTTACTCTTTAGATACCAAGAAATATGTACACATTATTTTTGGTAATTACAAACTTTTTTTTCCCTACACACACATCAGACAAATACCTAAGAGACCTTAAGCCTTTTTAAGACAAGAATGGGTTCTATAGATGAAAGTAAGGCTTAAACAAACTAACAGAAACATTTGACCATGTTAAACTGCTATAAAGCAATCCACAGAAGAGAGCTTACAGACCTCACTCTACGTCACAAGAGAAACAGCACATTTTGTAATGAGGCTTTAATGTGAAAATTAATTCAATCACTGAAATTCCTTGATAAAACAATTGGTACCATTCCAGAAGTCTCCTTTTAAGTCTGAAAACCATACGAATAATGAGTACAACGGAAGACCTTCTTTACCAATTACAGCAGCAAGTTAGCAGAGAGGGAAATTTATTTCAATGAGCTGAAAAGACAAGCCAAGAGAGAAAACTCCATCCTCCAGCTTAAATAATAAGATAAATACAAAAAAAAAAAAAAAAAAAAAAAAAAAAAAAGAAGTCCCCTTCTGCTCCCAAAATACTAATTCCCAAAGAAAAACACCCAAGACCGAAAAAGAAGCATAACTTACAACTGGTAGAGGATCCTGATATTACCCTTAACCCATCCTTACTCCATTGACAATTATTTGTATTAAATACTTAAAGAGAGACCAAATATGTGTTTTACAATTTTCAGCCCCCAAATCCACCATTACTTTATTTATCAAAAAATCCACCAAAATTAAAAAAACAAAACAACCCCATGACCAACATTTGTGTAAGGACAGAATTTTCCAGTTTTTATTTTACAAAACTATTTCAAGGTGGACATGGGCCTGGGTAATTTGCTATACTTAACCCTGCTTGAACAGGGACTAGATAATTTTCAGTGGTCCCTCCAAAGCGAGTGATTCTATAGAGATGCTGAACAGCATTAAAGAGGAACTACTTTGGATTTTATTTCCATTCAAAATACACAAGGAAAGGTTCTGTGCGACTGACTTTCAGGACATGGAGCATCCATGTCTGACGATATTCATATATAGGAATCGCCCAAATAAAATGAGTGCTGAAACAGAATGACTGTTTTCAGTTTAATGCAACTGTAGTTAATTAATAATACCTACAATGTCAAAGAACTAAATCCTTAAGGCTGGAATCAGAAAAAGTCTTTTCAATGTTGACACTGGCAAGCCATCTCAGCCATTTAACTAGATCTCTGAAATCTAACCATTATCCTCAGTAAAGGATACAACTAAACTGAGATCCTCAGATGAATTACACGCCACCAGTTATTAAGACAGGAGTTTCACCTACGTGTTTCCACTGTAAAGAGGACAATGAGTGGAACAGATTTGAGAGGGTCGAACACATCCACGTTTAAAGTTCTTTCAGAACACCAGCAGCCCACAAGAATGCCATCGATCCAAGCTGCGTGAAAAAGGACAGCAGCGATCGCCGGCCGCAGGCTCCTTACTGCCTTGCATTCCGCCTCCTGCACTGCTCCCTATGCTCTGGGCGCAGCCATTTAGCTGGCGAGGAAAGGCAGGGATGGAAAATGTTGTCACTTCCAGCAGCGCCTCCCTCGCACGAGGCGTGGCGGAGCGCTGCGGGACAGGGATGCCGGCCCGTCCAGCCGAGCGCGGCGGGACCCGGCGGGAAGCACGGGGACGGGGGCGACGGACAGGGAAGGAACACTTACAGCGGCGGCCACTGCCCCGCCTGCGTGCCGGCTCCGGGGCGTGTGCGGGGACACACGTGGACACGCCGTCCCCTGCCCGGCCCCGCCGGGCGCCCGAGCTGCTGCCGCCGTCGCTGCCGCCACCCACCCGCGCCAGGCGCCGCGCCGGCTTCACCTCCCCGCCCCTACGGCGCGGCCCCGGCGCCCGCGGATGAGCTCATCCGCCCGGGCCCGCCCCGCCGCCACCGCCACGGCCACCGCCACGGCCACCGCCTCCGGCTCCGCCCGGGCCCGCCCCGCCACCGCCCGGGCCTGCCCCGCCACCGGCGCCCCCGCGGCCTTCGGCGGCCCGGGTGCGGGCTAGCGAGTGTAAGGCGTCTGCTGTCAGCAGAGCTGGCCTCGCCTCCCCAGCTAGAGGCTGATTTGGTGGATGACAAGTTGCCCATCAGCCGGCAGCGCCCTTGTGGTCAGGAGGGCCAAGGGTGTCCTGGGGCATCGGGAAGAATGTAGAAGGTTGAGGGAGGTGGTGCTGTCCGTCTGCTCGGCCCTCGTGAGGCCGCGTCTGGAGTGCTGGGTCCAGTTCTGGGCTCCCCAGTAAAAGAGAGACAAGGAGCAACAGGAACAGGAAGAGGTCTTAAAACAGTGGCAACAGTGGCTATAAATATAAGAAATTTCACTTCAACATAGGGAAGAATGTATTTTAAATTGAAGGTGGCAGAACGCTGGAACAGGCTGTGCAGAAGATGAAGGGCTTCCCTCTCTGGAGATACTCAAAACCCACAGGGATGTGTTCCTATGTAATCTGCTGTAAGTGACCCTACCTGGGTGGAGGGGTAGGACTGGATCATTTCCAAAGGTCCCTTCCAACCCTATTTTGTGATTCGGTGAATTTCCTTCTCCCTCGGTGTGGGGTAAGAGGGCCAGGGCAGGAATTGTACTGGTGCAGTCGCTGGTGGTGATGTTCAGTGTTGGGATTGCCCAGCCATTTGCACCAGCCCTGGTGGGCACATTAAAATATCCACCTGGAGACACACACTTATTGTTTTCACACTGAGGTGGGGACATGTGACTGATATGCAGGCAGCCAAAATCCCAGTAGCCTCTGCTTAGAGCATAAATAAAAGCATTTCTTTTTACATCATATGTATGATTAGACACTTGATTCAGTCATTTAGATTGGCAATGAATAATTAAGCTCTTGGAGCAGTTAATCACTGATTACCTGACAGGGCCGGTTCGTACAAGCTCCAGGGATGCACCTCAATGGGAAGTTGTTCTGTTACTCCTGCAAGTAAAATGAAGAAACATGAAACATTTCCAGTGATTTTGAGCACTGAAACAACCCCATTAACATTTAATTACTTACACAACATGGAAAACCACTAACAGCAAAAATTGGGAGTCTCTCCCAGAATTTCCAGTCGCATTTTCCAGGGCATTTTGAAGGGCAGTAGGAAATTTGGATTCAGATCCTTGCAAACCAGCAGAAATAGCAAACAAATTTCTCTCCCATCAAGCAATTGCCGTTATCCTTGGATTACAGAGATTTCCTGTCCCCCCTGGACAAATTATGCTAGGCAGGGAATTTGTGAATGCAGTTTGAAAACCATCCTGAGGAGAAGGATTTGGCTTAGTTTGTGAGCGTGTTGTCAGATGAAAAATTGTTTGCACCCGGTGGGCTAATACAATGCTTAGTCTTCAAAAACCACTGGCCTGTGGAACCACATTGAAATAAACAGGGCCAGGAGACTTCTCCTTTTTAATGCCTTTATTAAAAGTGACCAGCTCAGGATTGGGCGGCTCGGCGGGACTGCAGTCTCCCATTGCGACAGAGGATATGCGCAGCTCTGTCTATAAGGGGCAGAGCTGGGGAATCACATCCTCGTGGGAGCCTTTAGGGCGTGGTGTTCCCGTCTGGTGTTGGTTTTGCTGGCTGTCTTAGCAGGCCCTCATCTCCGGGGATGACTCCTGAGTCAGGGCGAGAGGGGCTCCGAAGGTGTTCAGCGTCTCTGCAGGCTCAGCACTGAGCTCCTCACGTCCAGACATCACTCTAGTCTCTCAACACTTATTTGGCTCGTTGTTTTTGGGGTTTTCTCAGTACATTCGGAGCAGGGGACCCACGCAGCATGCTGGTCCTGGAGTCACTTTGCATAACCCCCCCCTCTCCAGGTCTCTTCTCCTCACTGTTCGGGAAGGTCTCCACCCGTTACTGTCTCGGAGAAGGGCCATTACCTCGCCCTAGCCAGGGCTTTTACTAATACAAAAACAACCATTAACGACAACGACCCGTAATTACCATAACACAGGCAGCAGCCCAGCAGTAGTGGTAACTTTTTTCTCACAGAAAAAAAATCAACTGAATTTTTGTTCATAACACACATAGTGTTTTTTCTGTAGGAACAACAACTGGAAAGTAGCCAGCTCTGCTGTGCCAAATTTCACCAGTTCACCAGGTAGTCAAGTATGACTTTGGAGCTGCTGACCACCAGGGACCCCAAAAGAGACCCCCGGGACAGATGGACGCATGCACAGAGGGGAAAGAACATGTGTCAGTGATTTCAGAGAAATCATTATCAATGTATGTTTATTCCAGGAAAATCAATGAATATGTATGCAAAGAATAGTATACAAACAGGAACTTTTTTCTTACTCAGCAAGCACGATTTCTGGAGGAGATATGCCTTTGTGCATCTGGCTAAATAAAGAATACCTGCTTCTTAATGCTACATTGGTGTTAAGGACCTCTTTTTTATAATTTTTGGTATCAAATGCCTGTTAGCAGAAAATGTAGGGGCACAAATACTGGACTCAGGAGCTTATATGACATTTGGGTGCCTACTTGCCCTTGTGAATTGCAAACTTAATTAGAGCAGATCTGGTGAAAATGGTTTTTAAAGCATCAAAAACTGCCAGAAATCTCAATCTTTCCAAAGTAATTGGAACATACTAACACTGGTAGGAGCATAAAAGAAAATATCTCTGACACAGCCAGATCCAGTAGAGGGTCTTCTGTTTGAGGATTGCATCCACACTACCCGTACTCCAGAAGGACTTTCTGACTAGGTCTATCTGCTGTAGCCAAGGGAAGGCCAAGTCTAACATCAATATGCCACTTTGGTTAGGTTAAAGTATGTGTCCTGAATCCAGATAAAACCACTATTGTAGCAGTTCATTTTGAGAAGATATGCAGATACATATATGTAGATATGTACATATATAGATATAAACAATGAAACTGCACATTACTTTGCAAATACTAGAAAAGTAATGTATTTTTTTTTTCTGATCAGGAAAACCATAGGCTTAAGCAAATGCAGCAGCCTTTGAGGGCTTTTTTGTTGTTTTCAGTGAACAATATGGTTCAAGTTTCCTACTGATGTAATAGTGATGTACAGAGCTCTTTAATTTAACTGCACTTTGTTAAAGATCTGTGGATTGTCATCACTGTTGACTATTCTCACTTTTACTTGCAAACATGACAGCTTTTCCAGGGACTGAGAGAATGCACCATTATAGCCTAAAGAAAATAAACCAGAATATCATCATGAGCATTAACCAACCTGTTTCTTGCTCTATATTTACCCAAAATCTACTTATTTCTTGAAAGAAGAGCTGTTCTCTGACAAATACCATCTGTCCAAATCCATACACCATGGCCCATTGTCATCATCCTTCCTATTTACAATAAATCACTGTGGATTGCTCTCATCAAGAGAAAACAGTGGATAGCTTGATACTTATGAGTTTTGGAGGCTTGTTTTATTTGACATTAAACATAAGCCAAGTAGTTACCTGCTTGTGAGTCATTAATGAATTTTATCTGTTACTAAAAAGGACAGCTTAGTGTAAAACTACTACCGTGACTCTCACCAAAATAAAGATTACATAAAGGGGCATTTTTATACAGCTTATTCAGGCAATATTTCAAGACTATTCATATTTAACACCTTTAACAATCATGCTTTGTCAGTAGACAAATCCTAAAAGTAAAAAATACTGCAAGTAATTGCTGAATACTTTAAAAAAGAATTCATCACTAGTATTTTGGTGCCAAACCTGACATCAGTGGCAATTGTTTGGAGCAGTTGCTACATGTAAGGAGTACTTGAAACACTGAGAAGAGAACAAAACTCATTCTAACAAGTGGTGTCTGGACTGCTTACAATTAATAAACTCTATTTACAAACCACCTTTTAACTGACCACAATATGCCAATGACAAAAAAATAAAAGACATGAAGATTGTGTTCTGGAGTGACTAATATTGCCATTAACTAGCATAGTTGATAATACTAATTACTATGCCCATTATCTTGTAATTAGCGTGATCTTGTAACTAGTATTTGCTCCATCTGGTGAAGTCAAAGCAGATTAGAGCTTGTGTATAAATTCTTTTTCAATTACACTATATGGTTGTGTTGTACAGGAATAATATGAACCCATGTTAAAAATGGACTTCTTCTTTAGAGCCACAAAAAGAAATTGTACATGTGAGTATGGCACTTTGTTGACATAGCAAACTGTGCTGTTAAAGATATGTAGAAGACTATATTTGACAATTGACATTGAAGATGCATTTGATGAAGTGTGTGCAAAATTTTGGTATTAGTTTGAAACTTGATGTTGGCTGCTTTCAACCTTCTTTGAACATATGACTTGCCTTGCACTATTAATTATTTTTTGTGATAATAGGGCCTAAAATGCAGTTAAGCTAAAAGCTCTACCAATACAGAGGAAGAGGAATCGTGTATTTTAGAGAGTTACCATGTAAAGAAACAACAGACACACTTAGTATCAAGGGAAAGGGTTTAACAAAGAGGCAGCAGGAATGGTGTGATGGCAGCAAGGATCTCCCACACATCTTCACAGTAGTAACAGTGGTATGTAAGTAAGAACTGTTATAAACTTACATAAATTTAATATAGGAAATAAAAGGGTGAGTAAGAAAGCACAATGAACAAGGTGGTATAAAAGCAGGTATGCATGAAACATCTTTAAAACCTTATAAACTTGCACACCTCAGTCTTTTTTATTTTATTTTGATGATTTTCACAGGGGTCTTTACTACTAAATTCTTGACTTGTTTTGTCATGGGTTTTTTTCCCCCAGTGCCATATATTTAAGAAAAAAGAGTAAATACTCCTAAAATTATCATGGGTTATCACAAAATGAATCGGGTTGAAAGAGACTGCAGTTGGTCATGTGGTTCAGCCTCCCTGCTCAAGAAGGAAAGGTCATCCTAGAGCACATGGAACAGGATTGCATCCAAGTGAATATTCGTGATTATCTCTGGTGAAGGAAGCTCCTCTCTGGGCAATCTGTTCCAGTGCCTAGTCACCTGCACAGTAAAGAAGTTCTTTCTCATGTTCAGGTGGAACTTCCTGTGCATCAGTTTGTGCTCGCTGCCTTTGTACCACTGAGCAGAGCCTGGCTCCATCCTCTTGCCACTTTCCCTTCAGATACTCACAGACAGGGGTGACATTCCATCTCAGTCATATCTTCTCCAGGCTGAACAGACCCATCTCCCTAAGCCTTGTCTTGCAACATTATCCAGACACTGGAGCAACTCTGTAGCTCTTTTCTGGTCTTTCTCCAGGAGCTCCATGTCTCTCTTGTCCTGAGGAGCCCAGAACTGGACACAGCTCCAGATGTGCCTCACCAGGGCTGAGTAGAAGGACAGGATCCCCCCATCACCCTGCTGGCAATGCTTTTCCTAATGCATCCCAGGACAACATCCTTGGCCACCAGGACACACTGCTGGCTCATGGACAGCTTGCTGTCTACTTGGACCTTCAGGTCCTTCTCCTCAGAGCTGCTTTCCAGCAGATCCACCCCCAGCCTATGCTGGTGCCTGGGGTTATTCCTCTCCAGGTGCAGGACCCTCCATTTGCCTTTCTATAAAATTCAGATGGTTTATCTCTGCTCATCTCTCCAACCTAAGTTGTCAGGTATGCTGCTTGACATGAAAACAGGTGCATTTGCCTGCACAGGTCAGAGTGGTCAGACGGCCCTGCTGCAGCTAAGCTTTATCCTCTTCCAAGGAAGCCCTTTCTGCTTTAGTTGTTCCTGAAGCTGAAGTTGGGAGCCACTGTCCCACTTTGTCAGTATATAAAAGGAGACTACTCTTCAAATGCTTTCTGAAGTATTCAAAATCAATGTGTTATGTATACCCTCTGTGAAAGGCTGTAAAGCAATTAGCTGTGGAGGCACCCTTGAAGCTCCAGGAGAGGCAGGGATAAAATGAATTATATCTTGCCAGACTGCACATTTGAAACAGTAAGAAGCAACATTTAAAAAATATATAAAAGAAGATAAAAATTAATTCAGATGCTGTGTTTTATCTTAGCTGGACACATACAGCATTTGAATGCTTTGGTTTCCAGAAATATCTCTCACATGAAGTTACCTTTTTGGAAGCAAATATAAAGATAAAAATGGACTCCTGATCTTAGGATCAAATTTCATGTGAATTCAGTGACTACTGCTCATCACTTTTGAGTATTAGATAGTGCTAAAGCTGCTAAATATAATATTTTTCTGTGGCTTGATTATTCAATTGAATTGATTATTGAATTTAACTTGTGTTTTCCTAAAATCATTATTTCTTTTTTCCAGTCTGTTATTTCAGCTGCAGTGATTCTTACCCTGCTGTGCAGATAAATGCCACACATAATGGTTGTCTTAATTTGGCCTCGTGCTTTGATACAAGTTTGGCCTGATCATATCTTAATATAGTTTTAAATGTGGAGGTCCAGTGGCCCGGCCTGGCCGGCAAGCCAGCTGTAGCCGGGATCAACCCAAGGCCACGGAAAGCAACACCCTAAGCTAGGGAACACTGTTTCAAGTTTGTGAGAGTTAAAGTTTGTT
Organism: Melospiza melodia melodia; assembly: GCF_035770615.1. NCBI lineage: Eukaryota > Metazoa > Chordata > Aves > Passeriformes > Passerellidae > Melospiza > Melospiza melodia. Next base: position 55,877,162 of record NC_086226.1, on the reverse strand, counting down.
CCAAGGAGTATCATGGGAGTTACTATTTTAATATGAGTTACATTGCCGTTGTGATTGGTTAGAATGTTGCTAGAATGTTCCATGATTGAGTGTATAAATTGGGATTGCCCCTTGTTGGAGGTCTTAGTGTTTGGCTGTATTGGGGAGCGCTTCTGTTTCTGCGGGAAAATAAAGGACCCTCGGATTTTTCTGTCATCCACCTTTTCTTCTGAGTTGACCCTTTGCAATTGCTGCCAGTCCTTGTGGGCATGGACAGAGTGATGTAACATTTAAATATCGGAGAAAGAGACTGAAAAGTCTTGCCTTCAGAAAACCATTCTCAGCAAGCACAAGAAAATTATTTGCTGCCCGTGAGACTGTGGGTTTCATTATGCTTAATGGAGAGATCAGCTCATTGTGAATCCTCCCAGCTGGTATACAAAGGAGAAGTTGAATGGACTGAATCATCATTAAAAACTCCTTTTCACTCTCTGATCTCCAAATGTAATGTAAACAAAGAATTTAAGTAAACTTATGCATAATTTAATAGTGACTTGCCACTAGCAAAATGAAAGAAAAGGGCAGGAACACAAAAATTGCTACAGGGTAGAACTAAATATAAGCAAATGAGTGTCTAGAGAATATTTTATAATATGATAGGCTGTAAAGCTTCTGACACATAACTAGAGGAAAATGGCTGCAGGAAATGCAGGGAATTCATGGAACAGCCTCTGGTACTGTAACCCATCAATTCCCCATATGTCAGAAAGAAATATGATTGCATCCCTTGAGAATACAAGTTGCTTGGTGCAAAAATAAGTTTCACTTGTTGCCTGGAGATGTCTTAGCTTTGTCGAGTGTATCCTCCCTTTTCTGAGCAAGAAGATGTAGAAAGGTGTCAAGGTCTAGTTTCCTAAGCCAGCTGTCTGCTGTCAGGGTTTGGGGCCCCTGAGGTGCAAAGGGTGTCCAAGATGCAGCTGCTGACCCCTCAGCTCTGCTGGCATCCTCCACCTTCCTGCCAGCTGTGCCCCTGCATATCAGCAGCTCTGTCTGCCACATCCATAAGAAGCTACAGGAATGCACTCAAATCTTTGGCTGCAAACTGTGTAGGTTTTTTCAGACAACACCAAAAGTAAATATGATAGAGGGCTCGGATCTGCAGTTCAGCTGCAGTTCAGATCTGCAGATTCAGCTTCCCACGTAATTTGATTCAAAATCTACAAGAAAGCTTATGCAGACATGGATGGTGAGGACATAAGCTGGAGAGCCTGACAAAGATGTATGTAAAACTCTCTGTCTCTTTCAGGCCAGTAAGCACTGTCTCAATATTTAAGTAGCATAAACACCGGCCTGAGAAGGCACTGATTGAAACTGACTATAAAGTGACTTAGCATAGAAGTGTGACAAAGTTGTCTCCCCATTTCTTAACTGCCCTCTGGTTACTGAATCTGTGAACCAAGATCTCAGAACTGGACTGAGAATACAACAAATTAAAGTGATTCCATTAAGAATTAATTTCTTAAAAAACAGCACAATTCTTTTTTTCTGCTTTCTTCAACATCTTCACCATATTTCCTACCCTAGGAACTAAGCTGTTTCTCTAGTTGAGGTTCTTACTCCATGTTTTAGCAAGGAAGAGAGTACATGTAGTGAAGACAGAATTCCTGCTTCAAAACATTTTAAAAATTTTGAGATATCAGGGTGATGGGTGATATATAAATATGCTGTGCGAGTTTTAGTGAGGGAAATATATATATGTTTTTTATCAAATAAAGCTGTTGTCATTTAGAACTCAAAGTGGCATTTCGGATCAACTGTTTGTGGAAACCCTTTTGTTAGCTCTTGTAAGTCTGTGTTTGGGGAGGTTGATGGAGTGTGCATTGGATCTTTTGCACACCTTGTCCCTGTTCTGGGCAATCAGTCCATCATCTCAGCACCAGAGTCTTAAGGAAAAATCTCAGAAGCACCAAATTTGAAGAGCAAAATTCAGCATTTCTTTCACAGGACTCAAGGTTTTGTCTTAATGTGATATGTGCCTAGTAAATTGTAGACTTGCATATGAGGAAGATTTAACATTTTATGTGGGTATTCAGCATGACAGGCCAAAGAAATGCACACCAAAACATTATATTGCATGAAAGAGGATGATCTAGAAAACAGTTTTTTGAAAAAGTGTTCAGATTATGTACTAATCGCAGTTTTCACAAGAGCAGTAGTATGATACTTTTCCCAAATAGTGTACATTGCAGCTTCCAGATGACATACTGCTCAACACATCATTCTATAATAGATGCATTATAGGCTTAACCATAAATGACTTAACTGTTTCTAACTCTTACTACTAGCAGCTATAAATTTGAAAGGTAACTTTTCTCAAGTTAGCAATGTACTAGAGGTTTTATTCTCATGAGTTAGACTTGTGTGATAATGTACTCATTATCTACCAAGAAGCAATACACACAAAACATGCACACTTGTTTCTAATTTTATAACATGCACATAATAACTAACAAACAAACTAACTAACTAATTAACTAGCTAACTAAATAAATAAATCAACCATACATATATATATATATACACATTCATATATAGTATGTCATTTGGAAATGTTGCAAGTTTGGAAATTTTTCTGAAGCTACTCTAAAATTATAAGAACATCAATTAAGAGGAACTGTTGAAATCGTGAACCATGATTCACCATCTGCAGTGATAATGTGAAATGTTTTAATATTTAAAAGAAAGGAAATGACAACATCTATAACATACATACTTTAGGAATAGTATTAAGGCTAATTCAAGTAATTCAGCCTTTGCTAATAAAATGTAAACAATTGTCTAGGAATGGGCTGGTTTGGGCTAGTTAAACCATGGCAGTGATTTATCAAATTCTTTATGAATCATCATTTTATCTTTGAAAACAATAAGTGTAATTGGAATTACCACTGTCTTTCTCATGCTTTGCCTAATTTACAAGCCTTGTGCTTCTTTGATACTAAATTTTTGTGGTTAAGTTTGATAAAGTAGACAAGAGATCTGAATCTGTGTCCCAAAACTACTGTGCAAGTACAGTCTCTCCAGTGTTCCCAGCTGAGAAGAGACTGTCAATAACAGGTAAATATAGGATAGTAATAACTTGAGAACTGAAAATTTTTGCAGGGAAAACATGACCTAATGGCCATCTCTGAAACCTGTAGGTTAACAATAAATTAATTGTGTGTGTTGTCTTGTATACTCTCCAGGCAAAGCATATGTTTGCCTCCAATTCCATACAGTAATGGTTGCTGAGATATCTGAAAATATCACCAAAGAAGCCTATTTAATTTATGAGGATCAGAAATAAAAAGTTCAAGTACTGTTGTGAGACTATTTTGTTGTATGCATGGGTTAAAACCATGACTTGGTCATCTTGGGCAATCAGTCCATCATGCTGAGATTGCCCAGCATGATTATGGTGACGTTGTAAGGGTTCAAGCTTTCAACAATCTTACCGAGAGGAAGAAGACTGGAAAGTGGGTGTCATTTGGTAAGTCTCCTTGACATACAGGCTTTTTTTAGCCTGTGATATTCTTTTAACAGTATCCAACAACTTACCTTTATAAGAGAGGACCTGGCTAACTCTCTTCTCAAGGACAGTTGATATTTCCCATTTCACTTCACTGCTTTTGTAGGATGAGGTCTGGCTTTGTAGGTGGCAGATACAACTCAGTGCCCTGTTTTGAACTGGTGAGCAGTCCCAGTGATATGATTTTTTCCTGGGGGAAGTTTTCTCTTAAGAAAACTGTCCTTCAATCTCCATTTTAAGGATTGGATCAACCAAGAAGGCCAGTCAAGCACATTTTATGGGGAATCTGGGATTCTTTAAGAAATGTCTATTTCGTTTTCTTGTCTTAAGCAAATTGATGTAACTATGTTTTTTGTAATGCAGTAAATGCAGCTGCACATAAGGCGTTTTTTAGCTTTTTATGATCTAAATACATGTGAAAATAACCCTTGAGAATTTTGTGTTTTCCGAGGACTTCTACTTAATAGACATATCTTTTCCTTGAGTCAGAGCTTGTAAGAGAACTTGATGGTTGTGGAAATTATGTGATGAGGAGGTGTTAGGTAGGCAGATTCATCTCTGACTAGTGGTTTGTTACTGCCATTTTTGTGCTTGAGGGAAGAGGTGACTTCCCTTGCTATGTTGACTTTAAAATCTAGCACTAGGAAATGACATCACAGGTAATAAATATTTCTAGATCATAGCGAAATATGGCATTGAATATGTTCAGGTTTGCAGTCATGATCAATAGCAACTTGCGAAAAACCTTTAGTTGGGAAGGATACTGTTTTTGCATGTACATTGTCTGTGGGGATGTTAAATCTTTGATAAAATGAATCTAGATAAATCCTTGAGTGCTTGCTGTTTAGAAATGCAAGCAAAATTTAATATTTAGGCAAGTCTAGGTCGATGTACATGTAAGTACCATCATTCTGACTTAAATTTGGCAGAATAATCAAATAGTTTTATTAAACTAAGTTGCCTCCAGGTCTAGAAAAGAAAGATCTAATAAAAAATAAACAGGCACGTAAATTAAAATTTCATTTGAGATAAATAAAACACAATGGAGGAAAGCAATGATGGTAATAATTTGATTTATTGAGGGCCATGGCGTAAGTCACTCATGGTTTAATTTTCACATACTAATCAAAAATTCACTTACATTGCCTCTGTGTCTGTCATTATTATATCATAAGGTCCACTAAATTAATACCCCATCCTTCTCTATTTAAAATCTCATCCCCTACCAATAGAAACCATGTTTATATTATACACAATTAATGGCACTTTAAAATCTGTATGTAAGTGTGTACATTTATAGTGAATATAATCAAGTACAATTTCAGACGTAGAAAATCCTAAAAAAACTCAAGCTGTTTTACAGCATTGTCTTAAACTATTATAACTGCATACTTAATACTAATTATTCATGATCTAACTAATGTAGGGTAAAAGACTAATATTGTGAGAACAAATTACTTTCATCTGTCATGCTTTAGTTGAGTGCTAACTTGAATAACAATCTGCATAAAGACACAGGCAGTATTGTGTCCTGGGTACACAGGCTATTAATAGCTACAGGTCCCATGCTCCCTGCTGGAAATAGGCAATAGCTGTCATGGGAGCTCTGGAACTTCTAATTTATTATTAAGTATTTACATTGCAGTGTCAGACTCAAACTATGGAAAAATGCTTCCTTTCCAGGTGTCTCTAGATGTTTCCCTTCCAGGGGAACTGAAGGCTCACAAATGCTGTGTGAATATAATGCTAGGATTAGACTGTAAGAGTGAAGATATAAACAAATACATTAAAATAAAACTTATTTTGCACTATATCAGTGTTATTGTACTACAAGTATTGTAAGAAAATAAGAGCAAATCTGCAAAACACCAGGTTTAGCTTATGCAAATTCTCTATATATTTTTTCCAGGGGGAATTATAATCACTTGGTTGTGTCCAAATCAAGCTTAATATAGTAAAGCACAGCTCTGGAAATCTCAGATTTATAGCTCAGAATATCTGCTTATATCTGTGGTGAATTTTTTCTGTTGAGTTTATATTAGCAAATGACAACTGTCACATACTGGGAACTTACCATTTTATTATTAGTTCATAATGGGATCACCCACATATGCTATGACAGAAATAACCACAAAATAAGTTGTTCTTATAATAACTCAAAACTGCTGTGTTTGCTCATTCTTTATTGCCATATTATATATTTGTTTTTTCATCTGTTCTCTTTCCATAATCAAAGATACTGGTAATCTCTTCATTTCCTCCTTTCCTTATGTTTTCTGTTCATTGGATTTTTTAATAAAATAAGCACCTCAGAGAAGTCTATGGGACAATTCTTCCATTAATGGAGGTAAGTTGAACAAATTACTTTACAAAAGAATATTGTAAAATCCTGTGTCTAAAGACAAAATTCAAAACTGAGTTTTATGAAATCTCCCATAATGTTTAACAGATTTCCTTCTGTATTTGAGCTCATATCTCTCTGGTGAGCACCCCCATGTTTCTCTAGCACAAGAAAGATGCGTCTCCACTAGAACTAGGCAACACTTTGGACTTCTGGATTCCTGGTCTTTTCTGCCTATACAAAGAAGAAAAAACTCCCTGGAAGAGGTATGAAGACCTTTTCCTGATGTGTTTCCTCTCATAACTTTCTGTTGGTTTTAACAGGATAGAAACTTGAACAAAGGTAAAGAATGGAGCTGATGTTTTCCAGGCAGCATATGAACGGAGTGGTAAGATTCTCTTGTTGTGCAACCCACTGAGTGTATATTGTTTTCAGGAGCAAATAATTGCAAACACTCTGGTTAATAGTTTCATACACAACTTTGGCACCTGATGACACTTCTTGCCCCTCTGTTTCCCATTGCTTAGTGTACCTTATGAAATACATTCTTCAGTATATGAGGGAATTAGTGAAACTGACTTCTCTATTATATTTATGATCCTGAATTTTCCATGTTCATTCATGTGACATTATGTTGGGATTTTTTCTCTTTCTGTCATACACTCCTTTCACTGCTGTCCATGTCTCCCTGGGAATCAGATGGGCTTCCTTGTGCCTTTCCACAGTACAGGTGTGGGTCTGCATTGTGACACCAGGAGAGCTTTTTTTGCCTACCCAGACCTCTGTTCTTAGCACATCATCTGTGCCAATTGCCAACATCATCTTTCTGTTGCAAGTCAGAAATGAGCATGTGGTAGATTGCAGGTGTCAAAGCAGGTATCTGTAGATGGTTGTCCATTTGATAACTGTTATCTGTGGTGTGCAGCTGTGAGGAAATTGAACTTGATCAGTCAGGCAGAGATCTTTCCAGTATTGAATTCTAGCTGGGGGAACTACTTTACCTTGGCTTTTCCTTTTCATTCAGTGCCCACAATCTGATACACCTGATACATGGTTGTCTTTTTAGGTCAGTGCACAGCCATGCTGACAGAATTTGAATTACACTTCTGTATAAAAATCAATTCCTGTGGATCTGACTGCTGGACAAGTGGCATAGACTGTAAATGCTAAGATGAAGGGAGTCACCTGTCTCAGTTCTGACATGTACCAGTATAAATCTGTACTATGGATGCTGGGGAGGGAACTAAAACTCTTAGATAACTTGGGAATTCAATGAAAGTCCAAGAAGAAACCTTCTTGTTATCTATTTATGTATTTTTAAAGAAAGAGTAAAAATTGACAGCAATTTTGTGCAATTTCATTCACAAACAATTATTCTTGAAAGTTTAACCAAAAAGAGTTAATGCTTAAAAGGACCCTTTTCAGTGGAAAAACATTACTCAATCCTCTGCTGTTCTTGTAAATGTAATTGTTAGTCTGTATGTGAGATCTCTGTTGACTGTAATTCTGGGACAATATTACTTCTCCTAGCTTTTGTTTTCCTGTTTCATGCTGTGTATGAACTAGTACTTATTGCTTAGCACATAAGAATTAGTTTTGGTCAGCTGAAGAGTAGGTTGCAGTTGAGTTTTAGATCTCTGAACTGGCACAGTAGGCAGCTGTGTTTTCGGAAGTAAGCTGGGAAGGCAAAAGGCCTTGGAAGAGAAGGATTGAAATAAAATGTACTCTTAGGGCCTAAAAAGGCTCATGACTGGAGATGAATGACATGTTTCTGTTTGACTGAACTACTTTACGGTAAAAAAGAAGGCATTATTTGCAGAGAGATTTACCTTAGCTCTTTAAAATTTTATGACTGCCCATGCAGTCCTTCTTAAGCATTTCCAGGATAAACAAATCAGCCAAGGAGTGCTCTTGGCATTTTGTAGCCTGACCTTTTGACTGTTATAATTGTGTAAGATACAGAAAAATTTTAATAACATATCAGATCAGCATGTTTCACCTAAGTATTGTTTCCATTTGTCTTCATTTTTAATTCCACTGAAAGTTTAAATGCGACACTGATGGCTCAAGGGAAATTTCTGGCAATCCATCATAGAGAGACCTTTGGCTTTTTGGTTACTTTAGAGTGTGGAGTTTTCCGCTGATAATTTGATGGTTTGACCTTCAATAAATACAGAGAAACATACTAACATTTATGGATGCCTACCCATGAATTCATTCAAATATCCTGCTTCTTACATAACTAAAAAGTAACGCCATACATTCCCTATGCCATTTTAGGTAGTAATGCTTTTATAAAAAACAGTCAGACAAAAGGAGTTCAGTGGGAAGCAAGAACTCACTTGCTAAATGTTTGTCTAATTAATGCAAAATCAGGACACACAAATTTGCTGATGAGATGAGGATATAATCTCTACCAACAGGGTATACCTGCAGCAAAATTCATTTATATTAAGCAAAAATATCCATAACTCATGCCCACTCAGAAATTTTGTACTTATTCAGACAGGCCTTTGTGTATGGAACCGGCATTCTCTGGCACTAATGTTAAAGTATATTAAAGTATTAAAGTGAATTAAATACATGTTATTAGTTGGAAATTATGAGATTATTTGTGGGGGAAAAAAAAGAAAAAGAAAGCAGAACATCACAGGCCTTTTCCAGGTCCCAAACTGCTTGGTTTAGATTGTAGATAAGAAAAGCTAATATAGTGAAAGAAAAAAATGGAGTAAATGTGAGAACAGGGTTTATTTTACTTCAAATGTGTCTTTAAACATTCATAGATCTGAAAGTTGCCAAAAAAACAATCTGTGACTTTCTTCATTGCTACAGCTGCCTATGGCTCATTTGCAGCTTTTGTCTTTAAGAAGAATGCAGGAGGTCAAGAAGTCTATCTGCTGCTTAACTCTGTTTTCATTTTTAGCTCTAAGAGTGGTTCATCCAATTTATCCTCCAGTATGAAAGGATCAAATGACACTGTCTAAATGTCAGAACTGGTTAAAAGCCAAACAACCATGGTATGATGTAGGATACACAGAGGCTATTGGCTATGATTTGTTTTAAGATTTGGTGCACACAGCAGCCTTCAAGTTACTTGCAGAAATGTGACCCTATAAACTTCAGACAAACACTGATAAATCGGAGTTATTCATCAAAAGCTTGAGTAGCCCTAGGTTTGTAGTTGAAAAGCTTTCAGACTGTTAAATCTGACATGGGGGTACTGCTCTGTCTCACAGCAGTTCTAATTGTTCAGCTAGGTTTATGTGGCCAGACCATGCGACTCTGTGAGAGGTGGGAGCAGGTATCTCACAGCTGTCCTAAGATGGGGGACTCCCAGGAGTCAGTGCATTAACGGATCTGCCTGAGTGGAAACAGGACTGGGAACTCAAGGTCTTTTGCCTTTGAATGTTGAAACTCCTGGCTGAAACATCTCCATAAGGATTTTGGTACATCAATTAGAATTTGATCCCAGGGATACGTTTCATATGGAAGGCCATTTCTATGCGAAAAAAAATTGGGAAGAGTGGCAGGAACTTCTTAAATTACCATAAACAATCATTTCTGGTTTGAAAAAGTCAACCAGTAAGAATGTCTCAGTGGTTTCTCAGAAGGCATATTTTAAAATTCTAGTCATGCAATAATATTGAATTTGTTATACTTTAATATCATCCTGGTATTACTAGGGCAATAATATAGCATACCATGATACATTATGATTAAATATTAATGTTTTCAAGTTTAGGAACTGAAGATTGTATTACATAAAGCTGCTACATAAAAATCAGGGAAAATGAAGTTCCTATGCAGGATTGCAATAAAGTGTTTTAAAAGACAGTGTTAGCATTCAGCAACAGTTGGGCTACTCTGCCATGACATTTTCACAGCTATTGTGAATATCTTTCACAAGCTGCAGTGGTTTCTGTTCTAAAATAGTGCAATAATATTTTTCTTCTGTTTTTGTTTCCCTTGTTTGCCTGTCCTCCCCTTCTTATTTTTTCCCTCCTCAATATCTAATTTTTTATATGATTAAATCTCATACTAAATTTTTTAATTATTTAATTCTTTTGTTTCTGAAAGCACTTCTCCATTATATTTCAAATGGAAGTATTTCCCAAAATGCCATTAAAAAACATTTAATGCTCAAATACTTCATAAACAAGCAGCCTTTTTATCTCTCAAAACCTGTTCTGTCTGCTCTGTAAGATCCCAAGATCTTATTAATCTGTAGGTGTCAATCTTTACATAGCTCTTTAAGTCCTTTTCACCTATGAATACCTTTGCTTGCAGACATCCACATACATAAAAGTTAAATGGATATGGAAGGACATGCCACATCCTGTGTAAATCAGAACAGAGTATCCTTTTGGCTGGATATGAGACAATGGATATTAGACCTCACAGCTTTTGTCTGTAGAGCAGTGATCTCCCATTCCTGGACCCCACAGGATACACAAGACAAGACACTGTGGTGCAGAAAGAAAGCATATTTCTATCAATAAATAATTAAATAAATTAAATTAAATTAAGTAGACTTAATTTGAAAGACTTTGAAATGTTGTTTATGTCATAATTTTTTCATTTTTATTTTGTGTATATTTTATTACTGTGTCTAAAATTAGTATAGTATTAGATGTATATAATTTATAAATAAGCATACATATATTGGAGTGCACTCAAGAACTTTTCACTTACATGGGTGCACAATGACAAAAATGTTTAGAGACCTCTGCTCTAGGCCATCTAGATCACCTTAACCACTGTGCAGCTCTTACATCTGTAATGAATTAAATACATGTATAATGCCCTACCAAGGCCCGTATCTGTGTCATGAAGGAGAAATCCTATTAGTCATGATAAAAACAGGTATCTTCTTTCCCCTATGAAAATTAACTCTATCAATTTCCAGCTGTGCCTAAAGTTTGACAGTGCTTGCTCATCCTTTGCAATTAAGACACAGTGGAAGCTGAGGACAGGATGTTTTGACTCCTCTGTCTCATAAGGATTTCATGTCACAAAACTCACATGGGGCCTCCTTAATTGGTTTTGGTATTCAGCCTGCAAATGACCAAACCTGAAACCTGGGTTTGCAAACAGAAGGAAGCACTGAATGTACAGGGACAGTTTTCTGGTTTCTGTTTATTTAAGCTGGAAGTTAGGAATGTGTTACATGGCATTCTCACAAAATTTGAGCATTGAAATTTATTTTTTTTGACTCAATGTATATAATTCTTGTCAGTTATTTTTCATTTCCCTCCAAAACTATTTTTTTTTCCTCTCCCTAAGGTGATATATTCAGCACATATTAGCAAAATACCATTCACAGATCAACATTAGACTGCACCATGCAAAGATGAAAAGGTGAAAAACTGAAAGTAAATTTTTGAATGGCAGTGGAAGCATTGCAGCAGCTCATCTGTAAAGCGAGGGACATCTTTAAATTACTCTTTTTTTCTGTTTTCTTTTCTTCTCAGACTGTGGACTATGTAGGAGAGACACTGTTTTTTTCTTCTCTTTGTGTACACTGCCAATAATTGCTTCCATGAAATCACACCCTTCATCCTAAAGAACTACTGTACTAAAAATAAAAATCACAGCCATCACCACCAGCAGTGTGTAAGGATGCCAAAGGCAGAAAGCCTAGTCATGTACTGGTGAACCACTGGAAACTGTCTGCAAGCAACCAGACTGGGAGGACTGATGCAGAGATGGGTGTGTGAAGTATTCAGTGAGCACAAGAGAGACCTCGAGATAATGAATGCACATTTCCAGTAGGATTTAAATTATGATTTTGTATTAACAGTAGGGCTGAAATACAGTGGCAGTCTCTTGTCTTCTGGTATAGACGGAGAGAGCCGACCTTCCGGTTCCCCTCCGTTTACTTGGTCACTATCAGTGCTAAGAGCTTCACTTCCTCTATCCAGAAGAGAGACATGTGAAGCTGCTCGCAGCTGCTCACGCTCCTCTTCTGCCCCGGGAGAGCTGCCGGGCCTGGTTCCGCAGCGGCTCGGCCTAAATAGGCATTGCCATCTGATGGCAGAGCCTTGGAACTGCACAGTCTCTGCCTAGGGCAAGCCGGAAATAAACCGGGTGACTTGCTCCGAAATGAAGTGTCTATGACAGAGCACCTGATTTCTTCTTTTTTTCTGACACCATTTTATGATGAGTACCCTGAGAGGTTGTGGAGTCCTTCAGTGGGGATGTTCAGGACGTCTAGACACAATCCTGTGCCATGCGCTCTGTGATAACCCTGCTTGAGCAGGAAGGTTGCATCATATGACCCACTGCGATTCCTTCCAACCCGACCCGTTCTGTGATTCTGTGATTTCCTCTGAGTCACACTAAAAAAGTGCTTCTTCAGACATATCCTTGGCATCCTGGTTGCCTTTTCTTTGTGGTCATGCTGTTTTCATCAGATTCACAGAAAGAGATACCTCTGCTTAATAATGTAACAGGCTCCTAGGATGGCAGAGCCATATCTTGCAATGCATTCGTGCATTGCAAGTTATGGCTTCCTATTAGATTATTGGTCACAAATATAGCTGGGCTACAGCAACGGGGTGCACCTCCTAGAAGTGCTAGTCATATGTAAGGAAGGAGTAGGAAGGCAAAGTGTGCAGGCCAGGCTCATACCCTCTTCTATGTAGCACCTCTAGCTGCTATGTGCAGGATGTGAGCCCTAAGTGGATCTGCCCCTCAGCTCTCAAATCTACATTCTAAAATCAAATGGGAGCTAGTATACCTGGATGCTGGAATTTGAGCAAATGGAATTTTTTATTTTTTTTTTTTAATGATCAAAAGCCTGATTCTGACATTGCCATCTAGTTAATTGAGGTCTTTCTGTCTTAACACATACTCTGTTTTGGATATCAGCCTTGTGTCTTGTGATGAACTGGCATTGGGACCATGCAAGGCAAGGGCAGGAGTTGCAACCTTCCATGTGTGTGTGAGTCATGAAATTGAATCTTGAGTGGTCTTAAAAAATATGCTTTTCATTTAAACCTGTACATGTACTCATGAATGGGTGAGTTTGGTTTTACACTAGATCATTTGGTAAGAACAAAAGCATATACCCAAACCCACTACAAATGTCAAGACAAAGTTGCTCAACGTGCATCTCAAGCAAGAGTGATGACTGCCTTTTCTGTATTGCACTGTCACCTACAAGATTCAGTTGTGGACTAGATCACTCACATGCTAAAGGCTGTACACAGGATGCACAAAATGGCCATGTGTGTCTGATACTCTCATTGTCAAAGGAAATGTTTTTGCTACTACTGCCATCAGTAAGGAAAGACTATTTGCAGCAATGATGGTAAGTTTTAAGATAAGATAACACCTGACTTTAGAACTGGATATTATAGTTATCCTAATAACTAGTTAATGTAAGAGGATTTTGAGCTACTATTTCTTAATCCTATCACAATAAAATGGACTCTTAGGCAACCTAAAGTATTCTTGCTACCCACCTATCATCCCTGTTTTTAAAGTCATACCAACTTGCAGTAATGTCCTAGCTGTATGTGTTCAACTTTCTTTTCAGTTCTCTGGATCTGGCCTGGTATGTGCTTGGTATGTCCCTTCTCCACTTTCTTCTATACTGTTCACAGTTGTATCTCCAAAGAAATATCAAGTTTATAGAGCAAAAGAAAATACACGCAAATGCAATTCTTGTATATTTGAGTTAAATATATCATAATCCCTTTTCCCTTCATTCTTTCTCAAACAGAGTGATTTCCTAAAGTAACTAGTCAGCTTTCATGAAATCACAATTTTTCTCTGTAGCACAGGATAAAATTATTCCTTTGATTTTCCTTACCAGCCTACCTACATCACAACATGATTATAAGGATTAGCTAATTCTTATTCAGAATTCAGAAGCTGTGGCAAACTATGCAAACAATGGATAAAATTATTTTTTAAAATGCAATAGTTATCAGTAATTTTAAATAGGTTTATTGACTGTACTTCAGGCATGGAACAGAATACTTATGATAGAGATGAACAGGGAATGACCTTCTAAACCATCACTCATTCATTTTTTGCCCGTGTGTTTCATCACTTACACAAAAGGAGGGGGTTTTTTGTGGATATTATGTTGCATTTCTGCATCATTCTTCATAGTACATATATCACTACTAGAAGCATTCAGATCTGATCCTCTTCACACTGTCAATAAACCTGGAAAAGCCATCCAGTCTTCTGGACCTTTATGTAGGAAAACAGTTTTAGTTATGCTGATTAACACAGATTATCTAGAAATTCTGAATTGAATCATGTACAGTTAAAATTACCATAGCTAAAAAATGATGAGTTGGACCTCTGAACCTCTGTAACACTGTCCATGTAATGCTTCTAGAAGAACAGGATCTGAAAAATCTAGACAGATTATACTTGGAAATACTACAATATAAATATTTATTTAACACAGCAAATAAATCTGCAAGGACATTAATGGAAAATGTCTCCTAGCAATCTAACCTACGAGTAGGGTTTGAGAATGGAGTTTGACCATTTATATGAAGTGTTTTTCCTCCATCCACCTTGAATGGAAGTATTTTTGCAGGTTTACAGCTTAAATTTTAAACAAATATTTTTTTGTTTTTCTAGTTGATTGTTACATTGACAAACTGTGTCATGTAATCATGACATATCACTCAGTATTGACAGAAGTTATTTATTTCCACAAAGGGAACTGTTATAATTATATAATTGTAACTCCACTTTAATTACTTTCTTAGCTTAGTTTTGAAGTCTCATCTCTCAGCACTGAAATCTCTATCTGGTTTTAACTGTGGTTTTGGGTTTTTTCTGTTTTTTGGTTTTTTGTTGATTTTTTTTGTTGTTGTTTTTGTTTGTTTGTGTTTTGTTTTGTTGTTGTTGTTTTTTTGGGGGAGTTAAATTTATTTTTTCTTTACATAGAGTTGGTGTGATTACTTAAAATACTTTTAGTTCATACATTTTATAAGATGAGAAGTCATAGCAAATGCAATAACTTATATTTGATATCTTGTTTTAATTTTACTTGCCTGGTAGAATCTTGTTGTGAATAAGTAAAAAATAGAGAGATTTAAAACTTATGGTTCAATATCTGTATTTCAGAGGCATATAGACTTCATTTCCAGGACCTACTGCCTGCACATTAAGTGCTTTGTCACCCTCCAGAATACTGCAAAGGTACTCTCACATGAGCTGGTCTCACACTGAAATGCTGACAGTGTTCCCACAAGAGGGCACCAGGCACAGGAAAATCCCTTCACATTCATTAACATCAACCTTATAGTTAATCTCTACTTCTTAATCACTTATAGTACTATAATGCATAATATCAAATGAAGCCCCTTTTACATCTACTACACAGAGAAATTACCTTTTAGCCAATTTGTACTCCTAATTACCTATGTTTAAAAATCATTAAAATTGTTATATTTCACCTGTGTCCAGAGAGGTACTTTGCTATCACAGTTGTAAATCAATGTTCCAGTCTATTGACTATGTGTGGACCCTTTCTCACACAGGAAATTCACATAGGCAAAATTAAGCACTTTCTGAAACAAACAAGGCAAAAATTTGATTGTACATCTAGAAATCTTCATACGTGCCCTTTTCACCTTCACCTTTCACCATGTCTTGCAGCAGGCAGGATCTGCCTCATTTATGCCCTTGAAGCTGCTCCAACCCTAATCATCATGGCATCACACGGCAGAGAGCCCCTGCACTGGTGGAGTGGCATTGCCTTGCAAACCACTGCCATGTAAATTGCCTGATCTTACCTTCTGTCCACCCAACCAGCACAAAACTTCTGCAGCTGTGACACTCCTGCACAAAGAAAGTTCTTCTTCAGCAAAGGTGGAATCTAAAGCTGGTTTTCCCACATGGACACTCTTACTTCAGGGGAAAAAAATGTCCTTTGTGAAGGGGTTTCACTCCTGTTGTCTTTTTGTCTGGCATTTGAACGTACAAGAGGCAACCTTTATAATGGAGGATTTCTCATCTGTGTTTGTCCTATTTTCAAGATACTTATGCAATTGGGATTCTGTGTGCTGGGAGAAAAGTTTGTTTCAAAGTAGTTACATGGATTTGTAATCTAGAGTTCTAAAACTGCTGTGAACCACGTCTACTTGACGTCATCTGTGCGCAAACAAGTCCCTGTTTTCTTCTGTATAGAAGTGAGCTGTTTCAGCAATGTTTAATCAACCAGTACTAACTGACCTTCTCAAATCCACAGATTCATTTTCAATAAATGTTTAACTACTGTTTTCTAAAGCCAAAGGTTCACAACATGTAAAGCCTAATCTTAATCTTAATCTTTTAATCTTAATTTTATAGTTACCAAACAGCATGATTTCTGTAGGGCTACATGGCTTCTCTACCCTCAACCATTTGATATTAAATAATTAATGTCATGTCAGCTTTCTATACTAAGAGTGAAACTATACTATCCCACAAATGACCAATGTATGCATATATTCTAAGGCCAGGAGTGTGGAGGAGGATTAGTCTCAATCTTCTGTTGAGTTGCCTCAAATACAGAAGATTAAGGACATGCTAAATACACTGAAAATAGTTCTCCTTCTCCACAATAGAAAATGCACATTTGGATGGACTTGTATGAAACCTTTCAAATGATTGCAATTTCAGTTCACAATACTTCTTTCTACCTGTCTTCCATATTGGGAATGGAGGACTAAAACTCATCTCCCACTCATCTCACAAATCCCAAAAGTTCAGAGATAAAATCTCATCATCAACTCATGGACAGTATATCTTTCCTGTAAGATAAAAGATAGTTATCCTCAGGCATAGATACCAAAACCTTAGGTATATTTTGAACTGATCTTGACTATTTTATACTGAAGTACAGCTCTTTCTGCAGATTAGTTGTGCTTGTTAGAGCCTCCACATTTAAGGCAAATTGTCCCTAATCAGAGACTTGGTGGTTTGTTACTGTAAGTCATATATCCCCAGGTTGTTCTGCCTCCTTGCGGCTACCCTGTTTCAGTGCACTCATCCAAAATTTTATTGGGTCTTTGCTATTTGCTGTTCTCTACTACTGAGACTGCAATAGCTGCTCTAGATTATTGCTTACCCTTAAAGAATGAGGTAATTTCTATGTTTTGTAGATTTTCCCAAACTCACCTGCCTCTAAAAGAAAATCTTTATGATACTGGGCTGTTGACCACTTGCCAAAGACTAAAATGTCTTCTTCAGAAAAGCACTATTACTCATATCTAATATCTTCAGGAGTGTCTGTAATACTGGGCATGGGCAAATTAGGCCAAAGTTGTTTACACTTTTAGGAGAAGACATTTATGCATGCCTTCCAAGTATTTAACGTGTAGATACGCAATGTACTTTGCATGAAGATAGAATGTACATATATGCAAAGATGTGCATCTTGTAAAAGACTTTTGCCCTGTGTTTGACACTATTTAGAATTATTTCAATTTTTTGTTTCAACTTAGGATTTGAGACTGTGCTTATTCAACTCATGAATGTATTCTATTGAAAAATATTTTTTAATATTCATCTTCTTAGATAATATGAATATAAAATAATAGCTAGTACAAAAAAATCTGAGTAGTACACTTGTATTCAGGTTTGTGTTTTTCAAATTATCATGTAAAAGGGTGTATCTAGGGTCAGGTGTTAGACAAACCTGGTTTCCTTTACTACTGCTTGGATTTTTCTGATCAAACATAAGCAGCAAAACATATTGCTTGATTTTGCTGCAAAATCAGAAAGGCTAGAACCAAAAGAAATGAGATTCGGGAGGATCTCAATTCTCTTGCAGCAGTATTTGTGTGAGGTGCTTTAACTTCTAGCTTTTGAAGTGGGACTCAGCCTATGTCTTTCTATTGAACAGGTTTGGATAGTTTTTTATACAAGTCTCATTGGGTCCAGCGGCCAGGGGCTTTTTCCTTGCAGCTTTTTTATGGTGCTGGATAAGGCTGGGACAGGTGGGGTTAACATGACCTCTGTAAACTGAGTAAGTTAATACTTGATGGAATCGGTTACTGAATATGTGGTTTTCCTGTACTGAAGAGTCAGGATGAGAGCATTCCTGTGCAGCAGAAGATACTGACCTTGCTCTGTAGGCCGTGTGCAGTTCGCTATAATCTACAATCACACACACAGAGTGTTGCAATCAAGTGGTGAAACCAAGCTGACTTATGAATTTTGGGGCAAAATTTCAGGACCGTTAGCGTTGAAGTGCGACCACTAGAACAGAACTCCCAGCACCCGTCACGTTTCGACCGACTCCTTGCCGTGACTTCACATAACGAGTGCCCCGAGCATCCCCCTCGCTTCTCCCCGCACAATGTATGAGACAAGATCTGTTTTTAAAAAAAAAAAAAAAAAAAAAAAAAAAAAAGGTGCGGCGGCGGGGATTTCCCAGGGCGGGCGGATATTTCAGGATGTCGGTGGGAGGGAGGGGTGGGATCGCTTTGCTCACGGTCAGCCCCGGCGGTGGCGGGGCCGGCCTGTCCCGCCCCGGCCCGGCCCGGCCCGGCCCGCCCCGCGGAGGCAAGAGGCACAAGTGGCAGAGCCGGCGGCCGCGGCCGCACTCGCACCGCCGCCACCATGACGGACCGCTCCACCTTCGACACCAATGTCATCACCATGACCCGCTTCGTGATGGAGGAGGGCAGGCGGGCGAAGGGCACCGGGGAGTTCACGCAGCTCCTCAACTCGCTCTGCACGGCCATCAAAGCCATCTCCACCGCTGTCCGCAAAGCGGGCATTGCCAACCTGTGAGTCCCGGGATGCGCCCCCAGCCTTTCCGCACCCCCGCGGGTTCAGGGCATCCTGGTGCCTCCGGGGTGGTGGATATCGGGATGAGGATGGGAATGGGTATTTCTTTCACCAGAAAAGCCTGTCAGTAGGGTTGCGTCAACCCATCCTCTCGCACAGAGGTGGAGGTAACTCCTTTAGTATCTTGGTTTCTTGATTTTTTTCAAGTGACACAGGTCCTTTGACTTTTCAACAGTGTAAGATGCCCAATCTTTGTGAAATGTCTGCTGATATTAGAACTTAGTTAATACTTTCAGTAGGTGCAGATGCCTGAAGCCATAAGACCAAATATTCTGAAAGACAAAGCCTAGCAAAATAAGGCTGAATTATTGCTCATTGAATATTGCTTAATAACAAAGCATCATTTTATCCTTTGAGGTGTCAAATCAAATTCAGAGTGGTGTTTTTTTTCCGTAGTGCATCATAGCAACTAGACTTTCTTTATGAAATTTTGGATATCTAAGGCTTTTAGAAAGTGCACTGGTTAGGAACAGTAGTGTCTGTAATCAGCCAATGAGAAGGATGTTGTTCTGGAGATGCATCAGAAGGAATTTGGAACTCTTGAAATGCGAAATCCCTGAAACTACTTGTAGGTAGCTACTCCTCATAAGTATTTTACTTACTAAGTAAATTACTAAGTGTCTTCATATGCCCCATTATGTGCTGGTCAAGGCTTTAGACATCGACTACTTCATTACTTAATGGAAAATGTTGTAAAGAGAAAATGAACTTGCCTCTACAAGCTATTGAGAGGGAAATATATTAAGAAAAAAGGCAAAAATACTCCTTATGTATGTTTGAGCTATTTTTCTGTTTTGACTTCAGACTGCATGTAACTGCAGTAATTTTTAATTGTGATGTGCTAGTCCTTTTATATGCCTCTTTATATGTATCTATCAATAGAGACCAGGGTGTCCCAGCTCTAATCTGATTTGTAAGCTCTGGACCCTATTCCTTTAGTGTCTTACATGTGTGTCTGTTGGCAGCTGCCCACAGGTTTGGTATCTGTGCCCATAGACTTGCCTTGTGATCCCCTGCACGGTGTGTTCCACTCTCCATCAATGCTGGGGTAACAGGCTTTGCACTCATAAGCCTCCTTGAACAGTACATCTCCTGCTGTAGAACTGCATTTTATAAGCAGTGGTGAGATTTTGCTTTGATGTCAGGGAATGTGAGCAAGTAGGGATCACTGCAATCCATTTCTTTGGAGCATCCTCAGACTCAACTATGTGCTTAGTGCTGCTCAGCATGGGAGGTGCAGAACAGCTGTGGAAGACATACAGACCCTTCCCAGCTGCAGGTTCTACACCTGATACATCTCCTCCTCCCAGGATTCCCCAAAAGATGAGGTACAGAAGCTGTTCTGCTGCTGTGCCTCCACTCATAAGCACAATGTTCCAAGTACTTCTTTTCTAAAAGCACTTTCACAGTGGCAGAAAAATATTCTACCTGTAGCAGAGGTACAGAAAGACATAGAGTTATGCCAGGCCTTTTCTCATGCATAAAACTGAAGAAATGCATTGCTAAAGTAATGTGTTCAGTGTTATTACCTAAAACCTGAAATACCAGTGTTCAGTCTAATCAATGAACTGTAGCTGAAAGACCTAAGAGCCATCTGAATGTGTGCTGAGCTGGCTATTGTTTTCCCCTTCAAAGAGCTAAATTTCCCCTTTCTCTGTAATCACCTATCATAAGGTCTCCTGATATTTCCATATGCCAGATGGTTTGATTCTGATTAGCTTGCAACATTTTATTTGCATTTCTTATTTGTGTTTCTCAGTTCTTTTCCCAAGGAGACATTTACTTCAAATCAAAACTGAAAACATTAAATCATTAATAGGTTGATTTATCTTGAACAGACTTTTTCTGCTGCAATTTCCACGTCATATTGCTCATCAGGAGTATATTGCATACAGAGGATATAGCATAACTAGTGTGGTCAGATTCACATATATATATATTCATATTTTTAAAGTATATATATACATATGCTTTTAAAACATAAAATATTCAAATGAATTCCTAGCTTTTAGGGTATGCAGAGCCTAGAATTCAGGAATAATACATAGGTCTTAAGAGCTCATTAAAAAGCACAGTTGTAACTCAGCCTACAGGTCTGGCTGTGTTTAACTATAGTTAACAAACTGTTGAAATGCAATTCCTTGTTTTGTATTTCTTAGCAACTTCTAGATATGCAAACACAGCTAATGATAACATATCTCAGCAAGAATTCACTGGCCAGTAAATATAAAAGAGGTTTAGAGAGCTGCCGTGTCATTTGAAAATGCAGGATGTTTACAGGAGGTTTTACTGGTGTAACAAACAGAACCCTTTAGAAGATGCAGTGCTCCGTTCTCATGAAATGCTCTCTCTTGCAATTGCTCTAGCTATGGAATTGCTGGGTCTACCAACGTGACTGGAGATCAAGTAAAAAAGCTGGATATTCTTTCCAATGACCTGGTGATTAACATGCTCAAATCATCCTTCAGTACATGTGTTATCGTGTCCGAAGAAAACAAAGATGCTGTGATAGTGGAAACTGAAAAACAGGTTAGTAACTTTAAAAGTTCTCCCTGCTTGATTTCAGATCAGCCTGTACAGGTGTACTGCTCCACATCTAAAGAGGTAAAACTGAAATAAAAGTTTCAGAAAACAGGTACTTTCCTAAACTGGGAAATGAAGGTGGAGGTGATGGGTGGAGAGAGTGTTAGTCAACATTGGTTCTTTCTATCATTTCTGCTCTCCAGACTGATGTTTATTGGTTTTATTTATTTTCTAGGTGTTGTTCCTCCCCACCTTCTTTTTCTTCCACCTTTTTCTTATTGTGGGGAAAGCATTTCATTCATCCCCATCTGATCTCTGGAACTATGCTCTGAGTCAGTCAAACCCTTTTGAAGTGGGACACTGATGAGCTGTTCTCTGCAGGTCAAATCTCGAGGTCTTTAATTGATGAAAATTCTCCTTGAAGGCTGTGAAAGACTCAGCAGCAATGAAAAAAAGAACATTTTTTACATTTATTATTCTTTATATTCACAAGCCTGCCTTTGCTTGTTGTGGGATAGTTTCTATTTCCCAGCTAAAATTCTGATCATGTAAAAACCTGAGTAAAAATTTAGTCAAAACAATCAGCAAAAACATAGTTTACAAAATATAATGAGACTTGCTTTGTTTAAGCAGTTCTTTCTCTCCCTGTTAAGAAATCTTCAAAATTTATTTTCTAGGCATTGGATTTCCTTAGATCTGAACAAATATTCTCAAAGGTCACTGAGGGAGTCTAAGTATTAATGCTTTTCTAAACTAAATGTGAGCCAATACACTGTTTTTATCAATGCATACCAGGAATTCCTACTTGCAGAGTAGAGCATTGCTGAACTTAAATTTAAATTTCTGACATGCAGGATAAAATCCAAGAAAAACAAATGAACACTGTTGTTACATACTATTATTAAGACAACTATGAATAAAATGATGGGAGAACAACATATTTAAAAGGTACAGTTAGTTCAGCTTTTCCCTGTACTGTCAATTTCCTATATTAAGGAATCCTACTGGATTCCTTAATCCAGCAATAAGGTAGAGATTTCTTTTTGATCCCCCAAAACCCAGGGTAAGATCAGTCTGTCTAAAGTAGTACCTGGCCATTTCAGAGCACAGATTAAGAAAAATTTATAGTTTAGGCATGGCAGCCATTAAAGAGCTTTTTAGTACCTCTGTAGGTAGAGGTAAAATATGGTTTTTAGCTCTACATGAAAAAGGCTGATCTTCGTTTTGTTTTTTCTCCTTACTATTCAGAAAGACATGTTGTAACCAAAGAGAAAGTGCAGCCTAGCCTAGACAGTGGATATGAGAGGATTGACTTCAATTACAGAGATGAAACTAAACCAATAAAAGTATTCCCTTTTTTTTGTCACATTAAAAAGTATATGAGAAAACTTCACTTTTCCTGTGTTATCATCTGTGATGTACTTTAAAGATTTCTTAGCTTCTCCTCTGGTTTGGCACAAATCACAGTTGTAATTAAGGGCTGAAATCTGGGCCAAAGAATTGCTGACATTTGAATTTGGTTCCTTCATAATCGATAAAGGTGTTTTAGCTTATATTGCTGTGTAAGTCTCTGAGAAAATTTACCTACTGAAATGTTTTTGTTTGGAGAAAGTGGATAAATGCTGTCACTAATCTAGTTCTCTTTTTTTGTGTTTTTTAGGGTAAATACATAGTCTGCATAGACCCTCTAGATGGTTCGTCAAACATTGACTGTCTTGTTTCCATTGGGACCATCTTTGCAATTTATAGAAAGGTAAAATTCTTTCATGTAGGATAGGAAAAACTATTATTGTGCAGCTTTTGGTGAAATAAAATTACATGGGAAGACAATAAAATCTAACTAAACTTGTTTGCGAAAGAGACTCAGGGCCAGCATTAAGTTAGATCTGGTATTTCACAGACACATGAATTTGAATTTGAATTAGTCTCTTAGAAGAAGAAGAACCTATGTGTACATGGAAGCCTAGCTAATATTTAATTAGCCAGCTAATGAAATTACCCCTTGGAAAAGATCATGTCTTAAGTTTCATGAATATTTGTGTTGAGGCAAAATACCAGGTGGTTGTCATCTACTTGGGGAATGTGCTTTCAGGTTTTCTTGTTCTCTGTGCTAATAGTTCTGTTGGCCTGAGGACAGGCTTCAAAAACAAACCAGAGCTGAAACATGTCATATGCATTTGAAGTGTCTAATTCACTCTGAAAGGCAGAAACGCAGTCTGAAGGAGGTTGAAATACCAGACTTACAGGTCACAACATGGGGGAAAAAGCAAATCAGATAAAACACACCCAACTGTCCATTTTAGTCATCTTTTGTATGTTGTCATATATCCCAAAGTAGCTATTTTCAAATTCATTTTTTGTGTGAAGCAAAAGAAAATAAAAAAATCCCAAGTACTTTTGATCAACTTTGAACTCCATGAGTCACGTTTCATTTCTTTTCAACTGTGCCTCTGAGTTTTCCTCTGAGCTGTGTTCATCATCACTTACAAGGAGGTGCATAGCTCTTTATTATCTCCTTAATCCTTTCCTGCTTCCTGCATTCCTGCTAGGCTTAGTTAGAAGTGCACTTCTAGATCGATGTGTTTGTATCCTATGTATAATTTGTATTAGTGCATCCAGTAGGAATCTTAGTTGAGGATCATGGAAACATTTGTGCCACCACATGGCATGGATATAGAGCAGAAGACTGTCCCTATCCCAGAGTCCTGTCATGTACCAGCAGTAGAAATGAAGTAAAATTGACCATACTCTTTCTTGTTCTAGGTGTCTCCTGATGAACCTTCTGCGAAAGATGCTTTGCAGCCTGGACGCAATCTCGTGGCAGCTGGCTATGCACTCTATGGGAGTGCCACCATGCTGGTGCTGGCAACTTCTGCTGGAGGTGTCAACTGTTTCATGCTGGATCCGGTGAGAATATCTTCTCTTTCTTTGTTTCTGTGTTAGGGATTGACAGGTACTGTCTACAAGAACTGTCTGACCCCAGGAAAATCAACAAAAGGAGCAATTTTCAAGGTAGCGTGAATAAATGGAGTACAAATGTACTTGTACTTATAACCCACCAGCAATAAAGTCACGAGACTTGCATTCCACCTGCCTGATGCAGAGGTGCCATGTGTGACTGAACAACAGGAAGACAGCCGAGTCAGCAGAGCAAATACACAGCATGTGCAACCATGTGATATTTAAAATAAGCAGTTTTCTGCAGTACAAAATACTCTTTAAGTCTTAATTTTCTTTTCCTTAATGCTAGGACCTTAGTAAACCAGAGGAGCATAAATATTTAACCATCTTTCTGTATTTTGAGATCCCACCATGATATGTAAAAGAGTAAGTGATGTGAATGGGTGATGTGATCTTCTAGCATGCATTTGCCGTGAGTTTTAAAACAAAAGTCATGTTGATCACAGCAGAAAGTAGTTTGCTTTAGAGGCCTGTTTCTTTGTGATCAGTCAGGGTGCCACCTGCTAGTCTTAAATTTTTATGACCTGCACTGATCAAGCTGCGGGAAATATAACTTTGTACTCTCTGTTTAGTAGCAGCTTAAATATATGCATATGTTTTTGACTTTGTTCAAGTAACAGATCTGACTTTGAGTATGCATGAATGTTATTTCATTTGCTCTTAGCACTAACTTGGAAAATTACTTTAGAGAAAACTAAACAGACCAGCCCTTGGTCACATACTTCCTGTTGGCCCAAGCAAAAAAGAACTGGAGTATCTGCAGCAATTTGAAGATGTTTATGCATGGTTCAGCCAGCACTCTCAGTTTCCAAACTCCCAGGAGTTCTGAAACTACTTATATTGTTCTAAGTCTAACCGAATAATGGAGAGATAAAGAAATTTACAAGTAGCATTTTTTGGGTGTAGAAAATAGAGAATGCTTGGAATGGTAGTATGAGGAAGCTTGTATGATGACAGGGTTCATGCTCTCTCTGTTTATGTATAAACAAAATACCTTGCATGTAGACTGCAAAGACTACTTTTTTTGTAGGTACTGAATTATTTAAAAAATTGACAGTGGTAGTAAGTTTTTATTAAATTGTGCATGTTATTGGATTTTGCCTTGGTTTGCAAATAAGTGAGCAATTAATGTTAACAAATATTTTTCTTTCTTATTTATAGGCAATTGGAGAATTTATTTTGGTGGAAAGAGATGTGAAAATCAAAAAGAAGGGAAATATCTACAGTCTCAATGAAGGCTATGCTAAATATTTTGATCCTGCCATCACAGAGTATCTCAAAAAGAAGAAATTCCCTGAGGTAAAAGATCCTGTTTCAGAGAAACTCTCTGATGACAAACACCATTAATGATTTCCACCTCATCAATCACTCATTCTCTCATGAACTGTTCAGAGCTTGTTTTCCTTTCCTATCTATTTAAAATATAACTTGATGTACGATTGCTAATGCGAGCAACAGTTGATATAACCAGATATTTCAGCATTCTCCAATACTGCACTGCGCCTCTTTTGCATTTTTTTATTTTCTTCCTTTTTTCTTTGTTTGAATCTTTTTTCAAATCTTTTTTCCTGAATGAGGATCTGAGTAATGGTGCTGGAGGCAAAACTGGGCATTTGGTAATCAAGTAGAGAGAAAATCTTGTCTGGTGATGAAGAAATTTGATCAATACGTGTTGCATTGCTGCTTCCTCACTGCAACATCTGAGTGGCTGGAGAGCAGCATGGAGATGGCAGTGGGTCATTGTGCACTGGTAACACGAGCTGTGTCCTCGGAGAGCCTCTCTCTTGAAAATCTAGTGAAGTTTCGAGGCCTGCTTTGTGTTTGTGCTACTTCCTGGTGTCAGGAGGCCCAAAGCTCCAAGGAGTGCCCATGAAGGCACTCTTACTTACACATTTCATCACTGAAGTTATTACACTGGCAATGACATGTGAACACCTACTTTTGTCAGGTGTTGGTGTCCCATCTTGACTTCCTGATCTTGCTTTGAAAGAGGATTGATGTTTTCATCATTTATCTTTCCAGGCTTAAGCTGTTGTTTATGTAGATGTTAAGATGTAGTCCAGGGAGCAGAATAAGGAAGTAACATCAGAAGTCAACTATTAACTTATTCTTAACAAAAAATTGGAGAAGCTGGCAAAAATGGTTGGAAGAAGTATTAAAGATCACTTCTTTTGCTCTTTGATTATTTTTCTGCTAGAAAAGACAAGCCCCCAGTATAAATTACTAGCACTTGAGTTTTTGCTACTGGAAAAGTAGTGTTTTCCAAGTGTTAGAGCCAGTGGAGAGTTGGGATACATTTTCTGGTTTTGGTACTACTGCTTATCTATGCTGAAGTCTTCTGTCACTC
This sequence comes from Melospiza melodia melodia, assembly GCF_035770615.1. Lineage (NCBI taxonomy): Eukaryota > Metazoa > Chordata > Aves > Passeriformes > Passerellidae > Melospiza > Melospiza melodia. Next base: position 55,850,633 of record NC_086226.1, on the reverse strand, counting down.
CTTTTCCTTGGATTTTCCTAGTTAGGAAATGAAGAGGATACTGACACACTCTGCAAAACTACTTTGAGTATTATCAATGAAGCAGGACATGGAGATGAAAGATGCTAGGACTGCTAAAGGGGCATGTGGGGGAGGTTGACCTGGTGTGCTGTCCAGTTACTTTTATTGGAATGTTTTTCTGTAGGATGGCAGTTCACCATATGGTGGGAGGTACGTAGGATCTATGGTGGCAGATGTGCATCGCACACTAGTGTATGGAGGAATCTTTCTGTATCCTGCTAACTCCAAAAGTCCCAAAGGAAAGGTAAGCCTGAATAAGCCCAGTTATAGAAAATATTTCATTACCTAGGCATTTCACTATCAAGATCAATATTTTGATTACAGAGCCTGTGGTCTGTAACTTGGTAGCTTGTATTTCTTGTGTGTGGGGATATGGCCATCCCTTGCACGCTGTCACAAGGGACAGCAGCCTGTTGTCAGACACCTATTCTAGGGCTGCTACTCACCCGTTTCAACTGCAGTCACTTCTCTTTCTTTGCCTGCAAATATATCCACTGGAACATACCAGGGGTGGGCTGCTCAAACAGGCTCCCCTGCACCATATCAGCTAAAACTGGTGGTTCTGGTCCCAGCTGAGTAGAACATTACAAAGCAAAGAATCCACATTGCCCTGAGATTTCTAGCACAAGGTAGTTTGTAAGAAGCCTAAATGTAGTTGACCCACTGGGAGAAGAGAAAACCGTCTGCATCTTGTGTGTGGACGTCATCTGGAGGAACTGTGCCTGGCTGCATCTGCCAGGACAATGGTCAGTCAGGGAAGATCACGCACTTACAGGCTGACAAGGGGACTGTTTATTCAGCAAAGACCTTTGATCTGTTTTGTAATTCTCCGTAAAATATTGCCTCAGGTTGCAGATAAGATACAGTTATTCATTAGAGAAACCTAGTGGCAAGCTCAGAGCTCATGTTTTTATTTTCACACAGTTCTATGTGGGTCTGCCTCATTAACAATTGTGTCTTAACATACAAGCTTTATCTCTCTATAGATAGCACAATGCCAACATGGGCTATGGAGAAAGCGCTCAGATTGGGGAAAATCCAGCCTTCACTGTGTTTTTGAAAGGAAAATCCACACAATTTCATTGTTGCATCAATGTTTATATGCAATAAAGAGTACTTGGAATATTGATTGGTTTAAGATTGTATGCCAAATATATTTGCATGTCATGTTTTTTGGCATTGCCTGGCCTGACTTCTGCAATTTTGACTTTTTGTCTTCTAGCTGAGACTGCTCTACGAATGCAATCCTATGGCTTTTGTTATTGAGAAGGCTGGGGGCATAGCTACAACTGGTCATCAAGCTGTACTAGATATAGTGCCTGAGGATATCCACCAAAGAGTGCCTGTTGTCTTGGGGTCTCCTGATGATGTGAAGGAGTACCTTGAGATAGTCAAGAAACATTCAGCTAAGTAAACAAAGCTTGCTGAATTCACTGTGCACAGGGGATAAAATGTCTTACAGCTGAACCAAAAAATATGCTGCAGCACTGTGAGATTGAGCTGTCTGACTTCTGTAGCAAAAGAGCAAATGAGCCGTATTTTCATAAGATTTTTTTAAAGTGAAATCTTGTGCAACTGCATTGTGCAATGAAAGGCATTAAAAGATTGCATAAAAGGAAGCATTAAAATTAAAGCAATGGAAAAATATGTTTTCTTTTTCATTTATCATTTGTGATTACAGAAGAGCCACATGTACTGCAAGGAAATACTGTGGTGCATTCAATATCTAGGGGAAAGAATCTCTCTCAGACAAGTTACAGACTATCAGAATACAGCTAACTCTGTCCTCTTTTAAAAGTCCTGGGAAGAAGACTCAGCAGCCTCTTACAGTGAGTGACTTTTCCTGACCAGTGTCTACACTGCAGCAGTTGTTCACTGAACTTAAGTCTGGGGTTACTCTGATGGAGAATTAGTGTCTGTGAAACATGGGCAGTAGCATATGTTAATTCTGACACATGATGTTAGACTCTATCAGATCCAGTTACACAAGGATGGAAAATGACATGTTAGTGTGGAGGGGTTGTAATGGGATAAAGAGTATGTGTAGACAGCTCGTACATACAGATTCTTCTGTGATGACTATCTGACTATCTTTGCCAAAAGTAACCTCCTTACTTGATGAAAACATGAACTTTTGTATTGCTAGCAACCTCCACCAGATGTTCTTTGTGTTATTTTGGGAGGTGCAAAGATCCCCCCAAAGCATACTGACATTTAATATGCTCACTCAGGGCATGCTGCTGGTGAGAGCATGCTAGTGCTTGGGAGCTGGATGGGCTGTCCAGCACTGTGTGGATGCAGTTTTTGAGTCTATTAAAATCAGCAAATCTTTGGTATTTCTCACTGCCCACTTGCCTTCCCCAAACTCAAAGTAAGGATCATGTGGGTGTTTCTGTGGGTGAACTGCCACCGTACGTTCACTCAGTTCATGGTCTGGGAGGTCCTGTCTAGGGGTGCCATGAGCTTCAAACCTGCCTGTATCAGTGCAGATGGCCTGACTGAGCGTGGTTCTTCTTGTGAAACAAGAGAGAGGTATGGGGAAGCTGAAATCCAGGGTGCAAGGGCATACTCTGTGAGGGCTCAGACAGACAAAAACCTGAGGACCCTCGTTCTGACACGTCATGCTGGGGCATTTGGAGTCATACGGGCAAACCTTAGACAGTTGTACATATGCATCTGTTCTCCAAATTGATGGGACAGGATGTTTCTGTCAAGGACTGAATGGCCTAGTTTCTACTGAAAATGTCAATTCTAATGAGGCTTTGCTAGTGGAGACAACTTTCAGGGACCTGAGCCCTTAAAAGGCTGTGAGAGTGCCGGCAGCAGTCAGTTTGGACTACAGTGCCTCGGTGGTCATGACTCAGCAGACAGAATCCACAGCAGTGATTTTTGCCTGCTTACCAGATTTCCTTGTCTGTATTCCGCCCTCAATCTTTACAGGAATCCTGGACTGCATATATCTATTTTTAATACACCCTTCTGACAGCATGTAAAGGTTATAGGAGGAAAGTCAATACTGTCCGTGCTTGCTGGGTCAGTACTCAGTGGTTTGGTTTTGCCTGTGGGCTGACATTTCATACTTAGCAATTTATCTATTGTGAGATGGGTTTATCTTCTAATCAGTAATATGTAAGCCCATATTTGAAAAACATCTCTGTCTAGCCACCAGTGGGAAAACTACTTAGCAATCTCCTTCCATATCCCCCTTTCCAGAGTTCTCCCTCCTGTCAGTGCAGAGCTGGAAGGTGGATTTGTCACAGGGTCTGCTGTCAGCCCCCACAGCACTTTTACCCACTGCCCTCCTCAGTGGCTGCATTGTGCCCTTTGGTGAAAGGTCGCTGGCTCCAGTTTCAGCTGGCGCCATCCAAGCAACTAACATTTCATATCAATTAGAAAAGGTGTCACCTTTAAGGCTCAAGACTGGCCCATGCACCAGTGCAAGTGGGAATAATCCCCAAGAGCTCTTTATATTAAAGGGCAAGTCTCCCAGATCTGTCAAATCAAGCTGTTTATTTTTTTGGCCTTCCTATATTATTCCAACCCTTGTACTGAGAAGTTCTCAGGCTTATAGAAAATCATCACACTTTTTTTCCACAATCTGATTTCTCCCCACCTCCATAAAATGGTAATTATTTATATAGCCTAATAATTCCATATAATCATTTGGGTTGCTATGTTTCAGTGGGATCACAGTATTAACGAAACAATAAAAGGTGAAGCTTTCATACAATCCAATCTTGTGCCTTTATCCAGTATTTTTTCTCTTTTTGCTGTGCTGTTGAGTGCAATGTTTATGGAAAGTTTGGTTGAAGAGTTTGTGTTTACATAATAGTGTAAGTTAATTTCTTATTTAAGGACCATTATTTTACCAAAAAAAGGCGGGGGGGGGGGCAAATAGTGGACTTATCAGCTCTGAAAACACTCTTTGAACCGCTAACTCCAAAACAAACTTTCTGTTAGAAGATGATCTGAACTTTGTCTTTTTGACCAGTGTAAAAGATTACTTGGAATCAACAGAATGTCTGCATGTGATGTTTTGACAGAAGTTAGAAGTCATAGGCCAACCCCTACCCCATTTCTTATTTACTATTTTGATTTGGTATGCTCCTGGTATTCCAGAAACACAGCAGAGAGATTTGGCACTAAAAGCATTTTCGTATGGGTCAGGCTGACAGGTGCCATGATGATGAAATAATGTGCAGAATGTAACGGTTGTACTTTAGGCCAGCAGGTATTTTTGCATGTATAACGTGAAACCTTCTTTTGTTGATCCTACCATGTGCTATCCCAAAGCTCCACATATTTTATTTTTGGTTTTCTACACAGTCTGTTCAAAAGAAGAAAGCTTCCTAACCCAGCAGAACATGCTGTGTAACTTTTGTCTCGTGATGTGACCAGTACATTTAACTATATGTTGTAGTAGAAAAGAGAAATCTTCAAGATTTCTTTCTTCTTCAACCATTGCTATAGAGGATGCAGTATAAAACCTGCCTGTTGCTCCACCAGAGCAACTTCACTCACCAGTTCTTTCTCCACCTTGGAACAGGACTGGAAAAATATCTCCAAAGCTAAGCACATGGGTTGGAAGCAGCACTGAACTCTGTCTTTCTGCTTGTGGCTAGTGTTCAGTGCTGTCGATCTCTAAAACCCTTTCTTGCAGATGATTTCAAAGTAGAAAACCTTAGCATTCAAATCCCTTTAAAAACCCTACAAATAATGTATTTTTGTCATTAGATGAAGAGACACTTCTAGGAAAATCTGAATAAATGCTTCAGCTGAAGTTCCTATTAACAAAAACACATTAGGTATATGTTTTGATACAGAATTTTGTTTCTGTCTTCCTGGCAAGATTTTAGTGCAGCAATTTATTAAAGGAATAACAGTGAAACTTAATAAAATTTTTCTGCTGTTACTCCAGCTTTTCTTGTTTTGCTGGTGGGCTTTCCATATCTTCTACTTTAAAATAAGAGTGCTGCTAATAAGTAAAATGAAGGCTACAGCATGTAACAGCATATAGTTTCTCTTACTGCCTAGTCAGAATGGGAAGACAGTGCTGTAATTGAAATCCATAACTCCAGCATTCCGACAGCATGTATGTAATGCAAAATCTAATACATTACTTGGAGAGTTTCTGCCTACCTTCACTTGGCATCATGTGCTCCTAGCATATTGCTTGTAAGGAGTTACTGGCAGCATAATTGCAAATTTGGACATACCTAGATTTGCATAGTGCACTACAATATGAAAGCCAACATAAAATTTCATTTTGTGAGTTATGCCATTGATATGCTTCAATCAGAAAGCCTTATTTGTAAATTATTTAAGATATAATTACTTTGTAACTAGTCAAGCCACAGCTAACCAATACTTCTCATTCATTCAAGCGCTATAACATTACAAACAACCCAGACCAGGAATTAAATCATTAAAATAGAACTGCAGCAGACCAACTGGCAACATAAAACACTTTAAAAAACGCATGTCTCAATGCACACCTTCAAAACCCTCCTTCAGGGTGGAGGCCAAAAGAGAGTGAAAAAACAGGACTTATGGGAAGGGAACTTCACTGTCTGGAGTCACAGTGCTGTGGGACACTGTGGCACATATGGTTACTGGTGTCTGGTGCTTTCATTTCTGGTGCCTTGTAAACACAGCCCTGGCTATGCTGAACCCATTGCTGAACAGGATCTACAGGAAAGCCATTTCCAAGAACGCAGACAGTGAGAGTTTTGCATTATAATCAGTCTGATGTACAGTGAGAATATGTAGCTAGATCTGCACAGAGCTAATTTCAGCACAGGGGAAGCCCAGACGAGCAGTAGTTGCTCAGCTATAGTCCTGTCTCAGGCTCCTTTCCTGCACCCAGTGGAGACGTGGAGCCAGCCTGGGTTGCAGTTATTCTGAGCACTCAATCACATGGTCTCAGAAACATCTTAATAAATTCTGACCAGCCACAGAGCCAAACACAGCTTTGCCTCAAAATAAAACAGCTGCCCAGGATCTCAATACGGCAAGAGAGCATTTTGTCCAGCTGAGAAGGAGCTCTGGTACCCCGCAAAAATGACGGACAAAAGCCCCTTCGAGACGGATATGCTGACCCTGACGCGGTTTGTGATGGAGAAGGGACGCCGCGTGAAGGGAGCAACGGGGGAGCTGACGCAGCTGCTCAACTCCATGCTGACTGCCATAAAGGCCATCTCTGCTGCTGTCAGAAAGGCAGGCCTTGCCCACATGTGAGTCCTACCTTGCACTACCGGGAGGAAGAGGAGGCAGAGAGATAGCAACTGGCATAGCAAGGCTGGGGAGTGGGCAGAGATTCATAAATACCTTGGAAGTGTCTTTTTTAAGCTGAGTAAGGTCAGAGTTTGGATTATCAAGAGTGGGAAGCAGGAGAGCTTTCTTTCTGGAGTATTCTAATATTGGGTGCAAGATAGACATTTAAGCTAACTGCTGTTCTGTAATATTTTACTCTAAAAATGTAAGTCAGAACAGAACTTCAATGCACTGCTCACCTTGTTATCTCTTGCACTTGTTGAAACTGATCTATTTTTATATCTACTGTGAATTTGCTAAAAATCACACCATTATATTTTTAATGCAGAATATCTCACTGTGATATGTTCTGCTAGCATCCAAGCCCTCTGCTGAACTGTACGAGTCAGGGCTTGGCTTATCTTGGGAAGCTGATTTTCTGCCTGTCTGCTGAATAAGCAATGCTCTAAAGCAACAGCCCTGAGAGAAGCCCCATGCACTGCTGTGCCTGGCTGCATTTCTCTTTTCATCCTCAAGCAGTATCCCACGTGTAGGGTTGCAGGCAGGAGGTCTCAAAAGGCCCTCTAGGAAAACCAAACATAACAATTTGGCATCTAGTGCTTTTGCAGATAGAATAAAAAATGGCCTTACCAAAACCTTGAATGTACTGAGCTGTTCCACATGGACAAGTGCAATAGACATCAGTCTAAGTCTTTTAATGCTGATCTATCTGAAAGGGTTCAGAGATATGGAATGCCCTAATAAAACTGTGTGTTTCAAATAGAAAGTTCTTGATATGTATCAAAAGATATTTTTCTGAACATGCTTTAGTATGTACTTACACCTGCATGCATGAAAGAGACCAGGAATATATTTGTGAAAGGAAGACAACATTTATTATTTGTTTAGGGACTTTGGATTTTCTTTCCTTCCACAGAAACACCAAAATGTGTGATCCTAGGAGTTGGGGGGGGATTTTGTGCTTCTGTTGATTATTTGGTCAAAGTCCTATATCATCTTGGCAAATCATGAATTCAATGTCTCAGAACTATTGCACTCACTTTATAGTGCCTAGAGAGGACATGAGACATACTCAAAGTGAACCACAGTTTCAGTCTCCTATGCTCTTACTTTTAAATTATGTTTTGTCTCCTAGTTTCCTTACTAGGTGAAACTGAGCAATTTTGCCTCCTTGACTTAAAGGAAGAGTTTACCTTATATAATTTTTATTTTTATGTAGACAATCTTTGAAATAGTTTGTAACAGCAGAGAAACTGATAGGCTATTGGTGGAATAGCCTCTAATAATAACAATAGTAATCCTTCTTCCCCTTCAGAAAAAAAGCGAAAGCATACATTACATTAAGGAGAAAATGTTTCTTTTTATGAACAAAAAGCTTCAGATGTTGTCTCAGAAATATCTAAAGTATCCAAACATACAAATTAGTAATTTCCACCATTCAAATTACTGAAATTAACCATGGAATTTCAGGGATTCCCATGGCAAACTTTCAACCACTGTGAAAGTGGCTTGCATTCATCTGCATTTGTGCAGTTAAAGAGCCCTGATTTTTCTACTTCCTCCAAATAGGAGACTGTAAGTGTCTTCTTTAATGTTAAAGCACTAAGCATGACAGATTTTAAATTCAAAAGTGAAGAACTTTTTCCAAGTCATAGACTTGAGCTCTTGAGCTGTGATTGTGCCTGAAAACACACTAACTGGAGAGTAGGCACTTACCATTCCCTGAAAATCATAGTCCTTTTCAAAACCTTAAATTTGGCACCCAAAAATAAAATATCCCAAACACTCAATACGGCTGAAAGGCACAGGCAGCTTTGAGAAAGACAAAAGACCTACTCCATTCCCAGCTCAGGCCTGCCACTGACCAATATCATTCTATGGACTAATTACTTTCTTCTTTCTCCTCCCCTCTTTCCCACATCCATCCCCACTCCACCACCACCCCTCCCCTTCCCCCACACTCCCCGAAATACCCCATTTAATTTCCCTTAATGAATAAAAAAAGCTGTAGCTTTTTCCTGTATGGTTTTTGTAGTTTTTAAGAAGCCCAGAACATGCACAATGGGCCTCAACAGCGCTTCTTCAACTGGAAGTCTCAGAAACATATATACTACTATACCATGTTATTAGCATATTGCTAAAATCAGGATAGGGAAAAGTGTCATCCTAACTCAGCTGAGGATCACCAAATAAAACAGACCTTGATCCAGAGATACGGTTCTATCTGGCAAATTCCCCGGGGATGCCTTTAAAGTTCTGATTTGGGGCTGGCAGGGTGAATGTGGGTTAAAGGACCACCATGGAGCTCTGAGCAGCTAGTGACAGAAAATATTGCAGATGCTCACTGCACTTTCTGCTTCCTCAAAACTGCAGCCAGCTGCTTCATGGGGCTGCTGGGGAAGGCTGGTACTCACCACCTGGGCTGTGGGCTCTGCTTCTGGCCTGGGGAACATCTACACAGAAACAAAAGGACCCAGGTAAGGCCTCAAAGCACATGCTTTTATTTTCTACAGCAGCAACAGTCTTACAATGCACCTCAGCTGTGTCATCCAAAGATTGTCTAAAGGTGTAGGAATATAAGATGAAGGAATAACCTTGACTTGTTGAGGTGTTTTTTTGTAAAAACCTGTAATGTTTGCCTCCTTCAGGTTTCTTGTCATTGTTACTCTTCTGTAGGTTTGGTATAGCTGGCACTGTGAATGTGACAGGTGATGAAGTGAAGAAGCTGGATGTGTTATCCAACTCCCTGGTGATTAACATGCTCCAGTCCTCCTACAGCACCTGTGTCCTGGTCACGGAGGAGAACAAGGAGGCCATCATCACCCCGAAAGACAAGCGGGTCTGTGCAGCTCCGGCATTCAGGGGGGTTGTCGGCTCAGGCAGCAGCAGGTGGCACTCTTGCTTCAAGTATGAAACCTGGCCCTGGCCCCCAAACCCAACCCTTCCCGCGGGAATTCAGAAAATTTGCGCCGTTTCTGCGTTGTTTTGATTAATAACTGTAGTGGGTGGGATGATTTCAACAGCTAAAAGAGATGTGGAGAGTAAAATTATTATTAAAGTTTTGTGAAGGGGGGGAGAATAATTATTTTTAAGCTTGTTAACACATCCCAAATCTCAGGTGGAAGTGTACTATTACATTCCCTGACCGCTGGTGCGATGGTTTTGGATTACACTAGTATTTAGAAAGATAAAATGAGATGAGAAGCTGGCAGAACGGAGTGTTATGTTACATATTCAAAGGAAACACCTGACTGCTTCATCAGGCTTCCCCCTGGAGGGGATCCTATTACAGCGAGTTACTGTTCATGCTGATGTAACCTGCCCTTTCCCGAAGATTTTTCTCTTTCTGCCTTCTTGCCCTCAAACCTCACAACACAGAGAAATCCTCTCATTCACAGTAAAAGTAGCAAAAGAAAACATATTCATTAGAGGAAGATGCTTGCTTCCAAAATGCGTCAATCCTTTTGCTTTAAAACAACTTCTTGCCCTGCTTGGCAGCTCCTCTGTAACATCCATTTGTGCTGTCTGTAACATCCATTTGTGCTGTCTGAGCAGAAACATGTCCTCTCCAATTTCTCTGGCAGGCCCTTGGGGAGTCGGTGTTGTGCTGCAGGGCCAGCTGGGTTAGCAGTGCAGCCTTCTCTGACGAGCTGTATCAGGCACAATTGGAGGGCTAAATGCAGACATAAAAACATGGGAGTTTTCAAGTAAAAGGAAGTAATAATACCAAGCAACTTACCATTAAATGGTTCCCTTGCCGCTTCTGTTTTAGGGTAAATATGTGGTGTGCTTTGACCCCCTTGACGGTTCATCCAATATAGACTGCTTGGCACCAATAGGAACAATTTTTGCTATCTACAAAAAGGTAAGAGGAGCAAATCACACATGGCATGATTTGCTTGGTGAAAGCAAAATGTCTTGAGTTCATCACGTTGCCTAGTTTCTTTCCATGGTCCCTTAGGTGTCTCTGGGCAAAAGGGAGCCTTAGAAAGGATAGACAAACACTTCCATATTCATGTGTGCTAAAATGCTGCCTGAATTCACTGTAAGGGGACACCCAGCCCCATGAAATTGTTAGGTGACAGCACTTCCTTCCTCAGCACACAAAGGCACTTGACTAACGTGATCTCACCCCCAGGGCAGCTGGTTAGCTCCTTCAGTGATGCTTGACTCAGCCTTAGGTGCCGAGGAATGGCAGTGTTTGTCCTCCCGGACACGCACTGCGGGCGGCTGGCAGCCCTGGACTGGACTGTGCGGCCTGCCAGAGCCAGCTGCCGTGCCTGCCATGGACGGGACCATGCAGCCTGCCAGAGCCCGCTGCCGTGCCTGCCATGGACGGGACCATGCAGCCTGCCAGAGCCCGCTGCCGTGCCTGCCATGGACGGGACCATGCAGCCTGCCAGAGCCAGCTGCCGTGCCTGCCATGGACGGGACCATGCAGCCTGCCAGAGCCAGCTGCCGTGCCTGCCATGGACGGGACCATGCAGCCTGCCAGAGCCCGCTGCCGTGCCTGCCATGGACGGGACCATGCAGCCTGCCAGAGCCAGCTGCCGTGCCTGCCATGGACGGGGCCGTGCGGCCTGCCAGAGCCCGCTGCCGTGCCTGCCATGGACGGGACCATGCAGCCTGCCAGAGCCCGCTGCCGTGCCTGCCATGGACGGGACCATGCAGCCTGCCAGAGCCAGCTGCCGTGCCTGCCATGGACGGGGCCGTGCGGCCTGCCAGAGCCTGCTGCCGTGCCTGCCATGGACGGGGCCGTGCGGCCTGCCAGAGCCCGCTGCTGTGCCTGCCATGGACGGGACCATGCAGCCTGCCAGAGCCCGCTGCCGTGCCTGCCATGGACGGGGCCGTGCGGCCTGCCAGAGCCCGCTGCTGTGCCTGCCATGGACGGGAGTCCGTGAGCATGGAAACGCTGGTGGCTGGAGGAAGCATTCACCTACAGTCATCGGGCCCGGTAGCATGTCTGCTCCCCTATGGCTGCACAGTACAGCAGCAAACACTGAGAGCTCCAGTCATGCCAAGTCTTGTGATTTGTTTGCTAATCTCCCAGCAGTTGGTGTTTTTTCTAAAGCCTGAGCTCACAGTCATATGACTGTGGGAGACCCTCAGTCATTGCTATTGTGAAACAACAGTTTACAGTACTTCTGACTTCAAAGAAGTCGTTGCAGACTCAGATGTTACACTTCAAGCGAATGAAGATATGTTTTCTAAGTCTGTCTCCTTTTAGCTCATAATTTTCAGCTGGTTAGTCCTTGGTTTTTACATTTCTTGTAGGTAATACAATAGTCATTACTGTTGAGAATATGCATCTACTAGTGAATCAAATTGTTATGACACAAGCCAAGAGGGTTGTGGCACAAGCCCTGGAATTTGGCCGTCCACACTGTTAATGGTTAGTGCAAACCTACACCACGGATGCCGTGCAGGCCAGACAGCACTGAGATGGTGCCTGGGTATGATTTTTGAAAGAGCATTCCTGGGACTACCTCCAGTACCATGCAGTTTCTTGCTTTTTACAGGGAAAAGATCTTATCTGTGTTCATGAAATCCATTAAATGTGCTCTAATGTTAAGGGACCTCCACCCTTTTCAGTTATCTCTCCAAAGATACCCTAAAGGACAACAGCATCTCCCAATATTTGCAGTAGACAACAGCTGCATTTTCTTTGAAATTATTAAATAAGAAGTGCTTTGTTGATAGTTACTAAAGGGCAGTGTATAAGAATAAAAGTGAGATGTTCATTCCAGTTGATAAATATCACTTAAGAAAGAGAACATAATTTTAGGCCATTTAAGATTAATGAATAACATTTTTGAAAAGGTAAAATCATTGCGATTCCAAAGGATGAACCTTAGCCTCGAAGATTGAGATAAGCTGATTTTTCTCACTATGTCTCACCTTAATTTCATTTCCAAAGGCACACTTTCCAGGGCAGAAATGTTAGGCTTATTTTAGAAAAAAAAAACAAAACAGATAATAAGCACTCTTATAGAAAGGCCAGACTTGGACAATACATTTCAATCCTGAAAACAGTTGTCTGATTGCTTCCAATCCAGAGCCTCCACCACAGTGGGAGGGACCATTTCATGATGTCACAAAAGCATTCTATCAGTTTTTTAGAAAAATCCATGAGGAAATAAATAGTATCTCAGCTTTATTTAATTTTCCACCTGGCCTTTGCTTTCTGAAACCAGAGTGGTGCAGTTGAAAATCAGAAACACCTGAAAAGTGGGTCTGAGGGAGAAGCCTTGCTGAATCAGAAGGGGATTGGGCAGCTGCTGCCACTGAGCAGGGGGCTCTCAGCTGCCATTGTCAAGATATAGTGACAATAAATGCTTTTCGCTTGGGTTCTTCCCAGGTTTTCATGCCACTGAGCTAAATCTACAATCCTTAATTCATACTGCACAAATATGCTATGAAACTCTCTCGCTTTGTTTCATTTTGGTTTTAATTTGTAACTTTGCCCAATGCTTCTGATGTATTTTATTTGATACCTTTCCTTATTGTGAGGACAGTGTCCTCCCCTTCATGTGGTCCCTCACAGAGAAGGTGTAAGAATTCAGTAAAAACACAAAGGCTACTCATGAAACACATGATACAAAATGGAGACCTGGAAATCAAGTCATTTTAGTGCTGCTGTCAGTGCTGATGAGAATTCCCTTGTGTGATGTCAGGCAAATCACAAACACAAAAAAAATTTAGACCCAGATATCACCTGAGGGTACCCCTGTAGCCAAACACTGCAGCCTTTGTTTCATCTGCCTCACACCAGTTATGAGTTATAGTGACAGAGTCACTATAACTCATTATTTGCAGTCCATCTGTCTATTTTATTGTTTTGCATAAAGGCCTCTAAAGGTATTTCACTACCACCATCATAGTCAAAATATAATGGACAGGAAATCCATCTGTGCACCAGAAAGAAGAGAAAATAGCAATTTTCAGAGTGCACTGCCCATTTTAATTCCCTCGTTTGTTTATCAGTACATGGTACTTGGCAGGACAAAATTCCTGCAGTCCTAACATTGAAGTATCAGCTGATCTGTAGCTTTTTCACATTTTGACTCGCTCTGCAAAATGTTTTCTTTTTTCTTCTTCTTTTTGGAAGCTAGCTCTTGGAAACACAGTTGTGAATAAGGATGAAAAAACAAGTGAACTCAGCCCAACTATACCTTGAGGGAGGAGTTCCCCTGCTTTTTTCAGAATTGTCAAATATATAGTTTCTCAGTCATATTAACATAAAAAATGCATTTAAGAAATAGGACTGAAAAGCTCATCTCAGAAAAAAAATATATTTTAAAACAATATCATATATAACCTAAAGTTGCATGTATTGTATATATACTGTATTCTAGAAAACAAACCACTTTGGTCCATACAAAATTATTTGTTCTTTAATGAGAGGAGCATACAAAAAGCTATGACAACCAAAATATGTTTGAAATTAACTGTCTAAATGAATGTTTAATTCTGCATTTGATCTTGCAAATAATTTGTCTCCTATAGACAACTATTGCTTTTAATGGTGAGATGTATGTACCATAGGGGTGTATTTTTAAAATAGATGAAGTTACCTAGGCCATAATAGTTGGTACTGTAAGGATTGTTTCACAAAGTATTAGCTAATATTAGTCAATTTTTGAAGCTCTGAAATATGCACACAAAAGTTTAAACTAGTCTTCATTATAACCTCCCAGAATAGGCAGCTTGACATAGTTTCGAGGGACTGAGTCCCCCAGTATGTACGAATACATATACAAATATATATACTTACATTTGTACATGCTATATTTCATCTCTTCTCATGAAAAGCTGGTTGTCAACTGGATTTTTTATTTCCACAGAAGGACTTGGCAAAATAGTAATAAAAGGATTTGAGCAAAATACAGTTAAAGACTGTGAGTGAAGTGACTTCGGTAACAAATTCACCTGAAAAAGAAAACTTTTTGATGTGATATTGCTATCTTTGTGTACCAAGAAGGTGTTGTTTTAGTGTCCCACATCTCAGCTTTCCTTCAGGTGTGGGCATACAACGATGAATGGGAACACCTTACTAGGACCCTAATGGGCAAACATCTTATTTTCTACACAAGACAGTCTTCATGGATTTTAATTTTTTTCAACCAAATATTCAGGGCTAGACTTGCTGTTTCTATTTAGTTGCTACTCAATCTAAATAAGCCTAGGCAATCACTGAGAAACTGTCTGAGTTGGGAACAATAAAATACTAAGCCATGGTCTGAAGAAAGGGGAGTGTTTCATTTCAATTCCCCATGGATCACCACCAAAACATCCATACGAGAACCACCGCAACAGATGAACTTTTAAAGAAACATTAATATCAAGCAATCCTGGCCCATTCTGTAGCAGCAGGACATGAAGGCTCTAACCAGCCTTCCCAAGTACTGTTGGCTGTCCTTCTTACCCACCCCACCAGACAAACTCTTGTAAGCCATGGCTGAGGCACAGCCCTAGAGCTGGCTGGAAATATTTGCACCTTGTGTGCTTGGGCCACTGTTGCTCCATGATAACCAAAGTGCCAAATCAAAATATGAGTGTCAGAAATTGGTTAAAAACTCGAAGTAAAATGCCACCTGAATGTTCTGTGTAGACTTATAGGTGAGTACCTGCACACGTGCACACTTTACATAACCAAATGCATTTGTTATTTTGTATAAAATATGATGAGCATTTGTACACAATAGATGAACATTTACATTCCTTCAGTTAAGCATCCTTTCACTAGAAGAGACCAATGCAAAAACTTGGTTACATCATGTTGCACCATATACCCTTTTATTCTGTACTATGGGAGCATTTTTTTTGTAATGTTAATTACAGCATTTATCTCTCAGTTATTCCCTCTGAGGGATGTCAGCATCATAGCTTATGTTACATTTACAGAAGATTAGTATCGCTGCTCTGTCTCAGTTTTCTGATGATCCTCAATTAATAGCTGGGGATATAATGCTAAGGGATCAGCTTTGTGGCATGTATCATATTGATTGCATGACATGTATAGAATAACAAACTCTCAACATCCTGTCCCAGCATGTACACGTACCAATACCAAGCTTGCCCTGAACGAGGGGTGGGGGGAGTAACAATCTCTGGTTTTGCTGCTTCAAAGGCCTGCATAGACAGAAAAAGGAAATCTGTCGCACATTATTATTGAAAAGTTGTTTCTATTGTTCAGTATCAGAATTTAACCTTTGGTTCAAATGGTAATTTTTCCTCAGGAAACAGATGATGAGCCCTCTGAAAAAGATGCTTTACAGCCTGGACGCAATATTGTTGCTGCAGGCTATGCCCTGTATGGTAGTGCTACGCTGGTTGCCCTCTCCACAGGGCAAGGAGTGGACTGCTTCATGCTTGATCCGGTACAGTCATGGTGTTAATCACATTGCCACTGTCTTTTAGAGCTCTCTGTGCTCGGTTTTACTTGTTTTTGTTAATCCTTGTCTCTGTAATCTATCCACTTTATGCAATTCTTTTCTCCATATCCTGGATCATCCCACCTTTTCTTTATAAATATTTAATAATATATGAGCATGTTGGCTGCAATACCTGCTTGGCTTTTTCCTACTCAATAGAAGTAAAATCAACTTAAATTCTCTTAAATTAAGTGTCTGAAACCCTCTTCATTCAAACGAACACTTAAAAAATTTTAATTTGTACCGTGTTTTTATCTTCACTTAAAGACTTAAAGGAACCTGTGTTTATTTTCTTCTTGATTTTTCTGTCTGAATAAGAGCATCAATATGTTCACTGTTTAGCCTGAGGCAAGGACCATTTTTTTGATAGCTTGAGCCAAGTGATGTTTCATTTCCTGAGTGCAGTAGAGTTTTATGGCTGTCACCTAAGGTGCGTGCCCAAAAATTTGCAAAAGCACAACACCACCTGTATAATTGAACACGTGCCACTCTTGAATGCCCAGAACACAATGAGTCTTACTGTGGGAATGCTAGGAAGATCATTCATTTGTAAAACCAGAATTAGATGTGGGGAATAACATACTGTGGTCTTTTATGGTTTTGTGGGGTTGTTTTTAATAAAAGGATGAATTATTACCAGAAGTTATTGTAATGTTTGTAAATAGTCTCATTCCAAGTGGAAAGAACTGGGAGATGAACTGCTCTGCTTGAGACAGAGTAAGAGAAGGTGGAAGTTGCAATTAAACTGCAGAGAGCAACAAATGGGTGTAGCTGACCACATTCACATTAGGTTATTTGGACATGGCAGGCAAAAAGAGTCCAGAAGTCAGAAGGCAGTGTCATTTCTTGATTTGCAGTCTTCTCATTTGAGGACAGAGATTCATGATCCATCTGCTTTCAGGGCTGATTTGTGTTCTTTTGCTGGTTTTTCCAATTAGATTTTGTTTGTAGTACTGATGTGACAAGTTTTCATTAAGTTAGTGTAAATTCTGTGCTTTCTGCTCTTTTTGAAATATTGTAAGTTTATACACTACACTGGTACTGAAAGGATCAAACTAGTTCTAGTATTTCTGCCATGTCTAGTGTGACAACTGTTACAGAAAGCTAACAAAATTGTATGCTAATACCTAATTTATCCTGTCCTGCAGGGTCTTGGTGAATTTATTTTGGTGGACAGAGATGTTAAAATCAAGAAGAAGGGGAAGGTATACAGTCTCAACGAAGGTTATGCAAAGTATTTTGATCCTGCAATGACAGAATATTTACAAAAGAAGAAATTCCCTGAGGTAAGAAAATATTAGCACTGTACCCAGCATACCGTGCACTGGCAAGCACTGCATTCCATGCAGTCCTGCCTGATGGAAAAGGATTTGAAGGTCTTCCTGAGTTCAGACCCATGTAACCCTTTCGTAGCAGCTGGTCTATTTTGGATATGTGTGTAATGGAACTTTTTTTTGGCATCCTGACATCTTTTATAACTTAGACTTTCGTAAATAAAATCATAACTTGTTTGTGTGAAGGGAAATGTGCTGGAGAACTAGATCTTTCAACAAAACTCCAGAAATATGCATGCCAAATTTGGGGATACTCTCATTTTCTAGCTTTATCTGAATATGCAGTTCAGTAATGTGTGCAGTTGGGTGTTCAGGGCTCGATTCCATGTGCTGTCCATGTGCTGTATTTGCAGGAATCTGGGTGGCATCATCTTCTCCTTCCTTCACCCTCTTGCATCTGAAAAGTGTAGTATCATTCTTGCACAGTCTACTTGCATCATATAGAGCATGAACAACCTATAGGCTGGGGAGAAAATCTAAACTAATGGTGTGAGGCACAAATTAACTATATTTGGTGGTTAAAAGAGAGATATCCCATGTCTGATGAACTTTCTTGGAGAAAGACATCCCATGTCTGATGAACTTCCTTAGACAAATACAGTTTGGAATTAACTTATCAATGCTAGGAGGACGACACAAGCTCTCAATGTGGAAAACTGGAAGCTCTCTAAAAAGCGTGGCTGTGAAAAGTAATTTATAATGAAATATGGTCATATGGATCAAGTCAGGACTTAATTTGGTTAGGAAGCTGTTTTTAAAACTCTTCCTATTAAAAAAAAAAAGATTATTTTAAAGCTATTAGTTGTCAAGGATACTTGTAATATAGTCTGTGTTAAATAAATGGATTCAGTAAAAACCTCAGGGTGCAGTAAAAGGGAAATATAATGAGAAAGCATTTAAACTGTGGTCCCATGATAAGTTCCTCCTTCTGAGCTAAAAAATCTGGGTTTACCATATCAGCTATAGCTGTAAGACTACTTACTAAATATCAAACCCTCCTTTGCATACTACTCAGATTGTAGCTACAGAGAGTCTAACATCACAGCCTTCTAAAAATATTAACTTTAAATATTTGAGATTATTTTGAGTCTTCAAAGTCTGCATTCAGTTCAGCTGTGAGAGAAGCAGAAGCCCATGACACAACTTTCATACTTCCCTAAATCCAGCTGGGAAAGTGAAGAACATCTGTGCTTCTCACTCTGCTAATGTTATACCAGGCTATGTATTCAGTATCATGCACTAAGACTGGAGTTATTAATTTGTGTTTTTGCAAACCACCAAAGCGTTGTTTAAAGTAAAATTCTTGAACAAATGCATCAACCCCAGGCAATGAGGAGAAGACTGAAGAGATTTCAAACTCAGCGGAAAGACCAGACAGAGGTATTTCCCCACAGGATCAATGAGGACTGCTCTATCATGTGACTTCCTAAATCCTAAAGTTAGGACATACTGGAAAAAACTCATTTGCAAACACTGTTTTATCTCAAATCTGTGCATCATTCGATGCAAGTCTATTGAAATTGTTTGTCTAATGGAAGAGAAGCTGGCAGATATTTTTGTTACTTTAAAGCAAGCACCCTGTGCATGGGTTATTTGGGGCACAGGAAATCTTCTCAGTTGTGCTGAACAATCACATTTTTTGCTGCTCTGGGATGTACAGCTGTCAGCATGAGAAGGGCTGAGGCATGAATGTTATAGCCACAAAGCACAAGGAAGTGCCCTGCCCATCAGAAGCTTGTTATGAAGCTGAGTTTTGGAACCAGCACAACTCAGTTCCTTGATTTGGAAAGGACATAATAGTTGCATTGTGGGGAGGACTAGAGAGGTTTTGTCATTTCTCCTTAGCATGAAATGTGCTTCCTGGCCTCATCTGTAAGGCTACCCAGCTGCAGCCACCTTGGTAATGTCCCTACAGGAGCCAGGTGGAGATTTTCACACTTTCAGTCTCTGTCCCCCTCTCTGCAGCATGCAGAAGGGTAGTGAGGGTGTCTGCTGAATATCCCCTGCCTGTGGCATGAGGAGGAACTGACGTGGGAATGGAGGAACGCCTTCTTATTCAGGCAGATCATTCACCCTATACTCTTCGGGCATCAGTTTTAGCTATCTGTCACATTTTTGCATTTTTCTTCCTTAGATCTTACCTCTATTAACTCCTCTCTGTAGTTCTTGGTCAACATGCTGTTCAGATGACTCTCTGACATTGCCATGAAAAACTGAAAAGTTAAAAATATAACAGGGAATCAAAAGTACCATGCAATCCATAAGATATCCTATGTTATATATCATTGTCATTAGCAACAAAACACTAAAGATCAACCATTTATGAGTAGAGGAGAGATTGCTCCTTACTATCTAACATCAGACAGTTTGGACTACAAAACTGCATTGACTTTCAAATTTTCTTGTAGATCACCATTTACCTAAGGCATCAATTCTGAATAAAAAGCACTAGAAAAATGCTGATGTTCTGCAGGCCAGACTAAGCCTCCTACTACTATCATGTAGTGGGAAACACATGTCTAACCACATCTCTTCTGGTATGAGAGTGAAGCTGATTTTTTATTTAGCATGACAAAATCACACTGCTGCTTAACCAGTTTGAAGAGCAAGCTTCTGTTTGCAAAGTTGCCTGTAATGCAACATGTTTACTCCAGTCTGCAATGCTTAGTGGGCACTGCTGGGCCAAAAACCAACTCTGCACAAATTTTACTACAACTCCTCCCTAAAACGGGTTCTTCCTCCCCCTAGCTTTTTTCTGGCACTGGTAGAATTTGAAATACCCTGTGGACATTGTCACACTTTGCTATGACACCTACTTTTATCTTTGCTTCCTACAGTCAGGCACAAGAGAAATTGAATCTCATCACAGCTTGCTGATGTTGAGAGCTATGCAATTGAGACTCCCTCATTAAGAATTTGTCTCAGCAGTGCCATTAAAAATGGCCTCAACAACACATTTCAGTATGAAGCCCAGCTGTGTCCGAGTGATACAAAAAAACTAGTAAAACTACTATTATTTTGTCACCACGTCTATATGTGGAGTAGGGGATGAAAAAATTTCTTGCCCCCCCCCCCCCGCCCCCCGCAAATCATCATATTTATACAAGAAAAACCTGGTCTTGTTCTGCTGTGGAAGAGCAGGGCTGTCAAAAACAGTAGAAGAAAGAAATGAAAAATTGACTTCTATCAGAATGTGAAGGAAAAAAATCACAGGACCTATCTGTTATGTATCATTTTTGTTCCTTTGAGTCAAGCAAAAAAAGAAAAAGCAGCAGAAGGGGTAAAACAGAGAGTAGACACAAGTTTACTCAACATGGATGCTGACCAAGGGAACATGAAGGATCTCCAGCTCTTTCATTGGCATCAACTAAGCAATCAAAAGTGCTTATTGAGCAAACACAGAGCTTGGCATTAGTGAGGACTTGGGATGAACCTGTCTACCATTTATGCTCTATTATTTTGTTTGAGAAGAACGCCTGGGCAATATGCCAATTCACATACAACACCTATTAACTTTCTTATCTGTAAAAAAATGCATGAGCAACAAAACTGGAGAAACAATAAATAACATTTCACTAACTAAAATGAGTATTTAATCTTCTATGCAGACAGCTGTATGCTAAGGGAAGTAAAAATTTTATTTCAATATGTGGTTCAAGTGATAACCTTATCAGAAGGGAGGAATTTATCTGTATTTTTCTCAGCACAGTCTCAGCACTGTGTCTCTAGCTGGTGAATATCTATCTGGGTAAGAAGCAACTAAAATTGTCAGTGGCATCTCATGCTTAGAGCTTAGAATATCCTGAGTTGGAAGGGAACCCACAAAGCATCCTTTGCATAACACAGTCCATGTAGACATGAATTATGTAAATAATCTGCATGTGAATAGGAAATCTAGCACATTCCAAACCAGTCAGATGATGTGTACACAGGTGGCTCAGCTGTGCAGCTCATGGTCACTAAATTTCATACCTGTGGTTTACAGAGGCCTTATTTGATAATATAATAGAAGCAATCCTTTGCAGTCTGGTTCAGGGGCTGCTTGTTAATATGTTATGGCTTTTTTTGGTGTTTAACAAACTGTTCTTTAGACTCAGTTCATTACCTTTTAAAACCACGAAACAAAGTTCTTCTTTTGATTGTATTTTTAAAGGTAATTTGAGATTATAATCATATCTTTCAGATTTTAACTGAAAACTCACATTTGTCTCTCTTTAATACCTTTTAAGGTGCTTGGTTTTTCCTAATGTCAGGTTTTTACAATTGTGAAGTCACAAGTACAAACAGCTGTGAGATGGAGAAGCTATCATATGAAGCCTAAATATGCAATTATTTGGTATTAGCCATGAAAAACAAGGGAGCAAATACTTTAAAGCTTTGTTGATTTATACCTACAATTAATAGGACCAGATTTAAACAAAACTAAATGTAAAAGCTCTAGGTTGTGCCTTATCCATCAGTCTTTCATAGTTCGCATTATTTTCTTCTGAATTTTTCATAGTTCTTCTTATGTGTGCAACACAAATCATAAAAACCAACATATGTACAGTTAAACAAGGCCTGAAATAGGTCTGTTTTCTAATTTTATTAACAGCTATGTCAAAAATCCAAATCTTATGTTTAGCAGCATAGAGCTTAACTTCCTAGTGTTCTGTTGCTTTATAATATGTAATTTCATGAGATTTTTTTTTCCATTTTAATAGAGGGTAATTATCAATACTTCATAGTCATATTGAAAAATTTGAGAAGATTATCCAATATAGAATTATGTTTTTCTCTATTTTCCTTCCAGTTGTGCATTTTTTCCCCCAGCTTACCTTATGATTTTACAGGGAAAGATGACTAACTTGTGGTGTCTGAAGGTCTTGGAGTTGGCATTGCTGAACAAGTTTTCTATGTATTTTTCTAGATGGAATATCAGTACAGCATGAGCTTTGTAGAAAGTGCTGAGATCTTTTATTAGAAAACTGACCCAGACAGGAAAAAAAACCACACTGAGATCTTTTCAGACTTTTAGCATTGTAATAAAGAACATATATGTCATTAAACATTCATGAAGTTCGGTCTCTAGTAATGTTCTGGGAATATAAAAATTCCTCCTCAGCTTTATTGGAGACAGACTGAGAGACATGAAAAGACCAGCAAAATTATTTTCTTTAAAAGCTTTCCTTTAGTTTACATCTGTATTTTGTATCTCCCCTTCATAAAGGTATAGTGACATGTTAAATTTCTTCAGTGGAGCTTATTTGGTCGACTGTATGTACTTCTATGTGTTCAAGACACCTTGCTTGTCTTCTATATCTTCTACCTACCCATTTTTATGACCAGCAGACCTGAGACTGACATGAATACTTCCTTGATTGACCTTGTTAAAAAGGCCTGTCCTTCAATGACATCAATTTCTAAGCTGAAAGCAAGGAAAATTACATTTATTAATAAATTGTGATCTCCCAAACTAAGCTGCAGAATGAATGCTATGACCAATTTCTCTACCTGACAAATAAGCTGGAAGGTAAAAGTTGGAGTCCTCTTGGAACCATCTGGACATGTAGAGGAGTGAAACCACTCCTCATGCTCTGGCTTAGGAACTGTGAAAGACCAAAAATCAAATTATTTTGACCTTGTTTTGATAAGGTGAAGAAGTTTTCAGTCCCTTGTTTTTCCACAGGATGGGGTTTGATTCCAAATTACAGGCACTCTGGTTTGCATACTGTGAATGCAGCTCTTTAAAACTCTTATCTTTGAACACTGTAGACAATCACATCTTACAAAAGGCTGAGCTCAGGACTGATTTCAGTATTTTGCAGTACCGAATTATGTTGCAGTATCCATAAGCAGCCATTGATTTAAGCAGCTTTGATTCTTGCTTCATACCAAAATTAGATTTTACCACGTTACTAGTTGTCTAGCCAGGTAAACATAGTGCTTTGCTGTATGTTTTTCAGGATGGCAGCTCCCCATACGGTGCCAGGTATGTGGGCTCCATGGTAGCTGATGTTCACCGTACATTGATGTACGGTGGGATCTTCATGTATCCTGCTAATCAGAAGAGTCCTAAAGGAAAGGTATGTAATTTGAATTCCTTTCTGGGGAGCTTAGCCAACCTAATATCTCTGGTATTACCAGAGCAATAGTTTAGATAAATAAACAAATAATAATGTTCCACTGCGGAAAAAATTATTAATGAAAATTACGCTCAGCAATCAAGTTTAGGAAAGAAATTTAGGCAATTGCAAATTTAGGCCAGAAATCTTCCTCTGTGTTTTCATATTATTAAATTCTCAAGTGGTTTTCACCGTAACCAATGACTTAATGATTTTTCTAAAGGTAGTATTTCAGCGCCATAGAAACACATTGAGACACCTGTGCATGGCTGGCAGATACAACACGGGTCTAAGGAAAACCTCTGCACTTTAAACTGGCAGCTAGAGTTATCTCACCTGCCGGTGGGACATGCTCAGCCCCAGAAAGGGTTTTGTCTAATGCTAGAAAAAAAGGTTTTCTTACCTTGTGTTTCCAAAGGACACTTACATCACCAGCTCTGCAAACTCAGGGTTCTACTACCTGGTCAGAAAAGGTGATTATAGTGGAAGGTTGGTTTCATTCAGTATTTTAGGAAAATATGACTTCCTATTTGGACACCAGTACAAAATGCACTGTGACAATGCAGGGCAATGCAATGCAGTCAGTCTTTAAAGAGATGGGCCACGGACCATTGTCAACCTCAACTTCTCTTCTGCAGTATCAAGTACTCTCATTATCAACTTTCTAAACACTTGTTTTTTAAGAGACCTAGTCATACAGATGATGCGTAGACCAGCAGTAACCTCCAGGTCATCATTAGGAAATAAATGTCCTAGTACGTAATAGGTTGGACCTGGTGTTCTGACGCCAAGAATTCTTTCCTGATCTACACCATACTTAAAATCTTCTATTCAAATGATTTTGCATCCATGGCTGGTACATGAAGGAATCCACCTCATCTCCCACACTGGTCTCAGAAAATCCCTATATCTACTGTCTTTAGGGAGAGAGGACTACTGGTTTCATCATGGTGAGCTTGTATTTACCAAAATACCAGCAGATCCAAATGGTCTTCAAAGTAAAACCAGGAAAATAGTTATCTTCAACATATACAACCAAAAATGTCTGCATGTTAGTCCAGGCAAAAATTATTTAAATTTTTGAATCACCATCCCATAGGAAAAAAACCCAAAACACCACTACAAAAAGCCCTCACTAAATGATGTGGATCTGTTTGTACATAGGAGAAAGAGACAAAAAAGGAATTTGCTGTATGTGAAAAAAGTGAGTTTGCTGACTGGCCTCCTCAAATGAAACCTTTTGTTTTGAAATCTGTACTAAACCATTGTTGAAAAGAGAGAATGAAAAACAGGACAAAAGTACAAAGGAACAAAGCACTTACATAACTTTATAGAAATAAACGTTTCCACAGAGTTAACCCACATTTATTATTTGATTGCTCTGGCTTGAACTGCCACAGTAAAGAGAGTAATGGAAGAAGCAAAACATGCTGTCATTAAAAATAAGTTTTCTTTCTGTCTCAGAGTGCAGGTGTATATAGTTCTTTTCATATGTATCTTTTCTTATTGGAGAAATAATACTCTTGTGGCAAGTGCCCTGATCATCTCTCTCCTGAAAGACAGTCTATGCACTTGGTTAAAGAGCTGAAAATAATAAATGTAACTGGAATTATCAAAAGGACTTGATCAAAAGTCTTTAGAGTAAATGCAAATTACATGGGTGTAGGCCCTAAAATTTACAGATCCTTTTTTAAGTTAAAGAAAGAAAACTAAATGTTATTTTGTTATAAACAATACACAATAAACACTACAGGACAAGACAACAAATAAATCTCCTTTTCAAATGGTATGTTTTGAATAATATTTTTTATAAACTTAAGGCTTATAGTTCTCTAATAGGTGAAAATATTAAACCTATCTGAAGACAGAGCCCATCTGAAGATCCCTAAGTGCAGTTGCACTGCTACCTGATGAAAAACTGCTTTCCTCAAGTTGCATAGTCACAGTAGCAACAAGACACTTGAAACATGGTTCCATGGTGATACCACTGCTCTTTGCTGGCTCATGACCTTCCAGAATTGGGCCAAGCAGTAGGAAGAAGAGCGAAAGATACTGGTCCTATGTTGCCTCAGAGATGGAGTCCTTGTACCAGAAGTAGCACTTCAGTGGGCTTTAAAGATAAGAAAGAAGGTAATACAGTGCTATTTAAGTTGTGGTATATCATGGTTTTATTGCAGTGTGCTAAAGGTGTGATGGGTAGTGAAGTCGTGTGCTCAACCCATTTCTCTGTCTCTCTATACAGTAGCATTCTGTCACACTTCCTTTTTCCCAGAAAACTTTTCTTCTTTTGAACACGTCAAGAGTCCTTTAAACAAAACATGTGCTAATATTGTTGAACATGAGCACTTCATAGATAAACCTACAGAAATAATATTTGTTCAGAACTGACCAGCTCTCGCTGCTGTTCATTTAAACACAGAAACCTTTGGCATATGTCCTAAATAAATTTACATTCCACCAGAACACACTCACTCCAAGAGGTAACATTTTAAAAAAGCGTAAACAGATATCAGGGTCCAAACCAAAAGGGAAATTTTGCCTTTAATAAATAACTGCAGCTCCTTCTGAAGCCACAATCTGGATAAGTTCAGGCCACTAATATCTATCTACATTTCTGAAGAGAAGCAATAGAATCCTGAAATTTGAAACTGGGACCATCAAGTTTCAAACTCCAAAATATCCTGACTAAACATAACATGATTATCTCAAGCTCTGAGTTAACATGTAAAGACTCCATATGAGAAGATATTTTGGCTTTTCTTTCCCAGTACTGTTAGCTTAGCCAGCTTAATTGTTTTGCTGATGCCTGTGGGACACCCACTTTTGACGTTTTTGACAAAATACAGCTTCACTGGTGCTGCACGTCCGTATGTCAGCTTGGAAATTATATGGTGATGCCTGGATGTAAGGTCGGCACACTGTTCCTCCAAGCAGAAGACTTCAGGAAAGGTGAGGAGAGGGAAGGAAGGGCTCTCTGAAAGACATTGCTACTTAGGTCAATTGCAGCTTGGTACAAAATTTTCTAAAATCACAAAAAGAATGCTAACTTTTGGCAAGTCCTTTGATACAATTTCCCCCATAGGCAATCAGGTGTTTCCTCTTTCTTTCTAGCTCCGACTTCTCTACGAATGCAACCCTATGGCTTTCATCATTGAGCAGGCAGGTGGCATAGCAACTACAGGGACCGAAGCAGTGTTGGATGTGAAACCTGAGAATATTCACCAGAGAGTTCCTTTTATCCTTGGCTCTCCAGACGATGTGCAAGAATACCTTGCTTGTGTACAGAGACACCAGAAGAGCAGCTAAAGACTTTCCACATCAGATCTTGCTTGCCCATTTTCAGTCTTCAGGAAAAGCTTTACCTTTCAAAATAGTGGATTCTAGCATTTTCCACCAATCTCTCAGTGAAAGTCCCAGTTTATAAGAGCAGGAAAAATAGTGAGATTTTGTTTCTCTTTGCAGGCAAGTGTAAAAATCCTTTAATTCTGATTTATTCAGGGCAAGTGCAGAGACAGAGTCATGACAAACAGAAACTTCTTACTTTATATAATATTAACAAAAGGAAGTGAGTTGTGTCAGTATCCCCATTTGATCTGAAATTTTACATCTAACATTACATGGATGATATTGTTTGCAACGGGATTTCTGCATCAGTATTTGCAATGTCATTATCTGGATTTTCTGTCAGAGACTTTCTTGCAGATGCTTTTTATCTTGACAGCCCTAAGAAGAGCAAAAGTCTTATGCTGTCTCAAACAATAATTTTTAGCTGCGAATTATATAAATTTTGGGTAATTAATAGAGATGAAAAGGCTGCAGCATTGCCAAGATATTTAATTTCTCACAAGAACAGGAAATATAATGTGTTATTTACACATACCTGTCAAAGCACAAATTATAATAAACCATGAATGTGACACCCAAATCATGCCTATTCTGTTGATCCATTGTCCTCTGGAAGAGGATACAAAGACACTGTTATACCTCAATTTTCTCTTACTTTGAAAGGTTCTTATTTCAGATTGAAGCTTGCCCCTTTACACGTTATATCGCCATCGCTAGTCACAGTGTTGTCTTGTCCTTAAGTGGAAGGGAACACCCAAGTTTTGTAGATGCTTGTGGTCAAAGAGAGCAACAAAAGTCAGATGGTCTGCAGAAGCTTACAAAAGCTTATTAGTAAATTCCATACTTGGCATGAGAATTGATACAAGTTCGTCCCTGATCTCCTAGAACACACACACAGCACCGGGGTTTGGATAAAGAGGTAGGGCAAAAGGGGAAAGAGCAGGAGGCAAGGAGGGAGAGAGGGAGGAAGACAGACAGAGAGAGAGAGGTGATTTAAAGAGGAGTGGGGAAACCCAGAGAGAGAGTCCTATTTCCAGCGTGGCTCCAGCTGATGGGAAGTCCAGGGACAGGTGGTGCACATGTGCCTGGCCTTTGTGAGGATACCTTTTTTACCCCTGCCATGAATACAACTTTCTCATTTTCTATGCAAATTAGTCATCATGCACAATCAGTTCTTTCAGACCTTTCTGTAAATGGATCAGAGGGCTTCAGGTGTCTTGGGTGGTCTTGATCCCTCCCTATAGTCCATGTATGCCCCCTTCTCAGTCCCATTCTGGTGCTTGCACTCTGTTGTCCTTATGTCCAAGAGTTACAGCAAGGATGTTTGTCCTGGAAAGGTGCTGCCCTACTTCTGTATGGCCACCTTCTCCAGCCACACCCTGTTCTTTCTCACAGCGTGTGTTACCAACAATCACTTGTTGTTATTACCAACAATCCTTGGTTGGCTCCACAACTATCTGGGTATTGCTGTTTGAGACATACACATTGGCCCATTTTCCTAGGGAGGGAATCGGGATCCTGCATGACCTCCCTGAGAGTCACCTTGGACCTCTTCAAAGACCTACTTAGAAGAATCATATGGGATAAGGCTCTAGAAGATAAGGAGGCCCAAGAGAGCAGGTCAATATTCAAGTACCACTTCCTCTAAGCTCAAGATCAGTGTAGCCCTATGAGCAGGAAATAAGGCAAAGGGGAGAGTAGATCCGGATGGATGAGCACAGAGTTTCTAGAAAGAAATTTCTGGGATGTGAAAAAAGAGCCAGACCCTGTGGGAGGACTATAGGATCATCAGAGCATACAGGGATGAGATGAGGAAGACCAAGACCCCCTTGGCATTGAATCTGGTAAGGACAACTAAAAGGGCTTCTACAAGTTCGTCAGCAGCAAAAGGAAGACTGGGAAAATGTGGGGCCACTGCTGAATCAGATGGGTGTCCTGGTGATGGAAGACATAGAGAAGGCAGAATTACTGCATGCCTTCTTTGTCCCAGTCTTTACTGGCAAGGCCAGCCCTGAGGAGTCCCAGACCTCAGAGGAAAGAGAGGAAGGCTGGAGAAAGGAAGACTTCACTCTGATCACAGAGGGTTGGGTTAGAGATCAGCTACAGAGACTTAACATCCATAAATCCATGGGCTCTGATGGGATGTACCCATGGGAGCCCATGGAGCTGGCAGATGTTGATAAGCCAACCTCCATTATCTGTGCAAAAGCACGGAGAGCAGCAGAGGTGCCCAATGACTGGAGCAAAGTCAACATTACTGCCATCTCCAAAAGGACAAGAAGGGGAAGGTATGTCAGCCTCACCTCCATACCTGAAAAGGGAATGGAACAGCCCATTCTGGAGGTGATGCCCAGGCATGTAGAGGACAATAAGGTCATTGGGAGAAGTCACCATGGATCCACCAAGGGGAACTCATGCTTTACCGATCTGATAAACTTCTGTGGTGGCATGGCAGGATGGGCCAGTGAGGGGAGAGCAGTGGATGTTGTCTGCCTTGACTTCAGCAAGGCTTTTGACACTGTTTGCCATAATATCCTGGCAGGTAAGCTCAGGAAATGTGGGTTAGAGGAAGGGATGGTGAGGTGGATGGAGAACTGGCTGAAGGTCAGTGGGTCATGACCAGCAGAACAGAAGCCACCTGGAGACCAACAGCCAGTGACATTCTCAGGGATCAATACTGGAACCAGTCTTGTTCAGCTTGTTTATCAATGACCCAGATGAAGGGATGGAATGTATCCTCAGCAAGTTTGCAGATGGCACTAAACTGAGGGAGTGGTGATCCACCTGAAGGCTCTGCTGCCATTCTGTGGGACCTTGCTAGGCTGGAGAGCTGGGCAGAGAGAAGCTTAATGAGCTCCACAAGGGCAGGGGTAGGGTCCTGCACCTGGGCAGGAACAGCCCCAAGTGCCAGCACAGCCAGGGGCTGTTCCTACAGAGCAGCTCTGTGGAGAAGGACCTGGGATCCTGGGGCTGACAGTGCCCCTGTGGCCAGGAGGGCCAAGGGTTCCTGGGGTGCATCAGAAAGAGCATGGCCAGAAGGTCATGGAGGGACTTGTGTCCCTACTCAGCCCTGGTGAGGCCACACCTGGAGCGCTGTGTCCAGTTCTGGGCTCCTCCGTAAAAGAGACACAAGGAGCTACTGGAGAGGGTCCAGCGGAGGGTCACAAAGATAATTTGGGGTCTGGAGCATCTCTCTTATGAGGAGAGACTGCAGGAACTGAGCCTGTTTAGTGTGGGGAAGAAAACACTGAGAAGGGATCTAATTAACACATGTAAGTATCTCAAAGGTGGGTGCCAAGAGGATTGTGCCAGAGTTTTTTCAGTGTTGCCCAGTGACTGGACAAGGACCAATGGCCATAAACTAAAACAGGACATTCCACCTCAGCATGAGGAAGAATTTCTTTACACTAAGGGTGGCAGAGCACTGGACCAGGTTGTCCAGGAGTCCTCCTCTGTGAAGACATTCAAAATCCATTTGAACAGGTCAATGTGTAACTTGCTGTAGCTGACTGTGCCTTGGATGGGGGGTTTGACTGAAAGATCTCCAGGGGTCCCTTCCTACCCTAACGATTCTGTGATTCTGACACTTCTGGGCTTCTATAGCCATCCATCCTCTAGGTTTTCTGGGGCTAGATCTCAGACTTGACACTGCCTAAGGAGATCAGAAATTCACTGTGAATCTAGCAGTCATTGGCCAATGAGAGCAAAAATTAGCAATTAAAAGAAATGTGTTATTACATTAAATGATAAGGATATGAAAACTGAGCTTTAGGTCACTTTAAGTATTAGACCCTTCTATCTAACCCCCTTTATATCTCTCCTGTCTCATGAACTTTTTTTACTCCTTGATGTAAACAACTCCTGCACCCTCTTCTCATTTTCACCCTTGATCCACACCCTCCCACTGTGCTTGTACAAAAGTTTATTAAGAACATTCTGTGAATTACATTAGGACATAGAGAGGAGTTAAGAAGACTCCTGCCAAGAAAATCCAAGTTATTTTTTAACTTACAAATGAATTTTAATATTTCTAAAGAAGAGGCAGGCTGAAGAAAAGCAGACAGAAAATTATTCAGGATGAGTATTTACCCTTAGTTACTGCTATCACAGGGGGTGAGGATGTGATTTCAGTGCTGCCTTAGGTATCAAAGCACTCTTCATTCAGGTGTTTATCTGACACTTTTTAAAGCTGTGACAACTGCCCAGGATCAGCAAGTACAGCGTGTACTTGTTTATTCTGTTCCTCATCACGTGCTTCCCAAAGCTCTGCTATCAGCAGCAGAACACAAACAACACTTAAGTCCTGGAGACTGAAGAGGAAGCATTAAAAAAAAAGATGGTTTAGGTAATAATAAAATCTTTTTACTGCATGATGGAATTGTGCACCCTGATTATGGAAACTAATAAATCAGTTTCCCTGTGAAAAAAAATGTGCACAGAGTACATATACATACTATTTTTTTTAGACACACACATACATATATAGTAATTCTCTCTCTCAGAGCTCTATGTAGATACACAAAGAGAGGTTGATGTCACTAATTTATCGAGGAATTCCACTGCATTTTTAAAGTTGGAAACATAAAGCCAAGTTTAATGTGAGGCCAGACTAAGTAAGCTAACAATACTAGTTTTACATCAGAAGGATCAGTGGTAACTCGGTCCTGTCCCCTGGGGCCAGGAGAGATGATAAGGCGAGAACAGAGATGTGGCATTCCTCAGCGTAACCACAGGACCTCTAAAACCACCACTGAGGCACATGCTGAAAGTTTGTTTGCAGTGGGTGTACCCAGTCTAGTGGCTAAGAGCTGTGTTCCTGCTGGCAGGATGTATACACTGCACACTGCAACGCGTCAGTCATTCAGTGCCCTACTTACTGTCACCCCACTTGCCTCCATTGAAGTATAGTTTCACAGAAAAGCTTGGATCTAATCCCAGCTGCTATTTTCCCCACATTTTGGGTTTTTTTCCTCAGTTTGCACCAAAAGCACTGATAGTGAAGGGGCTAGTGCTCTGACTAATAACTGCTGCTTGGGGGCCGCTGACACATAAATGAAAATTCTCCTAGTTTGTGGGCTGCTGGATGGCTGGTGCTTACAAAGAGATCCATACCTGCTCTGTATAAACAACCCATACAAACTTCAAATGCAGATTAAGAAAGCAGCTACTTTATTCAGTGTGAACAGTGCATATTCTTTGCTGGAGTCCTGCTTTGATCTACCTAACCTACCTAAGTACTTGTATGTATTCTGCTACATACAACCCTGCAAGCACACCCCTCACAAAGTCCTTCTCAAAGGCTCAGGGTGAGTTTTAAAGCTTCCCTCTGCAGTGTGAGACTAGTTCAGACCATTTCTGCAGAGCTCTCTTACACTAACTGTGGGGTGAGGGGACACCACCTACAAAGCCTTTGCAACACCAGGCCACAACTTCCTTCCGTGGCCTCCCATCACGGTTTTGCAAGGTATCTGAGAGCTGCTGAGAAAGTAGGGCAGATTTTTTTTTTTAAAGAATCAGAGACTATTTAGTGGTTGGACTGGTGTGAAAGGCTACACACCACAAGCTGCCATCAAGGCTGCTGAGAGAATCAGGCAGTGTTCATGATGAAGATGTTGTGACTGCCTCCAGATGCAGAAGGCAGCAATACATGATATTATTCTTCAGATACTCATCAACATGATACAAAATTAAAAATACATGGAAGCGCCAAGTAAGACATGTGAGCTAAATACTAGTTCACATATGTGCCTTTGTATCAGTACTTAATAGCTTCTTGGCATAAAATTATAAAATTATAAAAACATAAATAATCAGTGCCCATTTGGCTTCCTATTAGTTTTGGAGAAAGATGCAGAAATGATACTATTTGTACTGTACCATATACACACACACACACACATATATATATTTACACACACACACATATATATATATATACACATACATATATATACATATGACTGTTGTTAAAGTACTGGTTGTCAAACTTGTTGCCACAATTATTTCTTCATTACAATTATTGGGAACTTTGCACCTATTTCAGAAGTAAAATAAAGGCAAACTACCTGAACCTAGTGGCATCCAATAACACAAGAAAACCAGTCCACCACCAGTCTCTAATAAATGAGCAGTTGTTCACAAATCACTTTGACTGGAAACTGAGTTAGTGTGAGCAGCCAGCCGCAGAGAGGTGGCCTTGTGACTGCAATCACAAGATGGGGGATCAGAGAACAGGTTGGGGCTGGCAGGCTTCCCACCAGTCCCGTGGCACCCTGGCTGCCTGTGCTGCTCCCTGCCAGCCCAGCACGCCGAGGAGCTGATCCTGGACACTCTGCAGCAGGACCTCTCCACCCTGAGAAGGCAAGGCAGCTGAAATGCAAGATGGTCTTTGAAATGTAGGGTCAAATGTGTGTCTGAACATTTGTTGATACTTTATTCTGTTTTCAAGAAAACACACACACATGGGTAGTTTTGCTGGTTTTTCAATAAAGCCAACTCATATTTCTGGAAAAGTCAGGCAAAAGTTTTATTCATTTATAAAATGCCAGCTATTTAGAGACAGAGAACAAGCAAGAGCTTTTAGCTTACATGCATTATACCACACAGACTCACTGTGAAAAAAGGGGGTGTGGTGCCCATGGAAGAGAAGAGGTTTAATAAAAGGAAAGATTATAAAGTCAGTAACTTCTGTGGGACTGCAAAGGTAAAAGTATCTATTTTCCAGAGATATCCAGGGCCCAAAAATGGGAATAGCAGAGAGTAAATGAACATTGAGATAGAGGATCTGCACACAGTTACCCAAAAGGACAGAACACCTGAAGTTTTGATGAGACATTCCCTGCCACTCAGGCTTCATGTCATCACGGACAGCTTTCACAAACCCTATGTATCAGTACCAAAAACACCTTTGGTTTTTGTTCCTAACTTTCTGCAAATACAGCTGTGGTTTCAGAAAACACAAAACCAAAAACCTCAAACTAAGCATGTGATCTGATTCAAGTGATTTTAATTAATCTATGAAGTATTAAAATTAGTTATTTAACTAATTTTAATACTTCATAGAGGATTTTCCACTGCGATCTGCCCTGAGGAGGTTGCTTTCATCTGATGCAATGATTTGCATTGTGGTTTTGCAAGACTTTGTTCATCAGGAGCCCAGCAACCTGTTTTCTGCTAGCAGCTTTTGTAGTTCTGACCACTGCACTCAGTAAAGGCAGTTTGGTGAGCCAGCTTGCAGAGGGTGTTGGCCAAGAGAGCTCTGTACTCCCACGATAATAAGAATTTGGCCTAAGAATTGTTGTCAGCTGCTGAGCAGATCACCCAGTGAATATTTTATCACTTTTGAAGGGACAGCTCTGAAGGAGATAATGTGCCTGCTCAGTTGCTGGGTCAGCTGTGCTGGTGCTGAACTGTGTGGCCAGCCTAGCCCCGGCCCGGGCATGACCATTCCCGGTGTCTCATGGATTCAGCAGACGCCCCAGTGCACCGTCGGCACATGCCCGGGGAAAAAAGAGGTCAGCTTCTCTCCACGCCCAGCTGCTGCCACACTGGCCTTGTCATCGTGTGCTCTGAGGAGCACAGCCCTGAGACACCACACCGGGTGACACACCATCTGTCCTTTGCCCTTTCGATCGCCAGGTTTCCTGTTTTGTCTCTGCGTGGACAATTTTCTCCCTCTTTTAACAACACAGCATGATTTAGTATTCTGGCACAGAAAGAGACAAAGGAGACTGCTCAAACAAAAGCAGGGAGGATAAGTGGGAAGGGCCATGCAGACAAACGTAGACCTGAAATTTAAACTCAGCAGAAGAACGCTGAGAATGGGGATGTTTACTTTTAGCTCTTTTTAAGATATGCTGGGAGAAAACAAAGCCAAAGGGGGAGGCTAGCCTTCTTGCAAATCCACACCCACAGCTGCTAATCAGTTGCCTGCCCTCTGGCAGGCGCCCTCACTGCTTTTGGCCTTCTTCCTCTCCCACTTTCCAGCTCTGTGTCAGTTTCGATTAAAAATTCAGTGTGGGGGGAGTTTCTTTTGCTCTTGGTTTGCAGAATTACTAACAAAAAGGGGCTATAAAGTTCGTTGAAATGTCTGGTAGTGCTACAGAAATACCATTTCAAAAGTATTCCTGATGGGCACCCTGTGTACACAAGGTTTGTTTCTGAAATGCTCTATTACTTTGTGAGAGAAATGTGACAGAAATGCTCATAACAGCACTGAAGCAGAAAACACGGGTCCTCTCCAATTCTTCCCATGACTAGCAAGCAACAAATAGCAAAAAGACAGCAGGATTTATTCTTAACCTTTGCACAAGGCATTGGAATTTCTATATAAACAGAGATACAAGAGAAATCTCCAAAAGCCTATGCAATTTTACAACACAGTTGATGTTTCCAGTATATATTTCCTGTTCCAAAAAAACCCAGCTGTCAGTCTGTGCTTCATGCTTGACTGAGGAAAGCAATACTGCTAAACATGCTGAGCAGAAGGAATGTTAAGATGGCTATTGAGAAGAACTTGCATTTACAATTCTAGCATTGTTGTGCTAATATGGTAACAGATTGTGCTATGTGGTTTTATTTTTGGTGGGTTTGACTGGGGGCTTTATTGGGGTTTTTTGTTTTGGTGGTTTTTGTTCTTTTTTGTTGGTTTTTTTTTCTGTTTTTGTTTCTGGTTTGTTTTGGTTTTGTTTTTTGTTTTGCTATATCTAGCAAAAACGGGCACCTCCACACACAGCAATGAACTGGTTTAAGAGTTCTGTGGGCAGTCCTATCTAGGGGTGTTTTTGTGCCTTGTTACCAGCAGCATAAACTGATATATTACAGAGATATGCTTAGAAGTACCCTTTGTGGGAAAAAACACCTGACTTGGCAGCTCTGAAGCCATGGCATCTGACCTTCGGTTTTCAGCAAAATCAAGCATGTTCCAAGACATCCTACAACCTCAAGGAGTTCTCAACATCCCATTTCAGCATCAACTTCTCAGACACTCTAAGCCAGTTTGACCATCTAGTAGCCCAGCATTTATTTTAAACAGCTCTATGTCATGGCATGCATGCTGTGCAGGAGGGTTTCATCAATATTTTTTAATAAAAGCTCTTACTCTACAGAATAATAGAATATTTCCATGGCATTTAGTAGCATGTAGTTTCTGAGACTATAGTTTTTCCTAGAAGAGGCAGCAACTAGTGGTAATAGCTTCAGAGGGCCCTCAGTGGCACGCCAGGGGAGCACACCTAAACCATTCTCACCTCGAGAGAACACACAATAGTACAGACAAGGCACTTTGAAAGACAATGCTAATTCCAGGTGAATGTCCAAAGTATCACTAAGCATAGGAACAACACAAGGCCTGAAAATCATCTCTTCCTTGCTGAGCTCTCAGACCATAGGACTAGAGAACCTAGAGGACCTCACAAAGCCACCCTTAACTAGAACAGCCTTCTTAAGGTGGGAGAGAGGAGAATAGCTCCCTCTCCGACTCTGCTCCATCTCTGACCACTTCTTCCCAAACCTGGACTGCAGAAGGTACCAGGTATCAGCACTGCAGCACTACACCTGAACATACAGTGTTACTTCTACAGTGTGCTTCCCAGCATTCATTTTATTTGGAAAGTCTAACAGGTCTCACTCAGAAGTAGGTTTTGGATCTTCTAGAGGTGGTGAGAACCATCAGTGAACAAAACAAGGAAGAAGGATTGTAAAAAAGAATCCAGTATTTTGCAAATGGCCATCGCCATGGTTTCTTTGCTCTTTTGCGCACAGAGGTTGGCAGTAGCTCTTCAGCAGAAAACAGGCAGGATGGAAACAAAGAGTGTTGCAGAAATCATATCTTAAGGCCACTGGACAATAAATCTTTGCACAACCAAGCTTTAAAAAGAACCCAAAACAGTCACTTGTGTTTATGAACACAAATGAAGGTGGCATCTTCTGAGACTCTTCTGAAACTCCCAATCTATCTAAACTAATCAATCCATGGATCAGGTCTCCACCCTGTGGCCAACCCTCCTTCACCCCCAAACTAAATTCCTGGCTGGGCTCCCTGTCTGTTTTCAGAAGAGCCTTGTTATCATTTAAGTTCAGTTCTATGAATTGTGAATGAAATTTTGCTTTTGATTTTAGTCTTTCTTCCAAATGCTTTAGGTGCCCCTGCACTTACCCAAAATTTCACTCCTGATTCGACAAAACTGTGATTAGCACACAAGATAATAAAATCCCCATTACTGATTTAAACAATTATTTCTTCAAAACAGTGTATTAGTTGAGCCAGCATTTCCTGCTATGGCTTCCCAGCAAAAAGACTGAAGAGCATTGGATGGACCGCAAGTAAAAACAGGTGCTCACTCTGTCGTGCATCTCGGTAAAGTTCAAAGAGAGCTAGAAAGCAGAAACATCGGGTTACATTACGACACCCTTCAGGCTGTGCTCAATTCTTTGGTTAATAGCCAGAAAGTGCTGTCAATCTCTAATATGCCAAAACTGATTAGCTGGCATTAAGCTTAAAACATATATGACATATTTGTTATTTTATCAAGGAGATTAAGGAGCAAATGCTGCATAACTGATATTCAGAAGCTCATTTTGGGGTTTTTTTGAAGTGGATATTCCCATTTTCCTGTGTGTCTGGTTGTCTCAGAACTGTTTTTGTAGTGCTGTTATGCAGGTCAACAGTGCACCTTTCATTACAGAAAACCTTCAATGATACAATTAATCATGTTTGCCTTTCCTGCAAATTTTTCACTGCATGAAATTATAAGTATTTTTTTTACCATAGTTCTTCAAAGCATTTTGAAAATTACTTTAGTGCATGGCTTGTGAAGCAGAATAATAAAATTATTTGTTTCACTGTCAATGTTTGGAAATTGATTTAACTTTAGCAAAGCCAAAAACCAATCAAATTAAAAAAATACCCCTAAAATTCTGTTCTACTCAGCAGTCACAGATATTATGAAAAATGAGTGCTCTTAAGGGAAAATAGTTTCCTACATGACAGTTAACATTCATTTCTCACCAGACTCTAAATAATAAGAACTTCATGTGTAAGTGAAATAATTTAATTTCATAATTTTCTTTGCCTCAAGAATACATGCCTTTAAAAGCTCGGGCTGAGTGAGGGATAAAATACAACAAGCAGAGAAGGGAAACTGCTAAGAGACCTTTAGAACAAGAACAGTCAAAGAAGCATCAGCATATGAAAACCAAATGCAAAACTTTTTTCTTCCCTTTAAAAAGTGTATTTTCACAATTAAGCTGCTAGCAAACAAGGACTGCAAAGGTTTATCACTATACAGAACTGCAATAGTGCCCAGCTCACATATTTCAATAGGTGTAAGATCCCACTAACAACAGTAGCTGTAATTTAGACAGGACCCGAACCAGGTATAGATAGGATTTTTTACTGATAATCAATGTGAACTAGTGTATCTTTTACTGATAATGCATGTGCACTAGAATACTTTAAACTCACTCATTTTTCAATAAATGCAGCTTCAGCTATCAGGAACATATAATCAGTGGAAGCTTTTGAGAGAAAACACTCGATTAGTAATCAAGAGCTTTAACTACCACAGCTTTCTGTGGAGCAACACTGGAGCTTTCCATGACCACACATAATGTGCATTTGCTGTATCTTCCCAAAGGAAGAATGCTGAACAGAGACAACACTTCCCCCACTGGAACATATAGCACTAGGGAATCATTTGCTACTTTACTCTAGTATTTCTGAAGTAAATTAAACAGCTTTGCCAAAGATATGGCCACTGCAATGGAATCACAAAACCAGATTCAATATTGTTCTTGAAATGTGTTCTTTATATTCCTAAGGGAAAAAAAATTTACACAAACTGATTGCAACTTATACAAAAATTTTAGTCTTTATGGCGTCATGTAAGGCAATTCTGGGTGAAGCTGTTACTTCAGGTTGTATAAATACTGAGTTATCTACATGACCTGACTTACCCTGTCCCCTTCTTTATTATTCACTCTCAGGAGGATGTTCAGCCAGAAGAGTCAGCAAGTTTTAATCCACAAATAACTGTATTATCACATTTTTTTTCTAAAAAAGTTAAAGGCTGATGGCTGTTTTGCAAACCACATGCCCATTCACGTGCAGATACTTTGGAAAGTTATTTCCTTTTCACTTCCCATCTGGTCATAAAAAATACCTTGTTTTCCCAGCAACTTTTTGAACCCTGGATTTTGCAACCTTTCCCTGTTGCCCATTTTTTTAGCAGCTCAAGTCCCAGCAGGCTTTTTACTGGTCTCACTTCTGTTCTAGCCAATAAAGAAAACACAAAGCATGAAGCACTACCAGGCTCACAGTAACATCAGCTTCCAAGATTAGAAAGTGTTAGGAGGGACAAGTGTCAGTCCATTCCCAGTTCTGGCAGCAAGAATGAAAATCATTTTCTGCATAAGGAGCTTATACAGTCACTTCTCCAGCAGCATTTTGCTCCTGGCTCTCATTCTGAATATACAGACCAGTGCCATTTCCTTCTGAGTATCAGCCCTTAGAGGACCACCTGGTGAGCTCCGTAATACTTACTCCATAGTTTCCACAAGCAGTTTGGATGCTTTCCATAACTAGCTTAGCAAGTCAACTTAATAGCTAAGTTCTAACCAGTATTTCTGCTCTGTGGCTTGTTATATAGCCACTGGGATGAGTGAGGCTCTTCCTTTAAAAAAAATAAAGCAAACTTGTCAGGAAATTCAGGTTGAAAGAATTCATCTGCAAGCAGCACATGAACAACTCACAATTATTATTATGGATAACTCACCTTGTTTTTTCTCTTTAAAAGAGTTTATTAAATGCAACTTAAAGACTTGCATTATCAACAATAAGGAAATTACCCATCCATAAGTTTTGGTCTAAGTATTCCTATCAATGGCTATCAGCTTCTGAAACTTGTGCACAAAAAAGTATGGGTCCATGAACTCGGTGCTTGCGCTAGTTATGCTACAGAACTACACCTCCTTTGCCCAAGAGCAAGAGTTGATGTCAATACCCAAAAGCCAAGCCAAGCCTTCTCCCCTTGCTGTTTTTGGTTATTTACCATCCTCTGCAGGAGGTACCCAAACCT
This sequence comes from Melospiza melodia melodia, assembly GCF_035770615.1. NCBI lineage: Eukaryota > Metazoa > Chordata > Aves > Passeriformes > Passerellidae > Melospiza > Melospiza melodia. The sequence goes on along the minus strand of NC_086226.1, from coordinate 55,811,007 downwards.
GGCTACTGGCACCTGAACAGTAGGATGCAATAGCTAATGCTCATGTCTGCACTGATACCTGCAGAGAGAAAAAGACATAAAGGGCACTGTGTGAATCACCTCACTTCAGTCAGCCAGCAAGTATACCGGTAACAAAGCAGCCCAATGTCACTTTCCACACTGAAATAATTTGTCCCTTATCCCCCCCTCTTCCTTCTCAATCTGAAGCTGGTACAGGGGGAAGACAATTATCTAGTGTCCTACATATCTCCAGAAACAAGCCCTCTGAACAGGCCAGGTGTGTTTTGGGTGCTCCTGCCATAATGCTCAAAAGGACATGACTGCACAAGCTACACACATATGCTGCTTTTGAGGCACCATTAAGAAAATTAACAGAATTAAAAGCTAAGTGAAGATCACCTGCTGCATACAGAAGATGACAAGACTGAAGATCTTTGCTATGAGACACTAGGAACCAGGGATATTTTTCCACTTCTCATTTTAAATAAATCTGTGTCATGAATTCTACATTCTTTTTTGTAACAGCTACTAGCCATTCCCAGACAGGGCTGCATTTTAGTGACCAATGGAGAGAAGTACACACATATAGACTCTACCTAAGAGTACGATTTAGGATGCCTATTTGACAAAAGTCCCAAGTAGAAAAGAAGATCAAAATGCCAAGTCATATGTATGTAGTGGAATTTAAGTATTTATTTAAAAAGTAAACCTTTGGACACATTGCAATTAAAAAAAAAAAGGAAAAATACAAAGAATCTATTGGATTAAGCAGTCAAAAGCTAGCAATATTACAAGCTGTTTACATACCAACATTTACATTAATTTAAACAAGTGGCATGTCACCAACATGTAAAATAGAGTTTTAAAAATCAAGTTGAGTTTTGAAAGACACAAGGCTACCACATGCGAACATGGGTTTGGTCATTCAGTTAAAATCCCCTCTTGTACTGAAATGTTCAGTCTTCAAATTATACTAGTGGATAGCTAGCAGCTGTTGCTATTCCACAGTGGTTCTTCCTGTCCTTGGCCATGTAGATGTATCCTTTGTCACCCCACTTCTCACCCCAGCTGAAAACAAAAGCAAAGGGCTTGTTTATACATTCAGAAGTTACTTATTTACTGCCTTTCTCTCTAAGTGTTTAAAACTGAAAACTGCTACCTTCCACATTGTGGAGAAAGTCCAAGATAGCTGCAGCCAAAAACTTAAGTGTTTTGCAACAATTAAAATCATCCCAGGAGGCATCCTGAGTCCACAGACCTGAAGAATGTAGTCATTCTCTCACAAGGTAGTCACATTGATGTGCAAACCTTGACTACAGGTGCCTGAAGCTCAGACACTGCTCCCAGGCAATTTAAGGGAAGTCAAAGGTTGCAAACAGCATTTGAGGGTGGTGCCCCAGTAATGCTGAGAACATGAGACAAGCTCATGTGATGTGCCCTTCAGCATTAATTTATTTTCCCTCCAACCTAGGAGGTAATGTCGTTTTTAAAGTTCAAGTATCATCCTAGTTCACAGAAATGAGTAGCAATCTGCTTCCATAAAAAAATCCATTACACCCCCACAAGCAGGCTTCTTCCTGCTCCCCCCTCTGCTCCACTGCTTTATTATCTACTAGGTTCACAGGCTGTTTCAGCACTGAGCTCCCTTAAATTAACTGAACAAGCAGAATAAGATGGCTGCTTTGGGCTTACTTTATTAGGCTGCCAGCAGCATGAGATTTTTTTTAGATTGTATGGTATGACAAATGGTAAAATCAATCTCCAGATTTCCCACATACAGATTTTAATTACTGTTGTGTCTCCACCTCTTCCCTTACAAGTGACAAACTTCCTTTTATTCTCCCCCAGACACATGACACAGATCTTACCTGTTCTTAACAATCCAGTATTTCTTCCCATCTACATCTTCCCCCTCAAAGCCATAACCTACAACCAGAACACCGTGGTCCAAGTCTTCACTGCTGCAGTCTGGTTCATAGTAGATACCTGCAAAGTATTCACTCATGAGCAAAATTATCTGTACAAAACCTTTATCCCTCACAAGAAGCTTTGTGTGTTTTGACTCCAACATTGCACAGCTCCTTGAAACTGAGGGACAAGTAGACACATATACAAGAGAAATACATGTGGGAAAAAACATGACCTAGAATTAAAATGACTTCTGAATTATCATACCTGGCTTTTCTTTTGTCTATTTAACTGCAGGGTAATGAATTAAAAAAATTAATAATTAATAAAGTAATTAAAAAAAACCCAGTTATGTGGATAAATGTAATTAATTACAAATTCCCACCTGATTGATAGAACTGAAATGAAGAATGGCCTGCATCAATAGCAACAGACACTGGACCCACAGCTGCAACTGCTTTCATGAGAGCTCTTTCATGTCCTTGAGGAATGTCAACAAAGCCAGTGTCATTAGCAGCATTGTATTCTGCCTTGTAGCGACAGTCTTCATCATCCTAAGTAGAGAAAGCTGTAGTTATTACACAGGTTTCCATTTAACACAGAGGCGAGCACAGAACTACCATATATTGTGTGACTTTGCTGCTTTGAGAGCATGGGACTGAAGAGGATCCAATTACCTAAGCAGGACTTGACAAGGATTACAGGGAAGACAGAAGAACTGCTTCTGAGCTTCTCAAAAGTACAGAAAAGTAGATGACATGGGGGCCCAAAAAGTCCCCACCAACTTGATGATAGTTGCAGAGGGCCATCACATTCTGGAACACTGCCCTCCTTGGTTGGCAGGACAAGTATCTTTACAGGAAGGAAAGAAGCCCAGAATGCATTAATGGGCAATGGAAGAAAGCCAAGTATTCATTAATTACAAAGCAATCTAGAAACTGCTCATTGAGCAAGCACTTCAAATCCACAATTTTAACATGTCATAGTTCAAAAAGCTGTACAGAATGATTTGAAAGCTAGGAATTTGTGTTACATGACCTTACATACAACAGTTGGGGGTGGTATTTGAGGTATTTCTAGTAGAGTGCTGGTTTTGGTTTTATTAGGTGGGGGGTTTTTTGTTTTTGTTTGGTTTTTTTCTTTGATTTTTTAAAGTGAAGCCTGAACTGCTGATGTCACGTATATTTACAGCAGGAGAAAGGTGAGGCCTAGTTTGGAAGTCAGGTCATGTGAAACTGAAACAGATTCAAGCAAGCATATCCTTGCCTTACCTGCACTGTAGGTTAGTACCAAAATTGTTTCCCCAACTAAAGGAACACAGACTATAGCTCAGTTGCTTACTTTCCATACTCAGCAAGTTAGGCACTTCCTATAATCAACTGATCTCTACAACAGCCAAGATTAGAAAGAGTTGAGATTACAGGGACACAGGTGAACAGGAACTCAGATCCCATGTTGTTCACAACAAATAGTATTTCTATTGCCCAGACAACACAAAACAAGCTGAAAGAAAAGATCCTCTACAGTGAGCAGAATTCTTAAAAGGTGAAAATCACAAACTACTGGCTCTCAAGTGATACCACAACTGACTACTGCTCTTTCATCCTCTTGTATCTCTTTAACATTACAGGGACTTTAAAAGCCTGTCCATTATCTCCACTTATGCACACTTAGTCCAGAAACAGAACTCAAGGCATTAACAACTGTTGTTAAAAATCCAATTGACACTAGCCACAAGAATTAGGTGGTCTATAGGTAGCAACTCTGTAATAGGTCAGTTCTAGGAAGATGAATGCTGTCCTAACCCTAAGCAGCACTGTTGGCAAGGGCTGGGTTCTTGGTTTGGTGTGGCAACCAAGATAAGGGATGATAGAAGAGGAGCAACGAGGGGGAGGAACAAGTATTCTTGCTCCAGTTTTTCTAACTGGTCTGTCAAGATTTTGACCTCAAAGACCAGTGCAATATGTGATTCCTACCGGGGCTAGCAGTCATGCTAGTTGTCTTAGCAAAGACACAACAGGAATTACAGATGCACTGATCTCTACAGACATTTTCCTTTCTAGGTATTTGAGTTTCCCAACACAACTTTTTCCACACAAAAGACATGACACCTGCAACACAAGTTCAGCTATTCCACTTACCTTTGCAGTGTACGGATAGGACTCCTCTGAATCAATGCCCCCATTATCCTGTATGTATTGGAAAGCCTGGTCCATGAGACCACCATTACATCCTTGATTCCCCTCAGGGCGAGAACAGTCCACCAGATTCTGTTCACTCAGTGAAACAAGTTTGCCAGTTTTTCTGAAGTGCTGCCCTTCAAGAGCTCCCGTTGTGCTGAAAGCCCAGCAAGAGCCACATTGACCCTGAAGTATAAGTGAAATCATAAGTTACAAACCCAGACAGTTACAAAATGGTGCTCAGTTTAGTAAGCTTGTACCAGACACCATCAAACAGGTACAGTGTTTTTCTCCTATGAAAGTGCATGTAGTATTCAGGAAACTGGACCTACAACTGGTTAGAAATTCACCATCAGATAGTACCTGGTCTTTAACTGGAGTTACATATCCCTTCTCTCGCCAATCTACTGATCGTGGTGCTTCCAGGAAGTTGGGTTCAAGAAACTGGGATCCTCTGTATTTTCTTTCTGACTTCTTGTGTACATAACCATTCATGAGCTGTCTGAACTCCTCAGTTGTCTGAAAAAAATCAATATATGCAGTCACTATCTGCTGCTGTATCTGTTACACACCATTACTAAGACCTGTACATTACATGTCTATACATACCATGTCGCCAAACTGATTCATTCCCAACTTGTAGCTGTGTTTTCCTAATGCATGATCCAGATTATGGATTTCGATCATTTTCAGATTCTTCTCCCACACCACTCTCCTCCAGCCTTCCTCTCTCTAAGGGGGCAAAAAAACAGCGTACTTCAAGAAGACATTTCAAAACAAGTTTGCTTGCACAACAAGCTTTCTAAGGCTCATAATACCAGGCAAATGTACACTACTCGAATGGGAAGTGCGAACGGTGTTAAGCGGTGATCTTTTTGCCGACCTCATAAGAAAAACAACAAGCAAAGTGCAGCTGAGTCAATACACAAACACAGGAAAGGAACCTGGGAAGAGAAGGAAGGATTATGCTTCCCAAGCCCTGCCCACAGTCGGCGTTGTAACAAAGCAGCCATGACTCAGCTGGTGGGGCCCAGCTCCGTGCGCTCGCCCAGCTCCCCGGGGGCTCACCTCATGATAGTCCTTCTTGTGCCACGACTTCCACAGCTGCCAGTGGTCGTCCAGCTCAGGGTCCAGCCTCGGCGCGCCGAGAACCACGCCCAAGCAGAGGCACAGCGTGGTCAGGAACGGGTTCATGCTGGCCGATCTGCCAGGACGGAGGAAAGCGGTCAGGCAGGGCGCTCTGAGCGCGGGGGATGCCAGACCCGAGGCGGCCCGCGCGTCCTCCGCCAGCGATGGGCCGGAGCCGAGCACGCCGCGCTGCCCGCCCCGCCTGTAAACAAGCCCAGGCGGCGGGGCCGGGACGCGGAGTGCGCAGTCGGCAGCCTCCCGAGGAAGCGGCTGGAATGGCGGCTCCTTCCCGGCAGAAACTGCCCCGCTGCAAGACAAGGACGCCATCGAGACCGGCCCTCTCCACGCAGCCCCATCCCGCATCCAATGCTCACCACGGTCGAGGGTCTCCGCTGCTCTCCCAGCTCCTCTGCCCGGCAACAATCGGCCTCCGCGGCCCCCTCTTATCCCGGCCGCGGCCGTGCCCGCCCCGCCGCGCCCATTGGCGGCCGGGCCGGGCCGGGCCGCGCCTCCCGCCGGGCCGGGGCGGGGCGGGTCTGCCGAGGCTGTCCCGCATCACCCCCGGGACGGGGCCGGGAGCGCCCGGGGCGATGCGGGGCGTCCCTGGGGGCCCTCCCTAGCGCCGGAGCCGCTAGGTTGGGCAATGTTTGTCCAGGTATTTACTCCGAGCGCTGTCGGGTCGGAGATAGTGGCAGCAGGCTGGTGGAATTTAACCCGGAGGGCCTTACCGTGGGCAGCTGGCAGAACGAAGGGAAAATTAAGACTGGAGGCAAAGAGACATGCATGGCGGGTGTGGGCAGCCCCGGCGCCGTCCGTGCGCTCCGGTGCGGGCTCCTGCCCGGTGAGGCTGCTGCGGCGCTGCCGTGCTGCCCCGGCGGGCTCTGGCCGTGGCTGTCCCCGCAGCCCCAGCCCGCTCCTCCCGGCGTGGACAGCTGCTGCCTCTGCACATCTGCCACAGGTTCTGTAGAACACAGCCGGCAGGGACATGGCCATGGGGCTGGCACCAGGCAAAGTATCCCCCCGCACTGGGTGCAGCAGCATGGCGGTGACACTGCTGCCAGAAACATTTCCAGGAAAGTCCTTTCATTCCCCCATGTTTTAGTATCTGAAAATTGCTTTGGTGGGTATTTTGGTTTTGGTTTTGTTTGGTTTTTGTTGTTTGTTTTGCTTTTTTATTTGTTCTGCTTCTGGACTGAAGTTCGGTAAAAGGTGTTTTAACAGCAGTGGTGGCTAGTGTTTATGTGCATAACATCCAATAATACCTACTGGAAAACACTGTGACATCAAGAGTTGATGCACAGATGACATACTAGTGGGATAGACTTGGTGTTCATGTAAGCAGTAGTAGACAAACTTTGATTTTTAACAGGGAACTTGTCTACAGCAGTAGAATAAGTGCAGATTGTGTGAGGTTCACCCTTAAACCCTTGTAGAGGCAGCATTGCTGATGCCTTTAGCTTATAAACTTCAGAACATATAGTTAGTGTAAAAATCAGGGTTTGCAGACTGTTACGCAACAGTGAAAAGGAAGAAATCATTATACATACTTCTCACTTTCTTGATGTCTTAAGACACACAGCGTATTGCTAAAACAAGCAATGCATGTTTCTTTACCCAGATAATCTCAGGAGCATTCTTTGGCCTAAGTAAACTGGACAGACCGAAATACATACAGATAAACTGAAGGAGTTGTCTTGTCTTTTGGAAGTACTTGTGGAAGTCCTCTATGCATTTGTATCTTTCCACCATAAAACTTTTCACTTTATAATCAATTCACATTTAAATACCTCAGGAGAGTTAGATATATCATCTAGTTCAGTTAACTTATAATAAGGGATTTTTTTTTTCTTGAGTTTTGGGGGTTTTTTGAGATGTGTGGCATTTGAAAATATTTTACTTAACAGCTTTTTGCTGATATTTTTTTGGGCAATTGGATTTCTCAGTCCTGTTTAAGTTACTTTTATTTATGCAATTGTATCTAGTATTGCCTGAGCATTGAAAGACTGCAAGTACATTATCAATGAACTATGGACAAGAAGTTTTTTTTCTTAAAGGATGAGATGTTTAGCTGGCATGTCAGGAGGTAATGTCTAAATTACAGAAGGTCTTGCACCATAAGTCACATGTCTGCTGTTCCGTAATGTGCCCTGAGATGCACGAAGACAAACTGATGCTTTTCTAGACGATATGAGGTCTTGTCTCTTTGGGGAAGTTACCGTGCAGTCAGCTAACATATGATACCACTGTGCTATTCTCTCCTCCTGAACACTCTTGGTGCACGTACACGCGTACACGCACACACACAGGAGTCAAATACTATTTTAATATGAAGATAAATTTACCCTACCAGTTTATTTACTGTACATAGGGAAATCTTAGCTGAGAATTTGTTGAAGTCCTTGAAGGAGACAGGAATACTTTCACCTTCAGCATGTTGACTTAGGCTTGTACCGAGTCATAAGTGTTGTGCGGATATATCAGTTCCCTAGATATTTTGCTAGGGACATTTGAGAGCCCAGGTGGAAAAATGTGAGCATATGCAAGGGAAATCAGCCCAGCAACCACCATGGTCAGAATTTGGTCATCACAAGAGTGGCCATTTAGAAACCTGTGATAGGAAGTTGAACTAGGACCACCTCCAACTCCTGGATGCACATTTCCTCTCTGAGAATTTTGTTATAATGCATCAACATGAACGCTGACAGTCATGTTGCAGCAGCTGTTCATTATTTCAGGCAAGGTAAAAACATCGTGTTACACAGCTACTAGGCATCCCTCTGTTACTGTCCCTGCTGCTCCTGCCTGTGTACCACGATGTGTTCACAAGCCAAACTGTAAGCCCAGTGTGGTGATGGTCTGCTGAAGTGAACAGAGGGCCAGTGGCAGCAGTTACATGTAATAACTGGGCAGATACTGGTAGAAGTAATTTTCCATCTAACTGGCAGCCATTTGACAGTATGCTGCAGTCACACCAGCTGTAGCAGCCTTTGCTATATTGTAAACCTCTGTGCAGGGACTGAGCAATGCACTCCTTCTATGTTAGCAGAGAGAAGGGGTGAAATCAAGAGCTCCTTCAGTTCCTCTGCTTAAAAGCTCAGCTGAAGCCTTCCAGTCCAGAGGAGATGTAGCTACCTATGCTAATCACAGTAGTCAGCGATGTGTCTGCAGTAATCCAAAGATGAAAACTTGGAAGGAAGACATTTGTCCATTACTTTAAATCTCTCAATTTCAGAGGATAACTTTCCAAGTTGTTTTTTTAAATACCTCAGCTTTTGAGGAACTCTACATACGCACAACTCCAGGTATTTTGCCAAAGGCATACCAACTCTTCTAAGAGGCAGGAACAACACCATTTAATAACTAGTCATGTCACCATTGCAACAGCCAAAAAGTTTGCCAACTCCACTGCAGTTATCAAGCCCTACAAGTTACCAGATAACAGAGTCTATACGTTTCTAAATAGTGCCAAGAACTTGCATAGCCGTGTGTTGCCCCTGAAGCTGAAGGAGTCAATTCAGCATTGAATCTCCAGGGACAGATCTAATGAACATGAGATGTGCTTCTGCTGTTTCAAAGTGTATAGCACAATGCTCTCTCCCCCTTTGGAACCAATCTTCTTATTTGAATCCAGGACTTTAGAAACTTTTTTGGTACTTTAAAATCCTTGCCTTCATTCTCCTGGTACAAATACACAGAGGAAGGCACCAATCTGCATCTGCCAGAAGACAACCCAGCAATCAGAAAAGCTAAGCTCCTTTGTAATGGCAATTGACTTGCCAAGCTACTGGAGACTGGCATTATGTGAAAACCATCTGAGCAATGTAAGCAGAATAAGCTATGTCACACTCAACTGTGACAAGACTGTGTGAACAAGCAGCTCCCCTACACCAGCAATCTCAAGATAACTCATGATCTTTACTGAAGTAAAAACAAGTGGCTTATTTGCATTCTATTTTATCTGAATAGCAAAGGTAGGATATTTATTTTATTTAGTCAAAATGCTGGAGATCTCAATTACTATTGAGACTAAATTCAGGATTTTTGTTCCTGAAATAAAAATATTGAACTGGCTTACTTAAAAAGCTATGCATGTGTACATGTTTGTTTATACAAATATTGAAGTCCTCTAGCTTACAATTTAGTTTCTGTCATTTCACCATACTACACTATGGCTTAAGAATAGATTTCTACAGAAGTATGGTCTCAGTCAAGATGTATTTCAGTGTTTTATAGTCTAAAATGCAAATTACATTATTTCATAGCAGGCTTTTACTGACCAGCTTCCATTAGATGCTACCAAGACAAAACAAAACAACAAACAAACAAAAAAGAAAATAAAAACAAATTTAAAAATTCATATGTACTTCTGTTTAGCCAAAAATTGATCCAGTTTAGAAAATCAGAGTTGCATTGCAGAGAACACTGTGCTGATTTTACATCCCAGAGTTTGATTTGTGTGTAAGAAATGCCAGTCATATTTGTCGTCAGGAAAATGAAACTTCAAAAAATACAGGGCAACTTTCTTTTCCAAAAAATAATCATGATTTTCTTCTGCCTTATAGTAACTGTTCTTCTTGCAGGAAAAAAAGCATTGTAAGCTTCCAAAATCAGAGTGATTGCTTCAGAAAGGTGGGAGGATGTGAGAAAACAGTTTCAGAAGGGATATCCCTATGTCCTTGCTTTAATAGTTACTATTAGTGGTACATTCAGAAAAGTTTTAGGAACTGCAGATATTTTTTACCTTGAGCATGCCTGGGAAAAAGGCTACCAAATAAACATGGATGTTTCTCCTCTTCTGTGCAATTCCATGAAAATAACCAACTTTCTCCTCCAGCCTAGACATTCCTCACCACAGATCTGAGGTGGCTCCTGAGTTTGTAATGTCCCTCTGGGATTAACAACATTCGTTCATAAGTAGCCTCTTAAGAATCTTTGTTTTGGATTCTCCCTAGTAAAATATAAGATTCAAACTGCTTCAGCTGGAGCATAATGAGGTTAGTTGCATCATTATTAGGTTAGAAAAGAAGCGGCATTTGCTTCAAGGGAACCCAGATATAGTTCTGTGAGTATTCTGAAGACCTGGGAGATGGCTGAGGAACAGTGACACAATCCTTCTGAACTTCTTTGTTTCCAGTGGTCTTGTGATCTATCAGAATCACCATTTCCTCACTCAAGTGCTAGATAAGAACCCACATTCCAGCTTCTCTGCTGGCCCACAAGACCGAGACGACTTCGTTTGCATCTCAATGTCTCACCCAGTCACGGGAGTTGGGAAATTATGCAAGGGATTGCTTGCCTGGCAAGAAAGACCGGGTGGGGGTCCTCCATTACTTCAGGGTTAGGGTTTCTCATAAGTAATATTCTGTTTCTGTGAGGTTTTTTGATGAAGGTATTTTTTGTATGTGTGTGGGGGGGAAAGGAGCTCTTTTGTTCTCCTTTTTCTTTTACCTTTTTTTAAAAATAGAGGTTAAATACTGAGTTTGAAGTCAGTTTTGAAGCTTTGACCATTGTGTAACTCACATTCTAAACTTTGATTGATTCCTGATTCATTACTCAATGTCTCTTCCTGATTTCTGGCAGGTGGTAATTTCTGTGTTTTGTGTTCTGTGTTTTGGGAGATTTGAAAGCTAACTGGGGGGAAATAGTGGGAGTATGCAAGGAAGTACGGTCATGAATTGTTGATACAGAAGTTTACAAATATAGAATAATTTTCACATTGTATTGATGTTTGTCTAAAATTTAAAAGTAAATGGTGTTTTTTCCTCCTTATACTAAGAAGGATATTTTTAAACATTTCTCGAAAGTATTTACCACTTCCTGACTCTCCTAATTTAAAATTTTATTCTAACAAGTTGGAAGTTGTAAATCCAGTCAGTATTGTAAGATTCCTTTGATCAAGATCAATTTTTTTACTGCCCATCAGTACTCTACAGATCACAGTGAAAGCATTTTAACAGATTTCAGAGAAGGTGTGGGTAGGATTTCACATACTATTTAATATTTGAAATCACATTTTGTTTTGGTTTAATGATCCAACATTTCTATTTTGAGATGGAAACAGTAATAAAGTTCAGAGAAGTACAAATCTTTCAGTGTTTGATTGTGATGTTTGTGCTTCTGCAAACCATTGTAAACAGTTGCACAGCATGAAAGACAAATCTGTCTCTTAGACCTGTAGTGTCTAAAGTACAAGCTGACATGCTGGAAAGTATTTCCCATGATAAGGTTAGAGACTGTGAGTGAGGTGAGGAATTGTTTTTAACCTTAAAAGTTACAGGCTGCGCTTCATTAACAGATCATGTGAGAGAAGGTTAAACAAAAGCTGCTTGCAGAAGAGGAGAGAGGCTATTGAAACAATCGAATACAGGTCTAAAGCTTGTTTTCCTGAAAATCAGGTAAGAGCAAAATGACTGCATGTGCTTTTGTGGTAAGAGCAGTGGTGACTCACACCTGCCTTTATTTCTGCTTTACAAACAGAAAGACTGAGGAAAGGAGAAGTAGTAATGTGCAGCTGTGGCCACTGAAATCAAATTAATGACTATGAACAAATCACTATAGGCTCTTCAATACCACGATTAGCAATGGTAAATTGTAATGCATCACATCTCTTCTCCTATTTCTGCCAGTCATGACGAGTGCCAGGATTGTTTGGGGAATACGTGTGATATAATGAGTGAAATATGCATTGGCTTGTCAGTCTCTGAAATTCAGTTGAAGCATTGTAAGCCCATTGATCCTCAGGATGCTGGCAATTGCTGCCAAAATTACATTATAATTTCAAATATTTTAATAACTTCTTAATCACTGTGGCAGAGACACTACACCAGGTGTTTTGTAGAACTTTTATGGCCACCAAGGACTTTCTTGATTTGAGTCTTTGCACTATCAGTAGAGCAGAATTTCTTTTGATCTCTCCTTTGGTCAGCCTTAGCCCATGACGCATCCTAAATATATTCCACAAGCTTCATGACAGCACAGCAGAAGGCAAATGACTTCTGCACTGGTTGTTCATTTGCCACTGAAAGTGAGTGTGTGCAAGAGGACATTCATCTGGATACGAGGTGAAGCTGATTTAGTTAGTGGCCAGCATGAAACAAGATACTTTTGTAAACTCTCACATCACAGCAGTGTCTGGATGGCTCCATGACAAGGCCATATATAGTGCAGCAGCTGCAGAGCTGAAGGTTGAATGCTGCTTCTCAAACTTGTCTCATGAGCAGCTATATATAAGCTTATGCAATTTCCTCTTGCTCCATAGGGAAACATCCATAGGGATTTTGCTGGACCTTGCCCTTGGGCTTGCAGAAGAGCACAGTGAGTGACTGACAGAGTATTCATAGAATCACTTCTCATCCTTGTCACCAGAGTCTTCCTCTGCTCTTACAGCAGGCTATCACATGGTGGGTGCACATTATCAGAAAAGTGGGCTGACCTGGAGTGGTCGTGATGGTGCCTACAGTAGCTTACAGCTGTGCTGGACTGTCTAATATTGGGGTCTGCTCAAGCCAAGCCTCACTATTCACATTACAGTGTACTCTACCTGCAGATTCCTCCCTCCCTAAGCTCTATTGCTCAAAGTCAGACTTGGATATTAGCTAAGTAAGCTGTTTTACACACTGACCCGCAAACAACTCATTACTGACCATATCCATGATCTAATGTGAAAAATTTGGCCTTTGCTCATGGCTGGAAAGGTGATGATGAAACCCCTTTGTTCAGAGGCTGTCCCAGTGCTGTGTACCTGGGTTGCCTTCTGCTCTCCGACCCCCTGATAGTTGTCCCAAGCTCTCCCATTAGCATGAAGGGCAGACACTTGAGCACACACTGCAATCCTCCTGTTTCCTCTCTCCCAGCTGACTTTTTTTAAGGACTTTGTTTTTGGCTAAACAAGTAACTGCTCAAAACAGAGGCTGTGTTTAGGGGTTTTTCCAGTCTGCTCCAGCTACCATGTCTGTTAACAAAAGCTTTCCTTGGTGCAGGTTTCAGTGCAAATTTTCAGAGGCCCTCAATCCTGACACTTGGATGTGGAACTAGGTACATTCACAAGCTGTCTGCAAAAGGTTAATCCCCAAATACTATGATAAAGAGAGACATAGAGGAAGGAAGGGTGAAAGACAGTGAAGAAATACACAAAAGAATCAACACACTAGCCGTCTACAGTTTACCTAAAACACCCTTAATTTTGTGACCATTTTGATTATATGTACAATGGCATATAAAAAATTTTCAATTTTTTCCCCCCCTAGCAAATAAGCTTGAATTGTGTACTTTTTTTTTCACACAGTATTACTACATTAGCACAGCTGGACATCCCCTCTAAATAGTCTTACATTATAACAAGGCAAGGACACCCACTCCATACTGGCACAGCTATCTTCTTCCTGGGTTTCATGAAAAAATGTATCCAGAACTCATATTTGAGATCACATATTATGTCATCTGTTGTTCAATAGACTGAGTTTGTACTATCCTAAACCATTCACAGATTGTAAATTAAATTTCCTAGAAAGAAGGGTTCGTTATTAATGGAAAAATATACTTCAGTGATGTTCTGTATTTAGTGTACTATAATAGTTTAAATTAAAATTCTCCAACATAAATGGAGCATAAAAATGTCTCCCCTTGAAGCAGTATTTACAACTAAAACAACACCATTCTGTAATTATATGCTGGATGAGACTCAGTTGAGTTCTCTAGTAAGATTTCTAATACCATACAGAAAGCTATTTTCTCTTCTTCTTTACTTCTCACTGAAAAAAAAAAGCCAAGCAGAAGTGTCAAAGTCCAGCTGGAACAAGCCTATACTTCTTCTTGTGTTTGGCCACATTTAAGAACTACATTGTCTATTGCCCAGTATACAAGTCTTCAGTTGCCTTGTTTGAAGGGGACTGGAGACATTAAATCAAAGAGTCATCAAAAAAAGTCCTTCAGAGAAGTATAAATCTTTCAGTGTTTGATTATGATGTTTGTGCTTCTGCAAACCATTGTAAATAGTTTAGAAAATTTTGACTCAGACAACTGTCTGGCTTTTCTTGTTAGCTTTCAAACTGGAATCGACATGAACATATTTTTAAATGATACCAGAATGTCTAGCATGGATATGTCTGCATGTTTTAGCTCTGGCTGTAACATGCCCTTTTCACCTGGACTCAAGGAGAATTTTGTGCCTGTGTGATGATCCTGTATGAACCCAGTGCCACTGAGGTTGTTTGCTCCTCCTGCGGTAACCCCAGTGAGGCAGAAGTCCATCTCCTCAGCCCTGAGCCCCTCTGCCGCCAGTGGTCTTTCTCCTAATATTTCCTCAGATGACTGAAGTTGTACGCTGACAGCTCCTGATGCAGAGTGAAAATGAAGACAAAGGACAGAGTTGCTAGAAGTGACTGATAGTTGGCTTAAGCAGAATATGTGTGATTTTCTAATATTTCCCCTGTCTTTTCCACCCATCAAGTCAGCTCATAGTCCTTATTAGAGCTCTTTCATGCCTCAAATTCTTCAAAATAAAAATAGCAAAAATAAGCTCTTCCTTCCCCCTGTCCCCAAGCTTTATCACCAAGACCATTCACTCTGTCAAATTTGATTTCATTAAGTGTTAGCCTTACCTTATCACTATCCTTTGAGAAAAGCAGAGATCAGCAGCCACCCTAGATATTGTGTTAATGCACATTGTGTGTTTTTTGCTAGATCTTGACTGAAGATAATCAAAACAAAATAAAAAAGAGATGAAAAAACACCTCACTGTAGTGGTATCACTACTAAAGGCAATATTTTGCATTGATTAAATTTCTCTTCCACGAACATTAACTAAAAATACTTTGTTAACCAAGACCTGTGAGGGAGTAGGGGATCAAGCCTGAAAATAATTCAGGACTAGTGTCTCTATAAGACGTCCACACAGCTGTCAGAACTTGTTTCTACATATTTTGCTAGATAGAGCCTGCTTGCAGAAACAAATTTTCTGGGCTGACAAATCAGCATATGTGTTGCTGCAGTACTGCCCAAACTTTAGTGGAAGAAGATGAAAGCCAAAATTTGATTTTAATTTTTTTAAAGGTGAATTGCTAGTGTGTTTAACAAGGGCTTGAAGCATTTTTTTTATTCAAAACACTGGAAAGAAAATAAAAAATTCATCTACTGCATTTGTAATTCGGTTCAGTTCAGATGTAGTTCCACATCCTAAATTCACTACAGACATGGCCCAGTGAGGTCTTGGCTGCCCTTTTGCTGTTCTCTTCCTCAAGCAGAGTAATCCAAGAGTATACTGTTCTCACATATTGGAGCACAGGTACAGTGACAGCTAGCGAATGTACCAAAGGTGCATTCTCAGCTGTAGCGTGCAGTGAGTTTTTTTAATAATACTGCAGATACTAGGGCTGTGGGTGCTCTTTATGAATGCTAAGCAAGGGAGATATAAAGGAACAGTTTTATCCTCAGGTCCCTGGACAACCTTATCCTTACATTCAGTTATGTACTTGCAATTGTGTATTTGCATAATTCACTTGCTTGTTGCCTGTTCTCTCTGTATTTCCATTTTGTTCTTCTCTCCTGTTGGTTCTGGGAACCACAGGGCTACCTCACATTTCTCAAACAACCTTCCTAGTCAAGAAAATCTGCAAGTTTCACATGAATCATAGTGAAGCACACAGTGCCTTACCCTGCATCCTAACATAGGCTGAGCTGAAAGTGTGTAAGAGTTTGAGTAAGAGTTTTGTTAGGTAGGCAATACAGAATAAATGGTGAGATTCACACTTATCTTGCTTCCATTCCCTTAGTCAGACCATCAGTACCTTGTGCTTGTTTTTCCCATAGAGAATGTAAGACCAAGGGCACCTATCATCCACGTGTCCATTTCCCTGCTGTATCTTTGGATGATATCTTGTATCTTGTGATTAGCCATCACGAGTCAGGTGTGAAAGGGAGAAATCTCCAACTTGCCTGGAAGGCAGCTTTTTGATAGGAGAGAAGAAACCAAACCAGAGCCTCTGCTGGGGGAAAGCCAGGGAGACCACGGCTGCCACAAACCAGTGCTTGGCAGCTGCACTGCAGTGTTCCTGATCTGAGCATCTATAGCTCCAATCTGGCACAGCTTGCTCAGTGAGGATGGGAAGAGATACAGAGAGAAGAGAATGAATAGGAGACAAAAGTGAGTCCCAACATAAAGAAAATGCATTGGTTCTGCCCTTACACTACTTTTTCTGCCATCCATGTTGATCTCTATCTCCACAGCTGCTCCCTCATTTACTTGCAAAAGATCCCACAGATACCTCTGTGTTATTACTGAAGTCTGATGGATTCTTGGAATTGATGAACTGTAGCTAAGAAGAACAATATGTAAAGAAACTGAAATAAGTTAAAGTAAATGGGCAGTGCAATATCCTTGCTCCTGCAGAGCTCAAGACTTCGCAGTGCAAGCAGGCATGCTACAGACAAAGAAGGAGGCAAAGGAAGGATGAGTTTTGCTTTTCTCTTTGGCTGCTTCTGATTAAGTAAAATCTGGGGTAAGTGAAATTACTAAAGATTGAGCATCCTGGGACTGCCAGGTGTGATGTGACAATGTGCTTCTCATCAGTAGTAGAAACTGATGATGACAATAAACATAAATAGATTTCCTAAGAAAGCATCTTAGAAAAGCAGTTAAGATTAAAGAATCGTCACTAAAGGTCAATATATTGCCTGAGTATGCAATTAGTATTATTATTGTGTATTAAAGTGTATTATTCAGTACACTTTTAAGAGATAGAAACCTTCCCATTTCTATGGATGGCATTTCTACAACACTTGGCAGGAACCCCCAGTCATTTTCTGAAGACACTGAAAAACCATGCCTTGTATTATTATCCACAGAAGTGATCTCATATAATTCTGTCAATTCACATTTTATTCACATGAATAAATACACACACACAGACACACACACTTTTGAATGTTTGCAGGACTAAGCCCTAAATACCTAAGCGCTCTGCTTCAGTGGGATGGAAGAATTATTTTCCTGCTCAGGGAATAGTTGATAACACTAAGTCTTTTATGCTCTTGTAATGTGCTGTATCATTTTTTTTCCCCAGCACTGTACTAAATTTCAGGAAGACTAAAGTAAAAAACTAATTATAGGGCACATATATGCAGTCTACTAAATAAAGTGTCTTTTGAAGAGTGTATAATTTAAGACAGTATTTCTCAGAAGACTAAAAGGAGAGTAACCTGACATTTTTTGACACCTGACTTGAGAAATTAAGAAATTTCAAAGAGTTGTGTAAGCAAATTGTATACTACAGAGGCCAAGTGGAACTGTTAAGAAATTTTCTTCCTGTCCCAAAGCTACTGTGAAGACCACACAGCAGCAACACAGCAGCTTTTGCCAGGGTTACTTTCTGCAATGAAGTGTACGAGGTTCTCTAGTGTTTTGTTTCAACCTGTACAAGTGTTACAGCAATATTTCATATATATATATATATATATATATATATATATATATATATATGTATATGTATGTATGTGTGTATCTCCAGTGTCCAAAAGATCCAAACTGAGGGCTTAAATTAGCATCACAAGCTGAACATTTTCTTCAGGCAAGAGCTGATGAAGCTATGCTGCTCACAGATGAGATTAGCAGTCACATTACTTGTACATGGAAATTGGCAGGGTTAGGGCAGAAGATCAAAGCTGCTGCTCTACACAGACCTTCTTATGGCTTTTTTTTTTCACTTGTCTTTGAGCCTTGCTTTAGGCTTTCTTGTCTTACTGTCTCCGTTGAGTTTTCTTTTGTCGCTGGAATAATTTGATTTCTTTGGAGGTTCCTTAGACTGGAATAGATGTGTTTGGTTTGTTGCCTGTCCCCCTTCTCTTTGGCTCAAAAGCGATCCCCTGTGCTGTAAACATCCCTGCAAACCTTACCTTTCCTTCTTCTCATGTTGTTGCCCAGCTCTCTGTCTGCATGGAGGAGGTAACTGAAAGCACTCTGCAGAAGATGGAGTGGAGAGCAGTGTCCTCTATAGTGTGTTCTTTGGCACGGAGCCTGGTCACAGGGGTACATCCACACACCACTATCAGGGGCAGATAGGGTTCCCAGAATGCTTGGTCAAGAAAGGCATTATGCTTCCCTTCGAGAAACAACTCTCAGACTCTTCTTGCTGCTGCAGAAGCAGCATGTGCCTAGATGCATTCTTATCCAACCAAGCCTTCACAGAGATGTTTAAAACTGTGCAGCAGGAGCCCTGCTAGCACAGTAACTTCAAATGCATGTGCCCACAACTGACTTACTTGGCTAGCAGCTATGGCAAATGAAACTAGTTTTGCCAGTAGCTTGGGTCGACATAGTCTTTTTCCCATTAAATAGGTCACAATGTTGTTTTTTGATTTGTGCTCTTGTTTACTGGATTCTTACTGTGGCTGACAGCCTGAAGGCACGGTGTTGCAAAGGGAGAGTGGGATGGCTGGAGGTCTGATGAGAGATGTGTCCCTCTTGATGCAATGCCTTCTGTATCTCCCCAGAAGCCCCTGTACAGACAGACAGGAGGTGGGAGACGGGAGGAGATGGGGTCAGGGCAAGCTTTGCTATGCAGTTTGATGATTGTGCAATGCCGTGTCCCCAAGCAGAGACTTAAGCCAGTGCAGCAGTGCACTCCAAGGTCTCCCTGCACCAGACCTTATTTTACCAGAATGCATTGCACATGGGCTGTGCAGGAAATCGGATGAAATAGATTTGCGGTTATATTACGAAAAAAAAAAAAAAAGACTGTGTGAAATCAGCATGTTTGTTTATCTTATGGAATGGTCATATGAGAGAGCCCTCACCTTCTTTCACCGGTAAATTGTACAGATTGTGCCTCCAAGGGTGATGAGGGACAAAACCAAGACCATCTCTCTCACGTCTCAGCTGCAAGTGTGCTGTCAGGAATCAAGGAAGAATTGTAAAACAGCCAAACAAAGGAGGAATTTGGCAATGATCATTTTGAAATAAACCTGTTTGTGACAAGCAGTGACTGTGGCAATATTTACGCTATGATTCATACCAAAGTGCAGCACCTGAAGTTCTAGTCTGGATGACTTTTAGGATAGAATCAGCAGCAAATACTATTCTAACATTTAATAATGAGCAAGCAAGCATCAAAGCTGCTCTTGGCTCTGGAACAGTATTGATTTAGAGTAGTGTAAGAGCTGGCTGGAAGCATCTGCACTGCCAGGTGCATGTTACTTGTAACTGCCTATCTCTCTGTATTCACTTGCAGTTTCTCTTCTCTTTATGTGACAGCTGCTGTTACAAGAAACTCTTAGCTGGCATATATCACATTAGAGCCCTTTGAGGATGCTCTCAGAAAGTCCCTTACACTGCCTCCCACTCCTCACTGATGACAAGACTGAACCTGCATCTATGCTAAAGGGCCAGCAATAGTGCCTGTGTCTGTCAGCTGCAGGCAGCTCCTGGAAGCCTCCTTACAGAGAGATACAGGCATGTTATTCTCTCAGTGCTACTGGATAAACAAACTGCTACAGCCAGGAAGACATCAGAGATGCTTTGTATGCCTGGTTATTGATGCTGTCAAAAGGCAGTTTCTAGAAACTCAGCAAATTCCAGTGGACACCAGTGGGAGCTGCATGTTTTTACACTACAAAAACAGCTCTTCTGAGGGAATCAAAAAGTCAGGTTCCTATTTCTTTAGAGAAACTCAGCTTCAGAATATGAGACTATTCTTCCTCTCCTGCCCTAATAATATTGATAAATACCTGGTTAGAGAAAAAGCCTGTCTTACTGGCTGTCTTACTAAGGGAAAATGAGATCAGAAAAGGGGGTGCCTACAGATTACTTCCTCCAAGAAGATCTTTGCTTCCAACAAAATCTTCAACATTGGACTTCTCAGTCTAGTCCTCAAAGGTACATAGTGGGTTTTTCCTACCTAAAGTACTTGTGCAGGGAAGGATCTTCACACAGGCTGGTTGGGTGACTCCTCTGCTTAGCATTACTTGTTCTCTTAGTTTTTCCCTTTATTTAACTATTGAAGCTAGTTTTGAACTGTTTAAAGAAAACACCCATAAACATTTAGGTAGGAAAAAAATTAAGAAAAGCCACAGTTTTTAAAACAGAAAAATGACTAATCTAGAGCCTGGAAGAACTGCTTACGTGACAAACCTGCTTGCTTACATTTTGACTTCTCACCTGTCTCTAGTTTTCTACTTGAAGGAATTCTTTGTGGGAAATGCAGGCACAGAAAGCTTCCAAGGCCTTGAGCAAACAAGCTCAGAGATAGAGATGGATACAGTGTTTGACCTTAGACCTTGGAGAAGGCTTGATGGTTTAGAATAGACTAAAATTAGAACAGAGAGATTAAATAAGAATAAAGATTTGTTGTTTAAGCAGAAATATGTTTTAAGCAAGTAGATATAGGCCTCATATAAGAGAATGACTATGCTAAGCAAAATAGTAGAATACAATTAAAGTTTAGCAATAGAACTTGTTAGAGAGTTGATCAAAAGTAGAAGATACAGCAATAAGTTTTTGTAGAGTTATATGATTGGATAGAAAAAGTAAAATGCAGCAATTAGCAATTGATTATGAAGGTGCTAGTGAGCTTTGTGTAAGTTTAGAATAAGAAATTTATGAAAGACATTTTACCTAGAATTATAATGGCTTCTGATACAAGGTTTCTAATGTATGGCTTCTAATGTGATTATTCCATGAGACTGATTTTGAAATAAACCATCTTTTAAATGCCTTTTCAGTTGACCCCGTCTTTCTTTATCCTGAACAATTCTCGTTTCTTTTCATTTCCATTTCAGGTTTATGTCTTTTAAATCATTGCAAATGTATTTCATATCCTCGCTAGTGTATTTTTTAAATTGCTGGAGAGGTAAAAGTTGTACCTCTGCACTTTGGAAGCGGGCTGAAAGGCTGCTGTTATCTACATCTGAAGCAATGACAGATCCTTTGCCTGTCGTGAACTGGGCACCTTTTCCCCACAGCACAGCCCAGTCCTTTCTGCTTATTTATTTTGATGGGTCTGTACATTTGCTTTATACATGAGGAGGAAATAATTCACAAATTCAGATTTCCAGAGCCGTGATAAATTCATGTAAATAAAAGTAAATAAAAGACAAAACATGCATGTTAATACAATTACAAATAGCCTTCTGTACTCCTTTTTATTACACATATGATTTAGAGACACAAAGACTCTGGAAGCTGTAAAAATGAATACCATCCTCCACTCACATGAAGTGTCACTTTCCCAATCTGCGTATCTTCCCCACCATGCAGAAAACATCTGAGGACAGGGAAAAATGTGAGGAGGATGCATCATTAGTAAGTCTGCAGCTGATATTGTTACACAAAATATGCCTTCTTCCCAGCAAGCAGGGTCAAATTGTGAGAAGAGAGGTGCTGTAAGTTCTTTAGTAAGAAAACCTGGACCACTCAGAGAATATGTTCACCCTGATCTACAGAAACAGTTTAGCTGTGACACTGTCCACAGTCTGGCATCCAGCTGCAATACCTGGGAAACCCACCATCCAAAAGCAAGCCTTAATCCTTGGTCATACCTGACCTGGTATCAGGGTCCAAGCTGGCTGACCTCTGCTCTGCCTCTCAGGGTGTGGTGCCTTTCTTGGAAGGCTGGTCCTGGAGCGTGGTCCCTGCAGACACGTGGGGCCATGTGCCAGCCTCAGCATGGCAAACCTCACTGCTTTGAGGGCAAAGAGTGAACAGATTAAATGAAGACTGTTCTTCAGAAGCAGGATTACAGAATATCCCTTAAATTCATCAGGGATTTGTTCAAATACAGGAAGATGCTTTCTGAGTCACTGACAGAACTAGCATGATTTGTTGGCTTCTTTTTTTAATGGATAATTGAACCCAGACCGAGTGATGTAGGCTCAGGTCTTGAAACCACCAGTGGTATTAGTTGTGCAATAAATGGAAAACTGAATCTTGCTCAACTTATAACAGTACTTTGAATTTAAAACTAAACTTGCTCATTATATTGGTTTAGGAAGCAACATTTTCAGCAGCTGCTGCCTATCTATAAAAGCATGTGTTTTTTCCCTTTTCTTTTCAGACTGAAAGGAAAATAACAAATCCAAAAGCCAATAGACTAAAAATATCTGATGGATATAATGAAAAAGATGAAGGGAGACAGATGACACACAGATGAGTTTTGCTTAAGAATGTTCAATAGTGAGTAGTACTGCATTTCTTCTTCATGTTCTGTGCCTTTTCATCCACACCTCCATCTAGCCTCTCTCCTGCCAGTGCTTGTTTTGTCGCAGCCTGTAAAGTCCAGGGCCTGTTGAGGCAGAGTGGCAATGGCTCACATCTGCTCAGGTCCTGCACCCACGACAGCGCTGCAGGACGTGCACAGCCTATATAACTCTCAGAAGCTTAGCAAAAGTAATGGTCATTTAAAAGCCCAAGAGCTTCTGCAGCACTGAGACTTGAACTACTTTCAGAAACATTCCCTCAGCTGAGCTGCAGCCCAGGACTGTCAGCACCCCACAAGTGAGCTGGGTTGAGGAAGGACTCTGCAACATCAGCACAGGAATCCTGCAGGCACAGAAGGGCACAGAAATCTGAGAGCACAGAAAACTTCCTTCTCCTTTCTTCAGTACTAACTCTGCCTTCATCACCAAATGGACCAGAATTAGCTGTACCCAGGAGCTTGAGGAGAGAAGGAAAGGGCTGTGGATGTCACTCTCCATTTTCTAACAGGAGTAACCTGGTACTGAAGAGAGCACCGTGAGTCAGGAGAGGTCAGTCCCACAGTGCTGCACTTGTGGTGCTGTCCTCTCCAGAGCAGGTGCAGCTGATACTCAGGGCTTGCCTTCCTGTTTGGACATTTTCCAGGGTACAGGCTTTCCCAGCTCACATCTGCTAGTGTTCCTGGATTTGGGATAGCTGCTGTTTCCCTGGAAGTGGGTAGAGGACTGTTTTATATTCTGCCAAGAGCCACTGGCATCTAGACAGTTTAACCAGAGCTTATGGAAGCACTTTTAGCTAAAACAAATACTGAAGTTAAACCTTTATATAGTTTGAAAGTATTTATGGGTGTTGTTTACCAAGCAGTTCTGTCTGATTTGAACCAGGATTAGTGCTGAAAAAATTACATTCTGGCCCTTCCCTCTTCTGTCAATTCTCATTTCTCTTCAAAGCTGTAGCAGCAAGCTCATTGGGCTGCAAACAGTGCCCTCAAAGCCAAGTGACAGCTTCTTCCTGCTGGATGAGTGAGCTGAACTGGCTGAGCATGCCAGGTATTAGTCAGCACCCAAAAGACTGCAAAGCAAGGGTGGATAGGACAGGTCTTCCCCTTCTAGTGCAACACAGCATTAGATTAATTTAAGAAACCCAGGAAAAGTGGATGATCAAAATTTACAGTGTTGGGACTAGTGTGCTGACTAATGGCAGAACCTGGTTAAAATCTCTTCTGTTGCAGGCTAGGCAGAGATTCACACCAACCAGAATCTAATATACCTCACCAACCAGAATCTAATATACCTAGCCTTACATATACACATCCTATATAAACTCTCTATTACTCCCTCTCCATTTTTGCCAAAACATACTGGACTAAAGTAAAACTAAAAAGTAGAAAAAAACAAAACATGAGAAGCACAGAAGTTGCTGCAACAGAGTACCTAACTGCTGCCATCTGTCCTGACTCCAGCTGTAAACACACATGCTCTCTCACACCAACACCAAACAGGAGACGTCAGCCTTGGTCACATTTGTTGATCAGTTGCCAGCAGTCTCCTGATCAAAACACATGGACTAAGGCTTTGAACTGTGGCTATCATCCAGAAGAGCACCTGCTCCTCTCTGCCCCAAATATGTAGTTATGTTAGCTGCAGCATGCTTAGTTTTATTTACTGTTTCCCACTAACTACACTTTTACAGGACACTTAGGTAAGCTGAACACAGCACTTACTAAGCTGGCAGAATTAGACTCCCTCTTGCAATCAGTCCAAAGGGACTCTGTCAGAACTGGACGTACAGGGCTCTCCAGGAAACCATACCAGAACGTGGGCTGGCTTTAGAAAGAGTGGCTTATCTTATTTTCCAAGTGCCTTGTTTACCCGGACTGTGGATGAACAAGGGCCTTTCGTTTCCCAAGACTCTTTCTGCATCATGGGGAGTAATGAAGAGGACTTGTATTTGCCTCCAGCTGCCATTTAAAACTGTCTCTGCTCCCTGCAGAAAGCAGTGTAGATGTTTTCCAAAGGTGAGTGCCATTTTCTAGTCTGATTATTTCAACACTTAATTATTCCATTCCCACTCCCCTGAGCGTTTTATTTACTTGGCTTGTTGGAGCTGGCAATCACAGGTAGGCTTCAGGGAGCGGAGGTTAGGAGAATCACATCTGGCTTCCAAGATTTGAAACTGTCACTGTAATTCAATGCCCTGATGGATTAAAAGCTAGAAGGAAGGACTATAGCTATTTATGATATAGCAAAGCTACACAGCTTGTGAAATTTGTTCCTCATGCAAGAACATCAACCTTTTTTTGACCCTAAACTCTGACTTCAGTCCTTAGCATCTGAACACTGCACCTTTGATCAACAGCTACTAGTACATAATATTCCCAAGCATCAACAAGGTTGAGAAGCCACATAATTCACAGATTTCCTTATTTTTCACATCCCCATTCTACCTTCAACACCAGTTTCCTTCCATATAATTAATAGAAATAGCAGGAGATGACAGAGAATATTGAATAAAGTCCTTCTTAAGGGTTACACTGCAGCCCTCCTCTCCACATAGGGGCATCCAAGCCAGTCCCTTTGTCATGTCACCTACTGCATCTCTGCCCATCAGGAATAAGACAGTGATATTCCTGGCTGATGCTGGGAAATGTGAGGATACAACGTGTCATCTGAACTTCCCTCTACCCTAATACTGTGGAACACTATGGCTGTGGTTTTAAATATGTTTTACTATATAACATGATTTGGACAACACTTCTCATCAACAGTGGGACTGATTCAAACACTAATAAGAGGAAGGACATCCTCGCAATTAAGCATGTGTCAGATGAAAACTAAGTGGCAGAGGCAGTTTAATAACCTTCCACCACACCCCGCCTGATGGCAACAGAGCACTCAAAAGATCCCTGTTGTTGGCAGTGCTAATAAAGGCCTTGTCAGAAATACAAACATGACACAGTATGTCTCCAGCTGGGATTTTTAAGTGCTGGAAAGCACCCCCTGGTCCACAGTAGAGAGTCTTCTGCTGGGCACACGGAGGAAACACTTCTACCAAGCAGAGGAGGCAAGAAATCAGACTCTCTTGGATTGAAAGACTGTGCCCTTGGACAATATTTACAATGAGCAATTCCAGCCCTGCTTCTTAGTTGTCTTGTTTCACAATATAGCCAAAATCACTTACACTACAAGATTCCCATACTTCATTATGTTTCCTAGATTTGAAAAAGACAAATTAATTAACGTGGGAGATAAGTTTTAAAAGTGGAAACTGCAGAAAGAGAATACAAACAGCTTCTTGTTACAACTAAAATTACTGTATATGCAACTAATCTGCTTCCCAAAGTTGTCATTAGCACTGTTTGCACACTTAACTTTTTGAGGTCAACCTCAGCACTGGCATAGAAATGTAAGCCCTTGAGTTGGCTGAGATTAGGTCAGCAGATCAGTTTCTCCAAGCTACAAATGGAAATTGGCTTTAGCTCATGCAAAATGTGGCTCTGGGCCGGGTGGATGCTAATAATAAGGTTGCAGTGGCATAACAGTCTTCATACGTGCTGTGTACCTGTGGATGCAAGGCTCTGAATTCCTCGTAGGGCAGGTGGTGTTCCTTCACTCTGAGCCGGGGGCAGGGAGAGGTGGGGCCGAGTGCTGCAGCGGGCCTGCCCAGGCTGTGCTTCCTCCCCTGCCACAGCAGGCCTGGGAGCGCGGCTTTGGCAGGAAAACCCCGGCAGCTGCCCCAGCAGAAGGGTCTCGCTTTGCCTGCCCCTCTCCAGTGGGAAGGTGTTGGGAAGCACTGTCTGTGGGAGTCCCCCGCCCTTCTCCTGGCCCTTGTTCTGGAGTGGTGCAGGGCATGGGAAGGTTGCCATAGTGCCTTGGTCTGGGAAGTCATGTGGGGTGGGTGTGACCTCTCGAGCACCTGCCCTCTTGTTTGTGTTCCTGAGGGCGAGTACATTTCGGTCGGTAAAACACCTTCTTCTCTTGGTATACTTTTGGTATTCATTTTGTTGTTACTGTGTGTTTCCACTCCATTGTTTTCTGCATTCAGGAAATTGTAATCTCAGCCCATTGCCTCTGCCTTTGTCCCTCCCTTATTGGAAGCTTCGGAGGTAAGGGGAGTGGTTTATTTGGGTTTAATTTCCTGCTGGTGTTAAACCACCGCGACTTCTGTCTGCTATGCAAAGGCACACTGAAGCTATGACTCCACTGTGGTAGGTGTGTATCAAGGGGTTGTGGCTTCAGACTGATAGTGGATTACAGGAATTTTTTAATACCAGATTTTGAAACTAATTTTTCTAACAACAGAAACAATTTGCATATTGTTAGAATTGTTACTTCAATTACCAGTCAAGTTGGCAGAAAAGTCTCTTTTAGGAGATTATGGACAATTTCTGTTTTTCCATTGGAGAAAACTTTTCTTTTAGAGATTTCAGTGAAACACATTAAAAACAATGTGCATCAGAGATGATGATAAATATTTGCCGAAAACAAGTGTTTTTCAGCAATTTTTATATATATTGGCTTCACTTCTAGAAATAAAAAGGTGTAGCCCGATGAACTGTGAAAGAGGCAGGAATGTTTCCCTTAGTGTTTAATGTAGTACTACAACTTCAGACAAACATCAAACTTAAGTTTAATGAGACCCCTTTGTGATTATGAAGTGTGCCCCTGATCTCACTGGTGGAATGTGAAAGATGCTTTAAGTCTAGTGCACCATAAAGAAAAACATAAAACAGTTGGACCTCTCTTCTCCTCACCAGATGCCATGTTTTGGTATTTACAGGTATATCCATGGGAAATTCAGAGATCACATCCACACTGTGCAGATGAATTTTGCTGGAGTTGGGCACATGGTTGAGCTGGTGGTAGAAAGAGGCCCTTGGGACTATCATGTTTATCTAACAGGCACCCAATGCACTCACTTTGACCTGTGCTCTCCTGTGCAATGCCTGGTTCACCTGATGCCACAGACAGTGTTTCTCATGAGTGATGTAGTACTCCTTCTTGCAGTGAGCAATTTAAAGCAGAAAGGTAAGTCTGATAAGGGAATTGTGAAAATACTATGCTAGCATGGAAGACTGAACAATTAACTGAACATCCTTATAGAAGATGAATGTATAAAACAAGGCAGAATTTCTCTCTGGCATGCTTTTCTTTGGTGACTGTGGGAGTTCTGTAGAGCTTTCCTAGCCATGAGAGTGAGAAATAGGGAAACTGCATGATGCTAAGTCACAGCTGGGGAGGTTGTTCTTCCTGTAAGTCTCCTTTACCTTCTGCTGAAGAATATTCTCCCTGTTTTGCTAAGTATAAACCAACAGTATGTCTTGGACAATGAATGGCAAATGGGAAGTACATGGTAGCTTTGTATTCATCTATTAGATGTAGAACCAAATAGGCAGCTGATTAGGTTCCTTCTGTATTTTCCTGGAATGGCAGCAAAAAGTGATTTGCAAAACATTTCTCAGGCCAGTGTTATTACCTGGGATAAAAAGGCCTCTTTCCATTAGCACTTGCAAGCTTTGTGCCTTGATTCGGTTCTTGAAGCCTGCATGGAAACTGTGTTAATCCACCAGTTGAAACATTCATGCAGCCCCTTTCTGAGCTTCTATAAGCAGATTAATACTGCAGATGATGCCTCTGAAACCTGTACTGGTACCTGACTACCAGATCTAGCAGCTGCAAGTGATATTTCCTTCTGACTGTAAGCAACTGAGGAAATTTAGCCCATCCTATCTGATTCTAATTTGGTTATGGTGACTCACCTCCATGCATGTTTTCCAGGGTAATTGTTACACCATTCTCTAGCTGGCAACACAATCCCCAGGGGTCTGTAGAAAATATTTATTTTATGTGTTCTAATTGTAGAAGATGGTGGTTAATTTCTTAAGTACAAGCAAATCTGAGTCTAATCCTAGCTATCAGGTGTTATTGGGAAACACTTCTAAAGAAATATCTTTCTTGCTTCTTCTGCAGATACATACCTTAGGAATGATGAAATAATCCATACTGTAGGCTTAGGAGAGTAAGAGATGTTTCTGTCCTACAACTCATCCGGACCTACACTGATTTTCATATGCACTGACACATTGCCTTTGGCACAAAATTCCAGACTTGTACTGGTTGTTTTTCCAGTAATAAAAATTTTGGCTTAGCACTAATTGATTGCACTCAGCGCTCTGCAGAATACTTTTTTCTCGCATTTGCAGCTAATAGAAAGATGTAAATATCATAGCAAGTTATAGAGCTTTGTAGGTAAATTTAGTGATAACGGGATTCGCTGCTAACCTTCTCTCTGTGCTTCTTTTGCTTAGCTTGATTGCTACATCTGTTTTGACTTGTAAGCAGTCCTGTGTAGGGGGTCTGAAAGTGAAGCTGATTCATCTTTCATGGGAAATGGACTAGTCACACTATAATTCTTTGTGGCCAGGGTAAAAAAGTTGATTTTGCAATGCAATGAGCAGCTCAAAAAGTGAAGCACAGGATGACTCAAAGAGTCATACACAGGCTGTCTTTTAACATCAGCAGTCAGGCCCCTCTAATGCAAGAACCTTCCCCTCTCTCCCGTGTTTCTCTGACAGCAGTTTTGAAAAGCACAACTTCATCCTCCCCTCCCTGTGCACCACATGCTGGTGTCTCACTCAGTCCTTACTCATGCAGATTCCAACCTTCTCCCCCAGCCCTCCAGCCTTCAATTGCTGAGGTGCAGCAGAAGCATCCTGACTATACTTCCAACACATACAGTCCGGAAATAAACACATATTTCCAGTTACCTTCCAGATAACACATATGCTTCCAGTCCACATATAGTGTCCAGGTGTGTTACAGTCACCTGTGACCGTGCATTCTGAATCCTATGCAGATACAACAGAGAGCATATTCATGAGCCTGGACACAGAGCCACCAGACATGCCTAGACCATTGCAGCAGGCACTACATTTCTGCAAGAGGAGCATGTGGGGGCTCAGGCTGTCAGCATCTCTTTGCTAAGTCCATGTAAGATGCAGCATGTCCAAGCATTCATTCCTGTTTGAGACCTCCTTGTCACCCTGCCCTAAATTCTTCTTAGTCTTCCTTTCTGCCTTGCATATGTGAGTGCATATTGGTAGTGTAGGTGTCCTAGGCTTGGTGACAGCAGGAGCCAGACTTTGGGCAGGGTGGTCCACGTCAGCCTTGTCCCAGGGCAGGCCATTGAATTTTAAGCTACATCAAACTGACTCAGCAACATAATTGGTTTCTGAAAAAGGATCTGTAAATATGCATGTGTTGGATTTGGAACCCACCCAAAGTAGTCTGGCTGATGCAGAAACGCTAGGTCAGTTTGGTTAATGCAAAACTGAACCAGGTCCACCGAGGTCCTCAGCTGGCTTTGAGGCAGTGTAGCTGCTGATCCCACTGCTCCTGTGAAGCTTGCTATGATGAATGGTGTAGCCATACAGAGGAATACCATCCATTCCCTTCCATATACCGCTCATCTGACTTTTGAAGACCCAAGTACTTCTACCTACAAAGTCTGAGTGGCTTGGCTGTAACCCTTTTGGAAACCTTAGGCATTGTTTAAAACCAGTTTTCTTTCTCTTTTTTCACCCACTGCCTTGTCTTCTGAGTCAGACAATGCCTCAAAAGAAATGTGAGTGAATTTCTTTTTCTTTTCTTTTTCTTTTTTTTTGACACAGTGGACTGAGTTTAACAAATAAAAAATCAAATAGAAATAAATTTCAATATTGAGCACAGTGCTTTTAGGCTAGCTTCAAAGATACTGCAATGCTTCATCTCCTCTGACTTAGCCAACAGCAGGCTTCATTAACTTTTCTTGGAGTTACAATTTGGGCATTACTCCTCCATTTCATTGTCAAAGCTGAAATAGTTATGCAATTCAAATTGAGGCACTGTTTTACATGATGCTGTAACACAGCATCTCTGCAATAAAAAGGTTGCAATGAATTAGGGAGGTAATTTCTCCTTTGAGGGAAGAACACAGCCAACAAAGTTTTAGGACCTGAAACTGGCTCCAGCACAGCCGCTCTAAAAACTTCACTGTTGCTCTCTATAAAGACCTGACCATTTAGGAAACTGGCTCCTTTCTAAACCTCCAGGCTCTGTCAATCATGTGACATCTGGAAGTTTCAAAACTCTTGTAGTTTCAAAACTTTTTCAATCACTTGAATCCCAAAGGTCCTAAAACCTGTGACTCTCTTCATCTTACCCTTGTCTCCTCATCCTTTTAAGGTGAGAAAAATAATATATATCCACCTCCACCTGATGCTGTCTCTGGATGCCCTTGGCCTACCTTAAAATCATTTCCATGTAACCACTGATCTCTTTTGGCTTTCTAAACTCAGCAGTTAGGTCAGTAACAAAACTTCTGAAAATAGTACAACCAATAACACCCAGTAAAAACAGCCATATGAAGTACTTCTTTTATTTGATGCATGGTTGCTGCATGCTGGGGAGAAATCACTGGAAAAATAGCCTGCATCAAAGTGTTTGCTTCTTCCCTATCTTCTTCAGAAAATTTCTTCAAGATTTGAATCTGAGTGCCAGTAGAATACTTTTCTAAATTGCAGGATAATCTGTAATGCTTCTGGGCCTTGAGCAGCAAACTTCAGAGTTTGTATATATTATGGATTTTGAAGACAAAATGAAAATTGTCATTCATTGATTTATCCTCAAAATTACGTTTCAGCAGCTCTTCTCTGAAGCTACAAAGATGGTTACTGTCCAGCTTCCGTTATTTCACTGTCAGGAGCTAAGCTCATCATGTTCCTTGCATGTACTATACATTCTGTACACTTACTCACTAAACTCTTTTGACTTTGCAAAGGCCTGCATTTTCTCCATTTCTAGAGTGAGTCAGGGCAGGATCTTTTAACTCAGTTCTAAAAACTGCATCTTTTAACTCAGTTCTAAAAACCACAGAATGAAGCTCTGCTCCTAGCTGCATTCATAAAATGAAACAATTAATAAAAGCGAAGCAACAGAAGGGATGTTCATTTGCAACATCTGGCTAGCCTTTTTTTATCCCCAAATTGTCATCTAGGAAACAAATTTTTTAGTTTTTTGATCAGTAGCACAGGATTTATAAGAAAGGAATCCAAAGCTATCCTGTGACTCTGATTCACTTTCCTGAGTCTATTACCATGAAAACTGTAAATGATGCAATAGGCTGTGACTGCTAGTCAAAGGTTCATCATAGAGTCCACGAAGTAATTTATTCTCCCAGGTCTACACTTCACAGTAAATGGAAGCAGGGAACTATGAGAAACATGCTGTTGGGAGGGGAAAAACAAAAATATAGTAAAAGGAGTAGTTTAATCAGTGTTGGTAAGTTGACCACACATCTCAAGTGTGCATAAAGTATCTGGGTGGGTGGGCAGGTGAGCAAACCTTTTCTGGTAGAAACCTGGGAAGTTTTATGACATGAAAAACACCCTTCCACTTACCAGAATCTGACAGAAGTAGTGAACATGTCCGCAGCTGGAAGCTGAAATACGGTAGTGGCCATTAATTGACAGAGGTAAATACAGGCTGTGTAGGGCTGGGCTCTGCAGTGGGCCACTTAGAGCAGCAGTGGGAGATGCTGAATGCAGTTTGTCAGAAGCAGAACATCAAAACACAGACAGCTCAGGGTAAGACTGCTCATAAACCATACTTCCTATTGAGGACTAGACTTATAAGGAATGGTTAACTGTGGAGTCCAGCAATAGCTGGGACCTCGGGAAAGATTTAATTAAGCAAGGGTAAAATAGGCAAAGAAAGGCAGGGGGAAACAAGCATTAGCATTTTAAGAAGATCTCTCTTAAATCCTTTGCAGCATACATAGGGCAGAGGTATTGTGCAAAGCTGCCTGCAGAGTGTGCCACACCAAGACTCTGCAGCTATCCGGGAATAATGCTGAGATTTCAATAAGCAGCACCAGCAGAGTCCCTTGTGTGATGAGGG
The DNA here is from genome assembly GCF_035770615.1 of Melospiza melodia melodia. Classification (NCBI taxonomy): domain Eukaryota; kingdom Metazoa; phylum Chordata; class Aves; order Passeriformes; family Passerellidae; genus Melospiza; species Melospiza melodia. The sequence continues at coordinate 55,778,674 of NC_086226.1, read as the reverse complement.
GAAATTTAATGTACTCATCAATTATTGCAGCCCAAATTCTAATGCAGTGCCCTCTCTCTCTGCATCACAGCATTATCTGGAGAATTCCTGATGACAGACTCACATTTGCTGTTTTGGTTTCCATTATGAAAAACCACAAAGGAAAAGCTATGTAGCAAACTGCTTTGGCTTCCCATTTGTTAAAACGAATGCAGATTCTTCTGCTGTACAGGGACCACCTCTGCAATTAAAAAACCCCCATAAATATTCCTGCAGCATACTAAGAAATTCCCCTGAAGTCAAACAGGAGGTTCCAAGAACTTCAGAAGGCAGGCATTGCCTCTCCTCAATTCTGACTGTAAAGAAAAGAAGTTTTGATACCCTTCAGCAACTGAATATGATCAACAAGGATGCAACAAGCAACAGTTTATTTGTAGAAAAATCCTTTAAAATTTACTACAATGTAAGATTAAGGAAAAAATAGTCTTAATATATATACATACAATATATATAAACAAACACATATCGCACCATGAAAATTACATGCTTTTTAGAACAGAGAATGGGTCATATTCCCTCATATCAATTTAAAAGTTATCACTGCAAGAAACCTTGCTTCCTTTTTTTTTTTTTTATCCCCATCAAAGTTTTCAAGTACAGGAAGTAAGTAATGCAGGATCTAATAGTAGAAAACCTTTGTTATACACAAATTACAACTGACAGCTAGACAATATTATTCTGCAGTATCCAACACTTGTATTTTTTGAACTCTATTATAATGATATGAACTTTTACCTGAGGTGCATGGAAATAACAAAGCATGATAATTGGCAAGTTTAAGAGATTTTCACATTATGATTTGACTGTAATTGAAGTTGATTAGGTATCACACCTATACCTGTAGTACTGGCACAAGAATGCTCTGCATGAGTCATCACCAATGACTTAGAAGTGCAGGAAAAATTAATAGGCAAGCACCACTTGCAATGATAAGCATGCAGACAATTTAAGTGAAACAGAGGTAGCATGTTCTCGTAACTCCAGCAGGGTCATTCAAATCAACTGCACCCTCCCTCCTGCAAAAGGCACTCACTTTTTCAGCTAAAAACGATGCACTTAAGTTTGGTCAGATTGACCACAAATGGTGGATTTCTCTCCTTACAAATATAAAAAGAAGTTAAGCAGAGGACACAGTGAAAAGGAAAAAGAAAAGTGTGTAAGAAACAGACACATAAGGTACTATGTGCTATTCCTCTCCCCTACCTTTTATGGGGAGAATTATATAAAACAGTTGCAGTACGTAATCTAAAAGTTAAGACTTTCCAGTTGAAATGGCAGTATTAAGCAGCACATTCTCAATCAGAAATAGTTCTAAACCACCAGAAGTACACCAGTCTTTTTAATAAAGAGCAACAACTCACAGTTAGGAGTAGAAAGTTTATGCACAAAAAAAGGTGGTGCCAGAGAAGGATCCTCTGATGCAAAAGCTCATAAATTAGTATGCACTGTAACTTTTATATTTATGTATTTTTTATCATTTCTGCACTTTGAAAGGATATCCATGCAAAACACCTCCTCTTACCGTGACACTACAGAACTAATTGAGTTGTAAGATGTGCCACTGTTGCAACTGGAGGCATAAGCCTCTTGACCATTAGCATCTAAATTAATTTTGAATACAGAAGATGCCTTCAGTAAGAAATCTGCTGCATCTCTGCGACCTAATTCCCTCAGCTTAGACATTAGTATCCCTACAGTGCTGTCAGGTGCATTACTCCATTCCTGCAGAAGGGCATGAACTGGGCTTGAAAGAAAGTAATTTTGTGTTCCATTATTTGTATTGTACTTTGCAACAAGATCAGGGAGGCCCAGGTTCATGGCAAGAAGGCACCAATCTTTGCCCATTGGATCAGGTGGATCCAAAAGTCGACTTAGTTTTCTCCTGGTAAGTAGATTCAGATCAGAAACATGAATATCCATTCCTAGGCTTCCCTGGGAGTAAACATCAAGACACCCAAAACACAGTATACTGCTAAAGCTCTCTTTATATCCCCCCATAGTGTTAGTTAGTGATGTCTCCTTTTGACTCTGTGCACGGAAAAAGTCTCTGGGCTGGTAGACCATTACTGGTTCATGATGTTCCCTCAGCTGCTGAGGACTAAGGTAATATTTCCCAGTCAGAAGACCTGGTAAGGTTGTTGCTATTAAGTTATCAATGGTGCTGCACACAGAATCCAGAAGTAAACAGCACTTGATCTTCTCTGTTTCCAGTCCTCTAACTTGAACCTCTATACCCTGCCCATGGTTGACCAGCAGCACTAAAAGCTCAGCTCCACGATTCATAATCTTTGATCCATTTACCCACAGACGTATATCAGCATCTCCCTCTGTGCTCTGCTGATGAATCCACCTGCAGAGATTCACCTGAACTTTATGAAAAATTCCACAAGGAAATGGGGTAAGATGTTCCACAGGAACGATTCTAACACCACCATAAATCAGCACTTCATCCTCCTCATCTGTCCAAGACCTGTGAAGATTGTCAGTCTTTATGAGAGCAGGAATATCCACCATTGCTCCACTGCTAAGGTCCCTTGCACAAATATCCATGGCATCCAGAATCTGTATCAGCTCTTCCACGTCACTATCTGCCACCAGACGCTGGATGTCCTCCATGGTGTACCGACCTCTGTAGTGATGGAGGGCTTTTGGGTTCTCCACTGACAAGATTTTTCCAAGGACATTAGAACAGAGCCAGCGAGGATCCAGAAGCACAACATCTTGGACAGTTTCGCTCTGCATAATGTTAATCTGTTTATAAATATGAAAGTTACTGTTTACATCTTGTGAAGTACAAGATGATAGCCCACGTTCTCACCTTCCTAACAGACTGACCGGACAATTTGATTAAAACTGCTCACAGGAAAAAAAAAACAACAGTGCATTTAAATATATGGCAAGTACTCACAGCAAAAAACAGATCTTGTTATTTTCCACTACTAACAAGATGGTTAGAGCCTAACAGCTGGAAAGCCTAGTCATGCCCTGCAAGCTGTTTATGCAAAGGAGTTATCCTACCACTCAGTTTCTAGTGGACACAAATAGCAGTGAACACTGCATTGAAGGTGATAACATAGTGATCCTTTCTGAGTATTTTATATTACCACTATAGCAATAAACTGTAATTCTTCCTGTCTCAAAGAGATTATGGTAACAAAATAGAAGCTACAAGACATAATGATAACAGAAAGCGTTCTCTACTTCTTATGATGTCTTAAGAGGAAGTGAAAAAAACAAACAACTTTAGACATTTGCTTAAACTCATAAAGAAATATTCTACCACAACAGTAAATAAACAAATGGAATTTAGATAAAAATACTTACTTCTCCTATGCTATGCAACTGCTGTGCAATATGCCGTAGGTCGTTTTCACTGGCTAAGGGATTGAGATGTTCCTGTGCATCATACACAAACTGCTGCAAGGACATCAGCTGGTTGGGCCCATTTATTTTTCTCCAGGAAGGCAGTGTGGAGATTATTTTTTCACACAGGTGAGTCATAGGTGGGCAAGTCTTAGAAAAGCACAGAAAATATCCACTTGAGAATAGGGGTACTATTTTTTTTTTATATGGAGGTTTAATGCATTTTTAATGAATATTCAGACTTAAAGAGCTCCCTTTGTGCTGGACCCTTACTCTTTCACCTGGCATTCACTTGCCATAAGATCTATCTACCTTTTCTTAAAAAAGTGAATTGCAGAAACTAGTTTTTCACTGAAATAAGCACATTTTCCAAATACCACCATGAGTTGACATCATGTATCTGTAAGTTAATGCTTATTTCTGAAATGATGAGAATTTGTTTAGAATCTGTACTCATCAATATCTTTACAGGACCAATTTACTTCAAAAGGTGAGACAGCAGGGTGCTGACTAAAAAGCAAAAATGGTTCTTTGATGTATTGATTGCCTTAGTCTTCACTGATGCCTTCTTGCTATCCTCAAGCCACAGCCTCCACTTCTTATGCAGTAAACCCCTTCAGATTTCAAGCTAGTGACTATAGCTATAATAAAGCTTTCTTAGAGAAGAAAAGCTTATAAAATCAAGAGACAATATCAGAAATGTAAAATAGGCTGAATTTTGCATGAATCTAAATAAGTTCCTCAACCCACAGAATTAACTCTGTATTACATCTACTTTTAATCAATTACAAAAAAATATGTTTCAAAAGTAGCTACAGAAAATCTTGTTGGTGTGTAACATGATATTAATCCATTTAGCACGGGCTACAAAAAATTTGACTTTGTCACCCTTATTATGAAAGTCTCCATGGATTCAGGGTGATAACATCAAACCATGGCTACACTTTACCTTTAGTCTCATATGCACATACCTACACATACAGATACAACTGCAAGCAATATTTTTCAATTAAAAATGCAGTCAAAAGTTAATACATATTCAGTTTACATATCCATATTTGGAATTATCTTTCTAACAATTGAGAAAACTGTTCTACTCTGGTGACTTTTTAAGTGAAAAAACCTGTTTTCCTGAAATATATTTATAATATATTTCCATTTTTTATAATACTTTGCTGAGTAAAAAAAAAAAAAAAAAAAAAACCAACAAAAAGGGGGGACCAATGCTGGAATCCAGTCACTGCCAATCAAAAAACAAAATTATGACTTTGAACTGATATCTCAAATTGTTTCCTTTCAACAGAGAGTATTTTGGTCATCTGCTTGGAGCAACTGCTATTTTCAAAATGCTGACTGAATCTTTGATGTCAAGGCTTTGTTTATCACAAGACCTGTCAAGCGTGCTGTTAGAACATTGGAACAACAGTGGTTTCTGAATGCTTCATTATTCTAAGTTTGAAATTTACAGTAGATCATTACACAAGACATTCACATTTTGGCTCATCCAACCCAGACTATTAGACACTACTTACAGAAATTATCTGGCTTCTTATTTCTTGCAAGTGATTTCGGAGAAGCTTCATATCTTTAGACCCAGATGCTCCAGCATCCAGGACAAACAACTTTTCTGAAATTTGCAAATCATTTCCAAATCTAAAAAAAATAATTATTATTAACTTAGCCCGAAATCCAGTTTATTTCTTAATACAATTGTACTTCATTAAATTAAATTGTATTACTTAAATTACACTAGAGTTGGAATGATGAAGTTTAAGTAATGATTATACTGAGATATTTTATAAGCACAGACACTACAGTTGCTGTGTAATTTTCTTGAAAATAGGCAGAGGTATTGAGAGAAAACTGTTTTCTCTCAGGATGAAGAGTGAAAATGTGTAAGCAAATTGTGACTGCATCACATGACCTGTAATTACAAGCCAAAACATTTTACTAGGGAAAGGACTACAGGAATTTATTTCTTTTAAGGTCTTAATGTCTGTTGCTTGCTTTCTTCTCACTTTAAATAGCTCAGTAGTCATTGCTGTTGACTGCTCTCTTTCCACCTCCTTTTGAGTTTCCAACCACACAAGCTTGTTTGCCTAGCTCTGGGGAGATTTGCATTTAAAAGGAGTCCAGCACCAAAGATGACACAAGGTTTTTTTCCGTTGGTTTATTTCAATTTATTAAAATTGAAAACTGCCCCCCCCCCAACTATTGTGCTGGAATTCCTATATCTGTTTCTTGTACAGCCCAGACAAGCGTCCGTACTCGCAGGTATGGATGATTTCTCATACCCAGTGCTCCTGCTTACACGCTCACTCTGAACAGAAGGTGTTGTTGCTTTAAACAATAGTATGTTTATGGAAAGTTCCCCATTTCCATCTACCATTAGCATGTGCTCCAGACATTCGCTGAAGAATTCTAGAAGTTTCACTAACTTCTGTGTACCTCTTGGATGACCTTGTCACTTGTGTGATTCCACAATGTCCAGCTTTTTGCAAAGTGTGGGGAGTGAGGCCTCATTTAAGTTTTTTTCATAGGTGTCCTAAATCAGTAAACAGCTAAGGGTAGTTCTCAGGTAAATTTTTCTCTTTTGCATCCAAGGTTTTTAGCTGCAAATGGCCTACTTTTCTGGGATTGGTGCAAAACCTGAGAACCAAGATGTTAGACAGAAATTTGGAATGGGTCTTTGGATGTAGCCCAGTGTTTACAGGGTGACACTGCCAACACCACAATTAATTTTGACACCACTTGGCTCATTTTAGCTCACTCAGGGCTGCTTACTCACTGTAATATTGGTAAATGTTTCAATTTAAGCACAACATATGGTTCCTAAACATATGCAAAATATCATAATATCATATAAGCCATGTAAAAACCTTTTACCTATTCCAATGCATTTTAGTATTTTTCTTTCCAATTATCATGTTTAAACACTTATATATATAGGTATACTTTCCACTTACCTGTTCCTGATTTCTTTCAACAAAGAGATGTCTTTGTCATACCAGAACTCTCCCCCGACTGGCCGGGGCAGATTCACTATGTCAGCATGCGTGGCAACCAGAACAACACGCAGGGGACTTTTCAGCTTTCCACCAAATGCTAGAAGAGAAACAAGAGGACTCCCTCACTACAAGCCATGCCTATGGAGATGGCTGATACTGACCCAGAAAAGCAGAAGTACATTTTACATTCTTCATACCAACCACTTTTGTAGTTATTTACCAACTCTAAGCACAGCCATTAACGGTGTAACTGTTGATGCTCTGGCAATTATCTGCTTATAGGACTGTGTGCTATATATTATCTGCTTATAGGACTGTAAAGGCCCAATTTTAATAGCTAGACAATTTGAATAACATCAGATACATTTATATTGTGTTACTTTATTGGTTTAACAAAAACAGTAATCAGAAGCACTAAGATATAGCTACTAACTACAAACTATGACAGCATGAGGGGAAAAAAACTAGAAATAGCAGCTTCATAAAAGGATTTTTGCATAATGTTTGCATAGTCCTTAATATTACTGGTGCAGAATAGAAGATTGTAAGAACACAAAATGTTTACAACATTCATATGTTGATATGAATGCTATTTTGCAGTACTTACACAAACAATGACCTCTCACTTAGGTGAGAGTTAAGTAGGAAAGCCTGGCAGAAGCCATGAAAAAGAATGAGAAAGAAAGAAAGATACAAATGGCATGAATGAGGCGACAGTACAGAACACAGAGTTTTCACTCTTTTCTCATGTTCATATTCCAGAAAATAGAAGACATCATTAAACTATTTTTAAAAGAGACAGTATACCCTATCATGCTCTTTTAGCCTTAAAAAAAGTCACATGCTTACATGACTGCTCAGTTCTCATCAACTAAGAGCTACATAATCTTCATTAAATCATAAAAAGCCCCATTTCCCCAAATCTCTGCATAACACTTCCAGGCAAGTATTTTGCAATTATCTTCTTTTTGTTTTTCTTTTTAATTGGCAGCTAAGGACTTAGACAAAATAACTGGAAAGTAATTCCAAGAGTTTTAACTTTTCTGCACACATCAGTTACTATATATTACTTGAGAGATTTGTAACAGTACAGAGATAGATGGGTACCCAGACTGAGCTGGTTGGTATAAACACAGATTTAAGTGAAGTACCTAAATAATGCTGATAATCAGATAAGCAAGAAGAAAAAATCAGCTGAGACTGAGGAGCAGTGAAAAGCTTTCAGCAGTTGCAAATTAGCTGTATTTGCAGCTTTGTCACCTTTTTTGCAAATTTCTGAGCTTTAACTTTCACAGGTCATTTATTGTTGGTTATTAAGTTCCAAATGATGATATTATTAGCACTGTGATTTTATCTAAAACAGAAAATAAAAAAATGCAGATGCTTGAACTGAAAACCAAGGGTTGGCCTTGGCTCGTTGTCTGGCTGAGATAATGCATACAGAAAGGGAGAGAAAATAACTCGTTGCACAATGTTAAGTACTTAACACGTTTGTCTGGTGAATCCCTAGCTTTGCTAAAAATGTCCTTTAGTGCTGAGTTAGATCCACTGGCTGGAATAATCTTTCAGATCACAGAACCAAGACACATGACAGAGCTTGCTTAGTCCAAGAGACTGTAACAGTCTGCAGACCAGTAATCAACTACAAACACAAACATGTTTAAATAAGTTACTGTATATACACCTGGACTACCAGACCTTTTAAGAAAAATGTTATTTAAGTTAATTTAAGTTTGCCCACCAAGTAACTTTCAGTAAGCCTGAATATAAAAACAAATAAAATTACTTAAAACCTGTGCAAAATTGGAGCATATGTAAAATTTACAAGAAATACTGATTTCTGTGCATCAGCACCAAAAAGTTACCATATTTGAAGTCCAAACAGAACTTTACTTAAACACATGAAAGTTGCACGTACTGAGGGGTAACACTGTTCCATAATACTGTTCTGTCCTGTTGTCACTGACAAGACTAATTTATGCTGAAAATATTGTTTACTGGGGCTAGATATAAGAGGAATTCAAGAAAAGTGTCTAAGCTTGGTTCTGAATGGTTCCAGCCCTCTGAAACACTATTGATGGCTTATCTGACATAAAACTTCATCTGCCATGTACAGATGTAAATCCCAGTGCCACAAGATACTGCACTGTACTTCATGACATTTTAAATTGAGCTAAGTGGTGTGTGAAATGCTTCTGGCTTCTTCCACAGATAAAATTCCCTTTTGCCAAGAAACCTAATGTCAAGTTTGTTTGCATACATGGGGATGACGACACCAAACACAGATGATGTACAGAGTTGCAGAGAAATACAAGAAGCTTTATATCTCTAATACTTCATTTACAAGAACATACCTATTGGCTCCTCAACTGGGACCAATGATTTCAGGAAATTGAGCCAAAAGGTCACTTGGTTTAATTGGATTTCATAAGGCTCCTCAAGGCTAAAAAGCACTATGTGAATTGCAGTGTGATCATTAGCAGCAAAATAATCATAACAGCAGAAGTACACAGGATTCCCAGAGAATTCCCAAATGCTGAAATCCCCAACTCCTGAAAAACAGACAAACATATGAAGAGATCATCAGTAAGCATGAAATATCTTCTGGCCATGGAAATACAAGCAAAACATTTAATCTAATTTAAACTGTCACAAACATAAACTGTATGCATGTGAGAAAGCAAGGCTGAAAATGCAATCATGGACAAAGGGAACAAGTTTCAGTCAGTTTTAGAGGCTTAGCAGCTGGGCCCTCAAAGTTCCTCTCTCACACTCCTTCTCTAGGACATTTAGCCTGATTTCATATGTAAGCACCTGTGTTAAATGCATACAGTCTTATGCAATTAAATTGAGTTTTGCCTTGAACAACAGCAGCAGATTTTGTAATTGTCTTGAAAACGAAGAATAATGGCTCCCATTCTTTTCCCTGTTCATCTCAAAGAAGCTTAATATTTTTATTAATTATTCTTCTTAACAAGCCACCACTGATTTCAAAAACCACTGAATCACATTCTAAAAAGAAGCCACTTTGCTTTACAGAACTGGACTATTCACATTGTGCTGGTAAATTAGGGATGAAGAATCACCACGTTAAGGGTTCCAAGAGCTCCCTGCTTCTTTTTGCCATCTCTAGCTTTGAATAAGAAAAGTGTGAGTATGTTGCACTTCCCAGATGCACCATCTGATTAGGGTGATATCTGCCTCACCTGTTCTGCTTCTAATTAAATACATGGTGATTAAGATGCACCTCAGACTTCTAGAAGGAGAGAAGTCAGAACACTCCAGCCTGTTGTTATGAGTAAAGCTACTCAGAGTTCACCTGTGTGTACACTTTGGTCTGTATAGTACAGAACACAGAAAGAAAAAAAAAGTCCTTCTGACGGTCCATGGCACAACTCTGTTTCCTTCCCAGAATTTGACTGGACTTCAAATTATACTGAAGGAAGAAATTACCCTACAGAAAGAACAAGTTTTAGCTACTTGGCAAAGTCTTCAGCATCTAGGATAAAAGCTTTGTCACTGCATTCATTATTATGCACTGATAAGCAGGTTTCTGTTCCCAAAGTAAACTCTTAATTTAATTAATACTAATTCAGCTTCAAAATTGCAGTTGCTAAGGCATGCAATTTCCTTATGAAGAAGAGATCTGACCACCGATATAAATCACAATTAATATGGCTGGTGGAGACAATTTGTGTGGTCTCAGAGCCAAAAGCCATGTGTACTTACGACACCTTCTGTGATTGACCCCTCTTACTGCTAACTGGCTTCAAGTGCAGAGCAGTTAGTTTCCTTGCAAAAAAAGAAATTAAATCAGAAGCTCCACTCACAATGACTGATGAGCTCCAGGACTTAGTGAAAATGCTCCAGTCCTGACACAAAGTGAGAACAGTATGTCCTTTGCATAGCTGGGAATATACTTAAATAGTGAGGACTAAATGGGACCAGGTTAAATCTGATAAAATCCCCAGATGACCTCTAGTATAGGTGAAGAAGCCTTCATACTAGTAGCCACATTGCTGACTTGCTCCTGTCAGACCAAATTCCTCTTTCCTACTCTCCTACTTACTCACCTCAGAAATGAATTTCAGTATTTCTACGTAATACTGTAAAGATCTGACATGAGTGATTGAACTGTATATTACAACAGCGACAGCACTTCAGGCAGATTTACTTTCTCAAACAAATTAAATCCCACCAGTGCTGGATTGTCAACACAGTCACTACCATGCCAAGTCAGACTTTCCCCCCATTTTTCTTTTAAAAAACAAGTTAAATGGCATTAACTGCTTTACAGCATTGAGGCATCCCAGCCCAGGGCTCTTCTTACCATGTAAGCAGGCATTCTGGATGTCAATGGCCTTGGTGGACTGGTCATCAGAAGAGAAGGGAGAGTGATGGGCAGGTGATACGAAAGTTTCTAATACCCCTTTGGTCAGGCCTGGCTCAAACATCATACTGCGGCTTCTCACACTGACATTTTCACAGCCAGGATAAAGATTCGTAATACTTACTGAAACTGGGTCAGGGAAAGGAAAATGAGATTACAAACCATGTGAGAATCACAACAAGATCACTTCAAAACAAGTACGCAAGCCATAAAAGCAGATTAAAAAGCCCAAAGTGCTCTTCAAAGAAAGGAGATGTCTCTGAAGCTGTGGGTGTACACAACTACATTCTTATTCTGAATTATTAAAAGGAGAATATTAGAATGATTCTATAAAGCACTTATGTCCTATGTTCTATTTTGCAAACTATGTCCTAAGTTCTATGTTGCAAAATATGCTGCCTTTATATTTTTAAATTTTATTTTATTTTAGCCAAAGTCTACAGTTTCATTGCATGACTTTTTATTGGCATGGAAATGTCACATATTCATATTATTGCTTCCTGTAAGTAATGATAAAAAATATATCACTGTGTAACAAGTGTCACTGGGGTGGTGGAGGAGAAAAGCAGGCCCTTAACCAAAATGATTTTACTAATAAGCAAACTTTAAATTCCTTGTTTATTCAGCTTCCCAGAGTGCAAATGAGGAACAAAAGGGCTTTTTAACTGACGTGCACCATCTAGTGGATAAAGATTTCTTTCCTCCACTAGTTGGCAATTTCTAATATCTGGGTTTTACAACTGAAAGAGGTTACCAGTTAGCTGTCAAACTACACTATCATGTTTGATCTCCTAGATCTTTTGGCTGTTGTAAATAAATACTTAGTGAATTCACACACTTATTTTTACAGAATTTAAATAAACACATAAACAAACAAATCTTATATCATGAAGTATAGATCAAGTTGTGCTGATTTAAATATTTATCTGATTATGTCACTCAGCCTAGAATATAATTTACATGCTACATAATGATTTACGTCCCAAAAGAATGTATACCAAAAGAAGCAAAACCCAAACTTCCAGATGCTAAAACAACCCCATAGTAGCTTTGTATGTATACAACAGCATGTGTTTCTGGCATTTGTATAGGTAAGCTCTTTTGAAGGGCTTCAAATTCACCTTTATTTTTACATTGATTTGCCAGTGTGACTGGCAGTCTTTCTGATTTTATGATGGTGTGAGCAACATAAAACCTCTTCTTTGGTTCTGTTACCAACCAACACAAAAAAATCTAACTTCAATGAAAACCTTCCTGTACTGCCTCCAGGAACTGATATTCCTTCAGTAATTTATCACCCTTTGTATGACACAGTAAATTAAGATAAATAAATCAAGAACTTTTGATTGATTAATTTAATCAAGTTCTTTTTTCTGTTGTCACAGATGTGAGGCCCTTGTGTTAAGTAATCATCAAATGCAGTAAGAATCTCTGTGGTATGGGTTTTGCCTTGTTAAGCCACTTTGTGAATGCCCTATAGCTTCCTCAGGTGAATAGAGAGAAAGTAGAGATGAAAACTACTACTAGCACTGTTCTAATATTACTTAAAAATCATGAACAAAATCCAAACCTGCAAGTATTATCCAAAGGGTTTTTTTTTTAAAGGCAACCCTGGCCTCATCTAAAACTTACACAATAAGACCACTTCTAAATATCAATTTAAACTTGAGCTCCTCAACATGCTTAACTTGCTAGTGTAAGCTCCCAGTGTTAGAAAAGGGACCTGGGCATGGCCTATCCACTGTCCCCCTGTGGGTTCTTCAAAAACTGGGCACAGGCTTAAGTGTAAACCTAACCAGTTCCTCTACACCTTCTAGCTCTTCCCACTTTGCACAGGACAGCTGGTGCTACATGAGCAATCTATTCCCTAATATTGGTAAACATTTACTTCAGTTTGGAAAACTTCCATTTCCAGCTTGTTTGAAGACGATTTTAGACACCACTAACTGGTCTAATTCAAACCTGTATCTTAGGGAAAAGCACTCCAAGGCATCAGAGGCAGTTCTGAAACCTGTTACTACTTAAAAATCACATAGAGATGTTCTAATTTTGTTTATTCAAGTTTCTCCAGCAGAAAGGAAGCTATTAGTGATGCTTGCAGCCTAGGACTTTTTGTGACAAATAAATAGCAGTGTTTGCAAGCCCTGTCCTCTGCTGTACAAGTTCACTTATGCAGCATGTAAGAAAAAAACCCAAACCTTTAACTAGTCATGCATCCTTCACACTTGCTGGTCCTCTTCCTCTTACTTTAGGTACAAACCTGTGCACAGAGAAGTCAGTCCCTTCTCTTCTCCCTTTTCCTTTTGTTTCTTACATGATTAGGCTGTCCTGTCTTCTGCATTGCAGCCAACAGCTTCTTCTTAGGAGTTTAGAGAATAAGAGGAAACTGTTTTCTCATACAGGCATTATAGCTCAAAACCATACCTGAAGGTTTGGAAGACAAAGGTGATGGGGGGAATCTGCTTGAGTTTGTGGAGGAGAGCCTAGGCCTACGTCTTCGGAAAAAGCTTCGTATCAGGCCGCATTTGAGGGACTCCACCAGAGTGGTTTTCCCAGTGCCAGAGTATCCAAACAACTTCAATTTGATCCGGGGTTGTGGGTTCTGTGTGTGCCTCAGCTGCTGGATAAAAATCCCCCGGTGGGCATCCTAAAATTCAACACAAAGAAGAAATCAGAACGTGTGGCAGGGAACTTCTGCCTCCCAACAAACTCAGCATGGGGTTTAGATACACTTTCTTGCCAGACTGCTGTTCACCTGGTTCATCATGCAAGCTGTGAGCTACTGGACAGGCAGACAGGAGAGCTTCATGCCCACTCTCAAGAGCCACCTTGACATTTCATGAAAATTCCCTGTCTTCAGGCTCAAATCAGTGAATGGAATTATTTTGATCTCCAATGGAGAGGGCAAAGGTGTCAAAACTAGTCTCTTTCAGTGGCCATTCTCCTAACCCACCAGTCTCAGAAGGTTAACCAATATGCATATTCTTATGGAATACACAAGCAGCACTCAAGAACTTTGCTGTGACAGCTATCACCTGAACCATCCAACAACTCAATGTGCATTTCTTCTCTTCTTTTCTTTACATCAACTTTTTCAGTGCTCCTCATGTTTGGGTGAATTTCAAGGAAACAGGGAGGAAGCAGGAAAGTATGAGGGCAAAGGAACTAGCTTAATCTTTCCTTTCTTCATTCCCCCATTTGGAGCTGAGAGAGGGGCTCTGTTGTTCTGCATTTGCACCTAATTTACATGTAGGATGAGGCCCCCTTAATTATAAGCATGCAGCAACTGAGCTGAGAAATTTGACAGAAACAGTAGTCATGCAAGTTTGTTCCTTCCTCACCAGCACGCATTTCTTTAGTAAGTTAGTAATTTTCCCCATATATAGAGACAGGCCTTCAGTGATGTTATGTTCCACAATCAAGAAGAGAGTTACAGCTGACTAGTATTTCTTTCAAAAGAGATCTATCTGACCTTCTTCCTTTGTTTTAGATAAATTTGTATTATTTGCATATTTACATTATGAATAAATCATTAATTTATCTTATTTGTGTCTGTGCATGCAGACACAAATAAGAGTTTGGTGTGGGGATGTAACTATGCAAAATGAAGCCTATTATGACAACTTTACCAATGCTGTCGTTGCAAAGGAAGTCTGAACTTTGCACTTTCTCACATCTTTCACACACATACAGTTTACATTCCTAGGAAGTACAGATTTGCTGGCAGGCCTAAAGGACATGATTCTACTTCTACTTTGGCAATACATTATGTGTACCATCTTCTATTAGCAATAGAAATGGACATTTATTTCAGTTTCTCCAATCACAGACTCATCTTTGTAATTAGAAGAGGATTATTTTAATTGGCCTGGCTCTTGCCTGCAATCTCCAGGCAAGTAGGCTCTGGAACCTTCCCAGCATGAGTGATGCTGCCTATCTGACTAATCAATGTGTATCAGATGTGTCAGACACGCTGCCTTACAACAAGCCCAGATCATCTTTTTGTTCTAGTTAGCAAGACATTTGGATATTCAGAAACTGCAGAATTAAAAGATGACATTGAGAACTTATGCAACTATTTCACATGGTATTGGTATTTTTGTAAGGGACACAAACTTCCCATTCTTCATAACCTTTATCTAAGTGAAATGGTGATGGTGAGGAGATAAGTCATCCAGGGGATGTGATAATCTTAATAGCTTATTTTCTACTAAATACCTTAGATGCTTTGCCAGGCACTGTCAGACACTGACAGATATAAATCAGTGGTGCATAGTTGCTTCTTGAATATGTGCATATTTGCTTTAACTGAGGGCATAATTTCAAATTAAAAATATAAAAAGGAAAAAGAAAAAAAAATACAGCATTGCAGCAAGGAATTTTGCAACAGTTTTTAGAGTGGCTTTGATGAAAACCTCACTTAAAATTCATGTATTCCCAACCTTTTTAAGTCTTGCAAGCAGACTGGCTACATGTTCATGCTGCTCTGCTCTGGCAAGATCTTCTGCTGTTTTCCCATCCTGTTAAAACACAAATTATTAGCAGTAGTTCCTTCATTTTCTTTTACAAATGGGCATCTGGATGCCACTGTAACAAGATACTTTGAGTTCAGAATCTGAGAGCAAAGTCAACACTCCTCCCCCTAAATTCCATCTCTCTTCTTAGCAATTAGAGACTGATAATGATTTCTAGGTATTGCCCACTGAATAGATTTAAAAGGTCACAAAGAAGGGACACATCAGCATATTGACTCACATGAATAGCAGGTGAATGTTTGTTTACCAATGGATAAAGACTGACAGTGGCATATCAGCCACTGGAGGATTCCAGAAAACAAAAAACTTGTAAGGGATGCAGTTTAAATTGCATCAGCAAGTCTAAAAGGAGAAGCAAAGCTGCCTTCAGTATTCTGGTCTTGCCATTTAGTTACCTATGTTTCACAGATCAGCAGTTTAATATTAAAAAGACTAAAAGAAAAATTGCCCACTACTTTGATTCTTTCAGCTATTTTATGCTATTCTATTGTTCTAAATTTTGGTAAGAGGTAATTTAGGAGTACTTTGCTTATTTCACTATCTCAGATAAGAGAATTAGAAAATACATCCACAAGCAAAATAGCAAATTATTTTCCTATTCAAGCTTTCCTGAAAAGTACAGAGTTTCTACACAATGGTGTAGCAATAGGTAAAAAAACCTAAAAATATAAAAAGGGCTTGGTTACAGGATCCATGAAAGTGTATTTTGCACCTACTGGTAAATTTCATTACAATTGCTGACTGGCTTCCTATATTGCAAATCATACAGCCTGAAAGAGCTGATCCTGAGTTCAAATCACATTTGCAAGCATCTGTATGTACCAAAACTTTTAATCACTGACAATTTCAAAGTTGGTTTGGAAACTTCCATGAGGAGAATCCAACAACACGGTGCTAGTTAACATGTGATCACAACAGATGTTTTGGGGCACTTTTCCAACATTTGAAATTGTTGTATACTCCAGGAGGGGGAGATTTTCTAAGATCACCTAACACCATCCAAGAAATCCAATTAAAAATAGACTAGTTCCAAAATGGGCTTCAACACAGGAAGAAGGCAAGGAATTCATAATACAGCCCAGTTACTTAATGGTGTTGGAAAAATTAGCTCTTTTTCCTACAGGAATGGCATAATGAGAGGAAAAAAAGGCCATTAATTCTGCTGCACTGGCTCAGAAAGAGCTGTTAATAAACTTTTTAGAACAGTTTAATAGCCTTCTAGCAAACCAATGGAAAACTGAAATATTAATATTACAACATGCAAGCTCCTTTAGTCGTCTCTTCCTTTTTCCTTTTCTCTGCCACCACGCTGCTGGAATAATGGATGGTTACGTATATTCAGTGTACTGCTCCTGATATATTTAGTATCAGCACTATTTATTTTGTTATGTCCTTCAAACTAACCTAAACTGAAGAGACAAAATGTACTTTTACCATGGAAGGACAGTGTCCATGCAGGCAATTATACCAACACAGCTCTCGTGACATAAATGAAGTGTGACAGTTCAAGAATTCCCTCATCACCCTTTTATTTTTATCTCATCTCTACACTACATAGTAGTGTAAATACATATACACAATGGGATGTAACACACAAACAAACAAAAAAGACAAAAGCAGATGACAAAGGAAATCTGTAGACCATCCTACCAAGTCCACTGCGTGCACATTTCACTATTATTAATAGGGGACACGGCAATATACAATC
Organism: Melospiza melodia melodia; assembly: GCF_035770615.1. NCBI lineage: Eukaryota > Metazoa > Chordata > Aves > Passeriformes > Passerellidae > Melospiza > Melospiza melodia. The sequence goes on along the minus strand of NC_086226.1, from coordinate 55,761,631 downwards.
CAATAGTTATCAGAAAGTAATTATTATGTCATAAACTTGGTTAAGCCCCAATTCCAGGTTTATTGGCATTCTCCTCCTACATAAGATCTGTGCTTAAAAGAAAAAACTGCAGTGCTAAATCTAGAGGAAAAAACCACAAAAATTAGTATTTTCTACCAAATGGTATAGCAAATGAAATAGAAATTTTCTTTTTTTCCCCTCTCCATTTCAGCCATCTCAGAAAAAATTGTTAGGAAAAGAACTCTGAAAAATGTGGACTCAACTAAAATCTAATGACACGTCTTTCTCATATGTACCGGTAGTTATTTCTAAGCAGACTACACTGGTTACAATGAGTAGCAATGTAAAATGATCCGCTGCATCTTAGTACAAAACATGATTAGTTTGTTCAAAACACAGGTAGTGGTGTGCGTGATGTCTATAGTTTATCATGCATGTGACAAAGGGCATTTCACTCCTGCTGTGGATATGTCATTAGGAGGATGTTTCTCACCCTACTGAGAATGAAAAATGCCCTCTGTGTTACTAACGGAAAGCAGTGGTGCTGCCTGATCTGACATGAATTATTTCCTTCACAAGGATACTCTCACGCCAGTTCCTTCGTCCATGCAACCACACATCTCCCACCATAAAACTAGAACTTTGCAACCCCCTTAAGGCAAGAAAAATATTTAAGATACATACAATGCATTTGTACGTTTCTCAAATGTGAAATGGCGTCCATCTTAAGTGTACTCAGAACTTACAGAAAGTGACTCAAAACTTACAGAAAATGCAATGATACAAGTAATTCTTAGATGAAGAAATTATTAGGGCTAGACAAAGTGGTAGCTGTACTGTACCATAATCCAGTTCAACTAATACAGTTTGGAACTGTACTGTTCCAAATTCAGTTGCAAGAAGTGAACAAGTAGACAAGAGATAGAACAATTCCCAAAGATAGAAGAAAACCCATGTTGTATAAAATATAACAGGCCTTTTAAAAAAAATTTCAATGTCCTTTTCCTACACCTGTCTCTTTCATGAGTTCTCTTTCAACTGTCATGCACAAAAGAAGAACAGCATCTGTCAGTACTTACAGAGGTTAATGCTTCTACATTGGCACCGGTCAGGCAAAGGAACCGGACAACATCAAGGATGCCATTGTTTGCTGCCAGGTGTAAAGGTGTTCTTCCATACTAACATGAGGAAAGAAGTGTCACTACATTAGTCAAAGAACTTCACTTCAAATTTTATGTGTAATAATCAGGCACATTATACAATTATACATACTGATACACAGGACAGGTTTTGCAAAAACTGCAAGAAAAAATACTTGTGATTGCAGCCTAAGCACTACTGCCAAAAGTGCAATTAAAAACAAAGGCTGGATGACTATTTAAAAAATGGGGAAACAATTTTCTAGCTAAATCCCTCCCAACTGTGGAGTAATCCTTTAGAGGTTTTTTTGGCTATATTCGATAATGTCTTTTAATTCCAGAAAATTTAATTGCCTTTTCACTTAATTAAATATGAACCACTTAAACAACACTAATTTCATAACCTTTAGAACTCTGGGTTCTACTTCATCCCAAGAGCTACTGAAGATTAAATATCTCCCCCTTTCACCCAAAGAAGTAAAAAGAATGAATGAAAGAAGTCAGCATGAAATAATATATTTTTTTCAGTGAAGAGGGAAAGTGCTGTAAAGTATTGCTTATCCAATTTTTTATTTTTTCCATCAATCTCTTCACTGACAACAGGTCCTCATGACACCCACTTCTGGTTTTGCATGTTCAGAGCTACTGTTACAAAAACTACCATATATTCTCTGCTGGTAGCCTACTATTACTTCGCATTTTTATGCTTTCAATACTGTTCTTCCCGTCTTCAATCAGCAACAAACCCATAACATTTACTGAAAGAAGTATTGGAGAGCAAAGCCAGCTTTCTGACAACTGGAATCTGAAAAGATGCTCAGGTTCCTCCAGACCCTACCCCTCAACTCAAGTAGCACCCTTTTACAAACAGTGTGTCCTGTGAGACCAGGGCAGTGATTGTGCCCCTGTGCTCGGCACTGGGCAGGCCACACCCCAAATCCTGTACTCAGTTTTTGGCTCCTCATAACAAGAAGGACATTGAGGCGCTGGGCCATGGCTGGAAAAGGGGAATGAAGCTGGTGAAAGGTCTGGAACACAAGTCCTGTGAGGAGCTGCTGATGTAGATGGCATTGTTTAGCCTTGAGAAAAGGATGTGCGAGGGAGGCCTTGTCACTCTCTACAACAGCCTAAAAGCAGGGTGTAGTGAGCTGGGTGTTGGTTCTCTTGTGCCGTGAAACAAGTGACAGGAGTACAGGAAATAGCCTCAAGTTGTGCCAGAGGATATTTAGATTGGCTGTCAGGAAAAATTTCTTCACTATAAGGGTCATCAAGCACCAGAATGGGCTGGTCAGGGAAGTGGTGGAGTCACCATTCCTGGAGGTATTTAAGTAATATCGATGTGGGGACTTGGGACAGTTTAGTGGTTGGGTTGGCAGTGCTGGGTTAATGGTTAGACTCTGATATTACAGTTATTTTTCAGCCTAAATGTTTCTGTGATTCTATGATTCTAAAGGCATGTGATGGTCTGCTGTACTGAATCTCTGAAAAAAAAAAACAATGCCTTCAATCAGTATTACATACATGTAGGACAAAGCCAAATGTTTGGACCAAGGACAGGAGTTCATTTTGTTAATGTCCTGTTAATACAAGGTTTGCTCCTGAAGAGGGGAAGTAGAAATTAATATTCTATATTTAATAACACTCAAACTCCCCATTTCAAATAAAGGGCACTTTAAAAATCTGTCCAGAATACATTACTCTTAAAAGAATAACAGCAGAATAACTATAACCACAGCTTCTGTAGCCAGGATCTCACTGAACATTTTAGGGCTAATTATTTTTTCCACAGCATGTCAGGGGTGATCCTAGCTCAGCACTCGCCATTAGCAAACAGGACAAGAGCCTCGTGGTCCATTAACACAACTTCTCTAAAATGTGCTCTTATCTGTGAATCTGGATTTAATTGCCTAGTCAATCAGATTTGAGCTGAGAAGCGGGACTGGGGAGTTCATTATTTTAACTTTTTTCTTTAGACAGCTGATGAGTTTAATTGTTGAAACCAGAAGTGATTGCATGGACAATCCTCAAAAAACCCGCTAATTTTCTTTGGCTTTTATCTGGTCAATGCAATGTAAATGCTTTGGTAATCAATGGAAGTGTTAACTAGGAAAAAACACAAAGAAGCTAAACTACCTGAATCAAAGAAATTGCAGATAGCAACATAAAGATTCTTATAAGTAACTTTTAAACTTTGTAGCACATATAAAATTTAAATAGGGCAGAGAAAGACATTCAGAGCTACATATCAAGCCATAAGCATCACAGCCTGTCAGCAGAGTTCAGTGGCTGACCTTGACCTATTCAAACGTACAAACTATGTAAAGAAAGTATCCTGAAACAGCCCACTTCTCCCTGAAAGACCAGGATAAAAGACATAATATAAACCTGCAAAGCATTATGTTTAGTCATCCCATACACTGCAGCATGAGCACAACAGAAGCAACATAAAAGGTACTAGGGACTTGAAATTAAGGGGCATGTAATGAAATATTCTTTTTGGAACCAACTACAGATTGTTTGCATTTTTAGCTGGCATTAATCTACCAATAACCATTGCAATCACCATTTTCAGAGTTACAATATTGTAGCAGAAAACATACCAGTCTTCAATTCTGTGTATAACTCAATGTTACATACGAAATCAAAGCCAGCTGCAATGCATTTTGTCTGTTCTTTTGCACTAGATGTAATCTGCATAACGCAAAGCTAAATGGCTAGGGAAGAAGGTTGGCAAAATAATAATAATTCACCTGGGTTTTTTCTTTATTGATGTTTAATGATCTCTTCCACTGAAATGGATTTTGGTAAATTTGTGAGGTGAGTCATTTAATATTTTGCATTTGGCCACTTTCAGAGACAGAAAAATCTAGGAAAAGACTTTTTCATATCAGAGAACTTGAAAAGGTCACCGAATGCAACAGGTGAGCTAATAAACAATGTAATTCATCATCCATATTCCATTTACCTTGTTAGTGACATCCAAACTACAATTTGCTTCACAGAGTGCTGTCACAATAGGCACATTCCCATCTTTGCAGGCCACATGTAAGGGAGTGTTGCCATGTCTGTCTTGGAAATCTACAAAACATCCTTGACTAATGAGAGTTTTAACTACTTCTATTTGGCATCTTCTTACAGCAAGATGCAGGGCTATATGACCATCCTGAAATAAAGAGACAGCTAGTAAGTGAGATCTAATAATACTAAAAATCAAAACATTTAGTAAAATTCACAACCATCTCAAGTAACAGGGTGCATTTCCTTGCCTCAAGAATCACAGTGGTTTTTAATTTGAAGGTGGAGGCAGGGAGCTGCACCATATCTGTCTGAATAAATAAGCCATGAGATGAAAGCAAATTTCTGTTAGGCCACTGGTCTTTGCAGTGGAATGGATGAAATACAAATGCACATTTTCTTCTAACAACTTTCCTTGGAGGGAGGAAAGTGATCAATAGTAACAACCAGCTGACTATTATAAACTCTAGTGTTTACTAGAGAGAAATTAGTGCAAAAGTCATGCAATCTGCCTTCTGATCAGTCACTTTAAAGACAGAGCTTTCTCTATGTGGAACAACTTAAAGAGACCAGAAGAAACAATTTAATTATTTTAGAAGCTTTAGAAACTTTCTGCTGAACTTGCTTTAATAACTATTTAATTAACATTACTAATGAAGGTACCTAAAAGGCCCGCCATACCAAAAATACAAGCAAATAAATTCCGAATTTATTCATTTGGATTACATCATGAAAGACAAAAATTTATTCTGAAACAAATACAGTCAAATTTTTAAATAGTTCTTATTGGAAATGGATTTGATTTATCCAACCCAGAGTAATCAAAGGCCAACAGCAAATCCGTCTTTTTCTCTGAAGTTAACAGTTTGTTGCCAATTACAGAACCTAATGTTCCTATAATTTTTCAAAGAGTGTTACTCATGAGGTGATAAATGATAAGGAGATGACAGATCAGCAAAAACCCAACCATGGAATAATAATGATCAATGGACAACCCTAAAGACTGCTTCAGCCATCAATAGGCCCTGTGTGAACTGCTATGAAAATTCACATAGTGGAAACAGTGCTGACTTGCAGCACTCAAACGAAGCAATTGAGAGACACAGCCCTGCGATCTCCAGACACAACTGACCTTGTCTGTTGCATGAAGATCAGCCCTGTGCTCTGCCAAGCACTCCACAATATCATGGTAACCCCTAGCAGATGCTGTCAGGAGCGGGGTCTCCCCTTCTTTGTTTTTGATGTTCACATTGCACCCTGCTTCACAGAGTGCTTTGGCCACAGAGTAGTAGCCGTGCCAAGCAGCGCAGTGCAGAGGGGTTTCTTCTTCCTATCAACAGCGAAAATCAAAAAAACAGTACTGAACCAAACTTCAGGAAGAACAACTCCCCAGCTTAAAAATACAAAAAGACAGTATGAAAAAGAAAAGACAGTCTACTAAGTAAGTCCCATGAAAAGATATTGTAATTTCTAATGCTGACATTCTAAAACAAAGAATAACTTCAGCTGACATACATGTGATCATGGTGCCTTGTCAGCAATACTAGTTTAAATCTATCCTTGCTCCTGAGGCTAACTATCTTGGTTCTCTCACTTGTAAACAGACCCTTGTTCACAAACAACTTCTATATCCTGTGTGCTGTGACTAATCCAGTGTCTACAACAGAGTGATCAGAACGAAGATGCAAATCCCACTAGACCTGCAGTCTGAGGCAGGTCACTCTGCTTACCATGTTGAGAAAGAACATCCCAATGTTCTAGGAGTGAAGATACTTAAAAACCCAAGTCCTTTAGAGAACACATCACAACATGCCTTTGAAACTGTCTGCATTTGGAGTTCACTTCTGACTGAAGTACTAATTTGCCTTTTGCTTGAACCCAGGAAACTTCAAAGCATTAAACTTCAATTCATTGTATGTCAGAGCAGTTACATGGAACACCATTAAAAACCTGAAATGTTTGACAAAAATATACTGAAAGCAGCCTACTGAAAAAGCAGGGAGAATTAAAATCCACTAAAAGCTCTATCAAATTCTAAGAAATGAGTTAGCCTTTCTGTACCTGGCAAATATCAAAAAAGAGACAATTGAGACTGATAATAGCAGAGGACTTGGACTGTATTCAAGGTTTCTGTAAAAATCTGAGTGTGAAGAAACAGACAAAGACCATGTTCTGTCCTCCCTCAGCCTAGGGCTCCTTAAACAATGAAAAGGAAGTCCTAGAAAATGCAGCACTTGGAGAGGCTTGTGGAACTCACACAGAGTCAAATCTGGGTCAAATGGATTTTCTTTTTCTGTTATGTCTTTTCTTCCTTTTTTTCTTGCAAGAGTTCAGACCTCTAAAGAAACTCTCCTCTCACTTTCAAAAATGAGTCCTTGACACTGTAGAAAAATCCTATAACTGCTAAAACCAAGCAGAATTCAAGGCAAAAATGAATAAAAATCTTTAGCTGAATTCAAAGAGTACACACCACCCACACCTTCACAGAGTTGTTTCTCTGTGAAGCTTTCAGTTTTGAGAGAACCTGTGTTTTGTAGCACTTGTTGGTTCTCTCATTTTTCACATAATCTTTATCTATTTATTAAGAGCTACCAAAACCTCCATAATTCTGCTTTGCAAACATGCCAGAGGCTAAACGCGAGACTTGAGGTTTTGACCACTTTACATAAAGCCTTATTTGTTGAAAAAAATGCAGACAGTGTTCATGACTCACCTTGTCTTGAAAGTTTGGATTGGATCCAATGCTACAGAGAAACTGAACCACATCCACATGCCCATACCGAGCTGCCACGTGGAGCGCGGTCTCCCCGGACTGCAATTACAGGAGAACATGTAATATTTCCAGTGTAATTCCGGTGTAATTCCTTGTGTCACACCGTGATGCACACTACCTGCACACCCTGTGCAGCCCGAATGCCCTGAATCCTGCACGGGATACTCCTCCCTGTCCCTTGCCCAGCCACACAGCTCCATCAGCAGAGCTTACGGGCTGTCGTACGTGACAGACACAGCACCACCAGGCAGGAAGGTTATTTCTTCAAGGCTTTCTTTTCCCAGAACTTACTTTTCCACTTTATTTGTTCCAGATCACAGACATGATGGGATTTCTGAGCAATATGAGGAGGAAGCTGTGTGTGCAATTGTGTTGAAACAGATATCCCATTTCTATTCATAATATTTCCATATGCTCCCCCCTCCCCTGTTTATTCAAGGTAAGGAGCTCGCCTAACACATTTGTATACCCTGGTGCATTTTGGTCACTATGTCTAACTATTTGCAACACTTGCTTTTTTGAAATTATATAACACAGAAACTGTATTTTCATTAACAGAGTAACCTCTTTCATAGTAGCCTTATTAGGAGTCATTCAACAATTTTCCTAATTGTACCTTGCCTTACATTAGTTCCCTCAACAAACTAAACTGTGTTTCACGAGTATAATTTCTTCTGTATTGGAGCTCTGGCTAGTATAAAATCATTGCTATGGTATAAAAACTTAACAGCAACTAGTTTCTAGGGCATATGTTGCTCAAATAACACTGCTAAAGACAAGATAAGTGTTCATCAGCTATAAATTGTTAGGCTTCCTCATACTCAACTTAATAACAGTCAAATTTACTTGTCAGACAAAAGTGATTTTCAATCAAGAGGAATGAAAAACCAAATCACGATTTCACTCTGAGTTCCAATGAGAAATCAACTCTTCAAGTGAAAATTAATTTAGGTTTGTACTTCCCCACCTACCCACCATGTAGTCACCGCATTTAACATGCACACTTGGCTAACATTTGTCATAAAAATAATCAGTACATCCAGCTACTTTAAAGCTCGGTTATCACGGCCCTATAAGTCAACTTAAAAAACCACACTAAAAGAGCCAGTTAAATTCTTGGAATTATTGCAGAGCTGAAAACCATTTCAATTGAAAGACTTCTCTCTTTGCTAAGATAAAGTTATAGGAAAAGGCCCTCTGTGTAAAAAAGGAGTTATTTTCTTACCTTATCCTTAATGTCCAGAGGACATTCATTATCATTGAGAAATTTCAGTGTTTCTACATGTCCATGTCGAGAAGCCCAATAGATTGCATTAGATCCAGCCTATCAAAAAAGGTTCATTTCAGATGTTATTGATCAAGTTAAAATCCTAATTCTAGATTTTTAGCTGAGGTACATGTGCACTTAGATGTACACAGACACACTGAAAAGCTATTCAAGCTTATATGAACACATTCACTTTTAAAAAAATTTCAAATTGATTCAACAACACTACATACCAACAGTGACAACAAAAACCTCTCTATGCAAGGATGATTAACAGGATTACTAACTGTTTGCAAGGATAATCCTCTTCTCCCTTGTTAGGGAGTACTTTCTAAAGAACAGTCATGAGATAAAAACCTTTCTTCTGCTTGCTTTACCATCTATCAAATGGAGAGGCAGACAGTTCTTCAAGCTTGCTTTAAATGAATTGTTACAGCACACTGGGGAAAAAAGCTTATTGTATCCTCTATCGAATATGAATTTTAATTGCTATATCCCCCACGGCTAAAATATTAAATTATCTATCTATATTAAATAAAGTTCACCATTGTGTTTTAGGGAAATCACTTATTTGAACTAATTGAGGTGGTTTTGTAAGCATGAACTACATTGTAAGATTAGTATAATTCAAATTTTTTCAAATAATAAAGTGATGAAAATCAGAGGATATGTATTAGTAACAAATGACAATGTTAAAAACTTGGTCTTATGTTTTTTGCTGTGGAAGGCAGAAAACAGGATCTATAGCTCAGAGTTTTTAATTTCCAATACCACTTGGTCTGAACTGCTTGTCTCCTGCTAACTGTACTAAAAAACTTATAAAGAGCAGTTGAAAAGCAGAACCCCAACCTTATCTTGAACATCAATACGAGATCCACGCTTTAATAGCAGCTGGAGCATCTGAATGTTTCCACAGCCAGCAGCAATCAGTAGTGGAGGTGTTCCATGCTAACAATGAAATACAAGCAAGAATTATATAGTTAGTTGTTGAAGGATTAAGGAAACAGTGGAATAGAAGGCATGCATTGAATAGCATTTCAGATTTCCACCTTCAAATTAAATCTGTAGGAAATAGTGCATGGAAAGAATTTATTCCTTTTTTTCAAAAAAATTATTGCACAACAATTCTCCATATTTTTGAGATGAATTAATGATATATCACACAGTACATTTATGCTTTTAAAATTAGGAATATCAATGTTAAGCTCTTACTATTAGCCTTGTTTGGCAAGAGCATTCCCCCTTGCAATTTCTTTGCAGCCACCACACCACCTCAGACACAAGCCATAGGCAACATCTAGGAAAGTGAAATGGGACCACACATAAAACAAAAAAACCCAGTGATTTCTTAAATGGTTCAATATCTATCACAGTAAAAGAACATTTTACTTCTATACTGTTCTTCACATTTCTGAAAGTACTTTGTAATGAAGGCCACTATAACCATGCAAAAAAGCATGACCTTGTCTTGAGCCATTTAAGAAATCACTGTATTTTTTGTTTTAATGGACAGTCCCATTTCACTTTCCTAGATGTTGCTGATGCATTGAAATACTGTAGTGGACAAGCAATTTCATTACTGAAAGTGAACACCACCATCTAACATGTTCACATATCCCACTTCTGCAGTTTGCAACTTCTGTTTCTAACAATGCTTTGCAAAGTCAGTTTTAGCAGTCTGGTTATTCTTAAGTATTCTGCCATCTTCATTGACCACAAGAAACAGCCACTGCCACCAAGAGTGAAGGCAGATATTTGATACACCACAAATCTATGGTCAGTTCCTGACCATAGATTTGAGTTCCACTTTTGAAATGCCTAGGCAAAAAAATTTGGGCTCATTTGGGCTCCATTTTAATGAATCTCGAGAAGACTGAACATAAAACATGTGAAAATTTCTCCTAGAAAAAAGGCAGAACTTTTTCCCATTCCCTTGCCTTTTAATTTCAGGTGTTACATTTCTATTTTACAACCACACTGCTCTATTCAACAGGGTGTTAGCTAGTCCCCCACACACCTCACACCTCAAAGCAGACCCACACTACCTTGTTGGGTTGATTGACATCATAATTTGTCAGAGATCCCAGAAGGTGCTGTAATCCAGGAACATTGTCATCATTGATGGCATGAATAATAGCTTTCATCACAAAAGAATCTTCCTCATCCTTGCAATTAAATGTGAAAGAAGAAAAATTGTTAGCTTTAGGAAAAAAATCTGTATCTAACAGATGCCAAGACATCAAAAAAAAAAAACAAAAAAAAAACAAACCCTAAATTTTTTGAAATTTCTTTGTAAAAGAATGGTTCAGCTACAAGTTGTAATCTTTCATGAAGCATATGGCTAGCATGTATGCATGTTATCTGAAAACCCACACCAAACCCCCTGACATGTTTTCTGGTAAAGTATACTTCCGTCTTCATCACACGCAAGCCTGTTAATCACTGAGACTCCACACAGGTTTCTTTAATTAGGTGCCTTTTTTTTTCTCATAGGAAAAGTAGATGATAGATTTCAATAGAAGCAATATTCGCACAAAATGGAATTATTCCATGCATACATGTGACGATTAAAAAACCCAAGTGGTGCATGAATACCAGCTGAAGTATCAGGTTTTGTGCCATCAGCAAGAGAGGTGCTTTGGTGCAAGCTGTCATCTATTCAAATGGATCAGTTAAAAATCTAGAACCTAAGTAATAAGCCTAGACACCTCTGCAGGTGTAACTTTGTTTTTCTCCTCTGCACTAGAATTTCAAAGAGCTGAAATTCACAGAGCCCATTATTTGGATTGCTCTTACCTCCCTCTCTCCCGAGGTTTCAGATTTTTTAGGACACTGACATTGGGCTATAATCCTTTCTGCTGGAACACAGGTGTGAAAAGCTGATCCAGTGTTAAAAGGCATACAGATAGCTGAATGGGGGGGTGTTGGGTAGGGAAAGGAGAGCAAGAGGAGAACAAAGAGCACAGAAGCCAAAAGATAAGAGGAGAAAAAGTGGAAACATGAGCATGCAGTCGCACAGGAGGGACACGGGGAAGACCGTATGCAAAAAAGGGCTTTGCAGAATTTTTGAAGTTTGATCCTATTAATGCACAGAAAAGTTTATATTCCCCAGGTCTAAACATATTAACACATATTCCTTGCTGATCACAGGGAATTTGTGAACTGTGTATTAAGACTTGTAAGCTAAGAAGAATGCTTTTGGATATACAAGTATTTGTAATTACAAAACATATAGCAATTGCTCCTAACTGCAACTGTAGTCATATCTAATACCACAAAGTGAATACTGGCCAACTCTAAAGTTTCCTCCTTAAATAACTGCTCGTTGTGACACTGCTGTCTAGCATTCGTTGGATTTAAAACAGCCTCAATGGTTTTGAATATTTGGTAAAAAAAATTAAAATATTATTTTAGTCCACAAAATGATGATGTAAATAATGAGTAAAATTCAGATTACACTTTTTCACCATATAATTGTTATGGATGACACTTTTTCACCATATAATTGTTATGGTGAAAAAAAATACTCATGAATCAAGTTTCAAGACCAAGAAATGAATTTTTGACACCAGGTAAGTTAAATGTCAAGGTTTCAACACCGTAAGTTAAATGTCAAGATTTCAAGATGCAGAAGATCAAACTACGGAAAGTTGACCTTTGTAACCTAAAATCTATTTCTTCTTACTTATGATATTAGTTAATTATGCCAATTTTCAAGAGACTAATATTTCTGTGAGTTAGAAACTGGCAAAGTTCACATGTGATAAAGCTTTCTAAATATATAAGAACACACTTACCAGAGTATCATCACTTCTAGCGACACTCATGCTACTTCTGGACAAGAAAGATCTTGATAATCTTTGGCACAAGGATATTAAGCGCACTGATTGCTTTATAAAAATAACAAGAAAAAAGCTACATGTAAAAAAATTAGGAAATTTTGATAGGATGCTATCGCAGAGATTTTAAAGGACTTAGCAAAACAAACTGAAGTTTGACTTTAATACCCCATCTGCTTTTTATATTGAATTTGAAACCTTTTGTTATTATAATCCAGCAGAAGCACAAAGCAAACAATTCACACTCAAGCATTGGACCTCACTGACAAAAAGGTCTTCTCCCATACTAGCATACTCAAGCACTTAGTTTATTCCCAGTGTCAGAAGAACATGTTTCTTCTTCCTTCCTTTCCACTCTTAAATGTGCTGACCTTTCCCTGAAACAGTCAATTCTACCGCATTTGTATGTCACCAGCATTTGATGTGTTATTGAAAGACTTACTTTCCATTTTCGTCGTGCTGCAAACTTCTTGAATTTCTCCATATTCACTGCAGAAGCTTTTCTACTGAGTGCTTGCTGAGTGTCTTTTGGCTGTGAGCAAAGGGAAAATAAAGATGTTCCAAAAAATTCCATAATTTCTGCATGTAAGTCTCTGTCCCTCAGTGATGACTTCCATTTACATTATAATAGTACTCCAATCATACTGTAATAATGAAGTAATTGTAAGCACATATTTTTAATATTCAGAGTCTAGTCTGGCATACAGATGGAATTTCTTAAGAAAAGGCTGTAAGGGAAATCCAGACCTAAGAATGCAATACTAAAATGTGCTTTTTCATTTTAAACAAAAACCCCTTCAAACATCAAAACATTCAGCCTTGTCCTTCACCTCCCTCTCTGATAGAGGCATTTGATTTCCAAGATAAATCCTGTCTTCTGGGAAGATCTCCTGACTGATTTTAAATGTAGTCAATCTTTGTTATAGTCTCAGTGTAATCACCTGGACACTGCTGAAAAATTACTCCCTCCTCAAACAAAATCACACCCCATCTACCAGTGCAGCAAGCTCAAAGCCCTCATCCTTTCAAATTTTCATGGGCTGATACTAAGCACCAATGACTAGTGGAGTACACAAAATTTTGCATTTTATGATCCCATCCTTGAAGTCATTTTTATGGAGATATATATATCATATCAAATCAGAATGTGATAGGAATTAAAACAATAAAGTGCCAGGTAGCACTACACACATTAAGAAGAATGATGGGTGCCATTTCCTCCCTCTCACCCTAGCAGCTTCACAGCAGCTCAATTCAAACCAAACACTGAAACACTGAAGAAGCAAGTGGACCACCACATCAACTGCTCTCTTCCATGTAAGGGGAAGGACAGAAGAGAAATTACTAGTTTTTTACCAATCTAAATAAGGGCATTAGAAGAAGAAAAATTAGTGTGAATTGGACTGGATTCAGAGACTGTATGTTTGTCAGTGCAATGCTCTGTGAAGATTAGCTTCTCTGTCTGACCACGACTTTAATTCCCACAAGGGGCTACTTCCCTACTGCTAATTCACATAGAGCATATATTAATGAAGCCCATATTCTGTATGCGTTAGCTTTCATACAGGCAGCTTTCCAATAAAGTAAGTTACATTAAACAATTAAGAAAATATTCCATGTTAAGGAACTCAAAAAGCATGAAATGAAGAATGATTAAAAACAGGACAACAGAGAATGAATGGCATGCTAACCTTGATCCAAGGATGCAGCAAACTGTCTTGAATAGTCATTCTCTTCCTTTAAGTGAATAAAAGATGCAACAGTTTCAGATATTAATAAAATACATACTGGTTTATGTTTATTAAACTATCATCTCCTAATATCATGTAATTTTAAATACTAGAGATGTAAGTGCCACACAGAAGAATAACAACTCACTTAGGATCTTTGACTAGAAGTCTTCGTATAAAGTCTTTAGCTAGGGCACTGGTATTACTGAAGAATTCTTCTTCAAATTCATAATTCACAGCAGACACATTTGCCAGTGTTTCCTGTTTGGTTTCTCCAAGAAATGGAGATGCACCACTTAGACTGCAGGAGAGACAGAACATTCCTCTCAGCACATATTGTAACACTGCTGCTTCAGCCCTCTGAGATCAAATAACAGTAGAAAGAGAACATTTTTCTTTTCCATTTTAAGGCTGCAGATCTACTTTCAGGAAGATGTGATGTAGCAGGGCAAAAAACTTTGCTGTAATTTCAAAGACTACTATTAAGATATAGCTGCAGGAAAGTCACCTACAGATTTGAAGACAGTTTCCCATCCTAGCTCAATGCTGATTGACAGCAATTCTTTCCATAATTATTCTACTGCTTTTAAGATCATACAACTTGAATCATGATGTGCAATCAGAATGGTTTGATTTGTAGAGACACCACCAACACCCCAGTGGATAGAATAAGAATTAAAAAACAACAGCATTTGCAAGAAACACCCATAGATTTTGGTACTTACAGAATATAAGTTATTACACCAATGCTCCTGGGTTGAAGGAAAAACAAACAAAAAAAGGATGAGGGAGAGGAGAGAAAAATAGATGGAAAGAGAGAGAGGAGAAAAAAAAAAGGTTAGAACATAAGCATAATCATGAGAGATTTATTTCAAGTAAGATCCAATAACTTACCACATATCTGCTTCAAGACCAAGAGGCTCATAATTTACTATTTCAGGAGCTAAAGGAAAAAGCAGCAAGGTAAGTACCTAGTCAAAGAACAGGTATAAGTCTCACTCTGAGTCCATGTATGTCAGAGATAATAAGCTAAGATGCTGATAGATTAAAACACCTTTATGCAAGTCTAATTTGAAATCAAATGCTACAAATTGCTTATTTAAATTTCAAAATGTCACAAATTACACACAAATTTCATACTCTGTAAATCAGCCAAACCAAGATAAGCCATAAATACTGTTTCACAGACTGAAAAAGAATAGTTTGAAGAAACAACAGTTTTCTCACCAACAAACTCTGGCGTTCCGAAGATATTTTTGAATTCATTTCCAAAGTCAATTTTGTGTGCTAAACCAAAGTCAATAATCTTGATTCGAGGCTTTGGTACATTCCTGTCCAACAGCATTATATTTTCAGGCTTTGAGAAGGAGGAAGGGGGGAGAGAAAGAGAGATTACATATAGGTACAAACTGTGGACAAGTGTTCTTCACCACCGAACATTCTTTTTTACCTTCGTTAGACACTTGAATTGTATTTTAGGCAGAAAAATCCTGACTTTTCCTATTATGATGAAACATATGCTTAACGTAACTACAGTAAATTAGGACTCCATGTTGATGTTGAAGCGCTATGATTTCCACAAGGCCAAGATTTTACTTCTTGTGGACACCACAGTTGCAGTTTTCATGTGGACTGACCTTAAGTGAAACACACTGTCCCCCAGTAAAAATCACAGACCCTGTGCTACAGCCATTCCAGCACGGCTGGGAGCTTGCAGGAAACAAAACCCTATAAACTAGTTACTGGGTCTGGTTTACATTAGTCCCTGAGAGAGGTTTCTTTCACACCACATAAACAATCAGGGACGTGTATCTTGTTGCCTTTGGATCTTCCAGGGAAGCTTCTGGAGTGGTCCAGCTCCCAGATTTTAAGGTTCAACATACTTAAAAGGAAGGCAAAAGAGCAGGTTCTCCCGTCTTTTCTAGCTAATTTTGAAATATGGACTTCACATTACTTTACACCAAAGATCTGCAAATCCAGAACAAAGAAGATGAAATGCCAGGATTATCAGCAAAGGGGCTGTCTCTACACTGCAGCACTCTAATGAGCATACAGAACCAGCTACTCAGTCACCATGTCCTGTTATGCCCATAAGCTGGTGTACTCTGAAGAGGTTCTGTACCTACATCCATCCTGTTCAGAGTGTTAGGAGCTTCTGGAGTCATAAAGTACAGCTCTTCATCGTCACCCTTCTTTTACCTTCTTTTCCCAATCATGGGACCTGATACGTGCAAAAGTAATTTCTGCATTTCTGTTCCATACTTTTTTTTGGTCTACACATTGCTGCCTACTTTAATGCAAAAATTTTTGGTATCCAAGGATGACTTGTTCAATTACAAACAGATTGGCAAAAATTCACATTTCATACTCTAACAAATACCATTCTTTCTAGCTTTACAAATTTTTTCTCTTGCTGACTGTCATACAAAGACCAAATATATTACTGAGGTGATGAGGATGAAACTGGAAAAGATATGCTTACACTGAAATCCATTCCCTTCCCTACCTCATCCCCTTTTCAGAACTACATTTCAACTGTAATGAAATAATCATGCCTCCTTTTTCTCTTACAGACATAGCCGCACACTTCAGGAGACTTCTGGAATGTTTAGCTGTCTACCTTTGAAAAATAACATCTTCTGGGGGAAAATGTGCTGAAATTGAAACATTTAAAAGCAGTTGCTGAATTTAGATACAAAAAGCTCTGCTTTTATTATCAAAAGGATGCAATTAATAACTTTTCTGAAAATGAACAAAAAAGCCCCAAAAAAGGAAAAAGACGTCAGTGGAAATCTGCTCCACAAAAATCCTTGTACTTAACTCAGTGCAGTTTCAATTAAGCACTTAAAAAAACCCCACAGTTGAAAAAGGCATCTAGGTCAGAATATTTCACCCAGATCCCATTCACATTGAAACAAAAAATAAAAATCATAGTCCTCATTTTTATTTCAGGTTTGTTTTCTCAGAATGGTTTAATTTCGTCAGAAGGTGCCATTTCCCCTGAAGAAACATTTCCCAGACGGGAACTATTTACAGTTCAGTAACTTCTTTCCAATGGCTGAGCTTCCCCCTGTCTACATAAGCTAGCAAAACAAAACTGTGGCCAAGATCTTCATGATGACTGATTTGTGGCTAGAATTACAAAGGACTTCAATGGATGTTGATTACAGTTTAAGTTTTTATCTGTTCCACACACCTTAAGATCAAAGTGGGCAATTTGCAGAGAGTGGAGATACTGAACACCATTAAGTATCTGTTTGAGAAATTCTGTGGCTTCCTCCTCCGTGAGAGATTCTTTCTCAGCTAAGAAGTCGAAGAGCTCCCCACCTGCAACACTTTGAGAGTAGAAGCAGAGTTAGTGACAAGCTTGCTTTAACCAGTGGGTTCCTTTTAGTATAGCTGTCCTCAAACCCTGAAGAGCCTTAAAAATGATCCAGATGCTTTACATGTTTCAAATATCAGAAGAAATGATGAAAAGTACTTAATTCAATACCCAAAAGAGTTAATAGGTCCCTCCCTTCCCCTGAAAAGAATACAGTAAAAAGAGTGTTACTTTCAGAAAAAAAACTTTCTAAAAAATGTTTAGAAAACTCGAACAAATATAGTTAACAGTATTTAAATTTAAATGAAGTAAAAGCCTCCTACTCTCTGTATGCACATTTAAAAGAATACCATTAAATATAAAGTAACAAGACTCAAAACATACCAACACAATGGGACATGACATTATATAGAAAATAAAACATGAATTGGCTCATATCAGTAGAACACCAGATTTCTACACCCTCATTGAAAAATAAACATTTTATTTTGAAATATTTTTGGCAACTGTCCTACTTTTAGTTTCTAAACTCCCTAGAGCATCCAACTTTTGAAAATAGATTCTGGTTTTGAAATACTGTATTACATGCAGCACCTATATTGTACTTGTACAATACACGGTGAAACCTTTTGTACACGGTGAAACCTTTTCTACAATGAAATGTCCTTAAGACTGTTTCCAGCAAGTCTTCTAGCCCCCCCCCAGCAGAAAGAAAAGAGGTAAGACAGAGTACATAAGCACATCTGGATTTTTGCATTTGAGAGAGAGAGAGGAATAAAGAGAAGATGATCCTCTTCTCAGCTCAGTCAAGCAGCTCTTAACCCAGTCAACAGCATGAAGAGATACTGAAGTGATAGAACTACAACTGTTCCCAAATAACAGACACACTTCAGCTGAAGGACACAGTAGTTTGCCCACTGTGGCAAACTACTTTTCCCATCTGTGAAAGCAAGGATACTACTTAGAAAAGTCTTAGAGATTGCAAAAATGGTCTTAATATCTCCTGTGTTTTTCATTGTAATGATACTAACACAAATTCAGAAAGCGCACTCTAATTCTTATTGCTTTTCTGCAGGAAAAGAAAATAATCTGTTCACGATTTAAAGCTCTGATTATGAAACATTAGGTGGTGATTAACATATAACAATGGGTAAACAGTTTGGGCAAATTTCTTGAAATACATTTGACTTCTTTATCATGTCTACTTTTTCAGGGACTTAATCTGCATTATTGTAATGCAAATTGCATGAAAAGTGTATTTTAATGAGTTCTTGAAGCTTTCATTGAGCTGCCTAGACAATAATGAGAGTATTGTTTAGGGTATTATTTGTGTTGTAATATTTTCTGCATGAAAGCAATTATTGAAACAAAGTGCCATTAAAATATAAGAATTATAGACTGTAAGGATGAGAGGTCATTTTAATGATTTTTTTGTTGTTGTAGAGACATTAAAATGAAATTCCTAATGATTAAATCCAACTTGTTATTTTACAGAGACTGTCAGAATTGTCTTCCAAATGGACACACATGCATATTCTCTCATTGTTTGCTTCTGACTATAAAAAAAAAAAAAAGAAAAAAAAAGAAAATATTTTCAGGATAACGTCTGTATCTGCAGCACTGCACTGAACGGTGACATTCATTTCCAACAACTGGGCTAAAGGCCTTAGCATCACGTGAAGCTTGCTTCCCCACGTTTACATGAGGGTGCTGGCTGCAATTGTTGAGTGGCTGTGAACTCCATCAAATGTAGGCACTCAGCGTGGTTTGGCACTGGGCTAGCTATCAGTTTGGGGAACCAGAGAAGATGGATCCTCAGCTGAGTAAGAGCTTGTAAGACTGCACCAAAAGACTGCATCTGGTCGCACTTTCAGCTGGAAACCCTGCAAAACAGCAAAATCTCCTGCTGGTGCTTAAACCTTTCATCAGCCGTCACAAATACCAGAGAAGTACTCAGGCAGGCATTTGCAGCCATGGCCTCTCCAAGCACTGTGCTGTCCACCCTGCAGTCTAAAGCAGACTGTGACAGTGACACAGAGGTGGTGTTATGCTTCATGGCTGGCAAAACCTGCTCTTAACTCCGCTTGGCACTTTAAAGACATGCAGTCTGTAAAACTTAATAGTCATCTATGATTGTCACTTATTATACATGTTCCTTATAGACCCCCCCCCAAAAAGATTTAATTCCTAAAGTTTGCTACTTTTCAAGATACCTGCATTTGTGTAAAACGGAAAGAGCCTCCTCAGTTTCTTCTTATCTGCAATTATTCTGATTCTATACTGCTGAGTACTATTATTCTGTCTTTACCACAGATTAATTGTAGTGACCTTTCTTTAATGACACACCATAAGCCTTATAATTGTGTGCAATAAAACATTATCTGTGTTTCACAGGTGATATACCTAGTGCTTGCAAATCTCAAAACTGAGGGCCAGGGAAGGTAAAAGGCTTGAAATGTTTTTGTGTGTGTTTTTTTTTGTTTTGTTTTTTGTTTTTTTTTTTTTTTTTTTTTAATGAAAGTTCATTAGCAAAAGTGGTGGATTTTTGCAATCTGTTGTGTGCTTCTTTGATGCTTAAGCACTGTTACCCTAAGTGACTTGGCAGCCCTTGCTGAACGAGTAGGCGAGTGAGGAGGGACGAGCTGTAATGCACTCAAAGTGTTGTTCCAGGAGCAGCTGTACTCCTGCTCTGTGGGACTCTGGTGTGCCCCCTCATGTTACACATCTCACTCTTGATGTCTAGGAGGAGATCCTGCGTGGGTTTGCCTCAGAGAGGGGGCCGTGGTGAATTCTCCTGCTGGTAGCTCCTCAGCTGTGGGGGCGAGCTCTGGAAGCCGTGTTCTCCCCTGGGGGGCTGCCATAGCTGGAAAGCACAGTGCCCATCTAGCTGCTCCTGCTGCTACTTATGGTAGAGACATAAAGCATGAGGGAAAAGGGTTTTTATAGCAATGGTGAGTAAAAGGTTATACCAGCATGCATAAGGAACTTCACCTGGAAGCTCAGAAATGCCTGGCTCCTCTGCACCAGGCAACCTCCAAGGGAGGCCCTTCTCACAGTGTAAGGCAGTGACCCCATGGGAGGTTGCATTTTTGAGCTTCCTCTTCATGCTTGTCTGGAGACTGCTTATTCCTTACCCTCTGGCTGACTCACGAATATCTGATGTTAAGCTGCGCTACCATGGGCATACAAAAACCCATGCTATCGCTGCAGGGCAAGCTTCAAGTGAGTCGTGGAGGGTTACTACACGTCTACACTCAACATACTTTACAAGTTTGATTTCCACAGTTAATTGGCTGAAATACAATGTCCTCAGATTTATCAGCAGACCCGAGTTTCACAGATTTTGTAATTGGATTGTATGTGTAGAATAACTAGACGATCTTTACTAGACTTCCAGATATCACAGATGAAGAAATTGGTTAGAAGCAGCCAGTAAAGACACTGGCTGTGTAAGCTATTGCAGCCTTCACAAGCCTCCTAAAATGCTGTTGGGGCATCAAGTCCAGTCCTGTGCCTCAGACAGCGTAACAGAGTCCCACAATACATAAACACTGCATGTGTTTGGAAATAAGAGTCATCTTCAAAGTGGAGCCAGAAGCAAGGAGAGAGCCCTGTTCCACTAATGTGGATATCCCATCTCACACACAGGACCAGTGTTAATCTAAAGAAGGCAGCACAGGTAATTCCATACGTCAGCCCCTTTGACTGGTCTTTATGAACATCATCGTCTACCAAGAACAACACTGCTTCCACCTCAATCACAATGGGCCTTTGTTTCCAAATTGGCTTTGGGGATGCTGATGCACAAACACTCTGCTGAAATCTGACTGAAACCAGACCACTGTGTGAGTTTCCCAAGCCACACAAACTGGCTCCCAGCCTGCCTTTGGGCCTCTACAGAGGGGCCCACACAACCAACACCTAAAAGACTGCTGCCCCCAACCACCAACTGGATAAAGGCGCTTCCTGAAGGGAGCAGAGGCAAGAGGTTCACCAAGCACTACTCCATCTTCCTATAGAGGACTTTGGAGTATCTCTACCTGGTATCCCTAAGAAGCATAGAGCTTTTCTCTGTTCAATTTCTCAGTTTGCTGGTAGGAATTACCAGACAGCTTCCTGATCAGTTCTTCTGTACCCTAAGACAACTCTAAATGCCAAAATGCCAGTATGTAAAGGATGGACAGCAACCTATTAACAGAGAAACTTAATTACAAGTCAAGTCACAGCTAAATTCCTTTATGGCTGCAAAGCCTCCATGTTCTCTTTCACATGGTGTTTTCCTCTAAAGCTTTAATTCTTCAATGTTCCTGTATAAAACCTTTCTGTTTACATTTAAATTTAGTTATAATTCTGCAGTCATAATATGCTGTTCAAATATCATGCTCAATAAAATAAGAGTTTGTGCTTTGTGGCAGTCACATCTTAATACCACCTAATTCTAACGCATTATTGACCATGTTATAACACAGAAAGTCATAAGGGCTGAGAAAATCTATTTCATCATTATAACACAACTCTTTATATTCTTTTAAAGTAGCAGAGAACATGTTTTTAGAAGTATTTTGTATAAACATTTTCACTAAGAGCAAAGCTGGTATGTGTTATTTCACTGATACTTCTAGGCAGAAGTGCTATCTTTCCTGAAATGAGAGAAGTAAATTAAAGCTTTCAGCTGACTGTGTTCTTTCTTACAAAAAGCAATAGTGGTAAAAGCATTTCCCAGCCTCCCCAAAGGAAGGTTGACAGATGTGATTGCAACCCACACACCTCCCTCTGGGAAATAAAATACATCACGCCCATGGAAAAAGGATTTCTGTATAGTGCTTTTGCAAGTTGCCAGGCTTTCTTAACTATGAAACAGAACTATCGCTAGATCTCAGAGGAAGTCATTATGGGAACCTACTCAGGGAACTTAGAATCAATTAACCTTCAAAGTCAGCATGGTCACCTCGTAATGACTCAGTCATATGCTATGATCACACTGCTTATTATGCAACAGCACCTAAATGATATTTAATGATTATCAAAGGATTTCTAATGAATTTTAAAATCTACAAATGAACCCTAAAATCTAGACCCAAACCCCTTGAAGGAACATTTATCTTGCTTAGATTTCAAAACAACATAAACAAAGTTAAAGAAGCATGCCATCAATTTATTCCACTTTTAAAACAGATGGAAATTTGATAAATTACCTGAATTCTTCTCTAGTACAAACATTTATTCTGTCAACTTGTAAAATAAATGTTTTCCCTAGGGATTCTGTGGTCAAATCTGCCTTATATGACATCCAGTCATACAGTTGTCAGCCCAAGACTAGACTTATATATTATTACTTCTGTTTTACGTAAGAATAAGGGAGTTTGCATCCACTTCATTTCGCTGCCTTTATGAATTGTGCAGTTACCAACCCACTCCTCAGAAGTACAAAGTGTACCAAACATTTTGAAACAGCAGAACAGGGCTGCTAGCTCATGAAATTACCTACTGGCTGAACAACATTGCACTTACATTTTTCTTTATCTAGCTATCAGAAAAATGATTACATGTTCCAGCATCATCATGTTTTCATTTGTCCAACTTCCATTAGAGACATCAACTGTCATGAAATCCTCTCTTTAGTGTGCCTAAATTCTTCAATTATACTGAACAAGAAGCATTGGCCTCAAAGGTCAGCCAGAACACATGCACCAAAACATGGACTATATTTTAAGCAGTTAAGTCTCACTAAGGGGGGTTGGGTGAGTGGGAGAGGGCATGAGAACTCCTGTGAATCTTTTCTGCACTCAAACACCACTGGTATTTAGGTCTTCATCACTGAAATTCCTGAAGTGCCCAAAGTCTGCATACAGCAGGTGGTTACCTTGGCCCAGCAGAGTGCCTTAGTATTTTGATCTCATCTACAACATTCAGATTAATAAATGAGGAGCATTTGGGTTTACCCAAACAGGAGGGGCGATGATTTTGCTCGGGGAATGCAGCACATAGAAACCAACTCTCCCTCTGAGACCTGCTCACTGTGTGGCAGAGTCACACCAGCTCTCGAGCCTGTCCTGTCAGCCCTGTCAAGCCTTTGCTCCAACCTGCCTACATATTCTCTGTGCATCAATCTGTGGGCCTGGAATTTAGGATTTTGAAATCCAAAGGTGGCACAAGATCTACAAATTGGTGTAACAGGGTTTGCTAACTGCCTGCTACATGCCAGAAGCACCAAATATTTAATCCTCCTCTCAAATTGCAGCGCAAAGCCACTTGATAATAACTTTCTTATTTACTTATGGGTAAAATTTACAAAAATCTCAGAGGTATTTCTACCAAGAGACAACTAAAAATTAAGGAAGCCCTGTGAAGACTTCAAGCTTCTCTGGAAGACAGGCTTTAAGTCTCTTCCCAAGCATAATTGTAAAAAGTTAAATTAAAGCCCCAATAAGACAGAAAAGGAATTCACAGATGAGTTCACAGTTACTTGCTCTTATTTGCTCTTCAATGACCAGTTAGTGAAATAGTCATAAATTTTTACACAAGGATGTATCATCCTCTTGAATTGTTCGGTTTTGATTAACAATATGAAGCTACCACCAAAGCAGAAAGTCAGAGACAGTGTGAGATACAGGACTAAGTCTAAAATAAAGTTTATGCTTTCAAATGAAGTATAAATCCTAATATTTAATGCACAAATGCTTCTAATACTTTCAAAACTTTCTATTAAAAAAAAAAATTACAAAACAGATAATTGTCACTCAGAACCATGCTGGAAGAGATAACCGTCTTAAATCAAGATTTCAAATTCAGAAATGAAGTTATGCTTTTTGCAGAGAAAAGTATGAATACCTAACTCCACACTACCAAGTAAAAAGAGTCAAGTATTGCTATCAAGCATTTTTAAAAAACAGACCACCTGCATTCCTTTTGTTAATTTTAAGGAACTACTGTACAATGTAGGATGAAAATATTTATTTTTTGTGTTGCAGCAAGAAACCATAACCAAGGCTCCACAAAGAATCACAAACTGAGTATATTTTACGTCTGCACTCTAAATAAAGACCTAATAAAGTGGAAGAGAAAATAAAATGGAAGAGAGAAATTATGCATCTAGGGCCAGGAAAAGAGGAACCAAGTAGGTGCAAAACATGTTGAGGAAAGAAAATAATTATCACTGCAGAGACATCTGTGTTTTCTAGTCTGTGAAGTCTGAAAAAATGATGGCTTCAGCAGAGCTCACTAGAAATAGCTTAGTACAACTAACATATAACAGACTCTAATAGCTGCAGCTGGATAGAAAAATTTAAACTAGTCCTAAAAATTCAGACTAATTCAATTATTTGTGTGATAAAAGCAAAAAGAAAGAAAACTATTCAGGTTTTAAGTTAGATGAGGAAAAGACAGTGGCTTCCAGTTTGTATGTAATATGCATAACATTCCTTTCAAGATGATGTAAAAGTTCACAGAGTGCAAATTTAAAAGGTTATTTCCAAGTCAAGAAAGGAGACATTTTTCACTAAGACCTAGAGTTATGAAAATATGTCTGAATGCTCTAAATATACCAAAATACTGCAATAAAGTAAGATTCTTAAAGGATATTTCACGCTTGTCCCTGGCCGCTGAATCTTCTAAGGAAAGATTTGGTTTTAAAAGTTTCATAAATTAAATGTTTCGTAGAACTTGGGTTTTTTTGTAAATCAGTTTCCTGATATAAAGCAGTTCAAAGAAAAACTTCCAAACCTATGTGGATAAAGTAGCTCTGTTTTGTATTCAGTGCTGTGAGGACCTACTTGGCCACTGCAATAATTAACCAACTGCCCCCATATTCCTGCATATAAATCATGACCTTGAACAGCATCAGAGAATGGTTTGTGCTGGAAGGGACCTTAAAGATCATCAAGCTCCAACTCCCCTGCCATGAGCAGGGTCACCTCTCACTAGACCAGTTGCTCAGAGCCCCATCCAACCTGGCCATGAGCACTTCCAGGAGTGGAGATCCAGAAGTTCTCCAGGCAACCTGTTCCAGTGCCTCACCACTCTCACAGTTAAGAATTTCTTTCTAATAACCAGTCTGAGTGTGCCATTTTTCAATGTGATGCCATTCCCCCTTGTTCAGTCAATTGCTCACCTCTGAGAAACTGCCAATTAGTAAGGCAGAAAAATGTTTAGGAGGCTGTATGCAATACAGCAAACCTCTTGCTGAAGCAGAAAATAAAAATCAATAGTGAACAGGCCATACACCCTGTCACCCTGGGACTGTGCATGTTGACATATGGCAACAAAAGGGCAGCTGTGGTTGCTCAATTATACAAAATTGTGTCTCTGTGTGGTATACTGCCTCATAATTGTAGTCAGAACAGAACACAAGAGCCAGGAAATACACTATGTTCTAATCAAAATGGAAAATGGACACTTAGGGTAGATTCTGAAGATAAACAGGTTATTTAATGAGATTTCAGCTTTATTTCTGTTCATACGAAATTGCTCTGTAAGAACAAAGACTGTCAAGAGGGTAGGTCCCTAGGCAAAATGTGAACACTAGAACATTAGAGAAAAAGGATTACATATTTAATGTCTAAGCATGCGATTAAAATGACAATCCTGTCTATTCAATAGCTTTATGTAACATCACAGTGATTTTGAGAACTACAAAACTTTGTAGCAGTTAGCATATTCAAGTTTACAAAGGGATTGCTAACATCATCTTTTCCTCTTTGACTGTCTAAATAAATAAATGCATTACCTTTATGATATCCAAAACAGCACTTCTTCAATTGAAAGACTCACAAAGCAATTTGGAAAAAAAAAATAAAAAAATCTCAGATTGAAACTATATAGGGATTGCTCACCTTGCAAAACAATTACCTAAATTGCAATACAAATAATTTGCGGAGCTTCATGACATTGAGCTTATGAAACATGCAGACAGTCTGCTCAATGGACAGGGGTGGTTGCACACTGACACACACACACAGAGCAGCCCTGCTGCCAAAAGAGCTCCCATTCCATGCCTCGGGTGGGGGTGGCTGGGGCAGTCCCACTCCTCCTACCACCGCCGCGACTGCCAAGTCTCCCTCACAGCTTACAGACGCTGGCCTGATCTCATCTGCACAGATTCCAGAGCAGAAGGAGCTGCAGAAGCAGCAATACTCTGACAGCAAAGTTGTAGAGCAGGAGAACATGAGAGTTAGTATCAAGTAGGGAGAGGAAGAAGCATCACACTAATTTTGCTGTGTATTCACATCATACTTCAAAGAATTCTGAACAAAACCCAAGTAAGAAACAGTAAGAATTTAAGGAACTTTTACTTTATACAGATGGTAATTTAGTTTGGAAAAAAATACTTGTTTAAATTACCTACATTTGACAAACTAATTCAAGTGTATACAACTGGAACTAAAAAAAACCAAGCCAGACTACAACTATTACAATAAAATATCACATGCTGGACTAGAAGTGTAAAAATATGTTTGCATAACAACACATGACATAACAAAGTAGTATCGCGAATATATAGGCCATAGAAAAAAATGGAACTCTAAAAGCTACATCCCAGTTTCCTTTTTAAATCTATACTGTAAATGTACATGTTACTGAAACCATGCAACACTGAAGTATCTTTATAAAGTGGAAATACAATTTATCAAAGCTAGTAAACAGGAAGACAAAACCTGCACAAGAAAAACCACATGAACAACCCACAAAAAGACACAAGTGCTGCCTAAGATTCTGGTACCAAGTCTTCTGCATGCATGAATTTCTTACTGTACAGTATGGTTAACTGATACTGAGCAGGTATGGCAATAAAAAAGTGCCAGGCATGCCAAGTGTGCAAAGACATGCACATTCCAGCAGCACCACTGACAAACTCTTAACAGGTGACTACGGCTTAACTCCTGCAATTGCAGTCTTTGAGAAACTGGAAGCCAGACTAAAAAATGGAGAAGTAGCTTCTGCGGACGCTCAATCTATTAGCAATGACATTGGATGAAAAATTGGTAACTAAACCAGTATGAAACAATGTGGAAGTTCAGTTCTCATTTTAACAAGAGACAACTGTGGGGAAAATTCATGTGGATTACAAAATGAGAAAAAGCATTCACTGAGGCCACTTTACACCAACACAAAACAGTGAAATTTCCTAAACTAATCTCCACTAACAATCTCTATTTTCCTGTGCTCTGATCTTCAAATCAGTATATTTAGTTCGAGGCTATTCAGTGATTAAAGTAAAAAGCAGAAAAAAAGAAATGCTAAATATGCTGATTTAAAAAAATAAAACAACTTTATAGTGCATTCAGAGTGAAAAATACGTGTGGAAATCAGGAAACTATAACACTGACTAAAAACCAAAGATTTCCTAGGCTATTACCTATTTTCTTTTGGGGTGATAAGGAACTTCCATTGAACCACTGCAATTCTCAAATTTTGGTTTGTTTTTAAAAACCAAAGAAACAAATATTCTCCTACTAGTCCATGGGTCTCCAGAGTTACTTACAGCTCCAGAATGAGAATGACATCTGTTTTATTCTCATAGACGTCATGAAGCGTTATCACATTGGGATGCCGAATCTCTTTCAGTATTCCAACTTCTCGCTCGATATCCTCCCGGCTCACTCCACGGCGGCTGGACTTCGTTCTCCTTTTCTTGATGAATTTTGCTGCAAACTGCAGGCCGGTGCTTTTCTCGCGGCATTTTTTCACTACGGCAAACTGCCCACTGAAAAACAAAGAGATGACGAGGGTTCAGTTTAGGACAATTCAGAGTTAAGAGTAGCCTGTTTGCTGTGGTGGCGGAAATCAGCTTTTAACTCTGGCTAAGTATATAACTGCTTCTTATGCCATCTAGAATAACACTTGAAGAAAACCTAGAAGCGGCAGGAAACATAATTTAAGATTAATTAAATCTTAAATTGTCATACAAATGCACACATTTCAGCGCATCAGTAAGTAAAAGGTAGCACCTTACCAGCGAGGACCACTGGATTTTTGACAAATCTGTGCACTGGGGATTACTGGGCAAAAGTATGTTTGTTGAATATTTTTTCTTTGTTCTGCATTTGGGACAATTAGTAGTTTTTACAATCTACATTATTTGTCAATATTCACTTTATTCTATATATATTCTATCCTTAAGTTTGTTTTTTAAAAAAAATTTAAAACAAAACTTGGTTTCATGACACTGCTTTGGATTTTGAAAGCACTGTCTAAATACAGTAGTATCAAGAATTACTCATCTTGTTAAGGACAAGTTTGAAGATGAGAAAAGTACCGAGACACTGAGAAACAAAACCTGTGTTTGTATTACAAAACAGAAGAAACTCCAGGAAGCTGCTGGCTCCAGCACACCATCATTGATGTACAAGCCTGGTGTTGCTAGATGTACACATGGATGTAGGTCAGAAATCTCCAGGAGCCTAATGTTGATTTAAAGAAAGAACAAGATTTCTAGAAGTTTTTCTTTTAAGTTTCCCTAATCTCTTGTTGAGGATTCTCAGAAAATTCTGTTCTGGTTTTTTTACCATATGAAGGAATAATAGAATTACAGGATGATACTAAGGAGAACATTTTTTGAAGTTACCCTACCCTGGTAACTGAAGAAGATCTGTTCTCTAAAGCAGATTTAGAACAGCAATTAAATCAGAGCTAGCCTTAATAGGTTTGACTACTTGAACAGCCATAAAGCACTCAGAGCTACACATTTCACGCCACCATTACTACGCTGATCCCACACAGTGCCCTGAGTGACGACACATTGTCTTGAACTGGGACATGCAGCTGGGCAAGGCTAAATGACTGTCACTCGTGGAAGGGCAGGGCAAAGACAGGACCTCTCATGTGAACTCTTAGAAAGACGCTCTAGAGTAGCCACCACCATCTGGGACATCTTTGAATGCAGCCATGGGTAGTGAGTGAAGTAAACTTTGAGAGAAATCTTAAACCTCAACAGTCTAAAGGTGAGGTTTAGATTTGTTTCAGTATTATGATCACTATTCATGTTTAATTCTTCACTGTTTAATGAAATCAATTCATAAACTTGTGAGACGATGCTATATTGCATGAAACTGACTTTGCCTTAAATTCTGCCTGCCCTCAATTCCACACAAAGTTTTTAAGGATCAGATTTCCATATGGGGACCCCCACATTACTATTACAAACTGCAGGGGACAGAGCAGTGCTTCAGACCACACCATATCCTCTTCTCCATCACACACAGGCTGGAAGACCTGCATCACTTGCCCAGACTCGGCCTGCTAGTGTTATCAGAGACACCCTCTGACATGTAACACTTTCATATGTGACTGAAAGAGAAAGCACAGACCTCTGGAATACCCATGTCATCCTAAACTGACAGCAGAGAGCTAGACATGGTATCCTAAGGTCATGAGCCTTCTCTGCCTGGTTCAGTCCAATTTCACAAAAACTGAGTTTGATCTCCATGGTCTGAGCAATTTTGCACTGCCAGAGTGGAGGTATTTGCACTGCTGAATTGAAAACACAGCCTTTCTGGCTCTTGCTTCCAGTGAGAAAAGGAAGTGATTGTCTCACACTCTCCCCCACAGCATGCGCATCTCCACAGAGATACAAAGCTTTATTTAAAAAGCAGTCAGTTTTGCAGAAAATTCAGTTTCAAAGGAAAAACAAAGTGGAGTAGTAGACAGATGCAGACATCATCACAACTCCAAGCAGCTACTTAAGCTCATAGATCACAAGGAAGTCAAAAGCTGCTGTTTGTCTTTTGACCACCTGGCTGGCTTTCAGGCTAGAAATCTAAAACATCTGATAGAGGAAGAAAAATATTTCTGCTTATGATTAATCCACAGGCTTGAATGCTGCATGGCTAACAACTCTCATCTAAGTTTAGCAAAAGCTACTGCTTCATGGTGGAAAATCAGCAAAACAAACAAAAAAAAGAAACAACCCTCCCCTCTACCCACCCTCACCCCCCTGTAATCCCTACACAATCCCTACAATGCAAATCAAACAAACACAGAAACAACAACCCCCAAAATAAAATATTAGAACCAAAATTACATCTAACATCAGTTCTGGAATGAAAAAGGAAAAACAAATCAGAACTACACAGACATACAATATATTCTGATATCCAAGATTTAATTATAAAAGTTGGCGGGAATTAAGAGTTGTCTGTGTTTTACTGGCATGATGATTTTTACATAGTATTATGCATATTCGAATTACACCATTCCCCAAAGCCACTTCATGCTTCCAATGCCTTTAAGGCTAAGACTGTTTAATCTTATTTTGGCAATGGGTCAACTATGACGTTACAGCATGAGGTTGGCATCCTGGAACAAAGGGGGCTACATACAACAAGTAGATCTCCTCTCTCCTGGGATATGCCATTTATTTTTTCAGTCGTTCACTATTTTCTCTGTCCACAACCACCTGTTGGAAGGATGCCCTGACCTATCACTATTCAATATAAAAGTGTTATCAGAAGTCCAATACATTGTTTAAAACATATTACTTTAAAGATTGGTCTCATCCACGGTTTGACAGGAGGTGAAGCTCCAAAAATCTTTGACACTGCTCAAGACTGTAAGAAGTTCATCAACTAACAGGTATCGTGAGTAAGTGCCAGTTATACACCAAATAACCTTCTTGTTGTTGCTGTTGTGGTACTTATTCAGCACACAACCGCACAATTAGCTGCTTGTTATTAAACGCTGTACACGCAGATCACACTTAAGCTGCAATCAAAGGGGCTGTTTCATGCCTGTGATCCCTAAGCCACACCATTTTACAACTCTCTCTAAACTCCTGTTTTAAAAGCAGAGGAGATGTGTAAATCAAAATGTATTTACTGGGCTTTCCCTTGCAGAACTGCAGTGACAAGCTGGTATAAATCAGCTTTGCACACATAACACTCATAGAATATCCAGTAATATCTTCCCAAAGATCCCACATTTTCAGATTCAGCATTCATTCATACAGCATCTTTAAAGTCAGAAAAGTCCTTTGGTTTTTTAAGTTTCCTTGCTTTTGTAGGTTTGATTTAAAGCACATGGAGTGCTTTAAAGTCAAAAAATGACAGCCATTTTAGAAGAAAATCATGCTAACCACCCTGCACCCTCTCCCAAAGTAAATCACAAATTCACACTTTATTAAGTGTCCGACATCATTCTTTTTCCACATAGCAGAATCAGGTAAAACAGCAAGGAAGGATGACAGCTTGATGTAAGAACAAATACTTCTGCTAATAATAGTAATTTGTTTTGTGATCTTGTAATCCTTAACTCAACCAGCCCTTAATTACTACCTTAAACCTACTCTTTGTTGGACACTTGGCATATATCCACATCCAGTGATTTTTCAGATTCACTTCAGAACAAGTAGTTACCCATTACCTAATCATGACATTTCTGTATCCTTTTTACATCATGAGACATACTGCCCTTAACAATAAATATATGTAAAAGCAAAAGTCATGCAGATAGGGGATGGAAGCACCAATAAAGCCCCCTATATGTCAACCTTTATTGGTCCTTGCTTAGTGGGATCACAAAAAAACTGCTCATCAGCATGAATTAAGGAAAGTTTTAAATACAGAAATATAAAAGTTCCCTTAGAATCAAAGGGAAAACACAAAAAAGTACTTCCATTTTTTCTACAAGGATGATGACAGTAATTAGGGGTGGCAGATACCCTGTATTCTTTCCCACTCCCAGCTGTCTGCACCAGCTCTATCCAGGTAGTTTGTTCTTTGAAGAGTAAAACTCTTGCTCCAAGAACCTGGTGAAAGAGTTCTAAGCTGGACACAGAGTTGGTCCAGAAGACTGCCTTACAAAGTTTAATGGGAGAAGGAAATAGGAGTAAGGAAAAGGCATAAAGTTGCCGTCAGAGTAATTAGGTGCCTCAGTATGTTTCTGACATGCAGGCATTTTTTTCCTATTTAAAAATTTGATATTCAGTACACAACTCTGAAAACATAATGTACTGAGATTCAACTACTTTTACTATTTGTTTGACTACTTCCCTTTTTAAAATTACACTAATCCAACAGAAAGAGATTTACATAATACTATTAGATTAGCCTGTGGAAGAAACTGCAACTTTACGATGGGGCTACTTGTTTCCTCCGACAGAACACCTATCAGCACACTGCACACACGTCTGTCTTTCCTCAGAGATCCCTGCAGGGAAGGGCAGAGGAGCCGTGGAAGTGCAGCCCCAGGAGCACGCCAGCATCAGCCTCATCAGCAGCCACTGCTATCCATTACTGTGGGTCACCAAAGGCAGCTGACCTGCTTCTGCTAATAAGGTTAGCTCCCACAAAACTCACAGTGTCCAAGTGTTTTCCAAAGGACAAGAACACTTGTCCACAAACTTGGCAACATGAAGGAACAGCATCTATATACCTGATAGGAGAAGGAGCTGGAAGCACCTGAAGCCCATTAATCACCACAAACTTGTTTCAGGTTGCACGTAAACAGTTGTTATAGGAAAGGGCAAAGTGGCCATAGAAAAACAGAAGTAATAATTTTGGGATTCGCATGAAAAAAAGCAGTACTAAAGAAAAGAAGAAAAAAGAAGTTAAACATGATACAGTATTTAAGCTATAGAGAAAATACTCATCAAATGATATATGAGTGACTAAGCAGAAGAATAATCAGCTGGAAACTGATGGTGGGCCACTGTTAAGAGCTGGCTATTTCAAGTACTACTAATACAGAAAAGCAAACATAAGGGTTTATCTAGATCTGACTGTAGAACAATAAAAAGTGGAGTGCTGCAAGTACACAGGCAGGAAAGGAACGTGTGTTAGGCAATTGTGCAGTACATTTCCAACAGGTGCAGAGTTAAAATGAAATTGCAATTTACACCCATCAATATAATGCATGCTAATACACTTTCCTTAGAAATATTTTGGAAAAGCAGCAAAGACAAAAAGAACAACAGCAAGCAAGGAGAAGCAAAGGGGAAAACCAGACATTTATAAAAAACTCAAGTGTACTAACACCTGGTATTTCTGAGTTCTGATAACTCCCAACTTCCAAATTCTTTGTTATGCACAGATGAATTTGTACACTTATAATACTCACATCTTTTAAATGATTTTTCTTTATTTCTGTCTTAGAATAATTTTTGGTGTCTAATTACCAAGTTCCAAAAGTTCCAAGATTCCACCATAGAGACTCAATGTATCTATGTGATGCTGTTTGATTATCCTTCACTATTAATATATCAAATATTTAATTGAAAGCTATTTTCCCAAAATATGCAAAGTATAAAAAATAATTATTCCTTTATGTAATACTTTAAATGAATAAAACCCCAACTTTCAAAAGGAACTCTATTATTACTATATAATTTATTTAGATATCTTTTTGTCTCTATACATCAACTGATACTTCTGTTGTACTATCTATACAAATACAGTTGGAACAGTGTAACTGGTAACTTAAAAATTAAATTAATAGAAGCATTTTTAGAGTATCTAAGACATGACAACATGAAGCACTCAGAATCTGAGGTTTCAAGCCATGTAAGAGGCAGGCGGGCAAAGTCAAATTTTAAAACATATTTATAGACTAAAGTGCCTACCATAACTTTGTGCAATTGAATGGCAGTCAGGTACCTCTCCCCAACCCCTTCATGCTGTGATGCGGAGGAGAATCAGGAAAAAAATTAAAAACTTAAGGGTTAAAATGAGAACAGTCTATAACAGATAGTAGCTGCAATAATAATAAAAATTCTAATAAAACCAATTACAGCAACAGTAACAATGGAAAGAAGAGGGTGTGTGAGAGAGAGAGTAATAAAACCCAAGAGAGAGAAGAATAAAAGAATAAAAACCCAAGAGAGAAAAGTAATGCACAATAAAATTGCTCAGCACAAACCGATGTCCAAATCCATCCCCCAGCAATGACTGCCCCTCTCTTATGATAAACTCCCCCTGGATTATATTTTGGGTATGATTTTCATGGTATGGTATATAACATGGCCCAAAATTTGCCAGTTGGGGTCAGCTGTCCTGTCCTGGCTGAGCAGACTCTGGCTGGCAGACCATGGGAAGATGAAAAGTCCTTGCCTTAAGGTAAGCGCTGCTGAGAAACCTCAGTGTGTTACCAGCTTTATTCTCATGCTAAATCCTAACCACAGCACTGTAAGAGCTATTAAGAAGAAAACTAACCCTATTACAGCTGAAACCAGACACAAAGAAGTAGAGAATTTGTCCAATCTATTAATTTTCACAACGTTTTAAAGCTTGTGCCTCATATTTTTGTGGTTTGGTTATTTTAAAAACAAATCATGCCTTTTAGCTATGTATTTATATCCTGCAGAAATTGTCTTGTGCTGTCAACCTCAGCACATAATACTGATGAAATTGGAAATTTTTGTTGCTCTGCTGATTTCTGTAATTTCATTAGGTTGCTAACAGACTTCTCTAGATGTTTGCTAAGCTTACAGAAAAGTGATTTTCTTCACTGTTTTCTCAGATACCCAGAAGAGCCACTAGTCCTATGGGATGACATAAGAGCATGACAAAAAAATTTATGACAGATCTAAATAAGGTATCTGAGAAAAATATACATTGTTTACTGGTTTTTATTATTATTTCTTAAATGCTTCATATTATCCAAGAAGTGTAGGAAAAATTTTAGTGAAATAGTTATACTGGAGATGGGGAAGAAGAGAAAAAGTGATGAAAGGACAAGAGACTTTTACTTTGTCCATGTACAGATATGCATGTGTATGCAGTACTGAGTGCAACAAGGTATTTTAATTCCTTACGGTGAGGGTGGTTTATCATAGAATTAAACGGCTTTCTGTGCCACACATTAAAAAAGGTAAGTGCCTGCCATTGCCAAGGCTTCCTATGGTGCCCGTTTATCCATTTCTGGATTTGGTCAAGATCACGTCTCACTGAACACAGCTCCTCAGTACAGTGATTAGTTAAGCTTGAGCAGAATAATCAGATGGCTCTGGCTGGCCCAGAGAGAAGGGGATGCAGAAAGACAGCTCCATACTGTGCCTCCATGTCAAAAGTAAGACCAAGCATGCCTTTACAATTTTGCATGTCCTTTCCCCAGCACCCTCACCTGAAGATCAGCATCTGCTCAGGATTTTCTTATTCCACTGAGAGAAACATGATCAAGTTTTTCCAACATACTTAATGTCAAAAAAGTTACACAGTTGGAGCAAGAATACATGCACGCACCTGTGCACACATTTGCTGAGCTGAAGAGCCCTTATTAACTAGCACAGGCCACCAGGCAGAGATGAGGCTCCTGCATCAGCAATTTGGCAGTAAACATCAATTGCAGATGATTGAAAAACTCTTCGCATTTACAAATAAGAAGCTTAGAAATAATGCAATCTCGCCATGAGGCTGAACTTCAAAAAGAAGAATAAAGCACAAGTTTCAGCCACTCTCTGTGTGCATATAAATATGCACATTGTCTCTATATACATTAATATGAGGATTTTAAACAGGATAAAAAATATGAATGGATGATATTTTGGGATTATATTTTGTTTACTGTTTATTTTATACACATTATAGTGTGAAGCAAATAGATATCAGATACATTTTATCATAAGAAGTAACTGAGTTTCTGTCCTTGAAAAGGGTTTTAATTAGATATATAGCACCTTGAAAAAGAAATTTTAAGTCAAAATGCCTGCAATATTTTCATCCTGCTGCTATAGTTTGTCTGAAAGCTAATGCATAGCCCTTGCCAGGTATGGCTGCTATGTTACCAGAGGAGAATGCAGTCCTCTCTTTTATCCAAGGAGAATGCCTTCACCATTTTTCCTTTTAAAAATGTCTTCACTTCAATCCACAGCTCAAAACTGAACAGGATTTCAGTGAAATCCTGTGTTCTGATGGGGTTATACCAATTGTCCCATGGAGCTACAAGTAGATGTGCTCAGTGTGATTCCCAAGTGTTGGCAGGTGACCTTGAAGGGGGTAGAAGAGTGGAAGGAATTATGAAGAGTAGAGTCAGAGATGCTTTATTATGTGATTCGATGTGAAAACAGCTATGAAAACACTTGAACAAAGTGATGTAAGTTCCGTGTGTGTTCAGAAGAAATGGTTAAAGGGGGAAGAATGGCAAGGAAGATGGTGGATTCGCTCCAGCTGGGAATACCAAGGCCTGGAGAATATCAGTGTGGGAAACCATATATTAAATCTACTGCTGTTTACCCCCTGTCTGTTTGGAGAAGTAGAATTTCTGTGTAGAGATAACATAGATGTTTACAGAGACTTGCAGGCCCTATCCCAGGCATGCTTCAGCTCCCTGTTGGGAGAAAGATCAAAGCAGAGACCATAAAAAGCACAGGGAGGCCACTGCACGGTGCTAAACTCCGCGTGCTCAGGCCCTGGAGAAATGGGCACAGCAGCAGCCCTGCCGCTGCCAGGATTGGACTGAGCCTGATGGTGCCTGTGCCCTCACTCGTGTCACTGCTGCCCAGCCTTGTTTCAGGACCCTCCAGTTAGAGAGGTCATGGAATAAACTTATTCTCTGCATTTCAGCTGCAGTTGTTTTTGGTTGCTCTCCATCACGGGCATGCATTGATTAACAGTTCAAAACAGAAATTATTTGTATTTTAGTTCAACCCCTTTATATTTAATTAGATGTGGCTGAACTGTGGTTTGCTTCACCTCTTTAAAGGAATGTTTAGGTGAGTTGTGTCACACATTAACAGAACCATAGAATAGTTTGGGTTGGAAAGGACCTTAAACATCAGGTTCCAACTCCCTTGCAATAGGCAGGGACACCTCCCACTAAACCAGATTGCTCAAAGCTCCATCCAACTTGGCACTGAACATCTCCAGGGATGGGGCATCCACAACTTCTCTGGGCAACCAGTTCCTTCAGTCCCTCACCACTCTTACAGTTAGGAATTTCTTCCTAATATCTACTCTACTTAAATTACCATTGCTCAAAAGAATGAGGAAGAGGAATATGGGGGTTACAGCAAAGAATGGAAAGCTCTGTTTTCCAATATGTACAGTATTTCAACAAATATTTATTATTTAAACTGCCATATAAAGCATGTAATTGTGAGACAGTCAAGGCTTATGAAGTCATTTCATAATTGTTTAAAATTATTAGACAATGAAGTTTGCCTAGGACTTTAAATAAGAATTAACACCCATAAACTCAAATTGACAGGTAACAACTCAATAATGTAATAGAAATTTCACTAAGCCCTTCAGAAATCACCTGCTCAGAAGAAAATGCTGTGTGAGAAAGAGGCATCTTTAAGCTCTGATCAGTCCTTAAGCTTAAGCTTTGATTGTGCCTAAATTTTGTATTTCTATGTGCCTCATTATTCTTAAATTCAGGTTAACATTTTTATTGACTTTTCATTTTTTTAAGGGCAAGAAGAACTTCCAATGACTCAATTTCTCTCAGTTTAGATAATTGTAAAATTAATTTGATTTCTGTTTTCCCAAGTTGTCTTCAAACTTCTTATGGCATTAAAAATAACATTTAAATTTTCTTTTTCCATATTCAATGAAAGAGTGATCTGTAAAATTCATGTGCAAAGTAAATGAAAAAAACCCACACATGAAATCATTACCTTATGATCAAGACATGACAGAACTTCATACAAAATGCTATCTAAAAGTGTAAAACTTAAAGCCAGTGAATACTATAATAAGATTTAAAAAATCACACAGAATTCTTCAAACTATTTCTCTGGGTAGATTTCTCTTTTCAACACTGATACAATGGAATCATTCTGGGAAGCACTTGAAGAGTCACAGAAATAGCTTCCATCTGTTAAATGCAATGCTGTGTCTGCTTTCAAACGAAGACCTTTGAATAAAGTGTTTTGTTACTTTCAACACGCAGCTGCAACCGTTCCATGAGTTTATTCCACCTCCTGATTAGAAATAATGGTAGGGGCAACAAACCTGACAAGCCCAAGATTTAAGGGAGTTTGGAGCATAGCACCTCCTAGTATCCACTCTCCCATCCTTTCTGCCCTAACCAGGATCCCTGGTTACAGTACATGGGATACACCAGCCTTGTTCTTGGGCACCCCAGCCTTGTTCTTGGATACCCCAGCCTTGTTCTTGGGCACACCAGCCTTGTTCTTGGGCACACCAGCCTTGTTCTTGGGCACCCCAGCCTTGTTCTTGGGTACACCAGCCTTGTTCTTGGGCACCCCAGCCTTGTTCTTGGATACCCCAGCCTTGTTCTTGGGCACCCCAGCCTTGTTCTTGGATACCCCAGCCTTGTTCTTGGGCACACCAGCCTTGTTCTTGGGCACACCAGCCTTGTTCTTGGGCACACCAGCCTTGTTCTTGGGCACCCCAGCCTTGTTCTTGGGTACACCAGCCTTGTTCTTGGATACCCCAGCCTTGTTCTTGGATACACCAGCCTTGTTCTCCCTCGCCACGGTGGCAGTGGGTGCCACGCTGTGCAATGTGCTCCATTTCTTCTGCTCTATGGTTTGTGGTCTTTCTTGGTCAAAATTCTGCAGTACAAATGAATTACTACTTGCTTGCCTTTCCCTTCTTATTAAAACTTGTTCCCTCTTATTGAACAAGCTGTATGCTTTCATGGACTGTTTACCTCTGGTGTTTACCAGCTTCAGTCCTCTTCATCCCATTCACTGTGCTCTTTTAATGCAAGAGGAAGGTTTCCTTCTAATTTTCACCACTGTCAGTCCCCTGTATTTATCTTCCTCACTCAGCTGTCTAAATTCCAGATTTTTAAGACCTCCTCCTTCATCTGCAGCTTCAGTACTTGCAAGTCCACCTTCTCTAGTATCTCAATAAATCTCAGTCCTCAAGTCATTGTTGTCCAAAACTTGGGAAAATTACAAATTTCTCCTCATTCCTTTCAGCTCTGCTCTCACTGTTACGGCTCTTTCCTGTCCTTACATATTCACCTGACTCCAGCACAGTGGCCAGGTATTCAGACCTCTTCCAGAAGCTCAATTAAAGAAATGAATCAGTAGTCCCCACAAAGTCTCTCCTAATGAGAGATGAATGAGAGATTTGGAGAGACGCCCTTCTCCAAATCACCCTCTGGCTGCCTATACTGTGTTCTCTGCTCGACACTTGCTTTCCTCCCAACTTACCTAGCTCACCTTCACAATAAAATGGCAAAGCACACCAAAAACTTAACTGAAAAGAAAAACCAACCAAACCCAAACCATCCTGATAATTATGCTTCTGTTCTGGATTAAACAGTGGGCTGAATCCCAAACATGGTGTTCACACTCACCCAGTACTTTTAACACTCAGTAGGGTTTATTCAGTATGTAGATAGAAACAGTTCTTCAGCACCTATTTCTCAACTATGGAAGTATGAAATGGATGTTCATTGCATGTTCCAGTTAACACACACAGTTTTAAACAAATACTTTACCAAAAAAAGGGATCAAACAGTAATCCAAGTCATTAATGTGAAGCTTCCATACACCTCATTAAAAACGCAATTCTGCTGCTTTCAAGGTTATTTACTCCCTTTTATTTAGATAGCTTAAGTACTTGTTAGAGATCTTTTAATGAATAAATAAAAAGTAAGAGCATATATGCACAAAGACTAAGTTTAACTTAACAGTTAAACAGATGTTAAACACTTAAGCAGATGGCACATCACACAGTTACCCATCAATCTGCAACACGGGTAAAAGGTCTGCTCTACAAATCTTGCTGGATAACCAGCATCAATATAGAAACTATCCATCTCCCCCTCCCCAACATCCTCCCCTTCTCACATGTATTAAAAAAAATTCTGTTCCTTAAGCAATAGTATTTCAATGAGAAATTCTTGGACATTTACCTACCCACTTGCTTTTGGGTCCAACTCAGTTCATTTTAAGTACTGCCCCATTCAAAGGACAAACCTTCTGAAGTTCCTGCATTTGCCAAGATATTTCACTCACAGAAATTCTGTTATGTAGGAAGTTTCACATTTCTTTTCTAATTTCAATCCACTATTCTTTCAAAGATGTAAATATAACTCCTTCCAGTTAGCTTTAGGTTTTTTTACTTCCTCCCTTTATAAACAGTCTCACCATAACTGAACTAAATGGCACAATTACCCAAGAACACACTAAAATAATTTTTCTTTGGCTTAGTGCATGCATATAGCTCTAACTCTGAAGACAGAGAAAACTGCAGCACCTGAATGCTGTCCAATCTGAGAGCACAGCACAGATTCAATTGCTGGAGCCGGGAGAAAAGACAGTGACAAGGATTTTATTTTTCTTTTTATATAGCTAACTGCTAGCCAAATCCCTCTAAGTGTCTCCAACCCCCTTTCTTCAAGGAAAAATAAAGCCTATGACCTAGCAATTCAATCTACGCAGCTTTTATGTTAAAATATGCTGAACTGAAGATGGCTGCTTGTTATTACTTTGGTAATAACATGGTTTTGTTTAACATGGAAATACATTCTATTAGAACTTTGTGCTACAGCAACAATCACAGCTTTCTTTTGAAAGTAATGGATGAAAATCACCGGTGCCAAAACAGCTCACTTCATTAAAAACACAGTGTTCTCTTCCTTTGGTAGGATTTGGAAGTGCTGTTGTACAGCACTAGAGAGACAGCAAATTTGGAGCATGACTGCTGAATAATTACAAGGGCCCAGGTTAAGCACGCATTTTATTTGCATAAGTGCTCCTTGTGGAACAAGAATGAGGTTTCCAGCCAGACTCCTAGAGGGAATTTGAGAATACAGAAAAACATCCAGTTTTTGGAGGTCTGATTATTTAACTTTTTTAGAACTTAAATGAAAAATAAGCACAGGTCACTGAAAATTAAAAAGCTTGAATGAAATTCATATGAGAAATAGATGCATCATCACTTTATTAATCTATTGGGCCTCTTTCATTGCATGAAAAAAATAGCAACACATACACTTTCTCTCAAAAAACATAAAATATTCCTTGCATGTTTTTTAATAGGATTTCTCCCTGTAAGAACTTACTTTGACTTATCATAAAAAAGCTAGCAGTATGCATTTAGTCAAGAAAAGAGGACTGAATGTTTCATTTTTCAGTGTTATGCAGAGAGTACCATTAAACTTCCTTTATATTTACAGGTAGCTGAGTTGATCTTCTTTTAAAGCAGAGAAATGGATTGAGTGATTTCTAGAGATGGTTTTTTAAAGTATAAAGCTAGAGCATGAAGGCATTCCACTTCTGCAACTGGATGTTGTGCACAGAAGCTCTCCCCTGAAAGTTAGGTTTGACGTAACACCACCTCCATTTCTGACCTCAGCAGTCAGGGCTTTGAAACAGTCAGAAGTCCACATGCCTATTTCAGTGATCTTTACAAACACTAGAAAAACTATTACACTGAAGGAAAGGCTGGAGACTGTTGTAAACAATGCTGACACTTTTATTAATGCAAGGAGTATGCTCAACAAATATTAGCAGTTGTAATTAATACAACTGAAAAAAAAGGAAAAAGAAAATGTTGCAAGTCCATATCAGCATTACTAAAAATAAGTGGTTTTCTAAATTCGGCTTCTTTCTCAAAAAATAGTTCTTTTTCTACATTTAGTTTTGACTAAGGAAATTTGTCATCCAAACAGCTGCATATTTAGAATTGCTAACATTACTTATAAGTTTCACTTTCTACAGTAATACAGTCAGTCTCTAAGAGATTCTAATGCACCAATTCCAGCTCTCAGTGCTTCAGCTCTTCCTACTCAGATGAAGAGGTAGGCATCAGAATAAAAACACTTTCACATGGATTTCAGCTTAGCAGTCACTGCAGCTGAAAGGTTTTCTTCCTGTTGCAAGGGCTGAGAGAAAAGGATGCTACAAACGACAAGGAAGCACTTTAGAAATTATAGTCTTAATCTAGATGCATTTCTGTAGAATTTTGCAGTGTGGAATTGTAAGTGACCTACACAACCTGGCTTTGCCACTCTCCATCCTTGTGCTTCATCAGCTACAGATAAGCAATACTGCACCAGAAATAAAGCAAGCACAGTGACTTGGACATATTTGGAGGAGAGATAAAGTGTGTTTAAATACAGCTCCAAAACAAAGCAATGATTTTTGAATTAATAAATTACATTGTAAATGGAGCTTCAATGAGTGTGTTTTTCCGGAAAACTGGTCTTTTCTTTACAGCTTTCAAACAAAAGCGTAACACGCTTGTAGAAAGCAGTATCCAAATCCATCCTGCCTAAGAGTTAGGTATAAACAAGGAGTTGTGAGCTTTTCTTATTGCTATCAGCAGCAGTGAGTCCCTAGATTCAGTTCCTTATCTTGCTTCTACTCAGGAGCTCCCCACATATAAACTGAAAATAACCAAGGCCCTGGAAAAAAAAGCAGAACCAGTGACCCAGAGGCATTTCAGTGCTCCCAATGAACTTTCTCTGCACATCAGTTCCCTCTCCATCTTTCCAGAGGTATTTTACTGCATTCTCTTTTGCTGTTATAACTTCCTCAAAAATTAACTACAAATTCACTTCCTGAAAGTGTTAACTCTTTACTTTAAAGAGGTTTAGGGAACAGTACTGTACACATGCTGGAAGGATATAAAGGGCTTTTAGCTGATTTTAACCCTACAACAAAGCTGTAAAGTTCAGAAAGTTTGGAAAGTTTTGGGTTCCTTCAGTATATGGTATTGTAAATAAATTAAAAAAAAATTGTCCACAATTGACTGTTTGCTTTGTGGAAGATATATTTGTTGTAGTTACTACACAGTTTTGCACACGGAAATAGGAGGCAAACAATCCTGAAATATTTCACTTTCCAAACCACAGTCTACTTCGATCTTTGATTTTATAGACAGAGTTTTCAAGTTAAGATTTCAAATATTAAACAGCACAAATTCCTGAAATTTTCTTGTATCTGGTGCCTCCTTGACAAAGGAAACAGAAATGACACAAGCTCAATTAGTACAAAGGCGTAACTAATGTTTATTAATTTTTTGTTACTTCACAAGGGCATTTTATTTTGGCTTCAAGAATACAAATTCCATTTATGTATTTCCTTCCTTATTCTATCATCAAGCAGCATTTATCTGTGTAAATTTCATCTACTCGAAACATTACCTGGAGGAAGGTTTCCCTTAGCAGGGACTGCAATTGCTTCCTCCACAGAAGCCCAACTCTAATAAAAACACTATGTCAGAGGACAATGTGCCTCATGACTGCTTCCTGCACAGACCTCCTGTGCCAGCACTGTAGGCAGCCTGCCTTTCCTTCTGCCAGCCACCAGCTTTCCAGTCCAATACAAATTGTCTCAGGGAGGCCAGCACAATGTGCTGTCCCCTGGTGAGAAGCTTAGTTTTGTTCTTTTTCACATTAAAATGTCAACGAGGAGCTTTCAGAAAGAGACCAGTGTGGTAGTGTATTTGCCACAAATGGCCTTGCAAAACAGTGTGATGAAGGACAACAAATTTTAATAGTCCTTTTTTATTCTAGGGAAACATATCTTTTAAGAAGGATTTATTATACTGGGTATGAAAACCTGTGCTGCCAGAGACAGAGTGTGCCAGGGAGCATTTTCATGTTTCTCCTCCCGTAAGATCTCATGCCCAGCTAGAGGAGGCAGCAGTAGCTACTTGTCAGGAAGTCAGCACTCAAACGCAGCTCCATGAAGCCAGGAGACAGCCCAGGGTTTTGCAGGATGGCTCCCT
Source organism: Melospiza melodia melodia (assembly GCF_035770615.1). Classification (NCBI taxonomy): domain Eukaryota; kingdom Metazoa; phylum Chordata; class Aves; order Passeriformes; family Passerellidae; genus Melospiza; species Melospiza melodia. Next base: position 55,717,958 of record NC_086226.1, on the reverse strand, counting down.
CCTATTAATGATGTCTCAGTAACCTGCCTCAAGGCCACTTTGTACTTCTTCTCAGTTGCTCAGCATGCAAAACTCAAACCAGAATCCTACTACCCCTCTACACTACCATGTTTCTGAAACTATTCTGGCTGCTCAATTTCACCAAGTTCCAAGATGCTGGATGCCAAAAATGGTTGTTTCTTCCTTGCACTGATCAGGGGCTGCTGAAGCAGCTGGCAGAGCTGGAAGTCCTGAGGCAGGCCCAGCTACTGGTGAAGGGGAGATGAGCTGCAGATGGGGCCAGTATCACCTCTGGATCACTCCCTTCTGCTGGGACTGCTGTGCCCAGCGTTCTCCATGGAACGCAACGAAGAGTTTGGCTGGCAGGAGCCAAGGGTGCAATAGCCAGCCCTCCACAGGTACTGCTGCCCCACTGAGACACTGCCCTCAGTGCCAGATGACACGCACCTGCCACAACAGGGGATCATCTTCATTGTTCTGCAGTTTGGGAGTTTGGAGCCCAAAGAAAGTAACCCCCACTTGCCCAAAGAAAGTAGAATTGGGCTCCCAGGATATTTTGGTTTAACTGCCCTTGACTGTCTTGCGCTTGGAAGTGCCTCCTAATATGTCAGGAAGGCAAGTGTGCTGGCATGCAATTCAGGATTCAGGATGGATTGTCTCTCACTGCAGAAAATGCTGTTTTGTTATGGCAACCTGTGCAGTACGTTTACTCTGACCAGCTGTGACAACCATGTGGCTACTCCTTGGCAGCCACAAAAAAACTAATGGAAGACACTCTTGGAAGCACGTCCGGAAAACGTAGGGGCACCCAAGTTTGCATCTGCAGAGCAACAATTCTTCAAGTCTTCCTTCCCCTCACCGGTCAGGTCTGGCAGCAAGAGCTGCTTTGGCCTCACAGCTTCCTCATGGCTGAACGCCAACAATGGAAGGAAAATCAGTTTTCAGAGGCAAAACTGAAAAAGATTGCCAGAAAATACAGACTGCTCTCTTCCTGTTTCCTAGAGTGACATCAGTGAAATTTTTCTAGCAATTAATGAGTTTGCACAGGTGTTACTCCAAGTGTAACCATAAGACTGTCTAGCTGGCAGAAGTGATAGTGTGTTGGTGGTGACAGGCAGGGCGCTGAGCTCAGCTGCTGCAAGTACACTACTGCAGGGTTGGCAGTCAAAAATCAGCTTGTAGGCTTGACATGAGAATTTGTCAAATGGAATAGGGAATCCTCCAACACCTCCCTTTCTGAAACTGCACAATCACATAAAAAGTCAGAAAAGCTTCTGAATTAATTTTTATTGTCTTGGCAACACCACCATAGAGTCTCAGCTGTTTTACAAACAGCTTTTAGGCTTAAATTCACTGTCATTTTCAATGTATTCACTACGTACAACTGAAGACACTTATTGCTCTTTTTGAAAGCTTTCTCAAAGCATGGAAACAAAAAAACTCAAACCCCCAAAAACCAAAAGGACAAACCAAACAAAGCTTCAGCATCAGAGAACACTTATCTCAAACTGTGAATCAAAGACCATTTGAGTAAACAAACTGAAATCCTAATACATGTGTGAGTCTAGCCTTCCCCTTGAGAGTGAAAAGGGTAAGCACAGGCATTGCTGCAAGCAGCCAGACACAACCTTTGTGAGGGATACAAATGTAAATTGACTCCACAGTGAGTATCTACACCTCCCAACAAAGGTTCCTCAGAAATGCAGGTCCCTTTGGAAGATGCAATCCAGCAGCAGCTGCATGGTGCAAGTTTCCATGCAGCTGTAAGACATCCCTGTACACAGCCATTCCAGCATGTGCTAAAAGAATACAATTTATCAGAGATGGGAACATAGTAAGATTAAACAAGATGACAGAAGGGCTTGAAGTGGCACCCACATGAAAGGTGGTGGCACACAGTGAGCACACTGCAGACATGAACCACTGGCATTGCCTGTGCACACACAGAGTGTTCTCACAAGTACAGGGTCACCAAAATCACAGCGAGCACAAGCAACATCTTATGCAGATGCAACAGGAAACTGACAATCACGTGGAAACTAGATAGCCACCACAAAACAGCCACTTTTCCGGCCTCACATGATTTTACGTGCTATAATGCTGGGACTCTTTTCCCCATCTGCCACGTGACTAGCAGAAGGAATAAACATCGGACAATATCACCAGGGTAGTATAAAAAAGATACTACCAGAACTCCAAGAAATGAAAGAAGGGATGATCATAACTCTATTGAATTTTATGCTCTGCTTCGAAGTTAAAGCCTTTGTAGGCCACACATTAAACAAATATCTACAATAAATCAGGAGAGTCCATCAAATTAGGGTAAAAAAATAGTACTATCAAGACCTATGAGACTTCTCTACGCAATTTATCATCAATTTATAATTTTTTCCACTCACAGTCTTCCCAAAATAGTATTTTTTCACAATTCAGTTTAACTAATTTTCCTACTAGCATCATACAGCGTATAAACATTTGTTCAGCTGGATTGCTAGCACAGTGACAATCCTGCAGCAAGCGCATGGCTTTTTGGAAAGCGTCTCTCACATGTTTCTTGTCTGCCTAGAAGTGAAGCCTTACAAAAATATCTGTGCACACCCTACTTAGCCTCTGCATGCCCAGCTACTTCTTCCTGTTATCGTATCTCTTCTTAAACTGATCTCACAAAACCAAGATTTACTTCTACCCATTAATGCTCAATGATCCAGCTTAAAAGATAATTAAAAAACCCCAAGCCCTGTTCATACAGGGCATGGCAAAAAGTGCTACCACATGTCCTGGGATGTCCCCCGCTGCCACCCAGGGCATTCATCACTCCCTCTAGACCAGCTTGCTCAGAGCCTCATCCAACCTGGCCTCAAAGACTTCCAGGGAAGGGGCGCCCACAACATCTCTGGGCAACCTGTGCCAGTGCCTCAACACCCTCACAGCAAAGAGTTTTGGTCTAGTGTCTAATCTAAACCGACCCTTTTTCAGTCTGAAGTCATTCTCCCTTGTCCTGCGACTATCTGCTCTTGTAAAATCTTTATCTTTATTGTAGGATTCTCCTCATCCTTTGTACCATTTGCCTGTGTTATTTATCAGAGAGGGTACAACTTGTCCTTTCTCACCCCATCACTGCTCAACTGAACTTCATCTCTATGCCTTTCCCAGCTCACCTGTCCTTGTCTCCACTGCCTCTGCATTTGATTCATTCAAATCTCAGTTTGACCAGCAATACCTTACTTAGACGTTCTGGTCTCTCGCCTTCCTTGCCCAGGTTTTTGTTCCTGGGAATTGCCAGCTCTTCTGCTCTATGGAAGACTTCCTCAGAGATCTCTGTGCCACTCCCTTGATCCTCTGGACAGTTTCCCAGGAGAGCCCAGTGACTATCTCTCTGAAGAGCACAAAGTCTGCTTTCCTAAAGTCCAGGAGCCTAACTGAACCCATATCCCCCAGGACTGCAAACTCCACCAGTGCATGGTCACTGCAACTAGGCAGCTCAGTTTCTTCCACAGAAAATTAATTATTCTCAGGTTAAGAAACAAAACTGAAAATAATTATAGCTAGTTCACTACATTTGGGATAATATTATGGAAACATCAAATTTGATTTTTTTTATACAGGACAGAGATGGATCACCTAAAATCAAATATAAGCTCGTGGCTTTAAATTAAGACTGAAAGAATATGCAAAATAGGTCAGAAAATTTTCCCTGCAGATGATTTGCTCCCTGAGCTATGAAGCTGAGAGGACAGAATTGAAAACATTACACTTTGTTACATTAACTTTACAGCAGTAGCACCAAACCATCTATGTCAAAAAGTACAAAGTCAACTCCAAATATTTTCGTCAGCTTTCCCTGTTGACAAGTTATACCCAAATTCCACAGAAAAGCTAAGGGGCCATCATGCAATGGTTGTGAAGGCCTTGTCAAGTGAGCAGAATAGTCAAACTGCATAACTGCCCCTGTAACTTGAAATTCAACAGAAATGCATAATACAATAAAGATACTCCTTTATTACATCACCTTCTAATCCCAGAAGAGTATTGATGTGCAGCTTAAATGCTTGGGAACTTCAGCAGAAAGGCTTGTACAGACAATAGTGATGTTGTATGCAGGACCAACTTTGGTGTCTCCAAAGGAAAAAAGTGATTAATTCAACAGTTGCTTCATTATGATCAGATCAACAGGCCACTTTATAGTTCTGTCTCTGAAATAGTTCTTCAGACAGAAGCAGAGTGACCTCCTCCAACCAGAACCACAATGGAATGCTCATTCCAAACACCTAAAACTGCACTGCTTAAAAGCAATGCAACAACTGCAAAGGGCAAAGAAGAGACTGTAAATTGACCTTTAGAGACCTCTCAAAGTATGCAAAAAACATGAAATGCAGATGAATCTGAAAAATGCTAAAATATTGGCACTATTTCTTTTCTCAGCAGCTTCCTACCCTGTACAAAAACAGTTACTGTCCAATTTTCAGAACAAAGATTCTAATTGTTTAAAGAGAAAATAAATTTTCCATCACTTAATTATGAATAACCAAGGGAAATAATGATTAGCAATTTAAAAATTAATATACATAAGACTTCCCTGTAATATTTCTTCTGATGACAATGATCCTACCTCCACCATTGTCTTGTGATTGATTTTTAAGCTGAGGTGTTGGGGAAGATGGATTTTTTTAATATTCCAATAACTTTTGGTTAAAACAGCTATATCAACTTTAAGAAAACAAAACTTTAGGCAACCACAAAACTCAATTGACAGGAATTCACTGTGTACCAAGGTGTGCTTGTCACTAAATGAGTCAGCTTTCTGAGGAAGAAAATAATAGGCTAAAAGCACAACACAGGCAGAAGAGATTATTTCAGACTAAATCTGAAGATGTTTTCAACCTTTTAACATCCTGGAAAATCTCAGCTCCTGTCTGTTTATTGAGTGATTAAGGACAGCATGGTGCATTTTGACACTTGGAGATAAAGGCAAGGAAAATATCCAACAGGCATCAGGAAGTGAATATCATGTTGACATTGAATAGCTGCCAAAGTGCAGAGGGCAAAAAGCAAATGTAAGCAAAGATAACATCCAAGGCAGACCAGAAGGCAGTGATGTGTTGCTTCTGATGGTGTATAGAAAAAACTGAACCTTAATACAAGGAGGAAGAAAGAGAAGGAAGAACAATGGGTAGAGAACACAATTGATTTTTAAAAAGCTACACACAAACAAGCTGTCAAATGTGTTTAACAACCTAGTCTGAGCTTTACAAAGATTAACCCATTTCTTCCCTGTGCAATCTTGAAATACAGGAATCTACTGAAAAGATAAGGTGAATACCAGCACTCCAGGCAGCAGACATGAAACTTGCAGCTCTTTGCTTTTGTTAAAGCAAGCCCCCTGCTCCACACTACACAAGGAAAAGTCATTATAAATACCTATAGTAAAGCCAGAGCAAACCTGCTCTCATGCCAGCATAGGGCTATGTTGTGTATCTGAGAAATGTGCAGTAACTACCTCCATGCAGCTACAAGCAACTCAAACACTCTCATGCACATTTGGTAACTACAACAAGGTGGTAGCAACCATATCCATAAAGCTCACCCCTTTCCCTTGAGGGTGGATTCAATTATCAGTTCAATAGATATCACATTATGTTATCTTGCTTTTTCCAGAGTTTCAGGTCCAAATTAACTAGGAAACTGTTTCAAAAGATCCTTCTTTTTCTTTATGCTAGCTACTTGTCATTCTTGAGAATGAAAAACCACCAGCCATAAACAGTATTAAAGATAACACTACTTAGCAGATAGAAGAAAGCTGTGTTTAAATGTTAAAAGCAGTTTAAAAATTCATAGTCCTTCCAAACAAGCAAGAGAACTGGGTGAAGGAACAGAACTTCATTATCAAGTAATTTTGTGCAGCTGACTAAACACTAGACCTCCCAAAATATACCAATAACAGTACATGTATGGTAAAAATTGATGAAAATCCAAGCACAGAAACACAACTACAATACATTCTGCATGTCTCTACAAAAAGGCATACAGTCCTCATCCCCTCCTCCTCTATTTTTAAGAAAAAAAGGGAGTCATCTGCCTTACAAATATATTCCCACTTGCTTTTACCCTCTCATTGCTTCTAAAAGACCAGCTGCAAGAGTATTTAATGTTGTATGCTCAAGGGCCATGGGCTGTAAACCTTACGGCATAAATTACAGACCAACAGCATTGTATAAAATGAATAATATTAATTTGAAAAGACATCCTTGGCAACACACAGCATGCAGTACACACATGACATTTAAAGTGCATCACCCTATTGTCCCTAACTTTTTAAAAAAGAAGTTACAAAAAAGACAGAAAAACTGTCTAATACCAGAACACATAAACAAAAAAAAAAGTCATAGTTTGCTTACTACTTTTCAAATGAAAGAGACAGTCAGAAGAGCTCTCCTGCCTCAGCTTTCTTTTTCCCTGCAAAAAGCAGTCATGGTGACAGCATAAAGGACACTACTAAGTGCAACAAGTCAAGTACAACTCAATACAATTCAAAGCTCCTACTTTGAACTCTGCACAATTCAAGCAATAAAATCTCCTACAGAGGCACAATTGTTTCTGCAAGAAAAGATAAAAATTAGTATTGCAAAATTATTTAATTTAACAAATGAATCCAACAGCAGCTCAGAAATGATGATGTTCTTCCTTGCACCCTACATCACAGATCATCAACTTTAATAATCCTAAACCACTTCCTACTTGATAGTAAAAGTCTTATTTTAGCAAGTGAATTTTCCTGTCACTAGGTTACTCCATAAGCTTGCAAAACTCCTGTGCCTCCACTTAATCTCTGGCTTGTTTTAGTACAGATAGACATACACAAGGAAATTGAAAGCAATTTTCATCTGCCTTGCAAAGAAGAGAGAGAAAACATTCCTTCACTTGGCTCTCTAATTTACGTTACCATTACACAAAGCTTAAACCAGAATTGCATTAAGGGACTCTTCACAGGGTAGCCCTGCTACAGTGCAGCCCCACATTCAACAATACAGTGAGCAAGGGTAGGTAACACAGGCTTCAGTAGATGAAAGCTTCACTCTGCAGCACAATACACCTTCAAGTTTTTTATAGAGATGGCCGTGATGAGCTAGACATAAAGTATCACCAGTACTGAAAAGGCACCAGAAGGTTTGCAGCAAGGTGCACCTAAGGAAGGCACTGCTGACATGAGGCAATCATGCTCCCTCTCTTCCTCCTACATTTGCTTGCTGCTGTGTTTAAAACCTTTTCAGAACATGGGGGTTAATAGCTGTCATTGCATCTCTAGTTCTACTTTGACTTATGACCTCTTATTAGTTACCTGCTTCCAAATCATGACAGCATTGCAAATTTGCATTATGCCTGCACATAAGCCTTATAAAAAACAATGTGCAGAAACACAGGCACAGATTTCTGAAGTGGTGTGCAGCATGAAGAACAGGGATTTTCCAGAAGAAAAGGTGGCATGGCAATAGTATTTTAGACTAAAAATAAAGAGAAAGGAAAGATCTTGCAGCTACTAAATCCTCCACAGACAGCACCCGCACACAGCCCTCCCTGCAATCAATGTGGTCTTCTTCTTTCAAAGGAGCACATGACTTTAAAGAAGTTATGACCACAGGGTTATCAGACAATATATGGGTTTCTCTATGATCATACTCTGCTAAGCAATTAGGTCAAACCGTGCTCTTGAAAATTAGTTTAGTGCAACTGAAGGTCAAGGAATGAAGGCATGCGGGGGAGATGAAGCAGAAAAGAAGTAGGATTTAACTCTAAAGCACATACAAAGCCCTTGCCAGAAAGAGGAGTTGCACAGTTGCTAGAACTTTGTAGTGTATGAAAGGAACATTCTTGGCACTGAAAACCTGGCATCTGTGTACAAATAGAAAAAGTGTTCCAAGTCAGAAGCTGTACACAGAAACAAAAAGGAACTTTTTCACATCAATGTGCTCACCAGTACTGTCTTGTTCATTCTAAATTACACTTTTGTCAATGGCTTAGTTGTCAGGCAAATAAGTAGATTTTTGTTACTCTTAACCAGAACAAAGAGATATTACATGCTTTTACAGAGTTCTGTAATTCTTAGGAAAAAAACCCAACCAGATTCTTTTACATAAGCAGGAATTCTGATGTCAGATTCTTTTTCTTATATTCACATTTGGGTTTTGGAATGCAAATTTGAATGAGTAAAGTGCTCTGGGTCTATGTTGGCAGCAGATGTTCAGAAGAAAAGGCACACACTTTTTTCAAAAGCTGGAAGCATTACTGAAGGTTTGATGATTCTGTTCTCCTGGAAACCCATGGATTACTGCAAATACAAAACAGAGACACACTAACAGCTTTACCCATGGCTGCAAGAAATTGACAGAATTATTCTTCTGAAAGTAGCCAAAAATTAAATTCTCTTTTCTGCTTCTTCTAGCGCTTTGAACAAACAACATGTTGAATAGGTGGGTGAGAGGCAAACACTAGACAGGCAGAGACAAAACCTTCCCTCTTTCCTGTATGTATATAAACAATTCAGCTCTGTCTCCAGTTTCATATTGTCTATCCAGCACTCACTTTTACAGTCTGGGTAACACCAAACATGCATATTTGTCACTGTGCCAGTATACAAGACAAGAAATGCAAGTTATCAACGTTGCCGAAATCCCCTACAAAAGACTGAGTAGTGGTCAGACACTATTTTTATGCTGTCCAGTCCAGTTACTGCCTAGTAGGAACAGCAATTACATTATTGAGGGAAAGGAGGGTTAAAAAAAAAAAAGAAAAAAACAGCTGTTGGCTATTACTTTGCAAGCAAAAGCATAATATCTAACGGCTGTAACTTCCACACTTCAGGTGCAGTAAAACCTTTCACTGCTCAGGAGATAAACATTTTTTCTTAGTTCCTTCCTGAGAATTCATTTTACCATAAGATTACATTTCACTTTAGAGTTTCATGTAATATAGCTCAATGTGACATAAATGCAGAGGCATGATACAGACAGAGAAGTTGAGTTAGTATATACAGTCTTCTCTTTTTTTTTTTTTTAATTTTTCTTTTAATATGAGACTAAGCAATACTGCAAAGCTCAAGAGCTCTTTGCTTTCTCATATATGGACAAAAGCAGGGCTGCACTGCACTTTCACAGCAGCGTTGTCCTTCCCACTTCCACAAAAAGAAATGTCATGTTAGATTGAGTGAATCTTGGTATTCTGTGGTTCTCTCCCAAGCGGCACTTCTGAGTCACTAACCTTTGACACGTGCATTGCTAAAAGAACTGACCTGTTCTAGAGGAATTTGGAACTGCTCATTTGCAGTTACAGTGGGAACAATAATAATTCACTGAATGTGGTGAAGTGACAAATGTAAAATGAACACAACCAGTATGGAAGTGAACTCAGTCTAAACACAGGTACGATTCTGGGTAAAACTTGAGGATAGTAAGAAGAACACAAAAGTGAAAATGTGAGATGCCCCTATGCCTCAAATGCCTTAACAAAATATTTAAGTAATTATCAAACTACAGAATGTGAAGAGCTAGAAAGTACTAGAGAAAATAGTTTTAACAGAAGTCTACTCATAGACAAAGGAGTTTAAAACACAGCTGCAAAGTCCATGTCAAAATGTAATGGTATTTAGTGTACAGCCTGGAAGAATGTGTATATCACCAATTTCCTATTAATGATGCCTGGGCTGGAGTTTGTAGAAACCTGTTTAGTCTGAATACATGCACATCTGCTAAAGTATTTTCAGAAATCATCTTGCACTACAAAAAGTGGAGTACTCACACTTGTAAGCAGTTGAAGTAATAGCTACAGCTATAACATACAGGAAAATCAAAAAAAAAAACCAAAAAAAAGGAAAAAGAAAAAAGAAAAAAAAAAAAAAAAAAGAAATAATGCAAAGAAAGCCAGAGATTTTCAAGCAACCACCATTCATAGTATTAAAAAGTACATGTACACATACAGCTACTTTAAGAATCAATGCCTAAGTATTGCCATATAAATACCTTGTGAGTACTTTAGTCTAAATGCTTTTACTGTTATTTAATACTTCATTTTCCCCTTCTTTAGGGCTTTTCATGAAATTTGTAAACTAACTCAGCAATTAACATTAAATCGTAAGTTAATCTAGCTAAATGTTTAAAGACACGTGACATAAGTCTGACTCGGAACTGATCATAAAAGCTCAGTTATCACTAGCTCAGAAAATCTTAAACCAGGAGACTGGTGTGAATATTAGAACATATGAGCAGAACAAACATTTGATTTTGGTGGTGCTAAAGGCTGTTCTTGCTGCTATTTCATAACTAGTGTTTTGAGTTACGCGCTTCTCTTTTCAGCAATAGGTTTTGAAGCATGCCTGAATCGGTGTTTGTCCTTCAGCTTGGGAATGAAAAGTCTAGCGATAATTCTTATCAGACCTCACTTGTGTGATCCACTCTTTCATCACAATGAACAGCCTTTCTTCCTTTCACATTTTCAGAAATTCCCTATTTAGTGGTGTATGACCTATCATCCTTATGAGCAATAACACCGTGCCTATAAGCATCATTCCTATGGAGATTTTTACTCCAGGAGGTTTTTATGTTCAATGGCCCCAAACAAAAACACAAAAATTCATCACCTTTACAGCACAGCTGTACCTGCTAAATACATTAAACAATGCTAATGTAAGAAAATGTTTTTTTCAGTATAATTGAAAAAACCCATTTAATGCAGTCATAGAGTATGGATCATTCAAACGCTTGCTAGACAAATGATGAAACCTAATCACTAGGAGCAGAAGTGAGGATGGACTGCAAGCAGGTTATGAAATTATACAGGTCTAGAAATTATACAAATTGAAGGTGGGAAATGATGTAAAGTTTGGTTACTTTCTACTTCTACCAGGTATGAAGAATCACTAAAATACACAGGTGCATTACTAACCTTTTAGTATTAGAGCATAAGGAGAAACAACCTACTTATGTTCCACAGAAGATGGTGGAATAATTTTTTGTGTAGAAAAATTCTGGATTTTCTCCTCCAGTTATTAACCTGATGTTAGTTAAATATGTAAGAAACTCACTGAGCTATAAACACATCACTTAAGCCAGTGATGCTTTTCCGTGACTTAAAGGCGGCTTTTTAAGATGACATGGCATTACAAACAAAGCAGTTTGTGTCACAAACACAATGCTCTCATGCTAAGTGCCTTAGTAACTCCCATATACATTAGGGTTTTATGAGCCAGTAATTAAAACCAAGTAATTGTCCGCTTCCCCAGATCTTCAGCTTTTATTCACAGATTCACAGCTATTCAAGTCTGTAGATGAGCTTGGGCACTTCAGAATTTAGAATATTAAAAAAAACCCCAAAAACTTAAAAAAAAAATAAATTCCAAGTTGTCTTCTCTGACCTCTGTGCAAAGGAGGGCTTGTCTGGCTAGCCTATGGCTGCTGCCACAGGAAAACATACTCAGACTGTGCTGTCACCAGTCTCATTGTCCAGGGTTAATCACAGTCAGGTTTTGCTCCCCAGTTCAGAGCAGCTCTTCCACAGGGCCTTGGCTGGCCGGACCTGCAGAGCTCTGAGGCACAGCACATCGGTGCAGGCCTTTCAGCGTGCTGTAGTGGGCTGGGCCAGTACCTGTCACAAACAGAGGCTTCCTCATCCTGCAGGCCCTGCATTCCCACGCTGTGCTGCTGGCTGGCACTGATCCTCGTCTGACATGCCCGTGCTGACCCAGTTCAGAGAGCTCAATCTGTAATCCCCTCCCGCTTCCAGGCTGTGCTCAGGATGGTGCCGGCGCTAGGGCGGGAGAATGCTGCTCAGTGAGGAACAGGAGGGTGAGGAACAGCACCATCCCATCCTCTGACCCTGGCGCTAGGCTGGCTTAGCCACGCCGGGGGGGCTCGCAGGCAGGCACAGCAGCACCGACCAGGAGCTAACACACCCTTACGAGGAACAGTAATGTGAAGGTTTCTCTCTAGAGAAACAAAAGAGGCAGCAGAAGTAGACCAGCTTTGCAAGATAGAATCTGGAATGGTTTGTTCTTCAGCTAATGTTAGAACTGGCAGAAAAGCCAGGAAAAGCGATATCCTCCTTTCAGACAAGAATGTGAAGTAAATAGTATCAGAAGGCCCTTTCAAATAAAAAACCATGAGAAAAGATGAGATATAAGGAACTGAGCCATTCCCTGACGTGCTTTCCTTCACCAGGGAATAAACGGCAATTCTACGCAGATGGTCCCGCTCATGGAGATAAGAAAATATTGCCAGACAGATAATATACCAACAAAATCAACACTCCTGTACCAAAATGTTTGAAGTCTGCGTTTGCAAGGAATAAAAACCACAACAAAACAAAAACACTACTCAAACCCAAAGCAAACAAAACTAAATCCCTAAAAGAAAGAGAAAGCTGAAGGAGAGAATTTGAAGTATCTATCTTTAGGATTACATCTGCATCACCTTACTTAAAGGTAACAGGAGCCAAGTGTCCTAACAAAAGAGTCCAAGTCAGCAAGAAGAGAGGTATTGAAAGATGAAATCTGTTACCATTCAAGACTTTCATATATTTTTTTTGCCTTATACAATAATAAACTCCCAGTCTTGTTGACAGAGTTATTCAATGTCGAGTTCTTGGCCTCAAAGTTCTAGGACCCAAGTAAGATCCACAGTAGTATTATTTTCCTTGGTGGACAAAAGCCATGTTATGGTTTGACACTGGCCAAACACCAGGCACCCACAAAAGTCACCCTCTCCAGCCACAGATGGGCAGAGGAGAGAAAAAAATTAACCAAGGCTTCATGAGTTGACAAGAACTATGAGAAAACCCTCCAAGGGAAAAACAGGCTCAACTTAGAGGTACAAAGTGAATTTATTACCAAAAAAATCAGAGGAGGATAATGAGAAGTAAAATAAGCCCTTAAAACACTTCTTCCCCCAGCCAACCCCTCCTTCCCACCAACAGAGCAGGGAGATCGGGTGTGGGGGCTTTGGTCAGTTCACCACCCACGGTTTTCTTCCGCTGCTCTGGGAGAAGGGTCCTTCCCCTGTGAGACGTGGGCTTCCTCCCACAGGAGACAGCTCTCCATAAACTACTCCAGCATGGGTCCACTGTCACGAGCAGCAGTCCTCCCAAAACTGCAGGAACTGAGTCCCTCCCATGGGCATGCAGTCCTACCAAAACTGCTGTGACACGGGCCTCTCTTTCCATGGGGGGCAGCCCTCCAAGGCCAGGCTGCTCCAGCCTGGAAGCAGGGCCCTCTCTCTCCACCAGGTCTCCCACTGGATCCCAGCCTCCTCCAGGCATCCACCCACTTCAGCCTGAACACCTCCCCACGGGCTGTGGGTGGATCTCTGCATCCCCATGGATCCCCACGGGCTGTGGGTGGATCTCTGCATCCCCCATGGAGCCCCATGGGCTGTGGGTGGATCTCTGCATCCCCCATGTTCTGTGGGTGGATCTCTGCATCCCCATGGATCCCAAAGGGCTGTGGGTGGATCTCTGCATCCCCCATGGATCCCATGGGCTGTGGGTGGATCTCTGCATCCCCCATGGATCCCAAAGTGCTGTGGGTGGATCTCTGCATCCCCATGGATCCCAAAGGGCTGTGGGTGGATCTCTGCATCCCCATGGATCCCCACGGGCTGTGGGTGGATCTCTGCATCCCCATGGATCCCAAAGGGCTGTGGGTGAATCTCTGCATCCCCCATGGACCCCCATGGGCTGTGGGTGGATCTCTGCATCCCCATGGATCCCCAGGGGCTGTGGGTGGATCTCTGCATCCCCATGGATCCCCATGGGCTGTGGGTGGATCTCTGCATCCCCCATGGAGCCCCATGGGCTGTGGGTGGATCTCTGCATCCCCATGGATCCCCATGGGCTGTGGGTGGATCTCTGCATCCCCCATGGAGCCCCATGGGCTGTGGGTGGATCTCTGCATCCCCCATGGAGCCCCATGGGCTGTGGGTGGATCTCTGCATCCCCCATGGACCCCCACAGGCTGTGGGTGGATCTCTGCATCCCCCATGGACCCCCACAGGCTGTGGGTGGATCTCTGCATCCCCCATGGACCCCCACAGGCTGTGGGTGGATCTCTGCATCCCCCACGGGCTGCAGGGGCACAGCTGCTTCACCGTGGTCCGCACCAGGGGCTGCAGAGGAATCTCAGCTCCAGTGCATGGAGCACCTCCTGACGTCCTTTTCCACTGACCTTGGTGTCTCCATGTTGTTTCTCTCATGTGCTCTCACCTCCTCCTCTGGCTAGAGGAAAATAACCCCAAACCTGTGCCCCACTTTGATCTCATTTTCTTCTTAAATATGTCATCAAAGATCTTTAATTTGCTCAGTTTTAGCCAGCAGCATGTTCATCTTCAGAGCCATTAGGGATGGGCTCTGCTGGACATGGTGGGAAAGTTCTAGCAGCTTCTCACAGCAGCCACACACCTTGTCACCCACTAAACCTGACAGAATGATTTAACATGGCAGAATAACTTAATTGTAAACGATGTCAGAATAAAACATTATCAGTTAGCACAGAATTTAGCTGCACTTAATTATACCTTTTTGCCTAGTTATTACATAGCTAGGCAAAGTAAGCACAGTGCCAAATAACAGCCACCACAAAGGATAGACATGATTTGAAAATTTATGCATTAGTTTTCTTAGTCTCCTTTAGAAATACAGGATTACAAAATACCATATCAGCAGTGAAGTTCAATTCTCTTCTCTAAAAACTTCAGCAAACTGAAAGAATAGGAGGGAAGAGATGAGTGTTCACATCACTTCTCCATAAGCAGAAGACAGTTAAAAGCACCGGTTTCAAAAAAATGAACAGCCTTTCTCTGTCCCATAAGTGTTTACAACTTCAGAGCACTAGTCCAACAGACTGTGGTCAGGGGAAAATGTCCCTCTGCTATCAGTTCCCATGGCATAGGAGCAGGCACTCTAAGTGCATACCTCTACAGGCACACCTAGCCAGTATCTCAAAGCTAAAACAACCACTGACACTTGAGAGAAGACTGAGGAAAGGTACAAGAGTCCAGAAGCCAATTTATATACCAAGCAGAAAGCAGGACTCCAAGTAACTCGTGTAAACTTAGAAGCATACCATTGATAGCTCACAAATAAATACATAGTGGAAATAAAATATTTCCAGTACATTGGTTCAGTTACAGGCTCTTAGCCTCCTGTTTAGGCAAGAAATGTACAGACAAATGCTATTGCCCCAAGTAATTTTCATCCTTTCCAAAACCTCACTACTTGGTATAATTCAGAAAAAAAAAATCTCAAACTGTAATTTCAATCAGTATGTAAACAGTTCTAATTCACACAATGAAATCTCCAGCTTTGGATAAAGCTTACAGATCCCCATAAGCTCATGACGACCCAGTTGTTCTTTCTGTTAAACACATAGAAGACCACCTGAGCTTCATAACAAACAGAGACTTGCACCTGTAGGCAGATGGCACTGGGGGAGGTTTGGTCTAGAAGAGTGGCACACCAGGGTCCCTGTATGGTCAGCCCCGCAGCCATGCTTCCTCCTCAGCACCCCTGCCTCTGGAAGCAGAAATGGATTGGCACATCAGCTTGCACAAACGGGAAGGAAGAAGGGGAAGGAAATTAAACTTCTGATACCAAGAGAGTAAGGCTGCAGGCCACCATGTGTATTACTCACTGTAGTGTCTTACAGCACTGCTGTAAACCATGTAAGTTGTTCTGGGACTGAAGGAAAAGTACTCATTACAAGATATTCCCTCCAACATCAACCTGTGCCACAACAAAAAAAAAAACCCACAAAACCCCAGCATGCTAACAACGCCACACTTTTAATAAAACAGGACAACATCCTCAAGGACTATAATATGCCTGGAAACTTTGAAAGACGGTGTTTAAACTGATCCAAAATATCATCAATGACTGTATCCTTATCAGCCTTCTCCTTTTCCAGTATCATGTAATTCTTTCTTTTGATTTCACAAGCTCTATCTTTATACAATTTAGATTCCTTGTTCATACTGCTTCATTTCAACAGGTCCCATAAGGTCATTTTCCTTGAGGCAGGAAGCCTTTCAATTCCAGCCTGCAGAGCCATCTGTGAAAATTGCAAATGTAAATATAGTTTCAAAAGTTTGTTTCACCAACCATTTTAATTTTTGCAGCGTATTAATAATATCATACCACTCCAAGCACAGTGGTACAAGGTTAAATGTACTGAAGTCTTAAATATTCTCTCTCAAGCAGCTTCACCACCTTACCTTAGCATCTCTTATTCACTTTAGAAAAGGACAGCAGTCATCTCTTTCAAATGGAGGGATAAGACCTGCAAGTAACATGTGAAGAAGGACATACCAAGGTTCACAAGGATATGGAGAGATTCCTGCCCCGACAATTAATCTCTGTCATTAATCTGTTCCATAACTGTACCAAAACCAACAGAAATGTCACCCAACAACTAACCAAAATGTGCAGGCTCCACTCCTCCTGTGTCACCTCCTAGACAAGATCTCAGCATTTAGTAACATCACCTGTATTAGACTCCTTGGCACTGGCCTTTGCACACAGCTCTGCAAAATTTCACATTATGGCAAAATTGACTGCTTAAGGTAGACATGCAACTAAACAGTAAAGGCTTGAAGATCTTTAGGCTTTGTCGGCACTTTTCTCAGCTTCACCCATCTCAGCCACTTACTCATCATAGTTAAGTATCTCCTATTATACTGCATGGCAAGTCAATGAATGCTGTTCAGGTTTAGTGCATATCCCTCCTTTGTGTCACCTATCTTCATGCAAGGGGACAAAACAGAGTTTGAGAAACACTTTTATTTGAGGCAGAGTTCCTTCAAAGCCACTACCATCCAGGACACAAGGTGCTGAGCCACTGCTTTAACTGGTATGATTTCTTCAGAATATAAAATTGTATCAACAAGTTGCACAGGTACTCTAACCAAGCCAGTTAAAAACAGAAAGACAATTGGACCTTAAGCCAGGGTCTCATGAGAAACACAATCTCCTCCAAAAACTGGTCCAGTTTTGAATACCTCTGACTAACTGCAACAACCACTTGTGAAGATTACTTCAACTGCTATTGCATCTCCCATAATTCTCCTAATTTCCAGTTTATACTTCCTTGTTGTCAGTTTATGCTCTTCTGTCTTTGTGGCAAAGTGACTCTTTATCTTGGTCCCTCCTGCATATTTAACTCAAAGTAGATTTATGGAGGCAATCACAACTCCATGCAGGCTGAGATTTCACAGTGCTTTCAGCTGATCTGAGAGTGTACACCTGCCATAAATTATATATAAGGTAGGTATTTTTCCCCTTTGACAGCAGCACTAAAAAAAAAATAAAAAAAAAACCCAACCCTGAAACAAAACAGCCTACAGAGAAACACAGCAGAGGAAAGAGATACTGATCCTTTCACCCACCAACACTGCATGAAGCCTCAGCTTTGAGCAAAGCTCTCATGAAACAGTGGTGTCAGCCTCCCCTTCCTAGGCTAAAGGGGCCAACTTCTGTTCAGTACACATAATTCCAGCAGAGCAAATTACATACTCAACATCTGTAAAGAGAGAAAATAGGGAGCAAAAAAACAAACACCTAAAAATCCCCACAACACAGAAGGACTAACCTGGAAAGCTAGAAGGACAGATTGGAGTTTCAGCACACCCCTAACACACCTGCTCTGGTACTGGTCATGCCTCACTGAGCCTGGCTAGAAGAAAAATCAGACAAGCATTTTTATCTTCTTCCTGATGAGTTTAGATTTACAAAGATTTGTGCATTTAAATTGAGAGCACTGAATAATCAGCAAGCTCTAGTTTTTATTACACTGTATTTTAAAGGAAATACAAAGCAGCCATTATTCTTCCCAAGAGAAAGAAATAAAGTAAGCAGGACAAGTTATACCCAAAAAAGCATCAGCACTTCTTGTGCTTTTCATGAAGCAAACCTCTCAGCACATTTTATACGGCAGCAATTGTCACCAGTGGCATTGTATGGTGACAGCTCTTGCAGCCTGCGCAATCAGCAGCTTGCAGGTTATTGTGCATTTCCAAAAAGGAAACATTTTAAGGCATGTCTGGGAGGCAAACTGAGTTGAGATGTATAATTTTTGCAACTATGCTTTCCAGTTAAGAAACTTTCCTTTTCAGTATCCATGCAACCATCAAAGCCACGACTTAAAGACAAGCATGGAACAACCAACTTCTCCTCCAAGAGTTGACTGATAAAACATGGCCATGGCTTACAAACAGCACAAAAAGAGTTATTTGATGTAATTTGAATTACATCATTGAAATTACATTTTCAATTCTTCAAAAAAAGTCAAAAGGGCACACAAAGACACCAATCAACCAAGTTTCCTGGTCAGGGACTTTGCCATCAACATTTTGAGTTCCTTCTTAGGTCTTTTTCCCTGAAAAGCTCCAACAGTCCACTCAATTTAATTAATTATCATGTACTACTAAAATGTGAATAAAGTAGTTGTAAAACCAGTGAATTATACACTTGCAGTATTTATCACCATGCCTGTACAAAAAACAGGAAATGGGACCGCAGGGGTTTGCACCTTCTGCTTTTGCAGTTTAACCATTTTACTGCTGCATGAAAAGGAAGGTTAACACATGCCTTGTAATGAAGCAATGTTATTTTCTTTCTTATATCAAGAAAACACAAGTAAACAGAAACTGGAAATTTCAATGTACCACAGTTAAAACGTTTGTAGTTCACATGCACTAGTTTTAGCCTTATGAAACCATCCTTCACACTTCTCCTTCCCCTCCCCCATATGACTTTCTGATACATAGGAAAAAATGTTACACTATAAGATTATTAAAGATGGCTGTCATGGGTTCTAAACGTGACGGTTTTGAAAGGAAGTATCCCCTTTGTGATATTCATGATGTCTTTCAGATCCTATAAATCTCACAACAGAGCCTGGCAATTTTAATACATGGGCTAGTTAGCAAGATTAACTTAGATTGTCAAGCCTGAAAAGTGCCATGAAGGTTAAAATCTAGTTGCCATTCAGGTTCGTTTGTTTGGGGGTTTTTTCGGTGCTTTTACTTTCCTCCCAATACAGAAGAGCAGTGTAGTTGCAGTGTTTGGATAGATGACAGGCAGCCTCTGCAGCTGTAAAAAGCAGTGCTACCAAAATCCAATATCTGAATAATCAAAACCACATACATTCATGCCTATATATATATATATATATATTTGTATATTCAGCCTACATACTCCCTGTTTACAATGGAAATAATTTTCCTGGAAAAATAAAAAAACAATCCTTTTTCACTCAACTCTGAAAGGTAGAGTGTGAGACCTCAGCACCTCAGGATGGAGGTGCAGAGTGGCCGAGACCACCCTTGGGGGGCTCGGAGGTCCTGGAATGTTGCCAGAAGGGTCTGGTGGCTGGACTTTGATCCTACACAGCAGACGACACCTGTATGAGGATGGGAGGATTTCACTGGGGTAAATGGTGAAGGGATAAGTTAATTAGAGTGTGAAACACAGGGTTTAGGATTTCTGGACAAGGGGGTCTAGAGAAGTAAGATGGAGGAATTGGGGCGTGTCCTGTCCTTCTTCTTCTTCTTCTTGGCCTCCATCTTCTGTGGTGATGGTGGCACTTTGGGATTGGTCATTACTAAAAGTGCACCGGTTAATAAGGGTAGAAGGTATTGGGGAAAAATTATAAATATTGTATACGTAACTTCGGGTATAAAGATAAGTGACCGCCCCGAGAGTTGCAGAGTGTGCCCATGGCTGGCTTGCTGTGCAGACCTCTGTTGGGCCAAAAGAAAATCTTTTAGATAAACAATTAATAAACACCGAGACCGAGAAAAGATCAGAAGTCTCTCCTCGTCCTTTGAAGCGCCGGGCTGCCCAAGGCCACCCTGGGCCTTTCCAGGCCACCTAAACAGCCGAGAAACCGACAGTAGAGGAACATCTAACAGAATGTAAATACATATTTGCACAGCTCTCTGTTCTCTCTTATCAACATCTTCAGCATGTTAGCCTAGGCATTTTTCTGTCACGACTGATAAAGCCATTAGGTAGCAGGGTTAGGTTGCTACTTTTTACTCTTAGCATCTCTGACTAGTGAGTTACCAAGCAGAGTCAGCAGTCTCCAAAACTGGCAAGATTCAGTGTAGCCTTCCTCTGACAAGTTACAAGTGTTTCCCTAGTGACTCCAACAGGTCCATACAAGCCTGACATTCAAAACTGTTAGATATCTCTTCCTGCTTTCTGAATCAACAAGAGTCTAAAAATTGTGAACCACAGTGCAATGCAAATACCATTCTTCAGTTCCAAAACTTTACCCTAACACTCTGCATCTCTTTTAGAAAGCACATGAAAGCTTGAAGGAAAATAAAACAACCAAAAATACCAAACGTGGGTGTTGGGGGTGAAGGAAGAAGAAGCTGTCTATATGATCAAGAACTCACACAGACAAACACAGTATGTATTTATAACACAGCTTTGGATAGCTCTCCCTAAAATTATTTAAACAACACCACATTTCTCACAATACTGTATGAATTCCCAAGCAAGGCCAGTCATGGTAAAAAACATACCTTGAAAGGTTCAGTGTACTTTGAAGGTCTTTACTTGCTTGCTCACCATAGTGAGGTTTTTAATACTGCTGAACTTGAATTCCTGACTTTTGGGAGGACTGAATTAAAAGCACTGCAGCAAGGTATTTAAAATGCACAGTCACACCACCTGCAACTGCAGGCTGAATTAAAATGACAAAACTGTGTTTAGCGAATTCGTTGCTCTTGCATGATAATGTTTACCACCCCTTGAAACTTCATGGTTAGATGATTACTTAACACATCTGCAGGTAGCCTGCATGTGAACAAGTAACACATGTAATTTCATATTTGCAAGAAAGATGGAAAACAAAAAAAAAAAGTGTATGCAACACACCATAGGCTAATCAAGAGCAATCTTCTTATATGTTCCAAAGATAGCATTAGATCCATAAGTCTCCCAAGACTGCATTGGTACAAAAGCCTAAGATAAACCAACCTTAACAGCCATGAACTTGTCAGGAGAAATCAGGTGTGGGCAAGAAAAGTAAATAAGGTTGATTCTACCAGTATTCACAATTGCAAATTTCTTTTTACTTATTCTCTCCAGGCATAAGTGAAAACTAACTAAAGACTAGAAGAAAACACAGATTTTTTGGTAATAGGACTATGACTGTTTATTGCCTTTTCTGCAAAAGCACAGTAGAATACCAGAAAACTAGAGAACAATATTTTTTTTTTAGCCAAGGCACACCATCATCCCTTCTTATTTCCAATAATGCTAGGTCTTATGCTAAGCAACACTTAAACCTCTTTTATTACTTTCTAACAAAAATTTAATTTACACAGCCCATTTGCTTTCTTCAAGACGTCTTTCATATTTAAATGATTTTTTATTCTAGTTACTGTCAGAAGTATTATAATGTAACAAAGACTAAAATAATTTACAAGGGAAAACAATGTAGATTATTAAAATTAAAATACACGGAGCTCTCTGAAAAGGCAGGTTGGCCTAGGAACTTAGGGATCTTTTCATTGAAACACAAGTCTGTCAATAAAAACTCACCTGTTAATTTATTCATCTTTTTTGCTTCATGCCTGCAGCTAAGTAAGAGGAAATAAAAGCATTCTTCCAGGAGAAGGGGGAAAATCAGTTGATTTTGCAAAAGGGGACCTTTCATCATTGCTTAGCTGAAGTATTAATTCACAATTTGGGTTCCCAAATGAATACAATAAATTTTAAAGTCAAAGATGTTTTTAATATTCACTCTTTTTTGAGTTTTGAGCCTCAGGACAACTACATTTATACGCAAACCTAACAGTCAGAAACCTGCTAAGGGGTAAATGAGGAATGGAAAGTGACAGATTTACAAAAAAGTAGTTTGTGCAACCCTAGACATTTAAGTTCAAAAAGAAGTTTAAAATACCACTGAAATAAACCGTTCAACCATATCCTGAGATTTGTTTACTCTCATGGTTTTATGACAATTCACACTGGAATAATCCCAATTTCTTAAAATGATACTGAAGTGAAAGCTTTGGCCCTTTTAAATAGCTATATTCCATTTTTAAAGTAAAACCCTGCCAAATATATCACAATGTTTTACCATCCACTGGTATTTTCTCACATATGTAGATAAAATTGATGAGATTTTTAGATTTCTTTACTCTTTTTCAAGTGAAAACTAGAGTAGATTTTAACATTCTTTAAGATTCATAAAATATTATAGGTTTAGAATGCATGCCAAGCTTCTATAGCATTAGGATGGATAAAACCCCCAGCGTTGTAATAACCTGTTGGTAAATGATAAAATGAATATACCATTTTAAAACTGAATGCCATTACCTAAAACTCTGCCAGTTTGAAACCCTCCATTTGTTCTGGTTTTTTTGGTTGTTCTTTTACTATTTAACGTTTTCAGTGTTTGCGCTTCTCATAATGTAAAAACGTAATGCCTGCTCTCCACTGCTGTGCTCAGGAGCTTGTGACTTCCAAAGAACATTTATTTGAAAAAAAACCTGCATGTATTTAAACACTTCTTATGTAACTGGCCTAAGGGCAATTGTTCTATTTCATAAATATGCATCAGAGACCAAACACTGCACTGATACTTCCTCTTTAAAAAAAAATACGGGAGAAATTACATAAACCTTAGCACCTTCTAATATTGACAATATTAGACATTGTCTTCTCCCTGAAGAATCTTAAAAACCCCACAATATATGTGCGTCTTTATTGTCTTCCATGAAGCCAATAACTTATCAGTATCTGTAAGCACAACAATTGTTTTATTTTTAAAAATCCAGAAACCCAAACCTGAATTTTGGAATACTGTGTATCCATGTCAAAAAAAAAAAAAAAAAACCAACCTGGAAATCAAATAGAGCAATCTTAGGAGCCAAAATAATTGTTTAGATCACAAAATCCAAACTTATGCCTTAGCATGAAAATACATCTTCCTATGAGGTTATCCAGCAAGTTAATATTACTTCACAGTCTAACACAGTCCTAGAATGTTACTCTAGATGTATGAAAATGTCAACCCAAAATACTATGTGGAAATAAAAGAACCTGTTTATTGTCAAAGTCACATCAAAAAACTTGCATAAAAATGGGATGAAGTTTACTAGAAATACAGTGCAATTAACTTCCTTATAATGTGGGAGGCTTCTTGGTTGGTTAGTTGTTGTTTGGGTGGGGTTTCAGGGGTTTTTTTTGGTTCATTGGTTGGCTTTGTTGTTGTTGTTTGGGGTTTTTGTTTTAGTTTATTCGTATTTTTATTTATTTTTAAGAAATCATGAAATACTTCTAAGTTCCTGCCTATTCAAGTCACTTGTTCGCAACATTTGCTATGACTGGACGCTTCACTGGGAAGGTACACAGAGGCAGCTATGGGGGCATCTGCTCCACGTGTACTGAATGCCCTGTGCTAACTGAGCACTGACCCTCTGCTTTGAAATCACCACGATGAACACTAGAAAGGGATTCTGCCATACTGGTTTGCAAGAATGCCACTGGATTCCTCCTTAAAGAAGGGGGACAGAACATGAAAAAGGCTCTCATGTAACACAATGCAGAGGTTTAAACTGTCTTACAACATGGAAAGCACTGATAAAACAAGGCATGACTAATATTGTGGGCTCGGAGGGGCTCATTATTACACAGCATTCAAGAATCAAGGTTCAAGTAGGCAGCTCAGCATCTGCAGCGCTCTGCTCATCCCTTAATCTGACTTCCAGCTCCAGCAGCGATGCCCAGACAGTCATGTTCACCACAGATACAGAGGGAATACAGAGCTTCTCTCACTGCTTTAATCGCGTTCTCAAAGCAAAATCCAACACGCCATACAGGCGTAGTCCTTCACACCATGAACAATGCAAACTTCCCTCCTTCAAGCCCAGCCCGTTTCCAGTTCCCCGCCCGGCGAACAGCAGCCAGGCTCGCACAGCCACAGCTGCGCCGCCGACAGCGGGCTCGCCCCTGCAAGCCCACCACAGCACCGGGAGGGCGTCGGGCTGGGCAGGTCCCACCTCGGAACTGTCCCTGTCCAAAAATCTCATCAGACCCGCGCTAAAAAGGCAAAGGCGCGGTAACTTCAAATGCAAATCCCTTTATCTCTTTGGGCACCTCAGACACGGTGGAAAGGCAACGCGGGTGTGAGCCTGCCCTCGCCCCTTGCCCGGCCGCGCTCAGAGGCCACGGTTCCGTCCGCCCGCACCCACCTGCCAAGGTCCTCGCCCGTCTCGTAGTGCTCCTCCAGGTTCTCCTGCCGGAACACCGTCATGGTCGCCGCCCGCCGCCGGCTTCAGCCCCTGCTCGGCGCCCTCATCACCAGCGCCCCGGAGCCGCCCCGCGCAGGCTGCGCGCCCTGCGGAGGAGCGCGGAGGTGAACGCCCCTGCCCGCGGTCCCTCCCGGCGCCGGGGGCTCTCCTCACCCGCGAGGGAAGCGGCACCCGCGGGCCGAAGAGCGCCTCCCCTGTCCCTGCCGAGCGCCGGGAGAAGAAAGCGGAGCGCCGCGCCCCCGCCCCTTCCCCGGCAGCGGCAGCCGCCCAGCTGCCGCGGCGGCCACCGGAGCCCGGCCGCCCGCCCGCCGCATTCCTCAGTGGCCCCGTTGCCCTGTCAACCGGGACGTGCCGCCGGGCCTGCGGCAGGAGCCCCCCCCCGCCCCGGACACCTCCGCAACCTGACCCCGGGCGAGCCGCGGGGCCGGGGCGAACGGCACCGTTCTCCCGCGGCGCGCCCCGCTTACCCGCTCGCCCTCCCGCCGCTCCGCGCCCTGGGAAGCAGCGACAGCGCCGCGGCCGCTCCCGGCGGGCGCGCAGGCACTCGCGGTGTGGCCGCGCGGCCAATGGGGAGCGGCCCGCCCGCCGCGCCGCCCTCCGCCCCTCGCCGCGGCCTCCCGCCCCTGCTCCGCCGCCGCCTCGGCCAGGTGCGCCCGCCCCGCCCCGCCCCGCCCCGCCCCTCTCGGCACGGCACGGCACGGCCCGGCACGGCACGGCCAGCCCGCGGCGGCGGGACCCGCCCAGCGCGGTCTGCGGGCGGCTCCCGGCACGGCCATTGTGTGCGCGCCGCCGGCCGCGCCCTCCCGCAGCCCGCGCCCCGGGCAGGCTGAGCCCCGAGAGACCGGCGGCCGCTGCCCTCCGCCCGGCCGCTGCTGGCTCCCTGCTCTACCGAAAAAAAGGTCCCCAGGCCAGCGCCCGCCCCGTCCGGAGCCCCCGGGCCGCGCCAGGAGCGGTGAGCTCAGGAGGGTGGCTGTAGTCTCTCTGGCACACGTGCCCACGCCGAGTGGTCCCGGCCCGCACGGAGAAGGGAGCCTCAGCCACTGGCAGCGCTCTCAGGCACCTCACAAAGCAAATGCTTACGTGTTGTTTGCAGGTATTCTCTCACCAGGGCAAAATAATCACCGTTTTCCAAAATACAAGATACAGTCTATTCCCTCTATAGGGTGTTGAACCTTATATTTGGCGTTTTCGTGTCATCTTATGTGCTTCTGTCACTTCTCTGGCTCAGATTTCCCAGCACTTCACATTTTCTGTAGTATATTGATCCCATGCCAAGTTGAGTACTGATTACATTCTGGACGCAAGTGTTTTTCCTAGTAGCTCTATTTTCCTCCTATCCATTTTGTTCAGCCTTTGAAAAGTACATGACGTCACATAACTGAGCAACTTTAAAGTTCCATCTGAACTTCGGAGGTGTTCTGAGAGAGAATTGCTCATCAAAGGTAACAGGAAGTTCAATGCACTCATATGATTTCACTCCTACTTGATTTAGCTTTTCAAAAGAGCCTAACCTTCAGATACAGGTCAACAAGTACAGAATCCCTGATATTTTCTGAGTGAGTTACAGCATGACCTTGTGGAAGCGTCAGAAATGTTTTTCACCTGCACTGAAGTTATCTGTAAATTGAAGGGAGGGTATTTGGTTGGATTGCTGGATGTGGAGTTACACAGCACCACATGCAAAGAGTTTAGATCAAGAAATATGCACCCCTCTTTCATTTGCAGCCAAAGATGCAGGAGTATGGATGCTCTGCCTTTTCTTCAGCCCATCTTCTCCATGTTTGACAGGTTTTCAAAGTCATGACTCGCACAGTTTACGCTGTCAGATTTTCAACACAGCTCCAGGGTTTTAACAAACACAGGGTACAGGTTCAAAAGTTCACTTTGGTTTTGGAGATTGTTCCTTTGCTGAAAATAAGGACAACCAGTGTAGCCAGTCCATGGAATTTCCAACACTCCAACCTTGCTTGATTCTTCAGGGCTTTTTAACTTCATTACCTCAGGATGTTTTATGAGACCCCTGAGCTCAAAGAAGAATAGCATTTCTTGTACCATGTATGTATTTTGCATTGCAAGCAGTGCTCAAACATGCAATTGAGTAGTACTCGTTATGTACCAACTCTGCTTCAACTGAAGGAAATGGAATTTTGCCATTGATGCAAGTAAAGCATGTGCACATTGGAATCAATACACAATAACTGAGATAATTACCAAGATGCAAAGGAACAGCAGAAAAATTAATTGCTTAAATGTTTCTCTTTCCCCTTTCATTAAATAACTCTATCAGAAGGTGGAAATCTTGCAACTGACACCTGTCCATCTAGTTCTGGGATGCCTGAATTCTGTTGTCCAGCCCCTCAGTGTCTGCAGAGTTGTGTTTGAATCTCTTGTGGCACCAGCAACAGCACAGGTAACCACGTTGTATGCATGAGGAAGAGTCATGCTCCACGTGACTGAAGTCAGCCGCAACGCCATGGTGCACACAGGTACAAAAGAAGAGGTTTGCCAACAGAAACACCGTTCCTGTTTTTTCACAGAGGTATTCACCTGGTTTTGTTTGATGCCGTCAACTTTTAAAGGGCTTGCCAGTTCCTGGTGGGACTCATCTGGCAGTCTGGGAATAGTTAGTCCAGATGAGAACCCAGTCCCATTGCTGTGCCTTCAAAATGCTCATCGACGTTTATGAGAATTATTGGATTGTACATGTAGTAAATGGAATAAATAATTCTAAATTGCTGTCAAATGTAATTCAGCAACTGTGATTTTGGTTTATGCTTACAGGTTTAATAGCATATTGGATGAAGTCCAGCCCTAATAAACTTGGTGGCAGAATCTCCATGATTTCATAGTTCCATGATTTCAAGTCAGTGTGATTTTTTCACTTACTGTAATATAACAAAAATAATAAAGTGAGATTAACTCCTTACTAACACCATTGTAAATCAGGAGTGATAGTGATTATTTCAGTGTTAAAGAGGCTCAGGGACAAGATTAGTAACAACAAATGTGTTTTCAAAGGAATGATTTGTGCCTGCCAGATTACTACGTGAAGTGTCTCGTACGTTTTGTTGTGTTGAAAAGCAAGTGTTCTGTTTCTCAGTAAATATTACAAAGAATCAAAATTGCAAATATGTGTATCTCCCAGCAGTGTTAAGTGACAAGAAAGCTACATTGTTTCTGCAAGTCAAGTGATGTGTGGCACTCTTCAGCCACTTGGCTCCTGAACCTACCCAGCCTTTTTTACACAAAGTCAACAGACGAGGAGGCATATTAAGTGTATTGTTTCAGGATAAGTCTTTTCAATATCACTGTCAAATTATTTTCTGGCATCCAGGTAACATATCTCTCCTAACAATGTAAGATCCCAATTATGACAAAGAACATAAATTACTTAGGCTGGATATTACTTCTTCTGCGTATAGTTTTCCTTTTGAGATCCGCATTTGTTTTCAGCATGACTACAGAAGCAATTTCCTGGGTTATGTGTGATAACCTCTTCTGATTTATAGGTTTTCCATCCCTATTTTAATTTCTCACAAAGCAGTCTAATTACTGGTCTCAAAAACTGAGCTTCTCTATCCATCATAAACATCAGGGATGATAGCACAATTGAAGGATGACAATCAGTGTCATAGAGCCACTCAGTTTTAGTAAACACAAAGCAATTCTCCTAGAAAAGTTGCTCCGGGTGTGCCAGTGCATTTTGTGATTAGGTCTTGCATCACTCAGAAAGTAGACAGAAAACACTGGTTCACAAAGGCCTGAAGCTGCTGACAAGTTAGGACCTCTAGCCTCACAAGGCAGTACTTTTAGGGCAGTAACTAGACTCAACTAAGTGGTGCAGAGTAAGTTTTTCTAGGTGGGAAAATAATTCCTTAGCCTTTCAATCAGTAAAAAAACTCCACTATGTTGTTTAAAATTTCAAAAATTCATTTAATTGCTGTATTTTGAAAGACACATAGAAATAAAGTTCATTAAAAATTATCAGCATCACTGTTCTGGAAGCATCTCAGAATGATTAGTGCCTTTTTTATTCTCTAAGTAGGTTTAGTGATTAGTGCCTTTTTTATTCTCTAGGTCAGTTCCTCAGAAAAAAAAAAAAAAGAAAAAAAAAAGTTTTTTCATCTCCCAAGAGACTTACAGCTAACCTAGCACCTGTCAACTCATGAGGGACCCGTACCATGTACATACCCCAACACATGCTCTTCTCTACTGAAAAATACAAGCTGTTGATGAAAATAGGAAGAATTACATCTGTGGTGGAGAGATCATTTTCCCTGAAGCTGAACTGTGATCATCAAAGCCTTTGACAAATGACCCAAGAATAATCACTAATCAAAATCAGGGCTACATAGCAATTACATTCCTTTGAATTATAATAATTCTCACTTTTAGGTTTGGTCTCTGTGTTATTGTATGTTTCTTTAATACAAAATAATCTGCAAATGCTTGATTTTAATTTTTTTGTTAGAACTGTTTCTTTCTGAAAAGAATGTTTACTCCAAATCAAAACATTTTGACAAAGATTGTGTTAATCTATCATTTCAGTAAGGTAGATGTATATTTTCTTATGTTTAGTCAAAATATCACTTTTCATAGTATACCTTTTTGTTGCATATTGGATAACATATTCTGTGGGGTAAAAATATATATGTTGTAAAGTAACACAACTAAATCCTTTGGTTTTTTGACTTTTTAATTCTGAGCTCAAACAGTTGGCTTCCTACAAAAACAAAATAAATCAAATATGTAACTATATTTTTCATAAATTTTCTTCAGTCAGGCCAAAGGATATTCTAAATCTACACTTGAAAGAAGAAGTCAACCAAACACGGGTAATTCCCATGCTACCTCAAGAAATTTACAGGGACCATGAGGGACTGGTTTGTACTGTATATTGCACTATAAACCTTGAACTTGACTGGCATCTCAGTATTGTGATATGCATGTTTAATAATAAATTTTATAACATTTGCTGTGATAAAACCATGAGCTTTGCATCAGCTTTTATGCAATATGCATTAGATTTCCTGCCACTCAGTTTTGAAATATAAAAGTTCATCAGGCCTATCAGTAATGTATGATACAACAAAAACTTATTTGCACTGATCAGTAAGTTTCATGAAGTAATGGATGACAGGATGAGGGAGCATTTGCTGTTCTGTGTTCATGTCTATTTATTCTCTTTTCTTTTTTAAGGGAATCTCTACAGTTTCAATCAGTATAGAAACAAAGAAATCAAGGTATACATATGTACAAAAGAAAAAAAAACATTTAACAAGAGAACTTAAATTTATACAATTACTTTCATTCAGTGCTTCTCAAATACTTTGCATGCATTGGTTCCTTTAATTATCCTCTCCTACACCTCTGTAACAGTTAGGTGTAAAGTAATTTTACTTGTAAATTCTGAACAGGTACTCCATGTATTCACCATACATGAGAACCAGCTTTAGAGAAACCCATGTGAACGGTAGAAGAGATTGGTGGGATAGTGCCTGTGGTGGTTTATTTTGCTGCTCTAACTCACCAAACTTCCCACACCACTTTCCTGCTGATGTCAGGTGTTAGAAGGTAAATGTGCTTGCTGACACATGGCCTTGGCTCGTTGCCTGCCAAAGCCACCTGTGGGTTCAAATTCCTTTGGCACGGTAAAGTAATGTGGCGGTCATAACCTTATCCTTAGAAATAAATGCTGAGTAGTGTTTAATGTATAATTTTACAGATAAGGCATGGGAAATGCAGGCTGGATATAGAGTTTAATCCCCAAACCATGGATGCATATTTAGCTGCTGAAAATATTTTTTCTTTTTTAGCTAAACATGACTAAAATGTACATGAAGAATGTCTGTAGGATCTGCATGATGTGCACAGTATAAGACTTGAAATAAGTGATGATTGAAAAAAGATGCTATCCTAACACTTAACTCCTTATTCCAATTAGACTCTAAGACTGTCTCTGTCAGATACCATGAGACAAGACACCTACACAGTAGTGTTTCCTTCAAGGATGCACTGTGAAAATCTGGATTTAAAGCCATTAATGCTTTTAAATGCTGCCCTGGATTTTTCCTGTCTCAGCAGATCTGGCTTGACAGACAGACTACTGTGGAGTCCATAAAAAATACCTTGTTACTACAGCAAGTGTTACTATCTCTTTGGTTTTGAAAGCACATTTACCACAGGAATCTCAAATCTGTACACTCATCAAAACCTCAGTCTTCACACTGGTGCTTGAATTTGCCTGTCACAATTTTTGTTGGAGAAAAGCTGATAATGCAAGACTAGTGCTAAACCAGAACAGATTTAGCAGGTGATATTTAAAGGTAGAAATGTGGGAGACTTCTTTTGTGGGATTAGTACATGATCCAGGTTGCTCAAAATACTGGGGAATCAAGGGCAGCAGTTTGAAAATCATGAACTGGATGAACGCATCAGCTGCCCAGCACCCTGACAAGCTATAGGTGTTGTTAAAGGAGTAGCACTCTCCAGCTATTTGTGAAATGCCTATGTGTGAAATCATTGACATATGAAAAAAAAAAAAAAAAAGCTGTCTTGCAGCCTTTGCTCTGCGTCTTTGGGCATTTCTGAAAACAAATCAACCCTAAGCATGAATCTCCAACAAACAGGACTTGTCATCTAGATGTTAGGGAGCTAAAGTAATCATCTTGGGCATGTTTCATGCCCATACATTCCATCTGCCTATCTTGCTTACATGTACACCAGACAATGAAACAATTGTGCTTAATTTCTGAAGAGAGAAATTGGAATTTTGTGTTCAGTTTCCTTTGTGTGAGGTTCCTTTGCCAGATATTGCCCACAACACAATATGATTGTGCTGAGTGCTTCTCTGTGTGTGTGTATGTCATACAGAGAGCTAGACAGAAGCACAACTAAACTTCTGCAAACTGGGGATTCATCAAGCAAGAGGAAAAAAAACCCACAAAAGGCTTCTGTTATGTAAATTACACATAATCTTGGAGAGCTGATTAAGAAATTCTGTATATTGTTCAAATACTCTAATCAAGTCACTTGTAAGTTTCCTGTGGTATAGAAAAAAGTCTGTCCTGATGAAATTTTAGTTTCAGAACGTGATATTTATGTTTGCCTGGTATAAGTGGTACTGGTTGTGATGCTCAGCCATTGCGTGCTGAAGTTTGTTTCCCCAGACCCTCCCCCTCCACTTTATTTTACCTAGTTGCATTGTTAGTTCAAGGTAACACAACCTTGATATGTCCAAGCTTGCTTGGATGGTTACAAAAGCCTGATGAGGATCAGAGAGTCAGACAGATTACCTCATAGCACCTCTTTTCTGGTGTAGCCGGGAGTAAAAATGGTTGAGGAAGGATTCTGGGATAAAATAATAATTTCAAAATTAACACAAGGTGTATGTGTAATGTTGAGGACCAGTATTGAGCACTTCCCATGATGTGTGGTTCAGAGTGTGTTAAAAGGAGTGTTAAAACCATTTTTCTCAGCTGAATGAATCCTTTCCAGCATGCCTTCAAATAATTTTGTACTTCATCCCTTAAACTGATTTATTATTGTATCACAAATAAAGCTGAACAAATGACTTAATGAGTTCAGGTACTACAATGGATGGGTTACTATTGTATATTTTAGTGATTATCTTCTTTATGTATAATTTTCAAAGGAAAAGCAGCAGCCATATACATACATTCTCAACTGTCCTAGTAGGATTTTACATCCTGAGTCCCTGAAGGATTTTCCTTCTCCATATACCCTACAGGCTTCTCAGCTACAAACAGAACAGGTGTGAAAAGTGAGGGTACTGCTGTATTGCAAAAACCAATATATATTTTATTATTTATTAATAATTGTCACAACTCCCTATTAGCATGGTATGGAAACTTCTAACAGTAATCTGAACCTGAGATTCAGCAAAGCAGGTATGGAGGTCTAGATGTTAGACATAACAGTATGAGCTGTTAATCTGGCGGAGTAAACCACAGCTTACATTAGTACAGGCTGGAGAGTTTGTAATCATTCTGCTGGGCGGGCATCTCAGTGTGCAGTATCCTGTAGAATGAAGGGTGAAAGTCAAACTTATGTGCTTAAATAAAGGGATTGCTTTTCAAATCCAGAATCTCACCCTGACTTCAAGACATAGGGAGCAGCATGGGTCCACCATTTAAATACAGAATGTCATTATAGCATTCTCATAAGAACAGTAGCATCATGATTCATTCTTATTCACACTACAAAAATCATACATTATTTATATGCGTATTGCTCAAATAGATACCATTGTATCCATAAAGAATTACTAAATGGGAAGTAAGCATTCAGAACATCTTATTCTTGAATTAACAAAGACATGCATTAACAATGATGGGTCTTGTACCTGAAACCATATTTAGCAACTAATAACTGACAGGCAAAGAGAAAGAGTTCTGTCATACAGACATGACCTTCAGCTATCAGGCTGTTGCAAAAACCTAATGCATAATATTATGTGAAGCACTTTCAAAGCTCCAATTTCTTTTTCTTTCTCTCTCTCTCTATTTTATTTTTTTTTAACATTAGATACCAGTATTTAAACAAGCAAAGATATTTTACAATCTGGCCAATGAGAAAAAAAAAATCTAGTTATGATACATGAAAGAATAACAAAGACATATTAGTAAATTAAATACTAGAAATTACTATTTAAAACCTGGTGAGTACTGCTCAAGGGGAGAGACTGCCTTGAACACAAGTGAGCGAGATAGGTGGGTTGGTGACTCAGCTGCACAAACAGGACCTCTGGCTCTGGAGCAAAAGCAGTGGTAATGGAAAAGGACTGGGACCAGAGGAGGAAGAATGAGGAAGATCATGTCTCTGCCATGGCCTTGGAAAATCTGCAGGTGCATTGTCTTTCATGAGTAGTGAGAACATGAAGAAGTACCAGAGAACACTAATGTCTATTCCAAATGAAGTGAAAACTATTCTGTAATATTAAACATTAGAAAGTTGTCCAGGGCTAGTTCTTCAGCTGCTGTTAAGCAGTATGATAAACTGGTTCAGTTCGGTAAAGTAATGGAACCAGGATAATTTAAACAAGGTCAGTATTTAACAGGAATTAACTGTTTAACTTAACTACTTGACTTAGGAGGATTTAGTGCTAAAGAAAAGGCGTGTATGAATCCAGCCTTGGAGAAATATCCAGACAGTTCAAATGCCTGGCTAGATACTGAGCGTGAGAGTGGAAATGGTACATTGTTTCAGAATAATTACATGGAAGCCAGGATTTTTCCTTTCCTGGTACAAGCCTGTTAAAATTAGATTACATTGTGTTCCAGTGTTCAGACTTTGGAGTGTGTTCTGCAAGCTCTTCTTGGCCTGTTTGTCTGCTATGTAGGTGTTAATTTTGAAGTTGCTGTGGTGCAAAGGAAAGGTGACACACTGAATTAATGCAACAGCACTTTACCTAAGAAAATCAGGCTTGTACTTCAAATCTGATGTTGTTTTGGCAATGCGAGGCTAGTGCAGGTGCTTGTTTCCATCTCTCCCAGGAGACAGAGAGCAGTGCTGTAGAGCTGACACCAGCAGTTAGTGCATGTGCAGAAGAGATATGAGACTGCGGATGGACGGCTGCTCACAGGCATTGTCAAAGGGGACCGGACTGGAAACATTTCAGGCAGCACATCCTGTGCTTCCTCAGCACACTGAGAATTCACTTGTCTTCTCTACACCTGTCAAAACAACAACTATTGCATCCTCCACCCCAAAATATGCAGATGAATAAAGGCTGGGGGTGGGGAGGTTTTGCTGATTATTGACTCTAATGAAGGAGAGTGGGTGGTGATAGCACATAGCAGAAACCTAGAAGAAAGGCAGTATGATATAATTTCACCCTGGGAATCTATTGCCATGGCAACAAAGAACAGATTTTTTTTTTCTTTTTTTTTTATAGGGTTCAATACAAAAGTATCACAAAAGGAGAAATCACATTTTTGACAAAACCTTCCTCTTCCTTGCTTGTATTTTCTTCATTTGTATTTGTATTAATTTGTGCAGAATATTTGTAAATATGAAAAATAAATGTTTGTGGCCACTAATATTTCTCTTAAAAGAAATAAAGTATGGTTGTGTTAGCTTTATTGACTTGGTGTGAAGTGACAGCAAATTTCCTGTTTATGTTCTCAGTGTCCAGGCTATAGACCACTTACAGTTTACATTTCTTTAACAGCTATTGAAGTGTTTCTTGAGATTTAACAAGATGTGACTGAGGTCAGAATTTGGCCTGCACCATTTTCTATTCTATACAGATAAAAAATTAATGAAAATGATTACTTCTGGTTAAAGCTACTGAAGTAGGTTTTGATGGCCATTACAAGACACCCTGGCAGCAACAATTCTCTTTAGGAGCTGCAGCAGCTTGGGATATGAATAGGTGCTTAGGGAGCCGATTTTCTACACTTTCTCTGTGAGAAAGGTTAAAGCTTTGCAACAACATTAAATGAAGGAGCAGTTCTAATCGTGCCTCTTCAGGAAGAATTAAAGCCTTTTATCAGAATGCCAGATTAATATTGCATGGCTCTGTGCCAGCAATGCCTGCCAAAGCCCTGGGATCACCACTCTGTCTGTTGGAGACAAGCTGCTGACACAAGGAAGAGTGACCAGTTTTGGGTTTACTTCCCTCTTCAGGGTTTAAATGAGGATTGTGATCTACTAGCTAGATGAGCGAAGGATTAGCCTTACTGGAGATCTGCTCCCCTGTTTCCCCTTTGAGGCATCTTCATTTCACGACTTTAGGCTTTATCTCACCCTGTTCTCCTAATACCTGCACTATGGAAAAAAATTTGCTATCTTTGCTCAGAAACAATGTTAATTTCAATTGTGTATTCATGTTTATACTATTTTAGCCCTACACCAGGTGTAATTCTATTTTTTTATTATATTGTGTATTTTGAAATATCTGCAAGTTTTTGTATGATATTAAAATTATATTTTTCCACACTATTTTTCTGACACAGATCTCCCAAAAGAGGTATCTGCTGCTGTGAGATACCCTAAGCTCCATGAACAAAAAATCCCTGGGAGCACCAATAATATTGATAGTTAAAATACAAATTTAGTGAAGAAAGTCAGCACACCTATGGCAAGAGACATTGACTCAAACAGAGCAATTTCTTTGTATGACTAATTTGTATAAAACACAAACAAACCAGATCCAAACTGAAACAAGAACAGAGAAGAACAAATAAGAGCCAGGGACTCAATCTGACAGAAGACAAAGCTAATATATATTAGCTTTGATATAGGACCCTAAGGGGTTTTTCCCTCCAATATGATGATGAAACAAGGATGCTGTTCTGTTAAAAAACTAGGTTTAGAAGTACCTACCAAGCTGGGAGGTGCAGAAATTTAATTTACCACATTTTCATTATATTTAGCATGCATTTATAGCAGATTAGGTTGGCAGGCATTACTCACCTTTTGACCATTTCAAAAAGCTGTTGGGACCTGAGTAGCATAGAGGGACCTGTGGTTGTTGAGTATAGGAACCTGTGGTTGACATTGACCTTACTCATACAGCTCTGGAGCACACACTTCCTCATCTTTGTTGGCAAACAAGGCTGCAAACAAACCTTAGCATGTGTTAGGTGTCCTGAAATGAAAATCTCTGTCAAAGAAGGAAGTCCTCTTAGGGCATATTATGCAGTGTCAGCCTTTGTCCAGAAAAAAACATCTGCAAGGACCAGAAAATATCTGCTGAGATATTTTCTAAGCTCAATTTTCACTCTCTCTTCAAGTGTCTTGCCTATAAATTATGAATTTTCAATCAAAGTACTCTGTCTGGCAGACAAAGATTCTGCCACAGAATTACTGCTCACAGAAACTGCAATACTTGTATCTGGATGGAAAGGCACTGAATTACACGTCCATGACACTGAAGAAGTAAAACTTGGTCTCAGAGTTCTTGCTGCATAAAGAACAGGGACAACCTTATGTGCTTTTTGGCCTGGTATCTGCTTTTAATGTTTATGTGCTCTTGTTCTCACAACATCACTACCAGTTTTCCTGCTGGCAGGCCCTCTGGCAGGAAGCCCAGGCCCTCAGATGTGAGTGAGCCTTGGCACTGCTGCTAGTGTCAAGTGGAGTATCAGCTTCTTCTATCCCTTTGTGCTGCTAATGGAGCTTTAAATGAGCATGGCTTTCCTATGTGTTTATACAGAACTTCACATTGTTTTTTTCAGAGCTGTACTTGACTTTTTTTTTAAGCACTAACCACGAGCACCTAAATTCACCTGTGCTATTACTACACCCTAGCAATAATATATGGCAGGCACAAATCCACTCTTTTTCCTCTTCTAAGGCTGATAATAAAGAGACCTCAGTGAATACTGTGGAGTACTTTGAGGTTGCTGTTAGTTAAGCCTAAGTTATAATATTTTTTTGAAACAAAGTGTGTTTAGTATGAACTGATTTTTGTTGAATATCAAATGCTTAGAATTTATGCAGCAGAAACCTCCCACCTTGTATGCAACAGAACAGTAGCAATTTTACCTTCTATTAAACAATACAGATATATTCTGCCTTGTATCTGTGTAGGCTGCAGTAAGTGTGCATGTTTTTTCTATGTAAAATTCTTATTGAATTTAACAAAAAAGAAATCAGTAATATTCCATAGAAATTTAGTGCAGCTAATAGCTATGAATGGAGAATTACATCCCTGTTACAGCATTCTCTGGGTAGTTTTGACCATTCAATAGAAAGCTTGTCATTCCTCATTAAACTCCATAGAAAATTCCCCTAAATGCTGTTTTTTGAGCTATTGGGACTGGAAGTAGATGCTAAGCATTGCAAGCACTGTAATTTTACTGGACAATTAAAAGTTATTTTTTAGTCTGCCTTACATAGGTATCATTCTTCTGGGACCAAAAGACAATCCAAAATCTAAATTCCTTTATAGTGGGGCACCATAGCAGTGCCAGTGTAACAGGGGGAGAAAAGGTGGAATGTGTGGGATGTCATCACAGCTTTAGCCTGGTAGAAAGAAGATAAATAGGATGCTCATTCTTTAACTCCAAAACAACAACACAACCCCCACTATACTGTACAGCTACACTACTTCAGCATTGATTATTGTTTAGGGTTCAGCAAATGAACATATTTTTACGTAGGTTTTAATAAATACTGTGGTGTGAGAGCTGGAATTGTGTCTGCCTGTGGGCTGCAGGAAACCCTAATGTACATTCAGGGATTGCACTTCTCTGAATGACACTGAGCCTATGTGATTCTAGTATCATAGCAATATCCATGAGTGACAATCTTTTTTTCTGAGATTTGTTTATACAAAAAACACTGTCAGTATGAGTCCTGCCCTTCTACTCTTCACCACAGTAAAAAGAAGGACTGCAAAGCGGTCCTACCAGCTTCAGTGTGAGTCACGGGGGAGCTCTCTGTGGTGGGAACCAATTTGTGCTCGGTGCCTGTACAGATATTAGCGCACACTGAGCTTTAATCACAGAAAGGCTTGGCTGTGCAATGGCATAGAAAATAAAGAAATAACACTTATAACAATACTTTTCAAATGTACTTTCCTAAGAATAAGAAGGAATGTAGGGAGTTATTGTGCCTGAACAATGTAAAGCCCTATGGCTAGCCTTTTTCTTTGTGCTCACCAGGTCATGCTGTGCGCCGTGCTCAGGAGAACTCCAGAGAAGGAGTAGTGCTACTCCTGCAGCAGCTGAGAGTAAGCGATTTGCTTTGCCTATGCTCTTCTCAGGTTAGAGAACGGAACCTCAGGTCTACACACTCCTCACTTCTTCCCTCACAAATGCAATAGAATTAGTGAACAGCGACTTTGCTTTCAATCAGGCCTACCAAGAAAGCAAAGGGGTGAAATTGGTGCAGTGAGGCTTTTGTTATCCTCTGCTTTGGCAGGTAAACACATAGAAGATGGTGCTGGAACTTGCTCGTACATAGCAACACAGAAAGACAATGCTGACAGTGTAGAAGAATAACTTTAGCATGAGTCCTTGGTCTTACAACTTTTGGTTGAGCTACTGCTTCCATTTGGCCCTGAAACTTCTGTGCAAGAGGAAATGCTTTCATTAACAATTTCTCTATGAAATTATTATCTACCACAGTGTCAACTATTGCACAGAGAGGAGACAAAGCAGGAAAATACAAGGTAACCATAAATATCTATTTATTTCATTTTGTCTGTTGTCGTTGGTATTAGTTCATGCATTTGCTCAAAGTGTAAAATAACCAGTTGCCATGACTTAGGAATAGCACTCCTCAATTCAGTGTCCCCCACCAAGACTCTCCCAAATGAGACACCACATATTTGCTCACCCTACTTCCCCTTCCCCTTTTCTCTCTGGGGATGGAATTGAGAATTGGAGGCACAAAAATATGAAAATTGCAGGTGGAGATAGAAACAATTTATGGGAAACAGCAATGAGATAAGAAAATGAACAGCTACAGCAACAATATTAATAACAAAAGTGTACAAAGAGAGGCTGATATATATGGAAATTGCTCACCAAAGCCAGGAACATGGACAACAATGGTGAAAGGACTCTTGCCACACCCATGGCCATGCTTGCTGTCCTGACTGGAAAGGGCCACTACTTTCAGAAGAGTGAGAGTGCCTTTCCCTCTGCCCTGGCAATGATGTAAGATGGTATTTAATA
Organism: Melospiza melodia melodia; assembly: GCF_035770615.1. Classification (NCBI taxonomy): domain Eukaryota; kingdom Metazoa; phylum Chordata; class Aves; order Passeriformes; family Passerellidae; genus Melospiza; species Melospiza melodia. The sequence goes on along the minus strand of NC_086226.1, from coordinate 55,679,002 downwards.
ACATGGTCTTGGTCATGCCTGCTGTCACTGATCTGGACAGGAACCAGGATACCACTTCTTAAAGCCACTGCACTTAGATGAAATTGGCTGAAAAGGAAAAATGCACATTAAAATCTTCATGCTATGTAGAGGGCAACAAAAACATACTGACTTTGTGCAATAAAACAGAGGGAATATTACATCAAATACATTATAAATTTTCATAAAATGGAAGAGACTTTTAAATTTAAATTACTGATTCTGGCATATGGCAACATAGATACTACTGCAAAGAGAAAGCTAGTGCTAACTTAAGAGCTCAACTTTGCCAGACAAAGAGTGCTGTAGACACAAAAAAGTCTCAGGGTTCTTCATCCTCCAAATGAAAATTGGTTTGCTGGGAACATGAACATTTTTGATCCTAATTCAAAATGTGGCCTTTGACAATAAACTAATTTTGATACTGCAGACAGTTGAGCTAAACTACAAGGCTTCAGAAATTACAGTAAAGATGAAGATGAGGCATATAATATCATTGTAGGTGAAAAAAATAGTACTTCAGATCATAACTAAAGAACATGGAAAGAAATGTAAGTTCTTGTCAGTGTTACAAGAAAGAATCTCTATGCACTCTTGTGCAGAGATAGGTGGTGGTTCCACATGTGCATGCAGTAACCTCCAGAATTTCAGGAAGTTTGGGCTATGGGTAGCTAAAAATTAGTCCTGGCATTCTATAGTAAAGTCACATCCATACTTCACACTTTCATTTGTGTTGTTAACAGAGAGGTAAAAGAGGTGAGTGATGCTGTGCTTGTGCCTGAACCAAGTATTTCAGGGAAATACTAACATACTTTACTGCTGAGCAGTCCAGGTCAAAGCTCTAAATTTTTAGCAGTTCTTTCTCCCTTACCCCAATGTGAAAGTGGTAAGAGAAACAATTTTTTTTTTCACATGATTTATCTACATGGTATTATGTAGTATATATGCTGCATCATATATATGCTGTATCTTTATTAAATATTGTAGACAGCTCTGGCAAGTAAGCCACAGTTCCTTACAGTCTGAACTATCTATATTATTTCTCAACAAGGTAGGGCATCCTGAGGAAATGGTAGAGATTATGGAAGTCTTCCAGGGAGGAATGTGTGCCCTTGCTGATTCCCCTGGGATTTCTTCTTCCTGGAATTACAGGGAGGCTTCTATCTAGAAGAGCCTAACATTGTGTAACTCTCCTTTATTTTGAAATTTATTCATTTATTTCTATAGTAAGCTTGTTTTTATATCCATTTCACCCAGTTTACTCTCCTTTTATCTCTTCATCTGTCTTGCCTTCCTCTCCTGAACTTGGGTTGCTGTTTTTGGTTCTAGAGGCTCTTTCTGCCTTGAACACTTCCCAGCACCTGGGCTCTGTCTCAGTGCACTGTCTGATCCCACAGACCAGGGCCAGAGCTGCACCCTGGTACAGCCCTGTGCTTCCTTCCTGTGGCCTTGAACCATCAGTTATGAACTGCTCTTGTTCTATCAGTCTGGGACCAGGGAACTTTGAGCCTTGGCCTGGGATCCTCTTCCTCTTTCAGTGATTCTAGAAATTAGAAAGAACACTGTCAGCATCTGTCTGAATTTTCTGTGAAAATCCTAGTAAAAAGGATGTTGACACCTTTCCTATTTTAATTCTACTTTGCAGTCATTATTTCTCAAAGACAATAACGAATTCCTGGCCTCTGATTTCCTCTGTTAACAGGGCTCATTAGTGGGACCTTGCAGTGCTTGGCAGCACCAGACACCAGACCTTGTTTCTTCCTGACATTAATCAATCACTGAGTGGTAGTTTGTTTACATCTCATGAAAACCTATTTGCCTTATATGATGCTGCTGTCCTTGATCACAAAATGAGGGACCACTGTAGCACCTGGCTCTTTATGACTCTAAAGGGAAACATAGGAGCAATGCCACTGACAGATAAATGGAAAAGAGACAAACAGGTGCTTGAAATGATGATGGGATGATGGAAAAAAGTGTTGCCTCTTGAATAAAGTAGATAGTATCAAGGAAGTTGGTAACAAAAGCAAATCCATCAAATGAAGCAGATTTCCACAGCAGTTATATATGTTTTGAGAGCAAAAGATCTTTCGGGCAATCTCTTGCCTCAGATATAGTTGTAAAGGACACAAAGAGCAACCTCAGTTAAACATTTGCAGATTAGTCAAAACATTGAACCATTGGGGTTTTCATGCAATTGTTCATATAACAATGAAGTTGGCACCTCCAACACAAGAGAAAAGATCAATGGCTAACACCAGGAGCTTGACCTAAGAGATTACTTCTGCTGTTTCTACAAAATGTTCCCAGTTTGCAGACCATAAGAGAGAGAAGGCCTTCCCCCACAGTTTCTGGATAAAAGAACAAGATAACAGAAGTCATACCCATGGTTTCCAGGATTTACCTCTCGACTACTTTAGCCACTGAGATTCCCAGCAAAGACCCCTATACTAGTCTTAAAAGGCCCCAGTGGACCTTCCTTATGGAAAGGAGGACAGTAACATCTGTTTCCAATTTTCCCTATTCTCAACTGCTGTGAGCGGCTGCTAGTGGATAGAGTAGCTATTGCCTGCAAAAACAGAAATACTCTTATTTCAACACTTATGAAAAGAGCTGAAAAGTTATGCCTCATCAAAACAGGTGTCTTACTTTCATTCATTAGGTAGGGAGAAGGAGTAGAAAGGATGAGAGGGAAAGGTCTTCCTTGTCCAGAATGAGACTGTGTTTGTGAATTGCTCCAGAACTAAGAGCTCATGAGGTCTGTCTGTTTGAGAAAGTTTGCTGATAATAGACCCCTGACACCTGTTTGCAGCTGTGTGAATCAACAGAATCATCACACAGATGACTTAGGGTAACCACAAAAAACCTGCAGCTGAAATGCAGAGAATAAGTTTATTCCATGACCTCTCTAACTGGAGGGTCCTGAAACAAGGCTGGGCAGCAGTGACACGAGTGAGGGCACAGGCACCATCAGGCTCAGTCCAATCCTGGCAGCGGCAGGGCTGCTGCTGTGCCCATTTCTCCAGGGCCTGAGCACGCGGAGTTTAGCACCGTGCAGTGGCCTCCCTGTGCTTTTTATGGTCTCTGCTTTGATCTTTCTCCCAACAGGGAGCTGAAGCATGCCTGGGATAGGGCCTGCAAGTCTCTGTAAACATCTATGTTATCTCTACACAGAAATTCTACTTCTCCAAACAGATAGGGATAAACAGCAGTAGGTTTAACATGTGGTTTAACACTGATATTCTCCAGGCCTTGGCATTCCCAGCTGTAAGATCACTCAAGTGAATCCACCATCTTCCTTGCCATTCTTCCCCTTTTAACCCTTTACTTCCAAGAGCAGGGCTTTAGGAAGACAGCGCCTCTCCTTGTAGTAAGGCTTGAATCTTTTCATAATTTGATTCTGGGTACTTAGAAGTTACAGGGAGTGACCACTACAGGTAGCTCAGTTATACAGTTTAGATCCTTCAGCCCAACACACAACTTCATCTCCCTTCAGTCTGCTTCATTCTCCCTTAAGCTAGACTACATTTTCTATATCGCATTTTCATCTACTTTCTGTGCAGTTCAGATTGTGAGATGGAGTCCACTTCCAAATGAGGTAGGTTATGTCAGGTTCTATAATTCTCTCCCAACAGGAGAAAAGATTGCTCACTGAGGAAGCTGCTAAAGTTGCCTTTGATTAGTACCTTTGCCTTTTAGTGGTGAGTCACCCCGCTCTTTCCTCCTGTGAAAGCTAATCTTAGTTGTTGTTTTGGGACAAATACTTTACAACTGCAAAGTTATTCACCAGCAGTGAACTCAATGCTTTCTATTTACAGCAAATTTCTACACTCTGCTGTCTTGTGATAGATTTGAACTTAACAGAATCTCAGAGGATGGTACGCCCTTCTGCACTGAAAAAGATCAAGAAAAAAACTGTGTGATACAGGAAGCAGAAAAGTGGTAAAGGACAATGGAATACTCTTCCATGGAGATGCTTTGAAACATACGTTTGTTTCTGAGGAGGTGAAAAGGAAGCCGAAGTAATAAAAAACAATGGGCCATTCATTAGCCCCTCACTATCCAAACTCAAGAAATCCTATGTTCCAGATTAGTAGAACATCTCTTAATACACAGCAAAACATCATCATGATGGAGAAGGTGAATCCATCTAAGAAAGGTAAGGCCTTGAAAAAAATGCTGTCATGGTCAATAATTAAGTTGTATGACTGTGTAAACACAGATAACTCTGTATGCCAAAAATGTTTGTCTTCCTGCTGGGGAAATTATCAGTGATCAGAAAGTGCCTCCACCTCTGTTACAGGGAAGTGTAAGATCTGTTTAAATGTGTGTAATGGAAAAGACTGAGAACTAAAAAACAATTGGCTGTCCAGGCTGTAGTGACAGTGGAATCTATCAACTTAATATAGAGGTTTGTTAACCTTCTGTGTGTCCCAGAATGGGCAAGGTTGGGGGGGACCATAATGGGCCATCTGGTCCAACCTCCCTGCTCAAGCATGTTCATTCCAGAGCACATGGCACAGAATTGTGTCTGGCCAGTTCTTGAATATGTCCCGTGAGGTAGATTTCACAACTTCACTGGACAATCTGTTCCAGTGCTTGTTCACCTGCACAGTAAAGAATTTCTTCCTCATGTCCAGCTGGAACTTCCTGTTCATCAGTTTGTGCTCACTGCCTCTTGTGCTATTGCTCGGCACAACCAAGCAGAGCCTGGATCCATGCCCTTGAACCACCCACTTCAGATACTCACAGACATTGATGAGGTCCCCTCTCAGTCATCACTTCTTGAGCTGGAATAGCTCCCTCAGCCTTTCCTTAGAATAGTGATGCTCCAGTCCCATAATTATCTTTGTGTTCTTCCGCTGGACTCTCTCCAGCACCTTCATGTGTAGAATCATATACGTATGATATATGTATATATCATATAAATATCTACTATATCTTCATATAGTAGAATCATGAATGGATTTGGTTGAAAGGGACCTTAAAGATCATATATTTTCAACTCCTGACACTGGCAGGGACATCTCCCACTAGACCAGGTTGCTAAAAGCTGCATCCAATCTGGCCTTCAGCATTTCCAGGGATTCATTGCTAGATGCTACTGTGTTTCAAGCATGAGTTATTTATATGTTTTTCCAGGTTAAGTGCACTAAAGTGGGAATGCAGTCTGAAGATCTAACAGCAGGGAAGGGAGACATCTGCAACTAATGTATTTGTGCACGGAACTGGCATCCAGGCTAACAAAGGATTGTCAGTGCTGGCTTGGGGCACTTCATCCCCATCCTGCCATGGGACTATCATGAGTTGGTTTGACTTCCAAGAAACTATACTTCTGATATGGCTTGATGAGATTGTGTAATATCTTTATATTGATGGTTGCTTCTCCAGAAAGCCTCATCCTGCTCTCATTTGTTGCTTTTGAGGCAATCCTAGCATTACAGTATCAGTTGTTTACATGGTCCAGGACAACAGCTTGTAAAAGAAAATATTTATCACGTTCTCTCTTCACCATTACCTATTGACACAAGATGGAATCCTGCAGTTGTTTTGCCTTTAAAACAAAAAGAGAGAGAATTGTAGCAATGGGAAAGGCACAACCTGGCCTTGAAACTTGCTCACGCTGCCTTAAGACATTTTGCTTTCTGAATCTGAGGATCTCTTACTCTTCTTCATCACTGTACACTATCCTTGTGGAGATTACTTGCAAGGAAACAAATTTATAAAAGAATAAAACCCATGTCTAGCACCACTTCTAGGTGGACCCATGTAGTCTACCTAAGTAGGTGAGAAATAAGGAGAGGAGCCATGTCAATGAGCTCATTCAGTTCTCCACTGACAAATGTGAGATTTTGAGAGAGAAAGTTTTGGTGGTAGGCAAATGTCTAAAAATTGCTTATTCTTACTTCCCTCTAAACTTCCCATCAAATATCATTTACCCCTTACCAAATAATGTTTACTTCTCTTTAGAACTATTCTGCACTTTTGGGTTCCAGATTTCTGTTCCAATGCATTTCAGGTGCCTAACTCTAACAATTGGAAATGGGAGTCTGAAGAGATCTGAGTATTGGGCCACAAAGTTAAGTGTATATTCCTAAGTTTAGATTTTTCCAAAACATGAAACCAAAAACCAGACAAATTGTAGAATGCAGGATCTAGCAGCTCTTTCCCTTTTTTCTTTTTCTTTTCTTTAGTTTTTTTTTTTTTTTAGTACGCTACAGTCAGTTCTGGAAGCAGTGCACATGTGCTTTCACGCATATGTAGCTTTTGGATGGACAAGTCCTGATTCTGCAGTTTGCCCAGGATATAAGGAATTAAGGAATCAAGGTAAAACATTGGTGCTCTCAGGCAAATTGTTCACAAGTTTGTTTTAGTGTCTAGATGCAGAAAAATGACAACTTCATGTCTGCAAGAGTTAAATACTATCAGGCAGAAATTCAAAGGAAATTTTCTACAATTCAAGGCAGTTTGCAGTATTTGCTGCCAGCACAGAATGTTCAGGTTTGGATGTTAACTAAAGGATTAAAAAATACAAGCTCTGTAAAACTGGTCATTAACTGGTGAAGACAACTAAATGTTTACAGTGGAAGGCAAAAAACATGCACTTACTTTCTACATCACTCCCTCTGTACCTTCACTCTCCTTGACCACTTATTTCCTATCCCCAGGGCATTTCACTACAACTGTACCCTGGCCTTTACAAACTGCCCTTCTTAACTAGCATTTGGTGCCTTTAATAGATGTTCCAAGTCATCCTGGTTTGCAACAGCTCTGTAATATATGCAAAAGAGGAAAAACAGGATCGGAGCCACATGTTTGTGTTTGCTTGTAGCCTAGGGAGAAATTCGAACTTACATTTGCAGGAGGAACAGGCATTATCTTCTTTATTTTTACAATTCACAGTATGTTTCAAAAATTGTTATGGCTTAAGGCCTGTTGTTGAATTTGTGCTTCTTTTGATAAGAAAAAACCCACCCCACTGTGCTTATGCGGGTTTGAAAGAACATGAAACATAGTGCCAAATGCAGTTCTTTTATGCAGGCAGGCAAAAATGCACTGCTCACTTACTGTTTTCTAAGATCTTTTGACAAATTGAGGCATGCCTTTTATGAAAAACTGTTCCCTGTTTCTGAAAGAACTCTGCATGAGTTCTTGCTTAGTAGCTCAGGACAAAAAGTAGGGTGGAACAAGACTTGCATTTTGCAAATTATTATGCATTTGATCATCTACAGTTAATGTTGGTCTTAAGAGCAGCAGTGCTAGGCCAGTGAATTCTCCAGTGAAAAGTCTGGCCTGTGTATATCCTCACAAAAAAGCACTCCTGAGTGTCTCAGGAAGGAAGGGATGGGAGTTTCTACCTCAACAGCAAGGCTGCTGCTGTGCCCTCCAGTCAGCTGTGTGGTAAGGAAGCATTTGCTATTCCAAAAATGCCCAAGAAGGAAAGCACAGCATTGTAGCTAATGCTCCTCTTCCTCACAGGTCCTGCCAGTGTCAAGAGAGAAAATCTTTCCCAAGTCCAATTCTGACAGTGGTTTACAGGCTATCTGAGAGGGTGTCAGAAAGCTACAAGTCTTTCAGCAAGTGATCTCTGCTGGGCAAGGTAATTATGGATTCCACTGTAAATGTAACATGCAGATCAAAGTATACCTGGATAGCACAGTGCACAGACAAACTGTGTGGAACAAGTCCCAGACATTCCTGAATGAGGATTTATCTTGGAGATTGAGAGTTATTATTTTCTTCTCTGACTTGCTGTGCAGAATTGTGAGAAGATAATGGTAACACTGTTCAGCTGCTCTTAAAAAAATACTTGAATGTAAGTCCAAAACACTTCCTACAGTACTATTGATGCAAAGGTCAGAAAACAGTCATTTGACTATTATGAATAGACAACTATTGTGTGACTATTTAATCTATAATTTCATTCTAAATATTTATTTCCAAAAATCTAAGTCAAGGGTCTACAAATGTGACAGAATTAATTCAAAATGAAACAGGATTCGATTCAGGTGATTTTAGTCATACTTTTATACACTGAAAATAAATTGATACAATATTCTGCATACTGTCAGGATAAAATGTAGAATGATGTAACCATCTAGACAGTTATTATCAGTTGCTATTATGTGCTTACTTGGACTCTTCCTAAGTGTCATTTACAAGGAGGTAAATTTTCAAATACTGTATTTCTATGAATTTCATTATATAAATATTTAATTAGAAGAAAATGCATACGTAATATAAGCCTTAACACTTTTCCTAACTGGAAGTCAGAGCAAGCAAATCGAAAGGAAACACAAGGACAAAGACAGATTGATCCCTACTAAGTAGTGGATTATTGCCTTATAACTGCTACATTTAGTAAATATAGCATTTCATTAATAAGTCTAATGTAAAGCTGGAAGACTCATGTATGCTGATTTATTTTATATTCTTTGAATTCAGAAAGTTCTTTCATTAGTAAGATTCTAAGATTTGATTCAGAGCTCACTGGACACTGAGGTTCTGCTTTTATAAAAACAGTGCTCTGATCTGTATGCATTAAAAAATGAGGATTCAAAAAACTGTGGGGTGTGCAATACTCCTAATCCCGTTCTTTTAAGTACTCTGTCAATTCAGGAAGAGTTATTTCTATCCAGACCTACTGTACTTTTTGACTTACTCTGCCTCCTTCTCTCCACTCACAATATACAGTTCTTGCTACTTGAATGGAAGGAGCCCTTTGATCCCTATTTGTCATGTCAGCATTGTCTGTTTGTTGAATGAAAGAAAACTACGTGAAGCATCAACCCTCAGCTCATTCTCTTTTGGGGTCCAAAGAGGTCTGTGCAATCATCAGCCTTAAGGCATCTCTTTGAGAAAGACTCCAGGCAGCTTTATACTCTTCTTCATTTCCAGGCCTCTCTCCTGCAGATGGAAGTTAGCCATCTCCCCACCAATCAGTGTGGATCTGATAAATCCTAAGGTACCAACTGTGCAACTCTGTCTCTGTATGTAACTCTGCTCTTAAAAACAGCAGGATTATCAATTCATGTCAGAGAAAATGCTTTGAATCCTATTATTGTTCATTGACATGCATTACTCCAACTCTCTTCAAAAGTGCTTGCTCTGGAGCATGAATATTCACTCATTGTGCCAAGCTTGTTTCTAAAACTAAAGCACACTGAGGCTGTGTAAATTTACAATTAAACAATTTATATTTTGACTTATTGTTTAATCCTTTTTTTCTATATAAATATTTCAGAAGGAATAAGTTACTCAGACAAATGCTGTTTCTATGTTGTGCATTCCATGTTGATAGTCAACACTCCTATGAAATAAAGTAAATGCTTTAATTCTGGTCCTTTAATTGTCACACTTTAAACAGAATAGTACTGTGTGAGAGCTAGTATTTAGCATACTTATTTATTTCTGTTTTTTGGAAAAGATGAGTTGCACATAAATACAGAAATACAGAAAAACACAAGCTACAGTTTTTTAAAATTTGTTAGTAGGGGCATTTTACATAGGTTCAAGTATTGTTTGCTGAGACTTTTCAGCACAATTTGATAGCAAAAAGTAAATATTTGAGAGGAAATAGACGTTTTTTTCTGTTTGGGTAAACTCTCTTTTCATCAAGAGTGAAGCTAGTAGCATTTTTAACTATAGAATATGGGTATTTGTTGATCTCTAAGTCCATACAGTGCAGCTGCTCTGAGGAAAGACTGTCTCCTTCAATCAAAATGGTGGTGAATTTCCTATACTATTGTTTTTTTCAGTAAAGTGATAGTACATTTGGATTAATTTAGAGTTGTTTCTATTTCCTTATTGTCACGGACCTTCAGCTTTAAAGTAGACAAGATATGGTATTTTCTGCCTCCCGGAAACAACAGTACCATCATCAAAAGGATGATCAGCTTCTTTTAAGATACACAATTAATGCACACAGAGACGTTTTTCTTACTCTGGCAGTAGGTCAAGAGGCAGGTTTTCTCTCTATGCAAGCTCAAGATGAGAAGTACATCAGCAACTATGCAGACAGCATCGGTTCAGCATGAATGCTGACAAATGTAACATGTTATTGCACAAGACAGAACCAGCACTCCTGCCTTTGCAATCCTTCTCTTCCAAGAATGCTTGCTGTATTGGTCACTGTCCCATGTCTTGCTTCCTCAGTCATTACCCTGCAGCCTGCCGAGTAATCAGGCAGAGGATATTGAGTAATGTAGTCTTTTACTAGCCTTCCTTGCCTTTAAGAGAGAAGACGGTGACCATAGTAACCACCATAATGGGAACAAGTGTTTGTGGCAATAAGAATGTAGAGAAACACTTCCTTTCCATATCTCATCTTATAATGGACTATCTGTTTTGTCATGCAAGATGCTGGAAAATTTTATTTTCACCCAGAATACCGAGTTAAAAAAAAAAAAAAAAAGACTGGAAAATTGTAAGTAAATGTGATGTGATTACAAAAACAAAGTTGCCTTGCAATGATGCCTACTCAATCTCACATGCTAATATCAAAAGAGAAGAATATCCCTTGCTTCCTCACATGCTTTATAATTAGTCATGAAAGAGATACTGAAGTTCTATCTATTCCTACAGATACATCAGGATTAGTAACTGTTCCACTATTTCAAGCACTGGCTACAAAGAAAATGGAGACTTCTGTTTTACAAGGAGTCACACAGAACAGGCAAGGCATAATATGTACAAGTTACTCCTGGGGAGGTTTTAACATATGACACGCATTTAACACATGAGAAGAGTCAGCCATTGGCATAATCGCTCCAGGGAAGTGTTGGATTTCCCAACACTGAACAGTTTTCAGTGGGGCAAGTTGCTGTGCTATCTTGTCTAGACTGTGCATTGGCCAAAATTTGGACCTTGATGTCCCCTCCAAATCTGATATCCTATGATTTCATGATCTAAATAGGAAAATTCCATCATCCTATGCATCTGAATTCTCCTATAAAATTCTTGACTTTTCACTTGCATCCAAAGAAGCACTTAGTTATGGCTTGCTGATGAACATTTTCATTGAAGTATATCATTAAATAAAAGGTACTGTGCTACAAATTAATTCTGTTATGCAGTGCCCAGCCTCTAGAGTAGCCAGGAAGCAGTCCCACATGAATCAAAGTCCGGAACACTGGCTCTAAAAACTGGCCTGATTGCTTTGCCTCTGCAAGGTTGTATTCTGAAGCCAGACCTTGGTAACACATGGGAGGAGAAGTTTACTAACACTTTACTAATATTGACAGAGACTGTTGACACCAGAAAGAAACCCCCAACAAAATAACTAGCAGGTAACAATACTCTTTTAAAAACATAAAAGGATTAAACAAGTTTGCAACATCTTAGACCCTCCAGCCTTTTTCTTGAAGGTCAGAAAGCCAAAATTACAAAGACACAACGCTAGAATACAAGCCAGGAAAAAAAAAAAAAAAGTTTGTGCATGTATTAGGGAGTGGGGGAGTATCACAGAGAAGCCACAACCTGCTTCCACCTCCCATGGGAAGCCATGGGAAAGCCAATGCAGAAATCCGAGCAGACTGTATATGGATGTCCAGCTTCCAATGAGACATGCTGGAAACACTGGCAGACAAAACAGCTTTTGCAATATACTTCTCAAGCTGGTTAAAAGTTCTTGGCTAGGTGGGTGCCCTTGCATGGATCACTGATAGCACACTAGGTTCTGTTCCCATCCACCCAGCTCACAAAGCAGGGATTAAGTAAAGAAATTTAAGTAAAATTAACCTTGGTAATTAAAGCCTGATCTGTGTTTTTGTTTTTATTCTGGAAGACTAGATGAGGATAGCTCTTGTTTTTTAATCTTGTCTTGTTTTTTAATTTAGAAACTGTTGTACACTGGCATGGGTAACTGCAAACTGCTGTCGGAGACATTTAGTTTTGCAAAGCACAGAAGATGCACAAAAAACAATGACAGAAGGTGAATCACATTGTCAACCATCACGCGGAACTTCTGAGGATGGTAGGATTTTTGCCCTAATGATATCACGAGCAGCAGGCCTTATGGAAATGTGCCATTTCAAAAGGTGTGTGATACAGACCAAAGTGACCATACAGACCAAAGAGGCTTTTGGTTGGCACCATCCCAAGAGTTGTAGGAGTTCTCTGACCACCCTAACACAGCATGCCCTGAGATGAGAAAACCTTGTAAACCTTTGCCATAAGACTTAAGTAGAAACCATGGCAACAGTTAATGTGGCTGTGCCTTATCAACATGTAACTTTTTATTCCGCCAGAGTTTTAACTTTTCCAAGTCTAGAGTGACCAGCTGGCATAGGCACACATTTCCTCATCTCTTGGCTAGGTATGTTGGCTGAATTGCTTAAAAAATTACTTATGGAGTTACAAGTTCCTCTTTTACCTGGATTTTTCTCCCTAATACTCTACAAGGATTTTTTTTTCTACATATAATGCAATCACAACCTACCATTCATATTGTAATTCATTATTTATTAGGCCTATGCAAGGACTAAGATGGTCACTGGGTGAGTGATTTCTTCCTTAAAGATCTACCAATCTCATACATACCCTAGCATTTTATTAATTGCTAAAAACCACAGGCAAATGGGGGAAAAAAGCCCCAGCACTGTGTGTGCTTTGCCTTCAAAAGATATTATCATAAAAACCAAATTCTTTGTGCATATCAATAAAAAAATGTTATCAGGGCAGATCTGCTATGGAAAAAACCCTGCTAGACAGAAAGCAATTCAGAAGACTAAGGTTATGTAAGTTCAAAAAAGGTCTAATGCTAAAGAGAGATGAAAGCCATACAAATAATTTGCTTTCATTACAAGTGCATCTGCTGTACATGGTACAAATTACCCTCACTGCTGAAAATGTAGCTTAAGCATGAAGGCATATCCATAGAGATTAAAGGATACAGCACTGCTTTCTGCTTGTACTGTCCCTGTTCTATTTTTGCACTTCATAAACAACTTTCTCATAAAATAGCTATGATTTTACAAGGCTTCATTCTGCAGGGCTCACCATCTCTCCTCCAGATTTGCACTACAACAATAGGAACCAGGTTAGACAAAACCTCGTGGAAAAAAATCCTTTCAAGAGCTACCTCCTTGCTGACAAGCAAACCTTGATACCAAGCCATGAAATTTGCACAGATACTTGTGTAAAATAGCAAACACTGCCTATCAGACCTAGGTACATATGCAGTATCTTCCCAAACTAAGGCTTTACTCTCAGACCTTGGAGCCTTAACCCACAGTCTTTTGCCTTGCTTTAAACAAGTGCTCCAATATAGTGTATGTTCCTCTTTCTCCATTTCTGTATTTCCAGTTCAATGTCCTGTACTTCTGAAGGTAGAGCCGTCACACATTCTGACCTCCCTTCAGAGCCTTGCCTTTTTTGATTGATAAGGCTCCTTTTACCTCACACAAATACAATCTAATTTCTTGAAAGCTGCAGATAGATAAAAATACTAGTGGCCTTGACCACAATCACCCTGGTACTTGCAGGGTCACATCGTCTTTCCTGTACTATGGATAATGCAAATGCAGTAGATCAATAGGGCAGCTTGGCTACTTGGGGCAACAGAGAACTGCAACACACTGTCATGCAGCCATGTATGAAAAGTCTACCAGGAGCTGTGGCACATGGCTCCACTAGAAACTGCTGGGCCAGAGCTCCTTATGCAGCTGTTCCTCTCCAGTCATGTGTTGTATCTGGTAAGACAGGATCCATGTATGAGAAGAGCCCAAGTTAAAAAGAGAAAGCTGTAGAGAACCTAGTAAAAGAGCAATATTGCAAACATTCACCATTGCAAACATTCAACTATGCATGCAGTTAAAACAAGGCATTCCTTAACATTATTCTGTTGCTATGTCTTCCACCTTTGCTAGGGCTTTGGTTAGACAAGCCCTAGCAAAGGTGGAAAACACAGCAACAGAATAATGTTAAGGAATGCCTTATTTTAACTGCATGCATAGTTTCTTTAAGCATCAACATGATTCTAAATCTTGGATTCTCTTTCTCAGAGTTTCTCAGAGTTTTATTGGGCCTATTTAGCATAATCCTTGCAAGGGACTCTGGAATAGATCCCAAAACCATTGAAAAATGCTTTGAATTTATTTTCTGAAACAAATCTTCATATGACTGCTTCATGTGGAGAATGACGCCTGTTTTAAATATAATGGAATATACCAGATGCTATGGTATGTTATTGAAATTTACATTGTCAGAAGTTTCTAGTGTGTTGGTCAGAGTAACATACAAAAGCTTCTATTTATACTTTAAAGCCATTCTTTCATCAGTATCTTAATCACCTCCTACTTTTACTCAGGGAATGTATTTTGAGGAGTATGTAGGAGAACAGCAATATTATTTGAAGGGGAAAATATGAAAGAAACCTACAGGTTTCTGACAGCTTGGTCAGAAATGAAAGGGAAGCACGGAGAACAATGCCAACGAAGGAAGGCCACTGCTAAAAAAGCCATTTCTATTATGCCATGGATGAAGACTTATTTCCCACAGAAATGTGTTGTTTCCTGGCATTTATCACAGTCTCTTAGTTAATATTTGAGATGAAATCAACTCCTGTTCATTCTTGAATGATACAGGTACAGACAATCTCCCCTCTCAGCACCAACACTGACAAAAAAAAAATCTTGCTCTTATGTGGTGGTCTATCCTGGAGAGGACAGACTGTGAAACAGCCACACCACAGGTAACAGTATTGGACCATGGACACTGGGATGCCAGGATAGATAATATCCACTCAGGTTATGGTGAGAGGTGGGTGAGAAGAAAAGAATGATGGGAATAGTTTTCTAAATTAAGTTATTCCTTATGAGGTTATGTTCTGAACCCTGCCCTCTGATTGGTTCCATATGTAATGTTTCTATTTCTCTTTGTTCATTGGTTCCCTGCCCTGACTTAATGGCTATATAAGGTTATGTTTGCTTTATTTTGTTGTCTTCTGGAGTAGCTCTACATAGTGTACAGCTTATGTTTTGTTTGCACCCTTTTATTTTCCTTTATTAAACTTTGATTTTCAGGCGCTTCAGTCATTCCCATCCCTATTTATTTATTGCCACTCTCCTGGCTGATCTGGTCCCAAGGTTTCACGCCATGAACTCTCTGAGTGTTGTCACTCTGTTGCTCCGAGAGCATGTTTGGTCAGTAATACAAATGAAAATTAAGAAAGAACAGTCAGATAGTAATAGCTCCTGGAGAGAAAACCACATGAAAGCTAGGCACCTGGGTAAAAATACTGCCAGATACTGTTCTTGCAGCACAGCACCAGAAATAAACGCTAACAAAACATGATAAGTAATAAATTCATGTGGGTTTCTTTGTTTTGCTAATTCAGAAAGCTTTGAAAGGTCAGTACAATGTGTTGGAATCTATAAAATTAGAGGGTTTTGAGAAAGCTTCTAGATGACTGGGTTTCATCATAATTTGTGAGTGTGGTTTTTCTAGATCTTTGTAAAGCCTTAGATACTGTCACTTACAGCATGTTCTGGACAAGTTATCTAGCTGTGAAATGATCAGGTTCACTGGGTGCTGGATAAAAAACCAGCTGAATGTCAGAACTTCAGGGGTTTTAGTTTGTGGGGCTACATCTGCCCGGTGAGCAATCACCAGTGGTATTCCTCAGGAATTCACTGTAGGACCAGTTCTGGTCAACAACTTTATCCATGATCTGGATGCAGGACTTGAAAGCACCATTAGCAAGTGTGCCAATCATACCAAACTGAGAGGTGCTGCTGACTCTCTCAAGGCACAAGAGCCTTGCAGAGGGATCTGAAATAGATTGGAGCATTGAGTAATTATCAGTGGCATGAAATTAAACAAGAACAAATCCAGATTCTGCCCCTGGCATGCAGTAAGGCTGGGCACGAGTATAAGCTGGGAGAGGAGTGTGTGTGGAGCAGCCTGCCAAAGGGCTCTGGGGGTGCTGGTGGGCAGCAGCTCAGGGTGAGCCAGCAGCGTGTGCCCGGGCAGCCAGGAGGGCAAACCCCATCCCGGGGGGCAGCAGACACAGCATCACCAGCTGGGATTGGGATCATCCTGCTGGATTCAGCCCTGCTGCCCTCACCCTGAGTCCTGTGTGCAGGGCTGGGCCCCACGCTCTGAGAAGGGTGGGAAGGAGGTCCTGGAATGGTCCAGAGGAGGACAACAGAGCTGGTGGAAGGCTGGAAGGCACATGCTGTGAGGAGGGGCTGCGGGCTCTGGGTCTGTCTGGGCTGGAGAGAAGGAGGCTCAGGGGTGACCTCATTGCTCTGTACAGCTCCCTGGGCAGGGGACATGGAGAGGGAATGCTGCTGAGTTCCTGGCATCCAGCAACATGGAACAGGAATGGCTCAAAGTTGCATCAGGGGAGGTTCAGACTGGATATCAGGAAACATTTCTTTAGTACGAGGGTGGTCAAACACTTGAACACACTTCCTTAGGAGGTAACTGATATGCCAAAGCTGGCAGAGTTTATGAGGCATTTGCACAAGGCTCTTCATAACTTGCTTTTATACAGCCCTGAATTGGTCAGTAGTGGGTCTAGATGATTGTATTATGTCCATTCCAACGGAAATGTTCTATTCTATTCTATTCTATTCTATTCTATTCTATTCTATTCTATTCTATTCTATTCTATTCTATTCTATTCTATTCTATTCTATTCTATTCTATTCTATTCTATTCTATTCTCAGTATTTTAGTCTTGCAGATTTAGGGACTATTTCTAAGGATCTGAAAAGGTGAGGGAAATATGTCCACTGCCAAAGGGCTGGAATTTAGTACACAGGACCCCATATACCCATCTGAAATCTTCTACATGTTCACAAGATTATAATTTAATATATCAATATTGTACAAGATTGCCTTGAGTTTTTTTTTTAATAGGAAAAATATCCATTCTTGCTCTTTAAAGCCAAGCAGCTCCTACCCTGGGGAAATGTTTTGAAAAGCTCTCATTGCCATTTTTGTGACATCCAGTCTGACTATAAAGGTTAGAAATGGAAAGATTAGTAGGTGTTGCTCCTTTTTTTCACTTAGTCTTTTAGCTTACATTTCAAAAAAAGTAAAAGAAAATAAAATGAACACTATATTATATCCAACATCTTACGCTGCAACCACTCTATATAGTATATCTGCATATAGAGTGGGACCTGAATGAAAAAGCTGCCCCAGCAAGGCTGGGGCAGAAGTGTCTGAGCATTGGCATGAGTTGTCTGCCACCAGCTAGTCCTTTCCAAAGCAATATTTTCACATGCCTTGGAATAGCCACAGGATATGAACTTCTCTAAAGGGGCCCCACAGATGAAAATAAACTACTCCAGAGTGCAAAAAAGCTCAGTAATAAGAATTTAAGGCAAATTGTTATCAATGCCAGACAATGGTCCCTGGCCAAGTAGGCTTGGTTTGACAAAGTAAACCCAGCTGTTAAAACAGCTACCAAAATGGTGGACTGCTCTTTCCAGAGTTGTCCCATTTAATCTTGATGCCCAGATCCAAGCAACAGCTTTCCACAAGTCCTTCAACAGGATCTCAGCAACAGACTTTAGTTGCAGAATGCTAGCCGACAAAAGGTAACAGAACAGCTGAATCTGTTCTCTAGTGTCACACAGAAGTTTGCTTTTTATATTCCAGACTGGCTAGCCAACAGCCTTGGGGAAAGTCACTGCAAATTTCCTGAATTTATATTATATTTCCACTGAAATATAATATAAAGGCAGTTCTGTTTATCCTCTGCATTTCACAGAGTACAGGAAAGGCTAAATGAAGATCTCTATGCGCTGATTATTAAGGATTACAATCGAAGGTGAAGAGCATTTTAAATGTATAGCTGCTATTGTTCCACTTTTAAAAAGAGAGCTCTTTTTTTTAAATTTGCAAAATACAGGTTAAAATGCTTGTCAGCTCAGAATACACACAAGAATGATATAGGAATTGTGGGGTGGTCATATCTTAGCTTTTTAAGCTAGAATTAAAGCAAATCACGGACAGTTTTCCAGAGTCATATGGTGCATTAAGTACAAAATTCTTAGGTTTCCAATATATAATCTGTAGAATTCTTGCATGAGCATCTCCAGTCTTGATAAACTTGATACATCAACAATTGGACATACTAGAAACTGGAGACCAAAGAACTCAGCCAGTAATTAAAATGTTCTGCTCAGATTCTACACATTCTGGAATAACAAATGATACAAGTAATTATTTGTCTCTGAAAATTGCAACATTTATGAAGTGTAGTGTGCTATTATGGTCCAGAGCTTGGTTTTGTTTATTTTTTATTGAAGGTTTTTTAAATAGCCAAAAGGCAGTAAGATAATGAAAATTGAAATGTCATGACAACACATCTTTGCCATTGGCAACAGCAGCCGGTGATACACAAATAATTTTCAAGTCACAGAGTACCAGAGGGGCACATTTCTATTATGTCAATCTTTCAATGTGATTGCACTCCTAAATAAACATGTATTTTGAGATAGATTTTTCATTTTCTGGCTTCTGGTTGCCCTCCTTATTTATGTGCTTCATTGTAAGATATGCTAATTGTGTTAAGAGTCTGAAAGCCGGTGGCATAAAATGCATTAGCTGAACTGCAGATCAGGCCATGCAGGTTTTTAACCAATAAATTGTGCCTCCCTTCTCACAGAAGTTTGAGGAACTTTGTATAAAGTGAAACATCAAAGGTAAAAGCTTTGCTTCATTAATCGTACTTCTTTAAAGTGAAAAGCATGGGAATTTTGCTTAAATAGGATCCAGGTAATTGGATTAGTTAGCTGTCTGCAGCTGTAGCTGCACAAACTGGGAATTTGTGATTTCAAAATGGAAAATTAACTGCTTATTCTACGACTGCATCCTTCCCCTTGATATGAATCAGCCATGCCTTAGTGCTCTTGATTTGTCAGTCAGTGATAAGGAGACTTCAGCCCAGGCAAAATATCAATATATGTTCCTTAAACTGCTCCTTTTCTCATCATCAGTATGCATTGTTCAGTTCAGGATCTTCCACAGCAATTCTGCTCTCAAAGCTCTCATTGCATTCTAACTGTGGGCAACTGACAAGATCATATAATCCAGTCTTCCTTAAGAAAATGAATGTAATAAATATTATACAATATGGTATGTGATGTTCTATCTGCAGATTTTTTATTATCCTTAGGGTTTTAATAATCTTTATTACTTTTGCTGGGTCCTATCTGATATCGGATTATTGTTTATCTCAAGCCAGAAAAATCTGTTTCCATATTTCATAATGATTCCTAAGAAGAACTTTAGCGAAATTAGAAATTCCTATTACAGTTCGACCTAAATAGCACAGACACTTGCATGGCACAGCTGTGTTCCAAGAACACTTGTGTATTTTACTCACAATGATCTCTATAAGTGGATTTCTCAGTGCATGGATTACTGGAAATGGACATGTTCTTATACTGGAAATTAAAAAAGCAGTATCTTCTTTGTTCAGAAACCTTGAGAAACAAATCTTGGGTAAAGATCATTTAGCATTACTGAAATTGTTTCACTAAGACATGTTTTCATTGATGATCTATGTTGACAAATGGAATTTTTATAGCATTTCCCACTTGCACTTGGACAGTCTTGCCTTGAGTGCTGCACCCTGTGTACTGCAACTCTCTAGAGGTACAGGTTAAGGTAAAGATACTGTTCTTCACTTTTTGTAAAAAAGTGCAGGATGACATCAGTGCTCCACTATGCTCTGTTACTTTCTCAAGTAACAGAAGCTCTGTTACTTTCTCAAGTACAGATTTTCCTCCAAACCAGAACAGACTTATCTGTTAAATGATCTTAATTGTGGAAGTAAAGGTGCTTTTCCTCACTCCCTCAAGAAGCATTTCAGACTGCTGAATGCATCCAGTTCAGTCTTTCTACCAAACTTCCTTTCTGCTACTAAACACACTGCCAGGTATCCTGTATTTCAGGGTAGGGAAGAGTAGTAAGAACCACCACAAGTCTTTAAGGAAGAGAAAGAGAGAAAAAGACAAATGATGACTCAAGGTAATATTTTCCATGGAACTAGGCAGGTGAAGGAAGTCTGTTTTCTGTCACAAATATGTGAAAGAAGTGCTTATATTTTAATGTTTGCAGCTAGAGGGTTGCTTTATTTTTTTGTTAACCAGTGAAAAATACAGATTTCCACTAAAAATCTTCCCTTGTGCAGATATATAGATGAGAGTGTGTAAAAACTAGTATTTTCAGAGTTTAACACAAAAATTGAATTTATTTCATAGAAGTCAGTACTTAATTTAACATCTAATGCTCCAGTGACAATATTTGTGAAAACCTTTAATCCACTCTACTCAAGACAAAAAAGTCAAAGAGTATCTGCACAGCCTCCTGGAGAAAGGTCTTCACACTGTGCTGAATACAACAACTTGTCAGAAGCCTTAAGAGTATCTCACAATATTTTTCTCCCTTAGATTGTCAGGAAACCTGCTATTATACCTGTCTCTTTGTCACATTAAGCAGGTAAATCACGGAAAGAAGAAACTTCTCTTAAAACCATGAGTTCTATTTAAAAAAATCTAATTTATGTAAACATTAGGCAGCCATCTTAGAATAATGAAGAAACAACCTGGATGCTCAGTGCAAAGTACCATTTTCTCTGAATCCCAGACACACAGATGCATTTAAGCATCATGTTTCATGTGAGAGTTTCTGCCTCAGCCTGAGCTCCTTCATTCTTCACCAGTGCTACTTGATTCCTGCCCTTTGATGTACTGCTCTGCCTCCCACTGGCCTCTCTATTCCTGACAGTGTTGTGCAAGAAAAAACCCGATTTTCCTACATACCTCAAACTGATTATTTGAAGCAGATCCACTGGAATCATCTTGACAGCAAATGAAATATTATTTCAATGTGGCACAAGTACTTTTCCAAAAATGAAGAAGTCTGTCTAAATGAAATGTTGCTAAGGAGTGGGACATAAGCCATCCAGCACTTCAGACTACCTGGGTCACACCTATCCTGGGTACCACTGGGATACTGAACTTTCCATGCACTTGACTCTTACATAACAGTGATGAGTAATTTCCACTGGCATTAAAAGGGAAATATGAATGACCCATGCCTTGGAAGGCTAAGACCAGTAGGTATTTAATTGTGGACTGAACACTTAGCTATCTAAAGGCTACATATTCTAAAATCAAAACGTAAGGGTTGGGAAGCCTTGAATTCTACTTACCTGCATATAACAGTTAATACCAAATGTGGGAAGAGGAATTCCCACAGACTGGAAAGGTCTCTCTTGCCATTGCAGAAGTTGCAAGAGTCTTATGGCTGTGCTTTGCATGTTAAAGATGATGTTGCTTGTCCATGGGAGCACTAACATTAGATAATAAAGCTTCTAACTCCTTACAAGTCATTTTTATGTTTTGAAAATTAAAACAATACTACTGAAACAGAATTATTAGGCACTTAAAATGTTTTGGAAAGCTTTTAGAGTTTTAAAGAAAAATGTAAAATATCTCCCCAGTGTTAGAAACAATTAGCAGATTGTTAATGGTTTCTATTTTGACCTGTGAAAGAACTTGATACTCATGGATTTTTTATTTAATATAAGGCATAACTATGATACCTATATTTCCATATTCATGTGAAAGCGCAGCTTTTTGTAAATGACATCCAATATTTTGCTATGATTAATGAAACCCCTTTCTGTAGCACACATCCAGATAACTCATGGACACCAGATGCTCATACTGCCCTACCACTTAAGCAAGAGTGCTCACTCCTGAATTCATGTCCTGATCATTAGAAGAACAGTACTCTTAAACAGCATCAAAAGTGCTGCTGCTCTTGTCTTGTTAGATAGTGTATCCTTTGAAGCTACTTTGCCAAAGTACATGCCCCCACATCTGGCTTACACTTCTGCTTTCATTAATGAAGCATGGTAAGCATTAAGATGCAGTTACCCAGCCAACTTGATAGCATGGTACATGCATTTTATTAGAGAGCAGAATAGTTACAGTTTCCATAGCCACCAAATTGACCCTTGTTTTAAGTGGTTTAAATTCTTCAGGGCTAAAAGACAGCTCTGTGTTTTTCTCTTGTAATAATGAAAAACATGTTCCTTTTAATGATGGTCGTATTAGACATTCTCTCAATCATTGTTACTTGGAAGCAATTACTTTAAATCAGTTTCCATGAAATAGAGGGAAAGAGAAGACAAAGATCAAGATGTAACTATGATACTATGAACAAACTACTGATGAACACAGAACAAAGGAGTTGAATTAAAAAAGTAATTCTCAATTAAAATGTATGAACAGTGATGAGACCCCAGAAGCAGCATCAACTACCACTGAAGCAGCATCAACTACCACCAACTGAGGGATCTGGGGGAACGGAGAACCCTTGCCCATTCTAATGTAGAGGCCCATCCAAATGTCAGGACCTGAAGCTGTGAACTGCTGAATCAGGAGAGGGAAAAGACTTGTACACCATCCAATGTCATTGATCAGACCACACAGCAATTCAAAAACAGGATCACCTTAGTTTCTGAAGTATTATTCAGCATGAAGGCCCTGTAGATAAAGTCTACCAAAACATGACACATATAATAGGGCAAAATTGCTTTTCAACAGGCCAAAAGCAGATTTCTGCTAACACATCTGAGGCAAAGGTAAGACGTTGAAACCAACAACAGGGAGAAATAGACAACAACAAACCAAAACCAGGGAGAAATAGATCAGACATTAAGAGAAACAGATTGGCAAAATTTGTGAAATTATCTTCACTGACTCCTGATCCAAGCAGCACCCCTGTTAGCTCATTTCTATTCAGTGTTTATCTTATTGTTACCTAGCTAGACTTAAAAGTTATGTAATCACCATAGAAATAAAACAAAATTTCATTGTGTGTTAATTAAGTTTACTTCATGGGAATTTTGCCTTCAGGACAGAAGCAAGAGAATCAGACTCACAGGATTTGGTGGTGATTACCTGTGCTGAAGTGCTTGCTCCACAGACACACTAAGGTACCATATGTAGTATTGTGCTGACCCCTTTGAATCAGATATTCAGCAGAATAAAATATTGTGTTATGTTTCATTATTCTGTTTTAATATAATTTAATATACTTTTAATATAATTTTAGTATACTCTACTAGCTAATACTTTCATGTAAGACAATGTTCTAGTTGTCACAAAACTGGGAGAAGAAATTCAGCCACAGCTGGGGATGCTGATCCCCATTTTGCCCTGCCTGGCAAAATGTCCCCTCGGACAGGCCAAGAAGTGGCGACTGGGCTTATTATCAGTTACCCACAAACAATTGCTCTTCAGGTCTCAATCATGTGGGTGAAGTGAACCACCTACTCATGTTTGTTCTGGGTTGGAGGGAAGCAGGACTTTTGTTTGATCTTGACAATGGATTTAAAGTTGTTCTCCTATCTTTACCTATGACAGATCACGCTTGTGTAGACACTGAGCTCCAGAGCATCTACAAAAGAGAAAGAACCCTAAATTTCAGTATTTTTGTTAACTCCAGACACACTTTCTCTTAGCTATCTTCAAGTCTGCAATCAATTTGTCTTTTTAGTTCAGATTATTCCCAACATGGGGCAAAAGCTGTCAGAGATATTTTTTTAACAAGCACCATGCTTGCCCATATCATCCTGCCAATAATTGTAAATCTGGATTGCTTTCTGTGGATTATGTGTGTCAGGCAAAAGTGAAAAGAAATAAATTAGAGGTATTATAGTAGCCAAGATCACAGATTTTGAATGAAGCTGTTTGGTGCAGCATTTTAGATTCACATTTGTTAAAAATAGCTGTCAAGGTTTTATGTCAATCTGTTAGCACAATGTTCAATTTCTCTTTCTCAGCGAGGTTGCCTGGAAACAGGGAAATAGTCTGAGAAATCTTTTTCTGAAAGTGTTGTAACATGGGAGAAATCAATATGGCCACTTCGGTTTTATTCAGAGATTTAGAACCCCTGAGATTAAAAACAAAACCCAAAACAAACAACCAACTTGTTGCGATCTTAAATACTCCTGGTGCAACTAGCAATTTGGAGGCAAGTCTTTGTTCATCACCCAGCAATCTGTCGCTTTCACAATTGTAGTGTACACTGGTATCGCTCCTGGTGCAAGTAATTATCACATGCAAGGCAGAGTTCATCTTGTAACATGCAAACTTCGGTCTGATTGGCATCACAGGAAGAAATAAAAGCAAATTATTTGTAGCCACAAACCATGAAATTGCAGCACGAGGTGCAGCGAGACCACAGAAGTATCTCTACTCAGAAGATTAACAGAAGTCTTATGTCCAGAGTAGCTCATCCAAGTGATGCTGCTGAAGAAACACACACCCAGGTGTGTTGTCAGTTCATATACTGTTTCATATCATGCACGACTGATAAGGGCAAGTAGGCAATAACAGGCAGCAACAGAGTGATGGCTGGGGTCAGTCATATTAACTGGTCAAGGGGAGACGTGATCATGCGAGGCTTTTTAGAAAGAGTTCCAAACTGTGAATCTCTCACTTGATTGTGCTGTAAGTCTGTGCTGATGAATAATGGCCTTCAGGGAACACTTACAAAACATAAGCATCAGTCACAGCAAAGAGCTTTTTGAGAAAAACAGCTAGGTTTCAGGACTTTTTCTAAAGCCAAAAGTTTATCAAAACTTTTCTTTTTTTCTTTATTGGATTATAAAGAGATTAAATAATTGAATACACCCTTAATTATATGAAAAAACATAATCACACACAGGTTATTACCTGAAGTTCTTGGGACACATGTATGGGTTTAAATGAGCCTTGATCAGGCTCCACAAGTTTTTGACAGCTGCATCTTGATACAGGCAACCCTGTTCCACACCCCACCCCACTCCCTGCAGTTGTGCTCTTCTATTTTCCACATTTCTCAGTATCTTGCATTTGTAGATACTAGACAAGCACAAAAAATGCTGAACTATGAATATACTGAATGTTAAACCATGAATGCAACAAGCATAGGTGGATGGAAAATGTTTCAGTGGGGTCAGTTGTACCATTGTCCAGTCAGGACTCCAGGCAGAAGCAGGTAGAGCAAAAAAGAACAGTAGGAGGAGAAGACAGTGTCTGCTGGAAGAGCAGGGTTAACAGTTTATATTGAATAATTATTATGCTGTGTCTCACCATTCTCACTCTTCACAGGTTATCTGTCAGCAGGCTCATTACTTTCCTTCTAATTTTCTGAGGTGAAAAAAGATTCAGCTTGATTTCTGTCACTGATTATTTTTGTCATCAGTGGGGACAAGAGGGAGCACTCAGGATGCAGACTCATCAGTTACACTATGGTCCTTTAGACCATACAAACATGCCTGTTTTCTGTCTTCTTGCATGGAGAGTGACATTCTCCAAAACCTGGTCCTGCTAGAACTAAATTTACTTCAGAACTACCATTGACTTGATACGAAACATCCTGCAGTCATATGCTCAAATCAAATCAGTGCAGCATGGGTACTTACACTGAAAATAAAAACAAAGCCTCAAAGAAGAGTTTATACTCCACATATATGAATTTTCCTGTCCAAAAGGTCAATTGTACAGGGAGGACATGACAATAACATGAGTAGGTCAATTCCTGTTCTTATTCATAACTGAGAAGGAGATGTGTATATTCAAAAGTTGTTGCACTTTATATATTTAAGGAGGAGAAGTGTAATTCATATTCAAAAGCTGTTGCAGTTTAGATATTTAACAGCAAAATTTGACACATGGCAGGATGGCCAAGAGTCAATACCAAGCAACCCTTTTGAGTTTTGTGGCCTTCAGCTAGAGCTATGATGATTCAAATAATATAGCATGCAATTTAAATAACCCTACAGGGATGCTGTTCATGAGTAAATGCAAATTATGGTGAACTTATGCATCCCTGGAGATTTACTCAAAGAGAATACAGAGATGATTGCCTTTGGGATGAATGAAAACTGCAGTACTCACTGTGCTATACCCACATTAGCTTCTGTGAGCAAGACATGAAGAATGATGGCAACATAAAGAAGAGAATTGTTCTCAGGAGGGTTCCAAAAGAGCTGCTCCACGGGTGAACGCCCGTTAGAGAAGCTTGGGTATCTCCAGGGCAACTTGTTTCTATGACACTCATGCCACAAGCATAAGGTATTGACCTGTACAACCCTACAGATGGAGGCCTTGGATTTCAGCAGTCTTTCAATATAGTCTCTGCATGCACTTTGCTGTAGCACTGTTTTCAAGTGCAGTTAATTCATGGAGCAAACTTGGTAGCTCTAATATGGACCTCAGCATATGCACTCAGATGTAGCTTCTTCTCCACTGACACAGATGTTCGCTTGCTAAGGTGCTCAAGGATACAGGGGAAATTTTACGCATAGGCAGAACAAGAAACAGTCATCAGGAAACAATTATCAAGTAAAAAAACCCCATGGATTAGAATGTGTGGGTTTTTCAGGGAAATTAAATGGTATTTAATTTATAATTTACCAATGTAAGGATCACTCTGAACCTTTTTCTTAATAATGAATAATATAAATGCTAGTACTTCAGGAGGCTGTGTGTGTGAATTGCAGTCTCATTCACCTGAGTTCCACCCCTGATCACCTACTACCTCTAATGACCACTTTCTGTAGTCTGCTTTGTTGCTCAAGGCTGGTGGGAGGGTGTGCTATAGTTTTACTCCCCAAAAGCTCCATTCACCTCACCGAAATGTTATTACACTTGAAAACAGAGTAGTGCTAATTAATTTGAGACAGAGACAAGTGAAGTGGCTACAAAGTAAAACAGCGTCTTTTCTGTAGTGCCTTGTCTTTGTTGTGTTCCACAAGATGGTCACCCACAAAAGAGGCCTTTCAGAGGGGCACTCCTAACTGTTCAAGCAGAAGGCTTTATTCAGGGGGATCTTTAATTAGAGGCTGTAGGAAATGGTGGTGTGGAAAGTGGCATAGAATACACTTGGGGTTATAACACTGAAAGCAAAGGAGGAACTTGAACATTGTGGCAAGATAACAGAAGAGGGATATGGGTAAGAAATTACAGATGAGTTTTCGAGATGACTTGGTTGAGCCACTCACTGAAACTGATCTTTATACAGCCTACTTGAGATTTCTCACCCAAGCATTGCGAGAAATGCTTGGGCAAGAAATCTCAAGTAGGTTGTATAAAGATCAGTAGCATGCTAACTGATCTTTATACAAGTTAGCATGTATGTTTAATTGCGAGTTGCATGCTAACAGGAAATTATCTAGTTTGCCTTGCCACTTGCAGGTACTTATACACAACAGGTGCTTTGTGAATGGCTAAGAGCAGCTGAACTTTATTAGCAATGATAAATTCAGTAAGTCTGTAACTCAGATGATGTCTAAGACCTTAACATAGATTTTCATACTTTGTTGGTCACATGGCTTCTGCATACACATGATGTACAGACTAAATAGTCTGAAATTCTCTGTGGAAAAAAAATCTTATACAAAGACAAGGTGGGTTTTACTGTCATATTAGCCCTCCTTCCTTAGATACAACCAGCCATTGCATTTAGAGTAATTTCACTTTGCCTGGTCCACGAAATTTCTTGTCTACATGAGGAACCCCAATTTGAAATCCATTTATTTCAGGAGTGCAGGGGAGGCCTTCTCCCTCATTGTGTTTCATATTCCTCTCCAAATATCAATTGAACATATTGTTGTATTACAACAATTCAACAAAACCAAAATTGTTTCCTTTTTGGGTTGTCCATTTCATGGAAGGAGGAGGACGGAAATAACCTGTTACTACATTTGCAGAATTTCCTTGTGTCTTCATCCTGAACAGTATTATTCTACTTCTGATATTGAACGGGAATAGTGCAGAGGAGATCTAAAAAAGAACCTGAAGACTGATTGACACGGAGAAATTCAGAAAGCTGCTGCATCCCCGTGCTCTCCCCCCACTTCCCGTTTTATTAAGGAACTGCGAAAACTGGAAGGAACGCCAAATATGACATCAGCACAATGGAAAACGTGCTGCCCTCCTCAGGCAACCTGCCGTGAGGAGCTCACTGCTGCCTTCAGGCCAGACACTAACGCCGGACAGGCGCCACTACAAGAAATAACACTATTTAATTTTAATAACCAAGCCAGAACTCGGGAACAAAAAGCCAGCCACCGCAGCCCCCAAGCCGGAGACGCGTCTGCTGCCCCTATGAGGGCAGGGCGAGGGCCGCAGCGGCTTCCCCCCTCTCCTCTGGGGCCTTAAAATGGCGGCGGGCGAGCTGCGAAGAGGGAGGGAGCTGTGCAGGCATGGGCGCTCGCAGACCCTTCTGACAGGGGCTTAGACTGCGCTGCCGTGAGGAGGGAGTTGAGGGACTACTGTGTAGCTGACAAGCACCTGCCCCAGGCAAAACGCGCTCCGGGTGGCGGGGGGCGAAGGGGTAAGAGGGGGAGACGCAGCACTTGCAGCCCTCCCTCCTCTCCTTTCTTCGCTCTGCGCCGCCCGGAGCAGCGCACGCCAGAGCCAGCTGGGGAGAGCCGTTTGTGTCGGGGAAAAGCTCGGCCGAGAGAACAGTAATTTACAATTTAAACAAAGTACCGCTGGTGGCTTTTTCGGGTGGGGTTTGTTGCTTTTTTTTTGTTGTTGTTGTTTTGGTATTGATTTTTGGTTTTGAGGTTTTTTGCCTGTTTCCTTCAAACTTACAGACAGAAACTAATAGGCCATGTATGCTCTAATGGTAGAGTGGCTTTTCTTTCCTGTAATTTTTGCCTGTGATCTTGGGGGCCCAGGAGATAATCACTGCTTAAATAATACATGAGTATACGCTGCACTTGATAGACAACCAGAATTTAGGCATGTTCAGGAACAATTATTTTTACACTGGTTTCTCAAGGTGCTCAGGCCTGACTGATGACTAGTTACGTGACCTGAGGGAATGGCCTGAAGCTGTGTCAGGGGAGGGCTAGGTTGGATATTAGGAAAGAATTTTTCACCCAGAGGGTGTTTGGGCATTGGAACGGCTCCCCAGTGAAATGGTCACCACACCAGCCTCACAGAGTTCAAGATGCATTTGGACAATGCTGCCAGTGCATGGTGTGACTCTTGGGGATGGTGCTCTGTGTAGGGCCAGGGATAATTAGATGGTTCTTGTGGCTCCTTTCCAGCTCAGCGTATTCTATCATTCTATAAAGTCAGGCTGAGCATGGCACAGGTGGTAAGATTTGTTTGCAAAAGCACAACCTTGTAACAGCTGTAGTCGCCCCTTTTTTTTTGGTGTGAAATAAACCACAGGATGCACAGAGACAGTGTCAAGACAGCACAGAGCCCTGCACTCATTTTGGACTCCCTACTTAAAGCTGCTGTAGCTAGAGATGGGAAAGTAGGAAATACTTCTTATGTATCACTGAGCTCCGTCAGGTGGGATTACTGGCTGACATCTGTTCAACTCTATCTTGAGTCCAGACAGCTGGCTGTCAGGATGGAGTGTCCAATTTAGGGAGGCAGTCTGTCTCAAGAGAAAATGTTGTAGTTCCTTGTGTTCACAGAAACACAGAATAAACTGAAGGGACCCACAAGGATCATTGAATACAACTGGCCCTGCGCAGGACCAGCCCGGGAGTCACGCCATTTGTCTGAGAACACTGAGTGCTGTGACCACTTCCCTGGGGATCCTGTGCCAGTGCTTGACTACCCTCTGGGTGAAGAACCTTTCTCTGATATCCAGCCTAAGCATCCCCTGATACAACTTCAGGCCATTCCCTCAAGTCCTGTCACTGATTGCCACAGAGAAGAGATCAGTGCCTGCCCCTCCTCTTCCTCTCACAGGGAAGTTGTAACTGGAGTGAGGTCTGTCCTCAGTCTCCTCTGGGTTGAGCAGACCAAGTGATCATACCTGCTCCTTGTACAGCTTCCCCTTAAGGCCCTTTTGCCTTAAATTAATAATTACCTTTAATGTCTTTCTCACATTGTAGCACTCAAAACTGCCCCCAGCACTCAAGGTGATGCTTCCTCAGTGCAGAACAGAGCAGGACAATCCCCTCCCTTGCCCAGCTGTGATGCTGTGCCTGGTGCCCCCCAGGACGGGGTTGGCCCTCCTGGCTGCCAGGGCACTGCTGGCTCCTGACCAGGACCCCCAGGTCCCTTTCCATGACACTGCATTCCAGCATCTCATTCCCAGTCTGTCCATACATCCAGGGCTGCCTCATCCCAGATGCTGAATCCAGCACTTTCTCCCCTGTTGTATGGTTTGTATGGTTGGTAATTTCCCAGGTTCTCTAATTTGTTGAGGTCTCTCTGCAGGGCCTCCCTGCCCTTAAGGGAGTCAACAGCTCCTCTCAGTTTTGTATCATCTGTGAACTTCCAGTCCTTTGTCCAGGATGTTGGAAGAGCATGGGCCCTAAGATGAAGCTCTATGGTTGACCACAGTTTCATCCCCCAGTCTCAGCCCTCATTTCTTCCCAGACCTGGAAAAAAAGCTCCTTTTAGCCGACTATTTTGCAGATCCAGGGAATTCAGTTGAAGATTGGCTTAAATATTTAAATTTGCTGATTTCCTACTGTACTTTGCCTTTCATGGATTCTGCTGCAGCTACCAGTAATGAGAAGCTTCAGGTACAAATCTAGGATGGGATTCAGAGTAAAGTTCTCATTTTGGTACAGTGTAAGGCATCTGTTACAAATTCAGGACATTCAGTATCTCTCACTGATACTGAAAGAAATTATGGGAAATGAGTAGAAGGTATGCCACATACATGACGTGGGCAAGCCATTTTATACTCTCAGTTACACTGCTGTAAAAATAAGATAGTTCATTAAATTCTAGTGAGGCTTATACCACGGCAACAGTCATATATATGTATATATAAAAATGTATTTGCGTTTTTCTTTAGCATGATAGATCTAAGGCTTGGAAAGGCAACTTGTGAGTTTACAGAACGTTCACCGTTCATCCACAGAGTGGTGCTGTTGGCATATTCTGGAGGTACTGCATCAGAGTACAGATGTTTCCTTAGACTGTTTAATTTAGCTATACTTTTGTCCAGGTGGCATTGTAAGGACAGAATTTAAACAAAATACATTTATTTTCCAGGCATTCAGGCTTTCTGAACAATAAGGGTTCTATTCTAATTGCAATTCCATGTATCCAGATTAGTTTTTTGTGTTTTCAGGCAGGTTCATATCATGTTATTTGTTGTTTGCAAGTGAAAACTAGTGTTGTTTGGCCCAGTGCAGGACTGGAGAGGACTGTCTGTTGTTGTCACGTCTTTTGTCTTCAGTGTATGAAGAAGTGTGACCTGAGGGTTTTAGCTGTGGACTCTGCTGTCTGGAAAGGTTTCTGCAGAGTGAGACACTGCATACAGGGGAGCCAAGTGGAGGAGCCAGGGTAACACCTCTTCCTCACCAACTGACCTGTGATAGTTACTGGTATTCTCTACTTCATGATGGTGAAGAAACACTGTCGTGGGTCAAATTTCTCTACATTATGCCACCACATGCTTCTGTCTAAATTCTGCTATGACAGTTTAGCTTTCTGAGAAGAAAAGAATATTTTGGTTCTGATGCCCATAAACTCTTGGCCTTTCTGAGGCAATTACCAGTAAATCCTGTTTATACCATTCTGTACCACACTAATAAATTACTCTTGCTCCTTTAAAATTTACTGCTGCATTGGTTATTGTGGAGAATTAGGCTACCTTTACCTGAATGACTTAACAGCTGCAAATTCACAAGAATCAAGTTCTTTATATCTTGTCAGTTAATCAGCTCTCGCAGGCCTTTCTGCCCTTTCCTGCATTCTCTTTTCCATCTACTTTGACTCCTTGACTGTTAATTTCGTAAGGAGGAAAGTAACTGCTGCTTCACAAAACAGTATATCCTGATTTTTCTTGGATGTCACTGCATAGTTTGGCTTGGATCTCCCCTGATTGTACAGTCATAGTGTAAGTGCAGACTTTTTGCCATAATTATAAAGTAGAATTTCAGACAGTTTGGGTTTGAGATCTCAACTGATGTGGCCAGTTCTATGAGAATCACTCTGACCTAGTTTTTAATCAGTGTTCTCCCAGCTGGCTTAAAATATTCACAAGATATTTGTGTGAATATATTCTGAAGTACACTTGATAAATTTTATCAAAAATTTAATTGCTATTCTAGAATGGATAAAAGATTTCTAAAAATCTATGCAAGTTGAAACAAGAAGACTTAATCTCCTGACGACAGAGTTAACCTTTTTATGAGAAATTTGGAGCAAATGCTGCGCAAAGTCTATATTTCTTTACAGGGAAGATGCTTGTTTTATGTCTGTAAGAAGAACTATGTGTATTAAGGCTGCACGGAGAATATTGCAAAACATTGATGAAAATGGAACACATTGTCAGTGGAACACTTGATTAATGTGGACCATGAATCTGGAGATTTCTTATCTCTGCATCAGCATATACAAGGTCTAATTTCATGAAAGCTGGCCGTCATTTTTTCTTTGCTTAAACTTACTTTGAGATACACTTCAGTATCTAACTCTTCACTGTTTTGCTTATATACTGTAAATTGTGTATTACAAATTTCATTAAAATACACAAACTTTGCCACTGGCAAGTTGTGAAAAACCTTTATTTGAAAGAGTAGTTTCTTTAGTTATGTCATACTTCCAATATGACTGCTACTGTTCTCTGAGATGCTGTTTTCAGTTGTCAGAAAGTTCACATCGTGAGGAGGAGAACTATTTTGTGTTATGTGGCTGATTGGGGCTGATATGAATCTAAAGTTTAAGCTCAAGAAGGTCTGCCTTTTCTGGGAATGTGTACAGGAGAATAAACATTCTTTGTTGTTATTGAGAAGACCTGCATGCTTTCTAGAAAAATTCTTGATGTGGCAGGTAGATTGCTCTTTTGCCAGATGGTGCTTTCTCTAGACTTGATCTGGTCAGGTTGTACCTTTGAAGAAACTTGATTTGTGCTTGCTCAATAAAATCTTTTTTGGGGCTCTGAGCTAAATTTTGCCTGGAGATCTCAGCTTGCACTGGGGGTTCTGTATCCTCTGTCACATCTTTCCAGGTGCCCGTAAAGTATACCAGTATGAGGCCCACAGAACAGCAAGAGCATACTTACTTCCAAGATGGGCATTTTTCAGTACTTGCCCCACTGGGTATGCTAAGGGCCTCTTCCAGATCGGATGCTAGAACAGATAGGATAGCTCTCATCACTATCAGGGCAAAGCAGCATAAGGATCTTGTTGAAGTACCATTCCCTCAGGTAGAAGATGCTTTCTGCCAGAATTTGAGAGTTGAATGTGGAATTTCCAATCTACACTCTCCTCCATGGCCAGACAATTACATTGAAAAAGACTGGCAAAATATGTTTCATATTTTCCTTTATTGGCTTATCTAGTTAAGCATGAATAAGCAAGGGCTCTTTTAGCCCCAAACAAGAATCCATATGGTCTGAAATTTCTATTTGTGCAGCAAAAGAGCAAAGTTAATAACATTACAAGAAATGTAATGCTCCAAAGTTAAGAACTCCACTCACTCAGATTTGTGATCTGCAGTCATTCCTCTTCTTGCCTTATTTTCTATGATTCTTCCCGATCCTACAACAAATAATTCAGGGATTCTGGAGACAGCAGCCTTATTTACTGGATAGCTTTCCTGCATTCCCAAACCATCTGTTCTCTACCCTGAATTTTGCTGAGGCTATTTGGAAAAACAGACTATACTCACATGCTTAAAAACAGCAGAGTAGAATCTGCACAAAGGGGCCAAATTTTAACAGCCTTAGTATTCTTAGCTTCTACCTGAAGATTTTACACTGAAGACTGTTGGATTTTCCTGAGTTTAATTTAACTTCATAGATGAAAAAGGGGTTGTAAGAGTAACTGAAGAAAGCCAAAATACTAATGCAGGAATAATCTTACATTGTTTGAAGTGGAAATAAACCAGATATCAGAACTGCAGGAATGGTGTGATGTAAACAGATTTCTCCCTTTAAATATTTCTTAAATTTCCTTTAAGTTCCATTTTGTTTCCTTTCCCCACTGGTTATAATTAATGAAGAACTGGTGAGCTGCAATTTTATAGAAAGGCACGGGCTTAATTTCTTAAAGTACTTAGTTTAGAAAATTACCTGTGTAAGAAAGTATGCATCTGTTTAGTTCAAGTAACAAGAAGGCATTGGGTGCTGGCCAGTGCCTGGAAGTCTGGGGCTGTGATCTTGGCAGGCACAGCTCCAGTGACTCCCCCAAATAAGCCCAAACACTCTCCTACTGTTTTTACTTTCTTTTCTCTCAAAATGGAATTTGGCATGGCTGTATTTCTGATCCTGTGGTGCTCTGACACATGCTGGTGCAAAGCCCAAGGACTGCAGGTGGGGAGTGTTGTACATAGCCATGCAGAGTTAAACAGTGACAGCAATTCTGTGCTAGCAGTTGTTACACATCCTAAATTTGTGGTCAACTCTTGAATTGAGTATCTATGACTGTGCTTCATGTACTATTCTAACAGAGAAGTAAAGAAAGGGAACTCTTTTCTGGCCTTTAAAATATTCTCCTTCCTTACTGTTAAACATTAGCAGAATCAATGAGAGTATCTTTAGAAACATTTAATCTATTCAGCAGTTAGGCTTCATTATTAGTGAATGGCTAAATTCACATGCCCACCTGGGTTCTTTGTAATACTAATAGCCTGAAATAGAGAGAGTCTGAAGTTTTGCAGTTTGAAATTCATGATTTAGGGTCTGCCTCCTAAAGAAAAGGACTCCATGGCCTACTCTTCCTTGTATGTATTTTCTGTCTCTCATGTTCTTCTGAGGCATCATTAACACTACATATTAGCCAGGTGACATTTGTCTGAAAACTTGTTGAAAACAAGAGTCCTTTTTGGAAAATGTGTGGTTTTGCATAGGATGAGACAGAGAGTAGGAAAATAGCTGGAGATTGGTCTGTTTTCCTTTATACTTTATCCCTAATTATTTTTTGTTTGTGTTTGTTTTTGTATTAAATGACTTTGTGTTAAGTATTAACATTTGCTTTGGAAATCTAGTAACTTTCTGTGAAGATAAAGGGCAATACTCCATATATTCTGCTTTGATGTTTCAAAAGGATGTGGCTAGTTATGTGTCAGGATAGATCCACCTCACAGTACCCATTACATTTCCATGTGGTAATCTGGACCTTCTCTGTTCTGGAGTTGTGTGACACTGTTGTAAAAGCAGGCAGTGTCACTGTCATGCACCCCTTCTCAGGTCTCTTCTGGGACAGGGCAAGCAGCCTTGGAGATACACTGGGGAAACAGTGATGTAGAGTGATATGGATCACACCTTGTAGAAGCCAGAGGCCTTTTATTTTAGTGAATGTGGAAATGTCTCTGAAAATGTCTAGTGAGGAACTGAGACAGTATTTCTTTTCTGAAGAATGTATGAAAGCATGGAGTTGTCTTTAGAGGCTGATAGGCTTTCTGAAAAGGATGAGTAATTCAGGACTGTGTTTGTCTTGGTTGACTGGGGTAAGGACACAGCTTGTTGCCAAAAAGGGAAAAGGAAGGAGTATTGAAAAGGAGATCAGCTGAAGGATGTGGCAAGAGGGAAAAGAGCATGTAGAGGAGATGCAATCAAGAACAGATTTTTTGTGTGTGACAAATTAATAAACTCTTACACTCCCCGGAATCCCACCTTCTCCAGTTGCCAGGACTTGTGTGTGGGCTCTTTCAATGCCATACTTCATTAATGACCCTTAAGGGGCTAACATTAACACCTGTTTGTGGTTATTTCCTGTCACTGTTTACTCTCCCAGATGGTACAAATACAATATGCCCAGTGTGTTAGGCATTTGGCAGTAATACACCCTTTGCCAGCTAAATGCCATTCATGATAAATTTGGCAGCTATTTCATAGTCTGAATAATCTGTCCTCAGTCAAAACCAAAAACTTAAATTCTCAAAATAAATAGGAAATAAATAGCCCAATTGTTTATCTTTCATCTTATAGTTAGTTTTCTTGTACCAAAAGGGTCGAACTGAGAAGAATCTTTAGATCTAACGGAGAGCTAAGACTGAGATGGATGTTCCAGTGCAGTGGGTAGGGTGTACTCGTGTGATCCTGAAACTATGATTTCATGACCAGAGGATGTGTGACTTTTTTCTGGTGACTAAAAGCTACTGGTAATGGAAGAAAACTGCTGCAGAGGAGAATGTAGTTTCCAGGTCTTGAATTAAGCCTTGCTGTTGCCTGAGAAATGTTTGAAGTGACTGGAGGAGTGATAAACAGTGTTTTCTGGAGTGCTCTGAGAAGTCATCCAGTACTGGCCAAAATGTTTTGTGTGTGATGCATGACCTCTCTCTGAGCAGGGGACATGTCTTTCTAGGACTGTGATATTTCATGTCCATTTGGAGTTCTAAGGAAATGTTTTATATTGACAAAAATAAGAAAAATGTAATTGCTTTGTCAGAGATAAAAATGCTAAGGACATAGGCATTTGCTGTTTCTAGCCCAGTGGGCAGAAGTCTAAAAGGTGTGTAAATGAATACCTATGCTAAGCCATTGATCGTCTGTTTGCTAAAATAATTGGTATATAAAATGCTACATTCTGCATAGGAAAGGTCGAATAGGGGGCTTATGCCAACAGTGGGCATATAGATGCATTTTTCCAGATGACATTATTTTGAGGCTGAATCCCTGACAGCTGTGCCTTGGTGACAGACATGATGGTAAAGCATTTATCTCTGGATTCTGCACAGGCAAATATCCAAACCTGATTATTTTACTAGATCAAGCAGAGAAAAGACTTTGTAGAGTTCTGAATGTAGTCATTTAGTGTTGAGGTCCTTACCATGGTGCGTGTCTGTCTTGTGTGTGTGTACAAATACTAAACTCAATTAAGAATGCAAGCCACTTTCAGGACAATTTAGGATACAGATTTTGAATACTGGTTCTTCACTCATAAGATCTTATACATGTGAGTGAATATGAGATTATTCCTTCATCAGCTCTTCCCTCTATGATGAATAATTTTTCAATGATCTAGTCAAACCCAGAGACTTGGTTCTTGTAAGTAGAAAAGCTCTGAGAGAGAAGATAAAGAAAAGGCAAAAACTGCAGCTGGAGAAAAGCCACTGAATAGTCAGCAACCAGTTCTACATTCAGTGCAGATTAGTGAGAAGTCGTCTTCCACGAGACTGTCAGAGAAGAGACTGGTTTTTGATGTAAGGAGTACATATCACAAACAGGTGTTTTTATGTTTCAGTATGGCCCCTGCATCATCTCCATCATGCTGGGGGGGGGGCAGCTTGTGGGTAAAGGGTACTAAGCTAAATAACCATTGCAGTTGTCCTCCTCATCATGTTTTATTCTCATCTCTTTGAAGTAGTCTTTAGGCATCTGTAGATCTAGAATATGGCTGCAGTATGCCAAATGTACTTATGGTAGAAGATTTTTCTGTAGGTTTTGCCAATCTTGATGGCCACAACATTTATTTATTTGCTAGAAAAGCAACTTTCTTTTTCATTATGTGTGGGGCCAGACTCATGCATGTCACACTCTAGTGGTTATATGCAAACTGGTCTTTTAGGTAGATAGTTAAGTAACTGCTTAAGCAGATGAAAGGTGTTAGAAAGACAGACAGAAAGACTCACGATGTCTGGCATCTATAGTAATGGTTATGATGAACCTGAAGCTTCTTTTGCTCCCTTCTATTTGATGACCCTTCATTGAAGTGGGTATGATAAAAGAGATAATTTCTAAATTGAGATAAACTTTGCCCATTTTACAGTGTGGCTTCTACGATCACCACTGGATACCATTGCCCAACTGAATGGCCTCACAGGATATGCTTCAGATTCTGGAAATGTCAGGCACCTAACCCAGGAGTTGACTTTTTCTATCCAGACAGCCAACAACCACTGGCTTTTTTTGGAAGTGACCTGCTTACCTCTAACTCCATACTGATTACTGAGTTTTGTGTATCTGCTTGTACAGTAAAAAGTGAGATAGTGAGGTGTGTGTTTTGAGGCCCAGGCTTGGAATCAAAGGGGTTTGTGTGGCTCCCTCTGTGTGTGAAGAAGAAGCTAAGGTTTTAATTTTTTTTTTTTTTAATGGAGGAGTCTGTGTAGTACAAAGCAAGCCTCTTTCACTACAAATGTTTGACAACAACTCTTAGAACATATTTAAAACTTTGAAAGCTTTTGGCATTGGACTAAAAAAATTGAATCTCCAGCAGTGGTTGGGTCACAGATTTTTTCAACAATGAAACTATTTTTCTCAACTATTCTTGAGTTTTTGAGATTTTCTCAACAACTCAAGAGTAATTTCCCCTGTACTGGCATCAAGCAGACTGCCAGAGAGCCTATTGTGTTTTTTCTGCCTGCCTTATCAATGTCACTCACAAAAAACTAAATAATTTGAAATTACATGACAATTTAAATGCTCATAAATATTGAGATAGAATGGGCTTTACCTGGCTCCTCTCACAACTGTGATGACATGACTGTGCTGACAGTATTAAGAATGTTTGTGCTTGTGTATGTATATTCATCGAACAACAGGGCC
Organism: Melospiza melodia melodia; assembly: GCF_035770615.1. Lineage (NCBI taxonomy): Eukaryota > Metazoa > Chordata > Aves > Passeriformes > Passerellidae > Melospiza > Melospiza melodia. The sequence goes on along the minus strand of NC_086226.1, from coordinate 55,640,533 downwards.
AAGATGTTATTTCCAAGTTCAGGCAGAAAAAGTGTATTTCTGAGAGTTATTTCTCTCTTTTTAACTTGCATTAGTGTTTAAAAGTGTCCACATGAATAATTTTTACAGGTCTGCTTGATCCATCTATTCTCTGTCTCAAAAAAAATCCCTTATCTGACTCTGAAAAAAGTAAATCACATGTCACAGATGTAAAGAACCTAAGCAGGAAAATGTGGTGCCATGTCTACTGTTCATTCTCCTGAAGAATATCCATATAGAGCTATGGAAACTCTGTGGGATTCCTTTCCCTACAAGTTGTCTAACAAATAATAAATGAGACGTCCTTGTATTTATCATCTGAGACCTCTCTCTGTCTCTCAGGCGTTATGTGCAGGGCAGCCTGCATAACAGTCTCAAGTATTACAAAGAGAGCTGAGAGCACCGTTTTTAGTTTTGGGCAGATGAAACATCCTAAAAGATGGTTTACTTTAGTCCAGACACTATTTAGCCTGGACTTTAGCATGTCATCTCAGTGCAGGGGACATTTTTCAATGTGAAACTAGGATTTTCCAGTCAGAGCCCATTTGCACATGTTTGAATCCTTTTTATTTTTAATCACTGCTACTCTCTGTTTTCTTGCTCCCATGTAACATACAGTTTTTATCAGTAGAAAATGCTGATAAAGTTGGACAGGGGTTGCCATTCTGACTGATTCCAAATGAACTTTTATTACTGTTCCTGAGACACAGACTGCCTTTACATCATATATGTACTTTTGTGTCCACATACAACTTCTGTTACCTAGTTGCCCTGCCCAAAGAGGAGCCTAGAATAACTCCTAGTTGTAGTTATGCCAATGAAATTTAGCTTGGGCATCAGCTACTGGGGTGTTGTTTGTGGTCAGAGGGTTTTATAGCCTTTATTGACATGGATTTGGCCCACTCCAATGAGGGTTCTCCTCAAGCTGTTCCTGACATAATCTGGCAGAACAAAAGGCCCAGGGATAATTCTGAACAGACTGTTCAATGTGCCCCTCTGTCACTGAAGTGGGCTGTTTCATTCCCATAACATGCCTGGGAATGCCACTGTGTGTATGTGTAATTTAATCAGGAGTTATACATCCCCAGTCAGGCTCAATGCAACCAACTTCCCCAATATCCTTGCAGTGCTGCTGGCCATGGTGTTTGAAATTTGAGGATCTTTTCTCTGCTTCATGTCCCTCCTGTATATGAAGAGATAACATCCTTGTGGCTGCTGTTATTTGCAATCATCATAACTTTATGTGCCATGATATGTCCCTTTTTTTCTTGTTAAAATGCACAAACCATAAGACTTCAAATGAAGCCAAAACTTGTTTTTGCCATTGTCCTGTTGCTTGGCTTTCACAGGGCACTTCCAAGCATAAATGGCATGTGCTGGTGCAAGCTCAAAACTGTACTTGTGTATTTGTACTTAACCCAACCTATTTTGGCATTGTGATACAGAAACAAGAAAGAACAATTATTATTAGTATTAAACAGAATACCAGCTATAGTCAGCGTATAGGGTCAGTTGAATATTCAACATTGATCAAGTTTCTGGAGGGCTGTCTACTTATATGTAAATTCCTACCAGAGGACTCTCAACCTGGTCAAAAAACCAGGCTATATATTTTGCTCCTCAGATATGGCCTTTATGCATCTGTTTCTGAACATCTGGCTTTAATGAACATGACTTGTTTAAAATAATATCCTCTGGTTCTCTGAAATGCTTCCTAGAGCTCTGTGGGTAACACTTCTTTTTCTGCTTTCTCCCTGGAAATTTTTTTCTGGGATTGCAGCCTAGAGAAGAAGGTCTATAAAAAGGCTGCTTGTGCCAGTGAATTGATTAATAAAAGACTGTCAGATTCCTTACAAAGACCCGTTCCCCATAGTAGCATGACTATATTCATGGGCATGATGTTATACTCAGAGTCTTTATGGTAGAGGCAACTGCCTTTTATTATCTATCCTTTTCTTCCCTGAAGTCTTCAAGTCTTCAGGCTTCTCCACTTCACTTCTTGTTAGTAAGAGTGATGACTTTCAAGTTCTTGTCCTTCTTGCTGAAATCTTCACAGGCATTGCATATTGTCTGTATCTCCTTCTCATCCATGAGGATTTCAAGTAAAAGAGAAACAGTCTTTTTTTCCACAGAAATATGTGTTCCAAAAAAACAACTTAGACAATGAGAATCTTCCAAATCAATTTGTAGTCATTGAAATTATTTCTTGCCCAGTGGAAAAGACCAATCAGCTAAATGTGATTTTTTCCTGTATGTAGAAATCAAGCTAATACGGTCTAATTTGCGGGGTTGTTATCGCCATATAACTATGATGTGTCCTTATACCCTGTGGGTGTTTTTTTTGTTATTTTGTGAATAAATTTCTTTAGCTGGAATTTTGTTTTTCTCCTTCCTGCCTTGAAAATAGTCTAAGAGATATGGAAACTGTGCTATGAATTATTCTTCAGTTTTACACAACAGAATTGAATAATTTTGCTATGGCTTTCGTCTTTGTTCTACCTTCTTTTTTATTAAAACTCAATGTTAAACCGCTGTTTGACTTGCATGAGTGGTGCTTCTACTTTAGTTCAAGACACTGAAGCTGTGTTTAGTTATTCCTAAGGAAGGAAGGCATTTTTTCATGAAATCTGTAGAAAGAGACCTATAGCATTTTTTGATGTAAGACTCCTGATACAAATTGTAAATTTGCTGTAGTGGGGAGGATTTTGTTATTATGTTTAGTTCCATGACTTGTTTCGGGCTTGGTTTGCGTTCTGAGCTCATTACTTTTTATTATTATTTTTTTTATATTAGGACTGATACATTTTTGAGGCACTTCTCCACATAGGACTGTGGATATTTTGTCTTTTCTGAAATTTCTTATTCCAGAACAGTGTTCTTATTTCCTTCTTCGCTGATTAGCTGACTCAGTTGGGACAAGTGTTTTTCCTCTCTCTTATTAGGTTTCTCTGCCTTTCTTCAAAGTTCCAGCATCCCATTTGGTACACTTAAATATTTCTCTGCTTTATTCTCTCTGTGTGCTGCTTTACATTTTTATTGATATTATTTAGTTGTGGAAGCTAGAAATATTAGAGCTGTCAGCCATCTTTTGTGCATTTTGCACTTATTGTGTAGTGGCTCTGAAAGTTCTTGTGGAGTTAATAGATGCCCTGCAAAACCAGCCATTTCAAGCATGCTCATTTTCTCTTTCACTGGCTATTTATATTCATCTGTTACTTTATAATTGCATTATCAAACTCATATTTTTTTGTTTGAAGTTCAGTAGTTCATCCTGCAAGATATGCTAGAATTACTTAATATCACAAACTTATGTGTAATTACTTCATATTTTTAACTAAAAATTTAAGTTATTACGTTTTTGTGTGTTTTGCATAGGGAGTAAACTAAATAACATAAATGACACATAATTTTTGGGACAAAGTCTGCTTTTGTATTCCTTCTGGACTGATCATCCATCATGGGTGATATTCAGTTATTTCTCTGCAGAGATATAAGTGGCTCCACTGTTTGAAATGCAGACTTGGGAGTGCTGGGTTTCTAATGAAAGTGATTTTGGACCAAATTTGACCTATTTGGACCATTTAACGCTGATGGGGAAATGTTAATTTCCCAAGAATACATACAGTATGTTCTGTGCATACAGTATGTTCTTTTCTTTCCAGATAATCTGTAAATAAGAGGACTAGATATATTACAGGGAAGTGAATCTTTGAGATTTGTGGGATTAGAAGATTGACTATTGACTTCAAAGAGAACTAAATGCTTTTAAACATCTTGCCTTTGACCTTTTTTTGGGAATGCTTGCATAGCAGGACAATGGTCAATACAAATTTTTGACAACAGAATGGCCCAAGTTTTCTGACTTTTTTCATGGAGGTTTGCAATTTTCAGTTTGCTTTATCAGCACAGCAGCTGGGTTCTGTTCTCTGAACTGAGGGTATTAAGATTTGGAACAACTTGTGAAATATATGTAATTTTGCAGAAGATGTAGAAAAACTACATCAGAAGCCATTAAGAAAAATGATTATTCAGAGATGTCTGTTGTAGCCTAACCCAGAACTATTTGACACAGCACAGCCCCAGTGAGTAGGTTTTATGCAAACTTTTGCACTCTTTAGTTGCTGATGCCTGCACATGCCTTGTATTTCACTTCATTTTTAGCCTGTAGGCAACATTGGTAAGGGGAGTGCTTATTCTACAATCATAATTCTCTGACAGTAAAAAGTCAATCTGGGCATTTGGAAATGACACAGTAATTTCTTGACCCCTGCAGGAAGTCTCCCAGGGACTTTAAAGAGGCCATGGTCATGCAGACATGTCAACTTCTATGCTGTAAGAACGCATATTGACATGGACTCGGTATCTACAGTACACAAGATGACTGTCACTGTGCTGTGATTGTCAGTGTCTGCTCTTTGCTCACTTCCCAAGCTTCAGGGAGAATACTTCCTCCTGCTTTGTCCCTTTTTACCCAGTAGAGATGGTACATCATTAGAGCTTCTCCCTGTTCTCATCCCTCAAAACTGTCCACATGGCAATGAAATACTACATTCTGGAAAACAAAGAGTATTCAGTTGAGGAGAAATTCTTCCTCTTCCTGCATGTGAGGCCTGAAAAGCACCCAGCACTGGGGGATCAGCCTTCAGTCAGTTTTGCTGCAGGCTGCTCAGTACTTTATTACTGGACACCAAGGGACACCACTCCTATGGACATGACAACCCTATTTGTGAAGAGGCTCAGCAGCCTTGAGCTTTTCAGCAAGGCCACTAGAGAGTCCTTGACAAGGGAACTTTGCTGTTCATGCAGGCAGCTTCTGGGGTGGCAGGAATGACAGGAAGCTGTACCCTAGAAGATGGAAAATTCCATCTGCTTATCTTTCTCTATTCCCTGAAGTATCATGCGTATTGCCTCTCTCATACCTTATTTGCAGGTTACACCAATGATTTCTGGAAGTCTAGAGTCAGCAGACTTGGTTTTCATGTGATGTTTACATACTCTTCTTATCACCTCAGGTATTATTTTACTTCCTTATCTTGAATGTGCTTGGTACATGAAGTTTTCTGACCTCTGTTCTTCCTCTCCCCTCCTGCCTTCTTTTCTTGGCAGCTGTAATTTCTACATTTTCTTTCCATAATAAACTTTTATAATTTAATTTCTTCTTTTTCAGTCCTATTGTAGTTTGTACAGGTTCCTACTTGCCTGGAAAGTCCTTCCTAAAATTTCAGTTGTCCCTACAGGAAGCGTGAGTCTTGGCCTATATATCTATCCTTAATGTATAGTATATATTACTGACATTTACACTTGACCTAATGATTTGTAGGATCACGTGACAGAGAAGTTGTGGGGGAGGGAGGGTGTCATACTCCCCTTTATTTTTTCTGATAACTTCTGGCTTTGTTGCTATGTATTTCTAGTTGTCTGGTTTTAAATATTTCTTTCGTGTGCTTAATGTGTAGCCCAATTTAACAACTTTCACTGCTTCAAAAAGATTTGTTTCTTTTTTCCTTTTTTTTTTTTAGATAAGAAGCTCAACTTTTCCTTTCACACTCTTTTTCTTTACCTATTTTTGCATTATTCAAAACCACCTTTTTACTGTCGTATACTGAAATATTAGTGTCATAATGTGTGAAATAATATTATTTCAATGTTAGAAATTATTGAAAAGCTCTGCAGATAGGACCATACATTTTCAGTGTCTGAAAATTAGGGACCTGGGCTATATTCACTTTGTGTGAAATTCTCTAAGTTTATTTGGATTTTTATGTCTGTAAAGGAGGCTCAATTTGCTTTTAGTGTTGGATGTTACATATAGTACATGGCTAGAAGAGACTATTCTGATACTTTTCAAAATCCCCACATTTTTTTTTTCAGAGGAAATGCCTTTACATAAGCACTGATAGCAGCTGGAGGGTCTAATGAAAAAATACAGATTATTGATATTTAAAAATAAATATTTACAATGTGTAAATAGCAATTTTTTAGGACTGTAAAAATGTAATCCAGTTCATTTGCCACCTGCAAAGAAATTGTCTGGTTTTATTTTTAATGCCTATGGGTAGGGAGCAGGAAATTTGTACTACTTATGTAAATCCTAATACATGGAAATATTTTCATTGCTGTATTCATTTGGAAATTCTGTACTTGTGCTGGAAAAAATCAATAAAAGGCTGAAGTAACACTGGTTTGACTATTTAGAACAAGCCTAAAAGTTTTTGCATCCCTGCCCCTCAGCTAGAGGAACTAAAGTTTACTTGACTTGCTGCTTGCATTCTGTTTGATTTTCTTGGGTTTTTGTTTTTTTAGGAATGGGAGACTGGGAGGTGTATTGCATGTAAACCATCAATACCAGTAGCTCTTCAAACTTTTCCATTTGTTTGACAAAAATGTTCATGGTTTTGTAGTGTTATGACATTTAAAAGATTCAGTTCTGTTTAATGATTAATATCGAACAGTTGGTCGTTTTAACCTTTGTCTTTTGAAGTTCTTATAGATAGAAAAGTGACCGTAAATCATCATCCACTGAATGCAGAGAGACATTTTGGTCAGCTTTATACACCTATTCCCAGACTTCCTGTGCAAAGAGGATCTTGGCTCTCAAGGACTCCTGCGAAATATTTCCTAAAGTGAGACAGCTATCAAGATGCTAGAAAGGAAGCGACATTCAGTTGGATGCAAGTAATTCTCCAGTAATGCAATCTGAAAAACTGCTGGATCTGATCCCTCCATAGCAATCTGCAGGGTAACACACTGCTCAGTGCAGTCTTCCCTGACTGTAATGCACAAACAGAAGGACAGTGGTGAGGCAAGATAAACAAATTTCAAGTGTTTCCAAGTCTTGATGGCTGCATGTCATCAGTAGAAGGATCACAGATTTCACCAGCTCGTGATGTGAACTCGAAAACCTGTTGAGGTTTGGTTTGGCCAATCACTGTTTGAAACAGACATGGGTAAATATGTTTTCCAAAAGTGGCTTTTATTTGCCCAAGCAACAGAGAGATGTTTTGAGTTCTTACCAATTACAGGCCTAGAATATAAAAAACTCTGGGTCACTGGTTCTGATTTTGACATTTCCATTCATAAGAGAAAGACTGAGCTCTCTGAGAATGTACTAGCATATAGAAACCAATTTGCTCTCACTTGAGCTCTACAGACTATCAAAAAGTAAAACGACACAACATAGTCTGGCTTCAAGGCAAAATAAAACAATACTGTATACACAATTTGAAGAATATGTTTCAGGACTTTTGTATTTGACATTAGTAAATAAACCTTATAGTAAGTTTGACCAAGAAAGGCTATAGTTTTTTCATTCACATGGGATGATTGTTATTGTTTTATTCCACTGTTTCACTAACACTACACCATATATGATTCTCCAAGCTAATCAGCCAACAAGGCATATTTTAGATGCCATGAAAGATAGGCTACATGGCAGTGTAAATACCAAAGCTTTTAAGTGAGCTGCGTGCTTTACATTGAATGGCTGTTTCTGGGTTCCAAGGTGGTCAGCTTACTCTGTGAGCAGAGGACTTTGCGTGCTGGAGGATGTGGGGGCAAAACTGCTGTCTCTTAGGATTACTGCTGTATTTGAGATGAGGGGTGGGGCAAGTAGGTTGTGGAAAATTGAAAGGAGGTTTTCCTCCATTCTAGAAACTTCTCTGCCCCATCTCCATCAGAGCATGGAGAAACTTATAGATCCAGGGTGAGGTCCCACAGAGATTTGTCAAGAACTAGGGAGGCCTGCGTTTAGGATGCATCCATAGCCTACATGACCATCCGTGACCTGTGACTTGGGATTGGAAGTAGGATGGATACCCAGAGATCTCAGTCACCAAGAAGCTGAGGAATATGTGCCTCTGTTATGACTTCACTCTACCAGGCACAAAACTGGGCTAGAATATCTAGACAAAGTACTCTCACCCCTGTAGCTCCCTTTGATGTGCAGAGAATTAACTGCCCATGGGTCAGCAACATTTTCAAGCAGCCTTACCATAAAGTGCAGCTCTAATGATAGACCAGGGTCATCTGCCTCTCCCAGGCTCCCTGTTCACTTGTGCAAGGTCAGGCAAAGAGACAATGCAGCTGCTGGCAGCTTGAGTGCCTGGGAAGGAAAGATATAAGGTTTCAACTTTGAATGCCCAGCACTGTCATTTAGAGGGATCTTGTTGCCCCCCTTGCTTGAAGCCAACCAACTTGCTTTATTTAGAGAAAATGTTATTGTATTTTTTAAGGAAAAAAGTCTTTGTTGACCAAACAATATTGTTTGGATTCTGCTAGCTCCAGTAACATTGTTGTGTGGAAAGTGATCAGCCCTGGAGTTTTAATAATACATGAACTGCAGCCTTGCTCTGCAAGTGGATGGGACTCTAATACTGTCTGCTAAAACTATTCCTGCCAAAACAAACACCAGGAGAGGTTCTTTTCCATATACCAAAGTCTCACTTTAGCACTTGCCAGGGAACAATTTCCTTCTCCTGTCTTCTGCCTGTGCTGGAGAAATAAAGAGGGCACAGCAGTACTGGAGGACTGCCCGAAAGGTTGTGGGTTACAGTCCTTAATGCAGTGCTCTCTGTATGTTCAGAAAGGGCTTTACTCTTTCATTTCAGAGCTTTTATAAGACCTTAGGGCTGGGGCCTGCATTCTTCTGCAGTAAGCTCACAAAATTGGATTCCCTTCGGACTTGCAAACCTTGGCCACATTCATATTTTATGTGAGCCACTCTGCACAACTGATTCTTCTGGTGTTTATTTTTCTTGATTTGAGATAATTCTTACTACCCTCTGAGGAAACCTTGCCTGTTAATGACTGCTAGCTGTAGCATGCCATCAACTATCCTCAGGTCTTCTCCCATGGCTCTGTCTCATGTCATCCATCACCTCCAGACATGAGGTCAGAGGTTACATGAAGTGGAGGAAAAAAATTAACGCTTGTGAAGAACTGAATTATTTTGCTTTAAAATGCTGTCTTGAGGTTAGCTATAGAAGCCTCCTTGGCTCAAGTGGTGTTCTCTCCTGTAGGAATGGAGACTCAAAATTTCCCAGTGGTTAAGTCATAGCTTTGGGCATACTGATAACAAAAACACATGCTACCATACTGACTGATGGTAATTAGGAGGTGCTCTTTGCAGTTGTGCCACTGTATTTATCCATGTGGTTTTTTGGGGGGAGTATGTGTATCTCTCTGTGTGTTTGTAGTTTTTACTGTGAAAGTGATATAAGAACCAGGATCTAGATCTGTTCCTCACAGCCCCTTTGCCCCTCCAGATAGCACCCAGAGCCTGGATCCAAGCCCAGGAGTAATTGGAGAGGAGTTGCTTCTTCCCTCATGCCAAGATGGGGAGCAGCCAGGAATGGCAGTGAGATAATGGTAGGTCTCAGATGGAAGGGACAGGTTATTTCCCACAGACTGGTGTAAGTTCAAAGTACCATTTTCCTTTGACTATGAAATTTGCACCTGTAGCTTATTTTTGAGCCCACCAACCTTATGTTTCAAGATATTTACCATAACAAAAATCTCCCAGTCCTTCTTGGACATGAAGCTCTGAAAGAGCATTTTGCAGCCGTGCAAAGAAAATCCCTATAGTATTATGGATACCAACCAGAAACCTGTGCTTGAGTATGCATTGCTATTAAGGTGAGGAATAGTAACTTCTCTATGATCAGACTTGCAGTGATGACCTTGGTGACTATCCTATATTATTTGAGAATATACACATAAGCCTTCTAGAAATATATGGGACTCGTTGTCAAATCTGTGATAAGATTTACCATCCACTACCTTTTAGAAAAAGACATTTGCGATGCCTGATGGGATAAGAGAATTCTTGCCATGATCTGATATTTAATCTGTCTGCAGAGATGAGACTTGCATTCCAACTTCTGATTTTTCCTTTCTTATTTTTTTCCCATAACAAGTAGTGATTGGTTTTTTAAAATTCATTTTTTTATCATGTGGGTAGACAAAATATTTATCTCTGCTAAGCTGCTGTTGTAGAATGTGGACACTTACCTAAATTTGATATTACATGTTTTCGCCTAAATGTTGGAAAACAACCGGAATCAAACAAAACATTGACATCTAATATCAACTAACATCAATTTTCTACCTCCCATAGTATGGTCAGATGTAAAGATGCTTTCATTTGTCATACGTTGTACCAATATTTTGGTGCTCCATTTATGAAAATCCAGTTGTAGAGTGTTACAAGGGAATCATCCTATTAACATCTAGGTGCAAAGCAGCAAACACTTGGAAGATAAGCATGCACACTCAGTAATTGGTGGCCAGCTTTTGATTCCACTGAAATTTCTGATGTTCATTAAAGCTGGAGTTGAAACAAATAGCCTTGTAAGTTTTTAGAGGAATTGAAGGTTTTCTCAAGCTGAAATGCAGGTTAATAGAGAACAGAGACTGATAGTATTTATACAAGCTGCCAAGTAGAAGGAATTTTTTCTTTTAATTATCCAGACAGGTTTTATCTTCCTTTGAACTGACAGAGTGGCCTTGAGAAGGTGAAGAATAACTATCAGGTTACCCACAGATAAACAAATGCAGAAACGTCTTTAAAAGAAAGAAATTACTTCCTTATATGAGATGAAATTTATGATACATTGCTTTATTGACCCAAATTACCCTTTTAATTATCTATTTTTAATGCTCCTTCTTAAGAGAGAAGTTTGAGGAAACTCTACTATCATAAATCTCATGACTGTATGAGGACAGTTGCTGGAGTTTTGCCATGGTGCTTTGACACATTATCATCCTAGTAAATGATCCAAGTGTTGAAATTCAGTGTGGAGAGATGGCTTTTGTAAAACTTTGCCATGTGTTTCAGCCCTTCTGGAAAGTACAGCATTATCTGATGGTATGTCTCTTGGAGAGGAATGGAAGGAGGCAAGGGAAAAGAGAATATGGGCTTTGTACGAATAATGATATTTAAACTAAAGCTATAAATGAATAGAAGCTTCCTTGTAAGCTTATACAATTAAGACCCATACTGTTTCTAAATGCTTTGCTTGCTTTATAATTTTATGATAAAAAGCATTACCATTGCTTTTGGACTTATAACTCTAGTAGCCACAAAGAGAACAAAATGTTGTTTGTTTATTTACTTGTGAAACAAATTATGCCCCTCTGCAAACTTCACTGTATAATTCGCACTGGATTGGTTGTTTAGGAGTATGCACATGCTAGTTTAAGTACTCCACTCTCTCTAGATTTCAAATTGCCATGTGGCTATGACTTTATTGAAACACGTGTGGCTCATTGTATTTCCCAAGTCAGAAATAATTTTGTCATAGTGGAGTCCCCCATTCAAATTTGTAGTCAGTGCCTATAATAAAACATGGCTATCAGAATTTAAAGGGATTGCATTACAGTAAGAAACTGAGTACCTTTGAATGTGATTCAATAACATTATAGATTTCTCCCCATTTATTGCTTGTGGTTCATTTTTTTTACCAAATACAGTAGGCAGTTAATGGTTAAGCTGGTACACACCAAGGGTTCCCTACCAAGAGCACATTATTTTGAAATGTACCCTTGACATTTTCACTTTCTGTGTGTTTGCATGCTTCTTTTATATGTATTTTCCTTGCTGCAATATATAAATACTCTTCAGCACAGCCACAGTTGCAACTAGACATGTCATAATTTCTGCTTACATTTGCATTGGTATCAGCCTCACCCAGTGAAAAATGTGTGCCTACAAATTATAGTGTTTAGAAATCTGACCAAGGCTCTCTACAGGCTCTCAAAGCTAATGCTAAAAACTTGCAGTTATCTGTTCATATCAGGCAAAACCAACATAGTTTTCTTCTGGTTGATCATCATGTGTGCAGGTGGTGACTTCTAAGAAGATCTAGGCAGCTGCTTTCTGTTGATTATACCATACCACCTCAATTGAACCTAAATGGGGAAATCTGATCTGCAGTGAAATAATGTCTGTTAAGGAAAACACAATCAAGATTTTACACCAAAGAAAATCTTTCTCATGGTGGGTAGTTTTCTGCCTCATTTCACAGGAGATTCCATTAGGATGATGGTATCCTCTTCCAGATCTTGGTACAGGGTTAGCTGTGGTGCTCTGGAGTTCCCAGCTAACCTGGGGAGTAAGCATGCATAGGTGAAAAGACCTTATCTACCCTTACACAACTGGACTGCTCACAAATTATTCTGGACAAGGGCAGTGGAATTGTGAGTTTGATCCTGCACCAGAGTCCATGGGCTATAGGGACAAAACCTGGCCTGAGCCTTCAAAGCCTCAAATGCATCCCTTCAGCTTTGCTTTCTTCCTGCCTTGTTCCTCACTGCTGGTATATAGATCCACGTCTTTGGGATCTCTACTTCTGTGTCTTTGCATGGTTTTCTGTGCCTCAGAAAAGCCTGTGCAGAGTATCAAAACTGCCACTGTACTTTCTTTCCTGAGGACTTGGCTTGCTTGAATGGTTGTATGGGATGGATGCTATGGCTCTTCAGAAGGAGTATTAAACAGCTGAAAAATAATGGATGAGTGCTTCTGTATATTTGCGTGTGTATAGGAAAGTCATCAATGGTCTTTGCATCTCTTATTTGAGGAAGTGCTATGGACCCCACTGACACTCAGTAGTGCCTCGCCGTTGCCCTCAAACACTATTGCCACTTGAGGATCTAGCCCAGTTCTCAAACCTTTTGCATGTTTCCACCACCAGTGCCTAAAATAACACTTTCAGAAATGTGATGGATGGGTGGGCAAGGTCAGTTTTCAGAGTGTACTGAGTTCTCAGTATTCGCTACTAACAACTGCATCACATGTGGTAAAGGGGGTAGAAAGAAAGAGACAGAAGAGTTTCTCAGATACCAACAGGGTTTCTTGGACACCAAATGGGGCTTTCTGGTGTTTTGCCTTTTGCCCTTGTGTAGTTTAGGTTTGATGTCAATGAAAGTGCTGACATTACTCCAGGAGGGCTTGTTTCCAGTTGTGCCTGTGCTGATGGATGAGATTGAAACAGGTCAGCTCAGCTTTATCATGTCCTTCAACAGTGTCTGTAATGAGGCAGGGAGGAACATGCTGGGAATTCAAGGACCAGAGGTTTTTCTCTTTGATGCTTGGTTGGAAATATTATAGGAAAATAAAAAGCTGTATAAACAGAAAGCACTTTTAAGGCAATTATACCACACCTTATTGCTACTTCTATCTTCTTATGCTACAGATCTGCAGGAGGCACTTAAGGCATTAAAAATAAAACTCATGGGAGCAAGTGTGGAGGGAAGCATTTGCAACATGCTTCATTTTCTATGAAAGCAAATAGCAAGCAAGCAAAACTATCAGTGACAGGATTAAAGACATTCTGGTAACAGTGCCTGAATTGAGCTGCCTGGGGAATAAGCATATAGCATGAAACTTCAGTCATCCCAGGTCATCTTCTCTTTAGAACCACTTCTCCCTTCCAGTCTTATGGTGCTTGGGACAGAGCCAGCCAGTCCTGCTGCAGTTTCTTGGACTGAACTGTCAGTCTGTCTTCTCTCTTTTTCTTCTAGGACCTGTGGTTCAATTTTTTCTCTTTTTCTCTCTGTTTGGTTTTTTTTTTTTTGTTTTTTTTTTTTTGTTTTTTTTTTTTTTAAACTTGTTTCTGAGGATTCTGCACAGTCCTATAGAGGAACAGACCAGCTCTGAAAAGAATGTGGCATTTGTTCTTCAGGACTAAAGACATACATTTTTTTGTGTCATGGATGGGGCTGACATCACTATTTGCACATAGTTTTTGTCACTTTTTTGTGTAAGTATCCATCCTACCTTTGTTAATTTACAAGGGGTAATTGTTTTTTTTGGTAGTTTATGGCTTAAAAGAAAATAGTGTAAGTAGTATATATCAAACAATACTGGTTTGATATATACTAGAAACATTCTTTTAGGGATCCTGTGAATCTCCTATTTTACAGCTTTCTTATTTACAGGTACTGTTAGTACCTTTGAAATAAATTTCAAAGAAAACCAGCTATGCTGTAGCTAATTTCCTCATAGCTATATTAGTGTGACCATGGATAAATAGACTTTTCACTTGTTCTAAAGAAGAATGATGCAGAATTCAAGGGGTGGCTGGTAAGAAAAATAATTCTGAAGGGTCATTTCACTGTAAATCTTCTGGGCATGTGTACAGAAAATACTGTGTAATGTAATCACTGTCCCTTAAAATACTCAGTAATCAGTCGTTGGAGCACAGAATGTATCCCAAATGCTCTTCAAAAGCAAATGGAGGAATAGCTAAACCCAGTGCTCTCCCTTACAATTGCATTTAGGAAGATGATTTGCCATGTCTAGCCAGCTACATTCTTAAAATAGAGGACACATGACTTTCTACCAGTTTCTGTCACATAATTGGAATTAACTCTGCCTGTCTGTTAGTAATGGATGAGAAAGGAAGCTAACACAGATGGAAAAAGGAGAATGCTGGGAAGACATTCCAGATACTATGGCTTTATTTCCTTTTTTCCCAATTTCTGTCTTTGGGGCACAGTCACCTCCAGAAATTTCCTGCTAAGTGAGTCAGGCCAGCAACAGCAGGAATATTCTCCAGGATTTCCTCCAGTTGTGCTTGGTAGTGCCCCGTTTTACCCAGAGATCACTGCTGCATATCAGGTCTGCATCTGTAGGTAGCAGTATGAATTATGCCTAGAAGTAAGTACGGCTCTATGGAGAAAGCCCTTGTGTGGAGCAGCCCTCCATTTGGGCAGCACCAGTTGCCAAGTAAGTGTCACTCTGATTTGTTACTCATTACGTTGGCTCCCCGTGAAATATGAAGTTGTATTGAATGTCTCAGTGGTAATCTCCAAGATCCTGAAAGGACTTGGCAGAGTCAGACGAGGCAGTGTCTCTCTCATGGGAATGATGTCCTGGAACAGCTGCTTTCCCTAGAAACTATGAAGATGTCACTTTTGAGCCTGAGGGTGAAAGTGAATTGAAGAAGGGGGGGGCCTTTGGAGCTTTTGAGATGTTCTTGATCTTTGGTGGGAGGGTTGGACATACTAGGACCTTCTGGTCTGCAGCACAGATCCCCTGTTCAAAGACTAAGGGAAGAGGAAGGAGCCTGGTGAATTCAGAATTGAAAGGGAGTGCGGCAGAGAGAATTAATGAAAATTGAGAGAATTTAAATGCTTATGAGAGAATTTAAATGCTTATGAAGGATGGGTATCTACACTTTGTTACTTCTCTGTATTTTTTTATCTACAAAGGCATCTGTTTTTCAGAAGTGCTAAAAGGTCTGGATCACTACAATGACCTCAAACATTAGAAGTTGAACATCAGGCACACCCTTTGGAAAAGCTGAATCTAATTCTGTAGCTCAGCCAGTGTCAAATATGCTTTTTGAAACTGTTTGTCTCCTTGTAGGCAGAAACTACTCTGATACTTTTTTGTTAGTAGGTAGATTCAGGAAAGAAATCCTCATCCTGTTGGACTCAGGATTCAGCTTTCATTTGTTTTGTATCCATCTTGTATTCATCTTTCTTCTATTGACAGAAAAATATTTGCTTGTTGCTATGTGAAGAACTATTACACTGAAATTTGACTTCTGGAAGGTTTGCTGGCCATCTGTGGTCAATCTAGACATTTGGTTGTGCTCCAAGAAGATCAAGTGGAAAGCCAGGTCTTCTGTTCTGTAATTATTAGTAATTATTACTAAGAAGTTACAATGGGTGCATTGTGCTGCAACCTTTACAAGTGTCACTGATGATTAGACTGTTGCAATACTGTTTCAGTAAAGCAATATGACACTATATTTTAGATTTATCTGTAAAATACCAGTGCAGAATTTGGCAGCTTGGTTCTGGTTTTGTTTCCAGGACACATTTCTCAAGGAATTTCTCAAGTTTTCCTCTAGACAACCTGCGACCTGTCTCTTGGCCAACCATTGCTCCTTTTTGTCCTGAAGTGCCATGGCAGAGGTAGGAAGAATTTGAAAACTCATTTGGAAATACAAAAGAGGTGCTGGAAGTACAAACCAAGAGTACTTTGCCATGAGGATAGCAGTCTTGGTCGTTGTACCTGAACTCTGGATTTGAAAGACTAATTTATTGAACCTGAATATATTGCAAGGCCTGTCAATTTCTTAGCCATTCAAGGGCATAGGGAGATTTGCCAGGGGGGACTGTAGCATCCCATGAACTGTCTCCTCTCAGTCAATTCCCAAATCCTCTGCCCTGGCACTGGCAGTGACTAACTACCATAGGAATAGTTCTCCTGGGGGAAAAGACAGACTCTCCCATGGACTTCTGTCTCACTGACCGCTGGTGCCTCCCTTCCCTGTGTCCTCATTGGCTGGATATCCCTGGTGGCTGTGCCCTCTCCCCTGGAGACCAATCCCCTCTGCCCTGTCCTCAGCTGTGCCCTCCACCACTTCCTCTTCTTAAGCTACCTGCACCATGTGGTGCATCTCTTTCTCACCGGGTCCCCTTCAGGCTGATATCGGCTGGAATAAAACCTTGAAGAAAGAGCCTTTCTTGCCTCTCTCGCTGAGCCAGATGTGGTGAGTGCTGTGTGGGGGTCTGATTGTGTTGCCTGAATGTTAACCAACCTGCTTTTCTACAGGAGAGGTTTGTTGGGAACATATAATAGGCAGCAGCACCCACCATTCAATACCTGCATTTTCAGGGGACCCTCAATAAAACTGTTGGATGTTTAAATAATCTTCTGTCTAGGGAGAATCAACATGGCCTTTGTACATCCACACAAACCTGATAACAGGTTCAAAAGAGGCATAAAGACACATGAATAAAAGGTGTTTCACTGGCCAGTTACTGTTAATTTTTCCAGAGACTTTTGAAAGACTTTTTTTTTACCAAAATCTTTTAAGGAACATGACATGAGACAGAAGATCATTAAATAGATAAATAATTGATAAACAGGAAGAAATTGAATACATTATAATTATAATAAAGTACTAATTTTTGGAGCAGGATGATGCAGGTGGATTAAATGGTGATCTATGGTGGGACCTTTTATGTTCAGTGGGGAGCAGCATGAAAAAATTTGCTGATGAAACTGAATTACTGAAACCAGAAAAGATGAGGAACATCTGTAAAGAGCTGTAGAAGAATCTACTGGATATCTTACAAGGCAGGTAAAAATAAGGTGATAAAATAGAGGGAAAGTGGTCCTAAATCCACCTGTTAAATGGCAGTTTCTGAGCTAACCAGTACAGCTCAGGATTGAGACTATGGGTACCAAGAACCATGGGTACCATGGGTACTAAAACATCCAAGAAGATACCAGCTTAAGGTCGAGGAAGCATATAAAATAGTATGGTATTATGGGAGAAATAATAGAGGGCATAATTTTGCCATTCACTTAGGTCACAAGTCTGTCAGTTGTTTTAGTTGAAAGTTAATTGTTTTAGAACTGAAAAGAGACAGAAGAGGTCAGGAAGGGTACAAAGCATCTTCCTAATGAGTTGTCAGTAACGATGTCGGGGATACCCTATGAGGCCAGTAGAGTGTGTCTGCCCTCGTGTGCTGAGTCTTTCCCAGGCTCAGCTGAGGCTGTGGCTGGGGATAACTTCTGTCTATTTGTTTTAGAGTTGTCCCAGAGAGCTGCTGTGAAAGGCACTAATTTTTAGTGGATGTGAGGCTGTAAAAATAAACAAAAGTAATTTTGTTGAAAGTATCCACTCTACTACATAGTGACAGAATCAACCCTTCTGTAAACACAACA
Source organism: Melospiza melodia melodia (assembly GCF_035770615.1). Classification (NCBI taxonomy): domain Eukaryota; kingdom Metazoa; phylum Chordata; class Aves; order Passeriformes; family Passerellidae; genus Melospiza; species Melospiza melodia. The sequence continues at coordinate 55,622,829 of NC_086226.1, read as the reverse complement.
AGTTATTTTTCTTTTCAAAATCTTTTTTTTAAAAGCTAGTTTTCCACACCACTTCTCAACCACAGTCTCACTATTGTAAACAAGGAACATTTAAAACCTAGGAGTACTGACTTCCATACAAACCAGCAAGCTGCAGTTGCAAAAGTGAAGTTTTATCTCTTCTCATAGCAGAAAAAGGGAAAAGCTCAGTACAGCCAGCCATGTCTGGTTGACAGAAGAGAGAGACTGAAGAGCTATTTTCAAGGTAACATGCCATCAGTTATGCTGCCTAGATCGAAGGTCCCAGATGCAGAGGGAATGCATTCCCTACTCCTTTTCTTTTTTTTTAGCTCACAGCCTCCCACTTGTTTTTTAAATTAATTTTTGGCAGTAACATAACTCCTGGAATCCTGCCATTTACTGCTTTAAAAATTGTTCTTGAAAAGAGAAGGGGAGTCAGAGGGAAAGCAAGGGGTAGAGGGAGTATGAAAACCTAATGGAGCCGATTGCAAGCATACATAACTAACATTTTTTTCTACAAAGATGATATATGATTTGTTTTTCTGATGAGCCCATTTTATGTTAGGCCCCATGGGAGAGAAGACGACTGTTTAGTAGAGATTACTGGGTATTTCAAAGTAGCAACAGGACAGCTAGGCAGAATTAAACATATTGGTATTTTATGGGGTTTCAGTAAAAGAATGCCTGTGTAACACAATCATTCCTTGAATCTTTAAAGCATGAAATGCTTATAGTTTAAGAAATGGAACCATGGAAACACAGCCATATAAAAGTAGGGTGAAGATTCTTCTTATTTTGGGTTTAACGTTGCTGAAGAAATGGCATAGCATCCTTATTCTGCCCCAGCAAGATGCATCATCTGGTCTGTGTTTGTCCCTGACAAACACAAGTGATTGTGATTTGGGCTGGGTCTCAATCTATTTTCATTATTGTCCTGTTTCAACATGGCTTTGGTCAGCTGGGATTGGAATATTGTCTCTGCCCACTTCCTTGGTGTCCCATGGACCTGCTGCTGCCCTCATCTGGTGCCAAGCAGTGCCCTGTGCAAGCTGGGTGACCACATTCCAGCAAGACTGGAACTTCTGCAGGCTCTTGTGGCTCTATTTCCTGGAGAATTCAGAGTAAAACATTACAGAAGACTCTCTTTGTGCTTGTGGATTACTGAAAGTTTGAAGAGAATACATATTGATCTGTTCAAGTGTGGAAGAGGTATTTTTGGTCTTTCTGCGCTCTTTCTTCTTCAGTGGGGTGACCTTGGAAGGGAGGATGCACCTTACTGATAAAAGCCAGAAGTATACATGCCAGCCACTGGGATATAGTGATGGTGGTGAGCTATGGTGTTAAGAATTAGGAAAGGATAGGGGTGTCATCATCAGTCACTGCATTGTGCTTGCCTGGAGTCAGAGTCCCTGTTCTTCCTCATATTCTGTTTCCCATTGTAGGGCTTTGCCAGCTACTGACCAGGCCCTGGGCAGCTGTCTTCACTGTCATGCTCCTCATCATTCAACTCATCAGCTTCCTCATGTAAAAACAGTTGCCTTACAATTAATACTGACCTGAGCTTCCTCTTTATTGTTTTCTGCTGTAATTAATTCACTTCTGCTGTAGTTAATTCATTTTTTCCTTAATTGGTTCGATCTGAAGCCTTGGTTGGGCTCACCAGCTTCCATGTGTTTGGAGAGGAAATGCAGAATTTACCTATGTGTAGCACTGAGTAACAGGGTAAGTACCTCATAGTCCATATATGTGATTGAAGAGCAAAAGGCAAAAAAAAAAAAAAAGAGGGGATAAAATTGTCATTGTTAAAAGATAGAAATGTTTTTCATCTAAATATATTTCACCACAGACATCCTGATATTCTCAAGTAGAATATCTTTAAATGGATACTGACAGTTGATTTGTTCTTGCATGCTGAGCTGTTTTTGAAGTGACATATGTGTAAAAGAAAATGTGAAAGATATTATGGCATAATTTAAAAGGAACTGTTGTTTTCATAAGTGACCACATGGTTTTAAAATTTAAACACTGCCCTGAAATTTTGAAAAACAGTAACATCATGCTGTTGCACAAGACCTACTGAAATTATGTTGGGGAGACACAGAAGTAAATCTTATTGTCAACATTGTCCTAGAGAAGGGGAAAAGGGACTGTTGGTTATCAGACTGTAGGTTAGCAGCCTCTGCTCCAAGCAGTCCTCACCACATCCATCTATTTCAATTGCACTGTTCATCTGAAAGAACTAAAGGGTACATTTTAAGTGATGTCTGAAATGTGGTTTTGAACAGCACAGCACTGCAGGCTGTGAAGCAGCACAAGCATCCCTTGCAGGTCAGTCAATGGACAGGTACGGACCATGCATAACTAGCCAAAATAAGTCATAGATAATTTTTTTGTGTCTCAGTTGCTAATGCTACTAAGACATGAAAATGTAGCAATTGGAGTTAATAATAGTGAATGAGGACTAGCCTTTTGCCCATCAAAGTATGTAAATTCAAGTTACCTGCCTGGACTGTTGCAGGTTGGCAAGATTCCAGCAACTGCATGTAGTGCAACACACTGACTATGTGCTTGGGAGATTTTCCTTGGACAAGGTGTCAAGGAATTGCTGGACTGCATTAGTTGACTTCCTGGAATGCATTTGCTTGTCCAGCTTTTCTCCAAAAGGAACCGTTTGGTGACCTCTGGGACTGCTCTTGCCATGGTGAATCAACGGATGGGAAGCGGCAGCGCTCTCCTGACCCTACCTAAAGCCCTAATATGAAAGACACCGAAATGTTCAGCTTAATGGGGGTTGAGCATATGGTCCCAAGGGCAGAGGGGTCCCTGCCTCACAGGAATCCCTGCTCCACCCTGTCTCCCATCAGCAATCCCTGCTCCACCCTGTCCCCCATCACATCCTAACATTCACATGTTGAAGAGCCCATCCCCACAGCCCTGTGGATAACTCTTTTGCCCCGGTGAAAAATAGTGACATTTGTTTCACAACTGCCTGTTTCTATATGTGTGCAGCCTCCTCCTTATCTCTGAGGCATTTTTGAAATTCCCCGCATTGTACCCTGCTCTCTTGCTCTCCCAGGCATCTCACATAACTCTGTGCTTCCCTGTCACGCAGTGCTGAGCATGTATGTCTGAGGGAATGTCCAGAGCAACCTTAATATTCTGTCTGAAAAGCAGCTGCTGGTCTCAGCAATTGTCCTAAGGAATGCTTTATAGTTGATCTGCATCCTGATGTGCCTAATATTACTGAGGACAGGATAAGTCAGATCTGTACGTCTCTGTATAATACCGTATTGTGAGAGGCTTCCACCTTTTCTGCTGCTGCAGACAGGAAGAGCATGTTGCTGGAAAAGGCAAACCTTTCAATTAAGTTCACCAAACGTGTGTTTCAGTTTTAGGATGATATCAGATGTGCTTCAAAAAATTGAACATTTATGGGTTTGGGGTATTTTTTACAGAGCACTATTAAGGGATTAAAAAATATTGGCATCATTAAAACAGTCAAGGAAACATTTTTTAGGCTGATAAAAATCAATGCAGCCCCAGATAAAGCCATTCTTGCTCTGCCCCAGACACTGTTTTCCTGTAACTCAGGGACTTGTCGATGGAAGAGTTACCATGACAGCTGGAGTGCAAGGGTGAAATGACGAGCTGGTGTTACACCTGTAAAAAAGAACACAGACAAGCACATGTTGGGAATTAGTCCTTTAGTGAGTCTTACAATTCAAGTAGGGCAGGGACTAGGCACCTTGGAGTTTCCTACTAGCCCTTTGGATTTGTGATGGCTCTAGCGAGGTAAATATAGACCTCGTATATAGAGGTAAATATAGACCTCGAGTCATATCAGTTAAAATCCAAGCCTAAAGTTTAAAAATTGACCAAGAGCTTTAGAAAGTAGTTTTCTATTTTTCTATTGTTTTTAACATTGTATTGGTCAAAAATACTTGATAATTATTGCTTGCTTTTCATGTTTGTTCTTCATAATGAGAATCTCTTTTAAAGAAGAAAAGGTTGTAAAGGGCAAAATAACTGATTAAGTGATAGCCTAGCACCTTTGTCTTCCTTAACATTATGCTTGTAAAAATCTGCTTTATGTTGTATCTATGTTGGGATGAGCCCATGCAAAAGTTTGTAAGGAAAAATGGTGGAGAAGAATACTCTATATAGTGAAACTGGAATGTAGAGACTGTTAGACTGGATTATATCCATCATTCATCTAGTCTAGCATCCCACATTTGAGAGCTGTCAGTGACAGATGCTTCAGACAAAAGTGCAAGAAACTTTCAGACATGGGATTTTCTTGATTACTGATAGTTAGTTTTGCTAAAGCTCTGAAGAGTATGTTTTAATACTTCTTCCAAAATGCTTGTCCTTGATGTTTTCAAGGTTTATACAAACATCTAGCCCATACTGGTGACCTTAGGGTCTGCTTATGGGAACAAATCCCAAGGTTCAATTCCATCTTGCATGAAATGTTTTTTTTTTCTGTACCATTCTGATCATTCTGTTTCATATAAACCTTCTTGTGAGGGAAGATAAAGAACAGAAGCTCTTTACATAATTTCTTCCTATGAGCCAGTACTCCATGTGCATTTTATACTGCCCTGCTTTTTGTCACAGCTATGAGATGAAAACTCTGAACCTTAAAACTAGAAGAGAAAGAAAAAAATTAGGAGGGCAAAATTGGTCCTATTTTTCCTGGGTTGAACTAGTTGAAGCAGACAAATATTTAAGTATGCTTGTAGAATAAAATTTAAATCTGTAAAAGTGAATAACAAAAAGTGAGTCTTTTCTCAGTAGCAGTTTATAAATGATGAACAATTGTTTTTCCCATTTGAGAATCTGACAATGCAGTAAACACCTTGTTGATTGAAACCGATAGCAATATCTTTTCATTTCAGCTTTGCTTCATATGTAAAAAATGCAAGAAGTTTTGACTTTGGAGGGGAGAAGGGTTGCTGTAGACCAGAATGTTTGATGTTTTGTTAAAAGGAATGTTAATATTGTTTTTTACAATTTTTTTCTGAATAAAAAAAGTTTAGGAGAGGGAAGCAAAACCACTGCTTGTACTTTTTATGTGCTTGGAAGTCGCTTAACCTGCCTTAGCTAAATGGCTTAGAGAATGGAACAGAGTGAAGGGAGAATGAGATGTGTGTGGAGGTGTTCACATAGCAGAAGTGTTCTTGATGTACTTGCAGATTATTTCTAGAGCATCCAGATGTTTAAAATACAATTGTATGAGGAATTCTCACTGCCACATACAGTTAAATTATAGTCCACATACAGTTAAATTATAGTGCTTACAACTCTTGTGGTTTGAAAATGTGTTTTTGTTGTTTCAGGAGGAGGAAGGGAGGATGGAGATTTTTGGTTTTGGCAGGATTCCTTTACAGAGAATAGAAGAACAGAGCAACTAGGAAAAGTAACAAAATAAAAGTAGTCAACAAATGGGAGAGAATAAATAAAAATGTAGATACTTTCCTTTTTTTTTAATCTGACTTTTTTTGTTGAAATTATATCAACTATAGTAAACTTTTCCCTAGTTTTGCAAACAGCTCAGTAAAACTCAAGCTGTTTAGATGGGTCTGCATTAGTTTGGGGAGTCAAACTGTCAACATTTTGTTGTTAACACTTCGTTGAATATGAAGGTTAATTTGAATAGTACATACTCCCAAGGGCACTAGCTGCATCCTGGACTGAGTAGTGAAGCCATCTAGGCATATGACAACACTGCTTTTTGAAACAGGAAAGGGACATCTCTAAAGGTGCTGAGCATCTGATATGAGAAAGAGAGGACCTTTAGAATCTGGAAATTGAATTGCACTCCTAGAAGCCTGTAATTATTTTTCTCCCTGTTGTTTATACTTGTGTGAAGTAAAATTCCACACAGATTTATTGCCTTTGTTTCAGCTTAGGCTTTACTTGATCACAGACAGCTTGGCTTTCATTCAGGTACAGATACTTAGAGGGAGACAAAAATATTTTTTGTCCAGATTCTACTGACGCATGCAATATTCAGCAATGCTATTGTGAGCATGTAACAAATGGAAATCAAGAAAGTGTCCTGATTTCAATATTAAAAGCCCATGTCAGCCCCCCTAAGAAAGTAGATAAAAAATATGCTACTTCATACCCCTTCCCTCAAGTTATTATTGTATTAAACCACCTTTAGCTGCTGGGAGCATTCATATTAAAAAATGGAAATGTTAACAATATGGTAAGTAATTGTTTCAGGGGAGAGGAAGAAAATTTTAAATGAAGTGAATAGTTAACTTCATTTTTGCACACTGTGGAAAGGATATATAAACTGTTTTGACATGTCCACATGCTTGTTTTAGAATCACAGTCTTTCCAGACATTACTCAATCCACCTGACATTGGAGAAGTAGGATTTGTGACTAGTTCCTGACATAATGTGTTTTCATGCTGAATTCAGAAACTCTTAACTCTATTAATGTTGAATCATTCATGCTAAAAATATAATTTTTTTCCACAGTGCAATCTATTCCAATAGACATTACTCAAGGGAGAATATGCAACCTGATATGAATGGAAGAAGTTGGGAGTGGAGCCATTAAGAGATCCCTCCATCAGTAATTTTTAGCCACTCTGCCTTGAGGACAACCTTATTGTTTCAGACATTTACAGTTCTGTCATTGTTAAGAAGCAATTTTCCATGCTGGTTTATGGGACTTCCTTAGAGGTTATTAGTGAGTAAAGATTGTATTCCTGTTTTCCTTCAAAACTGCACATGTGCTCTTTTCACAAGTTGTATTTAAACTGATTTAGGTCAGATTCATTTAAGGTAATTTTTGATTTCCAGGAAATTAGATCTTGTCTCACTATGGAAAAGCTTTCCTTAGTTTTGCTACAAAGTCACAGGGAACCTGAGGCTGTCCCTGTGCCAGCCAAGGGGTGTGGGCAAGACCTCGTTACCAGGTGGTTCACAGCCAACATCACCAGAATATTGCACACATTGTTTTATTGTCTAATTCTAATTTATGAACTCTTTGCTGGTGACTGTGTGTCATCATCTCTATCCCCTGTTGTTCCCTGATTAAAGCTCTCTGCTCAAGGTTGGTCTGCCTCTGTCATATGAAATCCCAATATCAGTGTTGCAATCATAGTTTTAACTACAGTTAAATCAGGTTGAGGTAAGCCCTGGATTTCATTTTATCTCCTAACATGAAACTCTACTCTGCTTTTTATTTACACTCATTTGGGCCTACTATGCCCATTTATTAATGAAGGGAGATGTAAAAATACACCATGTTCATTAAAAAATCCATTACTTCATCTACAAAAGATATTGACCTCTGAGGTGAGTCAGTGGAACTGTTGATTTGAGTGGCTCTTTTGCTGTAAGATCCTAATGCTTGGGTGGATTGTACATCCCTTCTGATGGTTAGCAAGAGCACTCTGTGAATGTATTGATAGTGAAATTGGTTGGATAGAAACTTTCAAACTGAGTTTTGCATATTAGAAAGCAGGCATTCTTTATTGCAGCATGCTGGTCACTTAGAGGATCCTTCCCCTAATCAATTGTGCCGAGTATGAGGTAAACAGAGTTTTATAATACACACTGATTACATACTCATTAACTATCCCCACTTCCTGCACCTTATTTGACATAGTTGCACCCCTTATTGGAAGTCCTTTTATGATTCTTTTGGATCTATCTTTAATGTCCAGTGTCCTTTTTAGGTGTCATATATTGAGCATCTGAGTATGCTCAATATCATTGTTTTATATAACTTTTGCTTTGTCAGCTTTGCAGAGCTCAGCTGGCACCCTGCTTGTGTTTTGCATGTCTTCTGTTTCCCTAAGTTACATCCTTTATCTATTTCTCCAAGGCTGTGCTGTTCTGTTCCACTGTCCTTGATAAGAGTAAAGTGTTGTTCTGTTTTACTATCCTTATCAAGTGAATAAAATGCTGTTCTGTTCCAGTCTTCTTATCAGTATGGGCATGTAGGAAGAGGTATAGGATTTCCCTCAAACAACTAAATCACTGTAGAAATGGTCTATAATTCATTCAGTGGGAGGGTTTTGGCTTATTATTAGGACTTTGATAAGTCATTTTCTTTTCTTTATTTCATCTTTTTGTCCCCCAAACAAAGAGACTTTAAAGTCACAAGTGATGAAATAAATGTACCCAACTTTCTTATCCTCCACTCTCCCTGAAAAAAAATTGTTGCAAGGGCATTCTTCAGTATTTCACCTTTTCATGGCTTGACATCCCCTCCAGTTTAATCTCCTTGATCTTCATTTGATTTTACAGCCACTGCCTGCTAAGGCAAAGAAAAGATCCCTTCCCTTCCCTTCCCTTCCCTTCCCTTCCCTTCCCTTCCCTTCCCTTCCCTTCCCTTCCCTTCCCTTCCCTTCCCTTCCCTTCCCTTCCCTTCCCTTCCCTTCCCTTCCCTTCCCTTCCCTTCCCTTCCCTTCCCTTCCCTTCCCTTCCCTTCCCTTCCCTTCCCTTCCCTTCCCTGTTTTGTTTGTTGGTTTTCTCTTGTTTTCTGTATTTTATTTTTTAACCAGGAGATCAGAATTCCTGTGCTCCTGTAGACCTCGCTGCTCGGCCCAGCTTCCACTTGCTGTGTCTGCTATGCACCAAACCACCTTCTGTGCTGCCAGATCAACGAGGCCTGCACGCCCCACACCTGGGCAAAGATGGGCTTAGAACCAACAACAGCAGCAGCAGAAAACCAGGCAGCTTTGCCTGATGTGCTTCTGGAGACCACCATTCCTTCGGGCTGTGGGGGAATGTTTTGTGGCTGCTGTTACACAGTAGACTGGTGGCCAGCCCTTGCCTTCTCTACTTTGTGCAGGTCTGGCTGGGGCACCCTGTCCTGAGCTGAGGTGTCGCCCTCAGGCTTGGGAGCTCAGAGGGACCTCTGCAAAGCATGATGCAGAAAAAGGGCTGATTGAAGCAGAGCTTCATGTGAATGGCAAAACAATTCCAAATGTGTTTGGGGTGTTTGCTGTTGTTTATTTTCTTTTTTTGTTACTGCAACTTCTTTACAGCTTTTCCACAGTCAGCTTTGCAGCTGCCAGCAGTTTTTCAAGTGAAATGCTTCTGATTATGGTCAGTGTCAGCAAATACAGTGTCTGCAGCCTGTCTGTAGTGTTTCCAAAAATGTGTTAGCTTGGACAGAGGACTAATGGGTCAAAAATACTTCCTGAAGTTGTGATGGTAGGGAGGGCTACAGATAGTCTATCATGAGATGCTGAAATGAACCATTCACTGAGTGGTGGGCGAAAGGAGGGTCTGGTAAAGCTGTTGCTGTAAAGGAGGGCTCATGTTAGATAGCCACCATGATTTTTTGCAGAGGTGAAACTCCCCTACATTTTGCTCCCATTGTGGTTTTTAACTAGGCAGGTGGACATGCCAGTGCCTGCTGAGACTTGGGAATGGGGAAGGCAGAAAAGGGACCACTGGTCCCTTCCCAGAGGGATTAGGATCTAAATCCTTGCTCTACCAAGGAATTTCTTTATCAGTGATGTCTCAGCAGATCCTGAGAGTGAATGAAAGTACCGGTGTGAACAAATATTGATTTGCACAGTTATATTAGCTGCTGTTTAGCCATGGTTCAGGACTCACACGCAAAAAAGCAGGCTGTAATCCACCCACCTGGGTGTGTAATGCCAGCATGACCAGACAAAATGTTGGGACAGAGTTGGCTAATGTAGGATAGAGACAGGGCATTCAGGAGGAGCAGAACATCAGTAAGCAAGTAGGAGAAGGGAAGGATCACAGGACTAGGGGCAGGTGACAGTGCAAAAGGGGACAGGAGGTATGGATCAGCCTCTGTGGGAGAAGAGGTGCAGGCTTGCACATGTGGAATGACAGCACACAGAGCATGTGGATTCCTCTGGGAGACCTGAACTGTTCTGAAGCCAGGTCCTGAGTTCCACATCCTTTACGATGCTGCACCTTATTATGCCCTGTTGTTCAATCCCTATGTGGCATTTAACCTGTGGATCTCAAAGCCAGGCCTTGAACAAAGTACTGAGGTCCAGTTCTCCAAAAAGGATGAAGGGAGACAAAACAGCACACCTCCAGAGCAGAGCTAAGGTTCAGCCTCCAGCCACCCACTGCCTGAGACACGCTTAGGCACAGCTCTGTGGCTGTGGTGATTAAGGGCCCCAGGAACAGCCCTCAGAGCTGTAACTATTTGATTCTTGTACTTGTTTCCTGTTCCTCCACTCCTCTGCTAGCATTTCTCCTTGACACTACTGGAAGCAGAGTGTTGGGTAGTTCAGTACATATGTAGGAACTCTGTCCTTGGGTATCGGTATTCTGATTTAACTACAGTCAGAGAGGAGACAAATGCACAGCTGCCATCAGCTTAAGGAGGTCTGCTGCTTGCCATGTGTATCTCCTGAAGTCCTGCCCTGGTGCATTTCATGAGACTGAGGGGTGCCAGGCATCAGGAATCTCACTCATCATGTCCACCAGTGACACTGGGACAGTGGAACCCCTGTTTTCAGTGCAATCTCCATCTCTAGGAAGATATTTGCCATGAAATAGCTGTTTTTCCTATCTGTTAAGGAAATTTAGCAGTCTGACCATCCAGAAGCCACTCTGGCAGTCGCAGTGCCACCACCACAGACTGTCACTGCTGAGATTGCAGCCCCTTCAGAGCCAGCAGCTCCAGTGAACCCACAGGAGCCCCACATGACTCCATGCACACTCCACTCTCACAAAATCAGACCAGGTTTCCCATGGCACAGTCGCAGATGTCTCATTCCACAAAGCCATTTATCCACAGTGCAGTAATTCAGAGACAGTTCCAGCTGGTGCCTCTGAGGACAGCCCACAGGAAAGGAACCCCATAGCTTTTATACTGTCATAGTCCTTGCATGGAAAGTCTCAGATCTTCCTCCTGAGTTTCAGCTTCTGCTGTGTCTCTGAGTGTCTGGTCACCTGATAGGTATCACAGGTTCTTGTTCCCTTTGTTATACAAAGAGTTGTCACCAGTTCACAGCTTTTGCCTCAGGCTCAATCTGCACCTTTCTGCCGCAGCTGCACACTGAGATATCTGCACTAGATGTAATCCTCTACACCACCGAAGAAAACAAAAGTGTGAAGCAAAACGTGGGAGCTTCCATCCTGTTAACTATCATGGGCAGGGCAGTCAGACACACATGAAAAACCACATCTAGTCCATCCACTACAGCTGCTTCAACACATCATGTGTGTACACTTCTCTTCTATCACCTGTCTAGGTGTATTTATTTCTGCCTGATGATATGCAGCTGTGCTGGAAGCTGCACACAATGTAAAAAAGAAGGGGATTCAGTGAGGAATTGTCCTCCTACCCATAAGCACTCTTTCTTTCTCCTCTAGCTCTCATATGGCTTCAAGAAAGCCCCTCCAGTGGTAGCTTCCTCCATTCTCTTTTTCTTTTATTATTCCTTCCTGGACATTTGAAGGGACAAAGTGGTGATTGTCAGCATTGGTCAGCATAGGGCAAGTAAGACTCAAAAAAAGGCTATATATATATATATATATATATAAAAACGAATAATAAAAATCCTAATCCCAATCCTAATTATTTGGAAGGTGGATTAGGATTATTATTATTATTGTTTCTAGAAGGTGATTTTGTCCTGAAGGAGCTTGTACCACATATGTGTGAGAAGGTAGTGAGCAGTACTTTTGTTATCCTTCAGTTACAAATGAGAACCAAAGAAGCAGCAAGTCACCCAAGAAAGTGCTTTTACCTCATTGTCCTGAGGTCCTGTGTCAGCAGATCCAAGGAAGGACTGCCCTGTCTTCCCTCCCATGCCAGCTGTTACCTGTTCTTTCCCAGGCTAGGATTCCCTCCAGATCTGTGGGCCATGGATATGTGTTGGCCTTGCTGATTGTAATAAGGAGACATCAGTGACTGCACTGAATTACAGTTCCTCAAAGAGAGATAGGAGTCCCAGGGCCATGAACAATACCACCCTGATAGCTTCATATCCTCATACACCTCCCTGCTCAAGAGATTCACGGTCTGGAGTTCTAGATACATTACATCCCACTTTTTTCCTTTCTGTGCTGTCTGCTCCCACCCAACCAAAATTAATCTCCCCAGTAGCAGGAACCTGAATCACTGTGAGGACAGTTAAGATGCTGAGTTGCCCTTAGTAGAGTAAACCCCTCGGAAACATGTGTAAGTAGAAGACAGCTACATGGCAGATGTTTATATATATGCACACATACACATATACACACACTCTCCCTCTTTCTAATGTCTTGACACGTGGAGAGCAGCTACACATGCAGCACACTTTGTATTGTACATCAACTTCAAACATAGCCCAAATCAACCATGGAAATGGCAGCAATTATGGTAAGCTGAAACCAAACAAACTACAGCAACCTAATGGTTTCAATGGCCATAAAAAAAAGTCCCTCATCACCCAGCTGCAGGGGCTGATATGAAGACAAGCCTCAAGGCAGCTTATGGTTTCCAGCTGTCATCAGCCATCGGCTTGGATACTTGATATATTGAATAATCAGTGTTTGAACTGATGGAAGTGACCTTAAGTAGTACTGGGGAGGGGGGGATTTACCCAGTATGTGGTGGGCAGTGGAAATTGTGGTTGGAATGCATTTACATGTATTTAAATGTATGGCGTGGAATTGAAACATAGTGAAAACAAATGCCTTAGTCACTAAAATGGTCAAATATGGAGATATATGAAACCAGGGAAAGGGCTCTGTAGAAGACCACAGCAGTTTAAGGATGTATATCTGGCAAGCTGTCCTTCTGAGGCCTGTATTTATTTACAGATGGCAAAACAAGTGATTGAGAAGCATGAGGGAAGGTCTTCAATAAGCAACTGAAAAATGGCATTGAAGTTGTCTGCTCAGAAGGGCTTTAACAACAAGGCTCTTGAGGAAGAGCCTTGCTTCCTCCTACCTTGGAGGGGATGTCAGAGACCTGCCTGACATGGTGATGGCAGGAAGGATGGCAGGATGGCCAGCTCCAGCAGCCTCCACATTTATGCTGCTCAGTGCTTCAGCAAGGAAGATTAATATCTTTCACTGACCATTCTCGAGACCTCCCATGGGGTTAGGGTTGTGTGCAGAAAGTGGGAAGAGCCCCAGGGGTTGAAAGAAGGGAATTTGCTGGCTTTCCAGGCTCCCCCTGCATCTGTTACAGGCATCCAGCTTTAAGGAACCTGACAGGAATGTGCTTAACTTTTTGCCAAGGTTTGTGTAAAATTCCTGAGTTGCTTTGTCCTTTTTAGCTGGCCTTGTCACTAAGAAAAGTCAGGCTTTAGGGAGGAAAAATTAAATCCAGTGTGCAGATGTTACAGACGGGACAGTTAGCATGCAAGAGAAGCTTTTCTAGAATTGCAGATGCATGAAGTGCCAAAAGCAGAGAGGTACCAGTTTTGGGTACCAGCTTTCATCATGCATCTCTACTCTCCTCTCCAGCGCTGTAGTCCTTTAATTGAAAAATTACCTATTTGGAAATTTGGAACACAGACAGATTTTTTGCTAAGAGACCGCCACTCACTTATCCCTCTTTTGGCTCTTTAATTTAGGATAAATTTAAAGGAAATAACTTGAGGTTTGGAAACACATATCTCCAGGGAGCAGGTCAGTAGTACGGTACAGAATGAAGCCAATAGCTGTAGAGATCATCTACTTTGAATTGAAGTAGGTAAAGACAGGGAAACCAAACCAAACGTTTTCTATATGCATTGCTGGTGCTTTATTTTTGTACTACATTGTGTCTCACAGGGCACTGTGCAGCCACATAGAAGAGGCCTAAGGTTAGCTGATAAATACAGCCAAATTTTCAGGCTCATGGATATTCACTCAGCTGCCTAGTGAGTGCCCTGCTACCTGTTTTACATCTTTGTGGTTTGGGGTATTTTACTTCTCAGGCAAAAACGGGGTCATACTTCTCACATTTACCATGGGGCAGTAAGGCTGGTAAGCCTTTAGCAAAGTACCTTGGAACGGCTTGTGCAGCACAAAGTTTGCACTTCTGCTTTCCCAAATGTACCTTTTTCATGTGCCCGGCTGCTCTAGCGCACCACTCTACAGAGACGAAAAGGTCTTCTTCATGAGGGCTGGTGGGGATGGTGAAGATAACCATGGTTTGTACCAGTACTGAGAGGTACTCTGTCTTGCAGAGGCACAAGGCTACAACCTTTCTTTTTCTTTTTCTGCTCTCTCTCCACCATCATAAAAATGTTTCCTATCCTTACCTAGTGGTAACTTTAGAGTCTGTGATGTGGGGCATGAAGGCTGAAAAATCAAAGTCCTCTTTAAATCCTCAAACCACAGCAGGAGCACCAGTGGAAAGCCACACTGCTCTTCTACTCCACTTCCCGCCTGACCAATCTTGGTTGGGGTTAAATATACAGCCCAGATTTTGCATTACTCAGACACAGCCCTCTTTTAAGCAGGAGTGTCTTCACATTTCCAGCAGTGCTAGTGATTGATTTGATGAGGACCACAGACCCTTGGCAAAGGGGCTGCACCTGCACTTGCCAAATCTTCTGTTGTATTAAGCTGAAGTGAGGTTTTTATGCTGTAGTCATGAAGGTGCTGATTTACAGAGAGGCTCTGGAATGACCAATCTGCAGAGCAGGTCTGCCTGGTAATTTTAAAGGACTAAAAAAATTTGAAACAGGAAATTAGGAATATGCACAACTAAAATTCCTCTCTGCTCCCTTGAGTTCCCTTAATGGCTCTGTTTTACCTCTGTATGACCACTCTTGCCTTTCTCTCCAAGTGGTGTTATTCTGTCAGAAAGAAGATAGCATGTTATCCCAGACAACCACAAATGAGCAAGAAAACAGAATTCTGTATTTTTCACTTTCTTAAGCCCATCTGCTCAAATATGGCAATTCTCTGGTGTAGAGGAGTTCAACCATTCTGTATCTGGCAGGTAAAAGTCATAAAACATAGAAGTCCCCAGCAATTCACAGCCACTGTTTCTGTAAAGAACAAACAAAGCAGAATTATACAAGCTGTTTGCAGTCGACACATGGAAAGGGAGCAGCACATCTCTTTTTGTCTCAGCCCCCTTACCCAGAGAAGCAAGTCTTCAGATGTATTTGCAGGGAAATGTGCCAGAGGAGGCAGGGAGTGATGCTGGGGAAGCTGAGTACTCGTTATCTTAATGATGCACCAAGCCTGGAACATTTAAAAAATAGATGTAATCTTTGGGAAAACCACAAAACAGACAAAAATATATGTGCTTATCTTCCAATCTGGTCAAAAGAGACAAATCATTCCAAGCACTTCCTCAAAAGTATTCTTTTTCTCTGTAAAATAGAATGTTGCAATTCTGGTGAAAAGTGCCCATGAAAACCAAGTGCTACCAGAATGCTATTTTTGTGAAAGAAAGCCTGTTACTTACTTAACTGAAATCTCATGTTTTCACAGAGTTTGTGGGCTTGGCAAGTCTTTCATGAAGTAAATATTTACCTTTCTTACCACAAAGTGTCAACACTGCTTTGGGCCTAAATGTTACCTGGAATATAGTTCATTTTTATTATCTAGATCAATTTCAAAAAGTAAGAAATGACCACAATTTCAAATTAAATTTGGTAATAAAAATGAATTAATGGACATATATGACGAGGCAGCTCACACCAGTCTTCAACACTGAGTTACTTAGTACACTCATAAGTCTGTCATTAAGCCCCTCAGTGTATGTATCACATCTCAATGTTTCTTTCAATTCCAAAGCACAGGATAAGGCACTAATTTTTAGAGTTCAGATTTGTCAATGCAGACTTTATTGGACCATCAGTCTGGTGAAGCAACCAACAGTAAAAGAAAAGTGTCTGGCAAACATTCCTGTGGATAAGCATGCGGTAGCTGTGATTTGTGGTGACTGGGTTTATATTAGATGTAAAGAGATGGAAGCCACAAATATGCCTAGATCATCTACAGGTTTAGTGAATATAAACAGCAATAACTATTATCCTCAAATTCCTATCAGTTGCAAATCACCTGGGCTTTGCCTCTTAATGCCTTTGATACTCATAATTCTCCTAGTAAAAACATTTAGGCAGCCAGTAAGAAGGCAGAAAGGATAACATGTGATTTAGGTGACTGGTTGCCCAAATGAATAACAAAAAGAGAGCAAATTAAATTAACATTTTCCAAATAGCTGGAAGCAGGAATGTAATTCTGCCAAGGTATTTGGTACATACTTGCAAATAATACATTTGAGGAAAGGCACATCTGGTTTCTAAGTAATTTGCCGAGGAAAAAAAGTATAAGCAACAAGTTTATAAAGTAATTTAGGGGCTTAATGATGCAGATAAGCATCTGGTGGGAGATTTATGCCTGTGTTCTTTTGAAGAATCCAAAAGAATGTCCAATTTACAAACTTAGGTTGCTAAATACTTTTAAGATTTGGTCTTAGTTTCAAAATAACTGCACATTTGCAACAAAGGCCTTGACCCGGGTGAGTGTGTAGCTGCACGCTCTTTGCCATGCAGGAGTGGGCTTCAATGTGACATACATTCTGTGGCAGATAGGTTCATATCCCTGCAGTTACAACAGGAGCACACTGAATGATTAATAATGGCTTGGCAGAAAAATATAAATCAATTCCTCCACAACAGCACTGGGATTGTGAATTGAAGGGGGAACCTGTAACCCTTTAGGTTTTGCAATCTTACATAGAGAATACTTGACATAATATAGCAGGGGGAAAATACTTGACATTACTATACATTGGGGGGAAAACCAGGATTTGTTTTTGTATTCTGTTTATATTAAAAAGGGAAAAAAGAAAAAAGAAATTAGGGATTTCTGGGTTTGCAGAAGAAATATTAGTAGATAAATTATTCTGTAATATAGACACGCTAAGAACCTGAAGGGGTGAAAGGAGATTGTCACTAGAAGAATAAATTATTTTCTTCAGTAGGAGGAGCCTGATCATGTCTTGGAAAGAAAGGAATCTTTCATACAGCAAATTAATTCCAGTCCTTATTGTAGAGGTTCGTGTTAAAAATTTTTCACAAACAGAAATACCTCAAGAACACAATTTCTACAGAAAATCCTACATAATTCTAAACAGGAGCTGACTGCACACAGAAACAGTTGTTTGGTGGTGCAGATCCTGATTACTTCAGCATTGCTTCAGCTAATCTCTGACATGCAGTTAAGGTAACCTGAACCGTGCCATTTAAAATCAAAATGACTGTCTATGCAGGCTTTTATATCTCTGCTGAAAAAGCCATCATAAAGAAAGAAACCAACAAAAAAAACCCAACCAAACATTTGCTTTCTTTAACAGCTAACCCTGTAATGGGAGTTTCTTTGAGAAAAGCCCTTCTGTAAGAGAGAATTCATGTAAGAGCACACATACTTTTCTAGCCTCGTGGGCTTGTTGCTGAGGTTTTTTTTCCCCCTGGTTTTTATTTTATTTTTTGTTTGATTGTTTTTGCTGGAGGTTTTGTTTGTTTGTTTGGGTTTTTAGTTTGGATTTATTTTTCTGGGGTTTGTTTGTTTATTTGTTTCCTTTTGTTTTGTTTTGTTTAGGGTTTTGTTTTGGTTCTGATTTATGCGGTTATTTTTTAATTAAAGAAACCTTTCTCCTGCAACAAAAATAGACATTTTCCCTGGCCAACTTCTCTGGAAAACTTGTCGTTTCCCTGATCAAGTCTACCAACACCCTCTGGGCTGTTGACTGAGCCACCGCTTCCTCCCGCTCGGTGCCAGTGTTGTCCAGCGTGATCGATAAGGGTTGGGCTGTGGGCTGGAGGTGCATTTGCAGCACATGAACATCTGGAAGTCATTCCTGGCTGGAGTGGACCGTGAACACACCAGGCAGACGGGATCCTGTAACGTCTCTCCTGTCTCAGCCTTAGCTGCCTCCGATGGCCAGATAATGAGAGCAGTACTCTGAGTGAAAGTGTTTATGTGTTTATGTGACGGCAGGTATGAGCTTTTTTTGCTGCTGATTTCTCACACTCTCTGCAGACAGTCAGCAGGGATGTTGTGGGGACAGGGCAGACCCTGAGCAGTGTGACAGGGTGCGACCCCCACCATCTCCAGGACTTCCTTTTCTCCTGCCTCTTGTAGCAATGTGTTGCCTATCATCATTAAGGACTTTCTTCCTAGAAAACAACTTTGACCAAGAACATATTTACAAAAAGTGTGTCAGCTAGCATCATTAGCCAAGTGGAGTGATTTTTTAAGGGTTTTTCTCTTCCAATTAGTTTTTGAATAAGATTAGTATCTCTTGAGTTAACTTACCAAACAGTTTGAAGTCCTTGCACAAATTTAAAAGCCACAGAAAACCTTGCCAAGGTTGCAGTTTGAAGTCCTTGCACAAATTTAAAAGCCACAGAAAACCTTGCCAAGGTTGACATATATATAAGCATTTGCCTGACTATGCAGTCCCTTTGGACCAGAGCAGTGAACATGGGAAGTATATTCACCATACAGCTAGAATCCCACTGCGTATGTGGTGGAGCTGCCTGAGGAGACAGTGTAGTCCTCAAAAACAACCACCAAAACACTTCTCTTTCCAGTCCCCTAGGAGAGGAAGGAGTATGGATATGCCTTTTGGAAGGGATTACTGAACAGTGTCTTGAGAGCAGCACTGAAAATATTATTACTGAGCAGGCTTTGAAGGCTGCAGTTTGGTGGGACACTGAGAAGTTTTTTTAGTTTATTCGTGACCCTTGTGACCGAGGCCACTGAGCACATTACAGACTTCAGTGCCTTTGTCCTTTGAAATATCTTTCAGGAACTGTCATTACTGCTGTTGTTACTCCTTCTGTTCCATGCAATGACCACACATTTGGCTGGTGTGTAAATGCAGCCTGGAGCCAGGGGCAGGACCCATCACCTCACTGGCCCATTGCACCATCTCAGCAGGTATCTCCAGGATCATCCCAGCATGGCCCAGGAGGAGCAATGGCAAGAGAAACAAGAAACTCCTGCTATCTTAATTTGGACACTTGGCATCAACTGATTAGGTGCCTTGTGCCAGGAGCTAGGAGCAGACCTAGAGGCAGGAGTTCCAGCTGGGCTCTGCAGCTGGCACAACAACATTGGTCCGCTGCAAGATCAAGTAGCCCAGCTGCAATGTGGAGCACTGGAGAAATGTGGCCCCAAAGCCACAGAAAGGAATGAGAGTGACTAGCTGGAATCATTGCAAGGAGCTCAGCTTAGAAACTATCCCGGCTTTTTTTCATAATTAAAAAAAAAAATTCAGTTATGAAAGAATCTGCATCCTAATTTTCCTGAAAATTAATGTAACCATATTCTGCTAGCTTTTTAAATGATTACAGTTTTTTTTGCACACATTAATATACTGCTCACTTTTTGGTTAACTAGTTAACTGTCTACTGGTATTACCTAGACAGGTGACTGGTTTATAATAGGTTGAATGAAATTTATTGACAGTTTAAAATAAAGAAGTTGGAATACAGATATACCTGCTAGCAGCTGTAAGAGAATAGAATAAAATATTTTATATTTGTGAAGTAAATATCTACCTTTCAGCATTAGCTTTACCTTTTCTAATCAATAAAAAATGGAAAGATATTAGACTGAAACTACTCCAGAATCTGTTTTGTCAGAAATTAAAGAGAACATTACTCCAGATTCATTATTTTCTAGTCCAATTGAAGTTAGATTATACATAAATAACAGAAAAATAACTTTCTCCCTTCAAAACTACTCTGGCATGAAACTCATAAACATCCAAGAGTGTGCATGAATTATAACAGACAACAGATACTAAAAAAAAAATAAAAATTAAAATGTTTGGTAAATTTTGTTAAGCAATTTCATTGGCAATAGAAACAGGAAAATGCTTTTTTTTGTGTCCTACTCTAATTAGTTACACAAAAAATCAAAGGTATAAATCTAAATAATGTGTCTCATTATGATGTGTTGACATCTGCTGTTATTTTAGGTATCTACTTCAGGCACTTTGCTTATTAAGACAAGTCTTTTACAACAGTTTTTGAACTAAATTCCCATAATCCTTAGTTTACTCACGTTAAGAGCCTAAATAAACCTTTCTAGTTATGGTTTAAAGGAGATATTTTGTTTCTTTACTGCCAAAGAAAATGTTTGCTACTTCCTCTTAAAGGAATATCAGATTGATACGACCCTTCATGTCTAATCTACACATGTGTTTGTACTCCTGTTTCTAGATGACGATCAACAAGAGGTATTGGCTTACAAACATTTGTGTCTAAACCCACATGCTATATTTATTTTATTTGTATAATTTTACTAATTTAAAAAAGGTTTTTATAACATATGATTTAACAGTGTTGAAAATTATAGGATTCTCAGGTCTAAGTTGTTAAATCGGTTGTTGAAGTGGTTCTCCAAGCTCTCCAGATGACCACAGGCTAGAAGATTCATTTCAGTGTGAAAGGATTTCAGAGGATGGAAATATATTTATAACCTAAAGCATGTTTATTTAAAGCCCACTGGAAATAAAGTCAGTAGAAATGTGTTAGAACAATGCACTTAATTTGAGTACTACATCATGGATACAGCACAGAAATTGTGCCTTAGTACTTTGAAGATGCTCATGTAATGACATTAGTTTTTAAAAGGAAATTTTTAAACTGCAACATATTCAGAAGAAAAGAATGATTATGGGAGTGTAAGTGAGAAATTTCAGGCCACCCAGGGAAGTGCTCAAGTCACCATGTCTAGAAATATTCAAAAGAAGTATAGCAGTGGCACTTAGGGACAGGGTTTAGTGGTGGACTTGGCAAGTTTAGGTTTGTTGTTGTACTCAATGATCTCAAAGGTCTTTTCCAACCTAAATTATTCTGTAATTCTATATTTCATAGGACATTTCTAGAAAATCACGATAAAAAAATATGAGACAGTGAGAAAGTGGCATCAGAAAGTCAAATGAAAAGTTCATTTGTTAGCAGTTTGGAAAAGTCTATATACATGGGATTTTTTTCGTGGATTTTCTTGGATTGCCAGTGTTTTACACACCAGCAAAGTATTTGAAATAGGAATGAAAGAACATTATTTGTGCTCATTTGATCTGTATGGGAGAGAATCCTTCTTAAAAAGAGTATGGGTTTATAAGGTAACTGGAGAATTTATTACAATGTGATAGAGACATAAAGAGGAAACAATGCCTCTCCCAAAGCTTCAATCCAGTGGCCTTGTTGCTCCAGTCATTCAGGGGGCATGCCCTATTGCCAAGTCCTTTCTTATTGTGCTGGTTTCAACATCTGAAACCAGCACCCTTACCTTCCAGGTGGACATTGTAAGATTTCATTCACTCATTCATCTCTGCTACTATTCCCTGCCCAAACAATCAAAGCTGCAATTAATTCCCTTTTTGTTGTTGTTGTTCAACCAGTGAGGTAATTGCTTCTTTTCCCTCGATTTTTAACTGACTTGAGCACTTTAAACACTGACAGCAAATTTTAATCCTTGAAAGAGCTGAATTCTGGGATCCCAAGTGAATGGATGTGACTTCCATTAAGACCTTCTGCCAGACTTGGACCAGTTGAGACTTTCTAAGTGACTTTCTAAGTGACTTGCACCACTCTGAGAAAGTGGGGCTCCTGCACCGTGTCTCATTGGGTGTCACCATCAGAAAAGTCAGAGAGAGATACCATTGGAAAACCTTTATAAGTGTTCATTATTTCCTTTAGGCCCTGGGCCATGGTCTCTCTCCAGGGAAGCTACACACCAAGGAAGGTACAGGAAAGGACGCTGAATGCCTGAGGAGATGGAGCCATTACATGAAACCAGTGCACACAAAAAGGCAAAAAGAAGTTGAAACTGGGGAGGGAGAGATATGAAGTGCCTGTGACACAAAGTACGGTATAGTCATGAGCAAAGTGGTGAGCTTAGCTTGGGATGCAGTCCCAGTTCAGCCAACACGACTGAGCAAGGATGCCGAGAGAGGCAGGGACTGTACTCTCATGGCATTTTGGTACAGCTGCTCTCTGAAAACAGCTTTGAGGCTTGCTTGTGTACCCATACAATTCCTGCAAGGATCACACTGCATTTGAAACCATCTGGTTCTCTACTGCACCTGTTTGCCTGGTAAAGATTAACCCTTAAAATTGAGCAGCAGTCTCAAAATATTAGCACAAAGCAATTTTGCTGTTTGTTTGCTCTCATATGTTTTGCCTAATGTGCACAACAGCAGCTGATGAAAGAACTGGTAAGGCAGAAACAAAAGCATAGTTTGTTGCATGACGCCTAGCAACTATTAAAATTATTGTGGATGAGGGTGATGAGTTACCTGTGTTTAAAGAAGACTTAAGGGCATGTTAATTCTGAACCTCCAGACAAAAAGAGCTTGTTTAACAGAGATACTTCCTCTAATACATTGAATAAGCAGAGATTTAGTTGTAAAATAGAATTGACTGAGGATTTGGTTTACAGAATGTTTTTGTTTTTATAATCCTTCTTTCAAGTTTAACAGCAACCACAAAATGGCATCATGGAATTAAAATTAGTTTTTATTTTTTAGACCTAATAAAAAGCAAAATTTCTGTAACTTTGAGTGAGTATAGATTATATTTTACAGAAAATGCATTAGGCTGAAGGAAGTGTCGGAAATTCTTCATCCTCAGGCTGAAATTTTGTCTTCATATTTATGTTATCTGAATCCTTTTCCCAACTGATTTCACACTGAGGTGCAAGCCATCATCAGAAGAGAGGTTTTCAGATTTTCCAGTGAAGCGGTGTGTGTACAGATGAGAGATGGTGGACCTATCTACACAGTGACACAATGGGTATTACTGCACTGCACTGCGCTCTCTTAACATACTGAGGTAGCAGTTGTAGGCTAAGGTAATGCCTAAGGATGGCCAAACACTTAAGCTATCTGAGCAAGTGGCTAAACCTTCTGTATTTCTCTAAGTTTTATTATGCCAGCCTCAGCAGCTAATCCTTCACAGCATTTCCAACATGCTGGATAGGTTGAGTATGGTGTGTGGAGGGTGATAAAAAGTCCATTATATGAACAATACAGGCAAGAGGATAAAACCTCACCCTTAGAACAAAAGTGAGCTTGAAGATGAGTAGCTGTTTTTGTCTTTTTTTCTTTTTTTGAGAATCCAGGAGAAGAGTGCTTTTCTCCCTCTTCATGTTTGTGAATGTGTGGAGATATTATAGTTGCCATGTCAAGGACAGTGAGAAGCACCTGAGCTACAGAAGGATCACAAAACAAGGCTGTGCTATGTCACACAGTTCAGTGAACCTAGACATTGTTATCTGTGTCACTTCTTAAAGCAACTGAAACTTCTCACTGGGAATTTTATTAGCTACGGTAATGTAAATTCTATGCAATTCTATTCTATTTTTAAAAAGAAGCTGTATCTTTGTATCTTTTAAGGCTTACTCTGATTCTCCCAAGTGTGTTGTCATTGCTATAGCAAAACGTACCTGACCTCATGAAGAAGGAGGAAATAGGTCTGCTTAGTGGATGAGTGATCCAAATGCTTCATATTCATCAAGCACATTGTGCTCCATGACAACCATTACAATTGTAATTCAGAACAGTTTTGCAGGTGGGATTTGCCCTGGCTTACAACACAGTTTGTGTGTTGAATACTGCTAGGATCCCTGCCCCACCCTGTTCGCTAGCTGTCCCTACTCCTTTCAATGCTAGTCTGCTTGCTTAAGCAGTTTTAATTTTGCCAGCATTTTGCTTGTGGAAGCCAATATTTGCTTGCAAAAGTTCAAACTTTTGCTAGTGGTGATGGACCCTGTCCTATGTTGCACTGATTGGAAATTTCCAGGTTGTTGATAGACCTTTAGAGGCCCCAAACAGCTGCAGCTCATAACTGAACTGTATTTGCTGCTGGTCTGGCTTGTTGCTGGCAAGGAGGAGGATATTAAGATCCTATAAAGATACTATCAAATTAGGAAATACTGCACAGTGTGCTTTTGTTTCTTTTAAAGATGAAGAAACCAGATGAGAGAGGACTTAAGCTCCCTCTGTGCATATATATGTAGAGGGGAAAGAAATTAGATTTAACTGACCCCTTGATGACAGTACTTAATATTTGGCTATATTTAATCACATATAGAAAAGACAGTTGCACTTTTCAACAGCTGCTGTTGCTCTGAGCTTCAAGGGACTAGCGAAAAGATTAGGTCTGGGACAGGATTTAGTCCCTGTGTCTCCCTCCTCCCCAAAATCTGCATTTTTCATGATTTTTGGAGTTCCAGGGGGAAAATAAAACAAACCAAAACACATTCTTTACTGTGTTCAAAACTTTACTGCTGTTTCAATTATGTCATGGCAGTATAGGCAGAAGCAGATGGTCAGGAAAGAAAGCAGGCCCTGCAGGTGTGAGAGCATACATCACCAGCTTTGGGATCCCACATCAGTGGGGCTCATCTTTGCCCAGCTGTGGAGAAAAGGCCTCATTGGCTTCCCAGGTTAGACTGAAGAGCAGTGTTTTATTTAAAGTTTTATTCTTTTTCAAAGTTTCAGCCCAGTTTCGGGAAGACAACTGACCACAGGACTGGACACCTTGCAAGGCTTTTAGCAGTCTCAGTACACAGAGAGCAGGGTGGGATGATTAATGGACTGAACTCTCTCCAGCCCTAAAGGAAAATCGTTCTGAACGTGTTCACATCCTGGTATCAGAGAACTCTGATCTGCCCAGATGTGTCAAAACCCAGGTCAGGGATGTGGTACATGTCCAACCTAGTCATGCTGAAGGATTATTTCTGATTTTGACTTAAGCTCCTTTATATTCCGGATTATTCTTAAAATGTGTCCACTTAAGAGTGTGAATGACTGATTAAGAAATATAAAAGGAAATTTATAACTTTACCAGGATGTGTTTGATACTGTCATCAGTATTTTAATTAATATGTTCATTAAATAATTACTTCTTTTGGTCCTGTTTCACCAACAAGCCTCAATATGCTTTACATAAAACCTTAGGCTACCATTTAAAAATTATTAAAATTTAAAACAAGTCTTCTGGAGGGGAAACAAGTAGAATATTCCAGCAACTAGTGCTATTTTACACAAGTGTAAAGACATTGGTTTTAAAAGTCCAGATTGGAAGGTGTTGTGTGACTGTCTTGGTTTGAAGGGACAGGTGTCTGCCATGGGAGCTGGGAACCTCCCTTTAAATGGAGATTAGGACCTCTTTTGTTCTAAAATGTTACTAAAACTTTGAAATGAAGGGGCTTTCAGGCAAAGATATGGGAAAAGAAATACCGGTTCTTTGCTAGTGTGTGCGCACTAGTGCGTGTAGCAGTGTGTGTCTGTATAACCAGGCAAGCGCACAGCGGTGCTGCTGGCACAGCCAGCGAGAGCAGAAATCCCAGGCAAGTCTCTTCCCGCTCTCTGAGCGCTTTGGTGCGGTTCCGGTGGCGGCCGGCAGGGGGCGCTGCTGGCTCCCGGCGGGCCGGGCGGGTGCGGTGATTCCCCCGCGCCTGCAGGGGGCGCTGTGCGCGGCCCGGCCAGGGCTGCCTCACGCCGTCATGGCGGCCGGGCTGGGCGGAAGGGATGGAGAAGGAAGTTTCTCTACAAACCCACAGGGGCAGCCGATCCCGGTGCCCCCTCTGGACAGCAAAAGGACCTGTGGCAGGGATGGAACCTCTGAGCTGTAGCTGGCACGTCAGGACAGGCTCACCCACAGCAGAAGAAGCAGGATGAGGCTGGGGTGCAGCGGCAGCAGCAAAGTTCTACCCCAAGCAGAAGCTTGACCGTCCTCCTCAGGAGCTGAGAGAGCAAGACAGCTAGGAGCTGCCCCAGCCCCGTGTTCCCAGCCCAATTCTCATGGTATCTCTACTTCTCCAAGAGGAAACCCTAATATAAGAGAAATGCAGCCAGGTGCCCTCCTCCTCTGAGCTTGGCAAATTCTTTTCTCTCTCCTATGTAGCGATTGTTCTGGTTTCTTAGCAACAAAATGAAAGAAAAATTCTCTAAGAGAAAGAAAACAAAAGGAAACACCCTAACCTCCAACAATGACGTGGCCCAACATTGGTGAAAATAGCCTTTTTGAAAAGGTTATTGAAACTATTAGATATTTTAAAATCCAGCTTTATAAGGAAAAGCAATTCGCACAGGCCCTAAACTGCAAATGCAAGGAGTAAGGGAAGGTGTCTGGTTTCCTATGTTAAATGTGTGTGTCATCCATGTTAAAGTTAACAGCAATTGAGCATGGGGAGTATCTCTTTTAATTTTAAGCTTCAAAATGCACAAAAGGAAGGAAGCAGCTCAAATTACTTTCCCACCATAACACTGAGAAGGCCCAATGGGCAGTGAAATGGAGCAGCCAGTGTCTCAGCCTTAGGGCTTCTAGGTAAAGCTACAGAGCACTTCGTTCTCACTGGAACTCACAACCTTGGTGTTTTGCAAGCATTGAATCATCCTTCCATTTGTTAAGCCAGTTAAATGCTCTTTTTAAAATGATCACTGGGAATATTTGTCTACACACGTGGGTTATTCAGAAACACATCACTTATTCTGATTACTACTGGGAGTTCTCATTGCATAAAGGCATAGACACAAGCAGCTTTGCTTCTTTTGAAAATGAACTTTCTGTTTTAAATTGTGCTCATAACTTTACATGTTAAATAGATGCAGTTGCACACTTCACACCCATGTAGATACTGACATGCAACAAAATAACTTGACATGAAACATGTGGTCAAGAAACATCCCAGGGTTATTCCCATGCAAATATTTTCATGCATGTCTATGTGTACTCAAGTACATGCTGGCATTTTGTTCTGGACTATGTAATTACTTCTGTAATTAGGTTTTTACATAAACCTGACATAAACAACTCAAACTTTATTCTTTCACAAATGCACTTTAATTTTTACTGTGATATGTATGAGGTATTCATAATTAGAAATAAAGTGCATTAGGAAAAAAAGAATATTTAATGACCTTAAAACAAAGTGGCAAAATAGTATTGCTTCAAGAAATATCTTTTGACAGCAATGCATGAATCAGTCCTGGTGCTGATTATCACAGGAAGTTCCTGAGGCCAAGAACATGCCAAGACCATTTAAAAAGACTGGATATTAATGCAAATAAAAACCACCCCAAATGGTCGTTCTTGGTTATTGTCAAAATATTGGAAGAGTGTTTGATCTCTGTTACCTTGCTTAAAACAATCTCTCTTGTAAGGGCAGAAGGTGGGCCCTATGTTTGGAGATGCAGTCTAAAGATGAAATGTTTGGTTGCTTTCCACATTATCTACTGGGAAAACATATTTATTCATCTATGAACAGCTTCCCCAGGCCACCCCATAAGATTGATTTTCCTGCTGCTTTTCCTTCAATCACAGAAATTCCTCTCCTGAAGAAAAGAGAATCAATAACAGATATTCTTTCAGTTTAATCAAATGCTCCAACACGGTGCATTATGGAGTAAAGGTTTGTTTTGATAATGCATGGGAGGCTTGCTAAGCTCTATTTATGCAAGCTCTGCATAAATCAGTTGTGAAAGTCAAGTCCATTGTAATGTTTAGAGCTCAGCAAAAAGGTTTATTTTTTGTTTTGTTTGTTTTGGTTTTGTGCAGGTATTTTAAAAAGTCTCCAGAGTTTTAAATAAAATGTAATAGATATGAACATCTCATATTTAGATCTGAATATCTGTTGCAGTCTGAAATTTCATGAGGGAAGAGAAAATGTTTGTAAGGCTTCATTTCAGATCCTAAGCCTAGATACTGATATGGATACTGTTGTAACTTAGATTCTGTCTAGGGATGGTGGGGAGGAGTGGGTGCTGTGTGCAGTCAAATGTCCATGGCCTGGCTATAGACTCTGCGAGCTTTTGGGTGCAGAAGGCTGGTGGTGAATCCTCCCATGCTGCTTTCTGCCTTCACTGAGTGCCAGCATAAATAAAACATCCCCACGCATGGTTTACAGGAGAAAAGTAAGGCTGCCCTTGTCTCACAGTGACTGTCCTTGTGGCCTGTCGCTACAGAACCATACTGAAGTGTGAGGACTGTTGTTGCTTCACATCTTGACCCTTGGGGCTGCTTGTTTTGCAGTTTAGTTAAATCATAATTCATCCAAGTTATGCATAAACCATATTAGATTATATAAATATCCTACTTAATTGTACCAGACAAACCATTTTGGTGGGAACTTAATGATAAATGGAAGTTCTATACAAAATAAAGACAGCTATTTGGTGAGTGATTTTTTTTTTTTGGTGGCGAATGACTGTATTCCTTGTGTAAAGCTTTCACTGAAAAATGTGCAGCAAGACTTACATTTTTAATGATTGATCATTGCTTGCATGCTAGTGCTCCTTTTCCATGTTTTTCCTGTTCATTTCCCATTTTTCTCCTGTCCTCTTCATCATAAAAATTTTTCTATGAGCAAAAATATGCTCTGTGTGGGATGTGCTCTGACTGGGAATACACAAAAGGCAAAAAGGTAACCCCAATTCAGCAGAATTTGGTATGAGAACAAGCTTACTGAAGTTTGAAAAATTCAGTTAAGGTGTAATTGCCATTCCTAAAATTTACTTTATTTTTGTCACCTGCTCTTTCATGTTTTTACTAGACATTTTAGATCCAGTCTCTGGTGAACAGAAATTCCTGGCATTAGTGGCTCTGTCTTTATTGGAATTCTTAAATTTATACATTCACAAATGAGATGTAGTCTTGGTTTCAGAAATGGACTAGTTTCACTAGTATTTACATGTCTGAACCAGAGCTCAGAGGAACAGAAAGTCAAGCATAGATTTTATGGTTTTCACCTTAATCTTTGTTCCTGGAAGCCATGAATTATTGTCTCCTCATGCTATTCATGTGATGAGCTAAAGGCAACCTAAGTAGCTATGAGCCCGTGGGAACATATTGCACACTGAGGGCTGCGTCATCTCAGCTTAGTGTGAGCACAGCATGGGGAAAAAGTGGAAGTGCCACTGTCTGAGATGGCCTCTCCCTGACATTTCTTGTTTACAAGAAGCAAGTTTCACTGATCTGCTGTTTCAAATGAGTGAAATGCTAGAGAGCTGACCTTTTCTGCAGCTGAGTGCATTGGATGCTTACAGAAAGCTTCAAAAAGCTCCAGAAGTGATTCAACTTTTGTACTGAAGAATTCAGTCTCAGACCTAAAAACATTACATGGTGGAGGACATAGTGCTGCCTACATGTGCGTGAGCTGAACCATATGAATTGCTTTGGCTGACAAATGAGGCTTTTGAGGAATGTTATTGTTGTTGCTTCCCACCTCAGGTATCGGCATTGTGGCCTTGAAGACCTCCTTTCTCACTGCTTTGAGAAAGGTTGCAAAGCTGTGCTAGGATCACTAGAAAAAACACAGTGTCATTATAGACCAAGACATGACACTAAAATACGAGGCTGTGAAAGCCTGTCATTTGCAAGGCTGTAATATGCACTAATGTAGTGAAAGAGAGAGCAGCTTAGATGCTGTGGTGGCAGTGTGCACTGACCATATTTCTCTGGTCTGGAAAGAGACCACAACACTTTATTTTGACAAGGGATAATATACATCTTTGACAGTGACTATAAAAGAAAATTTAGCTTAATATGTCAAGCAGTCCAAGGGGCAACAGAAAGCTGCTAACATCTGCTTAGGTGTCATGTTTTCTTGTGTGAAAATTACATCTCAGATTGTAGCAGCAATCTTTGCAAGAGTTACAGTATTTCAGAAGAGAAACACCACCTAAGGTAGAACATCGTCTGCTTATTTAAAGCAAAATTAGGAACCAACAATGTATTATTCACAGTCTTCAGTGTATCCTGAGAATCTTGTGTGTTTCTTTAACTGCTATAAATACAGATTCGGCTTGCCACACACAGAGAACTTCATCTGAATCTTGTCAAATGAGTACATTATTTACATTTCATCCCATCTTAAAATGTGGCTTTCTCTTTTGAGCTTGTAATTGTGGTAGCAATGCAACACCAACACAACCATGTGTTACTATGTTGTGGACCGTATCCTTTCCTGACTACAGTGGTGTCAAATGAGAAATCCTTTCCTCTTCAAGTGGTATTTAGATTTTCCTCAAAAAAAACCAAAACAGGATCAATCTTCTTATTAAAAAAAAAAAACCAAGATGTCAACATGCATCAATTAATCAAGTGTCCTCACTTCCCTTGTCTTGCTCTTTCCCCTTTTCTGCATGAGTAGCCTAAAATCATGCATGTAATTATCTGACAGTTATTTCAATAATACAAAAATAATTTTAGTAATCCCTCTCCCCTTTTATGACTGGAATCTTTTCTCAAGTTTGTGGCTCCATCTCAGCGTGTGGAGCATATATATAATTACCATTTTTAGCTAGAGTCAGTGGCTTTTATTTTTTTTTCACAGATACACAAAATGAAGAAGTCTTGTTTGTTTCCGTCTCTATTTTTTTTTCCAAGTGTAAACTAAACAACTGTTTTTACATCTCTTGCTGGTTAGCAGCCAATGTAAATGCTTATGCTAGGAGAACAAGCCCATTTCCTGCCGTTAAGGCTTTTTTGTTTATCCTAGAGCTACTCACTGCCACTGCTTGCCCCTGACAGACTATTAACCCCTGTTTCTAGCAGGAATACCAGATGTGGGTTTCTTAAGCAAATTATTGGTTATTTCACCACATGTCGTTTTTACATTTAAGTGTTTCCAGCTTCTCAGAACATTCCACAGAAACAACATCACATTTTCCTTCAACCTGTTAATTAGCATAATTATTTATCAGCCTGAAACCACAGCTAGAGTTTGTTAAGCTGCAGACAGATATGCACTGGGTAGTGGCCCAAGAGACTAGAAAGAGTGATGAGAGGAGAGAGGCTGTGGGAAGGCATGCTGTTTGCATTTGTCTCCACCACCTCCTCTGAAGAGCTCTCCAGCTGATATGACACATCCCTCTTTCATGCTGCAGGCAGAGGAGGGTTACTTGTCTGCCAAGTTCTACCCAGCTGTAACGGGGAGATCTGGCTCCAGATGATCACCCCAAAAAGAGATGATATGAGAAATATGCACCCTCTGCTATCTCTGGCAAAGTCCAGTCCTCCCCTTGGATTGATATGCTCCTTATGTATTTATCTAATCTCCCCCACTGAAAGGAATGATAAGATTGCAACATTCGTAAAACCTCTAGGATGTAATTTCTTCAGTCAGCATTAACCAAGAGTGTCTTTGTCTAGCCTTGTGCAAGCAACATTCATCCTTACATCAAAAAAAACACCCTTTGCAGCGTAATATAGTAGAAGAAGCAGGTCCAAACTACTCATTAGATCCGAGAACAGATGAAATATAATATTGGTTGATACATTTTAAATGCCCTGCCCCTTCTGTAGGGGGTCTGAATCTGGGCAAACTAAGCCTCTTTTGCCCCGGGCCCCATATGAGTCTAGCGCTAGAGGTGCTTCTGTAGGTCCCTCTGTGGGGTGGATGGCACTCATCTTTTGAAAGGTTAGGCAATTTTCTACCTGAATGTAGAATGTCTAGGCTGCTTTTATAGTTCCATCAAGTCCTGTGCTTCTGCCAACAGCTGTACTGTGGTTTATGCATACCTGGTAATTGACAGGATTTAATGTAAAAATTATTAATGGTGGTATGGAATAGTTATGGATAAGTTTCTAAGTGGCTGCATTTGGCTATGAGCTGCAGTGGAGTCTATTTTTTTTTTCAGTCAGACTTCAGAAAAATATTACTTGGCAAATGAACTAGAATGTTCTGTGACCACAGTCCAAATATGCTGGTTTTCCTAAAAATGTTCAGGACATTGAATTATATTCCCAAGCATTCCAGTTCATTTGCAAGACTAGAGAAAGTAGAAAGTATCCAAGACTAGATTGCTCTGATCATATGCTTCCATGAAGTGATCTGTGAAGTGAAACTCAACTCACCTAGGCTGTCAGCAGAATTTCTCGCAGTGTTTGCCAGTCTTTTTTCCACAGTGACCCCTCTTGCTAGCTATTTCATTATAGCTTGTATTTTATCTTGTATCTTTGTTATGTGAGTGAAAAAGAGTTGAAGCATTTTTTTCCACAGGAAAAACTACAGCTCTGATATCATTACTCATCATGGGTACAAAGTTGTCTAGGCTTATGCTTTAATATGCTTAAATGCAGCAATAAGCATTAATAATGTTTGTTATTTAAGATTAGTTTAGTGAATGCAAGTATTCACTGCAAAATTTCAGCTAAGAGGGACAAATTCACTTTAATTTTCTTTATCTTTGTTTTCCCCATATAAAAAAAGACTTAAAACATTTTTAAAAATTAAAATCTTATTTCAAAAGTGTTTTCTCTAAAGCCTTTCAGAACCAGCAGAAAAAGTACTATGATTTTAAGTCCTCCCACCTGGATGCCTTTTTTTTTTTTTTTTTTTTTTTTTTTTTTTGAGGGAGTGTAGGGTTTTTGTGGACTTTAGTGTGGAAAGCCAAAGCAATTTAGACTAGAAACTCAATAAAACAGCAGCTGGTCTCAAGCCCTAAATACCCCTCAACTCTTATTGTTCCAGAGAGATGTTAGAATATTAAGAATGGTTGAAAAGTTTGAAGGAGGCACTGTGTTATTTGAAACAGTACAAATTACCATCCTAATTAATACTCCTATTTATTTGTGAAAGGTCCTAAAATGTAGTTTATAACATTTAATTCTTGTTTCTCTTTAAGAAACCAAACAGGTAGCCTGCACAGCAGCCTCGAGCTTACTGGGGGAGCTGTCCAGTGACATTTTTAGGTGGCTGTTCCTTGACCCCCATTTTTGACAAAGTGCAATATTGTTGTTTTGGATAACTTCTGCCCTTTCAGCCTTGCAGAGCTCAGCTGGCACCCTGCTTGTGTTTTGCATGACTACTGTTTCCCTAAGTTACATCCTTCATCTATTTCTCCAAGGCTGTGCTGTTCTGTTCCACTGTCCTTAAGATAAGGGTAAAAGATTGTTCTGTTCTACTATCCTTATCAAGTGAATAAAATGCTGTTGTTTTACTTTCTACTGTTCTTATCACATCAAAGCTATTCAAATTCTGGGATTTGTATGTGTGCTCTTAATTTATTATAGGCCCCAATCTCTGCTGGAATGTCAGAGAACAGCATTGTTGCAGCAACTGTAGTGAAGGACAGTGGTTGCACAGGCAGGTTTGGTGCTGGTGCAGGCACTCGAGCCCTGTGTCAGCCACTCTGGCATCTCTGGCACCCTCTGCATCCCTCCCTTGCTGCATGTGTCGGGGGCTCTGCTGCATGGCCAGGTATGAAGCCTAGTGCTTTCCAGGTGGTTTTGCAGCTGAAGTAAAGGCTTTGCTCTTGAGAAACCACAACTGGTGCTTTGTTAAAGAGACCTGCAGTTGTCAAACTGGTATTTTTGTGCTAAATCTCAAGTAAGTTCTTGCTTCTTATATTCTTTTACATGTCTTCCTGCAGCACTTTCCCAGTGAAGGAGAGCAAACAGGCAAGACTGGGTGTGCCACATGTCCTGGTTGTCTGTGCGCCAAAATCCTAATGGCACACAGGTAACTAATGGCAATCCCAATGGCCAGCCTTTTACTTGTGAGCTCACAAGAGACCTGATTTTAGCATTGCACAACACCTTTGAATTTATCCAGGAAAGCAGTGAATAATTCGTATGAATATTTAATTTATTTCTATTTTAAAATGCAGATCTGCAGAGGTTTAAAGAAGTAAAAAAGACAGTTCAGAACATGGGTGCCTATCTGACTGGCATGGCAGGACAAATTGATGAAGGGAGAATGGTGGATGCTGTCTGCCTAGACTTCAGCAAGGCTTTTGACACTGTTTCCCATAACATCCTGGCAGGTAAGCTCCGGAAATGTGGGTTAGAGGAAGGGATGGTGAGGTGGATGGAGAACTGGCTGAAGGTCAGTGGGTCATGACCAGCAGAACAGAAGCCACCTGGAGACCAACAGCCAGTGACATTCTCAGGGATCAATACTGGAACCAGTCTTGTTCAGCTTGTTTATCAATGACCCAGATGAAGGGATGGAATGTATCCTCAGCAAGTTTGCGGATGGCACTAAACTGAGGGAGTGGTGATCCACCTGAAGGCTCTGCTGCCATTCTGTGGGACCTTGCTAGGCTGGAGAGCTGGGCAGAGAGAAGCTTAATGAGCTCCACAAGGGCAGGTGTAGGGTCCTGCACCTGGGCAGGAACAGCCCCAAGTGCCAGCACAGCCAGGGGCTGTTCCTACAGAGCAGCTCTGTGGAGAAGGACCTGGGATCCTGGTGCTGACAGTGCCCCTGTGGCCAGGAGGGCCAAGGGTTCCTGGGGTGCATCAGAAAGAGCATGGCCAGAAGGTCATGGAGGGACTTGTGTCCCTACTCAGCCCTGGTGAGGCCACACCTGGAGCGCTGTGTCCAGTTCTGGGCTCCTCCGTAAAAGAGACACAAGGAGCTACTGGAGAGGGTCCAGCGGAGGGTCACAAAGATAATTTGGGGTCTGGAGCATCTCTCTTATGAGGAGAGACTGCAGGAACTAAGCCTGT
Organism: Melospiza melodia melodia; assembly: GCF_035770615.1. Lineage (NCBI taxonomy): Eukaryota > Metazoa > Chordata > Aves > Passeriformes > Passerellidae > Melospiza > Melospiza melodia. Next base: position 55,588,440 of record NC_086226.1, on the reverse strand, counting down.
TTAGTCTGGAGAAGAGAGGATTGATATCTGAAAGGTGGGTGCCAAGAGGATGGTGCCAGACTTATTTCAGTGGTGCCCAGTAACAGGATGAGGACCAATGACCATAAACTAAATCACAAGAAGCTCCACCATTACCTGAGGGGAATTTCATGAGAGGTGGCAGAGCACTGGAACAGGCTGCCCTGGGAAGTTGTGAAGTCTCCCTCTCTGGAGACATTCAAAACTCACTGGATTTGTTCCTGTGTAACCTGCTCTACGTCACCCTGCCTGGGCAGAGGATTGGACTGGATAATCTGCAGAGGTCCCTTTCAACTCTAACAATTATGTGATTCTGTGTTTCTCTGATGTACTGCTTTTATCATCATTGGATGTTTGCAAATTCTGCACTACTTAGCAACCACCAGAGTCTATGAGACTGTGAAAAATTAAAAATTTCCTTAAGTGATACTCACCCTCATAGACGTGTATGAACATAACAATGTCAGTTTGGGTACAGGGACGTGGGATGTCAGGGTGCAAGCTCTGACTGGCAGCACTTTTCTCTTGAAAACCCTTAGGGGAAGATGTGCTTTATGCCAGCAAATTGATGCATCTGCCAGAACTATTCCTTTACTCAAAATATGTTCTTGGCACTTCTTTCCAAGCACAGTATTGTCTCTGTGTTGGACATGATTTAGTATACTTCCACTCATGCAGGTAATGAATTCTCAAAGTAATTTTCCATGAAACTGCTTCTAATATTTTCTGTAGACCTGTGGAGTTATGGTAGTGAGTGCTCAAAGTGACACATTAGATTCAGGCCTTTTTACATATAATATTGTCTAACTTTATTTTATTATATTGTAATATGTTATGCTATATTTTCTTGTCTGGACAGAGACAGTGAGTGTAGCTCAGACCCTGAGGATGAAAAACTACCCAGGCTGAGAAGCATGGCTTTGCTATATTGTATCATGGCTCTGTGACAAGAGATCCCTTGTAATCTGCAGGCCTGTGGTGCATGCTTAGAAGGGAAATATTATCTTTGCAGTATTTTAATTCAAAGTTAAATATTCAGATTAGTGTAAAGAAGTCTCCTTACAGCAAATGTCAGGATCACTCTGATTTTCTTATCAGAAGTGTCACAAAAATGTCTCCATTTTGCAGCCCATAACTGAATGACCTCAAAATGCCACAACATTTCACCTTGGTAAGGTGGCCTTAGTGATGTGACATGAAGCATTAAGACATTTTGGATTAATAGGAAACATTTAAAATCATATTTTTATGACCCATATAATGAAAAATAAGGTTCCCAGAGTTAACAATGGGTTGTACTTAAAAGTTGGAAGATTTCACACCTTTGCTCTAATTCATTTTTGTGTGTAGCATTCATGAAAAGACTGTATACTTAAAGAGGAACTGATGGAAAATCTCATCTGGATTTTTTGTTAGACCTCTTAACCTTCTTCACAGCACTTCAGAAGCTTTTCTGCTAAGCAGATCCAGAGAGTACAGAACAAAAGGATATAACAAGTTCACTATAGCCAGCTTCTGTTGCATCACTGATTTAGGGATTGGGTCAGGGCTGGTTCTTATTTTTTTCTGAATAGCTCAAGAATTCACAGGAAATTTGACACTATTCAATACAGAGATATAAGAACAAAATCAGTTTCCCATGCAAAAAGAAATTTAGGAACATTTCTTTCCAGACTCCTAAAGAAAGTAGAAGCTTGTTGACCAAAGACAAGACATGAGAGATTTCTGCCAGAAAAAAAGTAGCAATAATTTTTTTTCAATTCAAACACAACTCTAAACTCACCTGGGGCTTACAAACCCTTTAGAAATTTTTTGGTGTATCTGGACAAGCTAGAAAAAAGTAAAAAGAGATTCTAGGACATGATAAAAAGGCTGTGTGGATTTAAAGGAGTGGTACTTTTGTTATCTTTTTTATAGCATAGTAATATTTTCTAGGATAAGTATGTCTGTCATGTTTAATTAAATTTTCTTACGAACATTAAACTGACGAAATGGTGCTCCACTGGAGGAGATTCAGAGAGAAACCTGTAAACTCAATAGAATAGCCTATAAAATCAGCTGAATCAATTCAGATTTGCCTACCACTAATTTGGAGCAGAGGTTGAGTACAGGTGGCTCCAACCTATGTAAAGTGACAGTGTGGAAATATAGAAAACCAAAGTCTCACCAAATCAATAGAGTGACTCAGAAAATATTGCCATTGAATCATGATTCTCTAAGCAGGCTATTTGCTGTAAAAGAAATTCTCTCTAGCCTTGCATCAATACACAAACAGTGTTTTTACTTTAATTCCTCTTGCAATGACCTCAATGTTAAAACAGGTTTCTGAGGTAGAAACCCAGGATATTTCTTGAGGTCACTTTTTTTTTTTTTCTGTAGGACTTGTACAGCCTTTCCTTTGTGTATATACCTTTTTTTTTTTTAAACTTCCATGTATTTTCAGGAAGTGATATCATATGAACATGCTGGTAAAATTAGCCTGAGGCTTTTACTACATTTATATACAACAAAAGAAATCTTTGTCAGTAATTACTTGCGAACTTATTATTGGTCCCCTGTAATTGTGTAGCCAATGATTATGGCAGAAAAACAATAATTTTATGTAGTTATGACTGAATACCAGCACAACCCTCATATTATCAATAATCAGTGTAATAAAGCTGGCTTATTGTTCTAGCATTAAAAGGTCCCAGTATATACTTGAAGTTTTTGTTAGCTGGAGCTGTGTTTCAGCTTAATATAATATCTGGCAATACCGAGATAATAAAAAATTACTGGCTTTCATATGATGCACATATGCTGGCATGGACAGTCTCTGGTTTTCAGGCTGTCTCATTAATAAAGCTGGCTTCTTCAAAAATGACTTGGATTTTAATAAATCTTGGTGCCGGTGTGTATTCTTTTCTCCAGAGAACTTTCAAAAGATATCTGGCACATAGACTGTATCACCTTTTTTTTTCCCCAATTGAATGCAATGGGATTTTATTTACTGGAATGTATAAAAGAGGCTACTTTGATACATACATATGCCATATATAAGACAAATAATGTTGCTTAAAAAAAGTTTGATTGTTTGTGGAACTTCAGAATCTGAGCTTGAATTTTATGCTCATGTATTTCTTTTTCTGCAATGCAAGGATATTTTCTGGTAGTGGGTAACACCCAATTTTGATGAATTTAGCCCTATATTGAAAGTTTTTCCAAATTCCCAGGGCAAATCTAGATTTATTTTTTTTGTGGGGAAGCTAAGAGATGATTTAATTTATGTTTGCCATGTTTTACAATGCTCAGAGAGGACTGACGGTGGGTACAGTAGCACAGGCTGGCTTTTACGGAGAGCCCAGTCCCTGAGCACAGCTGCCCTGCTGCTGAAGCCTTTCCCATGCCCAGGAGCTGCCAGCATGAGCGCTGCCATGTGGCAGCTCTCTGGGCTTCCAAGCACAAAAGCTGCTGGAAGTTGGGCAGTCCTCACCAGCAGTGCCCGCAGACAGTTTGCAACAGAGAGGACAAGCAGCTTCTGTAAATGGACACGAGCCCCTGCAGCCTGTGCAGCTTGTCTTTACCAAGTCTCTGTCAGATCCCAGAAGAAATTACACTGTCCAGTGACTTGGGCACAAGCCCACCACTCCATTCCTGCTTAATTTAAAACTTTTCTTCTACCACTGCATTTGGCCATAGTACCAGCCTGTGTTTGTTCTTCCACAGGTGAAGTAGGCATAATAATCTACTTGTATCAGCCCGAGAAGGAGGCATATGCATGAGAGACTGTCATTTTGTAGTGACACTAAAGAAAGCATAAAAATGTGATAAAATATAATTCCACCTGTCTTCTGCAACTTCATTGGAGCCAGGAGTTCACTTTGCATATCTCTCAACATGACATACCACAGGGTAACTTGCAGGAGGAGACACAGGGTAGGAAATTACATCCGCAGAGTTTCTCAGTGAGACTGACTGCAGAGGAAGCTCTCAAAACCAGCAATTCCATCTCAGGAAGGCTTTTCCTTCCTGGCAGATCCTTGCCCAGGGGGAACAAGAGAGATGCAAGCCTGAAGGCAGCCATATGCAGGTTGCAATATAAATTGGACTAGACTGTATTAATATATCACTGCTATAATTTAAGAAAAAAGTAATATCTTTACAGATGCAGGATAGGTGCATAATGGGGCTGAAGTGAGAACATTCTACATAATTTGACAGTTACTTTTTCCTTTCTCCACCTACTGCTCAGTTTAGCAGCATCAATCAAGATGCATGCAAACAGAATTTTGTCCAACAAAGTTTGTTCACAGTACAGTATTCCATGCAGGACTATCATGTCAATCAGAAGAATATTACTGTCTTGCTATTCTTAAATACAGTGAGGAGATTTCAGTACTTTCATTTAGGTCCCCTCCAAAATGTTCTCAACCCCTGAAAACCACTGCTGCCTTTTATATTCTATAATAGAATTAAAAGAAGCAATGAGGGAGGCGTGTAAGAATGTGCTTGCAGTTAATGACTCTACACACATGCTGAAAATTAAATGTACACTTCATGCTTTCCTGGATGTGGGCCAGAGAAGGCAGCTCACAGGATGAAGTCACTAATGAGTATAGTGTACAGCTCACAGCACACTGCAGGGATCTTCTTCTCCCCTGCTGTATGGCAGCTTTAAAGGAAAAGACTGAAGTCTTCCTTTTGTGCACTGGTGTTTTACACAAAAGGAAACCATGATCTTTGAAGGGGTTTTATGTCATGACTCTTTAAAAGAGTCACAGGGACTCTGATAATAGCAGTAAATTGACTTGCCCTGATTTCATGGGCAAGCACAGGTAACACCCACATCCTGTATAGAAAAAGAGCAAATAGAGATCCAGCTATGGTTTTCAATACTGTACTGCTTTTCAGTGTTTCTGCATTTCTTGGTTTTACTGTGTCAGCAAAATGACACACAAATGGTCAGTCACAAAAAATTGTGCCCTTTGCTGTGCTCCTCTCTTCCTTCGTTGGGCAATAAAAATAGAGAAAATTGGCCTACCCTTTCCAGAAACACTGCAAACAATTAACAAGGAAATGTGGGCATTTCTTGCTCAAAATGGAAACCTAGTTGACTTTGAGGTTCCTTATGGTTGATATGAAAAAGTAAAATATTTTTTTTCATTTAATTTGTTCTCTCCCCAGGCCAAAAAAAAAACCAACAAAAAAACACAACAAAAAACCAAAGCAACAACCAAAAAAAACAACAACAAAACAACCAAAACCACACAGCATTTTTGCTTTTGATTTAATTTTTCTTTCCCAGGATTACTATTTCAGTGCATTATAGATTACATGAAGCATGAGAATTTGAGAACTTGTGTTTATGAGAGATCATTCAGAAGATTCATCTTGCCCAGCATTTCTTTGGTTTATTCCTTTGTGTGTAGTCATTCTCATTTACCACAGACTGTAGGCCCACAGGACATAATGCATGGTAAGGAACATGGAGATCATGTGCACAATGCTATTGTGCAGAGGGAGAAAACAGCACATAAAGAAAATGTGTGAGGTGTATATTACCTTTTGGACACATCTGTTGACTTCAGGTGCATTAACCAGTTCAACGAAAGCCTAACAGGGATCAGGCAGTGGGAAGGACACACTGAGCAGCTGCAGAATTGAAGCAAGACTCAAGTTCAGGCAGCTGTGCAATGCACAGCAAATACAAGTAAGATTAGTGGGCGAACAGGAATGGAGAGGAAGCATGCCTATGATTTGTAATTTAAGCAAACACAAGTGGACCATGTCCCCTACAACAAAAAATCACGTCGCTTCTATTTACAGTGCCTTTATGGAAATTGCCTCTGAAAAAGCCAGTCCTAGAAGCAGGGGAGTAGCCATGACACAGAACAAAACCCTTTAGACAAAAAACCCCCAAAGTGCTGCCCTGCAGCCCTGATGAGCACCAAGGGTTACCCTTCCCTGTCTTTGTTCAACAGCAATGCCCTATCACCTGTCTCAAGGAAACCTATCTTTGTAAAATCCAGCTTCCTTCTCCTGTAATCCTGTGGTAATCACATATCCTCTGAGCAGAGAGAGACATAGCTCTCCCAGGATTTTCCTGGGAAGCTGTGAGAAGCTGTGAGGAAGCTCAGAGGAAGAGTTAAAACAATTATTTTCTCGTTCTCTGCACCTGGCAGGCAATCTCTGTTTGTCAAAGATGCTTACAAGAAGGAGGTGTCCCTTCTTGATCAATAGGTGAGAGAAGATTCCTAAAGGCCAATCAGGTCCACCATTGTTTCAATAAGAACTGTGAATAATAAAGTGCCCTTTTGATGCCTTCTGATGATGGAGTCTCTGTATCACCTCTGTCTGTCCCCAATACCCCTTTGGTGGTATAATCCTGAGGATTCAGACAAACAAGTCTTACATAAAACAAAGGTCTTCAGACTACAATCAATTTTCTTAAATTAAAAGTACTCCAAGGACATTCTCTGTGATTAGATGGAAGAGGCTGAAGAGCAATGATGAGGCTGCAGAGCAAGTAATGTTCTAATTTTTCTTTTAGTCTGATCTATCAGAGTGAAAATCAACATAATTACATGTTAATAAAGCATCTCAGTCTGTAGCTGCAAGGCCAGGGCAATGCACTTCTACAATCTGAATTCACCTTGTTAAATATTTTCTCACCTTTCCCCATCCAGTTGCTCAAGTGTGCTGGTACTCATTTTGAAGTAAGCCTGCATATCTTTGTTGTCTTAAAATCCAGTTCTTCAATTCATGGGATTTTTCTCCTCTTCTGCTACACCATTTGTGTCAGGGACTAGCCTGTGGACAGTGACCAACTCTGGTAGCTGAAGGCCTCACTCTGGCTTTGAGGCTGCTGGCTTAGGTGCCAAGCATGGACCAGTTGCAGCCTTGGCACTGTCCTCTGGATGAAGGGGGAAAGTACTTCAGAAAACTTGTGTCTCTTCCAAAAGCTAAAGACATAGGAAGAAAATAAATGAAAAAGAAAAAAATAGTGAGGGAATATAGTAGGGAAAATAGGTCTGGGTATTTATATTTAGTGCACTGTTTGGATGGTTGATGTGGGAGTAGAAATGTCTGTCATTTTCTGGACACAGGAGGCTTTCTTTTTAGTGTTACCTGTTGTAGTACTGTACTAGAAGGACAACACTGTACTATAGCTGCAGCTACAGATTGGGTCAAGCTTTGCCCTTGTTGATATTTTCCCAGCTTTGTTACTGGCTCATCTTTAACCTGTTTACAGTCAGTTTCAAAATGCAAGCAGCAGTTCGTTTTCTTACCTGTCCTTTAGCCCTGCGCAAGTGGCACTGGAGATGAAGATTTTAACAGGTGTTTAAAATCTCCCATTAATATCTTTGTTTTCTTGTATTTTGATGGCAGGCTAGCTGTTTCTCAAGACGCCACAGAACTGCATGAAGGAGGTGCTACAGTGATGATGTAATTGCTGAGGCAGGACAGACAAAAGGGGAAGACTTAAATCTCTAATCTTCCCCTTGCATGTGGCTTTCACAATGTTTAATTTTTCAACCAGTTTTTTTCTGGCTTTAAATACTTTAAAATCATAAACAAATGAAGATTAGAAAAGTCAAACAGTCTGAGTTTGCCTCTGTGTTAACATAATGGATACTTTCATAATATAAAAGTTTATTTCTAAATAAGGCAAAGATGAGTTCTGACCACATAAGTTGGAGCAATAAAAAGAAAAAATATCATTGCTGCTGTTGTCACTCGTATTTTCTAGGGAACTTTATCACCATATAGCAGGGGTTTGAGGTAAGGGACGCCTCCTGAGACCTGCAACTGAAACTGGTCAGCAACATAGTGCTAGGCACCCCTGAACTGTCATTGTAAGAATGACAGTTTTAAGTTTTAACTTAAACTCTTCTCCCCAAGTCAGGCAGAAGTACACCCTTCCCTCTAAATATGATCATGGGCAACTTGAAATTGATGCCCATGAACTCAAAATTGAATAGCTGGTTCCCATTTTAGTTCTCTTTTTGGCTAAACCTTTTTCTCAAGAGCTTTTGCCATGTATCTTGTATCACCACACCTGCTTTTCCTGGGGTAGATCCTGTTCTATGCAATTGCCATACTGAATTCAAATTATACTGTCCACTGGCATCAGCCAGAAATACAGATAGGTCAGAGTGGTTCTTTGTGGCCCACAAAAGGTCTGCAATCAGCTTCTATTTCTCTGTATCCAACACATCCCTGTCTCTAGGTATTTCTTTGTCCTCCCTCTCTTTAAGAGAGAAGACAACCTATCTTTACGATTCCTCCAAAGCCTTCTGAAGAACACAGATCTCACCTTAATGATAAATCTTTTGTTGTGGCAAGTGTCAGTTACTAGATGCAAAAAACCCCAAATGATGGCATTCTTCTCTGTGGTACTTACACAGAACGTGCGGAACCAAGCTGTACGTACTGATCATTGTACTGTTCCACATACCCTGGCACTATTTTTCACAAACATAAAGGAAACATTTTCCATTAATATTCACTGGCAAAGTATTGTTGCTTTGATTATATGAGAAGATTTTTCCACAGATGGTGGATGAAGTAAGAGGAAATCAGATCCTGCTTTGGAAATGGTACAGCCCTGAGCCTGGGGGCTGGCGCTGCGGCGTTTGTCCCAGCTACGGGCGACTGTGTCTGTGGAGCTCCCTTGTTTAAACGTCAGCAACACATTATTGATTAGCACCTGCTCCCCGTGTTCAAGTGGGACATTGTGAGTTTATAGATCATAATGTTTCCTCAGGTGCAAGAACTAAGGTGGTGTGTTTGCACAGTTATTGTTAAGCTGGGAATAAAATTAATTCAAATGACTTGTGAATCTCCAGGGAGGCAGGAAATGGGAAGTACCAATTTCCATGGGGTAGAGTACACTTGGCCAAAATGGATTCTTGGTTACACCTCAGATTTTTTATCAGTTCCAGGACCCTGCAGAGATGGGAGAGGAGTCAGGATCTGTCCCAGAGTCTATTTGCCTCAGCTTGTGTCCCAGTATGAAACATTGTTTGCTTCCCTTGTTTTTCTCCCCCTGCAAATTTTCTCCTCTTCTGTTTTAATTCCAGCTAACTTATTTTTGGCCTGTGTACAGTGGGAAGCTATCCAGACTTTTTCCACAGACTTTATTCTCTACACTAGCAATCACAGCTGTCATGACTTCATAACTATGAAACAGTACTGCAGGCGGGGGTAACAGGCCCTGAATTGTATTCGTCTGGCAGCAGATATAAAGTGGCAAATGCAACCTGTGTAATTCTTGACCACATGCTGTGTTATTGCATAAAAACACTTTTATCATGCACACAAATCACTTTACTTTTTTCTTTTTCCCTTTTCCTTATTTCATTTTCCTTTAGCTCAGAAGGTCAGTACACACTCTAACCACTAAAGAAAAAAAGGTGCTCAAAATAAAGTCCATAAATAAGAATTGGTTATACTGACTCCAGCTGAATACATGTAGTAACAAGCTGGTCCTCTAAAGGCCATGGCAAAGCTCCCACTGGCTTTATTTGGGCCAAGAGTTCATTCCTAACCTTCATTTTCTCTGCATTAAATGTGATGCTGCTGCTATACTTTGATGAAGGACACATGAAGACCTACTTATACAGCTGTATTATTATATTTTTCTGTTTTCAGTGGAAACTGTCAGAAAAGAATAATCTGCAGGAATTACAGTTAAATATACTGCTGATTTTCTTTCTTACATTTTTCTAGATATTAATCTATGATCAAAGTTGTTTAATAATGGCAAAAGAGTACTCCACCCACAGTAATTAACTGTACTACCACAGGGGCCAAACTGAAATGAAATACTTTTCATTTGCTGACATGCTACAGCTCTGAGTTAAACAAGAATGAGTAGTTTTCAAATTATGAAAGTGAATGTATCTATCAAAAATAAGTATTTTTGCTTTTTCGTTTGTATAGCTATAGTAACCAAAAGAACTCCATTTTCAAAAATTTTACTGCTGCAATGACTCAAGTCTGCAGACAAAAGTCCTTCGGAATATTTCTTTTAAATCCTTATTTTAGATTACAACTCTCTTGACTGAGGAAACATTTTGCAGCTATAACGTGCTGATTGTACAGTTGCTGAAGAACATACGTAACGGCAAGGTTGAGGTTTTACAGGCTCCACAATAATGTCCAAGCTATTAAACATCAAGCAACAGCAGGCTTTTTTGCCTAACCGCATAACTCTCCAGGGAGAAGTCATAAAATATAGCCCTGTACAACATGTCATCCACAGGGGCTATACTGAGTTTTTGGATTACAACCTATCTGATTAATACTGATGTCTAATATCTGCTAATGGTGTAAGTGCAGATGTAACCAGTGTAAGAAGATGCATGCAATTCCTTTGGTATGAATGCAGAGTGAATCAGCTGGCTGGTTTTTTTTAAGAACTTAGTAGAAAAATTGCCAACAACACAGACAATAATGGAAAATCCCTTACTAGACAGGAACAACAGAAGTGAAGCACAAAGAGCCGACTTGAGGATTCAGAGGCTGCAAAGGATACTTTGGTTCCGGTCATAGCCAGGCAACCCGGTCACTAGTGCAGTGAGCAGAAATGAGAATGAATGGAAGAATAGAATCTGTGATTTCCTTTACCTTCAGCTTATAAATTGTTCATTTGGAATCAACAAGCAAAATCTCAAACCAGATCACAGACTATGTCTTGCATTACAGGGTGGTAAAGGTAAGTACAGTAAGATATCACAAAATTACAGAATCAACCATGCTGGAAAAGACCACCAAGTTCAAGTCCAATATATGACCCAACACCACCTTGTCACCTAGACCATGGCACTGAGTGCCACATTGTGTCTTTCTCAAACACCTCCAGGTATGGCAACTTCACCACCTCCCTGGGCAGCCCTCTCCAATGTCCAGTCACCCTATCTGTGAAGAACTTCTTTCTAATATCCAACCAAAACCTCTCCTGGTGCAGCTTAAGATTGTGTCCTCTTGAACTGTCACCGGTTGTCTGGGAGAAGAGACCAAGCCCCACCTGGCTGCACCCTCCTTTCATGCAGCTGTGGAGAACAATAAGGCCTCCCCTGCGCCTCCTCTTCTCCAGGCTAAACAGCCCCAGGTCCCTCAGCTGCTCCTGGTAGGACTTCACCGGCCTTGCTGCCCTTCTCTGGACATGCTCCAGCATCTCAACATCCTTCCTAAACTGACGGCACAGCAGTCAAGGTGTGGCCTCACCAGTGCTGAGTTCAGGGGAAGAATTACTTCCCTGGTCCTCCCAGCCACATTATTTCTGATAGAGGCCAGGATGCCATTGGCTTTCTTGGCCACCTGGACTCACTGCTAGGTCATGTTCAGTCCACTGTCAGTAACCCCAGGTCCCTTTCTGCCTGGCCTCTCTCCAGCCACTCTGACCCCAGCCTGTAATGCTGCAAGGGGTTGTTGTGGCCAAAGCACAGGGCCCAAAACTTGGTCCTGCTGAACCTCATATTGCTGGATTTGGCCCATCAATCCAGCCTGTCCAGAGACAGGGCCCTTGTACCCTTCAGCAGATTGACATTCACACCCAGCTTGGTGTCATCTGCAAATTTGCTAATCATAGTCTTGATCCCCTCATCCATATACTCCCAGAAGGAAGGACAGATTACCCAAGTGTTCTGCAGTTCAGCATGTGAAAAATAGTTACTTCTCAAAGCCTTCCTCTGAAATGGGCTTTGGCTACAGTGCACCACGGTCTGGACTAAGGACCATGTATATTTTCCAAGCCTATTGGAAGTTCTTTCCTAAATTAGGAGCACTGTCTCTTGACAAAGATAGTTTTCTGATGCCAATCCTGTTTTCATTTAATCAGTTTGGAGAAAACAAAAGGTTAGACTGATCACCTTGACAAGAGCAAGTCTTGTCTTAACTGGTGCACATGCACTTATTCTAACAAAACGATGTTTGAAGCTTCTGCATGTCAACCAGCTGATTTCCTTCCTTCTTTCTCATAGAATGCAATGCATTCAAAGAAATTTTGTCTGGAACTCATGTCTGCTTCAGCAGTGTCTGCAGCCACTCTTGGCGGGCTAAGAAATTTATAGTTGAAGCAACCAGATACCTCAACCTATACACTCATCTATGTGACACAGACCCCAGGGCACCTTTTGACATGGAAGACAGGGAGGTAATTTGGAGGAAAAAAATATTGCAGCTTCACCAAGGGTAAAGTCCTGCCTGACCAATGCAGCAGGCTTCTACGATGGAGTGACTGCATCAAGGCAAGTGTTACACACATAATATATCTGGAATTCTGTGAAGCCTTTGAAATGGTCACCAACAATATCCTTCTCTCTAAACAGGAGACGAGGGAATTGATGGGTGGACTATTGGATAAGAAAGTGATTATGTGACATCCAACGGGCAGTGTTTAATGGCTCAGAGTCCCAACAGACATCAGTGACAAATGGGGTCCCCCAGGGGTCTGAATTAGGACCTGTGTTAATTAATATCTTCATTAATGACATAGAAATATGGCTCAAGTGCACCCTCAGCAAATTTGCAGGCGACACCAAGCTGAGTGATGCTTTTTATATTAGGTAACTGTGCTGTCCCTTTGCTTTTCTACAGCAGAATGTCAAAGAAATTAGATGTGGAAAAATGCCTTCCTCATCTTCCCAATCACCTGACTATTTCTAAAACTCCTTCTCCCTTGTCTGCAATCTGGGTTTTATTCCAGTCTTTTATGCTTAATGCATATTCTGTATTAAGTCAAAAAACAGAGATCACCAGTTGCTGGTTTATTTCCTCCTCCTAATGTAGCAGTTGATTGCTGGTAGTTAAAATCTCCCATTACTGCCACTTGGCCTCTTTTACATGCCTTTTTAATTTGTACAGTCATTTCACAGAAGATAAATCACAACTTAGTAAATCCACAGCACTGATAGTACAGTGTTCTTTACTGGATCATCAGTGTGAGAAACGAGATGTATGTCTGTAGGTCTGTCCCTGTGCTGCTTCTGCAGCCTTGCTAGCAGCAGTAGGAGAAAGCCATTCAAAAGTCTGCCAAAATGTGTTGATCATCTGTTTAGTATTACTTTGCATTTACTGGCACAGAGCTCTTAAGGTATGATAGGTAGTACCCCCCTTGCCCTCCTTTTTTTAAAATACATTTTCATATATTTTTAGTTGCATTTTGTTGAGTGCCTGTTTCCAGGCACTAACTTCTGAAAAGACAACTTTTATTATGAAAACACTATTGGCATTCCAATGAGGAAAGGCTGTGAGAGTTACAGTTGTTCAGCCTGGAAGACTGAAGGCTCCAGGGAGACCTGGTTGTGACCTTTCAGTACTGGAAGGGGTTTTACAGGAAAGACAGGGACAGGCTTTTTAGCAGGGCCTGAAGCGATATGACAAGGGGTGATGGTTTTAAACTGACACAGGGTAGATTTGTACAACATGAAAGAAAAAAAATTTTACAATAATGTGAGTCTTTTAATTTGATACAGCACCATCAAGGATAATGTGTAAAAAAAAAAAATCCATGAATAAACAAAACTGTGTGTTCTGCCAAGTAGAATTTTCAGTTATTTGTAATGTATAGCTCTGTGCTACAATACAAGAAGACAGCTTCCCAGTAACATTAAAGCTTTCAACAAAACTGCTTGTCATCAAGTTTTTCTTAATTTAATTCTGTTTCAAAGTTCTCATTTGTTCTGCCACTTGGCTTTTCCTGTCTCTCCTACCAGGTTCCAGAGAACCAAACCTATAACAAGGTGCTGTTGCCTGCAAGATACCAAATTCAGCTGTTTTCTCTGCTGATCAAGAGCATTCTGTAAGAGATACTAATACAGTTAAAAGCCCAGTGATTCCACTTTGAAGAGTTTGGTAGGTATTGTGGAAATGTCAGTCTGACAGCATTCCATAAAGTTATGTACTGGGGTTCTCATGGAGGGAGCCCAGATGGGAAAGCCTCCCTATATACATGGGCTTGCTCTAATTCAAATGTGCCTTGTCTAGATTTATTTTCATATATCACACCAGCCTCAGAGGAAAATACAAAACCCTGAATCAAACAATATCATCTTTGCAGAGAAAGCAAAAATGCCCATTACCACTCAGTGGAAAGTATGCAGGGCTCCCGGGACGGGGTAGTACAAAAATAATTCAGGGAAAATAAGATGTTTCTGAAAGGATCCCAATTATATTTTTTTCAGATATCTAATTATTTATCAACTTTTAATATGTATTAATATAAGGGCCTGAAAAGATGCAAAAGACTAAATTCAAAGCCCCAAAATTTCTGTGATTTTGGATCTGCAGAGCTTCTGTGAATACCAAGAAGGCACTATGTGCACCCACCATCCTTTGTTTACTAAGTACTTACTTAGGGGGGCAGAAGATGTTACTGATTACTAGCATGCATATTTGCTCTGTAATAACATTACACAGAAATTACTTGCTAGATGTTGCAGAAGAAAGTGGATTGACTCTGTTCATACACTCATCTTGAATTTAGGCTAGGCTGGGTGAAAAGCACGAGAAGGATCAGACAGGGATGTGGCATTGTGAAGAACAAAACACTTGTATTTAGCTCTTTCATATATATCTTCACCCTTTTGTCTCACTAAATATAGAGAATCGGGTGATATTAACTTTTGGAGGTGGAGAACATAATCGCTGGACTTCACACACAAAGTCTGTATTGCTGGGTTGATCTGCTGTTTCCGTCTCTGGAACTGGGAAAATTGCGTGGGTGTTAAAGTGGATGAAGTTCTACTAGCCACCAACACTTCCGTGTCTAGGGCATAACCACAGGAACAGGGCTGGTCTTGTTCAGAGCAAGACAAAGACATACAGAGCACAGCCAGAAGGACGTGGTGGTCATTTCACCCCAGAGTGCAGAAACCTTGCAAAAGGATAAGTGATTGCTAGGTACATGAAATTCCCAATGAACTAATCTATCTACTAATAAAAGTACATTTCTTATGCCTTGATGATAATGTAAGAGCCACATGATATTGTACCCATGGATAAAAATCAACTGCTTTCTCTCCAAGGCTGTTGTCCTGGGTTGTTCTAAAAGATCTGATCAGGAATGTGATATGGTAACATGAGGATATAATAGGTCCCCTGCGAGGCAGCCCTCAAATATTTTTCTTAAAAGCTCATCTCAGCAGGTTACAATCACCTAAAAATCTTAACACATAGTACTTTGAGAACGTAGGGTATGCTCTATGTTTGCCTCAGGACAGACACTTTCCTTAACGGAGCTATTTTGTAACCAGATGTCAAAAAGAAGAAGAAATTATTGTCCACAACCACAGGGTGCATAACTTCCTAATGCAAGAGACTTGTTTTCATTTAAATCTGCTCTATGTAGGAGAAAGTCCACATGAATAAGTAGGAAAGATGTGCCTCAGAGAAAGAGTTTGTTTTGATCTCTGAGGTATTTTCCAGCCTAGATTCTTTTCCACAGTATCATTTTAACTTTTTTTGTTTCCAAGAGCATGTTAAAAGAATGACAATTTTACAGTCAGAATATAAAATCATGAGCAAGTTCTCAATGGGAATCTCAATGGGATAGACTCTAACCTGGGAAAGAAAACATTTATATCCTGGTACAAACAGGTGTAATCCCCAAAGGCTCTTTGCGCTCAGCAGTACTGTTCGGTGTTCAGTTACATGTGCACTGTGTACACCCTGCACAAATGTGGTTTTATTATGACTTCATTCATCTTTGGGGCATACAATGTAGTGCATATGTACACAGTGGATTGCATAGTGTCTGTGCATTTCAGTGTGCTCCGTAAGTGAGTGCTCTATAAGTTGAACATTGGCTAGCTAAACACACAGATATGTGTGGGTGTGTGGAGACTGAGTTTGCTCTTAATAACCTAAAAGTAACAAGCCAATTTCATGGAGAAAATGATGTGCATAGCTCTACCTTGGGATTCCTGATATTATATAAATTAAAAATATAATAAACCCTGCCACCTCTCAGTCATAACAAATTCCTATCACTTTCAACCCCCTCCCTGAGCTAGCCCATTTCACTATTTACAGATACAAAGAGATCATGGATAATAATCTTTGACACTGAGCAGTTTCTGCCTTTTCTTACTGACTCAGACCAGCCACCCCTCAGCCAGTCCTGTGACTAGCCCTTTTGTCACCAAAAAACTGCCACCCAGATGGAGAATAGCTGCACACAAGTAGGTCAGAACCCAGAGAGTTCAGCTGCTCCTCTCACTTCACGGCCTGCCACCGCCAGTGTCCCTGCTGTGCCTTAGGCCCTGCCTCTCTGCCGTGCTTTGCTGGCCTTATCACTGCCATATTAGCATTTCTGTATTCTTGGTTACCTTCTTGAGGTTGCTATGCTTCTGCCCATCCTCAAGAGAGTTTCTTCTTTGCAGCTTTACAAGCACTTCTCAGAGCCAGTGTTGGCCCTTGCTTGTATGCTTGGAGGAGTTCGGGTGCCTGCAGAGCTGGGCTGTTGCCAGCTTACCAGTGCTTGAGCTCAGCATGAGACAGTCTCTCCATGACTGACCTCTCTCTCAGGTCAGGGCTTTTCAACCAAAAGAAGAGAAGTCTGTGTGGAGACCTTTGGAACAATCCACTCAAGAAATGCCAATGAATTTCCGTGGCCCTACAGTAAGAAGGTATGGGGGCACCTTAGGCAGCTCTAGTTTCTTGGTGTTTGGTGAAAACAGCAGCAGGATGAATAATGCATTGACCTTGGTCGTTCACCTGGCTCAGCTGGTTCAGCTGGAGACAGACAGTATTACTGATCTTCAAGTTGTGGTTCCACACAGCCTGATGTTCTCCTCTTGTCTCTTCCTCTACACGCAAACATTTTGACCCTGTGGTGCCTGTAATGGTTTGACACTGGACCAATGCCAGAGAGAGTCACTTGCTCACCTTCCCCTGCCACAGCAGGGCAAACAAATGAAAAGGTAAAAAAAAGTTTACAAAGGCTTAATGGGTAAGATAAGAACCAGGAGAAATATTTCAAGGGCAAAACAAGCTCCACTTTAGTTGCAAAGTGAAATTTATTACTAACAGAATCAAAGAAGGATAATGAGAATTAAAATAAGCCCTTGAAATACCTTCTTCCCAGGCCCTCCCTCCTTCCCACAGGGAGCAAGGAGACAGGGTATGGGGGTTTTGGTCAGTTCATCACCGAGACTTTCTTCCGCTGCTCTGGGACAGGAGTCCATCCCCTCTGAGACCATGGGGTCCCTCCCACAGGAGACAGTTCTCACTGAGATTCCCAGGTGTGGGTCACTCTCACAAGCAGCAGGCACAGCACACCTGCTGCAACGTGGGTCCCTCCCATGGGCACACAGTGCTCCAAAACTGCTGTGACACGGGCCTCTCTTTCCATGGGGGGCAGCCCTCCAAGGACAGGCTGCTCCAGCCTGGAAGCAGGGCCCTCTCTCTCCACCAGGTCTCCCACTGGATCACAGCCTCCTCCAGGCATCCACCCACTTCAGCCTGAACACCTCCCCACGGGCTGTGGGTGGATCTCTGCATCCCCATGGATCCCATGGGCTGTGGGTGGATCTCTGCATCCCCCATGGACCCCCATGGGCTGTGGGTGGATCTCTGCATCCCCATGGATCCCAGAGGGCTGTGGGTGGATCTCTGCATCCCCATGGATCCCAGAGGGCTGTGGGTGGATCTCTGCATCCCCCATGGATCCCATGGGCTGTGGGTGGATCTCTGCATCCCCATGGATCCCCATGGGCTGTGGGTGGATCTCTGCATCCCCCGTGGGCTGTGGGTGGATCTCTGCATCCCCCATGGATCCCATGGGCTGTGGGTGGATCTCTGCATCCCCCATGGACCCCCATGGGCTGTGGGTGGATCTCTGCATCCCCCATGGATCCCAAAGGGCTGTGGGTGGATCTCTGCATCCCCCATGGATCCCAAAGGGCTGTGGGTGGATCTCTGCATCCCCCATGGATCCCAAAGGGCTGTGGGTGGATCTCTGCATCCCCATGGATCCCAAAGGGCTGTGGGTGGATCTCTATGTCCCCCATGGATCCCAAAGGGCTGCAGGAGCACAGCTGCTTCCCCATGATCTCACCATGGCCTGCAGAGGAATCTCTGCTCCGGTGCCTGGAGCGCCTCCTCCCCTCCTTCTCCACTGACCTTGGTGTCTCCATGTTGTTTCCCTCACATGTTCTCACCTCTTCCTCTTCTCTGACTAGGAGTAAAATCCTGTGACTTTGTTTTGATTTTGTTTTTAAATGTGTCATCACAGAGTCATTACCAACCTCTCCCATTGGCCCAGTTTTGGCCAATCTTCAGAGCCATCAATCATTGCCTCTGCTGGATGTGGTGGGAAGCTTCTGCCAGTTTCTCACAGGCGCCCCTTCTGTGGCCCCCCCTGCTACCTAAAACCAGTCCGTGCAAAATCAATACAGTGTTGAAGCTTTGAATCACGTTTCTACAGGGTTTGCTATAAGTGTTAAAAGTAGCAAAACCCGGATTTTTGAGTGCA
Source organism: Melospiza melodia melodia (assembly GCF_035770615.1). NCBI lineage: Eukaryota > Metazoa > Chordata > Aves > Passeriformes > Passerellidae > Melospiza > Melospiza melodia. The sequence goes on along the minus strand of NC_086226.1, from coordinate 55,569,962 downwards.
ATACTAAGGACATAACGTAGCAGGCTTTAGTCTTCTCTCACACCTGTTCTCCCTGGGTGCAATCCGCTCATGGGCTTCCACCCAGCTTTTCAGCAGCTGATTAAATTGAACATAATTAAAATATGGCATCTTATCTTACTGCAGCTGTTTTCCAGCTGCAAATATTTTCTGTGTCCCTTCCTGCATGCGGCAGTTTAAACTTTTGAGAAGAATGGTATCTAACAAGGCAAAATACAAGCAGGTTCCTAGGAGGAAATTACTGCCTGAACCCTGCTGTGAAAAACCATTTGGTTGCTAGAAGTAGTCAGGATGTTGTCACTAAGGAGGCTGTTGGTTGAGATGAAATGATTTGCCAGCCTTTGGTAAACAAAAGGTCTCTGTGTCCTTCTGACTCATTGCGGAAGTGTCCTTTACAGCCAAGGAATGTATGTTTGGAGGATGAAAATCCTCTCTTAAATCTGACTTATCCGATGGCTGCACAATAACTTCCCATACACTGTAGAAACTGAAAATACCGAATATATGCAGATCTTGGACAAAACTCAGCTGTCATCCTTTGTGTGGGTAGAGCCTAGCATCTGGGAAATCCTATTAATTGTGATAAAGAAGATAGAAAAATAGACAGTAGCCCTGATTTTGGACTTTTGCTGCAGCTTGTTTAAGTAATAATTTATTTCAGAGGGGCACAACAGCAGGACCAACATCTGTATGCAAGTCTGGCTCACATAGAAGCCCCAAAGTCTCATTTTAGTTCATTAAATAGAATCAGTTTTAAAATAAGGATAAAAAATTCTACATGCATGCAGAAATATGGATATTTATGGATATTTAATTGAATCAATATATCATTGTACATGTTTACTGAAGCATTCTTTAGCTACCTGTAGCTGGTAGGGTTGTCCTCCTTGCTGCAATTATTCACGGTGCTGTTGATGTGGCTCTGTACTGGGTGCTGTGAGTGGACACAGTGAGCTCTTGTGACATCATATGCAATGGCTGGCTGCATAAATTACATTTCTCTGACGATCTGACCCAAAGTGTCTCACAAGCACCACATGTAACACCTCTCTTTGGGATGATTCCACTAACTTGGCTTCAATAATATAAGAAATGGCAAATTACTTCGGAAATTGCTGATATCATTCTTCCCTCTCTCCCCCCAACCACCAGTTGTCAAAAGCTAACAGAGGCACTCCAAAATCCCTTACGATAGCGATTCCTGAGTTTTATTGCTTTCCAGTTGTTCAATGGAAACAAGACAGCTGGAAATTGATTCACAAAGCAGAACTAATTTGAAAATTATTTTACTTTTTTTTTTTTTCTGAGGTTTTATGTTTTGTGCAATTGCTCATATTCTGGAATTTAATACTGAATTGTTTCAAATTGCACAGGCAGCACTGCATAGCCTTGGTTTTGTGCTCTTTGAATGTTTTGCCTGAATTTTTCCTAACTGTTTTGTAGGTGGTTTTGAGCTGGCTTCTACAACTGCACTCTTCATTTTGCTTGTCCAGAAATTTATGTGCTGTTTTTTGTGGTCTCAGATACATGCATGCTAGCGGTATTAGCACATATCCACATGATCAAGCAGACGTGCTCTCAAAACATTTAATTCTATAATTGCAGAAATGCAATCTGAAGGTACAAACTGAAAACTGGTTGCAAAAATACAGTGCTAAAGTTTTTACCACAAAATAAAAACATTGTAAAAGTGACAAGAATGTTTATGTTTAGTACACCGACCTCAGGGCCTTCACTGAGAAGTACTTACTTGAGAGGGACATACACATTGTTAGCTATAATATTAATGAAGGCTATCCACAAAATATTAGGATGACAGTGTTGCATTTAGATTTAAGCTTGAGAAAAAAACTGCCCCCAGTTTTTGTTTCGTGCAAAACTATTTTATGAATTTGAGCAATGTATACATTTTCTGCAGAAAAGTTACTTTTTAGGAAATGTGGTTGAAAATATTTTTTTTACTGACATGGAATAATGTCATCGATTAAAAATTTCAACAGAGTATCTAAAAAGTGAAGTGGAAAGCAAAAAATGTTCAATCAAGAAGTATAAAAAGAGAATTTGATACCAGACTTCTCAAGACTTGTCTCCTAGACTGCTCTAATTTGAGAGGAAGAACAGAAATAAAAATTAATATTTCACTTGAGTGAAGAGTACAAAGGATGTCCTGAAATGAACCCTTTAAAAGCCTTTTTAAAAATTATCCACGGATTAGAAACTAATCTCAGAAACTGTTTTCTTTACATTCAGTATTTAAAGCCAAGTTCTTGTTCTTCAGAGAGCGTTACATCTCCATGTGAGTGGTCAGACATTTTCCAGACACATTTATGGTTGTGATCTTTGAAATATTATAAAATTTTTGTTTCTTCTTCCTTAGCTTCTTGTGTGGTAAGTAGCACTGATGCCTCTAACTTCCAATATGGAGAAGATCCAAACACATTCACATATCAATTTGGCATTTTTTTATTCATCTATTTTTTTTTCTCTCCTACAAGCTTCAGATTGGAAAAAACCCATATTTTAGAATGTTTAGAATCCAGTGTTCAGTAGTACATTGCTGAAGTATTATATATTATTTTTCAAGAAAATGTATAATGGATGAGAACCGTAAAGAGAGTATCCCTCAAAGCCACATGGGCATGTGCATCCTTCCAAATATAATTATTTGCCAAACTAAGCAAGGACTAGCTAAAGATATTTTGGAACCACAAAAAGTTATTTTTAAAAGGTAGCTCATGACTGAGATAGATTAAGACTAAACATGGCTGGGATCAGCCAAAACCACAAAGAACTTAATTTGTTCACATATTTATGTCTGGAGAAGGATTTCAGGGCCTTCAGCAACCAAGGCCCTGAAATCCTCCAGCATATTTTGCAGTAAAATGATAGGTTGTTGGTTTTGGTTTGCTGTGTTGTTTTTTTAATGGACTTGTCCTTTTTAAAACTTGTGCCTTCCTCCCTCCCACACAAATCAGCAGAACAGTTCAAACAGTGTCCCTGCAGGTCACTGAGTCCCAAAGCATTGCCCAAGACTTTTTAAAAGGCAGGAATGATTCAGCTGAGGGATGCTCCACAGCCTTGTGACTGAGGTCACATTCACCCAGTGGCTCCTCTCCCACGCTGCCTCTCATTCCCAGGCACACAGAGCACTGGAGCAGCCTCTCCATGGACGTGTATTAGCATTACTGAGGAAGGGAGGTGTGAATGAGAACTGTGGATTTGTGTCAGTGATGAGCTTTATGGGAACAGATACTGATTATTTCTTAAGGCAAGAGTTTCTCTATATATCCCAGTGGGAACCACTGTTTATTTATTTTCATTTTTTCCAGTTGTACCTATTTTAAGTGTGATACTGTGACCTTTTAACATTAAAAGCAGTGATGCCAAACAACAACTTTGATGAACCTCAAGGCCCAAAGCCCAAAGAGATTTATTCCTTTTATCACCACCACGCGCTGAATAAATGACATTCATCATTCCATTGACAGACCAGAAAACATAGCAATACACCTGTAATTTGAGCTGAAATCACCAAAAATAAATTTTTCAAAAATATAAAACTTCTGGCATTATAAGGCTGCATATTTTTTAAAGAAGTCCTCCTGCTGTTGGTCTGGTTTCAATTCAGTGGAACAAAAATGGTTAACCTGGGCTGTCATTGTGGTAGCACAGGTCACTCAATAGCCCTGACATTACTTTCTCCTTTCAAAAATATGTTTAAAAATTGTGACTGTGATTTGCTCTGTAGTGTTCAAATAGCTTAAAAAGCTGAAAATAAACTGCCAATATGCATATGTATATGCATACATATGCATACACACATATATGTGAGGAGAGAAGAGAGAGGGAGTGAGAAAGTGTGAGTGTGTGTGAGAGACAGAATGAGAGTCACTAATGCCTTGCTGTGCCCTATGCTAGCTAAAATAAAGGGATCCAACTCTCAAGACACACTCAGTGACAGAGAACAAGACCTAGGTTCAGCTTCACTGGCAAAAAATTATTATTTAAAAAAATAATCTTAGAACATTCAATTTGGCCAGTGGTTTTAAAGGCTTAATGTGTTTGTAAAAGCAAGGACAATATGTGATACAAGAAATATTTAGATACATTCCCTAACCACAATACTGGATTTGCTTTGGATTCAGCTTTCCTTTCTTTTTGTTCTTGAATGCTACTGCACATTGTGATAACTGTGAGGAGGCTTCTCAGAAGACTGGACAGCTTCCAGCATGGCACGTTCCGCTGATGCCGTATCATTTTGCCAATAACAAGGCAGAAAATATATGCTATAAGTGCAGCCAATTTATTTGACTTCCAAGGACAATAACAGAAAAAATTAATTACAGCAAATGATTTTTTTAGAGAAATATCTATGAATATTTTAGAGAAATTTTTAGAGAAAACAGAAGATTCTTTTCCCTCCACTAATAGAAGAAGAGACTGTTATTACCCCTGATTAATATAGGGGAAGGTGAGGTATACAATTTTTCTTAAATATTGCAAGAAAGAAACATCTGAAATCAAATGTCCTGTGAAAGGTTAGATTCTTCCAGGAAAGGCAGAAAAAGTAAAAGGGAAATAAGAAGCTGACTGATCTAATTCCTGAGTCTCACTATGCACTAGTGGCAGAACAGGCCTGGTGTGGTTAGGACATCCACATTCTTCTTCAAAGGATGACCTTAGCTCACTTCACTCAAGTTCAGCAAACTGGCACCATGCCTTTGGTTCATGAAGACTGAGACATTGGCAATCAGAGTTCATAAAAACTTGTCTTGGAGACAAAAATATTATTAAAAACTTACTTGGAACTTAGAAATGAATTGCTGAGTTGTATCTTTTGCACAGAGGTAGGAAATTGTTATAAGAAGGAATTTGACAGTAATGCACGCCCTGTGTTCCATATAGTATATGAAATAAATGTAACATGTTGTCCTTTGAGAGAATATGGTTAACAGGTTATCCATTTCTGCAGGGTAGGATTACATCAATGCTGGCTCCTGCTCCCTGGAGTCTGCACCACATCAGTTCCCCTTGTAACCTGGACAGGCCCCATCCCACTACCCTGCAGCTGTCCTTCCTTGCTTTCCATCAGGAGATTGTCCCAGAGCCTTTTGCCAGCAGGGTGAGAAACCTCCATCTTTCTTCTGGCTTAGATATAGCCATACCTACTATCTCCCATTACACCTTTTGTTGGCATTATTCTATACCTTAAACTACTCATTCAATGTCATATGCAGCAGGTTTTGCACATATTTTTATGACCCCATCTTCAACTCAGCCTTCTCATGCCTTGTCACTCTAATTTTTCTTTTTCTTTTTTTTTTTTTTTTTTTTTTTTTTTTTTTTTGTGGGGCCAACAGACTGTCTTCTCACTTGGGACTGATCTGCCACCGCCCCATCCTATTGCTAGTTCTGTCTTTCTTCAGGTGCCATTTGAATTCATCTCTCTTTGATCTGGTGTGGATGGAAGTGTAACCAGCTCTACTGGATACCTAGCTCTGAGTGATCCTAGCCCACTAAAATCTAGACCCAAATGTGCTTTTCCTGTGTTACTTGTCTAATTATGTCTGACAGGCAGTGAAGCTTTCCTCCCCAGGTATTTTATTTTTTCCATTGATCGTTCTAGTAGTTTTGTTCCAGCTAACATATCTATTGTGCATGTCAAACTTTCCTTAGGCCAGGCACTGCCCGTGTGCATGCTTTAACAACCAACAGATGTATTTTGGCATGAAAATAAGACATAAATAATGATGTATACATTCAGATACACTGATTAGTTTGTGAGTAAAGCATTCCATCAGCAGTGCATGAGCTGAAGGAACACATCCAGGAAATCCAGATTACAGTCACAAGGAGGAGGCTCAATTATTCTAGTCTTAGCATGTGTAACTGTAACATTAAACACAGTATTACCCAACTCTTTTAAAAAGTCTGTGTAAAAGTTGAAGAAAACTTTAAAAATACCTTTACACTTAGAAGAAAAATAAAACCATTTCAAGTTGATCATATGAAGTGTTTGGGAATTACTGAGTTCTTCAAAGGCCTTCTGCACCCCCTCCATCTTAACAAGGCCTAGGATGCCAAAACTGCATGTACCAAGCATGAGGGAAAGGAATCTTTTCAGTTTCTTTTGCTAAATCTTTGCAGTAAGTCTGGAGAAGTAATTGACATTTAGCCAGTGTCCTAAATACTCCAGTAATAAATGCCTTGGCAATACCACAGCTAGAAAAACATTAAAATAATGAGTGATACAGAGACAGCTGTGCAACACTTTTTCCAATGTAAAAATATTGCTTTCAGTTTCTTATCACTTTGCCAAACAATTCAAGATCAAATGTTGAGTGTCTGCTATGAGGTTGATTTTTTCTGGGAAAAATTCTGCTAAAATGGAAACATTTATGAGAATGAAATTGTAAGATGGGAGAGGGAGGGAGAATCAGCTGCTTGCCCATATTAAAAAACTTACTCCAGACATTTCACTGAGTTGTTTTTGTACTCTGGAACTGGGATTTATGGTCATGCCAAAATAGGGTTATTTGATACTAAAGGTGTTCAACATGGAATTCCAAGATCATGCCTTTAGAATAAATCTAGAGCAATAATCCCCATCTGATGCTTTGGTCAGATGATTAAATACTTCAGAAGGGATTTGGAAGAACCTGAAGTTATGAAGCAATAACTACTTTGAGATTACATCTATGACAACAATCACTTCCATGAAACCTGAATTTCAGTCTCAACTTGTTCTTCAATGTGAACTTGGCCAAAATAATTTGTGAAACAGTACAAATCTGAACAATGCCTTTCAGATCTGTGTTTAGTCAAAATGGAGCTGACTTAGCTCAAGAAATTGTTATTACCGAGAACAAAGATAAAATGTGATATATTTACTTTGACTGAAAATGAAAGATCCATAGCCCTCCAGCCAAAAGATCCAGAATGTCACTGTTCTGGTAGTGACAGATACCACTACCAACACAGCACCTTGGGAGGAAAATCTAGTTCTTCTCAAGCCGTGCAGATTGCGGGAATTTGCCATAATGATCTCAAAATTCATTATGCACAGCATATCCAAAACCCTCAAATGAAAGCCACAGAATGACAGGGGAAACTGAGAAGCTCTAGGCTCCCTGGAGACACCAAGTCTGCTCTGTTGCAGCACATCATGCTGATCATTACAGTGTGTTCATCTTTCTAATCTTACCCAAAACTACAAGCTTAAATGCCCTTCTTTGTTTTTCCTTCCTTCCAAGGCCAAGAGTGCCATGAAATCTTCAGTCTGCAGGTATTGCAAATTTTAGGCAAATTGCATTATTATTATTATTATTATTATTATTATTATTAGTAGTAGTAGTAGTAGTAGTAGTAGTAGTAGTAGTAGTAATAATAGTTTAGTAACATGAAGTATAGTTTAGTAACATGTAGTAATCCATAGTAACACAAGGGTAACAGAGACTTATTTTGACAGTGATATTCATGGCCTGATATGAGCTGTCAGATCCACTGTGCCAGGCAACAGAGGCAATGACAGGCCTGCACATTACAATGTACTGAGCCATGCCAGGCCCTCGAGGTCCCAGCATAATCCCAGCCTTGCTGGGCTGGGGTGCAAAACGGGCCAGAAGGGACAGGGCACAGTGCAGCACACAGGGCTTTAGGAAATGCCAAAACACATCAGAGAACAGGGGTAGGTGGCAAGTGAGAACTATGGAGGTAACCAGACAGAACCACACAACAAAAAATACAACCCGTGTCCCTGGAAAGCTGAGCATACAGCACAGGAGAGGAAGGGAAGCTCATCCCACAGTGGGTAGAGGAGGTTATATGAGTGGTTTAAGTCCCATAAAACATACAGAAATGGGACAAACATCTTCCATATACCAGCCAATTCCCAGTTTGTTTCACCTCCCCACCCACTCTCAGGTGTCTTTCTGCTTCTGGTCTCCTCCCTGACCCTTTTCAAACTTATACTGAACCCAGCCTATCCCCATGAGCCCCTGCTAACCCCACAAGGGATCCTGAGGGCCAAGCAGCATTTTGGGGCATTTTGGGCTGTTTTCATTGAGGCGGTCGAGGGGGCTGATACATCCCTTCCCAGGCATGGCCAGGGCTGAGCTAGAGCAGATGGGGCCCAGGTACAGTGCTGGGCATCCGGGGTAGCACCAGTGGGAGGTAAGGGAAAGTGTTGCCAGTGGGGATGAATATCTGCTTGTTTTTGGGAACTGCTGAAGGCAGGAAACAGGAAAGTATGTTACTGATGTCTGCCTTCAGGTTTTAAGTTGAATTTTTGTTTCTTGTGAAAGTTTCAGGCCAATGTCCATGTTGTTTTCCCAGCGTAAATGAAAGCAACTGGGCTGGCTATTTTCTTGTAAGGTGATAAGAGATTAATTTTTGGTTTACTACTTGTATTCATTCATCCTTCATTGGAAAAATGATAAAATTAACTCTTCTCATGGCTGCCAGCTAAAAATTGAAATATCTTCCCTCTCTCCAGAAGTCCTTTGGTTTAGCTAGAAGGTTGTTTAGCTTTCCCTAGGCTAATGTGGTTTTGGAGGTTTCAATTTTGTGGTGAAATCTGTAATTTTTTTCTACAAGAGCTTTAGTAACATTTAATAAAAGTTCAGTGGGCTAAATAGATCTTGAACCCCCAGTGAAAGGCAGGGAGAAAAGTAAGGCAGAGGTGTTTAATGCATTTGCTACTTCTGTCTTCCACACAGATGACAGACCATGGGGGACTCAGTGCCCTGAGCTGGAGGACAATGACTGCAAATGATCGACTCCCAGTCAACCCCGAAACTGTGCAGGATCTGCTCCTCCAGCTGGATCCCTACAAATCTATGGAGCCTGATGGGACTCATCAGAGAATCCTCAAAAGGCTGGCTTATGTCATCACAAAACCTCTCTTAATGATTTTTGGGTGGTCTTGGGAATACAAAGGGATCCCAGATGACTGGAAGCTGGCAAACGTTATCCTGGTTTTCAAGACAGGCAAGAGGAAGGAGCCCAGAAACTACAAGCCTGTCAGAGTCTCATTTTAGTGCTTGGTAAAATTATGGAGAAGATTATTCTGGGGGTACTGAAAAACACCTGAATAAATGCATCATATGGTGGGTGAGCAGCTGGGTCATGGGTCAGGCACAAGGGTGACAGTGAATGGGGTGACATCAGACTGGGGACCTGTCACTACTGGGGTTCCACAGGGCCCCATCCTCAGCCCTCTGCTCTTCAACATCTTCATAAATGACCTGGACATGGAACTGGAAGGGATACTGAGCACGTTTGCAGATGATACAGAAATGGGAGGAGCTGTTGACTCTCTTGGGCAGGGAGAGGCCCTGCAGAGAGATCTCCACAAACTGGGGGTCTGGGCAATCACCAGCCATAAGAAGCTCAGCAGGGGAAAGTGCTGGATTCTGCATCTGGGATGGGGCAGCCCTGGATGTATGGACAGACTGGGAATGAGGTGCTGTAAGCAGGGCCATGGAAAGGGACCTGGGGGTCCTGGCAAGTTGAACATGGGTCAGCAGTGCCCTGGCAGCCAGGAGGGCCAACCCTGTCCTGGGGTGCATCAGGCACAGCATCACAGCTGGGCAAGGGAGGGGATTGTCCTGCTCTGCTCTGAGCTGGGGCAGCCTCACCTCCAGTGCTGGGGCTGGTTTGGGGGCCACAATGTAAGAAAGACATTAAAGTATTAGAGAGTGTCCAAAGGATGGAACAGACAATGATAAAGCACCTTGAGGCAAAGCTGTACAAGCCTGGAAGAGACTGAGGGGAGCCCTCACTGCATGAGGAAGAGGAGGGTCAAGCACTGATCTCTCCTCTGTGGTGCCCAGCTACAGGACTTGAGGGAATGGCCTGAAGTTGTTTCAGGGGAGGTTTAGGTTGAGTATTAGAAAAAAGTTCTTCACCCAGAGGGTGGTTGGGCACTGGAACAGGATCTTCAGGGAAGTGGTTACAGCACCAGCCTGACAGAGTTCAAGAGAATTTGGGGAATGCTGCCAGACACATGGTGTGACTGTGCAAGGCCAGGAATTGAACTTTGATAATCCTTGTGGGTCCCTTCCTATTCAGCATATTCTGTCATTCTGTGTTTCTGTGATTACTTGGTTTAAAAGTTGGTGCTACCATTTCAATGACAAATGCTACCTATGGAACCTTTTCTAAAGCAAATTTCTTAAAAGGTGGCCGTTATTTTCTTGATTTCCCCCCCACTTTTGTCACTTCCGAAATATTTATTAGCTATAGACTGGAGTATTATATACCTGATCATACAGCCCAGAAGCCTGAGCACCACAGGCTTCCTACCAATGATTGAAATACCAGCAGAGGCTTTCTTTCCTAAAGAAAAAATTGTGCACTCCAGTAGAAAACTCTTCTGAAACCAGGGCAAAACTGAGTGAGAGGGAGTGAGAAATACATGTTGGAACAGAAATCCTAAAGGGGAATAAAGTGCAATTTGTATTCTAACATATATACCTCTGTGCTCTCCTTTCTAAAGACAGAAAGAATGAGTCCCTGGACTGAGGTGTTTCTTCAATTTGAGCTGATGGTAAAACTGCTGGAAAATACCCAAGAAATATTATCTGGGCATTAAAGAATTGGAAAGAAATTACATTAGATGCTCAGTTGTAGCTTTCATGAAGGGACAAAATTCAAACTATAAGGTAAGACAGTTAATATGTAAAGCTTTTGATCTGAGTGAAGAAAAATGTGTATTAGATTTAAGGACAGAACTTTTCTCAACTTCCTCATTAAAAAACTCAGAGCACTTATTTTCCATAACAGTTATCCAGGTCCAAGACCTCAAAATTCCTCATTACAAATCATCTCATTGGAGAAAGTTGGAAGGTCAGTCATAGAATCATGGAATATGCTGAGTTGGGAGGGACCTATCAGGATCATCAAGTCCAGCTCCTGTCCCAGCACATATGGTGTGATTCTTGGAAATCACACCATATGCCCGAGAGCATTGTCCAAACACTTCTTGAACTCTAGTCAGGCTTGGTGCTGTGACCACTTTCCTGGGGAGCCTGTTCCTGGGCTCAGATCTTTTTCAGGACATGGAGACTAGATTGTTGAAACTCTGGATTTTCAGCATATTTATTTCCTTGAGGAAGTTTGGCAAGTGTGTGCCACCTCTAGTGCTCTGCATTAGCTGCTGTTGTTGCACTGATGAATACATGGGACTCTTTAGCTCAAAATAGCAGGCCAGAGCTACATTTGGCCATTGAAGGGTGTCTTATATCCCCTTGCATTGCCTTCCCTCTTGTGCTGCTCAAGACTGGGGTGCTATAATCGTCCAGAGTAGTCTGATTCAACCACCTATGCCCAATGAGCAATGATTGTGACTGAAATTGCCTGTGGCTCCCATACCTATATTTGACCTCAGTGACCAGTCACAAAGAAAAGAGACCACACAACTGAACAGCAGGAGAGGGATCAAGCATTTGTAGGATCCACATGGTATTATGCAAGGACAAGAAGGAAAAGATTTAATAGATTTATGAGTTTCCTAACCAAAAACTGCCAGCACTGAGGAACATGTATAATCTTCTTGTATAATGCAGCACTGAATGCTGCAAAAACAAAAAACCAAAAAACTTGAGAGGGAAGAGAGCATATGTAATAGGGATGCATGGAGAGGGTCAAAGCGAGGATGAAAAAGGAAAAAATGTTAATGAAAGAAACAGAGGAAAACAAGAGACGATGATATGTGATATCAGAAGTTAAATAGAAACTGATAAACTGTATCATTCTTATTTTAAAATAAAATAGGCTGAGAAATTGTATCAATTAATATGTACACATCAGTTAATATGTACATTATGTGTGCATGTATGATATGTACACATAACATAGATAGACAGATTCATACCCTGCCTTAATATGCAATGAACAGAGAGGAGTTGGCAGAATTTTAAAACAAAATACACTTATTAAACACATAGCCAAGCAGCATCTGTTAATTTTTAAAGATGTCTGAAAGGCAGAAGAGAATGTTCTTCTTTATCTGTATCTCATGGAAATCCTGGGGAATATTACCATATGAAATTAATAAAAAAGTTGCTGTCATTGGCATTTTTATAAATACAATAGAGGGTTTGTTATCTAGGCAAGAGGTGTTTTTCTCCTATACTGATTTGGCCAGGCTCTAGTTAAGTGAAGCCTGAAACCACAGACTTCAGTTTTTTCCAATTCAGAACAGCATGGCACTCAACATAAGCCATGATGGAGTATGCCTTGCTGAGTGGCAATCTTGAAAATCATGCCTATAGTATTCTCTCATGCGAATAGTCCTTTTTGCTTATCTATTTAAACTGATGAACACATTTAAACTTAAAAGCATGTCATGCAGTCCTGTTTTGCTTGAGGAAATAAACCCTGCATAGAACAATAATAATTTCAGGGACAGTTCTTTAAAGTAAAAAGAAAACAGCTGCTCTCTAGAGTGTGCAGAACACTTCCAGCTCCCTGTTCCACAGAATCTGCCATCCCTGATGTCCCTTGCAGGTGGCCTAAGTTCTGCTAGATCCAGAAACTGGAGGTCCCACTATGAGAAATATGCTGTGAAGTACTGTGAGCTCTCATATTTGCCCCAAATTGTCCAAGTACATTTCATACGACACCCAAATATCTTACCAAGAAAGCTGGTTAAACTTAGGTAGCCTGATGTTTGCCAAACAAGCCCTGTGGGGAGGAGACACTTGGGAATGTCCCAGTATTAATTATGATGTTGAGTGACAAGTAACAGACCCCAGGGAAAAAAAAAAAAAAACAAAAGCTTGAGGCTATTTTGGGCTTTATTTTATGTACTGTGGTAATTTTTATTAGCAATAGTCCACTGTATTGTTTTTATATGGGCTTCCTGTGCTCTTTGACACACCAGGGGCATCCTATCCTCAGGCTATCCTGCTGCAGACTCTGTTGGCCATGATTACGTGCCAAATTCTCTCATGCAGGTAGATCCATATCTGCATCATAAGCATTTTCCATGGTAATGCCTCAGCAGGCTGGCCTTGCCAACAAAAGTGTTTTGTTTCCAGACATCTCTTCTTTCTACCTTTCCAGTCAGCTATTTCCTTGAGAAAGGCCATGTCACAGATGGCCAAGGCCAGCAGCTGGGCTTGGACTGTTCTCTCAAATTTGATCCCACCTGTGCCTCAGTGGATGAAATCTGACTGGAGGAGCAGCTCAAAGCCTGGGTGAATGAGATCCAGTCAATAGGCATATTTGCTTCCCACCAATTAGGAATCTTCAGCCCAAGGCTTGGTGATGTGTTTTGGACATATATCTATCCTATGCCCCTCCAGAACTTTCTGTTAATGCGTACACCAGGATACAAAGTCTGGAAAAGGCCAGCAGTTACAGTGTTTTAGGCTAATATTATCTACATATTCTATAGGATAGGGAGAAAATTAGCTTCTATGCATGGATACAAAAGCCAAGGAAGTTGTTGAAATACAATGGAAGAAGGGTATTAGGCATATATTTTAAGTATCCTGTGAAAGCTGTGAACATTGATTCATATCTCTCAGGCTGCAATTTTATATAATCTGCAATAAAATAATTTAGATTTGTGCTGAACTTTCTGCTGCTCATCTGCTTTGGTCTCCTGGTAGCTGTCAGGACCCTGTCCTCCAGCTTCAGCACCTCAGTTCTGCTTCCATCCTCTGCTTTTGCATTGCCTTTTCTCCCAAATGCCAGAGGTCTGCCACAGTGTTGTTCTTGTGTGGGAGGAGGACTGTGTGGCCATTCAGTGCTTGTTTGGTTGCACTTTGACCAACACAAGCCATTTTGACCATGGTGTCTTTAGATGGTGAGTCTGGTTTTAGGCCACCACAGTGATGTCTGTGCTACTACACTTGGGAGCTGAGATCCATGTCACTGACAACACTTCTTTGTGCTGAAGCCAGTATATCAGAAAAAAGTGTACTTTGGCTTGGTCACTAAACATTTTATGTGTAGTATTTTTAAAGGTATTTCATAACACAGCTAGAAAGGGACACAAAATGTTAGGGTAAAAAAAAAAGAGATACTCCTCTCGCTGTTATTTTCGGACAACTGTATCAGATCTTTAAAAGCTCAACCAATCATGTCCAGCTGCAAAAAGTCCATCAAAGTTTGCCTGCATGAGATAGTTATGCCAGTCTTGCTCTGTCTACTTCCAAGCATTATTTAGTCAAGACAAAAGAAATTAGGATTCAGCTTGTCCCACCTCTCTCTAACTTCCTTCAGACTGAGGAAACAAATGCATTTTTCACCTTTACAGGCTGCTACTTCACCCTAAGTCACTTGTGCTCTATTGCTGTTTGCTCTTTGGGAAACCTTCTGTGGAATTTCTTGTAACCCCATGGACACATTCTTCCCCAGTCAGCACAGGGCAGTCAGCTGCTTCTTGTACTCCCTTTCAGTCATTCCCTTAGTGGTGATTGTAGGTATATTCCTCCTTCACTCTTCATTACTCCTTTTTTTGGCTTTAATCTCCAAGAAGCAGATCCTTCCTCCACTACTGTCTTTGCAAGGTGTCCAGCACAATGGCACAGTGTTTTCCATGGGCCTAAGCATCTCTGACTGCTGTAAGCACACTGTAAATTTAATTCACTCAAGGGACATGTTGGATTTATAGCTGCAAAAACTTCAGCATGAACTGCTCAATATTTGTAAATCCTGAGCATGGACTACAGCACATGTTTTACCACAATAATAATAATAATTTGTAGCACAATTATGGTTTTCCTTTCCCAAAAGCAACAGAGAGGGGTTGACTCTGTGGCTTCATGCTGAAGAGATGTTTTTAACAGAAAGAAAATATTTTCTTCAACTGTCAAAAGTGTGTTCCTGACCTATATTTTACTTTCTCTTGCGGTTCCTTCCTTTTAAATATGGAAATAAATACGCATAGATTTTGCAATATATAGCAGAATTTAGAAAGTAAGAAATTTTTTTCCCTTGCAGATACTTGCCAGCCCTGTGTGGTTAATTATTATCACAGTGAAAAAGCATGAGTTAATAACATTACAGTCCAAGTTGCACTATAAGAACAAGAAAATAATGACCAGATTTAAAAATATTATTCTTAACAGGCCACGAAGAATGTCTTGATCTGCCTTTGCACAATTATTTAAAGTTTATTCATGCAAATTCAGACTGGTTTCCCACCTATAGCTCTAGGTACAATTTCAGGTACCACTTTTAAAAAATGAACATAGAAGTGACTAATTTCTATTGGGTTCTGTGACCCCAAGAAATCTTATGTTAGATTCAAATGCTGAAAATAATTACTTGTTACTTAGGCTAAAAAGAAAAGAGACCTGCTTCCTGAACTACCTTTCCCACAGTTTTCTTTTAAAGTGAAAAAAGTGTATTATCTCTTACAGACAAAAGGCGTTCCTTAGCTAAAACATCTCTGTATTTTTAAAAAAAGCACCACCAAATCTTCTTGGTGACATCTGAAGACAATGCCAAGAAGATGAGATTTGACAGGTGGGGACTGGCTCTGAGAAAGAAAAAGGTTTCTATCAGAGAGCAGAGCTGAACACATCTAGGTTTAACTTGTTAAATTATGGTTGAATTTTGCCTTTTTTTATTTATTCACTTTTTTTTTTTTTTTTTTTTTTAAGTAAGTTTGCTCTAGCAATCATATTGTGGTCCCTCGCTTGGCACAGAGTTGGGTTTTCCTCCTCATCAGGGCTTGCAGGGCAGTGGGAAGGCTGGAAGGCATCTTTGAGGTGTACAGCTCAGCTGGATCGAGGCTGGGAGCCTTGAATCACCTTCTCTGTGTCTAAATTAGAACTTTATAAGAAAGGAGATGACGGCCGAACAAAGTACAACAATTAATAACTCAATTGCTGCTTCTCATCTTCTTCCACTCTCTCA
The DNA here is from genome assembly GCF_035770615.1 of Melospiza melodia melodia. NCBI lineage: Eukaryota > Metazoa > Chordata > Aves > Passeriformes > Passerellidae > Melospiza > Melospiza melodia. Next base: position 55,554,068 of record NC_086226.1, on the reverse strand, counting down.
GCTCATTCCTCTCACAAAACCATACAGTTGCATTTGACAGTGACCTGAAATACGGATTCACACAGCTTATATCTTGTCCGTCACCAGGATTTAAATATTTCAGGCCTTGGCAGCACAGCTGGTTCCTCACTGATTAGAGCCTGGTGAGGCTGGTTTGCTAACAGGGACAGATTTTATTAATGACCCTTCAGGTTCTCTGTTTCCCATCTTTAGCCCTTTATTTGCTCTGGGTAATAGCTGACTTTTTAAACTGTACTGAGAAGGACTGCAAGAAGAGTCCCATTGTGCACAATGAATGGAGCCCTGGTCTCTCCCCTTCCCTGTCTGTTATCGGAAGGGAAGCCTCTTTAGTCCTTAGACAGACAAGAGAGACATTATCTTTCTTTTAGATTATTACAACTTGAAAAGATTATCTCAGAGCTGTACAAGACACTCATGGCAGGTTTCATATATGAAAACCTGCTCTCTGTGTAACTTATGCCCTGTCTTTCAGGGGGCCAAGAAATAAAGGCTGCAAAAAGTATTTGAAATCTGCTGGGAAGAAATCCTTTGGGTAACTGGATTTATTGATTCATTGAATACTTTGGAACTTGAAGGGTCACCAAAGAACTCAGATGTAAAACTGATATAATGGATCAACATTATAAAAATATATGGAAAGGCAAAGAGGGCAAAAGAAGTTGTCCTTTTTATGTATGGGTGTCTTTCAGTGGATGCTTTCTAGCTGGACTACACTTTCTGGCAAACATCATGTGGCAGTAGGGGTACACCTTACTGTATTGCATTATAGACAGCCTGTCAAACCAGAGTGGACCTGCCAGTTATCAAAGGAAATGATAGCCAGCTGGATCATTTGGGCCATTTTTCACTGTCAAAGTGAGAATTTATGCCCTATTGGGAGATTTCTCTGGGTGATTAAAAAAGCAGGAAAAGGCCAATTCCTTGTCCCACCATTTTGGAGCTGGGTTGATGTAGTGAGACTGAAATTCTGAGGTACTCAGGACTCCCCAGCCCTGGAGGCTTCTCAGAGGACATAAATCTCATCCCCCAGTCAAGCTGAAGCAAGTATGAACCATGGTACTGACCAGCAGCAAACTTGTCACATAGGATCACAATAAATCCTGAGCCTCTTCTATCTTCCCACAGGTAGGGGAGGCAAGGGATAAGAAGGGCCCCCACTCTCAGGACTTTGGGACACTAACAGAGCTGATCATTAAGATGATATACAGTGATAAATGCAAGCTTTTACTGCATTTGCTGCATTCTGAGCTGTCTTCACCTTCAAAAACAATATATAGGTAGAGCACAACCCCAGAACATCCATATAATAGTCTGTTCATAACATGACACATAGCACAGCTGGTGATTATGAACAGTATGTCCATATTTCAGTGGTGCACTAACCAGTCTTAATAAACATTGCCTGGCTTATCTCTTGGAAATTAAAAAAGTGATTGATGTGCTTCTGAACTAGCATTTCATTTGAGACAAAGTTTTCATTGACTGATAAATACACCAGACTTGCTCTGGCATTCCAGCTTATCTCAATTTCATAGGAATAATGCTGGAGAAATGTCTCCTTAGCCTTTAGGAGAAAAAGCAGGAAGATAGTTCTGAGGCTTATCAGCCCATACTAGAGTCTGTGCAGCCCATAAGTCTTACTGTTAATCTTCAGTAAAAACAGATGCATTGCTAATGTTTTTAAGGTTAACTGCAGACGCTTTTCAGCACAGCACCGAAAGCATCCTAATTTCCTTTTCTCAGAATGCTTGTCGTTCCCCTGGGTTTTCCCAAATCCTCTTCTATAAACCAGTGCAGGGGCTGGGCAACCAAGAGGGAAAATCCAGGGAGATTAAGCCAATTCAGAACCCTATAATGCAGGACTCAACTCAAAGGTGACCTTACTTTTTCCCAAATGTATTTTCTAATTGTCTAATCACGCAGCTATAATGTCAGTCAGTGCTTTGATTTTTTTCAGGATCTGTTTCATTAGAATTTAAAACACTAAGAATAGCACTTAGAGATAATTTATGCAAGGGTTAAATGTGGTAGGCACAGCTTGAGAGTTTTAATATTATATTCTTTACCCAAGGCAATAGACAGCTTCTTCAGAGTCATTCCATTCTAATGTGTAAATGCTGAAAGTAATTAGCCTGAGTCCTGTGTGTATTAAAGTATTTAGGAGAAAAAACTTTGGAAAAAGTGACTTTTCATGAGCAGCTGCCAAATATTTTATAAAAGTTAGAATTACTAGTACTATAAGAAGATTTATTTTTTTAAAGCATAAACATTAAAACATACAATTGCATAAAAGTATTTAGGTGTGCTAAACGTTTTTTTTTTTTTTTTAATTTCAGCGTAGGAATGGACACTGCAACAGCATCCACAGCAATATCTATGGCCAAAAATTATGTTAAATAGAAGTCCGTGTGAGAAGAGTTTACATTTTTGTTAAAAAAAGCAAACTATTATGTTCAGAAGAGCTGAAACACCCTTTCTATTTTTAAAATAATAGCCTGAAGGGCTCTGAAGAATTTCTTAGCTGTCATTGGTACTTAGAGGAGAAAATATTTCTTGAGCTCCTAATATCAAATATGTTTCATTAGTCTTGTGTATTGCACTGAGTTGCACATTTTTCTCTTCCTTCTTAAAATGCGATAAAGAGACAGCATTTTTCTGTTTCTTCACCCTTTGTTGCAAACTAAATGCACAGACTATTTAATGCTGTTTTATTTATAGATTTCAATTCCCTCCAAGAGGAGGGAATTGAAATCTGTAAATAATATTTACATGCCCTCTGATGCCTGCAGTAAGCCCACTGGCTGTTTATGGCCAGAAAGTTAGTATTCTGACAGAGATTAGGCATAAATAAGAACCAGACCCTACATGACTTCAATCACTGGAGGAGGGCATCTAAATTAAATGTATGCTATAAAAAGACTTCAGCATTAGTCACATCTGCCTGATGAAATAAGGTCATGTCTGCTTAATTAAATATTATCAATTCTCTTAAAATATTCTGCCACCTAATGAAGCCACTTATCACCTGTTTGCATATTTGACTTCTCTGGCCTTTGATCCTCTTTATCCTGCACATGCTGTCACTGAAAGGCAGAAGGCAAAGCCAAGGCTGCTCATGGAGGAAGCCAGCTGTCTCAATCATCACCTGCCAATTTTATCAAAGTTAGCATTAAGCATGATGTCAAAAGGCTAATAACAAGTATATCAGTCTCCTTATAATGCCTGAGTTTTCACTACACAAAGAAAGAAAACATGAAACAAGAAAATTAGGCATGCTTTTAAATCACAGTGTGCCTTGTCTTGCAGCTCTGTCTTGTTAATACTTGAGGTAGTGCATAAACATCTCCCTGGCTAATGTAAGAGCTGCCAAATGACCACAGGGATACTAATTATAGGAAGAAGTAATTGTTCAGATAAAAAAAAAAAAGTTAAGAGGATGTAAATATTGTAATTGTATTTAGTCATATGGGGAAAACAGGGATCATCTGCCAGAAGCACACAGCTTCTCTTGAGTTCATGGTAGGGATCAAAACTTCTCTGTGATTTGGGCCATTTTTGACCACTGGAATGTTCACCTTTACCCATTTGCATTTACACACATATCTTGGCCTGCTCTCTCCGCTCTCTCTGCTTTGCAGCGGAATTGTGGCTTTCTGAACTGAAAAAAAGCCCACGGGAAAAGAACCCCTAGAAGACTCTCCCAGTGTGCAGATATCCAGAAGGCAGATTATATAAATAGTCAAAGGAATTTAGAGACACACAGGTCCCTCCTTTGGTGTCTGGGGTACAAAAGGACTGCAGTGTCTCCTAGGAATGTGAAGGCTGTGGGGAGTAGTTGAACCAGGAATGTTTTGCTTTTTCATATGTATAATAAAATCCATTGAAGTGGTTGTTTGAACAGAATTGGACAGGAACTGAGCTGAAATGTAAAGACCAATCTGGTATGTCTGAGAAGGTTAGCTGAACAGGTTGGTTGGGATTTTAAAACTTACAAGACGGGCTGACAAACTTTCCAAGATGGCAGTTAATCCTGATATTCATTTTACTCTATGCTCACAGACAGGTTGCTAGCCAGGTCACCATATTTTCTAGTTATATCCTACAAAAGTACCCTGCTTGTGCATACATGCACACAAGACTGGGAAGGGAGGGGCAACACAGATGATTTTGGATGTTCTTTGAAAAGGGCACAACTACCAGAGAAAAGTTAAATGTGAGAAATGCATGTTCATCTGAGGGCAAAACTGAATTCTAGAGATATTTGAACTCAGTGTGTAGTGCTACACCAATGCTTAGATTTTTCTCAGTTTGAGTTGGGAGTTGCTTTACTCCCTTCTTTTTTGATATTCGGTTGTCACAGATTGGGACTGTGGAGGGTTATTAACACACATGCTCATACCTTTCTACCAACCAAGCCCAATAGCAATGAAATGTTAACTGCTAATCTTAGAATGTCTTATGTACACGGAGAACATCTGTACATTTATCGCAGTAGTATAGTGTTTACATAAATCTTGTCAATGTGGTATACACATACATTACACGTGTAGTCTTTATATTTAAAATTGTGCTTGCTTGAATATAAATATCAATGCGAAATGTAATATTTTATATAAACACATATTTTACTGCTGTATATATTGTGTGTATACAGAATTTGTTAGGAGACAGATACCAAATGCATTTTTAAAGACGGTCTTACTTGGTAAGATGAGAGCTCACCTGACGTTCTGAATGTCTTAATAACCTGGTTATGGGATACAAACCTTTACAGCTCCACATCACAGCTTCAGATGCTGTCAAAGGCAGAAGTGATCAAAAATTATCACTGTCCTGATAGTTCAGTGATGAGAAAGATTGAGATTGCTTGCCTTGGTCCCTACAGCTGTGTGTCTCCCAGAGCTCAGCACTGCTGGCATTCAGCAGTGCACAAAAGCAGCATTAGCTACCCCCAGGTGTCCCTGGCAGGGAAGGGGTTGTGAAGGTAAGGAGAGGGCAAGCACAGGTTTTCCCTGATGTAAGTGACCTGGTGTCTGGGCCCACATATCCACAGTACAGAGCCTATGCCAAAGTGACACCATGCATGGGCATGCAAGGCAATGCAGAGTCAGTGCACTGCAAGCCTTACTGCTCCTAAAAATGCATGTATCCATGCCCTGCTGGGATACAATACAGCCATCCTATGGATGAAGCCATGGTGGGGCTGCATCCTTACCTTTCATTCAATTACCAGAAAGAAATCTTGTTCTTGTTTCTGCATTGCCTGCATATTTATTCATCTCTATGGCATCTGACTGCTTTACCTATGTTGAGACACCCAAACTCTTAATTAGACAGATCAAACAATTACATTATACCCGCTGCCTGAAGGTTTAGCTGTTAGCTCCAAGATCAAGATTTAATCAGTGAGAATGCCTGAACAAAGAGCTATCGTGTTGCTGCTGCTGATTGTTATGTTTGTATGAGCAATCTCCAAAAGTTGGCAAAATCCTATTCTATACAGACTTGGTTTTCATCAGCACTTGCTTTCCCATGACTCTATTTCCTTCCCAACTGCCAGTCTCTGTCTTGATTCAACAGGGTTTTTTTAGCCGTATTTTTTTGTATGTTTTACATTAATATAATTTCATCGCATTAAAGATAATTTCACTACCACTTTCCAAAGGGCTATTCCTAAAAAAAATGGAGTTTAATAAATCTGAATGCTCAGGTGTTTTTGTCATAATTGTTCTATCTGTCTGTACATGGACTGCATGAAAGAAAATCAGCTAGATGATGTAATGAATAAAGAGACATGCTTAGCTTAGCAAGTAGCATGAGATTTTGCTACTTGCTGCCAGTTTTCCCAGCTGCCTACAAAAAAGACAGGTAATTAAATACTAATGTAATATTAAAATATTATTATATTAATTGGTACAGAATTGCTGTTAGACTATTCTAACTGGATAAAACATGCACAGTGCCCTGCTGTTCTTGCTGATGTATGGCACTTGGTGGAGCCAATGTGTTTGGGCCTATTGTTGGTGTTTTTTTGTCGGCAGTTCAGGGCAACTATTTTGCCTCCTACTCCAAAGTAATGTAAAGAGGGTCTGACATTTATTGAAATATAGATTGAGTCTTGTCAAAGAAGTCGATTGCTTTTGCTAGTGTTGCTACCAGATGATTGGTCCCATTCTTGGAGGTGTGGATGTGGGTCTCAGCTTTTTATTTCCTCTTGTGTTTCTGTTTGATGACACAGCCAAAGCATTGTCCAGTAAACTTATCTCTGTGCAAGGGGCTGTAGTATACTTACAAATACCCAGGCCAGGTCATGTTTAAATAAATTGAGGATTATCACCTTCTTCAGCGGCCAGAAGGGGCACTAGAGGTGGGAATTAGTATAAAAATGTGAATGTTCCCAAACTTGGGGCATAGGAAATCTCTTTCACTCAGGTACTCCAGCAAAAAAAATTAAAAAATTAAATCAAGGTTCCTCATTTTCAAAAAATGAGGTGTAATCTACTGACTTCTCCAGTCTTAAAATGCTGGTCATTTTCAACTGCGATTAACTTCCAGACCAGAAGGCCTACTTTTTATTTTTGAAAAAAAGTTTTGTTAAATAAGAGTGAATATGATTGAAATACCTAAGGATGACTGGACTGTGTATGAGAACACACTGAGCTCCCATTATTTCATTTGCATGGACAGCGTTTTTCAGGCGTGTCCCCTTATGAGAAGTGCTCAATTTAACTGCTTTAGCACAAAATTACAGGACTTGACTCTCTGATGCTTGTCTTTCTCACCTGAGGCTTCAAGATAAACATTTAACAACACCATCCATCCTGTCTTCTCTTCATTGATATTCAATTAAGAAGTTTATTTAAGCACACCAGCACTTGACCTCCCCAGCCACACTTCTCCCTGTAGCTAAGCTCTGTTGCTGCCCACATGCTGCACGGTAAGATTGGATTCAATCATGATGCCTGGCACAAACTGTGTGCTTATAGTTGATGGCTTGCTTGAAGGAGAACAGACCACTAATAAATTGCACAGTCATTACCCTTTATGCATACTTGTTCTAATAGGTGTCGCAGATTCCTGCCTCCTAATAAGGAAAGGAAGTAGAAAAACACATAAATTCTCCCAAGGGAGTCAGACAGCCTGAAGCCACGTTCGACAGCTGTTACTGTTACCATGATCACCAAGAGCAAAACAAGGATTAGAAGGGTGAAAAAAAAAAAAAAGAATTGCGAGGGATTTTGGCAAGATTTTCTTGGATATGGAATGTGTTTTGCACTGCCTCAATATATAAAAGCTCAGCACTCCTGTGGCACATGATGGAATTTGGAGATTAAACCAACATTGTAATTAATTAGACTATAAATGAGTAATTTAGTTTATTAGAAGGGGGGTTTTTTTGTATCTTGTTGAGTTTTTAAACTTTCACCTTACACACCAGCAAAAAGATTTCTGCATCTGATGTGAGCTTGGATGCTACAGGGTTATTATATCTAATTCACAAGAGGTTTCAGAAAATGTTTTCACAGGGTTTACCTTTCATCTTGTACCCGTAGCTCTGGTCTTTCTCCTGGGGGCCAGCTAATAGGAATCGGGTGCTTCCTTGGCTGCCCTGGAGCTGTGCAGAGTTAGTGCAGCTAAGCCTCTGTCCCTCAGTATTATAGCTGAGAAATCCAAGGGGGAGACTCCTGTCCTCTGTAAAGAGGTGTATTTAGTCTATCCCGCAGAGATGGTTTATGGCTTTGGCAGGGAAACTGTTGACAGTACATACTGTAAATATAGTTCAAAGTGAGTTTGAAGTCTTGGAGCTGCAGTTCTCCCCATGCTTGTTACATTAATTTGTTAAGGGTGCTTAGTGTAGGTATCTATGTACATAAAGATCAACACTATCAATTAACCACACTCACTTGATAATCTACTGAAAGTGGCAAAGGGGCACACCACATACTGCTGCTCCCTTTTTGAGCTTGGCACAGAAACAAGGCCACAACATTGCTGGACATTATGGCCCTCACAGAAGAGGTCACAAGCCTGCTGCTTTTCGCATCCTAGCCAAATTCCGGTTCCTGCAATTGCTATCCATCTACTTAAAATGGTGTTTGAAGCAGAGACAGTTTCTTGCTGTTGACTTAAACATTGGAAGGTCATTAGGTTGCTGTATCGAATGCATGGTGCTTTTAATTTTTATGCTGGCTAACTTCAGGTGCACACAAAGTGATTTTTACTTTTCAGGCCAAAAAAAACATCTGCTTTTATTGGAAGACCAAAGTTACAACAGATCCCTAAAGCAGGAATAAATGAGGGTGAGAGTGCAGACTCTCACATAACAATCTACTGGAAGCGCATCTCATGATTTCTATGTTTTATCATGTGACACCAGTTTTCCCTTCCCCCTTTGCCTTGCAGCCCTCCTTGAACACGAACAAAGGTGGCAGACTGCTTGTGGTTGCTGACAAATCTTCCATCCCTTTCAGAGGCATATATATAACCCAGTACAGATCTGGCCTCCTATACACAACCAAAAATGTCAGTTAATCAAAGCACTTCATCTGAGGTTCACCCTGATGGAAATATCAAGCCAAGATATTATATATCTGTCTAGAGTGGAATAAAGCAGTGAGCAGCTTAAACAAGTAATAATGCTCACTAAAGCTTAAAAAGCCATGTAGTAGTTCCTATCTGAATTATGGTTTAAAAAAATCTACAACAAACTTTCTGATAATAATTGCCCAAACATTTTTAATAGTATTTGTGACAAACGAGAGTAAGCATTAACATTTCTTAATATTATAAACCAGTGTAAGTTCCTGTCCAATGTCAGTCTTAACACAAACTAAAAATATGCTACTTATTGAGCTGGAAGAAGGTTTTGATTTACAATTATGTCCTGATGGATTACCTGAAAGCACAACCTTCAGGCAAACTGTGATTAAGTTGACCAAAGACATCTGGGAGAGCCATCTATGGCCTAAAATTATGACCTTGGTATTCTGGGCTGAAACTAGACACCATTTAAATTGCAGTGCTGAAAAACTCTTCTAGAGAGGCCTTTGTTTAGGAGGCCATCAGGGTTTTTAGCCTCAGCAGTTCAGCAGAAATACCTCCTGTGAAGTTACAGGGGGGAGAGAAAGTACTTCCTATTTTTTTGCATCCATTATTTTAAAAAAAACTCCAAACACTCCCGGCTTGTATGAATCAAGAAGCAAAAAACAATTAATAACCTAATGATTAACAAATGCTGTAGACATAGGTTTGGATTTCACTTAGCAAGATTTATGGAGTTAAATATAAAAGTATGACTTTTGAAAGCCATGTGCTCATAATTAGCTCAAGTTTTACCCCTGGATACTGTAAAATCACAACATGCTGTCAGAGCCCATTTTCTGATCCTGTTATCAACATGGAATAGAGTTTTCCATTAAATGCAAAACAGATTTACAGGTGCTAAAACAGCTTTTTTATCAGTGGGAAACAGGCTACCTTTTGTTCTCTGGAAAGGCATTTCATGATTTTACATTGGTCAATTAATCATACAACAAAGTTTTGGTCATCTACTAAACTGAAGAAGATATAATGTAAAAATAAACACAAGAAAAGTAACTGCCTATCTGAATGCAGAATATAAAGTCTTCCTTATTATTATCTACTGTAAAAAAAAAATAGAATTAGATCAAAGCAATTCAATTTCCTTACTATTGCTGAGTGTACTACATACATCCTCATAGAAATCACACATTCCTGCAGAAAAACTCAAAGGATAAGTGCGTTCCAGGCAGCTGTGGACTTTGGAAATTAAATTATTCCATTAAAAAGAAGCTCTGCAAAGATAGCAGACTTTTCAGTGTAATAATTCCTCCTCTGAGCTGTCATGTGTAGGGGAGTCTTCTTGGAATAGGCCCAAAAGGGAGGAGCTTTTTGTACCCCTGCTGCTGCATTCCCACCCCACACAGCCCAGGCCAGGGAGACAAGTGCTTTTCCTGTGTGAAGGAGCTGGTGTTAGCTTGCCCTCCATCCGCCAGAAGGGAGCTGAACAGGTTTTTCCTTGCTCGCAGGCTGGCACCTGGCACGGGGCAGCCGCCTCAGCGGAGCGGCCTGGCTGCTGAGGGAGCCGGCGGGCTCGGCCGCTTTTAGCAGCAGCTGCTTCCCAGTCTGATGCTGCTGGAGCACCCAGGCGCTCAGGAAAAAGCAACATCTCTTTCTGCAAAATGAGTTGCTTAACGTGGCAATCAATGGAAAGTATTTTAGTGCCTGTGCCTAAATACTAGGCCTAGACATGCATGAAGCTGGACTTCAGAGACCTTTGGTAAGCAGACCAAGTCTTCAGCTACAATATTTCTTCAGTCACGAATATTTCTATATTTCATAGCTACTTTTAGCTTCTAAACATTTAGATGGAAGTTTTGAAGGCACTTTCAGGGACTCAATGTATTTCTTTCTCTGAAACATTCCAGGCAACTTAAGAAATCATAACCCATCTTTGTACCCAAGACAAAAAGTGTGGAAGTACAGAAGGGCAGGAGCCTCATGCAGAAAGAATACAAAGCACAATGTGAACATTCAGAGTTGCTTTAAAGTCCTGGCAAAACCAGCTGTATTAAAGAGCAGAAAAATGATGTTGATTCACAGGGTGGCTTCATCTGACACACTTGCTAATTATACAGGTTTCTACAAAGAAAAACCTATGGAAACAAGGTAATCCTTCCTCTGCCACATTCTCGAAGCTTCCAAGACTCAGTGTAGCTTTATGAACTGGAAATGGCTCGGTAGCCACCAGGTCTTCTGTCCTCTGTGCTTATCATTTTAGCTCACCTGGTTGAGTCTGCATTGTTCAAAAAAAAGCACCTCTTATTTTGTTGTAGCCTGCTGTGTGGCAAGTCTTCTAGATCCTCAGTACTTGTATCATTATGAAAAGGACTCTACAGGCATTTTCTTTCTTTCTTTCTCCTTTTTTAAGACAGAAGACAAGTCTTGAGCAAAGGGCCTCGTATTATCTCCTTGAGCAGAAGATGAGACTTTGCATTCTTGCCAGATCTGCGTTGGAGGACAGGGGCAACTTGTAAACAGGGACTTCTGTAAAAGACCTTCAGAGACCTTTAGGAATATTACTGACACTGTCCGAGATGGTTTACAATTGGGTGTGCAAGATGGTACTTTGCTGGTCGAATGGAGGGTAATTTAATGAACACAGTACACTGTTCCCACATGGTCTTCCAGATCACAGAACAAACTTTTATTAACAGCATTTATATGAATACTGTACTGTGGGGGTGTCTGTCATCACCTTTGCTCCAAAACATCACATCACAGGAAGCAAAAAGGGAAAAAGCCATATATCTTTCATGGCTCCAACACAGCTAGGAGAAAATTCTACCAAAACATTGGCACAGTCTTCATTTGCAGATGAACTCACAGGTTTACATTCATAAGTGAAGGGAGGCTGAAAAAGCTATAAGGTGCAATGTTATAGGAAGAAACAGCTTTCAAAACCTTGATCTAGTTTGTTTTCTTGAGGGAGCCAGAAAACAAGAGCCAAATCCTTTCTCCTGGATGACAAAATGAAGATACCCAGAATTTACATTTTGCAGAAACACGACACATGGAACAGGCAGGGGACACATAAGCACTCATGTTCTGATGAAATTTTGCATCTCCCTGTATCTCATGCCATATCATTCTTCTTTTAGGTGACCCAGAATCACCAGAACCTTGGTCTCTCTGTTCCTTCCAGTCCTAGAAACTATTTCTGAAGAATGACCTTCAAAGTGCTTGGCCATTTGTCAGAAACTTTCACAAAACTACAAAGAAATAACCAAACAGTAAATCAAAAATCTGAGAGAGAAAACTCTTGCAAGGACTACAAAGGAAGAAAAAAACCCCCACAAATGGCATGGAGAGTTGATTATAACACCAGCAGTTTGCCACAGCAAAGGAGAAACTGATACCAGATGCTTCTGAGAGCTCTTTCATTACCTTGTGCAAGACCTGCAGAGCCATGAAGGGGCCCCTTACAGCACTACCTCTCCGTCTGGGATAAATGTGCAGCACTTGGCCACTGTGATTCATGCTCAAAAGAGATCTGCAGAGCCAGTTATTATTTTATTTGAATGATGAATTTGGAAGCTGACTCCCTGTAAATTTGATGCATCCTTTCATCATCTCCCAGCAAGTCTTTTGAAGTTAGCCCCTCTTGAAAAATTATGCTGTTATGTCAGGGTTTTTTAAAGTCAGCAGCACTGCTGTTTAAACAAGTGAAAGTAACAGATGAAAAATTAATCAAAATATGTTTAATATTGGCTGCAAGGGTTGCCATACATTTTGATCTTTGACATGTAGTTTCTTGGCTTCTAAATCCTTAGATATCTCTGTCTGGTTCTTTAAAACTTATTTTTGATTTGACTAGCTATACAGCAATTTGTAAATAACAGCAAATAATGCAGCCATTTTCTTCCACTCTTCTTAAAAGGAAGGTCAGGTTAACTGCATGGTTTATGTTTATGCAGTATTTTCTGCAATGTTACTGACTGAGATGAAGAAAATGCAGACTGCACTAGGGGAGGCAAGGATTTTTATTCCATTCTGACTTTTTTGATTAGTGTAATTACAAAGTGTTGTGCTCAGCATCTGCTCAAAGCTCTAAATATACTGCATATCAAAACCATTTGGGAGGACTAGGAAAAGCTTACCATGTTATTGTTTTAAAAGTAATAAGTTTGTTTGTTTGTTTGCTTGCTTGGTTGATTTCTTGTTTGATTAAGTCCCTTTTAGTCCCTTTTTAGTCACCTTGTGGCTTCTGAGCTTTTCAGGTTCACTTGCTTCTTGTCTCCATGGTTTTCTCTGCAAACATGAGGGATACAAATGCTCTTTTCCTAACAAGTGAAAGCAGAGATTATATGGATTCACTAGATTGCAGCAGCTGAGGTTTTTTTGCAAAAACACATAAAATATAACAGCTGTTGTAATAAAACTGCTAAAACTGCCAACACTGAGGCTAAGAATCCAGGAAAGGACAAATATGGAAAGAGACAGCAGCAGTAAGCTGCAGCAAGCCAGTGGATGGCTGATGGGGACATTATGAGCAGAACTGTGCCTGAGAAGGTAAATGTTATCAATGTTAATGATTTGTATAATTCTGGGAGACACTTGGCAACTTTTGTGGAAACAGGAAGGCTACAGCAGCTTCCTGGAGGACATGAGCAGGTTTCCTCCCCAGAATAAGTACTTCATGCATCCTGATCTTCCAAAAAATTATCACACTAAAGGATGCTGAAAATTAAAAAAAAAAAAAAAAAAAAAAAAGCCTGATCATTGTCCTGTTAACTTCCTGAGTGAAAGGGATAAAGATAGGAAAGCATCAGTGATGCTGGTGGTTCTGTACCCTGGGAATGCTCTAACCATTGCCAAACTCACTAGCAGGTTCAGTTTCACTGAGTGGCTGAAGGAGGTATGGCACCATAGTTTAAGTGTGTTTGATGAGATAACTCCATCTCTTACTCTCTCAGGGAAGGAGCAATTACCTTATTTTTCAGAAAGAGGCATACCAACTTGCCCTGCATCGAGGAAACTGGGTCAAAGCAGTAGAAACTTGTGAAGTTTATTATCAAGTAACTCTTCATATTGGAGTGAGAGAAAGAGAAATGAAAAATAATATTACCAATATTAAATTCTGCACTATGTTGGCCATTGTTTTTCAATAATAATTTCTTGAGAAAGAAATTACATCACTACAATGCTGGGCATGTCCTATATAATACTATCAACATAAAGTGTGTGGGATGTTTACTGTTTCTAAATTAAGTTGGTATAATTCTTCTCATATTCATCCTCATTAAATACATAGAAACCAGAAGAACATTCCCACTTTGCCACTACAGTTACAAAGCCATTCTCCTGTCCTTTCATACATAGTGTAAGAATTGTCTCAACGTATCTTCAGATCAAGTGACACAGATCAAGACAGAAGAGTTTATAAATAGTGCTATAAATGTAACCAAAAGCCATAAGAGTGAAATGGAACATTCAGGACTTCTATAGTGCTTAAGGAAATGTATTCTGATTCATTTTGAACAAGGAAATGCTTCTTATTGCTCTTTGTATAGTACTTAACACTTGATACTTGTGCCGGATATTTAGTCTTAGCTGTACTTTGCATACCCACTCTAGCAGAAATGAAGAAGAAAAATTAGCTTTTGTGGCTGCCTTCTTCAGGGAGAAGCATGTGCAAACAGATAAAAAAATGTCACAAATATCCAGAATAATTTTTCTTTTTGGCAAAACCGGGATGCAAACCCCAAGCAAATTCTAGCTTTCTATTACATTTTTTCCCCACCTAATTGTAAAACTAAATTGAGCTGTAGAAAAGTGCTTTTAATTTTTATGCTGATTTACAATATTAGAGAAAGGCTATGTGTTTTTTTTCTGCTGCTGAATAATCACCAGCCTCTTTCTGAGCCTTTCATTACTGAAGCAAGGATCTAGATCCAGAAAACTTCATGTATTTTTAGCTGAATTAGCTCTAAAATGTTACATGGAACACTGGCAGTAAAGCTCAAAGAATTTGTCTGGATTTATGTTGGTGGAATTGACAGCATAATTTATACTCAAACTGTATAACTGTGAATGATAAAAGGTCTCACAATCCTTTTCTAAAAGGAAGCACGAACAATAGTAAAAATATGGCAGCAATATGAGAGTGGAATTTTTCTCCCATTCTGCGTTATATTGGGGTAAATTTTGTTGATTTTTGCAACATGGAATCATGTCACCTGGGAATTGATCAAGAAAATGAGGGGCTGAGTCCACTAAAGCAAGTTTTCCACCAGTGATAAGAAAAAAAATTTGATTGAAGAATGAGTAAAAGGAAACTACAGTTCCAAAGGCAGACAATTCCATTACATCTGACAGCAAACCCCATGTACCTATCCTATCACTTTGAATTTATCACTTTTGAATTTTTAAAAATCTCTGCAATGTGTCCCCTTCATGCAATTCAATTTTTTCTCTTCTCTTCTGTTACGGAATTTGTCTTGTATATCCATCAATCATTTTGCCATTGCAAAAGGGGCATTTTTTTCTAAGTAGGGCAACTAGAATGGAAGGTAAATGAAGGTCAAGAGATACGTGTAATAAGCCTATGCTCACTGACATATTTTCTGGATTACAACCTATTCTTTTCCTTATAGTCCTTATTATTTTTCCTAATGCTTTAGACTCAATATGGACCCATGGTCCTGTCTTCTACTTTTTGACATCCCATCTAAGGGCAAAGCTGAGTCAGCACTTTGGGAAAATACCAACTGAATTTTTCAGCTTCAGCCAAGAATAACTGAAAGTCAGTGTTTTACAGCCTGATTTTCAAAAACTCAAATGATAAAAGAGCAGTATGAAAGAATACTGTAAGCAATCTCAAGCATATTTACAGTTCAATGATAAAAGATATGTTAGAGTGAAAATATTTTCCTTCAAATGCAGCGTTCACTGCATTGTACCACTGATCCATAGATAATACTTTCTATGATATCTGAACTTAATATTAATGCAAAAAATAGAGAGGAAAAAAAGAATGCAAACAAAATATGGATGTTTGAGGAAAACATTTGGAAATCTGCAGAAACACTTGAGACATCCAGGTAGTTCAAAGGCCATATCTATTTAATACATACCTAAATATACTCAAAATATACAGATCTGAACAGATTAAAAAGGAAAAAAAGGTGGAAATTGAATACTGGAATTTAAAAAAAAAAAAAAAACAGCTTTTTGCTTCAAGCCCAATGGAAAAATACAAGAGGAGGAAGATTCTATTAAAGAAATGAAAGTAATCCATATGTAGGGGAAAATGTGTTTGTTGAGGAAACTTGGGTTTTGGAGTATTGATGGTGTTTTGGGTGCTCCAGACCAGACACTGACATCCCCAACAGGCTAGGAAACAGGAATTTCCATTGCATCTGTAACAGCTAAAATTGTGTACCTTGGAAACCTAAAATGTGCTATGAGATATTTATCTTAGATTATGAGGGAGATTCAAGAATTCAGACCTGCTCCATGTCAAACAGAAATTATATTCTTTTGGTGCCACAGACATAGGAATTATGTCTCATTCCTTATGTAAAGACCTACATGATATCAGGAATTTTATTTGTTTGTCCTGGGTTCCAGGTTTTCACCTACAAAATGGGGTGAGGTTTCTTCTTTCTCAGGTGTAGGCATGTATGGTGGCAAGTAGTGTGCTGTAGCTGTTCTGGTAATTGTAATAAAAGGTTCTTCGGTCCAACTTTTGCACTTATTCAAAGTGGCTTGTGACCCTTCTCCTGCCTGGTAAATATAAAATATAAGTTGGCAGAAGACTAAAACAAAATCAGTCCAAAGGCATGAAGCCAAATAACCACTTGGCTGTACACCAAAAGTTAGAGCATGCCTAATGTTCCCAGATTTTCACAACAATTATCCATTCTTTCCTAGAAGCAGTTGGCTAGTTAACTCAAGAGAATAAAAATCTGAGCTTTAACAGAAAGCCATCAAGGACAAAGCAACACTATGTAAGAAAAGTGAAGGAAAAAAAGCAAAGAAAATCTAAAAACAATAGGAAAACTCCCTTTTGTGAGTGAAATGGCCAGAGAACTGAAAATAAACTTTTCATACTCAAAAGTCAAAGCAAATCAAGCTTGGCAAAATGAGATTTCTAGAAAAAGTCAGATATTGTGGCAACGTATAATGTTGAATTTTCTTCTTGCATAGGTGTCCCTAATACTTCAGCATGGGCTGGGGAACTGAAAGCACCTGAGTGCAGAAAGTTTCTCTACCAATCCAAGCTACAATCTAACCAAGCTACAAAGCAGTTGCTCTTTTCTTTGTAGTCCAAACTGTTTCAAAGAAAGTTTTGTGAAAAATGAAAGAACTGGGGGTACTTACTTCAATGTACACATTGAAACACTCTGCTCGTAATGCTATCTTCTGAACTGTTTCACAGTTCTTTAATTCTGACTTTATCAGAGAACAGCCATATCTGAGGGCAGTTTTATCCTTTCTTTTTTGTATGAACTATAGGTAAAGAATGCTAAGACACCTTTGGAATTCAAGGAAAAAAGTTTCCCCCTAGATCGAATGATTAAAAGTGGTCTAATTGGTTACCTAAATCATCTCAACTTCTCAGGTGAAACTGCAGACAGACAAAAACAGGAAAGAGCGTTGCCTGATGTTAGTGCAGAACCATTCCACAGTGCTCAAAAACAAAAGTAAGCTGAAAAACAAGTTACTAATGCCCTGTTAGGGCAAATGGATTTGTAATGAAGATGTCACAGGAAAGGTAACCTGAGAGCAACATTAACTTTTTACCCCTTTCAAGAGTTGAAGGTGACAGAAAGTGACATTTGTAACAGGAATATGAAGAAGGAACACAAGGTCTGAAGGCACAGTAAGGTCACCAGGCAAGCAATGCACAGGGAAAACTCCCATACAAGGCATATTCTCAGTACAGAGGTCAGCAAGATGGATCGCTGCAATGAAGATCAGGACATATGAAGACGTGTTTTATTATGGGTTAATGCAGCTCTGTTATTTTTCAGTTACAAGGAGGCAGCTATGCAAGGACATGATGGGAGAGGACTGGCTACAGGGATATACAGCAGAAAAGATGTGGAGGGTGACAGGGGAAGTGTGTCAGCACAGACATGAAACTCTGAAGGGAGGATTTTGTACTCCAGGCATGGTGAAGATCAGTGAGGGTTTGAGGGATAATGATCAGGATTTTAGAATGTACTGACTGCAAAGGAAAAGTGTAGCAAGAGGGTGTCTTAACTAACTCTAAAGAAGAGCTGACTGCAGTGGTTACTGTATCCTTAAAATATGTAAAAGGAAACTGTAATTTTTTTCCATGTCCACTGAGCCTAAGTAATACCAAGGGTGTATTAAGTAGGTTGGAGAGAATTATTTCTAGCAATAAGATCATAAACCACTGCAATAGTATGTACTAAGGTATCTGGAAATACCATTATAGCAGATTTCTAAAAAAAAAAAAAGGTTGAATAAGAATTTGGCTGCAGTAACAGGGTGCACTTCTGACAGAAGAGATGACCCCTCAAGATCCTGCTACAGAAATCCCTTCTCTGATTTTTTTTTAAAGGAGAACTAATCTTTTCTCAATCTTACTTTCTTACTCTAAATGAAGTTACTTTGTTTCACAGGAGTTTTCTCTACTCTTGAAGTGAATCTAGGTAGAAAGGATATAATTGCCCAGGAAACACTATTTTCAAAGCTGCTGTAGTGAGGGTACCGAGGACACAGGCAAAACGAGGTGCAGGTGGCAATAACCCCAAAGAGTGAGGCGAATGGAGAGCACCTTACTACAGACCAGGCACCTTGGGCATATGTGGCAAAAGCCTGAGCACAGGTTTCAGTAAAACTATACCAATTCTCTTATTTCACAGCAGGCTCCATTCATTATTATCTTTGCTAAGGAAATTTTCTTTGAATTAAGATGGGAGTCTGGTCCTCATAACATACACCTCCAGCTGGTGTATGTTAGTGCTATCCTCTGGGCCTAAAATGAGGCAGATTTATTTTGCAGTCTGCAGGTTTGGCTCCATACTTTGTCTCAGCAACTGAGAAAACCATTTTACTTGGCCTGTCAGAGGTATTTGGTGAATTACCGCTGGTAAATAGGTGTTATTTTTGAAAGTGGGTGTGTTAATGAGGCAGGAAAGACTCCAGAGATGAGGAAACACTAACACCATGAGCTGTTCCTAGTTCTTAATGACTCGCTGATGCTTCACCTGAAAGTCTGGCTTGAAAATACCTTGTTCCAATACTGAGTAATGCAGGCTATATCTGAAGGAATTGAAGTAAATGCTTGAGGGCTTCAAGGACAAGTGGGGAAAAAACATCATCGTTTCAAGGAAAATCTCATCAAAACAAGCATTAGTTTTCTGGAATTATTTTAATCACCTTGTTTTAATGTAAGGATCTTGGAGAAATAGCTCTGTTTTATGAGCTTCTTTCGCTCCTCCAAAGCATCATTTATTGCTTTTGGGCCTCTTTATCCCTCTTTTTTTTTTCAAGCATACTTTATATGCCTGCCAATAAAGGGGGAATATTATACCCTGGAATCTTCCTGTGTACGTTAAAAGAGTGTTTGGCAAAATGGTACTGGAATAATAAGTAACAGCTTGCTTAAGATAGGGTCAATCAATTCCAGGGGAGGCTATTTACTGGATTATATACAGCTCTCTTGGAAGAAGAAAATCTCTCAAGTGCTCTCAGTTTGACAACCGCTTTTTCCATCATCTGTTTGGAATTTCTGTGCCAGTTAGCTTGCAGCCCTGCTATTTCCTCTGCATGTGTTCTGCAAACTGTGGAGAGGATACATTCGTTATTTTGAAGGAGTCAGGAGTGAGATGCAATTATGGGGGCCTAAGCACACAAGAGATAAAATCTCCTTCCTGCCAGCCAGCATAGAGGGCAGTCTGTTTGAGCTCAGAGGCAGCTGATCAGATCTGAGACTGAGTATTTGAAAAAAAAATCTTAGCAGCCTATGAACCCCATTTGTTTATTTAGAAAGAAATGGTATCATTTGGTTGCTCTGACCAGGCAAGCAAAGCAAGTGTTGGCTTCGATATGATGCCTTTTAAAAACATCCGGCCTGTGTTCAAGTGAAGTGGATTCATATTGTGCTGCCTCTTGAAACATATCAAGCTGCTCAAGGCTATCAAGCTTTTCCAAATGTACTTTTGACATTTCGGGGCAGCTTATACCTAGATTTCAAACGAGGGGTATGTTTGAATGAGGGCAATTTTTTGTAATTTGCCTGAATTCTACATTTATGCTTTCTGTGGCCTAATCTGTTTAATTGAGATCTGTTCCTTGGCTGGCTGCCAGCATTAGCAGAGCATGTGGATAGCATATTGGTTTACCTATATATTGCAGAAAGACTATTTTTCACAATCTGAGAAGTGGACTTGCATATGAAGCAAGAATTAGTTCAACAAAATGTCCCCAACACTGAGTGTTTACCATTAGTCTTTCAACAGGTTTTGTTTTTCAAAATGTAAATGTGGCAGATAACTTAAAAAAAATTGTTTATTCAGTAAAGCCTACATTAGTGTCTGACTTGGAATATTACTTATTTTCCATCCTTAACACCAAGAAAATTACAGTGACATTTTCTCTTACTAAAGTATTGAGGAGTTAAGCATGCAGCGGGAGAACTAAGTTTCCCTCAACCATCATAGTTACCAAGTAACACCAGCTGAAAGTTTTCAATGAATTTTAACTCTGGTGAGTTTGGAGAACTGTAAAGGCCCTTCTTTATCACTCTGAATGCTGAATATCTTAAAGAACTTGCTTTACAATTAATTTTAAAATCTAAGATAAGTGTTTTAGTCTGAATCTCTGAGGAAGGTGTCTTTGTAAACACAGAGGCATCCATTTGGGAGCAAAGATGTTGACTTCACCCATCTGACAAAGGGAATTGAATCCTGTCAGCAAAGAACATAGACCATGGCAGATGCCTCACTTTCATTCAAAAGTTTCTGAAATCAGCTGGTCTCCACGTTCTCTTGAGATAAACAATGCTGTTGGAAATGAAGATGGTGGAAATGAATGTTTAACCCTGACGCTCTTGTACCTGCTCATTGCCTGCTGACCCTTCCCAGGCAGCTTCCTCAAGCCCCCTGCTCTCGCTAATGTGACTCCCAATATTGCACATTGCTTACCCAGGTGTTGGCAATAATTACAGAGGCACCATTTGGCTTGCAAATGTAGCCTTTAAAAAAACAGCCTGTCTGAAAACTGAGAGAGAACCTAACCTCACCATGTCATGAGGCCTGCAAACCTCTCTGGGTGAGAGGCAAGCAGCAGTACTATGGTTTTTAAAGGACTTGGTATTAATTTCCTCTAATCTCTGTAGGAACAGAAATTCCATAATAATCCATTCTACATTGTTTGGAAAGATGGAAAAGAACTCATCCTCTGAATATTTCCATCTCCTTGCTAATACACAAGCAGTTTTACAGAGTTAGGGAGGGACAAACCAGTTCCAATTTAGAGCTACAAGGGGATGAGTCCAGTTAGGACTACAAGCTCCCTCTCACCTGTGCCAATGCTGTCTCCTACTCCTGCAGCCTGAGCTGGAGGCAGGTACCCATGACTTTAGAAATACTGAGCTTTCCCAGCAGGAGCTCCTCCTACTCCTAGCTCATCTTTGGTTGCAAAGGTTTCAGCAAGCCTCTGGAAACAGTGACATCACAGGAAGTCTTAAACTCCCTTCTGACCTAAGCCTGGACATTCAAAGCTGGCTGCAGTGAAAATCTGAAAGAAAGCAGCGCCTGATTGCTGCTGCTGGGATCACGGGGCATCACCTTCTCTTTTTATGGGAAACAAAGATTTCTCTCCCTCCATGGCACCGGGTCCCAAATTGAAACATGTTTCACTGTTAACATGCAGGATTTCTTAAAATAAAATCCTTCTCTGTGCTTTATCCCTTGGCACTGTTACCAGCATGGCCATGCTCCTGCTGGCTGTTACCAGCAATGTTATCAGCATGGCCTGCTCCCACTGTCTTTGAGCCAGGGGGAAGCCGTAGCCTGCAGTGTCTGAGCTGAATTTCAAAATGGTTGTAGGGAGGGTTCCCACCAGAATGGGCAAAATCAAAATGTATTTATACTCAGTCATCCAGGCGAAGTGGTCAGAAGAGGATGGTAAAGCAGCACCTGAATTTTGTTGTCGAGACAGACAATGTTAGCTCAGCACCCTCTTCCTACAGGCACTTAATGGTTTTTATATCCTTGTTTTCCTGCTGCCATTAGTGAAAACATTGCTGTTTGCTTATAGAGCTAACTATTCCCCCATGTAGCCGTTCACTTATAAATATAGGTGTTAAATCATAGAAAACCACATTTTGGACTTTACAAATAAAGTGGGACTGGCTATATTTTTTTACTTGGTACATTCATGTCCAAAACACTTTATAAACACAAGCCCTTTCAATTCAATTGTGAAATACAAGAAGTCTATTCATGACCTCATTTCATCAGAGGAGAAACTAGTCAGAGATGGTGTGCCTGAAACCCTCACAAGAGGAAGCATAAGCGTGATGATGGGAAGAGGATCCTGAAAGCTCTTCACCCTGTGCACCAAGCATTAGGCAGTGCTTCCCTTTGCCCCAAATGCGTCTATAGGTAATGCACCATCAGGAACTTCTGCAAGTTAAGCCATGGTACAAATGAGGAAAATGTCACTTCCTGACCATATCCCTCTAATAAAACAATATCCCCTCAGCCTGGAAAGACTACTTCCAACAACAATAATGACCCAGAGTAATTTCTACTGCTGTAAAGTGGATACCAAATATTTGCCAAAGGTTCAACAATTTTTCACTCCAAGTGCTTCGATACTTCAACTGGCCTTTGGGAAACTACAAATTTAATAGGAAAATGCTATAAACTGGGATTTCCATAACTAAATCAGGCACAGAAATAAAGAATACATAGTTCTGACAAGAGTCAGAAAGCCAAAACTTTCGATGGGCTTGATAAACGTGGCTCCTTGAAAGGCTTATGGGACCTTCTTGCTCTGAATTAATTACACACATCCGTAAATCAGAGCAATCTGGTGAGGCTACAAGCATCCAAGCAGCAGGAAAGCCGCCAGTTTACAGAGCACTTCTAGAAGAGCGCGTGACAATGTACATAGTGTTGAAAAGGTGTTGAGGTTGCCAAAGCTAGGGCTAGCAGCAACGGAGTCTGGCATCCCAGCAGACTTGTCTGTGAGCAAGGGGGTCAGGCAGAAAGACAGACAGGTGGCTTTATAGACTTGGGTAGAGGGAAATGGGAAGAGAACCAAGGCTAGACTCTGTCTGAGAGACAATTAAACACAGAAATCTGTAAAAAAATCCTGGTTTATGTTTTGTTTTCACACTTGGAACCATTCAGTGTTAAGAGGGGAAATATGACTTACAACTCCAAGGAAAATAAGAGTAAACAAATTTAAATTTTGCACTTTACATGGCTCATGACCACTTCAAACAGAAGTGCAGGGCAAATGTGCCACACAGTGGAAATAAGTCCTGCTGTGTTGTACTCCTGATGATTTGCTCTGCCAGCAGAGCAGAAATTTGCCTGCAGATTTTATTCTGCAAACTGGAAACATGGATCCTTTCCCTTGATCTGCTTTCCATAGTGTAGCTGTCTATTAGCATCATCTTATGTGTGTTATTTGTCTGTAAGTAATCCCTCAAGCTTGTATAAATACACCTACTTCTGCAGTGTGCTGGAGCAGAGCTATGCATGTTATAACAGCTGGCATTCGACTGTCTAATGAGTAAACATTATGTCCAGGGGTTAAAGTGGACTGGAATGGTTCCATCTTGCGTCTGTTAGAAAGCTACTACGTTAAATATTTGGTTCTTACCCTTACTCTTTGAAAATGTAAAGCATGTCTAAAAACTGAACCACACCAGTTTGTTGTAACCTTCTTGGGAAAAACTGTATCTCTGGCAGCCTTCTGCATCAATGAGCATGTCAAACTTTCAGTATTTGCTTCTGTGGTAAAATGTCCTTTAAATGTCAAAGAATTTGCACTTTATGTACACTTGGTGTATACCACAGAAATTCAGCATAATAAAAACTACATCAAAGTATTAGCAAATTACATAAACACATCAAACATTGTTGTTAGATAATATGCTGGTTTTACAGGGTACTCTTACTACCTCTGATGGCTCCTAATCCCAGTTCAAAGCTGGGTCTCTCTCTCTAGCAGGCCATGGAGATGCTGGGCTTAGCAGTTCCTACTGGCACATGCAAGCTGAGAAAAGATGCAGCTACAGAGCAAGTCTCCTTTGCTCAGTCAGGGTGCTTTGAGTGATGCAGCATTTGCCAGCAGGAAATAAAGAAGCAGGGGAGTTGGGCTACAAGTGCCAGGTCTGTGTGCAGGGAACAAACTATTCCCAGCAGAATAGGGAAGATGGAAACAAGCATGAAACTGAGGGCACTGAGAGGACACTTCATCCTCAACCAAAGAATAACACACACTCATTCCCTCAATCATGAAACTATTTAGACAGAGTTTGTCAATTTTAGAAGCAACCTACAGAAAGAAATACAGGTTTATATTTGTCTGGTTGTTCTAATTACTGAGACAGGAAACATTTACTCCTGCAAATAAAAATGAAAACATTTACTCAATATAGTAATTTTGTTGTAATCCAGAGATGGAACTATTGTTCTTTTTTACTGCTCCTTTTACACTTTTCTGTTGTTTCTGCATATCCATCAAGAGCTGTTACTAGCTCCACACCCAGTTGTGTTCTCACTGTTGTGGTTGGTTTCCTTCCAAGATCAATTCCTCTCCATGTTAGTGGAAGGATCTGTGCCTTATCTGAACCACTGGAAGATGGGCTTGCTCTTCGAATGACTGAAAATTTAAAATATTACTATGTGCTGTTTCAGATTTCACAGAAAGATGCCGTTTCTTAACAGCTTTTATCATGCAATTACCAGCAACCTTACCTTGCACTTGGTGTGACCAAGGTTCAACAAAAGAAGTGCTCCTCACACCTGGCATGGGACAATTTTGGACCTTCTAGGCTCCCACACAGAGTTCAAGGGATTAGGCCAATATGTTCAAAATTGTCGGCTCATGTTGAGGTACTCTGCTTTGCCCCAGATGCCAAAGCCCACAGACAGCTTAAAAAAGAGCCAAAAAAGCCAGTTGGACAAAATGCTGGACAAGGTGCCTGAGCAGTTGACTAAAATTTATAGTTGACTAAAAATTCTCCAGTGGGACAGTTACATTGCCCCACTGGAGAATTTATACCTGTACTTGGCAACTCAGGAACAGAGAAGGGAACTGGGAACTGTCCCCAGTTCAGCTGGATGAGTGCTGGATATACAATGTGCTGGACCCCGACAGGTGAAATTTCAAGGGGAATACTGATGGCATAACCATCACGGTATGGTTTTGTGTCTTTTCTTTTTTACATATCTTTTCCACAATAAGTGATAAAGATTTTGTAACTATACAAATTTTGGGACTTGAAAAACTTTTGCATTCCTTTCAGAATTAATTTTATACACGACATTAAAAAAAAAAAAAATTGAACAACAATAATATAATTATTCCAGTAGCTCATATGTTGCTTTATAAAATGTTTACATTGAACAAAAATGGATTAAAAGCAGTACTGTGTGACTAGACTTCACTTTTGTGCCAAAGTATCTGAGAACTGAGACGGATCAGCTAAATAACACCCAGTAGGAAAACAATCAATGAAATATCTCTAGTAATATATGAGAAAAACAAGTGTGTTCCAAGAGAAGACATCTTCAATCTTGCAAATGATGTACTAAATAAGAAAAACAGTATTGTTTTGATGCTAATATTTCCTGTGTAGTTTACATTTTCTTATCAAGATCAATGTGAGTTTTTGTTTTTACAGGAAAACAAAATTGAATTGGAGAGAAACATAGAATGGAAGTCAGAAAACTGAAGGTTTTTTGGTTTCTTTACCATTTTGAGTAATTTTTCTAATTTCTAAAAAGTTTGCCTTGTCCACAAAAAAGTCTTTTTCAAAAGTCTTAACCTTGGTTTACAAGGAACTGAACAACTAGGGTAAATGACATCACAGAGAGACTTCTCAGCAAATAAAGCCTTACTGGAGATTTAGGCTTTATCCAACAAAATATGGTTTAACCATCAGAGTTCAGGTGGAAGGATGAAGACACTCAGACCAGGGAAAGATAAAACACAGGAAACATGACTCACTTCCATGGGGATTCTCATTCTACCTGCCTCAGGGTAACACAGGAAAGAGAAGCAGAGGTAAGAAGGGGAAGGAATAAAATGTGTCCATGAGCAGGATAAAGGGAAGACAAAAGGACAAAAAAGGTCAACAGCAACGTAATTATCTGTCTTGGGATAGGCTGTCAAATAAAGTGGTAATACTCAGCTTTCTGAAAATCATAAGCTACCTTAATTCATTAATCATCTACTGAGATGCTTTGCAAATGCCAAATAACCTTTGGTGGCTCTGGTTTCAATTATAATGTAAATGCTACCATCTGCATGACATGGTGCATGGTCTCCTTTGTGCCAAATGTGATGGAATTATACTTGTCTCTACGTGTCTTGATGATTTCACCCCCAAAAACTGAAATGCTGCTTTGCCTTGCTTCAGAATTTAACAATATTAAGCTTTACTCAACGCCAGCCAAGACTATTGTGTAAGGAGAGCCTAATTTGAACTCCCAGGATACAGCACTGAAGTGCAGCTTAAGAAAGTTGAAAACCAAAAAAGTGCCAAGTTATCCCACATCCTCAGTTTCATTAACTAAACAGAAGGTCTCAGCCTCCACCTAACTTGTGTCCTGTTTGTAGGTAATGATTTCTTGTCTTAGTCTATCTGGTTATTCAAAATATAAAAGCAAATTAACCCTAGGTACATATCAACAAACGGACGCTGCAGATCGCGTAATCTAACTGTGACCTCCTAGGCTGTCCTCACCTCCTGCACCAAAGCTTCCCTAAGGCTCAGAGGTCTTCAGCAATGTACTGGCTTCAGCCTTGCAAAACCGGGTTGTCAGTGCGGCCCTTCCGCAAAATCTTTGTTATAACTCCTTGGTGCAGTAGATTGTTTGCTCAAGAGGAAACAATCAGCCTATTGCCAGTGATTTCTGAGTGAATGTTAAGGATACACTCATGTGGTGAAGCACCTAAGGCAGGCTGATACCTCCAGGTTTGATAGTGATCTGATCAAATGTATACTCCAGGTTTCCATATACTCAGCCATTAGCACGTGTGACAAATTTTGTACTTTCACTGTGGCAGTGACCCTTGCCTAGGCATTTTGGAATTGGTACATAAAATGTCAGACATTGCAGCATGCATAATCTGTGGACAGCTAATTCTGTGCTAGTAACATTCAGCAAACATTTTCGGATCCAGTGTAATTTGCAGGTTATAGGACTGGTACCAGAATACAAGAAACTCAAGAAAAAATTTTGAATTATATTGGGATTTAGAAGGATTTTTCTTTAGATGATTATTTGGTCTCTTATTGATGTTTTCAGCATTCACATGAAACATAATTTTGGTGAAACAACGGAATACTTTTTACAAACAAGCAATTAAAAACCAATTACCAGAAAGTAACTACAAGATGTTTTCTTCTATCTCTATTCACAAATCTGACCTCAAAACAGCTCTGAAAATGTTGACCAGAGTATGTTTTCATCTGTCTTCAATTATGCAAGTCAGCCACAGAAGGCAAAAAGAGTCAACACTCTGCAACCAGCTTTCTGCATTCCATTACAGTACTCTGATCTTCAAAATTAAAAAGCTGTGAGTCATTCCCAAAATCACGAGACAGGCTTAAAATTACAAGATTTCAAAAAATAGTTTGGGGGAACTTTAATTCATATGTTCAAGTGTTTGGTGGGGGCGTTGTGGGGGGATGGTCCTAGACTACCACAAGAACAAAAACACATTTGGTTTTTTGAATAAAAACATGTCTAGAAATCTCGGGATTTTAAGGAATGCCAGATATCAGTGGTTTATAGCAATATCATAAGAATTTTCTAGTACTCTTCAGAGCACATTCATCCCTGCTGACCTATGGTACTCAGCTTTTGCAGTAAAATTGGCATTTATAGTTTGAAGAAGTTAAAAGTCATGGTCCCAAGTGAGATCCTATTCTGAATGGAAACTAACAAACCATCGGTATAGAAACTGTAATGCACACAGGAAAATATAAGACTGCCAGCATGATTGCTGGGATTCCCTGAATTTATGGAAAAGTGATACACAAAGCTAAAGTCAGTGGAAATTCAAAGAAGTAGGCACTTCCAGTCTTCTTTCTGGATTTAAATGGACAAAGAAAAACATTAGATTTTAGTTGAGGGATGACATAAGGGAAAGACCAAATTAAATAATTGTTTTTTTGAAGATTACTTGCATTGTTCTTCAAACAACAGCATCTCAGTCTGTAGGACATCTGCTTTCTTTCTCCATCTGCTCTGACTGACTTCTGGGATAGTAGGAAAATATCACAAACACTCAATTCACTTGTTTGCAGCAAAGGGCCTTTAAAGAAAACAGCTTGTGGCTATCAGGGCTTTTTCCCAACTTGGATTTGAACATCTAGCTTCCTAATCCAGAAAGCAGATGTTTTAACAGTGCCTGGGAAATGATTTTTAGTATGTTTTATGTGATCTAAACATAATCCAACCAATAGAACTTGCTATTCAATGTTTAACCTTTTCTCTAAGATTCTTTTCTCTAGTAGATTTAGTATTTAACACAGAACAGCTGGAGACTGTAACGCTTTTGGCACAGAAAGGCTAAAATGGAAAGTTTTTTTCCAGTACAAAATTGTTTGCACTTTTTCTCCTGACAGTGCCACCTGATTCCCTCTGGGAGGATTAAATTTCCCCACATCCATCATACCCAAATAGTGCAGTGTCAGGAGACCGGCAATACCCTTAGTTTGCCCATCCATGACTGACATTTTGTACATTTTTGTCTAAGTAGAACTGGAGGTTGACTTCAAGGTAAATTCCAGACTAGCATCTTAAGACACAAGCCCTTTTGTGCACTGACTTTTGCTCCCACTTCTAGACTCTCCATAACCTCATTTGGCATATAAAGCAGTTTCATGCAGGAGCTTGTGTATTGTCACTTTGTAAAAAAATCCAGCCCTGTAACTTGCAAACATTCAGATAATAATAATAATAATAATAATAATAATAATAATAATAATAATAATAATAATAATAATAATAATAATAATAATAGTAGTAGTAGTAGTAGTAGTCCAGCAAAACTGCCAGACTTGACAATAAAAGTGCCAGAATCTTAAAAGTGCATCTCACAATTCTGGATCATATTACAGTCAATGTCAAAGTTAATGCATTGTTAACCTAGTAAAAGTACACTGCAATTTATCAGAGCATGTGTGCCTTGCTGGTCCTAATATTTAGTTTAGCTATTTTGAATTGTAAAAACAAGGCATGAATTTTAACTGGTATTTAATCTGTGTTAACTATTGGAAAATTAAATCCAAGAATTTGTGAGTATTTAGAAATCTTCACCAAGCCTCCTGGCTCAACCATATATTTTAAGAATCTTTTAAAATAAAAAAGTATACTGAGTTTTCTGATTGACAGTACTTACTATAGTCTGTCTCCATGTGGACACTTTATATTTTCATGCTGTATGTTGAAAATATTCTGGTTTTATTTTGGTGAGTACAAGTAAAAAAATTAATATAGGGATGTTATTTATTTGATACCCCTGGAAATTGCACTTAGGATTTGATAGGAATTCAGAAAATTCAGGGTATGTCTCTCTGGGTGTCCAAAACTAGAAGGAAATGAAAGTTTGCTGCACTGTTTCAGAAGAGAAATGACAACTCTCACATACTTACAATGCATCTTCTAAAAGAAGAATCTGTACTTGCCAAGTAAAGCTACAAAATATTCCTGTTCTTTTTCTACAGTGTTCAAGATTTAGTTCTTATTATGTGCTCTCTAATGTCCTCTATTAAATTGTGGATACAATGCAGTTTTCTAAAAGTCCACAGTTTCAATAAGATTTCAATTTCTGGGTACTTTAAGAATTTTGGAAGTGTTCTAACCCTTCTAAAAGTGTGTTTCTTTGAATCTTGAGTCACATTCGTTTTGCAGCTAAGCTAAGGATCCAAGATGGATCAAGCCTGGAAGTAGGATGAGACCTCACAGTTCACATATATGGTTTTGAAAAATAAATTGAAGCAACTCCTTGTAAATTTGTTGAGCACATAGAAGCACAGAAATTACTTGTCAAATTGTAACTTTTATTGTCCAGCTCATTTCAGCTGTCTCCTTCACTCAGGAGTTCCTCAAATTTTTATCCTTGAAAGGGCTCTCAAGTGTTTTTGTGTTGCTCTAAGGCAGGCAGTGTCTTAAAAAAATACACATAAACCAACTTTCCAAAGTTTCAGAAAATATTTCAAAGTAAAATATAAGCATTCTTAGATTTATTTGGCTTTATCCTATGTGTAACAGCCTATATTTATTTGCAAGGTAAACTATGGGCTTTTTATTTGTGGTAATACAGATTTTCCCTAATGTCCCATTTCTTTGAAGCATCTATAGCATGATTAGCTTCCTTCTCGACCCATGGTTACTTAATGAATAAAGCAGACACAGTTGTTAGGTTTCATGGGTAGAAAGGCAGATGGAACTTGCCATTGTGCTTTGAAGTTTTCAAGTGTTTTTTCCTTACTGATGCAGCCGAACAGCTGCAGTTTTTTTAGAGATTGTGCAAGTGAAATAATTTATTTTTACTGCACATTCCAGCACAATACACCATGGAATACATTTACCCCCTAAAGAACAGGCTTTGGGCTAAGGTACTTGCCATGTTGAAAGGGAAAACAAATTATGATGACGACTGCACTTGATTTGTTGAAATATTTCATCCTCAGCACTACATTTGACAATGCAAGCAGAATAGCTCCACTGACTCCTAAAGATTCACTGTGTATGTAATCATCCTTTGACTGGAAAAAACCCCAGTGCATATTTGCAATCAATTTAGTTTTAAAATTAGTTAAAAATTGAACATAGCTTCTAGCTAAAATAATGTGCATTTGGCCTGCTCCTAAGGGCCAGCATCAATTCCTAACAAGAGGCAACCCCCAGCCCTGCCCCATGCATTACTGGTATGGGTGTACAAAACTTTATTGGTGTACTACTGGCAGAGATGTACAGAACATAAAGGAGCCTTTCAAACTACCCCACAGAGAGATACCCAGTGTTTCTGTGAAAGCATGTTATTTGCTAATCAGCTGTAATGAATGTATGCATGGGACCTTATTAATATTGAAGCCCTTGCCAGACTCTGTGAAAGGCTGTGAGCTGCATGTCCAGTGGACTTTCAGACACCAGCCAATTTCAGCAATGGCAGCCCTAAGCTGTAGGTAGATGAATTCTCTTCCTTTCACAACATCTTCACAAGAGGAACTGGCCTTACAGGTTCTCATCAAGAAAAGAGCAGCCTGGTGAAGAGTTCTACCTCATTTATAGAAAATTTTTATTCATTTTATCCTGCTCTGTTCTCCATCTCTTCTGCTATCAAGGTGTCCAAATAAGCAAAATAACAAGCAGCAGTCATTAGATATTCCTGACAGAATTACTACTGGAAAAAGTAATTTAATATGTGCAGCTTTGCTAGTAGGAAAGAATTGGTGGAGATTAGACAGACTAGCACCTTCAGTCTGAAAAAAGAGACCTCTTTTTCAGACTGAAGGTGCTTCAATATACCACTTCAATATACGACTTCTAAGCAATATATTGATGAATTCAAAGACACTGCAGAAAAAGCAAATCAGGAATGGCTCTTCATTGCTTCTCACAGTAGCAAAGCTGTTAATAAAGCATGTAGCAGATACAAAAGAAATCTCCTGCACTTTACACGGTGCATGAATAAGATATGAACCCCTCAGCCTCAGGGTGTAGTACAGTCCAAAGGAATACAAACCCTTTCAGAAAGGAATTGGTTGACCAGGATGGACAAACTGCTGGACATGGAGGCTGGGAAGACTGATTCAGAAGAGTGTCATCTTGCACATGCTCTGCTCCTGACCTGCTGCCCTGAGTGTCCAGTATCTGGCATTATGATCTCTGCAAGAATCACTTGACAACCAGGGCAGAGATTACCAAACAAGTTAGTGTAATAAGTGCCATTGCATTCTTTGAAGTTAGTCATGGTTGTTTGGCTCAGCCTGAAGAGGTTATGGTAAACAAATAGAAGCTGACATGTTCACTCTGACTATTACATTATGCTTAGCAGTGATGTGGAGGAATCTTTGCATTCCACTGTCTGACTCTTCACACAATTTAGAAAAACCTTTTCTGATATTATTTAAGTGGAGAAATATTTCCAGAAAGTGATCTTTGATTATGCCAGAGCAAGAGCAGAAGTTTGGCTTGTCCCATGCACATTTTGGTGTTCAGGTCAGTCTGTCTGTGTGGAGTAGGAGGCTGGCAGCACAGAATGGGAGTAAGGGGCTAATTTCAGTAGTTTTGCGAAAATTGAGGAGCTCATTCAATAACTCTCCAGAGAAAAGGCTTCCTACTTTATCCTAGAAGATCTAATGAGATTAGACTGCCAAGGGTCAGGCTTCAAAACACCATCATGGTTAAATGCCCTGGAAATGTTTGCATATGTAGCTTTTAAAAATGTTTTTGCTAGTTCTTACTTTTGTTTGGTTTTTTTGTTGTTGAGTTTTCTTTGTTGGGTTTTTTTAGGTGTTGGTTTGTTTCACATAGCCTCAGTAGGACAGTTTTGAGATATTATTTGGGACAAATCATAAAAGTAAATGAAAGAACAGTGGTGGAAAAACACATTGCATTGAAAGTATAAAGTAAAACAGCTGTTCAATAAGCTAATTTAAGAGAATCAAAATAAAATTATTTCACATGAAAAGTCATTCAATGTTTGATCAAATGATAAATCTCAGATTTTCTTTGTGGGCTGTTAAAAGGATGGATCACCTCTGCAAAATATTCTGTTATCTGTATTGTGGCACCATGGCTATTCCCTGGACAGCTAAAAATTTTTCTGGTCTTTTCTTTCATAAAGGAATTAGACACAGGAAAAGAACAGAGAAAGTTGTAAAATATAATCGGAATTTGGTGTGCATACCAATACCCCTAGGGCACTATGATCAAAGTACAGCAATAGTTGCACATGCCATTTCCCTGAGGCCAAGAGTCTGTATAAAAATCCCTACCTTTTTTATCATGTAATAACTCATTGTTAACTGAACACTAAAACTGCAGTGAAGCAAGTCAGGACTAAGGTTATTGTTGGTCTGTTGAAGGTATGAATCCATTCTGAGTACTGACTCCTCCACACCACAGACAGCAAAACTGTTGGTGCTGCTCTCCTGGGAGAGCTGGACATGAGTCCTCCTGAAGTCAGTCATGGAATTACCTTAAGTGCTATGTTGGTCAGGATTAACTAGATTTCCTCTTATCCACTCTTTAGTCTTCACTGTAGGGGAGAAGGCTGCACAAAGTAGCTATTTCCTGAAATATGATTAAGAGGGCAGTAAATTGAGAAGTGTTTCTGGAGGAGAGGTCATTCCCACTTTCCCTGTTAAAGCTGCACTGTCATGCAGAGAGGTATGTCAGATTAACAAAGCCAGAGAACCAGCCAACAAGAAAGTGCATATTCCTCTCTCCCAGCTCCTAGACAACATCTTTAACCACCAGGTTATTGTGAAAAAGACCTGACCACAATGGTGGGAATATTTCTGAACAAGAATGACCAGAATTGTTTTCCTCTGAAGTTGGCAGTCAGAAATCAATACATGCTCCAAGCTTAGATTCCTTGGGGCACAGATGGGATGCAAGTGCTGCCCTAGTTTATAATTTTTTTTTTTTTTAATGGAGCAAGGTGATACACACTGTAGTGCAGATTTAAGCAGACAAGGAAAATACGTCCAGTGCTAGTCCAGACTAGGAAAGTATGTTTACAGAGAAGGAGCCCAAGCACACAGATAGGATTAATGTACCTAGTTCTGCCAAGGCCTTAGCCCAGATGCTGAAACAAAGAGTGTAGATGTTACCTACAGAAGATGGCTCAGGTGCCTTCCTGCTGGGTTCCTTACAGGCTTTTCACAAGCTAAGTCCTCCAAAGCATCAGATGGTTGTTACACATAAGCACAAAGGCAGAAAGAGGGACTGGAAAGCTCTGGAAAGCTGTCAGTATCCTCTGCCTTACAGGGGTGCATGGACCAGACCCCGAAGAAAAAGAAAATAGCTGTAATTTGTCCAAACAACAATGTTGCAAACATTCTTTTTGCCAGAAATAATATTTGGCTATAACAAGATTTTAAATTAAACTTCCCTTGGCAATGCAAAATTATGCATTACTTATGACTGTAGTCGATCTGACTTCCTACTGAATATGTAAAACACTAGGTAGGTACAAAGGGCAGCCCCAGTCTGGCAGACAGTTGTGCAAGAATGACTCTTCACGTTAGTGATGCAAAAATTTGGTGTGAGTAGGAAGCAAAGTAGGGGAAATGTGGGCAGGAGTCTCCAGGGTATAGGGGCCTTACATACTAGTTTAAGTATTCTGTTTGCAATGGACTTGTCTCAGTGTCTTTTAAGAAAAATGATTTTTCCTTTTAGCTTCATTAATGAGAGTTCACTAGGGTGAATGTTTTTTGAGCATACTTTATTTCTGGCTCCTAGCCAGCTCTAAAAGCAGTTGCGGTTTCTTCACAGAAATATAGATCTTCACAAAAAACCAAAATTTTTCAGCTTGTTATTCCCCAGTGGTAGCCTCTCCAGCCAAATCACCCTTGGAAACATATTTTAAACCATTTGAGCAGGGGAAAATATTTGGAACTTTGCCTGTTTTGCTAAGGCTGAGCATCAAATTACACAGACAGAGCTTCTGTTTTTTTAAAAAATATTTTATGTCTATACTATTTTGAAGTACATGGAAAGTAGTATTTTTTTAAATAAAATAAAGCTCACTGGCGCCAGTATTACATCAGTGACTGTAACCATTGTGTGCACTGTATCCCTGGTAAGGATTTCTCAATCTTAATGCAACTGACGCAGGACATCAGGCTAGATGCTGTAGGAGATGTGAATGCAATTAAGACCTTCCCTACGTTCTTTAGGAAAACAACACACTATTACTATTTGATTAATGCTTCTCAGGTGATGTATGCAACAGCCTTCATCGTTTAATAGAGAGTATGATTGAAAACTGGGATCTAAGCCCAGTTTCATGTTAGAACATTTGTTTTTTCATTTACAAATAAGAGCCAGAAATTTGCAACACATATTAGGAGGAATAATCATGGGTTTGGTCTGCAGCTTAGTGAACATACA
The DNA here is from genome assembly GCF_035770615.1 of Melospiza melodia melodia. Taxonomy (NCBI): domain Eukaryota; kingdom Metazoa; phylum Chordata; class Aves; order Passeriformes; family Passerellidae; genus Melospiza; species Melospiza melodia. Next base: position 55,519,164 of record NC_086226.1, on the reverse strand, counting down.
CGGGGAAAAAAGGGCCAAGTCCTTAACTGGTACAAAACAGCAAAGGTCCAGAACTTGAAGGGATTTCAGAGGATCTCAGTCAATTTATGCTTACCACAGATCTGCCCACAGACATCTGTCTGTGCATATGTAGGCAATGTGTGTCTATGTGATAAGTGTGTGACATATTGTACTGCAGGGCATTTGATAAAGAAATATCCAAGCAATTTATCACATAGTTATGATTGCATCACCTTCCCATTAATCAGTCTCCCCAATTCAGTCTGGCATTTCTGGCTCTTAAACTACTTCAAATAGCACCATTTATATTTTAAAGCCAACCTGTCATGGAAGTATTTCCTCCCTCCCCCCACCAAAGAAATGGAATTTCCTCAGAAATTATGCCTGTACGAGGTCCAGGAGAGGCAAGATGAATTCTGAAAACTATGAAATTGTCCTGGTTTTAAAGCCACATGTATGTATTGTCCTAGTGAATGAGGAAGAACTTTAGCAGCTTTCTGGCAGACCAACTTAGTGAAATGTAGAGTCTGAGGCACAGGGCTTTAAAACAGTGATTTTTTTTAAGACATGCAAGTGATCATAAGTTATTTTAGATATGTTTTAAAAGTACTAGTTTTAATTTTTTTCTTCCTTGTGGCAGTCAATGCACTTAGCTCAATGGGCCAAGAGACACAAGGAACAGGCTCCTGAAAATATTTTTCAAGGTTTCAAAGTATTTTAGAAGAGTTTTTATATAACATACATGGCAGAAACTGCAAATCCCAAACATGCTAATGAAACTGTACATATACATTCTTAAACACCTATGTCAAAAGATTGTTGAGGCTAGAAAATCAAGCTTTCAAGAATCAGGAATGAGAAGTTGCAAGGGTTCCCAATTTTAATGCCGTTTGTTCAACCCATATAAACTACCACACAGCCACATAAATCTCCCTCTTACTCAGCCTAGCTGTGTTCCTCTTGACAAGCAGATGCCTTATCTCTATTTGTTTTCAGCATTCCCATTTTTTGGGTGGGCTCCCAATTTATTTGATACAATTTTCTTAAGCTTCTGCACTGGGTGCACAAGTACTCACTCCCTCTTTGCTGCTTTTAGGGATGCCTTTAGCATGCCTTTGCTAGACCACTAGCAGGCTCAGTGACCTCCACTTCCACTCCACAGCCTGGGACATTAAGTACTGAAAAAAGAACAGCATATTTATAAAAAAAAAAGTGGCTGGTGTTTGATTTTTGGCATACCTAAAACCTGACTGCATACTGCCTGTATGGGGCATCTCCAATCAGCTTTACTCACTCTTGTGTGCTCCCAGCCATTCTGAAAACCTGTCTGCAGATGTGTTTCTTGGATAATTATTTGTCTAATGGCCATGCAAGAAGAGACTGACTCAAATGGTCGCCCAGCAGAAGACCTAGAGAAACGGTCCAGTGGCTGAAGAAGATATCCTCTGCCTTAAAGAGGAAACGAACCCTTCTTTTGTTGCAGCTTCCTACTCAAAAGAGTCAAATGATGACCCAAAAGCATAAATTGAGGGGAGAAAAATTGTACCCAGTTCCTGCTGGTCTCCTGTGGGCTCTAGTTAGCAGACAAGGACTCTGTGGTAAAAAATATCTACCTAATTCTTCAGTTTCTGCTGATTTATTTTAAAAACAAACAAACAAAAACCGAAACAAAACCAAAAAACCAACCAAAAACCCATGAAACCACTAACGAAACTAAATCAAAAGCCCCCCATAAAACCTGGTCAAATATGTAAGTAGTGTTTGAGCGTTTTGCATGCTCCATGCAAGAAAGAAAAAGAGCCAAAGAGCACATTCTGCCATGAAGGTAACATGCCTTCTTCCTTAAGGTCTTGCTCAAAATTGTAGAATTGGTGAGTCACCTGAAAATAAATTGACTTAAACATAAATGTCATACTTTATTTACTCCAAAGACATTCTAAATTCAATTTGAAGCTGATACCCAGAATGAAAATCTTTCAGCCTGAAAAATTAAAGCAATTTAGCACCAATCATAAGAACAGGCCTTGTAATGGGAAGCATTCAGAAACTGCAGGTGTAGGTAACACATCTGCTTATGAAATGTGGAATAGGAGATATATGCCGAGCAGAATACCAGATTACAACTCTGTGCAGAGAGTAATCTGCATCTCTTTATTTGGAGCTTTATACTATGGCTCGTCATTCTTTTCCCACATTTTTTTCACATCCCACTGTTTTGACACTTTGCTACAGACAATGTGAAAACATCACAATAGAACATTTTCTTGAGGAAATTTTTCATCCACAAAAATGATAACAAAAAAGGAAGTATGAAAGAAAAAGAGCAAGGGCTACAAATGAAGACACTGACATGGAATGTATGGTACATTTATTCTTTAATGAGTTTGTTATGTATGGTACGTTTATTATTTAAAGAGTGTTGTACATAAATACAATGTGAAAGTGACAGTGGCACAGATTAAGCAAGTTGAAAGAGGATGTCATCTTGGATCTTGGAAAGATTGGAGAGGAATGAAAAGTTACTAAGGAACTCTGAAGCCAGGGATGAGGAAGTGAAAACTGACAAGTTGGACAGGATGTAGGTACAAACTAGAACAATTGTGCTCCTCCCTCTCCTTCACTCTTCCCCGTCTCTCTCATCTCATTTAATCTCATGTAATTTCTGAGAAAACATTAAGTTTTATTGCATTCATTAATTTGTTTTTAGGAGTCACAAATTATACTGTGATTTTACCTGTCAAGTCTGTGCATGGATCTGGAATGCTACAATCAAGCCTTTATACAAACCTAAATCAGCAGCACCTAGAGATTTCCACTAGCATGAGCTCCCCTTCTTTTACGCCACTTCTTTGTTCAGGAGGACAGATGAGAGGGTTGAGCATTGTTTTCATTGTTTTGTTTTTTCATTGTCAGGCTGAAGAACCTAGCAAAGAATCCTTTGTGCCCAATCCTCTGCATTCCATTTGCCTCAAGGCAGAGACAACATTCTTCTTCCAAGGTTAATTTGTTGTATAGACTCTCTTTGATAAATTAGATATTTAATTTTCACTGCTTCCTTTCAAACCCAATTTCAATAAATGCCTTGGAAAATCTGAGCCAGTGTATAAAAAATACCTCCAGTCCCATTCTTTTTGGCCAAAATGCAAACAGGCAACCCATAGCCCACATTTCTGAAATTGAGCCTTTCCCCCTGACACATATGCTCTAGTTTTACCTGGTCTATGATTGAAACACTGACACAACAAAGCTTCTGTCACCCTCTAGTGATTTTCTCCAAGGTGAGAATTGTATTTGCCTTCCTAAATTTTTTCCCCTCCTCCCAGTTCCACCTCTGGGTGCTACCTAAAATATCTCAGTCTTTCTATGCACCTGTGGAAGTGCACACAAAGCCTGAAGTCTTGGAAATAGAATTCCACTAACGTATGCTTCTTGTCAACTGCACAAAATGCAGAGCCCTGAAAGCTCACATTTTAAGTGCTTGCAAATGAGGCTCTCTCCTTTTTCTCTTATACAAATTGCTGCTTCTTGAAGCCACACAGCCACTTTTCTGCTGAGGCCATTGGTGCATCAACATGTGGTTCACATGGAGCTTGTCCAAGTCCCATTTAGCACCAGTCTTGGTCTCCCACTAGATGGAAGGACAATTTAAGTAATTACAGTCACAAGGCAAACAGCTCTTCTGCCTCTGCACTCAGCCTTAAGGAATTAGATTGTGTATTCAATACTCCTGTGTTCTGCTATGGGCACACACAATATCTGGGATTTTGCCTGGCTGGTCATTATGGACAATGTAGAACACAACTGACAGTGTGTGACAGGATTCAAATCTGTAAATCCTCCAAAAGTTTTGATATCTTACAGTCCATATTTTTTTGCTTGCCATTGTGTCCACTCAACACAGACAAAATCTTAATTCTATGATGATAGCACCTGTGCCTAAATGGTGCTTACCATCCACCCTTGGTTGCGGAAGGCAGCTCCTGTGCCAGCTACCAAGCCACTGAGCTCAGTCCACCCATGTGAGCACAGCAGCAATTCTCCAACAGTAATGCAGAAACATGTGGCTACTTCCATTTGAAAATCCAGCTTCCCACTACCAATGAGAAGAGAGCTGACCTGAACTGAGAGGACGGCCTATGAGACTATTGCTGTGAAGTGTGCATTGCCACTTTGTCACTGTCTTGTCTCACACTCTCTCATCACATCACTGCCCAATTCTTGGCAGGTTAGTAAAGGCCAAGACAGGGTTATACCTGCATCTGTTCGCATTGGATATTATTCAAGGATTTCATATCATTTGCTTCTTCACCTTACACCTGGCTTTGTACTCTTTAGAGAAAGATGTCATTTGCCATTGCATTCTACAGACCTTTAAATGACTGTCCAAGTCTATTAATTATGTTTTTGGAAATATTTCCTGTTAGTGATCTTTCAGTTCTTCCCAGATGGCAAGCAGAAGCAGTTCTTCTTATGTCTCAGCCATAGAAAATATGGTACAGAGATATAGCGCACAGATGTAAATGGAATGATGATGAGCAAGGCCAGATATATATATATCTCTGCAAACAGCTATATGGTATCTCACCACCATGACATGAACAATAGATGCTGGTGTATCCTGGTAAGGTTGAAAAGCAGAGGACTGTCACAAGAGTATTTGGAGCAGATGAACAGTCATCTGCACACTGACTTAATACTGGGTAAACCAACTGCACTTTTAAAATAGCAGTATAGAACATGGATTTTCTCACCAGCTAGCATGTACTAAAACATAGTCATGCAAAAAGAGATCATTTCAAATGAACCATCTATTCCCTTCCACTACCTTGCAAGCAAGTCTTTGGCATATGTTTTACCAAACAGTCCTTGGCAGTTCTATATTCCAAGCCTTAGAACTTTTAAAATGGACAGAAAATTGTTTTGGAAAAGAACCAAACATTAACTATTAAAACTCAAACAAAGAAGTATGAGTTGGGAAACTAATCTCTTTTTATATATCTGAAAAGAGAAATGAAATTCAGTTTGGAAAACATTTTTATTAAAAACTGTATCTGTCTGTACTCTGAAACACCCTGGAGGTCTAAAGATGATATCAGTATATAAATATTCAGGGCTTCCTGAATATTTCTTTTCAGAAAAGACTTGCTTTTTTTTTTTTTTTCTTACAATTTCTTTGACCTTTAGAAAACAGTCACTATTTGTAGCTTGATTTTTTCAAGATGTTCTCTGGTACATAAAGATGGCAGGGAATTCAATTTAAAAGTCAACTCATGAAACACCATATAATAGTCAGAAGATAGTATTGCTTTAGGCCATGTTTTATTAAGTGAGTAGCCATTCAAAGCATTTTGGAGCATATTATATCCTATTTGAAGGAGTTTGTTTCATTCAATCCTACAGAAAAAATATTTTACAAGAGAGATGATATTTGAACTATCCACAGGCATATGGATAAAATGGTCAGTACTCAGATTTAGCAGAGATGAGTCTTCTTGCTTTATGGAGGCCTGTCAAAAGGACTGATTTATAAAAAGGTCAGGGTTTTTTTTCCTTTAAAGGGAACAAAACTTTCACAAGGTCCCATAGAACAGCTGCAAAAATACCTTTAGTCTGTCATCCGGAATTCCTGAAGGTGAGTTGTGGATTTGTGGCTAATGAAACACTGCAAAATAGCACTCACCATGATATAAAACAGCCTTAATGCTTTATTAGCCTTTTACAGGTCAAAAAAGGAAAGGTGCCCAAAGCATGTTATTCTGTTATAATTATATAAAGCCAAATTTAGAGAGAAACACAACAGAACCAAACATACACAGATATTTCTGGGACCTCAGAAGTGGATCACAGATTATTTATGACACTACAAAGCAATCACTGGAGACCTGGGGTCCAATTAAGAATTCTCACTGATGAAAATCAGAACACTTTCTCATGATCTGCAATGAAGAAAGATTGAAGTTTGGTCACCAAAACCTTATTTCACTTGACCTTATACAGCACAAGAATTTGTTCCTGGAACAGGACTAGCTCATTCCACAGATAAGCCATCTGATAAGAGTAGCAGTGGCCAATAGATTACTTGGGGTTCAGAGCAAGGAAAGGGCACTGAGAGAACTATGTTCCTGATGGCTCAGAAAACACAGTAGGCATTATACATCATAGAAGGCTTTCTGATATTTCTGTTTTTCCTACCTTTACAAAACAAAACTTAGGAAATTACAGGAAATTACCCTATTTTGAAATGAATGACCTTGTACACTACCTCTTAAGCTGAATTAAAGAGAAGGCTCTGTCCTCCTAAACAACACTACACTTCAATACTTTGAATGTATCGTAAAAGTACGATACATTTTTAATTTTGTCAAATACAAAACATCTCTAATAATTTTCCTTTATTGTATTTCATTTTGTTCAATATATTTCAATTAAAAAATCTATGGCAGATAAAAATAATCCAGCGCTATTCATGGGGAGAAAGCCTTCAGAGATGTGACTAATAGCTTTACATTCCTGGAAAAATATTGACCCAAACTGCAGGACAATACTTGCTGATGAAAATGATTGCTATGATTCTACACAGCTGCAACTGGATTTTCACCACATTGCCAACGTGGACCAGAGTTTTCCCCTCACAGTTTTCAGGGCAAGTCCAACGAACAAAACTCATCTCCAGCAGTTTTTCTACAGGACAAAGACCTCATTCCTTCAATAAAATCTTTCCAGACATAGATGGGATACATAGAATCTCCTCTTCAACCCTAAATCTGCCCAGTTTTAAGCACTTCAATTGTAGTTGTGGGAAGAGGACTTTTGTTCTGGCTGTTTGTACAGGGTGATTTTCATCCATAATGACAATAAATGCTACCTATTTCAGAAGAAATGAAAATTGTATACTGTGCCTTTTCAAATGTGCAGTCTGAGAACATTAACTTATTTATTACATAGCTGTGTCTATAAAGTGGAAATTCTCCCATCAACAGACATCCTGCAGACATGAACATTACTGGGATTACACTGAATCTGAAAGGCCTAAAGTGGAGAAAAATTATGATGCTTTTCACCTGTGATCAGAACATTTTCCCTACAACATTCATGTATTCCGAAATAAACTCCACTTGCTCTCTTTTGCTGAGTTGCCAAATCAATATATGTAAAAACCAAAGATGTTTTATTCATTGCTAAGTGATCCACCACAATAAAAATGAACCTGATAATGATGACAATGATAGTTCTCACTTGTTCAAAAACAAGGAAGAAGGGAGGAGAAATGCGCAATTTCTCTTCTGGTCAACTCTTGACCACTTCTTCAAAATATTTTACTAGATCTTGCGTGTTTCAAGGCCGGTTTCAAACCAGGCCTGGTTCAACTGAAGGGAGAGTTTACACCAGGCACTTACATGCTACTGTCTCAGGCTGGATGAACTATGTCTGCCTAATTCGGAATCCCCTTGAACATCAAAGGTCTAACTCACACTTCAGGGTGAGCAGGGTCACATTCCACCTAAAAGGAGCCTAATACTGCCTGAAATGTTCACAACAAGCTTCTTGTTTGACAGTGTTTGACCCATTTTCTGTTCTGAAATGATGTGCAAGCAAACTTATATTTTGTCACATTCTTTAATAATTCACTAAACACTTCATGTGGATTCATTCAAATGGCTTTCTCTGAACTATCTGCTCTGAGCCATGCACATCTGTAGTGTGTCATTCAGGCTCCAATTTTCCACCTGGTTGTAACTTCTGGTCCCTGGAACATTCCCAAATCCACAGAAAGATTTCAGGATGGCCACCCAAATGATCTTGAAAACCTCTCATACAACTGCACCTAGGTATGCACTTGTACAATGCTTTACCTTTAATAAATAATTTTGTGAGGGGAAATTCCATTAGGAAAGTTGGTAAAAGGCAACTGGAGAGGCCATAGCAGTATCAGTAAATATGGTCAAGTAAAAGACCTCGGCTGTTTTTTTTTTCTAAATGTGAGCAGGGACGGAAAAATAAGAGGGAAAAAGAATGGGCCTGAGTGGGAAAAATACCAGGGGAAAAGATGTAGGCATAGGGAAAATAAGTATAAAGATGTTATCACAAAAACGAAACCATTCCTCAGTGGAACACAAAATGTTGAAAATATTTAAAGGGCACTAGTTCTAGCCACATGCATATATGATCCTTTGATCTCCCTATGAGGAAATTCACTGTCTTGCAGTAAGCACCAGATTCTCCACATCAGAACACACTGCTAAACTTTTCAGCGTGCAAGAATTCACTAGAGTTGAGGACAAATAACATGCTGTAATTCACAACCCAAAAAGAGCAACTAGTTAATGATCCCACTTTTCAGTCAAAAAGCCTTCATTCCTAATGCAGTTATATGTGTTAGGTTAAATTTAAGTTAAAACCAACTATGAAATACAGATATCCCTTGAACAGGGTATTACAAGAAGTTTTAAAGCAGGACCAGCTTTGCAATCCCAAAAGAGGCACCATGTGTGTATTGCAAAACCTCAACTCTACAGCATGTCTATAGCATGTTCCCACTGGTATGAAACAAACATAACAAAAGCAAGTCTTCTGTGAACTTAACTCAGACTTTTGCTGGAAGAAAACCAACTTGTACCTTAAGAAAAAGGCAAGCAGGTAATAGGGAATTTTCTCTTTTATGGTTAAATTTAGAGAAGCAAATGCCAAAGTAGAAAGCAAAGACTTGATATAAACCTGTAAGGCTGTTTTCCCCACAAGATGTCTTAATCTAAAAAGTATCTTTTCCACTGTTTCTAATTTTTTATGCAGCTTGTAGCCCATAAGCACAAGTAGAGCATCCTGAATGGGGTAAAGGCTCTGAACAGCAAAAAGAAAGAGGCACTAAACAGATTTGTGGGATGAATGTATGAAGCTGATGTTAGAACAAAATGAAGCAAATTTAAATGCTATTATCTTGATTTTGCAAGAATATTTGCAACGTTGTTATACTAAAACCTAAACCTAGTTTGCTTCAGTGTAGTGTTTGAATACACACATTTGACACAAGTAATGAGGCAATGCGGTTTAATGAACTGAAGTGGCATGGGTATCATGCCAATCATTACCCTGGCAATTAATTTTATGAATACACAGGAATTAATACTTTTAGAAAGATACCTGGGTGAGAAAATGAAATACAGCCATGAACAATCATAGCTAAATTTGGTAAATTTACATCAGATATAAGAGATGTTTCCAAACAAAGAAATCTTTTGAAAGAAGGTGATAGAAACCCCTAAACTTATCACCTAAGACAATTAAAAATAGATCAAAATTAACTACTGGAAAATTTAACACAATGTCTAATCTCACACTGACTGCATAATCTTGCAATAGGAATGGAGAATGTTCCAAAGATTTTTTTTCCATCTCTAATGTGTAATATCTGTAACTCTCTGGACATGTTTCGGCTATCCAACCATGGATATTGGGTCTGGTTCCAGAAAACAGCATGATACCAGCGTACAGCTTAGTTCCCAGAGTTTGGGAAATCTCCAGAGCGCCACTGTTGCTAACCATTTTCCTCAAAGTAACAACTTTAGTCTCATCTTCACAGTCACCCTAGAGCTGATCCATCCCTCACGCAGAACTTGGGAAAGACCAGTCACCTCAGCAAGCAGAAAGAGCTCACCTAAAAATGCACACACAGAATGATTGCTATTTGTAGGAAGAACACAAAAATCATTTGCAACACAACTGCAGACAGCTGGTGGCTCAGTGTACTTTGATACATCAAAAAAATATTTACATATTTTATACATATTTAATAATTCACCTGAAAACTACAGCTACTATGTTATGTTGTCACTTAGATCTCCCATCTCAATACTTTAATGCCTGTTATTGGCACAATAACAAGTTTATGGCTGACTGTATTTCTCTGTCATATCTAAAGCCCTTAACTTTTGTCAGCTGCAGAAAGGAGATATGTTTTCAAAGCTATCCAAGACTGTGAATAATTATTGTTTGAATGTCAAATAAGAAAAACCAATTTTCAAAGGGTAGGTGCTCAGCATATTCTGAAAATCAGGCTGTCTGGAAATGTTTCAGACTGTGCCTCTAATAAGGAAGTAATTGTATCATTCATCACTTCTGCAAATTAAACTTTTAAGACAAAGACATTTTTCTTTCATCCCAGCATTCAGACACCACAACTAAGGGTGTGGTAGAGGTATGGAGTAGAATTCAACTAACTGCTTTGACATCTTTTAATTTTAGGTGACGTGTAGGAAGAAAGATACATGTACCTGCATGAATATAGCTGCTCTTCCTGTAATAAAATCTGCCAATTATCCATGCTATTTCCCTCCATATAGAAATCCACCTTAATTAATTCTTCTTCTCTGATATTTCAAGCAAAAGGACTTAAGGCAGTGTAGGCTCGTGACTGTATCAAAAGTTATACTAACTATAATTGCCTTTTAAAGGACCTAGTTAAATCAAAGCAAATCCTTGCCTAAGCACACTTAGTTTATTTATTGGGTAACACTGATTTATTTGAATTGGTAATCTGGGTCAGGACTCTGAAATATTTGCATGCCTACTTCATGTTTAGCACACTATTTAGTCTAAATACATTTTGTTTCAGTAGAATGAAAGAATGAAACTCTTCTAAGAAGGTGTAATAAACAAGTCTGACACTGTTTTATAGCAGGTCAACTCAATAAAGACATCACCATTTCTTGATGATATGAAGCCAGCTGCGCTTAAAGAGACCTACTGGAAAACACCCAAAGTCAGTTTGCTAACTCAAAATTTATGTTGAATTAGATTTTTATTGCTTTATTCAAATTGTTTTGAAAGACAATTTTATTTTAATCTCAGCTACTTTTGTGTGTAAACAATGCTGTAGGCAAATATCACAGGATACATCAATGATAGCTACTAAATGAAACACACTGATATATTTCTGGATTGATGTTTCACTACAGTCATCTTCAAATTCTAATACAGAAATTGAATTTGGGAGTAGAAGAAGTAGGAGATCAAATTATGCGTTACCTTTCCAGAGTCCATGTTATACTTGCGACGGTATAATCTGAAATGACAAAAAAATGAAACCACTACTCTTATTTTTGTCCATATTGAGTGGCACTCTGCTTACCCACAAAGCATGCTTCACCTGTAGAAACATTCAGAATTTCTCACTTCTTACAGGCTGGTATTATACACATTTTAAAGAAGCACACCCAGAAAATGAAACACAAACATATTAGCTGCTTCTGGGTAGTTGTAAACATTTGAAAAATCTGAAAGTAAAAAGGTTAACAAACCAAACCAATCCAGCAAGCCAAAAATCTAACTGCTTCTGTGTGTATGTATGTTGACATGTCCACCAAAGAACTCCCATAAAACTGTAATGGCTGAAATTGGTTTGACATGGAAGAATAGTAGACTCTTGGTCAGGCATAAGAAATATGATACTGATTCTGTGGATGATTATGATTAGATTTATTGCTAATACAGTATCTCGGTATAGTCAATGAAGTTTACAGTATAACCATGTCTTAAGGGTTATAATATAAGCAGATTCAGCTAGAAATGGACTGGTTCACGGTCTTTGGCCTTTTGGAATATACAATTACAAAGCAACAAAGCACCTATGTAGTTAAGAATTTTATCTCCACATATAGCTAGGTTTCACTCACCCATCCAAAGGTGAGTGTTTCCCTGTCCTCAGGCTGGATGTACAATGCAGGCGTCCCTGCCAGGGAGGGGATCCACCCAAAAGCTGACTGCAGCCTTGGAAAACCATTTTGCTGGACTCCAGCAGCGTTTTATACCCTTTTGCATGCTGGTGTGTAACCAAGTCAACCTTGATCACCACAGCTTCTCCATCTCCGGAATGCATTCATTAAGTGAGCATCCAGACAGCTCCTCCTGAAATTCCTACCCAGCGTTCTCATCTTAGCACAACTCCCATTGAGTGTTCTTATCTAAGGCCAAATCACATTGCCTGCTGGAGACAATCACAAAAGAAGAGGTTGTGTGAGGGGCAGGGAGGGTGAAGGGAAGACCAGACTATCCTGTCGCACATATTGACAGTGTGTATGGCTCATATTTACCTTCACGGAATATGGTTATTTAAACCTCTTCTGGTTTAAATATAGGGTTTAAATATATGGTTTTAATATATGGTTAAAATATATAACCTATATGGTTATATAAAACCTGTCTCTAACTGGCTTAACAGGTGACCAGGAATCAGTTGGCTTCGCCATTACTTTTGCCTTTTTTAGGACCAAAAAAGGGTTTATGTCCTACTTAGGTTTGTTTTAACAGCATGTGTGGTCTAGTTTGTAGTTTAGATTGGAAGAGAGTACAAAAAAGAAGTCCAGCAATACTGTATTGTGCAATACTTCCATGTTTACTTTACTGGATGCACTGGGTAAATCTCTCAATGATACTTACTATTAGATATATAAATCACAACACCCAACTTTACAAGGATTCTACTCAATTTTTAAGTAAATATTATAAATGTAAAATTCATATTAAAAAAGGATACAGTGGATTAAAAATCTATTTCAGGCAAACTTGTGTATCCTCAGGAGTTGATGGACCTCAAGGCAGGGACTTGGGGGAGCAAAGTCCCTCCCACAGTAAGAGAAGAGCCTGAAAATACATAAGTCTACCTGACTTGATGAAATGCATCCTAAACTCTGGAGAGAATTGACTGATCCAGCTGGCAAGACACTCTCCTTGACATGTGAAAACTGATATCAGTCAGGCGAAATCCCAGGTGACTGGAAAACAGGGAACATTGCACCCATCTTTCAAAAGGGTAGAAAGAAAGTCTGGAAATTACCAAACTGTCAGCCTACCCTCCGTGCCTGGGAAGACCATAGGACAATTCCTCCTGGACACTGTGTTTTAGCAGGTGATTCAAGACAGCCAGCACAGCTTCACCAAGGGCAAGATCTCTCTGACCAACCCAGTGGCCTTCTGTGATGAAGTGACTACATCAGAGTACAAAGGAAGGGCCACAGATGTCACTTATATGTCATCTATATGTCTTTCTGTAAGACGTGTGCTATAGTCCATCTTATTCTTCTCTCTAAACAGAAGAGAGAAGGATTTCATGGGTCATCTATATTGTGGATAAGGACTTGGCTGGATGGCTGCATCCAGAGGGTAGTGGTCAATGTCTCAATGTCTCAATGGACATCAGTGACAAGTGGCTTACTTAGGGGACCAGGATTGCTTAATATCAGTGATATAGACAAAGGGATCCAGGGCACCCTCAGCAAGCTTGCAGGTGACACCAAGCTGAGTGGGGCTGTTGACACACCTGAAGGACAAGATGCCATCCGGAGGGACCTGGACAAGATCAAGTGGGGCTGTGTTCAGCAAGACCAAGGGTAAGATGCTGCACCTGGGGCAGGGCAACCCTTGATATCAACACAGGTTTGAGCATGGACAGATGAAGAGCAGCCCTGATGGGAAGGACTAATGGGTACTGCTGGATGGCAGGTGGACATGAACAACTGTTAGAGCCTAACAACACCAAGGTAGTGGGTTCAATTCCTTGTTGTGCTAACAACACCAAGGTAGTGGGCTCAATCCTTCTATGGGCCATCCACTTAGGAGCTGGACCCAGTGATCCTTATGGGTCCATTCCAACTCAGGATATTCTATGATTGTGTGACTGTAAATGTGCATTTGCACCCTACCTGGAGTGCTGTGTTTAGCTCTGGGTCCTCAGCACAGGAGAGACGTGGGTCTGATGGAGCAGGACCAGAGGGAAGCCACTAAAATGATCAAAGGACTGGAGCATGTTTCCTGTGAAGACAGACTAAAACACCTGGGGCTGTTCAGGTTGGAGAAGACTTCAAGGAGACCTTATTGTGGTCTTACAGTGCCTAAAAGGGGGTCACAAGAAACATGGGAATAAAACTGTTAGTAGGGCCCGTAGCAAAAGGAACAAGGGTAATGGTTTTGAACTAAAAGAGGGTAGATTCAGACTAGAGATAAGGAAGAAATTTGGTATGATGAGGGTGATAAAACAATTGAAGAGGTCGCTCAGAGAGGTGGTGGATGCCCCATCCCTGAAAACAGTCAAGGTCAGGTTAGATGAGGGTTTGAGGAACCTGATACACTTGAAGATGTCTCTGCTCATTGCAGGGTGTTTGAAACTAGATCATGTTTTATCATAAAATGCTTTGAGTGGGAAAGAACCTTAAAGATCATCTCTAGTTCTAAACCCCCTATCATGGGCAGGTCTTGGTATAGCTCAGTATGTGATAGGGCCTGTGATGCAGGTGCTGAAATCAGGTGGAAGTCTTGTGGTTTGTGTTGTCATGGCATGGGGGAGCAGAGGGGAATGTGGGATGAGGTGTAGTCTCCACGGTCTTGTTCTTCAGCCTGATACCCAGAAGCATTTTGTAGAAACCAAGTACACTGCCTACAAAACGTGCCCACATTGCCCATAAAAAGTTCCCACACAGGCTTGACCACAGTCCCATCCACAGCAATTCACACAGTAGTGGTTATACAATATACCCCAATTTTGCTTCTAATCAGGGATGAGAATTCAGTGTGAAATTGCAGGGACAGTTTGATAGATTTGTTCTCCCCAGAAGGGATGCCTTTTGGTAAGCCTTATGTCCTCAGATATGCTGAGTGCTGACATTAAGATTGTGATTGCAATTACACTATTACTGCTATATACAGCTATATACAGCTACTCTGCAGCTAATACACTGTCACCAGCAATCCAAAAGAACCGTTTATGTTGCACTCAATGAGCTGTGCTATTTGTGAATCCAACTGGCTCTTTTGATTGCAACCAGACCTACAGTTCATGGATACTTGTGCATCTGGTGTGGGACCTGTAGTTATGACTTTGCAACATGAGAGACACCCTTATGTCATCACCAAAGATGACCTTTAAAGCTCCCTTCCAATCCAAACCATTCTACAATTCTGTGTGTACAGCTGACCATTACAGCACATTTGCAGGACCCATAGCATTGTAATGTTCATGAGACTTAACATTGGCAAAGACAACCTCAAAAATGCATAGCAAAAAGAACAATGTCTAACTGCACCTAAGCATGAAGTGCAGTAGTGTCAGCAGCTATGTGCTGCAAATCAAAACTGTTGGTCAACACAATTACTTACTGTCCTCCCTGTTCATTATTTTTCTTTCTGACTAAATCAAGAAGAGAAGGCATGGTCACACTGGGAAGTCATGCCCATTCTAGTAAAGAAGAAATTACTATTTTGGGGAGAATTCCACCTAGTTTAGGGGGCTAACTTAAGACATGAAAGTCCCAAGCATTCCTGCAGAGACAATAAAAAGATAAACTACTCCAGATGTGGAGAACAAACTTAATTTAAACGCCTTCACTCTCTCTTCTCTATTGAAACAGACACCACTTGAATGCATTATATTCATTCCCCTGCCCCCAGTTTGTGCAGGGAATCTGGTAAGTCACAAAGTTATTCTTTTGTAACTTTAGAATGCAGACATTATTTATGGGTCTCTGAAGGTACACCAAATACAAGACCTCTGCTGTATGCACATGTCCATATTCAGTCATCTGCACAGGCTACTGTGAGTGACACCTTACTGGGCCATTTCTACAGGATGAGTGTTGGTCTAAGAAGCAGGACTTTCTCTGCCTACCATAATACCAAGGTTCTGACAACTACTGACAGAGTTTCTGCCTTTCACTGACAGGTGAAGTCTACTATTACAAGAGAATTAAGTCCCTTCTCCGAGAAGAAAAATGGTCCTCTGAGTATCCCTATCAGGCACATATTTAAGATATTACCAAATGCACATACTGAAATTGTATCAGCAAATTAATTCCCAGGACACCTGCCAGAAATTTTTAATAGCAGTTGTAAATCTCCAAAAATGAAAAAAAAATCAATATAAGCCAATAAAAATGTGCTTAAAAATAATTTGAAAGGAATTAACCACATATACTGGCCATATATTTTCATTTTATTTTCATTAAATGTGAACTTTTAAATTTTAAGGTCACCTGGCATGGTGTCTACTTGATTTTCTTGTTTTCTAAATACTCTTGACATTAAATAGGTCAACAAAAGAACTAAAGAAAACTAAAGATTTGGAAAGGAGATCCATTAGGAAAAGGTGTGAAATAAAAAAAAAGGGGAAAAGACATCAGTATTAGACAAAAAGGTGTCCAGGAATCTTTCCATACACACTGGCTTTTCTGATTGCCAAAATGACCCCTAGTGCTGGATGACAGTTATTCTATAGTAATTTGGTGTGCTGGTGTGAAGGACTAAATCAACTGCTGAGACTGGAAAGGATGGCATAGAAAAACCTAGCAAATACGGGAATTAAAAAAGTTACCAAGTCTTACTCTACTGTCAAGTTGTGGAAAGTATTGTCCAATTTGGTGCTTTGTGAAACAGAGGAAGAACTGCCTTCCACATTACTTCTATAGCTGCTCTGAAAACTGAAAAGCTGAATTTGACAATATCACTCTGGCTGTTAAAAAATCTGGATCAAAGTGGGGTCAGAGATTTATTTGCCTAGGTTTAGCTCCACACAAGAAAAGATTTCCTTCCTCCAACAGGGCACTGCAAACACCTAAGTCCTCATCCAAAACTGTGGTTACAAATACAGGCAGAATTCAAATCCTCATTAAATAAAGACAGGACAGAAAAATGCTTTAAATAATTTTAAGAAGTTAGTTTATTGACAATATGTAATCCTGAATACAGATAATTACATTCTAGACAGGTAAAAGGTATGGTAATTGAAGAACTCACCTACTTTCCGTTAAAATTTTTGCTAGTTGTATGATACCAAATGTAATTCCAAACTTCAATGTCAACATTTCCATTATTACTATTATCACTGTATAAATTATTCATTTCTTTAACTAGAAACTGCTTGTGGCAATTTCTGCCCATGAACAATGCGGTGTTTCACGCCACGCCCTGCCGCTCAGCGCACGGGGCAGTCGGTCAGCACAGGTGGGCCCAGGCGCTGCCCCGGGCGCTCCGCAGCGGCCTCCCCGCCGCAGCCACGCCGGGCCGGCAGCGCAGGCTCCTCTGCTCCCCCTCCCGGGAGGCCGCAGCGCAGCCGCCGCCTCTCCTCGCAGAGCAAACAGCCCGCTTTTCGCTCCAGAAACGAGCTACGGCCGAGCTGGATGGATTGTGCAAATGAAGGCAGGAGCTGGGAGGGGGCAGAGCTCATCATCCAGCTGCCCGCGGAAGGCAGCCCCACTGGGATTCCTCTCTCCCGTGCTGAGGAAGCTCAGGAGGCCCCAGGCCACGACCCTGCTCCATTGCAACCCCCTCTCTCAGACTCTCTCATGTCTGGAACATCCCGACATCCAGACCCTCCTCCCTCCAGTGGCACCGTGGGGCACTTTCCCTAGGAACCAGTCAGTGCAGCAGTACATTGAACAGCACCTGCAATGTCATTTCCAACTGAGACACCCAAAACTAGCTGATTTCCACCAATAACAGTGGTGTGATCAGATAATAGGGCAACAAAGCAATGCATGAACAATCCCAGTGTAGATAGCAATTTACGTTTACTACAACCTGCATGAATGGCATCTGGCATTTTTAATACCACTATTCAACAAGAATTAAAAGAAACAGCTCTAAACTAGGTGGATGGAGGCAGGGTTTCTAAACACAGCTTTTTCAGATTTAAAAACACATTTTTTATACAAGAATAGGCAAAACTATACTGAAGGAGAAACACAAGCAGCTTGTAAAACTGATGACAATGGAGCAAGCCCTTATGAATGCTTCTCAACCCATCAATCATACTGACTCCCAGCCACACCACACCACCATTCCACAGTCTACGCACTTTGAGACAGGCATGATTTCACACCACATGGGATTCCAAGATCCCCGAGTTTCTGGAAAATAGATTTTGTCCCAGTTTTTGTGACAGATGGAGTTGATAGTCTCAGGATGAAAAAAGCGCCAGTTTTGACAGGCAGCAGATACCGATGCCCCTTGTGGTTGGAGACGATGTTGCTCTGGAATTAAGGTAGCACGGAAACGAAAGGCAGTGGGTAAATGCACGACTACTTTGTTATGCTCCTCTCCTAGTGCCCTAATATTTTTGTTTCTGCTTCCTTATAAACTGAATGTGTAATAAGAAGGCAGGACTTCAGCAGGGCATTTCGCTTTCAGTTAAAACTAATAACAGATTTTTTGAGACTTTTTATTAGTTGGCAGATCAAGTATCAAAGAATTACACTGGGACCTACTGTAGTTCTGCCAACAGTCACCCTCGTAAGTCTGTGTCTTAAAACGTGCTCAAAAATCTCAGGCGAGAAGCTGAGCTGAATGACTTTAAAATCGGGGGGTATGTGGCAAGTAGTAAGTTGTAATACTGAAACTACGGCAAAGGAGTACTTACATAGTCGCACTACACCACTAGTGGTTAGCTTTGCTCTCCCGGAGTACTAGCACACTGAAACCAGAAGCTCTGTTTCTACTTCAGCAAGAACAAAGTCGGTCCCACTTTGAGCCTAATCCTCTCTGCCGTGCTGGCAGCGGCTCTGCCCCCACTTGGATCACCG
The DNA here is from genome assembly GCF_035770615.1 of Melospiza melodia melodia. Lineage (NCBI taxonomy): Eukaryota > Metazoa > Chordata > Aves > Passeriformes > Passerellidae > Melospiza > Melospiza melodia. The sequence continues at coordinate 55,500,604 of NC_086226.1, read as the reverse complement.
GCAAGTTTGGGTACACGCGTTACCCGAGCTAGTGAAGCTGGCTTTCCCCTCCTTGAGGTAGACAGCAGGACCCGTGAGAGTGCCATGCCCGCGACACGGGCGCGGAGGAGAGCGCGGCCCCGCCGCCCGGCCCCGGCGGTGCTGCCGAGTCCCCGCCGCCGAGCGCCTCTCGCCCGGCCGCCGCGCCGCCTTAACGGGAGGAGGGGCTCCTCGGGGGGCTGTCACTCTCCTTAAGCCTTTCCTTTCAAGCTTTGAATGTGAGCTGCCCTCCAGCCCCCCTCTCTCTTCCCTCCCTCCAGCACATCGTAAAGAGAAGGAGGGAAAAAAAAAAAAAAAAAAAAAAAAAAAAAAAAAAAAAAAAAAAAAAGAAGGTTTCAACAACAGGCTGGGCCAATGGCAAGTGGCGAGGCAGGGCAAGGGGGCCGAGCGAAGGGAGAAAAAGTGGAGAAAGGGAGAAAGAGAGAGAGAAAGCGCAGGCTGGGGGGGTTGTGTAAAAGAAGAAGCGTTGCTAATTTTTTTTGTTTGTTTGCTTTTCCATGCATGCATAATGAAGCCTAATCAGAGCACGTTGCTGCTGCTTGGAGGGCACTTTTGTATTTAAAGCCTTGCAAAGAAAAAAAGATCCACAGACGGATCCACAGAGCAGCTTGCAAGGCTTGTTGACAACAGAAGCAGCATCAGTCGCCCGGAGAGAAAGAGACCGCGAAGGCTGACTCTTCTCCTTTCCCAGTGCTCTCGTCTTGGTAGCGAGGAAAGACATTTCTTCTCCGCGCTACCCGAAAGCGTGATCCGAACCGAGAGGGACTGAGCGGAGCCGGGACTGTGTATGGGATCGGAGCGGCTGGCATGTGCAGAGATGCTGCGAGCGGAGAGTTAAAAGCTCCCGAGGAGGCAGCAGCAGCAGCTGGGCATTTATTTTGTGGGGAAAAAAAATAAAAAAGAGAGAGACGGAACTGCATGAAGAGCAGTACAGCACCATGAGCTCTCCTGGCGCAGCTTGCGATTCCCCGAGCGCACTACGGATCCGCTGTCGTCCGAGCCCCGGTTTGCACTGACTCCCTGCGCCTCCCCGGGCGCCTTCGCCCCCGCCTCGCCGAGCCCGGAGCAGCGAGTGGGGGACACGGGAAGGCCCCCGGGCGCCTGCTTCATACCGCCGCCCCGCCGGCTTCAGCTCCCGGGGGCTAGAGAGCCCCGGGCCCCGGCGCGCATGGATTGATGCGAGGAGACCTCATGCACACGGCCGGCGGGAGTTTTGGAAACTTTTCCACGGGCGGCAGCTCCTTCTCCTCCTCCTTCTCGTCTACCAGCGCCTCTTCCCAGCTCGCTCGCGGCTGCAGCCAATCCCCCTGTCCGCGATGGTGGCCCGCTCGCCCGCTCGGCACGGAGGCGGCGGCCGGCGCTGGCCGCGGGCGGCCGCCTGGCTGTGGCTGGCGGCGGCGCTGGGCGCCGTGTGGCCGCCTCGGGGCTCGCTGGTGCAGGGCCGGCGGCTGATCTGCTGGCAGGCGGTGCTGCAGTGTCAGGGGGAGCCCGAGTGCAGCTACGCGTACAACCAGTACGCCGAGGCGTGCGCCCCGGTGCTCCTGCAGCAGCAGCCGCCGCCGGCGGGCGGAGGGGACGGCCCGGCGGGCGCAGCAGGCGCGGCCGCCTCGTCCAGGCGGCGGTGCCCCAGCCACTGCATCGCGGCGCTCATCCAGCTCAACCACACCCGGCGTGGCCCGGCGCTGGAGGACTGCGACTGCGCGCAGGACGAGAACTGCCGCGCCACCAAGCGCGCCATCGAGCCCTGCCTGCCCCGCACCAGCAGCCCCACGGGCGGCGGCCCCGGCGGCGGCGGCCCCGGCGGCCCCGGCGTCATGGGCTGCACGGAGGCGCGGCGGCGCTGCGATTGGGACAGCCGCTGCAGCCTGGCGCTGAACCGCTACATGACCTACTGCGGGAAGCTGTTCAACGGGCTGCGCTGCACGCCCGAGTGCCGCGCCGTCATCGAGGACATGCTGGCCGTGCCCAAGGCCGTGCTGCTCAACGACTGCGTCTGCGACGGCCTGGAGCGGCCCATCTGCGAGTCGGTCAAGGAGAACATGGCCCGCCTCTGCTTCGGCGCCGACATGGGCGGCAACGGCGCGGGCAGCAGCGGCGGCTCGGACGGCGGCCTGGAGGAGTACTACGACGAGGACTACGAGGAGGAGCCGAGCCAGAAGGGGAGGGACGACGCGGAGGACAATGCGGGCGCCGAGCCCGGCTTCCCCGTGCAGGCAGATAACGCTGGCCGGCTCGCCGGGGCGGCTGGGGCGCTGCTCGCCTCCATCTTGGTGCCGCTGCTGCCGCGGCTCTAGCATCCCTCCCTTCCCGCACCCCTCCTGCCTGCCTGCTTCCCATCGCGCTGCCTCCCTCCATCGCTGCCTTCCTCCGCACCCCCATTCCCTTCGCCGGGCCGGGCCGGGCCAGGCCCGCCGCGCCGAGCCGCCGTGGGCCTCTAGTCGAGCCCTCCCGCGGCGGCCGGGGATCCGGCCGGCGGGGCCCCTCGGCGCGGAGCGGCTTTACACGCTCTCGCCGCGGATTCCCCGACCCATCGCCCCGGCGCCCCGTCCCCTCGCGTCTCCCCCTCTGCCTCCGCTGCTGGGCGCAGCCCCCAGCCCACCCCTTTCCCCGGCCCAGCGCTGCGAGCCGGCCGCTGGAGCGGTGGCCGGAGCGCAGGGGCCGCTCGTGTTTCGGGTGTTGGTCTCGAGTGTGCACTATGCAATTGCTGCCACCCTGCCTTCGTGTTACTAGCGAGCGGAGCGGCTGACAGAGACTGCGGGCGAGGCCGCTAGCCGCCCCCCGGAACAACCCGGGAGTTGTGGCATGCTGGTACTGGAGGTCTTTTAAGAGTTTTGACATGAAGGTTAGTAAGAGGTGAGCAACCCAAACTTGCTGCCAAAGCGTTGCCGTACTAGTTAGTCAGCAACTTGATTATCATTAGCCGCATCTCGCTCTTCCTCATGCAGTTGTGCCCGAAAGGGGCTTACGCCTCATCTGCGTTTAGGGAAATAGCAGACTGAATAAATTTGGTGGTTTACAGCACTCCCTCTTGCACACACAACTTCCCTATAACAAAAGCGTGCCAGCAGCCGTCTCTTCCTCTGTAACCTAGCGACATTAAAAAAAAAATTGTTTCGGAGTTGTTGGCTATACTGAACAATGCAACTTTTGTTTTAAAAGAGCTCTGCACTGCCATCTTTAAAAGACACTTTTAAACTCGAGAACATGTATGTACAAATATCCTGAAAAGTTTTATTGCCTCATCATATCAGGGTGCTGACCTCTGGTAAATCTTATATAAAAAAAAGTATTTAAAACTGGGATTTGTTACCAGTCGCTCTTCATTGTATATAGAATTTTATAAATTGTATGCTTTGGGGATAATTTATTTAAAAAAATAATAAAAAGTTTTAATTCCACGTCCTATTTGCCAGGTAGCTGCATTTGCTATTCGTTTCTGGAAAGGTACAATTTCACTTTATCTTTAAAGGGATACCAGCAACAGTGATTAAGTGAAGTATTCTCTAGAACGTCAAATGTACAGTGTATTTTACAGATTGAAAGTTAACTTTCTTATTTGGAGAGACTTTATGAACGTTTTAGAATTGTATAAACGCCTATTTCTGAGCTGCCTTAAACCTTGTATTTTTTATAGAAGGCATAAAAAGGCCTGTCTTTTAAATATGTATGGCTTTTTTGTATTTTCTAAACGTGTAAATTAGTAAAGAAAGAGCTTTAAATAATGGATGCAGTGAAATTGTTTTCCAGGGACACTTGAACTCTCAGCACCCGAAATGTGGGGGTGGGGGAAGAGAGGCGGGGATCAAACCACAGAAAAACAAACCAAAAAACAGTAAAAAAAAAAAAAAAAACTGTGTCTGCCTGTAATACTTCACATAGATGTAAATTACTGCTATTCTTACTTTAATGGATAATTACATGCAAGAAGTAAATACAGCTTTGAAAGTACTTCTTTAAATGAGTGGTTGATTTTATAATGCGTTGGCATGGTAACTTGCCAGTGCCAGAAGAGTGTAAAGCGATTCAAGGACGCTGCTCCTGTGTATGTACGTGTGGAATTACTTGTGCACCGCGCTTCCCCCGTGCAGGCACGCCGCTCAGGCTGGCGCTTGTGGAGGTGCTGCTGGGCGTGCAAACAGGCGCTGGGAAATGCATCGCACGGAGGCGGCAAGCGCTTGGGACAAGGCGTCGCTTCGCGCTTGGGGCAGGGGCGCACGCATCAAGGCAGCTGCAACAAAACGCGAAGTTTGCTATTCAGCCTGCCTTCTCCCACAACGAAGAATGCAAAAGTAAACACGCTGAAGGGATCAGCAATTACTAGATCTTGTAATACTGTGCTTAGGCGATGCTTTGCATCGTGCTGAAGCCTGGTTTGCTGCCAGAGCTACTGATCTACACTCAAACGCCCTTAGATAAATAATTACACTCTTAAGCTGTGTCGAGTGCTGATACACTTGACCTTGTAAATAGAAATGTTTGCAGTAGGAATAAACTCCAGCACTGGAAAATCTTTTAAACATTAACACAAAAGAGAGAGCTCAGTCCTCTAGGGATTTGAGTTTGGACTGCGTCAAGCTAGGCACTCACAAAAAAAAAAAAAAAAAAAAAAAAAAAAAGAAAAAAAGGAAAGTTTATTTATCTTCTATTCATGGTGTTTATTTAAAGCTTTTCGTTTTAAAGGCTATAATTGGAAGGCAAGTCAGAAGTTTAAAGTCTACCACAAATAAACTTTGACTGAGGGGGCGACAGATTAGCAAGATAGTGTCTTTTTCATCTTACCAGATCTTGACAGAGCACAAATCCACATCTGTCTGTTGTATAAATCAACAAAATTAGAAATCCCTGCTTCTGGGTTAGTTATTTCAATGGAGGATTATTTTATTATTTATTTAGGGTGTGAATTTGATTACGTTGCCCAGCAATTAATGCACATACGTGCACATGCACACACATAAACCAACCCCAAATAGTTGTGATGCCAAACAAGTGTATGACTATGGTGTGCGGCTATGATCTGAAGTTTGTTTTTAAAGTCATCTGAACGGTTGAGTAAGCTTATTGTTAAAACAAAGCTGGAAACTGTTTCTTCGGGAGGAGGACAGAGTAGTTGGGTGAGACTTGTAAATAGAGTCAGCTTTCTTTACAAAGTGCTGAGTTCACAATTGGGTAAGGATGATCTTAAATACTTCTTGCATACATGACCAGAAGCATGCTTTTAGATTGTCAACAGTTAGCACCCACAAGGATTATTTAACTAGTTGTTGATGAAAAATTAAGTCCCAGCTAAAAGTCTTTATTTTTCTTCATTTAGGAATAAAGACATTAGCACTATAAAAGGACTGATAATTAACTGCTACAATAAACTCAAGACTTAATTTTACAGGCTTCTGTCAAAAGCATCTGCCTGAAATAAATCAACACCAAGCACCACTAGGCAGGGAGGACTCATCTGTATGCTTCCTTCTCCAGAAAAATTGGATTGTTTTAATTTAAGTTATTGTGCAATAAATACAGCTGAACTGATTCTTCCTATGAGCTCCTCTCCATAAGGAGGTAGCTCTGGGTTTTGTTGTATAGTCAGAGTCAGCACTCTTTCCAGGATGAATGGCTGCCTGTGTTGCTGTTTGTCCCAGCCAAACAAGCCTGTGCAGATGTTGATGTCCATCAAATCCGTATTTCTTTTGCTTGATTTCCAGACAAATGGAAACCTTGAAATGTCAAGTGATGTAGCAAGAACAGATTTAAGCAAGGGAAAGACTTCACCTTTCCTGACAGGGGGAGATTTTTCACAGGAAAGCAAGTTCTCTCATTTGTCTGGTTATTTGGCAGCACTCTCTGCTGAAGTCCTGTCCAGGCTATCTCTTCCAGGGGGAGAAGGAACTCTGCATCATTTCATGTAAAATAATCCAGTAGGTTCTGATCCCTTTTCATTCCCAGTTACCAGGTTTGAATTCTTGGTGACAGTTTATTTGTCTTTGGAGGCACTTCAGTGACAAATGTTTAAGGGAGTGTGGGACAATGGTGGAGAACAAGGAGGCAGTTCATTGAACTGACAGTGACCATACAGTAAATAGAGGGAGATTCAAGCTTCACTGATCACCCAAGCGCACAGCAAATCTTTTGTATGCAATCACAATGGACATAACATAAGGTCTCTGTTTATTTTCAACAATATACACCAATGTATACAGACAGGCATACATAACTTTAAAATTGTTATGAAATAAAACCTTACAATGACCATAAGCAAGGCTCTGGTTTGGCCAAGTCTTTTCATGGTCTCATTGGAAAGCATGATGGATTTTACTTAGAATCTTCACTCCTCCTAAAAGCCGTTGGTCTACCAGATGTCTCACTGCAGACACGCCTCTATAGTGCATATCTTAGATAGGGCTGCAAAGATGGCTGCAGGCAGCTTTACAGGTAGGGAACAAGACATTCCATCTCAATGTGATGCAAAACTAGTGCTTGGGTTTTGGTTTGTGTTTTTTTTTTTTTTCCTTTTTGAGCGCACTGGAGTTTGAGAGGTACTCCAGAAGAGCCAAAGTGCACTTATAATAAGTAGTGAGACAAAAAATCATCACCATTTGAGTAATGGAAAATGCTGCTTCAGTGACTGAGTTGCAGAGTCTTCAAATGTCATCAAAAAGAATTTAAACCTTCAATTGATTTTGTTCCTGCAGTAATAATTTCACGCACTTCCATGCTGCCTGTGGTAACACACCCATTGCAAGTCCTAGGGAAAGTAGGTAGTTGTGCCACAGAAAACATTTCAAATGGGAAGAGCAATGATTTCATGTCTGTGATACAGATTTGTAAGCAGTGAAGTTGAAAGTTACTGTATTTTACTTGAGGCATTGGCTGTGCTAGACAGTTGAAAAGGCTCACATTGACTGTCTGAATGACATAAGTAATGTGCTATTAGCATAAATACTTTCTAAGACATCCATTTAATCAATTTCTTAAATAACAGAATGATCTACTACAAAATAGTGGACTGTATACACTATATTTTGGCACAAAGATGGTCATTCTCCCACTAGTAACCAGGGGCTCTAAATAAATGATTTCAACAATGTTTTATTAAAGGAGGACAAGAGCCCTCGAGCTGCATTAATCGGGGAGAAGTCGAGTGGCACTTTTGTTATGGAAATGTTAAACACATAATAGTTCAGGCAAACAATGTGGAGCCACTTCATTCTCTCAGCCATGCTGACACCTCTTAAAGAGGAACTGCAGGGAAGGATGTGGGAAAGATTCGCTTTCTGAGGAAGCTTTCAGCTAATATTTTGATATTTACCTCCAGAATTCAACCAGTGTAAATGTAACTGAAGGGCATAAAAATAAAACAATGAAGAGGGATGATTTATGCAGCTACTGCTAGTGATGAGAGTTTGATGCTCAAAATCAAAATAGTAATTGACAACCTGCCCTTTTCTTTAAAGTTTCTTTTTTCCATGAATTTATTATGAGCCAAGTGGATATTATAGTAGAAGGTGAACATGCACAAAGAGAGATTTTTGTTAACACACAGAGATACTAGTGCTAATACTATACCTTGGACATCATAGAGGGGAAAGAGGAACATCCTAGAGTAAGGTAATAGACTAAGGTTTAGTAGGATGGTCCTGAGGTGAAATGATGTGTAGGAAACATACAAATACATTAATAAAATGTTACATAGTATGCATAAAGAAATATCCATGTTCAAATGTAGTATTTTGAATGGGTCTGAAGAAGAAAGGGTAGGCAGGAGGAGATGACTAGTACATGTAGAAGTTTTGGAGAATTGATCGTGTACTTGCTAATAAGGAGAAAGAAGCCCCAAAATAATATCAAGAAGTTAGCTGAGAGACAGATTGAAAATAATGGGGGAATGCAGAAAGAAAGCTGTCTGTCTTTAGTAATGTTGGCACAGCCAGGAGGTAAGAGTAATGTAGAAATAAGGTGAATATTCAGCTCTGGAAATGAATTTTTTTTTTCCCATCTCCAGAAGATAAAAGCTATCATCACCATATTCTTGGTGTTCCTGACAGTGCACCTCAAACACTGTGTCTGGGTTTCAGACCACTCCTCTCTCAAGTTCAGGAAGGATGTTGGGAACCTTGAGGGGCAAGTAGAAGTCTGCCAGAATGGCTAGAGTTTGTGACCAACAAGGAAAAGCTGAGGGAGCTGAACTTTAATCCAGCTGAAAAGTGAATCTAATGGCACCCTATACCATGGGAAGAGAACTTTTGTAAAGCCTACAGGGTCCAGCTTTTCTCAGTAGTGTAAGAAGTTAAGACAAGCTACAGCAGGCATGGACTGTGGCCAGTAGGTTCAGACTGAGCATTAGGAAGAACTTTGCCAGGAGGTGAAGGAGGTAGTGCAGGTCTGAGACAAGTTTCCCAAAGAAACCCTGTCACATCCATTTTTTTGAGGTTTCCAAGGCCTGGCTAGCAAGAGATACAGGTGACTTTTTTGTCTTGGCTGGAACACAGCCTCTGGAAAACACTGGAAGTAGGTGATCTTTGGAGGTCCCATTAAATAAATTTCTATTATTCTGTGATTTTTTTGTTGACCTGATGATGGGAAATCCAAGAGGTTCCTTAGGCAGATGTAGAATGAGGTCAGGATGAAGTATACATATGGCTTATTTCAATGGAGGCAGTGATGCATGGGGTTTGAGGAGAGAAGATAACTGTTACACATGCCCACAAGGCCAGAGAGGATGGGAACAGCTGGAAAGGGGTCGAAGGGGAAGTTTAGGAGAAGAATAGAGACCAAAACATAGAACTTAGTCCAGGACTTGAAGACAAGAGGAACAGAGGAAGTATAATACAAGCGATATTGTGAAATACAGGGGAAAATAGTGAGGAAAAGGAAAGTGTCCATCTAGGAGTAACACTTATGAATTGGAAAATAGGCAGTTTAATTGGAAAGGGAAAGACAATAAGAGGAAAAAATTTGGACAAAACTGGGAGTTCAGAAGGGACATCTCTTTCCTTTGCAAGAGAGAAATGCTTGTTTATAAACATGTTCTTGGCCACAGTATCTTGCTGCCTGGAAACAATAGAAATAAAATACAACTGAACCTTCTCCCTTATATGTATGTCTACATGCAAATATAAACAATGCAGACACAGTTTGTATTTTTAACTATCTGAGAGATGACAGTGCTCTGTGTAGTCACAAAACATGCATCCTCATGTAAATAAACATAGCTTGCTGGATGTTCTCTAGTAATGCAAAAGCAAGACTCATCTGTTTATAAGGTATTATACTAAAATAATGCAATCACCTACTACTTTATAGTGTACATGAGAGTGTAAATCTGGCTTCCACTAGTTTTAATTGTTTAAAAAAATGAAGGAAATTAAGTGATTTAAGCAGAGTAAATACACGCACTGCAAGTTTCCAGTCATCCACTGATGATGACTTCTAATTCAAACAGTGGTAGTAGCTGTAGTAGTAGCTGAAGTGGTAGTAGCTGAAGTACTGCATTCTGACATATTGCATCCCTACAAAGCGGAAATCAGAGAAGAATGTCAGGAGCCTGCATAGATGAACAAGGAGCCCCTGGACAAATTTAAAACACAAACAGGTAGATTACAGAGCATGGAAACAGGAAAGGGTAGCCTGGGAGAAATACAAAGAAATTTTCCCAACAGCCAGGAAGATGGTTAGGAAAGCTAAAGCACTGGCAGCTGTAAATCTGGCCAGGGACATCAAAGGTAACAAAAAACCTTCCCTAGGTACATCAGCAATAAAAGAAAGACCAGGCAAAATGTGGCTCCTTTCAGCAGGGATGTGGAATACCTGGTTATGCAGGACATGAAGAAGACTGAGTACAATGACTTTTTAGCTTCAGTCTTCACCAGCAAGTGCTCCAGCCAAACCTGAGATGCAGAAGGGGAGAGCAGAGATTGGGAAAATGAAGAACTGCCCTATGCAGGAGAAGATCAGACTGAAGAACGTCTAAGGAACTTGGAAGTGCACAAGTCCATGGTCCTGATAAGATTCATCTGAGGGTCCTGAGGGGACTGGCTGAGAAAGTGGCTAAACTACTGCCCGTTATATTTGAGAAATCATGTCCGTCTGGTGAAGTGCCCTCTGACTGGAAAAGGGGAGATAAAAGCCCCATTTTAAAAAAGGGAAATAAGGAAGACACAGGGAACTAAAGGCCAGTCAGTCACACCTCAGTGCCTGGCAATATCATGAGTTTCCTCCTGTGCTAAGAGAAACCACACTAAGAGATATGGAAAATAGTCAGGTGATTGGTGACAACCAAAGTGGCTGCGTTAAGGGCAAATCATACTTGACTAACTTGGTGGCCTTCTACGATGGGATTATATCGTAGAGCCAGTGGTGGACAAGGGAAGGGTAACAGATGTTATGTGCCTGGACTTGTGGAAAGCACTGAACAAGGTCCTTGTCCATACAACATGCTTGTCTCTAAACTGGAGAGATACTGGTTTGATGGATAGAGTGCTCAGTGGATAGAGAATTGACTGGATGGTCACACTCAAATAATTGTGGTCAATGGCTCAATGTCCAAGTGGATACCAGTGATGAGTGGTGTCCTCAGGGGTCAGTATTGGGACTGGGACTGTTCCACATCTCTGTTGGTGACATGGACAGTGGGGTCGGGTGCACTCCCAGCAAGTTTGCTGATGACACCAAGCAGAGTGGTGCAGTCAACACACTCAAGGGAAAGGATGTCATCCAGAGGGACCCTGACAGACTTGAGAGGTGGGCCCATGCAAACCTCATGAGGTTCAGAAAGGCCAAGTGCTGGGTTCTTCACCTGGCTCGGAGCAGTCCTGAGTACAAATAGGCTGTTGGAGGAATGGATTAAGTAGCCCAGGGAAGCAAGACGTGTGTTGGCGGATGAAAAGCTCAGTATGACCCAGCTGTGTGCAGTTACAGCCCAGAAAGCCAACCATGTCCTAAGGTTGCATCCAAAGGGTTGTGAGCAGCAGGTCAGGAGAGGTGACTCCGCCCTGCTACTCTGCTCTTCTGAGGCCCTGCCTGGAGTACTTCTGCCAGGGGTATTGCATCCAGGTTTGGGATCTGAAGCGTAAAAATTATGTTAACTTGTTGGAAGGAGTCCAGAGGAGGCCACTAAGCTGATCAGAGGGCTGAAGCATTTCTTCTATGAAGACAGGCTGAGAGAGTCAGTGTTGTTCAGCCTGGAGAAGAGAAGGCCCTGAGGAGACCTTCTAGCAGCCTTTCAGTATTCCCTTTCAGGAAAGGGGAATTTCAAGAGAGCTGGAGAGGGGCTTTTCACAAGAGCATGTCATGATAGGACAAGGGGGAGTGGTTTTAAGGGAAAGGATGGGAGGTTTATATTCGTTATTAGGAAGAAATTCTTACTCTAAGGATAATGAGGCAGTGGAACAGGTTGTCCAGAGAGATTGTGGACTGCCCAGCCTTGGAGGCATTCAGGACCTTGATGAGGCTTTGAGTATTATGGTCCAGTGGAAAGTTCCCTGCAGTGAGCTAAAAACTACTGAAGTGAGCAAAGCTGAGTGTCTGGATGTGTTGAAGAACATGTTATTATGCAAAAGGTATTGCTAGAATGGGGAGGATATATTTATCAAAGGAGTGGATAAGAATGATACATGGAATCTGAGAAACTGGGAAATCTTTTCTCTTTTGGTCTATTCAAAACTTGGGTGGTTCAGTTTTTGGCAATATTAGGCTAAATCTTATAACATACTGACTGCATGTAGAGCCTGAATATAGTCATTCCCATTATATTCAGAAATAATTCTGGCCCTTTTCAGATCTCATTGTGAGCACTTTAGTCAGAATATTGTTTGGATTTCTTACTTCTGTGCACAGTAAGCAAGGAAAAAAGCTGTAGCAACCAAGCTCTTCCTCTGTCTTAAGAAACATCCTGTCCCACAAGCTAGCTGAACTCTGCCTTCATGATATCCATGGGAACAAATTTTATTTTCTCAACTAATGTTATAGGGAAAATTTGTTACACTTAAGAGACCTAGTGAAAGTATTGTTGGTGATGCTCTCTCAGTCTGGATTTTAAGCCCAGCATTGTCTTAATACTCCGCTGTGCAGATCAAGAGAGATGGTTACTCCCTGTTACCTCTGATTCAGTAGATGCTCTTGTTTTGCAGGAGGGATAACTGAGGCAGAAACTGTTCCTAACCCTGTCCTGATTCTACTCAGGTCCTACCCTCATCCTGGGGTATAGAAATGCTTTAACACCTTCCTTTCTGTTGTCTTCCAGAATGCTACATCAGTACTGTGCGGCTGTTTGGAAAATATTTGAGCCTGAATCTGTTTTTCCCTTGCTGTCCTTCTGGGTAAGAAGACTAAGACATGGTGCAAAAAGCTGTTTAAATTACCTCCATTCTCTCTGGAGAGTCATCTGCCCATTCTGGCAGTTCTAAATATCCTGTTTGCTGCCATAACGGGCAGAGACCCTGTCAAAGACTTTTGCGAGCAGAACTTCTTTTAAAAAAAAGGTAATAACTGTAGTAAATGAGGTAGAGCCTTTTGAAATGGTACAAATATATCCTTGACTCATTATAGTGTGCAGGAATCATGTAACTTCTATTTGCTTGGACTGGTTTAGTGATTCTTTAGTCAGCAAGCTTTATGGCAAAATATTTCTGCAAACAGTCAGAGCTGCTTAACATTTTATGTTGTCTGTTTTGGGAAGAATAGTGTGGAGAAGAGATAAAAATGTCTGATGACAATAAGGTAAGTGTAAATATTATTTTGGAAATATTTCCCTAACTGTTTATATCTTTTATGAGTTTCAATATTTAATTAAAAGGAGTGCATAAATACTGACAAAATTACTATTAATGTAATTTTGAGAGTCAAGGTCGGGGGAAAAAAAGATTAAAATCAAAAGTATTTTCTGCATCATAGTAGTATAAATTGTTTACTGTGGAAGATAACTTATAACTAGCCCTAGGCCAGCAAGACAGTCTAACGTCTTCTGTCATAAAAAACTTCCCATTATTTTAGATTCATTAAACTGAAGACATAAATCCTAAGAACAATATGTCACTTCAAAACCAATTTAATCTTTAAAACAATGGCATTTTTATTAAAAATTGCATTTTTATTTTTTTGAGTTTCCTTAAATAACTCTGAGGATATACATATCTTCAAAGAAAACCATTTAATATCCCACAGGGATGAGACTTTAAGCATGAAGACCTTTAGGAAATTCTGATCTAGATGAGTGATGTTTTTGTTTTATGAGATATTTTTTTTCATTTCAAGTAACTACCTATATTTAACAATAGCTAAATACTCACTGTGAAGAAAAAGTGATGAATTGTAGATATATACCAGCCAGGCTTGCTTTTCTCCTGAGATTTCTATTCTTCTATTTGTTTCAGATTTGCTTGAGAAAAAGAATGTGAAAGACACGGTTTCAGCAACACACTGCCACTTTAAGAGGATACAACATGCCTATTAATAATTGTATTACTCCTCTATTATTGTTAAGAATAATGAAGGAATGGGAGCGTTGGCCCCCAAGCTGAATTTATCCTGAAATGTTTTCAATTAACTCTTGGCACCGGCAGGAAAGCATCAAACCTTTCCCATGCTGAAATATGGAAAATCTGCAGGGAACATCCCAGCAGGAGTGGAATTTCATTAAAACAAGCACATCATAATTCAACGACTTCTTCACCCTCTTTAAGCCTTTCTATTGATAAGGAGTCCGAGGTGATTTTTATGGATTTGCAAAGAGAAATGATTTCATAAGATCTTTTCAAAGAGTTTGTTTTGGCTGAAGCATTTGAGTTATTATCTGCTCCCTGATGAAAAAAGAGTAAGACATTTGGCATAACTGTGACTACTAAATAAGAGGCAGAACTGAAGAAACTTTAAGCAAAATTTTATCCCTCAGACAGAGTTCTGTAATCTCTGTAGGAACTGACTCCACAACTATTTTCCCAGATCTTTTAAAGAAAATATTGCCATTAAAACCTTCACTTTTGAACAACTACATGTGGAGAATAAAGCAAGCTTGGAGTTAATTACATATTCAAATACTGATGCAGACAATTTAATATTAAATACACCCATGCATTCAGTAGTGATATATTACATAGAATTGTATATTGGTTTAATAATATGCATATCTGTTTGCCCATTCATGGGTTGTCTTAAAATGTTTGGCTATCCTATATGTAAATAAAATTAACATATGTGTGGGTTGTAGTGTATTATTAAACACTGCTGAAGGCCTAATGCTTTTTTTGCTAAGTCTTGTATCACTCTTTATATATAACTCTCTACCCCTTGCAAATAATTTTTCCTGTCAGGATATTGCCAAGGTATAGAGACAGGAATTGTTGCTCGTTACAGAATATTAGCATTTATGTTTATCAGCAGGTATGGTAATCAAGTATTTTTGCTAATCCCCAATAAAGGCTCAGGCTGGCTCTATTTAATATATAAGATTGAATATCTGTGTCAGTCGTAATTTCTCTGTTTTGAAGTGGTATTGAAAATATACAAGGGATGTCTTGTCTTTTTTTCTACCCAATGTTCAAAAAAATCACTTGCATATTTACTGCTGTTCCCTCTGTGGCACCACCACTCCTGAGGCAGGAAGAGCGCCATGGAGGGTTAGGAAAGAAGGCTGCTGAAGCTGGCACCACACAAAGACAGGTTGTGTGGAAGATGCTGAGAGGCAAATGGTACTTTGGGCGTGCTTTCCATTGGTAGAGGAAGCTCTTTTTCCCCATCCTTGTTCCATCCTCCTAAGAGACCCCCAGGCTAAGCATCTCAATGCTGCCTTGAGTACACAGCCTCTCCTTCTGAGACTAGAGTGGTACATGCTAAGCGATCCCTCAGTTTGACACATTAACAAGTAGTTACTAATTTCACATGGTTATCCTTTAGCAGGCTTGGATGACGAGAGCTCTTTCCAGCCAGGCCACACTGGAAAACTCATATAAAATCAGCCCATGTGATTTGAATCTAGACTGTCACGACTTCACTTCATGTCTATTTTTCAACATGAGCAGGAGGACTTAACATATATACTTAACAGATATATACCCACATTCTCACAGCAATCTGTTTTTGTTTTTTTTTTTTTTTCAGCAAGAAAGTTTTATTCTGATATTTCAGTAGAATGATACTCATGTGTCACTTACAGTTTTTCTGTCATGTACCTGACAGATGAAGAAACAATGTAGAAGTTAGAGTACTAAGGGTTCTCTTTTTCTGGAAGCACACTGGGATTTTTCTGCCTCCAGTTAGCCATGTTACACCTACATCCTTCACATCCTTGATAGCCTGCAGCAAGGAGTTCCACTACTTAACTGCACAGTTTTGAGAGATTTTCCTCTTATTTGGCAGGACTTTGCCACCTGACCTCTCCCTTGCCTCACAATGATTTTATGGCACTTTTCCACATCCTTTTTCAAGTTTTCTATTTCCATGGAACCATTTCCATCACTTTGATCTTTCTTCCTGCTCTTTTCTTTACTATACAGAGTTTTATTATAATGTGGTGGAGATAGGAAGAACAGAGCCACAGCACAACACTCTTTCTCCTCTTTTTAGATGGCTTCTAAGTACAAGACTATGGAGATGGATTTGAGCCCAGATTCAGAGAAGTAGTCATGACAGATGTTTCTAGCTTGGGATATCTGAAAATTGATGACCAAAAATGGCTACTAGTGCTGTTAATGCAGTGACTTGGATGTCTCAGTTGAGTTTGCAGTGGATGAGTCTAGTTGAGGATAGGAATCTAATGAGGATTAGATTTAACATTTCTGTCAAAGTTCGTTGCATGATAGAGCAGGCCCTTCAGTCTTTCCTTTTGATGTCATTAAAAGATTGATAATATGTTGTGACCTGTACAGACATGGAAATTTAAATTCAGTGATTTTTGTCATGCTTTTGATGCCCAGTAATGGGAAGATTTACCAAGGAAGGATTGCACTACACAATTTCAAGTTTATACTAATTTCCATTATTCTTAACCATTATAAACCAGGATGTCTGCTGTCTGCTGCCTTGGTAGTCTTGCCATAGTCCATTCAATGAGCATGACACACATAAGAAGAGAAAGAAATGTTGAGACTTTTAGACTTCTTTTAGACTTCTGATCTTCCTACTTAAACACAAAATCTTGCATTTTGTGGGGTTTTTTTTCTCTGAGTGTTACAGTACTCTGCATTCTAATGAAAAATTCTTGTGTTTTCTGTTTCTTCTCCTTGTGATTGCCCACCATAAGAAGAGTTTAAAGCAGTCCTGTGGTGTGCAGGACATTCCCAGAACTCATGCAATTATCATGAAGTTAGTGTTATTTTTAGCCTTATTAAGGTAGCACCTTATGACATAAGAGCAACAATATTCAAAAGGCATTTCCTGTGAAACCAGAAATGCCTTTTATACCAAATTCCTCAGGTCTAGAAAACCTGACCTAGCCTACTGATAAAATATTTCTGATGAGTAAAGCTTTTTAAAATTAGGATATTCATTTTTGCAGGTAATTGTGAAAAAGCTTTTCAAAATGGAGATGGGGACAGCAAAGTAAACACTGACAGCAAAGACAGTAGTGTTAAACAATATTAAGATAATAATTATCTTGAGTTTAATTCTCAAGAAAATCAGATGTTCACAGTTTTTATTGACACCAATTGCCTGTTAGAAACTCAACCCCAGAACTCAGTGGCTTATGAATTACAATTTCACCTTAGATAATTCACTATCCTGTCTTGTCTTCTCCCATAACTACTAGAAACACAAGAAGAAAATCCTCTTTTTTTAGTTATCTTAAACAGATTTTGAGGTGCAATGATGAGAATGCCCAAAAGCATTTTTCCTTTTTTATTTTCCTTGATTTCAAATTGTTCCTTTAAAAGGTCGTATTCAATTAGTATTTGTTTTGTGTGTCAGTAGATAAAGGACAAGAATACGAGCCAGAATAGGAAAATACTGTTTGAAACAGTAGTTGAATCAATTAGATTTTTATATGACTGTAGTTTAATCCTCTTAAAATTTAACCAAGTTGGATGAAGCCATTTCAGGGAGAACCTTTAGCAATTATTTCTAAAATGTTATAAAGGGTAGATGAAACTTTAGAAACCAAACCAAGACAAACTCATTGTGAAAATGGTGAAGAGAAGAGAGCAAGGGCCAAGGCAGGGCAGGAAAAAGAGTAAAAAGGATAAGGAAGGGAAGAGAAGGGCATTAGTGAATTGAAGTAGTAAGAATTTTCAGCAACATTAAAATGTTATTTCAAGGAAGAAGGGAAGCAGTTATTTGCTGTATTTAGAATTAAATGGACATCTACTCAGGAGTAAATTTTCACTCACCTACAATTTGTAAGAACATCTGACAAGATGTGTCTGATCTGGACTAGTGTTGTGGCTTAACCCTGTAAGCACTCAGCTGCAAACAGTCCATTGCTCGCTCCCCACCAGGTGAGGAGGAGGAGAATCAGAGGGAAAAGTGAGAAAACTCATGGTTTGAGATAAGGACAAGATAGCAGTTCGATAGGTAAAGCAAAAGGAGGACTTCCTTTCTTAATTCCTGTCAGCAGGCAGGCATTCAGCCACCTTCAGAACAGCTGGCCTTCATCTTGCATCATATATATTTGAAAAGACAAGCACCATAACCATGAGTGTCACTCCCTTTTATTCAGTTTTTATTGCTGAGCATGATGTCTTGTGCCATGGGATATCCCCCTGGTCAGCTGGGGTCAGCTGTGTCACCTTACAGTCTCCTGTCTACCCCCAGACTACCTCAATAGAGGGGCAGTTTGAGAAAGAGAGGAAGTCTTGACACTGGCAGAAACATCTTGAACAGTGTATTTTCAAAACTGTTTTGGTCACAATTCCAAAACCCAGCACCATATGAGACACTATGAGGAAAATTAGCTCCCTTCCAGTCAAACCCAGGACAGCGAGTCTTCGAGGACAGGACTAGATTATTCTGAGGCACTCTGGAAAACTCAAGACTTGCCCAAAATAAGTGTTCACCTGAGGAGAAACAGCTGAAATCAGAACTATAAATTTAAATACATTATTAATGCCACAGCATATTTCTCCATCCTTCGCCATCTTACCTTGCACAGGTTCTGTTACTGAACTTAGATGCACATAGTGCACTTTTTTGTTGTTGTTGTTTGCTGTTCTGTGTTCTTTATAAGTGAAGTTTAATAGTTGACATATTTAAAACACAATCTAGATGTCAGTCATCTCAATAAATACGCCTAAATTATTTGAGATTTTCTCAACAGGCTGAGTGTAAGTGTAAGAGTTACATCCCTTGTCTGTAGTTTTCTGGTTTTGTCTTTTGGAGAACTTAGCAGAAGACATCCTTCCTTTTTTCTTTCTCTTCTTGTATGTATTTATACATGTATAGACACTCATATACATATTTTATGCTGTATGATTATCTTAACAATAAAAGGTCAGAGTGAATCTGCCGTTAGAATGAAAGATGCTGGATTTTCTAATAAACTTTTAAACTTATAAATGTGGTCCATGGTTCCACAGGCTGGCACCAGTTTTTGAGAAAGGTCTGTTGCTTGGAAAGGTGAGTTTCAGTCTTTTGGTAGGCGACCCCAAAGTGTCATCAGGGAAGAGCTATTGATGTACTTAATTCTCATATGCCATGAACTCTTCTGGTAAGTTCTTGCAGTCTTACATTATAAACCTGTATAAATTTCTTTCATGCCTCAGAGATATCTTCTAATCAAGTCTCCATACTGCATGAGGGTTTTGTCAAATTTTAACAGAAAGTATATATGAGAAGGAAGAATCTGAGGATGATTTACCTTTCCATGTAACAAAAAAGGGACATAATTTCTTTTGTATAAATGTTACAATCTTGTGTAATTTGAAAACTGTTGTCAGTTTTAGTCAGTGTAACAGGATGCATGGATAATATATCACTCATAGACAGGGTATGGTGATTACTAAAGAGGCAGCATTGATTGCCACATTTGTCTTGACTGTAACCTCTCAAAGCTGAATTATTTTGTCCCTTTGTATTTTTGGCATGTTTTTCCTTCTGAGTACCTACCTTATAAGGGGTTGTATGCAATTTTCTTTGTGTAGACTTTCTTATAAATATATAACTTAGTTTATTAACATGCTCTTTAAGCTTGTATTTCTAACTGCATGTAAAACTTCACCTGGGGCCAAGATTAGTATTTGCTTTTATGGAAAAATTTATTTGTATTTGATTTCAAAAATGTGGGAACTACTGACAGGCTTCACTGCAAAGAGTGTGAATGCCTTGAAGCATTGTAGTGCACTTCCCTCAGAAAGACTTTGTGAAATAGGTATGCTGCTATTGTCCCCACGGTGCAGGTGAGGATTGGAAGATCAGAAAGAGGGAAGATGATTATTTCAAAATCATGTGGAGCCTGCCCTTCTTCCCTGAGATAGGTCAATGAAGTGCTCTCATGTCTTTGGGGTCATTTAACACTTGGGAAGTGTCTAGGACAACAAAATAATAGTATTAATTACCACATAATACATAATTTTTGTAGCTATTGTTATTTAGCTTCACCTGTGTTAAGACAAAATCTTCTATTATTGTCAGTAAGGGACTGTGTTAAAATCAAAGCACAAGAGCCACTTAACATTAATTGACAGAAGTTATTTTACTATAAGGTTATTCTCACTGGAGTAGGTACTATTTTAGAAATGGGATTTTTGTATTTTTTTATTTCCTCATATATAAATTTCTTTTTTATACAGGCATTAGTGCAGTTACCACACATTCATATCCACTGCAGCCATTCCCTCAGATCTAGACTTCAGGAAGCTCAAATCCAAATAGTTTTCAAATCCAAGCTGCCACTTTGATTTCATCACATCAAACCCTTGTTGAGATCAAACCTTTGAAATGAGAAAAGATTTTTAATCCATTTACCCCAGATGGGGTACAACTCTCCAGGTCCTGAGAGCTGCAGGATTAGGAATTCTCAAACTCCCCTCACCCACCCATGAACACACATGCAGGGAACAAACAAGCTGCCCAACTTTACATGTTTTGCTCACAAACAGTACTGCAAACAAAACAATGTCTAAGAAGGGAGAAACACCTTTGTCCCCTCTTCTTTCTAAGATAATGAAATGGGGATATCCCCATCATAGTCAGCTCTCTCTTTATTTTGCAAATCTAATTTTTCCTATTCAATCAAATTATTTTGAAAACTGGTTAAAATTCATAGGAACTCTAAATGAAGCAATTCACTGTCTACCTATGACATGATTTGTAAATGAATGGAGTGAGATTTCTATTTCAAAATATCTTTGCTTCACTTTCCTTAGGCTTGGATTTAGTCTTTAGACAACTTTCTCCTTAAGACAAATGTGGAAAGACCACGAATTATTTGCTGTGCATGAAAGCTGAAAATAACAATTCCATTATCCTGATTATAATTTTCAGAACCAGAAATTGTTATGCTTTCAGATTCAAATTACATGAGAGGATAATTTGTGGCAAAAAAAATTTACATTTTTCAGCTGACTGATGCATTCTTACAATAACAAGAATTCACATGCATTGATGATGTTTACTAATACTCCATATTATTGTAATTTTGGTGATATCTGAAATGGTGACATCATTTTGAGCTATATCTAAAAAGTGTGTATATACTGCTATTAAATAAGTTGCTGTATTGCTCTGTGACCCATGAAATGGGATTGAGAAATTAGTCATGAGCAGAAAGGCAGAATATGATGGGTAAAAGCATCAGTGAGAAAACAAAGCCATGTTTAGTTTGTGGCAATTACAGCTGGCATTTCTCCAAGATATCAAGTGGGTGTCTGTTTCTGTGTCTGTGTATCTATGTGTAAGCATGTATGCAATTATACACACAGCCACACAGGATTTATTCATTATCACTTTTATATTTATTTTTTCTTAATTTTTGTACTGGTTGTTTTTGTCTTTCTAGGATAAGCAGCCAAAGGAAGTGACTGTTCACATTCTCACAAATGTCAGATTACTTGATGTAGTTTCCATTCCAGAGGTAGCAAGATAAAGACAGAGGAATAAAGAAAATTGGGTGATAACATAAGTAGAAACAATTTGTGATTGTTACTTTTTTAAGGGAACAATAAAGAAGCACACAAATGTCTTTTGAAAATGACAAGGAAATAAGGCAATATCCATAAACCTCAGGTTTATGCTACTTGCCCCCCTGCCTCCCCCCGAATCAAAGTAAAGCAGTTAAACTTTAGTCACAATGAGCAGCAGCCCAGAAGCAGACAGACAGCCACCTCTGTGTGGGGAAGATTTATAGGGACCCCTCCCGGGCCCTTTGCAAGTCCAATTCATGGGCTCCCCTGACCAAGGCTCAGAGCTGTCGCTCCAAAAAGGGAAGAAGGGAAGGCTTGTCTTTTTTTTTTTTTTTTTTTAAATCACCATTTGTTATTAGAACACAGGCTTCCAAATGACGAAGGAGAGAAAGGGTTGAGGGAAAGATATTTTTCCCCTCTCCCTTGTGTGGTCCAGCGTATTCAAAGCAGGGGCCTGTCTAGTTTTACTGAGAAGGAGGAATGAGCTGATTTAACATGGATTGCAGCACTGCTGAGAGAGGGGGAGAGCAACTTCCAATCAAAGTGTGAGCTGTTTTGGTGTCCATGTGTGTGGATGTACAAGCAAGAGAAGTGGCCAGTCTCTAGGCACCTTCTTTTTAAGAGCTCAAGGGCAGATAATTGATGTGACAGACAATTCTCCTTAACCCCCTGCCAACAAAACAGCTCTTGGGCAGCTCAGAGCTCTCCTCACTCAATAAAGGCCTGAACCCATCACAAAAAACATGGGAAAGATTTACTTGTTGTGAATAGCAGCAACGCAAATAGGAATAGTGACCAGCTCCCCCCCCCCCCCCCCGATACTGATGTGTGTAAAGAAACTGAGGTATGCAAGTAAACAAGTGGAATGGTAAGTCTATGGCATGGGTTGGTTGGTCCCTGATGTCATTGTCTCTGCTACTACCCAAGCAGAATTACTGTAGTGCTGTGATAGAGGCTTTTGTTTAGTGTCTGTACATCATCTATGTAGAAGGTAAACTGCAAGACCTTTATTCTGCCCCTAGCCCCACCTAATGGTACCCTACAGATTCATTTATCAAATCATTTGTGCCAACTACAGAGGGTACAGAAAGAAGCCCATAGCTGCTAAAGGTTCTTAAACAATGTTTCCTGGTCCAGTGTCCTTTGGCTAAAAGTCTACTTTTCTCATGAACTCATGTCACACCTGTGAAAAACATTACAAGCAACCACTCAGTAATAATGGCAAAAATTTCTTTTTTCCCCCAGTCTTGACACTTTTTGGTAGTCTGGTGAAGCTCAGCTCAGATTGTGTAGGCAAACATTTTTGTAGCATATTGATTGATGCACTGGCTGTGAGCAGCATGTGGTACCTGGGAACAACCTGGGGAAGGTAAGCAAAAACTGCCCAGTCCTATTAGAAAATTATTGCCAGTGTAGAATACCTTAATATTTAATCAAACATTCATAAACTAGAGGTGGCTGAATATGCAGGTAGTCAGACCTCATCCTCTGCAATCAATATTCACTGAAACAGTGGAACAAGTAAAGAGCTTAATCAAAGTATCCCTGCATTAGAGAGCCCTGGCACAAATAATCCCACTGAAATCATTGTCCTGGGTTAGAATAGAAGGCTAACTGCAGATTGTGCAAGTCTAAAGCCAGAAACTTTTGGATGAGTTATTGCATATGGTGTGATGCAAGCACTTCAAATTGACAATATTGTGTATATGCAAAGTATAACTATATACCCATTTTTAAAGACTGAAAGGTGTAAACAAGTCAACATATTGGATTCATATGAGAATGGGGAAATTCTACTTGAAGCCTTTATTGACTTACTCATTTTCCAAACAAAGATTTACTAAACAACTTTGACTTGACTGAAGAGACATAGGGACTATCTCCTGTATAACTCAGTGTCTTGAAGTATTAGAGATATTATATGGAACAATATTTTTCAGCTGCTGGCCATCTGTACTCTGTGGTTGTAAGCATCCTCAGGACATCCCATAAGGAAATCAGACCACCAAGCCCAATATCAATGTGTTTAAATTAATATTCAGAGTCTGAAGTTTCCAAGGAATTAAAAATCAAAAGGAGATTGGAAATGTCTGACACAGAATATTGGTTGTTAGGTTTGCAAATTATTCTTTCATTTCTGTTTCCTCATCTCTTTCTTCCCCTCATACACCCCTGCTCTGGCAGACTGAACACTAATGTGATTAATTTCTCATGCTTTAATAAGCTCTTTACTCTCTCGTTCTTTACAGAGCGAGGATAGGGGCCGGGGACAGCAGGGACTGCCACTGCCTTTCCAGCAAGAGGCCTTTCCAGTGCAGGAGGCCCTGCCCGGCGGGAAAGAGGCATCTCCAGCAAGGAGCACAGTGCTGCTCCTGCTGCGGCAGTGCGTGCCCACGGCGCTCTGCGGGTGCGGAGCGCGCCATGGACGGATTCCCCGGGCGCAGAGTGGAGGGAATGGCGGAACAGCGCTGGGAAGGCAGAGTAGGTGCTTGCGCCTGAGTGAGCAAGGAGGGCTGCCTTTGCCGCTGGGCCCTGGGGAGAGGAGGAGGAACAAAACCCTCCATTTTGATGGCTCTTCTTCACCCATCAGCTCCATTTACTCAGTCTCAATAGCTGGGGCTCAACAGCAGCCGTGGCAGCAGCTCCTGCAGGGCTCCCACCTCCTCCCTGGATGCGCACTTCCCAGCAAAAAGGAGAATGAAGAAGGGGACAGGGAAAGAGAAAGAAAGAGGGAGAGTGAAGGGGGGAGGGTAGGGAAAGAAAAGGGGAAAAAAAACCTTGCTGACACGGGGCATAACTTAATTTTCACGGTGCCGGGACAGCTGTATCGTGTAATCTGCCATGGCATGCCATTAAAACTTCAATGCCTTTACTGACCCAGAAGGGAAACTCAGACCGTGGAGAGCCTTTTGAAAAGAAGTGGTGATCTTTCACGATTTATGAGCTTGTCTTAAAGCAACAGACTCCACTCACTTTAAATTAATCACCCTTTTCAGGGTACATTGAAATCTGGGGTCTCTCAGCTGAAGACTGTGGAGACCTGGTACCTTATGAATGCCTGCCCTGTCTTTATTATTATTTTTATTTCATTTTATTTTTATGCTTACCAAAATGGGTTGGTTTTCAGGGGAACTGTATCTTGCAAATTGAGGTGCAAAATCCAATTACACCAATTCAGTGAAAGTCTGAATGGGGTGGCGGTGGCACTTACACATTCTTGTCCCTGCATACATTGTGCAAAGGGGAAAAGAACCTGAGAAGTATGAGGAGTTAAGGACTAAAACACTAATGAAATGTGAGACACCCTCTCTGATTCACCAGCTAAAAGTAAAATAGCAGCGAGTCTCCTGCTTCCATTCTTCACACAGTCCAAGGAACAAAGAGCTGTAAACTCATACTAATAAAACCGAAACAATTCTGAAATCATAAAAAAGGCCTGCATGTTACAAGGAAATGTAGATAAAACACTTCCTTACTATGTTCCCAGAAAAACTGCTGTGATTTACAAGAAGAATGCCAGGGTATAGGATTCACAGAGGATGTAAATCAGCATCCTTCCATTGTCTGACATTAGTATAATATCTGATTTACTTCAGCTGTTTGTCCAGTCTTCTCTGCAAGCATTTGCTTTCCTTGGCCAGCAGTGTTTCTTAATTGGCATATTTTTCATGCAGAGATGATAAGGGACCCCAGAATATGAGGATTAAAAGCAATGCAGTAGTGATTTTCACTTTCTTAAAGCTTTCCATATCTAGCAGAAGCAACACGCCTGTTGTTCTTTTGGTGAACTTATTAAGGAGTACCTTAAACTGAAGCAAAAACTTTGTGAATCTATAGGCTGTGATAGAAATAAAGTAATAGATGGAAAGAAGATCTGAGATTAGAGTGAAACAAATATATGGAATCTGAACATCTGAATTAATTAAGCAACCCCCATCGTAGAATCCCCTAATGCTCTCAAGTACCATTTTGCTAGCAGTCCAACTTCTGACAATCTTTAAATTGTTAAATATGATAAAAACCAGAAGTGGCTACTCAATATAAACTACTCCATAGTTTTTAGGGCTCAGAAGTTTTGCCTATTTCTCTGGAGTCTGTAATCAGACAGAATTAGGGCATGCAAACTCCTTTACGTATCTAACAGTTCTTTAGAAGGACTTCCTAGACATACCCAGATGTGTGTGCCCTTATTTTTCAGGTCTAGAGTACCCACCAGATCTCTGGTTTGCATAGGGCAGGTTTGTCTGTTTGCATTATCTGCCTCCCTATGTATGTACACTGGCATGCTCCCCAGTGGCTCTGACAGGCATTTCTACTAATGCAGGTGTCCTTTTTCAAATTTTAAAAATATATGCTGCTGCTGGTACAAAGCCTTTCTGTGAGTCAGCTGTACTAGATATGCAACAGAAGCTTGTACCACATTTCCATTTTGTAGGTGAGCTATTTTTTTAGGTCTATTTTCCATCTGCTTGCTACATTCAGAGCACTTGGCAGTCACATTTCTAAATCTACGTATTTTTTACAAGTGGTTTTCACTCTTACTCACTGAGCTGTGACCCACTATGAGACATTATGGCAGATACATGAATTCCAGGAAAAAAAAAAAGTCTTATAAAAAACATTTAAGTAAGTCTGTCTCAAGGAACTAAGCTTAAAAGTGCTGAGGAAAATCTATTTTGCTCACCAATAGAAAATAAAAATACCTGCTTTTCTGCAGAATGTTCAAATTTTTTCATCACTTTAGACAATTTTCTTTGATGGTTTATACATCTCATGCATACAGAGCTTAATAGCATCACAATGTTCTTCAGTTGTGGCCCAAGAAATCAAATTTTTGATTTTCAGATCCCTACGTTACTGTCGGTATTTGCAGTTTTTTTAAAAACCTCAGGCTGCTTCAGGCTTAGTATGGGGATGCATTTAAATAAATCAGAATCTTCTAGTGGCCTTCTAAATGCTAATAACTGGAGGACAGACTATCTGACTATCGCTTGTCAATCTCTTCAATGATGTCTGGTCCTGCAGTCAGTCCAGCAGTGGCATGGTGCTTTTTATCTGAGTGTAGACATAGCAAAATTTTGGACTGTTGCTGTACTTAATCTGTATTTCTGTCAAGACACAGATGTACAGGTTTTCCTCATTCAGAAACGAAAGTGAAGAGTGGCCAGACATAGCAGGTAACAGCTGCCATTTACAGCCATTAAATCTAGAAAAGGCCTTGTTGTAGTTTTGCTTTTGTTGTTGTGTTTTGTTTTGTTTTCTTTTCTTTTCTTTTTAATAATGTGTTTATGCAATTAATTACAGTGATATTTGGAACATGGCATGACAGTCTGCCCTCTGTCTTGTGGTGCCTTTATTTGTTGCTCCATGCTGGCCTGACCTGTCAGTTTTCAGTGGGGCTGCACTGCTGGCAAACCCTGGCACTGAGGTGGCAAGGGAGCAATTTTACTGGCCCTTCAAATGGCAGAGTTGGTTATTGATATGGTGTGCTCCCTTGCAGCATGCAGGAGGACACTGCAGCCATCATTTCACCTTGTGGCATTTCGTTTTTCCCAAGGAGGCCTACACAGGTGCAGAACCTGTGTTTGTTTAGAGTAAAGTCATGGCCAGCATACACTGACCCAACGGGAATTTAGATTGTTCATGAAATAGAGCTCTCCTTCCGTTACGCATTATAAACATATGCATCATAGGTGTCACGAAAATAATGTTTAGTTCTTTGAACCTCTTGATGAAATGACAAACAACAGCTTATATTTGTGGAGAAATACTCCAATGCTACGTATGAAAATATTTCTGCTGTTCCTTCTCAAGCAGTATCTGCAAGCTGTGGGACATAAAGTGCTACAGGAAAGGGTGTGAAATAAGAAAGGGAGAGTTTGAAAGATGCTTTGTCAAACTGGTGAAGTCATATAACACGCTTGCTGACTTTAGATGTTATTTCAGTTTTTGGGCATCTTCAGAATCAACGAAAGACAGCACAGAGAGAAGGGTGGAGGGTGCCAGTCCCTTGCATCCTAAGTGTGAAATTAAGGGGCAGAACAGTTGTTTAATTTCATGTTTGTAGGAAAGTTATATGCAGGTACTTTTCCATTTAAATGCTGTAAAATTAGAATTTATATAGGGTGAGATTATAGCTAAAATAAAGTCTTAGCAGTGAAATTAATTTTTTTCCCGGTACAATTGTAGTAAAGACAGTTGAATTATTTTGTGTTCTGGTAGGGTTTTTTCCCCTGAAGATGCAGGAAATTAAAGCCATTACATTAGCAATGCCTAACTCTTTACAGGATTGAAAGGCAGTATAAAATCCTGGACAGAAAATAAAGTACTCCAAGTTAATCACCTGGATACAGAAATCCATTCTGGTACTTTAGTTGTCATCATCACAGACCATACACTGCTGGCACTGATGCAGGGCACTGGCTCTGAAGGAAATGGCCCAGCCTAGAAAGTTTTATGCAGGTAAGAAGTCCAATGAAATGCTAATTTTAAAGTTAATAAATTTTCTAAATTACTCACACACCACAGCTAATAAATTCTGCTGCAAAAGAAAAGTCATACTTGAAAAATTTAGAGATGTTATGGATATATATGCCAAGGAAGTGCTCTGACCATGGAGCAGCCATTTGGTATATCATAATTCTTTTTACTTTAATCCCATGGAACAAAGAGCAACTTAAGTCACAGAGGAATAAGTGTTGGGGTTAGAATGGGGTGCAAAAACTTAAGCAATGTTTTTCCTAAATAGTCTGAAAATTGAACAGGAACAGTTTTTGAACAGTTAAGTCATCGTTCTACTCACCTGAAAGTTCTCCATATTAAAGTCAAAATATCTATTTACACTATTTTACTCAATGTTTTTTCAAGTTTATAATTTACTAATGTATAATTGTTGGTACATTTTCTATAGAGAGTAATTAAAGACACTTAAGTTTTTACAGAATAAATGTTCTAGATGTTAAAAAGAAGACATTTGGCATTAACGAGCCTCAGTCATACCCATCATGCAACAATATTTAAAGTAGCTCCAGCAGTCTAGATATTCTCCTGGGTTACCAAAAATATTTGTGGAGGAGGCCTGGAAAAGTAAAGCACTATGCTTCCCAGTAGGTCTCTGACATGTAGGAGGGTTGTAAGAGGCCTTTTGATTGATCTGGAGCATGCTCTGAGGTTATGCTGGTGAAAGAGAGAAGATTGAAGGTGTGTGTAGGGGAGATTTTTAAGAGGTGAAGCATCCTTCTGCAGCTGAGATTGTCCAAAGAATTCTTACAAACTCCATGGTGTTCTTTCAACATAAATTACAAGCATTTCATTTGATGTATTTTTGGACCTAGAAAATGCCAAGTGAATTCTGGTTCTTTAGTCTGAGAGCAATTTTAGGGAACGCTCATGTGTCTAAGACTCTCACAGGAGGCAAAATTTGTTTTTGTGATTACAGGTTGATTTGCCTGTCTCTGAACCTTTCACCTTTCTCTTTCGAAAAGAAATTTTGCATTATGTCCAAGTTGGTATGTTAAGCCTGGGGCAACTAAATTTCCTGTGAAGTTTTATACTGCATTGGACCCTCTCATATTCTGGGCCCAGACGTCCTTGGAGGGTTAGTTAAGCCAGAGCACAGTTCTTAAAAAAAGAAAAAATTAATATATTTGGAAGTAAAACTGTATTACGTCCAATTCTTTAGATTGCTTGGACTTGTGCTGTTTAAATATACATTTATTATAATAAAAACTTCATCCTCTGTAAGAACTTTTATTTTCTCCCTAGTTTGCCTTGTCTTATTATAGTTCTCTGCCCTGCAGCGAGTATCCTGCCTTCTGATAAAAATTAGCTTAATGACCCCGGACCATGGGACCATGTAGTCTATAGCGCTGTGTTCGCAGAGAATGAGCCCATTACGTAGAGGATGCTTTTGCATTCACATCAGAAGCTGAGAAGTGTCAAAAGGGACCGCTGGGAGGAGGAAAACTGCCCACAAGCCAACTGAGGGGAAGACAGGAGAACTTTGCTCCATCTTTGGATTTCTTGTGTGAGGCTGGATGGCCTTAGGACAGGTGTCATTAACTGAATGTTCTCATGTTCCTTGTGTGTCTCTTCAGATACCTGAGGTGAAATTAATCTCACCAGATATAGAGGTCTCAGACTTTAATGTAAGTGATACAAGAGTCTTTATAGTCAGTAGAAAGGTTCAGCCACATCTGGAAGATGGCTCATTCCACTTCCAGGAACATAGCTAAGATAAGTGCTACAAGAATTGTGTCCCTAAGAATTGTCAGGGTTTCTCCAGTGACTTGGAGATATCAGGTGAGAGGAATCTCTTGCCAAGAGATGTGATGACATGTCAGAGTGTCAGTAAGAGTCAGTAGAAGCAAAGAACCTTTAAGACTGCTGAAAAATCAGATTGCACCAACGACTTCAGAATAACAGAAAGTAAGTGGACACCACAATGTTGTAGCTATTGTTTGTCAATGCATAAATTACCAAAGGCTACAATTAGACTATTGATAATTCTCAGTATTGGGAGGAAGTTAGTAAGATAACTCTATTACTGCCTGGATCTCATTGTGGGTACAAAGCCATTTTAACTACTACACTTTATTCACTGGACATTGAGAAAGAAGACTTAGGATAGCCAACGGTTCTGCAAGAAAGTCTTTTGTATCTTATAATTTACTGCTCCTTAATTATCCATTACGATCAAGAAGAATCGGACATGTTGGAAAAAACAGCATGAAAGCAAGTTATACCTTTTCTAAACTTGTAGAATCCAAGGGGTGAATGTATTACATACACATTACATATATGTATTACATATATGTGTCTAGACTTTCTTCAGGTAACAGATACATAACACTATGTTAAAACAATCAGAAATTATGATTATCTGATTTATATTAAGGATGGAAAGGGTATGACATAAATCATTTTACGGGTTTATGTGCATTAATCACAAAATCTGAACATCTGTATTGTATTCAGATTTGATCTTTCCATTTCCAGAAGAAACATCTAACATAGAATGGTTCTTTATGTCAGAACATGACAGGATTTCAAGTAACAAGACCTCTAAATTAGAGATCTCTCTAGCTCTGCAGTTCTCAGTTTTTCTAGAGAATACCTTTGGGTCTACTGTTAAAAACAACTAAGTACAGACACCAGTCTTATTGCAATACTTAAGATGACACCTTTTTTCTTTCTGGTTTCAAACGTACTTATTAATTTTATTTTTGCAGGACTATTATTATCCCCTTAATTTCATTGCCATTAATTTCATTAATTTCATGAGCATTTCATTTTGCACCTGCTTTTTATGATGTCTTAAGTCCTCCTTCCCTTGCTTTTCCCTTTCTCTACTATCCCCACTCCCCTCTGGAAAATGCTGTTTGACTTGGAAGTTCTCCTAATGACTTTAGGGATTAGAAAAGTAAAAGGGAAAGTGAATGCTTTACAGAAGTGTAGGAATACAGCCTTTCAGAGCCAATAGCAGCTCATGGGCAAGGACAGAAAAAAAAACAGTGTCTGTGCAAAGGTACCTCAAGCACTAGTCCACTTAGTAGAACAGATGTGGAGATTTGTCACTGATCTTTGCAGATGTCCTGCAGTTTTTTGAAAAAAAATTCCGTACCAAAACAGGTGTACATCAGTCTCAGTCCCTGAACACGTGGTATTTCCAGGCTAAAAGGAATGATTTTTTTTGTTAATATTGTATGGCCTTTTGAAAATATCAGGTGCTATTGAAGTATTGTTATATTCAATAATAAAATTAATACTTGAAGCATCAAACATTTAACCCTCTCTTTTCCAGAGAAACACACAAATAGAGTACTGTTCTAATAAATGCTTAATTTTACAGATTTCCTGCTGAAGTTTCTGACTAATGGTAAGTTATTTGTTCAGAAAGATTTTATGATGCTCATAAAAATTCAATCACAGTTTTAAAATAACTTTTAGTTTTTCTGTAACATGATGCTGCCATCTCAGTTCCCAGAGGGTATATTAAATTCAAGTAGCAATAACAAATCATTTAAGCAATAAATAAATAACCTGAGACTGAGTTGTTAAGAGTTAATAGTCTCCCATACACTCAATAGAGACTGAGGCTCCACTCTATTAAAGTGACCCCCGGGGCCATGGGCCAAATTGCACCCAGTTGTTTTGTGGAAGGTATTCATCCCTCACACATTCATTTCCTTCTTTATGTTGTCTCCTTTCATCAGTGAAGGCACTCTGCAGTTCCTGAGTCCAGAGAACAATTACGGTACAGTCTCAGAGAAAAGAAAGAAAACTGGGGTCATAAATATGTTAAATGGGTACGTGGGTTTAAGTGGCTTTGTAAACTAAACACGAGGGAAACCTCAGACTAATTAATGAATATGAAGCGGCATGATAGGAATGTTTTAAGGGGAAATTCACATTACACACACACACACACACACACACACACTTAAAAATTTCTTCTTTTTATTCCAGTCTAAAAGTTTATTCCAGCAGGACATTCATGACATAACACGTGCTTATGTTTTAGTGAAATGGTATCCAGGTAGGAGCTGACTGCAGAGAGAGCTGAGCTGATAATTCATTCTCATCATCTTATTGAGAACTAAATTCTTTCCTCCACAGGCATTTATCATGATAGTGTAGCTATGAAAAAAAAAAGCAGGAAGATTTATGACTCAAGACCAAATCACCATTTAACTTCACCTTGTATGTCAATTCGTGACCTGACTTATACACTCACCTCTAAAATAAGCATGGATTAATTGAATGCCAGTGGTATCAGAATTATAGCAATAATATTATGGGCCCTGAACAGCAGTATTCTTTCAGTTCTAGCAGTGGGACAGTTTTTGTTGTCAGGGTCTACTCATGTGCAAAAGCCAGCAGGAGGCAGAACAGAGGCAAGAGGCTCTATGGGCTTTCTCTTACTGAGAGTCTTTTTCTATATTTATATTGGTCCAAAATCTAGGTAACTTTGTTCCTGAGATCAGTTACAGCTTCTGTTTCCAGCCTCCAGTGCTGTCTCCAAGTCCACAGCTTGCTTCAAAATACTAGTTGATTTCTATGGGGAGTTTTCTGTGTCCCATTTTTGGAAGAATAAAAAAACCAAACCAAACATGTTAGAAAGCAAAACTATTTGTTTTATCTGAAATCAAATTCTATATAGGGAAAGAGCAAAATATAGACGGAGTATTTTTTTCACCAAAAACCCTGAAGAAAGTTGATACTTCTATGCAGATTTTTTTGGCATAGAGTGTAATGACCCCATAGTCAGTAGAACTCAGGGTGGTGTTACCAGTAGCACAGTAGAACTTTGCTCTGGAGGTCCATGCCACCTTTGCCTTTTCCAGACCCTCCTCAGGACACTGCTCACTTGCCGTGAGGTTGATGCTGTCTCTGTGTCTAGTGGCTGCGCCAAGTCCCTGTTACCTTAGTGAGGTC
The DNA here is from genome assembly GCF_035770615.1 of Melospiza melodia melodia. Classification (NCBI taxonomy): domain Eukaryota; kingdom Metazoa; phylum Chordata; class Aves; order Passeriformes; family Passerellidae; genus Melospiza; species Melospiza melodia. The sequence goes on along the minus strand of NC_086226.1, from coordinate 55,468,091 downwards.
TAAGGAGGAAACAAGATTCATGGGGTCCAGAGCTGCTTCTGCAGTGGTGCTCCAGGCCAGCTGCCTGCTCTCGTGGCACAACATGCGACGTGACTGGAACTGGGGAGAGATGAATTGCTATCCCTGATGCTAATTCTTTTGTGGTTTCCTACAAAGTTTCTGTAAAGCATGAGATCCTTCCACCTTCAGCAGTGCAGCCAGATGCTTTTTAGAGAACAGGGACCATCTCCTCCAAAGGGAGATGGAGGAGCAGAAACTGAGTAGTATCTCCATCCTTGGTGGAGTGGCTGTAGAAAAGTGCCTATTTTACTCAAAGCACAAACCTGTGACTTTGCAGCTTTTGGGTGCTCTTTGATATAAATAACATCTTGCCTGGCAGGCAATACAGGAGCTTTTCCGTCTGTGAAATGTAACTAGAGAGTAATCCATCCTCCCCTTCAGGAAAAATGGGATAGGCCACCATGAACTGGTGGTGGAAGTACTTTGAGGTGCTCTGACTGATTGCCCAGGGAGTTGAAGAGAGCAGGTGATCTCTGTACTGCAGAGCTGTAGACCTCTGGCTGACGGGTGGTGTGGAGTTGCTCATAATGCTCTACTCTGATGCTGATGGTCCCTAAAGACCAGATCTGCTTACATCCTAAGCCTTTGTTCTTCCCCAACCTCCATAGGGTCTGCAGGTTGCATAAACAGCTCCTTTGCATGGAAAGTTTCAAAATCCATTACGAGTATTTCAGAAGGCTGCAAATGAGCACAACAGAAGCTTACTGTATATGTCATCATTGCTGCAATTAATACACATATATTACAGCATCGATATCTGTGATTGCCACTTTGGTTTGGTTATAATCTTCTGCTTTCTTTTTGTTCCTTATTCTCCAGTTCAGGATACCTAACAGATTTGATCAAGTCAACTTTTAGACAATCACAAATTCATTGGACATAGAGACTAGGTGGCTGCTGGTGGTGTCCCTGGTATGTGCACACACTGCCTGGTTAGGCACCAGGTTCCGCACAATTAATGTCAAGGACATATTTTAGTTGAGTTCAAAAGAGAGAAATCCCAATTCAGAAGGATGACAAAACAGCCACTGCTCCTGCTAGGTGTGGAAGGGACACATCCTTTCAACAAGTCTTTATCCCAGGATTTCAGAGTATGGTGTTTGTAATGTACATAATATATATGTTACAACAATAAATATGTTTTTAATTTCTCTGTTTAAAAGCCCTGTTGAGAAACAGCCATAGAATAGAAAGAGGGGCTATGACAAAATTAAACCTGTGCAGTTAGCCTGCAATGCTGCCACTACATTATTGACATAGTTACGCAGAAAGGTATCTATAGTGTTTATTCACCAGCACTCAAAATATTCCCAAGTCAAAGCATCCCATGGAAGGCAATGGAAAGAGTTTTCAGAAGGGAGTAAGTGAGCTGGTTTAACTCTTTGCCAGGAAAAGACCATTTTCTTTCTGTCCGTTTGGCCAGCTTCTCAGCTGACAAACCACCATTGTCTTCAATGCAGTGACACTGATCTATACTAGCTTTTCAGCTAATGGATAGTTCACAGGCCACTTCTGGTTTTTGTCAAGTGTAGTCAAGATTTGTAAGTATTTTCAGCTCTCTCTCTCTTTTTTTTTTTTTTTTTTTACTTTTTTCCCCAATTCTTTTACTTGATGGCCTATCAGTTCACTGATCTGCTAGTTTAAACGGTCTGAGCTAGAGGAGTAAGAGTAATTTGCATCCTATAAATGAAATTAAGGGGCGATTAATGTAAAAGGACTAAAACAAGCAGAAAGCTTTCAAGATCAAAAGCCGTTTTCTGAACACCAGCATGTAACAAGTGGCACTGCTCCACGTTCAGGACAGAAACAAAGGCAGTGCTTTCATTGGGTCATTTTTTCATGGTTATTATTTATTTATTTTTGCTATTCATTCAGCTCAAGGCTGAGAAAGGAATTTAGGATTACAGCCACCCTCCCAGCATCAGCAAAACTATAAATAGTGTCCAGTCTTTTATTCTTTGAACACTCCGAGGATCCTTGTAAGTCTGCGGAAGTGTTAAGCATGCCAAAGGAGCCCTGAGTGAGCCTTCAATGAATAGACTTCCTTGTGCCTCGTGATTACACAGGTAGATGGTGACAAGGCAGACAGTGTCCAGTCCTAACAGCAGTCTTTGTGTTTGGGAGATGATTCTTTCAAACCCTCTGTTCTGCTCTGTCTGATCCCTCTGTTCTCTTCCTAGATAGGCTGGACAGGAATAAAGCTACATCCCGTTCTTTTCTGGCTTCAGCAAGGGGGCAAGCACAAAACTGACTGAAATGGGCATTTTCTTTCTGGACCAGTGGTTAGCAGTGAGCACTCTGCCAAAAAGACTGAGTGAGGCCTGGAGGCTCTTCACCTGTTTTCTCCCCTTTCCAGCTCCCGGCACATGGCTATGCTTTGGAACCACTGAAGCAATACAACAATTTAGTATTTTTTCTATTTACACAGAGGATATATCATCTACATTTGGCCTGTCTGAGCTTTCCTATTCAAACCAAATGGAATGCTAGGTGTTCTCACTTGATAGTTTTTCACTTTGGTAGCATTTCATGGAAATAAGAAAATGAAAGCATTTCATGGAAATAAGAAAATGAAAGACATTCAGCAGTAAAGCACTATCTCTTTCCCTATTAAAGCTGTCGGCAGAGTAAATTGAGTTTTTATTGTCTAGGAAAAAAACCCCAGTACATTTAGGAAACCAAGAGAATGTCTTTTGTGGCATCGCTGATATATATATATATATACCAGGTACCAATTAGCTTGCAAAGACACATTTATAGAGAAAGTTTATAGAGAAAATGTTGATGCACATTTCAACTTGACACAGAGAGCCTCAAAACACACTCTTCATATTTTCAAATGGCCTCATGTGTGATGTGGTCTCTGGCAAGAAGGATAGTCATCTAGTCAGCACTTAGAGTTTCATAAATGCCATCACAAGTATCTGATTTATTTTAAAATATCTAAATATATGCAGTTTTGGTTTTTAGATACATTGAATGATGAGGACCACATAGAAAACCACAACTTAATTTGCAGAATAAATTACGGCGTATTATTACATAAAGAATAATGGATAAGTGAAACAGAAGAATAAAATCTGCCTTTGAGGTGATTGATTGGTCCTGCAGTTCTGACGCCACCTGAAGTGAGGTTAAAGGGAGTTTTAGCACAGGGAGGCTGGAGGCAATGAAAGTTTGTGCCTAGTAGCCTTTTTGCTTTTTTTTTTCTTTTTTTTTTCTGTGGAAGATCAATCTGTCAAAGGGAAAGAAAAATAGACTTCCTGTCCATTACATATACAAGTCCTTGAATTATCTTTAGCATTGCCTTTTCACTGAACTGTGAGACAACTTAATTTGAAATTACTCTTTTTGGAAATCCTAAACCCTTGACACATTTCATTAGGCACAAAATTATTACAGTTATCAGTTAATTTGTTTGAAGACTTGGTAAACACTTGTTACAAAGAGTTTTAGAGACATCTAGTAGTTAGCAGAAAAGGGAAGCTGTCTCCAATCTTTAGTTTATTTACTTAGCACTTATTAAGCACCACTTCTGTATCTACCCAAAAAAGAAATATTTTAAGCAAACCGTAAAAGTAGGCTTGACCCTTTCACAGGCACATCATAAATCAATTGTTAAAGCAAGGGTGAAAACTCTGAAAGAGGTCAGAGGTGGAAGAGAGGTCATCTCTGAGAAGGGACAGTGTGAAAATCCATGAGGGGTGGAGCTTAGCCAGAGATAAAGGCTGGGAAAAGCAAATTCTAGCAGTGGCAAGGTTCTTACACCATGAAAACACCAATAAAATCATAGCTATCAGAATGCTGAGGTTATGAACATCTTTTCTGAGCCTGCAGCTGTAATTGCCAGATAAACAATGCCAGCTCCTCTGCCTAGTGACAGGGCATTTTTGTAAGTGAAGCATTTGCTTTTAGTCATACACAAGATCAGTGCAACACTTCTAAGTGTTTCTCCAAAATTTTACCACTTCTTCAGCTAGACTTTGCTTCACCTAGCTGACATCAGGTTGGAGAGGTTTATCTCAATGACTTAACAAATTCTGTGGGCAAACTTTGATAACTTGGGAGCAGGCACTGTATGTTTGCTGCTGTTCCCTGGGAAAGCAAGAAAGTCTGCATATGTTTGACTTCAGTGTTTTTGTCTTCCTGTGCTAACTACCAGCGCTATGTTCAGGACTGACACTCCAGACAGACTTAGAGAAACTGTATAGTGGCATGAGATGGAAATAACTCTCTGAATACATTTGGAATAGCATAAATAAAGCACTACCAACCACACTAATTTGCCACTTTGTCATCTCATCTTCAGTCAAAAGGCATTAAATGGTGCAACTGTAAGATTTGTTCAGTCTTTTACCAGCCTCACAGTTGTTGGTTTGTTGGGTTTTTTTGGTGTTTTTTCTATGCAGGTTTTAGCTCAAACACGGAATTTCAATGAAGAGCTCTATTTAAGCATTTGTTTCACTCAAAGACTAAAGTTTAAATTCCCAACAATTAAAGTTATTCAGATTTAAATGGGAAGATTTCCTGATTGTTTTGTAACTGCACAATTTATAAGTCATAATGACATTCCTTCACTTTGTCCAGAAAAAACAAAGGCTGATTTATTTCCTAATAACAAAAGCAAATGGTGAGGCTGTATGAAACTGCTTCCTTATTTTCAATGGGTCAGTGCCAGGCTGTTAGGTATCTTTGAACCCCTCCTCCCATCTACAGCTTTCCCCTGAAGCAAAGTCCTCCAAAACATTAACAATCCGTGGAGCACACCACTTACTGAGTTATGCTGGGCACCCAGATACAGTGCAGATACAGCCTGATACCTGCACAGCCTGTTGCAAGAGACCTGCTTGATATTCATTGTCAGCACTGATTGCACTGGGCTTACTGAGACACGGCAGAATGCATTCATCTGGCTAATGTATATACCTTCATTGATGCTGCATTGTGATGTAAACAATGTCCTGTTCCTTCCTTATAGTAACCTAATTGACAGCCAGGCATTTGGAGTGCCCCAAAGGGCTATTGTCGTGGTGAATGCCGTAACAATAGGATTTCATATAGGTTGGGGCTTAAGAAAAGTACAATGTCCTTTTTCTGATATAGAACCAAGAATTGTGTACTGGTCAAGAGTGGGATAATGGGTTCATCACGGAATTAAGGCTTTAGCTTTGTTGGGAATCAGCCACTTATTTTTATAGATACGCTTGTTTAAAATCTTCCCTTTGAATGAAATGCATATATTGTCTCTGTAGCTGTATTTTTCAAACCCCACATCTCTTACTCTCCTGACTGAAAGACTCACATGATGCGAAGCTTTAAACTACACTTAGTGCTGTGTTTTGTCAGCCAGTGGTGAATCCCCTGGTGACTTCTGCAGGGACCAGAAGCAAAGCCAACGAAAATCACACCCTTTATCTGAAGAACAATTTTGTAATGCTATTGCTAACAGCTCTGCCCAGAAGTGAGAGTTTTAGGCACAGGGGTCATTTCAGCCCCTTAATTACAACTGTTTTCTATTCTTTGCCTCCCCCTGGAGACAGAAGCTCTTCCTCTTCCATCTTGCATATTGAGATACTGCCAGTCACAGGCTCTGTTTGAAGATCTGGCCCTCAGCCTCTGGAGTCACGAGAAAATATTGAAAAAGGAATTTGGAGAAAACCTGATGTTTGGCAGGTTCTCAACTAAATAAAATTATCTTTGCTCATTACAGCCTTCTGGTAATGAGGGCATTGCAGTGTCTTCTGGTTATTAAACTTGAAGATGTTTCCCTGGTGGCCACATATTTCATGGGGACAGAGGAATCAAGAAGAGGTGGTTGGGAAAATGTTTTCAAAATCTGGAATGAGCACAAATCAAAGCGGACAAGGGGCTCTCATTTGTACCACTTCAAAGGGGTTGTTCCCACACACCAGCTGGTACTGAACAGATATTCAACCCACCCAATTCCTCTAGCTGAATTCTTGAAAGAGCATTTTGAAAGCCTCTATCCTCATGAGGATGTTTAGTTTCCATAATTGAGAGGATTTTCTTGAATACCCCAGGGGTTTTGCCCCCATAGAAGTCACATGTAAAGGGTGCTGAACATTCAAAGCTTCATCTGAAATCAGTCATTTTGACTCTGTCTCAAGTTAGATAACTTTTTCTCTGCTGATCAGTTAAAATTATTTAGGCTGAGATTCTCAAAATCTGCTGAAGCAGCTTAGGCATGATCTTCCTGCTGAAGATGAATGGGTCCTGTATTTTCAGACAGAAATTCAACAACGTGTGAAGATCCAGTCTCTAGCATGAAGTGGGACGACAGTATAATCCTATACACATGGACTCTGACCGTAGTAAAAGCCCACAGCTCCTGTTTTCCTGGGTTCCAACAGATGTAGAATTTATGTGACATTTGTACCTTCAAGCACATGGAAGTAAATCAAGCTCAGATATTGAGATCCCTCTCTGTCTCCTATGTATGTGTTCAGGAATATGTTTGAATGTTCTTTTCCAAAACACAACATATTTAAAAGCAAGTTTTTCCCACACATACATTCATATGGTCAAAATTAATCTTCACATTGATTATTTTAATTGGTTGAATATATTTTAAGAGGTGGGGAAGAGTGGGATTTGCAATATTTTCCTGCTCCCCTGTTGGGCATACTTGTGAGTCCACATATGCAAACACCTTCCTCTCGTGCTCTCTCTCCTGGGATTCCTGAAACAGACTCAAACAGCTTTGCAGAAATGTTTAGCCATCTCAGTTGCAGCTGCACCGTTGTGATGATGGCAGCTGCTAGGTGAAGGATGGAGAAGCTTTTCTTGCCAAGTGTATTAGGACAAGCTATCTGCAGATGTTGAAACTTGATTTGGGTGGAAGAGTAATTTCCTATTAGTATTATTACTAGGGATGGGCAGATTCACATTGCCTGAATGGGCTCAGACCCAGTAGGCTTGAAAATTCACTAAATATTCACATTATTTATTTTGAGTACTTCTGGAAAAGAAGCAAAACCAGCCTATTTTTTGGTCAGGAAAAAAAGAAACAAAATCTCTAGTGAAAAGACATAATCCAGGGTGGAGGACCCAATGCAGTGAAACAGAAAACCACAAATAAACCCAGGCCATAGTATATCAGTTTCATAAATCTAACTTTCTACAGTACAGCAGGGATTTAAAGACAGGAACTGATGTCCTACAGCCCTGCTATGTAACTGTTTAAAGACCCTCTAAGAATTTCAAATTAGAGGAGAGAACACTCTGAAGCAGTCGGTTGTTTTGCCAGCCTCTGTTTTTTGAAGCTGGTAGTATTTTATCTGTTTTACACGCGGAAAGTTTCTCCCCAGAGTTTAGCAAAGTCAGTAACAGGAGAGCATTGCAGGATATTGGTCTCTCGTGATGGAAAAATATTAATGTTGATGAGTCTGAACTGCAAATGATAGCTGTGCCACATGTACGGGTGGCACCAGGATAAGCAAGCTTCATTTGCATCAAATCTTAGGTCCAAACACAAGAGCACACACATATAGTGGAAGCTAAGTTTCCAAGCAAAAGGCAGAGTTTGAAGGGGTAAAAAAAGGAGTAGATCCAGTCATGCTTTAGTCATTAGCTTTTAACTTGAAAGTCAACTTTAGAGAAAAATGGTCTGAAGAAGAAGCTATCTCAGCAGGAAAAGGTTGAAAATGGAGCATGACATTTATAAAACAGCCTCTGAGAGAGCAGAAACTCTCCCTCAGACATACCACAGGTTTCCACATTTGTCTCGAGCAAAGTGCAACATGAGGAGCACGCGTTTTACAGTTCTAAGCATATTTAATACAATGTTTTTACAACAGCTGTTGCTTTCATAGAACTTTAACCCCACTGTGTAAATGCATCACAGGGAAAATGCTCTGTTGTCTTGGAGACAGCCTTTGCTCGCAAGTCCTTTTCCAGCGAGCTGGTGTCAGCTTTCAGCTCCGGCCGCATTCCAGGCGGGCAGGCACATCCCGGCCCCTCTCTCCGCTCCTCATTATCGGCCCCGCTGAAGGACGGAGGGCTCAGGAATCCGGGACAATTACCGGCGCTTCGGACCCGCGATTGCCATCAGCACACCTGATGAGGAAACGGGGGAAAAACAATAAATCCCTAAATAGAGAAGGGGGGGCAGGGGCAGGGGCATGGAATTTGTAAACGATTTTATGACTTTATTTTTTTAATTCCCCGCCCCCCCCCCCCCCCCCCCCTTTTGGTAATGTTTTGTTTATTGCTTATCAGACCTGGTACAGAGCCAGGTGTCTTTTTCCTGCTAAATTTAAGCCAATTTATTGTCTTAGTTGAAAAGTGTTGTGTTACAGCTGACATTTGGAAGACCATTGCAGATATCATGTGACAAATTCCTCCAGTTAAAGGACTCGGGAAACCTCTCCTGTCTTTGAGAAAGGTGATACCAGCTGGTGACTTGACCCCTCCAACTCTCTAACATATGTGCCCGCTGCTACAGGTAGTACACAGCAAACACTGCCCTCATTACTTGTTTGCAGGCACAGCCCAAAAATGTGTTCTAAAGCTATCTTCAAAGCTGGATAAATGAAAAAGAAATAATTGGAAAGTTTTCTTAACCCCAGAATATATGTTTTCACCTCCATTTTAGACATATGAATGTGCTTGAGGTGGTTATGCTCTATGCATGAATAAAAATAGCAAAAAATGATGCTGCAAACTTCACATATCACCACCAAGTATCAAAGGGATTTTTCAAATTGAGTAGCTGGAACTTATCCTGCAAAGCACTGAATGCCCTTAAATGCAGTGAATGTTGAAAGGACTTAGGTCTCAAAAGAACACTAAAGATCTTAAAGAACTAAGGCGCAAAATCTATTAATCTCTCTGCAAACAGCAAGGTGCAGCCATACCTTTGGCTACTTTTCAGTCAACACTGCTTTCCTGCATGTATAAGCACAGCTTAACTTATATGTGTGCTCTTGTGTTTGGACATAAGATGCTGCAAATGGTAGGGGGTGTAAAGATAATGCATATCTAAAAAGTACCCGTTTTTTGTTCCTGGACATCCTCATTAATGCCCAAATCCAGAATGCAGCCCTATCTAGGGCAACATTTAGTTGCAGTCTTTAGTAGAAACATGCATTTCAGATCCCTTGCTTTAAATTACAATTCCAAGGCATATGTTTAACATTAGGAGGTTTCTTTCCTGAACCAGAGCCCAGAAGATTAGCTGAATGTTTTTTCTAAAGGTTTAAAAGTAAAAATTCCCTGTGTCAGACCAGTTGCGTGAGCAAAGATCTGAGGGAGCCTTTTGTAACATCAACAATGCTTGACTGGAGTAAAAGCAGTAAGGTTCAACATATTGTCCTCTCTGAAACAGAACAGCCCTCCACAGAAGTAAGAGTTTTGGCTGCTAAACAAAATGGGGATGGAATCCAGGACTGGACCTGTAAATAAGCTCAAATCAGACAAAGGAAAATTAGAGCTATGTAGCATTAAAACAAGGAAGACATCATAGAAGAGCTGCGGATCCTACAGCATTGCAGGAAGCCCTTTCCTGAGTTAGGCTGGTTTTAAGTTCGTATTTTGTCCTGAGCGTGGCACATCGCATTGATTCATACCTGCTGATGCTCACAAAATGTTGGTTGTGAAATGGGGGGAGAGGGAAGGTGCCTTCAGCACAGGTCTAGCTTAACTGGCACAGACCAAAGCAATGTCCTCCACTCATGGACAAAGGGCCCAAGAGGCAGTTCAGCCAGCTCTGCCCAAGACATGTGGGCTCTAGAAATGTCTTGGCTGCACCAAGAAAAGTGCTGCTCTTACACTGCTCCTGTTCTGCTGGTAAGGCATTTGCCTGGTGGGCTGGGCAGCCAGAGCAGCAGGTACAGCTGCAAGTCCTGCAGAGCATGGCTGCAGCATCCCCAGAGGCCAGGGAACCAGGCTTTCTACTCATCTCTTTGCTCCTCCCCAAGAAAGGGATTGAGAACACTTGGTGTGGTACCTTATTCCTGTCCATCTCTGATGTTTTTGTCCCAGAGGCACACCAGCAAATAAAAGAAAATAAGATCCTAGATTTGCATCTTCCTTAATTTTCTCTTTCTTCTGCTTATTCTGTTGACACCAACAAGGAACAGTGAAGAGTCATGATTGATTTTCCTGAAAATCAATGAACAGTGATCATAATGATTTTCCTGATGCATCCAGAGCTGAAGTGAGGGGGATAAAGCCTCCTGGAAGGTCTGTGCACATCTGTCCACAATCTAAAATAACGTGCCACATTCTGCAAGTGTCACATGCCCACCCTGAATAGAGGGGTTCATTAGGAAACTGAACAGGTACGTGCTGTCAGGCTAAAGCACACTGAGGAGAGCCACTCTGATCTGAGTCACAGCAGAATTAGCACACACTTGACATTTGTGTGTATGGCTTTCTGTAAGGGGGAAGATTTTCTGACTTCCGTGTCACATGCGTGTTTGAACTGTGCCACGTCTGACTTGGAAAGTACAAAACCATTCTGAGTTTGTGCTGCCAGCTGCAATTTTTAAAATTTTTTTTGTTTGTTTGCTTTTGGGTACTTTTTATTTTTGTTTCTGGACAGTCAAAAGTGCACCAAAGAGTTATACACTGAACAGGTAGAAGGTTGCAAAGGCAGCTGCCAAAATTAATGTGACACTTCTGTTGCTTCCAGTGAAAACTAAGCCAAGGTGAGCAATTAGAAATATATAGTACCTAATCACATCCATTTTGTTTCTGTAAAAGGGTGATCCTTATCTGGGTTCAAATGAAAACATGCATGTGAAAGGTTTGTATCCAATCACAGACTATACAATCTGACATATTTCTAGTCCACGTGAAGCAACCCAGCTGGAACACTGAGGCTCTGAATGTTCCCGAATACGCAGGGAGACAGGATTATTAATAAATGCATTAGCAATAAGCTTGGCTCAGTTCAAGGTATTACATTTCAAAATAGACTTAGGGGTTTTTTTTTGTGGTTTAAAACTGACTGAAGTGAGATGGCTGTGATTTATGTAATGCTAACTCTGACATATAATATTTTTTATAGATTGCACTCCTGCATTTGTATGTAGTTAGAAGCAAAGATGTCCCATTATTTTCAAGATGGAAATACTTCAATGTCAGAGTTATATTCTTGGAATTTCATCTTGGCCTTTCACAATGTTTAACTGGTATTTTATTTATCTGTGTTTGTGACCTCAGATATCTACAGTTTCTTACCCTCCATGTCTGCTGTCTTTGTCATTTTTTGGTGCAGTTGCAGACTCCTAAAAATCTATGATAAAATGTTCAAGACTGTTTAATTCTCTCGGACATGGAACATCTAACCCCATATTATCAGTCAACATTTTTTCTTTGGTTCTTTCTTTCTGGACTCCAGAAAGAAAAATGGGTGTGGATAGTTCATTATATGAAACCACTGGTAAACAATATTGAGTTTTTTGCGTCCCTTAGCAAAATACCAAACTAATAAGAAAAAAAATTTTGAACCCTAGTGTATGCTGAAGCAATGCTATGCAATTTTTGTGGTCGTATTTTTCAATGAGATTGAACAAAAATCCTGATCTTTGAAAGGAGAGGTTGCATCAAAACTTTTCCAGCCAAGTGGCGAGGTTTGCGCAACAAAAGGAAAACTGCAGCAGGCTGTACGTGCCATTGCAAGGTCTCAAAGTGCCTCGCTGCCTCTCACACCCTTGTCCAGGCTCCAGCCAGGAGTGAGTCTCCAGGTGCCTTCACCCTTGCTGGCTCTGCACCACTTCTTTGTTTTTTGGACTCAGTGATCTCAGGGGTCTTTTCTAACTTAAATGAGTCTGTAATCCCGTGATTGGTTGGACCAGTTGCTGAAACTCCTGTGTCCTGTCATTTGCTACTGGTGACAAATCCATCATCAGCTATCAGATATTTGGGAAATAGGGGGAACTCAGAATGAAATCATTCACACTTGCAGGTTTTTAAAGACAATCTTACTGATCTTGGTCAGTCTAGGGGGTACAAATGTAAAGGGAAGGAGGGGATTCCTTGTTATGTGGCTGTTTAAAAAAGATTTTTGCTTGACTTAAGCAAAATGAAAACTTAGATCAGTAGAACCAGAAACAAAATTCTTTTCATGAAATGAAGCATTTTCTTATGAGTTTTTCTTCTTTTTAGTAGCATAAAATACCAAAATACCATGTATTACCATTTGTAATCATTTAAAGAACATCAGGTGAAATGTTTGACACACGAACAGTCTCTCGGGTGAATTTAATGCAGATGGAACAGCTTCAAGAAACAGGAGTATTTTTTTTCAGCAAAAATACCATTAGATACAATACATTCCCCTTTTCCAAATTAATTATCCATCAAGGGCCCAATCAGTAACACAGACTCAAGTTGAGCACTTGTTAGAGCCTGTGGGACCCTTGCCAGAGCTGAGATTCCAAAGCTGATCCCTCGGGGAAGTATTGTAACAATGGTGCTGTGCCGAAAGACTTTTGAAGAACAAAAAAACCCCAAAAAACAACCATGGGAAACCCTCCAGGTACTTCTTGTAATTAGATACAAATTCAGGATCATTTTAAAAAGCAAAGAAATAATTACCTTCATTGTTTCATTTGGAATGCTGAAAAAAGCCCAAAACATCCTGGTTTTCAGCAAGCTCCCCGAGTGTGCTGAGGAATGTGCAATACCTGCTTGGCTAGTCTGGCTGGAGCTGCAGCTGAACGATGGCTGCGTCTGCTGCTGGTCACAGCGGTGGGAAGAGCATGTCCATGGACAGTTCAGTCTCATGGAGACTAGCCATAGGTCCCAGCCATGCTGATTTTTCTGCCCATTGCTCCACACCTCACCCTTTCCTGCATTTCTTACAGGCCAAATTGTTTTCCAGTGTTTGGAAGAGTTTGAGGTCTAGCACAGGTAAGGGTAACTGTGGTGAAAGCACTGTCCTCAACACCTGTTCCACAAGTGTGGAATAACAAGTGTGTCTGATTTCCCTTCTTCAATCACCTCTCTGACCTGGACTTCCATACAAGTACAAAGCTGTTTTGGGAAACAGTTTGCATCAGAGTTCATGGAATTCACATTAAATAGCATTTATTTTTATTTAACATATGCACTACATACTAAACATAAGCTGATGAATGATTTCTGGGTTTGTCAGTATCTGTCACTAGAATTACACTATTGTGGAACCAAAGCAGTGATGAGATCATCAGTCTCCTGAAATGATGTGCAGCTCATCAGCTCTCATTATTCTCATTAGTTCTCATTTGCAGCAGCATGAACTTCTGGCCCACAGAAGGAGCTGCTCTCTACTTCCAGTAGGTAATATTAGTTGTTTGGTCTAGTTAAGAGAGTGCCTTTAAGGAAGTTTCCCAATCCCTCCAACACGTGGAGTTTCAGAATCACAGACTGGTCTCAGGGCACAAAAAATACATTCCCTTATGGTTAAACTAAAGAAGAGAACATCACTTACCAGCCTGCTGACTGTATTCCCATTGCTAATGGACATGTAGCACAAACCAGATCAGAGCCACTCTGAAACAAAACTCCTGAAACACACCTGTGGTGAATGTCCTCTCTACAGTATTGCTCATGTTGTGCTCTAGAAGTTGCTCGCTTGCTGGGTACACAGCTGTCAGCTTCACTGATGTACATTAGGTTGTTACCTGTCATTGTGTGATTTTCTGCACTTGTGTCCATCAAAGTGCCAAGAGTTCACATTGTATCCACACAGGATGATTGTAGATCATTCTTGATATGACTATATTTAAAGATGCTATATTTTTTTTCCCTAGGAAGATTCTTTATTTGTTCCCTTTGTCTCAATGACCTTGCAACATGACAGGTGTGCTCAGCTCCTACCACCTCAGACTTTTGCTTGCCTACTCTTTTGGCTCTGAATTCACTTACAGACTGCATTAAAAAACAGTTTAAAGATAACAATTGGACAAAAAAAGCAAGTGAACCTATCAATGGATTAATAAAAAATACAAAAACTCTATAGAAAATTCCACCATGTCTTCACTTTAGGTGGTCACTTCACAACTATCCTCAAACTGTTGACAGACTTTTCTGCTGTATTTGTTTATACAAAATGTGTGCAGCAGCCAGTTATCTCCTTCTACCTCCTGGGAACCAAAACATTTTTTCTTTTAGTAAAGGTTTTGTTAGGATACAGCCCAATCTTCCCTAGAAGCTGAAGAGCTTTATACATCTCTTTCCCAAAAGCACAGCAAAGAGAGCACCCTTGTCTGTCATCAATGACTTGAAAGTGCCAAATATTCTCCTAAGCTAGCACTTGCTTTTTGCTAAGCCATGCAGTTGTGTTAGAGAGAGTTCTGTGTAATCCATGACTTAACGACATGGAGCCCTGACTTTTAAATCAGGACCTTGTTATTACAGTCCTATTGTTAGCCACACGTGGCAGCATTAGAGAGATACTATTGTGTATTCTGACTTTGTTAGGAGATCTAAACCCTGTCTTTGATGTTGTGTGGTGATAAAAAGTGTACAAAAGCTTGAATGCAAATACATTAATCTATATATTGCTCAGAGGATTTAACAGCTTTTGTAGATCCCAAAGAATAAGACAGGTTGCCTTACGTGCTGCAGTCATTATTGCCTCAGTTTATGATGCTTCAGAGGAAGATACACTGAGGTAAAAAAAAGGTGCTGTTTTTACTCAGTAGTTTACGTTAAAGATTAAATTTCAACAGCCTAGTCTTGTGGAGATTGATCGTTTCATCAGATTGTTACAAATATTTTAGTACAAAACTACCCTTTCACTACAAACAAAATAAGCAGCTACTGAATCTTCTTTTCATCACCAAAACAAACAAGCAAGCTAAACTTTACAAAAAGCAAAATTTTACATCTGAGAAGTGATCTGGAATGAAATTGTAAACACAGAGTGGTTAAGCCTGTAATTTCATATATTTTCTTACTTTATCCTAAATGTTGTTTGAAATATAGTACTGTGTAGGCTTGATTTACACCTAGAGTTAGGAATGTGCTTACATGCTACTGTTCTTTATGTACAGCTTTTGGCCCTGGCTAAAAGCATCTGTTTCACATGGCAGAAAATTGGAATCAAATTGACTTGGTTTAAATTAGTTCATTATGTGCTAAGTAGCGGTTTGGAGCTGTGGGTGTCATTGAAATGTTTTTCTTGTCTATAGAAGACTAGGAAATCATCTAAAGTAAAGGTGGAAAATATTAACTAGTGCCAACAGCACTTGAAAAGAATGGCTGGAGGTGTCAGGTCTTCAGTACATGAATCATGTCAGATTAGTAGCTGCCTTTCCTGAAGTCCACCTGTAATAGAGGGGTTTTGATGAGAAATAGATTTAAAAAATATGTGAAAGATAAATGAGAATATGAGTTGCACTTCATGTAACCACAAGATTTAACAAACACTGTTAGGTCCACAGCAAATTGTAACTGAATCCCACTGATTTCTTGGGACTTATGAAGCAATTCAATTAAAAGTGACACTCCTGGAGGAAATACTATTGTAATCAGCATTTCAGTAGTTCTGCTAAAAGTGTTTTGCTGTTATATGAGATATATGGTTTTAATGAAAATCTGCTTTTGCAAAAAGTGCACTTCAGTGGTTCAGGGGTTTTCTGCTTTCATGCCATACACTCTAGGAGGCATGGAGAAGTGGTGGCTGTGGCTCTTCCAAGGAGCCAGGAAATCTGATTGTGAGTGATCTCACAGCATGAACACCGTCTCTGATCTCTGACCACTAGCAAGTCATGCATCAGGACATTTCCAGACACTGAAAACTCACCCTAAGCAAGTGAGCCAGCTGCCCAGCCATCTGAGTGATGTGCTGAAAAACATGTGTTGTCTCACTGATGAAGGAAAATAAAACCAAATACAAGTTTAAAGATCGAGGCATCTACTTTTCTTTTCTAATTTTTGCCTTAAAACATTTCAGGCTAAGCCAATAAATGTTATTCACAGAAAAACACGGCTATTGAGCAGCAGCCCTTTGTCCAGGCCACTGTTCCTCTTCAGAAGAGACTGCAAAGCAATTACTTACCAGCTTTTGGGCTACCAGGATGCAGAACAAAACCTGGTACTGACTTCTCTCTCTCAAAGGTGTTACTTCATCGTACACAAGCGCCACTATTTATTTATGTCCTCAGACACACCAACCATGACTCTCATCAGCTCTCTGCTCCCTCTCTCTGCTCATTCTCTGCAGCCAAAGCCCTCAAGTCTCTGGATACAACTTTGGTCCCTCCTCTACTTTAGTTCAGTAAAACTTCCCACCTAACCCAAAAAATCCAAAAATATATTTGGCATCAACAGAGGACATTGTTTTGCCACCTAAAAAAACCTTGTAGTGCTGCATGCAGAGCCTGTCTCTGAAGCGTGAGAGGGGTGTGATGTATTTGGAAAGCACACACAAGGGAAAGCAAAATGGTTAGATTGGCAGAGCAGTAGTCTTAGCAGAAGGGTTAGGAGGGCTGTGACTCTGGCATAGAAAGAGGGCTGTGTTATGATATGACACATCTACAAAATCATAAAAGTAATGAATAACTTGGATGTGAGGGCCCTGTCCAGGATCCTCAGCACGTTGCTAGAACTAGAGGACACTCCATGGCATTCATGGATCACCTTGTGTCAGATGAAAAGGTATTCATTTACAGAGCACACAGTGAACATCTGGAAGGTGCTGCCAGAGAGGGTGAGAAGGCAGGTAGGACCAGCAAGGCTTCAAACAAGAATAGGAGAAATCTGTGTGCAGAATCTGTAATCTATATGTGAACACTAAGAAGACAAGGCAGGGATATAGCCCCTCTCGCCCCTTGGTGATGTTGGGAAAGAAGATGAGGAATGGCTCCAAAGTGTCCAGGCTCACAGATTCTCCTCCAAAATAAGACCTTCCCTTGGGAATAAACATCTTGAAAATTGTCCTGAGGCTGTACACGGGTTACCAGCATTTAGGAGAATCCTTGAAATATTTAAACTGTAACACAACACAGAAATCAATAGCAGAGGCTAGAGCTTTCTAAGGCATAGGTGGAAATTATTCATTTTTCCTGGAATTATTTCCCTTTTCAAAATTGTGACAAGTATTCTTGTTATGCAGTGTCTCTGAAGGAGAAGTGTTGTTCTGCTCCCATGGAGATATAGCTTTGGTCATACCCCCCAGATACCATTTGTGCTAATACAGTGTCATCATTGCATTGTACTTCTACATATCTCCTGATAGTAAAACACATTGAATTCAGCTAATTTATTTTTTAATCTTTGATATTAAACATTTAACTTTTTTTTGCCGTGGTTTTGAAAGACCTATTGCAATCCTCCAGCCTCTCACTGCAATAAAAAATAAAAATAATAAAGCTTGCTAACGTTTCCCATCCCCAGATGCCTGACAACCTTCAATCCTGGATACAGGATTCAGAAAAGAATATATAAATAAGATATGAATCCTGTTTTTTCTAAGATGTGTACATTTTTTGACATACATGGATTTGGACTTTGAGTAGAATCATCAGTGGAACTGCGATACAGAAAGAAAAAAGATTTGATGGCATTCAAAATTTGCTGTTCACACAGCTTTGACTATGCCCAGTTGTGACTGACATCCTTATGTTGGTGTTTATAATTGGAAAACAGTCTTTGACTGTCGAGAACTGATTAGTAATTTCCCTCTTACACTGGATCCCTGACTGTTGAACTGACTGACATACATGTAAGACCAGATCTCAGATCACTTAGCTCCATATGCATTTTAGAGGTCCTATTTTCCAGTTCTGGAATGTAAACATTTGTCAGACCCATTTATCCCACTGCCCTTGCTTTTCTCTTTTCCTAACAGATTGGATTACTGCAGCATAGTCTGCAGCAATGGTTTATGTTTAGCATTATGCCTTCTTCCCTTCCTCATGTTTGTGGCACTGCTTCTGCTCTTACACAGCAAACCACACTACCCTTAGACCAGGCCTGTGTTCTAATGTCAAAGTGGAATTTCTAGAGACAGTACTGTCTGGAGCAACAGGCCTTCTCATGTGCATTAGGATACCTCTGATGGTCCCACAAGGAGAGCTATGGGCTTACTGAGGGCATGCATATGTCAGTGTGATCACAATGGGCTTGTTCATTAATGCAAGCAGCAAGCCTCTCAGTAATAATTGGAAGTGTTCAAGCAAGGACACTGAATTAGGAAAACTCTTATTACCTACCCACACATTTTCATCCAGTGCTGGAGGAGACTCTGAGGTTCACAGATCTGCTGTGGGTGCACACGTGAGGTCATGTCTGTATCTCATCCCTAGCCCTGCATCCACAGAGTGCCTATGCAGCTCCCTTGCTGTCCAGGTGGAAAACCAGGGATCTACAGATACCCCAGAGAGACACAGAAGATGCTGAACTTTTTTATACAGTTGCTGGTGTCAAACAAGGGATAAGGGTTTGGAGAGCTGAAGGTCTGTGAGATGGGCATAGGTGCATAGGAGAAGGGACACACACTTCTACAGGCCCTTCATAAAATACTTCTCGTCTTAAAGTTTATGGTTTGAGAAAAATGATGGCAAAATCTTGGTGTTATTTTGTTTCTAGCAGAGATGCCTTGCAAAATACATTTTTCAAACTGATGGACAACATCATTAGTTCAGAGGGGTAGACCTTCAGGATTTTTCAAGGCAACTGAGCAAAGGCTAATTTCATTTACTTTGCGCAATGGGTGCATGTCATAAGTCCTACTTCTATGTACTTTTTGGGATCCTGGAAACTTTGTCAACAGCAAATCAAAGACCTTGCCACAGATTTTAAATAAATATACAAACTCTCAGTTTTAGCATGGTTTCTCCTTGATGCTTTTCAGGATAAGCAGTAAACGAAATACCAACTATATAAAAAATCACGTTTTGTTGCCGGGTAACTTATTCTGTTTTCACTGGAATAACATGGAAAGTTTGGAAGACATTTAGCTAGGATTGAAATCAGACTCTAGTAACTGGCAAATGGCCCTTAATGCTGTGCCAGCCTTGATTTCACAGCATCAGGTGGCTGGAAAGCTATAGGCAAAGTGCAGCTGAAGGATAATTGCTGTAAGGTCAATTGACAATAAGGTCAACATAATTTAAACAGAGTAGCTTTTCCCATCACAGTTTACACTGTCTTGGAATAAGTGGAATGACATGGAAGTGATGTCCACAAGGAAGGGGAATTCAATCCTTTCTGACTCAGAGCACTATATATAAAACTCTTTTCCAAAAGCAGCTGATATTTCAGCACTGAAGGTCGCTCCAGCTGCTAGAGAAATGCATTATTTAAAGAGACAGTGCGACAAGATGGATGTAAGAGGTTTGCATTTGTTTTGCTTGCAACAGAAATTTCTTACATGACCCAGAGACATTTTTATTTATGTTGTGTTTCAGAGTAACACTTCCCTGGATTGAAGAACCACTCACAGGCCAGGTGAGGGTGCAGGAGATGATGGGTTTGACCAGCTAACTGGTTTTGGCTCAATCAGCTGTAGAGTGGGAGAGACATAACCCTGTCAACCATTGTGCCTGATTACTCAGAGCTCAGAATATATCCTCAACTTAGATATTCTGATGGTAGTAATGCAAAAATAAGCAAATCAAACTAAAGTAATTTGTAATAGCTATTTTTTTCTTTCTTTGCTTACGCGTCATGTCTATGTGAACCACTGGATCCTGTCCACTTCCCTACTTTAGGTGGGAGCTGTGTATGGGATAGTGGCAGCTGCATTAGGCTGGAAAAAAAAATTTGGGGCAGATGTAAGGATCTCCATTCCAATTGCAATTGTGTGTTGAACCACCTTGGGACACAATGATATTAAAAATACGAGTATGAGCAGCGTAAGAACTGTGGGAGCTAAGCTAGGTACCTACCTCCCAATACCTTTTCTCACAATAGTAAGGAAAAGAGGCAGTTTGTGGGAATACAAAAGTTTACTGAAGAATTTTCTTTCATTCCCAAAACAGTAAACTAAGAAACAGCAACTTAGAGCAATGCTGAAGAGCCACATCTCTTGAATGAAATTAAAAAATTAACATTAACCCCAACAAGGGAGCAAGAAGATTTTTGGAGATTTATGCAACCATTTCTTCTTTTAAATTAGGAAGTAAAAGGTAAACTTTCATTTGATGGTTTACCTTGTGGCACATTATGAGAACAGCCTTATTTCCTGTTTGGTAAGCAAACACAGAAAACAAAGGATGGTCTTTGGGGGCTGAACTTTGTAATTCTGAGTGCATAGATTTGTCAAAGAAGATGGAAGCACTCTTCAGCCTCATGGATTTCTTCCTTGCCAGCAGCTGGTCAGTCACAGGTGCCAGCGGAAACCCCACCAACCACTGAAATGTACTGGGAAGGGCTTTGTTTTTCTATCACCACATCCAGAGAGTTCCTAATTTGCTCTGGCTTAAAGTGCTCCTTGTGCATACAGAGAAAATAAAAAGAGCTGCAGAAGGAGCATGAATAATACAGAAGAACTTATCTGCAAGTATAACAGCTAAGGGAACAATTGTGCAAAATCTGTGCACAAAAGACAGTGTCTGGGGTACAATTTGATCGTCATTCACTTTCTAGCCCTCTATAAATAGAGTTGTAGCATCTCTGTCCTCTGGTATGTACCAGTGGAGCACACGGAGAGCTGAAAAACTATCCTTTTTTAGAGGGTATGGGAGAGTGCCTGGACACTTGGGAAAACCATAGGATAAATAGTTGAGTAGTGTCATTACTTCTGAGGGACGTCCAATGATCTTTGTGATGCCAGCACCTTACCACAGAATTTTCCTGGGAACTGGAGCCCTAGTGGGCACTTGGCTCTCACAGTAACTCCAGGAGGCCAAGAGAGCAGCCACAAGGCATCTGAGATAGTGCTGGGAAATGTCTCCAGCAGGAGACCGAAAATCGCCTTGGAGGTAATGTGCTTCTCCCGTCTCAGTAAAGAGCATCAGGCTACAGTCACAAACAAGCCATATCAGAGAGTGTCATTTTTGAGGCTGGGCAATAGCCACAGGCCAGAGGGAAGCAGAGATTTCACTGTGGTGTCATGTATGGGGCAGTTTGTTTTCCATTACTTTTGCTTTTACAACCTAATTGACATTTGCAGTGCCAGGATGTAATGATTTGGAAGATCAGTTTTCATCAGTTTAAAGTGGAAAAAGCCATCATTTTTTGTAGGATAGGGGACAGTAATGAAATTTTTGAAAGAAGGCATATTTCAAAGTAAACAGTTAAAATTATGGAAAAGAGAAAACAGCATGGGTTCTGGTATCCCTGACAAATCTGCTCTCCCCCTGTGTCCCATTTCAAGTTTGCACACTGTACCTATTCAATGCTGATACAAGCTTTGGTGGCACAAAGAATAAATATCCTTTTGAAAAAAAACAAAGCAACCAGGTTTTTTTTCTGGCCCCATCTGTGTTTCCATATGGTATTACCTGACTACCATTATGAAAAAAAACTATTTCAATTATCTAGCTCTTACAACAGAAATATGTTTTGCAGAGAGATTATTGTGTGAGGCATTACATGGAAAGAACAGAAGTTGTCCATGGTGATGAAATTTTCATCTCTTTACTGAACAAAACTTGTGGCATTATGCTTTAGACGGCATTCTATTTTTTTTCTAATAGCCCTTGATTTTGCCAACATTCAGCAGTTTTATCTAAGTGTTTGTTTGTAGGTTTCAGATCTATGTTCCTTTAAGGCTTTTCATAGTTGTCTGCACCTCTTTTTTTTCCTCATTTACTGTAGTATAGTAAAGCATGGAACAAGTAGTGGTTTCTGGAGTTATATTTTTTTCGAATGCATTCCAACTTCTCCAGACTTGTCAGATTCAAGGAAGGAATAAGAGATGAGTGCAAAGTGAGGGCAGGGAGATGAGAGTAATGTAGCCTTAGGAAACCCAAGGCTTTGTTCCAGATCTGTGTAGTAAGACAGACAATATGAAGTGGAAGATGAAGATCCATCTAGAGGTCTGAGGGACAAATTACACAGATATATCTCCCAAGGTGTACAGTGTTCTTGGATCCTTTCAGGAGAACAAGATCCTTATATTACTTGGCTGCTTTTCTGCTATTTTCTGGGTGGCAGTGGATAAGATCTTGCTGATGCCTGTGAGAATGATTGAATTCAACCTTAGGCAGAAGATTGCAATGATATAGATAATCTGGTCCCTAAAGTAAGCTTGGTGGCCTCAGCTAATTCAATTTATGGGCTGCTTTTCTTATTGAGAAACTTGCATTCACCAGTGGCTTGATCTGCAAACGGTGCTAAGTCTTCCAGCTATGATTAATTTCATGCAAAGTTCATGCTTGCACCTCTGAAACTCAAGCCTTACATATGATGCATGAAGAATCTGTCTCATTCAGTTTCTCATTATCCAGGGGCATAAAAGTGACTGAAGGAGGAGAGAAAAAACAACAACCCCAAGCTTCATAAACATTCATTAAAGTCCATCATCAGTATCTAAGCAGCATGATAGCATAAGGATATGTCAGTTGTCACTTTGTAGCATGCATGTTTTATTCCCAAGTCACCCCAGTAACCTAAATAAGAAAGGCAAAATGCACAAAGAGTACGGCCATCTGGAATACATAATGTGGAAAGATCTGCAATGCATTATATGGTCTGGAAAGTGGCTGGTCGAATTCCAGAGAGCTAAGATAGACTTCAAAGTCTGGCCGCACATCAGTGAAACTGCTGATCAGCCCAGATATTTAAAGTGGGTGTAGATGAATGAATTTATTACATTTTTTTATCTGTTGCATTCATATGGGAAAACATGCCTGTGGACAGGTTCTCCACTGATTTCATGCTTGGTTCTTTTATTTGAACTGTATAATATATTTTAATAATTTTACATCATATTGCAGTTTTTAAAATGGAGTATTTACACATAATTTATAATGCCATTGTACAAGAGAGGAAAAAACCCAAAAAGCTCAAATAATAGTAAAGGATTAGACATCGCTCAGATACCTTAAAGAAAGGTTAGACAAATTTAATTTTTAAAAAATGAAAGATGAATCAAGCTGGGTTTCCACCTTTGTTCTGTTTTTAACTAAACACAAAAACATCCACCATTTGGGATTTTTCATATTTTAATTGCAAACAGCTTCCTCCTAAATTAATTGATATGTCTGACTCTTATTTACCCAGACTTCCAGCTTCTTTACATTTGTTGGAGAAAGGGAAAGAAAGATGAAGCCATATAGCTCATTGTTTTCATGTGCTGATCCTAGAACTTCATGTATCAGACCTGGGATTTGATGTTTTCAAGGTGTATTTTAACAAGCACATGGATAAAACAATGAATCTCCAAACATTGATCATCTCTAACGGCACAAGTGGATTATTCTACTCTTCTTTTTTTTCTTTTGAATATTGGTTTTGTTGCAATAGCTTATATAAAACGTCCTTTACTAGGCTCTCCAAAAATAAAACTACTCAAACTAAGCTTAATCTTACTATTTTACCTGTTATTTAGACACAGAATTTAACTATGAGTCATAAATAGGTGATTTTTACTGTAAAATACCACCATTGTGTTCATGACAGTTTTTTAACCAATTAGTTAGTTTGTGTTAACTTTTGTACTGAGTATTCTTCATTATGCAATTCAATTTCCTGTTTTTACAGTGCAAGTGTCAAGTAAACTTCTGGGAAAGCTGTTTTTAATTGACTTTTAATTATGGTGTAATACATCCATAGGACTGGTTGCATGGAGTAAGAGAACTGCCCATGGGAAATGCATTTGCAACTGGGTTGTAAGGTTTAACCTTCCCTGGGCCTGTAACAAAATCCCAGTTTATTTCATGCAGTTTCCCATCCTTCAGCCAGGCTAGCACTCTCCCAGGAAAATGCAGCAAAATTCCTTCAAATACTGTCAATAGCTAGATCAGCACATACAGCACCATAGAAATTGCACTCCCTCTTAAAACTGTCTCCTTCCTTTCAGGAAGATAAGAATAATTCTCTCAAAATTGTGATGATCTTGGAAGATAAATTATACTCTCCACAATATTTTTCCAAGCCATTAATGAAATTACTGAGGGAGATGGATATTTTCTGTAAAATGGACATGGTTAAGGACTGATAATTGCAGTTAGAGTGGACTTCAAGCAACTGTGACTGCAGATCAAGCGATTATTTCAATGACCATCTCCCTACCAGGGGACTTCCTCCAAAGTTCTCTGAAGCCTTTTCAGCAGTGCATTCTTCACCAAACCTCAAAAGCTGATCTTTGAGGTGATTTACCTCATTCTTGACAAGAGCTTTGAAATATCCATAAGGGCAATCCCTATGGACATTTGACTCATCAGTTTCCTGTTTCTACTGAAACCCAGATGTAAGAAATAATCTACTATGGCTGGAGAAGAAAAAAAGAAAGAAAAGAGTTGGCTGAGTGTTTTAAAATCTTCACACACCACGGAAGTTTTGGTGTCATTTTCCTCATGTTTCATTCATACCTTTAAAAGAAGAGGAGAGGAAAACATGTACTTAATCAAAATCCCAGCCACACTTCCTGACCCTAAGTGTTTTGCAGATGGGAAGACTTAGAAAACAGATTGATTTTTAATCAATGTTAAATAAAGAAGAGCATCTGCTTCGTGTAGTTAAAATGTACCCCATAGTCCCAGTCATCTGGCACAGCTGCTGCTGACATCACTGACTCAGGGACAAGGAAAGTGTGGTGAAGCTCAATGCACACCAAAGGTGGAGAAACGGAGTGCCTGTGATAGAAAAACTCAGTATTCAAGAGTTCGTTTACCACATCTGGGCACAAGACATTGGATGAAGGGAGTAATTCCTCATAAAATCCATGAAAAATAAAAAAAGCGCCTTCTTTACGGTAGAAACAGATAAAAAAAGCTCAACTGCTTGAATAGCTTACCTTTCTAAAATGACTGCGGACAGGGTCTAAACTTTGTTGTTTGGTTGCAGTCTCATTGTTTTTAAAGCAAAGGAATACAAAATCACAAATGGCTTGGGTAATTAGCTGGAACATTTTGTTTCCTAGTACAACATGCTATTTGCAAGTGCAGAAATTCCTATTTGAGAAGGAGGAGCTGGAGCTATTTCTGCCTTCAAGAAAGGAAAGTAGCTATAAGTACACTGCCATGATCTGTTTCAGTTATTTTCAATATTGAGAAAATAAAATTGCAAAAACCATAAAAACAAGGTGTTTTAAAAACCATGAATAGAAAACAAACCTAATAGTTGATATAAACAATGTATCAGTAACTTCAAGGTTAATTTTTATTAAGTCATCCAGAAAAAATATGAGAAGTATTATGTTTACAAACATATAGGTTCTCTTTTAGAATGAACCACTCTCATAAAAGAAATGTTTCCTAGATAACTAGCTTCCAAGAAAAATACTTTAACCAGCTATCAAAAGGTATGAAAAACATGCTAAACTTAGAACAATAACATGAACCTGTGTGCAGTAATGCTTTAAAGAGTCTGAAGTATACTCTATGTAGCTATTTTGGGAAGATGTTTGGAACTCATTCAAAAGATATGGCTGTTTAGATGAAAGTCAATCCAGTTAATCATAATGGGATTTGACTTAAAGACCTCTCCAGGCCTACCTTATAAATTGAACCACTGAGGGCTGTTTAGCAGAAGCATAAGCTAAAATCATACACCATTCTCAAAGGAGTGCTTGCAGGTAAGAAAAAAGGTCTGAAAACCTTATCACCACCCACTCCCCCCACCCCCCCGGCCCCAAAAAAGGAAAAAAAGAAAAAAAAGAAAAAAAAGAAAAAATTCAGGGTCTTGTTTCAAAGTCTCCAGGACACAGCAGTCTTTGTCTTTTGAGCATTTTCTGGCAGGCCAGGACTTTACTTTGGCAAGTGTAAAACCAGTTTAAGAGCAAAGACTTGACTTTCTTATCAGCTACCTGCTGCTTAATAAGAGCATACTCAGTCTTATCTGTGCCTGCTGAAACATGCCATTTCAGAGGTTCTAGAGTAACTTTTGGAGTCACTTTTAAGGATACAGGATCTGCTGAAGATCCTTTGGAGATCTTAAAGAAATCCAGATTACCTTCACCACCATTTAAAAGAAAGGAGGGGGGAAGGTCAGATATATCATCTCCTTGCTAACAAAACAAAAACTGCTCTGTAGCAACCGGGAAAAAACAAAATGACCCTGCTTCCTCCTGGGGGCCAGAGTACTCCTACTCTCCTCTCCCAGAAGCTGCAGCTTCTAGCTCTTCCCTAACATAGCTGCGGGCTTTAAATCAAATCCCTGTATTATGAAAATTAGGACTGTGTAGGAGAAAAATGTCCATACATAAAAAACATATTAAGGATAGCACTGGAAGGAGAAAGGGGGAACTTGAGAAAAGTGCTAAACTTTAGTTTTAGAACTTTTAGAAAAGTGCTAAATTAATCTGAGGTTTCTTGGGTTATAAAGTCTTGTAAATCTTAAAATGGTCATATTTGGCAGCCAGTCAAGACCAAGTTTGCCAGTCACTGAAAGTTTACTGAAAGTCTGAAAGCAGGATGCTTATCTGTTGGGTTTGGTTTTACATGCATGCCTTTCTCTTTCATCTTCTTGTCCTGCTTCATGTTTTTCTTTTTCTTGTTTAAATGTTCCAATTTTTAAAATGTCCTAATAATCCTTTGAAGCATTTAATTTCCTCTTTGCCAGTCTAAGCCAAAACACAGACTATATTCCATCTGACTGATGTTTGACCATGAGGATTTTTCATATCTATGTTTGCACACACACACACACACACACATACATACACACAATGCAGGCACACACATACCTTACTTCAGAAACACACCAATCTGTTACAAATCTGAAAGCAATCTTCAGCCCAAATTCCTCAGGAGCTCATTCAGGGAGCTTTTTCAAGGGCAATAGAAGAATATCCCTTGTGTTCACAATTATTTAATGGAGAAACATCTAGATTGCTTTCAGAGCTCCATCCAGCAGAAGATTGTGAGTGCCATTAGAAAAATAAGCTTTTTCTGAGAAGCACTGTTGATGAAAAGCTGAACTTATTTTGCCATGCAAACTTTGCAATTTAATGTGTACTTCCCTTAGGAGGTGGCATGGAAAAAAAGACCTAACTGAAGTCTTCTGATCTAACGCCCAAAATATATTGCATTTATTTGCTTTATATATTTTAATGAAAAAATGTCTTTTGAAAATGTTCACAGTTAGATATAAAAGAACCCAAATAATTTAAAATAATTACAATTGTAAATGTCAGTTTTTAATGAGTGAAGCAATGAAGCATATAGAGCAGGAGCATGGCAACATTGTCAAGCAGGTACCCACTTTATAAATATGCACTCCAGCAGCAAACATTTTTTAAAAGCATTTTTAAAATCATTGAAGGGATATTATCTTTTTGTGGCTGTAGTCTATTTCTTCCCTTTTTTGAGGAGGATTTCAGAGCACTTAGCTTGGTCTCCTGGAAGTCCTGCAACAACCGACCCCCATATGTTTCTCCACTCCCCCATCCAAGAACAATTAAATTCTCACAAGGTTTTCTTTGTGAGGCTCTAACCTTTCTCCACAGTGTTTTGTTGTTTACTAGATAAACTAGAAAAAAATTGCAAAGCAATAGGGAGGTCATTCATACAGAACAAAACTGACAGATTCTATCTGTATATTGGAAGGTTTATGCAAAAAAAAAAATTCTGATTGTTTGATACAAACCTGCACGTTGTCTAGAAACTTCCTTATTTCTGTATTGAGTAAAGCAGTGATGAGTTTTGCTTTGTGATTGTTTGTGCTTTCCAGAGGGCCCTCCTGCAGCCCAGTCAGTACCTGACAAGAGGCACAGCAAGCCAAGCAGTGTGCTGTTCCTTCCAGAAGAACCCCAGCCAGCAGGACACCTGTGATGGGTTTTCTTCATAGAGAGAGAAGACCACTACAATATAAGAGGGAAACACAAAAGGAGTACTTGTTCCACATAACCCACACCAAGCCCCTGATGAGCTTTCCTTCCTTCTTTCCTCAGGGAGACCCAGTTTGACTACAGACGGAGAGAAATACTCAGTATAACACTGAATACTGAGAATACTGAGTACAACACACCTGTACTCTCTCAGGAAAGCATTTCCACTGTGCTCCCCTCTAGTCCGAAAATTATTTGGCATAAATCTTACTATTTTTTGTTTAGTGTTTTTTGTCTGCCTTATAAATGATACAGGAAATAGTGAAGCCCAGACTCCAGCCTAAATGAAGATGATCAGCTAACACATATACATCTCTTTCTTCATGTCTGGTTGTGTTGCCTTTTGTCCAGCCTGGAAATGAAACTCAAGATAATTTTAGCAAGGAGGTAATACAAAAGAGGATTTTTATTTAAAGACCTTCAGGAAAATTTAATGGAAAAAATGTCCACAAAAGCCCCCCTGCGCCCACCAGGGCCGAGTACACTTTATAGGTTTTACAAAATTAGCATAATTGATAAAAAGCACCAATTAGAAGGACAAGGCCTGATGCCATTCCCCCCCAGGTCAAGCCCCTTCTCTGGAGCCCCCCTTCAGCACCAGCCGTGCTTTGTCCAGGAGAATGTATCTCGAAGGATTGTTCTCAGCCTTGGCTCCCAGAAGAGCAAAGAGAGCACAGGGCCTTGTACCTCCCAGGGCTTGGAGCTCTGGAATTGTTTTGTTCTTCTGCTAGGGAAAGGCCATGACAAAGTATTGTGAAAACTAGCCACTAATACAATAGGCCACAGAGCTACAAATATATATTTGAAGGCTACAGAGAAGATATAAAAGAAAAAAGGCAAAACCTAAATGGCATCAGTGGAGAATGCTCACTTTTTTCCTCAGAAGTTCATGAAGAAGTTGCAGGATCCCAAGAGTGGACTTGGTGCCCAAGTAGAACATCAGGTGCCTTCTGATCACCAGAGAAAGTCTGAGAGTTATATATAGTTTTAGAGGAATCGCACAGAACTAAAAATATTTCTAATATGTGTAATTTTTTTATTATAACTGTGCAATTAATATTTTCAAGATATACTATTTATCATTGTCCTCATACTCTTCTGAAAATTACAATGTAATGGGGAAAAGTAAAAATTAGTGCTGTTTTATCTGTAGCATTGCCTTCTACATGAAAGAAGGAGAGAAAATTCAGCCATTTAAGCATATTTTGTATAGACAGAAACAGAGCAATCAATGTTTTAGAGACATACCCCTCTATGTAAAATAGCAGAAATCACGTTTTGGCTCTGAAATTCTGTTCACTTTGTGTAAACAAGAAAATTTATCAACAAGAGACAGAGTATAAGCAAGAGACTGATATAAAACAGAAAAAAAACAACAAACTTTATAGGAGAAGAGTTCTGTCACAAATATAATATCCCACAAATAAACTGAAATTTTGGAAATATATTACCAGCGCCATGCTATTCATCAAAGAGAGAATAGCTTTTTAAAACAGCTGACTTACAAAGACTAATGCCATTAATAAATATTTTCTTAATAAAACCTTAATTAAGCAAAGACTTCTTAAAGCCTATATATCCTAAAATATCCTACAACACAGTTCTAACACTTAATTAAATGCTTTCATAATTATTTCATAATTAGCAGGTGAAACAGATTTTTAGTCTATCCATTTGCTCCACCCCATTTGGACTCAACAAGGTTCTTTATAAAATGGTCACAGGTGCTGCATAGAGATTTGCTTTTCTTGTAGGGCTTGCTTTATATACAGTAGTTGCTGTATAAAACATTTCCCTTCTAAAATGAGAGGGTATGAGGGTCAAGCATTTTCTTTTATTTTGTTTGTTTGTTTGTTTATTTTTTCAAACTAAGGATCTTGCTTGAGATTTTTTTTTTTATTTTTGCTATAATATTGCCTCCTTCTGTGATGGTTAATGGGTTAATACGATGGCATAAGGTATTGATCAATGCACAAGGGTAAGACCAAACCTGATCTCTTGCTTTGGTTGTGCTGGATGAAACAGACTCATACAATGCTTCAGTTATGATCCCTTTATTCCTTCAAAGATGTGTACAGCAGGCAAGCTTATAATGAGCTTGGGAAAAAAAAAACCCCTAGATTTTATTGGTGCCTGAAACCTAGGAAACAGCAGGTCCTTGAGTCAGGTCTCCACATATAAGTGTGCAGCTTTCCTCTCTAGGGACAATAGGCTGCAATGTTTTAAATTATATAAGTAATTCACCGTCTGTTTCTTACTATAGTTGGTGGGCTGTCTCTAAACTGAGAAGGACATCTCTTCAGACAAAACATTGGTTAATTCTGGCTACAGGAATTTCAGAAATATAATAAAACCATAGTTTTGCAGTGAAATCATCCATGGTGTGAGCTGAATTTTGGAAAATGATGGATTTACCTACTGTATGGAAAAGCCAAAAATAACTGCTTTGTGGATTTTCAAATGTGTAAAATACATTTTTGTGACTTTAGTTTCTGTTCCCACATATTTTTCTAAAAATCAGTGCATTTAAAATTCATTCAGGATGATACACAATGAATTAGCTTCTGTATGCTTGAGATTATGCTTTTAACAATATATGTTCACATTTCTGAGCTTCAGAGTACATTGCTGTTCTTTAGCTGATATGAATTAAGACTATCAAATTACAAAAATCAATTTTTACTGTATTTTTTTTTCAGATGAGTACCTGCATGACAAAAAAGTACAAGAAAACAACATACTAGTGAATTCTCTGATTGCTTGTCCCATTATGAAAATCTAGTTATTACCAGATTTTTTATGTGACTGCATTGAGTAAACCAAGTGTAGAAGCCTTAATACATCTATGGAAAAGCTGTGTCACACAGCTTGATAAGCTCATACTTGTAACTTTCAAGTGTTCAGCTACAAAGTCAATTAATATTTTAGAGGCAGTTTGTGGTTTGCTTAAGGAATTTTTGTGTGCAAACATTGCTGTATGAAAAGAGTAAAAAAGAAATGTGCTTTCCAACTAAATGTACCCAATAAAGTCTAAATGACGCAAAACACATCTGGCTTCAGGTTTTGCAATGCACTCCATAAATAAATTTTGATTAGTCACAGGTTTGCAAATCTACAAAGCAAAGTTGTGACCAGTGTCTCTGTATGTGGAAAGCTACTCAGGGTATTCAGCTGGAGACCTTACAATTTTGTATTTCACCAGCTTTGTGAACTTTTTTATAGTTGTATCTGAGCTACACTTTGAGTTTTGGCTTGCTCAACATAAAAGACAAAGCAAAATTCAAAGCTAAAGGTTCTGTGTAGGTAGAAGCAAGAGAAAATGATCATGCAAAAAAATAATGGCTTAAAGGCTGAATTTGCTTAGCACCACTTTTTGTTTTTATTTTCCCTTTAAAACGTGAGAAATTTTTTTTTGAAACTCAAGCCCAAGCACTGGAATCAGGATTTAAAGCACAAGGCTTTAAAAAACATGTCACACGTTCAAAAGCTGCTCAGATCTGTACCACTGTAAGTAGCATTTTCATTTCATTGTCATAAGGAAACAATCTCAGTCCAGTACTTTGCAATTGTTCCAAGATTGTCAGAAGAGATTTTGGCTCATATCTGGAAGTAAGAAGGCAATCTCAGTTGAGAGGGGTAGAAAAAATTATGTGGCCAGAGGGCAGCCTTGAGAAAAGAGAAAGCAAGAGGAAGGTGATTGGAAGTAGATCTCACTGGCAGAAAGTGAATATCCAGTCATTCCCTCCTGATGCTCAGTAAATACAGAAAATATAATCAGAGCCAGAACTTCAACATGACTTTTCTTTTGCTAGAAGAAAGAGAAGGAAATTTGCCCATAATTAATTGTGCACTTGAGTGCAATGGAAAAAAATAATCAGAGGAACTTGCTAGCATACAGAGTCTCCCAAAAGAGACAAAAAGCATGGGAAACACAGGACTAAAGCCACCCTTGGTTTCATCCTTTACCTCATCTACACTAGTTTATCTCTCTGAATGATCTGGAAGAAATTATATGTGGAACTCATTTTGTGATATTTCAAACTTGTCCCAGATGTCGTCCCTCAGAATCAGAGTAGAGAAGTCTGTTTATGGTGAAATGCAATAGCTGCAATTTCTGGTCTGACAAAGTCAGTATAATAACTATTTAGTGAGTTAGTGGGTTTCTGGTATTCTGGTTCTACTAACCACTTTTCTCCGATCAATTGAGACATCTCATTTTATGACTTCGAAGATGCTCAGAACTATGCTACAAGGCAAATGGACTAAGAACAGTCAACAGACCTGCATTTTCATTTAAACAACACAAGTACAAATACAACTACTATTCATCCCAGCTAGAAATTTAACGTTTAAGTTTTGAAAACCTATCTAAACTATGTTGTTTTTTCCAGTGCTTGGGCACAACATAAAAAAGTTCTTGATTTATGTAAAGGTCAGATCTTCTCACAATTGGAAAGCATCTGTTTGAGAATTTTTTTGTCAAACCAAACAGGCACTTCTGCAGTCTCTCACTGCACTAGCCAATAAAATAATAATAATAATATTTTTTTTAATAATAGCAAGGAGCAGCAGATGTTGAGCTCATATCTTTGGCTTTCCAACCCTGCAGAAACAATCAGATGAAAAGAACCAGTCATAACATGTTTGAAATTGATTGAGGAGGCTGCAGTTATTTTGCAGAACCTAGTTGTATACCCAAGGCCATCAGCTCCTCTCCACCTGAATACACTGTGCCACTGGCTTTAAGTGGCAAAGAATGGAGGTTGGGAAGACAAGACAGGGCTCAGATCTGAAACAGTGGAAGAGACAGGGTGAAAGAGAAAACTGAAGAGCAAAAAGAAGGGGCAGGATTCTTCATGTGGGATGGCACTGTGTTGTATAGGTATGCAAGTGAGTATAAGCATGACAGCTACTTGATGGTTGGCTTAGCAAGGCCAATATAAGAGATGGGAGACACACCTGTGGCTCTGCAGAGCACACACACACACAGAAGAGCCAGTTGAGAGCTCATCCTTATGACTAAAACACAGTCACTATGGGCACCTCTAGCATTATTTCAGATTCATAGCCCCAGGTATGCCAAGGGCATTGATCCTGTGCTGTTCCAGCAAGAGTGGACCAGAAAACCTGGATACCCCTGCCACAGATGGACAGAGTCACAAGGCAAGGTACTCAAAGCTTACAAGTCTGAGCAGATCTGCTCACTCCAGCTATGCCCTTTGAAAACCCTTCTTGAGAAGTTTCCTAAGAACCTGGCTTTCTGGCTGGGGGATCTGCATGGCCTCATCACAAGGACCCTATTGTTCTGTAATCACATAATCAGGTCCAGGCTTGTGCAAGGTGGGTAGGTGTTCTGGAAATAAAAATCCAAACTCATCTCCCTGAGAGAGTTGGGAGATAGAGACACTTCAGGAGTTAAACTGAAAATAGACTGTGTTCCAGGGCTCCCAACGAATATGGGTAGATGTTGATTTATTTTTGTTGACTTATTTTGTCTATTGTAACTTGTAATGAAGCTAAGAGTAAATTAGATGACATGTGCATGTTGTGTCAGGACCCTTGGTTCTCTGCTGCCCTACAATAACAGCTAAGCCAGGAGAGTCCTAGAAAGTACTTACCTGCCTGCTGGCATTCATTGCACATTCCCAGAAGCAGAATACAGGTCTCTGCAGCACTGCAGCTCTGTAGTTTGAGCAATGCAATGACGAGTGGCCAGGACATGCAGGGACAAGGCAGATATCTTCACAGTTAAGAAATGGTAAGCTGTCCCACAAGAGTGAAAAGTTTGGAAGGTCTGCCTGAGGCATGTATTTGGAGAACAGAAAACCTCAATGAGTTCTTGTACAATGCTGTGATCTTCCAACCAAAAGAACAAATAATGTGTCTCAAAAGATTGCAGGGGACATGGCTATACCCTGATTAAACTGGAGAAAAGTCTTGAATGCCATGGTTATATAGACACATAGACAACTCTGTTGTAATGTAGTCCTCAGAATGGAAGTATACTTGAAGTTCCAGGCATTCGCTTTTTACAATGAGATATTAAATTTCGGATCCCTGCTTTCTTCCTCTGGCTCACAAATATGTGGGCTGCCTGCAGCCACTTTGCATTCAAGGGAAGGCTTGACTAGATCTCCAGAGAAGTGTCTAGAGGCTGTCTGAACTCTGCTCCTGGCAGAAGATGCTGTGATGAAAACCCAGAACTGGAAATGAAGAGACCCCATGCTGCCAGCAGCATGCTGGCCTGTGAGCTTAAGCAGTCTGCTTGAGATTTCAAATAAATGTTTCAAAACTTCAAAATGTCTCTTAGGAAGGCATGAGGGGAAATTGGATGGCAGAGATGCAAAAGAGGCTGAAAGAATATGCAGCCTCTGTTCCACTGCTCTGCTGTCACAAACCCAAAGACAGGCCTAAGTATCATGCAAAAAAGAAGCAGTAAGCAGTTCACAGGCTGGAACACGTCCTCTGGCTCAACACCTCATTCTGGGATGGAAACTTTTCTGGCCCTGGCTTGTTTTCTTTATTTTGTTATTATATTTATTATTACTTTCTTGTCCTGGTCAGAGAGACTGAGGAGCAGCCTTGTATAGCCATCTCATCCCATGAGACAATGGAGGGAAGTTTGAGAGTTTGGCTTTCCATGAAGTGTTTGTCACTACAGACAGGAGGATCTCATGTCTTACTTGGGCAAACTGCCTTTAACTCCTGACTTTTCTGTTTTAACTCCTCAAAGCAGTCTAGTTTTTGGAGAGCATAACTGTTCTGTCAAAGTTGCAGAATCTATCTTCAGTATATTTCCCTACTTCACAGTTATTTTCCATAGTTTTGGATCCTATGCATAAAATAATAATCTCTTCAAAGGCTTAACACTGGTATTGAAAATAAGATAATTAAATGCACCCTGACAAAAACAAATAATGAAACAGTCTAGAAACACGATCATGTCTGCTTGCAAGACTGAGTTATTTAATTCATCCAGTCTACCAATATCCAGATTTGCCATTTTCCTTTCCCAAGTTTTACTATGGATAAAGATTTTTCCTGTGATTAAAAATTTCTTCTAATTCAGCAACCAATCTCTTGCTAGGTAAGAACTATCCAGTTACGTAAAGTGAGACATATTCTTCGCTTGCACCTATCTGCCTAAAATAAATAAAATTTTTAAAAATAAATGTTATTGTTTATAAAGAAGCCTGCCAGCACTTACTAATTGGAAAAAAAAAGCTCAGTCTGAAACACGGAACAGAGACAGTATTGGTTAAAATTCTTGGAAGAGTTATTAGCTACCATACATATTTCTGTTTGCCTGGTGGTATTATTTCTTGCAGTTAAAAGACATAAACGTGATAGTCTGCATTCAGCAGAGTCATAATTATTTTCTTTCATTTTTCAGAAAAATTATTGAACAGTTATATCGTTTTAAACCAAGTCCCACAGAAATCACTGTCTGCTACACTGAAGTTTAACTGCATACCAGCTTGGTCTGAGGAATGACTCTACTGAACCTCAAGGATAAGAGCAGATTTCACATGCTAGCAGCTATCTGAATCACCCTGGTTGTGGTGGTGACAGTAGAAAAGCATTTGCAGCTGTGTCATAGGAGTGCCAGAGGGATAGTTTGTGGTATGCTGCAAACAGAAAGGTGACAAAAACTTAGAAAAAAAAATAAAAATTAAAGGCTGACCTTGTCTAACATCCTGTCTCCAGTAGTATCTGATGCCAGGTGTTTTGAAAAGAGGCACATTTCTCTTGACCACTTTCCTAACATCCAATGACAAGCAGTTCAGTAATTCCCAGGCCCTCGTAAGCACTAGCCTCCCATCAGATTTTTCTTCTCTGAATTTGTGCAACTCTTTCTTGAAACTTTGCACACCTAATATATTGCCCACTGTCCTGATGCCCTTTCTCTTGAGCACCCTGCAGAGGTATCTGTCTTTTGTTTTCTGCACTCATCTCATTTGATGTCCCCTGGTTCATCAGAGGAAATGCTTTTTCCTTGTTATTTATTTTCTGTTGCACTGATTATCTTATTAGGAACTGCTAACAACAAAAGCCTTGATAGCCTTTCCTATAGATCTCTAGTTTAATTCTTTCTTCAACAATAGCATTTGACCACTCTTGTTGTTTTTCTCTTTGCCTTCTTCATTTCTCCTATGTCCTTAAGAGACTACACTGTACTCAAAGCATTGGAGAACAAAGGTTGTGGCATTTTCTACTATGCTGTTTTTATTTTCTCACATAATTCCAAGCACACAAATTATCATTTTAACTTATATAGAAGGTTAAAATGTGGTTGAGGGTTTTTTTCTGTGAAAACCAAGATCTTATTTCCATAGAGGAACAGTCTCACCAGAGCTGCTCAAAGTATACATTAAGCTGGAACTTTTTTCATTGACATGCAGTTTACAGTTACTTACACTGAATTTCATCTGCCATTTTCTTACTTTACATCTTAATTCTATGAGACCTTTCTGTAGTCCATTTTAATCAGACTTTAGTTCTACCTCCTAAATAACAGATAAAATCTGTTTCACTTCTTTTTCCAAATCTGAAATCCTTGTTGGCTCCACTGATGACCAGCTTCAATTGTAAAAAAAATTATTATTAGTTCCTGCCATCTAATTTTATCCCTTCTTTTAGTAATGCAAAGTTTATCCACCATATCCTAATGCTGATTAGATTCATGAAGAATCTCTGCTGAGGGAGAGTTCTGCTGTCTGATGGCAAGAAAAGAGCTGTGCATCCTCCTTGGCACACTGCCCAAAACAATAGCAGTACCTGAAAAATTCCCTGGTCAGTAACTCAGGCTTGGCCCCTGTTATTACAACCTCATTAACAGCTGCACAGACATAGCAGTTTCATGCCTCTTTGTGCAGTGCAGTGATGGGGAGATGCCTGTGCTCTCTGTCTCTAATGAAAATATTCCCTTCACTCTCAGATATATTAGGACACGCATAAAATCCAGCAGGTGCAGGCAAGCATATTCTTCATCACTTTGGGAGCTTTTCTTAGCTTTTTACAGACCTCTCAGGCTTCCCTGTGATCTATCAGCCAAATTCCAGAGGTATCTCTGTCATCCACACTCCCTTTCCACCTTTAACCTCTTGCAATTGTAAATGTTCCTTAATGTGACACACAGCGTAGCTCCTGTTCCAAGTGCTTGGCATAATGACAGGACAGTTGTTTGTGCTCTCTCTGGGCTGAGTGAGTGCTCAAAGAATTTTTTACCCAGAAGGCAATTGCTCTGTGTAAAAAATTTAGCACATTTGGGCAAATGTCACTTAGAATAACTGCGTCCTCCCTCTCTCAGTTCATGGGATTTGGGTTAGGGAAGAAAAAGCATGGACACACTTACTTGTATTTTATAGCAGACATAGTATCTTATACAACCTGAAAATCAGAAGGAAACATTTGGCACATTTTTATTCTACCTTTTCTGAGGATATTGACAATTACAGTGAAGTTTGAGACAAAACAAGGGCAAAGGCACATGGGAGCTGGGAGTTAGGCCAGTCACTCTCTGACACACAGGTCTGGTTTGAAATAAAATCACAGTGACTTGCCAGCGTTCAGAAAGGGAAGTCAGAGGAACTCTAGCTGAAATTACTTAGACTTATGATTAGCAATCATGGTAATACTAACACTACATGGATCCCTGTATAGTACCTAACAAAAAAAAAAAAAAAAAAAAAAATCTGAAAGTCTTCTAGATAACAGGAGACATGTCTCTATTGTTGTATTCCCCCTTCTTTTCTTGGCCTATGTAGTTTATTACTCTGTTGTGAAGTATTTGAAGTCCAACTTTGAGGGACATGCACAGTGCCAGTAAAATGATCCCTATCATTCTATTTGCTCCCACAGCAGAAAATTAGAGTAGAAAAAATATTTCCTTTGTGGGAAAATATAATTCATTTCCAGAAATAAGAGAAAATTTCATCTTGCTTTCCGCCAGAAGAGCTTCCCCTTCTGTCACTGTTGCTGAGACCTCCACTCCTTAGGTCATGGTCATCTCTTTCAGTGTTTCTTCTTGCTACAAGTTGTTTGTCAGTAGAGTTTCTGCTAAACGTTGCCTGTCAAGAGAGAAAAGAGGAAATAGCTCTGCACTAGCTCTTCAGGTTACCAATTATGAAGGTCTCCCCTTTGTATTTTGGCCAATTATTTAGGAAATCTTCCTCTGAAATTAAAAAGTATCTTGGGACCAGCATATACCCTTAAAGTGAAATCATGCTCTAATTCTCCTCTGATACATGGCTGAAAAAAGCTCTGTATTTGGTTACTTTTCTAATACAGCATGACAGGTCCCACTAGGTCCCAGCTCCAAACCAGCATTTCCCCTCCACCCCATCCCATTTAACTGTAATGAAGGAACTGTTCAGACTAAGAGATGACGAAGCGACACCTGTGAAAATACAAGATCATAAATACAATGATGTCATTGTATATCTGCAGGAATTAAATAAACTTACGAAAATTGCAGTGTCTTTATTTCACACCATGTCTCACCCACAAGGCAATCCTGAGAGTGTAGGTGTTGAGACAGTAGGAAGCTCAGCACTGAGCCCTGGAGACAGCCAAAACCTCTGCTTGTAGGGCTGAGTTGTGTTCATTGCTGTGACACCATATGGTCTCTGAAGCCCAGGTTTCCATTAGGTTCAGCAGACTTTTAATGTGGTCCCAAATGCACAGCCTAGAGTTTCATCTTGTGTTTGCTACATTTCCCCTCTGATTCAGGGATTTCATCCACCTGCGAATGGCTGCAGGCAGCTCTTAGGCCAGGACAGTCATGACTCCAGAGCCATGCCATTTTCCTTCAGCCTTTGAACAATGGGGTCCAAAGCCCAAATCCAAGCTTTTTATAGTCTGTGGGCTATTTTCTGTCCTGTGGAAATCACCTGGGAACCAGACTTAACCTTTCTTCTCCTTCTGTGCCTCTGAAACCAAGGCTCAAGCCTTACAGCAGAAACTAGAGGCTTTCAGGGCTAGGATTTCAAAGGGCAAGAGCTGTGTTTGTGCACACAATATTTGAATGCACACTTGTTGCATGCTTAATCCCCCTCACGTGCAGGAGAAAAGGGGTGGATTTGCATTTGTAACATAGTTGTGTCATGCCCCAGAACTCATTTGGCCAAGGCTGCCATCTACCACTTTGTGTGAGCCTGTAGTATACATCTGTCCATTTTACTGACAGTGTTGGATAATGTGTGGCTCCAAGAGGGATAAATTAGACTTTAATTTTTGACAGCTTGCCCTTTTGCCTTTTCTAGCCATCTGGGAGATTCCTACTCTGGTGTTTCCCCTGTGCTGGCTTCTGCCAAGGTTAGGGTGCTTTCAGCTCTGTCTGGTGAGCCTTCACTTCTCTGTGCCCACATGTAGCCTGGAAGGTGGCTCTATCTTTCCTCCCTTCTGCTTCAAAGACCCAAGGCTGAAGGAGCATGTCAGGAGAAAACCTGCCCTGATCAGAAGGATGGAGTGCTTGATTTTATGAAGATATGGTTTTAATAAATTATGTCCTACTTTGGAGCATTTTTCATCATGAGATTCATGTATGTGCTTTCACTTCCACGTACTACTCTCTGCTGAATAGATGAGCTCACAAAAGAAATAATTAACATAAGAGGAGGAAAGCACGAAACAGTATGCTCAAATCATTGGCATTGCCTATCCTTGGGACATTTCAACTGACTTTGTGCCCTCTGTGGCTTCACACAGTATAGTTTTCATGTAAATATTTCTACTTTTTGCCCCACAGAAGTATCCAAATGTCAGTTCATAAGTCCCCTGCTCTTCTCTCAGCAGACAAGTTATGTGTCAGGCACAAAGTTTCTCATTCATTCTGCTGCTGGGGACCTCTGAAAAAGGATTCCCAAACCCCACAAACCCTTTGTAACTTGCATTAGCCCCCAGGGAGGGATGTCATAATAAGTGATATCTGACTATGGCAGATGTTTATCTGCATGGCAGCTTGGAGTTTACAAATATTCCTACTGCAGTACAATCACCCTTTTTCTTTTTCTGGGAGAAACAAGCATACTGCACTTTGAGGGTAACTGATAGACTGCCAGATTTGTGGTCTTTAAAGGGTTAAAAAGACTAGAGCCAGTGTGAGAAAGCTCTCTTTTTACAACATTTCTAACAAGCTGAACAAAATCCAGGCCTTGTTTAATGAGCACATATTTTATACAAATAAGCTCAAACGAGCTTACCCATCTCTAATTAAACTAGAAAGGAAGCATTTGTCCTAATTGGACTGCATAACTGAAGAATTAATTGTGTGGCTGCTTAGAATTGCAATCTTACGGCCCAGTTCACAGAAAATACCTTCATGGTAGGACATACACAAGTTTTCTCCTGTCTTTAACCAACACATAAGCCCATGTGTGATATTGATGCTTTGGTTTTGTTTTTTAAAGAAAGAATGTTCACACAGACATACATGGGCTTTAGTGGAGGGCATGTACAGTATTTCAATATTCTAATTAGACCACGAAAGAAAAGCTCTCTGTCACTATAATTAGGGACTCAGTTAATTCCAACAGTGAAAATGCTGTGCTAACTTATTTATGAATATCAAAAGGGCGACTATTACATGGACTTGGCTTCCAGAAACAAAGAGAAGCCTGACATGAGAATTCATATTTCTGTCCAGTAAGACCTGGCTCTGTGCATGACATTGCAAGAAGCTCAGGAGCTGTTGGAGTAACATCTATCATATTTGGAGTGTGCTCATTAAAACAGAGGAGTAACACTGATAAACACCTCCCTGTGAATCTCGCAAATCTCTCGGGCTCTGTTTACTCGCTGGACAAGTTTTGACGACTGGCCATGCAGTATAGCCAGCTCTGCTGTGAGAGAGGAGTGACACACACCGAGCCCCGAGCGCTGCCGGCAGCACTGTCAGCACAGATCCCAACCCAAGATCTCTGCTGTGATACACGAGACAGAGCGCTGCACAGCTGTCAGACACAAGCCAGGGCATGAGGCAGGTTGGCAGCCAGAGGAACCTCACTTCAGCTCATAAACTCAATGCTTTCTATAGGGCTCCTATCTGAAACCCTGCATCTCTCTGGCCAAGCTTCTGGGACTTCACTAGCTCTTCTAGAGCAGGGTTTTCAAACTAGTGTAAGTAATTTAGATGCATGACTGTCTTTGGAACTTCACTGTAAACAAGATGTTGAATTACTTCAAAAGGCCATGAAACTCCCTACTGAGAAACAGTAGCTGTGAGAACACCAACCTTAATATTTTATATACTCTAGCACTAGTGACAATATAGGCCTAGTGTCAATTTTCTCTTAGCTGGGAGTGACTATAATGTA
The DNA here is from genome assembly GCF_035770615.1 of Melospiza melodia melodia. Taxonomy (NCBI): domain Eukaryota; kingdom Metazoa; phylum Chordata; class Aves; order Passeriformes; family Passerellidae; genus Melospiza; species Melospiza melodia. Next base: position 55,426,823 of record NC_086226.1, on the reverse strand, counting down.
GGTCAAGACTTGAAGATTTGGCTACGTATGAATGTGAACAATGGAGGAGAAACTATAAAGCATTGAGTGTTAAGTTTTTCAGACTGATCTTGATTATTCTGCCTGCAAGAAGACTGCCATTATTCTACAGCATGGGCAATAAATATGCGTTATATTAACTGCTAAGCTTTTTATTCTATTTGATCTTTCAATGCATAGGAAGTTTATTTGTTAGACTCATTTTTTCTTCCTGTATCAGGTTCTCATTTAAATGTTCCAAAAGTGCCTATCTGTCTTTTCCTTATTTAGAATTTTTTATTGTTTGAGTCATGCCTGTTTTCATTTATTTTCCAAGATGCACATAAAGTGGACAGAAAATCAGAGGATCTTCCTAAATTAGATGCAGTAACTAGAAATGCAGACCTGAATGTTATGCAAGACAAAATTACAGACCTTCAAAAAAATACATCTGTATCATGTAGGCACTGTTGCGAATCTTGGTGGACCAAATTTAGCCAGGAAATGCATAGAAACTGGTTGAATTTTTACCTTGCTCCAGAGCAAACCCTCACACTCAATCTAGAGTTGTGCCAGATATATCAACAGTATGTGTGCACTTTTCCACATGTCCTAAATTAAGGCAAAGGAACATGAACTACAGGGACCAGAAAAAAAGTTGTAAATGCACTCCTTATGGACAGAGTTCTGCTCTCAGCACCATAGGATGCCCCTTCTAAACCACTGACACCCAAACTTCCTGCCCTTCTGGGTCCCTGAGAAAAGGTCTATGGCAGCAGTCCATCCTGTGGTCAGGTTTCCCTAGCTGAGACCTGATTTCCAGGATGATTTCCACCAAGAATGTCTGCCAGGATGCCAGAGGTAGCAGCCTGTACACTCCTCACTTGAAGGGAGCCTTTATAATGGATCTCCAATTAGTGTATGGAACAACAGTCATTCTTTGGATTCCCAAGGTTCAACCACTTCAGCTAAGATTAACGTGAGTCACTGTTAACCTACACTTCTGTTGGCATTTTAGAGAGGGAAAGAAAACAGACTTTGAGCCTCCTTGCTTCTGTATGGGTCAGTCATAATGATTCATATCCAGGATTTTAAATAGGCACATGAAGTGAATGATTGCACATTCTCATTGCAGGTAAAGCAGAACAGAACATCCTATCTACTTTCTAGGAATTTTTATTTAAATAAAATTGTGAAGCAGTTGAGTAAAAATGTTTACTCCTAGGATATGTGGACACTACTGTCAAGGGGCTGTGTGGATTAAAGCATTGTTTTTAATCTGTACAACTGCCAGTGGTATGTGGCCACAATAATGAAAAAAGAAGTCCTCATGCAAAATAACAGCTGAAACACGAGCTTTTCCATCCTGTATAAAAGAGTTCAGTGGTTCCAGTCCAGTCAGTGACTTAAATGAAGAGTGCAATTCTCTGTGTGGTGTTCTGTGGGAAATAGGTTGCACTGCCAAAAGCCTCGACACATAATTTGGCGCAGTTGGCCAGTCTGCTGCAGTGAGAGGAGACTGGAGCAGTCCAGAGACCAGATTGAGTCACAGTGATAGGGAAAACAACTGCTCTCTTGAGAAAAGTCTGGTCTTTGCCTCACAGCCTGTTTTTGCTATCTTAATCATGTTAGTACAGGAAATAATACTTTACCAAGTTCAGGAAATGTATGTAAAAATTTCTGGTGTTATCCATGGCAAAGACTCATTGCAATGCTAGGTGCTAGGTAAAGGGGTACTTCTTAGCCATCCTCTTTATGAATATAGCATCCTCAGGCAACCATTACTGTTTTTAATTTAGCTTCTTCAAATTATTGTGTAGCATTACTCACTGCTTTCCCAACACAGTCTGTGTATCTTGGCCTGGAATCCATCTATCTCACCACAGGAATGAAGAGTTAAAATCTGCCATCACTCAGACTGTGTGTAAATGCTGAGAAATTACTAGAGGCCAGTGGAGTCATACTGGATTTTGGTAGATGTAAGTGACAGCAGAATTATTGCTAAGTGTCTGTTTAATACCAGCAAAATTCTATGATGCTTTATAATCCAGTCTCTAGTTCTCAATTCTCTGCATTGGACAAGTTAAAACAGTATTTGACGCATTCTTAAGCAGCAGGGTATAATTTATTACAATCCAATTACAAAAGCGTCACAAGAGAAAGGAATCAATTAGTTAGACTGTGAAGGCATAAAGAGCCACTGATAAGATGCACAAAGCCAAAAAGGAAAAGAAAAAGCTTCCCAGGGTCAAATGCAGGAAGATCTTGCTTCTCCATGGAACTGACTTTTTCAGTTGATAAATGTTCGTAAATTCGGCAGAGCCGAAGGAGCACCTGCCTCTCCCTGGGTCTTGGGACAGAGGCAGTGTGTGCAACTCTCTAAGGCTGCCTGAAGGTAAAGCAGGCCCAGACTATTTTTGGAGCAGTATATTGACACTGATTTATGCCTGGTATGACAGACATGACAGTAAAGACAGATTCCTTGTCAAAAGGAGGTTCCTAGGGAACAACATGTTCTGTGTAACCCTTTCCTGAAAGAGACCTTGGGGATACAGTGTGTGCAATCAAAACAGAGCTGGAGGCAACACGTGTAATCAGTGAAGGCATGTTGAGCATGAGCCAATCTCAGGAAAGCTGTAGGTGATATTTTTGCTGCATATAAATGAGGTTTGCCAGTGATAACTTGTGTCCTGAACCAATTTCCTGTTCAGAAATGTATGCTCATAAATTGTTCAGAAATCATAAATTGTTCCTGAAACAGCACCTTCCTTCTCATGAAGAACCACTTAAAATTATGGTTATGGGGACACAAACCCCCCAATCTCTTCTCATATTTTGTGCTTCTCTGTTGCAATGAGAATGTAAGTTCACTGTGCAAGATTTTCTGTTGCCAATGTAAATCGTCCAAGCTGTGCTGAAAGCAATATAACTGTGCCTTTCTCACACCCATGAAGTATTCCTTGTAATTTTCTAGAACAACAGAGCTCCTCAGTTTGCTTTTGCAGCTGGCACATAAGCCTGGAAATGGACAAGCATCTCATTGTGTGCATCCCCTCATCCAGGCACACCTCGGAAAGGTAAGTGAAGAAAAGATTCTGAGGTGCATCAGAAAGCTTCTATGCTAACAAACACTGTGAATGCTTTTCCTCATCCTTTGCATCTGCTTGTTTTTCTCTTACTGATGTGAATCTGTGCAGTATTTCCAAACATCCAAACACTCTGCAGCGCTAAGTAACAGAGACAAAGCCTCCAATTGTTCAGCTTAATGGCATGAGACCATTGCTCAGTTATATGGGATGGAGTTTTCAAGAAAGACATCTCTCAATAACATGTCAACAGGGCAGCCTCTTTTCTGTAGGATCTAATTTGAAAGTCTTTGGCTTGCTGATGTTCTAGTCACAGAAAACCTTCATAACAAAGCTCGTTCTTGGTTAGTATTTTGCACAGTACTGTTGGAAGGAGGTATAACACAGACCAGAAAAGACCAAAATTCAAAGGAAATCAGGTGCAATCAAATGACTCAACAAAAGAAAGTAAACACTAGTGAAACTTCTGTTTCTGTCATATGGTACATCTGAGTCCCCTCTTTAGGGGCCTACTTGTCATCTCCCATTCTCCAGCTATGTCAGTGGAAATGGATAGGTGGTAAAACAGTAAAAGATGCTTCAGCAGACTCTGATATATGAGACAAAATGAATACCATGTTCATGGTCAAATTCTGAATTCTTTAGCATCTCTATCTTGAACATGGTTTATGTGCTCATGATTGATATAAGACAATGTGAACTGCTTTGGAAACTCTAGCAGCAAACGCACCAACTTCTGGGGCCATTTTGTTTCTCTAGAATAACTATAACAATGATACAACAACATGATCATTGTGCAATATACAAAGGTAACACATGGATATGAGAAACCAAAGACAATGATAAGATGTGACAATGTCCAACACTTCTGCAACTGATACAGAGATTACAAGGGTTGGGTTTCCATTTTCATGTTGCCTTTGACAGTAGAAAAACTAGACTACTTGAACTTTTATCCTAGAGAGAAAGTCATGAAATCAGATGGAGTTTCAGGTCAGTTTTCCTGTCCCACAAGTTTGCCAAAGGGAAAAGACCTCTTCAGAATGCCTCATAATCAAGAGGCTCTGTCCCAAAATCCTTTGCACAAAGGGCTACAAGTCATAGAATTCCCTGCAGTGAACAAAGATGTATAAAAGACAAATGCTGTCTAACACTGACACTGTCATTTCTCTGTAGTAGTAATTACATCAGTAGAAGTAATTGCAGATTGATGGAGCATTACTTGTTTAACAGAGAAAGAATCTTTGCTAAAGATCTGTTAAGATACTAGTATTGCCTTGTATCATCCAAAGAATCCTTTTCCAAAATGTTTCTGCTCTTACCTTGCTCTGAAACTTAGTGCTATGCATGTAGGACTCTTCATAGGAATTCTCTAATTTATATTCAAACTAACAAGAGAATTCTGTAATTAGTTACAAGAGGAAAAATGCCTTTAGGCAGTGTAGCTGCCTAAAGGCATTTTTTAATGCCTTTTAATCTCTCTTAACAGAGACAATGAATTTTCCATCTGTTTAGAGAACATAACGGTAAAATTGAGATATTGATTTTTACTTCATTTAGTTATCAGCAGGATATTGCAATGGTGTCTTTTCTCTCTCATTCTTCTTTCTGTAGTCTCCACCACATCACCCTGAAGTCACCTTTCCCTTCTCCTGTTCCTTCTTATGCTACTCTTTCATGTTCTTTCCTTCTTCAATATCCTTCCCTACTTCTTTTCTTTTGGGGATTTTTTTTTTTTTTTTTTTTTTTTTTTTTTTTTTGTCATGGTGCCTCTGGCCTTTCTCTTTTGTATTTTTTTTTTTTTTTTTTTTTGGTTCTGTTATGTACCTTAATTTATTAACTTACCCTTTGTAAAAGACTACCATGTGAGTAGGCAAATGAGTGTGTCTTTGGCTCCAGCCTCTGTCTCCTAGGCACGGAAGGAGAGCTGGAGTGGATGAGACAGTTGCCATGGGGTATGCCATATGGCTAGTGGGGCTTCCTTTGCCATCTTGAGAAATAAAACCCAAATAGAGAAGGACCTTGAGCAGATCGTTCTTATTGGGAGATGTTTGGAAAAGAGCCCTTCATTGACAAAGTTTCTGGGGAAGTTACTCAAGAATGACTCCTGCCTTTGGTTGGCTGTTTTCCCTTATACACTTTGTGAAACTCATGGCTAGAAGTAGAGACATCAATAACAGAAATGCCAGCTCATCTCCCCATTTTCTCCCGAGGCTTTCCAGTACTTTTGCCAGAACCTGACTCATTAATGATCCATTTGATAGGCAGCCCTAAAGCCAGAATCCCATGGAAATGCCACATATCTGATTGGCCGTCCTGCTGACTTGTATGAGGAGATCTTTAACAGTAACACTTTCCATTCCAAGGCAGTCACTGCTTACCCTTAAAAACATGACTAAACAGGCCAGACATGGACCACCTTGTTTTACTGAGTAAATGGTCTAAAGGCAATGGGGCTACTGGTCTGCTGAATGAGGCTTGCACCTCTTCCAGCCTAACACTCGATGAGTGCTCGTTATGGCAGCGTACTCACGGGAGTGCAGTCCCTGAGCCCGCTCATCCACCTCAGACAATGCTCAGTCACCACTGCTCAAGAAAGAAAGGACAAGGCAAGCAGCTGCTGGTCAGGCATGCAGCAGGTCAGTTCTGAATATGATGTTTGTGCTTAAACAAAGATGTAAAATTAGGACCCAGCGAGGATAACATAATCTCTACCTACCCTGTGACAATTTCATTGCAGTGCTGTCTGGCAGTGTCCCAGTAATTCCACAGAATGAAGCTGGCTCACTGAGACTTCAGCCACAAAAGCTAAGATCATTCTGTGCAACCCCCAGATCAGGTTAGCTATGTGCCTCTGTGGAGACACAAGCCCTCAGTGAAAACTGAACAGTAATGCCCATATTTCAACAAATTTCAATTTAGATGTTGACAATGCATTTGTTCTTGAAAATATATCTGTAAATATAGCAATGTGAAACAAAGCCCAGGTCTTCTGATGCTAAGTGAATAAATGGGGCCAAATGTACTTTTCAAACAAATTACTCTTCAGACTTTTTTTAAATCTGTCCTCAGTAAGCCAACACAAGAATAACTGAAAATAAAACTCTCTCAAATGCTGGTCTGTAGTAAAATTCTAGTTAATGTGCACCTATGTTGAAAGTGCATGTGCTGGTTGATTATTTTCTCCAGTATATCTGGTTTTAGAAATACTTTACCTTTTGATTTTTTACAAAATCCATGTGATTGTTTTTGAAAGCCCTGGGTAATACTACTTAATCAAAACTTTTATCTGAAGTTTTACAGGAAGACACCAACATTGGCATCCTTCATCTTTGCTCAGAAATCCTGTTGATATTAACACTACCTCCATCTACAAAATTATTCAAGATGGTAGATCAAGGAATACCCCAGGTAATGACAGATAATAGAATGTTGAAAGAAGCATACTGCAAGACTTTTTTCTCTCTGGTCTCTGAAGTGCTTTGAAGCCCATCTGAAATAACTAAATGAATCCATTGTTTCCTAAAAAGTTTTTAATATTTTTGGGGATTGCTCTTTCATCTAAAGAGACTACTGCCTGTGCCACAAGTCTGATGAATCCTGTCAGCATAAGGTTACTTATAAAGGCTGAAGGAATATTTCTATTGGTGATAGTGATTTGCTTCACTTTTTCCACCATCAAACTTGCTTAAAAAGACAATAGTGAATGAACTTCTCGAATTTCATCTAGCGGAGTTTCATTGTATATCCTGTCAGAAACAAAAAGGGATGAATGGGAGGAATTTCTAATGCTGCATACTTTCAGATAACCAATAAATGGATCAATTAACTAGTACCTGGGGTAATTTCTCTAGAAGGTTTACTTGCCAAAATTTATAACAATCATCTAATAGAAGGAACAAAACCAAGCAGAATGATTATGTTGTAGCTCACAGAAAGCACAGAGCTGTTTTACACATATATCTGAAAATGCATTTGGAGCTCGTTTCCATTTTGAAACGTGTTTGTAATACAAAATAATAATAATTCATATTGAATAATGTCAATGCTAATTTCTTGTTTAAGTTTGTTCTTGGCATTGAGGCTTTTTGGGCTGACTACTAGCAGCCAGTAGGAGCAATCAGTAATACTGGCTTCTCTTATTCTGAATTGCAGTGGAATTAGGTGGTTGCTGTAGGTTTCCTTCAGCGAGGAGGTCTCCATGAGGATACTTCCACATGTAGGTATCCTTAGAGAGCTGTTACCATTTAGGTACATCTTAGCAACATCCAGGACAGAGGGAAAGGGTGCTGCTTGGCTGGTTTTGCCCTCATTCTGTCTGACTTTCAAAGCAAAACTGAGGATCAACACTGTTTCAGTTCCAGAGAGACATCTATATTGCAAATGTATATTGAAAAGTGTATTGAAACACCCCTGATAGAAACATACAGAATAAAGAATGTAACTAGACTTGTTCACCACAATCATAGTGTTTCAGCCAAGTGGTGTGATAAAAACGTCTCACCTCAGCCCCTGACAAACCCTGTACAGAGTTTGTGTCTCCAAGGAGATATGTTTAAAAATGTCCTTCTTTATGCACAGTTTTCCTCATTTGGGCACTATAGCTCCTCATAGCTGTACCTAAGAAAGAAGACAATGGCTTAAGCTCATATGCTAGTAGGCCAAAGCCAAAAGGATCAAATACAGGTTATCCTAGTCTGACCTCCAGTGAAACAGATGTCATTGAATGGCAGACAGGACCTATGCACTGCAGTTTAGTCTTCTCCCTCTCAGACTAGCCAAGAGACTGCAGTAGACATCATTGCTAAAATGATGTGGACGAGTTGCTACAACTAAAATTGCACTAGAAATTAAGTATATGTACATGTTTAATAAGGAAATAATCCCCTTCCACCTCACAAAGGAATGGTGATGCAGTCATTGACAATGAGATAAATAAAAACCACCTTGTTGCATAACTGTTTAAATTCTAGAGACATTGTCAGAGAAGGTATCCTGCCTTCCAGGTCTATAGCCCCTCTGTACCTTGGCAGCCAAGGCTCAGAGGTGTCTCCCCAATTTCTGATTCTGCAGACTGATAAGAATAAACTCAGACCAGTCTATTCAGTCAGTGTCTCACAGGAAAAAGCAGAACTTCAAATGTCTAGTGGCAGAATATAGTGACTTCTCAACAAAGGCTTATACCAACATAATAATGAATTAATCAGTGTTTCTACAGCTCATCTTCCCTCACAAACTATGGATCTTTCACACTTATCCCTCATTTGCTTGATTTTGGCCATTTTTAACTGCAATTCTATCCTGTGAATACATAGCCTCCTGTTTTCCCCTCATAGTTTGTTTCCAAGGTAGCAAAAATGCCTCCTTCTTCATTTTTGACTAAAAGCATTTCTACTTGAGTTGCAGGTGCCCCCAGTGTTTCTGCTATTCATAACTGCAACTTTGATTTAGCATTAGTGATAAGCCACAGGCTTTATGCTTTGATAGATCCTACAAGGGTTAGCTTGTGATGTTTAGGATCTGGATAAGGTGCTGACCAGCTCTGCAGACTGCAGTTAATCTGAGTGCTTGGAAGGATTGTGAAGATCTGCGTGGCTCTTTCAGACCCAGCAGATTCCAGAGCAAGAGGGACCTCCGGGATTTATCAATGAATCTAGAGCAGTTCAGCGTTCCGTGGTTAATAATATCTAAAATAAAATATCAGTTCTCATTGTTGTATTTATACAGTTACACAAGTTAATTCAATCTGATTAGAAACATTTCTGAAGAAACCACATGTTTTACCTTTTTAAATGGTTACAGTGAAACAACCTCTCATAGTGCCTATCTGGGGACGAAAAGAAATTTAAAAAAAAAAGCTAACCCTCAAATTAAATCAGTGGTTCAGATTTTCATCTTGCTCCCTTGTGTGATTTGGAGAAGCAGGAAAGAGGGAGAAAATGGTCTTCCTTCTCACTTTTTTTTGCCATTTATTAAATTCTAATATTTCTAGCTACACAAGGGACTAAATAAAAACCAGGAACATATTATCTGTGGTTTTTAACATTAGATCAGCTGAAAACTGTCCTCCTTTACTAGGAAGTGCCTGTATTTGCCAACAATTCTTTGTGTCTGACTCATTTCCTTATTACCTCTCTCCCCTCTTCTGTTTTCCCTTAAGGGGTTGACTTTCCCCCACCTCAAACAAAAATAATTTCTTTGGCATATGAAGGTCAAGAACAGATTTCCTAATGTCTGCCTGCCTGCATGCCTATCTCCCTCTCCCTTTCTCTCCTTCTATCTGTCTAGTCCTCTAAGACATCTATCTTTGTAGGTTCCTAGAGCACAAAAAACAGGCTTTGCTCCATATCAATGCACTTTTTTTTTTTTTAAACAGGAGATGAACCCTGATGTGCCACTTAAGATTTCTACATTTAGTGATGTGATCAAGAAGTCTACCTGTGCTCTGCAAACCTGACTCAGTAGTCATGCTGTAACATAAAGAAGTGCATGTAACAGCAGGAAGGAATTAAGACCTCTCTCAGCTCAAATTTTGAGTATCAAAGTACTCTTCCTCCTTTGTGAATAGTTCAAGGGGGCAAAAGAGGCTTTAATGGACTAGTCTCTCTCAGCCCCAACAGTGACCAAGAGAAAGGTATCATATCTATTTCTCTTTACATTGATGGTGCCCAAATTTTGGAGGATGATCTTTGTACATTAAGTGCATACTGAAAGGATTTAACACTACCCTTCTGCTGCCTGCTTCTTTTTGCACAGGAGACAACTACATAGCATATATAGCACTATATGATATACAGAAGGTAGAGCACAGAAGAAAAACAGCTGCAATATACATAGTGTAGGCAAGCATGCTTTCAGTCTTGTGTTTTTATGATTTAACCAGGAAGGGAGCAAAGGTTAGAACACAAAAACTGCACCCTTACTGCTAGCTAAAGTAATAGATGCCAAGGCAATTAGTCAATCCAGACAAGGAAAAAGCCAAGAGCAGTGCTTTTTAAGCAAGCAAGAAACCTTTAACATCTTCAAATCCCATTACTCTGGAGTGGCTTTTTGTTTCCATTCAGAGAGAATATTCACTCTCTCCATTTATGTTTTCATTTACCAAATGATCTACAGTTATGCTGTAGATGCTGTTATGCTGTGTCTAAAGTTATGCTTTCTGCAACTTTCAAACTGATTTTTTCTGGCACCGTGTGTCATGTCAGAGGTAAGTGTTGTAGGTAAGTTAGTTGATCAGACCAGGATTTAAAGCAACACAGTTGCAGTGCACAGGAGTGACCAGGAAAGAACTCAGGAAATGCTATATCACATAGGAGACCACAAAACTAAGAGCACATTGCATCTTTTATAATCATGGCTCAAGTAGAAGAAAAAGTTCAGACCCAAGCAGTGATTTGGGATATTCATCCTTAGATGAAGTAATGCAGCCTGGCCTTCAGGGAACACTAAACCATCTTCCTGAAGGTCAGATGACCTTTCACTGCTTCAAACTGAGAGTTAAAAATGGAATCATTTACTATCTTTAATCAGAATTGAACTCCTGGTGTGCAGGAGTTGGGACAGCCTAATAAGACACTTGTTCCAAACTCTGGCCTTGCTGATGCCTTGAGAGGCTGACCTGGAAGAGAGGCTAGATGGAGTTAAAGAATAAAGTAGGTATTTATTAAAAGGCCTTAAAGGATACAACTTGGGCAGCACAGGAACCAGCCAGGGCTACACCCAAGATGGACCCAAAATGGTCACAAAATGGACAAACAAACATGGGGTCTCACACTGCGAGTAGTTTTGGTTATTTACATATTGGGTTTAATTGTCCAATTAACAGGTTATGAAGTCCCATCTTCCTTGTTTTTCTCTCTTCCATTCACCACTGTTTATGCTCTTGGGCCTGAAAATTGTATTGATTGTCCTCGGTCCCAAGCTAGAAAAGGAATTGTTTTGTCTACCTACTCTGTGAAGAGAGCTTACCAACACTTAATATGAAGCTCAGAACTACACACTAAAGCAGCACAGAATGTGAAAAATATTAAAGCTGAAACTTAAGGCATCATTTCAAATACTACTGTCCACAACAGTTAGGGAACCAGTTAAAATGCTATGTAAACTTCACAGCATTTGTAAAAAGAGATACCGAAATTATAGACTGTAAGTCTTCTCATAACAATGTCAAATCTAAGAGTAATGCTTATTCAGTTGGGAATTGTAAACATGACTACTATCAAAACATACTTCCTGCCAGTACTAAGCTGGGCAAAGTTTTATTTATTACTCCTAGAGGGTTATTCACACCATCAAATTTGGACATCTCACTTAGGTATGATTCAGAGGATCAACACCACATTCCTTAAAGTCAACAGAGAGAGATGCAGGCACTTCCCAGGCACAGGGTAATTCTGTGTAATTAGGTCAGATGCCTAATGCTACATAAAGTACATGGTTTGTGTGCTTCCTGCAAGGGACTTGCTGGCTTTGCTAATTCTATCGTTGCTGCCCTGGATGGGATCTCCTTGGGTTGGCAAATATTGCCATTTCTCCTTTTCCTGCCACCACAGACTCAGCCCATCAAACCCCATCCTTTCATTTTTGCATCTTACTCCTGTGGCCACTCTGTACTTTGCTCTCTTCCCGTGGAAGTCATGAACCTCTGTGTGAAAGTGAGGGCTGTGGCAAGGGTGGTAGGGCTGGGGGTGGCACAGGGAGGGACAGACATCAACATTAAATACTGGGATTAGCTCAGTTGGTTAGACCACAGTGCTAATAACATCAGGTTTGTGGGTTCATCCCCAAACGGACCACTCCCTTAAGAGCTAGGCTTGATGATCCTTGTGGGTCCCTCATAATATTCTGTAATTCTGTGATTAGGGCTGCAGATAGCCATGCACAGGTGTGATGAATGTTGTGGGTACAAAGTGCAGCTGCTCTTAATACATCCTCCTGTCACCCTGACCAAGTGCCTTGGCTTCTCCTGTTAGCTGCTTTGTTGTAGCTGTCCTCTCTTGAGACACGTTTTTATGTGTTGATAAACTCTGCAGTAAAAGTTAGAGGAGAAATACACATAGTTAAGGTGTGATGTGTTCAGTATATTAGCTGAATCAAATATCTCTATGTGACATGAAAGTATGCTGCAGGCACAGCCTCTCTATGTATTTTGAACATTTTGCTAACCCCAGTAGCACAAACTCAAGAAAAGTTTGCTCCTTCACAGAATGTTTAGACAAAAATAGCAAAGATGACTTCTGATGTCAAGAAAATCAACATCTTCACAGATCAACTGTGATTATGTATCTTTATACAGACTGAAGAAATAAGGTGAAGAAACAGACCATGAAATAGACCATGTTTGGATTGCTCAGAATGCTGTAGGCCTGATGCTCAGAGATGAAGCTGAGAGCATCTGAAAGTGCACAAATGCTTAATTGTATAATTACAAAAGCATAAGCTGTCTGGCTACAGGAGGAACTTCAACTCTGAGAGGGTGGGAAAATTTAACCCTACGTACTGTAGACTGCTATTGTTTCAAAATTGCTAATATAGCTTCAGCAAAAGATATTGCCTGAGGCATGACCAATTTTAAATGCTGTCTTTGCATTCACTATGTTTTAAAATAACAGTCTGAGTAAATTAGTCCCATTTGGACAACATCTGCTCTTTCTCAGCTCCTTGGATTCTGCTGCATCAGAAAATACATGAATAGAAGATTTTTAAGTTGCCTAAAAAAACCCAAAACCCAACATTTTACCCGACTTTAAATAAGATATATGATAATGCTTTGCAAGGGTAATTTAAGATTACAAAGGTTTAGAGGGTTTTCTTTTCTTATGACTATTGCACCATGTGGTCTGGATAAAAAACTGGCTTTGGTTACCAATAGTGTTAAACAGGAAGACAAAACTCCACATGACTTAATGCTTGAAAATTATTTAGTCATGGCACACAATAAAATTTTACAATTCAATACAGTATATTTTCTTAAGCTGAGCTCACTCTCATTAAAGCAGTGGTAAAGAAGCAGCACTGGAAGGAGTTTATGGGCATGGTGGGTCAAATGGCCCCTCTTCGGACAGAGGTTGCCATGAGTGGCAGCACTGCCCTAGGAGCTCTGGGAGCTGGTGGGGTCCCACAGCTCTTAAGTTCTGACACATTCCCAGTACATCATGCCGGGACATGGGAATGTGGTGGTGGTGTGAGAGCTGCATGATCCCGCAAGGACAAAGCAGTCACGGAGAAATAGTCTGCGGAGGCTCTGAGGAGGCAGGTGAAGGGCCTGCTTCTGTCATGGAGCTGTCTCATCCTCTGTTTGTTTTTAAATATGACTAAACCTCTCCTTGCCTGCACAGCTCAGTTCTACTGCTTTCATCTCCACGCTGTCTGGCAGAGCAGGGCAGCACCTCTGCTCCTCCAGAATGTCATGAACATGGACACAAGTTGGTCTTTTCCCTTGGAAACGAGTATTTTCAAAAGGGTTGGGTACAGCAGATTCAAAGGCTTGGTGAACTCAAGCCACAAATATCTCTGCAGAAATGAATGCTTGAGTTCCTCGCTTCTTGGTTTTTCCTTCATGATTCAGCAAATCCAGCATCAAGTATCAGCAATTGTGATAACAGCTCTGGGACCTCTCTTCTTGGCTTGAACTGGAAAAAATTCAGTGAAAGTTCAGACAAGCACAGACCAGATACAATGATTTGAACATGAAGAAATTTTGCAACCTTATTTGAAACAAAGAGTTCAGACTAAATGAAATATAAGAATAAAGGATCTTTCCTCATCTTTAACATCAGTCTTGAAGTCTTTTGCACTCTCTCCCTGTGCATAGTTGCTAATTGTGTCATCATCTTGGCAAAAGTTAAACATGAAATCAGGATCATTTAGAGCAGAAGAAAGTTCTGCTTTTACATCCACAGACATGGAGTTCATCTTGCAGAGGACTTGGACACACACCACATTGTGCATGTGTGTGCAGAGAACTCAGTGCCAGAAAAGGAAATAAAAGTCACCAAGAAGTGCTGGGAGAGTACTTTTGCTCACAGAACTGATAATTCTAGATGATAGCCATTTTGGCTCTCCCTTCAAAGTCTCCAGCAACAGAAAATTAAAATGAAAACAGGAAAGACAAAGGAAGATGAAAGAGAGAAATATAATGATAGATTGAAAAATGATACACATGAAACAATTTAATCTATGACTGAAGATAAAATTATTGCCATGTAGCCTTTTAGTCAATCAATATGTCTCCCTGCCTTTTACACAAAGGCCAGAGATTAAAGTAAATCAGTCCTACTTAGACGCAGTAAATTTTCTATTTCAGAGGAGATCAATAACTCCAGAACATGTATTTCCTGAAGATTCAAATGTTTTTCCATGAATTTCAATTTTTTTTAAGAAAACAAAGACACAAAAAATAATCTAAATCTTATTTGTAGAGATGCACATTGGATTATGTGCATGAAGGGTTCAAAGCCTTGAACATGTAGAGCCTTGAACATCTTTCAGAAATGAAGTCAGACTTGCTAGCTATAAAAACCAATGGAAAGAACTCAACAGAATGGTGAACAACTGTTGAGAGAGAGCAGTGGGCAGAGAGAAAGTGCCTATTAGGATAATAGAATCATAGGGTGGTTTGATTTGCAAGGGACCATAAAAATCATCTCGTTCCAACCCCCCTGCCCCTGCCCTGGACAGGGATGTCACTCACTACACTGAATTGCTCAGAGCCTCATCCAGCCTGGCCTTGAACATTTCCAGAGACGGGGCATCCATAACTTCTCTGGACAAACTTGTTCCAGTGTTTCACCAGTCTCTGAGTAAAGAATTTCTTCCTAATATCTCATCTAAATCTGCCCTCTTTCTGTATAAAACCATTGTCCCTTGTCCTTTTACTATCTGCCCATATAAAAAGTCACTCTATCTCCTTTTCTAAGCCCACTTAAGGTACTAGAAGGCTGCTGAAATGTCTCTCCAGAGTCTTCTCTTCTCCAGGCTGAACAGCCCAATTTTTGAAGTGCTTTTGTGATCCCACTATGATCACTACAGATGTGATCCAGGTCTGAGTCTTGCACTAAGTTTCTTTAAAGACAGTTTTAAAATAGTCCAAAAGCTATTTCAACTCATAAGGAAATTAATAATTTTTAGTAAATTCTAAGAAAATTCATTTTTACCTAAACACCATGTCTGGTGTTTCTGAGCCTGATCCACTGAAATTTGCACAATAGTAGAAATCGTTCTCTCTCCTTTCAGCATGAAGCTTGATACAGCCATAGGTATGGTAGATCCCTAGTTTACTCCCTTATGACTAGTGATTGTAGATTGGCAGTTGGACTCTTGAACAAGCTGTGAGGCCAAAAAGAACAATTTTTTTTTCATTCTTGGTAATGTAGAAATGAAGTTAACAGAACCCTGCCAGCAGCAAACACTTAAGCCTCTGTGTACAAATACTGGGCAGGTAGGCAACATATTTTTGACTTGTCAGGTTGTTTAAATTTCTAAATGCAGTAATTTGGAAAATGGAAAATATATTAATAGAAGTCATCTCTTCCACAATATGTGCCAAAAGCCTTTTTAAATATAGAGCTGAAACTGTTTTTCTTTAATCTCATTAGTTTTCTGTCTTCTTTACTCTTTCCTTCCTTTGCTTTCTTCTGAAAATTACAGAATTATCACCTGTTGTCATCTCCATGTGTGTTCATACTTGTTTGAATTTGAGTCAAACATTAGTCTGTAATTTAATTGAAGGCTATATGGTTTATGTTGGGCTGAGTGCTAAGCAGCTGCATGTTGTGCCTGTGGCCTTGAATCAGAAAAAAAAAAAAAAAAGGGGGCAGCATTTCAAGTGAATGTGAAGCCTTTTTGAAGCCTTTTTAATGAAATAAAGTTTATGATGAAGGAGAAAGTTAGTGCTCTTTAACTTAACAAAACCCTGTGTTATATATGGGAGGGCTATGTCCACCTTGGTTTCTCTCTACAAAGTAGTTAATGAAAAGTGCTAAATTTTTAGCCACTGAGGAGCTAATGTACACTGTTTACAGAAAGTCAGGAAGCCAATGTGTTAAAGAAACCTCCACAATTATTTATTCATAGACTCCAAATCATGCATTTGATGAGCTGGAAATATAATACTGATCACCATGCAAGTATATTATCTGTCTTGTCTTTTAATACCATCAAAGCAAAGTGCCATAATGATAATTTAATCCATCTCATAGTATAAATTCTCTGTTTGCATTCTTTATTGATACACTTGATAAAACAGAATTGTTAACCGGATCAGCAACTGAATATTCCTGATCATGTTGCTGTGGTAAAGATAGATAGATAGACAGACAGATAGATAGATAGATAGATAGATAGATAGATAGATAGATAGATAGATAGATAGATAGATAGACAGACAGATAGATGACAAATAGATAAAAAAGTCTTATATTTAGCATTTCAGTTCCTCATTAATTCAAGTTGCAGAATGCAAAATCCTACTAGATTTTTGCTTTGAGTTGTGTTTAGGATCTTACTTGTAAAGAACAGTAAGATTATTCTTCCAAAAGAGAGTGGTAGTGTTGTCTCTCTATGAAGGAAGGGAAAAATTCTCACTGAAAATTGAGTCTTTCAATGTCATAAGAGTATAGCTACTCCACCATGAGTGCTGCTCCCATGGACCTTCCAGTTCTCAGCAGAAGAACCCTAATAAAGCTTTCCAGAACAGTGCTCAAATAGAATATCAATATTTGGAAATTTCTATTACACACTATAGTAGTAACACCTTCCTTGGCTGCTCCAAAACCACCTTTAGCAGAAGTCATTGACCAGATACATGCCCAGACAGATGAAGAAGCTTGGAAATGAATGGCAGCCACTGGAAATGAATTGCCAAGAGCATAGAAAACAAGAAGCTAGGATTTTAGTCTCAGTAATGATCAATCCTGCATATAAAGGGTTCAGGTTCCAAACATTGGTGGTATCATAAAACATTAACTATGGAAATATGTGCTTACCCAAAATGTCCCAGTTTTCAGGTGGCAGACATCCAACAGTAAATTTAAATAAATATGTTTACACCTCCAATGTACTAGTACAGTTATTTTATTACTTGGCAAATTACTGAAGTAATTGTGTTTGCTTATACAATTATTATCTAATTGCAAACTATTACTGATGCATTTTCAGAATAATTTACTTTCTCACTGAATGCAAAGGCAAGTAAAATACTTTGCTTAGAAAAAATTGGAAATTGCTTTCTTTCTTCTG
The DNA here is from genome assembly GCF_035770615.1 of Melospiza melodia melodia. NCBI lineage: Eukaryota > Metazoa > Chordata > Aves > Passeriformes > Passerellidae > Melospiza > Melospiza melodia. Next base: position 55,409,502 of record NC_086226.1, on the reverse strand, counting down.
CCTTGGGAATTACAGATGTTTTAGTGTTCATCGTGCTTCATTTACTGACATTGGCCTTTAACATATGAATTATCTTAGCCCAAGGACCAAAAAATAAAAAGCATTAATAAAAAGCACCAATGTCAGTGCATCCTTGGTTTTGGGGAACGGCCTTGTTTTACAGGAGAAAAAAAAATTAGGAATATGCTGGTACGAGTTAGGAACATATTAGTACAACACTAATTATAAACTGGAATGTGTCAGAATTAAGTGAGTTATGATCTGGCGAGGACCTGCAAACTATAGTCAGATACTTAATAAAGTTTAGACATGCAGCTGTGAATACTTCTGGATCCTTGCCACCTTTTATTAGAGTGGCGCCCAGCAACGCTGCTGTAGTTAAGGGTCTGTCAGCATTTCCATTATAAAACCCCATTTTTTTAGGGCTTTGTAACTTGCCCATTTTAAATCACATCAAGCTGAAACTTGTCATTAAAATTGTCAGGAATAATTTCTTTTAATACACAAATGTTACTTAGAGTTTCAATCTATCTTTGTTTGGGATTCCTATAGGTAAAGAAAATAAAGCAAGTATGTCCTCCTTTATCAGAATTTTTTTTGTCATTCTTCCAAAAAGACATCCCAAACCCTGTCAAAAAACAACAGAACAAGGGCTTGAATTTGAAAAATATAGGTTTTTAGCCCCTTAGGCTAAATTCTGCTTTTTGTTTCCTACTGAGGCATAAGCAGAGAGTACAAAAATGGCATTACATTCTAGTTTCTCAACTTCTGTCTTGAACTGACCTGAAATTCCACACGAATTGTCAAGATGGTTTGAATTAAACACCATCTGATTATAAATTTTGTGCATTGTGGGTTCTTGTGGTTTCTTCTTTTTTTGTGTTATTTATATTTTAGATTTTTCAGTAGACTTTTCATCTCATTTCCTACTTGTCTTCTATCAGGGCATCAAGCATTTCAGCGTGATGTTCATACAGCCCCAGAGCAATGCAGATTTACACTACCTGAAGATCTTCTGCTCAGCTGATTAAAAAAATTCTTTGTCACTCTAATCTTCCTCTTTCTACTTTTGTTCATATAAAGAAAGCAAGGAAAATTACTTGGACAAGTTAGTTTTTCACATCCTTACTTCTCTGTGCAATATAATGCATGCAGCTATGAAAGAGAGGCAATTCTAGCCAAGTTTCCTGCCAGCTGAGGTTGTATCTTGTTTTTGCATTGTGTTTGCTGTGCAGGTGATCAGAATTGGAACTGGCTAGTGAATTTGCTTAGGGATTCTTTACTTTCATTCTCTCCTCTTCTCCTATTCTCCTAATATACATGAAAAAAATTAAATAAGTTACTCAGACTTATCACTGATCACTCAATAGGAAAAAGCCCATGAGTTTTCAGTCTAGATGAGCCTGAAAATCTAGAGCAGAAATTGAGAGAGAAAAATCTAGCAGGGATTTAAATTTAAATTTATTATTATTATTGCTGTTGTTGTTGTTGTTGTTGTTGTATTTGATCAGAGGGACAAAAAGCAACTTTTTTACGCATTTGGAACCTTCTCAATAACTGCAGAAACTACTATTTCCAACATACCATAAGTGACATTTAGCTCTACATATTGCAAGTTATCATCTGGTCTCTCTTTCCAAGTCATGCAGGCAAACTGCAGCCAATGAGACACAATTGAAGCATTGATATATCTACATCTTAAATACTGGAAGTATTTGTGCCTACATCTTAAATATTATAAGTACATCTGTCAGCCCACCTCCAGCCCAACAGTTCTCTATTCTCTCAACATATTCTGGGCAGCCTAGGGTAAGAACAGGAAGCAAGTTCTGTTATTTGATTAACATTCCCTATGGATTTATCCTTATATCTTGCTCCTGTCCCTTTAGAGATGGCTTCTCCTCTCTTTAACTGCAGGTTTAGTTTGCAATTCTAAATTTGTTGCATCCCTTAACTCATCTGTATCACACATTTGATACCCATTCCATGCCCTCAAACTTCTTCTAAGCCTGAGCATGATTGTCAGTATCCTGTCTGACAACCAGACAGACTGATCATAAGGGATTGTATTTGAGTTCTAATGGCAGATTTAAGGCCATGCCAGTGGCCTTAGCAAAATTCAGCTGATGTGCTTAGGTTTAGTTTGTCCTAGATTAACATGAATGAAGGACTGATTACCACAGCTCATCTGATGCGCAATAACTGGTTAATCCACTTGTTACCTGGTAGTACACCGGAGACCTCCCTCTGAAAATCCAGTTGTCAGTAGCCCCACCGCCTCCTCCTCTTCCTCCTCCTCCTCCTCTTCCTCCTCCCCCTGCTCTCCCGCCCTGCCAGCCCCCCCTGCCGCCGGGCCTCCAAATTCCTGGTGTGGTGAGCATGGTCATTAGTTCCTTCAATGATTCATCAGAAACAGATCAATTGTCTGTAAAACACCATGGCTTTCTGACAAGCAAAAATAATGACTTGGACAGTATCAAACCTGAAATACTGCTACACAAGCAGGAGCAGCCGGGATCTATAATGGAGTTGTGGTTTTAATGAATCACCATTCCCAGTAACTCAAATAAATCTAAAGTCTCTCCATCTGGATTTTTAAATTCAGAGAACTCAACCTACCTGAGTGTACCAAGGAGAAGTAAATTAGCAGACTTGAGGTGGAACATGATTTCTGCACTTTGCCATCCTGAGTTTCATTAGCCAGTGTTTCTTGTTCATCTCCTTCATGAGTTACATTCTCATCTTTTAATTTGCCTCCTTTAATAGTGGGTCCATTCCCACCTTGCTCTATTGAAATGGAGCAGGTTATTGGCATTTTTGCTCTAGGTGTGAAATCAAAGTGTGGATTTTCAAGGTACTGAGTGTTGATTTGTTTTTAAAGCAGCCCAGGAATACCCCTGGGGCAGCAATTGAAAATCGGGCAGGCTGTGTAGAAGGGCCTAAACGATGGAGTCACAAAAGTGGGAGGTCTAGCATCGGGATCCTAGCCATGCCTGAGGGAGTGCTCTGACAGCCAAAGATATTGACTCAAACAGCCTTACCATGGTTGTCCCCACTCACTTGATCACCCAGTAGGGAGGGGACTCCTACTGTGCCAAAATCACAGCAAAAGGCACCCCACTTTTCAGACAATTAAAGCCTGAGGAAAGCCTCTCTTTGGCCTATATAGTGTGTACACTCTTTCTCCTTCAGCCAGAGGGGCATTTTCTTGCCAGGTTCAGAAAGGGTGATTAAAAATTTTTTTGGCCTGGAAGAAAATAAGAACTTAGGCTGGCTTAAGTTGTAACAAAAGTGTCTGCATTTTTTCTGTATTCATAATTTTAAAAGTAGCTTAAAGTATTAATATCCAAACACTTCCAGCCTCTGAAAAGCTGTTGATAGAAGAATGCTAGAGCAAACTATTGAAAACAGAGTGTTCTTAAAACTGTAATGCTGATTGACCAGGTCAGCAGGAGCAGTTGTGGTAGAAAAGTGCTGTGTTGTTGCCATGGCAGCTGATTCCTGGCATCCTTCTCTTGGAGCACATCTCCTCACACTCTGCTCAGCACTGGTGTAAAGGACAGGCCTGTGGCTGGCGCAGCCTTGGGCAGAAGCACAGCGTGTCCAAGGGCCATAGGGGCACGCAGGCCCCCAGGGAGCTCTGCCCAGCTCACAGGGGCACAACCACCTGGGAGACGTGGAGCAGAGCCTCTCGTCTCCCTCCAGCTGCTCATCTTCAAATAGCTGTATGAGGCATTCTGCTGTTTTCCTATCCAGAACTGCTGCTCAAACTGACCTCTCACTAGGGCTGTGACAATTCTAGGATTCCCGAAAGTGGGACTCCTTTGTGGCGGTGTGGTGAAATGGAACGCAGGGAAGACCTGCTACAGAGGGAACCAGACCTGGGACAGGCAGTGTCAGGGGACTTGACGGCTATAACCCACATCACTGCATGTAGCAGCAAGATGCAACTACTGGCCAAGTGCCCACTAGTACCATCAGGATCACTCTATATGTTATGCAGTAAGTCAGTAGATGGAACAAAAAAGTCAGCCTCCAGGAAAGATAATAGCACAGCAAAGGCCATATTGAGGCAGTCTAAATTCTGCCCCCTTCCCTAGATATGGCAGAAAAGAAAAAATCACTGATGTTTTGAGGAAGGTCGAAGGCACAGAGTGACAGAGATGTAGCTATTAGGAAATATGAAGTGCAAGGGACTGTTCAGACAGGAACACTGTTCCACATGGAAAATGCAATAAAACAAGAAAAAGAAGCCATGTCTCTGAAGGCGAGTTGTTGCTATCAATAACATGGGGAGCATTTAACTATCATGAATAGCTAATTCTTGTTTAAAATTATCATGATCAGTTTCATCTGCTACATAAAGTCATTGACTTAGCTTTCTAGAACCATAGGGAAGGGTACAAACAACAAGGCTTACCAGTGCTTAATTCACACAATATACAGTTGAAAAAATAACTGCCTGGATCATATCAGTGTCATATCATAGCCTGGGAAATTAATTACATTGGAAGGCTGAGTGAAACAAAGTTAGCAAAATTGAGAATCCTGACACCTTGACTGTGCAAACAGCATGAACCTGCAGAGTGACAAGACACTGAGGTAGGTTCTGGCAATATTTTCTAGCAATCTGCCCTGTATTGATGCTTCCTGGGGAAGGATGAGTGGAGGTGAGGCAGAAGTCAGGAGAACCAATCTGTTATTTATATCTGGATAACCATCAGTTATTCCTGTATTTTAGTCTATCATGGTCAGATGAAGCTTTAATAAGAGACAGCTTTGTCTCTGCTGTGCAAAAACTTCCCAGGGAAGCAAACAAACAGCTCCAGAGAAACTCCATTCATGTTTACATCAGGGTCCACTTAAACAGCCTGATTAATGCAAAGAGAGTTAAATAGAAATGAGTGTCACTAGAGCCCTGTAACTGTTCTCCCATTCTCTTCTGCTGTGTCATGCTGTGTCTGTAACAGTGGAGAACTAGGTGGGAGATGCCAAGGAGTCAGCCTGGCTTCTCCCATTTAAGGACACTGCACTCAGGACTTCGTGCTCAGCTGTGATTCCCACTTGCAGCTCTCTACACCACTCTGGTGGTTTAGAGGGACTTTGCTCTTCAAAGCTGCCTTCAGTGCTGCTAGCATGTCAAAATGCTGCGCTGCACCATTATCCCTGGCTGCCAGAGCTGTGCTGAGCAACCCCGCACTGCTGGCTTCTCCAAATGTCTGAACATCTTCATCCTCTTCTAGAAGGGCTCAGTGTCTCTAAGGAGGAGCACAGTTGAGAGACTGAGCTCCTTGAGTGCTGTTTCTGACTGTCATGTAGGTCTGCAGGAAGAGAAACAACAGTGTCACATTCTCGGATGGATCCCATTTAAGGGAAGAAATCAGACTTGTGAAAACAACCACAGCTTGGACATGTGGCTGATTGAAATGCAGCCATTTTCCATTAGGGGAGGCTGGAACTACAAAAGATGAACATGTTTGGTTTTCATTTCATAGATACTTTATTAGGGCTTTAATTTGACTACATTACATGCTTAGGGCAGGCTGTAGATTTGAAAAAAATTGTTGTTGACTTTTTTAATGTTCACAAATTCAATGAGTGGCTGATTTCTGCCCCGGTTCACTAGTAGCAGAGCAGTAGATCTGATCCTCTTTTTCCAACTCCTCTGACATATCTTGGGGATGGGGATCTGGCTACAACCAGACAAGAGCAACAAGAAAAACATCTCTGTTAGAGAGTTTTGAGAAAACTCACATTTTTAAGAACTGATGTTCAGGATACTGTGCACATCACTGTCTCCCTTTTCCAGCAGTTGCTACCTTCCTTTCCTGGAAGCACAAAAAAGTCTGACCATAGAATCACAGAATCACAAGGTTGGAAGAGACCTTGAAGATCATCAAGTCCAATCCATACCCTGACACCTCAACTAGACCATGGCACTAAGTGCCACATCCAGTCTTTTTTTAAACACATCCAGGGATGGTGACTCTACCACCTCCCTAGGCAGACGATTCCAGTACTTTATCATCCTTACTGTAAAAATATTTTTCCTAATATCCAACCTATATTTCCCTTGGTGCAGCTTAAGACTCTGTCCTCTGGTTCTGTCAGCTGCTGCCTGGAGAAAGAGACCGACCGACCTGACCACAGCCACCTTTCAGGGAGTTGTAGAGAGTGGTAAGGTCACCCTGAGTCTCCTTTTCTCCAGGCTGAACACCCCCAGCTCCTTCAGCCATTCCTCACAGGCCTTGTGTTCCCAGCCCCTCACCAGCCTCGTTGCCTCCTCTGGACACGCTCAAGTGTCTCAAGGTCCTTCCCAAACTGAGGGGCCAGGCCTGGACACAGCACTCGAGGTGTGGCCTCACCAGAGCCAGTACAGGGGCAGAATGACCTCCCTGCTCCTGCTGGCCACTCTATTCCTGACACAGGCCAGGAGCCCTTGGCCTTCTTGGCACCAGGGCACACTGCTGGCTCATGTTCAGTCAGCTGTGGACCAGCACCCCCAGGTCCCTTTCTGCCTGGGCCCTGTCCAGCCACATTGTCCCCAGCCTATAATGCTGCAGGGGGTTATTGTGGCCAAAATGCAGGACTCAGCACTTGGACTTATTAAACTTCATCTTGTTGGACTCTGCCCACCCATCCAACCACTCCAAGTCTCTCTGCAGAGCCTGCCTACCCTCCACAACAGATCAACACATACTCCCAGCTTGGTGTTGTCTGCAAATTTACCATGAAATACTCAATACTCTCATCCATGTCATCAATAAAGATATTAAACAGGACTGGCCCCAGCACAGACCCCTGAGGGACACCCCTGGTGGCTGCCCCCAGCTGGATGCAGCACCATTCCCCATTCTCTGGGCTCGGCCATGCAGCCAGTTCCTAACCCAGCAAGGAGTGCTCCTGTCCAAGCCCTGGGCTGCCAGCTGTCCCAGGAGTGTGCTCTGGGACACAGTGTCAAAGGCCTTGCTGAACACAACAGGTACAACACCCACAGCCTTTCCTGCATCCACCAGGCGAGTCACCTGGTCATAAAAGGAGACCAGGTTGGTCAAACATGACCCCTCCATATTGGCTGGGTCTGATACCCTGGCCATCCTGTAAGGGCTGTGTGATGACACTCAGTATAAGCTGCACCATTACCTTGCCAGGTACTGAGGTCAGGCTGACCAGTCTACATTTACTAGAATCCTCCTTCCCACCCTTTTCGTGAATGGGTGTCACACTGACCAGATTCAGCCATCTGGAACCTCACCAGTGGTGATAAATGATGGAGAGAGGCTTTGCAAGCTCATCTTCCAGCTCCCTCACCACCCTGGGATGGATCTCTTCTGGTCCCATAGATTTATGAACATCCAAGCAGCTCAGCAATTCTCTGACTGCCTCCTCTTGCATAGTGGAGGGGGCATTCTGCTCCCTGGCACCATCAACCAACCCAGGAGGACAGTTGTCCTGTGGACAAGCCATCTTCCCACTAAAGACAAAGGCAAAGAAGGTGTTATGCATTTCTGCCTTCTCCTCGTCTGCAATTACTAAGTTCCCTCCTTCATCCAGTAAAGAACAAAGGTTGGTCTTACCCTTCCTTTTACCATTAATATATTTGTAAAAAATGTGTTATTTTCCTTTACAGAAGTTGCCATTTTAAGTTCAAACAGAGATTTGGCCTCCCTAATTTTTTTTTCCTACATGCTCTAGCAGCCCCCTTAAATACTTCCTTATCAGAGCTATAAGTTCTCGAAAAGGCATTTGAAAGGCACAGTGGGAATAGCCGCATATCCCAACCAGCTCCGCCTGCCTTGGCCAAAGTTTCTTGAAAGTGCAACTGGAACATTTGGAGGCTTAATAAGAATTTTGTCTATTTCTCAAACCATCTAAGGGGTTTGTCTTTCCTTTCACAGCTTGTAAATTTAAGTGGAACATCTAGTAAAAGGACATTATTATCTATACAAATCTCAGAGCAGATATATGGAGAAGCAGAAGGCAGCTATGTGCTCCTCTTGTTGTCTGGTAGTCCTGGTGCACCCGAGCTGCTTCACCATCTCACTTCCTAAATTGTGAATGACTACCATGTTACTGTGATGTCTGTGGTAGTCCTACTGAAACAAACCTTGTTTAAGATTCAAGAAATAAGAAGGTGGTAATGAGAAGTGTAAAGGTCCCTAGATGTATCAGCTGCAACATATACCCCTGGCAGACTGCCTATTTAAGTGGATGGAGGCATTATTCTATAAAATTTGAGAATGTCAGCATCGTTGCCATCTGCAACTTCAGGGACAAGGAAATTGATGCCTTTCCCCCCTCATCTGAACATGGGAATAGATTTTTTTGCTTTTGCTGAATGGATGTGGGCTGTTGCCTTCACAGTTTGCACAGAAATGCATTAAAAGGTGCATTAAAAATGCCTGAAATACAATCTGCTTCTGGACAGTAACGGGCATTAAGTCAAAAAGAACATGTTTGCTTATCTATTGAACTGCTGTTTCTGGAAACAGAGCCAAATACACATTTTCAAGAAGTGACAAAACTATATATTTGCTGTCGTTCTTGAGAGGTCCTATGCCACAGAACAGCCAGCACATGTAAATCATAATATAAAACCTAACACTGCCACCCACAAAATAAAATCCACCTCTAAAATGCAGACAAACACCAGAATGGTGTACATAAGAGCTGTAAAGTACATACTTTCTTTAGTCATCTGAAATAGGTGCACAGGAAAGACTCAGAAAGGGCTGAGTAAAATGTAAAATGAGAAATTAGGGAAAACTCTATAAGAGTTTTTCTGTCAAAGAGGTCTAGAAATCTCTTCCAATTGTGTGAAGTGCAGCTTGATCCAGAAGTCAAAATATGACCTCAGACATGGGGAATAACAAAGAACATTTTCTGTATGTTTAAGTATCTCAGCATCTGTATCTGCAATACGGATAGGCTTCACCAGGAGTTTGTGAGTGCTCAGCAGGTGCTCAGTTTTCAGGCTTTTGCTTTGTGCATCTAATTATAAAAGCAGTGCAAGAGTTTTGTATATAGAAGCAGCAGGTCATTCATATTAGAATAACTTAGGCCTAAAGATGTTTTAGAATAACTGACAGCTAGGACACAATAGCTCTACGTCAAGCAACTGATGTGAATGGGCTTTGTTATTGAACAGCATCCTTATAAGAGTTGGCAGAAAAAGAAGAGAATTAGCTAGCTACAGAATGATGTAAACATTGAAATAAATACAGTGCAAATAATAGGAAATCTGGGATGTCTGCCAGTTTAATGCTGGTCAAATTGGCTAGTAAGAACAGAGTTAATTCTTGGTACACTCTTCAGTGACCAGAATTAGTCTGGACCTATGAAGTCCTGAAATATTCCTTGTTTCTGCTAAAGCTGTCTTATGGAACAATTACCTAGAGTCCCTGTAATCCACTGACACATTCACTTGTTATACGCTTTTATTACACTCCCCTGCAGATGTTGCTGTTTCCAATTAGAGATGTAACTTCTACCACTGGCTGTTAATAACTATTTTGCCTTGAGACATATCTTATTTGCTAACTGAAAAAGGCAGGTTAATGGTGTCTGCACTATAGTATATTATTAGAAGTGAGTTTGTGAAGTAAACTCCCAGTGACTCTAATCTCAGGAATGCTGACTCCTCCTGAGGTCAGTAATTGGGTATTTTGGAATTTGCCATAGCAGCAGGCCTAAGCCTGTCTTCAGCTTTCTTTGAAATTTGGACCCTGAGGTCAGCAAAATAATTGGTTCATTTGAACTGAAAACCAGAAAGTGAAGGAAACCAGAAAGTGAAGGGTCCACTTTTCCCATAGTGTCGAAATTACAATTCATCAAACTTATTTTGAGATATTCTCTCTCCTTTAAGTAGCACAACAAAGTTAGGCACTGTTCAGTAACATTTCCCCTTTACTTTCCCTGTCTGAAGTTTTTGGTTTGTCATGAATCCTAGACAGCAAGTGGAGCAAGTTATGGTTACTCTCTGTATGTATTTTAGAAACACTTTTTCCTTTCCCTACTTGAGCATTATAACAAGACATGATCTAGTTCTGTTTTGGCTTCTTTATTTTCCCCCCAGTTTTATGTATTTAGAAGTTCTTTCTATTTTTCTTAAAGTATAGTTTTGACTGCCTCAAGGGCTTGCTTTTGAGCCACCCAATGGCTTTGATCTCAAGCTCTTTATTTTGGTGGACCTTGGCCACAACTATTAGTCAGTAATCATCCTGTTTACGTAGAGTTTGAAATGAAAGTTCCTTATCCATATTCATGGCCCTATGAGTTTTAGCATGTATTAACTAGTAAATATGTTTAGGGTTTATGATATCAACAAAATAGTAGAACAAGGCCAGGATAAGTGAAGAGATCAGTATATCATAGTATCACAGAATGGTTTTGGTTGGAAGAGACTTTAAAGATCATAGACCCCTCTACCATGGGGGTCTAAGCAGAGACATCTGTCTAAGCAGAGACACCTTCCACTAGACCAGGTTGCTCAGAGTTTCATCCAGCCTTGAACACTTCCATGGCTGGGGCACGCACAAATTTGGGCAATCTGCTCCTGTGCCTCATCACCCTCACTTTTAAAAATTTCTTCCTAACATATAATCTAAGCCTATTCTCTTTTAGTTTGAAGCTATTTCCCCTTGTACTATTACTATCTGCTCTTGTAAAAAGTCTCACTCCATCTTTCTTGGAGGATCCCTTCAGATACTGGAAGGTCCCAGTTAGGTCAACCCGAAACCATCTCTTCTCTAGGCTGAACAATCCCAGTTATTTCCTACCTGATGTGCTCCATCCTTCTAATCATCTTGGTAACCTTTCTCTGGATCACTCCCACAGGTCCATGTCTTTCCTGTGCTGGGAGCCCAGAGCTGGATGCAGGTTCCAGGTGGGCTCTCCCCAGAGCAGAGCAGAGCAGAGCAGAGGGGCAGAATCCCCTCCCTCCCCTGCTGCCCACGCTGCTCTGGATGCAGCCCAGGACACGTTTGGCTCTGTGGGCTGGGAGTGCCCATGGCTGGGTCATGTCCAGTCTCTTTCCCACCAGCACCCCCAAGTCCTTCTGGGCAGGGCTGCTCTGCATCTGCACATCCCCAGCCTGTGCTGGTACTGGGGATTGCCTCAACCCAGGTGCAGCACCTGGAACTTGGTCTTGTTAAATCTCATTAAATTCCCAATGGTGCCAGTTCTTGAGCTTGTCTAGGTCTTTCTGGATGGCATCTCTTCTTTCAGGCGTGTATCCTTCCCTAATGAGAACACTAAACTCTTGAGTTTGCTTTGAACAACACCCTAGGTTGAGCCCTAATAATCCTCTGTCACAAATGGGGAAAAAAAAAAAAAAAGGGCAGGAATAACACTGCAGACTGCAAAACACACAACAGTTTGGCTACTTTTTCTGCAAAACTAAAAATACATGATCTGGCTATCAGTAATTCAGTGCACATGGCTGCAGTTTCAAACATGTAACAACTGACTAAAAAGCACCAAATATGTGTGGTTCTTTCCAAATCTCTTCTAAGGAAGAAAAGTGATACTTTGGCTGTAGGTAGTGTTATGATTCCAGAGTGTTATCTCGGGAGCAGATATGGCAGATGAGATTACCACTTACAGCAAGGCTGTGCTTGAAAAGAGTTGAAAAGCATCAGGAATGACATTTGTGTCCTGGATCCTGAATATCAGCCTTGATGTGGGTTAAATCAGAATGCTAGTTTATGCAGCTTGTTTGGACTAATGTTAGAAATGCAATGACAATAATAATAGCTTATTCTTATAGGGACAAATTTTTAAATGCTGGCATGATTTTTGCCAAGATCTGATTAAAGGAAAAAAAAAAAATATCTCCATTTGTGTTTTGTGCCTTATGTAAAAAATAACACAAGTTATTTTCACTTTTCCCCCCCATCCCCTTTTTATTTTCTTTTTTGCCTTAGGGTGATTTTCATGATTAATGTAAGCTTGGTGCACTATAAATGTTTCTCTGCTGAAAGGAATGAAAAATGGTTTTGCAAGCGGGAATGTCATGAGCAGGGAGAGACACTGGAATTTTTCCCATATTTTTCTCATTTGCCATTGTTTTTTGTTTGCTTATTTGGTTGGTTTTTTCCCTTGTGTTACTTACGATTTGAGATTTCATTTTCCAAGAAGTTCTGGAAGTTTTATTCCTGCCAGATTCTGTTCTGGTCAACAATGGAATCTGAATCAGGACTGAAGATTCTCTGCAGTCTTACCACCCACATTTTTTATGCTTTGTGATGATGACAATGTCTATTTTGAATTGTTAGACACCTCAAATTACACGAAATAAAAACCTAAAGTTATGGAGTCTCTGCATTCTCCTTTATTTTAGGAAGGATATTAAAAACCAGCCTATTCCTAAAGAAATATGTTCTTCTAAGCATAATTTCTCTCAATAAAGAGAGGTATTACAATGCATCTGTAGTACCAATTGCTTTCTCTGTCACTATGATTCCTGGCTCTATATACTCTACTGTGCATTTCTTCTTTGAAGCCTAGTAATTCAGTCGAAAAGAAGGAGCCAGATTGTGGAGCTATGAAGAAGAAAGCAACCCCACAGCAGGTGGGGTTTCACAGGAATGCCTATAAAATCCTCACTACTAAAAGCAACAACAGGATAACCAAATAGCACGGTGCTGCAGATTTGTTATGCCAGCTTTCTGTCAGTACAACAGTAAACTGGCTGTATAATATGAAAAAAAATCCAGAGGATGTTTGTTAGGCACCAAACTTCCAATTTACTGTTTCTACCATAGTAGTAACCTGTGGGTTCTGACTCTGAAGCTGAACTGCATCTGGCACAATTTAGGTGGACTGGAGATAAGGGTATTGTTACCACATACTGCCCCCATGCTGGTACAGAAAACAGGCTGGCTCACGTCACACAAATTAACTGGAGGCTTATCAATTTTATGCTGTCTGACAGTTTTCCACAGGGTTGCTTTGACAGCCTGGGGTTGCTAGGGAAGAATAGAGCCTGAAAACATCCACCACTCTAAGATAAGTTCTCACTGTGGATGACTGGGGGGAGGCTGACACATTGACAGTACTACAGAAGGACAGCATTCTGGGGCCAGAGCTAGTAGTTTTCTTCTGCTTTTTGTGCTTTGGAAGGTGCATAAATCAGCCAAAGGGGAGGCAGGATGTTGTGCCTGATGGGAAGAAAGACCGCTGAAGATGATCTCAAGAAAAGATAACTTTGACACTTCGGGCCTGCTGAAACTCTCCACATAAATAGTGAAAAGTAACAGAAATGTAACCAGACCTGCTGGATGATAGTGGTTATGATCATTCCTGACTCCTGCAGTGTTAATGACACTATTTTTTCTGTCTGGAAATCTTTGTCTTGGCTCCCTTTTGGAAATAAATCCCTCATTCTTAACTCCTCTGTTTCTGTGTTGGTTTGACTAAGACTTCTGTGGGAAAGTTTGAGATTTTCTTCTGTTTCATTGGCAATGTTTCACCTTTTCCCCTGCCCCCTCCTCATTTCTTTGGACAGATTTCATTTCCCAAACAGATGTCTCTTGTCTCTGAAAGCAACATCCACACACACAAGATTTCTTTATTTTACCATATTTTTTCACCCTTTTCTTATAATTTTCTTCTTCCTTGCTTTCTTTCCAATCTAAATCACTGTGTAGATTGCACAACTCAGTTCTGACAAACTATTTCTGAAGTATGATTTTATGGTGGCTTTTCTACCACTGTGCCTGCAGAGGCACACCAGAGGCCCTGAAGGCTGGATTTTCATGTAATAGGATAATAATAGAGCTTCTACATAATTATTTGCGTAGGTAATCAGGGCATGCATGCATACAGATGCCCAGCAACAGGTGCACAGGCCTACTCCTTGTATCCCAAGCCTGACTCTTTGGACTGTTCCGATGAGGGTCTGGCAGGATGCAGGGCCCTGCTGCTGTTTTGAAATCACCCAGTCAAGCTGAGGAACTGTCCCTACATTCCATTGCATTTGGTAGTGTTCAGCCTTCAAGCTGCCGTACATATGCTGGCCTGGCAGAAAAAATTCAGCTTTCTTGCAGGATGTGTAGGTATATCCTATACATTTGGTCTACACACTTAGGACTGAAGTTCTTCAGCCTTAAGTAGGGGCCCATATTTTTACCCCAGAACCAACTAGCACCTGTGCTCATGAGAATGACTGTCTGTAATACACAGCCATGGATGCAAGTACCTGTATTTCAAGACATCAGATTTGTTTTAGAACTATTCTAGGTGAGATTTTCAACATTGAATTTTGAGTATTGATCTCCTCAATACCTAACCCTTTTGTAAACAGGTCTTGGGTTTCTTGAGATGCCCAGGTTCCTAAGTAGCAACAAGAATCTGTGAAATATGAACATAACCAAGACCCTGCATATTTTTCATATGGTCCAGGAGAGCTGAGGCCTGGCCTTCTATGCAGGAGCATAGCTAGCAGAGCCATTTCTGTCCAGGCTTCCTCAAGGGTAAGGAAGTTGCACAAACATGTGCTTGGCTCTGAACCCATTAACCAATTAATGCAACTACCTCTGAATGCTCTTGGGCATTCCAGACTCTGTGAATTTGTCTGGGGTGACAAGGGCATGATCAGAGCTTCTTGAGTGGGAGCTCTGCACCAGGCATGACAAGAACTCCTGTCCACCTCAGAGATTGTAACCTGGACAAATATTTAAGAAAAGCCACCCACACCCTTTCTTCCAACCTGTAGGTACCATTGGCAAACCTGAGGTAGGTCAGGTTGGACCAGATCCTTGAACCTTTTCCTAGCAGGCTTATGAGTATCTGCACAGGGCCACAAAGAAAAAGATATGTTGTGTGCATATGGGATTTTTAGGAATCTGAATGTTTAATGAAAATTCTTCGATTACTTCATGGTCCATTTCTGGTGCCCAACTTAGTTTTGAACTACTGATGTTATCGTGGGTCTAAGGAGAAGAGCCACATGAAAACCTGGTCAGTCATCAATGGAAAAAAAATGGCCTATCACTAGTGAAAACCAGTTCCATATGTCCCATGTATCCCCCTTGTTACGTGCCTGGCTTCCCACAGTCAGTATTGCCTTGGGATGTCAAGCAAACAGGGAAGGAGAAACAGAAATCTGCTTTTATTTAAACCTGATTAAAAGAGGGAATAAATTTAGGTAATCTATTTTGAAGCTGTTGAAATTTGTTCCAAGAGGCTGACTGCATAGCTCATGTAAAAAGCAGCTGCCAACTTTTCTTACTTGTTTCCACCCCATGCCTCAATCAAATCTTTTCATAGTCTTTAGCTAGAGTGCAAGCATGACACCTTGAACTTCTTTCAAGGTCTTCTTGTCCTTTAGATGTTGAAAATAAGCTGCCTCCCTCTGCCTAAGCAGCAGAGTGAATTCTGCCCAGAAAATGTGAAAAGCAAGCAAAGACATCTCTATAGAGCCAAGAGTTGGAATGAGGGTCTATTTCCAGTGCAGAATCATACTCACCTCTGCTTGCTTTTTTAGTCCTGTCAGATTCTCTCTCCTGTGCAATTTAAATGCAAACAACAAAAAATAAAGATACTCTGTGCAGTGTATTATAAAACATTTTGTAAAAGCAAATACAAGAAGCAGTCTCTCCTCTTAGTCCTAATCCTATTGCCTTATCTTTCCCCAGGTAAATTGAAATATCATCACAATCTCAGCAAAATCATGTAACTGAGAGATCCTGCTATGCTGGAATGGGAGGAAAGCAATACGCTGTTTCTTCAGTTTTATGCAGTCTGATAGGCAGTGCCAAGGGGCCTTGGAGAGGGAGAAGAAAACAAACAGGCTTCAGCCCATTGCAGGAGTGGGCCACAACTCACAGTGTAATGGTATGTCGATTGTAAAATATATCACCATATTTTAACCCTTTCTGAGAAAGTTTAGTTTAACTAAGCTCATTCTTGTTGGTATTATTTTGTAAAATCATGATGCAAAACCTTCAACAGATTTTGATCAGCCTCTATAAACACAAAAGGATGAGCAAAATTGCCTTCCATTGATGCTAAAACATTGCAACAGACAGAAGCAAATTTTTCAAATACAAATAAGGCTTTCTTTATGTCATCAGTAGAATGACAACCAGGCTTTCAGAGGCATACGTGTAAGGTGGGAAAAACATGTGCAATTTACTTCAAGTCAGACATCAATACCCAGCTAATCTGTCACCATGGAACTGTGGGATTCAATTGACTCTACAGCTGAGAAGCAAAAACACCAGAGAAAGTTTGGGCTGACATTAATTAATTCTTAAACTTTGCATAACTTCACATGGATGGAATTGACTATGTATGTTGAATTGTAAAAGAGAATGTAATTGGCCAAATATCAGTCAAAATGAAATATTTCAATTCATTGGATTCCTTGGCTTATAGAAAAAATAAAATGTCACTGGAGATTCTTTTATTCTCTGTTGTTCATAACTTGGAAGTGCCTTCTGAAATACTAGGTACAGCCCAATCTGCAGAATTTTCATGGGTCTATGCATGAGTTCACATAATTTCCAAGTTTGTGAGGGACTCATAAATTTTTACATTAGCATTTTTCCAAGTCCTTTACACAAAAAGAATAAATACATGTATTTGTAAGTGCATTCCCTATCTTCTTTTTTAGCAGAAAAGAAATGGAGTTTATGTCAGCTGTGTTTAGGTGGTGCTCACTAAAACAAATTTCTGTTCTGGGAAAAAAAAAAGATGTCTTCATGTTGGATAAGAGTGCCACAACTGGGAAAAAAATCTCTCTCCTCTGAGGAAAAAAAATCAGGATGGGTCCTGAGGGCAGAAATGATGCATGCAATGATGACAACAATGTAAAGAAATTTATTTATGAAAAAAAATTGAAAACAAAAATATAAGACAGGCAGAGTGTCCAATTGGAACAGTACTGTCAGTGGGAACTCTGCTGGTCTAACATATAACAGACTTGTAGGCACGAGACTCAGCCTCTTCATTTTTATTTGGAAAAGAAAAGATGCCTGTTGCCAGGATCATCAAAGAATGTTATTCTTCATTAAATCCATGAGACCTTGGAAAATATTGCCCAGCTCATTTTTTAAAAACAAAAATAAGTAAGTCCTGCAAGTGCCTAAAGGGAGGATAAAGTTACTTATTGTTGCTTAAAAATTCATTTGGTGCCATGTCAAAGCAGCACTGGGTATATTTTAAAGTGATAGGTCTAAAAAATATTGTTCTTATTCTCACCTGCCCCTGAACTCCCTCCACACCAAAAGAAGCATTCTCCATAGTCCCCAATTAGTGAGCTGGAGTATTTAAAATTCAAACAAGGACCTTCGTCTCACTCTCATACTCATTAGCTCACGCAAGCCCTCCTTAGTCAGGGGATTTTCTAAAGAGTCCATTTAGGAGTGCTAATAATAGTAATTAGAGGTCGAGAAACCATCTTGAAATTTGACCCAAATTTTCACCCAAAACTTGAAATGAACACAAACCCTTTCTCAGTTTTGAAGGAACTGGGAACTCCTTCAAAGAAGAAGTTCGTGACTTGGAAATTTCCCTTTTAAAATGTTGTTTCAGTCCTGCATACCAAGTCCTTGAAAAACTATCTAAGCAGAAAGGCTGCTTTTTAGGAACCTTCTAGAAGCATTTGTTGTGCTGTTCTTTTGCGCCTGCTCAAAATGCATGCAGTATTACTGAGCCTATTGTAAACTGTGGGCCTCTTTTCCCCCTCATTCACATTTATTCTGTGCCAATGGAGTGATATTAAATTACCTCCTGCACCTCCCAGGAGTTCAAGCATTCTTTGCGCTACCTTTTTCATGTCACAGATTCCAGGCTGACGCAGTCCCCTGCAGACAGCAGCAGCAGCCCTGTGGCTGCTTTGATACGCAGATTATTCATGCAGCTCTGTTGGTTCCAGTCTGTAGCTCAAAGCAGCTGAAATGACTGTTCCAACTGTTCCTCTTTCTCTGATGACAGGACATCCAGCCTGTACACTGCAAATGCTCAGCTAGGGCGGCTAGTGCCGCCTCCATGCATGGGACAGATGCAAAAAGCCATATTGGGAGCTAAACTCTGTTTTACTGGCTCCAGTGGAAAATTATCTTGGATGCTGGGGCAAATAAAAATGGAGTCAGGTCCAGCACTTCCAGTGATGGCTTTGCATTGCCTCCATCCATCCATTCTTCTCATGCATCTGTCTTGAAGCAAACAGGACATCTGCAGAAAGACAGATTGAGAATCAAGCCTGAACTGGGCAACACGTTGAAAAGTTTAGGCCTTCTATAACTACATTGATATAATAGTTAATTTAAATCTGGAAATACACAGTGACTTTCTACAAATATTAGTAATATTTTTAGCTATTATATAAGCACTGGGCCTTACTATGACCCTGCACTGAATAGTTTGTCTTATAAATCTTATTTTATGGTTGTTACTTAAAGCTACTAGGAATGTACTGTATATTACTGTATATATTATGTACTATATATTTTGCATTCTGGCAGGTTACTCTGAAACAAAAAGATTCTATATTATCTTGCAAAGTACTTTTAAAGTCATTGGCAAGTTTTCCCTTGTAATTTGGATAAAATACGAACAGTTTTTTAGATTCATAACATCTTGAACAAATTTATATGTCTTTCATTATCAGAAGCAGACATGGTCTAAAACTGGAATTTCTTACTGCAGGGATGTTTTAATATTTGGATTTGTCCTGAACTGAAACAAAATGTCAAAGTGGCAAAGCAATGTATAGAATGAAAAGTGGATAAAAGATTGGCTCAGAAAAATCAAAACATTTCCTTTTGAAAATGTCAAAAAAATACTTTGGAAAGGTCTAAATGTTTCAGTTAAGAATTTTTCATCCAGATGGAACGCTTCAGCATTCTTAAACACAAATATTTCATATCTGTCTGGGCTTACCTAGACCTCTTTATCAAAGATCAATTACCAGATACAGTCACTTCTTGCTGGAAAGAAGACTATTGCTTCTAAATGGTGCATGAAGTATGTGCTGTTTTAAAAATGTCCTGATATATTAAGATTACATGAACATATTTTCTTTCAATATCTAGTCACAAAATGTTTCTATTATGTAGATTTTCAGATAAGCTGCACCTCTTAGTAAGAAGAAAGAGGAGGAAAACTGAATGATAAATCATGTCATAACTCAAAAAATGAAGCTGTAACTAGTTAGCTCAAGAAATGCTGGTATTCCAGCATGTCAGAGATTAAAGCTGATGCAAGTTTACAGCTAGAATAGAAGTATTACAGAAACAATCCAGGTTTTATAAAGATTTTGCAAAGATTTTCTAAAAAATCTTATACTTAAAAATATAAAATATATGCTGCCTACCCTCTCAGTTCTCAGTTTCCTTGCTGCTCTAAAGCATTATTTGTGATGGGGCATTATTTGAAAGCATTATTTGTGAAGACAATGCCTTTTTCAGAGAGACCATAATGGGAAATTGACTTGGAGTTCTCTTTTGGATAATGGCCATTGGATTAAAAGTGACTTTTGATTTAAAATGTTAATGGCTATAAAAATTATTTAACCAAGGCAATATTTAATTACTGAGCAAGTTTTAATTTTTCAAATATCTCTTGTCAATATAAATACTGCCTTTCTAAACATCAGAAGGTAGTGCTTTACAAATAAACAACTAAGTTGCTGCAACCCTGATGTTTTTCCTCTAGTTTTTAGAGGAGGGGAAAAAATAGATTTGGTTTGTTGATTTATCTCTCTGTCTGATATAATTGCAAAAAAAGTACTTGAAATCTTCTAACTGCATAATGAATGGCATGACTGTGAAGGGTAAGAAAACTTAGAATCAGTTTCACTTAGTGTACATTTTACCTATAGTTTCAACCTGAAATGAAAAATATCCTGCCTCAATATATTACTTTCTCTCAACCAATAGCAGTGTTGGATTTTGTGAGACCACAGTACCAAAAGTCATGAAAATATTCTGTCTAAAAAAAAAATGGAAACAACAATGACCAAAAAAAAAAAAAAAACCCTCACAAAAAAACCTCCAAAACAGTAAAAAAAAACCAAAAACCCACCAACCCTCCCCTCAGGAATTATTAGTGACATTGATAGTAAATTCATTCTTTCCCTGACATCTTGAATAGTTGTTCTACAAAGGCAGACAGGAAGCCTGGTTAATGCAATTTTTACACAACACTCAAGAAAAGTTCATGTGTTAGAAAGACACCCAAGGTCTCCTGCAGCTGATCTTCCTCTTGTTCACATTGCTGCAAATCATGAGCTGTTCCACTGGACTCAACAGCAGTATAAAATTAGGGTAAGATGGATCAGGCTGTATATAAATGGATCTTTGATGGATGCAAAGCTGGATCTTTACAGTATATAAAGTTTACAGTCTTATAGACTGTTTGTAAGATTGGTTAGACTATGGAGGGTAGGCTGGAAACAAACTAAAATTTGAGCAGAAGACAGTGTGTACATGACCTAATGTAACTGCCCTCAACAGCATCTTTGCTGGTCAGCAGTGTCTGATCAAATCATATGGCCCTAATCGTGTTGGCCAAGAGAGGATGTGGTACTTTTTTTTCTCACCATGAAAGAGTCACATACTGCTTTCTGGATAGAAACTACTCTGTTTTTTAAAGGTTTATGTAAAAGCTTTTATAGCCCCATGTGGTCAGTCCCACATCCCAAATCAAACCCATAATTAGAAGGTATTAAATCTTGAGTTCTTGTTCTTTGTTCAGATTTTTTTTTTATTTGGTTCCTTTATAGCATCTAGTTTAAAGCAGTAGGATGGGAATGAGGACTGAGGATCAGAAGGGTACCTGCCAGTGCCTGCTTCCTACTACCAGTGCTCTGGAGCCCACTGCACACATAAAGGCATAGCTTTCAGTGATGCAGCTACTGTAGTGAGCTGACTCATTAACTTCACTATAGCCAACAGCAGTCAGGACACCTCCTGATGTCACCCATTGAGTTCCCTGGCACAGTGGCTATATTGACTTTAAGCAGCAAATGGTACTTGTGGTTGCCAATAGTGGTTGCCAAATGTGATTCTCGAACCCTGAGACCTTCACACACACAACTCTCCTATGGATTCCTCGACAGAAAGAGCACATGAAGGCTGACTGTGCCTAGAAATCCAACTGTATGTCCAACCTTTGTGGGTGTGATTAACAGTGTGCCAATCGTAGCATTTGTTCCAGCAGCTGAGGCATAGATAATTTGGATCATATGGGAGTGCATTAGCAGAGTACCTCTCAGGCTTATGTTTCCACATTTTCTGAGCTACATACTCTCCTACTCTCCCTACCATGCCTGTCCCAGGCAAAATTATGTGCTTTAAAGATTCATGGCAGCCTGGGTGTAGAACTGACAGCAGAGAGAGGAAACACTAACTGCACAAACTTGAAGCCGGGCAGTTTTGAACATTTTGAATATGTTAAGGCCAGCAGCATCCTCATTAAACTCTGATTAGCAAGTGGACTTCATCCAGGCTAATTCATGTCTGAATGGGGGTTTTCTTCTTTTTTTTTTTTGGTTTTTTTTTTTTTTTGGTTTTTTTTTGGTTTTTTTTGTTTTTTTTTTTGTTTTGCACTGCCAGTTTATCAGAGGTAGGCAATTAAGAGCTCACACACCTCCAAGTCTTGTAGTTTTTTGAAGCAGGGATCTCATACCAACCTTGCAATAAAGCCTTATTGTCCTTGGGACAATATTCTTCACTAATCTCACTTCTGGCAATTTACTTTTTCTTGCTGAGCAGATTTAGAAACAAAAAACCTTGAAAGGGCATGGGAGGAGGAATAATCTAGGGCTATCTAATCCCATCCCCAAAGTGGGAGTTTTCCATTCAGCTTCTCTTTTAATGAGCACTGGAGAAATAAAGTTTTACTGCAACACTACTTTGATTCAAGAGACCTATGAGGACCCAATTATCCATCCAGTGGGAGTGGGGTGGCAATCTGGTTTTCAAAGCAAAAGCAATGTAGCAACACAGACCCCTTGTAATTATGTCTTCCCTACAAATTTATAAACCCAGAGGTGAGCTTTGCTTTGGTTGATTGTTTAAATGCAATTATTACCTTTCTTTCACTTTCAGCTTGTTAATAAAGCTTTCCCAAATGCAGTGCTTGGAGTTATTCTTCCTGAGCACTAGGATTCCAAAGGCTTAACTGGAAACCAATCCTCTACTTCACTGAAAGGAACACAGTCAGGTCCAGTCAAAGATTATCTGAAGAGCCAAAATGTTTGACAGACACACTGAGGGGGCCACATCCTATTTTCCACCTGAGAAAGCGAGAGGGGAGAGTGAGACAGAAGAAAGGAAGCTAAAGGAGACTGGGAGTGACTCAGAGAACAGAAAGGAAGAAACACTATTCAAACAGTAGCCTGATTCAAGGGAAAAATCTTGTTTATGTCATTTGTCTTCCTTTGCAGCTGCCAATATTATATTAATTGCACAAATGTGTGTCTTCTTTGGATGTTTGCAGATTTGCTTATAACCTAACCCTGTTTAAAATGAGGAAGGGAGAAAGCTGTTCTCAACAACACATTTTTCAGTCCTGGTCTCCCATGTTCAGCAGGCCACAAGGAATTCCTGACTCTTCCCACTTCTAGGCCCCACAGGTGGACGGACCAGTGAATCAAGTGTGCCTATGCCATGTAAGCAGAGGCATGGCACATATTGCATCAATTCACTTTTACTACATCTCATATGTGTGCAGCTTGAGGCAGTGACTTCAGGACACCGACTTCAGGTGCCTGTCTTTCAAAGGCATGCCTAAGTTTTTAAGGATACAGGTACACATGGGGGGCTAGGACCAATAATAGAATCAAGTTAATGTATGATATACATAGAGTCTACATGAGATGTAAGTATATCACAGTATGCTTTGCTTGTTCAGCCTGTATGAGAAGATATACTACATACAGAAATAATATGATGTAGTCCATTGCATATAATTCAAGCACATAAGTCTGACATAGGTAAAGCTAAGGTATAAAAATAATTTGCTTTTTGAAAATGCAGTTTGAGAGCATGGCAACCAATCATGAGTTAATCCTTGCGACAATTTGTGGGATTTCCTTATGTATATGCTCCTTCTTTCAATTGCTGTCCATTTGAAAGGAGTTATGGTATTTCTGTCTGTTTTAATGCCTCCCAAGTACCTTGCAGGATATATTTCATTGCTCCTGGAATAGATAGTAGATAGCCATTGGACTAAGAGAAAGGCATGATAAGGAGGAGAGGAAAAGCAATAGCCCTTCATTCTGCACAGAAGAAGTGTTTTGCAAAACGAAAGCCATAAAGCACCAGTTGAGTGAAATTTAGACTGTCTCCCACAGTCAAACAAGGTTGAGGGAAAGGGTTTGCAGTGAAAATGACAAAGCAAGCTGTACAAGACAAATTGTGGATCAGAGTGAATGGCATGAGTTGTACTGGGGACTGCAGTTTGACCCCTTGACAAATACTGGTTTAGAGCAGTAAGGAAACTGAAAAGGCATCGGGAGTTTCTACTGCATATATATATGTGAAAAGTAATGTTTTCAGAAATGCCCTATGTATATGGACTTATACAGCTGTGTGTCTAAGTTTAATTTCTGTCATCAAGTGTTTCTCAAGGGTTAAATGGTATGTAAAATATCTCAGGGGACTTTGGAAAGGGTATAACTCTCTGTCTGAGTTTGAAGATTCAGCATTAGTCTCAGGAAGACAGTAAGATGGACTTTATTCCCGGGAAATTATACTGTGTAATGAACTTCTGTGACCAAGTATATTTATAGAGACACCAGCCAAAAGCTACTCCTGGATTCCTTTCAGACTTCTCGGTTTAAAGCAAATGGTAGCTAGCAGATCTGGAAACTAAGCACAAATGAGGAGTTATCTATAAAAGAGTGACACTTCTACTGTCCTTGCAGCAGAGCAGTTTATGCTGAATTACTTTGATCCTTCAGAAAAAAAAAAAAAAAACAGACAAACAACAACAACAACAAAGAACTCACAAAAAACCAATTGGAAGTGAATATTTAAAATCTCTAAAATATTTCCATCTGGAATTTCACATGGAGACACAGATCAATGCTCTAGTCACAATGTTGTAGAAGGGAAACCCCTCACTTCCTGCCCACAGGAGGTGATCCAGATCTCTTCTTTCTGATTTGCAAACAGTACCTTATTTTCAAGATTAAACTGTAGTCTGTCCTCATACTGTACTGGGTTCCCTAGTGGCAGTAAGGCAGAAGTCCATCTCTACAGACAGGGTCTCTAGACACCAATGTATTGTGCAGTCATTCTTTTTTTCTCTTGCTTAATGGAATAAACAACAACATAAAACCATCGTGATGCTACAATCAGTTTTTTGCCCTTGTCACCTTTACATTAAATAGAGGAATACCAGCCACATATTTTTCAATGGGGTTTTTAGTGTCTATAGTGGAATGCACAGGCATTCTTTCCTGAAACTGAGGCTGGCTTCTAGATGAGTAAGACCCTCTATGTGAATTGTACTCAAGAGGCTCAGAGAGACAATTAAGTGACAGGAAATTTCCATAGAGGTGCTACTGAAAATTCAGGACAGTAAGCCAATTAAGTGTGTGTGTCTAGTTAAACTGTTCAAACATGCTGAACTGTGCCATGGGCAAACATCTCAGAAGGACTTGAGTCCTTTCTGAGGTTTTCTATGTATCATGGTTTAACCACAGGCAGCAACCAAGCCTCACGCAGATGCTCAGTCTCTCTGCCCCCACCCACAGGGAGAGAACTGGAAGGGTAAATGTGAGGAAACTCATGGGCTGAGATAAAGACAGTTTAATAGGGAAAGCAAAAGCCACACAGACAAGCAAAGCAAAACAAGGAATTATTTCACTGCTTCCCGTGGCCAGGCAGGTGTTCAGCCATCTCCAGGAGAGCAGGGCCCCATCATGTGTCATGGTGACTTGGAAGACAACACACCATTACTCCAAACATCACCCCCTTTTTCCCTCTTCCCCTGCTCATGATGCCATCTGTCTGGAATATCCCTTTGGTCAGTCTGGGTCACCTGTCCCACCTGTGTCTCCTCCCAGCCTCTCAAGCACCCCCAACTTGCCAGTGTGGCAGCACATAAAGCAGAACAGTCCTTTCCTCTCTGTAAGCCCTGCTCAGTGACAACAAATACTTCCCTATACTCTCAGCACAAATACAAAACACAGCTCCATACTAGCCACCATGAAGAAACTTAACTCTACCCCAGCCAAGACCAACACAACATGATAGGAAGCTACACAACACCATGGATTATTATAACCTGGAAAAGCCTTAGCTTGAGAGACAGGAAACTATGCATACATTTTTTGTATGACTGGCAATAGTGCCCACCCACATGATCTTGGTTAGCAGTCCACTGACCATCCAAATTTCCTTTGTGAACCCAAAGTAAGCTTTACAGCCCCTCTGCCATGTTAAAAAGAAATATAAAAATCCATCAAGTCCAAGAAGCATTCCTTTAAGATAATGACTAACAGGGATTTGCTAGGTTAGATTTTTGAGTGTAATGTGACAAACTAAGACTGACCAGATGAGAACTGTTTCTCAAATCTTCTCCTGCTATTAAGAGCTCATGAGAATCAGCCATGGGTTTGACAGAGAAGATGGTGCGTCTAGTGGCAGGGGCTGAGCATGATCCAAGTTCCTGACCTCTGGAGCATTCTGTATGTGGACTTGGTCTCTCACTGCTTCCACTTAAGTGTCTCAGTTTCTGATTTTGGTCTGTACCTTACAGCAGTGAAGTTGTCTTCCTGCCCGCTGGATACCTGCAAGTTATCAGGGCTCAGCCCATAGCTCAGCTAAGTTCACTGAGAGAATGATTGGTTTTTTTAATGGCGTCCACATAAATTGCAAATTCATTCCAAATGAATAAATTCCAAATGAATCAAATTATGTTTGCATGCACCCAGATACTAACTTGTTTAAAAAATCAGGAACACATAGGCAAAAGTACCTATAGTTCAGTTAAACACCATATCAGTTAGTATTTCCTTTTTGCACTCAGGGTTCTTCACTTTGTCCCAGACAGACTTCTTGAACCATCATGTAGAAGATCATCATTAGTCAACATCTAGTCTTACAGCGGAGACTCTTTTGACATGAAACTCCAGTGTCAGTAGCCAAGACAAAAGAATGCACAGGCATGAATGTGCAACAATACTATGCATGCTGTTTTCACTCGTTTTATGTGACAGCAGATATGATTAATTATGACCTTTTGATCAGAGAGCTGTCAGAAGGGGAGTAATTAAGCTCAAAAGCAGCTATTACCACTCTAGTCAAAAGTCATTGTCTTTTGCTCCTAGGCTAGCTTACCACTGCCACCTTTATTCCTCCTTCCCCAAGCTGCTAACAGAAGCGCCCCACAGAAACTGCTGAACCATGTCTACACTGAGACCCCAGTGCTCAGAGGTATGGTTTAACCAGCTGTTCAACCAAACTAGGTCATATTATCCAAAAACACTGCAATACTTCACCCCTTCTGTAAAGCATGAAAACCAAAAGCACAAAAGCAAGCAGTTTAAGCCTTTCATGGTACTCTGATGGCACTGCAGCGCACATATATGGGCTTGACAGCCTAGCAGCAAGTTTCCTAAACACAGCCTAATCACATAGAGAATTTCACCCAGATTTAAATAGTTTTTTAAAAGAAAATTATAAATGCAAGTAACTGTGATTTAATTCACTAACTCTTTGTCAAGTCACAGTAGATCAGGGGTATAGCAGGGAAATTTTGAAGTGTGGAAGGTTACACATGCATATTCTGCTTGTAAAATCAAAGACAAAACATACCCAAATTTAGAGTCACACAGAGGGGAAAGGTTGGCTGTTTTATAAACCAGGTTATATAGAAAGTGCATGGAAGTTACTTTTGCTTTCGAAAATACCATGTAGTAGCTAGCTATGTGAAAAAGATTTTGGCCAGGTTAGTGGAAATATCTTTAAATCACTTACTTTTGTACTATCTTTACTAAAGGAAAACTTTCCAAATGCAGTATGCATTCAAGAGTTAGAAGACCTAAAATAACAAATCCTTCAAGAATGACAAATGTGCTCCTTTAGGAAAAAAACCCCAGTAAATGTAACTCTTTCAGATTCCAATAATAGTGGCCGTATGCTGACTTAAATCTTCAGTTTTTGTCCATCAGCCTTTACTCCTGAAATACAAAGATGATGTGCGCCACAATACCAAAGAATAGTTAGACACTTAGTCTGATTTTCAGAAAGAGTGAGGTCTAGTAGTTCCAGTAAAGTCAGAAAGACTGGATAGGTGTTTGGATTTCAGTGACACAGTCAGCCATTCAAAGAGGTATTCACAGTTAGAATTTCACTTAGCTCTAAAAAGAGTGTGGAAAGTACATTTCCTCAAAAAATAACACAAATGTCTTAAATAAATTCAAATGACCCAGCTATTTAGAATCAATGTGTGTATAATGTTTGCCTTTCAGCTGGGACCCAGCCATTTTATAAACCAATTTTAGTTTTGAGTTCAGTAATAAAATGATCAGAAGTAGTGTGCACAACATAGGAAAACCTGGACCCCAGCCTTTTTTATATTTTTTAAAAAATATTTGTTTTAAACAAATTACCTGTTTTTAAGAACCTGTCAATAGTAGTGTTCCCCAGGATCCTATACTAGGTCCAGTGTGCTCAACTTGTTCAGCAGTGACTCAGACAAGACTCAGACAAGGGATAGAGCACAGACTCAGACAGTGACCTCAGCAGGTCACTGCCAGCACAAAGCTGGGAGCAATAGCCAATGCCCCAGAGTGCAACCTTTCAAGGGGACCTCAACAGGTTGGAGAGACAGGCAGAGATAAATCATCTGAAATGCAACAAGGGCAAAAGCAGGGTCCTGCACTGGGGAGGAATAACCCCAGGCACCAGCACAGACTGGGAGCTGATCTGCTGGGAAGCAGCTCTGAGGAGAAGGACCTGAAGGTCCAGGTAGACAGCAAGCTGTCCGTGAGCCAGCAGTGTGTCCTGGTGGCCAGGAAGGGCAATGGTGTCCTGGGGTGCATTGGGAAGAGCAGTGCCAGCAGGGTGAGGGGGGTGATCCTGCCCCTCTACTCAGCCCTGGTGAGGCACATCTGGAGCTGTGTCCAGTTCTGGGCTCCTCAGGACAAGAGAGACATGGAGACCCTGAAGTGGGTCCAGCAAAGGATAATAAAGTTGCTCAGGGGTCTGGAGAATCCCTCTTAGGAGGAAGGGCTGAGGGAGCCAAACTTGTTCAGCCTCAAGATGAGATGACTGAGAGGGGAACTCATTAATATGTATAAACATCTAAAGGGTGGGAGTCAAAAGCACAGATCCAGCCTCTGCTTGGTGGTGCCAAGCAATCGCACAAGGGTCAACAGTGACAACTGATGCTCAGGAAGTTCCACCTGAGTATGAGGAAAAAACTTTTTACTGTGCATGTGACCAGACACTGGAACAGATTGCCCAGAGAGTTTTCAGAGTCTCCCTCATGGGAGATATTCAAAAACCCAGGGATGTGTTCTAGAATGACTGCCTGAGCAGGGTAGTTGAACCAGAACCACCATGGTCTCTTCCAGCCTGATTGATTCTGTAATTCTGTATTTGGAAGGGGAAATGACCAAATTCTGTTACTCTTATATTGTGTTATGTTTTTCCTGAAGCTTTATTTTGGGAAGAGATTTTTCTTCTCTTTGAAATTTCAGTGCAATCTGCTAGATCAAGATCACAGCACCCTTCTCCTGTCTATACTATCTCCCAGCTCTTTTTATGGCCTAGGACATGACATCAACAACAACGAAAAAATAGGTGTGAGAAAAAAAAGAAGCAGTGAGCAAGAGTAACCAGCAAATACTACATCCCAAAGGGCAGCTTGAGGCAAACCAGAACAAATGAAAAAAAAACTGAGTTCCTTTCTGCCATTTGTAGGATGCCTGGTTTTTAACTTGTGTAATCATCCATTAGCTTCACCCTGCATAAAGAGACAGCTGAACAAGCTAGAATCAAAAGAAAAATATGACAAAGAGTTTTGATAACCACAATAAAACAGTTTAAAACCAGCAGAATTTACACAGAGAATTCTTTAAGCTATGTTCATAGAGAGAGTCATGTTCCTTTAACATGGCATTTCTTAGCATGTTCTCCAATATTGCAATTTTCCATCAAGTGAATGCTTCTCACCCTGGATGTAGAGACAGTGCAGTTACTACTCTGAGAGGACATAAATCACAGGGTACAGTGAAAATAACACAACATCGAAAAACGGGAGAAGGCAAGGGATGCCTCTCTAAAATGGAGCCTGGTATGCAGGCAAGAAGAATAAGGTCTTAATCTATATCGTCTATCTGAAATTCAGCAAACTTCACTAGCACATTCTATTTGCATCCCATGACATAGCTTCAATTTGAAATTACCTTTCCAGCGCCAGAAGCTGAAAGGATACTGCCTTGTTTCTAAATCTTCTGGTCCAAATTGTAGCTGGTGTAATAGGCATCCATGGGCTTGAGTGTGCTCAGTGTCCTGTCAACAGTTTTCTTCCTAGAGCTCCCAAGTGGGAGGCAAGGGCAAGCTAAGTGCTAGGGCTACAAGCTACAAACATTAGTGACTAAGTAGAGTGGGAAGGGCAGAAGTCCTTGCACTGGGGCTGCCAGAATGTATTGTGCGTCAATAGTAGGCTGAGACAAAGTTGCAGAGTTCCTGTCTCAAAACAAGATTACTCTAGGAGCCCCACAGATATTTACAGTGGGGCCTCCAAATACAGCCTTTCAAAATGTCAGTAGCACAGCTGAATCCAGCACTGCTGCCTTGTACTGTGAGGTTTGTCTCATCATTGATGGTGTGGGTCAGTTTTTGAGATTTCCATCCGCACTGCAGGCTGACTGGAGGCCAGCTGGCTCCACCTGGGGCCAAATGCCGTGTCTGACAGAGCACCTGGAGCAATGCTTCTCTCTTACTCTAGCAAAAACCATTCAAAGATGACCTGAGATGAGCAGATGCTTGCTCTTTTCTTTCCTCCTCGTGTGGATGCTGTTGTTGAATGTTGTTGGACTCTGCATTCAAAGGTATGTAACCTACCAGTAAGAATGTATTAATTTTTAGGCAGCCTTAATTTAGTTATTATTGGGCAGACTTTAAAATGACATTATATGAAGTCATTGAGACAGAGAGGGGAGGAGAGAGAGAGGGAGGGAGAGAGATTATACATGAATATATCAATAGATTATGTGTATCTATAAAAGTATATCTATCCATATGCATACATACAAACCAGAATCCTAGATGTAACAGTTACTAGAATCTGACAACAGGGCAAGACCAGAATAGCTATCTCCCTGCAATAAACCAGCTCTCAATTTCCTGCTGCTTACAAAATTACTAAACTGGAGGGTGTACATGTGGTTTTATATTTTATTAAAACTGGTGACTTTTTTTTCACCCAAGGAGCTGTCTGATCCTTCTTTTAATCCATTAATACTTTTGGCCCCTGTGACAGTTTTATTTGTTCATTTAAATTCTGCCTGATAATTTAATCAGAAGCCCTTTTTCTCAGCTCAGTCACAAACATGCAGCTTGATTGTGGGCATCACTTATAATCTATGCCTCAATTCCTTGTCTGCAGAGCATGAAAAAAAGCATTCTTTTCAGGATGCTGAAAAGAGTTTCAGTCTTTTGGTACTCAGGCAGTCTCCCACTGAAATCAAATGACTGTAAACACCACTTGTAGCCAGATATATTTAGCATCCCATCTTACCTCATGTTTGCTAAAAGGGACTATAACATCTGTGGGTGTATGTCAGGTAAGAAAGAATGAAGGCAATGAATGGCCTTCAGAAGTGGAGATAAGGAATGCAGCACAAAATTGCAGTTTGAAAGAAAAGGAGGTGGCCATGTTTTACACCAGAGAATGAAGAACTCTTTGCCTATTGTAGGGGCTAGCAGGCAGAGATGGCACAGATGAACCTTTTCATTACTGGGGAGAGTCAAACACATCTGCGTGAGCTCTTCATTTGATATCTCAGTGAGAGGTACACACCAAACCCCAGATGAAGCTTCTGGAAGTCACATTTTAGAGATAGTTGAAGAAAAGGAAGGCTATCCTTAACAACAAAGGGTTCCAAGAAAGCTAGACTCACCTCAAGAAGAAAATCTTACAGGAGCAGGAGCAGGCTGTTCCTAAGTGCCAAAAGGTGAGTCACTGGTGAAGACAACTGCCCTGGCTGGGCAGGGAGCTTTCACACGATCTAAGGATAAAAAAAGGCTCTATGGCCTTTGGAAGAGGGGGCAGACAACTCAGGAAGAGCACAAGGATGCTGTTATGTTATGTATAAAGAAAATTTGGAAGGCAAAACTCAACTAGAACTCAGTCTGGCTACTGTGTAAAAGATAATAAAAAGTGTTTTTTAAATACAAGAACAACAAAAGGAGGGCTAAGGAAAATCTCCACCCTTTATTGGACATTAGGGGGAACAGAGTGATGAAGGATGAGGAAAAAGTTGATGTATTTAATGCCTTTGCCTCAGTCTTTATCCTCAGGGCAGAAAGCCCCCTGAGCAGGTAGACAGGGATGGCGAGCAGAACAGAACCCCTGCAGGAAGTTGTGAGTGACCTGCTGTGGAACTTAGACAATCACAGGTCTGCGGAGTGAGATGGGATCCACCCAAGGGCACTGTAGGAACTGGCAGCAGTGCTCACTAAACTATTCTCCACCGTTTATCATTAGTCTTGGTTAACAGCTTACTGGAGGTTGGTCAATGGGATGCCCCTTGTATTTAAGTTTGTATGGCCAGGTTTTGGTAGCAGGGGTGCCTTCTGTGAGAAGCTGCTGGAAGCTTCCTCCATGCCCTGCAGAACCAATCCCTGGCAGCTCCAAAGATGGATGTGCCACTGGCCAAGGCTGGGCCAGTCAGAAATGGTGGTAACACTGCTGTGATAACAGATTTAAGAAAATTAAAAAAAAAGGCTATTGCACTGATGTCATTGTGGCCAGAGAACAACAGGGTGAGAACATTGAGATGAACAACTCTTTAGACACCAAGGTCAGTGGAGAAAGAGGTGGAAGAGGTGCTCCGGGCACCAGATTCCCCTGCAGTCTGTGGTGCAGCCCATGGTGAAGCAGCAGTGTCCTTAGAGCCCATGGAGGTCCATGGGGATGCAGAGATCCACCTGCAGCCCAAGGAGGAGACCCACACTGGAGCAGGTGGATGCCTGAAGGAGGCTGTGAACACAGAAGAAGCCCTTGCTGGAGCAGGTTCCTGGCAGGAGCCTGCAGAGGAGAGGAGCCCATGCCTGAGCAGGTTTTCTGGTAGCACCTGTGACCCTGAGGGGGAACCACACTGGATCAGCCTGTCCTTGGAGGACAGCACCCTGTGGAAGAGTGACCCATATTGGAGCAGTTCATGGAGAACTGCTCATGGGATGTTGGAGAAGTTCACATATCCACAAGAATGACTGGAAGGAGGATCTGGGGAACTATAAGACTGTCAGTCTGATGCTGGTGCCAGGGAAGGTTACAGAACAGATCACCTTGAGTGCCATCACACAGCACATACAGGACAACCAGGGGATCAGGACCAGACAGCAGGGGTTGAGGAAGGGCAGGTCCTGCCTGACCAGTCTGATCTCTGTCTGTGACCATGTGACCTGCCCAGTAGATGTAGAAAGGCTGTGGATGTTGTCTACCTGGACTTCTGGGAAGCCTTTGACACTGTCTCCCACAGCTTTCTCCTGGAAAAGCTGCTAGTCCGTGGATTGGATGAGTGCACTGTTTGCTGGGTTGAGAACTGGCTAGGATCAGAGAGAGGTGATTAATGGTGCTACATCTGGTTGTTGGCCTGTCACTGAACTCAGTGGGGCTCCCCAGGGATCAGTGTTAGAGCCAGTCCTGTTTAGCACCTTTATTAATTATCTAGATGAGGGAATTGACTGAATCTTCAATAAGTTTTCAGACGGCACCAGATTGGATGTAAGTGTTGATCTCCTGGAGGGTCAGAAGAATCAGCAGAGGGATCTGGACAGGCTGCATTGATGGGCTGAGGCAAGTGGTATGAAGTTTAAATAGCCAGGTGGTAGGTTACACACTTTGGCCACAACAACTCCATGAGACACTGCAGGCTTGGGGCAGAGTGGCTGGCAAGCTGCCTGGTGGGAAAGGGAGTGCTGGTTGACAATGGGCTGAGCATGATCCAGCAGTGTGCCCAGGTGGCCAAGAAGGTAATGGCATCCTGAGCAGTTCCAGCAGTTGTGTGGCCAGGGCAGTGATTGTCCCTCTGAGCTGGCCACTGGTGAGGTCACACCTCCAGTGCTGTGTCCAGTTCTTGGCCTGTCACTCTAGGAAGGACATTAAGGGGCTGAAGTGTGTCCAGAGAAGGGCAACAGAACTGAGGTAGGCCATGGAGCACAAGTCCTGTGAGGAGCAGCTGCAGGAACTGAGGGGGATGTTTACCCTGGAAGAAAGTAGACTCAGGGCTCAGCAGACTCTTTTTGCTCTCTACAAGTGCCTGAAAGGAGGGTTCAGCAAAGTGGGGTTCAGCCACTTCTCCCAGGCAGCAAGTGATAGGACAAGAGGAGAGTGTCTCAAGTTTCACCAGGGGAGGTCCAGGTTGTGCATTAGGAGGAATTTCTTCATGGATATAGTTGTCAAACATTGAAATGGACAGCCCACAGACGTGATAAAGTCACCATCCCTGGTATTCAAGAAACCACTGTACATCACACTGACTGCTATGGTCTAGTTGACACGGTTCTGATCAGTCAGTGGTTGGACTCAATGATCTCAGAAGACTTTTCAAACCCAGTTGATTCTGTGATTCGGTGTTTTGGGGTTTTGTGCAGGTTTTGCATTTGTCTCAGTCTCTCTGCCTCATTTATTCCTGAAGGTGAGACAGAGGCAGATGTGCAGCTGTGTGCTGAAAGCAGAGCAGATCCCCTTTTTCTCCACCCTCAGCTTCCCACTCATCTTTCTCCCGTGCATGCCAAGAAGAGATTTTGTTACAGAGTCCTTAGGCAGCAGAACTGATAACAGATAAGAAAAGTTCTCCAGGAAGCTCCAGCTGTCACCATCATGGTGCCATATGGGGCCAAGGACTCCCTGGCGTTGTGGGGTCCCACAGAAGTCCATCAAGGAAGGGCTTGGCAGTGAGGGTCCATCCACCACCCCAGCCAGGGGCAGGGCAGCTGGGGACCCATGGGCAGCCACAGCTCCAGCACTGGGCAGTGCCCTGGGAGCAGCCCAAAGCCAGGCCAAGCCATGGGCCCATAAGTGACCCACTGGTGGAGCTCAAGGCCAGTCAGGGCAGGGCTGTGAGGAGCTGAAGAACAGCCCAGCTGTGGCACGGCCTAGGCAGAAACTCTCTCCTGCCATCTAACATTTAATAAACTACAGGCTCTGGACACAGATTTTAATTGCTGATGTCCTCTGAATACCAATATTTTCTGTATTTCTGGGTTGTTTAGTTAGCAATCTGTGTACATATGATGTAGCTGCAAATATGTGCAGGCAAAAATATTTGGTGCGGTGGCCGAAGTGCTTCTATGCCAAAGAACAGCAGCTATGAGAAATGCTATGTATGTAACAATTTTAACCTTCATATATTACTTAAATCATTTCCATTCAAAACACGTGTCCTCTAAGGCTTATGGAGTTGACAGAAGAAAGCAAGTCTGCCTTACTGTGGTTTCAGCAGACACAGGCATACGTTAGGATCTTCAGGGAAGGAAAAATTTCCACTCACTTTGAAAGGCTTGGAATTCCAACCTGATAGGGATCCTCACTCACCTAAACTTTTAATAGTGAGCATCCACTTCTTCCTCACTAAAAACATTCTGCCCTTACTCACTGCTCCGTACCATCCACACAGAAGGAAATCTTAACTCACAGAAGGCTCAAATATGGGCCTGAGCAGCACCTGAGGCCAATGTGTCTGGACCCACTCTAAGGCAGGACCTTTTCAGCTTGTGAAAACACAGAGAATTTTAGCTTTGCTGATGGTCTTCATTTAATAAACATATACATTTTTAAAAGTCCTTTCTTTCAGACCAATTTTCAAAAGACCTGCAGCTAAGGGGGCACAGATAGAGCACTCTGACTCCCATAATACTGACTGTAAGAACATCTGTTTTTCTCTTGTTAAAAGATGTATATACAATTTTCCACAGACTTTAAAGACTTTTGACTGTAAGTGTATTGAAAGCACTGATATACGTGTCAGTAATGTAGCTGTAGACAAGGACCAGATCCACCTCCAGAGCGTTTTTTGACAGTTTCCAGGCTTTGCTATTGAAATGCAAGTAGAAGCTGAATGTGGGAAAAGTTAAAGCTATGTTGCTTGGCTCAGA
Organism: Melospiza melodia melodia; assembly: GCF_035770615.1. Lineage (NCBI taxonomy): Eukaryota > Metazoa > Chordata > Aves > Passeriformes > Passerellidae > Melospiza > Melospiza melodia. The sequence goes on along the minus strand of NC_086226.1, from coordinate 55,374,208 downwards.
GCCCAGGACTGAAAGACTTGGATTCACTTTTCCAGCTGAAAAATGTACTTCCTCACAGAGCTTCACGGGGTTTCATACTCAGCCAGGGAGAGCCAGGGTGGCTCCACTGAAGTCCATGAAAATGTAGGCATAAGCTGTAGCTCCGTATCTGACATGTATTTTCCCTTAGTAAGCATTATACCCTTTACAGATGGATCAGACACAACAATCACATGAAATTATTTTTATTTTTTAGTCTTTCTTACATTAATCTGTGCCAAGCGAGTATTTAGACTTACGAGCAGCTCCCTCTGTGGACTCTTTTGAGATAACCTTTCTCTTAGTGCACAGAAATTGTATGGAAATTTGGGGAAAGAAACCTGGAACTCTCGAATTATCAGAGTTTCTTTTGCTGTTACTTGCCTTGGGTTTTCTCATAAAATCAATGTGTCAAGTCAACATTTGTCAAAAGTATTATAGATAATTCAATATATTATTCTATTGGAAAAATTAATGGAATTATACTAATAAAGCTTAAACCCCCCCCAACCCAAACTTGTAATATGCAAAGTCACATATGCATACCTCAGTTCAAGTGTTTTATTTCACTGGTAGCTTCAGCCATGCAGAAGATGGTGGTGTTCTGATGGAAAACTTTGGTTAGCAGTTGTGTGTTGCTTTATTTTTTCCTTTCCATTTGCAAGTTTTTTGGAGAAAATTCAGGCCCCATGACCCAAATATGCAGCCCCAGGGCACTGTGTGAAAGGATCTGGTAGTTCAGGTTCTTTCACTAATCCAGGTCAGCATCTGTCCCAGACACAGACTTTATCCTGTAAGTCCCTATGACGGTGTGCAGCAGGAAATGCCGAGTTATTATCCTCCTTTACAACACTGAGTGAAATCTACAAAGGATGCAGTAAAGTTAATTACTAGGCATTGTCTTTCACTTGGAGGTAAAGCTAGGGCTTCTTGGGGCTTGCTTCTTTGCTCAAGGGCTAAAATATAGAAGCATTATCAGACACTAAGTGTAACTCTCAAATAATGTACTGGCACTCATGCAAATGGGAACCTGAATTAAATAGAATCACGGAGTCACAGAATCATTTAGGCTGAAAAGACCCTTAAGATCACTAAGTCCAACCACTAAACTGATAATGCCAATTATGTGGCCTTTTTATCTTTCTCTTCATGACTGCACAGAAGTAACTTGATGAGAAAGTAGAGTGACTTCTGGATCACAGTATCAGAGTCTTCTGAACTTTATGGTCACCTTATGCCTTCATTTATAATGAAATCATAGAATGGTTTGGGTTGAAAGGCACCTTAAATATGAGCTAGTTCTAAACCTCATGCCACCGACAGGGATGCCTTCCATTAGACCAAGCTGTCTGGGGCCCCATCCAATTTGGCCTTGAACACTTCCAGGGAAAGTGTTAGGATGTTACATATAGCACTTTACAGGATCATAAGATAATTCAGGTTGGAAGTTCAATTCTGTGCTCAAATCAGGAATTAGAATGGCTTTTAGGTCCTCTCACAGGAGCCTCTCCTTCTTTCTTTTCCTTTCACCCTCTTCTTGCATTGTCATTAGCTTTGTTGCAAGTCCTCCTGTCACAGACTCTATAGCTGTCATCTTTGACCTAGGCATGGGTCACAGCCATTAGCAGCCTTGGATCAAGAGTGCAAATTCTGTGAAGTCTACAAGGGTCTGGATATTCTCTGGAGTGAGACAGAGCAAAATTAAGAAATTAGGCAGGAGGATTTTCCTCAGTTCTGGCAAAGCTGCTGGTGCCAACCAAGCAACACTTCTGTAATAGCAGCAGCCTTGTCAGGTTGTGTTCCTCTCTTAATGTAGTGTGTTTAAACAAATAGGGAGGAAAGAAAAGACCTTCCCTCTCTCCCCTCATGCCTCAGCAGCCTCAGCAAGTCAGGTAAGTGCAAAACAACTCTCACAGATGTTGTTTTGCAGATATTGTTGATGGAAAGTCGAATTCGTCTCACACTGACCAAGGACAAGAGCCTTCTGAGTGATGCCTATTTATAGCCAGTGCCATAGTCCTGGAGTGTACTGAAGGGAAGGGGGGAGCAGCAACACTCCCATCCTGGTTGGCTCTCTGCTGCCTGCAAGACACAGCCACTCCGTGACTCTCACTTGAGGAGCACCTTGCACAAATGTCTGCACCTGCTGTCACAGAGGAAGGCTTTTTATTACATACTTCATTGGCATTAGACAAAGAATTTATCCTGGTGGACTTTCATTCTTAACAAGGTATTCCCCTTTCACTAATGTGATTTAAGTTGGTGTGAGAAGTATCACATTTAATAACAGATTTATTTACTGCTATGCAATCCATTGAGCAGCCAGACAAAAGACAGGCTGCAGACCCACAATTACCTGCCATTGCTCAAATTGCAAATCATGTGGCTCCTAATAGAAGACTATCTGTATTTTTTCATGTTTATTTTCTTATATATTTTTGCTATATTTTAAGAGACAGCACTTCACATTCCACATGTTAATAGGCCTGAATCAAGGAAGAGGGGTGTTTCCTATTTTTCTTAACAATAACAGTTCATAACATTATGAAAGAGACAAGCTTCTTTGGGGGGAAGTCGTGATGGAAAAAAAAAGAATACACGAGTCCACAAGCCTGACATGGTTGGTATGTGCAGGACACATAAAATAACTTTGATTTTCAAACATAACAACTTCTCTATAACCGTTACTTCATCATGAGGTCATTTACTTAATCAAATAGCAATTTTTGTTAAAAACTACCATAAAGAAATATCCGAAATACATTAATTTCTGTGTGATTTAATTCCTTATCTTTTGAATAGAAAACAAAAACAAGTTTCTGCCTTTATATCTGCCATGTGCACATTCATTTCTTATTCAGCATGATATATGCAAGTATACCATTATTTATTGCTTGGTTGCTACATCATACATAATTTGCAATATTTTCATAAATACAACACAAATCCAGACATTTATGAGAATAATAGCTATTAGTAAAGACATTCAAGTTAAACTTAAGTCAATCTTTCTACAAGGAAATTACTAAAATAAACTGTTTATTTGGCTACCTGAGGTGATAAAAATGTCTGGGAAATTCTAACCCACATCATCACTTCAACTGCTGCACTTGCACAGTTCTTATTGAAATCCTGAAGAGCCATGGATCAAAAAAAATAGATTCTCACAGGTAATTATTAGTTATAAATAATTTGAGATTGGTCTAACAGGTCTGTGTTTGTTCTGGACAGATGCAACACCTCATGAACTCTTCACAGATAACCTGATAATGAGTCACAAACGCTGGGCAGTACGTCAAAATAATAATTCTGATCTAACAAAAAAGACATCCTATACTGATTAGTATCACCTGTCATTTGTCCATACCTTCCCCACTGACTATTTTCCTTCCGTTTTTTTCCTTTTAAAAATCACTTGCTGATAGATGCCTCAATTTTTGAAGCCTTATGAAAAGGGAAGATTTAGCCAGGATATACATGCTTTTCTGATTATGCCTTATCTTTTAACGTGAAGATGTCATGGGCAGCATTTCTTCTGTTTGCATGGCAGATGCTGTTCGCAAGGCCAGCAACAAAAAAACAGAGTATTTCAGAAGCCTAGTCCTATCCACATAAGGTACTAAATTCTTAAAAATGCAGCACTGCAACCTATCTACAAGACAGAACGATCACGCAAGAAAAGAAAATATGCAAGAATGGCAGAGAAACAGAGTGAGCAACTTCATTCAGCTGCTACGGCAGGCGCTGAGAAACCAGATATGGTGAACTGTCCCCATCTCTCCGGCCCCCAGCATGTAATTTAATCCCTCCTCCTACTGCACAGTTGGATAGTTCATCCAGAAGGGGCCCAGGAAGTAGAATGGGTCTGTAGAGCAGCTAGCACAAATGGCCTTGATTTCGCTTTATGATTGTAAAATACGTCTAAATAATGCCTCTACATGAAGAACCATGCTGCATATGTGCATGCCCAGAGCATGATGCAGCTTTTCCTACCAATATATACCCAAAATGAATTTGAGATATCTTTTATAACTTATAAAATTAGCATCATGCTCAAATTTCTACTCAAAATCACAGTATATAACATTTTCTGACATTTGTTCTCTTCTGTTTCCAATTTTCCTCTCTGCATTTCTGCATTTATTTCCTAGAGCTTTACAAGCCCAAAAAATTAAGTCTTCATAGAAAAGTCAAAAAAGGAGTGTTGTTACTGTTTGAAGCTGTTTATTAAAAATATCTCCTCCTCTTCATAACCCTCTTGTTTTTCTGTAAAATTCAAAGCTTATTAGAAGAATGCTGAAGTGGATTTGTCTGTGATTATCATAATCTATGATTATTTTCTGCATAGCACACCAGGCAAATACTACATGAAAAGGATTTAATATGTAGCTTCAGGCTTGTGAAAAGTTGCTGCTCCTTTAAGAAATTGGAATCCAACAACCATGGGATTTGCATAAAGAGTATGAGGTTTAAAGAAAGCAATACATTTTGGTGCTCTGTCACATTTTGTTTTTCCTAGGAAGCACTCAGGTAACATTTTTAATCTTCTACCTGAAATTCTATGGACTAGAAAGCTACACTCAAAGGCATAAAATGTGACCTTCTTGCTTCTTAAAACATCTCTGGGATTTGGATTTTAAGAAACACAGCAGTACAGTACAAGACTTAAGACAAATTCATGAGAGTTTCCAGGTTGTCTGTACTCAGTCTGGTTTGTTTGGGGTTTTTTTTATTTGGGTTTTTTGTTTGGGTTTTTTTTGTGGGTTTTTGTGTGTGTGTGTGTGTGTGTGTGTGTGTGTGTGTGTGTGTGTGGTTTGGGTTTTTTTTTTTTGGTTTTCTTGTTGTTGTTGTTGTTGGGGTTTTTTGTTTTGTTGGGGTTGTTTGTTTTGTTGTTTTTTTTTTTGTAGAAGTCATCTGGCAGAGCAAACATGTCTGAAAGAGCTAAATAAAATAGTGAGAATGCTGAAGGCATAAGGATGGAAACATGGGAATGTGGGGGGTGGGGTGTTTCTGAGTTAAGAACTTGCTAGGAGAGGCTAATGGGAAGTAATGAGAAGCAAAGTGTGGGAGTGGAGCAAAAGTTGTGGAATGAGTGAACTGATTCTTGTTAAGTTTATGGCCAATTAATGTTTGCCATACTTGGTAATCAAAAGTTTAGCAAGGGTTTCTTATATTAAAGGCAGTTCTTTGAACAATAGAGCCCTTTTTCTGCAATTCACAGCTGTCAGAGATCATTTCACTCCCTGTATAATTCAAAAAAGTGATGCCTTTAATTAGCAGCATAAACACTGTTGGGCTAGTGTGTACTGAGCTTGATTTAGATGCTCAGTGTATGGCACAGTTTGCATCTGTCAGGATTTGTAAAGAAAAGCTGCATAAAAAATTTTCTAGTCACATTTGAAGACAGGAGTGGAAAAAACAATACTCCAAAATGTCACATACACAAGCTTGAGACAGGAAAGCTGGAGTTAAAGGTCTGTCTGGAAGACCCTTTCACAATGGTCACTACCCAGGTGAAGTGTCACTACACAGAGCAGTACTAACATAAGATGGAATGGCACATGAACTCTGCATTTTCTGCCCTTTTTTACATTTATCTTACCCTCAATGTTTTAACACAGTCTTAGTTTAATTTACTCCCTGGGTTGACAATTTGTCTGATTATGCTGCTTCTCATAAAACATTTAACAGATAAACAGATAAACTCTGTGTTTTTCCTCCCAAGCTGTTTTGTATCTGTATTTTTTCAGCATTTCAATTAAACCCAGGGGTGTATCTGGACCATTCACTCCATGAGGACTTCACAGCACAGACACAAAAACCAGCGAGTAAAAGCCACAGAGTGGCTGAAAACACTGCATCTGCAAATAGTCTCTACCCCACTGAGGTTTAGTTGATGTCCAGGTACAATCTGGAGATCACCAAAACAGCAAAATTGCCATGAAATCCCTGAAAGAGAAAACTAAGATATACACAAACTGGTTTTTTCATAAAACAAGCTGTATTTCAAATGGAAGGAAATGTTCAAAATTAGCAATGGCATGTAAAGAACAAATGTTTGTTGTTTATTCTTCCTTTTTTGTTGCTGTGGGATCCTACTATAAGCAACTGTTCTTCCTCTGGCACAGATAAACATGACAAAGTAAAAATCCATCTAACTGAGACAGTTTGCCTCACAGGAAAACTGATTCAGTAATCCAATACACTGCAGCTCCCTATGTAAGCTATAAGTCTAATCTATCAGAATCAAAATATGCAACCATTGAACAACTTTCAGCATCATTAAATCTCAAGTTTGATTCTGAAATTGAGTATCTCAGCTGATGGAATCACCTTAGCCTGGTTTGTCTTACTTCTACAAGGCATGATACACTGAATGATATAGGAGGAAATAATTTTTAGCAGAATATCCTCATTTTGGGGGGTGGGGAAGGATCAGAAAAAAGAGTAAAACTGATAAAAAATTAGAAGTGAGAAATCTATGTCTCCTGAAATTGAGTTTCATCCATGGAAATGTATCAGTGTTGACTTTGTTAACACAAACTTGCAGTTCAAGCTGAAACATTCTGTTGGTGTTTTTTGCCTTTTTCCTCCCCTTTCTTCTTTCTCTTTTGTGATTCAAGCTGTTATACTCTTCACTGAAGAAAATTTAGCTCCCACCTCAGGAAGACACAGTTCAGTGATAGAGAGAAATCATCAGTGAGCAGTTAAGGAATGATCTGTACAAATCAATGAAGTCTTCAACTAGCATCAAAGACCTTTAAGAGGCATCAAAATAATGAATGAATGAATGAATGAATGAATGAATGAATGAATGAATGAATGAATGAATGAATGAATGAATGAATGAATGGTGACTTTATCTGAGGAAAGACAAGAACTGGGAAGGTGTTCTGATGCAGAAGAGCCACACAAAAGAAATCATGGAAATATTTTTTTAACATGCCTATGTAACATGGGGAGAGATGGATGAGGCAAGGGAGACAAAAAGGTTTGTTACAGAGAACTGAAAAATATGATATGGTAAAGGATACTGTGAGAGGAAGACAGAAGGACTCAACTTGCATTGCTAGACAAATATGAGCTTATTGGGAACTTTGGAGAAGGAAGGGAAAAGTCAGCTAAATTACACAATTAATTTAGAAACTGGAAAGGGTATGAAGAAAATCATAGGAAAAACCCTCTGTAGAGAGGACAGCATTTCTCAAAATTCCTCATATTTCTGCCTCATAATTCTCTTGGCTCTTGTGACTTGTGTGCACTTCAGCAGGATCCTGCAAAACAGATACACTGTCCACCAAAGTGCTGCTGTATCCCAATCTGCCTTTATATGTAGGCATAGAAAATCCAATTTTCACATTGAGAAAAAGCCCAAATTATTTAAGACTAGAAGTTTCTTCTGAAAGGGCACCAAACAAAGTCAAACATTAATTTGTTTAATGAAACAAAATGTTTGGGGGAAACAATTGCTGCTTAGAAACCTCAATCAGGAAAGGTCTCCTCAATATGGGAAACTTGGAACCATGAAAATGTTTATATGAAAAAATAATTTCAGTATTTAATTTGCATGGTCAGTGTAAATAACAACATTAGTTGGGATTTGGCATTGTAATTTTAAGAACATTCCCAGCTGAAACAGTCATCCAAATACAATCTGAAATGGGGATGTGAGTTAGAAAACATTGCTCCCTTCTTTATTTTCACGCATTTCTCACTCATCTGTAGAAGCCACCACATATTTGCCATCTATATTGGCATGAAAGGCCAGTCAACAAACTGCTGAAGTAAGCCTGGAAATATCAGTTGTATGCACTTTCATGCCCTTTTAAAACAGAACCTGTATGGCAAGGGCAAGAGTAGTGAGGTATTAATTGTTTACAGGAACATTCTTGACATTAGGCCATCGGGCTTTTTTACAGGGAGGAGTTAGGAATGTGCCTGTAACAAACCCATTATGATTATGGATCTCCTCTTTCACTAAAACCAAAACAAAGCCAAATCAAAAACAAAGCAAAACAAAACACCAAACAACAACAACAAACACAAACAAAAAAAAAGCCACAAACCAACCAAACAAAACCAACAAACAAACAAAAATCAACACCCTCCCCTTACACACACACACACAGAAAAAAAACCTTTTTTGTGAAACACTGAAATTTCTGCAGGTCTTCATGCATCTTGAGCCATTTACTATCTGGAGAGGATTGTACCCTTTAAATCAATTGCTATTTCTAAACGGTCACCTAGATGAAGTGCACCAAACACTGGAACCTTTGTTCACCCAGAAGTATGGGGTGCAGTTACCAGGGGTACAGCAGCTTATTAACAGGGATAAGAGATGCACACGGGCCCAGTCTCCCCAAAATGTTAAATACTTTCTGAAAGATGTTCAATAACATTTGCACAATTCAAAAGAGGTGATCAACATCTCACTGGAGCAAGAAGCAGGAATCCAGCCTTGATCCTCAAAAAATGAAAGGGAATGTTCCCTCTGTCTTGAATAGTATCTGAAAGTGTTATAGAAAATAAGGAAGTACTGGTACTAACCCTTCCAAAGAAATCCAGTTAATTTAGCCCTACAAATATGAACTGAATCCAAGCAGAACCTGCATAGTCCTCACAAGAGGGAATTCAGAACAATGCTGCTCTTGCAGCTGATCAAACTTCCTGCATCCCTATCCTGATGTGAAATATAGAGGAAACTTATTATGCCCTACAGGCCCTGCTCTCAATTAAGCTAATGTCAGTTTGCAACAGTCCTATTGTTATCAATTACCTCAGTCTGAATTTGCAAGGGTGAGACTGTGAGCAGAGTGGGACTCACACCTGAGGAAGTCTTATGATCCTACTGGTTTGTACTTTCAAGTGTCAAGAATGACAGAAGAAGATTCCTGGAATGATAGCACGGGTGGTGTTAAATAACCATTGGCAGACTCCGCTCTAGTTTAAAGTGATCACTGGTTCAAAGGAGTGGTTTCAAAAGAAATGTCAAGGATGTAGCATACCTTGTTTGAAAAAGAGGAATGTGATAGGAAAAAATTGAAGTCTTGGTATGTATCTCATTATAGCATGCATAAAAAGAATCAGCTGTACCACTACAGCATGCTTTTGCATCTACAAGCATCCTTAATTTTGTGACCCTAGTTCTCTTTTCCTGATTACTTACCAACAATAAAAATAAAATGTTTAGCTACATTTTTTAAACTCTCTATCAAATAGATCAATTAACTCTCTGGTTCCTGTGCTAAAGGACTACAGAAGAAGTCTCACATTTGCATGGTACTGAAACTTCATCATATGGTAAGTATCACAATGCAATCCTGGACAAAAAAACCTTATGAAAATACCTGACCTCCTAACACACCACAGTCTCTCATTTAGCAGCTCATATTCTCACATCCACTGTATCAAACATGTAGAATCATTCTGAAGAGCAGTTTTACTCTGATGGGCCTAAAGAAACCTTTCTCATAACAATAAAGTTTTCCTAAACAAAAGAGGAAAGGAAATAAGGCCTGGCGCTGATGCTCATAATTTCTGCCAATGGAGAAGAAGAGAGTTGACTTACTACATAAGCTTCTTGCTGCATGTATTTTTCTTAGATATGATTAGGATCATTTAGGCTTTTTTAATTTCAACAATCTCTGAAAGCTGTGTTCACTACCTGTTTACCTAGGAGCTTTCCTCTCTCCTTTTTTCTCCACACACAGTAAAAAATGAAGTACTTGTATGGCTAAGAAGGGCAGCCACAAACATATCTTACATTTGTAAGAAATGTCAGTATAAGTTTGATTATGGAAGGCAATGTGCTGACAACTTTCAGACCAGCATCTGGTACCCTCAGAGAAGGCAAGCAACTCATTAATCCCAAGTCTCATTCTCAGTGGGATCAAAGAACAGTGATGCCATCAGAGCTAACTGAAGGCCTTTTGAATCCTAGAGTATCTCATGTTTTGCTCAGACTTTGCATATTGGAGCTTTATATACTTTTGTCACTGGATAAGATGATTCTTGTTGCAATACTTTGCTTTTACAATGCATTCCTCAATCAGCAGTTTCCTAACGTAGCTTCATTTCACCTATACCCTGTGGCTTCAGGAGGACCTGTTCTGTTGTCAGGAGCCAGACAGGATGAAAATATGAAGCTCTGAAAACCTTCCTTCTTTAGGCTTACAAGTGTTAAAGGTACATAAGCACAGGGAGTAGGTATGTAACTCTGGTAGAGGTTTCGCTGAAAAACAGTGAAATCCCATGTAAGGAAAAGAAGATAAGAGTATACCTTTCCCATAAATCTGGTTATTATTACAGGATGGTTCAGCCTTTCAGCAAGAAAGGATCAGTTCTGTGTCCTTCTTTTCTTCTGTCACCTGGGCTGGGGAATTAAATGTACTACACTTTAGCATATGAAATATTTTTTACAAAACTGTACTATGTTACTCTATGGATCAGAAATAGAATGTGCTTTGAGAGCATGATTCAACACTCATCCTTCTCAATCAACACTGAATTGATATCTCAGCATGGTATTATTTCTGGAAAGAAGAATGTTACAGCTCGGAGCATTTCTCATGCAACTATTTGGGTCTAGGCTATTCATTGCAGTCCAAATGCTACTAAAGTACAATCACAAACTGTTCCCAGTAAATGTCATGCTTGGTAAATATCCTAAAAATTATGTCTGTTCAATATTAAAAGGCATGGGGTGGTTTGGTTTGGTTTGAGATTTGGCTTGGGGTTTTTTGAGGTCTTTTGAAGTTGGTTGGTTGGTTGGGTTCTACAGCAAAAAAAAAATAAAAAAAATAAAAAACACCTGGAAACTTAATAACTATTTTGTACACATAATGACATCCATCAGAGGCATAGTCTCTGCCACTCTTTATTGAACTGAAGTATCTGACCTAAGGCAATCAGCTGGCTGAGGTGACTGGTGATAACAATAAGTTTGGTGATAAAGGTGGTTCTGTCTTATTACTACCTGGTAAGTAGGGAGAAGCTGGGCATAATCACCATCATCAGTCACATGTATGGAGTAAGGTATCAAGAAATTCAAGGACCAGGATGAGTTTGGTTCATGCTGCTTTTTAAGACACCATGGAGTGAAAGATGTGATAGGATAAAGTCCAAGTATTGTAAAGCTCCACTAGCGATGCCTGAGAGCCTGAACAGGGCAGGAGAGTGATGAAGCTCAGGTGCTTCTGCACTTCACCACCAGTGAAGTGGTGCCAGTCAAAGAAGGCAGATTTGGGTATGCTAGGACCAGTCATATTATTTCTTCCCCTGTATACCAGGCTGGGATGGTTTTCCAGTCAGGATAAAAGAGGTTTTCTATTTTCTGATGACTGATACTTGCTGAGAAATAGATGGCTATGGTGTCATTTGATGAAAGAAATCTTTTCTCATTACAGTGTTGCAGTAAGTCAGGCGGCAACTCATTTGTCATATCACAGCAGTCCACATGTAGACACTCTTCTCAGTGCACAGGGATAGGCTGGAATCTCTACATCTGATGAGGGAAAAGATGGTGTCCAATGTGTAGTGAGAAAATGACCAAATATACCACCTTAATACTGTATGTCTCATGAAAGCATGGAAAGAGGTTGTTTTCTCAACAGAAAGTTCAGCTTATATTCCTTGTTGCTGAGAAATTTGTGACCCAGATTTCCAAGAGGCTTGGCATGAGAAGTGTTTTCCTCAATTACTGTCTGTAACAGGCAGCCTCTGTGTGGCCAAGGGTTAGTGGCATAACTTAGGTAATAATTCTTTCTTCTCTGTTTTTACCATTCATGTCCAGAAATTGCTGAAAAGCCTATATCCAGCAATATCAGATGTCTCTTAAGTTTTTTTTATTATTATCATTATGGGGTATAGTCATTCTTACTGAGTATCCTTTTCGATATTCAAATTTGAAGATTTATTCAGGTTTCCTTCAGTCCTATGATCACCCTCATTGCAAGTTTTTGCATTCTGAATTTAATTTGTTTAAAAGGTTAAGTTAAAACATTTTTTTCTGTAATGAGTCATTTTATTTTCCATGCTGCCTTCTGAAATTCAGAGGTCAGTAAGGACAAGGAATCTGTAAATACAAGTAACACCAGTATGAAAGTGAGTCAGACGTTCCCTTTGTTAAAATAATCTAATGATAACAATATGTTCCTTTCTTACCACAAGGCAGAAAACTCCAATTTTATAATGGACTCCTTGGTGGCTATCTAACTTCTGGCAGTGGATGTACTCCTCAGCTAAGAATCAGATCTTTGCAGTAGGGTATGAGAATGTATTCTCAGGGACAAAAGACTTCACAGGATAAGATATGACCCTTCCACCTAGATAAGTAACACAATTTAAGCTTGCCTTTGATGTTGCAGCTTTGGCTTCATCCCTTTAACCACTTCAGAAGATGGTCCAGCTTCCCTTAGATTGCAGTGGAAAAAAGTTTTGGACCTAACATTTGGACACCAAACTTGTATTTAATCTGGAAGATATTAGGCAACACTCTTTATGCAGCACTAAAGGAAGATTGTGTCCAAGAAAACGTTCCTGTAAAGTTCTTCGTAACAGACAAACCATACAGGGAGTTCTGAGAGTGTTCAAATTAATGTACAAATTCAAGCTATTTTTCTGTAGTACCTCTCAAAGGTTTCCCTTTCCTCAGAAATACCCATCTACAGCTAGGCACACTGACTTACAATTCATCTTGTTGTTGTTGATTCACCAGCACTCTTATCTTAGAACTATTATGAATCCTGGACTTTCTTTCCCCAGCAGAGTGAGAGATGGCAATCAACACATTTAAGATGTGATATCTTCTGTCAGAAAGTTCTGGACTTGGTGGAAGCCTTATCAAGATTTGCGCTGCTTTTTGGCTCCTGTTCCAACTGAAGTTTGGATCATCAAGATCATGCGGGATCATATCCAGCTGAAATGTATTTTCAGTGGAATTTTAGTAAATTTGAGAGGAATTTCCATTACATGAAAGCTGTAAAGAAAATAATTTTTAAAAAAACCTGTCAATTCTCAGCTTTTGGACATTTCTAGTTATTTCCCTATAAAGTATTTTAAAGCTGTCCATTTGCTCAAGTAAAATCCCAATTTAGGAAGCAGTTAAAATTTGTGTATTTATGGCTGGATCAACTGATGAACTTCCAGTAATTTCTGTAATGTTATACTGATGTGCTCCACTTGAAATACCAACACAGGCTTTGAAGAGTTCACTGACAAAATTACATATTTAATAGATATAAATCCAAACCATAAAGTTTGATGTCTCCTATTGTTGCAATCTCCTTAAAATATATTGTGTTTGTACTTCGAAACTTGGCCAAAGCCATGATATAACTGTGCTCCAGCAGCCAAACTTACATCTGTACTTCTGCTGCATTCACAAGTTGTAGCTATAGAATTTGGCTCCATCTTTTAATTTTAATGTTTCTGTGTGCTCAGGTTACATGGTGAGCAGCAGTCATATAAAAAAATCTGTGAAAATCCTGATCCATTTGACTGCAACCCCCATGTATTTTAAAGCATTTTGGGAATGATTTTTCTCTCTTTCATCCTAGTTTTACATTGATGCTATTCTCTTTAATCATGTGTAATTCTTTTGGGGTCACATTAGAGTACGTGATTGGAGAAGAAGGCTTTACTTTGCTGCATACCTTCCCAAAGGACAATTTTAAGTTTAAGAACATATCCTTCTTTGTATTTTTTTCCTTTTAATCCTTACCAAAGCTCAAAACATCTGAGAAGGATGAACAGAGAAAGTTTTTGTAATGCATGATCTTTCATAAGATAACTTTTCACCAAGAGAGTGGGAGTTCTTTATTCCTTCCACCCTGTCAGTAGATATTGGCTCCAAGATACAGGAGATTAGCTGAGCTTTACTGACAAAGAAGCACAGACAAAAAATAAATTAAAAGAAAACAAGAGCAGAAAACAGGAGTCTTTAATCAGATCACACTGATGGTAATTTTCTAGTTTCTTCAATTTCGTTACAAAAAAAATCTTTTGAAAGCCCATATTAAAGAGGCTGTTAAGTGAATCTAACCTGTAGTACTGCTGTGCAATGTCTTTGCAATATTTGCTGCCTTCTCATTAGCTTCTCAGAAGCCATTTAAAAACTACCTAGTTTCTTCATAGCTAAAACAAGATGTCAGAGATATGTCGCTCTTTTCCCCTTCCATTTTTTCAAGGGCAATTCCATGAGGTAACTGAACTGCAGCTAGTTGTTTATAGGTTATTTTGTAAAGATTCTTGTGTGTTAAAATTTCCAGTTATTGCTCAATTAATCAGGGCATCACTTCATTACTGTAGTGAGGTAGTGGTTTTGACTACTGTATGATTTAAATAAGGGGAACACCATAAAACAAAGCATCTGGAAATGCATCAGAGCAGAGGCTGGTATGCCTCATTAAATGGCAATTTAACAGAAAAAGTCATAAGGATCCTAACACTCATCCTGGTAGGCAATGATGGCTCTGTATAATTATAGAACTTGAGGTCAAAACCCTTCCAGAAACATTATTTCAAATTAAGAGTAATAATTCACCCTAGATTTTCAATAAGTGCCTTTTTCTTTGATTGTTTCAAATATGCTGCTGAGTTGTTCAGAGGGAATTCTGGTGATGCAAACAATTTCTCTTAGAAATTAGGAAATGCTTGTGGACTCTGATACTTGAGCTGGTAAACACAACTGACTCCATCAATTTAAATAGCATTGTCCAACCATGGAGCAGAGACATATTGTATGACATGATCGCTTCCAAAAAAAACCCCAAAAATGCTGATGAACATATCTTAAATTTTAAGCATTGAAGAATCATTAGCAACAGCTTGTAAATCACAAGAAGACAAAGAAACATCCATAGGACTTACTGGACAAGTATTATGGGAAAATTAATAATTTTAAATACTCAAAATGCTTATGATTGGTTTAAGTGTTCATTAGTCTACTTAGTATTTGATGACTGCTCCTTACACCATACTTCCTGACAAAAAATATGTGTCATCACGCAGGTCAAAAAGGGCTTAGAGGCCAAATGCCCTATACAGCTGAGGATAGCTGTGAAATGGCCTTTCTAGACTGGATACTAGCTTTCCCACACTCCTCATGGAGGCAGGCTTTCCACAGCACGTCTAGCACCCAGGGTTTTGAGACACATTTGCACACCCCAAGGCCAGCTTGCACTCATATTTCAGTCATGATGAAAATGTCCTTTTGTTATTAGTAGAACTGATTCCCTTTTGTGTCTGACAAAACCTAGTTTTGCCTACATAATCCATTTTAGGGGTGACTAATGGGAAGAGTTAACTGCTAAACCTTGAGATGGGCAGCTTCAGTAACACGGAGCAGAAAGGGTTAGTGCCTGTCCTGCTCTCACCAGTGCACATTTGTGCCACTGCACCAATTATCCTTTGAGGTCACGTTCTCCCTGCAAGCCATCTCAAGAGATTGCAACAATACCCATTGAGAGGCAAGAGTCTGAGCAGGGTCACTGGTGAAACCCCAAGGCCAACATGGCTAAACTGCCATCCCAAGAGATGAAAAAACCAGCCCTGTGTGTTGGATAAATGGTCCCCTGAAGGTGCAGCTCAGGGTCTCTTCCAATGGCACCATCCCATTGAGGCCCTCTTGTGACATTTGAAGGACACGGACCTTTGGCCTGAGGCATGGCCAAGAGTCTGCCTTGTGACTGAGGCCACCAAATCTGGCAAGGAATGTTGCAACTAAACTTCTGAACCCAGGGAATGGGTGCTCCAGAGTTGAGATCCAAAATTTTCTTTACAGATGCAGTGACACAGAAGACTCAAAATTTACTGCTGTTTTATTTGCATCTTTTGTATTTTGTATCAAGGGATGCCAGAATCAAAACAATGTAGAAGTATCTTCTGGACCACCTTGGTATATACCTGAAACTATAAAAGCTTTGCTGCCAGAGCCAAGAACTGCCTCACTGTGATCATCAGCAGCTGATAGCAGGAAGGGGACCAGCATGAGAGCCTAGTGTCTCACAGGGACAGCCTGGGATCACTGCTTACAGGAGCCAGCTAGCCCCTCTGAGCTGAGTTCCAGGAAATCAGAAGCATGAAAACACCGCTGCAACCTTAAAGAACACAGGATTTCACTTCACAAGCTCATTTAAGATTTTTCTTCCCCCGTGCCTGCTAATGGATCTCCCAGTCACCAAGGAAGCTTACAAGTCAATTTTGAGTGTAAGAAAGTACTATAATTAGATGCAAAGATCCAAACACTCAATGGATAAAAAACACTGTTCATTCCAGGAACATTTTAGCAACTGTTGACTGGTAGAAAGTAAACAGATTTCAAAAAGTGTCAGGCTGCCATACCACTGCATGCCATTCCAAGATGAACATTGTTCCTAAATACATTTCCTGTGAGAGAAAGAGGAAAACAAATCTAATTTTGAAGAAATAAAACCAAACCAGATGTGCACAAGAATATGTTTAGACTTTTTTTTCCTTAATAAAGGTTTTTTTTCCTTACTTTAAAGGTACCAAGTCAATAAATGTAACCTGAGAGTTGGTATGGCATTGGTTACCACCCTATTTAGCACTCCTGTTATCCTTTAAAGCTGCACCCATTTGCCAGCTTCTCAGAACATGTAAATGAGCATGGGAATGCAGCAAGTACTTAAAACTGATGAAGGCATTTTAGACTTATCAAAACCACTTGTGATTTTATGTTTGTGAAAGGTGTGATGTCAAGCTTTGGCATATTATGAAAAATAGCTGACGGTACATGAAACTAATTAGACTATTGCCAAGAAACATACACTAAATGATCTTTGCAATGAAGGCCCTTTGTCAGTTCATTTCACTGCTAGTAGAGACTGCTGGAGTGTTTTTTCCTGCATTTAAAACTCCTGATTGACAGATCTTCCATTCACAATGGTCAATGTCATTTTACATAGTAATCTACCATATCCAGTACAGAGATATGAGCAACTCCAAGTCAGAAAGTAGTATTGCTGGTGGCTGACTGAAACACAAAGGCTTCTTTTAAACAGGATAAAGCTTTAGCCAAATGTGAATGTTTACTTAAATTCTTTTTTTTTCCCCACAGGTGTGAACAAGCATGTCACTTCTTGAAGGTTGTCCTCTTTCTCACTACTCAGTTCCTTGAGACTGAAACTTTGGGGGTAGGGTACAGTGATGCTGAAGGTTCTCATCCCAGAGGAGATTTTAATTGACTTTCAAATGCCAAAAGCTGATCAAATCAAGCCACATGACATGTAGAGGGAATTTCCAGATGATAGAATAGAAACAGGTATGTCAAGAAATGAAAGGACGCCAAGGGAAAAGGAAATCCAGAGTAATTCCCTTTATGACTCCCTCACAAGAATTATACAATACTTTCCCTTTTTGGATTTTGCCTTCCTTCTCACAAGACAGGTCATGGGAACTGAGACATACATCTCAGTGCATGGATACACGCAGGTACACACACAGGCATGCACGCACACAGACACACAGACAGACACACAGACATACAGACACACACACAGGTACACACACACACACACACACACACACACACACACACAGACACACACACACACACTGTTACCATGACCATTCACCCAGTCTTTGCAATTGCCCATATAAATGACTGTTGGTACTAAAAAGCCAGGTGTGAACTGTAATTTTACACGTTTTTGTAATTACCAACGGATTTTAGAAATGCGTGTTTTTGAAGTTTTTATTCTATGTACATCAATCCAGGTTAGAGATCAGACTCTTGAGAGTGGAATATGGAAATCTCTTTTTAAAATACTACTGTCTGTAGTAATAACTAACAGATAAAGAAAAAATGTTTCAGATGGTGTTATAATTGTGTTCTCATTAATGTTATACCAGAAAGAAAGACAGGGAATTTTTTTCTGTTACAGCATTGAAGCAGACTGAGATGGGAATGCCAGGAAAATGAACTCTGGTAGCACGAGTCTGTAATTTCTTTAAAGTGAGGAAAGTACTCCTTAATAAAACACACAGCAATCACAAAGCTGCTGATACCATATTGCTTTTGTCGTCAGACAAAAGGTCAAGAATCCATTAGCAGCAGGCACTGCTAAAAAAGCTGTAATACCAGTAGCTGAGTGACACAGCAGACCTAGAGAGCCCTGCAGGTGACACAGGACATCTGATAACAATCAGGCTTTGCAAATTCTAGTCCCATATCTCATTATAGGAATACAACCTTGCTATTGATTAATGTTTCCCAGGGCTTGACTCGTGTCAGGTGGCAATGGATCAATAGCTTTCTAGCTTTTAATAAGGCAGCCAAGCTCCTCACTGAGATTTGCACATACAGCCACTAGAAGTAAGTTCCTGTTCCAGTGCTCTTATATTACTCCTTTTGATGGAATCATGTCCTGACCTTCACTGTATCTTCAATTAGAAGTGTCAGGATACAATTCCTTGCTGCTAGGCAGCATACTGCAGCTTTTTTAACGATCACTTTGCCCTGCCCAAGCTGTTCTGTCTGGCACACACTAAGTACCTATACTGAGCTAGAAGCTCATTTCTGTTTTCCCCTTTCTTCTCCTCCCTATGACCAGATCGTGCAGTTCAAAATGAGGTAGCAAGCCTGGTATCTCTGCATGAACAAATACATAAATCTTAATACCACAACTACAGATGATGCGAGGTGCTGGATCCTGGCAATTTACTTCACCGGTCCAGAAAATAAGCAAGTGGAGAAATGTCAACACCTTTCTTAAAAGGAAAACTATACAAAGTGCTAATAAAGAGTTAAGCAAATTTGCATTACTGTACTCATGTGCAAGCCTAGTGTGACTGCAGGCCGCCCCCAAGTTGTGCTTGGGTGGTCCTCTACAAATTTGTATGCAGCAATTTATCAGTGGTATCTAACAGTGATTTATGCAGCTGTCAATCTGCCTTCATCAGTACAAGTGAATTGTGGGCACCATCAGCTAATGTGGACTCCTTCACAGTGTCTAAAGTAAATGAGGGCCAAATTAAAAGAAAAACAGTCCAAGGTACCACCCACTCATCTTCTCAGTTCTTTAATGACAAGTTCCCTCTACAGAAAAACATACAGCTGCTCATATGAGACCACACTTACAGAGACTCCACTGTCTAATCACAGACAGCCTGTGAAAGTCAGCTTTCAGGGCCTTGGTTAGAGCAAGGAGAACAGGAAAGGTTGGCAAGGTTCCATCAAAAATGAAAACAGTATTGATGGCAAATAAAATTGACACAGAACCAAATCACTTATGTTTTAGAATAAATAATGATGCATTATATTTTCAGAGAATAACATGAATCATCCAATGATGGCATAACACATATATGTAGCATGTGCCTGGGTCTTTGTTTTAAATAAAACCAGTGCTGTAGTGGATCTTGCTCCAGCCACAAATTATAGTCTTAGCTGGTCGCTGATCCAGCCCGACAAACTCTGGTGCGCAACCACACTGGTGCTTTGCAAAGGGGCAGAGCAGCATCCCTGAGTCATGTGTGAGTGACAGGTAAGTTATTTTTGACTAATTAATATGAAAATGAGTGAGAACTATTTCTTTATTGAAATACTATCAATCAACAAAGGGATCAGAAAAGCAGGCATACTCATACATGCACTCTCACACTTCTTTGGAAAAGATGCTTATATGTCCCTACAA
This sequence comes from Melospiza melodia melodia, assembly GCF_035770615.1. Lineage (NCBI taxonomy): Eukaryota > Metazoa > Chordata > Aves > Passeriformes > Passerellidae > Melospiza > Melospiza melodia. The sequence continues at coordinate 55,354,532 of NC_086226.1, read as the reverse complement.
TATGAGAAGCTGTTTCCTGCAAGACCAGAAACCTGACCACTCTGAGGCATAATTAATCATCACTGATTTTGATGTAACAGAAAATACGTTTTTCTGCATAAAATTACATCATCATACATGAACTTTCCAAGAGTTACTTGCATTTTCTTGTGCCAATGGAAAAGAAGGAGCTTGTGAAAATAGGGTACACTTTTTCAGCTTTGTAGAGAACATATTTAATATTGCACTTTTCAAGAAGGTAGAATGAAGAAATCACTTGTGGACGTTAGCAGGGTAAAAAGCCATTGTGCCTAAGCACAATGTGTATTAACAGCCCAATTCTGCACAGAACTATCTAAGCCTAGGCAGTCTGGCTGAAGACTAATGTGCTTACCTAAAAGAGTAATAATCCCAAGTGGTTCCAGCTGGTAACACCTCCCAAACCACAGTCCCTTTAGAAGAAACCATTCACCTAGAATTCAAACAGATGCTGATCTTGCCCTCAATCTTCTTAACAATTTGCTCCCAGGTCTAGACGAGGGTTGATGTGCCATGGTGCTTTGCAGGAACCCTCCTGAAGCAGCTGCCATTCAAGGACCAGCACAGGGCCCTGAAATCAAGAAAGTGGTGCTTCAAACAAAGTCCTGTGGTAGATGGACGGACACCAGTTGACTTTACAATCATTTTGCCAGCACTAAACTACCTGTGGTGTCAAAGGCAGGAAGAGGACTGGGCTTAAGAATTCCTAAATTAAGGACTTAAGAATTCCTTAGTTGTCTTAATAGTCATGCCACGATTACAAGAATATTGTGTCAGCCACATTCAGGCTCTGAGAAGATTTGCCACCAAGGACAAATGTATTTAAAAGTCTTTGCCCCATTCTAATACCATGTTCTTCATTTTCTTTATCTCTGGTACTGAACATGGTATGAACAGCTGCAGGGGCTGTTATAGTGATTGTGGCCAGATGTCTCTTTTTTAATTTCATTTTTTCATTGTGAACACCTCTCTTTTTTTCATTACTGTTTAGTACTAAATTAGTGAGCTTTGTCCTTGCCTGAAAATTGCAAGCATTTCTCTTCTCTCCTTGACAGATCTTGGATGTAACAGCACAAAAGAAATCTTCGAGCCATCCTAATTTTAGAAGGTGGTCAGTCATTTACTGTACAATTCCCCAGTGACAGAAAGCAAAAAGGAGCACTTAGTGGTGTTTTGAAGCCTGCAGAAGCACTGAAGGGTCCTGTCTTTGTGCATTTAGTGTAATGCTAGAGAGGGTGGAGGAGTGAGGCATGTGCAAAGACTATTGATCAAAATACATCAGAATGCATTCCACAATTACCTTGTCCTCATTTCTGAGACTATGTGAAAGATAAACAATGGCAAATGGCATTTTTTGCCATCAAAATTAAGAATAAAAAAATTTCTTCCAGACTCCTTGTTTTGCTTAAGTTATCATCAAATATCTTAATTGTGACACATTAACCGAAAATAGTACTCATCCTACCACCATGAAGATGCTCTCAGGGTTGACCAGATGTTGATAGTTTCAATACCAATATAGAAGTGGGGATATTTGTGAGCTAGGTCTTGCAGAATGGTAAAAACTGCCTCTAGACCGCAATTAAATACTTTGGAGCATAATCCTTTTACTAAGTGGTGCTGACTGATAGTAGGAGAGACTATGACTTATCACTTAGGATGGGTTCTTATTCAAATTGGTGTCTCATACTTTCATCCAGAAATCCAGAAGAAGTGAGACCCTGTAAGAGTGAGTGTCTCTTATAAGCAGAATACTAGAACATATTGGTAACACAGTTATATAAAGAACAAATTAAAACAGTAACACATTCTTTCCCTTTGGCAAAAGTTGATTAACTTCATTCTTGATGCACCAGAGTAAATAGAGAATAACCAAATGTTTTTCTATCACAGCATTTTTACATTCCCCAATCATTACTGCATTTGTAAAAGCTTAGTAAATCAAACTTCAAGAAGAGGAATTTTACTAAAGACAGTCTGACTTGTGACGAACCATTGCAGAAGTCAACACAGAAGCAACAGTGCCTACAGGATCCTACTGCAGCTTGAGGGATATATTCTGGGCAGCACATTTCCACTGCCAGTATTTCCAGCCATTGTCAATAAAAAGAAGGCTCACATTAACACCAACACATGGGTCTTACTGCTGTATCCCGGGGCATCCACAAATGTTTGTTGCTGCAAAGGTGAACGAATGATAGTTATATGGCTCCCACATGTATGTAAGGTATATGGCCCCATGTATGTGATAGAATGTAAAATTTTAGGATTCATTGCTCATATGTATCAGATCTGCAATAAAGCAGATATTTAAGAATGCGCCAAACAATATGTTACACTCCACAGAAGAGGAAGTAATATATTAAATTCTTTTTGTATTAATTGGAGAGTTATATTACTTGTCATTATCATATTTATTCAGGTGTTCATTATTCTCCATTAAAAGAGAAACATTTACCTGCTGTGGATATTGCAAGTGCTATAAATTGCAATTTGGTTAATTTGATACATGTTCTTAGCTATCTTGCCAAGTCAGGATTTTGAAAAACATAGATTCAATTTTTAATGACAGTGTAAATCTCTCTGTGAATGAAGAAAAGTGTAAAACGTGCATCTGCATGTTTTTCTTGGTGTGACAAGGGCTCTGGGAGCTCAGGAGCATGTTACCATTGCACAGAAGAGATCAACACAGAGGTCCCTGTAGTTCCACCAAGGACAACACATTCCAGACCCAGGAATAGAATAGGTGTGCCAGTATGGAGCCATTCTTGTGTGTCCTAGCCTTGTTACAATGTAAGGCTATTTATGGTGGATGTCCAACTGTGCAAATATAGCAGTACTGCCTGCAAAAAAAGAAAAAAAGTACAAAACTCAAGCTCATTTGGAAGAGATTCAGAGATCTGTACTGTGAGTCTACACTGGGTGGTGTGATAGTTTGGGTCAAGCAGATGACATTCAGAGCAGCGTGAATGAGCGTGTCCTAACCAAGAGTGTCCACGTTAGAGCACGGAAAGAAAAGAATAATTAATAGAGATAGACTGAAGACCTGGAACCCCTTGAAATCTCACCTGGAGCATTAAATGGTACCAATGGTGCCAAATCAGGTGCAGTCAGGGATAATGTAGTCACAAAAAGTACATGACCTTAAGCAGGAGCTACACTGCAAAGACCTTAAAGAGATGGAGGTCTCCAAAAGAAAAATACTTCCAAGCACTTTATTGTGCTAAATAAAGGCAAATGATTTAAAGGACAGTAGGAGAAGCCTTTCTCTTGGAAAGAAGAAAATACTTTGGTGGCAAAAGCAAGATATAATGGCTGAAATCTAACTCACCATGTTGAAAAGATCAAACTCAGCAGCAGCAAAAGGAAAAGAGAAATAAAGAGAGCTGAATCCAGCATGGAGTATATTTTCAGGGGACAGAAAAATATGCCTAATGAAAAAAGTAAGGCCAGAAAAGCTTGTCAAAGTTTCCATACCAAACAATTTGTTCAGCCAGCAGAACTGTAAATCAGAGACTATTTTATTTTTGGCATAGACATAAATGAAACCTTCTAGTCAGGAAAATATTTTTCATTGTGTGCTGCGTAACCTTGTATTCACAGAGACTTGTTATAACCTAAAAATGTGTCTAGAATGTTCTCCAAATCAGTATAGCTTTACCCACAATCTCCTTGCAGCTCTATGGGTATCTCAACTTTCACAGCTTCTCTTCCTCATGTTTGTTTTCCACAACATCCTGTTCAAACCAGAGAAGAAGTTCTGGCAGCTTTCCAGCAAATTAGCTCAATAAAAACATATTTTGCACAACTTCAAAATGGTTTGCACTGTCCCACTACAAGCAGACACACAGACAGCTGATTTAATCTTTCAAAGGGGCAGAAATAAAGCTGGATATATAAACCTACATCTGAATACAGAGCACTTTTTCCTAAGAACTAACTGTACCTCAAAAGACAAAATGAGAAGAGACTCCTATGAAACTATTTTATGAGTGGATTCCAAAGCAGCAGCAGGATGAGAATACCAAAAATAGTCAGGACTCCAAGTACTTGTTGTGCAGCATTTTAAGTCTTCAATACATTTATTATTTGCACCATGCCACCCTCTCATTAAAAAAAAACCAGACAAATCCTAATTGAAAACATTTTCTTATTGGAGCAGCTACAGCAGCTCTCATCTGTGTAAATATATGGAGTTATTTTTCTCCATCAGCCCTACTGACTAGAGATGCTATCCTTTTTTGACAAATCAGATTTAGATTCATCTTCACATTTCTCCCTGTAGTCACAATCTTACCATGACTATTCATGAGGGCTTAGTCCTGGACTGTGGCCTGCTATCACACTGAACACAAGGTAGATAGACCCAGCCTCTGCTTCAGACTTCTTTTTAACCCAACACAGGCAATTGCAACACAGACCTTGACCTCACATGTGCTGCCTAGCAGGACCTCAATCCCCTAGCAAGACTCTGCATATGCAGTATCAACACCATTCTCATATGCCAAGGGTCTTATGATCAAACAAATGGGAAAGTTGAAAGGCAGATGCTTATGGGAATGTATTTTCATTTCTGTTTCAGCTCCTTATGGCTCATATCAGGACACATCTCTCACCTTTTTCCCCACAAAGGAGACACCACATCCCTCAGGGTGCTCCTGCGATGCCCTTCAGCTCTCTCACATAGCTCCAGTGGCACGGGACCATTTATTGCCAGAGATCCCAGCAACAGCCTAAAATATACCTTCAGGCAAGCTATATTGCTTTAACTTACCCTAAACAATCAACTTTGCATCAAGACTTGCCCCTCTGTTACTTTACTTTTTCAAGAGTGCAACTACTCCCTCAGCTCTGGGCAGATACCACAGTGCCTGAAAAAATACTGTCAATACTGGTCTAAAATCTCAACCCAAATGTAAAATCAATATGAACATCTTTCAATAAGATAGTTTGTCCCTGCTGGAAGTCAGTTGAAGCAATGAAGGAAAATATCTGCTACTACAATTGCAATGTCTGCCTTGACACATGTGGATGTCTTACCATGCTGGAGAAGACCTCTCAGAAGACTCAGGACATGGAGCAGAAAACTACTTAAGTCTCTTCTCTGGGTGAAAAAATGTATTTTGGTAAATCTGGAGCAACTTAGAGAAGTACTGATCCAAAAAGTCACTCATACCTTTCAATTTGAGGAGATCATTTTAGCCCTTCTGCTGGTTTAGAATACCTGCAAAAGTTATTTTGTCCAAAATACAATGAAGATGTCCAAGGTGCTAGGAGGTACTGCAGTAAAAACAACATTTTATTTTACATGGATATACTTCTCTTTCTAGAGTATATCCTCTCCATCTCCAAGCAGGAGCTACATGATCAGCCTGAACAGTTGCAGGGACAGCCACTAACAGGCCTTCCCTGGCCCCTTGTTATGATCAAAAAAAGAAATTGTTTTCAAAGTTGAACTTTCCATTTCTTCTCAGGTCTTAGACATGAAAACAGAAGTTAAAACAGCCCATATAGGAAAACAAAAAGATTAATTGTGCAACAACACCTGACTGTCACTTAGGGTATGCAAAGCAGGAGAAAGAATCATATTTACAGTTTCTGGCTGGTAGAAGGATGGTTTTAATATTGGTGGTTTACCTTATTTGTCCTTTTGAAATCAACTTCATTATCAAAATCTTGAGACAGAAGCTTTCTACGAAACTTCTAGGGTGAGTAACTATAGGATTATATAGCGAAATATAGTGAAATTTGACACCTGTTGGGAAACAATTGCTTTTCCAGCCAGTCTCCAACTCCATGCTGGGGTGGTGAGATGTTCCTCTGTCCTAGCAGAGGCTAATGTCTCAGCTGAGTGCAGACGGGCAGCTCATCACTTCCAGGTCAGTCTCCCACTCCTGTGGGTAGGAGGTAAAAAGCTCCAGAACAAAAAGGCAAACATGTGGATTGTTTTGTATGAACAAAACAATATTTACTACTAACAATATAAAACCAAGATTTTTTTTATCCCACTGTGGAACCTTCTTTTTCCCAGGCTGAACAGTCCCAACTCTCTCAGCCTCTCCTTGTATCAGACATACTCCAGTTTTTTAACCATCTCCATTGCCCTTTGCTGGACTTGGTCCAGTATCTCCATGTCTCTCTTGTGCTGAGGAGCCCAGAACTGGCCCCAGCACTCCAGGTGAGGCCTTGCCAGGGCTGAGCAGAGGAGAATGATCTCCCCCCTTGACCTGCTGCATACACTTCTCCCAGGAAGCTTTTGTTTGCCGGAAAGATACATTGCTGCCTCAATGTATCCCACCTCCACGTTTGGCATCTACACCTTAGCCCTTTTCTGCAGAACTATTTTCCAGGTAATAGGCTTCTGGTGTGTGTCTGGAGTTGTTCCTCCTCAGGGGAAGGACCTTGCATTTCCCTTTGCTGAACCTCATGAGATCCTTTTGAGATCATTTCTCTAGTCTGTCCAGGTCTCTCTGAATGGCAGCATAGCCTTCCGGTTTGTCAATCACTTCTTCCTATTGTGTTTCATTTACAAACTTGATAAGGGTTCAGTCTGTACCCATAATTTAGCAAAGATCTTAATCAGCTTGGTTCCAGTATTGATGCTTGATGTACATCACTAGGAACTGGCCTACAACTGGACTTCATGCCACCAACCAAAACCTTTTTAGCTCAGGTGTTGAGTCAGATTTCAGTCCATGTCAGCAGTCACTTATCTAAAACATATTTCAGCAACTAGTCTATTAGAATGCAGTTTGGAGAAAGCATCAAAAGCCTCTCTGACACCAAGATAAAAAACAACCACTAGTCTCCACATGTCCATTGACCCAATCATTTCATCACAGAAGGCTATCTAGTTGGTCAGGAATGACTTCCCCTTCCTAAGTCTCTGCTAACTGCTCCCAGTCATCTTTATTTCGTAAATGGTTAGTAGTTAGATATTAGCTGGAAATTAACCAGAAACTTGAAAAATCAATAGTGTCAAATAACTATGTCCTATGCTTCATAATTTTTACTACATTATATGCCAAGTCAATATTATACAGCTATTTCAATTAATTTTCTATAGCTGATCATGCATTTTATTCTTATCTCCATTCTCTGTGCTTCTCACAGCTCTTCTGGCTCAATACATCTAATTGCTTAGCTACAACTAGAAGATTGAAGAGTATTTCTGCAGTATTTCAGCCTGCAGTGGGTAAGAAAAGAAATGTGTCTTTACTAACACATTTTAAAAAACCTCAGGAAGAAAATGGTATTTGATTCAAAGCCTTTTAACTCCTGAAGAAATTATTGAGATAGGCTGTTGTTTAGAAGGTAATGACCATCATCTTTTATCTCCCAATTTAACAGTTGTACAGAACTATTTTAATATAAAATAATGTCTGCCACTCTTGTTCCAAGCTCCATTCTGGAAGGGCAGGTATTTTCTGCAAATGCCTAATTTCATATGCCTTCACATGCCTTTGGTTTAATAGTGTCTGAGTCGTCTTTGCTGTTTAGACCACAATTTTTCTATCACATCTAAAATATCCATGAACATTCACCAATACATGCTGATATGAACTATGAGCATTACAACAGCATCAAGGGCAGAAGATTTCTAGGCATCTATAAGTATGCTGTAGATGGAGGAAGTTTCAGAGTCTTGGGTTTGGAAGCACCTCGGTTGTAATCTAGGCACCAGAATCCATTTGGATATATTGCCACCAGCTTGGAGACACACTGGGATATAAATATGAACATGAATAGGCTGTGCTTCTTCCTTTCATTTACCAAAAGACTTTTTTTCTCACCTGGGGAATGCAGCATCCAAATGACCATTTTAAAAAATAAAGTCACAACACACAAAGCCTTGTTCTTGAAACAAAAGGTAATGAATGCTGCTAGAGGTCCTTCCATGTGTTTCAAACTGTGCTAAAAACAATACTGGTCATGTCTTGTACAAGAAAGTCATCCTGCTCATGCTGCTTGCTCTCTAACTGTAACCAGGACAAGTGAATGCTCTGTTTCTTATCAGAGTGCTGGTATCTGTTCCTCCTTTCGGAGAGTGCATCCAGCTGGTTTATGGCTCTCACAGCTCAGCTAAGAGGGTGGGGGAAGGGGATTAGCCCAACATTTACAGTAAATTACACACATTCATCGGCCCCTTGACTTCTACACTGAAGTTCTTGCCTTTTATGGCAGATGTAGGAAAAATGATATAATGGTATGCCATACAACATGTACATAGAGAGCTGAGGATGTATTTCATATATCTTTGTAAGTCTTGTTTTGCAAACTTTTCTTAGGGAATTTGGAATTTACAGTCTGATAAGCAATTTCACTACAAAGGATAACTGAATCTGTATCAGCAGCTACATGCTCAGTCAGAGCAAAAAAGAACAGAGAGAAAATTAAATGATAGGAAGAAGGAGGGAGGGAGGGAGGGAGGGAGGGAGGGAGGGAGGGAGGGAGGGAGGGAGGGAGGGAGGAAGGAAGGAAGGAAGGAAGGAAGGAAGGAAGGAAGGAAGGAAGGAAGGAAGGAAGGAAGGAAGGAAGGAAGGAAGGAAGGAAGGAAGGAAGGAAGGAAGGAAGGAAGGAAGGAAGGAAGGAAGGAAGGAAGGAAGGAAGGAAGGAAGGAAGGAAGGAAGGAAGGAAGGAAGGAAGGAAGGAAGGAAGGAAGGAAGGAAGGAAGGAAGGAAGGAAGGAAGGAAGGAAGGAAGGAAGGAAGGAAGGAAGGAAGGAAGGAAGGAAGGAAGGAAGGAAGGAAGGAAGGAAGGAAGGAAGGAAGGAAGGAAGGAAGGAAGGAAGGAAGGAAGGAAGGAAGGAAGGAAGGAAGGAAGGAAGGAAGGAAGGAAGGAAGGTTGCATTCATTATGCAAGAGTGCAAGCACAGTCCATTAAATTCTGCTTTTTATGTCAGTAGCAAAATTATCCTTAAAGCTGTGATTTTAGTCTGGGCCTGTGCTAGAAAATGAATTTGCATAGCAGTTATTGTTTCATAGAAGAAAAATGAAAAGTGGGTTTTGAATGAAATGATAGTAAAAAGACACCATAGTCTTTATGTGGAGTGGGCTATTGTGAAAGAAGGTTACTGAATTAAATCCTTAGCAGTGTTTCCAGATTATAATGTGAGTTTTGTGAGGGATGGGAGATTTCTCTTGATACATTCTGAGTATGCTTTTGTGCTATAAAATTCTGATAATCTGACTTTCTCGTAGGACTTCAGTGGAACATCTCCAATATTTGCTAAATATGGAGTTGGCCAAATAAAGTTGCATGGAACAGCAAAATGAGGATTATCACACCTAAGTGTGTGGGCATTTGGGATTTCATCTAAATTAATGCGAAGTTGTACAGTCCTGATTCTCACCTCACACATTTTTTATTACAAAGTTGTTCTGTTATAAAACAGAAATTATTTATTTTCCTGTTAAATATTTTGCATAGATACTAGATACTAGAAACTGAATGCAATAACCACAACCACTTAATGCATCTTCTGTTGAGGGAGCACTAACTCTCAGTACCACACCCTTAAAACAGTTTTTCAGGAAAAGTAGAAGTAATGCAAAGATTATGCATACACTTTGTTGTGCCCTTGATATGTGAGTAGGCTTTAACCCCATAGAGCAGTTTAAGTGGATGAAAAAGAAACATATTTAGGTTGCCTGACTGCTATCAATAAATGCAGAAGTGCCAAGCTATGTAACATAAGACTCTTGAGAAAGTGTTAATGAAGTACAACTGGTAAGTTACCAAAAATTTTCACCATACATGTCACACAAACATGGTATAAGCAACTTTACATTACGAAAATAATTAACAAGAATTTTTAGGTGAAATTACTGATTCTCTCAAGTCTTTCCCACCATCATCTTCATAACCCTTCTCCTTCAAATGATGCTATTCATTATTGGCTGTATCCTTATGTAAGTTGAACCAACCCATCTATACAGATTCTGAATCTTGGCTTGGATTCACAAGAGGATTTGGGTGAGGGGAAGCTACATTTGCTCAAATCCATACATATCTACACTTTAGGACCTGCAAATCCTGCAAATTTTCTGACACAAAGTCAGTGAACCTGCTCTGCATAAAAACAAGGATGTCTCACACAGCTCTGTTACACCACCTTCCTTTTTCAATGTAGTAAATAAAATTTTCTTTATTTCTTCTGCACTCTGAAAGTTGACTGAAAGCACAGATTTGTTTTAGGCTAGCTTTGATCAGAATGCTTATCCCTCAGTAAAACTGCTTAAATTTCTCCACTGATATACTCTAGCCTGAGGACTAGAGTATATCAGTGGAAGGTTGAAAGACTTCTAGAAATGCTAATTGACAAGAATGTCTGAAGGTCATTGAGTCCAGTCTCCACCTTAAAGAAGGATTATTACCAGTGCTAGACGATGTCAACCCCCTCTCTACTTTTCTGTTATTTTTAGAGAGTCAGTATCCCATGGCATCTTGCAGCTATAAGATAACACAGAAGAAGAGAGAAAAACTTACTGGAAAAAATCTAAAGACAGTTTAGATTTACTTTGATCTTGATTTTAAAGGATTTCTTATTTTCTGTCATCCAAGAGTTTCTGTGTACAGTAAAAAGCAAATAGGGAATGGGCATGTCAAGCATGCTTCAGAAGGCTGCAGAGAGAATAGTTGTAAGTGTCCACTCCAGAGTGCAAAAATGAAAAATAAAACTATTTAATGTATGTGAGTTAATGTATGTAATAAGCTACAGTTACTGGGTCAGCAGAAAAACAGGCCTTCTTAAAGATTCATATCCTGCATTAATAATTTACTGTTCTTTTGGAAGAAATTACCTAACCCAGCACAGGACAGCAAGAATGAACAAGCCATTGCCCACAAACCTTGGCAGAAATCTTGGAATGAAAAATAGTAGAAAACACCCCCTTGACCCTTTTTCCTTCAAATAATCAGTTTCATCTGATTAAGGAATGCTGAAGAATGGTGGAAAATGCTCTATTTAGAAATCTGGAATTGTGATGGGTAGGAGCTGAAGGATTGTAGCTTCCTTGTGAAAACTTTCCTTGGAGATCGTTGGCACTGCAGTGCAGGTTGGTATGTGCTGGTCAGACACATGTCACACTTCAGCAGGACCAGCAACAACCTAAAGGAGAAAAAAATACACAGCACTCTGAAGGGTCAAAAAAGCAAAGCAAACTTGCAGCTTTGGTGGCAAAAATGTCAATCTTTCCAGAGAAGGCAACAGAATGATGATCAGCAGAGCTGCACTGAACTACGTTGGACTCCAGCAGTTGTCTCCTGCGTCTTCACCCTAAGATATTCTGCTCCAGGTAGCCTTTGTGTGACCTCTGACTAGTCCAAATCATCTATCTCCCCATCATTCCAGACAGGAAGCAGGATTGACTTGAATGAAGCCAATCCTCTCCTACCAGAAAAAAAAGCAGGGTTGCGAGGGGCTGCTGGGTACAGCTATGGTGGCTGGTGAAAAGGACAAGGCATTGCCAAGGTCACCTTCAGGTGGTAACTAACTCCCTGCAGAATTAGTTTGATCTGAATCATTCACAGGTAGCTTTGTGGATGTTTTAGTGATAAAGGATTGCTGTAGATTACCAGATAAAGCAAAATGGAAGAAAAAATTATGGATTTGCAGAGAACTCCAAATTGGCAATGAAATCAGAGCTTTGAATCCACAAGTATATAACTTCTATCTTATTGTTCCATGTATTTGTGGATATTTGTGGGTCATTCTAGAGATTGTTAATCATGCTTGTGTTCAGATGGTTTTTGAATATCTGCAGTGAAGAAGCCTCCACTGCTTCTCTGGGAAATCTGTTCCAGCACTCACACTCAAAATAAAGAAGTTATTTTCATATTCAGACATGTCCCAGTTTCACAAATCCTGCACCAAACTTGGTGCAAGACATGCATCAGTAAAAGGCATTACCAGACAAGTGGAAAGGACAATTTTTTAGGGCTTGGATGAGTAAACTGCATATTTTGAGTTAGAAGGGTGTCAGAGTGGCATAATAAATTACCATGCACAGACACCCAGGGTTGTTGTGAAGGAAACACAAAGGGTAAGTGAAGGAGAGCTGGACTGAGTAGAGGAGGGATAGATTACAAGAGATGACTCTGAGCAGTTATGAGTATACTGCTCTTTATCCACAACCACTCCATTAAGAGCCAGTCTGGATGGACACTGAGATGTACAGAAACACCTAATGAATACATACATCAGTACGTAGCCTTGAAGAGTATATTCTTGTCTGTACCCTAAAGTGCTCAGAGCACTCTATATGTGCATTTAGCTTCTCAAGATTAGCAGTGAGTTATGTTGAGCTGTCTTGAATTCCAGAATGTTAGAGATGGTTGGGGGCTCCTGTGAGTCAAGGATGTTAAAGTTCATAAGCTCATGCATGAAGCATGTGAATCCTCCCCAGTTTAGTTTGAGGGCAGCAACAGGACAAAGGGCTTGTCATACATGCTGAGTCATTGGAAACACAACCACATGAGAGTAGAGTAGCCTATGTAACTGATGTTAGGGTCATATCTTGTTTCTGATGTGTTTCAGCTGGTCCTGATGTGTAAATATAGAGCAGCTGCTTTTCCAAGCTTCATAGAATGCTGTATAGCCAACACAGATGGAATTCTAGAATAACTTTACCTAGAAGGTCCTTTAAGCATAACAATTCACCAATTCAAAGATAACAATTCTTTACCTATGTTACTTCCACATTCACATGGCCAGCACAAAGAGCCAGGCATCCAAACAGAGCATTACAGTCATATAGGATTGCCTTCTACAAGCTAGGAAAACCTTGCTCAATAACTTCTACACCAAGATTATAGTTTCTGTTTGAGCTTTATGCATATCTTTTAGAATGACTCTCCAGTTATGACTCTTAACATGCAGGTATATGAAAAAATATCACTTCTCCAAATCACTCCAAAGCTTAGGCAATTTATCTTTTAAAGATTTCTGTTTCTTTTTTCATCTGCTTTCATCTGTCTCATCCAGGTTTTCAGACACTTGATCTCAATGTGATTTTTTTCTATTAAATCAGATCTGTCACACTCTGAAGCATTTTTCCATGTAAGCATTTATAGTCTGGATTCTAATTTTTTTCTTGGATAAATAAAATAGACTTATTTTCTTAAGTCCTAATGTGTCAGGTATGTTTTATAGACTCTGGTGAGCTTATAAACTTATGAACTTTTTCCTATTTTTTTTCCAGTTTCTTAGTGTCATTTTTGAAGTGAGGACACAAGGTTTCTACTTTGGTTATGCTCTAATTCATGTTGGAGACAGAGATAATAGCCCTTTCCTATTTTGATTGCTTCTTGCTTCTGCAATAAAGGATGGCATTCACAAACTTAATTGCTTTGTTGTCATAAGACCACATGCTTCATCAGCTGCCCAATATGATATTTATGTGTTTTTCAGATTGATCCACAGGGTAAATTTCCTTATTTTATAAGGAGATTGCATCCTTACTGTTTTGCTAGCATTATGAACAATGATGTATTGCTCTATGTACTAGCTGACTCCTATCAGTACATATGGAAGATATAACCAACCCAGTTATTTACAAATTCCTCTTCTAGTATTCTTCCCTACTTTCACCTAGCACTGTTCTTGTAAGTTCTTCACATACAAAAGACATGGAGCATTGTTTGGTCAAAATTAGAACTCTGAGTAGCATACTGGGAATAATCTTCTAGCATACTGGATTCACTTTTTCAATTCTTTTCAAACAGCTTTCAATAAATACCAATTATAATCTCTGTTTTTAATATAGTCCTAAGGCTGGAATGTGTTTCTTTTATCTGCACACCAAATCAGACCCACTCAATACTCTGTTGTTTCTCTTTACTATCCATGCAACCATAAAAATTAAAAGCTCATTCAGATTCTGCAGCATCCTAAGTGTGCTTATTGTCTACAGGACACAAATGTACCAGATCCAGCTTCACAGGACTTTGGCCAGTCTGCTGAGAGCTACTGTTTTCTGCACTAAAAATAGTAGATCTTAAACTGGCTGATGTGCTGCTAAACTGTTTAAATGGCTATTGCCAGTTACCACACATTTTATTTATGGATGTCATGGTAGCACAAAACAAACCCTAGGGCTGTTTTGGGCAACGCTGGTGAAAAATTATCATGATAATGATGATGATAAGCTAGCAGCACTCTTACCTCTCACAAAGATCAAGTTTCATCAGAAGAGTAAGATTAGGTTATGAGGCCTGTTATCAAAATTATCATTAATTATTTGCCATAATAACCCTTCTTCATCTTCCCTCAACACCTACACACATGTACCCATTTATACATATACTGTCATTATCCTGTTTAAATTTAAAAATATTAGCATCAAATCAAAATTTTCAGTCCTCTACTACTCTCTCAGCATTGGTTTATAAGAAAATCAGCAGTAGAAGAGCTTCTTACAGCTAGAGAGTGTTGTATTAATTTCTTCCACTTTGTAAGTCTTATGTGATCATTTCACTGTGCAAATTTTTTAGAATTCCTCTCTTTACCCAACCACATCCATCAGAAATTTTTTTAACCAATACTTTCAGCAAGGTTTGGTATGTCACCTCCTGTCTGTCACAGAGCTCCTGCATCAGAGAGAGTGGGGGCCTTGGCACAGGGCTGTGGGTGTAGCGTGTCACTCACTCGCTCACTCACTCACTCACTCACTCACTCACTCACTCACTCACTCACTCACTCACTCACTCACTCACTCACATCTCTTCCTGCAAAATCCAGTGGCATCAGCTGCTCTGATCTCTTACCTGTCATAATCTAACCTTCCGGGCATCCCTTGATTTTGGTAAACACGCTGTGATCCAGGTGCTTACCTAACCCAGTTCACATGAAACTGTACCCCTGCACTGCGCTGAAGGCATAATGGACCACAGATGCATACACTCTCTAGCTCTGTGAGAACAGCCATCAAAAAGAGATGCCAAACCTGCTGTTCCTGGGACTGGGTAGAAAATGTAAGTACATAAGTACACTTCCTATGTGGTATAAATTAATTCTGTACAAGTCATGTTGCTTATTTCTACCTGTTTATATTCTTTTAGTGTTTTGCTTAATCCCATTGAGAATTAAGTACAAGCTATGCTTTTAAACCATAGCTTCAGTTGATTCCTATGAGTCATTGTCCTGAATAACCTTTGAATGGAAACATAAGGGCCACATAACATACCTGATGTGCAGTTCTAGTGAACCATATTGGAAAAGTGAACAATTTTATGAGTCAATACGCTGATTCTTTAGCCAGAGACACTGTCAAATCCCATCTAAGATGGATGGTAGATCAAAGAGATTGAAGGCTCAGCAAAGTGAAGGTTAACCACACCTCTAAAATGCTTTGATAGTACATTAGTTGCTTTGTTTAGTTTTTCTAGCAGAGATTATCTTACATAAACTCAATTAAAAACACAAAGATAAATTATTGTGAGGATAGTATAAATATTTGAGAAGTTATAAAATAGTTTTTTGTCATTAGGCTATGCATATTACACTAATAATTCAGAGCGATGTTTAAGAATATTTTTTTCAACTAGAGGAATCAGATTAATTTTAAGATGTAAAATAACAAAGAGCTCACTGTTTCAACTGTAAGGTACACTTGGTTAAAATCACACATATGTGATCACACCTCTTCTACAAATGACATTTCTTGATGAGAATGCATTAAGTTTTGTATAGAATGTGATTTCTTAAGGCTTATGAATACATCTTTTCCATCTCAAGCTAATACCCTGGGATGGTTCAGGTACAGAGTATGAGTTCATGATAACTCTCTGTGCACAGTACCCTGGGTCATGACATAAAAATCATGTTTTCACATATGATGCACTTTGGAAGAAGAATGTGCTCTGAAGGATGAGTAACTTGCCAGATTAAAGGAAGACATTTTGTAAGAATCTAGGAGAATAAAGCAAAATAATTGGTTGCCGTTTTATTAAACAGAATAAGCTGCCTTATTTTTAAAACAACAACTTCCCCTTTTTTTTCCCAAATACCGACCTGATTACAGGATTTTGCAAACTTTGAACAGAACTAAGAATCTGAAGTTTCTGTTGGGAAAGCTTACATGAAAAATTTTAGTGTGTTGAACCAGGGAAAAAACCTTTCATTTGGAAGCAGTTCGACAGCACACTGTGGCCAAACTCTGTGGCTTTCAGAAAACTGTGTTTTAGTTATATCTGTTTTAGTTATATGACCCATCTACTCCCACACAACAACTGTATATCTGTGCTACAATACCTATCACACACACTAATCTGACTGGTCCCTCATGGCATATCACAGAGGGATTGTATCCATTATGCATCCCACCAAAAGGTCCTGGCAGATGGGAGAGGATATGTGGCAGCTGAACCACAGTTTCCATGAAGCATCATAGCAATGCAGAAAGTTTTTAATGTTGGATGGAGCAATAAGGTTATGTTTCCCATAGGGAATGTAGAAAAAATTCCTTTTGATTAAAAGTGTTTTGATACTTCCAAATTGAAAGAACTGAGCCAGACTTCATCCCAACCTCCCAGGCTCAAATTTTCACTTTTGGAACAAAATATTTGCTGAAAGTTAACTCTTGACATATTTTAAATAACTTCATCAAATACCAGCTTCTTTATTAAAAATGTTTCAAAGGTTGAAAATCCTAGTTCTAGGTTAGAACTCACCTTTCAAGATTTAACCTACATTTTTTTAAGAAATTAAGTTGAAATGTGTTAATATAGTTTACTGGTCAGTGTGGGCTAATGTTTTGGGCCCATTAATGCTGGCCAGTTCAGCCACTTCGAAACTGCTTTATTCTGAATTAGTGCTAAATCACAGTACATTTGAACAACCTCAGAATATAGGGTTTGGCCCAGTAAGGATATTGGTTAATAGTTTTGTGGTGATGTAAAAGCCCAAAGCTATGTTCAATATATATACCAGTGGATTGCTAACATTAAAAATGCACAATCTCTCCCTTTAATGTAAGAAAACTATGAAAAAGCCACCATTTTCCTAAACCTCATGAAGATGTGAGAATCACTGAAACTGTTTATAAGTACCACAGTAGCCACACTAGATTTTGTTGCAAGGCATCCACGTGGGGCTTTTTTAGAACTGCTGGGAAAGGAAAAGGAGTTCTTCTTCCAGACCAGGTCTCAATCAGGGTCTGCATCAAAGGGTACTTGTCCAAAGCCATGTCCATAGCCTGATGATATGAATCTCCCCAGGGATGGAGGAGCAGCCCTCGCCTTCAGCCTGCTAAAATGTCTCTCCTTAACCAAAGAACCTCAGTCTAGAGATGGGACACATTTAGGCCCTGAATGATCTCCACTCACAAGGCACCTTCACTGGTCAAGAGAGGGCTCCTCCAATTTTTGGCAGTATGGTTACACAGCGCATAGCTGAGATGGGGAGAGAGCAACTTGAATTCTGGGTACTTTATTTCATGTCTCACTATAGCATGCAACTGTGTAAATTCCTGCAGGGAATACATGGTAGGCTGACTTGGTCGATACAGCTGCATTTCAGTTTGCTGAGCCTGACCTGGTGCTGTTCACTGGCTTGAAATGTAACAAGAATGATTATGCACAGAGCCAGCCTGCCAGAAGCAGAACCTGAAGATGCTTTGCCAAAAAGGCAAAATATCAATTCTATGAAGAAGCTCAGAACAGTAGAGAAATACACTGCAAAATTAAGTCTATCAATAAAATGCATGAGGCAGAGAGGGAAACTATCTGCTGTAGCAATCATTGAGAACTAAATGCTTTACAGTCTAGGGTGCTGGATTGGGCTTGCTCCTTCTATCTCACAACTCCTCTCTAGGAGTTTTCTACATCAGGATCTCAGCTGATTGCATCTAGAGTCAGCAGAGAACTTCCAACTGGCTTTAACATGAGCTGAATCAGAGCAAAGAGGAACACTGCAGCACTGTCAGGAGCCACATGATCATGATCTATACAGAACTGCACCAACCATCATCGTCCTTTTTTTTCAAAGTAAAAATGAGATATTTCAGAAGTGATTATCTTGCACCATGTAAATCAGCCATCAAGAGGGCATTAATACTGCACAGGTACATCCTGTTTATATCTGTCTCAACACAGTCAAGCAGAGCTGATATCTATCCTCTCAACCTATAGATCCACTCAGATTTAGACATGAACATCCACATCATTCTGCACCAAAATTAGGATCAAGGCAGAATCATCAGCTAGGCATTCAAAAACTTCAGTCAGCTGTTTTTTCCATTCCCTTCAGTACATAAAGATTTTTTATGCTAAATTGGCTTCTCCAAATATGTAAATGAGAAATGTGAGATATTTTAGCCTACTTTAAGATTTTTAAAACAACAAGAATTTCTTATTGACAAGAAAGGAGGCTGCAGAGGCTTGTAATTTCCTTGTAAAGGGACATTATTTTTACTCATGTAAAAGCAGAAAAAAAATACAGAGCTGGACTTCTCTCTGTTAAAGTAAACAGGCCTAAGTTTATAAAAAAGGAGATCAACAAGGGCTTTGATCTTCCCCCCAAACAATGTCACTTCTTTTAGTGTGAAAAGAAGCTATAAAGCTATAAGGCAATGAAACGTCTGCTGTGGGAGCATGGACACTTTATGCAAGACCCCATTTCTCCTTCTTGCATAGGTGCACCTTCCTTCCAGAAACCTGGGGTAAATCTAGAGTGTTGCAGAGTGCATGTGTGTCTCTGAGCGTGTGTGTGCACGTCCTGCGTCAGACATGCATGTGTCTGCCCTGACGCATGGCCCATCCTGCAGGGCATGCCACACTGTGTACTGCTGATTTCCATTCGTGTCTGTCTTTGCAACAAGGAACCGACAGATAAATAAATCAATCTAACATTTCTATTTAAATGACAGTACAGTGCCAATAGGATCTATTCCAACACTCCTTCACTACTGCAAAGTGCTTTTTTGGAACAAAATATATACAAAGGATTGATGGAGAATATGAAGTGTATTGTGTTAATGAACAATACATTGTTGTGTTAATAAACAAAATGTTCCTAAAATGGCTGGTTGTTAAATTATCACTTTTAAAATAAGACACTGTGATAGAAGCTGGTCTGAGGCAAAGTTCTGCGTGACAGTCAAGACCATTTGAAACAGTGCTGCAAGTGTTTCATGCTTAGTGATGAGTACAGAGGAAAGCAGAGAGACACCTCTGTGACAGATGGACACACAAGTCATTGCTCAAGCTCTTCTACTAGACAGAGTTCACAGGAGTTTTATGCCCTGAGCCATTTTTAATGCAAGAACAGCAGATGTACTAGCAGCATTTTGGTGATTCCAAAATTTAGACTTTAAATTTTACTCCAGTTTTAATTTTATTTAATGACAACAAAATTTTTAAAAGAAGGGTTGAATGAAGCACCTCATTCCACAAACAAATCATATCTATTTTTTCACCTACCCAGCTTCATGACAATCTTCAGAGTTGGCAGAGAATATTTTTTCTGTTTTTACTGCTGCATGTTAGTCACAATCATGGAATGGGTAAGGCTGGGATGGACCACAGGATGTCACATAGTACAACCTCTCTGTGCAGTCAGGATCATTCTAGAGATTGTTAATCATGCTTGTGTTCAGATGGTTTTTGAATATCTGCAGTGAAGAAGCCTCCACTGCTTCTCTGGGAAATCTGTTCCAGCACTCACACTCAAAATAAAGAAGTTATTTTCATATTCAGACATGTCCCAGTTTCACAAATCCTGCACCAAACTTGGTGCAAGACATGCATCAGTAAAAGGCATTACTAGACAAGTGGAAAGGACAATTTTTTAGGGCTTGGATGAGTAAACTGCATATTTTGAGTTAGAAGGGTGTCAGAGTGGCATAATAAATTACCATGCACAGACACCCAGGATTGTTGTGAAGGAAACACAAAGGAGAGCTGGACTGAGTAGAGGAGGGATAGATTACAAGAGATGACTCTGAGCAGTTATGACTATGCTGCTCTTAATCCACAAACCACTTCATTAAGAGCCAGTCTGGATGGACACTGAGATGTACAGAAACCCATGGTGACATGAGGAGAAGATTCTATGGTGATTCAGGGGATGTCAGCAAAGACACTTAAGGATAGATTTTAGGTGATGAGAGTGGCAGGAAAGGAGGAGAGATGTAGCATGTCCAGAAGCCTATCCCTAGGCATCTGTGCCGGTGTGGGGACATAAGGAGGCAGCAAGCAGCACAGCAGGTGCCAGGGAAGGCCCTGACAACTCTTTGCCAGAGAAGAGAATAAAGAGAAAGGTGCCTCTTCTGGTGAAGGAAGATTCAGGGGCTGAGGTACAGTCCCAGGGGTTACAAGTCAAGACAAAAGTAAGACAAAAAGCAGAAGAGAAGATGGAACCAAGATATTCCTCAATTCACAAACTGCTGTGGCAAAGAAATGGTGGTGACATCATTAATGGCAGAGCAGAGAGGAAAAGCAATAGCATGAGGTCTCTGCGCAGATGGTATGACCCATCACTGTACTTTGTCCAGTGACAGGGAAACTACTCCACCCTGACAGTCAAAGGCCATAGGAAACATAAACTCTTCACAGTAATCAGGGCAGGAACGTGCATGCAGTCCTCTCCTAATAGCTGCCTATCAGTTAATCCTGCAATTTAGTATGGGGCCCACAAAACTGAGAAGATGTTAGCTATATGGGTATAAAAAATGATCTTTATGTGAGAAAATCCTCACCCTAAAAATACATCCATTTCCATTCCACTTTTTATTCTAATACAATAGTAATACTTTCATGAGATTTAACTTCCTGTAAATGAAGATAAAATTAGTCTTAGTATTTGCAGCCCATCACTAAGGCAGTAAGAAAACAGACACACAGCCTTGCCAGAACTGTTGGGTGTCTGGCTATCCTGGGCAGGCCTAGAAATCCATATGCAAGTGGGTAATGCTCAGACATGTGTGTTACCCCAGTAACAAGTTACACAGAATTATTATGAAGTCCTGGAGACTTGCCATCTTGAATATGTAAAAACTGAAAAGGCATATTTTCTCAAAGTTTGCATTTGCGTATTTTCAAACTCAGGTAAAAGTATGCCAGCGAGTATGTGTATGGGTTTGAGATCATTGTCCACAGTAAGATTGAAAGTTTGCTAGGTTGGAAAATACATGTTTCTTTGTCTTCCTTCCAGCTTTTCACATCATTCTTCTTCTAATAGTCTCCTTCCACCAAAATTCCAACAGAAAATTTTCCAAATATTTCAGTCCAAAATATCTTCAGAGCAGTATTTTGCATAGCTCTAGCCAAAATGCACATTTCCCAAGGAAATTCTACATCTTTAAGTTCCTTTGCCAGTCATCTAAACATGAAGGAGTTAACTCTAGACCCATTTCTGTGTCTTAATTCAATTTCAGAGAAAATGCTAATCCTTTAATTATATAGCATGTTCAACTGACAAAATTACTTTCCTGTTGAAAATCTCCCTGTTATACTGAAGGCTTTTGATAAAAATTGGCAATGGGAAAAAATATAGATTTTATATTGACATGAATTTTATATAGAAATTTAAAGAAACATGCAATATTTTAAGGGGATTATTATGTAGCCACAGTGGTTTCCCACTATGTATAGCTAACTTCCTCCCTTCCCAGAACCACAAACCTCATGGTAAGCAAGCTCTGCTATCAGAGTTAGGGATTTTCAATCATGAAATGGGGAATTTTCAACTAAATTGAAGGAATTTAGCCTTTTGTCTTTAGTCCACCTCTTTGAAAATTGTGTCCTTTATCATGATGGTAAGGTTATAAGGGGCTTTCAACAGAAGAATAGGTCCCTCTGAGGACAGATGCCTGGGAAGCACATGGAAGAAACCATTCCATTCAATTTGCTGAAATTGTGCTCTAGGGCTTCAGAAAGAGTTCACTGAGAGCTTGGTTTTTTGGGGGATTGTTTTTGTTTTGGTTTTGGTTGTTGTTTGGTGTTTGGGTTTTGTTTCTTTTGGGGAGAGAGAGTGGGGGGGGGTTGTTGGTTTTTGGGGGTTTTTTGGGGGTTTTTCTTTGGTTTGGCCATTGTTAGTTTTGGGTTGTTTTGGTTGGTGGATTTTGTTTGAATTTTTTTAGGGGGTTTCTGGGAATTTTTTTTGTTCATTACAATGAGATACAGATAAGAAGAACTGGCAACATGGAACACTGTCTCCAACAAAAACTGAAGTTACCTGCCCATCATTTCTTAATCCTGTATGCAAGGTAATCAGATCAAACCTCTCAGATCTCAGGACTTTACTGAGTCTTGTTCACTTATGTTGTCCAACCTTTGACACCCATTTATCCTCTTAAATTAAAGAGCCTATATCTGGGTGGAGCAGCAAAAAATGCAATGCACAAGAAATAATTATTTGCAACTGGTTGCTTTTGTGAAAAATAAAAGTGAGTTTCCTACTGTTCACAAACATGTAATCAGTTTCCAGTCTACTAGCTCGTATCCCATTTTCTAAATGAGGGAAAATTTGTTAAAAAATAGCACTGGCTTAAGCTCCTACTGTCTAATCTTATTACATAGGGCTGATTGTGTTTCACACTAATAAGCTAAGAGGTTAGGACATTAATGTACTGTAAACTAAATGCTCCAATGAAATGTGAGAGAAGAGACGGTAAAGAGCTTGCTGTGCAGCTGACTTGTATTGCACATTGTGCTTTTTAGTGAAGACAAAGTTACAGATCATGTTATCTGTGCCTTAAAACTGTTGTTCAAGCTCTTGGGGTTTTCCTTCAAAATGTAGGGACTTATCCCTGAGAATACTAACAATTTCATTAAAAAATAACTTGCAACATCTTTTTGTTATTTACAAACTCATGATCTATCAGAGGGACATCTTGATCAATGACAGAGACAGACAAAAAATAAAAGCAAAAAGACAGAGCAAGCTGCATGTGGTTTGGGGCATTGATTCTTGCAGTATGAATGTTTGATTGCTATTGAGCTATTTATCAAACCTGAGTCTGCATTAGGTCCGAATTCACAAGTTACACACTGATGTGCATTGTGCAAACACAAGCATTATTTTCCCCTCTGACTCAAAACCAGCACCTTTTATTTTAGGCTCTTTGAGATGAATAGGTGATTTCCTTATGGGTCAAGAGTGCAGGTAAACTGAGCAGGATCATTAGCATTCAGTTCTTTGTAGACTTGAGAACAACTTAAAAACTGGGATTAGCTAATTTAGATGTTGCTTGGTACAATGGTGCCAAAGTAATGCTGGGAAAAGCACTTTGAGCTCTTTTTATTGATGATCACTGCTGGTGCATAATATTACCATTGATCATCTGAAATTATTTTAATAACTACAAATCTCTATGATATCACTTTGAAGAATAATCATAGTGTTTAAATGGAAGTGCTAGGAAAGTGGTAATTTTCTAGCTAAGCAGAACAAGTAGTATTTATTGTCCTTAAGTTTCTGTGATGTTTAACTCATTAGGAAGATATTTTCTTATCAATACATAACTCAACAAAGCAACCTGTGTCACCAGTAAAAAAAAACCAATCCCTCCTTCCTTAGAAATGATGCAGCAAGAGGTATGCTGGACATGATTCAAATTGAATGAGATCACAGAAAAACTTGAAATTAGAATAGTACTTCTTGTTCTTAAAAACAAAAATTCCCCATGTGGATGTTAACTATGGTCCCAAGAAATGAGCCAAAAATTAATCTCCGGATGTCACAGCAGTACATTGCATAACTTGGTCCACACCAAATATCCAGAGCCAGGGCCACAGCCCTTCTGAGGTCCCCTTCACCGTGCTGCAGAGAGATTTAAGCTGATGTTCAAGGGGACCTTTCCTGCACAAAAATAAAGCAGATAAAGCAGATTTCCTCAGCAGTGCATACTTTTCCATCACCTGCTTGTCGTAAAGGAGTTTTTGGGGGACCTCAGGCTGAGACCAGATGCAGAGCAGCCAGGGATGAGACATATCCTGGGAAAGACATTCTTCTAGTGGACACAGAACAGAGAGGACAGGAAAAGACCCTGTGAGAGCAAAGGATTTGTGTAAACTCCTGTCCAGGTGATTGGTTAGTGAAGGTATAAGTGCAACCTTGCCTTCCCCTCTGGCCTTAGTAGAAGGCAGAACCAGATCATGCTGGTATATACTCAGTACAGTTACTTATGTACTTCAACATTCTCCAAACTAATGCTCAGGCTGTTTGAAGGACATATTCTGGTGTTTGTCAGTAACATGAACTGAGATAAGGAAAAATAAAGAATGCACAGCCAGGGGAAAGATCCAATAATAACTTATGACTTAAAAATCAAATCCACCCAAGCTCATACCAACATCGTTTTAGCATGTCAGTGGAGCAGGCACAGAGATTTCAGTGGTTATATGTGGTACTCATCATATCTGCCTGCTACTGCCTCATTTTATTACTTCAAAGGCATGTAAACCTCTTCTTGCTACATAGATAAGCAAACCCTGGATGGCATTACCCAGAGTGATGGGAAAGGAATGACTTAGTGGCTAACCTTACCACAAAACCAAAAGCCTGTGGTACAGAGCAAACAGTTTCTGAAGTTAGGGCCAGTCAGTCAGATAGCTGGTGAACAAGCAACTCTTAAGATGCAATCCCAACCTCAGAGTAACCCTCACCTACACCCTTTAAAGTTCATAAACTCCTGCAGCCAGAGAGCTGCAGTAAGCAATGCCTCAGTAGCAGGTGTGTGCCTCCTGCCACCTAGAGGAATCCCAGAAGGCTCCTGACGGCTGGAAAATTCACGGCGCTGGAATTTCTTCCCCCCAAAGGGCACCTCAGCAGCTGGTAAAAAGAGCGGCCACTTCTGCCACTGCCAGCCTCAGACTCCCAGGGGACTGTGGACTGCTGAGCAGAAGCTTTCCAGGCACAAAAGAATTTCTGTGACCTCAACAGCAGTGCCAGGAAATAGACTCTAATCCCTGGCAATTAAGTTTACAAGAAATACACAACCCATGGGGAGATGTTTAAGTGCGGCCAGCAAGTTTTGTGTGCAGACTGGTTATTGCTCCACCCTGCCCCAGTTCCCCAGAGATTTACAATGCAAAAAGAGCTATATACCTTCTAAATCTGGACACCAGTTTGAATGTACCTGCCATTTTTCTGTGCCCCACAAGACTAAGCTGGCTGTTCACAAAATATAAGAAAAGCAGAATTGTTTTCACAAGGAACCTAGGCAGGTTTCTGGGAAGAAACCCCAGCTCATGGTTCATGTTTGGCAGGAGTAATACAAAAAGCTAGGTAGAGGAGCTGGGGTGTAGATTTCCCATTAGTTAATAGAGCTATTAGCTTGAGGGCCTCTGCAGTATTTTTCTGACATGCACCCAGACGTGCATGTAAATCTGCCGTGGTGGAAGACATGTCAGGGCCTCCTCCCTCCTAGTTAGATGGTGATGACAAAAGGATTTAAAACCATCTATCACTGCTTGCAGAAAGCAGAACTTCCACAGAAAGGGTGTGCTCATCTGCAATTACAATGGCCAGCTGTAATTCATTGCTGCATGTAGTTAAAATGTCAGCTGAGACTTGGCATGTCAAGTTCAGGGGTGTTTCAAATGGGACAACCAGGTGCACCTGGCAGTGATGCTGCAAGCCAGAGTGGGAAATGAGTGGTGTTCAGCTGTGTGGGGTGTGACAGGACACAACCACAGGCCTGAAACAGTGAGGGAACTCAGTAAGGCAATGGGGGTCTGGAGCTAGAGCTATGCAGGCATGGAGACTGGGCACGAGGATTTAGGAAAGCCAGTGATCTAGTGGGGTGGGGGCTGGGCCAGGATTGAGATAAAACAGAGGGCAATGGAAGAAGACTCAGGAAAACTCAGCAAAAAATTAACTCATAGATGTGGGAAAAGCCCTTGCTCATCCCACTGGCCACTCCAGCTCCAGAAGACTGGGGAATTGCAGCTTCTGCTGCTGAACTTCCTTTGCTGGCAAACCTGCTGGAGAGAGGGTGAGCAGTGTGAAGCCAGGGGGAAACTCACAGCTGTGAGAGGGAGGGCATGCTTTCTTCAAACACCAAATTCCCCATATCTTCTCATCCTGTCATTTCTCGTCTCTCTGCTAGATTCATCTTACTTCAGTATGGGCTCCACAAGGGAGAAAAATCTGCAACTGCCATCAGTTAGTAATTGAAAAAACTGGCAGCAGTTTTCAAGCACTTAGAGACATAAGCTTTTTACCTAGAAAAAGCTTTTCAGTTTCATTACTGAGTGCCATGTTATAAATGCCCCAAAAGTCTGCAAAGGAGAGCATCTGAGTTCTCAACACCCAAAGTACAATTCAAGTTCTGAAGCAGAAGGTGCAGCTAATTCTGAATTAGTCTTAAATAACATAGAGAAACTATTTCACCAAGATAAGGACTCAGGCCACACCAAGCAGCAGGCTGTTACATTTAGGTTCTACACCCAGGAAAGGAATTGGAAAGAAGTAATATTTGATAATGAGGAGACTTCACTAAAACTCAAGGCTAGTTACAAAAGACGGATAACTTACAGGGAGTAAAACCCTGAAAAGTAGTTTAGATGTGAAAGATGACTACTGAGACTCAGAAAATGTATGTACAACCAGGAAAGGAAACCAGACAGGAAAAGGTCTTCCAGCATAATGAAAGCAGTAGGGCTCTTTGAAGAGAAGAGAAAGTCTTCATTATTTAAAAATTTGACACAGATGAAGTCAACAAACAAGAATATAAATTAGAGGAGGAACTATGAAAGAAAATGGCAAATAGCATAAAGCCTTAAAAGAAACACTAGCAGATCAATTAGGTGTACCAGACTCAGCAAACCCATGAAAGAAATGAGCGATGTCTGATACCTATTCATGAGATGTGCAACTTCTTGCAATAATCTTTACTGCTTCGATAATGTCAATAAAATATCTGCTAAGTCGGAGGTGTCAGAATGAAAAATGGAATGAAATTTGCCATCTGAACAGTCCTAGATGACATACATCAGAGGTTTATGACAGCAATCAGGAATAAAGGTAATGAAAAAAGTAAGACAAGATAACAAAAACAGCAGTTACAGTCCTGGAGGTTGAAGACTATATAATATATCTGTATTTAGGCCATAAATAATAAAATATGCTTATCCTAGCCTTAACCACTTGCATTATATCACTGCTAACACAGCTAGAAATAGTTTGCTTCTTTTTGTAGGCATTTAGAAGTCTGAATCTAGATTCCTTCTCAATGTAAGGATGATCTTGATTTATGAGAATGATGTGATGACTTTACAGAGGTAAGAAGAACCTTCCTCAGGTTGAATTTTCCTAGAGCCCATCATCCTCTTTGAGACACTGATGGAGACCCAACTTTTGAGTTCCCTTTTCTTTCTACTGAAAGGAAATGCATTCTACCTTTAAATTGCCAGAGAGAGAAAACTTGTAAAAAAGTGTCTTCTATAGATTAGGATTCCATTACTTCTGTATTAAGTTTTTTTCTCTCCTCTCACCATTCATTTTTTCTTTAACTCTTAGTTTTTTATTACTTACTTGGTGATTTATTGTCAATTTTTTTTTTAATTTTTTTTACCATATTGTCTCCACTTCCCTCTTTTGCCTTTCTTTCTCTCCCCTGACAGCCTCTTTCCATAACTAAGAAATATCTTTCCTTGCAAAGTCTGGTACAGTACTGAATAGACAATTGATGAGACATCCCACTCTTACTGTTTGTCCCTGGACTCTTGAGGTGCTCCAGCATGACCATCACTTGGGTAGTAATCTGTGGCATCATACTCCACCCTTCCTTGCTCTCTGCTGCACGATGCTTCCCAGGACAACATTCCAAGCAGAGTTCTCAGACTTCCAATCCCCACATCTCACCCAGATTGCTGGCATGTTTTCTTCTCAGCTAAACTATTACATGTCCATCTAGCATTGCAATCTCCCTATTGACTCCATCTCTCAAGTCTTCCATGAAGCCACATGTGTAGCCTAATTCTGCTGTCAGTTGGGCTCATTCAAAACTAACCCCCTTGGACTCCTAACTGATTTGGAGCCAACTTTTGTTTATGCTACAGCTCAGTGTAAGCCAGAAGCAGTATGATTTTGTGCAAACAGTAATGCAGTTGTGCAGATACAAGCTGTGCTAATGTGCTTATCTGTGTGGGCCTCGCACATCCCGTGGGAAACTCAGCTGGGCAGCAGCCAGCAATGGCAGCAGGAACTGGATGCAGGCAGGGACGCAGCAGTGGGAGGGGGCTGATGTGCTTCTCCCTCTGCCTTGACTTTCAATGCAACCAGCTAGGGGACCCTAGGCACAATTTAATCCTTCCAGTACACACCAGGGCTTGCTCTCTGTTTTCCTGCAGTCAGGTTTCTGAGGAGTTATCCTTCTCTGGTAGCAGGCATTGAAACCCGCGACTTGGTTCTGCAGGCTTTAGGGGAATATGTCATCACACCCACATAAAATCCCAAAATGTCAGAGGAACAAAAGGACACAAACAGCAAGAGCATTCTCATGCCTCCATTCCAAGCATGCAGTTCTCATTCACAGCTTTGGATCTGAAAGCTCCCTGGCAAGCATCCTTTTTACATTTTACACCCACAGATTATGGGTGTGGGCGTGTGTGTGTGTGTCTTACTGAAAATACCCAGTGAGAGCCCATTTTTTTGTATGAGAGAAGCCTTCTGAACTAATATTTTGGAAGCCATCATGTGATGTTAGCCAAACGCTAACATTATTCTATTTCGCCCACATACTGCTGGAAGCCAGAAAATGAGGCAGCTGCCAGCTGCTGCTGTAAGTTTGCCAGGTTGGCACTACAGAACTTGCAGCCTGCCATCAGCTCCAACCAGCTCACAGGTAGCAACAGGCACATAATTCACATTTATGTCTCAAGAACAAATTGAGCTCAGCAGTTGTAAGGCTTTCAGCAAAATTCCCATACAGTCTTTTGTTTCTTTGCTGAACTAGAAAAACACTTGTAGAAAGAGCATCAATTTAGGATGAAATGTGTACGCATTTCAGGATGAAAGGCTCTTATTAAAGCTGAAAAATCACTAAGTGGGATGACCTCCCTTTTTACCAAATAAAATTTATATGTATGTTTCTCTTCTGCTTTTAGTCTAGCCAGGTGTTTTGGGCTGTCAATATTACATGGGATTTAGTACCCTTGAGACAGCCATATTTCCAAATTGAGTAATTTACTTGGAGCACCTAGAGATTCCAGCTTTTTTTTTTTTTTATTATTCTTACCAAAAAAATGTTTGAATAACAAATAAACAAAGCCATTTCCCCACTATTGCTGATGCACGTGGCTCACCTGGTATTTGCATTTCTGACATGATTCTATTGTTGTGCCTCTTCTGGGCAGGATATTTTCAAAAATTAGACAACAAGAAGCAATCTAGCGAGGTTTTTCCCCAGATCTCAAAGACTGGAACACAGCTTTTTAATGACTTTGAAACGAGAATTTCTAGATATCAATCATGCTGACAGTTCTTTCTGACAGAGAGTTTTAATAGTCCATAAGGTTCCAATTTGTCTTTTTTTTTTTTATCCTTCTTTAAAAAACAAACTTAGTCATTTTGGAAATAGTTGTGGGTAGTACTGAAAAACATTTCCAAGAGAACATCTTACCTAAGAAAACCAACCAAAAATGTGAACAGAAGGAGAAATCATTTCAGTCTTTAGTTCCTTAATAGCACATTTTGGAAAGCAAAAGAGCATAAGCCCCAAACTGCTGTCACTACCGAAAGGGGTAAGAAACAGCTGAACAGCATATTTTGAGACTGAATTTTCTGCACATTTTTACAGCCATGGGCCAAGCTCTGAGCAGACACAGTCAACCAGAGCCTTCATTCCTATAAATCAGCCCAGCTGCAGACAAATCACCAGAACTGTCCCATGGCACACAAGAAGAGGTCTGGAGCCTCAGTATTTCATAAACATGTATTTCAAGTGTGAGATTATTGTGTGCTCTGAAATCTGAAGGACAGGGAGGAGTATTTGGGGGAATGACAGAAGGAAGGAGTGATTGTAAAATAGAATAGCAACATCTTCCAAATTCTCAGATTCAACTGTCTTTCATTCAGATTAGACTTCCACCTCTTGAAGGTGTCCCATGCAACTGCAGTGAAGGTTAACTCTTGATGCTCCTTCCTTAGAAACCTTCTGGGGCCACCTGACTACCTCTGCATGATGAATTACAGCTAGCTGTTCCCTACAGCACTGTAGTAACAGCAACATAAATCTGCTGACTTTCAAAGAGCCACTTCAGCTTTACACAGCCCTATGGTAGTAGGGAGAGAGAGATTCAATGAGTGATTTATTTTATTTAAATTCACCCTTTTCTGCACTGAGACAGTGCTCCACGATAAAGCATCTTCAAACATCATCAAGTTTTTCTTCATGCATCTCTTCTGTTCATGAAGAGATGCACAGGACATGGAGGTTGGAAGCAGGGAGGAAACAAAAGAAACATCCTCCAAAAGGAAATATCCCCAGACACGTGCACACAGACCTAAACTTGAGGACTGTGCTTCTCTCCTGCACACTGCAGCCAGCAGCTGAAGAAGCACAGTGGCCTTCCAGATTTGCTCCCAGCAATTTAAAAATAAAGGTGAAACCTAGCAACTTTATTTATTCTTTTAAGTGCCGAAAACTTTCTTCCTTTAGCAAAATCAGTTCTTAAGCCATTTTTACATTTTCATTTAGATATTGATCTATCCTATTCTCAAGACCTTGGAAAGATTTCTTTTGGCTTGACTAAGGGTTAGATCATGCCTTTAAAAATGCATCAGTGAGAAAAAATTCAGGGGAAAAGAAAGCAGAGACAGACAGGAAGTAATTTCACATTTTGTTGAGTTTTGAATTTAAGAAAAAAAAATTATCTTCAAGAGCAGACAGCTTTCCAGCAGATTCCCTTTTCAAACAGGGCTTGGCACAAGCTTGGAGAAGGGAGCACAGGGGGAGGGCAATCACAATATTGATGCCAAAGGCCCTACATAAGGTGGTGCTGTATTTCCAAATCCTTCTCCAGATGATAGGACACCAAAGAACACTCCTGTATTCCTTGTTTGGGCAGCTATTGGTAAAAACAGCATGGACAGGATATTGTGACTGGACAGTCATTCACAGAGTTATGGAATCACAGAACCATCTAGACTGGAAAATACCCTTAAAATCATTGAGTCCAACTGTAAACCTAACACTGCCAAGTCCGCACTAAACCATATCCCCAAGTGCCATATCTACAGGTTTTAAATACCTGCAGAGATGGCGACTCAATCAGTTCCCTGTTCCAATGCTCAATCACCCTTTCGGTGAAGAAATTTTCCCTAATATCTGATATAAACCTCCATTGGCACAACTTGAAGCTGTGAATATAGATATATATATAATTTCAATTCTCAGTGACAACTAAAAACTGGTGATGATAAAGGGCTGGAAGATGGTGTTCATCTGTCTACACTATTCCTACACCACTCATCCTTAGTAGGGCACATTCTCCATTGATAACAAATCATCAGAAGTTTGAGGACGACTTGCTTTCTTTTCCACTACAAGCAAAACATATGACTTTGTGTGCCTTTAATCCCACACCTTAGAGCAATGGGATACTCTGGAGCAAGTTAGCTGCTTGAGCTTCTCATTTTCTGGACAGTGGTGTAAATACAGCATGAGCTTTTAGATGGATGTGAATACCACATGCAGCCTTGACAAAAGAAACATGACAAGCAGTCATATGGACACCAGACTCAGAGAAGCTATAGTAATTCATAGTTTACAAAGCTATTTCCATTTATAGGATGAACAAAAGGCCTGAGTGTCTTTGTGTGATTTACTGGTTAAATAATACCTGTTAAGTACCTGTTTGCTAGAGTAAGTAGCCAGTGTGATCCTCAAAAACCAGAAGTGCCCTAGTTCTAAAAATCTGAAAACTAACCACATTTACACTATTTTTAGTACAAGAAATTCCATTGTGTCTAAATCCACTTAACTACCTAAGTAATATTCTTGAACTTGAAAATCTAATTCATTTTACAATTAAATAGGTAGATGCAGTGAAAAATTCAGATATAGAAGCAGACATGGCATTTGTAGCTAATTAAGGAAAACTGGATTGAGCCCAGATGTGGATTATGCAAAGTGATTACTGGTGTTCTTTAGAAGCTGATAATTTTGAAAGCATTTCCTTGTGTTTGTTCACTTTTTCCAGTAAACCAAGATAAAAAAGATCCTGAAGGAAGGAAAATAGGTTTCTACAAAGTAAAACTGTCAGTGGCAATTATTTCCATCATTTCAAATTGACATGTATGGTAGTTAACGATTGGGTCACAGCCATTCTTTCAATCAAAACTTGTTGTTTAGCTGTAATCCAAAGTAAGAACTGCATATAGCTTTCAAAAATGGAGTGACATTAAATGTGGAAGTCCACACAATAATTACCACTGGAAATGTCTGTGAATTAGTAATATTTCTTTTGTGTTGGGAAAAAACAGGCAAGATAATAAGCACTAATTGTTAATGCTTAGAATGTACTATGTTTAATTCCAAAAGGTGTTGAGTGAAGATGTTTGTCAAGTAAGAAGCCAGTCAACCTGAGGAAAAGAGACAGAAACAGAATTCCTAAAAGAAAGAGTGCCAGTGCTGTGCCAGGACCTTTGATACAGCATTAAGAAATACAAAAAATGTGTTGCACAAATAAGCAGCAAAATACTTGTAAATCTCCTTTTGAAAGAGAATTTATTATAATATTTTCTCATGGCTCATCAAATTTCCATAAGAATATTGGGGTGGAAACTGCAAAAAAAATGTAAATAATTTGGAAATCAATTCATGCTGATTTTTCCCATGTGCTTCATTTTACAAAGCTGAGAAGTGGTTTGGCAGTATCCATAGTAGCTTCTGCTTTCTTTCTTTTTCTCCCTGTTTTTAAGGTCTACTGATCTTATTGTTAAATACTAGCAATTTGGCATAAATGAGCCTTAGAATTGAGTAAGAAAGTTTCCAAAGATAAAAACTGCCATTCTGCAATGCAATCATTACAAATTAACATGATTTTTAAAACATTCTCGGTTTTTGCAATCATTGGTTGAATTACTATCCTCTATTTGTTGTAGTTATGTTGACAAATATTGCGGCATAAGTATGAAATATATTTTGATTACAAAATAGATGGAATTTTCCATTTCCATTCTGCCATGGTGAACTAAATTGGACTCTCTTATATTTTCTGCTTCTGTTCCTAAAGACATGTAAGATGATTACTGTCCTATAAACAGAAGAAGTTCTAACGCTGCTCAATTTTCTCAGGCTACTGTCCCTAGTAGCAGAAAATAATTTGCAATTCTCATTCCCACCAGTCACCTCCATCCTGTTAAAGCCCCAGGACACCCGTGCAGCACTTTGCTCACATTGTATCTGAGACTCTGATAAAGGATGGCATAACCAGATGTGCACCTGTTTCATGCCATGTATAGCACCAACCCCATGGGCCTGGGCAGCGTGAAGACAAGCAAGACAAGGGAGCAGACTTCCATGAGCCAGTAGATGCTCCTTCACTTCCCACTGCAGTGGGAAAAGCAGCCTCTGAGTTTGCAGCCAAGCAAACAGGTTAGAAGCAGATGCAGACAGTCTGTGAGTGCAGTGCAGCAAAAACTCACTAGAAGTCTCAATATCCCAAAGCTCAACTGCTGTCTTCTTCTTGGAGGAACTACAGGAAAAGATGGCTTTAAAGAAAACAAGTCTGTTTGGGGAGTGTTTCCCACAAGTTCTTTCTGAACAAGAGAAGAGCATCATGACAAAAACCACAAAGGCACTTGTTGGCCCCTTAGGGAAGTGATGAAAACCCAGTCATCTGGGGGATTTTCAGCTAGTTCTGGACAAGAAGAATGTAAGGGCAACTGGGTCTTGGGGAAGCAGGTTGGTGGATGACAGTGCCTACTTCCTTTGGTATTCTTATTAAGAGCAACAACCACAGGCATGAATTATGAAAAAACTGCACACTGTGGACATTTGTTAAGATTCAGAGCAGAACTATAGTGTATTAAAAGACTTGTTAGGGAAAGGGACCTTATCATGTTATATAAAGCCAAAACACAGACATCTGGGGAAAAAAAAAAGTAGTAGTGACAGAGTCATAAATAATTATCTCACACAGGATTGACCTGTGCTTAATCAAAGTGAGTGTGGATGGAAGAACTGGAGCTTTAACGAGCCATATTTCATTTGTGAGCATAACTATTGTCCTCACAGTGCTGGATTCACAGAACTGCACATATAAATTACCATTAGGGAAAACAGGAAAACTATACTCTATACTCATTAGTCTGATATAGAGCTCTTTCCTAATTCACAGACATATGCTGTTTTTCCATGTACTCAGAAACCATCTGCTCTGTTCTTTGCTTACATTTTGGCTTCAGCACTAAACAGCTTTTATTTTCACAGTTAAATATTCCCATACAGAGCAATATATGTGGGAGAATGGTAGCTGTGTACGATATCTGTTTATGAGATCAAGAAAAAAACTTGTCTGTATAGATAATATTGCATTTTAATCATATTATTAAAACATTGACTATAACTTTCCTAGCCTATTTTCACTTCTCTCAGGGACAGAAACTTTTAAAGTGATAGCAGGAGAGAAAGCTAAAGGTAAGGTTTTAACATTATTTAACATGATTTAAAAGTCTTACAGTTTCAATAATTTACAGTAGTATTAGTATCAGATAAAGACATTTCTAGGAATGCACAAGAAAAAATTCTGCCCTGATATCTATCCTTGCAATACCAGAATTTAGTTCATAACTTTTACCTTGATAACATCTTAGAGACTGAGGCTGCAGCATCAACTACTGACTCATTCCTATACAGAGCTCTTTAAAAAGTGCACAGTTTCATCATAGGTGCCAAGTATTTCTTCACAGTCTTTCATTTGCTTAGTCAGAGAGATTTCTGTAACTAAAATAAAGATGTGTTTTTGATGTGGATGCAGTGATATCCACATAAATCCTACAAAATGCAGTGTAGTGATGAACACAGTCTCAAAGTATTCAGGGTCCCTTAATCTTTATTCTGGGAGTACATGAGAAGGCACAGCAAAGTGTCCTTTGAGGGGTGTGCATGATATCTCCAGGATCTCCTGCCCTAGATGTGAGCCATGTGACTTTCTCACAACCATTCCTGACTACAGTTCACTACCTCAGGAGACCCACCTATACTGTGTTTGTTTCCTCAGCCCCAAAGCCCCTGACAGTGCCCTTGCCCCACTCCCCCAGCTGAGACCTCACGTCCCCTCCACTTATGTCCCATCCACAGCAAGTTTCCCTTGAAGCATCACTGAGATCAGGCCTCAAGACTTCTACCGAGAACTTGCCAAATGCCAAACTTCAGATGGTTTCAACTCAAAACCAGGAATCTGACCAGATTTTCTTGAAAACGGGCTCAGTTTCATTTAAAACGTGTTACAGACTTCAACAAACAGAGTCTGGGCTTTGACTTTCTTGTGAAACTTGAAACCACATGTGTTCTGCATGGTTTAGGTTTTTGTTGTGAATATCTTACACAGCTCTATGGGAATAGCCTTTTCTTGTGGGCTTTTAGCATTTCCTATCCCAGCCAGAACCATAAAAAGCAAAGGCTGGAAAATATGAAAACTTCAATTATGTGGAAAAAAGGGGACTTAACTTTTTAAACCTCAGAGAGTGTTTGTGTTCATTTAGAGTGGAGAGTGAAGTTTTGAATTAATTCATGTTTTATTTTAGCTGTTAGCCTTAATTAGGTACATTCAGGGGAAATCACTTCCCCTCTAATATAAAATCATGGAGCCTGTGACACATGGAAATTATAAACACTTTGAGTGACTTGGGAGATGGGTGTTGGTTTTGCAGCAGCCAAAGAGCAAATATTTACAGTACATTATGCTTCACTTCCAAATTATTATCCTCCCCTTTGGAATAATCAATTTGCCAAAGACAGATTTCTACTAATGTTAGTGCCCTCTTCATCCATTTTGTTGCAGACAATTATTTTTCCCACATTTATATATTGAAATTTCTTGCCCTATTTCTCTGCAGAGTAAAATGAAAACTGAGGAAATTCTTAATTTGTCATCTCTTTTGTCCCTGATTCACACCATGGCTTCTGACAAGCTCTTCCACTTCTGTGAGTCTGTCTTTCTTTTTTCACAATAAAAACACAAATACTTAATTTCTCAACAGAGATAATAATTAATTCATCTCCATAATAGGATCTTAAAATAAAAATTTATATGTAATGTTAATTAGTGGTATCATAATTACTTATTCCAAAAGCCCAAAGAAGCTGTTACTTTACAGATTACCTAAATTAATGCTAAAATATCCCCATCTTTGGTCTCACAGGGTTCACTTATGGGAAGTTGTATACAAGAAAAGTAATACTATGACATAAAGGAGAAGAAATAATTACATATGCCATTTTTATTCCCCTGATATAACTTCTGCAGAGCATGATGTGCTATTAGGCTTTGCAATAAAAGTGCAGCAACCTGGCTTGGCGCTTACAATAGCTAAAACCATCTGCGTACGTGTAAAACCTTTGCTGGCAGGTTTCCATGTGCGGTTCATGCATTCCTTCGCCTATGCAATTTGAAGCTGTCAAAAACTAATTAAATAATTATGTGGTTGTTACTGCAGCTGTGTGTATTCTTCATTACGTTATAAGGCTGTGGTTTGAGGCACTCTCCTGCTCTAGGTTTCAAAATATTAGTAATGGAAGGTGTGTTGTCACTGCATGTTCAGCTGCTGCCAGAAAAAGCAGAGAGGGAAGGGAACAGCCTTTCATGTCAGTCTATCATTACACTTCATACTGTATGTTCCCTTCATACAGCACAGAGGTGAAAATACAAATTGACTTCTTGCAGCCCCTTCTTGTTGGTCAGAATTTGGCATGGCCTGTCCTGAGCAGAGGACAGAGAAAAGCCTTTGCAGTTCTACCACAGGGGGTGGGTGCATATCTGTAGCCTGTAGGTTGTTCTGTAGTGCCCCTCAGCCTAGCAAGGTGATCTGGAGGCTGACAGCAGAAGGAGAAGAGAGAGGTTGTGGAGAAGAGCACTTCATCGCCTCCTTGGCCAAGACGGACACTGCTGTCAGTCATGCTCTTGACTCACTCCCGGACCCCAAGGAAAACATTCCATTGGCCCAACTGCCCTAACAGTAAATCATGGATAACTTTGTATTACCTCCTCCAAGAACACAGCAGAGCTTGTTAATGACAGTGATTCAGCTTGATCTAAGACTGAGGGTGCTACCTAGATGCAACATGGTATAACAATATTCTGCCATTGTCAATGATGCTAGATTACCACATCACCACTCAATAGCACTAAATTTTTAGTTGAAGAATAAAGAGCTGTCACTGCAATAAAATAATCACCAGTCATTTCCCCACCTTCTGTCGGAAATTATTCTTGTACACATGGCTACTATTTACATTGAAAAGAATAGGGTGTATGAGTACTGAGAGCCAGCCCTGCCTCATGTCTCCTGCCCACAGGGAGAAAGAGGAGGGTAGCAGTCCCAGTGAAGAAGGGATCAAATCTCTTCACAGAGGAAGACATTTCTCAAGACTGCTTGATGAGTCCACTGAGGCACCTAAATCCAGGGAACACTGCTCTTTCCAGACAAAACCAGCCCATATCAAAGATGTTTTCCACTGCTACAAAAGATATGCCCTGTTTGCACATGCACTGTATAATTTACATTCATCTTTTGGAGGAACAGTGGGTTACTGCAGGAGCAAAGCTGCAGCAGTAAAATATGATAAATTGGAGACATTCTGCAGCAAAGCAGGATGCCTCAAATTTATCATATTTTTGGAGCTACTTTACTTTTGGTAAGTTTTTCCTCTAATTTATGGAAAGGTCTCATCATCTGCAGTTGTTTGCTTGGCTTAATGTTCAAAATACTAATAATGTTCAAAATACTAATAAAGGGAAAATCCAGATGCTAATTTTCTTAGTATTATACCTGCAGTATAATACATGAGTGAAGATCCCTTCCTTCTAACGTCTTCAGATAATTTATTACTATCAGTGCAGATGCTACATTGCCTTCCCAGTGCACTTGGCAGCCATGACAAGGTGGCTTAAAATCATCTGTTATCTCTAGCAGCCTTTTTTCTAGAGCTTTCTCATACTTTCCTTCAGAAAGCTTATAGGTGAGTCATAGTAAAATTCCTGAAAGCTAAAATTAAAAGAAAATAAGCTACTTTTTTCTGAAAACCAAGCTGGAAGCTAATGACCCTTCCAGTTTTCAAGGGATACCAGGCGGCAATGCATGTCTTTGGGTCCCTCTTGTGGTCTGGCAGCAACTAGCTGCCATCATCAGCATGATGCCAAACACACAGACACACAGAGACAGCATGATCCCAAACACACAGCACACATGCTCCCAGAAACATGGCCAGATCCAGCACAGATAAAGAAAGAGAAAAGGTGCCAGTAATCTGTGATCCATGTCCGTTCATTATCATTACCAAAACTATTGAAATTCCAGGGAAATATATGTACTACAGAGCTACTCCCTTTTTTGTTGAAGACTTCTTGATTAATAAATAATAATTATTATTTATGAAACTATTGTAGATTACAAAACAACGTGTATAAAGGGTATCAGGATATGACTGTGTTTCAGATAACTTCCAGATGTACATCCAAGATAGTATATTTGAGATTTTGCATAGATGTACACTCCAGATTTTGTGCACTCAAGACCTGTACATGGTATATTTCTATACTCAAGATTTTGTAGGCACTCTTCATCTGAAGCATAGCCTTTGGGATTACTACAAAGAAAAGTCTGTTTGGGGCAATATAAATTTAGTTTTGGGGACATCTTTTCAATTATTAAAACATGAAAAATAAACTTACCCACTTTTCGGAGCTCCAGTATGTTGGTAGGATAACAACCTCAAAATCAGCTTCAACATCTAGGCTATAGCTTGAAATCACAAACTTGGGAAAGACAAGAGAAAGATGGAGTGAGAAAATTTTCTTTAAAATGGGTTGCCCTGGCCAAAGCAGCAACCCCATTTTGGTACCTGGCTCTATCCAAGCACTAAGAGGCAACCAAGCACCAATAAAGCCAAATAACATCAAGTCCTGGGGATAAGATGCTCCAAAGGAGCTTCAGTAGCGTTGGCTCCTCCCTTCACTGCTCTTGCTACTACTGCAGTTACTCAGAAGGCATAAAAGGGTCACAGAGACATAAAGCAGCATCTGGGCAAAGAAACCAGTGCAACATCTGAAGTCATAAAGCACAGCAAAATGTACGATCAAAGGAAAGTGTGCTTATGAAGGAGGCTAATCCCAGACAAAAGGCTGCTTGTTGCACCCTTGTTTTCTCCATCATCCAGCTGCCTGCTCTGGCCATACCAATGTTCAACCTTGCTAACTAATGGGAAATGTGACAACTTCACATCCTTTTTACTGCCCAAATCCCCATCACCTCAGGGCCTCAGAGGTCTCCCACACCCCCCAGATATAAGTGCGCAGTTTTGCCCATATTCCTAAAAAAAATATAAATATATGATATGCCACTCTTCCCTCCTTGCCTCTGAACAGCTCCCCAGAACTGCCAGACACTCCTCTGAGCCTCCTTCTCCTAACTCCCACTGACCCCTCCCAAATTTCTTCACCTACCTGCACCATCATACCCACCATCAGGTCTAACACTACCACAAAACCGCACTTGTCTGCCCACAAAGAGTTATCTTGCTTTCATCCCCAGGGAAGTAAAATTCAATTTTGCCTATGTCACACAGAAGCCTTTAACTACTCAGCGTTTATTTGTAATGTTGGCTCACTGTTACTTGCTGCAAAGGAAACTTTAAAGAAAAAAACTATTTTCTCCAGACTAAGGGCAAATGTACTAGTACCTATATCAAACATCCATCAGTGTAGTGTGGAACAACTTGCATCTCCAATTTTGCCAACCAAACTCCCTACACACTTTCTTGGGAACTATAAACAGCAATATACATCAATATGTTCAGACAAAACCTCATTGTTTCTTTGCCAATAATCCTTTAATCCACACATCTAGTGACCCAACATTAGAAAGACAATCTTAAAGCTTTTGGCTTAAGACTGTCCACTTTCCTAGATTCCCCATTTCAGAAATATTTACATCTTCTTACATTCCTCATGTACTCAAGGGGCTTTTTAACCTTGCCTAAATACAAATAACCTGATGCATGTCTGTAACATTGGACAATGCATATTTTGAAAGGAATAAAAACAAAAAAGCAGAATTAGTCTTTTATGCATTATTGTTGTCCTGCTTCCTTTTAGGGGAAAGGCAGACCTTTCTCACATAATGTGCCTCCACTGGTTGGAAAACCACACCATAATAATGCTAACAATTCCTTAAATGCCAGAATTATGTAGTCAAGGCTGACTGGAACTAAACCTGAATTTCCTTATGTCCACTGCCCTCTTAAGAATATGCTTGGAAGAGGGAACTGGTCCAAAAATGTTACCTTATTTCTCTTTATTCCTTGACATACTGCTTGTCAAGAGAGTGGATCTCATAAGTGAAGTGAAGACTGGCAAACACCTTGGCCACAGACACCACAAAGTGATTGAGTTTAAAATCTCTGTTGACAGGACGAAGAGTGCCAGCAAACCCTCAGCTCTGGACATGAGGAGAACAGACTTCAGGCTGCTCAGGCAATTAGTAATCAGGTCCCAGGGGAAAATGTTTTTGAAGTGTTGACATCCATCAATACTGGCCACTTAAACATTGCCTCTTTTAAGAGCCATTCCCAACAGTCACTGGTCAAGCTGGAGAGGCAGAAAACCAGCTTGGCTAAACAAGAACATTCTCTTGGAAATAAGGTAAAAAAGGAAGGTGTATGCCCAGTGGAAGCAAGGTCAAGTGACATAGGAAGAACAGAGAGGTGCTGCTTGCCACTGCAGGGAGAAAATTCATGTGGCCAAAACTCAGCTGGAGTTGCAGCTGCCAAAACTGTAGGGAACAGTAGAAAGAGTTTTTTTCAAACACATTAGTGGCAATAGGCAGTATAAAATAGCATTAGCCCATTGCAGGATGAGGATGGTCACCTCACAAACAGGGGCATGGACAATGCAGGGGTATGTAATGCATTCTTTGCCTCCTGTCTTCAACACAGATGGACTGTTCTGGCTAAAGTTTCTCAGGGAATTTCTTCCCATTTGTTGCCAGAGAAATGGTGACACACTACTGAAATGATTCTGTGGAGGGAAGGAATGGGGGTTTGGCAGTTCTCTGCTGGGGGTAGGCAGTCTTTGCCAGCTTGGTGAGGAGACGGTTGTGGTTCTGGCTGCTCGACTGCTCCTGCTCAGGGGCTCGGTGCTGCTGCAGCATTCTCCTTGCTGCCCGTTCGTGAGCCCGCTGCTTACAGGAGCTGCTGGCTGACTGGGACCTGCCATTCCTAGGAGGCACTCACCATCTGGGTGAGTGTTTCAGGGGAAGATTGGGCCCTCCCCTTCCTCTCTCTGTCCAAAGAGAGGGTCCCTGCTGTTGGTTGACTGGAATGTCAGCAGCTGCCTTTGCTAGGATACTCACACTGTACACGTGGAAATTACTCTTACTGCTTTGTTGTTGTTGCTTGCTCTGTCTTCTTACATACATATATATTTTCTAGTAAAGAACTATTGTTCCTTTTCCCATATTTTTATCTCAAAGCTCCATAATTTTGAAATTATAATAATAATTTGGAGGGAGGGGATCATCTTTCCATTCGAAGAAGGTTCCTGCCTTCCTTGGCAGACACCTGTCTTTTAAATCAAGACATAGACAAGGAGGGTCTCGGTGCCCTGAGATGGAGGACCATAACTGCAGGAATGATGAACTCCCAGTCAACCCTGAAATTGTGCAGGATGTCCTGCTCCAGTTGTATCCCTACAAATCTATGGGGCCTGTTGAAATTCATTCAAGAGTCCTCAAAGAGCTGGCTCATGCAATTACAAAATCACTCTGGATGATTTTTGAGTGGTCTTGGGAAACCAGAGAATGGGAAACCAGAGATCCCAAATGATCGCAAGCTGGAGAACACTGACATGATTTTCAGGAAGGGCAAAGAGGACCCAAGAAACAAGGGGCCTGTCAGTCTCACTCCAGTGCCTGGTAAAGTTATGGAGAAGCTTATTCTGGGGCTACTGAAAAACACCTGAAAGACAACGCAGTTATCAGTCACAGCCAGCACAGCTCATGAGAGGGAAGTCCTGCTTATCAACCTGGTTTCCTTTCATGACTGGGTAACCCACCCAGCTGACCAAGGGAAGCCAGTGAAGTTTTTGATACTGTTTCTCACAGGATCCTTCTGGACCTACTGTGCAGCCTCAGCTGGATAAACACATCATGGGGTGGGTGAGCAGCTGGGTCACGGGTCAGGCACAAGGGTGACAGTGAATGGGGTGACATCAGACTGGGGACCTGTCACTACTGGGGTTCCACAGGGCCCCATCCTCAGCCCTCTGCTCTTCAACATCTTCATAAATGACCTGGACATGGAACTGGAAGGGATACTGAGCACGTTTGCAGATGATACAGAAATGGGAGGAGCTGTTGACTCCCTCCAGGGCAGGGAGAGGCCCTGCAGAGAGATCTCCACAAACTGGGGGTCTGGGCAATCACCAGCCATAAGAAGCTCAGCAGGGGAAAGTGCTGGATTCTGCATCTGGGATGGGGCAGCCCTGGATGCATGGACAGACTGGGAATGAGGTGCTGTAAGCAGGGCCATGGAAAGGGACCTGGGGGTCCTGGCAAGTTGAACATGGGTCAGCAGTGCCCTGGCAGCCAGGAGGGCCAACCCTGTCCTGGGGTGCATCAGGCACAGCATCACAGCTGGGCAAGGGAGGGGATTGTCCTGCTCTGCTGTGAGCTGAGGCAGCCTCACCTCCAGTTCTGGGAAGAGTTCTGGGCAACAGCAAACTATTAGAGAGTATCCAAACATGGTGAAAGGCCTTGAAAGGTAGCCAAGGCCACTTGATCTGTTCAGCCTGGAGGAGACTGAGGACAGACCTCACTGCAGTTACAACTTCCTCAGGAAGGAAGGAGGAGGGGCAGGATCTGATCTCTCCTCTGTGTTGATCAGTGACAGGACCAATGAGAGTGGCCTGAAACTGTATCTGGGGAGGTTTAGGTTGGATATTAGAAAAAAAAGTTCTTCACCCAGAATGAAGGGTGGTTGGGTGCTGGAACAGGATCCCCAGGGAAGTGGTCAGAGCACTAGCCTGATGGAGTTCAAGAAGCATTCAGAAAATGTAATCAGGCACATGGTGTGACTTGGGGATGGTGCTGTGCAGGGCCAGTAGCTGGACTTGATGATTCTTGTGGGACTCTTCCAATTCAGCTTATTCTGTAATTCTGTGGACTTGTGACCTCCAAAACAAGCTTTCTTCAATTTTCTTAGCTATGTCCTCTTGCCCAATCTGAAATCTTTTTGGGGAAGAGTTTGGGGGACTTTGCATATTAACATTAGATTTTCAGGCATCCAACAGCCTCAGCAGAAAGCAGTGCTGGTTCACACCAGACACTACTGAAAATCCTCCACGTTCAGGCACAAGAACAGCATCCATCCTCCAAGAGGTCTGCAGCAAAAATCCCATCTTTCCTTGTTTATCCAGATTGGCCAGAGACAGAAGCTACAGCTGTAGGGGCACAGGGAGTGTGCTGTCCCACCACAGAGGCTGAGTGCAACGGGACAAAGCACAGGTCTTCTGTGATCCCACAGGCACCACTTCCAACACAGCTCTGTTCATATGTACCTGCACTGTGCAGCTACACAACATACTAAAGATACTGTCCCAGAACCAAGTAATTTTCTGGGTCTTGTCCTACTGTGTAACTGTTATTGTCAGTGCTCCAAAAGAGACTTTTGGAGGTAAAACATGGGAAACTTTTCCCCAGAAAGAACAATATTACAAAGTCATATTTTCTCTCATCTGCATGTAGCTTTTCACTTTTAACAA
The DNA here is from genome assembly GCF_035770615.1 of Melospiza melodia melodia. Classification (NCBI taxonomy): domain Eukaryota; kingdom Metazoa; phylum Chordata; class Aves; order Passeriformes; family Passerellidae; genus Melospiza; species Melospiza melodia. The sequence continues at coordinate 55,310,586 of NC_086226.1, read as the reverse complement.
CTCATATTTAAAAATCACAACTATAACTAGTTTACCTTAAAACTTAAGCAAACATTTTCAGTTTAAATACATAAAGACAACACATGGTTCTAAAGATAACACATAGGCAGCCTGATTTTAGAGAAACTAAAGACCATCACTGAATCCCAGAAGTATTGAATTGAAGGAAGATCAATATTTCTGAGTACACAGAGTGCACAACTTCACAACTTAGAGTTTTACTGCCCAGTTGTTACAGGCAAGCAACTTGAGAAAATCTTGGTGTAAAAGGGACTTTGGCCCATGCTGTTTGCCTAATTATGGCTGTTTTCTATTTTTAAAGTCAATAGAAACATATCTGTTCTAAAGAACTGAGTATCTGACTCCTCATGTTTACACATTCATATATATACACATATATGTAAGTACACGTACTTAGGCTATATTTACTGAAAGCATTTAATTCTTTTTACAAAGCAATGCTTCCTATAAACAGTAAATTAGAGAAACCAATACTATCTATACAACAAGAAATTTGCACAATAAGCAATTTGTCATGTTCTGTACCTAAAATTTATTATAATATCCAAAAAATCCACTAACCTGGGAACTAAAAAACATGTGGGGGTCGTAAAACTATCCACTTAATAAAAGACTTACAATGTTTTTAGCTAACTGAGGAACTGGGATTTTGGTTAATGGAAAGGATTATTGCTTAATATTTTCCGTAACGTCAGCAACCTTGTCAAAATCCCCTGGTTGCTCTGAGAGTAAGAGACATCTGTTTTACAGGGTGAGCACATATCCTGGAATGTCTGCCAGCAGGCAGCATCACAAACAGGATTCATTACACCTTCACATGTTGAGCATGGTTTACACTTCACAGTGGCATGGAAAAATCCCATAGTCAGCTTATTCCAGTAGAAGCTTTGTTGTAGACACAGTCTTACAAAGTCCCCCTGCCAGCATCCTTTAACTTATATGGTGAAAAATTGCAGGCTGTATCAGCATGCAAACCATTTTGCCTTTTTCACTGCACCCCAGGTTTGACATGTAACTTCCATCAGGAGGATTTGCCTATGTAGCTGTCTCTCTTGCTCTAGCTTGAAGGTTGTGATCAGTGGTGCAGTCCAGTTGAAGGTTATTTTCTGGTGGCGAGCCCCATGGTTTCATACTGGAGCCCCTACTGTTTGATATTGTCATGAATGGTACACAGTGTGCCCTCACCAAGTCTGCAGACAGTACAAAACTGTGAGGAAAGGCCAATATGCCAGAAGGTCCTGGACAGCCCTGGAGAAAGTGGGTCACAGAAACCTCATGAAGTTCAACAAACAAAGTGCAAAGTCTTAACCCTGGGGAGAAACAACATCAGGGGCAGGTAAATGCTGGGTTCTGAACTGGCTGAAAACCAGCTCTGCAGAGAAGGGACTGGTGGTCTTATGCACACCAAATTTACTACGAACCAAACATTTGAAGAAAAACATGTCAGAAGCTTCTGGAAAGGACATTACAGGCAGGCTGAGGGATGTGATCCTTTCCCTCTACTCAGGCTTCATGAGTTAAATAGACATTTGGCCCAGTTCTGGGCTCCTCAAATCAAAAAGAAGCATGGTCAGATTGAAGCCAGTCCTACAGAGGGACATAGAGATGATGAAGGGACTTCGGCATCTTTCATACAGGAAGAGGGTGAGAGAGCTGGCCTCTTCATCTGTGGAAGACTCAAGGGTATTTCATCAGTGTACACATGTACACAATGTGATAGTGCAGAGATAACAGAGCCAGGCTCTACTCAGTGATGTCCCTGAGAGGACAAGGACATGAGGACAAATCAAAATACTGATTTCCATCTGAAAGTATTTTTTACTGTGAAGACCATTAAAGTCTGACAGGACTGCCCAGAGAGGCCACAGCATCTCAATTCTTTGAGATACTCAGAATCCAAGTGGATGTGTTCCTCTGTAACTTGTTCCAGGTTACTCTGCTTGACAGAGATTTATAGACTAGGGAATCTCAAGATGTCCCCTCCAAATTCAGCCCTTCTGCAATTCTGCAACAGTAGTATTGACAAGCCTTTGGAACTACACTGAAGTTTACACATCCATGTTACTGGACAGACATGTATTCTAACTCTATCTATATGAACAGAAGGTATTACCCTTTCAATTTATGAGATTTTTTCATCAGGACTTTTATTTCTCAAATTCTTAATTTTATAACAGATATAGGCATGTTTTCTTTCTGAGGGAAGTGACTCACTTCTGAAGAAAAATCAGATATAGAGGACTTCTAGAGCTTTTTAAGAACATGATAGTTAGCTAAATATGTTTCATCTGCCTCTCATACAGTCTCTGTACTTCAGAGTAAAGAAATTATTCAGGTGAAATCATTAGAATAAGAAACTCTTTCACAGAATGGTAAACTATTCTAATATATTCTGTTAAATGCTACTGACACAGAGATCTTAGAAGTGGTACATGCTAGCTGTAATCTAGTGATCCAGAGGAATGGCAGAAATCTCAGCCTGGGAGGGCAGGCAAAGCAGAGATTGCACAGAAATTGTGGCAAAAGGCTCTACTTACTGGACCAGTCTGAAGCTTGTGCTCCCATTTCCCCCTGACCATGCACTGTCCTTATCCAGACCAGCTAAGTTTGTAACTATGTTTTATTATATTAACCATGTTTTATTGTACTTTTATTTCACTGCAAAAGCATGTCTTTACATCACATATTCATGGGTGGTTTGAGCTGTAATTTTTCAGCAATGTTTTTGAATCTGCTGCCATCTAGTGAGCAAATAATCAATTTGAAATGTGTGGGCTTTGCGGACAGTAGTGGTTTTAACTTCAAGAACATGCAGGATTTTGTTCTGCTCTCCCTTCATATTAAGGTGCAGCTTGACCAATCTCATCTCCTTCTATGAAGAGGTGATGCACTTAGGATGAGGGAAGAGCTGTGGCTATCTGTGCACCTTACTAAAGACTTTAACACCATTTCCCAAGGCATTCTAGCTGATGTCTTCGGTAAGTGTACTGCTCACTGCATTAAAAACTGGCTGGGCCCATAGGGTGTTTGTGAGTAGAGTTATATCCAGCTGGCATCCTGTCACTACTGGGCTCCCAAAGCTCAGGGTCAGGGTCAGTCCTATTTAATGTCTTTGTCAATTATTTGGATGAGGAGATTAGGTGCACCCTCAGTCATTTCCCAGATGACACCAAGCTGGGAAGGACAGCTGACCTGCTGAAGGGCTGGAAGGCTCTACAGAAGGATGTGGACAGGCTGGATCATGGGCTGAGGTAAACTGTATGAGGTTCAAATAATGTAAACTACCAGGTCCTGCCCTTGGGTCACAACAACCCTATTCACTGCTACAGGCTTGGGGCAGAAAGGCTGGAAAGCTGCCTGGTGGAAAAGAATCTGGGGCTCCTGGTCAACAGCTGGCTAAAACACAGGCCAGCCCACACCCAGGTGGCCAAGAAGGCCAATGGCAACACGGCTTGCATCAGAAATGTTGTGGCCAACAAGGCCAAGGCAGTGATTGTCCCTCTGTACTGACACTGGTGGTGCTCCACCTCGAGTACTGTGTTCGCTTTTGGGCCCCTCACTGCAAGAAAGATATTGAGGTGCTGGAACTTGTCCAGAGAAGGTCAAAGGAGCTGGTGAAGGGTCCTAGCACAAGTCCTATGAGGACTTGAGCAGCTGAGGGAACTGGAGGTCTTTAGCCTGGAGAAAAGGAGGGTCAGAGTAGATCTTATGGCTCTCTACAGCTGTCTGAAAGGAGTTGGTCTCCTTTCCCAGGTAACAATGGGATAAGACAACAGGAAATGGACTCAAGTTGCACCAGGAGAGGTTTAGATTGGATAGCAGGAAAAATTGCTTCACTGAAAGGGCAGTCAAGCATTGGAATGGGCTGCCCAGGGAAGTGGTGGAGCGACCATCCCCAGAAGTATCTGAAACACATGTAGATGGGACATTATTTAGTCATGAGCACGGTGGTATGGGTTAACAATTAGACTTGATGATCTGAAAGGTCTTTTCCAAATACAAGGATTCTAAGACTCGTTTCTCATTAAAGGGAGAAGGTACCAGTCTACTCACACCACCACACACAGTGTGCAACCCTGTAGTTCTTCCTGCATGATAAAGAGAGAGAACATGTGGAAGTGGGACACTAAACCTACTTGGAGACTAGGGGTACTGGAAGGAAAAGCAACAGCCAGAAAGCATTCACCCAGAACAATTACTGTATCTCTGTCTGTTGAGCCAAGTAGAAGGGTTGATTGTATTTTTGACCGTGATTAAGGGGCTTCCATTTTGCAGTTCCAAAAATCAAGCAATAAAGACCCCAACCAGGAATAGAGGGGCCTTGTCTTCAGCCAGGCAGAGGACTGGTTTTACTGGACTGTATGCATTCGATGGCCTGTAACATCAGCCCCACAGGAGTCTAAAGATCTGTTGGACACTGGTGCACAGTATACACCAAAACCACCAGTTACAAAGAGGCAGAATCTGTCTCTGCATCTGAAGTAACGCAAGTATCGTGAGAGCTGTCCATGTTGGAGGCTGAGGTAACCCTATCTTACAAGCAGCAATTGCGACCAGCCCAGAGATCCATGCGTCCTTGCCATAGAATACCTCAGGAGAGAGTATTTCAAGGACCCAAAAAGGTACCAGTGAGCTTTTGGTATAGCTGCCATGAGTACAGAGAGGATTAAACAGCTGTCTAGTTTGCCTGGTCATTCAGATGATCTGTCCATTGTGGGGTTGCTGTAGGTAAGAGAACAGCAAGTGTTAGGACAATGCATCAGCTGCATACTGAACCAACAGAGACTCTGCAGTTCCCATACATAACCCAATCCAGTGACTGGAGAGTCAAGGAATCATCAGTAACTCATTCACCTTTTAATAAATCCCTCTAAGTCAGAGCAAAAATGTAACAGAAAGTAGAGGCTAACAGTGGACTGCCACGTCTTGAATGATGCCACACTGCCACTGTATCAGACATACTAGAATTCCAATGGGAACTGGGGGCAAAGGCAGCCAAATGATATGCGAACACTGATATCACTAATCCCTTTTTCTTGATCCTTTTGACAGCAGAGTGCAGGCCATAGTTTGTTTTCACATGGAGGGTTATCCAATACATTTGGAATCAACTGCTCCAAGGGTAGATACACAGGCCTACCAGTTGACGCAGAGAGATCCAGCCTGGACTCAAACAAAGTGAGACTCCTGAAGACTTGCAATATATTGGTGACATTATTATGTGGCGCAACACAGACAAGGAAAAGTATGAGAAGGGGAGAACATTATTGCCAATTCTCTTGAAAGTGGGTTTTGCCATGAAACAAGGTACGGTCAATGTACTTGCACAGAAAATCCAGTTTGCAGGAATGAAATGGCAAGATAGGCATAATCATGTCTCAGTGGATGTGATCAATAAAATAACAGCTATGTTTTCACCAACTAACAAAAAAGAAACACAAGCTCATAGGTGGTGGAGGTTTCTGGAGAATGCATATTCCAGGTTACAGTCTGATTGCAAGCCCTCTCTATCACAGGACCCATAAGAAAAACAACTTTGAATGGGGTCCTGAGCAGCAGTAAGCCTTTGAACAAATCCAGTAGGAGACAGTTCATGCATTAGCACTTGGGCCAGTCTGAAGAGGACAAGATGTTAAAAATGTGCTTTATACTTCAGCCATGGTTAATGGCCGTACGTGGAGGCTCTGGCAAAAAACTCTCAGAGGGACTCAAAGTTGACCCCTAGGGTTTTGAAGCCAGGGATATAGAGGATGTGAAAGCCATTGCACTCCAGCTGAAAAAGAAATACTAGCAATCTGTAAAGCAATTTGAGCCACCAGTTGCTAATGAAGCACAGTTCCTTCTGGTGCAATTTTGATTGCCCATGCTCTTCTGAATGTTCAAAAGGAGACTTTCCTCTACATGCAACTAGTGGGTCACACTGATAATCCAATGAGTTCACATGGGAAGCCTTAACCAGCCAGGAATCCTGGAAGTGATCATGGAGTGCACAGAAGGACAAAATTTTGGAGAGTCACTAGAGGAGGTGGCCCATGCTTAAGAGACCCCACTGTGTAAGAAGTTATCAGAAAATGAACCAATATGCCTTGTTTACAGACAGATGCTGTCATATTATAGAAAAATATTAAAGGTAGAAAGCTGCTGTGCTATATATTAAGTTGAAGAAACTGCTGATGGACAAGGTAAACTGAGTCAGTCTGCAGAAGAGAAAGCACTGCAGCTGGCTTTAGACACTGCTGAAAGAGAAAAATGACCAGTATTTTATCTCTGGATTGTGGCAAATGCCCCAGGGGTGGCTATAGCAATGAAAGCAGAGCAGGTGGCAGAGCAGAATTAAACCCATCTGGGCTGTTGAATTTCAGTGAGTTATTGCTGCTCATGTGGTGAACCTGGTTGTAAAAGCACATCACATAAGGGTTTACGTAGCAAAGAGTCTGCCATTGAAGAATATCAAAACAATGAGCAGGCGGACCAAGCTGCTAAAATGAAAGTGACTCAGATGTATCTGGACTGCGAATGTAAGGGTGAACTATGACATATATCTGATATGATATATCAAAACATGTACAAAGAGAAGAAACATACAAATGGGCCAGGATCAAGGCATGGATTTGATCACAGATGCCATTGCAGAGGCTACCCATGAATGCAAAGAATGTGCCACAATTAAACATGCCAGGAGCTAAACCTGTTTGATATTGAAGATGATGGCTGAAATACCAATACAGGGACAACTATCAGACTACCATGAACTAGCCATGGAAAGCACCATCTGCTTACAGTGATGGAAGTGACTATTGAATGGTTAGAAACATGCCACTGCCGGGATTATTGTTTTGGGCCTTAAAGAGCAACTTTGGTGGTAACTGAAATAATTCAATCAGAAAACAGGACTCATTCCAGAAGCAAACTTGTAGCCTGGTCAAGGGGCATGACATCAACCAGGTGATCACACTCCCACTTATGCACCAGCCTCCAGGAAAACTGAATGGCTGTTAAAAACTACAGTGAGAGTAACACGTGCTGGGACATTGGGCTGGTATGAAAGTAAACCAGTGGGAGAAATTAAGACCACCCAATTACCTTAACAGACATTTCAGGTTAAGGTTACAATTTCATAGAAAGATTACAATAATGCAATAATACACATTAGAACTGGCTTAGATCCATAAAGTCAGACTACAGCCCGGAATCCTGTTGGCCTGTGGTCACAGTCCTATCAAGTGGTGATTGCAGTCCTGTTGAAGTGATGGTTGCAATCAAAAGTGGTGGTCTTCCTCTGGATCTACCCAGGGGTCGTGGGGGTCCCCAAACACCAGAATTACACATAGTCAGGTTCAGATGGGTATGCTCTGTACCTCCCCCAGGGCAGGCAGTTTCACAATGGAATGATGTAATACTTTGAGTCATTGCAGCTGCCTGTTCTGCTAGTGCCATTGAGTCCATTATGGGCCATTGGCAGACATGACCCCTTCTGGATCGGTGGGACTGTGCTGGTGTTTCCCCAGAAGGAGTTAGTACTGCAGAGTCGTTTGTGAAGAAAAAGAAACACTCCCCTCCTCAGAGGGTTTGGCTCTTCTCCCTTATCTCATTTAACACCCAGCTTGTAGCCTGAGGTGTCAGCTGGGCAACTGCTGGCCATCTACTGCAAACCCATCATTACCAGTTTGTCAGAAATGGTGTAGAGGGCACACCCCAGTGCTAAACTGGAATTCTTCTCCAGTAATCAGGACATACATTCAAGCATTGTGAAATACTTTTAGCAGAAGCCACTTGGCTAGCTAACATTAGAGCATCTGCCACTTGACCGGCTGAATCAAGGTCTCTGTGCACTGTAGAAGAAGAAAGATCCAACCAGTACGTATGAGAAACTGACTAAAAGAAACAGTTATTCCTTCTTCAGGAAAGGGTAAATCTATTCATGGGATGGTTTTGGTTGGACTTGGTAAACGCAGTAAGATGGGCAAGTGCAATGTGCACCTCAAGGTGATTTAATCCTGAGTGAAAATAATTCACTATTTGAGTTGTAAGATGGCAGTGTTACTCAACACTGTATACCACCACTGCTATGGCTGCAACCTATTGAAGGTATTATAGCAAAAACCTCTTGCTGCTAGCAAAGCTAGAGACAAGAGCAGGAATTCATTGTCTTGTTAAAATTCACAGCCTAGTCCAAAGGGATCTGGAGAATGGATGGATGTACTTTTAAATGATTGTAAAACGTGACTTGAGCTGGTTGTTACAGAAAGCCCTACAGCAGAAACTACTCCAAGGATGATGAAAGAATGAATACAATGAAGGATGAACATCATAAGAAGCAGTTGACAGGAAAAGATGTGTGGTAATGTCTTTGCAAACAATTTGATGGCTGAGGATATGGTTGTTATGTCTTTGAAATGGGTCTCAATGTTTCTACCAACCTCAAGCAGTGGGTTTGTTACATAACCTAGACAGATTGACTCTTGAATTTTAGGATAATAGATAAATGGGTCCACACCAAGTGTGCTGCAGAACCTAGAAAACTTAAGATTTTGAATTTCGGAGGAAAAAAAATTTTGAATTTCAGAGGAATATCACAGGTTCGAGGGGGGAATATGTGGTAAGTGGTTCAGGAAACCTGTGCCTTCGTAGTTCTTCAGCCAATGGGGATAGAAAGAGGGCAACATGCAGTTGGGAATCTAGGACAAAAGGAGGCTTCATCCTCTAAATCCTCTAGAGAGAAACCTGACGGGGGTATGCCCCAGTGTGCCCTTTCCCTTTATAAAATAAAGTTGCAGGACTCTTCTCTCTCCTTTGCGGACACTGGCTTTCCATGGTGTGATTTTCCACACACAGTGTGAGTGCAGCAGTGACCTGACCAGAGCTGCCTTCAGTGCCAAATGACTCCAGGCAACACACTACTTCTCCCATCCTGAGTGACCACCATAACAGATGGAGCACAAAGTCAAACAACAAATAAACACAGTGAGCATTTTGCTGATAATTATGGACATTTCACAAACATTTTAAGGGGAAGCTGGTATTTGATAAGGTGGGATCTTAACATGACATGAATTATATGGAATAACTAGTGGAGAATGTTCTAGTTTGGGCTGGGGTAGAGCTAGATTTCTTCATGGTAGCTGGTATGTGAACAATGTTTTGGATGCATGTTGGGAAAAGTTTTGGTAATACAGAGTTTTAGTTACTTTTAGTTACTGCTGAGTAACACTTAGCATCAAGGCCTTTTCTGCTTCTCATACTACTCCACCAGCAAGTAATCTGGAGATGCACAAGAAAAAGGACACTGTATTTGGCCAAGTTCTTTTGGGGTGTAAATGGCTATATCCACTGTCTTCCAGAAAAATCTCATCATAAAGTATCAGACAGGTTTTCTGATTTATCTGCACGTGACACAGTCTATCACCGATGAAGACAAAAAACAACATTGTCTTCATCAGTCTATCACTGATAAAGACAAAGAGCAACACTTCCAACATTCCTTCTAGCAGGTTAGTAGCTTTTTAACATGGAGAGTGTTCCAACACCAAAATGCTGAGGTGACAAGGCAAGTATGGGGCGAGGCTCCAAGAGCTGTCTGAGTCACAGTCAAAACAGGAGTCTACCTCTGCTTCCTACCAACTCTGTGCCTGGGCAATCCCATCCACATTAGCACAAGTATGGCAAAAGTGTAATCCCAAACTGGCCCAGTTTGTCTCACAGAGTCACATAAAAATGCAATCCTTTATTCCTTGGTGAACAAGCTTTCATAAAGGAAAACAGTATCTTTTCCATAACAGCAAAATGAAACAAAACCTATTTAAAGGATATATAAAATATTTGCTTTCTCAAATTGTAGAACAAAATGTCTGCAGCAGATTCAAGACCAGTACTCAAAAAATTCCAGAGACTACATTTCTTAAAAAAAATAAAATTGTGATGCCCAATTCTGTGTTTGTTCTTTAAGCTCAGTCTTATAATTTATATGCATCTGGCTAGTCTTACTTTATTTAGTGAGTTGTACTCTTTTACTATTTCTTTATTTCTCTCTCTTATTTAATTACTGATTAATTCAGAAAGATACGCTAGTTATCTTTCTTGTTTCAGTATATTTGTATTCCACATGCTAAGTTTACTTTTTTAAACAAAAACTGACTAATTGCATCTTCATGATACCTATTTAGGAAAAAAATCTCAGTGGATCAAAATTTAGGCTTTCCAAAAAAGCAGCATATGTGTTTAGGACACATGACACTTTTAGCCCATTACATCTTATTTTTGTCTGACCATAGAAAATGCTAGTATTTGAGTATACAATAATCCATCTAATTGAAATTTAAACGCTAATCACTGACTTTTATAAAAATCATAGGTGTTTTAGCTTCATAAAAATCACAGAAACTTTAGACAGTATTGCATGGCTGCATTAGGCAAAAGCTTTCATCAGACCAAAGATTGTTTGACCCACCATAGCCACTATGACATAAGCTGAGCCTGACATATGCTGAACTATGAAACAGGCTGAGCCTGCAGCCACTCAACAATTTTATGGAAGAAGGAGGCAAGACAGGGTTCAGAAACATTTTCATGTCGTGTTTTGGTATCCCAGCCACACCTGCTTACAGCAATTGTTTTGGTAAGATATGCTATCCTTCCATGCCAGGCCCTTTCCAGAAATACGAATGCACAAGCATGGTAGAAGAAGATCCTTCTCAACAAGCCAGTAAATTAGGCAGTAAATTAAACTTGTTTTCTGGGAGATAATTGCAATGTACATTATTCACCTCTTCAATGACCAAGAAGATCAATGGCTTCCTAGCCTCTATCAGCAATGGTGTGGCCAGCAGGACCAGGGCAGTGATCGTCCCCCTGTACTCCACACTGGTGAGGCCGCTCCTCAAATCTTGTGCTCATATTTGAGCTCCTCACTGCAAGAGCATTGCAGTGCTGGAGCCTGTCCAGAGAAGGGCCATGTAGCTGTGCAGGCCTGAGGCAGCAGCTCTGGAGTCCTTCACCACTCCAGGCTGAGAGAGCCTGGTGTTTAGCCTGGAGCAGGCTCAGGGGAGACCTCTTTGCAGTCTACAGCTGCCTGAAGGGAGGGTGCAGCCAGGTGGGGGTCGGCCTCTTTTCACATCATAAGGGGCCAGGACAAGAGGGCAGAGCCTCGAGTTGAGGTAGGGGAGGCTCAAGCTGTACACCAGGAGTAATTTCTTCACAGAAAGGGTGATTACAGCGGCAACGGCCTGCGCAGGGAGCTGGTGGAGTCACCTTGACAGAGGTTTAAGGAAACACGCAACACGTCGGCGCTGGGCCACGCACGTCCGGCAGGCCCGCCGGGCCGGCTCCACCGCCGCGCCCGGCCCTGTCCCCCCCGCCCCGCGGAGGGCGGGCCCGCGCTGCCGGAAGCCTCGCGCGAATCGGGCGCGCCGGGGGACCAGCGCTGCTTCCGTCGCGCCACAATGGCGAGCTCTGGGCGGCGGGCGGCCCGGCGGTAGCGGGCGGTGAGTGCCCTTCTCTTGGCGGCTGGCGGCGGGCCGAGGCCTTTCCCGGCGGCGGCCTGTGCCCCTCGCTCGCCCCTTTTCCTCCCTCTCTCCCTCCCTACATCTCTGTGTCCCCTCGTGCCTGGCCCTGCCGCCGCCCTTCTGCTCGCGGGCTGTGTCCGGCCGAGGCGGCACGTTTGGGTTATGCTGCGCCGCAGTCCCTCCACCGGCGTCGGGGCTAGACAGGAGGGGGCTGGGGACCCTCGTTAACCTGTGGGAGGCGGAGGAGGAGCGAGCCGGGAGCTGCAGCGTGGCGGCAAGGGAGCCCTGGCCCGCCTGCCCTAGTGGGTTCCCTGCGCCGGTATCCCAACACCTGCGCCCGGGTCCCGCCGGCAGCCTGGGCGGCGCTGCCCGGTGCTGCAGGCCCCGCTGGCAGCCGTGTCCTGCCCGTCTGCGACGCCGCTGGCCCCCAGGGCAGCCCCCTGCCCACACCAGGCTCGCACCTCCAGTCGTGGTCGGGAGCTGGAGGCGAACGTAAACTTTGACTTTTCTGTTTCCTTCCCGTGCAGGGACCTGTCGCCATCCAGCCTAGCGGCAGGGTGTGGGCGTTGCTGCTGGGGATGACTCTAAAACAGGCTGGGTTTAGGTCACTCAGGTTTGAAATTCAGGTTTGACAGCGTTTCTTGCCTGAAATGGGAAGCAAGTGCACTTCGTGCGTTTGAAACTTTTCTTTCCGCTCTTAGCTGGAACAGCTGCATTTCCAGAGATGGACATAACTGGGTAAAATACTGTTCTTTAGGACAGGAATCCTGTTCGTTTTGTTGCTTGTGTGGGACCAAAAAACTACCTTCATTTTAAGAGGGTCATAAACACTAAAAGCCTCAGATCTGTAAAATGCAGACACGGAGATTCTTAAGAGTGCCTTTGTGGCATGTAGAACTTTAAAAAAATTAAAATGTGAAAAATCATGTACCTTACTCCCATATTAATGGCAACAGAAGGACATTTTGTGATATTTAGGTTCTTGCAAATGCTCTTTACTGTTTTATCTGCATCCTTGAGAATATATGTGTGTTTTGAGAAAGAGAAAATCTGGTTTTTTTTGGTTGTATGTGTCTATATTTAAATCATAAAATACTCAGTGTTGAGAAGACCACTGCCCCTTAACATGTTTTACACAGTCTCTTCCTGTAGTTCCCATTTCACAGTCCACATGGTTTATTTGACAGCATTGGAGTTAGAGCTCTGGGGGAGTGTTTTGCATTAAGAAAATGGAGGTAACCAAATGTCCTGGTTTAGGGCAAATTTGTTAAAGAATCTGCAAAGGAGGGCCCCCTCCAGAAAGCAAAACCCACACGGCCCCTCCCCCCAACCGGTTCAGGAAAAAATTCCTTGGAGAAAAGTGGAAAGAACCTGTTTATTTGACAGGCACAGCACCCCCCAGCACACAAAATGAACAATACCCGATGACACCGCTCTGAGAAAGATGGCAAAATCAGAAAGTCTCTTTCGGGGGTGGTTGCTCTGTTCTCAGTCCCTCCGGCACTGGGGCAGCTGCTGCAGCCACACGGTGCAAACTCTCGATGTTCCCAGGTCCCAGTCCGGAGCAAGTTGAGATGGTCACAGAAACAGGAGAGGAGAAACAGTCCAGGAAGGAATTTGGACTGTTTAGCTAAACTAGCTAATAAGCAGAATCAAAAGCGAGAGCAAGCAAAGCAGCAAGCTGAAAGCAAGAAGCCAAAACAGCCCTATGTACTGCTCGTCTCTGTGTCCCTGATAAGAGAAACCCAAACAAAACTTCCACTCTTCAGAGCCGGTCCTAAAGGCACAGAACAGATGAATGGGGATACAAGCATCATAATGTCACCCCAGGACACCAGATAAAGGGGGATGGATGTGCAAGCAGTTCAGTGGTCTAGATGTTTTAGACAATGCTAAAATAATATGAAATAGGAGTGCTTAATACTGAGTGATGGTCTGCCTAAAATGTGCAGGAGAGCACAGTGTTTCTAAGTCACTGTATCGTACTTGCCTCATAGCTAGATTGCAACTTAACTTCGCATCTCTCTGTCCTCTGATGATCACAGTTTTCATTCTTAACAAAGTGAACAGTGTCTACTGTAGGCAAAGAGGAATATTCTGATACGTAGAATGGCCTTGGGGACATTCTTCCCTCCTTTTTTGCCTCCTTCAGCCATTCTTCCAAAGCTTTCCTGTGTTAAGCTGAGGCTGATGTAGACTCTTAAAATTTTCTATCTGTCCTAAAGACCCTAGGTCCTGGAAAAGTTATAGGCCGTCTCTGCATTTTACAAGCCACCCAAAGGTGTTAAGACATACTGAGAGAAGAGACCTAGCTGAGTTTTGGAGTGCCTTTTCTTGCATTGGTTTAATCCAGGGCTTAGATTGTTGAGATTTCCATAGCAGTTAATACACAGTGTTCATTCATTGATTGATTTTAAAATACAGCTTTTAACTTTTTGATTTCTAGGTCGGAATCAATGAATTGAACAGCAATAACCATGGGAGATGCTGCAAAACCTTGCTTTGCCAAACAAAATAAGGAACAGGAAATTTTGCATCCAGAAGAATTAAAAGAAAGTCCCTTACAGATAGACTACCAAGTTATGGATGAATATGGAAGTGGCTGTAGCAATAAAATAGATACCAGCCTGCAAAAGAAAAAGGGAACTCCAGGTCATTATGGAAGCAGTCCCAGGCGAGGGCCACGAAGTGTTTTGAGTAGCCCAAATTCGCTTAAAAACACAGCTTACTGTCAAGGGTCAAAGTTAAATGATATCCAAAGAGACCACATGAAGAAGTGGGGATCTGATGATCACCATGGTACTTCTGACACCTGGAGAGAGTACTGTTCTATTGCCAGGATTCCTGGGCATGGCAGGACAAGAAAGGACTCTTTTCACGAGGTTGAAGGTTCTGGACACAGAAATGTAAGACGACAACTTCAGGAAGATTTAATGAGCAAAGATGTGCCAGACATGCAGAAAGGAAGTTCTGGTAATCACGTTTCTTTGTTTTGCATAGCTATCCAGTAAAGTAGCTTACTACATGTGTTACTGAAAAGTAAACTTTCAAGATTCACTATTAAAGCAAAAAAGTAGTTTTCTTCTGTCATGTATTGCAAACTATTGACTGCTCTGTACTTCTAGCACTTCAGACAAATTATTACAGCAAATAATATAGAACTTGTTTTATAGATTGTGTTGTCTTAGTAGTTTAGCCTGTGAGTGATAGGAGTAAGTAGATTGCAGCATCTGTGTAATGTCCCTGTTTATTGTTTTTCCCATACAATCTGATGGATCTGTCAAGGCTGGTGAGAGATCTTTCAATTAAGCTGATAACAGGGTCAGATTTTTGGAGCTACCGATGAGGTCTTTAACAATGTGTTGAAGATTGAAAGTAATGCCGTGTCAGTATTGTGAGAACTCAGTACAGCAATAACATGAGTCTAGTTCTTCATGTATATTTAACTTCCCTGTGAGCAGTTGGTACTAATACTCAGAGTACAAACCCAAAGCATTGAAATGTCAGGAACGACAGCCTAAGGGAGGGTGAAGTGATTGATACAATAGTATTTTCATTGATTGCAAGTAAAGCAGAAAAAGGAAGCTTAAAAGAATATAGAGAATATAACTTGTCTGTGGTGCTGCTAGCATGGAATGCCAGTTGACAAGAAACCTGTCTTATTTTATTTAAGAGTGGGAGCCAAAGACAATAGTGATCAGACCCTCTGCTGAAAAGAAGAGCTCTGGTTGGTTGACACTAGGAAGTCCAGCAATTAAATGTCCTTTCCTGTGATACTAGCTGTCACTAAAAAGAAACTGCGAACAGGTGTGCCCAGTGTCTCATTGTTAGAAGTAAGCTTCACACAGCTCAACCTCACTTTTCTCATGAGGAGAGAGCAGGATGTTTTCACAAATTTCTTCTTCTGTTAAAGTTTTCTTTAGTTTCTTCTTTTACTGGATGTAATGGGCTTTTTTCTGTGAAACTTCAGTAACTCACTGAAATAGATTTTTGGAACCACTGGCAATTATACTTGAAAACTTAAGAGAAGTAAGCTACTGATTACAGGAATGGGCATGTGTCTCTTAAAAGAGGAATTAAAATAATAGGTGTGCAGTTTAAATCTTGGGGGGTCAGTTTTGGAACAAATAATATACTGTAAGCATTTGAAAGGTAACAAAGATAAGAAGTAGTAAGTATGCATTTTTTATTAGAGGTATGCCAAGCCCTAATTTATTTATTTAAAATAAACATCAGTCCCCTGTGGACATGGGAAAGGCAGTTGGTAGGTATTGCTTGTACTAGTACTGTACTACTTTGGATACTCTTATGTGACCGTTCTGTAAGTAAACTAGTGGAAAATTATCTGGATTAAATTAATGTAAGAGACTTGCAGAGCTAATTAGGTAACTATACCCAGAAAATACTAAAGATTTTGTCAGTTAAAGAAAGTAGTGAATGAACATCTAGTGAGTGAGGATTCTATTCCATTCAGTGTTTGTTATACTACTGCAATGATGAATGAAGACAGAGACCTATTAATTGTGTGCTCTGAAAATTGAATATGCTGTGGAGCTGGTAGGAATGGAATGCAGGACAGCAGGAAGGTCAATTAAAATAACTTTGCACAGTTGGAGAAATGACCTACATACAGGATGAAATACAAAGGATATGTAAATGCCATTGTTTACCGAGGAATATTAGCTGTGCAAATAAAGGAGGAAAAGTTACCATAAAGTAATATTTTTTTTTGGACAAGGATCTGAAATGATAGTGAATTAGAAGATGATAATGAGTAGTCATTATCATGGGGTTGTGAGGCATGGAAAAAGGCTCACAGTCTGAAGTACCCCTTTTTCTGAGTAGTCCTCCATCTAGTTTTGGCACCCCACTTGTATGAATAAAATGGAAGCTGTGCAAAGAAAAGCAAGAAGGTTGTCAAGATATGTAGGAAACAGAAGCTATTCAAACTGTAAAGAATGCCCAATATTTCTCAAAATGAAGAGGGTAAGGAGGCATAGTAGCAATCGTCTGTGTAGGAAGCTGTAAAAAGCTGATTAGTAAACTATATTGTTTCTTTCCAGTAGATGGGGCACAAAGCAATGAGCCTAAAATTGAGCAAGAAAGATGCAGATAAGGAATAAAGGTCAAGTTTCTGAAGGTAAAGCTAGGGAGGTTCTGGAGAGGTTGTCTGGACAGCTCATGGAAAAGATACTTGAAGGCCTTTAAGAACAGGTTAGCTGAGCGTTGCTCAGATTTGACAGAGTTTGTTTCATCCTGCTGTGAAGCACAGGCATAGCATAGCTCGCCTCTTGAGGTCCCTTCAGAAGTTCTATGTCAAGTAGCAAAATTACTAAAAATGTTTCTTCTAGCATTTACTTGAAATATTCTGTGCAGTTTTCCTTTTCATTGCCTTCATGTCTTTTTTTATTGTAGCTCATAAGGAAGTTTACGAAATCTCTGAGACACTGGTCTTTAGTACTTTATTTAATCATTAGCCTGTAATTAGATTGTCACTGTTGTACCTACCAAATATTAGAAGTATTTATTTAGTTTGTAAATTTTTTAAAGTAATTTGTTGGCTAGTGAAATAATTGATAAGTAGGTAGTTGTCACGGGCTTTTCTGTGAAAACATTGATATACCTCCAAGTTCTATCCACACTGATTAGTTACAAAATGCAGTGAAACAGATGTGGCACATCTTAGGAATTTGAGCAGAAATGTTGATGCAGAAATGTAGGATGTGGGGAAGATTCAGAAGTTCAGACTTCTATTTCTGCTCCCTGGAGATTCCTTCTGCACCCTATTAGGCCTAAATTCTCTTTATTGCTGCTTAGCTTGTGCTGCAGCTGAAAGAAAGAAATTATATTACCATCTTTGCCCTGATGCTGTTTACACCACTAATACATTCATGCTGCATAGTGAACTGAATCAAATAACTGGTCACAAATACACAACTCTGTTGCTACCCTTTTGCCAATCAGAGACAAAAGTTGTGGTCATGAGAAAGAAATTTTTTAAGGTATTTCTTACCTTAAGGAAGAGGAATTTATCTGTTTGGGTTTTTTTTTCTTTTTTTAATTACTACAAATTAAACCCTCATGCTATGATAAAAGTTTGGGAAAAAGGGAGCTTTAGAAATCCCAGGCTTTGGGACGTCCTGTATAGCTGTAGAAGTGAAAGGCAAGGTGTGAAAATCTGATGTGTATATTTATTCCTGAGATGATTTTTACAGGGGTCAATAGCAGCTTCTACTTCAAAAATTTGCTTAAAAGTAGAAGTGGTATTTAGCTTAATTTGTTCCAGACCTTTTGCTGTAAACACAACAAGCTTTTAAGCTTTATTATTATGATAATGATGACAGTTTTGCATCTTTCTTAAAGCAATGTGCACATACTTAGCAAGTCCATTCTTTAGTCTCTTTAGCCAGCAGTGGTGCTGACTTTTTTCCACTTGTTCATTTAATATTGTGAAGGTAGTACTGATCCATATACTGGTTTAGCTGAAAGGCAAATTACATTATCAGTGGTAATATTTCTTTGTTAATAAATTGTCATATATGAGCTAAACCACAACAGTGCCATACCAGAGTGCTGCTAGGTCTTACAAATCATTCAGATTGGACTACACTTTTTAATTCTGTCATACTTGTAGTCTAGCTTATTTGGCTACCAAAGCCTAGCCAGGCATCCCAAAATCTTTGGACATACTCTGTATTTTCCATGTAATGACATACAGGTGTATCTATTGCATTTAGTTCTATTCCCTTTTTTTGCCAGTTTTAGCAGAGGTGTCTAAATGAGGGAATTTTCTTCAGTGGAACAAATAAATTAATTTATTTGTCGTTTGGGACAAAGGTCCTATAGATTGTGATACTAATATACACTTATCATTATCCAACTTGCACAGGACAAATTGTGAAACCAAACCAGGTAGGTGAATTGTGCTTTCTTTGACTCTCAAGTTAGGAATTAAGAAAAAAAAAATTAAATGCTCTGTGGCAGTTTGCAGTTATTTGACGTGTTTGCTCTCATAATTCTCTATAAGAAATGAAGAAGCTTAGAAAACCAAGAAGACTGAGAAGAACTAGAAAAGATGAGTGCGATCACGATGAAATGGAAGATCGAGTCATAGATGAATCTGTGCTGTCAGCAAAAGAACTTCTGGGACTGCAGCAAGCTGAAGAACGCTTGAAGCGAGACTACATTTATAGACTGAAGAAGGTGCTGCTCTCTTTACTTGGACAGATAGACCTGTCCTATTTTTTTGTACTTTTGTGTATTCTAGATGGTACACTTTGAGCAATATCTGTGGTTGTAGCTAGAAAGTTTAGCTACAGAATTTAAGTAACGATATTGCTGTTAATGAATGGTTGAAAGAGGGGGGTTTTTCTTTTGGGTTTTTTTGCTAAAACATTAATAACAGTTCAAGCTCAAAAAAATGGCTGCTCCTTTAATTCTTGAAATGACATCAGATCTTTATTTAATTGCTGGAGTAGTTGTTTCTTCAATTAATATATTCTTCCATGGGCATTGAGTATTTTCTCCTGTAAAAGATAAGATGTTGGGTGTGATTGACATGATATCATTCTTCTGACATTATATTTGATGTGCAAACTTTTTGATGGCAAATAACAAGTGAAGAAAGCTAAAGTGAGTGAGTATACGTTTCAGAGTTAATCCATTGAACTTAGCAAGAATACTGAATGAAGTGAAAATAATACTTTTATATATATTTTAAGGGTGGTTTTGTACTGTCTTTATTTTAGCAACCTCGAAGCTACCCATCAGCAAAATATACCTGCAAGTTGTGTGATGTTCTGATTGAGTCAGTGGCTTTTGCTCATAAGCATATTAAAGAAAAAAGACACAAGAAAAGCTTAAAGGTGAGTTTAGAACAAGAAAAAAGTATAAACTATAGTTTAATGAAACCTTCCTTGCGCCATTAAAAATTGTGAAACTGCACTACTTTTAAAACCATTCCACATTCAGTTTTTACCTTGTTTCAATCTTTTTAAAATCTATTGTATAGTGATACTAATGAAAACAATAAGCTTGGGACCTGGACTTTGCAATGAGCAGCAGGAATAAGCAAATATAGTTGGTATGGAAGAATTAGAAGTTATAACCTATATGTGAGAATTAATATTTCAGTTCAGAAATACTGCAATAATGAAGCACCTGTGGAATATTACAGATTTATTTATATGTAAAGGAAAAAGGTTTGTTTTGAGCATAAGCTTCAAAATAACTTCCAGCATAACATCAATTTTACCTTTTAACATCTTCTACTTTTTCTGCTTGAAGTGGACAAAAATATGTCTTATGCAGATTTTCTGTTTCTTCCTCTTGAGCTCCTGCCTTTTCACACTTCATAGGTGATGAAAGAATTGGTGATTTTTTTTTTAAATGTGCTAAGTACATGTATATATATCTCTGAATGTTACTGAAGTCTCCTGGAGTATCAGATTATTTATTGCTTCCAATTATCTACATTACCTGGAAAATTTGTGGTGGTAGTATTACATGGGATGAGTTGTTGGCATTCATTTTAGTATGTAAAGCAACTCATGAAACTCATTGAAACATTGGTCTTATCTTGAAAGGAAAAGCAAGAAGAAGAACTGTTGACTGCTCTTCCTCCTCCAACGCCTTCCCAGATACAAGCTATCGGTGTTGCTATTGAAAATGTTGTGCAGGAGTTTGGCTTAAGTAATGAAGATCTAGAAGAAAGGCTTAACATTAAAACAATGATGGAAAACTTGCTGCGTCAAAAATTGCCAGGTATTATTTGCAATATGCCAACTTATTAAAAACAAAATAACAACAAAAACTGAACAGAAGGGAAATCGACCAAAAAAAAAAATCCCCAACAGCTTATGAAATGAAAACTGAATTAAAAACCTTGGCTCTCTAAATTCTAAAACAGCATGTGTAGTTACTAGTCAGTTGAACAATTGATGTAGCAATACAAATCTGTTCCAGAATTAAATTACAATGGTCTTCATGGCCCAAACAGGCCTGTAGTAAAAAGTGAAGACAAAAAGGATGTGGGAAGGATTTGACCTTCATGATAAGCCTTTACCAACAGCAGCACTGGAGGCAGGATTTAGTAACAGTTCAGGGCTGCTGAAGACCTTTTTTCTTTGCTTACCAAAACCAGGCGTAGGTTTAAGATCTATTAGCAGTGCTGTAAGTAGCTACAGACTTAGAGTTAGGCATAGTGTAAATGAAGTATAATTCTTTTTGTTGCAGAGTGTTCATTAAGATTGTATGGGTCCTCCTATAGCAGATTTGGCTTCAAAACTTCAGACTTAAACATAGATACCCAGTTTCCTGCCAATGTAAGTAAGGCCATTTTATTAAGTATGTGTTAGTGGTTTTGAATGTGTTTTTTTGGTGTTTTGCATCTTCATGTAGACTATATTGTAAATATATTTTTATAGTGTGGTTGTAACACTTTTTATAAAAGCCCCTTGGGTAAGATAGAGGCAGTCTGGTCTTAAAATAATATTCTTCATAGAGCAGTAGTCACCAGGCAGTGTAATACATCTTTATGTTTTGTTGAAACTTCTTCTGAAAACACCTAAAACATCTGTACTCTAGCAGTCCTCTGAGACAGATGATTATTTGTATTCTCTAACAGCTGGAAAAAATAACATTTCTGTGATCTTGTTTCAGTACTGATCCTGGTTTTGTATTGATATATTCACATATGCACATTTTGACTGCTAGATCATATCTGAGCCATGAAACCTCACAGTTATTTTTATGTGGAGTAATTTAATGTTTTTATTTGTCATGTTAATTTTTTTTATGTGTCTTTGTGCTTGAACATTGAAAAGGAATTAAGGACATGATTCCATACTTAACCTTACTCCTTCTGTAGTTGATTTGGCAGTCACATTGTTAGAATTTAACATTTCCTTTAGGAAACCAAGAATGACCTAAGTTCATAAAGTGCATAGAATTCTAAAAAGCCGTAATTCCAGTCTTTAACATGATGTAAGTCCACTGTGTCAGAATTCAGTCATATTTAAGCACACTGAAACAATAATTCTGTTGGTAGGGGTTTTCTTACTATAACCAAATCTTTGATAGAGGTAAAAATAACTTCAGGAACAATTTCCTTCAAAGTAAGCAGAACTCCTGTTCCTTTTGATACAACTTAATAATAGTGAAGTACACATAGAGGTGGTTTTAAATTTGAGCTGTAGAAAATCACTTTCTTGACAGGTGGTTGATACAAAACCAGCTTTATTCCTTTTATTGACAGATGACTCAACCAGATGTTCTCTTACTTGTGCAAGAAAGTCTCCAGAACAGTGGTAAGAAAAAATTGCTGCCTTCTCAATTTCATTAAACTATTCCTGTTTAGTAGTGTTGAATTTCACCTTGCTGAACAGGTATATCACATGCTATTTGTTTTTTAGAAAGATATGAGACTGAATAATACTGCAGAAAAGAATACATTATGAAAACTACTTTTGGTTTGACATTCAGTATTACAAGGGCTGAAGTCCTCTTATTTTTGATGATGTGAGACATTTCTAGGGAGGCTTTCTTCTACATTATGAGTGAAGATGTCATTGCACATGAGGTAGACTCTGCTGCCCACGTGCTCTATTAGCCATGCCTAGTACAGAAAGCAGCCAAAGTTCTTTAACATACGTAACAGAAACCCAGTAATGTACTTTCACATTGTGGTCTCTTTTCCTGTAATTACCTGCACGTGTCTGTCAGTGCACATGATGGCCTTGATGACATACGGGCACATGGTGTTTTTTCAGATAGCTTTGCACATTAATACAAGGAAGTAAAGTTTAAGATCCTTTAAGAAACTGCACTAACTCAAACCAATTCAAGCATATCCAGACAAGAAAAAAAATGAAATATTGGGCAGGGGGAAAGAAAACTCTATTCTTTTTAAATGCAGATTGCAAAAAGTAGCTTCACTGTTTTCTTGCCTTGCTTTAGGCCCACAGCTGGGGAACCACACCATATGATTCAAAATATATCTCTTTACTGATCCAGATTTTTGCAGTGGCATCCCCATCATCATTGTATGTGCATTTTATTATCTGGACCATTAAGGTCTTTGACAATGGAGTTATTTTAAAATTTCATTAGAGGAAGACCCAGATCTCATAAGAAATTAGGATCACCGTTGTATCACAAAAGCAACTAATATTTGCATTAACATGTTGTGCAGAGTCTTCTTTCTGAGTGAGAAGATACAAGAATAGAGTATTAAGTGTTTGACGTACCTCAGTTGCAAAAGCAAGATAATTTTCAGTGAAATTAGGTGTCCAGTTGGCTAGGTAATACCACAAAAATATTGTCATTTCAGAATTTTTGAGTAAAGTATCTAAAATTGTTTGACAGTTTCCTCCCCTCCTGGCCCAGTGAAACCGTAGTTTATCAAAAAATAAGTCTAGTTTGGATCAAATCAGCATCACTAAGAGAAGGGACTAGGGGGGCTGACAGCTGAATGATATAAAGAATAAGGAAAACAAGAGAAAAAGCATAGCAAAAGGATATCATGTAGGAAAGCCCATTCTATATTTACATAAAAGATTGTCAGATAACCAGGGGAAAAAGTTACTTTCCATATAGAAGTGATGTAACACTAGGGTTTTTTTCATTTTTCACACTAATATTATTCCATAGTTGTTGCAGGTCTCTCTGCATGCCTCAATTACTGAAGCCACCGCTTAACCAAAATATACCTCCTTAATTTTACCTACTGTATATATATATGAATTTTGAAAAGTATTTTCCTAACAGTCTTTCACATATAGACCATATTCTTCTTATCCCATGTACTTTATTTTTCTCAACATTAGTCATTATATTAGAAGCTGAAATTCTGCCTGTACTCCTCTAGTTGCATCCAGTTCAACGTATTTTTTATCACATCATATTTAATGTGGCTTCTTCTTTTTCTTTTTCCCATTTAGAATCTTTTACGGAAGTTGATGCAGATTTCCATGCTAGAGTACCAGTGGTGGTGTGCAGAGAAAAGCAAAGGTCTCGGTTGTCACTTTGTGTGTTCTAATAGTATATAGGAATGTAAATTATATTACCACCTGATAAATGACGTTTCTGTACTAAATTATTACAGTTCCATGGATCTTGAAACACAAACTAACACTCATGGGCAAGTCATTCCTAGCCTAGAATAAGAGGGTAAGGGTTGTTCTGTCCTCAGCTGTGTATTTCCCAACCCCTTCAACCATTATGGCTTCCAGCATGTACCCTTACCCTTCCATTTGGGATTATTGCTTAAGCAGAAACTTTCCTTTCTTATAGGTAGAGTAGATACCATATTAAATTATAGATTTCTGTAAGGATAGGAACAGTTTGCTTAGCTTCGCTTGTATTTTGAGAAAAGTGAAAAATATTTTATTTTGCCCATTTGATGAATGTCAATTAAGATTCATGAAACATTCTATAAACAGCTACTAATAAAAATATTACCAGTTATTTGGTGCTACCTTGATTTTTCAGTGTTTAAAAATATTTTATGTTGTGTGAAAACAGCATAGAAACTGTTTGATGGTGGGAGTGGTGTGGGAAGACATTTTTGTTTCATGAAGGAAATGAATACTGTAACTTTTTCAATTCAGTAAATTAATATTAGAAAAATACATAAATTTGAATTGTATCTTAAAACACTTGTACAGAAAATTATAATAATATATTCTCAACCTAATTATAAATCTAATTAGTATTGCATGCTGCTTTTCATGCAGAGATGCTGTCTTTGAGAGGCTGTCAAGTCTTTCCCTACAGCCTTCTGCTACACTGTTCTGTGAGGTGTTTTCTGACCTATGGGTGTTACAAAACCTTAAAGATCTTTCATTTCTTTTTGGATTTTAGTGGCCTTATTTGTAAAGTGAGTGCAGGGAATGAGAATGCTTGTCTGACAACAAACCATTTGGCTACACTTGGAAAGCTGGAACCTACTATCGTACCTTTAGTGATTGCCTTCAGGTACTGGGCAAAGGTGAGAGTCATTTGTACTCCCTTATCTGTGAATAAATATTGAATTAACTTTGATATTGTGCCTGTAGTTATGGTTTAGAAAATGATTGTTGAAACAGCCCTTGGAAAACAGTTAAAATAAGGACATAAGTTTTTATAAATCAATAATAGTATAATTTATAAAATCTACATTTTTGTGTGATAATGTTCCAGTAAATTTCAAAAATGGAATTTTAAGCTTCATTCAGTGGAATGCACACTGTAAGTATCCTGCTCCATTACCAGACTTGTCAGAGGAATGTATATGAGATGGAATTGCTAGTTTCTCATAATCTTAATCCATCATGAAAAAAAAGAAAAACTGTTTGTCTCTATTGTGGATGAAAACAACTTTGAGAATTAACATAACTTTTGAAATTTATGTGTCTGCAATTAAAATATCAAAAATTGAAATACTACTGTATCTATGCAGAAGGAGCTATCATTTTTTGCAAATGTGGTCTATGTTGTCTGTTTTGCCAGTCTGTGTCCTATGGCTCTTACACCGAAAATGTTATGGTAGCATGGTGTACCATAACTGCAGTAAATATGCAGGCCTTGAGAAAAAATTGCATTGGTAAGAGCTCAAAGATATCTGAGTTTCTGTAGTATTCAATTTGACTTCTGAACAGTAATTAAAACAATATTTTTCATAGTATCACTTGAAGCTTTAATGTCTGTACAATTTGTTTTTACAGTTATGCTGTATTGATCATCCTGAAGAGGGAGGCTTGTCACCTTATGTGTTCGCTTTAATGGTTATTTTCTTTCTACAACAGAGGAAAGAGCCCTTTCTGCCAGTCTATTTGGGATCATGGGTATGTGTATAGATACACTGAATAGTATAAATGGGAGGATCAGTTCCCTGTGGTGGTATATTATCTGTCAGTTTTATGCTCCTCTGAGCAAGCCATAAGCAAGCCATTTCTGCAGGTTTTCAGAGTGTGAATTCATCCTCTTTCAATGACTACACTTAACTTTATTATGCCTGACTGTAAGTTTGCATTTCACAATCCTAGTCACTGGATTAAGTGCTCTGTTGCCCCTTCTGTGAATAAGGGGAGGTGGGCAGTGAAGAAGGGGAGGTGGGCATTGAATAATGCATTTTACAACAATTTACTTCCTTGTTTTTTTCAGCCTTTCCTCCAGACTGTTGAGAACTCAATCCACATAGCTACATCCCAAAACAACACCTTGGAATTTGCCATCTAATTCTCCAAAAATTAGACCATGGTTGGGGAACACACTGGTGCACTGATACCATCAGAAGGGATCACATTAGGAGTTTACAGCATGTATTTCTTTGGTTTAGAAACCAAAATGCATCTTGATGTCAGGAGTTGTATTATAATGAATAATAATGAATCCAATTCTGGATTATGGATTGACATCCGTAATACAACTCCAATAATTCAATTCTAATAATTGAATTCCAATTCAATTATATTCATTGCA
The DNA here is from genome assembly GCF_035770615.1 of Melospiza melodia melodia. Classification (NCBI taxonomy): domain Eukaryota; kingdom Metazoa; phylum Chordata; class Aves; order Passeriformes; family Passerellidae; genus Melospiza; species Melospiza melodia. The sequence goes on along the minus strand of NC_086226.1, from coordinate 55,284,604 downwards.
CCCATTTTTATACTTACAGTCTCTTGTTATGTTCAGCACACATGTTCCATTTCCTGTAACTAATTACAAGAACCTTTCAGTTGGCAATTATATCTACTACATTCCTGACTCATTCAAAAGCACGTGCACTTTCTGAACTGGATGAGAAACATGTCCTGTTGTATATGGCCATATAATTATACATAAAGATACATATTTATGCTTGTCTAATGTGCGAAGAAATGGTTACATGACACAGAATTTTCTGGCCAATCAGTTCCAGTGTTTGGTCACCCACACAGTACATGGACACAAGTTCTTCCTCATACTCAGGTGGAACATCTTGCATCAGTTTCTGCCCCTGCCTCTTGTCCTCCTCAGCGCCACCTGGAACCATCTTCTTGACACCCTTCCTTCCCTCAGACATTGATGAGGTTCTCTCTCAGTTACCTCTTCTCAAGGCTGAACAAACCCAGTTTCCTCAGCCTTTCCTAAGTGAGGGGCTCCAGTCGTTTAATTATCTTTGTAGCCCTTTGTTGGACCCACTCCAGGAGCTCCATGTCTCTCTTGTCCTGAGGAGCCCAGAACTGGACACAGATGTGCCTCACCAGGGCTGAGTAGAGGGGCAGGATCACCCCCCTCACCCTGCTGGCACTGCTCTTCCCAATGCACCCCAGGACACCATTGCCCTTCCTGGCCACCAGGACACACTGCTGGCTCACGGACAGCTTGCTGTCTACCTGGACCTTCAGGTCCTTCTCCACGGAGCTGCTTTCCAGTAATTCAGCTCCCAGCCTGTGCTGGTTCCTGGGGTTATTCCTCCCAAGGTGCAGGACCCTGCTTTTGCTTTGGTTGGATTTCAGACAGTTCTTTGCCCATCTCTCCACCCTGTCAAGGCTGCACTCTGGGGTATTGGCCGCTGCTCCCAGCTTTGTGTGATCATGACCTGCTGAGGAGGCCTCTGTCTCTTTGTTTCAGTCACTGCTGAACAAATTAAACAACACTGAGCCCAGTGTTGACCTTTGTAGGACGCCCCTAATGACAAGCCCATGTTTAGACCCCATGCCACTGATTACTACCCTCTGGGATCTGCCATTCATCCAATTTTCAGTCCGCCTCACTGTCTGTATTTCCTGAGTTGTGGACACCAGCACACTCTTCCAAGCATACTGAGCTCTTCGGAGGTTTTTGTAGAGAAGTATTAGGACAAGAGAGGAAAAGGTTGGGGCATATTCTAGATGTGGAGCAGCTGTTTTTAAACTTTGGTCTACGGCAGTGTGGGGACTAAAATTTAAAGTTCACATGATGTTTAGCTCTGTGTTTCTTTTTTTGTTTCCTCTAGATTGGAGGATTCTCATTAAACAAATTAACTAATTTTCATCTGAGAGAAGTCAAGAATGATGCTGTGGTTTGGGAGCATAACCCCACTGATGAATCTGATTTGCCACAAGAAACTTCCCCTAGAAAGGGCAAGGTCTGAACTTCTAAATTTGTTTCTGTAGTAGTCTAGCAGACACCGCTGTTCTCAGAAAAGAACAACCCTCTATTTCAGTTTTGTGCTTATGTTTCAAAACCATGAGCTGAATTAAGAGATTGAGTATCTGCTTGCTTCAAGGTCTGTTGTGCTGAGCTCTTGGTGCTAAGGAGCTGGCAGGAAAATAGATATAATTTCAAACTCTTTGATAAGACCTTGAATTTTAATCTATTTGGGAGAATCTAGTTTACAGAGTTGGAGCAGTTTTATCTTGGAATTAGATTAAGCATATGAAAAATATTTTGTCTTTGCTTTGAACTGTTCTTACAAATTATTCCTCTTATAATAACTTTGTAAGAAACAGTATCACAATGTGATTGCATGTTGTGAGAGTTAAAAATTCAGCCTAGACTTGGCTGAAAAATAGGCTGTATAATCCATTCTGTCCTGTGACATGAGATATGCTTCTTTCTTTGAAATCTATGAATTATGGCATAAACACTTAAAGATGCAATTTTTATTAATCGCTGATGCTACTCTTTACCATTGCTGCACTCTTCCATTTTGAAGCTTTATACTGTGTCTTCCAATTCTTTAATTGCAGTTTTTATTGCAATTGCAGGAGTCAAGAACCAATGATAAATTCTGCCACAGTAGATTGCAGATGACATAAAGGAAGCGTAGCAGTGAAACAGTTAAACACCTGTGTACTAAATATTATTTAAAGTTTTCTTCTGTAATTAACAGGTTCCCTTAGTGTTTGATGTAGGTCAGCAGTGTTCAGCATCTATTGGTCAGCTGTGGCTTGAACTGCTTCGTTTCTATGCTTTGGAGTTCAATATGGCTGATTTGGTTATTAGCATTCGACTCAAGGAACCAGTGTCTCGTGAATTAAAGGACTGGCCTAAAAAGCGCATTGCTGTGGAAGGTATGTAAATATCTCTCAACAAACTTCAAAGAACTGTAACTTTAATTTTTATAAGGTGCTGACTTGGCTGTTAATGTTGAGTGTTACAACTTAGAAATTTTTAATATTGGACTGGTTAGAATATTTTTTTTAAAACATCTATTTGATATTTCTATTGAGTATTATTTTAAACATTATCAGAAATAATTAAGTGAACTAAAAGATTGTTTTCAGCACAATTTGTAGATCTTGTGTCTCTACACAATGTTTAAGAGTTACTAGCAATTCAGTCTGTGTAAGGATGTAAGTGTATTCTTCTTTTAAGAAATTAACTCTTTCACTGGTGGCTTGCTTCTTCTTTTTACTAGACCCATATTCAGTCAAAAGGAATGTGGCAAGAACTTTGAACAGCCAACTAGTGTATGCGTATGTTCTTCACTGTCTGAGAGCAACTTACAAGTATTTTGCCTTGCCTCACAAAAAAAGTGCAAAATGGAGCAAAATACCCTCTTCAAATGCAGATGAAGAGAAATCTCAAATGCTGGACTATGGAAAAGATGCTATAAAGCATGAAGATTCTGACTTGCAAAACTTGGTTGGTAGAACAAACACAACCACAATAGAAGATAGCATAACAGAGGATACACCTATTTCCAGGGAACATAAAATTGGTCCTTCAAAACTGTGTGATGGCTCAGAAAGTTTCACAGAAGAAGAATTGGCTGATGATATAAGTAATCTGGGAATTACCCATGAAGACTCAGACTGCATAATTGAGGAAGTTATTTCTGGAGATAATGAGGATTTTAAACCTAGTTGTGAAGAGACAGAGAGTGAAAATGAAGATGAAGAAGAGGAGGAAGAGGAAGAACATGAACAACAAAAAAGACAATGGCGTACTATTTTGGCTGCTGAGCAGAGAATTGATGAAGACAGTGACAGTGGAGAACTCCCTGTTATGTTGAATGAGCATGAAGTAGATACATGTAGGATTTCAGACTTAGAAGGTTTTCAACACACTGCACTTACAGAGAGTGATGAATTTGGCTTGGAGTGCAGTGGTATAACAGATGATAAGATCGACATTGATGAGTATAGTAGCACTGAAGGTACTGATGAGTTGGATGAATCCCCACAAAAATTCCTATGTTCAGCACAGAGTCAGATATCCCAAATTATTAACTCAGATGATGAAGAGGAAGAAGAGGAAGCACAAACTCTTCTAAACCAGAGAGAATGCAGTGTTACCATTATAGCTGGAGCTGAACTAGATAACACATATACTGGAGATGATGATGCAGTGTCAGAAGATGATTTTTCCATCCCCAGTAAATATGAAAAAAAACAATTCAAAGAAAGTGTAGGTGGACCTCTGAGGAACAATTTGAGTCAAGAATATCATACTGAGAAGGGAAGCCATTCTGAAGAGACCACAGCAGTAGAGCAGTGCTTAGAATCTGAACTTTTTTACGAATTCAGTAAACAAGCATTTACAAAGGGCAAGGTAAGCAAGCTGTATCAGAGCATAAACATATTGCTTGTGTTCTGTTAGAAGATATATGAAAGTGTTGCTCCAATTTATTAAAGTACCATAGTTTTTAAAACTAATCTTTCTTCTTGTTCATGCAGTCTCCTACAGTAGTATGTAGCTTGTGCAAACGGGAAGGTCATTTAAAGAATGATTGTCCAGAGGACTTCAAGAAAATTGAGCTTGACCCACTGCCACCACTGCCACCCAAGTTTTCAGTTATTCTAGATGAAGTTTGTGTCCAGTGTTACTGTAAGTTTTTTCCTTTGAATATTGTGCCATAGAAAAAGAATCTGAAAAAAAAAACGTAATGCCCACAGACTAGTAGTGTTATAAGCTGACAGTTTATTTTCTACATTGCCTCCAACTCTTAGATACAATTCTACAATTTGGCTTAATGGTAATGGCTCTTAAAGAGCTGCTGAGTAGTTTTTATCTAGAGAACTAGAAAGTGTTTAGATTTTTCTTCCAACTGGTTGGTAGATTACTCATACAGGAAAATACATTTTCTGAGAATTTGATTTTGGGTGGAGTTTTTGACTGATGCTTTTGTATTTGTCTGATTTGAATTATGTTGACTGTTCCTTAACTTGTAGTTTTCATAAAAAAACACTTCAGTATTCTAGAAAAAATTGTGAAAAAATACAGTTTTGTAACATTTCTCCACTTTTGTTCTTTTCAGAGTGACCCAACTTTCCTCCTTTCTCTCTCGCCATTTCTGACCAGACAAAATGCATTATTTGTCTAATTAATGTTTTTCTTTGAGCAGGTATTTCTCTTCTACTTCATCCTTGCTTTCTTTCCTTCACATGTGAATTTTCTCTTTCCCTTCCCCTGCCCCACTGTAAACCCCTCTCTATTTTCACTTGAATCTTTGCTGTTCGTGAAAAGTAGTTGCCTAAATTGTTGTCTTTTTTTTGTTCTTCTTTTTTTAAAGATGATTTTGCTCCAAATATAGTAGAAGATCATGCTCGAGAGCATATAAGACAAAGCTTGGAAATGTTCATTAGACAGGATTTCCCAGGTAATTAGGCCATTTTATCTTTGTATTTATATTTTTGATTGTTCATACTTGAGTGTTTTCCAAGAAAACATAATTTCAATACAACAAACATTTTAGTTTTGAATATTTAACCCATATTGTTGCTTAGCATTGGAATGCTTCATTACATTAATTTTTGTTCTAAGTCTTTTCAGGCTTTTTTAAATTTGAATTTTTTCCATTTATTCATATATAGCACACATTACTAGGAAGAAACAACAGCAAGTTAAGGAAGAAACAATCAAAGCAGAAATGGAATAGTTTTACATTTGTTATTTTAACTATTAATAAAACTTATTTTTGTAACTGCTCTTACAAATAACAAGGTTATTTTAGTACTTCCTACTGAAACTTACTGGCCTTGGAATATTTTAAAATATAGCCACAAGATCTGGCCTGTTCACAGAACCGAGGCATTTGATTTGTTATTCCTTTGTTTTTTTCTGGAGTTCTTACCTGTAACACCTGAACTTCAGTTCATGGTCTTTTAAAATAAAAAAAAATTTTTTTTTGGCTGGAGCCAGGTATATCCCATTCCCTGAGAATCTCTGTACAAAACATTTTTCAGTCAGATGTCAGAACCTACATGCTGATGATTTAATTACTGGAAAGCCTAACTTGTTTCTGGATTTGTCAGACTGCTTATTTGAATCAATAATAGTAGATATTCTTTTCTCATAAGCAATGTTAATCAGAAAGTTTTCATGTACTACAGAAATACAATGTTTTCTTGCCTGTATTAGAATACATGCAGTGGTTTGCAGCTACATACAATTTGAGATTCTGTGTTATATATAATTTGATAATTTTTGTTGATATATGGCTGTAATACAACCCATGCCTTACAGGAACCAAGCTGGATTTGTTTGGCTCCTCAAAAAATGGCTTTGGCTTCAAACAAAGTGATCTTGATATCTGTATGACAATAGATGGTCTGGAAACTGCTGAGGTAGGTTCAGATTTTGGTTTGTGGTTAAATAAATGCAGAATTTTCTTATATTGTGTATTTAGCATAACCAATTCATTATTTTATAGAAGGTTTTAATATTAGAAGGAAATACTGAGGTACCACTGAGGCAGATTATTTTGGGGGTGTTTACTGTTGCCCTAGGGAGGAGTATAAGAATGAAGTAGCTAGTTTTCTCCCACATTCTGCATTTCTAGCTTTATTTGTGCAGATAAGTAACATTCTTGATTGCATGAACTACTGGAATGCAAAACAATGGAAGAGCATATCAGTCTCCTATCATGCCGAATATCAGCTTTTGAAAAGTTTCCATTATTACATTATCAGCTGTTGATTTTACATATGCCATTTTGAAACGATTTCTTGTATTCGCATAATTCTGTATAACATGAAACATTTGATTATACAGCTTTAAGCTTAAGGGCACATAATAAAAGGTTGCCTGAAATACTTGCAGCAGATACAGCTTTCAGCTTTTTTTCTTAATGTCTTAGGGACTCGATTGCATCAGAATCATTGAAGATTTAGCAAAAGTTCTCAAGAAGCAGTCAGGTAATTTTCTGGAAAATTAAAATAAGTTATTATGGTTTCGTTACTTCATTTGCTGTAGTGGCAGGATTCTGGGGCACTGTGGGTGAAAATCATTAAGATACAAATAACATAAAAGAGTTAGTTAGTAAGAGTGAGGTTGAATATTGTGAACATTTGGATTTACTTTTGTTTGTGTATATAGGTATTCAAGGTTATTTTGTTATTGGACCACATCTGATCTGGACAGATAGTATGTTTATAACTTACACGCATAAAAATAATGATTTAAGACTTGAGGCTTCAGTTTAATAATTATGTACTTGTCTGTGAAGTTGATAGTAAAAGATATTCTGATACAAGTCTGCAGTGTGAATCTTGTTTTTTTCTACAAGAAATCATGAATTTTATAGTGCTTGTTTTGGTGTATCTCCAATGAGTTGAAATGAACTGTCATTTATGTCTTAAGCTTATTTTTCTATAAACAAATTCTACACTCTTATTTAGACTGCTATTTATTTTTTGAGGGGGCTAAACATAAATTTATACAAACTATGTTTATCAGATTGATGATATTTGATAAATTTCTGAAATCAGTGTTAAAATGTAACTGAAATACAAATTTGGTGTCAACTAAGATTTTCTTTTGTAGCCTTTTGGCTACAGTTGGAAGTTAAGTGATACTGTGTAAGACTGTATTGTAGCCATTCAGTAATAAAACATTTCATCCTAGGTTTAAGAAATGTCTTGCCTATAACAACTGCTAAAGTCCCAATTGTCAAATTTTTCCATGTCAGAAGTGGTCTTGAAGTAGACATCAGTTTATATAATACTCTGGTAAGGTTACCTCCTTTTTTATTTTATGTTGTGTAACAAAAAACTGAGAATCTGTTTCTTGAGACTGAAGTGATTATTTGATTGAGTTTCAAAAAGCAGCTGTTTCCAATTACCTGTTGCAGTTTGATGTTTCAAAGAAACATTTTTGGTTTTGTTTGTTTGACTATGAGTGAGTCAGCTGCACAGTTGTCATTTCAGAGTTGTCCTTCCTGAGAAAATCTATTAGTAATAGTAAGAAACAGTGGTTTAAGTATTTTAAGTCTTTCTCAAATGAGAGTCAAAATAAACTAACTTAAGATTTTTTAGACTCTTCTTAGCATCATAGCTCTTGCTTAGCCTTGAGAACTGAAAGAGTAATTTGAACCCAGCTTGCCTGAACTGTAACATATTAGAAAGTTAAAAAAAAAAAAAAACAAAACCAAACCACAAACAAAACCAATCCATGTGTTCTTGGCCAAACTTTTTAAAAACAGATTTAGTTTATTTCAATGTCTCTAATTTTCAAAACCCTGTTCCTTGAAACAGCAAAGGAAAGTTAAGCCGTAGAGACAAATTTTAGCCTTTCTGACAGTTTTTTTATGAGCTCAGAGGGAGTCTTGAGGAGGACAACCACTAAGTGTGAAAGTGTTCTCCTTGAAGTTATGCTTTCATATGTGTCTGTTGGTAGCTCTCACACATCTGGACTGAAATCTCTGGGTTCAAGTAGTTACCTTCTACCAAATATTTTGAAACTGTAGTAGGAGATTAATGCTTCTTGTTTTGAAGTCTTATTCTGTGAATGCTACTTTGTACCACTTCCGTACAGATCAAGGAAGTTGATAGGCTTTTAAAAGACCGGGTGATAACCTCATTGTTGAGTGCTTCCTTTCTCAATATATATTCCTACACAGGGCTTCACATATGTATTAGTTGATGATGCACCTTAGAGTTTTTCTTTTTCATGTTTTCAGCTTATTTTCTTCATAACTTCAGAGCTTCTTTATTTTCTACATGACTTGCTTATTTTTGTAGGCCTTGCATAACACCAGACTTCTGTCATCATACGCAGCTATTGATCCTAGAGTAAAATACCTGTGTTACACAATGAAAGTCTTTACAAAGGTAAGTATGTTTCAGGCATTCTGGAAGCAGTAGTTCCTTCAGCAAGGGATGATCACTATGAAAGATACAAATCACGATTCTTTTTCTAGATATGTGACATTGGAGATGCATCTCGAGGTAGCCTGTCATCTTACGCATATACTCTTATGGTGCTTTATTTCCTTCAACAGAGAAATCCACCAGTCATCCCTGTTCTTCAAGAGGTACAGTATATTGTAAAGAAATTAGTAACTGGACATGGTATTGATCAGAAGAATGTCAGTGCTGAATGTGAAAGGCTCTTCTAATGAGTTTTAATACTACTCTTTCAGATCTACAAAGAACCAAAAAAGCCTGAAATTTTGGTTGATGGCTGGAATGTATATTTCTTTGATAAGCTAGAGGAGTTGGTGAGTAAATCAGGCCAATTGGAAATGTTGTCTGTAGCTTGGCAAATGAATAGAAATTCCTTTTAAAGACAGTCTTCCCTAATATAGAGTTTGAATATTGTGGTTTAACCCCAGCTGGCAATTAAGCACCACACAGCCACTCTCCCATTCCCCCAGACCCCTCCCTGGTGGGAAAGCTAATTAAAAGAGAAAAAAAGTAAAATTTGTGGGTTGAAATAAAGACACGTTATTAATTGAAACAAAATAAAATAATAGTCCTCATACTCTTAATTGTTAAAATGATGTTAATAATAACAGTAGTAGTAGTAATAATGGTAGTAATTAAAAGAGAGGGAGTGGACTAAAACCCAAGAGAAATCAGAGATCCCCAACACAAGTGCTCAGCAGCTGCTGACTGATGCCCAGCCCATCCCTCAGCAGCAGTAAGTACCTCCTGGCTACTCCCCCTGAGTTCCTGTACATGGCATGGAACATCCCTTTGGCCACTTTGGGTCAGCTGCCCTGGTGGTGCTTCCTCCTGGCTTCTTGTGCTCCTGCTGGCTGGCAGAGCATGGGAAACAGGAAAGTCCATGACATTAGGGTAGGTACTACTGAGCTGCAAATAAATATTAGTGTGTTATCAGTGTTATCAGCATTATTCTTATGCTAAATACACAACACAGACTATACCAGCTACTGAGAAAAAAATCAATTCTATCCAGAACAAATGCAGGAATGGAAGTGGAGTAGCTCCTGTTTTGAAAATCCTATTCCTGTGTCGTAAAGCTTTAGGAGTATGGTCGGTCGTAATTCATCTCTGAAAAAAAAACCTCCAAAATCTGAAAAAATAGATCACAAAATTATTTTAAGCTCTTAAGGATCATTAATTGTTCTTTGTTTCTTTGGATGAAGATAACTGCTACCACCTGTATATCTGGTCATATCTGGTTAATTCCCTTGAATAATTTTGTTTTATACAGACTCATAAAGTGAATTGATAAATTCTTTTCTTAAGAGGCAAAGCCTAGCACCAAAAGTTCTGTTAATTGTCCACTTTGGTTACTAATAGACTAAAAAATATTCTGTTTAAAATCAATATTGGATTATGAATAAAAGTCATGAAAAGAAGTATTCTAGTGTAACTCCATTGTGTTTCTGTATAAAATAAATGTTGAAAATTCATAATGAAAATCATGAAAATGCTTAATGTAAGTACTGAATGTAACAATATTTTTGTCATTTTTAGTCAGTTGTTTGGCCAGACTATGGGAAAAACACTGAATCTGCTGGGCAACTGTGGCTGGGACTTCTCCGATTCTACACAGAAGAATTTGATTTCAAAGAGCATGTCATCTGCATCAGGAGAAAAAATCTGCTTACAACTTTCAAGAAGCAGTGGACCTCCAAATATATTGTAATTGAAGGTAAAACCATATAAAATACAGGAATATACAGAACTTCTTTAACGTGAAAATTCTGCTTTTTTCACAAGGCTTATTTATTTTTCTATTATTAGATTATAAATTTTTTAATGCCCATGTTTTGAAAGCATCTCAGAATTGCCACTGAGTTTCAGTAGTGCTAAGCATTATTCTTAAGGGGTTTTTGGCTACTGAAAAGAAGTTGCAAACAAGCTTCACAGTTTTCATTATTAAGTAAATGGCAGAAAAATAGATTCAACAAAATCCTTTGGCCAAGAAACTAGGTGTAATTCAATTGAGATGTTCTCAAAAATACTAGGTTTAGCTGAGCCCATATTAAATGATTCAACTCTGTATGATTACTGTTTATTATCGCTGCTTATTATCACTATGCTCTCTGACAGAGAAAATGCAGTTAGATATTTTAGAAATAATCTGTAACCTGTTTTCTGGCCCATTTCATTTTCATGCAAAGATTTCTACTCTTTTGTCTGCACATTGAGGAATGCCTATCATGTTATTTTCTACAGATCCCTTTGATTTGAACCACAATCTTGGAGCTGGATTGTCAAGAAAAAGTATGTCCTCTGTTAACAATTTCAATTACAAAGTGAAGATCTTGTCTTCAATATTATTTTACATTCTAGTTTGATATTTAAATGATTATTTTGGTTTGGGTTTTTTTTCTTCCACAGTGACAAATTTTATAATGAAGGCTTTTATCAATGGCAGAAGGGTATTTGGTACCCCTATAAAAATATTTCCTAAAGAATACCCATCAAAAATGGTGAGTTACTTCTAAGAGGAGTATGTGTGAGCTCTTTGGCATATAACTTAGCGTTTGCAGGACTATGGCTACATCACTGTAAACTCTTTCTCTTAAATTTCCACACTACTCTAAATATCATGGGAGTTACCACTGAGTACTGTTTTGATGTTACTTGCATGTAAAATATTTTGGTATGCAGAATACTAGTCAAGTCAGAGTTTCATTGTACAGATTTACGTATTTTAATCCAAATGAAAACCACCTTAGCATTTCTTAAAACTGCGGTTTTATAATAGTGTGCAGACCTGGTGGTGAGTAGGCTGCCTGTCAAAGAGATCAGTGGCCAGTTAATTCATTAGATCTTTCAGGGTTCAACTACAGACCCCAAGAGTATTCCTTTCTTTAACTCTTACTGCTGTTTTAACACTTTTGTATCCGTCTTGGTTTCCTGGTGTTTGGATTTTCATTTTAAATATATGATTTCTTCTACAGGAGTACTTTTTTGATCCTGAGGTTCTAACAGAAGGAGAATTGGCACCAAATGATAGATGCTGCAGAACTTGTGGTAAAATTGGCCATTTCATGAAAGATTGTCCCCTGAGACGACAGTGAGTATAGCATTGGCATCTGTGTGTAACTTTTTTCCTTAGGTTTGTTTAGGAAAGATTAGGATAGTAATGCTAAACAAAACGTGTACCTGTTGCAGATTATTTCATAACCTGAATATCTCAGTATCTCTTTTGGCAGTAGTGGATAGTGTTGCTGCAGAACTGTTAAAGTATCAATACCGACTCTCCATTTTGTTATATAGGAAAGGAGCAGTCACAGAGAATCTAAATATTCTGTAGAGCTGAGTAACTGTCTGCTGTAAAAAGTACACATGGATATATTCTGTATTTTTATTTATTTAATAGCTTCTACTACCTGAATTTTGCTGCTCCTAGCAAGGCATGAGTTTGTCAAATTCACAGAATCATGCAATTCCTATCAAAAGCAAGGCAAGAATGTCACAGCATTACTTTTCATAAGCACACGTGTATAAGAACAATGTCCTGTTTTGCATCCAAGAGAATACTTCCTGTCCCTGAGTAGCCAAGTCCAATATTCAACTTCTGGCAACAGATGAATGGCTACGTTGCTTTTGCAGTTCTTCCTCTTATGAAATGCCTAAACCTAAAACTCATCCTTTAATTTTTTAGTTTATTTTATTTATTTATTTTATTTTATTTTAGTTACTAGAAAGCTCTTTAAATACTTCATGTCTAAAAAACAGTGAAATCTTAAAAACCTTTATGCTCACTTTTAAGGTGGATGGAAAAATCTAACCATTGTTTAGAATCTATTTATGTTAAATGCTGTCATTAGAAATCATTTACACTTTCCTGTAACTAAGTTTAAAAAAAAAGCTACTAACATCATGTTGGTTGAAGCGGCTGTTCCACCACACATTAGAGACTTGTGAATTACTTGTGAAAAACTGCTGTTTTGGATCTATGGATTTTTAATCTTGCATTCTGAAGTGAAACACCAGTTCATTGCACATACTCAGCTACATTCTATACAACATTTGAGGAAAAGTAAATGGGATTGTGCATCTAAGAACAGAAATGCCCTGTGAGCTAAAACCACTGATACATTTGAATCCTCAGTTCAGCCATTTATTGCAAAAGGGAGTGCTGTCTATGAAAGGAAAACTAGTTGTTTTCTGTAGTCTCTTCTGATGCATTCCCTCAGCATCTGGAGTTGCTGTATAAGAGATGTTAGAGCACATACCTGCCCTGCTCTGCTAATGCTCAATTGTGGATTGGACTTGTTTATGATTTTGTCCTTTTAGTTTTGGTTGGGTTTTTTTTCCTGAGCCTGATTGTCTTGGTGTCCTTAGCAGTCTTCTATGGCAACTAGTTCTCTAAGTGCTCTGACTGATCTGTAAAACAGTGCTTTTCTGTATCTGTTTAAAGCTAATCTTAATAATCCAAGAACTTGCTGAGTGTGCATTTAAATCCATTTGCCTGTGTCCCTAACAAAGATGTTAAATAATATTGGTCACAATACAGACCCCTGAAGAGCACCAGTCATCACTAGTGTTGACACAGACATCAAGAGATTGACCACAATGCTTGAAGTGAAACTGTCCAGCCAATTACATATCCACTGAGTCGTCCACCTATCAAATCCATCTTTCCATTTTATAGACAAGGATTTTGTGTAAGACAGTGTCAAATGCTTTGCAGAAGTCCAGGTACATGTTATCAGTCACTTTCTTTACCCACCATGTCTGTAACCCTTATTTATAGAAAGCCACCAGATTTGTGAAGGCATAATTTGCTCTTAGCAAAAGCATGTTGGCTGTCACCAATTGTGTCTCTGTTTTCCCCGTGCCCTAGCATAGTTTACAGGAGGATCTGCTCCATGATCCTACCAGGCAGAGGTGAGAATGACCAACCTATAGCTCCCCAGGCCTTCCTTTTATGCCTTTTTTTAAGAAAAAAGATGCGCACCTTGAAGCTCGTGCCATTCTTTTGCCTTTTGTTCAGTTTTGTGAAGTATTTGCCAAGTTTCTGGCCATTAGCAATACATCCAGCTTGCCAAAGGAGCCTGGTATCACCCTGAGATTTGGAGATTTCACTCCTGTCTCCTTTTCTAGTCATGTATGACCTTGTTAGATGAAACAAGTCTGATAGCGGTAGTGTTTCCTCACTACTAGACCTTCAGGTCACATAGAATCTTAGAAGCTTCTCTCAACTGAAGAGACATTTAGAGTAAGTATGCAGTTTCAGAAGGAAAGAACTGAGTTCTGGTTGAGTCATACAAATAGAAAAAACCCAGAACTGTAGCCCTATGTTTTTGTACTTCTTTAGCATTTTGCTTGGTGTTTCTTCTCTTCCATTGTATGCAACTGGAGCAGACAGATTTTCAGTTGTTTTTATATTTTTTGAGTTACCATTATTAGTATTTAGAACTGTATTATCATCTAATTGTAAATTTAAATTATTAAATACATGTAACATCATGAGTGATGAAGAGCAGCACTGTTTGGTGGAAGAGTCAAAGTATGGCAATTCACTTTATTGGTCCCACTGAAGAATTATTTTGTCTAAGGACAGCACATGCGTTTTCTGTTTGTTTTTTTTAATTGAGTCTGTGTGTGAATGTAAGAAATCTGAATTTTGCAGAATTTTCTGCTCCTGCAGACTAAGACGGCGTCGTGATTATGAAGGTACGCAAAGATATGGAGAAATCAAGGAGAAAGAAAGCAAAGAGGACAAAGAAATGCAGAATAAACCAACAGAAAAGGAGAACTTAATCAAGGAGGGAAAGTTGCACCTATGTACACCTCAGAAGAGAAAACGAGCAAGGGTAATAGTGGAAACTGGGAGAGAGAAGACTCCCAGGCAATCAGCAGAGAAATGGAAGCGCCCAGAAGACAGAGACATAAGAGAAAAACGTTGTTTTATCTGTGGAAGAGAGGGTCATATTAAAAAGGAATGCCCACAGTATAAAGGAGTTGCAGGTATGAAACTGATAAAGCTGAGTAGTTTAAATAGCACTTAAGGGGTTTTTTTGTATTTTTAACATGGTTGACTAACTGGTAAGGTTTTTGCATCATGTAAATGGGGGGGTTTTTTTAATGTAGTCACATTTAACTATTTTTCCTTCATCCTCACCTTCCTTTCAGAAATGTGCTGTATCCTGGGAGATTTGGCGTGGTCTCTCTTAGCAGATAAGATAGTTGTAATAAAAAGGGTATGACTATCAAATATATTGAAATTGCTTTCATTGTTATCACAATATATGAGTATGCCAACATTTCAAATTACTGGAAGCTTCTCTTCCAGTTCACCGTAATTGCAACAGAAGCTAGTGTTACAGCTCTTCACATTACCTAAACCAGAATGATTCTATACAACCCTGAAGTCAATATGAAAAGTGTACAGATTTGCTCAGATTGAGTTTTGCGAATAAAATAAAATAATGTTTTTGATTCAGCAGTTGAAGGGATACAGAAATTCGTCTTATAGATCCTGACTGACAGACCTGAATGAAACACTGCTAAGCAAAAGTATATAATCATCTAAGTCATCTTTCAAATATGATTGATCACTCATCATTTGTGTTGTGAAGGAATACCTTTCTAAGATAAAACTGAGACTTAAGACAGTAGATGGTATTTGTATTAGCTTCTAAAGAAGCAGAGTATCACTGTTTCCCTGTAGGTAAACCTGGGTGCACTTAAGTTCAGGCTGGAAAAAAATTGTTTTATAAATTAGTCATAACTTGACCTCTTAAAGGAACAGATTGGAGTCTTTTATATAAACATATTTTTCAAACCAGCTTTTCTCTACTTCCAGAAATATCTTGTCTGCCTTAGATCAGGAAACTCTTCATAGTCAGATGCATTTAGTGGAAAAGAGCATAGGATTGTGTTAAAATACTGGAAGAGGGAGGAAAATGGTCCAAGTATATTTAAAATTGTCAATATATTAAGAAGTATGCTTACTTTGATAGACTACTAGAAGTACTGGAGGGACAGAAGAGCTGATTAAAAATTGAAACCATGCTTCATTCAGCTTCTGACCTTTTGAAGGTTTATGTCAAGTCTAAATTTAACTTTTGAGTTTGTTCATCTTTGACCTTGTCTCACTAAACTTCTCTTTCAGCCATTCTGTTTGCTGTGATACTGAGTCTCTTAAGGTGGAGGGGAATATGCCTGACTGTTTCATAGTCAATCATATTTAGCATTCATCACAGGAGAAATATTATTAGGCTGTACAGTATATATGTCTAAAATAGTACATTCTGCAATAGGTGTTTTTATCTATGATTTGTATTTTGGGAATCAATATGTTTCAATTTGAAAGAATTGCTGTAGGTTGGGCTTTGTCTTTTATTGCTTGCTTAGTGCTTCAAGAATTCTTCCTAGTTGAATAAAGTACTACAAACAAATGGATTCACTCTTTGCATTGCTGCATTTTGTGAGACTATGGACACTTCGCTTACCACCTTACCTTCACTCATTCTAAGTTCCCCATCTTCTGCTGATTCTGGAGGAGGATACGAAGATTAATTTATTGTAGGTTCCTAGCTTAAATGTATGTCTCCACATTATGTGAGTTTTCCATGTTATAAAGTTGAGGAAAATAACAATGTCCCACAGTCTACATTTTCTGATTCTAGATAGAAAATATTTTGGTGGTTTTCTGTTTTATGATAAGTGTAATGGAAACTAGTTTCCAATTAGCAACTCCTTCTTATGATTTTTTCAGATGGCTCAAAGTCAGAAGTGTTGTGCGGGTCCCCTTCTTTACCCACTGCTGTCAAACATGCTGGTAGATTAAATCAGGTAAACACCAAGTGCCACTTTGGTTTCATCTTTTACGTTTTATATGTTTTAAAGCCTATATAAAGTAATTAAGAGAAGCTTTACCTAAGCTTTCAAGGAGAAACTTCTATGTTGTGAAATCAAATACTTCAGTTTTGTTGGTTTATTGATACGTGTATGTTTTTATAGGGAGTGCTTATGCATGAAGAAAAAAAGAAACAAAAAGGAAAAGTATTTTTGAGTCCCCAGTCAGGTTTGTATATCTTCATTTCAATTCAGAACCTATGTGTAAAGGCCTGGCCAGCAGAGTATGGGAGGGGATTCTGCCGCTCTGCTCTGCTGAGAGCCCACCTGGAACCTGCATCCAGCTCTGGGGTCCTAGCACAGGAAGGATATGGACCTGTTGGAGCCAGTTCAGAAGAGAGTCACCAAGATGATTAGAGGGATGGAGCACTTCTATGGAGAGGCTGAGAGGGTTGAGGTTGTTCAGCCTAGAGAAAAGAAGGCTTCAAGGAAAGGCTATTGTGGCCTTTCAGTTATAAAAAGGGGCCTTTAAGAAAGGTGGGAAGAAACTTTTTAGCAGGGGATAGTAAGGGGTAATGTTTTAAAACAGAAAGAGGGTCAATTTACTTTAGACTAAAGAAAAAAGTTTTTTACAAGGATGGTGAAACACAGGAACAGATTGCTGAGAGAGGTGGTGAATGCTTCACCCCTGAAAACATCCAAGGTCAGGTTGCATGGGGCTCTGAGCAACTTGATGTAGTTGAAGACATCCCTGCCCACAGCGGGAGAGTTGGACTAAATGACCTTGAACCCAAATCGTTCTGTAATTGTATGATTCTTCATCAGTCGTCATAGAAACTCGAGCTAATTTGCTGAACACAGTGGCAGCTTGAACAGGCTGAAGCCACCTAATTTTTTAATCTGGAGAAGTGTACAAATTTTGAGTTTTGTATTTGAAGCAAAACTTGGGCATAACAATTCTGTGCCTTTATATCACTGACTCTGGTGGATTTATTTTGCAGCAGAGTATGGTGGAGTTGTATCAATCTCTCCTGTTTCAGCTTACATGGGGTAGATTCTCTGATGTTTCAGAGACAAAACTTGGAATGCTTTCCTGTGAGGATTTCTTGCAGTAATTGTCTAGAATTATACATGATAAACTAACTTAGAGATTATCAAACCACATCCTTGTTTGCTAAAATGCAAACAAGTAAAAAGTTACATTTAGAAGTAGCAGTGAGATTGTATTATAAAGGCCTTTATGTACTCTTTCTGAATCAGAAATCTTTTGCTTTAAATGCGTGATTAACAACTTCCTCACTGCAATTTCACATACTAATTAGCAAGTACAATGAAGATTTTAAGAACGGCTGCTTTTGTTTTAATTACAATTTCTACTACAACTCTGCAAACCTTCAGCACCATGTGTATGTATTATATACACTAATTTCTCTGCAGTTGGAGGGGGACCTAATTAGTTTTCTGAAGTTTGTGAAGACTTGACTGCAATTAAGTATCTCAAATTAAATTATCAATTTTGTTGGGAAGACACATTTTTTTGTCTTTGCTGGAAGGCGTTTTCAAATTTAGTTTGGGGATTTTGTAACCCAAAGTGGTTTGTCATTAGGTGTTTAGTTCAAGAAAATGCTAGTTATCAATTTTGTATCTGATTGTTTCCTACTGTCCTTTATCGGGTAATAATATTAAGTTGAACTGTGTTTCCTTTCATTGTAGTTTGACTTGACAGTAATTTTCTCCTGTCTTTTTGTTTCAGTTCATTTATGTCTTTCTGGGTTTTTTGGGGTTTTTTTGTTTGTTTTGTTTTTGTTTGGTTTTGTTTTTTAAAAACCAACAAATAATACCTTTAAAGCATTGTGCTTTTTTCCTCCCAATTTAGGCAGCCTTTCCAATAAATACATGACTCAGGGAAAAGCCTCACAGAAGAGGACCCAGCAAGAATCATGAGGGAATTAAGCACTGATAAATTGCAACACAGGCCCATCATTCACTTAAAAGAAATGTCTTTGGCTAAAGCCTCTGAATTCACAGGACAGCAGCATAGACAACCTTCAGCTTAAGTTCAATGAAATATGGGTGTTTTCTTTTAGATTGCTAGTACAAGCAACTGTGGATTTTAATACAGACCCCTACTCTTTATAATAGATTGTTTGAGCATTTTAATAGAAAGCCATGATGTTTTGTATTTGTTTACTAGGTAATGCATTTAGAAAAGGGCAAGTACTAAAAATGAACTATTTTCAGGGTTTTATTGTTCCACCTGACCATTTAAACTGCACTAAAACTATGTGCTAGCCAAATAAATTATATTTTCTTCAAAAATGAATCTTTTGAAGGAGCAAACGATATTTATTAATGTTGATTGTTTACTGAATCCTTGTGTAAGTGTTTGAGATGTTTGTAGACTGCTATATTCTTGTTTATTTCTCCAGAGAACTAAAAAGATAGACACTAGTCATCATATGTTAAACAATCTCTGGACAAGCAGTGCCACTGAGATTTTGTAAGGTTGTTTTCTGTTCTGTGATTTTATGGGAGTGTATTTGCTGCTGTGCTCGTGTTCAAGAAAGAAAGATTAGGTTACAGGTCAGTCCTGTTTTGTTGCTGCTAAGAATCTTTTTCAAGGCCTTGGGGATACAGACAAAAATGCTTTAAGAAATATAGGTATTATATTTGGCAACTGAGGAAAAATACGTGTCCATTTTCATAGAATATGAAGAGGATCCTTGTACCAGTCAAGAATTTACATTCATTAGTAGTACGAACTTGAGTTTTACTTGAAATCCTTCCATAGGTGGTAACGCACCATCTTACCTTGCTCAGAAGAGAAATAGTTATGTGTTAAAATTGAAACCACTGTTAATTTATGAATCTGAAATAAATTTAAAACTAAAGTGAATAAAGTGAAAATCAGACTTAAGTTTCTCTTTTTTTTCCACAGGTTGTAGTTTTCGATATTCCTGACATGTAGAAATGTAGAATTAATGTTATTTACTATAATTATCAGGATTTAGAACCATCATGTTCAATTTTTTTCCCTACCTATTTTTATGGAAGCTGAAAGCTAGAATTGCCAAAGGGCTCTTAGGGGACTACTATCCTAAGTCTTGTTCTGGTTTTCACCCATCTGAAGCCAGCTCTCCATGAACTTCAGATGTGTTGCTTTCATAAATAATTTCTTCTGTGTTCTTTCCTAAACACATTTTCAAGCCTATTACCTTTGTGCTTTATGTAGTTTTAACAGAGTTACATCCAATTTTGCTGGTGGAATTGAAGTGTATAAACTTTTCTGAACCAGGTGCATACTCCGTCATTCTTAATGATATGGAGGGACAGGCAGTTGTTTATTTATGCTGCCTTTTTTATTGGAAAAAGGTGCTGTCATCATATTTCACAGGAATTTCAAATGCTTTTGGTGAAAAAAAAAGCTTTTTTTTTCAAGAGCTGGAATATGTTTTATGCTGTGAACAGTAGGTTATCAGTGCTGAGAAATTTGGAAATATGAAGGCTTTTCAGGTTTGCAACACAGTTAACTGTCTTAAACAGGTAACTCAATGTTATTTAGCTGTTTAACTATGAGATCACACACATACATTTTCCCTAATGTAATTGTTCTGGTGAGGTTTGTTTCCTAGCTATATTTAAAACTGCTTCCCCATCTGTTAAAATTTTACTTAAAGCTTCCAGGGCTTGAAATAGCTGCTTAGAATGGGAGTTTTCTAGCATGGAAAGTTGTTGGCTTTTTCTTCCATACTGATAACTTAACAATATTTCTTGAAATCTAACTTGAAATAGTTAGATTTTAAAACTGATTTTTGCATTTATCCTATCTGGGAGAAGGCAATTTTTCTAGCCCTTGTTCAGTGTTCCATGTGGACATATATTCAGCAGGCAAGGGACTAAGGATTGATGATTGGAGGCATCCTGAGGAAAGCTGTGCCTGCATGGTCGAGTGCAAATGATGAAGGAGGTATTAGCTGCATTTGTACATGAGCTTTCCCCCTCAAGTGTACTGCAGCTTTCAGCCCAGTAGAGCATTAAACCCCCCTTGCTCCTAAGTATGAGTAGTTTAGTTGAGATGCGTTCTCAAGGTGCATGAATTACATGTGAAAAGACACACTCTTTGTAACTAAAGAAAATACAACTTTTTTATACACCTGCTGTCTTTATATTTGAAGTAGTAGTACTGTGCCTCAGTAAAGAGCATAATTATGTATGTAAAAAACACCTAACACATCTGACTTACTACCAAGCTCTTCAGAACTACTAAGCCCGGAATCAGGGAAGTAATTGAGGTGATGAGACTCAAATGTGTTTCTTGTGCTTGGACTTCATTAAGAGGGATTTAAAGTATCATCCAGCTTATTTAAGGATGCTGGAATGTGGAAATGAAAAATGAGTACTTGTTTACCTTCTGGCATAGCCATCATTCAACTTAAAGTAATGGCATGAGTCTCCCTGTACCAAGGCTGTTGGGGTTTTTTCAGCGTGAAGTTGCTGTAGCCACCGGGAGTTGGGGAATGGCAGCTCAGTTCATCCAGCAGCTTTCATGCTCTCTTCCCACACTGCCTCTGCACCAGGCAGGGATCAAGAAGGGCAGCTGGGCCCTTAGCACTGCATGGCCATCCCCTCACTTGGCCCCAGACTGGCATGAACCCAGAGGAAAGGGCAGGATCCTGCTCAGCAGGAGGGCAAACACGACGCATTGTCTGTGAAGGTTCCCGGTCCTCTGCATTTTGCTCAGGGATTTGTCCAAACTGAATTACTCTACATATGCATTTTGCCCTCTGAGCCAAAGCTTCCTATTGAATAGCCATATGCATTATTTTAAAATGCTTGCCAGTGTGGCAGTCAATAAATATTCACATTCTGTGCCTGCATTTTGTAGGTGGGAAACTATGCACTCATGGGCCTCCATTGTTCTCTGGTGTGGGAAAATGTCTGGGGGTAAAAAGATAACATTATGGAAATTGTAGAGGGAAATAGGATTGCTGCTCCCTGGATGGAATGTTGCCAGCACACCTGACTTGTCACTCACTGTACATGCTAAAGGTGGGTGGAGTAGAGTACACTCTAGCCAGGCTCTTGCAGAGGCTTGAACTTAGTGGTCCTTCCTGGCTGATAAGCTGCACAGCAGCTGAAAACCAAGGGAGATAAAGGAAGGTGTCCTGCTGATGAATCAGCAGCTGTGGTGGAATCACTCTCCTTGGGCAGACACATTATGTATTCTGAGATAGCCACCCCCAACGTACAACCACTCCTCACAGGGTAAGCTATATGACTACAGCCACTCAAGCTCCATCTAAACATAAGCAAATAGTACAAAAGTGAATTCAGAAGGGTGAGAAGTTAGGAAAGACTCCATTGTAACTTCTGGAGTTAACTGACAGGCTCAACCTGTCTTTGCCCCTGTGGGGACAACTATGGGGTAAGAACAGCGTTCTGTGAATGGTAAATTATTGTCTTGAGCTGACTTTTGTTAGGGATTAGAGCTTTTTAGTACAGTGCTTTGAATTAAAATGCTCTGAATATATTTTCGCGGTCAGCTACTGTCACCAGCAATCCTTGAACCTTAAAATGTCAGAATTCTAGGTTGCATCCAAAGCAGCAGGACCAGGGAGGGGATTCTGTCTCTCCTGCTTGCCTCTTGTGTGTACATCCAGCTCTGGGGCCTCCAACTTAAGACGGATATGAAGTTGTTCAAGTGTGTGGCCTTCACTGATAAGAGGACTGCAGCCACCTCCCTTATGAAGACAGGCTCAGAAGGTCGGGGCTGTTCAGCTTGAAGAAGAGAAAGTTAACTGAAGACCTCATGGCAACCTTCCCATATCTGCAGGGGGCCTACAGGGAAGCTGGAGACTTCGTCAGGAACTGTAGTGACAGGACAAGAGGGTGATTTAAAGGAGGTATTAGAAGACATTTGTCACTGTGAGGCAGGTGAGGCACTGGTTATGGATTGCGTAGGGAAGTTCTGCATGAGGCCTTGACCAACCTAGTCTAGTGGACAGTGTCGCTGCCCACGGCAGTGACTAGATGATCTTTAAGCTCTATTCCAACCCCCTAGCACTCCAAATTAATAAGGATTGTTATTCCGTAACCTGTTAACTTGGACTTTCAACGGCGCTGACAGACTAATCAATCATTAAAGGCTTTCAGGAAAACCTCCCCTTCCCACGTGACATTGGCCGGCTGTTTTGCCGCGGCCTCCGCCAGGGCGGCTGAAGGGCAGGGCGTCCCGGCTGTCTTTGCCGCTTATCTGGGCGCGCAGCCCCGCCGCCTGCGCTGCCCCGCCCTCGCGGAGCCGTGGCCGCAGCGGGACCGGGCGCCTCTCCGGGGGCGGAGCCGCCGCCGCCCGTCCCCGCCCGCGGCCCGTGCGCGGTGGCGTCACAGCGTGCGGGCGGCGCTGCCCTGGCCGAGGGCGCCGGGCCATGGCCTCGTCCGTGGTGCGCGCCACGGTGCGCGCCGTCAGCAAGCGCAGGATCCAGGCGACCCGCGCCGCCCTCACGCTGGTCAGTGCCGCGGGCGGGCACCGGGCGGGACGCGGGCACCGCGGCACCTCGCGGGTGCGGGAGCTGCGCCACGGGCAGTGAGGCGGCTCCTGGCAACAGCGGGGCGGGCGCAAGGACGGGGACGGGCCGGCGTCGGTAGTCCCAGCGGGGCGGCTGCGGCGGGCGGGCTGCAGCGGGCTCCTCTTCCCCCTGGCGAGAGCTGAGAGGCGGGCGGTGGCTCCTGCTCCGCGGCGGTCCCGCTGAGAGCAGGCCCCGCGCTCCGCCGCTCCGTCTGCGGAACCGCGGGGCCTAGTCGCACAGACACTCCAAAAAAAGGATTTGATGAAATTTTTTTGGAAAAGGGTAATGCCTTACTTACCGAGGCTGACGCGTAGGATCTTTCCAAGAAGGCTTTACATCCTGTTGTTAATAGTAAAGTGCGTGCATTCTGTACTAGCGGCCGTGCTGGAGAGGCCAAACTTGAAAACATGGTGTTTGGTCGTAGGTTGGACTCGGTGATCTCAGAGGTCTTTTCCAACCTCTGATTCTGAGAGCACTGCAGAGGAAAGTACAGCCATGTCTCCGCAGGAGCAGGGGCAGATCGAGTGCACAGAGCTCAGTCGTTTGTCAGAGCGCGTAATTCCTGCTCAGTAGTGGGTCTCTAACAACAAGAGTGGTAGTGGTAATTAGAGAGGATTTTCTGCTGCAAGTCTGCTTGAAGTTTGCTTTGTGTGTTTAATTCGGCTCGTGGTAAGAACTTCACATTGCTAATGCTTTTCTTAGTGTCTTAGAAACTTGTGGGAATGTAATGGAAATTTCGACATTTGCATTTAGTTCTTGCATTTCTGCATCAACTAGATCTGCATGAATGGTGAATTTTAGCTGCTGATAAGTCAGAGGTCCTCTTAAGGTTGATGAGGAGAGAGATGTAGGCTATAAGCTCTCTATATCTAACTGATTTTTATCTGTAATGGATATGTGACAAAAGTTTTACAAGAAAGAGTTACTTGATTGAATTATGATAGTGATTTTGGAGGAAAAAGTTGCAAAGAAACAACATGGATATTGACAGGCTTGAGAGGTGGAAAAACTTCATAAAGTTCGGCGAAGTGAAATGCAAGGCAATCCCAGGCACACCAACAGGTTAGGTGGAGAATGGATTGATAGCCGCCATATCAAGAAGGACCTGGCTGTGATGGTTGATAAGAGGCTGGACATGACCCAGCAATGAGCACTTGTAATCCAGAGAGCCAAACATGTCCTAGGCTGCATCCAGAGCAGCGTGGGCAGCAGGGGAGGGAGGGGATTCTGCCCCTCTGCTCTGCTCTGCTCTGCTCTGGGGAGAGCCCACCTGGAACCTGCATCCAGCCCTGGGCTCCCAGCACAGGAAGGACATGGAACAAGTCCACAGGAGGCCACAAAGGTGGTAAGAGGACTACAGCCACCTCGTTTACGAAGACAGGTTGAGAAGGTTGGGGCTGTTCTCCTTGAAGAAGAGAGGGTTGTCTGGAGACCTCACAGCAACCTTCCAGTATCTGCAGGAGGCCTACAGGGAAGCTGGAGAGGGACTTCTCATCAGGAAGCGCAGTGATAGGACAAGAGGGAGATTTAAATGAGGTATTAGGAAGAGCGAGGTGTGACACTGGAATGGGTTACCCAGGGAAGTTCTGGATGTGTTCAAGCCCAAGCCACTCTGATATTCTAACAGCCAAAACCCCCACTGTTAAGGATTAAGGATTGAATTTTTGAGGTACCTGTTTGCTGGCAGTGCAGGTGAGAAGAGGTTGTGTGCTCTGTGTCAATTAGGTTGAGGGGACATCTGTTTTACAACAGTGTGTGTCTTACAGGCATCAGCTTTAATACATGCAAGCACTCATTGCAAATATACAAATAAGCAACAAAAAAAATCAAATTTATATGTATTCTTTTGTCTTTCAGACCCCTTCTGCTGTCCAGAAGATAAAAGAGCTTCTGAAAGATAAACCTGACCATGTAAGTGTAGATAGAGTCAGTCTGTAGGGTATGCTGAGGTATTAGTACAGGTCATGATTGCAAAGCATTTCTGGCTAACTTAGAAGTTTGAACTGAACACTGAGGTATTTGTTAGAGATGTTGACATATTTTTTTGGTGAGGAATGCATAAGCTTATTTGTATATCCAGCTTTGTTTTGTTATAAAATGAAATGCAGGAAACAACTGACTGTAAAGACAGTTCACTGTACAGTTACTGTTGAGATTAATGAAGTTGGAAAACTTTAAGCTTCAGATATTTTTGAGCTACATTTTAATGAAACCCTTTAATATGACATAGTAATGATTTCTGATAGGGATAGAGCTCTTATGCTGTTATTATTTAAGTTCTTGTAGGAATTCTCATTGTGAAATATGCAGTAATAAAGTAATACTCATATGCATTGGAGAATACCTAATTCTTAGGAAACTTGCCAGACAATGTGTTTTTTAAGTAACCAGTGTTTCACCAAATGATGAGTTTGTCTTTTCTTCTTGAGGGAAAGACACACATAGGCTTCTTTTATAATCATTGTAAAAACAAGCATTAGGTTTTTTTACAGTAAGTATTGTTCCAAGAAGAATATTTCTTTTATTAACCAAGGCCATTGTTTGTTTTGCTTCCTGCATGTCTGTAACTAGACTTATTTGTTCTAATGTTTTAAACCATCCTAAGGAAGCCCTGGGCCTATGCTTTATATGGTCATTCGTTTCCTGGCTTTAAATGGTGTCTGTGTTTTCCAACCCATTATTTGTAGCAGTTCCTGTAGAGAAAGGTATTTCATCTGAAAGGATCAGATGCAGTTTGTCTTGAGAGCCCATTTAATGAAAAGTGTTACATTTTGATACATTTTTATCACAACATATGACATAGAGAGTGAAGTTTGGCTCTTCAGTTATGAAGCACTGGTGCATAGAAGGTGATGTGGATACTTCTTAAAGATTCTTGCACACAAATAGTTTTCTACTTTGTTAAAACTTCTTGATTTTCTCTTTACATGGATGCTCTTCTTGTCCGACTTGTTGAATGCTGTGAATGTTAGAAACGTTGGCTTTTAAGACCAGTTAAACCAATACACATATACATATGTTGATTTAGGGAGGGGTTTGCTTCTTGGCAATAGAGGTAATGAAAAATCAATGCATGTTTTTCAGAACTTTGGTTTAAAGTAAGTTTTCTGACGGTGTCAAAATAAGGGCAGTTACTAGATTATGACAGAGCAAGAGTTCTGTGATAATCTAGTAACTGCCCTTATTTTGGCCTCACAGCTTCATAATTATGTTACTGTCATATGACCTGAATTACCATCTGAGTAAACTGTAATTTGAAGTCACAAAATACCTGTCTTTGAAATTTGACTGTCTTTTTGGGACTGTCTTTTTGGTTCATATATGACTGCCTATGGTTCATTACTTCAAAAATTGAGCATACTGGAGGGCATGATCCGCTCCAGCAAGGATCAGATGGGTTTTTTACCTTGGCAGTCAAATTTATAAAAGAAAAAAGAAAAAGTTACCTCTTATCTGTTTACAGTAATTCACTTTTGCATTTAGGCAGTAGAGAAAAATAAATGTCAGCACTTCATTGTTCTGCATAGTTTTTACCTTGATGTTCTGAATAGGTTTTAAAAAGGAAGTCGTGTATGTGGTGGTGTTTTTTGTTGTTTCTTTTTATTTAGGTAGGTGTGAAAGTAGGTGTTCGTACAAGGGGATGCAATGGACTTTCTTACACATTAGAATATACAAAATCGAAAGGAGACTCTGATGAAGAAGTCGTTCAAGATGGTGAGTTTCTGGTGCAGCAGCACAAGATTCTGTTGGGGAGGGCATAAAACCTGGTGATTTTGAGAGAAGAAATCTATATTGTCAAAGTTTTGTATCTTCCTGGATTTACAGACTTTAAGAAGGGTATGGAATGGGTTACTGTCTTCTATGCGTGGGAATTGTGTACTCAAGCTGAGATTTGTTGCTGTGTTCTATAGCTTATTTCCCTCAGCATCATTTTTATCCCCTGTCAAAAAGCAGATATTCGTGTGCACACATAAGTAACAGTTCCAGACCTCTGCCAGACTTCTATTGGTAGAAAGAAAATAGTGATTGAAGTGCCCCACATCAGGCCAAGGAAACCAAGTTGTACTAGTAGTCTTTATACTTAGCTTCCTCTTTTTTTATTCCTGGTCAAAAGTGAATTTCAAAGTGAATGATGGTTTTGCTGTATGTAATTTCTGGTTTTCTGTTATTTTCAAGGGGTTAGAGTGTTTATTGAAAAGAAGGCACAGCTGACACTTCTAGGAACTGAAATGGACTATGTAGAAGACAAACTGTCCAGTGAATTTGTCTTCAATAATCCAAACATCAAAGGAACATGTGGCTGTGGAGAAAGCTTTAACATCTGACATCTCAGGATTACTTCTTTGACTTTCAGCAGCCCAAAACACTTACTATTATGACTTTCAGATGCAAATGCATTTTCTTCAGGTTTGTAGGCTGCGTAAAGTGGGGATACTATTAAGAAAAATAAAGTTACATATTCGAAAATATAAGCTGTGTGTTAAATTCCACCCTGATGTAGTTACACTGTAATTTCTGATGAATTGGGATCTAAAAGGTAAGAATAGTGAGTGCTGCAGTAACATCTCTGTACTTCCACCTGCCAAGGAAATAAAATTTCACTGTTCTTTTCCTCTGTCATTTTCTTTGTCAATCCTACTCGTACTTCCCCATTCAAAACCCATTTGAAAGAATACATTGTGTTCTGCTTTGATTTGGGGAAAACAAACAAACCAATGGACAAAAAATCATAACCATTTCTGTGTGAGTATTTATAAAGATTTATATATACAAGCACACAATCCTTGCTTACCTTGTACTTTTCCAATGCTTTCATCTTTTTACAAGTGCATTTTCTGGTGGTTTATTTTCCCTTAAATTCAGGGAAATAAAAATGATGTTCATGTATTAATATAGTGAATACGCTATGGTAGTGCCTGTTGTAGAAATGCTTGGAAGAGGGCTAGCCTAATTTTAATTA
This sequence comes from Melospiza melodia melodia, assembly GCF_035770615.1. Lineage (NCBI taxonomy): Eukaryota > Metazoa > Chordata > Aves > Passeriformes > Passerellidae > Melospiza > Melospiza melodia. The sequence continues at coordinate 55,256,813 of NC_086226.1, read as the reverse complement.
TTTTCCTTTCTTTGTTGAAGGCATAGTCCCTGCTCTACTTGGTCATTTTCAAAGCATGAAGTATCTGGGTACTGGAGGGCTAAAAAGTGATACGCATGCCTTGTTTTTCACATTTCAGTTTTTTATCTTGCTTCACTTAATTTGCAAAGGTGGTAAAACTGCTTCCACATTCTTATTCCCCATGTTCGCAGAATGTGCTGTATTTGCACCAAAATCTGTGAAAACTTATTGAGAGACAAATCTCAGATTTCTCATTACTTTTTTTTTCTGTAATCATGCATACTACTAATTTAGAGTTAGAGTTTGAACTCTTTTTCATAACTCTAAGTAGTAGATTTTTTTCACCAAAGCTTGTGGTCCCCTGTGTTTAACTCCTGTCTTGGATTTAACTTGATAACAGGAGAAAAATCATTTTTAATGATGAAAAACCCTTAGTATTTCATATTACTTTTAAATTGATCTAGGCAGTAATTAAAATACTGTAAGAAGCCATTTTTTCTTTGGAATTTACTTAATCATAATTTTGGTTTTGTAAACAAGTGTCTTTCAAGCTTACACAATCTGCAGCAGTTCTTCACTGGTGCCGATACAGAAGTGTATAAGTCTCTCCAGACCTTCCCAACCTGGTATGAGAGAGAAACTGTTGCACCCTTTTATCTCCTCATTGTCCAGAGATGACATTGTGCAGCTCAGGTGCTCACTTGTGCAGAATAGAAGGTAACACGTCTGCTTGAGCAACAGATTTGAACAGCTGGTGAAAATAAAAAAGAGGGGACAGCAGGAGTCTTGTAGGTGTTGAGATGGGAATGATCTGAGAGCATTAAGGCTGTGTGTTGAAAATCCAGAGATCATCTTGATGTGGACAGTTGTATGCCACATATCCGCACCAACTGCTGTAGATGTGGCATTGCACCTACATTTTGGTTCTTCCCTCTACACCTTTTCCCAGAGCAAAGGGAAGAAAAAAAATGAAAAAATAAAAAATTACGCTTCATCTGCTTTATGTAGTGCACAGGAACAGAAGATCAGAATTACTTACAGTCTAATAGTAAATACTTGAATTTTAGTTGAATATCACCTTTTGATTTAAAGACACTATTTCCTTCAACAGTCAACTGTTGCACACAGTTACTCCATATAGTGATTCAGGAATTAGTGGTAATACACTGGTGAAGTGCTTCTGTAGTGATGTAACTCTTTCACTCTTGCCAAACAAAAACATGGAGTTCATGTGACATAGTTGCATTACATCTAAAACTCCAAGCTAAGGGCATTTCTTCAGATTGCATTTCTTTGCTTCTTGCTAGAGATAAGACTTTGAATGTGGTAACACTGATGGTTGCTAAGAGTGCTGGTACTTACTCATTTAACTTGTTTTGGGGTGGAGAGCATTGGTTTGAGGTTTATTTTAGACCTGTGGCATGTATAGTAATCCTTTTTGTGTATTTGTGTATGCCTTGAATGAAAGTTTGCACTTTTGTACTCCCGTGAAGCAATCATCTTAAGTTGTCACCTCACTAAGACAACTAATGCACAATATGTTAAACTGCTAAAGTGCTATTTACAGTTGCATTCAAACTGTATGGTTTTTTTGTTGATTGGTCCATTATAATTTTGTGCAACAATGTATGTAGAGTCCTCAATTACAATAAATATAGCCTGTTGGTAACCGTGAAATATTCCTATCTTGAATGATTTTTTAAAGTAATAAAGCACTGGGGGAGAGAACATGCTTGTAGCGGGGGTTACAAAGTAGACACAATGCTACTGTTACCTGACTTAGTATTTCCCCAAAATATTAAACATTTCCAGATATTAACAGCATTGAAATGGCATAGAAATATATGGCAAAAAAATTAGTTAACTGTGTACACAAGATATTTATGCATCTGGGAGCGTGCACTGTTAATGCACAGCCTTCTATTAAAATTCATTACACACTATTCTCATGGTAAAAATTCTAGCAGACAAGATGAATATATCTTGAAGGCTTTCACATACCAAAAATGTTTATGGTATGATTCAATGTAGGATAATGATTTTGATTGAAGTAACTGCTGACATAAAAGGTTTTTGGAACTGGCTAGGCATTTCCAGGATGAGAGTCAAAGGGTGTTCTCCACTGTTGCACTTCAGTGCTGTATCATGGCACTCATATTCTATAGTGTACTATGTCCGTGACACGTTTGGGGCTTTCTCTTAGATACAGTCTTTGCAGCCCTAAAGGTTCCTTTTGCTGTTAGATGAAAATTCTGAACAATAGAAGGTGAAGTAATGGATTCTGGAAAAATGTCAGAGGTCATTGATACAATTGCATATTCATGATTCTAGAGAGAGAGACAGGAAATCCTTCATACAGTCAGGAGCCTTTCTGTTGGGAGTTCTCTAAGAACTTGTGAAAAACCACTTGCTTGCTCAACCAGATTGATATCCCTGCTCAACCAAGTTTTATAGCTCTTTTTGAAAGGCTCAGGAAGAATTTGTTTAGGAAAAAAATGAGTAGCTCAATATGCAAGTCAACTGGACATGAGGTGATGGAACAAAATTAAAAGGAGCTACAAAATAAAGATTCAGGGGCTTACTTTTTCATGGAAAAGAAACCTTTTTTTTTAACTTAATTCCAATATGCTCTATGTTGCTTCTATTGTTGATTTTTTTTATAATTGTAATTATTATTAGCCCTGTTTCTTTAAATCAGCACCTTCATTGGTGGAAAAAATCTCCACCTATACCACTTTATGCTTAACACTGGCTGCCTGGCTGTTCATGACACAATTTTTTTATGATGCTAAAATTTTGCAGTTTCTTCTTGCAGAAGAATTCCATGGTTGTCTGATAGGTCAGAATGTGCACCTCAGTCTTCAACCCAAAATAACTCTCAAAAGAGTGCTTAAATTTTAAAATAAAATCATACTTTGAAATTACTTTTTCTGATGACCCATACAACTTTTTGTCTGTGAAGTAATCTGCCAGCCACTGAGCAGTTTGGGCTCTGTGCACGTTACTGCCACTTTTAACACCTAAGAGATGTCCTGCTTCAATATGGTGAGGAAAATGTACATACTTAGTGCAATTCCGCATGCATTTGGGCTTGAACAGCATTTGAATAGCAAAATTTGTATGCAATGTCTGGCGTTTTTCTTAAAGAGAGGTACAGCAAGGGAAGGTTAACCACTCAGTTTTACCAGGGTCTTTATTCTCCCCTCTTATGCTCCCTTTCAGTGGGCTGTGCCTCAGCCTGTCCGTGCCTTAGCCAGCAGCTGTGCACCCCAAGCTTCTCACACGAGAACCCAGGGGCCCCAGACCCTGTCTGTTTAGGGAGAGGGTGGAATTCCAAGGGCTAGTTCATGGGAATAGATACCTACTGACACTGGGTGGCAGCAAGTTTCCAGTCCACACGTTTCAAAAGGTAAATCGCCTCTTTCCTCATGTCCGTGTTCCAAGTTTCCTATTAGATTTCCCAAATACCAGAGTACTTCTGCCTATACAGGTGGAAAGCATTGCTCAGCTCAGCTGTTTGTCTTTCTTGCATTTTGTTCTGTGCGTTATGTCTGTTCCTGACACCTGGCAAATGACCACAGAAATCCAAATTGTCAAACCATTTCCAAGATGGAAAGAAAGCAGAGCAGCTTTCTGACCAGCTTTAAGCTTTTGAGGCATTGGGTTTTTTCACCATTCATGCTCATTTTCACAACCTCCTACTAAGAGATAGGTTGGCATTTGGCTGACTTCGGTTCTGGACACAAACTCAGCAGAGATATACACAATGTTAAAGCTTCCTAAAGCTCACTTCTTCTTAGTGATCTGTTTTATACATGTACACAGTGTTCCAGGCAAACTACATTTTTTAATTACGTTTGGGCCATTTTATTAACCAAGGCATAATGCAGATTTTTTTTTTCACAGAGAAGTTGATATCTGCAGTCTACTACAAATATTTTAGGATATGCATACTACATATGTGTTCAAAGGAAATGTACTCATCATTATTGTGGACTGTTTGGGAACATGGTTGTCTCTCTCTTCTGTGATTTACTTTCATACTCAGCCTGTGATTATTTTTTGTTTAGATTTTACAGGTTTTTTTGCAAAGATGATTTGTTTGTGTTGTAAGATGATCAATTGCTACCGAACTGCAAATTTATCAAAACTGCTGGTCTTCAAAAAATTTAAGCAACAGAAAAATTCGGAGTCATCCAAGTTATATATTTTTACAGTCTTGCACCATCAATGTGAAGATTTTCCAATATGCTTTTCAAGAATTGTCATCATCCCTCACAAATACTAAAAATTAGCAGCAAGGTACCCGTGTTTTCTGGAGCAAGCACACATCTTTTCTCTATGCTACGTTGTTAGCGGTAAGATCTAACAACTGCAGTGCTACAGCATGTGACAAACACAGCTTGCTTTCTAATGAGCCTGTTATTAGCAACTGCTCACAAATAGATGCTGAAGAGCAAAATGCTGAATCAATAAGAGCAGGAATAAGAATCCCACACAGTTCCATATCTGAAGATGTCAGTCAGTTCTCTTAAAGTGAAAAGTACCTGTTGCTGGAGGACACAGAGAGGTTGGTCTGTGAGCCATTGAAAAAACTTATACTTCCTTAGATGTTACTGCCAGTTTATTTGATCCAAGACAAGTATTTCAGGGTGAGAGAGGGGAAGGAAATGTTGCGCAAAATAAAACACTTTAGGAAAGAGAAAAGGCTCCAGTCAAGATTCAAGATTTCATTCATGCCTGCATTACACAATCCTGATGGTGAGCAGTCTGTACTGATAATTATTTATGGATGTTTCAGAGTACTACAAATCAACTTATTCGGGAACCACAGAAGGAAAATTCTGACGGAAAAGAAGGAAAAGTCTGAATTTGAAAAGTCAGCTAGGATATAGGAATTCAGACATTAGACTCTGAAGAAATTTGTCAGTAATAGAAGCATGAATATCTGGGATATGAAAAGATATTTGTCAAAGCAGAGGTAGGCAAAAAATCTGCTACATTTTTTTACACAAAACAAGATTTTTTTTCTACAAAATCATTAAAAACAAATATTAAAAACATATGCAACCCCTACAGGCATTTGGGAGCACTTTCAGATACACGTGCATACAGGTAATTGATTCCTACAAAAAAAGCTTGTGAGTTGCTCCGATTGTTGAATTCAGTAGGAAACTTGTAGTGGATTTTGGTGGGATCTGGGTTAACCTACACAATTTTCTCCTCTTAAAATCATGACACAGTACACCTATTGTGAAATGTATTAAGAGGCTGTTTTTTATGAATCTGCTATAGCTAATGGCTTGCATATACTGTGACCATTTTGTGCAAAGAGGTTTCCATACCAGTGCATCTTTAGTTCTACTTGAACAACAAAGGGAGCCAAAGCAATACTTTCCATATATCTTCCCTCCTCTCCACCTTCATTACTACAAAGTACTTCAGGGTTGCATATGAATTTTTCATCTATTACCCTCTCTCTGTGTGTGTATGCCTGTGTGTATGCATGTCTAAGCAAAACACCATAGCTCTGAGTGGCCTTCCTGCACAGCTTGGGAAAAACTAACTAATTGTTTTAGCTCTTGGCTTCTCAGATAAAGCATCAAATCCTCAAGGAATGATTTGATAGAGGCTGTTGCAATACATTTGGGTAGGAGAGCCATCACTTGAAGACTGCCGTAGCATCCACTTCCTTACATCTCCCAGGGAGCTGACAACTGTTCATGCAGCTGGTTTTGGTTGGTTCTCACACTGTCTCGGCCTAGATGTTCCTTAGAGGCCAACAGCAACAAAATCAGTACCTAGATGAAAAAGTAGGCTTTAATATGGGGACAGACTGAAAAAAGTTGAAATAAGATCTGGTTTTTGCTTGAAATAACAGATGCAACATAGGCAGCATCACTTCAAATCTGTCTTGGACCTGCTAGCAACACACTTATAGCTAGAGCACACTCTTGTAAAAGCGTGCAGCTGTTAAGTGCTGACTTAGACTGGAAAGATGAGCGCCAAGCAGTGATCATGTATTAATTATTTTACATCATGACTTTATAATCAGTAAAAATCACTCCATTCACCCCAGTGAAAGCAGAAGTAGGATTGCTTTTTCTTTTTTTCTGCTTTGTTTTTTTTTCTTTGTTTTTTTCCTTCTAAGAAATAACAATAACAAACAAGGTAGGTACTTATCAAGTGTAGGTATCTCGCTGAAAGTGTTGGGTCCTGAGCACTGGTTTAAATTTCAACATACAGAGGTCAATGTTCTGCCTTCTTACAATGTACTCCCACTTATTATTGGGAAAATGTTGTATTATATGTATGTGTTAAAATAATACTTTTTTTGCCCATGTCACAAATACGTATGTGATTTTCCACAGTCTGAGAAGATTCAATAATTTTTTCTGTTTATCCTTTATATCCTTTTCTGCATCATGAATTTAAATGGAAAATACTGCACTTCAGCAGAGAAAGCAAATAAAGCTGAAGTGCTATAGGCAATTTATAAAGTTACCATTATTTAAATTATGCGTCAGACTGTAGTAGTAGCTGGAAATTGAGTGGGAAGCATGACCTTCTCATGCTGTACAAACACAGCAGAATAATATGACTCTCCCAAGTGTTTTAGTGCTCCTCAATGCAGAGCAGCTGGAGGGAAACATAAGCCTTCAGAAAAACAATATGCTTATATTTCTTTGTCTCTGCTATAGTATAAATAAAATGTTGTACGCATTTTTCTGTTCAATGTAATTCCTAGTCTAGAGAGACTAGCTCAGTTCACTGCTGTCTGAGACATCCCTGGGTCAGATGTGGTCCTGAGAGTAGGCGTGTTCTACAGTAAACATCCCACTTAACAGGTTGTGCCCTGCCCAGACTAAGGAACTCAAGTCTGCCCTTCCTCTTCTCTCATCCTTTCATTTCTCTCTTCTTACTTTTTTTCTATTCAGCTCTCTCCACATATTTATTGTCTTCTACCCTCTTTGCAGACAACATCTTAGTATTTTTTTGATCACTTTTCCTCTCAATCTGCTCTTACTGGTCATGAAGAAGAAGTCCTAGCATTCAATGCCCAGGGAACAGTCCTTTTCTTTTTTTTCCAGGAATACATATCCCAGTTGTATTCCTCCTTCTCTTCAATTCTCCTTTAACTCATCAGACTCTCCTGTTTTATGACATAATTCTCTCAGTCCTGATTACAAAGGAGGTTTCTCTGCCTGATCCACAATATGCCTCCAAGTTTTAGCAACATCTTTAGATTTCCTGGTTGCCACGGCAAACCAATTTGTACAGAAGTGTTGCCTCAGCAGAGCCTCTCTTCTTGCTAGGGACCCAGAAACAACTTCAGGCTACTGGGAAGTTGATCCATTGCTGGGAACTTCCTGGTAAAGAGATTCCTGTGCTCTTTATTTCTCTACACCATTCAAATTATTCCCTGGAGACACATATGGAGACTGTTCAGCACAGTGATGAAAACAGGTATTTCAGCAAGCATGGTCCTGGCTGGTGTTTATGGAGATACCTGAGAAAAAAATGCTGAGCTGCCTTAGCTGCCATCACTAGCTGTTCTCTCAGAAATCCCACTGGGTAGAACTGTGTAGGAACTTCTCCAGAGAATTACTATAAAACTATAAAGCATTCTCCTCAGATCCATGAGTGATGTGGTACAAAGCAGAGTGAAAACCTCAGCTGGTTCTACTTTGCTCAACTTTAATACTGTCCCCACACAGAGGCTGGCAGCTAGGTGGTGAAGTGTTGCTTTGTGATTTTTTTTAGTTTAGGTTTTTTTCTTTTTAATGATCAGACCTTTCATTCAAAGTTAATGAAAGCCCCCAGGCTTCAGTGAACTTTTGGATTACAACCATGAAGTGTGGAATGGATTCCTTCTGACCTAGGAAAGATAACTATTCAGTGAGTATTCTGGCTATTTTCTGATAATATCTGTTCCTGCTTTAGAATTATAGTTTGTAAGGACACACAGCTTGATTTCCCAGATATGTGTCCTCCCCAGACATGAGAAGGAGCTTCCTGCAAAAAAATAAATGTACAAAAGAGTTCTAGCTGCAAGACAATTATATACATTTGCTGTAGAAAACACTTATTTTAAAGAAGGAGGTGTTTTATTGCTGCCCAAAGGAAAGGCTGTGCCTTAGCTCCTGCAGACTCATGTCTCTCCCTGATATTGGTGTAGTACTGGAGAGTACTTCCCTTGCAAAGTGATCTAATGAATCATAAAGCAAAAAACCTCTGATTCCTTCTGTACATAAAGCCACACTCAAAACATGAATCTTACATGTCTTTGGATGGGTCCATACTGCTGGACTAAAATATGTAACACAAATGACAGCTTTTGCAGATCCTTCAGCAAGTGCTTATAAAAAAGAAAACCAGTGCTTGTGTTTCAGTAGTAGCACTCTCATACTTGATCACAGTCTGTAATTTGTAGGACAGACTTCCTGAAATAAAACAGAGATTGTGTAACTTCCAGGAGATCAGCTCAAGCTGTCTTTATTAATTATGTTTAAAATTCACAGACAAGCTAAACCAAATAAAAGCCTTTGGAGAAGCTACTGGAAGGAAAACAAATGAGAATTAGGAATGCACTCTAACCTGTGTTTTGTATGAATGTTTTCATTCATGTAGTATTTTTATAGTAAAGAATTTAGTACAAATTTTTTTTTCTATTATTTTATGTCAGCAACATAATAATATTATTATTATTTTATGTCAGCAGCATCTTTGCTGAAACTGAGGAACTAAAATTTTTTAGGAGACACATGGTCTTATTTTTTCAAATTTTCAGTATCTACTACACTTACTGAGGAACAATAAGAACTATTACGCCTCACCTCAGACATGAGACTTCAACTTTCAGTGATGGTTGTGATGCTCAATGTTTAATTCTGAAGTGCTTTATTCTACACAGGGTGCTGGAGCTGGCTGAATGCACTCTGCCTGCTCACTGCAGAGGAAACCTTTCTGTCTATTGTGAGGCTGAATTCTGCTGTGCAGCAAGATGATTAAAGATGATATCTTAAACCTCTCCTCTCTGTTCCCTCTCCTCCCCCAACTAGCTCCAGTTGGGTTTTCTTTAGCTCTCTGATATTTCAGACTCACAAGTGTGAATTCTCGTGAAACAAATAGAATCTGTAAAAAAAAAGGTGTGTGGGGGAGGTGGCTTCTGTCCTTTTATGGCTGCCACTATCTGTAATCCAACAATGAAGTCACACCAGTGTTATTTGCTTTGTGATCAGTACTGTAACAGCTTGAGTTGCTAGAAATGGCTGGGTTTCAGTGGGTTGTTTTTTCTCTCATCTGAAGCACAGCTTCACTGTGCAATTACCATGGAGTGAACAGACCAGTCCCTTTTGTGAATTATTTATAAAACATAAAGAAACAGGGGCATTTCTTACATTGGAAAGAAATGGTCCATCCCCATCAGGGGTTTATAATCCTCACTGATGTCTTTCTTTATCGTTATGTTTTAAGAGTAAGGTGTAGCAATGGTGTGATGCAGCTGGAATTTCACTCTGCACAGAGCAGAGCAAGGGAGCCAGTGAAGGGTCTGGAGCACAAATCTGATGAGGAGCAGGTGAGGAAACTGTGCTTGTTTAGCCTGGAAAAAAATGCTCAGGGATGACTTTATGACTTTTTACAGCCACCTGTAAGGAGGGTGTAGCCAAGTGGGGATTGGCCTCTTCTTCCAAGCAGCAAGTGGCAGAACATGAGGAAATAGCCTCAAACAGCACCAGGCAAGGTTCAGGCTGAACATCAGGAGGAATTTATTCATAAATGAGATTGCTAAGCATTGGAATTGGCTGCTCAGAGAGTTGGTGGAGTCACTGTCCCTGGAGATGTACAAGAAATGACTGGATGGGGCACTTAGTGCCATGGTCTAGTTGACAAGGTGCTGATCAGTCAAAAGTTAGGTGTGATAACCTCAGAGACTTTTTGCAGCTTAAAAGATTCTGTGATTCTGGGATTTTTATGCAGTAGAATAATTATTTGCCTAGTACAGATTTGCTACAATGTCTATCAGTTACAGTATTCAACAATTTATCCTAACGTATAACACATTTCTACTGTTTGTTAGTTTGTGTGCCTGGTTCTAAGGTAAGGTTTGGCTGTGGCAGTGCCTGACAGTGTTCCCATACATTCATGCATGGATTTAGAAATCTGAGTGGGTGGTTCACTGGCAGTCCCCAAGCTCTTAAAAAGAGACACTTGGTGACTGAAGCTGTGATCATGAAAAGGGCAGAGTAAGAGAAAGTTTCAAAAATTTTTACAAGGTAATATAATTTTGTTGTTGTTGTTGTTACTGGTTTTGTTGTTGTTATTTTTATTTTTCCACTGTGCAAGTCAACATTTCTGTCCTGTTCTTTTAAGCTTGTAAATTTAGATTTTCTATGATGTGGTTTGATGTTTCTCTTGTGTCATATGTTTGATGCACATACACACACTGGACAACTACCAGTTTAAAAGGATTAGAGCCATTGTAAGGAACAAATACATGCATGGAAGCTCAAATATAGACACTGCTATCCCAAAGTCACATAGATGAAGTAACACAGCTGAAAATAACATTCAAGAGCTATTAACTTTAGTCTCTTTATTTGTGCCTTGTAAATAAATCATGCATAGTCCCAAAGGAAATATAATTTTTCCTTCTCTTGTATTTTTGATTCTGAAGTCCCTGTGCATTGCCAAAGTAGCATGAGCAGAACTATATGTCGAATTCACAGTTGTAAATTCTATGCAATGCTGTTGCAAGACCTTGGCTGTGGTTTCCCAAGGCACTGTAGACAACAGACTGGGAGGGTGCAGCCTGTGGAAAAAAACATGAAGAAAAAGTCAAGAGACGGAGATGTGGCATAAACCACAGCAGATACACTGAGATGTGACAAAGAACAACTGCTTGGCAAGTGCTTCAAATTGCATCATGGGGTTTATTTAGAGGGGACTGACTAAATTTGAATCAAGACACCTCAAGACCGTCTGGATTTTCCTTCCCATGACAAATGGCAATCTCTCAGAGAGCAGACACAGAAAAATGTTACAGATCATTCTTGGAAATCCCTATTTTCTCTAAGTTTCAGAGATATTTTTTTTTCCCTGACAAGATGGATTTGTTATAACAGAAGATTGTGAAAATTTCCTTCTTTCTGTGATAGCAGTGTAATATCAGCAGAATGAATAGCACACAGATCATTCTCAGTAGTAAGGCTGCAGGCTTGAAGTACTGCTGAGCAGCCACTGTGGGAAAGTGAGAACCTGTTCATGCTCTCCCTTTTTCCTGGAGTATATTGGAACAGGCAAAGTTCTGTTGGCAGCAACAGCTTGGGAAATGGTTCTCAAGTCTGTAATTGCTTGTACATGCAGCTGATACCAGGGTATTAAAAATCAAATTCACACAATTTGGGAAGAGAAACAATCAAGGCAATTAGTTCCTGCTTACTGTTCCTCAGGCAGCAAAAGAAACAGTCTGTACTGAGTTATGCTCCAGTGGGTTGTCACAGTCTTAGCTGAAGTATATTATTCCAAACACATTATTTTTAGACCCTTCAAGTCTATAAAGGCCTATGGATGTTGTCTCAGAGCCAAGTCTGACTGCACTTCTAAAAGTGGTATCCACAAAGAGCTATTCAGGGCAGCGCAGTGGGTGACATGCAGATCTGATGCAGCTCTAGTCTATTTTGGGCCAGCTGTTCTTTTCTGTGCTGCAGAGCTGCTAGCTCATGAAAGGTGCTTGTTTATTGCTGGATGGACCTAAGGCACTCCATGGCTGTGCAGAGGACTGTGAATTTACTTCAGGAATTATCCTTGGCATGCCATAAACAGGCAAAAGGTTACAGATTTTGTACACATAGTTATGTTTCAAAAGTTGCACAGACTCCTTTTCCAAGATACAGTAGCAGGATTGCATCACTGTGCCAAGGGTGATAAATTTATCACTGCTGTTCCAAACAGCCTTTTGCTGTCTGTTTCCTATACAAATTCAATAGTGGGATTAGCACTGCTAGCATTACACTTTCCACTACTTCTACTGTTTTTATAATTAGTCTCCATGAAATAATTTAATTTTCTAGAAACATGATGGAACATAATACTAAACAGTACCTCTTCTCAAGGAAAACTGCAGCCACTGGTGAAGAAGACAGGTGCAGATACCTGTTAATTTCTGTCATCACACGGAAGGTAGTAGAAGCAGGAGCAAGGGATTATCTATAATAATGTTACATCTTCCCAGCTGTCAGAAAACAAAAAAGCAATCCAGACAGAACATTATTTAATGTAGAGGCTTTGATGAGGTCTTGTCATGGTGGATGCATACTTGCCCAACTGCTCTACTGGCTGCCTCTGGAGTATCAAGGGAGGAGGTACAAAAAAGGCATCCAAAAAGCATAAGGACCAAAAAAGAACTTGAAGACAGTAATTTTGCAACAATTTATCCTTATATATAGAACCCCAAATGGTTGTTTTCACATGTTTTAAAAAGCAAAGGATCCAAAACCATATCCCATGGTTCTGACACAAAGTATTTTAGAGGCCTGAGACACTTGGAAAATGAAGTAGCATTAACATCCTTTGTGTAGAGATGACAGTGATGTTGCGAGCTCTCCAAAAGCTATCATCCTCTTTCCTATCAATATCTCAATTTTTGAATCAGAGAGTTCTACAAACAAAATAGCAGTAATTTTGTGGTGTTGATGGCATAGACTGGAGTGGGGTTGTCTTGTTTGTTTTGGTTTTTGTTTGTTGGTTTGGTTTTATTGCTTTGGTTTGCTGTGTGTTTTTTTGTTCACATCTGGTGGTGATAACCCCTGCAGATGTAAGTTTTGGCACTTCACTCAGAAACAAAGGGCAAAGGAAGCTCCCAAAAGGCCTCATGCAGTCTGCCTTATACATACACTCAGCTTTGGAAAGACTTGTTTCTTAAATGTTATGTTGTCTTCATGTCTAGGGGGATTAGAACCACAGATGTACCACGCAGTCCCTGTAGCTGTGTAAATCAGGGTCAGCAGAAATGTAATGAACTACCCTTTTTGATTAGGAGGTCAGTATTTATTTTTCTATGAGAAAGGGTAAATTTTTATATTTGTCTAGAACAGTCTAGAGCCTAGGGTCTCACTGCTGCTTTGCTGAACAGATGGTATTAGCATAGAGTTATGTTTGAAGATCCTGAAAAGGTTTTTTTTCGCTGTACATTATTCACTTCTACAATCTTTATGCAGAAGCAGTTAGGCAGTTAGTAAGCACTGGAGTCTTCTTGACTTTAGACTGAGGACAAAATTTGACAATTCAACAACCAGGTGTCTGAAGACTACTGTCGATCATTCTGCTGAATTTTGCAATCATTTTTGTCTCACTTGTCAGAAGAACACTAAGGATGTGTTCTGTTAACAGTAGCAAAGTAACCATGAAGGATATAACTAAATGGTAGGTTTTATGTAGAAAATTTTGAGTGGTTGCTCAAAATTTTATTCATATTTTTATAGATCAGCTTGTTGAACTCAAATGTTTAAACATGTACATGAGTGTTTTCTCTTTCAAGAAATCCAGTATAATTGAGAACATCTGACAGACATCTACACTACATGTTTGCTACCATCTGGTGGCCATCTCCACACCCTGTATTACCCTGTATTTTTATTTGCTAATTATTTTTGTCTCTTCAGGTAACAGTATTGCAAAATTTATTTTTAATGTGCCTGTTGTACAGTAATACTTGTAGGTTTGCAGAAGGAAAAGACTGTCACAGAGGCTGTGTCTAATCTGAAACTTCAGGATTTGCTGTGGTACCATATTTTTGGGTGCAAAAGGTGCAAATGCTGTTGATGTGATGTATTTCAAAGGTGATGTATTCTTATTCCTGCTGTTACGTTGGAAGTATAGAAACATTTGTTCAACTTCAGTGGCATCCTGTACATACCATCTTTGAACTGCTGACAAAAGGAGATTTGACACAGGTAGCCAGGGAGTTAATGTTGGGAGCAGTCTCAGCCCAAGAGCGAACAACTAGCTAGCAGCCCTAGTGGAAATACTTTTCTTTGTCTTGGTACTCAGCCACTGGTAAGGCTGTCACTCTGTACTACCTCCCTGTTGTGATCCATAAGGTGACAGATCTGTTTCACACACAGACTCTTGTGCCTCTCAGGCACCAGTCCCAGAAACACAGCATTACCTTCACATAAACAAATACCACTGTATGAAACCTATGTTTGAGCCTCCGTAAATTAAACAGAATATACTTCTCCTTTTGTCTTACTGTGCTGAATTTATAGGTAGATTGCCTTGCTGGATACTTCTCAATTTCCCACCTGCATTTCCAAAGTAGTTCTAGCAATTCCCACATAACCTTTATAATTGTTTTCCTTTTTGTGCTGTACCTGCACATGTAGCAGGTGTTATGTACAATGTAATGCAGAATTCATGTAAAGAGGTGCAAATCAGCCTGCGCTTTATAGACACCCGCAGTGGTGCATTCCCCCTCTCCCCTATTCCAGGCTGTACTGCAGTCTAAGAAATGTTCAGTAGGCCTCAGCCTTGGAAACAGCAACGGGCTTAGCTCTTCCTAAGCTTACCAGAAACATGGTCTGCTCCCAGGAACTGTTGTCTAAGGAGCTCCTTTTTTCCTTGTGAATAACCTTGGAAAGTATTTTTCTTGCCTCAATGGCACAACGTTCCTGTTCTCACACATTCAAAGAAAGAGCTGATCCAAACTGTGGCCAGGATGAAACTTTATGACTAAAGCCTACTGTCTTGAGACCCTATAAACAGCAGTCCAAACAAAACCCTTTGAGCTCTCCTGGATCTCAGTGGGCTATGACCAGCAGCCTCCCTCTGAGGGGGAAGCCTTTCTGAGACAGCGAACTCTCAAATTTGCTATACTTGGAAGATCGCCAAACAGCAACAAGTCTTGGTCTGATGTCCCCACTCCTTGAGGCCTGATCCTTCATCTGTCAGGAAATGCAAAAGCATCTGAAGTGAGTTTTTCACTGATCTCTAAGGGGAATTTTTCACAGGTACCTTGCTTGCACTGACTCTTTCTGTCTTTGTTGCATGCATGTGCGCATGTGCAACATCTGAGAGAAATGCTGCTTTCTTAGATGTTTAAGTACCCTGTAAGTTAGGCCTGTAAGTAAGCTTGTGACTTAAGACTTAACCTTACTTAAACACTGCTAAGTGTTGCTCTTTTGCTAAGTTGCTAAGTATAACTTTGAAGTTATAAATTAGGTTAAATGCCACTAAGACCTATTCTTCTGTTAGATTATTAGTTACATTATAAATTAAGTTTAAAGTATCATTTAAGTTAGGTATAATTTAAGTTGTTGTTCCAACAACCTTAAATTATTAAGTTTAAGGTATAAGTTAAGTTAAATTACTATTAAGTTTGAGTGCTGTTAAAGTTTTTGGTTGTGTTCCTTTTTATCCTTGCCCTCACTGTCCTTTGTCACACATATCTAAACATATCCACACACCCACCCCCACACACACCCTCCTGGCCATATACACATCCTTAGAGAATTCTCCATCATGTCTCTTTTGATTTTGGATTTTGTATGGTTTTGTTGTTCTTTGCTGTGCCTTAACTGTCCTGTAAGTAGTTGAGTGAATCTTGCCAATGAGTTTTTTCGTGATGTCATTTAATATTAAATCTGGCTTTTGATGATACCCTCACCAATGATTTTTTAAGTTATCTCAAACATTTGTTCGTAACAACATCAGAGCCCTGTATCAAGGAGCTAGAATACTGTGTGCCACTGGAGCTAGAATACAGTCACATACAGTCTATCATTACATTACCATATCCTCTTATGTAACGTGAACTCTGGCACTAAGAAGTGGAAAAAATGATCCTTATATGTTTTATCTTCCTATAAGCTAAGTGAGGCAAGTTAGCCAAAACTGCATTCAGTTACCATGTCAATTAACACTGCCCTTTGCTGCAGAATTGCGGTTTTGTATCACTGACAGTTTTTCTAGAAAATACCACTGTTTTCTGGCTAGACATTCATGACCCAAAGAGAATTTTTTCAACTTTAAACTCTGTTTTATGTATTGAACTAGCCATGTGCTATCCCTAATAAGTTAAGCCTTTCAGCACTCTCATTAGGTAAAAACAGCATTATTGTTCTGACTCACTGAAAAACAGAGAAGACTGATTTGCTTTGCTCTGTAATTGCACAGCAGAGGTCAGGCTATATCCTTCACTTTATGAATTCCAGTCAAATAGTCCTAAGTTTTACAAATACCAGCCCATGCTCCAGGAAAATCAGGTTTAGCCTGTAACCCATGCATGGGACTGTACTCGTATACACAAGGTTGTAGCAAATGCTTGCAAAACTGGCATCCTTCATTGCATATGCAACTAATATCATAGAAGGCTGTCCATCAATATAACAACTAGAGAAAATAATGTGCTCCATTCCTCTTACTGGCTTACACATATGGAATTATGTGTAAGCCAGTAAGAGGAATTATTTACAATTTTTGAAGAGAAAAGGTTGACTTAATTCTGACTCCATAGACATCCAAGGTGAACCACCAAGAGTGAATACAGCCATTGCCTGCAGGTAATACTTTTCCCAAGAAAATGGCATCAACCAATACGGAAGATTAACATCAACCAATAAACCTCCTAAAGCAACATTTAGAGGCATCTCATGAATGAAAAGCCTATTTCCCAGGATAGGACAAGTTAGCTGCCAAAATACCAAAGACACAGAGAAGAAAAAGAAAGAAAAGAAGCCAATCAGTGAAGCTGACAGGTCATCTGGTAAAGATCCAGTTCTCCAAGTCAACATGTTCTTTTCTAAGGTGGCATTTTATTGCTCAACAGTAGATTGTTGATTTTGTCCTAGCAAGACTAGCCTGCCTAACTGTAATTCCTACAGCTTGTCAGGATTTTTCATGAAGCTCTTTGTTTGCATATCAGAGCACATTGGGCATTTTATCTGAATGAGGCAATGTAATTAAGCAAGAGAACTGACACTGAGGCAACTTCTGCAGACCTGAAGAAGCCAGAAAAAAGTTGCCATTTGCACAAGTTAAGCCCAGGGGCACCATTCAGAATTGCTCAGAGAAAGCACACAGAATCTGTGACAAGAAAAGAAAACCCCTTATCATTGTCTGGGCTTCAGTAAAGCATGACTGCAGTAAGATTCCATTTGATAGCTTGTTATTCAGTGTTTCAGCCTGCACTCATTTTACTTCAAGATTTTTTGGATATATATTTTCCAAGGCCAAATGACATCACTAAAGTGCACATCCTGAAAAATGTAGGCCATAATTTGACAATCAGTAGGTGGGTGGCCTATAAGGTTTTTTTGATGATAGGTCAGACCTTGAATGTGCCCAGAAGTCACCACACACTAAAAATGGACATGCACACATGTTGTGCAGAGGAAGAGAAATCCCATATATTACTTTTTGTCTACTATTGAGAAAGTTGTTGCAGATGTGATCTTTCAGATCCTGTAATATGCTCAGTACCTCTGAAGAATGTAACATGGATTTCACATGTCCACCTTTGAAAACAGAAGACAGCAGCAGAGGACATCATCCATCTTTCAGCTGCTGTCTTCAGCATCCGAGCCCTCTTTGGTTTTGGTGTTTAGCTCTGACTTAGTGAAATTTGAAAAAAAAAAAACAAACCAAAAAATCTCCACTGTCATTCTTTCATGATAATTCAAAGGCAGGATCCCCAAACCCTACAATGCATGACATTGCATGGATAAAGTAGGTCAACAGTAGACAAAGATGTCTGGCAATTTAAGTTAGTGCTATGTAGAAAAAACAGAATGTGTTAAACATTGAACTCCATTTTCACTATAGGAAGTTAGACTCCTGTTTCTTGGGATCTTTAGAAGTAATAGTATAGTAAAACACTTGACTTTACTCTCACCAACACATGACTAATGTCTTTCTTGAATAGTTTGAATTTTAGTTCGTCTGCTATCTGAAAATGATTTTCTGAAATTAATTTTTACATGGGTGTCCAGAGGGTAATTTCACAACTGAAGAAGGCAGAAGTAGAGGCATAGTGCAGATCAATGTCTGGCTTCATCTCTGGTGCCATCAAGAAGGCTTTGGCTTTTTTACAAATGGATTGAACATCAATGACTGTAGCCTGTTAGGGAGAGATGGGATCCACTTGTCTAAAAAGAGAAAGAAAATCTTTGGCAGCAGACTGGTCAGTTTGGTGAGATAAGCTTTACCCTGAATGGCTTGTGGGTCCAAAGTAGCAATGCTTATGCCTTTACTTCTTCCTGGAGAGTGGGCCATGCCAACCAGTGCTACCTTGGCCTCCTCTCAAATGAGAATCATAAGGCTATTCAGATCAAGGGTACGTATTGTTATCCTGTTACACCTCTCCTAGGGACCCTAGGTGCTAGATTGCCTCCCTGATGTGCCTGTACACAAATGCAGAGAGTGTGGGGAATAAGCAAGAACTAGAAATCTCTAGGCATGTGTGGCAGCAGATCCCTGGACACAGTTTGGGTTGAACTGGATGATATCCAGAGCTCTCACAATTCCGTGGTTCTGTGAACTGTTTTAACAATTATATTCTACCGGAACGACGTCCGTAGTTATGAGGGAAAAGAAGTAGTATTGGATTTTCTAGTTAGATATGGTTTTTAGTGAAAGAGTAAGAAGAATTTGATTTGTTTAGCTTACCATTTGGCAAAAAAAAAAAAAAAAGGCAGCATGTTATTAAATAAAATATAGTTCAAGGTAATCTATTTTTTTCCACAAACTTTTGAGACTTGCTCCTTCTCTTTCAGATATAAACAACTCAGGAGATACACCTCCAGAAGACTTCTGCTAATTGCTTTACTTCTAGACTTTTCAGGGGCTGTAGTACATTGCTTCTAGTACTGGTCCCAAGAGACCATGCTAAGACCCTTAATTTTTCTGCAGGGTAACATATGTAGATGTGTCCTTGCGTTTTTGTTAGTTCTTTGTTAAAATGCATGGCTATTTATTTTTTTAAGATAATGATACCTTTTTTATTAATATTTCAGATCCCACTTGGAAGTCAATTAATTCCCTAACTAGTGGGATGTGATCCATTGTGTACTTGTAAGAAAATTTTCCAGTTCTGGTCTAGACAAAGCTATTGTATGAGTTGTTTTAAAAAATAAATATATAATATACCTTGATCAACTTTTAAACAGTCTTCAAAGACGAGAAGAAAACCTCATATTTGGCATTATGTTTTGATACGTAGCAGGTTGCTTTTGTTAAGTTTGTGGTCTTTCTTCAGGTAGAAATTTACATATATATATATATATATATATATAGATATATAAATATTATTTTGCTTTTTTCAGCACCTACAATTGCTGCTTCACTAGATTTTCTATACTGCTTAGATTCTGCTTTTTAAACTTCCACTTGCAAAAGCTAAAATGCAGAAGAAACATGCAGATTGGGTTGAAAAAGCTGCGGCTGCAAAAAAGAAGATTGTGTGGATGTCATAGCAGCCTTCCAGTACCTGAAAGAGGCCTACAGGGAAGCTGGAGAGGGTCTCCTCATTAGAAACTGCATTGATGTGACAAGGGGAATGGCTTCAAACTGAAAGAACGGAAATTTAGAAAGGAAATCCTCACAAATCATCAAATTATGAAAGAAATTATTTACTGTGAGAGTGGTGAGTAACTGGAACAGGTTGCCCAAAGAAGTTGTGGATGCGTCACTCCTGTCAGTGTTCAAGGCTGGTTTGGAATACGGCTTTGTGCATCCTGATCTAGTGGAAGAGGTTCTAGGCCCATGGTCTAGAACTAGATAGTCTTTAAGGCTCCTTCCAAGCAAAACAATTCTGTGATTCTACCTAGATGGTGGAAACTCCAGCTGAGTTAATGGCAACCATGTAATAGACTGAATAACTTTTCTTCTTTTAAAATGAAGAAAATACTAGCATCATCCATTTGGCTGTCAAAAATAGGTATTGAAACAGCCTTCCTGAGTTTTCTGCCGCTCCACCTCTGATTTCGGACACTCAGCTTCGCCTACGTGCCGCTTTCCAGAACTGAAGCTCCTGTGGTCAAGACAGGAAATCTGTAACTCAGCAGAAGCGCTGGTGAAAGAATGAGCGGCTCGGGCGGAGGGTGCAGGGTGGCACAGGCCGGGGCAGACATTCAGCTCAGGGCACTTCTCGGCCGGAGACGCCAGCGGGACGGCGAGGGGCTGGATGGCGAGGGGCGGGATCGGCCCTGCGCCCCGCCCTGCCGGCCTCCTGCCGCCGCTCTTCTTTGCCGCGGGCGGCGGGGGTAACGAGAGGCGACGGAGTGGCTTTCGCTGTTCTGCTTGGAGGGGCCGCAGCTGGCGGCACAGTCAGGTGAGGCCGCCGGGCGGGCTGCGAGGCGCCGGGCCGCGGCTGTGCCGGCTGTGCCCCGCCGGGCTCGGCTCGGCTCGGCTCGGCCCGGCTCGGCCGGCGGCGGTGGGGGACGAGCGGCGGCCCCGGCGCGGGGCGTGTGCGGCGGGCGGCCGAGGGGGCGGTGAGGGGCGGCCCCGCGCGGGCTCCGTGCCGGCTCCGTGCCGCGGGCACTCGCCGTTCGCCGCCGGCAGTGCTCACAGAGGTACCGGGCTGGCGTGGCAGGGCTTAACTGGCGTGCTTGCCGGACACTGATAGCATTTCCTTGTTTCTTCAGCCAGGCTTCCCTCTGAAGGGAGCCGGAAACATCTCTGAATATTCGCAGAGGAGGTAGAAATAATAATATTCGAAATCAACGCAGGTGTGAGATACCTCCTCCCGGCTACCTTGCCCGGGAAGGGTCGGACTAGGTGGCCTCCCCTGGTTTGTCGCAGCTGGGCTGGTGACCTGAGATTGCTGACCATCCTCGTCTTGCTTCCGAGCTAGCCCTGCTTTCCCTCCCGCGGGCAGGGCTGCGGAGGCCCTACCGCTGCTCAGGGACTTGGAAAAGTTCGTGCCTCCAGAGGCCTTCCCTCCTCTGCTTGGAAAAGTGTTACCCCTGCCTCTTCAGAAATTTTGGTTCGGATATTGGGTACACAGTGGGCGCTGTGTTTATCGCCTACACGCAGGAAGTTTGAGTTGTTTTACTTCATAGGACTCCCTTGTCAGCATGAAGATAGGAGTTGATCAGGTTTTTAGAAAATCTTGCTCTTGAATTGACTTTTTTTTGAATGGCCTTTCATCTTACATCTTGACAGCACTTTGCTTTTGAAGAACTATTTATATAGTGGAATTTTCTTTTTCACTCTTACTGGGAGGTCTCCATGTTTTGCAGTTAAACCATATGTGTAGTTTTGTAGTGGTGGGGAAGTGGTAGCAATTTACTGAGTTTTTAATCAAAAATCTAAACTTACTGTAACTCTGTTTCATAATCTTCATTTAAGATACGTGGGTGTCCTGTTAATTGTGATGTTAAAAAGCTGGTTCATGTTGTATGGGAAATATACCAGCAACAAAATATATACATAAAAATAAGTGAGTGGTCTGACTAACTCTTGAGATAGTTCAGGTATATAAGTTTGCTTGTTTAATTTTGTTTTCGTACACATTATTTTCAGTGGTAATACTGCTATCAAAAACTTCACCTGGCCAACATGTCCAGGTATTCTAGAACATTTTATCAAGTTATTTTTAGTTAGCCAACTTCTGTCATTGGGATAGATACCTACTTTAAACCTCTAGCTTCTGTTTTGCTGCATACCTGTTTGGGAATTCTCTTTAATTAGATAAAGGGCATTGAGGGTATTTGGCTGTTAGCTTCTTGTAAAGCTGTCATTTGAAAGAGGAGAGACTTGAGCTGAAATATGAGTAGTGAACAAGTGGTAACAATGACCCTATCCTTGGACAGATGGTGTATTTTTAGGGTTTTCATAGTTTTCTAATCTGTTACTTCTATTTTAGAATGCTTTAGAGAAGGAAGACCTGACACCTGAATTGACTATCAAATAAATGGTTATTCCTGAGCAGGATGAGAGTGGAGTTGCTGAATGTGTTGTGGTGAAAATGCCGTTCCCTTTTTGTAAAGAGTGTAGCTTGATAATTTTGGTGAACAGTGACTCTGTGACATTCATCCAAAGTATAGAAGTTTGAGTAGCAGCTGTTGCTGAATGTCTCAGAGTGTTTTTTCTTTTCTTTTTTTCCTGCAGTTTGTAAATCCCTGTGAAGGGCATATAGGAAGTTTGCAGTCAGCCAGCTTGAGTTCAGTGCCCAAACTTTAAATCTCCAATGGAAAAATATTTGTTTGATTTTTTTTTTTTTTAACTTGCAAATTTGAAAGGAAGAACCTCTCAGACAGTGTTGCTGTGGAGGATGATAAGAAATCTGTATGCTCTGTTTTGTGACCGTGTACAGTTCCTTGAGCCCTGTGTACAGGTTGTCTGTGCAACTTTGAAAGCATAAAGGTTGCTGCTGGCTATAGCTGGTTCTCTCCATGGGGCTGTGAATAGTGGTACTTGTAAGTAAGATCCTGCTGTGAGTAAGAACAAGCTGGATTTACCTTTCAACGATAATCACCACTGTGTATTAACCATTTATGAGATGAAAACTGAAAGGTTTTGACTCACTTTTTTCTGTACTCCATTTTCGCCCACTCAAAAAAATGGTCACCTTTATTTTTGGAAGACCGGGCACACAAATGTTTGCTCTCTGATTCACTCTTTTAAGAATTACTTATTTTCCCAGTTTCATTTATTTATTTTTAAAATAAAATTCAAGTTCTAATACCTTTTAGTCTGATCTAGTCGTATCTGGGTATACCTAACTAACTTGTCAATGGAAGAAGTTTTGATTAACTTGTTTGGTTAATACACTGTGCTTTAATTCAGGCAGTCAGACAAAGGATTTTCATGATAATAGCTGAAAAAAACCACAGTGATTTCTTCCAGAAGTTCACTGGAAGGTTGGAAAAGAATTTGCAATACGTGGGGAAAGCACCACTGTCTGAGGGGCTCCCTTGGTATGGAAGAAGTTTCCCCGTTCTGGTCCAGTCTGGTTGGGATGGGATTGTGTGACCTCTATCCTGTGCATTAGCCCTTAGGTCCTTGTTGGGACTTTTTCTTTTTTTTCTCTTTTTTTGTCTCTTGTCTCTGGTTTTTGCAGGGGTTTCAGTAAGGCTTTGTCCTTACTCAGAGTTGCAAGTACTCAGACCTCCAAGAAGCTGTGCCTTCAATTTTCGGTGGTTGCTTTGGCTGTGGTCTGTCCTTAGATGCTGCTCTGGCTTATACTGGCTTTGTACCATGCAGTGGCTGGATAGTGGAGGAGGTGGTTGGTAGGCAGGTGTGCTGGTGGGGGGAAAGGGAACATTTTTCCTATACTGTCTGCTGTGTGTCTATTGAATTTTCCACCTTTTCTGGTTGTTTCTGCTTGGTGGGTCTTAAGAAAGTACACAGAGCTGAACCCTGTGAGCAGAGAGACTTGGCTTTCCTTCTGGGAGTCTGAAATGCACCATTTTGTTTTGTCTTTAGAACTAGTGTATTGGTCTTGAGGCTTGGTTGGCAACGTTGCTGCTTATCTATAGTAAAAGATTGCTGGATACCAGATAGCCTACTTCAGCTGAGTACCTGTGGTGGTTTGACCAGGAAGAAGTGGGAATTCTGGGATGCTGTGGTCAAACCAGTGGGTGCTCGGATTTTGATATTGGCACCTGATGTGGCCAGTGGGATCTGGACACACCTCCGAGAACACACAGGGGTTAAAAGCAGAGCTTCGGCGCTGGGAGCCTCTCTTGGGACTTCGAGGGAGTGAGGTCGGATCTCCCTTCCCCGGTCCAGCCGCTGCTGCTGGGCAGGGGAGGGGCAGCCATGTGGTAGGCCTGGGCCTGGACAGAGATGGGAGTGAGGAGGCCCTTGAGGATGGAAGGGTGGAGGAGCCCCAAGAGACATCGGGCAGCCATTCCCCCCCCAGAAGAGAGAGAGGAGAGCCGGCGTCTGAATTTGATAGCGGCCGGCCCAGGAGGTAAAGGGGGGGAATGCAACGAGGAGGTGCCGCCGGAGCAGCAGCGAGTGTGGGAGTGCCGGAGCTCTGGGACAGGCAGAGACCGAAATTTTTAACCCCTTTCTTTCATGATTGGGACCCTGCAAAAATGCTGATCCTCCTCGGAGCTGAATAAGAAGGGAGATAAGAGATGAGATGAGACAAGGACCTGGCCCGAAGGATGTGAAGAAGCTTGGCTGAGTGGGGAGAGGTGATTGGAGTGGCCTTTCGGCTGGACTTTTCTTGTGTGGCCATAGACTGAACCAGTTTTATTCCTGTGACACAGAGACTGCATTTAGGGGGAGGCAGTGCCTCAGAACCAGAGGGTTCATTGTGGGGACCCCTCAGCCTCAGGGGGTTGGAAAAAAATGGGGGGGACAGATGTCCCAAAGCAGAGACTGTGCCTTTTTGGAGTGAGACAAGGCATCCTTGAAAGACAACCCTAAAAGCAGCTCTGGTCCATGCACAGTGGTGAGAGCACTGTGCATGGAAGGAAGATGTCACAAGTGGCAAAAGGACTTTCCGGGCGGTGCTGAATGACAGGGAAGCACAGGAGGTTTCAGCGTGTTTCCAGGGGAAGCCTATGGTGCAGGAAGGACTCCTCTCCTCTTCATGGACTGAAGTTTGAGTATTCTAAAGGGTGGTGCCAGACTGGGCAGTTGGTGATTTTGGGGGAATGTATTGGATTGGGAAATCTTGGTGGTGGGGAGGAGGAAAGTGCTTTTTTGTAAGGTTTTCAGTTTTTTTTCTCTTATAGGTTTTTTCTTCTTTTCTTGTAGTTTAGGTAATAAAGTTTTCTTTATGTTTAAGCTGGAGGCTGCTTTGCTTATTCCTGGTCACATCTCACAGCAGACACCAGGGAGGAGGTATTCTCATGGGGGCACTGGCTCTGTGCCAGGCCCAAACCATGACAGTACCGTAAAAAGAAAGAATTGCTTACTGTGGGAAGTAAAAGTATGCTGTGTGTTAATTTGCTTGAATATCTTGGTCTAAAACATCTCCTTCTCAATGAAGCACCACTAGATTGGAAAAACAGAACGATGGAATCTTTGTTCAGAAGTCAGGAATTTTACGAATATCCTTGTTTTTACATCTGCCACGGACATTGTTGGATTTCATCTTCAGTAAAATTGCTTTCTTACCCATAAGATCAGAAACTTATTTGAAATCCAACTCAAATAGCTGTGCCAGACCAGATGTTTCCTGGAAAACAGCATGTGCAGACAGGTTTGCATGTAGATGTGCTTATTGAGCTGATTTGCTTATCTCTCTTCCAAAATATGTGAGTATGTGTACCCATGACAGAAAGTTAAACAATTTTTATCTTTTAAACTAACAAGGTGCTGATGCTGCCGGATTTGTCTACTATTTAGGTGTATTGGCATTTTTTAGCATGGTTTTGTGCCTGTGCTTTAAGCTGCATGGAGAACTCATCATTCTTTCCTTGAACAATATGGTTGCTTTACCTCTGAAAATTTTTGAGCTAAACAGCTAGTCCCATATATTTATCTAGTAGATAACTACAGTGCAAGCTCTTACTGCTGATAATGTGAACTGTTTTCTCTATTTCTGACAGCTATGAGGAAAATACCAGTTATTTTATTCAAGTCACACTTAGAATGAATCACTGCATCTTGGCAGTGCTCTTTGTAGTTTTTCCATCTGTCAAGTGTACCTACTATTACAGCAGACAACAAGATACAGATGACTTCATAATGGGTTCTGACAGACCTTTTTTGAAATACAGTATTGTATTCTGGTATGCAAAAGTAAACAGATTCTCTTGTTCTTTGCTGAGATGGCAGTGCTAACTCCATCATGCCTTTTGTGCTCTCATTTTTGCTGCTCTGGAGATTGAGGGTTCTTGGTTTTCAGGGGTCATGTGTAAGACATGGTGGCTCTGTACCTCTCAGGTGCTTCTTTTAGGATGACGCAGTAGGATAGTAGTCTGTGCAAGATGTATGTGTTTCTGCAATTCATAGCTTTCTACTGGAAATTTGTGCATGTCTCTGTGTGTGTTTTTTAATCTACTGCGTGTTAATATTTTGCATTACAAGAAAAAAAAATCCAAACAACATGGTTCCTTTCCTTGCCTTTGGTTCTTAGTGTTGACCTTGCTTATCTGTATGTGGCCCTGTGGGTGTCCTCTGGAGCTGCGCTGCATGTGTCCCTTTGTGCCTTAGCTGAGTTTTCCTTTAGGCAAGAAACTCAAGTCTCAGGTGTTAGACTTCTTTGGATTGTTTTGTGGTGTGCGTGGGTGTTTATGAAGAGGCAACACTTTCAGGAAGCTGCATTTTACTCTTATGTGCTCTGTATGTTCCACCCTCAAATTCAAATTAGGAAACTTTTCAAATGAACACACAGATTTGAAACCTTTGTGAATCTGACAGTATTATGCACTGTCTGCTGAGAAATGAGAAGTTATAATCTATCTTGACTGCAGAGAGGGAATTTTGCAGAGAATGCATGTGGACACTGAGGTATAGGTGAGCTGTTGAAGGACTTAAGTGCTGCATGTACAATAGAATTTGTATTTCTGGGACCTGCGAAATGCTGGCATCACATTCTTCCCCTGTGCTTACAGTGTATGTTCACATGTAAATCCTTTGAGAGTTGCTACCATTTATTAATTTTTAAAACATTGCCACTTGTGTGTTGCAATAGTAGGGAAGAGGTTGCTTCGCTTAAAAATATGTACCTTGAGAGCTTGTACAATATATTACTAGTAAATGTATACATTTTGGATTTAACTAGTGTCTTACGATGCATATATGTTTGCTGACTGCCTCGTCTTCTGTGCTTATTTTTTCTGTCTTTTGACTGCTGGAGTGCAGAAAGAAAAAAAGTTAATCTCAGTTTACAAGGAAGCAATCTTCTACAAACTGCAGCCAAGATTCCTTGGAGTTTAAGGATTAATGAAGCTAGGTGCCATTAGGCTTATTAAGACCAGATATCACCACACCAAAAAATCAATGTAGCTTATTTCAAAGAGAATTGCAGCTACCCTTTGCCCCTTTTAAGATGGTCTGTTTCACAGAAATAACACAAATCTCAATAACAACCAGTAGTATCCCTGGTATGGCTAATTCATGATTTATTTTCTGTAGGAGCAGAGAAAGCAGCTGGGCATCAAAATGGAGAACACTTAATGCCATGTAACATTGAAATCAGTGGAGTATCTGCTTATATTTATAATAATTGTTATTTTTAGGTTCTCCTTTAAATAATTTGGTTCAGTCTTATTTACGTATTTATTTACAGGCTCAGGAATAAGAAGTTAGAATAGTAGTGCCAGATGGAATAAGTTGAAATAGTCCAATTTTAGAAAGCAAATTACTCTTCAAAGCGAATTACTCTTCAAACAGCAAGACAAAATTAATTTTCTGAGTAAATTAGGTAAAAAGCAATCTGTTCTCTACCCCAGTTGTCTGCATGGATTTTTGGGTAGATGTATGATAAAAAAATGGCTGGTTGTGTTTATTGCAGATTTGCATTATATTGTTAGGAGCATTCAAGACATCTCCCTCAAGAGCGCGTGAGGCTTTATGTACAAGCTAATAGTGTGTATGCTAAGATGACCTTTCTTTGTCTTTCAGATGCAAATATCTAGACAGGTCAACACTAGTACATTTACCTTCCTTGCTAGGTGTAAGCCTATCAGCTGACAGCTGTTGCATTACTGTTTGCAGTCAGCTGATAGGCTGTATTATACATTATTGTATGTATAAAATAGCTGTAGTTTGGGATGCAGTACAATGTGCCCTTTTTAATTTGCAGGTTTCCCTACTTGCTGTGATTCTTCAGATTTGTTCTCTTCTTGAAATGGTAGGACTTGGAAACAGCTGTCGCGGGATGAAGTCTCCACCACTCCTCGTGGCTGCGCTCGTGGCGTGCATAATTGTTTTGGGTTTCAATTACTGGGTTGCAAGTTCTCGCAGCATGGATCTGCAGGTAATGTTCCTTTTGATCTGCATGTCACTTTGTACTTCTGCAAGTAGTAAACATAGTTCACGAGAAGGATGATTCTCCTTCATGTGGCAAGCCAGGAACTTCAGCTTGTTGTAGGAATTTCCACAAATTTTATAGTCGTTGCTTATCAGTAGTGGGGAAATGGGATGAATGCCTATTTGTACCTGAGAGGAACCCAAAACTTGAACACACCTGCATGTGTGATAGTTGTTACTTCTGCTCTCACAAAACGTTCAGCTGTCTTGTGCTGTTTCACATTAAAGATGTGATAAATGCCATCCTCTTTTGTCCCCTCCCAAGCACCCTCAACTTCCTTGCCATCATGGCAGTACACAAAGCAGAAAAGACCTTGGCTTTTGCAAGCCCTGCTCAGCAATAACAAAAACATCTTTATGTTATCAACCCTGTGTTCATCACAAATCCAAAACAGAACCCTATACCAGTCACTGTGAAGAAAATTATCCCAGTCAAAGCTAGCACACTGATATTCCTAGATTTGTCTTTATACATGACCAGTAGCGTTGTATGCATACTGTACAAGGAAATGTGGCTTGTTCAGAAACGAAATCTGAATTTGTGTTTCTTAGTCATCTTTCTGAAGAAGAACATACAAGTCACATGTAATAATTGCCTTGTCTGATGATAACTATATTTTTCTGATGATAACTGTATTTTTTGTGGCTGTTGAGCTTAGGTTTTAATCCTTTCTGGACCATTTGTTCTGATATAGAATACGTGAGTCAAATTTCTGATTTGTGACAATCTCCGCAGGAGAGTTTTTTTCCCCTCTTTTTTTTCTTTTTTTTTTTTTTCTTTTCTTTTGTTACTGTTTTTAACAAGCTGACCTAAAAACTAACAACATGTTGATTAAACGTGGCTCATGAGAGCTCCTTCCCAGTTTATCCAGTGAATTTGTATGCTCTTTGTAACTGAGCCAAATTTTAGTACTGAGTGGACAGCTGAGTACTGTCAACAGAAGGAGTTGAACTCCTGTTTCTTTCACCTCAGAACTGGCAGTACTCAAACAAGGGCACTTGTGTCTGGCCATGTGGTTAAGGGTGTGTCTTATGACTTCTGAGACCCTGGTCATCCCTTGCTTTCCCTTAAGTCAGTGGCCTCAGGGTGGTGGCTACCTGTGGGCAGTAACTGTGTCAGTACTACTGAAGTGTTGCTGCACAGCCATGAAGCAGCTGATAGAGAGAAAAATATGCCACAGATTCATTTTGCTCTCCATAACCTAGAGACACAAGGTCCTCAGATACTACTACAGGTACACTGTGCCATCTTACACATTTCTCCTAAAGTCAGCCTGAAAATTACTTCAATTTGGCATGGTCACACAGTCTGAATGGAATAAAAGCATAGCTGAACATGGATGGAGCTTCTGAAGCTCTCTCTAGACCCATTTGTTTGTTGGCAGGATTTTGCAGGTGTTATGACTGAAATGGAAGGAGTGTTTTTCCTTGCTATTCCAGCTAAACTGCAAGTAATTTTCCTTTTTTTTTTTTTTTCCTCTGACTCCTCTCTCTTTTCTTTATTTCTGTGGCAGAGAGGCAGGGTAGGTGGGACATGACACGCTACATACGTGGTGTAAGGAGATTTGGAAGAAAGATTTTCTTGGAGTCCTGGAACATGTGGAGTTTTTATTATATTTAATTTTTAGTCCACCTGGAATCACCAGGTCTTTTTTTATTCTGT
Organism: Melospiza melodia melodia; assembly: GCF_035770615.1. NCBI lineage: Eukaryota > Metazoa > Chordata > Aves > Passeriformes > Passerellidae > Melospiza > Melospiza melodia. The sequence continues at coordinate 55,227,211 of NC_086226.1, read as the reverse complement.
TGATATCCCCAGCCCCCTGCATGTTTTTGTATTCGTAGTTGCTGTGAAGAACAATTTCAACCCAAAATGTTTAGAAACAACGTCCTGCAAAACTAAATTGGTACTTACAAACAAGAGGGGTGGGGGGAGGAGGAAAGAATGTGAGAACATGAGGCTTGATTCCTTAGCATATGCCTCTTACATGATGTGATGGTGTTGAATTTTATTCTGACTGTAGCTGTTCTTTAAGCAGTCAAGAGGAATGATGATTTTCTGTTTATGAATGAATGGATTTTTCTCATATATGTCTTTGTATAATAGCTATATGTGAATTGTTCATGTAAAAGTTGGGCAGTGTTGTCCTCCCTCTACTCTTTTCTAGCTCTTTCAGGGAATCAGATTGGTTTGAGAGCTGAGTTTCCACACTGAGTTAGTTTGGGGTCAACGCTGAGAAGTGTAAAGCTGTCAGAATTGTATGGGCTAAATTTAAAAAATCGTTTGACCTTGACTTCAGAAAGACTGTAGTTTCTAATCTTTCTTATGTTTATGTTTTGGGTGGTTTTTTATGCTCAAGTACTGAGCTTTTAATTTTTCTCATCTTTAACAGAAATTTTAGAGTCTTTACAAAATATGCACTCCTGTTAATTTATGTAAAACCACGGAAGTGTGTGTCTGTGTGTATGACTAGTATCCCTGGCTGACACAGGACTTTTGTGATATCTGCATTGTTAGCGCTGTAAAATTTGCTATTCCTTGAATATATTGGACAAGATTCGGGCAAGGGGGAAGCATTTTTTGATTGCTTTGGCTAATCTGCTCTTCCTCAGGGTCGCGTCATGGATCTGGAAGGCAAAGTCCGCAGGGCAGCAGCTGAGAGGGGTGCTGTGGAACAAAAAAAGAATGAATTCCAAGGGGAGCTAGAGAAGCAGCGACAGCAGATTGACAAAATCCAGTCCTTGCACAGCTTTCAGATGGAAAATGCGAACAGAGCACATCAGGAAGAGAAGGTAGGATTTTTCCTAGCCACAGTTTTCTGTGAGACTGTAGTTTACCAAGACACACTGCAGTGGGAAGTGGTGCTCACATGTTGCAGCTTACAGACAATGCTGGTGTGGCAAAACATTTTATATTGTATGAAAATGGACCTTGAATGGACATTTTAGCATTTGTTGTATAATTTTGAAATACTAAAAAGTGCAAGTAACAGCAGTTCTGAATAAAACTCTTATCCTCTCTATAAATTGTTACCATACGTGGATTGTCCCTTCACTTTCTTTCCTGTACAGTAATGTTTTAAAAATTAGGAAAAAGAGGAGGATGGACTAAGAGATATATTCCCAAATATATTTGTAAGCATAAATGGTTGACATTTATTTCTAAATGCTTTAAAAATTTTGTGGCATCTTGGCTTTCTGCCTCAAAAACTTAATGGTATTGGGAAGATATGAGAAGGTGAGACTTTCACAGCAGTGCTCCTAACAGTTCAGCTTCACCAGGGGAATGGCATTCCTTTGTGAAGAATGTGAACAAATCCATTTAAATAGCAGTGTGTATGATTCCTGCTGTGTAGTATTTTGCAAACTGGTTTGCTGCGTATTTTGCTTGTGTTGCAGATACCACTTTGATTGCAGTTGCTAGTCAGTAATATCCATTTTCTCCCTATTCACAGAAGCATTTAGTTGAGAGTATTCAATTGCTTCTCTCATAGAGTCTCGTGACTGAAGTTTATAGATCAGCTTTCCAGGACTATTACCTTCAGAAGGCTGAACAGTCACATCTTGTGATGGTGATAGGTACTCTTCAGGTAGCAGGTTCACTGTAAGGGAATGGTTTGTTCCTCAAAATGTGTTGCCTGAGAAAAATATAACCAGATTAATCTTTGAAGAACTTAGAGGAACAAAAATTGATTAAAAATGGAAGGTAAAATGCTTGCATCAATGTCATACATCATTAGTTTATTTTGAAATAATCTTTACTCCAAGTCTTCCAGGAAATAATAAACCAATTCTTTTTACCTCTTTTGAGACAAACCTGTATCCTTGATAATTTCTCTCTTCTCCCTGTGTTCAGTCCTTGCATATACTTTTAAAAAGATGAGGTATAGTTTGTCTATTTATTTTTTTCAATGTGTGCATTTTTAAAAAAGATATCTCAGAATATTCAGACAGTATTCAAGTAAGTAATCAAATCTTGTCACTTCTGCCTCCTGTTATTGAGTGTTGCTCCTGAATGCTGTGGCATTTTCTTGCTTTCTGCTTCAGTCCTACAGGGAGTGAAAACACATGCGCGAGTGGAAAAAATAAAATTCAAAGGTAAGAAAAGGGCAAATGTAATGGAGTATTATGCTTCCTTTCTATAGGCAGGTATTGCCAGAGCTACTAAAAGACACTGAAAGGGCTGGCCAGAGAATTTTCAGCACAGGCTAGCAAGAGGGGCAAGTGTTGAGAGATGGTGACAGGACCTCATCCAGGAGTTCTTAGAAAAGTTTAGTGAATGAAATGTTGCTTCTGCCAAGCATGATGTGCCATCTTTTTGCTTCAGATTTCTGGCATCAGATGAGTGTTAGGTGGCAGCACGCAATCCGTTTTCCTTGTGGTGTTTTTGAGCCTAGTGGGCATACAGGAACTGTTCATAAAATGTGGCCTCCATGCCCGGAGAAGTAGTAACAGGTGTTTTACAGAACTAGAACTGCTGTTGGACATGGGGTGGAATGTGGTGTCTGGGGAAGAGTCAATGTGGCTTCTGGAAAAGAAAGTCTTTCTTCTGAGTTATCTTGGAGTTTTCTCTTGAAAGAGCTGGTGATAAAGGCGAGGGAGAGAAGTGAGCACGTTCACACCTGGAGTTGAAGTGGCTTGTAGAGATATTATGCAGCCGTGTGGTCAGACAGCGATATTGCAAGGGTGAATGACAAGGCAAAAGTTACAAAGCAGCTTAGAATTACACTGGGTTGATTGTTGCACTGTGGAGAGGGTTACCAGTGGAGTTTTGAAGTGCTGTGAAATGCATAGAGGGGAGCAAAGGTCACCAAATCTGTGCAGTAGTTTCTCTACAGGAATCCAGAGTGCGATTTACAGGCTGTACAAGGGTCAGCAGAGGAGAATCATCACAGTCATCTTCAGGATTCCAGATGGTACAGAAAATATTTGTGGGTGGAGAGGAAAGGCAGGGTTGTCCTGCATTCACTGATGTGCCTCAAATGCCATGATCAAGTTGTAATTCAGACTGAGCAGAAGGTAGTGCTTTTCATGCAATAGGTGGTGAAGCTGCAAGTGTGTGGCATCCATAATACCCAGTTACAGTGGGTCTGTGTAGGTTAACAAGCAACTGGATGGCCTTGGACAAACACCTAACCCACTTCCAAGGTGTTTGCTCTATCTCCATGTGTTCCTCAGACATGCAGCTGCTGCTTGGAAAATACTGTGCTTTATGGCTGCCTTGGAATTCATTTGGCTTTTCAGTGTTAGAGGTGGGATGCTGGAAAAGGTAGATTTTGGGGCCAATGGAGTTGAAATTCCTACCTCCTAAATTCTTTTCCCTCTATCTCCCTAAAATACAGTTGTTCAGTCTATAAAGCTTGCTTAGAAACCCCAGGAAGTTATACCCTAGGGAAGTGGTGCATTGGACTAATTTCCTGACTTCTGCTTTCTGTGACTGGAGAAGAGCATGTGTCTCACTCAGGAGCCTCAAGTGGTAGGGTGAGCAGGTATGTGCCTGTGCACCATTTTGTATCAAATTCAAAATTTGCTTTTCTTGTGACACACAGCAAATATCCTGTGGATATGCTGTTTGTTTTCCAACTCTAGTTGAAGAGTAGGGAGAGCTGTTTTGCTGGAAAGCTGTGCATTTGTCAAAAGAAGACATCAGCCAAGTTGCTATGGATTCATCCACTGTAATTCAGGAACGCCTCGGATAGGGTGGCAGGGAAGATAGGGAAACCTTAATTCTGCTCACTAATGACCTTTATTGGAAGAAGCTGTCTAGGATCAGAGGCTATTTTACAGAGGGATATGGAATATAAGAAAAGTCAGCATCTGAGTGATTTTTTGTTTGTGTGTATCTCTGTCCATGTATAAATGTATTTTGTATGTTCATATCTTGAGTGTATAAGATATGAAGGTATATACAGGATATAAGCATATATCCTTGTTCTTTGGCTCCATAGATTCCAGTGGAATCTAGGATTCCTGGGAGGCAAGTAATGCATTCACCCTTTCTGATTGTGGGAAGCTTTCTCCTTGAACTGAACATTTACTCTGTGAGAATTAGTGGCCAGTATTTACCTAGTCAGGAAGAATGAATGCAAATCTAAATCCTGAGACTCTCAACCCACTTTACAAGCATTTTACAGACTATAACTAACCTAGAGATCTTTGAGTCGTAAATAAGAGTTTGCATAGCTCTTGCTGCTCTTAAAGAAAAATAAAATGCTTTCAGCAGTTCTGTAGGAATGACTGGTCCCTCTCAAACCTTCCACTTTTTGAGGAAGAAATTACAGTTCTTTTGTCTGTAGAGGAAACTCACATATGAGAGACACACACATTCTGGACTTCTAACCAAGAGCAAGTCACAAGTAACATTTGAGACACATCATAACTGCAGTTCATCTCTGCTCACTGTGTCTTATTACTCTGCTGATAAAACCCAGAATAATTACAGTTCTGATTTACTTTCATACCAAACCAAAACACCAGTAAGATGTTTTGCTCAGTTAAAGTCATTGTCACTAGCAGGGCAGTAATCACTTTGAGTTAAATCTGCCTTCTTTTGTAGTAGAACTGTCTCTGTGCTACTTGAAGGATGAGGGCATAGAAGGTTGGTAGTCTGAGCCTGTTATACTGTAATGGAGTATTATGCTTGTGTGGGCTCACCATTCACTGGGGCAGTGTAGTTCTGGAAAATTACTGTTGTAGTTATTTTCTTAGGTCTGAGTGTGTATGAAACACTATTGCCCCCAGTCTATTTTTAAAAAAACCTGCTTGAATTTTTAAGGATTAGTGTAGATTTAGGAAATGGCTTCTGCTATTCCATGCAGAAGTAGAGTGATGAGACCAAGTAGTCTTACTTGAACACTCAATAACAACAGTTCAGGAGTGCAAAAAGGTTGTTTCTAATCTGTATATTCTATGTGGTTGTTATTCAGGACTTGCAGCTTCTGGGATTTACAGAGCCACAGAAGTCTCTTTGAGGAGCATAACAGGGCAACAATGTGTTTAATATCTCTGAAATGCATGAGTATGATTTTGCAGTTGGTAGTTTTCTTTGGATTTACATAAATCTTCTCCTACCAAATCTTGTTTTACTGAGAAGGGCCAAGATTTGTATGTTCTGTGTGAAGCTTGTCACTGTCCTGTTGCTCAGTATCTTTTAACACTGGCCACAGCTGCTCTCTGGTCCCCTCCCTCTGGGAACATTTCAATTCCTTCTGAGTCGACTCCACTCAGAAGGAATTACAGTAGTCTGTAGGAGAGAGTAGAAAGGTACCTTTTCCTTTTCACTGAAGTCTATATCTATTTTGGGTTTTGAATTTTTTTTCCAGCCCAAACAGTGCTGCATGTTCTAGTTTTGGAAAAGTTTTGAGGTAGGAGAGCACTGCCTCATGTCCCGTATTTGCCGCAGCACAATATTACTAAATTATCAAGGGAAGTCAGTATGCTTCCTCATAACTGGTATGCAGAAGTCTAGAAGATCACTTCTGTTCAAAATATATCTTCACGTGATGGAAAGAAAAAAAAGGGTGGTCTGAGGCTAGCTAAACTAGAGAGGGGGAATTTAGTGCATATGTAGTTTGAAGTTAACTCTTGGAATGTTGCTACCTCTTCACAGCTAAATGAATGGACAAAAGTCAGAAGGTGCATTAGATATACCTGTGGAAGTTTTATATTAATATTCTCATATCATATTATTTTGTTTTGCTTACATTGCCTACTATTTGGGTTTTTGTTAAATGTAAAATGAGGGGAAATGAATAAAGTGAAGTGAAAGTCGTGTAGTTTCATGGGGCTTTTTTTTCTCCAATCTACTTGCTGTTGCCCAGTACCTGTAATAGTAATTTTGTATTTGTGTGTGTCAAATACCAACCCTCTTGTGCTTAAACATTAAGAAACTAACTTTGCAATTTTGGTGGTTTTGAAGGCAGAACTGCAACATGTCATGGTATGCATGTCCTTGTGTCCTCTGTGACTAAACAGAGCCTAGATTGCTTTTGTCACAGGCTGTGATACAAGGTTGAGTCTCAGGTTTTTGGCAGAACTACTGTACAGAGGTGGTTTTTTGGGTTTGGGTTTTGCTGGGTGCGTGGGTTGTTCATTTGTTTGGGGTTCTTTTGTTGATTGGGTGGAGTTTTTTTATGTTTATTGAGGAAAAGTGCAATTTCTGAATGGAATTTCGTTTATTGGGACAAAAGTTTCAATGAACAATATCTCCTCCATTTTGAGCTTGAAGTTTGTTCTAAGGCTTACTTAATTGATGTGCCTCCACTGAAGTATAAGTGAGTGGGCAACACAATGATCAACTTTAAAGAGAAATATTTCCTTAAAACCATATTTATCAACTTTTTCCCCATACACTAATACATAGTTTGGCTGTTAGTCTCTTGGCCTGGAACCAATAAGACTTTTTGTGGTAAATTCTCATGTTTTAACACCAGCTGGCAAGTAAATATCATGCAGACGCTTCCTCACTCTCCACATCTCCCTCTAGATTTTTGAAGAAAACTCTGTGTTGAGATAAGAACAGTTTGATAACTGAGAGGAATAAAACCCAACAGAGCAAGATATACACAATCCAGTTGCTCAGTGCGTGCTGTATGGTGCTGCCCAAGTTGTCCCCCAGCAGCTATCAATGCCTCCTGGCCAGCTCCCGCACTTTGTCCCTATGTTCTGTGGTAAGTAATGTCCCTTTGGCCAGTTTGGGACGCCTGACAGAGCTTCCTCCTGGTTTCTTGGGCACCTGCTGGCTGGCAGGGCATGGGAAACAGGCCAATCCTTGTCTTAGTGCAAGTGATACTGAACAATAACTAAAAGATGAGTGTGTTGCCAGCATTATTTTCATGCTAATGCCAGGGTAGTGTGGGGAGTTGTGGGAGCATACAAGACAGAACCGCTCTTTCTCTTTGCTGGAAGGACTTAAATCAGTTTGAGTTAATAATTAAATAAGCGCCCTCCTTTTCCCTGGTTAATTATAAATGTCTGTTTCTGCATGTATAAATTTTACCTTCCCATCCTGCTTTATTCACAGTTGGTTTTGTTCTTACCAGTTGAGTTACTGATTCTGTGGCTTATCTTTTTCTCCTTTGTGCTATATTTGTGTATGCAAAGCCCCTTTTTTCTTAAGTTTTAGTGTTTATGCTTACCAAACTATTTCCTTTCTTTTTTCTGTTGCAATTATGCTTTTATATACATACTAATTATGCTTTTACACCCACCACATACAGTCAGTGTTAGAAAGGACACATGGCAGTTCAATGTGCTTGGGTTAGCTTGGTTCTTGACAGTAGCAAATGCTGGAGGAGTTACTGTAGTAGTACCTCCAATGAATATGTGTATGGAGAATACTGTTCAGCATTATTCAGATCAAATGAATTTACATAGTCCAAAGTATGTGCTCAAAAAAACCCCTTTAAATAATTTATCTCAAAGCTTCCTCATGCATATTTCTGCATTATGCTCGATTATTTTTAAACAGTAGCTTTAGCTTTGTGTCTCTTAACTGGAATAATACTTATGCAGGCATGTTCTGTGGTGAATAATAAACAATTCAGCTGCTATTATTAAAAATTTGCTGTACAGCTGGAGCAGTTTGTTTCCCACACTATTGGTGGAAGTGTGACTTTTGAGTTTTGATGTCTGAAGTGCTGCTGTCCACAGCATTGTCTTCAATCAAAAGATTTGGTTTTTTCCTCTTTGGTAGTCATAAAGACTTCTGTGCAAACATGTTTACGAGTAGAATAAGCTGGAGCTATATTATAGATTTACTGTATCACAGAATATCAGATTTTGGTGTGGTAATAGGGGAATTTTTCCAAAGCTGGATTTTTTTGCTCCTGAGGATTATAGCTATTGTTTTCTGGGCTAAATGAAGTTTAAAATGTGATTTTCTTTCTAGAAGTGAGTATTGGCATGTGTCTGCTGAGTACTTCCCAGCAGTTTTCATTCTTGACCAGCATAAAACCCCAAAAGTAAATAATGTTTGCTTAATTTACAGCCACAAAGTGAAAATTCGTTAACACTTGAATGATAGGAGGAAGAATGGAAAGCCTGATGTTATTGACTTAGTGTGATTGGAAGGTGGCAGTTGCAGTGCTGTGCTGTAAATTATTAAACAGTGTTTCCTGCTCAAGTTAAACAGCTAACTAGGATTTAACAGGTTTTTGCCTGGACTGTTGCCCACATTTTCAAGGAGATAGGTGTGGCATTGCCAAAAGGAAGTTTTATATGCAATCCATAGAGACCAAGGCAGACTTATTTTTTTCCCTGCTGTGATTCAAAGAGACTTTTTTTTTAATGTGGAAAGTAATTTTTCTTACTTCAGCTAATCACAGTTATTATTGTCCTAATGTTCAAAACATGTAACACTTGTATGTTTTACTGTCACATAAGTGATCCTGGCATTTAGGAGTTTGATTTTAAGGACCCCCCCACCATTCAGTCCCACTCGTCCCTCCCCTTTCCCCCCAATAAATAGAACCAAAACCAACAAAGCCCCACAAAAAACTCTAAGAATATACAATTATAAATTGCTCTATCATGCTGATTTTTCTAGTCCACTGATAGTTTCTGGTAGTGGCCAATGCTGTATTATCCTGAAGGTAGTAATCCTGGAACAACCTGGCTACATTGTCCACACAATAGCAAAACTTGGAATTTCCAGTGAAACATTAATTTCCTTTTCCTAATAAACCAGTGAAAAAGAGTGAATTTCTTATTTACCTATCCTATGAGAAAGGAGAGGGAGAGATAAATGATCCTACATACAAGTTGTTACTTTTTTGTTTTTTGAATTTCTTTTTGCTACAGCATGACCTTTTTTTCTTGAGGTTTCATGGTGGTGTTCACAAAACAGCTGTACATGCAGAATGGTGTAGAAATACTTAGCAACAGCTGAATGAACACCTCTGTGAAGTGTGACTCTTTAAAGGGTCATTCGAAGACAAATCTACTGCCCTGCTGGGTCCTGTTCCACTCAGATTTATTGAACGCTGCACTCATGCAATCAGCTGGCTCTTATTGCTGTAGCCTTGGGAAGAAAGGCACCAACAATGCTGTCAGTGTTTCAGGGGGACTTGGGCAGACAGAGTGGATGCAGCAACTTCTTTTTGGGTGTGGACATACACACACATCAATACTAGAGCAGAAACTTTGGGCAACAGAGGAGTTGATTTCTGGGACCATTGAAGGACCCTGAGGGTTCTCAGGACAAGGATAGTAGGGAAACTGACAATGAAGCCTGAGAAATGCCTTCCTAAGGCTGTACTGGATTGTTTCTGAAGAGTCAGTGGATCTCTTTTTTGTATTCTTAAGAACTCTTGTGCACCAGACTTGCTAAATTATGCATGTGAATCTGAGTTATCCTGGCATCTGCCTCACAGGAATAATTTCACTTAGCTGTGACTTGATTCAGTTTTCATGTGTTTTGGGGAATGTGTATATATGAAATGGTAGATGGAGATTGATGAAAGAATAGACGAAACGTGTTCCTATGTTGACTGCCTCTTCAGAATGAGAGGGCGAACAAAGTGAAGGAGTGGAGGAAGGCCACTCCAACATGAAAGCAATCGAGAAGAAAGGTAGAAAAGGGATACAATGCAAGGGTTTCACATTGCTTTCGTGGAGTTGCATTATGCTGAGTGATGAATGCTTTCATAGCTTATCTTTGCATGCCTGAATACATGTGTATTGATTCCTGAGTGAGAGGGTAATTGATTGTGAGCTGTGATGTTGTGTTCTTCCTTCAAGAGATAAATAAAGTCTGACTGTGACTCCAGTAATGAGATGAAAAAAAAATAAAGTGACATGCAATTTTAGTATCTATAAATTCCTTTAAATTTTTCCTCTTTTCATTTGTGTGGTGATATCTTCCCTCACTCCCCTATACTGGAAAGTCTGGGTTAAAGTGAATGTTGTTTGCAGTAGGAGATCTCTAAAGCAGCTAAAAGGTTTTGTTCAACTGTGACACTGTCAGAACTGTGGCACACAAAAAGTAGATCTTGTTACAAGTGCTTTGATAGGTGTTGTTTATAATGGTAATACAGGTCCTTTGCAATTAAAACACTGGAGTTTTTTCTGCTTCTTTCAGGCAGTGCTGATGAGTAACATCACAGTAAATGATCGACTGATTCAGAGTCTACGAGGTATGTTGTGGTACCCGTGTGACTCTCTCGTACTGATTTTTAGGCTCCCTGTTTTTAAGACTTGGATTTTTCTGTGGTCTTAGGAGAATGCTGCCTTTCTTCAAGTCATGGGGCTGGTACAGAAGCTGCTATGACTTAGATATTTCATCTGCAAGGTTCCAGTTAAGTGTCAGTCTAATCTGCCACAGTAGTAGGAGGATTTGTCTATGTAGTGCTTGATGTAGTACTCCTGACTCTTATGATAGAATATAAATAGAACTAAGTTACATCATTTTTTTCTTCATTTTACCTGGCAACATATTCTTACATTCTTCCCTGAGGTGTGGGGTCATGCATTTTAGCACCAGAGGAATTCACAAATCCTATATTAAATTTAAAAAGTCAGTCTAATTAATTTCTAATCATGGTAGTGTTTCAAAATTGTTGTTAGCAATGTATTCTGGGGGTACTTGGGAATGAATCCTATGAAGTATGTATGTTGTGGTGTTGTCTTCTGATGCCATCTCACAGAGGTTTCTATCAGGAAGAAAACACTAAATCATAGATGCCTCTGTTGCTAAGGAACATGGGTATACATTACATATTATTCAGGGAAGCATTGCAAGCTTGATAAATGTGAATGCTGTTTTATATTGTGCTGTGATTATGATTTCACAAATGTAAAGGTTTTCCAGACTGCAACTTAGCAGGGTTTGCGTATCAGTTCTGTGTATTCCTTAAGAGGAAAAGTAGGTAAAAATATGTATTATACTGTTTTGCCAATATATTATGCTGAAAGGTTATTCTTACCAGATCCCATGCACCCTTGTTGAATAAATTCAACAATTATCTATGCATTTGTTAATGAAAAGCAGTTTGCATGACAGATGAATAAATTTAGCATTGTTATTGCAAATTTGTTTCTTGATGTTTCTGGTTTAGAATCTATATGTATATGTGTATCTTAATGTGTATTTTAATCCTGCTTTGACCAGAACACTTGAAAGAGTTGCAGACGGAATATGGAAAGCTACAGCTGGATGTTTACTGGTTTCAGAAGAACCAGACTAACCTTCAGAGGAAGTTCTCATATGATCTGTAAGTATGTTCTTTAGGAAATTTTGGCTTCCCAAATTGTAGGTGACTTGGTTATAACCCAGAGTACTCCTGTGTTAGCTATAGCTCTGTTAGTAAATACATGTTTTTAAAGAGACCAGTAACATCTGACTCATCTAAAATTGCTCACAGTTGATCTTGGAGAATAGCATTAACTTTCCACAGTTTTTCTTCTCTATGCCCGGAAACTTCTTGATATTCCTTCTATTGCATGAGGATAAAGGTAGCAATATTATCACTTAAGAATTGTGTGGGAAAATTGAAACAGCAAGAAGTTAAACTGTGAAGAAGTTTGAATTGAGGTAGGGGAATACCTGATGAGAAGCTTTATTGAACTGACAGAGGTCTTGGGAATTTCTGGTACCATCAAACTCATGTATTCTGCTTTATATGACATACCTAGTTATGGCTTTTTCTTAATATTTCCCACTGAATTTTAAAGCATGGATAACTGAAAGTTACTTATCAGTATCCTTATACTAAACACACATTTCTGGTATTTCTAGGAATTTCTCCTCAGTTCTTTCTGCTCAGTAATATTCTTGTTTCTTCTACCTGCCTTCACAATCTGTAATATCTTCCCCCTTGTGCAGAGATATAAAAAAGCATTAAAATTTACTGTTTTTATGTTCCCATAATGATGTTCCATCAAGAATGTAATTGCTGTAGTGATAGGTATTTTTTCAGCAGCCATTATTTACCCAGGTTTGTAGGAATTATAACTGAAAGTGGAACATGACAGTCAAATAACTTGAATTCTGCAGGCTACACTTAAAGTAAATATTTTCTTATTTTTATTTTTCCCTCCACCTTAGAATTGCAGATTAATGCTAGTGCTTCTGTGATACTTACTGATTACCAGTTGGTTGTCACCTTTTTTTGGATTATTACTCATGCAATAAAGATTACCTGGATGGATTACATTAGTGGAAAATTTAAGACTTCTAACAGAAAAGGAGAAGGAAGAAACTTTAGTTTGTACCTGCCTTTCAATAAGCTGTGTGTTAAGGGGCCTCTCCCCCCGAGTTTGTTGTGTACCCTGGTTGTTAAGCACTGTCTGTTGGCTCTTTAGCTAAATGACAGACCTGAGACCCATGGACCTCTGTTAATCGTTCTGTGCTAGTCACTGAGTCTGTTTTCCAGTGTTGTCTTCTAAGTCTGACATCAGCAGGAACTAATAGATCTGTATATAGCACAGATATCTCTATCTGCTGGACAGTCATGCTCCACATGAGAGGTACACCTGTTAAGCGCTGGATTGATATACACGTACAGGGAAGTGCTGCGTGGCAAATGTCGTTAGTCTGGCTTACGAAAACTTGGAGGTTTATTACCCATATCTGGTGAAGTGTTTACAAGCATGGCTGTGTTGAGGAAATCACTGACGGAGCACCCCTTGCTTGTGGTAGTGTACCATAAAGAATCCCTTTTATTTAACAGAGGAAGTTTGTATTCAGACAGCATAGCTCCAAGGTGTGGTCTGGCTCAAGGTGAAGAGCTAAGCATGATACAGTGGTAAAAATGGGTTTGCTTTTATGAGGGTAAGTATAGAGACAAGTGTGATAAATCAGCCATGTGGTAGTTGAACAGAGACTCAGCTAGCTGGTCCGTTTCTGGCTGGTGCACCATTCCCTGCAAGAGCCTCCATGGGAGTCTGTAAAGGCAGTTATCTCAGCCAAGGAGCAATGCTGCCTTCACTAGCTTTGCTGCAAAATACTTAAATGTTCATTTTCTGTTTCTAGACTTTTTTCCTAAGAGTACAAGTGAGGAAATTTGGAGTCAAATTTTCATAAAATAATTTATAGCTTCAGTACTGTGCAGTATTCACACAGTTCTAGGAGGAGCATGTAATTTTAAAACATTGCTTGTTGTTTACCTTTAGGGAGGATGTTGCAATGTGAATATTTCTCCGCTAAACTAATTTACACAACTAACTTTACATTGTTTAAGTAATTGCAGCAATGGATACGTGATGGTGCTTGGCTACATATGTTCCTCTTTGCTACATGCTCACTTAATACTGTCACTTTAAATGCTTACAAACAGCCTTTTCCCAATGTGATTGTGGGCTTAGAAAAATAAGAATTATTGTAAAGACTCCAGATGTTATTTTTAATCTGTCTTCCTTCCTCCCCTCCCAATTAGGAATAAACTGCTGTGTTGCCTCTCTGTTCATCTGCCTTGCCAGGAAGGGGCATTAGACCTGATTATGTGCTTCGTTTTACCTGGATTTGCATGGATGAAGGTTTTGCACCTTAGGTAGCAAGTACACTGTGCCCAGTGCGAAAATAGAGAGACCATATTATTTGTATAAAAATAATGAAAATGTTATAAAAAGATGACAGAAGTCAAATGTCTTTTTCAAGTGGCACATTGTAAATTACTCTTCTTAAACATTCAGTTACTGTTCTGTGGAAGACAGTGGTAAAAGCAGTTGAGCATGTGGAATGCATAAGAACAAAAATCTGTGAACTTAGAAGGAAAAAAAAAATCATTGTGTCTTTTTGTACTGGAGTCTTGAAGTTTCATCTTAGCGTTTTTTGGAACAAGCTTAGTGTTTTCCATGCAGAAGTCAGCAGGAGCTCTCTTGCCTTAGTGGTGTTGTGTGCAAAAGGAGTGCGCATTCCTCCCCAGTCAGTTTCACAATGTACCCTTGGTGTGCACTGTGCCCAATGCTGTCTGGTCATGGTTAGAGCTTCTACAGCAAAGGCTCACTGGCACACTGACCCTTCTCTCCTGCAGCAGCCAGAGTGAAACAGAAGCCTCTGGACTCATTTTTTGAAATTGTTATTGAATATATTCCAATATTCAAATGCATTTTTGTTCCTAAAGAGCTTTGTTTGTTACATAACTGCGTGGATAAACTAAGGCTATCTGTGTACTCTAGAAGCTGTTGTAAGCATGAGAAGAGTGTTCAAGTCTCATTTAAAAGAAGGGAATTCTGTTACAGATAATAAGCTTAAAATGGTGAGGGTTTGTCACAGATGTTAACTGAGCTTTATTTTCATGTGCACTGTGGGATCAAAGTGCAAGCTTTCTCAAATATTCTGTCTCTGACATCAGGTTGTCTGTGTACTGCATCTTTTTCAAACTTGCAAATTGTTACACAATTAATATGTTCTTTTATTTCTTAGAAAATAGTGAATGTGAGTATAACTCAAGCCTACTCTGTTTTACTGTCTTTAATGTTCACCAGTTTAAAGCATGGCTTATTTGGTGACTCTTCCATGTATTAGCACTGTCAAATCAGACGTTAGAATAATGTCTGGTCTACAAGAAGTCATAATAAAGGTAGTAAGTCAGTTAGCATATCTGTCTGCTACTGTTCTTCCTTTCTAGGTGTGAACTACAGAAGGGATTTTTTGCCTTTGAAAAGCAGGGCTGGAGAAGGGTGAAAGTGCAATAAAAATGAGTCATTTGCTGTGATAAAGTGCACGTAGCCTGGAAACTCCTTTGGATTACAGAGTAGTTTATTTTCAGCTTGAGAAACTGCAGCATGCCTCTCTCAAGCAGCTGCTGTTGCGCGGAGGGTATTGACAGTGTTAGACCAGTGTTAGAATAAGACTGGTCAGAGCCAGAATAAGGAGAAATTCACCCCCCTTCTTAGTCTTAGTGATGGGGATGAGAAACTTGCAGTATGTTGACCATGCTATTGTATAAAGGTTGCTGGAAAAGATTTTAAATGCAGAAAGATGTGTTTGCAAGGTCTGTAGCTGATTGTATATATAAAAATTGGAAGTTACGTTTGAGTGGAAAAACAGATGAGAGAGAGAAAGGAGAAAAGGTTTAAAAATCCCATAAAACTTCTTTGTTGCTAGATTAGCATGGAAAAGAAAATGTGGTCCCCAGCCAAGAGCCTGCTCTTCCTTGGGCAGGCTCTCCAGGGCAGTGGATACTGAGGTTGATGTGTTTTCCCCTAGTGTGACATATTTGTTATTGGGATCCACTCATATTGCTGTTCCTGTTCACAGTGGGGTCAGAGCATACTTGGGGTCACATGATGACTAGTTTCTAAGGCTTCTGTGTGTGTATTATGGGATAATGCTTGTCTTGGTTTGTTATTCACTAGGTCTTGTTCTACCTTTGATATAAACTGAAAGCTATAAAATGGCTAATGAAAAGAGTGGGAGAGAAAGGATGATCTTGCCCTAACTGCAGCCTCTTGCCCTGACTGCAGCCACTTGCCTTGAGAAACAGATTGACAAAACTCCTGGGCTTTGCACAGAATCTCCAGCACATCCACAGAAGGGGAGAACACTGCCCTGGCAGCTTTAGGAAAAGCACTGCTGCAAACAGCAGACCGTAGCTAGGAGTTAGGGAGCTGTGAGGGAAAGGCAGGCTGCAATGGATGCAGATAGGAGACTGCTGTCACAAAGGTTGAGATCCTGATGGTGCTTTGTAACTATTAAAAGTTTGTTAAAAGATACACAGTGCTTGCATCTTTAGAATATATTCCTTCTGGAACTTACAGTAGCTACTAGTGAGCTCCACATCTGTAACATATGTTTTGTTACAACTTGCAGCACTGCACTTTGCTGAAATACTGAGGAAGTGTGTTCAGTTTGCTAACACTAGATTACATCTGTTTTCTATTTCAGCTGGTACTTTTCTGTTTTGTCTTTCTGGCTAAAATCAAAATATGAATTTCTGTAATCATACTAGAAATGCTTCGAGGATCAAAATTGATTTTAACTTACCTGGACTTGACCGGTTAGCAAACACACAATGAAAAAATCATGTAGCTTGTTGAGCTGGTCAGACAAAATAGTTTAAATTAATTTCTTCCAATAGAACTTGCCTGCTCTATGAATTTGTCCTTAGGACTTAGGTCAGTGCTTCATTTTTTCCTAGTGACTTCTCAAATGTAAAACCAGGTAGTAGAATTAAGGCAATAATAAAATGTAAAGAAAAGCATAAATATATGAAGGAAAAAAAATAGATAATTTTACAAAATTACCCTATAGAAGAGTCTTGATGAAACTTAATCTTCTTGTTCGTGTTTTTTTCAGCTCACAGTGCATCAACCAAATGAAAGAATTAAAAGAACAATGTGAAGAAAGGATAGATGAACTT
This sequence comes from Melospiza melodia melodia, assembly GCF_035770615.1. NCBI lineage: Eukaryota > Metazoa > Chordata > Aves > Passeriformes > Passerellidae > Melospiza > Melospiza melodia. The sequence continues at coordinate 55,210,716 of NC_086226.1, read as the reverse complement.
AGAAAAAAGAATAGTGATTTACCACAAATCAAAGAAAACAAAGATGTCGCAGAAGATAGCCGGGTATGGTTTGGATAATTTCTTGAAAATACTTTTTAAAAAATTTTTAACTGATTCTTCACCTTTCTGCTATCTCCTATTAGCATTTCTCCATCTCATTAAATTTTTGACTTCTTCAGCATTTGTTGAATGTTTCTGATCCGTGGGAAATGGGGTGATTTCAAATTCAGAACAAAGAGATGTCCTGCAGGAGATTCCAAATCACCGTGTCTCTGAGATAGGCAGAATTTGAGAGGTGATGCCAGAAGTGGTGTGGGTTCCATTAAGGAATATTTACACAACTGAACTTAAGTTAATAATACCTTTTGACTTTGTTGAAGTACTTAGTTGCTTTGTGTGTTAAGGATGAGGATAAGCTGTGAATCACTTCAGAGAAGCAGCAAACCCTGAATATTGTAGTCCAAAGATCATCAGCTATGAATTTTCACAGAAGTCCTTTATGTCAGCATTTTACTGTAGGAATAAAGGGATAATCAAATATCGTAGCTGTTTGATGTCAGATATTCTGAGCCAAAGAATCATGAATTCATTGCTGAACCTAACGAAGGTTCAGCAATGCAGTAGGGCAGGCTTGGCAAATAGGTTGGCTGCGTGTTAGCTGGCTTTTTCTCCTGGGGTGCAGAGGGTGGCAGAAAATCCTGAGAAAAGGTAATTTCAGTTCATTCTGTTGTCATGACATGTGATTTATTCATGCTTCTTCACTGATATGGGATTTCGTCAGGGATAGGATTTATTAAGCTTGATATGGATGGCCCTGGAGAGAGGCAGTCAAGCTCTTGGGTGGGAAAGTACCCAGTTTATTTCTGTACCAAAATAGCCCTTTCTTCAGGATTACTGAAGAAACAGAGGTTTTAGAAGTTAGACTTTTCACACGTGACTGCAGTGGGGCCTTTCACGCTACCTGAGTGGCCTACTCTCATTACAAAGACAGTGGAGGTTTAGTGGAATATACCTTTTTTTCTTTGGCTAGGAAAAGGCTGAATTTGATGGCTTCAGAAGTGAAAAGGGTAAGGCAGTGAGGAATGAATCTTGGTTTTACAAAGAGGTGAAAAAGCGTGTGAGAAGACAGCTAAAACATCTGCCCAGAGATTCCCATAGGTAATGGTTTCAGTGTGTGTCCAGTCCTTTATGTAAAATGGGGGATACAGAACTACTCAAGTGTTGTACTGAAGTGACCTTTTATTCTGGGAACCCGCACTATGTGAAAGCTGCAACATGAAAGAAGCATTAGAAACAGGAAGTGCTATCCAGTTATACCTTAAAATAAAAGTTACAGCTCTTGTTAGTTTTTATAAACAGTATCAAATAAGTAGATAAAAAGTAAATGATAAATACATCATTGTAAGTAAATAGAACTTGCATCATTTGGAGATGATATAGTTAGTTTGTCAAATATATCTTGTTTAAGAAAGTTTACCTAGGGAAGACCCTAATAAAGAGGTGGTCAACGTAATTTTTAGTGTGGCTTTGCAATAGGTTTTAGTTACAATTACTTGCACTAGATTCCTTTGCTTTGTTTGTTTCTGCATTTTGGGGTTTTTTTACCATTTCCAGTTTGCAAGATAAATTATCTGAGAAGGAACTTGAGGAATTTTACTGAAGCCCCTCTGCAGGACAACTTCAGTCTCCTGCACAAAATGAATAGTTGGAGGCAATTTTTACTCAAAGCAGATTATCTGTGAGGCAGAGCAGGTTCTCTCTTATGCTTTTTGTATATAAAATGGGTTGATCTCAAAAGAGCTAATGGATAATATAGGTATTGCCTAAATAATTTCTGTCTGTTTGTGTTCCCTAGTATGTGGCAGTGTTTCTTTGGCCAAGCTGTAACTTTCTCAGTTTTTTGCTTGCCCAAGAGTATCAACCTTTTGCTTTTACAAAAGCATACTTATAGTTTGTGCAAGATGACCCTGACAAATCTATGTATGTTTTTGTCCAGTGTTTTAAGCTGGAGCAATTCCTATTTTTAAGATGTATGTGCTTATGTAATAGAAGGTCTGTCTTAAGACAGAAAAAAAAATGGAGTGTTAGTTGGTTAATAACTAAACAGCTTTACTTAGAGCTCTGTAATTTGAAGAATGATGTATACTTCTTGGCTGAAGAAAATACAACATGTTCAATTACTATCTTTTTATCCAACTACTTAAAAAATCAGCATATACCCTTTGAATCTATTTGACATTAAGAATTACTTAGCTAGAAATTTAAGGTAAGTAAAGGGATTTTGCATGTGTAATTAAGAGGTAACTTCTTGCTATTAAGTCCAGGCTCAGTATTTTTGCAGAATAATTCATGCCCAACAAAAAGCAAAAAATGGTCTTATGCTCATTTTCTGATGACTTCCACTACAGAGAGTGATCTTAAGGACCTGAATTATTTATAGAATAGAACCATGTTTAAATACAGCATTTTTGTTTTATTGATTCAAGGAAGATGGAGTTCTTCTGAATATCTTTATTGCAGTAACCAAATATTCTGCAGTACCATTTGCTTATCACACATCAGTAAGAGTTAATGCTAGATTAGTTGCTGATACTGGGCTTCATGGTGTTGACACAAAAAGATCTTGTTTTGCCTGGCTTGGATGGAAATTAAATGCTTTTCGAAACAACCAAGTAGTCATGCTGCAACTCTGGCTTCTTGGTGACTTAGCTACTTCTTTCTGTGTAGCTACTTCTTTCTTTCTTCTTTCTTCATTTTTCCAAGTGACTGAATGAACATTTGACAACATAGTGTTTTATTGCCCTTGTTTTACTGCCCTCCTTGGATAAATGGGAAGCTACACTCTTGACAGTACCAATGACAATTGGTAACAGAAAACAATTCTGTCAACTGTGAGACTTCCTATACCATAAGACTGCCCATTCATTTGTATGGTACCTGACACAAAGGTTTGTATCTCTGAATGTGCGTATGCTTGTTCTTTCTCTGCATATTTGGCTTTTTTTTAAATTTATTTTTTTTTTAATGAAACAAAACCAAAAGTGCAACAAAAAAAAACCCCACAGAACAAATGGATTTGTAACACTCTGGGTTTTTTTCACCAAACTGGTATAAGGTATAGAGCAAAATGGGTTCCATGTATATTTCATGTTCAGTGTTCAGTGTTTGCGTGAATTGAATTGATATAGTCCTCTGCCAGTTATAGAATCATAACATGATTAAGGTCAGAACAGACCTGTAAGATACTCTTAAGTCCAACCATTAACGAAGCAATGCTGTGTTCACCACTCAGCTATGTCTCCAAGTGCCAAATTTTTGTGGGACACCTTTGGAAAACTTCCAGGAATGGCAGTTCCTCTGCTTGGACAACCTGTTCCAAAGCCTGACCACACTTTTAGTGAAGAAAATTTTCCTAGTATCCAGTCTAAAACTCTTCTGGTGCAACGTGGGGCCATTTCCCACTGTCCTGTCTCTTGTTACCTGGAAGAAGCTGATCCCTACCTTGATACAACTACCTCCTTTGGGGTGGTTCTGGAGAGCAGTGATGGTAATGCAGTGAGTTGATAATGACTGGGAGATGATTGGTTTCCAATGTCAGTGGAAGCAGACCTTTATTTGGAGTTATCAACTGTAGCTTCTTTGTCCCATTGAAGTCCCTGATGCAGGGCTGCCAGGCAGGTGACCCCATATCTGAGCTTATATTTTTGTTTTCTTTTTCTGTCTTTTTCCTTTCAAGTCTTCCTCTTTGCTTGTTCTCATAAAGTCATCTACAAACAGCTCAGCTCAGCTCCTTCCCCACTGGCCCTGGCTTTATACCCTCAGTTTAGTGTTTTTGAGATGACAGTGGGGAAAGAATAACACCAGATATCAGGGCAAGCAGGGTCTTGACTGCTTTAGCAAAGACCATGAAGAGAAGAGTCTGAGTGCTACAAGGGGTACCATAGGAACCATAGGACTACGTTAGGGGAATTGTGGCCATCCCATCTTTTTAAACCTCTTCTACCTCCATTCAACTCCAGAAACATGCTGTAGCTGCTATAGCTGGAGAATCGCCATTCTCTACAGGCAGCTTTAGATTCCTGTCCTAGAGTATGGGTGTTCTTAATTTCACCTGTGTGAAAGCCCCTGGGTACATCCCTCAGTTCACCGACCATCTTTCATTTTCACCTGGAATTAATGGTGAATCATAAGTTGAGTCCTGTGTTTCTCAAGAGGTATAGTACAAACCTACATCCCCAAATGTTTCATTAATGTAGTCTAGGAGTAATTTATGCAGAGGTGGTGGCATGGCATTCCTGAGCTCCCTGTTCCCCATGCTATAGATGAGGGATAGGGATAGCACCAAATGCAGGACTACTAGCCATTAGATCCAGAGATGGGGAGGAGATGGAAAGGGGCCTCAGGTAGGCAAACATGCCAGCTCTGTCATACAGGGCCATGTGAGGGAGCCAGTGCCAGTGTAAGTAAAAATCATACATAAAATTTTAATTGCCCAGTGGGCAGTTCTTCAATATGGTGTACATCTTAGGCTGGATATCTAAGTGGGTCGGATGTTTACAGCAGTCTATCACCAGAATTTAGTGCATTCTTAAGCAAGCTCCGTCATGTTAAACAGGTATTACTTTCTAGTTGGTTAATTTACACTTTTCCTAATCCTGCATTTAATATAGTTACAGACCGGTTCTATACAAGCCTTACTCAGCTGAAGTCTAATGATGACCAAATTCAGTTTTCTTGCCCTGTAGACTGTTAATAGTAAATGGCATCTGTTTATTTGCTCAGCTGACCCTGACACAGTAGCAGAACAACAGTGGATAAATGCGTGGTGTTACTGTTCTGTAACACTCCGAGAATAATCAAGGGCAGTAATCTTATCATTAGCTGCAGTTAAATAAGGTATGTTAAAATTCTCCTGATGTGCTATGCTGTTACATAGAAACACTACTGCATAGACAGAGTTGTACACTACATCTATTACCAATAAAAATCTCAGTCCAAATATTTCCAAGTGTGTTGGGATTTTTTTCCCATGCAAAATTCTTACCTAAATTCTACTTCCCTTTCAAATCCATGTGCAGTTATATAGACCAGTGCTTATCTGCTGTATTCACTTTACAGGTTGATACTCAACTGCCAGCATTGAAGCAAGCAGGGTTCAAGCAGGATGACTTGGAACAGCAGAAAATCAATGAAAATATTCCTAAAGCAGTACCTACAGTAAGAAAGACAGACCTGGTGCAGGTTAAAGGTGAGATGGAAATCCTTGTCTCACTAACAACTGTTGTTGAGAACAGTTCTTTTTCAACTGAACATTTAGGAATGTTTTTGTACACCAGATAAGGGTGAAAAAAGTGACACCAACAGTCTGAACATCAATCAGGTTTCCAGCTGAAGGAAAACTTGCTTGGATTTGTTGGTTCTGTTTTGTTGTAGTATGGCATGTTGCACATAACAGAAAATAGAAATATTTACAATTCTGGAGTCATCTTCCTAATTTAATATGGAGAAAATACCCAACTTTTGGAAGGAAAAATTTTAAAACATACTTAAAATTTGCTTTCTTAATAAGTTTGACATATTAACCTGGTACCCCTCCTCCCTGTGGAATAGTTCAAAGTTAGACTTACATCAAACACACATCCATACTTCCCATATGTTGTCATTGAGCAAAATGCAAGTGAGAGAAATGATACACATGGGTTTAGGTTAGTTAGCCTAATGGTTCCTTTTGGCCTAAACTTTAGATAATATTTATTTGAATGGATGCATCCCTGTGTGTCTGTTTTGCATTGTAGTGTGTGTGATAGAAATTAAATTCTTAAATTTAATTACTTTTACATGCTATCTTAAATTACAATCTTGTGAGCATGCAACTCTCATTTTAGAGGGCTAGCAGCTGAAGACAGTGTCTACATATAGCTTAGTTGAGAAATCTAATTGGTTTTTTAACTTAAAAATGCAGATACGTGAGAAAAGATATATGTTAATGTCAACTAAAAATTATAGCGCTCCTGCACTTAAACAAGAACAGGCTTGGATACTTGCAAATCTGCCTGTGATGCATTGTCTTGAGCTACTTTTGAACACCAAATCAATTTTATTGTTGGTAATAAGATGTAACACAGAGAAACCTAATGCTTATATACCACAATTTCTATTTAAACTGCTCTGTTTCACTTGCCCAATTTATTAACCACACATAACAAAATTTTAAGGATATAGAAGCATTAATCTGTTGACAGTAAATGAAATTCCCTTATTTAGTTGTTCCCAGTTAGGAATTGGGAACAATAAGTTGTCTTTCTCTTGTCTGGTACTGGTGTGATTGGAAGATACTCTTTCAGAGGAAAACCAATAATTTAGTGAGAAATACAAAGCATTCTTTATTAAAGGTTTTTAACATGTGACATTCTGGAAGGCATTAGTTTTTAAACTCAGAATCATTTTTGTTGTTTTCAGAAAGAACAGACAGCCTAACTGACATGAGAAAACAGGAGCCTAAGGCAGAAGAGGAGCAGCTTTCTAATCAGTTGGAAAAACCTCAAGAGTTGCTCAAGGCTGCTGCAGGTCACAAGGAGATGCTGCCTGTGTCAGAGAAGGAACCAAATCCACCTGAGAATGAGAAATATGTAGCTGGGCAAGATATGTCAGAGCCAGCTGCAGAGCAGGCTGCCAGTGAGGAAGTTGAGCGGGAACAGTTCCTAAGTTATGATGATAAGCAGGATGACTTGCTCCCTGGAAAGGCTGGTTTGTAGCATGTCATGTATTGTTAAAAACAGTAACAAAATGAAAAATAAAGAAATTAAAGTGTGGAGTAGGACATAATTTCTACAACAGTGGTAGATACTGACCAGACTTAGTACAAGTTTTCTTAAAGGTCAGTGTGGTGTGGAAGGTGTCAGTCCCAAGCAGTCACCTACAATCCATGCATTAAAGATGCAGGCTTCTGATTGTGCAAAATGAAGCTGCCAGGCTGAGTTCCTCTGCATCACCGTAACAGCCCTACTGACTCTCCAGTGGCTCTACAAAGTGTTTAGGGAAATTCACTCCAAAACTTTTTGGTATTGGGGCTTTAAAAGAATATGATGCATCTGAAAAGAATAAGATGTTAATCATCCAAAGCACTGATGAGTAGAGCACTTACACATGGACATTTTGCAGTTAGTCTTTTTACAATGTCAGTGTGTGAATACTAGCTATTCCTATTTCAAAATAAGCCACCATGAGTAAAACTGGTAACTCAGACTTCAGGTATCTGACATTGACTGTTGTGAGTCTTCAAAAACATGGATGCTTCAATTTATATCTGAGTCCTCTATCTGAAGAAATCTGATAGTCAGTAAATGTTGCTTGAGAGGAGTTAATGACTGGGTGAAGAAAATCTTCTGGGAGAAAAAAGTACTTTTGTGACAATTTGCCACATCATATAACACTTTACGCTTTAGTTATAGCATTCCGCTTGCTGGACAAGCTAAAACAAGAAGGGGTTTTCAGGAATTACTTCAGGTTTTGCCCTTTCTAAGGCATTCATTTAATACATTCTGAAATTGTGTAATTTTTCTTTATATAAAATTATATAAAATAATCATTATGTTCATCAGAGGGCTAGCTGATTTTGCTATGCTTTGCAAATCCCAAAAGATTGTCTTTTATCTGCTTCTTTTGACAGGATTTACAGCCAAAGTTGCTCTGAAAATTAACACTTCAAAGAAAAAATAATATAAAAACCTACTCAGAACAGCAATTCCTTCAGCAGCAATGTAATTCTGTGGAAGATGTTTACAGTCACTCTTCTTGTGTGCAGATGGTATAGCATAAAATGACTTAATTTTAATCTTCCAGACAAACAGGAACGTGAAGAAGTGAACCAGGACAAGGATGTTGATTACAATTTAGATGTAAATGAAGCTGAGTCTGAAACTGACAAGCAAGCAGCACTTGCTGGGATTGAAAATGGTACAAAAGAAAAAACCCAGTTTTAACCTAAGTATCACATGCTTAAAATGTTAAGATCATATTTTGCATGGTATCCTGCAGCAAGCTATACCTAGCTAACTTGTTTGTTTTTTGAACTTTCCCTCATGTTTATAGTGTCACCTGTTTTCTGTTTATCACCACTAAACCTACTCATTAATGGGCTGTGGTATCTGTAACTTTACCGTAGTACATAGTATTTAACACAAATTTACAAAATTTCTTGTTGTTTTCTAGATAGAACTTGCTATATGAAGAACTTCTGCCTCCTAAAAGAGATTTCTGTACTTTTTCTTTTTTTCCCCCATTAGTTCAAAACCATGAAGATATGAAGAACCACTTACCTGACAATGGTGAAGGGCTGCAGAAGTTGTGAACAAAGGAAGTTCACGATACAACTGAGTCACCTCTTCACCTAAATGCAGCCATGATCCAAGCAAAGTGATCTTAGAAGGTTTTGATTATCTTCTAAAGGCTTGACTAAGGGCCCAAACAAAGTAGTATTTTCTTGTGAAGTTTTAGTCCTGTTGCAGTGAGGAAAAGAGGTATATCTCTGGAGGCTTGTTTCAAAGCAGTTTGGCCTCTGCAATGACTTTCTCCTTCCTATCAATTATAAAATTGCAATCAGGTAGTAATAAAGTTAGTAACTTTGAAGTTGGCTACCTTGTATGGTCATACTGCGGTAAGCGTATGTGTGGATTAGTGGTAGTTGATGAGCAGTCCTCTGCCAAGGATGGATCTCTCTGCTGATAAAGCACAACTGTAGTCCTCAGATACTATGCAGAATGATACATGTACCTGGGAGATGTGTTCTTAGCTTCAAAGTTAAAAAAAAACCCAAAAAGGATTCTGACAATAGAAGCTTCTTGCTAAGAGATTAGCCAGGAAGATTTTTCTGAAAGCTTTGTTTGATTCCACATGGTCAGTACTACAATTTGGTTTGGTTACCACTACTGGGCACAAGTTTAGTGTAAAAATCCAAACTCACAAACTTCATGACAGAAGCCCTCTCAAATGTGTACTGCAACTACCCTTTATTCCACCCAGCCGCTTTCTTTTGTGGAAATAGAGGAATGCAAATGCTTGCCTTGTACAACAGCAATCTCAGCTGTTCAGCAAGACTAATCTTCTCTGCTGGACTTCTGACAGAGGTAACCAGACTATGCCTTCAGAAGACAAGGCAGTCTTCCAGAGGTAACGCTTTAGTTGTTGTGAAGTTGTATGTTAATTACAATGTATCATCTTGTTAATGTTCCGCAGTCTGTTAAATGTAAACTAAAAACTATTTTACTATTTTACATCCTTAACTGCAGTCCAACCACCATGTATAGGCAGCTGGTTTGAAGAAATTTTTATATTTGTGTCTGCTCCCAAGACTGACACCTGTGTTTGGAGCATTGTTTGTGAGTATGAAGCAACCTCTATGAAGACAGCACAGCTGCCAGACAGCTGTGACTAACTTGCCAACCAGCATTCCATTTAAGAAAACATAAATTTATCTTTGCCTTCCGTTAAAGCACTTCACTTTGTAACTCCTTTTTTGGTGTGTTGTTCTTCAGTGTACTAGTATATCCTGTACCTTAAGATTAAGGCTGGCTTTTTTGTGTATGAAGAGAGTATTAGTTGTCATCAAGTGAAGGTCAGAGTTAAGTCAAAAGATGCCTGTTAAGCCTAAACACAGAAACAGTTCACTAACAGTTTTTTACCATTTAAGTAAGACCTAACTGGTCTGGGCTACTACAGTCAATACAGCAGGGAAAACATGCTTGTAAATGGGAGAGAAGAGGAATGAGCATCTGTTCTGACAAATATTGGGCAGTATATCTGGTTACTGGGATATTTTTTGCAAATAACAACATGTTTGAACATCAAAGTGTTTACCAATAATCTGCATAAAAACATTTACCATTCTTCTGACCATTTTCCTAGGATTTAATCTGTAAACAATTATGCAGCTGAGATTTAAGTTGAACAGGAATTTAATATTGATTGTTAAAAAGCATATATTCTAACAGTAAAAAATAGACAGTGAAACACCAAAATCAAATTGTATGAATAGCTTTACCAGTACCAAGTTAAAAATTCCAAAGAATCAAACACTTAAGGGTAATTAATATATTGCCAGAGGATTATTTTAAAACTAATTATTTTGGCTGTGCTTCTGTACATTTTTGGGCTTCTCCTAGCCAACTGGATGTTGTCCTTCATAAATATGACCACCTCTGTACAAAGCACACTTGTAAACCTCTGAGAGCAAAGGGTCCGACAACATGCATAAGAGCAGTGTTCAAAATCAAGGACTACAGTTTTTTCACAATGACTTCAAGTGCTTCAATCTAACTCGGGTGGTAGATTTCTAGTAGGCAAGAGGCCTGTATGTCTACAGTACAGAACTTTAGAATTAAAAGACCTGCAGCTGAACAAGAGATTAATTTGGAACTGTGGTGTACATAGTGTGGTCTCTCACTAAAGTTTTTAGTTCTACTTTTCTCTAAGCATCTTGGTGTTTTATTAGCACTTTGGTTTGGTTTTCTTTACTTTACAATTAAACTTGATCAATTTAGGTAAGCATTTAAAAGTAATCTTTCCTGGTGTACTGATGTTATTTTGTACAATTCATGTAGTTCTAATTGTAATTAGAAGGGGAAATATTATTATTGCTATTTTCTTGGTTCCACAAATCACATGTAATTTGCTTTCTCTTTCACTCTGGAGAAATAACAAAGGCTATCCTTGAGCTACTGTCATATAATTCAGAATCTTTAAGATGGGGAAGATTTTGTGACTGTTTACAAGAAGCCAGATGAATGTTCTGTGCCATTTTACCTCTGCATATTCCAGGTTTTTTATTCCTTTGGCAGCTATATGGAAGCATTCAAGTGTATTAATCATGACGATAAGCAAACATGTAATGTGATATGCCATCTCTTTAGCAGAGAATTTGGAAAAAAACATGTCTTCAGGACAGTACTTCTGCTTATTTCAGGAAGCTGCAAATTGTTGGAAGACAAGTGGGCGTTCCACTTCAGAGGTTACTCACTGATTCAAGCTCTAGTTCTGCAGTGCTGCTGCTCAGGGGATGAAGCTGAAGTGATATTAATCCACAGTAAAATCAGGTTATAGGATTAACACCAAAAAATGTTTTGTATGGCCAATGTGGAGTTACAAGCTCATCCCTACAGTGGACGTCATTGTACACCAAAATGAAGATTTGTCATGTCCAACAGAGGATTTGCTTGTATGGCCTAAGTATGACTTGGCCAGGGCCTGGTCCGCTTTTTGAACATTTTTTCCTTGCTTGTAGCAAAGGAAAAACATTTTTCCTTGGTTGCATTTTTGCTACAACACAACAGCTTACCTCTGTTATTTCACATCTGAAAGCTTGGAAGGCATAACTATTCCAGGAAGGCAGGGATAGGTTTGGGGCTTCTCCTGTCTTGGAAATCTACCTGAAAATTACTACAGAAGACAACAGGATGGAGCAGCCCCATTGCAGTCAAAATGGAGAATAAAGATCATGCAAATGTAGCAATCCCTTGTTTGCACCAGCAAATACTAGGATTGTAACAAAGTTGCAGAGTTGGTAAAATAGTCTTCAGTGTCTGGTGCTATTGCTAGTGACTACTGGAGTATCTGCTGTGCAGATTCCTCAGACTTGGAGAACAAAAACTAACAAACTTCAACTAGGAATCACTCACTCAGTTACTCAATGACTAATTTTCATCTGCTCTTGTTCTCTATAAAGATCATTTTAGCTTGGAGGACATGGTGAAAAAAATCCTCCAACATTCCTCTACTTGCAAAGTGAGCAATCCTGATACAATTATACAAAAATACAGGAACTCAAAATTTCTCCAAGTGACTGCAAATGCAGAATTGCAGTAGCTTAGCTGTGCGCATCAGACGAGAGGCTCTATTGCATGATTTTTATTCAGTTCCTAATGCACCACTTTGTCAGAACTCAGTAATAAAAATTATTTATGATCAAAATCTGTAATAATATCCACTAAGATACAGTGTTCTTTAATACTACAGTTGATTAAAGTCAGCTTCACGCAGAAAATCCAATAAACTTTATACAAACCACTTTAAAACAGCAGTTGTCATTCAAATCACAAAAAGGCAGCAGTACAGATATTCCACATGACAGTATTTTTATCCTGGACGTCCCTCGTAGTCCGAGTGCAGCACTAGTTATTCCCCCTCCTAGAGCTGGTATCTGCTACGCAGGTATTCTTCAGGTATTCTAAAAAAATGTCTTTTACTTCAAACAAGCTTCACAACTGGGAAGTATTTGTGAGGAGAGAAGTCGAATTCTGGAGGAACCTATAAAGAAAAAATTTAAGATTAGACATTAGAACAGCAGTACTACTGCACTTAATATTTATTACGAGAACAACCTGCAGACAGAAAAAAAAATTAACAGCAACAGATTGAAAAAACATAGTCTTTGTGGCAGCCCGCATTCCCATCACTTTGTTCATACAAGCTGCTGTTATGCTTGCTAGTTCCCACTATGGAAGAATACTCTTATAGTCTGTGTTGTCCAACATGTTTTTCCCTTTTTTTTTTCTGAAAACATTCACAGGTGAGAATTTTCCATATTTGCTTAACTACAACAAACTATTTCCAGGGGAAAAATAAGTTACTTTCCTTCTTCTTAGAGTAAATACAGCTTGAATGTGTTCATTTGGCTCTTAAGAGATTTGTGGTGGCTTTACACAGAATTAGATGAACCGTTCATGTTGAGAAATCTTCATATCATTGAATCCAACCTTAATGTATGTGAACGTTTTATGTTCAATTGAGCTGGCATTTCCTTACCTTAGAGTCTTTCTTGTGGCCTCCTGCCAGCAGCTTCATGACCACAATATTTGGTTTTGCAACTTTTAGAATTCGATTGACCTAAACATAAAACAGAAAGAAGTCTTCAAGGCAAAACATATGACCTCACAATTATTTCAAAGATAATACTGTAATGTAGATATTCTATTAGCAATACAGGAGTTCTCTTACAGGATCAGTTTAACAGAGATCAGACTGTTTTGGATTTGTTTTTAAATACAACAGCTGAATTAATTAAATTTAATGAAGGGTGCATCTATTTTAATACTCACTTTTCAAAAAATTCAACAGGCCACAGAAACCACAGCTTTAACAAGTCTTGAACAAAAACATGGGAACTATGGCAAGTTCTGTGGCGCTCACACAAATAAAAGTATACATAGACTCTAGGCATCTTATCCTCAACATTGCAACACAATGGAAAGAGGAACTCATGTATCAAACTGGTGGCTTTTTGCATGGAAGTGCTCTGAGTGTGCTCAAAGCTACCTTTTAACTATCTTGGCCTCAGTTAGCTCATGTGTGAGTACCACCATGATCCAGAGAGGAGACAGTCCTAAATTCTAAGGAGGACCTAATCCTGTAACTATTCTTAAATCTGCTTAGATTTGACAGAAAAAGCATCCTCATCCTCCTTGCTCCAAAATACAGTCACAGACACTTAAGGTTTTAGGCTATGGACAAAAAGGTAGAAATTCCTACCCATGTTTACAGCTCAGTGCTGAGAAAACTGCTCCAGGGAACAAGTGCCAAAACCAAGACCAATACTCTTTTCATCCTAATGGTATCCAAACCTGTTTTCCCCACCTCTCAGGAGTCCACCTGAATTACTAGATGCCAACTAAGTGCGACAGGCATGTTATCACTGTCTGATTACAAGTGCTGTGCTTCCAGAAAGGGGCTAGAAGGCAGCATGCAAGGAAATAAGCTGCCATCCAGCATCTCAGGTCCTCAGCAGAGAGAGCATTTTTTACCGCGAGCAAACTTTCTGCTAACTGCTGTACTGACACAGACCACTGTCTACCCCTTAATCAAAGCACTCAACTTTGCTCACCATTTCCATGAAGTACATTTTGGATCTCAAGGAGGTCCAGCTGAAAAAAACCACTTTCTCTATTTTGAGCAAATACTTGTTTTCCTAGTATTGCAGTCTTACCTCATTGTCTGGATTCGGAATATTCTCAAGAATCATTTTAGCTTGCTGGTAATGCTTGCTAGCTGCCATGTAGAGATCTGATGACTGAGGAGGTGGGCTGTACTTATTTAAATCAGACATTTCCTAGTGTGTTACAGAAATACATAAATACATGTTAAAATATATAAAATTGAAATTTAAAATTGCCAGGAGATTGTTTCTACCACATTACTGTATTAAAGAGAAGAGTTATGTCAACTACTACTTTAAAAATCAAAACTGAAATTGAAAATATTTACTTAAAATGGCAAAACCCAAGCAACAACACAGTGGTCAACTATTACAGTGCCACAAAACATAATGAAATTCTCACAATCTTTATAAAACAGTCTCTCTTGAACAAATTTACATTCATTTGCTTTAACAGTGGCACAAAACAGGGTATATTACAGGAAAAAAGTAGATTAAAAAAAGTATATTGTTTACTCAAAGCCATAGCAAGTCAGATGCTGAAACTGTACAAAACTTCATTTTATACAATTTTGATTCTTCAATTTTTTTTTGTTCTTGATTACAGATTTAAAAAAACCTTTAATGACAAGACCACGATAATCGCTTAATTTCCACTACAACAGTTCGTAACCTTAAACTGGGGAGAGTAACTGGAATAGAAAATAGCACTGTTTCAGTACAGACTAACCTCACAAATGAGACTAATAACCAGCTGGGTAAGCAGCAAACACCTAGTTCAATATGAGCTGACAAGGTGGTCTTACTACAAATCAGACAAGCCTCATATGGGATTATACAAACAAGAGTATGGTCAGCATGTCAAAGAATGTTATCATCCCGAACTCAGTATTTGTGTTATCTGAAATACTGCATCCAGGGCTGGATCCACTCAGTTCAAGAAAGATGTTGAGATGTGGAGACAGTTGGGGGCCTAGAGCATATAAGCCACAAGGAGAGGTCAGTGGACCTGTACTTTTTCAGTTTAATAGGAAGAATGCTAATGGGTAATTTTAATAGCAGCCTACGACTACTTGAAAGACAGTTATAAAGCTGTCAGAACACAAAGATTCCTTGTTCATAATGGCAAACAGCATAACATGAGAGGCCACAGGTTGTGGCCTGGTAATTCACGTTGGGCATTAGGCAAAAAAAAGGAGTAGTGCAGCCCTCAATCAGTTATCCTGTGACTTAAAGGACCAGAAAAAAGTAACTGGATCAGGTTTAACCAAAGAGGTTGGAAAATCTCCAACCTTGACTTTTTTCAGATTTGGCTAGACAAAGACACAGGTAATGTGATTTATAATGCTACTTCAAGAAGGAGATTGGACAAGACAAGTCTCCACTGGTCCCTTCTATACACCACTCAAAATTAACTTATTTATTTTTCCATTTGCTTGCTGCACTAATAAAAACATGCTGCTATTATTAACTGCAGCCGAGAAGTCTTTCAGTAGACTTCCAAGAGATTTGGTTTTCATGCAACTCAACAGAACCATCTTAAACTGCCATATCAGACTGATGCTAAATGTCTAAGTTTATAAAGACTTCAATACATCTTTCACAAAACTAAAGCTAGGAAGTCCTTGCCATTGTGACATAGCTTCAATGTGAACTCTGAGATTCTTTTTATCATGACAGTGATATTTAAAGCAGGTGAGTAAATTACTTCTATAAAAGCATCATGTTTGAAGATTACTCACTTTAAATTGCAAGTAGTGCACTGGAGGTGGTGTTATAACACTGTTGAATGGAGCAAATCTGTGCTCATATCGAACTTGCTCACTATCCAGTTCAAACTTAGGTTTTCTTACTTTGCCATCCATGTCAAAGGCAATCATTGTCTAAACGAAAAAGATAAATATAGTGAAAATATTAGCTTTATGTCATACTTTGCTGTGAGAAAGATCAAAATTATGATGTAGGTATAACTGGAAGGATAGAAAAACTGTAGAGAATTCAGAATAGAAAATTATAAATTTGAACTTAATTTTCATTACCACTACAAAAAAAGAAGGCATGCAGTGGATGCAGGATCCCTATTACAAAAAAATTTGAAACAAATAGAACACAAATGAGTTACCTTGTACATCCCAGCGCACATATTTTGGTATGCTTGACTCATGGTGATCTCTCTGCTGAGAGGGCGAACTGCAAATTTTACATAAAAATACATTTTCTTACTTCAGTGTAAGTACATATATTAATTTCAGATAGAGGAGTTCTTCCAAATTTCTACAAAGTCATTTAACTCTTAATTATATTTTAAAATAACTGAAGTATACAAAGCCTAGACATGCATTTCTGCTTCCCTGACTCCTGGTTACATAAAAAACCTCAGGACACCCCTACCAGTCACATGAACACAATTCTACTCTCAATGGAATAAAAACTGATCAGTGGTATTCCCATGACATAACAAAACACTGAACAACACCCTCAAACTTACAGTCTGTATGCAAGAGGCCTAGTTCAGGGATCTTTTTGACTTCTATAAGGATAAAAAGTGCTTTAACTTCTAAGAAGTTACAGCACTTTTTATCCTTATAATCCTGAGAGCATTCTTTTAAGTTTCCCTTTAGTTTCCAGTGTTTAATTAGTGTCAAACTGCCCAACACTTGGCATCTCAAGTACATTAGTAATTTTCAGAATTTCAAGAGACAAGGGAAATTAATTGATATGATCCTGAGGAATATTCAATTAATTGTTTGTTCCCCCTTGAAAAGGTGGCAAGGAAATGAAACAGAAACTCACCACTGTATAATTAAGAAACATGCTTTAAGACCTCTAAAGCCAAATAAAAATTACAGAAATATGCTGAAAGTCTAGTGTTTGAACCTAGTTACAGTCACTAAAAGCATAATTCTGCAGGAATTATAAACTCTGAGAAGGTCCAACACATAACACAACTGAAGAAACTATATACAGTGAATATAAATGAGTTTGTGTTTTTCTGAAAGATCTATCTGAAAGTAAAAAACAAACTAAATAAATAGGAAACGTTTTAGAAGTTTTACATTCAGCCTTCATAAACATGAGGATATTTTTCCTACTCATTTCAGTGTTCCCTGTTTAAATTTTGAATTTTAATTCTACATAGCTGCATGAAGGGGAAAGAGGTGTTAGCACTCTACACCTAGGTACCTTTCTTCTTTTTCTTTGTTTTCTTACTACTGCGGCCTTTCTGTTGTTCCTCCATTATCCTCTCCTCTGCCATCTGGGAGCTGTCGGCGCGGCTCAGCGTTGACATCAGCCAGGCATAGAGGAACTCGGAGAGGTACCTGCGCAGAGGCCGCACACAGGAGCGGTTACGGCGGCAGCGCACCGCGCACTCGCGCTGCGCGCGTCCCGCTGACTACTGAGGCGCTTGCTCCAAGAGGTGAAGGACATGTCCTAGCAAAGGACAATTCCTATGGGCCATAAAAACTCTTTGTTTTGCACGGCTGGAATCAACACATTGGTCTACGTTCATGTTTTGGTTCAGATTCAACCACTAACAGCTCAAGGTATGCAAGCTTCTTACACATTTACTAATGAAGTCTAAGCTTCTTATTTCAAAACTCCTGTAAGACCAAATTTTTCTAGAACTCTTCCCCCACCAAATCAAGTGGGTTTTTTTAAAGATACTATGTTAATTAATACCTTTTCTACTTTTGTTCTGACTTGTTATTCTGAGAAACAATATAACTACTGACTTTTTCAAGCATTAAAAAGTTATGGATTATTACATAAAGGGGTCAAGCCCACAGACCCAAAACATCCATATGCAGTTCTTTCAGAGTTAGAGACAACTTTAGGAACATTTTTTTAGAAAGTGGAAGCAAGTCAAATAAGTATCTTACTTGATTTCAAATCAAAAGGAATAAGGGAAAAAGAATAGAGAAAAACTTTACAGATTTGGAGCACAATAAAAATGTAGTAACAGCTACTAAAATGTTGTAATCAGAAGAAAAATTACTGAGAAATTTGAGTTTCATTTGCACATTGCCTCTCAGAAACTGCTTCTTTTTTTTCTCCTCAAGTAAGAAAGCAGTTGACATGACAATTCCAACTAAGAGTGGTTTTATTAAATTTGCAGAGGGAAATAAGGGCAGGTAGAAAATACTGTGTCACAAAAGTTGTTATTACTTATTGAGTTACTAATTGAAAAAGATTGCCATCTTCTGGTGTCTTCTGAAATATTATTTTTTTCACTTAATACTTAATCCACTGTTGAAACAACATAGAAAAGCAATGCATTGAAGTTTGTGTCATTTGCACTCTTTTAATCATTCAGTAAGAAGGCTATGGCTTACATAGAAATCTCTTGGTAGGTTAAAAAAATTTGAAATTCTCTTTTAGCACAAGCCATTAACTATAAAAAATAATTAATGTGAATGGAAGTGGAAAAATAAAAGTATTCTGTTTCCAGATAATGTGATCATTTTCACTAAAGGTGGAGGATATCTCTTCAAATATATCCCAGATAAGAAGTTAATTTTATCTAGTCAACTTTCAGATTATAGTTATGACTTAAAACTTCACAGAACTTTTCCCGAATACTAGAGATCAATAAGACTAGTGATCCTGGTACTACAAAGGCAGAAAAGAATAAAGGAAATTGCTTTTCTCCTGCATACCTCTTGTCTACCAAAATCAGCACACATTTCATTCATTGTCAATAAAAGACCCTCTGCCAAAAAGCTAAACAGAGTGAGAATTACTATTTCAGGAAAAAAGATACGCTATTTAGTAAGTTTAAAAAGCTAGAGACCAACAGATTTTTTTCTCTCCTTGTAATATTATAAGTGCTGATCAAGCTTGAGATCATAAAATCATATTGGAAGTCCCCCCTTCGAATATTATAGCTCTCTGGAAACATCCCTCTTCAGAGAGCTGTCAGTAAAGCATCTTCTTACCAATAGATGTAGTAATATTCATGCATACTGTAAAGTTCTAACTCAAAGCCACTGAGAAGATACTGTATCATAATACGAAGGTTGTGGTATAGGACCCAGGTGCCCAAGCAAGCCAGATGTTGCCTTTGTGGTTCCTGCTTCAGTAACATGCTATGAAGCGCTGCATCTACTTTCTCTGCCTGTTGAAAAGAAACCAAAGGACCTCAAAGTAATAGACAGAGGAGGAAAAATATTTGACTGAAACAGCAGAAATAAAAAAAGCCAGAAATAAAATCTTAACAGATTGGGTTGGTAAATTTATGCTCCAGATTAAAAGATGGAAACAAGTCTAGAACTGTCAGAAAACTGTAAAGATACTCACTTAAGTAAATTCTGCTGCACAGAACAAAAATATTCTACACAGTATTATAGCAAGAACATTAGATACATAAAATTTGTACTTTTTAAATGTATTTGTATATAGATCATTAGCAGTCACATGAGCACAAACTCAGAACCCATTACATGCTAGTGTTCATTGTTCTATATTGGCAAGAATTACTTTTTTTTAAAAAAAACTAGCTGTACTGAAAAAATAAATTTATAAGCTTCATATGCAAGAAACACACTATGTTCCACCAGAGTAACTAAAATATTGCCAAGACCAATTTTGTCTTAAGAAGCAAGTTGTATGGAAGGCAAAGTCTCTCACTGTTGGAATACCGTCAGTAAGCCTAAACAGAACAATCCATATAACCTGCTACAAAACGAAAAAAACAGTGCCTCAGCTACAATACTGCAACAAACTCAAACCATCTTGAAGAAAGCTGGAGCACACAAAATCTCCCCCCAAGTTCCTCAACTGTTCTCCTTGCCATATTGGGAAATATTTTATTATTATATGGCTCTCACTGCTGAGGAAACTCAACTTCCAGCAATAGAGAATGTATTTTTTCTTCTCATCTCTCCCCATTCTTGAGAGATGTCCAAAAATCAATCAGAACACATATTTTTAAGAGTTATTTTTTTACTTTATTTTTATTAATTATAAAATTTTGCAGTTTCCATCTTACGTAGGTACAAGGCTGAGTTTTCAAAGGTGTCTTGTAAGCACACCTTGTGTATCTCCCCCTGGTTTCATCTTGCAGATTGATAATCACAAGCAGGATAGAGACTAAAAGCTGTGCAGTTACCATTAAATTACATCGCAACAGGTCATTCTGAAGTCTACTTATTGGACAAAGTTAATATTAAAAAATGTATGTTTTTGTTCCATACATCTAGCATAAAGTTTTTGGATGCATCCTAAAAATTTCTTGTTAAATGTGCTAAATTTTAGGAGTCCTTGTCTTAAGGATTTTCCATCATTCATTTAGAATTTAGTACCATGCTTCACTCTGCCATTAATATACCTGGACAGAAACTTTGCTGGCCTGCTGCCTAGGACATTACCTCATCTTGTAGTGTGGCAAATTCCTCAAGGATGTGACCTAGTTTATCTCTCTGGCGAGCTCTGTTGTGTCCATGGATTTGAATCAGACTACAGAATGGCTGGAAGAAGTAAAGTGTAATTTTAAATTACCAATACAACTTTGAAACTACAGGAGAAGTACTATGATGTCTATTTAGGCACCTGGTTTATACATCTATATTAGGAAGTGGGTTCCTTACTACTCCCTACAAAGTGCAAGTTAGCAGGAAAGTAAACTCTATGGAGTGATGCAAGAGCCAAATTCTCGGCACGCAAGCTGATGTGAAATTAAGTCAGCATCCTTTAGGAAGTCACCAGAGTAAAATGCTTAGGGCTAAAGAGGTATTTCTTATACCTAAATCCATGTGCCCAGGTGGCTAAGGTGGCCAATGGCATCCTGGCCTGTATCAGAAACACTGTATCCAGCAGGACCAGGGCAGTGGTTGTCCCTCTGAACTCAGTACTGGTGGGTGAGGCCTTGTCTCAAACCTCTTTTATTTCCGGGGCCCTCACAACAAGAGAGACCTTAAGGGAGCATGTCCACAGAAGGGCAATGGAGGTGTGAAGGGTCTGTGTCAAAAGTCATGTGAGGAGTGGCTGAGGGAGCTAGGGGTGTTTTTATTTTACCCTGCAGAAAAGGTGGCTCAGGAGAGGCCTTATCACTCTCTACAACCAGGAAGGAGGGTGCAGCCAAGTGAGGCTCATCTGTTCTGTCAAATGACAGGACAAGAGGAAATGGCCTCAAGTTGTGCCAGGGGAGGTTTTACTGAATATTAAGAAAAATTTCTTGACAATGAAATTTGTCAAGCATTGGAACCAGCTTCTCAGGAAAGTGGTTGAGTCATCATCTCTGGAAATATTTAAAGGATATGTAGTCGTGACACTTTAGGGGTATGGTTTAGTGATGGACTTGGCAGTGCTGGTTTTGGACTCAATGAGCTTGGAGGTATTTTCCACCCTAAATAATTCTGATTTTGATAAGATTTTCATCATGCCACATTCAACAACAGAATCCTAAAAAGCTGAAACTGAACAGAATATTAAAATAATTTTGTTTTTATTGATATGCATTTGTGACATGAAACTACTCTATAAAGATGTAGTAGATGCAGATTTCTTAAAAATGCTAAATAAAAATCTGGAAGCAGAAGAAAACCAGCAATAATGACCAGCAGATTTTTAAAAGGCATTACTAAATTAAGATGGCCAACTTCTTCAATTTTCCCTTCATGTCAGGTGTGTAAAATAATTTGTCTCATTTTCAAATGTATGTACATCTGCCAAGTTCTCACATACAGATACATGTTATAATTGGAAAGAACACTTACCCGAACACAATGTGTGACAAAGGAATCAATGTAGTCTTTTGCCTGGTGGTTATTATAAAGACAACACCTAAAAAGGAAATACCCATGTACATACATATTTTTTATAAATGCCACCATTTATAAAAATCTATGCAGCACAAAACAAAAAAAAAAAACATGAGTGCAGCAACAGCAACTGAGTCCTTCATACATAAGCACTATGTACAAAATGTATGTTTTTTGTACAATTGTCATTGCTCTTGTAACAGAAATACTTTTTCATCAGACATGTAAACACATACAAGTACACTCAAGATCCACTTACTTTGGAGAAAGTACTGGAGGACTGACGAAAGATCTTAAGGCATCTTTTACCATGTCTTGCATGAGATGAGTGCCAAACACCTTCTTGTTATCTACTAGGAAAGTTGTCTAAAAGTAAAGATCTGTTTTTAGAAACGTGTTTTAACATAAAAGTAATGCTCTAGAATTACTAATAGAAAGCTCTGGCAGTACCTTTTTTATATAATAAAATTGTAAGATTACCTAAAGAATTAAAATGGCTCAACTAGGTCCAAGGTTAAAGACTCAGAAATATTGAGACCTGACACTTCTTTGGTATTCCCAGGACACCAAATGCAGCTCTATTACTTGCACAATAGAGTGCTTGCAAAATTGTTCAATTTCTTGGATGATACAGCAGACATTTCTGAAAATTAGCATAAAATATGTGCCTTCTCTGGACAAAGATAAGGATATATTTCCAGAGTACTGCTGATGTTTTTCAATCCCTCTGGATGCTACTACTTACATCAGTCATGTCTGATACTCATTTAACTTCCCTCCATGAGTGCTATGTCCCCTTCTTACATGGTTCTTCAGCAGTTGAAGAAAAAACTGCTGTCAGGCACCCACAGGGATTACACAAACACATGTAGTGGAAGGTGAGAACACACATGCTAGGAACACATTTCACTTGCCCACATTTATAGTCCATTGGCTCTACACATGGTTTAATAGGGATCAAATGTAAAGAAATTCTGGCATCTAGGGGCATCCTATTATTCTGCATCAACCATCAGTTTTACTGTTGTAGCAATAGAAGCAATCTGTACATTAAGTTCTGTCCAAATAGGGAGATGAATACAAATACCAGCCCCAAAATGAAAAAGCACATGAAGAGCGGCATAAAAATATGTGTACAGGCACAGCTTTATGGTGGAGAAAAAAAATATTAAATGCTTTCTGTTTTAATTAGCATGTACTAAAATGATCAAAGCAACAGTGTTTAAAAATTATTTTAGAAATTAGATCAAAACATAAACCTATGTATATAGAATCACAGAATGGTTGGCAGTGGAATGGACACTAAAGATGATCTAGTTCCAAACTCCCAGCCACAGGCAGGGACAGCTTTCTGGCCTTGAATGCTTGTGGAGCATCCACAACTTCTCTGGGCAGCCTCTTCCAATGCCTCATCATCCTCATAGCAAAGCATTTCTTCCATAATACTTAATACTTAAATATCACCAGAACATTATTTGCCACTTAACTATTATTAACTTACATGCAAATTATTGAAATATTAAAGAAAATGAATCTATAATGAATATGGAAGTATTTTAATAGTAGACATAATTAGGACTTGCCTGTAACAGGGATCTTGAAAGAACACACGGTGATTGCTCACTAAACTCACAGAAAAAGTCCTAACATATATGTAGGAAAAGAAAAAAAACACAAATCAGGTTAATATGCCAATTTATATATGTATATATATATACACCAAATCATTTTTACACACACACACACACCTTTCCTAAACAAATATATACAGCTGGGTAAATACACCTACATTTTGTCTAAGGCATACACAAATAGCATAGCTTACACAGCTTGTAAGAAACAGACCATGAATAGTTTGAACAGAACAAAATATATTATGAAGATTTTCTGCAATTACTCGTTTCCTAACAAAAAGTGTTCTGAATTTTCAAATGCTACAACTAGAAAGATAATAGTACAGAAAAAATAAGTACTGTGTGATTAAGATAATGATGTAACTATACTAGGTATTGAACAAAACTGAGAATTTATTTTAAAAAATTGATTGAAATCCAGGCAAGGTTTAACTGTTACCAGGCATTTCATGCAAACACTCCTTTCATTAATTAGCAGGAAATAACAAGATGAGAGGTTTGCTGTAACTGTATCTCTTTTATCAGTCAGTGAATGCATGGATACCAAAAAATATTTCAAGCATTTAAGTGTCTTCCAATACATGTAGGCAGTAACTAAGAGTAACATCAGTTATTAAGGAAAGAATATAAGCAGGTGCTTAACTTTATGCCTATTTAGTGCCCTCTTGTGTTATAGGCACATGTGCAGAATACTGATTAATGAATTTGAAAAAAAAAAATCAGACACATAGCAAAGAATTATATTCTGTTGCTGTAGACACAGCTCTTCAACCAAAGAAACTTGCTTGGCCTTCGCCAGTAAGACACAACTATTTAATGAATTACAGGAAAATTGAGATGTTTGAGAGAAGAAAAGGTCCTTATCAAAAGAAGAAAAGTAGTAACTATCAGGAAGGATAGTAAATTTTGAAATTGAGCCTAACAGTTAAAAACACCAAATATATACATAGTGCTCTGTTTTCTCTCCAGTGAGCAAGAGCATGCATATATGGAATGATTTTTTTGCAAGTCACATTTTCAGATCTTATTTCTGGTAATAAATAAGAAATATTCATGCTTACCAGTATACAGTGCAAGTTACTTAAGTTGACTACTTCACATACAGTTTTTATTCGGTCTATTAGTTTGGAAAAATAATTGACCATTTCTTCCCTTTTAATAATTTTTGCATATCTAGGGAAAGTTGGTGGCAGCAATCTCTGATTAACAAGTGGCTCAAACCCCATCATAATAGGATGATCTAAAGAAGGAGGAGGGGAGAGAGAGAAAAGCTGCATATGAGTTGTGTTTTCAGAACCCCCTTCAATAATACAAATTATTCAATTAGCCAAAATGAATTCTTAAAGTGACAGTTAACTTCCCGAGACTCCAACAAGCCAACTACTACAATGTTTACTCTTTAAGAAACCCGAGTCCTCGTGTACAAGCAATGAAGTACTGTTCCCTGTTTTAAAATGGCATATACACTGATTCCAAGTGTGATGCACTTAATCAAAAGTTCACATTATCTCTGGCTTTGAAATGACAGTGCTGCTCTCAGGAGAGCCACCACCTGGTAAAATAAAATTAAAATCAAACAATGCAAATCTGTAACAACTTGTATAGCAAGTGTTTTAGTTCAAAGTAAATAGTGATTTCAACTTTTTTAAAAAATACACAAAGGTATTTATGTTTGTGAAGGGATCATATCCAGGAAAGGAAAAAATGGTGTAATTTGATACATACCTCCTTTAGTGGTATCATTCTGTGCCTGCATACCATGATGCAGTGAATTGTGTATGGCAGAGAGCAAGTCAGCTGCCTGAGTCATTAGTTTCTGAGCTTCTGCAACTGCACTTGTCTGAAAGCCAGGAAAAAATTATTATCATTACAAACCAATATATTTTGACTATCTAAATAATGTTAGTATAAAAAAAAAACCAAAGGGCATTAAAATTCTGATATTCTTATATAACCCAAGTTCTGAAAAAAACCCAAATAACCCAAGATTTTTGTGTGGTAGCACATTTTATATATCTGTACATAATTTCAATGCTGTCTATTTTGCTGTGTAAGACTTTACAATAGTTACAACTGAAAGTCTTCTACACAATGCATGAGAGTCTGCTTGGTGGAGCATGTAGTTCTAGCCCTTTGCCTTAAAACATGAAGTTCCTTCCCCTCTCAGTAATTAGGAAATCTTACATCAATCCTCAAAAAACGGGCAAGTTGTATGGAATGCTATTAAATTCCTCTTCTCAGACCAAAGATATCTAGATATAAATTCCCTATCACATGAAAGGAAAAGCATACAGGTCTTCTAATATGGACAAAATAGTGCCCAGCATCAGGTAACTCCACAGGAGGGAACTGAACTTAAACAAGAAGTTTTGCTCATGTGTGAAAAGAGTAATTAGAAATCCATAAATATTTTTAAATCTTTTGTAATGAATATTCTGTCCTTCTGCAAGGCCATAATAATGTCAGCTACTAGCCTTCCCTGTGTTTCCCACTTGGAACAAAAACTGAGTATTTGCTGCAGTAAGGCTTTATTCAAAGCTTTACCTCCATCCACATCAATTCAAACCTCATGAATCTACACACAAATTTCTGGATCTTAAAGAATGAAAAATGGGTATTTCACAGCATCCCGATGCAAACACAGAAACGCCAAATGAACGTACCTCTTTTTTCGTAAAAGCTATCAGGACGGTGAGTAAGACGCGGGTAAACTTGACTCTGCTGAAGACAGCTAAACACTGTTGATGCTGTAATAAAGTAATACTGCTAATTACTTAGTAGTAGGTATTAGATAATAGAATCATAAAATATCCTGTGTTGGAAGGGACCCAGAAGGATCATCCAGCCCAACTCTTGGCTCACCCCAACTGCTTGAGTGTGGTCCAAATTTTCCTGGACTCGGAGTTTTGGTGCTGTGACCACCTCCCTGGGGAGCCTGTTCCAGTGCCCAACCACCCTCTGGGTGAAAACGCTGTTTCTAATATCCAACCTAAACCTCACCTGACACAACTTCAGGCCTTTCCCTCAAGTCCTTTCACTGGTCACCATCAAAGAAGAGATAGTGCCTGTCCCTTCTCCTCCTCACAAGGAAGTTTTAACTGCAAAAGGTCTCCCCTCAGTCTCCTCATCTCCAGGCTGAACAGAGCAAGTGATCTCAGCTGCTCCTCATACAGCTTCCCCTAAAGGCCATTCATCCTCCTTATGGCCCTTCTTTGGACACACTCTAATACCTTAATGGCTTTCTTGTATTGTGGTGTGCAGAACGCCCATAGGACTCCTGCCCTCCCTGCACAAACTGACGCACAAAAAGCCTTGGCATGCCCTGCTGTTTTCCAGCTCTTCTCCATGCTCCTGGCTGGTCACACTTCCTGGCTGCTTCTTATATGCATGGGTGTGGTTATGCCATATTTAAATCTCCCATTTACATACATGAAATCCAGGAAAAAAAGCAAACAATTCATTACTTCAAGTTCAACTTCTGGATCTCTCTCTTCTCCTTGTCGACTTCGGGTGCTCTGCAAGGTAAAGAAATGTCAAATAATTTACTAAAAATTGCAAAGGGAAGCTACTGATAAAATCCCTTTGCCTTCTCTAAAACATCCACCTGTTAAATAACTCGAAAAATCAGTTTTCAAATTCAAAATTTCTTAAAATATAATTCAGATACTTGAATGACTGTCCTATAGTAATAAGAACTATCTCAGTAAATTCTGCAAATAAGCAAGAAAAGTGCATGAACACTTTACATTTTAAGCTATAGTAAAGGAAAATTAAATAACTTCTTTAACCTTACATGTTATATCTGCCTAAAACCTGAAAGTTAAATACCTACATTCTGTGTCCTAGCCCAGTGTTATCTTCTGCATCACGACTCCAGCTTCTACTACTACTGAAGCAACTACTAAGGAGCTCACAAATAAAGTGAAGACTTAGCTAGAAAGCAAACTAAAAGCATGATACAGAAACCATTATGGCAGTCCTTCAAAAACCCCATTACAATGACAAAACCCTCCTTCATTCCTCATAATCCAACTCCCTACCCCAAACCTATGTTAAGTACACCTGAAATATATCTGACAAGACAAAAATGAAAATACCTTCACTCGTCTTTGCAAGTCATCTTCTACATCTTTCAGCATACCTGGAAAAAAAATCACAGCATGATTAAAAGCTGAGAAGCATTTCTAGGCACACCTATACCACTCAGGGGGAAAGAAATTTTATGGGGAAAATCAAAAGTGCTTTACATATCCATTAGCCAAAGACTAAACAAAAAATAATCTTGTGAGGAATGGTGGGGATGTCTTGGAACAACCAAAAATCAGGATACAGACCAACTGATGCAAAGCTAAAGCAAGCATAAGCTTTTCAAAAATATATCAATGAAAAGCTCAAATACACATAAAAAAATAGTGCATCATTAACGTACATACTTATGTATGTACTTAAAAGCATATGTATTCATAGCTGTAGAACGACTAGATTGCTTTTTTCCTAAAGCAGCCTATTTAGAGGACAACAAATTATGAGGCAAAAAAGCAGAATTCAAGCAACGTACTTTCTATTGGTCTGTATCTTTACCATGTTGAGCTCATGCCTAGCCACTTCATTGGTGCATTTAAAAGCACTTCTTCTGTTTCTCAAGGACATAACAAGACAACTGAACCTTTTTTCCAAGGAAAAATGATTTTATCTCTCTTTTACCAAGTCAGCAATTTCCACAATAAAAATAAAAACTTAACAGCTGAAACTCCTAGCAATTAATCATATGTGTCTGAAAGCAATCACATGCTCAAAAGAGAAAGAGGCTGCTGGACAGATATAAAGCAAGCACAGACTGTACCTGTAACTCTAAGATCTGTCACACTATTGGCCATTTTAAATCCGTAAGTCATTGACTGAAAATCTTCCTAAAAAGAAAAATCAAAGAAGCAATATGTAGTGAAATATAAAAGCTGTAGTTACGTTTTCAGATTGGGGTTTGGGATCTTCTTTTTGGTTTGGGTTTTTTAGGAGTTGTTTTCTTAAAAGGTTTTGAGTCTTTTTGCTGTTTTTTTTCTCTTTTGGAGGAGTGACTGGGGGTGTGCTTTTGTTTAATTCTATCATGTACAGAGGTCCAGATTTATTCTACATAGCTGAATGCACTCAGAATGAATACACTGAATGACTTTCCCACCCAAATCCAGTTTCAGGTAATAATTTTCTGCATTAATCCTTAATATGCCCTTCATATTTTCATCATGTGACACCTTACCAAAAGGTTACAACTATAGCTGCAAAGTAGTATTTGATCCATTTTAGATATAGTCAGGAAGAGTGACTTGTCCAAGCTCAGAGGAAACAGATTGCTCTGAGCGCAGAAAACAGGACTCTGATCCCACAGCCAGATGGACATTTTAGGCAAAATGCAATCATTACTATCTAACAGAAAAATTTAAAAATTAAACAGTTTCACAACTGAGACACATTTCAAATGGTTAACCACAAGACTTGCACTGCTTCTTGATTAAAATATTTATGTGACTCCAGTATTCAAGGAAAATACAGAAGAGAGCATGAAACATCTTCACTGGGGAAAACTGCATTTTAAAGGTATCCAGTCTAATACTTTTAGGATGGTGAAGTGCTATTTCTACAGTATCCTCAAATCAAACTCTAACAAATGTCACTAATACATTGTTTTACTTGCATTATGGTATAATATTGCATATTTAACCCCACAGGAGATGGGAAACACATACCTCCTCAAAAACAGCTGCTTTGTTAACCTTTTCTCTGGCAATATCACAGATTTTTAGGATTCCAAGAGCAAAAGCTTTCATAGCAGGATCTTCTATGAAGTCTGGATTATGAATATAAAGGCAAGTGAATACTGTCTGTGCCAAGGAATGTCCTTCTAACCATGTTATCTAGGGAAAAGGAAATTAAATATTTAACTCATTACAGCCAAGTCCTCATTTTCATAGATCCATTCTTTTTCCATTTTACTGTGCTTCAAAGACTCATTAAGGAACTAAACATTAAAATTAAAGTCGCCTTATCAAGGCAACCTTCCAAGTACCAAAAATGAGGAAGTGAAGGTGCTTCAAGCCTAGAATTCTGGCATTGGATAAACCTCTTCTATAAAGTTCAGGTCTAACCCCTATGATTTAGACATGGCATTATGTTAAGAGAACTCAACATTTAACAGTTTAACATTTAATAAACATTTAATAAACCTCTGCATAAATAGCGAATGGAAAATGCAAATGACTATGAGACAAGTCACAAATGTTCTTCATGTTCTCTCTCTTTACAACATAAAAGCTTCTTATCACAATTCTCTCTCTCTACCACTTCCATGTTTCTTTAAGCTACAGGGAAAGTTTCACTAAGTTAAATTTCTATCTTGAAATGGTAAAAAACTAAGTAGAACCATATTTATAATATGGTCCGCTTTTGGAGACCAGGAGTAGAAAAAAAATGATGTTATACTGAATCAGATTTGATTTGATATTTTTGATGTAATTTTGAAGAATAACTGAAAATAATGAGTATCAGTCACTGAGAAAATTAAAGCATATACACAGAGAAAGAATTGCAATTAATAAGTAACTGATATTCAACTTATTTTTACTAAATAGATTTATTTTCTTTGTTCAAAATGCTTCTGTAAGCTCAGTCAATTCTGGCTGTACATAAAGGAGCAACAGAGTGCTACCAGTTACTGCACACTCAGCTTCCAACACAGTCAAACATCAATACACAGCAGGCAATCAGATAACATGCATTTATAAAACCAGAAAGCATAAAACCTTTTAAAGTTTTTAAGGCGCTACCAGCTATCTTCCATATTTCTTATAGAAAAAAATTAAAAATCAAAATTAAGCCTTTCATTATAGATAATAAAAATAACTAAATGGAAATTAAAATATAAGTATGTATTTTCTGCTTGGTAAATATTTTTTTGAGTTCTGCTGGTTTTTTTTCTTTTTTCTTTTTTTTAAGATGGATTAATGGATTATATTTTGAAAGCAAAACCATCCAACCTAAAGAAAAGAAAAATGCTTACCAAACAACAAAAACACGTGTCCATTATTCCTACCAGCTCAGGTGAAGTGAGATCCTTTATTTTAATGGTGCCATCCTTTGAAAACAAACAAGCAAACAATAACAACCAAAGTCCTAAATACTATGAAAGCATACAGGCAAAATACAACTTATTTGTACCAAAGCCAAAAAAGAAATTAATATTTGTTTAAAACTTCAGAATAATTGTATGCCACTAGCTTTACCAACCAGCTTTACAACATGTCTCAAATTCTTAAAAACTTTTCACTCCCATCAATTAACACTGATCAAACATAAAACTACCCAAAGAGAAGACTAAAGTAAGAATTCTTATTTATTACTAGCCAAGAAAAGTTTGAAACTAGTTAACTGCTAACAGTAAATCATAATAATAAAGTACGTATCATCATAATAAAGATTGAACATGAAGTAATATGCAGGATCAACTCTTTGAAGACTGTTTTTTAAACTTGTAGTATTTTACTGCCTTAAAGGTCAACACCAAAAAGGCTGCAAATT
Source organism: Melospiza melodia melodia (assembly GCF_035770615.1). NCBI lineage: Eukaryota > Metazoa > Chordata > Aves > Passeriformes > Passerellidae > Melospiza > Melospiza melodia. Next base: position 55,179,829 of record NC_086226.1, on the reverse strand, counting down.
TGATCATTTAATTTGCCCAGTGTATGCAATCCTGGATACATTCTACATGACTTAGCTAGTGTTTAACAGAGTTCTCTGTCTCAATTCCAAATGTTTACCATAAAAAAATTCTTTTGCCTCTGAGTGCATTACTTTTTCTGAAAAAACAGCAAGTCTTTCAACCTCTGTCCTCCAATTTACCTTGATCATAAATCAAAAGTTAATCATTATTGTCGATGTTGATAAATTATCTGGCTTCTGTTCGATGCTGATAAACTCAAGGAATGATAAAGTGTTAATTTCCAGCTTTTTTAAGGAAGCTGGTTTCCATCCAGGTTAAACAGAAGCTAACAAATACATCTTCATATAAAAGACACATTTTGGGGAAGCATAGAGTTATTTGCAAAACAATGTTGGAGATATATTTACTTAAGGTATCAATAACCAATAATTTCATATTGCTTTTCACTGGAAGAGTTAGCATCGTTGTGATAATGCAGGTAACAAGAAAAGTAAACATTACAAGCTATTTTTTACTTAATTTTCCAGAAGAAAAAAGAAAAACATAGATTTCAAGAGAAACACTATTTATGCTGTATTGTGCTTAGCTGTAATTTGACAAAAATGTGCATTTCTACAGACAGTGTAGTTAAACCCAGGAAATTCATACAAACCTTAATAGCTTGCTCAAAGTTAAGAACCTTTCTGTTAACTTGGTTTCCAATCATACCAGCATCCATCTTGGGATCCATCATTTCAATGGCAGACATGGCTTCAAAAAGACCAAAACTAGGAACACAAATAAAATAAATGTGCTCAATGTATTTTTTTTATATAAAATAGTCTTTGCAAACTAACCAAAAAGAACACAGGATGACAAACCAAGTACACTATATTCTGACCACAGACAATAAGGTATATGAAAATTAGTATTGATCTTCAGAGATCATGGTTTTCAGGAAGTTAAGAATCTCTCAACAAATTCATAGGAAAAGAGATGGCTAAAAGTAAAAGAAAATTATTAAACTTTCTATAAGGATGAAGAACACTCCTGAGTGAAATATCCCACTACTATATCTTTGCACACTTGTTTTTATAAACTTCATAGCATCTTCTTAAACATCATGCAAAATCATAAACTGATATTAACTGAACAAGCTGTTCCTTAGTACACCACATCCAAAAAACCAAGTAAGATATGTCCCCCAAACACGAATGACAATATACATAACATAGATTAATATATATTGAAATAACAGGTTTATTTAAAATAAGCATGTTAACAAAACTGATGCAAAAACCCCAAAAAAACGCAGCGTGTGATAATATATCACTTGTAGTCAGGGCAGAAGAAAAAATGCTTGCAGAAGAGCCACACTAAAAGACTTACCTATATATGAAGAGATACAGTGCTTCACTTTATCACGACATTTGTCAAACTTCAGGCTTTATATACAAAAAGTTTACTGAATGTGGCACAATTAAATTCTGAGAATGTAAATTCTGTATTTGCTGTATTTGCTCTGAAATGCTCTTATGTATAAAACTACACCTGAAAATGCGCTTTGATTCAACTGACATCCGTGCCCACATTTTTAAGCAAGTTTTCATTTTCTGTTTAAGCTTCTGTTTTCTGAGCTATTAGTTTCAAATTCAGCAAGTCTTTACCAGATGCTTTTCTTTGAAATATACTTTCAATGTGTAGAGTTCTCACTTTCTGCTTTAGCATGATATTTATGTTGCATTAAGGCATACAATTGTTTATCTAATATTTTATAGTGACACTTGGGGTAACCAGGTTTAAAGTCTTTCTGGCCTTTTTTAACAAAAGCAAGTCCCATAAGATAGTGCAGTAATGTAATCACCACAGATCATAAGATATGCTATGAACTTCTGGAACAGAATTTCAATCACATTGAAAAATGTAATTTTGTACTTAGAGCATCAGATTTGTTCAGCATTCATACAAGTGCAGCATATACACACTGCTAAGAATGTATGATATTCTATATACTTCAAATACTTTATTTAAAGTAAAAGTCTAAAAAAGCTTGGTTATTAGGTAACATGAACATGTTTGCAGTAATCTTATCTAAAAGCCAGAACCATCCCACACACATACTTACAGCTTGTCATGAAGCAGTTCTCCTAACTTCAGTTCTATAAAGGAAAGGGACAAAACAAACAATTACAATCATCCTACTAGCACAACTATTCCAGGGTAGTCTTGTCACGCACCAAACTGCCTTATGCCAAGATATAACAAGCTGCAGGAAGCAGATCAGGCATTTCTACTTGCGCTGCATTTGCATGGCCTGGGTTTTGTAGCTTGTGGGGGGATGACTACAGGGATGGCTTTTGTGAGAAGGTGCCAGAAGCTTCTTCCATGTCCAGCAGAGCCAATCCCTGGTGGCTCCAGAGACGGATGTGCCACTGGGCCAATTAGAAACAATAATACCTTGTGGTAAGAGATTTAAAAAGAAAACCAAAAAACCCAAAACTGCACAGTTTCAACAGCAGATGGAGAGGAGCCGAGTGAGAACATGGGAGAAGAAGGGCACTGCAGACACCAAGGTCAGTGAAGAAGGAGGAGGAGGAGGTGCTCCAGGTGCCAGATCTGAGATTCCCCTGCAGCCCATGGCGAGGCAGCTGTGCCCTGCGGCCCATGGAGGTCCATGGCGATGCAGAGATCCACCTGCAGCTGGTGGGGGAGACCCACACTGGAGCCGGTGATGCACAAAGGAGTCTGTGAGCCCAAGGGAGGCCCCATGCTGGAGCAGCTTGTGTTTGAAGGACTGCACCCTGTAAAAGAGTGACCCAGGCTGCAGCAGTTTTGGGAGGCCTGTGTGTCCATGGGAGGGAGTCACACTGCAGCAGGTCACTGAGAGCTGCTGCTCATGAGATGGACCCATGCTGGAGAAGCTCATGGAGAACTGTCTGCAATGGGAGGGACTCCATGGTGCAGCAGGAGAATGACTCTTGTTCCTGAGCAGTGGGAGAAGCCTGGGGTGATGAACTGGCCATAACCCCCATTCCCTGTCTCCCTGTGCTGCTGGGGTAGGAGCACAGCTGGAAAGAAGGAGGGGTGGCAGGAAGATGTTTCTAAGGGTTATTTTACTTTCTCATTGTCCTGCTCTGATTTTGTCAATAATAAATTCCCTTCTTATGTCTAAGTCGAGCCTGTTTTTCCCATGATGATATGTGGTGAGTGATCCCTCTCAGTCCTTATCTCAACCCATGACCCTTCATTAAATTTTCCCTTCTCTGTTCAGCTGCAGAGGTGAGTAAGTGGCTTTGGTGTGTGCCTGGCATCTGGCCCAGGTCAACCCATGACACTACTGCTTTTACCTACAGAGCACTTTCAAGACTGAAAGACTAAAAAAAACACTCCAGTGGTTAACAGCGTGCCCCCATCCCTCTGTTATTCTAGGAATTAAAACAGTTTTAGAATTACTAAGTACGCAGTGCACTCAAAGCACAAAAAGCTGATATATTGCTGCAGGGCTGCAGGTCAAGGGAGAGGATTCTGCCCTCTGCTCTAATGGGACTCCAGCTGGAACACTGAGTCTGTCTGGGGTTCCAGCACAGGAAGGACATGGATCTATCTGTTGGTGCAAGTTCAAAAGAGGCTAACAAAAATGAATGGAAGGCTAAAGCACCTTTCCTGTGAAGACAGGCTGAAAGAGTTGGGGCTGTTCAGCCTGGAGAAGAAAAAGGTCTATGGGGACCAGCTAGCATCCTTCCAGTTCATAAAGGAAGGCCAGAAAACACCTGGCGATTGACTTTTTACAAGGACATGTACTGACAGGACAAGAGAAATACTGTTAAACTAAAAGAGAGATTTAGATTAGATACTGGGAAACATTCTTTACTATGAGGGTGGTGAGTCACTGGAACAGGTTGCCCAGAGAAGCTGTGGATCCCCCATCCCTGTCACTGTTCAAGGCCAGGCTGAATGGGGCTTTGAGCAACACAGTCTGGTGAGAGGCGTCCCCTGTCCATGCCAGGGGAGTTGGAATGAGAGGATCTTTAAGGTCCCTTCCAACACAAATCATTCTGTGATGATTATTCTGTGAAATATTAGCATCTGAATAGCCTGGAATACAGCCGTTTCCTCTGCTCCTTTATTCAGGTGTCTTAGTCTCTTCCAGGGGAGACTACTGAAAGGCTTGCTTTCCCTCATAACTTTTAAAGGAGTCTCTAGATATATTTGATGGGTACAGATATAAGTAATCTATTACAGATACAAGTAATATAGAGAAATAATTATTTATAAGTAATTTAGAGTAATACAGAGAAATAATATGCAGAAATTGTGTTTATCATTATGTAATAGTCTGTGTGGTAAGATGCAGTTTTTATACTTATCCTTCCTTAGTGTCATCATAAAATCAGTTGAAAAAAACTGTAAACTAGCAGTAGCACCTGGCAGTAATAAAGGTACTATTTAAATGTAAGCAACTGCTTCCCCATTACTGAGATGCACTGTATCAATTGAAAAACTCAGACTTGTTTCAAAGATGAAAAATGATGCACTGATGAATTAAATAAATTACAGCACCATGGAGATCCAAAAGCATGCAAGAAAGAAACAGAGTGTTGACTCTGCATGCAGGAATGACATCTCCACTTGGCAGAAGAGAGAGTAAGAAATCTTCGCAAAGGAAAAAAAGCAGATGTGAAAATGCGTAAGGTGAAAAAACTTTGATTAAAGAGGTATTTATGTAATCCGGAAGAGAAAACAAAGTGAGGTGGTTCATGACAATTCCAACCTCAGAGTTAAGAAGGAATCAATGCTTGTTCATCTGAAGCTTGAACCTAGGTCAAACTATTGCTCAAAAAAGCTCAAAGAACTACACAAAGGCCTCCAAAGGATTCCAAGTTTTCTCAGAATGAAAGGACTACAACTCACCTCTACAAGCTTCTTCAAAATCCTGGGTTATATCTATCCAGCTGGTATTACTCTTTTCCATCTTGTCAGGCATACCGAGTTCCCATCCGGAATCATCATCCTCTAGTGTAGCTTTCATAACCATGATGCTGCACCTTTAAATTCCTGTCAGAGACACCATATATTTGCACAAATCAGAGAAGGTGCTTTGTGGGAATAATTTTTTTCTTTTCAATAATCACGTGAGAATGGGAAATGAACTAACGTTTTATTTAAACAACTACTGTTATACAAGACCAACAGAAAAACCCTTATTAAAAACAACTCTTTAAGAAAAAGGTTTTCTTATGTGTAATTTCTTTACAAGTAGCTTATACACTGTGAAACCTCAAAAACTAAGGACATCAGAATATCGGCTGTTCAGACCCATACTAAGGTGTCTATTGTCAATTGGAAATAAAATCAGAAGCATAACAACAGATGCAGACATCACAATTTTCTATTTGTTCTTTTACACTGTTAGACTATACGTCCTCCTACTGCTCTGCAACGGAAATTAAAAAGATGGTACTGTAAAACTGAAAAAATACTTATTTCCTACAATTTTCTCAGCAGAAAGCAGTATCAAGATTGCAGCACTTAAGTTAAGCAAGTTCAGACCGGATTATAAATTTTGAACTCCACCGACCAGCTACTTCGAACTGGTTTTGTTCTTTCGCAACCTCCCGACACGCGGGCAGCCCTGAGGACTCCAGGCTTCCACAGTCAGCCTGCCCGTGAGGTACCAGCAACGCTGAACTCCCCTCTGCTGACGGAGCAGCTGCGAGCCCGGCAAGCCCTGAGCAGCTTAACCACAGCCGCCACGGAAGCTTCAAACAAAGGCCCCAGTGGCAGAGGACCTCCAGGGCATCGGGAATTAACAAAAACAAAGGGGAGGATAAAATGGCTTTCGAGCAGCAGCCCGGGGGTCTCCCCTCGGCCGAGCCAGGTTTACTCCCCATCGGGGGCCGTCAGGCTGTCACCAGTTCTCTAGCGACCGCAGGGACTGCCAGGCTCAGTGGGCTGTGATGAGGAAGTACGTGAGAAATCTGTTGAAATAAATTAAATTCTCCCTTGCATCCCGGGACAACCAGGCCCTTCGGGATCTCCTCTTCCCACAGGTCACCCCAACTCCGGCGCTGCTCAGCGGGCCCCGCGCAGCCTCCCGGGGACGCCGGGCACCGCCGCCTGCCCGCACGGCTCCTCCGCCCCGCCGCAGAGGAGGAGCCAGCACGCCGCCCGCCCCGCTGCGGGGCAGCGGCGCCGCCGCGGGCTCCCCCTTCCTCCGTCCCTCCCTCGGTGCCCCTGCGGGCTCTGCCTGCGCCCTTCGCCCCGCACCCTCCCCGGGCCTCACCGCTACGTCCCACGCCGCCGCCCGCCCGCCGCTCCTGGCTGGGCCGCCGCCGCACACGCGCAGACCCGCTGCTGCTGCCGCTGCCGCCACCAGCCCGCGGCCCCGGCCTGAGCGCCCGGCGCAGCCGCACACAAGAAGCTCCGCCGCCCCACCTCGTCCGCGACCGCGGCTTACCGTGAGCGGCGAGGCGGGGCGAGAGAGGCCGGGGCGGCGGCGCTCGGCACCCGCTGCGCCCGCGAGGAACGCGGGGCGGGGCGGGCGGCCCTGCGGCGGCTCCGCCCAGCGCGGTGCAGGCTCGGGCGCCATGAGGCTCCCGTGAGGGGGTGGGGACAGGGCGAGCAGGGGCTGGGCGGACGGTGCGGGGGCCGCTGCCGCGCAGCCGGAGCTGAGGCTGTCTCCCGGTCTGTTGTCAACGCTCTTTCAATATCTAGAAAGCGCGTGTCGACAGGACGGAGACAGGTTTTTCTCAGTGACGCCCAGCAGTAGGACAAAAGGCAGTGGGCACAAACTCATGCACAGGAAGTTCCACCTGAAGAACTTCCACGAGGAAGAACTTTACCGTGCAGGTGACCGAGCTCTGGAACAGATTGCCCAGAGAGGTTGTGGAGGCTCCCTCGCGGGAGATACTCAAGAACTGTATAGACACAAGCCTGTGCCACATGCTCCTGGATGATTCTGCTTGAGTGGACAGGTTGGACAAACGGCCTCGTCTCTTGTAGCCTGACCCTTTCTGTGACTCGGACTCGCTGCCGGCGCGGCCCCTGCGTTCCCGGCCGAGCCCGCAGGCCGGCGCTGCCGCTGCCCGCCCGGGCCCGGGTGCGGCGCTGGCGCCGTGCGCTGAGCGGGCGGCGGCTGAACTGAAAGCGCACTCCAAGCAGGTTTCTTTTGTCCTCTATCAGACGTTCTCTCCCCTTCCCTTCGCACTGCGTTTTAATGAACGTCATGTGCTAGAGAGTACGTAACTCTGTGTTCTGCACAGGGTCTACGGAGATGTGCTGATTATCTCCCTTGAGAGGGAAGCCAGGTGACGTGAGATGATGTCCTAGGGGTTTTAGTACGACTGAATGCTTGCAGTTTCAGGCCAAGATCACCAACGTAAAAGACAGTGGCTAATATGCTTTAATGACCTAGTAGAGGGTATCTTAAGTAGATTTTATGTCCAAGGTTTTGGGGAAAAAGTTCCAGATTAAAATAAAAGCACTAACTTTATCTATCATCCGTTCTATTCAACATGCAAAATACAGAGCATTTGTGCTTCGTGGGAAGCAAGAAGAGAAATTTCAGTGAGAGCTCCTGCTAAACCAATGACAGCAACCTACTTTATCTGAAAGAATAAATTATCTTTAGTTTAATGGCTGTTGAAATGTCTGATGGCTCACAGCTGCGCTGTACTATGGAATTCCAGGGGTGATATAAAACAATATAGCAGCCATCTTCTAATGATCCCAATGTTATGGTAGAAAGAACAGATCGTTATTATTGAACCTGATGTTGGTTAAAACATCTGTCTGTGAAAACTACGTGTCTTTAATACAGAATATAGTGATGGCTTGACCACCACTCTCTTCTGTAGTTGATTTTCAGGGGAATTCTATTTTTATTTTCAGGACAGAAGGGCTGTAGTCCCTAATAACAATTTCACTATGAAAGTATATTTTTTTAAAACCACAATTTTTAACAAAAATTACTTTCTGAAGAGGTTTGAAGTTTGTCAGAGTATTCCATTAGCAAATACCTGTTTGTGTTTCAGTGCAGACTTTATGGTTGAAATGATAAGCTGACTATAGTGAAGTAATATGTCAATGGATTCAGCCTAAATAAATATAAGCAATTATCACTTCCCTTGACAAAAATACCAAGCATCAAAAATGAACAGCAGGTTGGTTATGTGTGTGTGAAATGACCATAGCAGTTAAAGAAGGTAATACATGTTCACTGCAATAACCTCCAAGGTGAGATCAAAGCACTTCAACCTGAAATTATGCAATAAAGTGCCTTGACAAAATGCTGTGAAGGGCTGATCTAACTTCTGTACATGTGATAAGCACATGGGAAAATCCAGAGAAGTAAAATCAGTTTTTATTTATTTTATTTATTTTTAAATTACACACACAATTATTATTTTTTATGGGGATAGTTTACCAAAATCCCTAGTATTTAAAATGCCCTGAAGTTTATTACAAAAGTATCCCTTGTTTCCTACACCACAAAGTAGTCCACAATGTTAAGCAAGACAGAAGAAAAAAGCAACCTTCATATAATACTTGCTGGTTATGTGCAATGCAGGTTTTGTGCTTCTGTCTTGGTGAAGTGGGAGTAGATCAAGTATTGTGAGGAACTTGCTTCAGTATTAATTATGGAGTACCTTTGTTCCTGTAATAGAGTTAGAACATGTCATCATATACTTGACTTAAATAGGCTGCTTTGTTTAAGAAAACTTCAGCTAACCATGTGACAGTTTAGGGTGCAGTCATTTGACTGACTGCTATTTTTGTCTTTCTGAAATGATGTTACATTAATTTTGAAAGTACTGATGTATTTTGTATGAGTTTGTAACTCAGGGTGTCTATTTTTACACAGCAAAAACTCATACTAAAGCATTATGAATTTTTTAGTGATGCTTAAGAGAAGAAGTGAGCAAACTTGTCCTCTACTATTTGGCTTAAAAAAAAATCCTGTAAAAGAAATTTTGACTGGCATAACCAAAAAGGTGTCTCCAGTCTTTCAAGTACTGTGTGAAATGAAAATCAGATTTAAGAGATAAATCTGTTTTGTTTGCTCTAAATAATTTGAAGTGTGTAGAATTACTTATTGACCTGTTTGTACAAAATTACAATTGTTTATGATTTTCTAAATAGCAGAGATCTGTCCTCTCCCTCAACAGGTGTCTTTAGTCCATTGTGGAAATGGTCATCTGATACAGGATATCTTTATAGCCTTGTCCCAAGAAGGAGGTGTCTCATACTTGTTTCTGAAGATTATTCTTTACCTTTTACCTTGCTTAAAGTACTGCTGATTTTTCAGGAACTTACCATTGCTTTAGATGTCCTTCTTAATGGAAGCAATTGGTGCAGGGAGAAAAGGGAAAGTGAGAAATCTCAAAGTATGCAAATACCTTCATAAACAGAAAGAAAGTGATCTTCAGGTAGGCTGAAAATTATACACATTTAATTTTTTTTTTACACTGCGAGTATGGAGGTTCCTGATAGACTGAAACAGATGAGATTCACTCTTGGTGTTGGTTGGGTCATGGAGGCGGGATTATGTTAACATTCTGCATGTATAAATTAAATGTGATTGTCAGTAGGCATATGGAAAAAAGTGGCTGACTTGGTATGAACCTGTGAAACAGTGCATCACTTTAGAAACTTGTCCTCTTCATGCTCTGAAAAAGTGCCCACTCCTTCCCACCCCCAGTCCCCAGAAACTTAGATGAAAATATCCACTAAATCTATACATTCTGAATTCTCTGTGAAGAGTACTGATGTGCTATTGCATTTGTAGTATTACAAAGGCTAAAGAAGCTGAATGAAGCACAGATGGTGAAGTTAAACTAAAATGCTTTTTTATGCTCTGAAAACATGCATAACAGAGCGCAAAAGATCATCTCCAAATAAGTATTCTAACTGATATGATACATTAGAGATAAAGAGTCAAAACCAAATTCTCCAGTGCGCATGTAGGCAAGTGTTGGCTTCCAAATGAAGGAGTGATTGTTTTTAAGAGTGATGGAGAGTTGATAGCTTCATTATCTGGAACTGACTGGATCTGTTCAGTAAAAGACATATAGCAACAGGCAAGGCAGATTTAACTAGTAGAGGTTAAGTTTTAATAGGAATTAATAATTATCTAGTTGATAATTACAGGGAACAGGATGCGATCCAGAGATGCTTATATGTTGCTACCCGCTAAGTTATTTTGAAGAGTTTTTCCTTATTCTCCTTGCTCTTACCATCAAATCAGAGAATTTTTAAGGTTGGAAAAGCCCTTTGAGTCCAGCCACCAACTCAGCACCACCACCATGTTCACCATTACACCACCTCCTCAAGTGCCATATCCACACACTTTTTTGAACATTTCCAGAAGGGGAGACTCCACCACTTTCTTGGGCAGTTCGTTTAATGCTTTACAACCCTTCCCTGCTTCCAGAGGGGCTAAGCATTATATTTTAAATTTTTTTGTGATTATTTTAGTTGTATGGTCCGATCCTGGAAGTCATGTTGTACAATGTAGTTAGTAGTAGATACTTTTTTAGTAGCCTGTAAAAATGCAGGACTGAGGAGCCTATCTTTGTCTGAAAACCTGTGTCTCTGCATAAATGTCAGTAATCTGTGACTCAGTTTGTTGCTTGTATTGCCTTGCCAACAATACTAAATGAACACAACATGGTTTATGTAAACTTAGAAACTTACTTTTTTAGCTCACGACACTTCTGATGTCCTTCCCTTTCCACACAGTGTGTAGATTGGTATATACTTGTTACCTTCTCTAAGTCCATGGATTGCCCCATTAAAAGGTATATTCCTAAGACTGAATTTCCTACAAATAATAAAATTATTAAAATTGAAAAAGACCTGTAAGTCCAACCTCTGACTAATCACCACCATGTCAACTAAACCATAGTCCCAGATTGCATGGCTAGTCTTTTATTGAACATTTCCTGGGATGGTGACACCACTGCCTCCCTGGTTAGCTTGTTTCAATGCTTAACCAGTCTTTCAGTGACAAAATTCTTTCTCATGTCTAACCTGCACCTTCCCTAGCCCATCTTGAGGCTATGTGTTGTTCTCCAGTTGCTCATTGCCTGGGAGAAACCGCTGACCTGCTACACTCTCAGGTAGTTTAAAGAGAGGGATAAGGTCACTCCTGAACAGCTTTTTCTCCTTTTTCTCCAGGCTAAACACTTCCAGCTCCTTTAGCTGTCCTCATAGGACCCGTGCTCCAGACCCTTCATCAGCTCCATTGCCCTTCTCTGGACACACTCCACACCCCTCAATGTCCCAGGTCAGGATGTGCTGTTGACCCCTAGGTCCTTTTTGGCTGAGTGGCTTTCCAGTCTTTCTGCCCCAAGGCTGTAGCAGGGAATGGTGTTGTTGTGACCCAAGGGCAGGACTCAGTGCCTGACCTTATTGAACCTCATACCACTGGCCTCAGCTCATCGATCCAGCCTGTCCAGGTCCCTCTGCAGAGCCTTGCTGCCCTCCAGCAGATCAACACTCCCACCCAACTTAGTGTCGTCTGCAAATTGAGGTGGTACTCAAAATAATTTATTAATCAACATTAATAATTTATATAATTAATTAACATTAATAATTGATTAATTGTCATTAAACAGGATCAGCCCCAGCAGTGAGCCCTAGCAAACTGCAGTGGTGACTGACTGTCAGCCAGATAACTCCATCCACCAGCACCCTCAGCCCAGCCATCCATCCAGTTTTTAACCCAGCAAACTGCACCTGTCTAAGTCACAAGCAGCCAATTTTTCCAGTAAGAATCTGTGGGAGAGAGAGATCAAAGGCTTTACTGAAGTTTAGGTAGACAACATCCAAACATCCACAGCCTTTCTCTAATCTGCTAGGTGGGTCACATGGTCAAACCTAGAGACTTAATTTTGGTGGAATCCATTCTGCTCCACAATCTAGTATTACTGTTGCTGCAGTTTTCAGAGTTGCATGCCTGGCTCCCCATCAAGCTTTTACTTGATGGCTCTATAATTTGCCATAACCTTATTTTCAAATTTATTATTTGCTCTGGTTAAATTAAATGTAGATAGTTTGGAATAGTTTTGTATGTTTGTTAAAGATTCTACTTGAAGTGTTAAAAATTTTGTGAAACCAAAAGAAGAATCAGTATATTAACTTTCTATAAAAAATTCAATGGATAAACAATTCACTTTTGCACACAGTATTGTGTTTGAAAACAAATAAAGCTAGGGCATATTTCTGCTGTCTCATATAAGTAAAATGCATCTGAATTGATGAGACTTGTTATGTAAATAAGATACTCCATTTGTACACCAGAGTCAGGTTTTCTAAAAGTAAAGTTGTTGTCCTTAGAAATAAATTCTAAACTTGGAACCAGTTTACCTGCCAAAAAACCCCAATTTTAGATTCAATCGTTCAGTGACCTTTAATTTCCATAAACAAATGTTTAGCTAGTAAAAATAGGAGTTCTGCATAGAACAGTCTTTTGGGGGAAATAAGATAAATGTAGCACTTACATTCAATTATGTTCTACATTTTTTGTTTACATTGAGTGAAAAAAGTTAATAGATTTCAGTAACTGATTGGAGTATCTTAATTAGGCCCATTACTATCATTTATTTTTTCTTAAATGAGATCACACTTTTTGCCAGGCTTAAATTAATGGAGCTGCTGCTGGGTCCTCTCTTTTCAGTAGAAAATTCTCATATTTTTAACTGATTTATTTTTGTCATGTGCCAGGACACATACAGAGCTGTTTTAAAACATTATTTTCATAACTAACTTAAATAAGCTGACTCTGACTTCAAAACATTTGAGAGGCTTTTATCTACACCCCCTTTATTTGTTCTTTACTTGCCAGAGCCTGCCTGATACTATTTTTGTCTTTGCCTGAGTCATACTCAGTACTTCCATGTCTTCTGCTTTGCTTTAGACAGAGCTATGCATTTAAATTATTCCATTAATAGAATTCACAGACAACTTGTAGCTGTACTGAATTCTGCATTACGTATTCTCTTACCCATTTTCCAGTGTGACCAGTGTTAGGGAACAAGTGACACTGTTCCTACCCCTTGCCAGTCAACTGGCAAAGTTCTGCATTCTGATAACCTCCTCTTTTTGTTCATAGTAGATACCCGGAGAAGCTTGTAAGAGAAGGAGAAAGGTCCTTTCCAATACATGTATGTTTTGTGATTATAGCCCATGGGTTTACAAGTCCTAGAAGTGTAATTAATGTTGAATTATTTGCTGGAGAAAGACCATGTGAATAACTGAATAAATGGACATCTGATATCCATTTTTGTTAATATGGTGGGATGAGGACTTAAAATGTATATAAGCAGTTATGCATAAATAGGAGGTAGGAGGCCCAGGATCTCCCATCTGTCATACTTCAACAAAATTAGTTCATTCCTCCTCACTTGCATTGGTGTCTGCTGCCTTGCCAGTAAAGCAGCTTTGTTGTGTGTCCATAAGGTATTGATGTGTATGTGTGCTGTGCAGATCATCTGTGTACCATTGCATGGATGATAAGCAGAATTCACTTTTCTAACACTGTAACACAAGTTAAAGGACTAACAAATAGTAACTATTAACCACTCTTCAGGTGAATCAGCCCTATGGAAGAGTTGCAAACTGTCACACAAATGCACAGCTACCTCCTAGACAGCAGAAAAGTCGTGGCTGTCTTTACTTTTGCCTTTGTGAGTAGATTGAATGATATCTGTAGGACGGGAGTTGCAAGAGCTGTAGCCAGGTATCTGTACTTTGAAATGGAAGATGAATAAAAGTATAGATTTAAAGGATCCAGAATCTGCTTTTTACTGAACAAGAATTAGAATGGGTAACTCCATGGTTACACAGTGTTATTGGGAAATTAACTTGCATTGTTCTAGTAGGGATTGTGCCTTTATAATGGGTGTAAGTGGGATTTGAACTTGATTTCAGTTTGCCAGCCTTTTATTAAAGGGTTTCTTTTCCCATATCAGCTCTGTAAACACATTATAAAGGATTTGGCCACAGATTCTTAGTGAACAGATCCTCAGTTCATTTGAGGAACTTAATGAGAAAGAAATACCTGGTTGTTCCAGTTTAACAAGTGTCAGAGAGATTAAATTACCCCGTTCTAGAAGTCATCAGCGATACTAACGCACGGTTCAAAACCAGGTGCTAGGCACATGGAGGTTAATTTGCCATAAAATGTTTTGTGAAGCATATGAGGTGTATTAGTTTTACAAAGAGTTTCAGGGGAAAGGGGAGGGGGGGCGTGTGTGAAGTGGCATACAAAGTCTTTGACTAATGAATAACTATGGATTTTCTTACTTTCTTCTGTGGCACCTCAGTGCCCTGGGCAGTGGCATTCTTTGGGTTCAGATACTTACCTGCCACAACAAAATGTGTATAAAGGTTGGGCTGGGGGGACCGCCCCATGAAGGTATTGCAGAATCTCAGAATCGGTCAGGTTGGACCAGGTAACAGTGGGTTACTGGTCCGACCTCCCTGCTCGAGCAGGGTCATCCTAGACCACACGGCACAGGGGGTCCAGAGGGTTCTTAAGTACCTCCAGTGAGGGAGACTCCACAACCTCTCTGGACAATCTGTGCTACTGCTTCGTCACCCGCACAGCAAAGAAGTTCTTATTCGTGTTCAAGGTGGAACTTCCTGCGCATCAGTTTGTGCCCATTGCCTCTTTTCGTACTGTTCCCGAACCACGGAGAAAAGCCTGCTTCTGTGCTCTTGCTACCCCCGTCTCCCATTAGATGCTCGTGTATCTACAGAAGTACGGACAGTTCAGGCGCGGGTGGCTGGTGCGGGGGCGGCCGGCCAGGGAGATTCGCACGGCACACCCGAGCGGTGCCGCTCCACCCGTGCGGTCGGGCCGGGCCGGGCACGGCGCTGCCCGGGCGGCGGCGGCGCTTGCGCGCGGGCGGGGCGCGGCGGGGCCGGTGACGCGCTGCGGTGCGGGCAGGTCCTGCCGCCGCCGCCGCATGAGCACGGCGGGGGCGCAGCGCGGAGCCGCCACCATCGCCCGGCGCCCCCGCCTGAGCGCCGCGGGGTGAGTGGCCGCCGGCGCGAAGGTGAAGCCCGGGGAGCGGGCATCGCCTTGGGCAGGGCGGAGCGGGCCGCGGCGGGGGCAGGGCCGCAGCCGAGACCGGGATTGGGATCGGGACTGGGGCGGGGCGAGGCGGGGCTCCTCTGTGCCGCGCTCTGCGGGGCGGCCGGGCGCGTCCCTGCGGGCGCCGGTGGATGCGTGCGGGGCCGCTCGGGCACGGCGGGTCTCTGCGGGAGCCGCGCCCTGCGCGCTCTCGCCCGCGGAGATGGTCGCAGGCCCTACGGTAGGAGCGGTGCTGGTTTCCGGGCCTGGCGGTCGGGTCTGCCCGCGGCACGGGGTGGAGCCGCCGGTGGCACGGAGCCCCGCGCCGGGCGCGGGACGCTCCTGTCCCCGCGCTCCGTGCGGTGCACAGCCGTCCGTGCGCGCCTCCCGCTCCGCTGGGCGGCCCTGCAGCAGCCGGGGCTGCCGTGAGCCTGGCCCTGCCGGCCCCCGAGCGCTGCGGCTGTGCCCCCGCTGCCCCGCCAGAGGAGCAACGCAGCATGGGCAGGGGGTGGAAAATACGGCGGTTGGGATAGCAACATTTGCCTCATGTGCCGTGCCACTTGGCCTGCCCAACGTCTGTCTGACTTAACGCTCCGTGGGTAGGAGTTTGTTAACCTTTGGGGTTTGGTTTTTCCTTTTCTTTCTTCTTCTTTTTTTCTTTTTCTTTTTTTTTTTTTTTTTTTTTTTTTTTGTTTTCTTTTTGCAGTGATGGAAATCTGGCACAGCAAGTGTTTCTTTGTAGGTACCGGTTCAAATGCTCGACAGAGGTTTGAGAAATAGGTTGCACATCAGGGTGGGGTGGTGTTTTTCTTCAGTGTAAACTGCCTTCAGGCCCCAAGCTTTGTGTGAGATGTTTAGAAATCCTCAGCTGGACGAACTGTTATGGTTATTTAGAGCAATAATCTGTCAATAGTGTGTATAGTGGAAAGTGAATTCCTTTGTACCTGTATGGTATAAAATCACCGTGAAACTTCTGTATAGCCTTGTGGTGTGAATGTTGGTTTTTGTGTATTAATTTTTCCAGCATTAGGAAATTAGTTCTCCAATGAGTGTATTCCCATGAATGATGTTTCTTAAAAAAAATATGTGTCTGCACTGCTTTTATAGGTTACATTTCATGAAAAGGCTTCTCTGTTTTGCAGGTAGCTTTCAGTGTGTATTTTGTGTAACCCTGAGTGACTGGATGTTGCTGATGGAATAGCCCCACCTTTTGGTTAATCCTTCATTGAAATTATACTTTTGACCAAAGAGTTTTTCTGGAAATTATAGCTCATGCTGTGTGTTGTGAGTGCAAGTCTGTGTTGGAATATCTTTTAATGTCTTGGACTGGGGAGTGAAAAAATTATCTCCCTTCCTGAAGACCTTCCTGAAGACTAATGTCAAGATAATTTTAACAGGTAGTTTCTGATGTTTCAGTTCATTACTGTGATTTTTTTTTTATGCTAGTATAAATTAAGCAAAATACCTTTCTTTTTTAAATAAGTTTAATTTAAAAAAAGGATTCTGTCCTTATTTTTTTTCAAAAAGGGTGGAAATGATCTTAAACCAAGGTGTAGTCGTGGTGTGTGAAGTGACACCTGATATATGTTTGTGTGAAGCGATACTTGATCTCAGGCTTAACTTTCAGTTCAGGTGTTGGAGGTGGCAGCGCTCATATTTTGGTTTTCATGTTGAAGAACTTCACAGATTATTTTCCAAAATTAAGGATTTGAGCTTGAAAAATATTCAGTTGTCTTGGCAGAAGATTTGTATTAGCCATCTTACTGCTGCTAGGAGCAACTTCCCTGAAATTACATGTAAGAAGCTACATGTAAAGAGAAAAAGATGAAGGGCTCTCTAAAGTCCTTTTAGCTTACAGAAGGGGTTTGCTATTTCACCTTGCATTTAGGTTTTAGTTTAGGAAAGACATTCAGCTTTTCACTCAACAGCTTGTCAGCAGTGTGTCACATGATTAGAAACTTCGCAGTCTTTAAAATTCATGGTGATACTCTGCTAGCTAGACACTGTTGGGGATCACCTGTTTTTTGGCTCTGGGTATGTTATTTGAAACCTCTCCTTGAATTCCAGTATCTGTGAGCTGCTTGCTCTTAGGAGATTGCTCCCGTGATACAAATTGCAAATGTTCAAAAGCACTGAGTGCTAATCAAGTTGCTCTGGCTCTGGAGTGTAACTTCGGTATTTCAAGTGTGGAAACTCCTTAAAGAACTTAGAGGGGAAGGTTTCTTGGAGTGAGTGTGAGAGTGCTGAACAAGGCAGCTGCTTGTGTGAGTGCTTAGCAGAGATTTATAACAGCAGTGTATCTCTGGATATGTTTTCAGGCCCTGCCACTATCCACAGATTAGCTGCCCAATATCCTGTGCTAAGCATCAAGATTATGAACTATCCAGTGTGTGTCCTGGATACATGGATGATTCAGCATGGTTTCCATTTGGAAATGCAGTAACCATAGAAAGACTGGAAGTAGCAGAGTGGAGGGAGCGCCCAAACATCCTTCCTTTCTTTTGCAACAGCTGCAGAGGCAACAGTCCTGCAAGTGTCACCCTAAAACATTTAGTATATTACAAGGCACATAAAAACTTTCACTACATCCTTTATAAAACTTAAAATTAGTGAGAAACAGTGTGCCCAGGGGTTGCACACTGGAGATAGGTAATACGGTTTTAATTGTTCCAAGTTTCATAATTCATAAGCTAAATGGTACCAATCAAGATTTTGAAAGGGAGAACAGTTGCTGGGAGTATTATGGGTTGTTATGATTGTGTTTCTGTTTACCAGTGAGGTTTGAAGGGTTTGAGGTAGATAAATCAAAAGTGTTTGAATAGATAAATATGCAACAGGGAGCCATGGATTTTTTTTAATATGGATTAAAACCACGATTGAAGGTTTGCTTTATTAAGTAGTGAACTAGGAAGTTTAGAACTTTGAATTGATTTTTTTACAGACTGACCCTAACCATCAAGGCAGTGTAACCCAAAGGAGCAATCATTGGGTTAGGTGCTAGAAAACACCTCTGACATTTACCACTGTGTTAAGCTTTTCCAAGAGCTGGCAAAAGTTCCTGGGTTTCCAGTTCTAGTTCAGTTCTCGGTGTAGGTAAATACCTAGTTTCTGCTGTGGTTGTCCTTTTCCCTCTGGCTATTTTTATTGCTTCCTCCTCCCTCCCTGTGCCATTCACCTCTACCTGATGAAAGGGTTATGCCAGCTGGGCAAGAAGTAGCTGACTTTTGCAGTATTTCTGTCAGCTTAAATCACGTAGGCTTTGAATGTGATACTATGTGACTCTGATGACAGCAAGTTTGTCATATCTTGAAGTAACCCTATGCCTGGAGTGCTAGTAACTTTCTAGGAGCTTCTTTCCAGGCAAGAAATAAAGTACTGGTGTTTTATTCTTCTCCTTTTCCAGCAAATGCTTTTCTTGCTTGCTTGCTTAGCTTTTTTGGCTACTTTTGTCAGACTTTGTTTTTTCAGTCAAGTGGACTGGTGCTAATTGCTGCATGACATAGTTGGCAGCTTGCTGTAAAGGATTTTGGTGCTTTGGTCGTCTGTGAAGTTTTATGTATGTCATTTTGAATGTCTGATTATGTGCTGCAGTTTATCTGTCACGTCAAAAAGTCGGCACTTTGCTATAATGCAGCAGTGGGTAAGCTAATCAGCTGATTTTTTTTGTTCCCTCCTATAAATATTTATAGTAAATGGCATAAGGGAAAGACAGTAACTGATTTTCAGAAGTATTTTTTTCTTTGATGAGTAAAGGTTGTTAGCCTTTTCATTTTGTTTTAGATTTGCAAGTTAGGCTCTCTTCCACCAAAAACTTCATTTCTTTTTCTGCTTAGAGGACTTGGGTAGCCATTAGGTAAAGTTTTATTTTCTGCCATTTCCACATAAAGTCTTAAAATTTTATCTGGAGGAAATAGTTTTTCTACTATCTTGAACAAACCTTTTCTCATGGAAGAAACACTTCTAAGGTACTTTTAGGTATATTATAATACTTTGATGGCAATAAGACTTTTGTACTGCTGTTTGTTAAATCTTAGGAAGAGATAGCTGTTCAGTGTGTTCTCAGTGCCATTCCATCCTGTTTTACAGTTCAATTAAAAAAAAGAGTTGGTCCTGATAATTGACTCTCTCTGGGCTATTGACTAGGACTTCAATTCCTACGAAACACAGAAACACAGTGTAAGGTTCGGCATGCAGGGGTTTTTGTTCTCCAGTGCTTGTAAAGGTTCAGGAACTGGGCTAGCAATAGTCAACTTCAGGAAAGAGATTCTCAGTACCACATTAGTTATCATTCTTTGTGTATATGATTCTGTTTACTGGATTGTGATTGAGTGCAATATAGTGTTTGCCTACATGAAACTTTACTGTGAAGCTTGAAGGATTTCCCCAGATTTTTAGTATGGTTTATAGGTAACCACAGCTTTTATGGATTGTTCTGTGCATTGAGCTTTTAGAATATAAAGCAGTTTGTACAAATAACTCTGCCATCTCCAAATTGCTTGTGAGATTTTTTACCTAACATTAAGTATTACATTTTTATTAAGGAAATGATTCACATGCAGCACCTTTGCTAGCTTGTGTGACATTAAAAAAAAACTGCATTCTTGGAAAAAAAAAAACAAAAAACAACCCACAACTAACCATTTTTTCAAAAACGTAGTTGTCTAAGTTGCCATTTGAGACACTGAACTTGAAAACAATGTCTTGGGTATGAAAGAGTAAAGGATTAAATAGAGGAAGGAGCTACTTAAGGTACAATTGCTGGGACTTTTGCAAATGCTCAGTCCTCCTTATGGTGCAAGAGGATGAGATGGGGGAGACAGCACCACTGTGTTAATAGCAGTGGCCATTTCTTACTGCCTCAAAGGAAGACTACACTGCTGTCCTAGTGAATAATTCTTTAGTGTAATGCTAGGTAACAAACTGCTCATTTCTCTATGGTGTGATATTTGTGTAGTTTTGCCATATTTAGAATGCTGGTTATCATGGTGTTTACCTGCTCTCTACAAGCTTTTTGGGTAGGTTGCTGTAGCTACAGAGACCGTGACTCTTGCTGCCATGTATTGCTGGTTATCCTAAATTTTTAACTCAGAGTGTATTCCTACAAGTGTGAATTCACTTAGGTAAATAGTCTGTTCTTGCAAACAATTTACTTCAATGTTTAAAAATGTAAACACAAGTGGTATTTTGGAATTAAGATTGCCTAGAGCACAAAGAATGCAGAAATCTTTTTATATGGTTCTGTTTAAACAGACTTATAAGTACTTTGAAAAAGAATATTTCGACCCATGAATAGCTTCTGAGACTTTGGTGTACATGAAATGAGATAATATGAAAAGTGCTTTTGCTTGTGATTTAATCTGCCCTGGACTGGGAGAACTCAGATGTACTTCTATGAGAGGTAGAAATGCTTTTGGAACCCCAGACTATAACCAGCTTCAGGGTTTCAGTATAGGTTCTCTTCTGCCTAGCATTTGTGACCTTTTAAATAACTACATGTTTTCTCAGTTCATACCTATAGTTTTTCTATTTAATTTTTAATGCATTGCATTTTGACACTATTCTGTCACCTGAGATTTTGTACTCCTTCCTTTTTTGTGTACTAGTTTTTCGGGTTTTTTTGTACTGTAGCATTTACCAAAGATTTTGTTCAGCTACTTACTTGCAGAATATGATAAGTAAGTACATATCAAAGTAATGACTTAGTTGCTGGAGACTTGTTACTTTTTTTCACCTTTCAAATCAATAGCTCCATGATGATCAAAAGTGAAGTCTGAGCTTTAGCTTTGAAAATATTTTGGGTTGCAACAAGCTTTGGATAGAAAGAAAAACATGGAAATATATATATATATATGTATAGATGAACAGTCTTACAGGTTTTGCAGAGCTGTTGTGGTAGACAGACATAAAAAACTTAAATTTTGGTTTTTCTCTTGAAAAGTGTAATTTGATATGTGGTTTTAGCAACTCCTGGGTTTATGATAATAAGATATCATGTTTTAGTATATGCTTAACAGACTCAAAAAATATATGTTTCTATATAATATTTATTAGGAACAGACCTTTCTGGAAAATAAAAACTTAATAGAATATAGTGCAAGTAGAACAGATTCAGTAGTATTGATAAACTTTGTATATCCATACTTGGTGTTGATTTTTCAGGTTTCCCTTGAGAAGAGAACTGTATTTTTTGGAATGTCATTACAAAGCACTTTACAGGAAGATCCTAGTATTAGCCATGGAAAATTTCAGACATCTCTGGCTCTTTGAAGTAGTCTATTTTCTGGTTGTGGAGTTTTTTATTGTTGTTGTTGGGATTTTGTAGTTGGGTTTTTTTTTTAAGTATTTGGGTGGTGATGTTATTAAAATAAAATCAATGATATTAAAATATAATGTTATTAAAATAACAGATATGCTTGGCACTAAACTGTTGTAATGGTGACTATGTGTTTTTTCTTCCTAGTGTCTAACCTAAACCTTCCTCCTTTCAGTTAAAAGCAATTGTATTGCCTCTTGACATATCACTCCACACCCTTGAAAAAAGTCCCTGTCCAGCTTCCTGGTAGGCTCTTTCTTGGTGCTGGAAGGCTGCTCTAAGGTCTCCCCAGAGCTCTCTCATCTCTAGGGTGAAGAGTCCCAACTCTTTCAGCCTTTCTTTGTATAGGAGAATTGTACCATCACTCCAGTCATTTTTATTGCTCCCTTCTGGACTCCCTTCAGCAAGTCCACATCCTTGCTACATTGGGACCTCCAGCACTTGTGTCGGTAAAATCTCCTCTGAATCCTGTTACGACATCTGACCAGAATTATTGCTGCCTTAGAGTGGCTGAGCATCTTGCCGTTATTCTCATAAATATATATATATGTGTATCAACTTGGTATTCAGGAGGATGGAGTTCATAGAAGTCCTCTGTAGGCACTCCCAGTAACGCCTAATAGGCACATCTGAGCATGAGGTCTGAATGATCAGTGCAAGTTCATTTCTTTAGCCATGGTTTTGAGAAAAAGAAAACTGCTTTGTAATGGTCCTTGCCATTTAGTTTTGTGGTTAGAGTATTTATCCAAGAACTAGGAGTTCCATGGATTCTATGTTATTCTCAATTTTAGATTTTGGCAAATGCCAGAATTTCGTATGAAAGGTAAATAGTGGAGGGCATATCCTCTTTGCTTTTGCATGAACTTTGTCAGTGAGTATCCAATATTCAGGGTATTGAAAATCTGGATTAGCAGAGAAGGTGACTCAGTGACAAGGAATTCACCTAGGTGTGAGGCAAATATGTGCTTTTCTGAGGAGAAAGGAAAGTGTGAAAATTACATGTGACTTCACGCAGGCTGTTTAATTTTTTGTGCTGTTGATAGCATTATTACAGCAATTATTACAGTGCAGCTTTCTGATCTTGTGAAGACTGCCTGTTTCCCCTGTCTAGATAGGAGGATGAATGAGATAACATTTCACAGGCAAGGTGGAAAGGCGAGGGAGAGTGCAGAGAATCCAACATTTATCAGGTTGGAGTTCTACTTAGTCATCACTTCTTGCCCTCCCCTGCTTCCCTCCAAATTGAAGTGCTTTCATTCAGTTGTTGTTGGTCCTTTGCAAGCAGAACTAATGCTAATTTTTCGTCTGCTTGGCTACCACTGAAAGGCAAGTGGCATTGTTTAAAATATGTTAAATTCATTCACCTTCTGCCTTTAGCTTTCTATTAAGTGTTTATTTAAAATAAGGAGAGTATTAAAAGTTTTAAATTAATTTGGAAGGGGTTTTTTTGCATTACCTAGTCAAATGTTAAAGAGAATTATTTTTTTCTTTAGTATGCATAGATGTCCCACCACATCTCTCTGGATTGCTGCTGTGTGCATTTCTCTCTTCATTTTTTCCTTGCTTCTTCACAGCTGTTAGTTTTGTTGGTTTTTTTTGTTTTTTTCTTGTGCTTTTTCTTTTTTACTTGACCTGGAGCATCAAGTAAGCACTTTAATGCTTACTGGCATGCTTTGTGGTGAATTTAGACAAACAAAGACCTTGCAGTTCAAGATGGTTCAGCTCAGTAGCTGGCTCCACTTGTACAGCAGTTCAGTACACAATAATATATAGACACTCTTGGCACTCACTGGCAGACTGTTCATCATCTGTATGACAGCACGTCCTACTTTTGCTGGAAGCAAAACAGCTCTTGGTTACTTGAATCCAAGGGTCTGATTTCCACCTAGTAGGACCTGCAACCTGGTTGGAATAATCTGGACTTTGTAATTCATTAAATTGTCAGTAATGGGGTGGACACAGTTCTTCTCTTGTAACTTTTTGTTTTGTTTAAAGGATTTCAAGATAGGGTACACCTGAAGAGTGCTTGGAAAAAGCTAAGACACCTGTTAACTTGAGTCAAGCTGGAATTCTTGTGAAAAGTTAAGCATTTTCTTCCTGGCTGCTGGGAGAAGATTCTGCTTTCAGTAAGTCTGGAAATAAGCCTGTTTCATACTTCATCTGCTTCAGGCTTTTAGCAGTGGAGTGGAATTTACCAGTAATAAAGGCCTGTTTATTTTTATGTGCTGAACAATTAGGATTTTTGAGAGGTTTTACAAATTTATTTGTGGAGAAGGGGATGGGGGGGAAGGGGGGTGGGCAGCTGTAGTGTGTAGTTGGCTGAATTTCTTGCCTGCATTTTCCAAGAGAAGAGTGCTTTATCTTACTCATTCACAGCACCCATATCTTGGAACATCCATTTTCCCCCTTTCTGCCTTCTACCTTCAAATTAACCACTGAGCTCTTGGAGAACAATTTTTTTTTCACAGTGGGAGTATTTGTCTGTCATTCATGTTATGTCTCAGATGGAAGTGCTGGTGCTCAGCTAGTGGTCCTGTAGGCTGCAACCATAATTGCTTGGAGGCACCATTTGAGGAAGCAGTGTGCCCTGAGGACACTATGTCCTTAGATGGATAGGAAAATTGAGTCCTTGGCATGATATGGTTTCTGTCCAAGGAATGTATTGAGGACTTGCTTAAATAAGAACACCAAATACTCCATGTTTCTCACTGTGCCTCTAGCCTTAGTTATTCTATAGATACATAAAATCTGAGTCAGAAATCAGCATGTTGTGGCATCTCATAATATTGTCAAGTAAGTTTGAGAAATGTATTTACTGGCTTCAGCAAAAACTTTACATGATAAAATTCTGTCATTGGCAGGAAAATAATGTCTAGTAAATGACTGATAGCGAAAAGTCTCTATTTTATTGTCATCAGACTTTCTGAACCTTGGTAGGCCTGAATTATAATGCAGAATCATACTCCATACTTAAAAAGCAATAGTTTATTTAAAAAAGCTGGATCAAATAGAGTGAAGGGAGAAGAGCTTGTGACAGTGTGGAGAAATGCAATCACTGTGAATTAATTTAGCATTTCTAGTGAAGGGACATCCAGTATGGTGTCAGCATTTCTTCTCTAAAGAGCAAAAGATGTCAATAATATGTAGTTTTTTAATATCTTACAGGTTGTCAGAGATGGTGATTTGAAGAATCATACTTCCAATATGAGCAAAGCAAAAGCATCATCTGAAAAAAGGTAAATTTAAAACTACAGTCACCTCTTAACATCAAGCTATTTGAGATTTGTGAAAAAACAATCTTTATCTTAGTAAGAATATCTTTTATCTTCTTACTAAGAAGATAAATAAAATACACATTGTGGGTCTCTAGTTGGGAGGTGCACGTTGGTGTCCTGAAACACTGAGGGAGTCAATACTGATTAACACAAAGTATCTTCACATTAAGAAATAACTTCTTAAATATAAATTTTCAGTTAATGATACATACTAAATTTAATTGAAAATTTAATTAATTTCATAATTTTATGCACATATTGGTAAAACAAAAAGTTTTTTCTACTGAGGGAGTTAAAGAAGGCTATAATACTGTATGAGAAGGTCTGAATTTGTCATAAGATGTATGTCATCCTGCAACAATCTTGCAATCCAACACACAGCTAGGATGAACCAAAGTGGGATGCAGAAGATGCCAGGTTGGAAAGTCATGTTTGTTATTTTCATGTGAACTTGTCTTAGCTAGCATTTGAGAAATGTGTGAGATTCTCTGGAAGGCTGTTAAGCATCAGGAAACTATTTAGAGGCTTTCTGTGCTTAAGGTAGCACAGATTGAACCATCTTGTTAAATCAAATCATCTAATCAGATTGAAAAAAAAAGTGAAGTCAGCAAAATTGGGAATTCTGGCTTCAGTTTTAGTTTTTTGAAGTACTAGTTATTTTCTGTGTGAGGAGGTGAATTTTCGTTAAGAACATGCTCTACTGTGAATTATGTTTGTATGTTGGGATCTATTTAAAAATTGACTTGAAATTCTTGTATGTAGAATCATCCTTACTTTTGCTGACTTTGGGTGGAACAGGGTTAGGGTTTATATCTAGCTGGTTTTTCCTGTTTTTGTGAGGGGTAGATCAAAAGAAATGGTAGAAAAACTCTTATGTTTTGTTCTTGTGGTAGACTAGCCCCTTAGGCATTATGATAAGCAAAGCAAGCTCTCTGTCAGCAATGAGTATTCTTGAAAATTATAATGCATAAAATATATCATCACAAAGAATATTAGGTATTTGCAGGGTTGCTACTTAAGTGTCATTTATTCTTCTTGACTTAGAGACAAAATGAAAGTTTCCATCCCTGCAGTTCAAAACAATTGTTCCCTAAATCATGAATAAGTTACGGTGCCTCTGTGTACAGAGATAGCTATGAACTCTAATCAGAAGTATCAGCTCTCTAACCATTACTTGATAACTGTGGAAGTTGTTGAGGAAAAAAAACTAAACCATAGTTTGAAATTATTTGTGTTAGAACAAAATCCGAACAAACTCATGAGAAGCCTGCCTCTTTTAAAGGCTCATGGTAACGTGCTAAAATGCAGATCTGTTTACTGTGGGGGAAGAAGGAACTCCCTTATACATCTGTGTGCTGGCTGACTGCAAACAGCAGTTTCAGGGGAAGTAGGTGTAATTGAGAAACCTATGACATCCCTCTTTTGACTATTACATTTTGTAAGGCTTCTTGCAAGGTCAATAACTAAAAGGCATTCTAAGACAATTGAATTTTTTTGAGCAGCTATGGCTTAGAGTTATCTTTCTCATTGTGAGCAGACGTGTAGAAAACTGCAATGATGTGTTTTAGCATTTGTGTAGTGGAAGTGGCATACAGTAAGTAATGGAGGATTGTGAATCTTATCACTTCTTCATTATCAGAGTTCAAATGCTCAAATCTTTTGGGAGTGAAAGAAGTATCCCTGTAATAGGAATCTCTCTTTGAGAAGATGTTTTCTTCTTGAGGAAGTTCTCTTTCAAATGTGAACCCCTTGTTGATGTTGCTCTCTTTCAAGTGTGAAGCCCTGAAGTCCTTGGTTCTGGGCATGCTTCCTTATTATCTTCTTGTGGCTTTCCTGACCAGAGAAAGGGGAAGTCCACAAAGCTCCCTGGTTAGCTAGAGTCATGTCATGTTCTAAGTTTTGGTAACAGTTGACATAAGGACAGGGGTGCTTCCTTCCAGGCAAAGTGATGGTGTGAGGGGCATTTTGAACTGTAACATTTGAATGTGGAATGAAGAAAGAGCTTCCTGCCTGTGGAGATATGAGCTGTATGAGATCAACTAAGCCTGGTAAACTTCACCTCAAGATGCTTAAACAAAGTGTAAAACTATCAGAGAATAGTAATTATTGGTTGTCTTTGGACAGGGTAGAGCCTTGACTGGATACAAGATCAGTCGTAGTTGATGACTGTCAGAAGGAAATGGTGCACTATTTACTTCTGGATGTGCTCTCTTTCTGGTTACAGCTAATGGTAGCAAA
This sequence comes from Melospiza melodia melodia, assembly GCF_035770615.1. Classification (NCBI taxonomy): domain Eukaryota; kingdom Metazoa; phylum Chordata; class Aves; order Passeriformes; family Passerellidae; genus Melospiza; species Melospiza melodia. Next base: position 55,152,944 of record NC_086226.1, on the reverse strand, counting down.
TATTCTGGTTTTTTTACTAATGATCTGTAAGAGAGGGAAGTTGTTGAAATTATGGACAACTTAAAGCTTGTAAGATCTGCAAAACTACTGGAGGACCAAATTATTTCAAAATACTCTTGTAAAATGCAGAAAATGGTTAAGAATATTTGGAAATGGAAATATGTGCAAGATACTATGCTTAGAGAGGTATGTCACTGGAACAGATAAAGGACAGTTACATTTATAGTAAGAAGTGCCTAAAGTCACAGTATTAAACTTCAGGGAGAAAGCCATTCAAATGAAGGGATACAAAGAATGAGATTGTCTTTGGTTATTGAATCATTTTTGCAGGTCATCAGGGACTGGTCTGGCATATATGCGTCACGAAGAGCAGCTCTGGTGTTTATCCAGATCTGAAGAGAATAGTTTTTATGGTGCTATGCAGTTTCTTTTGGTGCTCTTTAGTCATATTTTTTAGGAATTAAAGATAACTGAAACTCTATGTAACCCTCAGTGACATAGTGCTCTTATGAGCAGGCTTTAGAATGGAATTAGGGTGAAAAATGTCACACCTAATAACAAGAAGGGTTCTTCACCTTGTGGGAAAACTAGTCTCTCATTGTTTCTGTGCCCCTCCAGCATCAGTGAGAAGCTCAGGTGCTGAGCTCTGGAGAGGTGCATATTGGTGTGTCAGGTCAGTCTGAGTCATCCCATTCTTTCTGACAATGGCTTTTGACTGAGTAGAAACCATAGTTAGTCTTCTAGTTTGATGGGTGATGATTCAAATTCATGTTGGATACTCCAGTCAGAATTCTTGAGACTGGTCTGCATTGCATTTGTACCAGTTTGACCGCAGATTTCCCTTAGCAATGTCTCATTCTGCAAACCAATATACTCATGGTGCAGTAACATACCTGGTGTCTCCTAGGAGCGACCGCCAAGAAAGGAAGCCCTGGGCTTTTGTGCCTTCACAGTCCAAGAACAGGAAAGTCTCAGCTCTTCTCCCTGAGTCTTTAGCTCCTGCTGTGTCTCTGTCTGGTCACCACAAGAGTCTGGGCACAGTTTTCAGGGTATTCATTTGAGGTTCTGCAATGTTGGCAGTTTGAGAGGAAACATACATCGTACAGGACAGAGTCCATTCTGAATGTTTCTTGTTGTGGGATTGAAAATACTGAATTCCATGGTTCCTCACCATTTTGGAGAACTGTCTTCTAGATTTGGCTGCTGAAGGGTTTACTGGTCAAAACATATGTGTTTGCATTACAAATAGGAGATAGTCTCATTATAGCTTATGGTTTCATTTTGTTCTGAGGTCAAATGGGTGGTCCCAGCAATATTACCAACTCTGCTGTTACATGTCTGTCTGGCTGCTGTAGTTCCTGTCCTGTGGTCTTTTTGATGTACTGTGCAGGCGTTGAAAACTGTCAAAGAGTTTTATAACCACTATGTAGATTAGTGTAGAATATTGGTAAATAAGAGTATAATTCTTGTTTTAAGAAGAAAACTCAGCCATAACTAAGAGGAAATCAAGACTTTATTTGCATTTCAGTGTTGGCTGGTGTTAACTTTTAGGGATGTTTTATTGTGTATGCTGAAGACATGAAATGCAGGTAGCTGTATTTATGTTGGCAGACTTTATACAAGATGAATAGCCATTTTAAAGATATCTCTGCTGTAATAAGCAGTTATTGCTGTTGGTAGAAACTCTGTCCCCAGGAGGAGATTATAACTCTAAATCTTAGAACTTAAGTTGTTATACTGCCCAGTACTGAGAATTATTTACCCTACCTAAACCTTTTAAAGCTTTTATTAACTATGGAGGAATTGTGTTAGATGGCAGCTTCTTGTACATGGTAAATTGCTTCCATATGTCAGTGTTGCTTGAATTTTGCAGGCTGTAGCAGTCAAAAATCAGGTTTTCTCTGACATTTTAAAGCCTATAGGTGAATTCTGTCTTTGCAAAGACTTTCTTGAAAAATTTTTGTTGTTATTATTACTTATTATTCCTGAGCGCCAGCTTTGCTTTCTTGGACTTTTTTAATCTTTCAAATGACATTAATTTCGTTGTGGGACCAATGGTGTACCACAATGGAAGTGATGTGCACACACACCAATTGAAGCAGCAATTCTCTTACATATCAGCTTACATGTGGATTGGCTGGACTCTTACTTCTTTTGCCTGTAGAGCTGGTGAAGATAACATCCTATATAATTTGACCAGTTTGTGTATTGGAGCAACAGAGCTTGTGGATTGCATTACAATCTTGTGTCAATTTTAGAGCATTTCAAGTTCAGCAGATAAACAGAGAAGCAGAGATAAGGAAGACAAAGCTTATGCAAATAATAATGGCTTTATGCTGTTCAGCATGGTGTTAGATGGTGAGAAAGGATTGGAGTGATTATGCTTCACTTACACAAGGGAATTAATGTTTCAGCACCCAAGACAGATTTAATTTAGATTTAAAAATAATTAAATCTTGATAATTAAATTTTTTAATAATTAAATAAAAATAAGTCTATCAAATACCTGAGAAGTTGATAGGCTTACTTCACAATATAAAATGACTCCTATTTAAGAGCTGTAATTAATATAACCATTTCTTATTCTTGTTCTTAGTAGCTTGCAAGTATCATCTGTAATCTGAAATTGATTTTTGGCTATGCTTCTCATTTAGATGTCTGTGTGGAAAAGTGAGAGTGGTAGAAGCAGTTTCCTGTGCAGCTCTCACACCAGTTTGCCTTCATGGCAGTATAACTTTTGCTCTCAACTAACTTTTTCCCATAATTTTAACATTTTAGTAGAGTGAACTGTAAGCATGAAACCTTTACACAGATGTAAGATATAAATCAAGAAGTAATAATTCCTCACTGTATAAACAAAACTGACTGGCTATTCATAAAGTTAGTATCATAGACTTTAATTTTATTGTAGATAAAGCTATGTGTGTGTAAAATGAATGATTGTTCATTATTTGGGGACTCTAATGTTGTGAATGAAAAGCCAAGTTAGTTAATGCAAGGAAGTCATAGTTTCCTGTAGTTAATTGCATGATTGCAATTGAAATGTTAAACATCTGTTGAAAAATTACTGTTGTGTAGGAATGTGAATCTCAAAACTATTCTGAATAATTTTTATGATCTAAAAGTATAGACCAAATAAAACAGTTTCTATAAAACTGACTCTGTTTAGAATAAACAGTTAGACCAGTTCTTTCTTTCTACTTACCTATATAAATGCCTGGACTGAAGTGGTGTCTTATACTAAAATACATTTTCAAGGCAATTCTTTGTTGGCAGGACTGTTGGGTTTGCTGGTTTTGATAGCAAGGGGGAGGCTACAGGGCTGGTTTCTGTGAGAAGCTGCTGGAAGTTTCCTCCATGTCCAGCAGAGCCAATCCCTGGTGACTCAATGACAGATGTGTCACTGGCCTAGGCTGGGCCAGTCAGAAATGGTGATAACACTGCTGTGATAACAGATTTCAGATGAAAGGAAAAAAGATATTGCACATATGTAGTTGCAGTCAGAGAAGAGTAGGGTGAGAACACGTGAGAGGAACAACTCGGCAGACCCCAGGGTCAGAGGAGGAGGAGGTGCTCCAGGCACCAGAGCTGAGGTTCTGCTGCAGCCCCTGGTGCAGCCCATGGCGAGGCAGCTGTGCCCTGCGGCCCATGGAGGTCCATGGGCATGCAGAGATCCACCTGCAGCTGGTGGGGGAGACCCACACTGGAGCCGGTGATGCACAAAGGAGTCTGTGAGCCCAAGGGAGGCCCCATGCTGGAGCAGCTTGTGTTTGAAGGACTGCACCCTGTAAAAGAGTGACCCAGGCTGCAGCAGTTTTGGGAGGCCTGTGTGTCCATGGGAGGGAGTCACACTGCAGCAGGTCACTGAGAGCTGCTGCTCATGAGATGGACCCATGCTGGAGAAGCTCATGGAGAACTGTCTGCAATGGGAGGGACTCCATGGTGCAGCAGGAGAATGACTCTTGTTCCTGAGCAGTGGGAGAAGCCTGGGGTGATGAACTGGCCATAACCCCCATTCCCTGTCTCCCTGTGCTGCTGGGGTAGGAGCACAGCTGGAAAGAAGGAGGGGTAGCAGGAAGCTGTTTCTAAGGGTTATTTTACTTTCTCATTGTCCTGCTCTGATTTTGTCAATAATAAATTCCCTTCATATGTCTAAGTTGAGCCTGTTTTTCCCATGATGATATGTGGTGAGTGATCCCTCTCAGTCCTTATCTCAACCCATGACCCTTCATTAAATTTTCTCTCTGTCCAGCTTCAGAGGGGAGTGAGTGGCTTTGGTGGATGCCTGGCTTGTGGCCAGCATAAACCCACAACAGCTGGCCAAAATGCCCTTGTAGTCAAAATGAATCCAAACTTGGATAATACTTTTAGAAACCTTCCTAAGTTTTTTTCTTCAAAATGGTGTTCTTGTTATTCAGCTGGTGTATGCTAGTTTGCTCACTTCACAAATGAGATTATTTTCTTCCTGTTCTGTAATGCCATCTTGTGAGACAAGCTGTCTTTTGGTCTGTTTGTAGCCAGTTTTTCCTTGAATGGCAGGTTTGATAAGGTATCCTGTCACTTAACATAAATTATTAAATATAAGTCACTCTAGATGGCATAGATGAAGAACATTTGTACCTATAGCTGCATTTTACTTGCTGCAATTGATTTCCCTGTTCACAGTTGCTCATGGAGATGCTGTTGCATACAATTAGTCTGTTACAGTACAGGCTTTGCAAAATCTGTAAATTTGCCAGAATTGAGAATCAAGACTGTTTTCCAATCCAGATAAAATATGGAAGTAAATCAGCCACAACCTTTACTCTAGCATCAGGTTTCTGTTGTTAGGAGCTTTTTTCTCTGATTTAGATGGAAAAATCATATCTTTTTTTGTAGTGTTTCTGCCAGTTCTCGGACTATATCCCTGCTGTCACAGCTGGAGAAGATAAATTTGGACCCTGTGTTAGGAGAATCAGACAGTGCCAGACATGTTACCTCAAAGATCCTTCATCTGGTCCAGAGTCAAGGTAATTATCTAAACTTTGTGGTTTTAATAGTTTCTCTTTTGACCCTTGCTTCTTGTATCTCTCTTGTTGGACTTAAGTTTTGACTTAGTGAACTTGATGTTACGTGTGCTTTTGTCACTGATTGTTGAAAACGTCTGTTTAAGAGCATGTTTAAAATATCTCCTATAGTATTGGTAGTGCTGAGTCCTTTATGTGTTGTCAAAAAGCTGTAATTTAAGTAATAATTTGCTTCATATGTATATATGTCTGTGTGTTATATATGTGTAAAGAGTAGAAGTATCTGGAAGGCAGCTTTCTTACTAATATTTTTCTTCACTTTTTTTGTAGGTCATCACAAGATTGTTGAACAATTGAAAACAAAAATTAGTTTTAAAATTGATTAAGTCTTTTACTTAGTTCTTAGTATATACATATATGCATTTTTTAATAAGTTTTATTATTTGCAGTGTAAATCCTCTTGTCAATTTGTGGATGATGAGATATATTTTTTACTACAAGCCATTATTGATCTTTTTCTCTAACAGAAAAAACCAGGAAGGAGATGACTTCTAAGGGCTCCACTGGAATAGAAATTATCCTGTCAACCCTAGAGGTAAAATGTTTAAATTTTTTTGGTTGTGGGTTCATAGCAGTTTTGCATTTTATCATAATGAAATGTATATATTTCTTATTATATTTGTGTTATGAAATATGTTGTTATCCTATGGAATCTTCAAAACTTGTATTGGTTTGTTATAAATAGATACTACCTTTAAGTAATCTACTTGTGAGTTTCTCTCCCTTATATTTAGATATTTTAAGAAATTGCTTGTCACCTATCAGTTCTAATTGATGTATCATACTACAAAGTGTGTTCTAATTGGTTTTGTGGTTAATTTGGGTTGCATAGTGGGATGATTGCTATGTGGGTATATCCAAAGCTCTATTTAATTTTGTGCTGGTAATTCCTCCTGTCTTTAAGTATCCAAACCATTATTAGACTGCATGCTAAACACAGATCTTTTTTTTTTATTGCAGAATACAAGAGATCCTCAAACTGTTGTAAATATATTGAATATTCTCATTGAGATAGTCTCAATTGGTAAGTTTTCATTAAGGAGTAATATATGATTATATTTATGCTTGCTTTTTCAGATATCTTTTGTTTGTTTTCTCTGGTTACTTTTTATTGTTGCTATTGTTGTTGGGTTTTTTCATAAAGTATCATTATTTTGGTTTTTGTTGTTGATTGCTGAAGCATATGCAGAATTAAAAGAATGTAAAGACTGAAGTTACTTTTCTAATAATCCTACACAATAGTTTACTGTAAGTCTAGCATGTTTTTGCATAGTGCAGTCATATATAAAGAAAATACTGATGTTCTAAAGACTAACTTCATTATATCTATATCTTAGATATTTAATTGTTCTTTTGCTTTAGATGTATCAGTTCAGTTTTAATTTCTAGGTGGTGGTCGGAGAGCAAGTGTCTTAGTTACCAAAGGAGGGACACAGATCTTGTTACAGCTGCTTTTGAGTGCCAGCAAAGACTCTCCACCGAATGAAGAACTAATGGTGCTTCTTCATACTCTCCTTGCAAAAATTGGTCCAAAAGGTGATATTATGGCTTAATAATTACAGTTTTATAATTGAAACTTAATACTTAATAATTTTTTTCTGTAATTGTGTAAGCATCCACATACTCAGAACTGGTAGAGAAGAAAAAAATTAAAGTGAAGTAAATTAGAGGGGAGGAAAGAATGGTGGAAAGTAGATAAGCAGAGTTGACATTGGTAGAAAGAGTTCAGTAATTTAACTTCTATTTTTTTAAACAATTTTAAAATCAGTGTGATTGGTCTTGTATTTCTCTGATGTCAGACAGGAAGATTGGCGTGAAAGCAAGAATAAATGGGGTCCTAAACATATCATTGAATTTAGTGAAGCATAATTTGCAGAACCACAGACTAGTATTGCCATGTCTTCAAGTATTAAGAGTTTATTCAACCAACTGTAAGTATTGCAGAAAGTTATTTTCTTTCCTATGTAAATAAAGCTTTTTATCTAGATAAGGTTAAAATAGCAACTTGGAGTGCTTGTTTAATGTTTGTCATTTAAACTATTTTTTCTGAGAATTTTCTCCTTATATCCTCAAAATGCTTAAATTCTAGAAAGAAATATTTTTTTGATCAGTGCTATTGGGTGTGTGGAATTTTGAGCCATCTAGTTTGCATAAATGCTGATGTTTAAAGCTCTGAACCAGAAATGCTAGCGATTTGCTGGCAGAAGCACTTAGAGATACTTAATTACTCTATTATTCATTCTCATGTTTTTTATTTCTGATGTTATATTTATTTCTTTCTTACCAATTTAAAACTTGGTTAACACAGAAAATATTTCAATTTAACCTAATTATTTCTTAATTTAACCTTTTCCTTACTCCTTTTGTTCAAGAACTCCACTCTCCACTATTGGACTAATATTCTTTCACAAAAGCCTAGTTGTTTTGGCAGGCAGTAGGAAATTGATGAAAATAGTGAGGTTCTTTCTGTATCTCTACTGTCAGTTAGATGCTCCTAATTTTTTTCATTTAAGCTTGAAATGGTTGTTAATCTTCTTATTTATGTGCAAGAAATTTAAAACATGGCTGTGTTCCCCCGCAGAGAACTGATTTGGTAATCTGTAAGATTATCAAATCAGGTCATTCACATGAGCAGCAGTAATTCATAAAGCCTTAATATTTTCAAAACATGGAAGCTTTATTTCTGTTGAGCTGTCTGATTATGCGGTGAAACACTCCTAAAATGAAAAGTCTGATGCAGATAGTTATGTTAGTTGCATTGCTTATCCTGAAAATGGGACTGAGTCTCTAATTTGAATTCTAAGTTCAGTTCTGTTTTTCTGTATTTCTCACCCTTTATGAAAATAAAAACTACTGTAATTTTTTGTAATTTGTAATTTTCTGATGAGTAGTAATTCTTCAAGTTTCTGTACAGTTACTTCCAGAGTAAGTCCTAACTTGATTTAGGTTCTGGTATGATGTTGCTGCTTATAATGATAAAATTGCCACTTGGGTTCACGTAGTAAGTTCTACAGTGATAACAGTGTTTATTATATTGAAGTAAATTCTTAGCTGCTCTCTTCCTAGTTTGTTAGGAGAACATATTGTTAAACTCAGTCAAGAATGGAATTTCTGTGTCTGTGTCAGCAGTTTGTATTTTCAGTTGGCTGTTGTACTTCAGACATATACTTTAAGCACTTATTTCTCTAACATGGGTCTTAGCATTATTTCTTTTCATTTGCTCCCATTCAAATAGATTACTTTTTTTTTTTTTCCTGAGAACATGTATTCAGAGCCTGTAGTTTAGGAAAGCTATACCAATTGGCATTTTAAAATTTTGTAGCAGATTCTTGAATTTCAAATCCCGATGAATATACCTGTTTGTCCAAATACTGAAGGGTCATAGTCACGTTTTATGACAAATCATAGAACCTGAAATTTTAGAATTCCTGCTGTTTCAGTAAACTGTGAATTTCTATAAAGAAAATTGCTTTTGTGTTGTATCTTAGTAACAAAGAAAGCAGAAGCCTGCATTGGAAGTAGTATGTGGCTTTATTTGTAAAGTAATAATTAAGTTTTCTTCTTTTCCAAGTTTTATCAGGACTGGGTCATCATGCTAATTATGTGTAGAGTACCATCTGCTTGTCACTGTATGTCTTAAAGAACTAAAATGTCTAGCATTTTTTGTACTTCAAAATTAACTTGTGTGAATTTTAGCTTTGAGTTTATGGATCTTTTTCTTTTGCCTTTCTTACTACATTATGTTAAAATGGATTACTTTTAACTTCCAGCTGTAAATGCAGTATCTCTGGGAAAGAATGGAGTAGTAGAACTGATGTTTAAGATTATTGGCCCTTTTAGTAAAAGGAACACTAGCCTTATGAAGTAAGTAAGATTTCTTTAATATACTATATGATAAAACCTTGTATGTTTTTTCAAAACTTACTTGTAAATGGAAAACAATATTGGAGAAATCAAACACAATTAATATTTGAAGATTAAAGTGAAGTATGATGGGAAGGAGTATCACAAATATGAGAAATTTTATTTTTTCCCAGTAGAGTAACACAAAATGCTTGAATGTCTAGTTGCAGTACTGGTACAATAATATACATTATATTTTATCTCTAATATTCCTGCATGGAAACTGTACAGTGGTTAACCCTAAATCATAACAAGTAGATCAAGACAATCCCATCATTTTTCAGTTTGTTTCTACAGCACTAAGCCTGACAGAGTTCAAGAGCATTAGACAATGCTCTCAGGCACAGGATGTGACTCTTGGGAGTGGTGCTGTGCAGGGCCAGGAGCTGGACTTGATGATCCTTGTGTCCCTCTTCCAATACAGCTTATTCTATCACCTGTGATTTTAGTGTGTCACTGTCCCTTTTGTTTGATAATAGAATTTTTTGCCATTTTTCTGCAAAGCAAATAGACATCTGGAGCAAGCACATAAAACATAGATTAGGAAGCCCCAGCAATTACTGTCTTGTGGGCTATTATGTTGAAAAATTGAAATTCACTGTGTAGGTGAAAGTGGTGACTTTAGATTCTCACTCAGGTGGTGGTTGTAGATTTTGAGCTTTTTTGCTTTGTTGGGTTTTTTAAATTTGGATTGGGTTTTTTGGGTGAACTAAGGGTTAAAAAGTAGCCAAGTGCATGTAACTGAAGATAATCCTTTCTTTATATACCTCCACCTTTTCAAAGTATATACCAGTGGAAAATTAAATTTTTCATCTGATTAGCAAAGTATTAATCTCATATTGTGCATATTCTAATTTTGTTACAAAAAGAAATAGTGTTATGTGATCAAAATCTGGTGTTGGTGATCACAGGAGCAGGGTTCAAAAAACAAGTCCTGTTCCTTTAAGGCTCAGCTAAAATTCTATATATGAACATACTATTTTATGCTGTGACTAATCATGGTATCCTTGTTTGTGGTCTAACATCAGATACATCAAATCTATCTTCTCAAAAAGATGAAAAATAAGTATATATGTTTTGTTGTTCCATGGTTGAATTGAGGGAACATCTTTGGGTACAAGAAAAATCTCATGCTGACCGTCTTGTGTTGTAGTACAGATTGATGGGCGTTGCTTCTCAGTATATTCATATACTGCCTGTGGGTATTGACCTACGCTTTTCCAAAATAATGTCCAATACTTTGTGGAAGCACTTGTTCTGCTGCTAACAAAGACATGAATTTAAGAGTATCACAGCCAGTGCGTGTTGGTCATAAACATTACGTTTTCAGTGTTTTTGCAAAAGCTGGAAGCTTGTATAGCTGTTGCATTGATAGTTTTAAGTTTGTCATCAGACTTCAAATACATGATCTTGTAGTAATATAAAAGTGAAGTCTGTGCTACAGTGCAACCAGGAAAACATGAAGTTAGACTCTTTATAGGTCTGTAAGCAGTAAATATTTTATATAGTTTTACAGTGTTATAGATTAAGCTTACTGGTTGGTTGCTGTTTTGACTTTTCTTGTTATGTTGACAGGGTTGCTTTAGACACACTTGCTGCATTGCTAAAATCAAGTAAGTGTTTGACTACAAGAAAATGTCTACTTGAGCTATAATGTGTGTGTGTGTATATATGAACACAGTAAAACTAAGCATTAAGTTGATAGCCAAAACAAAAATAAGGCTAGGAAACCTATAAATGAGTTTCATCTGCAGTTTCTGATGCTTTATTTATGTTGTATGTACATGAATGTTTAATACTTGGTTAGTGTTTTGTCAGTTATGCAGCAGAAAGGCTGCACTGCTTCTGCAGAACTGATCTAGGTCCAAGGTGGACAGATATCTTTTTACATTCACTCACCTCAGCCATTCAGTGATAGATGTCTGTAGCTTAACTCCTGTACCTCTTTTTTACACATACATCTGGAAATATCTGTTGGATGCCTAGGGAAAATACAGGTATTCTTTAGTACCTGCCTGAATAATTAGGACTTGGGTCCCTATAACAAATCTGTCAGTGACACATGAAGTGGAATTAAAGGTAACAAAACCAATGGTGTGTTTCCAGACATGGACTGTCTCAACCAGCAGCAATCGATCCTCACAATGTCATCTCTGCAGATTTTGAACCAGCATTGTAACTAGCAAGGAGTTAAAAACTCATTTTCTCCAAAGAGTTGTGTTAAAGTGACAGCATTCATAGTAGTTTTAGTGGAGTTGAATAAGAATTGAGACGTGATGAGATTTGCAGAAAACCATTTCACACAAATCGTGAGAAATTTCTGTACTGACTATCACAGAGTTTATTAATGTTTATTCAATGTGATAGCTTTATCTTACACTTTGTGTATTTATGAATTTTGCAATTTCTCCTTGGGAAGCTAAGAAAAAGAAATATTTCCAAATTGTTGTCAGTATTCCATTCTGTAAATTGGCAATTAAACTTTAATATTGAGGAGGAAAATGAGGTGTTCAAAAGGTGTGTTTTAAAACAGGAGGTCTTGTTAATTTATTTAGGGATATCTTCTCCTTAGTGGTTGTAACTTGTAACTTCATATACTTTATATGATTAAATATTTTCATAACAACATTAGTCTACTAAATGTATATATTCCAGCTGTCATACTGATTAGCCAGTATTTGGAGTAGAATTATTTTCAGCTTATGAAATTTGAGTGATAGATGTAAAACTATATGGATTGCAAGCAAAAAAAAGTTTGTTTCAGGTCTTATATCTGGACAGTGTGTGTAGATAGTGATAGGTATGCTTGGTAGAAATATTTTTGATTTTTAATTTACTGGGTGGTGGCATCTTACAGTTGTCTTTTAAGTGCAATGCATGCTGTTCTTCTAGTGAACCATGAAAATTATGTGAAATGTTCCAAGAATGAGTTTTAGGCTACTGGTCTTAATTTTCCAGTCATTTCTGTTTAGGTTGATGTAAAACTCTGCTAAGGGTGGCTAAAATACTACTCAAACTGAAACATTCATTTACTTGGATAAAAAGAATAATTTAAACATTGAAAGTAAAATTTGAAAGTAATATCAAAGTCACTGGGCTATTCTAATTTTCTTTCCTAACTTTTTTTGCAAAGAAACAAATGCCAGGAGAGCAGTAGACAGAGGATATGTGCAGGCCCTTCTAACCATTTATGTTGATTGGCATCGTCACGACAGTCGACACAGATACATGCTGATACGTAAAGGAGTGTTACAGTGCATTAAAAGTATTACAAACATCAAACTGGGAAGAAAAGCATTTATTGATGCCAATGGGATGAAAATTCTTTACAACACTTCACAGGTAAGTTTATCTTGATAGGGTTTCTTTGTTGTTGTTTTTGCCTTTTTGGCTATGACCTCAAGTTTGTCATATCTCTTTTATGAGATTGATGGTCATTCCTGATTATGGGAATAAGGACTATGTTCTGTACCCCACTGAAACATTGAAAGAGTATAGAATTAAATTTGTGTTTGCTGTCATTTTGCTGTGGCCATCTCTGTGAGGGGCGGTAGAACTTAGTTTTAAAAAAGCAGGGGTAAAAATGCCTTTCTGTGGCAAAGTTTGGATTTTTAAAGAAGGTGAATTTGAGTTGGTAGAAGTTTTTCTGTCCTTTGAAGAAGACGTGAACCAATTTTTTTGTAAATAATATATAAATGCAGTTTGACTTTCAGTTTGAGAAATACTTTTATTTATCTTCCTGTTAACAGGAGTGCCTTGCCGTAAGAACTCTTGATCCTCTCGTCAATACATCCAGCTTAATAATGAGAAAATGTTTTCCCAAAAATCGTCTTCCGTTACCAACTATTAAAAGTACTTTCCATTTCCAACTCCCAGTTATTCCTGCCAGTGGTCCTGTGGCTCAGCTATACAATTTGCCTCCTGATGGTATGGTGATTTTGTAGTACTTTGTCTTTGAGTATGTCTAATTTGCTTTATGGAAAGTGGAATCAATTGCACTTATTTGCGTTCTCTGCTAAAAGGACTTTGAGACACTTCTCAAGGAGCAAAAGGTCTGTGACTATTGGTGTGGAGTACCAATTTCTAATGTTAAGTTTAAAGTGATAGAAATTTTGTCCAGACATATGTGGTTATGAAATAAAAGAGGAAACAAGGACTAAAAGGTGTTCACCAAACTCTGAAGTGTAAAGAACAGGCTGTATTCAAACTTAAATGGTCTTTTCTTTCAACTCATGTAGCATATACATTCTCCATGTAGAATGTGTTGTAGCGTGCATCCTGTCTTACAGGAGCTTGTATACCTTCCTTTCTTTTTGTTACTTTGATAAGTTAGAATGTGACGAATTTAGATTAACTTTCGCCATTTGAAGCACTGCCTTTTGTATGTTATTGTGGTTATTCCTTCAATTGCATAAGAAAGTAGAGTTGCTTTCTTGGACTGTTGCAGTCTCTTGGAAAACACTGTACTGCAAAGCATTTATATGGTTCTTTGTAGAAAATTGATTCATCCCATCGTGAACACCTTTCATTATTTTCAGGTAATTAATACATACTCTAATAAGGTATAGTATCCGACCCAGTAAGCAACGAATGAAGTTGTTGTCAGAAAGTTAATCTGAAATGAAGCGTCAAAGTCAGCTTATTAGTATCTTTTATTCATGATATCTCCTGAAACAAAATGTAGTCATAGTCTGAAAGTAAGCTATCCTATTGGGGTTCATGTGGGTCAGACTCCAGAAGTTCAAAGATTGTTTATGTTTTGTCTTCAAAGTAGAAAATAGATTTAGAAGAGTGTTTCAAAACCCACAGAAATTAAATCTCTGCTTAATACAGTAGATTGTTTAGAAATGTCCTAGTTTACTATAAAGTGAGGTAATGATATGATTTTTAATAGGTTTTTTACCTGTTATAAAAAGAAGTGAAAAGCCTAAAGGAAATAGGATACATAGTGCTTTAAAAGGAAGAAGTTCTATGTTAAAAAGCATGTGGAATGTTGCGGGGTGGGTAGAGGTCTGGGTTTGTTAAAAGTATAATCTTTTATAGTCAGTATTGTAAAAGCAGTACATGTAGTCATTCTGAGTACACTAAAAAATCAGCATAATTTGTAAACCTCTGAATGAGCCTTTTAATGACAACCAGCAAATTTGCTGCATGGAAAACACTATGTGAAAACTTAGCTGCCCCAGCACTAGTTTACTAGTTGGTTTTCACATTTTTTTCAAGGAGTACATGAAAAAGAAAGTAAACCCGGAACATCAAAAATCTCCTTTGAGCATGTATAGTTGGATTAAATGTATAATCTGTCTTTCAAAACCTTTTTGTATTGTAGTGGATGATGTAGTAGATGAAAGTGATGATAACGATGATGCTGAAACAGAATCAGAAATTGAAACTGAAATTGATGATGACAAGGACCAACATTTTAAGGTTGGTAGAGACAAAATTAATAGGCAAAAGTCAGGTATAGCGATTTTTTTATTTAAATTGCTTGAATCTGATGAATAATTGCATTTTAAATGTTAGAAGCAGTTTGAGGAGGTTTTCAGGGCAATTTCTAAAATTAAAAATGCTTCAGAAACTTAAAAAAGGTGGGTGCTGCTTAAAAATATCAACCATTCTTGTTGAGGTTGCTTCAGGATTTTTGTCAAATTTGTCTGCTTCACACTTGATGTATCTGGAGTGCAGTGGAACAGAACCACAGACTCCTTTAGCAGTGTTGTCTTCCCAACTTAAACTTCTCTCAGCCTGCTTTTGTCACATAAGCTGGTCCACATGTAGGAGCTGCTCTAACCTTTTCCAGAATTCTGGACTGGGATTGACTGGATCAGTGTTTCAGCAAGGTAGCTGAAGTTCAGCCAGCTGTAGAGGTAGACATCATACATCTAACTGTTGTACCACTTAGGGAAGATATTCTCGTGTTCTCTAGCTGCCATCTGGGACATGGATGAGTATTTGGTCAGAACTGCCTTACTCTGTATTTTTATGTTATGGTAGTTAGGAGTTAATAGAATTGTCAGTCCATGAACTGGAAAAACATATTATATTCAAGGATCTTGTGAGCCCTGATGGAGGGAGTGTCTTCCATAGAAGCAGTATTGCTTTGTCACTGCAATCGGATGATATCTTCACATTCCAAGTTCTGTACTGGGAATATACAGGAGATTTCATGTAAAATTTGATATCTGTGTATAATAAGTTTGGATGAAAGCAAGAAAATTGAGATGTTTGCAATATTGCTGTTGAAATGGAGGCTTAGGCATACTAATAATACTGAGCAGTCTAAATCTTCATGGTGAAGGCTGCGGTTCAGCTGCTTTTAAAAGAGTGGTATTTTATCTTTTAAAGCATGGCTGTCAAGAGTAAAGGTGAATGTTTCAGATTAATGTTGTAGAACATCATTAATTTTGGATGCAAGATTAATTTGTTCTGGTGATCTTTCAGAATGATGATATTGAGACTGATATTAATAAACTGAAACCTAGACAGGAGCTGGGAAGATCTATAGAAGAACTGAAAATGTATGAGCAATTTTTCCCAGAACTTTCAGAAAACTTTCAGGTAAAGTATATTTTTCCCAGGACATTTCTGGCCATGTCAGGTTGACTCTGGAATATACTTTGATGTTCTTTTTTGGGTGGATAGTTCTTCTAGGCAAGAATCAGGAGTCTGCAGTTCTGGACCTACATATGGGAGTACTTTATCGTAGGTTATTTAGTTAGGTGTTATGGTTGCTTCAGTCTTACTGAGAAGGGGGAACTTTGAGTAGCCGTAAAGAAAACTGTTTTCTTTCTGATGACTGATTATTGTATACAGCAGAAAGGAAAATAGAGAAGGAGGATGTGAAATTTCTGAGAGTGCTTAATTGTATTAGACATCTCCTCAAATGCTGTACGCCTGCTTAAAATAAGTAGTTAAAATATCCAGGCAATTGCATTGACTTTATACTTTGTTTTTAATGAGCTGCTTGTTATTGCTTTAAAGCCTTTTTGTAAAAGACAAACTTCATTGCTCCTATGCCTTATAACAGCTGTCACCTTTTAATTGCATTTAAAACAAGGAAAGACAAGTGTTCCTAATGTACATGAAACTTAAGAACTGTTTACTTTTTTTGTTAATAATTTTTAAATTATTTTTTTCACCTTTGTTTTTTAAGGAATGGGACTTAGTTTCCAAGGAACCAAAGCCTTTTGTACCTGATGCAAATTTGAGTGGACCTATTGTTGTTCCTACAGCCAGTGAGGAGCACTCTGCTGTAGCAAACCCATCAACAAAAGGAGTTGCTTTAAAGGAGTGCAGTCCTTTATTGACAGAGGAATGCAATAGAAGGCCAGTGTTTCTGGAACTACCAAAGAAAGATAGCGTGAAAGGTGGTAGTTTACATCAGCAAAATGATCAAAGAAACATGCTTCCATCATCCCAGTGTCTAAGCCAAGAAATTGTGAAAGGCTTGGACAGAATCAGTCTCCAGAACAGTGCAAAAAATGATCAATATTCTGGTACAGGGTGTGTAATAGAGAAGGAAAACAAAGCTGGCATTACCACACTTGCTTCTAGTAAACCTTGTGAGCACGTTTCACCCTGTGGAGGTAGTCTCTTTGAAGGATCATCTGTCCAGCTGGGAAAACTCTGCTGCACTGGAGTGGATTCAGAGGAGGAGGAGGATTCCAGATCTAGTTCATCAGGAGAACATGCTGCGCTTCAAGTTTCTGATGTATCACCAGTTCATGACTGTGATCTTTATCTTGAAATGGTGAAGAACACAAAATCTATTCCGGAATACTCAGAAGTGGCCTATCCAGATTATTTTGGACATATTCCACCCCCATTTAAGGAACCTATTCTGGAACGGCGATATGGAGTGCAGAGGTGAGTTACTAGAGTTACCAAACACTTAGAAACAGTGTTTAGGATGAGATTAACCGGATGATCTCCAGAGGTCCCACCCAGCCCTAGCTATGGCCGTGATTAACAATCAGTGTTGCACTGTTTACTTGGGCATCTAAAACTGTTTCCAGTGAAAAGCAGTTTGAAGGTAGGTGAGTATGTGTTGATCAGCGCAGAGCCATAAAGAGGAACACAATCTGATTCTGTAATTGCTAATTCTGGAATTCAATTTCTAAATATGAAATTCAGTTTATATTTTCCCTTTCTGGCTTCCCCTCATTTCCCATGTGAATCTTGCAGTTTGCAAAATAACAAGCCAACCTACAAAACCCACCAGAACCAAACTAAAAAATCCTCACCTGAGTGCTCCTTTCAGGTCTTAGCAAAGATCAGGCAGTTAATAACTAAAAAGATTCTTCACCTCTTTTCTCTGCTGAACTAAACATCTGTCTTTCAGGTAAACATAGTGGAAATAGTTAAAAAATTAATACATTAAAGTGTTTTGATTTAGTGTTCATAGTATAAGGGAATTTAGACTTAACAAATGCAGAAGATCCACTTTGAGTTAGGTCCTGCAGAATGACATACAACAAAAACATATCAACACACCCTTTTATTTCTTCACTGAGAGATAATAGAAGATGATGAAGAGTGATGATATTTTTCAGAATGATTTGCAAAAGTGCTATGAAAAGCTAGGTAATATTACATAGTGAGTTACTTTAAAGACATGTGAGTACGCTAGCAGAACATGTAGAGCTATGAGACCTTGCCACTTGCCTAAAAAATTATGGGACTGAGTGCCTCCATCTTTATACTCATAACTATAACCAACTTAATGAGTTTCTTTGTATTTATATTTAGATATTAAAATGATTAAGAGATTAAGTGTCTTTAGCTGGTTGAATGAAAATCCTTCAGCTGTTTTACACAAGTAACAAAAAAGTGATCTTTGTAGTGAAATGACAAGTTCTGGAACACTAATGGCAAAATGAACATATTATTCAGTGTTGAAGGAGGAGAATCTTCCCTAGCAGATTATTTATTGGCTAGATTCAGCTGATTTAGAAGGGAGATAGTATTGAGTCAGGAATCACCTAAGAACTGCATTTAAGCAAATCTTGCAAATCCTTATGTATGTTTTTGTAGTAATTAATAATTCTGAATTTCCCTGAATAAAAAAATTGAGTGAAGTCAGATACAATTTGTCTCATTGTTAGATATATAACACTGGAAAAATAAACCTTGTACGATTGTACACAAGGGTGATTTCTAGATCATGAAGATAATTTTAAGGTAAATTTTGACTTGAAATGTTCTATTTTTGTTGTATTTTTTATGTTGAAAGTAACTTTTTGAGTTCTTGTGGGAACAAGAATGAAATACCAGGTAATATGGCTAAATTTGAATCAAAATCATGCAACACTTTTTTAAGGAAAACTGTTTTAAGAATTCCATTTTCTACAAACAACTCAATCTTGTTATTGCAACATAAAAGTCTTCTGATAACTTGTTTAAAAAGGGCATAATCTTTTCATGCTTTCATAGTTTATAGCAGATTGTAAAAATTGTTTGGTAAGGGATTTGGAAAAGCTTTTAAGTCTTACAAAGCTGTGTCCTAACTCTTGATAGTCAGTGTGATTTATGTTCTGTGTCCTGTAAGCACTTAGTCACTCCTCATTGGGTATGTCTTACTTAGAAAATAAATAGTTGTTTTAATCTATCCAAGTAATTTGAGAAAATGTTGTGTGGGGTCTAAGGTGTGACCAAATGGATTTTCTTCTTATTTTTATTAGAACAATGTAAGATTTAGGGCTTTTTTTACTCTTGCAATGTGCCAGGAGATTAAATGTTTTTGAATTTGTGCTTTGGAGTGCTTTTTCTTTCTCTTTCAAATTTAGTAGCATGTAATTATCACCAAATGTCTCACCAATGTATTACTGTTAAGATAAATTCTATTGATTATAGTTGAAGTGTTTTATACTACTCTGTCTTTTTAGGAAGAAAATTATTATATAGTAAAATACCCTATAAATTTGGGCATTTCTATTCCTTAAAAATTTAGTTGGGTTGGGTTTTTTTTCCATACATTTTAGTATTTTCTAATCAGCAGGATCCTCAAAGGAGTAGTCTCTAAGCATGGGGCTCACATCAACAGTGTTGGTTCTAGATTTCTTTTTCCTTGAATTTTCTTTAAATAGTTTATCTTCATTTTTTGGAACATGAAAATGTCTGCTACTACTTCTCATTCTCATGAGCATCTTGAATACATTCTCATGAGCATCTTCTTTGCTTTCATCTACACTGGTAATTATAATGGTATTTAAATGATGTTATTATTTATAAAATACTTACAATGGATTTTCATTGATGCATTTTGTCTTGGCAAAACTGTGATTTTAGGAGGTGTTAGGGCATTTTAGAGCTGAGGCATGCCAAGATCAAATGAGTTTTCTAAGATCAAGTGTAAGGTCAAAAATCTGTGAATCTGTCCTGAGCTGAACCTATTCAGGTGGATTCTGGTGAGTCAGCCTTGTCACAATATTGTCAGATGAACTTGAACTTGTGACTTCTTTTCTTTTTCAGTTAATTTCAATTTAATACAATGTGCTAGAGTTGTGCATTTACCTTCTATTTCTCATTTGTTAAGAGAATTTATTTTAATTCAATTGAGAATTTCCAGCCTGAATGTACTTTACCATTCTGTTTCTGTATTCTTCATTGTTAATCTACCTCCTTTTCTTCTTATTGCAGGTGCTGTGCAAGCTTTTCCACACAGCTCTGCCACTATTTTTCATGCTTGAACTGCAGCACATTCTTACTTTTCCAATCCAGGACCTAGATACTGCCAGTCATGCAATGGTTTTATGATCTGGATAAGCACACACCTCATATTTGGCTGGCATTCCCAAATTCTTTCTTGTTTGTTACGTAGTCGATAAATGAACTTAGATCTCTAGAGGTGAAAAGCTAGTTCACTAACACACTCACTGTACAAGCTACTCCCTAAAACTCTTTAATTTTGGTTATAGTAGGATTCATTTAAGTTACTAATGTTATCAAGTGTTGTCATGTGTTAAAGCATTAACATAAGTAATGTTTGAGTAATTTCTTCTATTATAAAGTATGAAACTGCAATTTTTCCTTCAGATAAACCTAGTGAGTTGTGTGAATGAAAACTCGGGTCCCTCAGATACAAATACTGGATTCAGGCAGCTCTGAATGCAGGTGTTTAAACTTCAGTACACCTTGACTGTGCACGTATAAGTGACAGTGAAGCTGAGGTCTGTCTGAACTGTACCCTGTCTTCATGTCAATTCCATTAGTTTTCCTGTATGAGGCAATTCCTCTTTTGTGATTGGAAACGGTAAATGACAATTTAAGTGAGAACTCTGCTTTTCTTTTTTAGGACAAAAATCTGTCAAGATATTGAAAGGCTGATTCATCAAAATGACATTATAGATAAAGTTGTGTATGACCTTGATAATTCAAGGTAAGTTTCTACCTTTCTGTAAACAATATTCAAGTAATACTCTAATACTCCAGTACTACTTTCTCTGTGATGTGACTCATAATATTTACAGCAGATTTCGTACAAAGTTTGATCTGACATAACAGTGCTTTTGCTATCTGGGCTGTATTTGGAGGAAGGATCAAAATAGTTTCTGAATTGACAAGTGAGGACTAAAATAAAGCTATTTGGTTTAGCTAAGTTTGTTTTATTCATTTTGGTCCCTTTTTCTACTCATAGCTTTTCTGTACCAGAGGAGGCAGATGTTCTGAAGTTTAATTCCAAGTTTGAATCTGGAAACCTGCGCAAAGTTATTCAGATCAGAAAGTAAGGTCTTTCAACTCTACTTTTCATGGTTTAGGGCTTTTATTTCTGCTTTTTGTGGTCATTGATCTTTTTTGCTAATTTTCAGAAATGAATATGATCTAATTCTGAACTCAGATATAAACAGCAATCATTATCATCAGTGGTTCTACTTTGAAGTCAGTGGAATGAAAACTGGCATTGGTTACCGGTTTAACATCATCAACTGTGAAAAGTCAAACAGTCAGTTCAACTATGGTAAGATATGTTTCCCATTCTTTGAGAAGAAATATCTAAAAAAAATACCTGTGGCTGAGTTACCTCAGCTGTTTCCTTCCCTCCTCCACAGGATTAGCAGTATTCATGTTGTCGGTTTAAATTCTTTATTTTAATAGTATTGCTAGAAAATGTTTTGATAGCTGTGGTTAAAAAGAAGAAATGCATCTTAAACCAAGGGCTGTCAGTTTTTTAAATAAAGTTTTGTTGTAAGTGAGGCAGAAGCAGAAGAAATTTACTGGGAGCTGCAACTACAATTGTCTTAGGACCATTGTGCAGGGGAGGACAGCAACAAAGCCTGTTGATTCACTCACATCAATAAGAACAACAGTTGTCATCCTTAATCCATTTCTGCATAGGGGTAGATGTGAACGTAAGTGGAGTTTCCAAAACTTGTCTTATTGATGGTAAGGAAAAGTAAATCTGCTTTGAAATACTGGGGTTCTTAAATGAACATCACTGTCTCTATTAAGTAGTGTTTGCAGTGTGTGCCTCATTCAAACGTTTATAAATGGCTGAAAACAGCTTTCTTCCTCTTGTCTGGGAGTGTGTATGTCACTCAGCTTAAAACTGTTTTTTCCTGATATATATTCTGAAATTTGTCCTTTAAGAAGGAAAAAATTCCTCCTCCCACCTCGAGCTTCAAAATTATGTTACCAAATAATACTGTATTCTCCTTTGTTGTACACTTTCCTCCACACTGATAAAGTCTCAGAACACTAGGTAGTTTGACCAGTAATAAGATGGTATTAAGTTACTTACTAATCCTTATCAGTCAGGTTAGTTTTTTTTTTAATGGTGTGCATACTTAATAATTTCTTTTGATTGTTTAATACACTGATTGAATCAGTCAGTGTGGTTGGCTAATAATTAGATTATAAATAAATTATACTCAATTAGTATGTATTTTTTCTCCTCTAACTTCATATTAAGTATTCAATGTAAGTATACTATCAAAAAATAGACTTTAAAGAGTTACTTGTTAAAAAAATTGTCCTGAAATATCAGTTATTTTTCAGTTATTTACATGAATAATTGATAGCATCAATTTTTTGTGTACTCTGTGATGCCTTTTCGTAGTGTGAGTTGGATGGAGTGGAACTGAACACTGCTTGTAATCATGCTTTGCTTTCATGCAAACCTCAGCTTTCATTTAAACATTCAGTTTTGGTCTTCCACAAGTCTTGCTCTTTTCTTTAGTTGTTATTTTCTGAAAATCAGCAATATTTTGTCATCTGGTTTAAAAAGCACACAGTACAATACCCAGATATTAATGAAAATACACTTATATAGTGAGTGAATAAGTAATTTGTGGACTTGTGTGTAAGTGGTGATGTTAATAAGTTTCTGCTAATAAGTTTCTGTTTAATGGTAAGGATTAAAGTGAGATGCATTTCTTCTTTCAGGTATGCAGCCCCTCATGTATTCTGTCCAGGAAGCACTGCGTTGTCGACCGTGTTGGACTCGTGTTGGGACAGATATTTGTTACTACAAGTAAGTACACACACAGACCAAACATACAGCAAATCTTCCACTGAAGATTAACATGAGGTACAGTTTTTGAGCAGAAGTTCTTTTTTCTGCATTTAATAGTTCTGTTACTCTGTTGTGAAAAGGGGTTTTTTTCTGAGTCGCTACAGAGAGTAATATGTGTGATAGAAATATACAAGGTCTCATTTTGTAAGCACACCACTTACATTTAAGCTGTTAATATTTTATACTTTTCTTAGAAATTGGACACTGTTTCTGGGAAGCTTTTAAGGGAATGTATAGATGTATGCTTACTTGAAATTTTATAAGTAACTTCCAGTAATGCTAGTCTCATAGTCCTTGTGATGAGCCTTCTGTAATCTGTGGTGGAATTATTGTAGAGGAATTCTAAAACCCAGGATCAGATGGTGCAGCATATCAATATGTAATCCTTCTTGGCTGGTACCTCTTTGCTTGCTTACTTCTTCTGATTTTTGTGTTTTATTTTGTTGCTTGTTTTTGTTTGCTCACCTTTTATCAATGTAAATGAATGTGTGTATCACTGTTATAATAAAGCATCTTTAAAGCTGGTGGGAACCTGTATTTAACCTGTATGTACATAGGAGAGAAATACAGTCACTGAAAGTCCTTCTGACTCTTAGAATGTGTGTTCAGAAGAATAAATAGTATGAAAAAGAATTACTCTAATGTGTGTATTACCTTCATTTTTTGATTTAGGAATCACTTTTCAAGAAGTTCAATTGCTGCTGGAGGCCAGAAAGGAAAATCCTATTACACAATTACATTCACTGTGACTTTCCAACACAAAGAAGATGTGTGCTACTTTGCTTACCATTATCCATATACATACTCAACTTTAAAGGTGAGAAGCTGTATCTATTACATAAATGAATACTTATAATATTAGTGTAATATATTGCATTAGTGACTGAATTAATTTAGTTTCTTTTTTTTTTTGAAGTTCAAAATGCTCCTTTCAAGGGAGAATTTTCATAATATTAGTATTTAGATTGACAAAATGTATACGTTGTTCTAATGAACAGTCCCAGGAAAAATAAAATTGATGCTTACAGGCTTAGTGGGTTTCCTGGGTATGAAAAGATGATTATGTGACTGGAGCATCTCTCTTATGAAGAAAGACCTTGAGCAGAGATGACTGAGAGGGAACCTCTGGGAGTATCTGAGGCGGGGTTGTCAAGAGGATGGAGCCAGGCTCTCCTTGGTGGTGCTAAGAACTGGGACCAGAGGGAACTGGCGCTCACTGATGCACAGGAAGTTCCACCTGAACATGGGAAGGAATTTCACTACTGTGCTGGTGACCAAGCCCTGGAACAGATTGCAAGGAGAGTTTGGGGAATCTCCATCCCTGGGGAATTCAAGGGATTGTCTGGACACAATCCTGTGCAATGTGCTATAAGATGGCCCTGGCCCTGCTTAAAACAGGGAGGTTGGACCAGATGGCCCACTCTCATCCCTTTCAACCTTATGCTTTCTTTGATTCAGTAATAATTGACTGAAACCATGCTAATTTGATGGAATATTTGTGTTAAATGACTTATATCCTGTTGTTCTACGTATACTTTTTGATAACTAAAGCAGCTGTAACTAAGATAATTAGGGATCTTTTTAGATGTATGAATTGCCTAAATAAGTCTTCTGAGCCTTTTAATGCTAAGCAAAATTCATTTGGCTAGAATGTCTCTTGTTTCCCTCTGTTACAGCAATAAAAGCAAAGCAGAGGATTCAGTGGGCAGTCTTTAAATGCAGCTTTAAATGCAGCTTTTCACTTTTCACTTTTAAACTATGCCAGCTTTTGAAAGAGGTACCTGTTAAGAGCTGTCATAAGCAACTGCTGCTTCCAGCAGCTCCTGGTCCTGAAGGTTCCTCCTGCCCAACTGGTGGAGGCCAACCAAGGTACCTGGGGTCTCTGTCCCAGGCTGATGGACATGGCTCCTGCTTTCCTGTTTGCTTATATATTCACTAGCAAGTCTGAGTATGTATCCCAGGGAGAGAAAGAGACTTATGCACACATACTTGTGCATGCCTACTCCTGCTGGGCAGGGCTGGCTGCACGGATTGGCACAGACAAGGCACACCCCTGTGTAACACTACAGTGATTTGCACAGCAGGTACAGACACCCCATCCTCCTCTGCAGTTGGTGTGGATTGCTGTTCACTAGAAAAAGTACAAGCTGGCCTGCTCTCTGGAATTAGAAATATGTTTGTGGAGCACTGGCATGGCCCGTCTGTGCCATAGCTCTGCCTCAGTCCCAGGTCTCTCTTACCTGCTGTGCCAGCCTCCAGTTTGCAGACTAGTCCAGCCTGATGCTCACTAGCAAACAGATGCTTGCACTTGCACACTCATCTCAGAGACATTCTGCACTTGTGTCCCTGCCCAGATGCCAGTGTGGACTGTCTGCCTGCTAGATGCCCCTCCCTTGACTGGGGCCCATACTGTCTGGGTAGTTTACCTTGAAGTTTACTAGCAAGTTTCTCATGTGCCGCCACATACGCTGGCTACAGGGAAAATGTGTATGCTTCCCCCCCAACCAATCCCTAACAGCTGTTACCAGGCACATGGTCGTGTAACCCATTTTCCTGCTTCAGGTGTTGTCACTGAGAAACTCAACACTAATTGTCCCATCAGATGTGTTTTGATGGACACACTGTCCTTGCCTCAGTGGTTGGATACCAACACCTTTACCCGTTGCAGTTACCAGCAGTGAGACATCCCCTTGCTTCTTTGCTGACATCACTGAGTGAAGAGTGCTTACAGCTCCAGCTGCTGGAGTCTGCTTTGATTCCAGCAGTAGCTGGGACCTGGGACACATAGCCTGTGGTACCCACAGAGATGCTCCCAAGAGGTTGGCTTCTCCAGCTTCTGCTGCTGAGACCCTTGTGCATTCCAGCTGTTGACCCCAAATTGACTTACACCTGTCCTTTTAGTTGCACAAGTCCACATAGCGCTTGGATGCGCAGGGTAGAGAGTAAGGCTGCGCAGAGATGGCTAAGGGCACACTGTAGGAATCAGGTGCTTGAGTTTTGTATGGTACCACACCCCCCTCTTGAATGCCCCAAATTAGCCCATTCTGCTTGTTTATCAGGCGACTCTCTCCAAGTCATTGTCTGTAGGTTCTTAATGACCTGTTCAAAGAGAGACTGGTGACTTTGGTCTTTGCTATGGTTTCCATTACATCTCAGCTCTCTGTTCGCATGTATTGATTCTTCCTTTACTTACTACCTCTTTTTGCAGCATAAAGGTCCCTGATCAGATAACCTTAATGAAGCAGAGGTTCTTACCTTCCATATATCTTTATAGTACCATCTGTGTACAATAACTTACCCTCTTTTCCTTCCTCTTTCTCAAAGCAGTTGGAAAGCCAGACTCTGTAAAGAGAAGTATTCAATCAGTCAGAGATGTAGAAAATGGTATTTCATGGTCAAAATTATCCTGGAAACTTGTATATTGTTTAGAACATCTAAAAGAAAGATCTGTTAAATAGTACCTTTGAAATACGCTGTCATATGTGACTGCAAAGAATTTGAAGTATTTTTTCATTATTTTTGGTATGAAGATGCATCTTAGGAAGCTGGAATCTATGCACAACCCTCAACAGATATATTTTCGTCATGATGTTCTCTGTAAGACCCTGGCTGGCAACAGCTGTCCATTAGTCACTATTACAGCCATGCCAGAGTCCAATTACTATGAACATATCTATCAGTTCAGTAAGTATAACTCTTCTTTCTTATCAACTGAAAATAATGTAAAACTAGGTATTTGTAGAAAAAAATTTAGTCTTAACTACTATGCAGTGTAAAAATAGCAATGTAAAATAAGGTTAATAAATTTCATGAAGCTGAGAGGCATCAGCATTCAGGATTTGTTTTGTATTTAATAATACTTAATTGTGGTAATGAAATAAAGATATAAATATCTGTAAGAGTAAGAGTATATATAGTGTATATATATGTAAGAGTATATATTAATGTATTTTAAATTTTTGCTGCTAGGTTTGTGCATTCCATTTTGCAGACAGCACTTCTTGGAAAACAATACTGGACAAGTAACTTTTTTCTTAAAATGATGAGGTTTTTAGGTTGTCAAAAAAGTCTTTCATAAAGCTAATATCTAGCTATTGTGATTTGAATTGAGCTTTTGCTGTTTCCTGATTTGTTTGTCCACCTCAGTATTTTTCTTGGCTATTGGGAAAAAAGTAATGAAAGTTGAATCATAACTGCCACCTCAAATTGGTTGTGTAATTGTCAGATCAAATTTAAAGCTCCATTGCGATAGTTTTGTAATTAGCAGTCCTTTCAAAAATGTTGTGGCAAGCTCTATCAATAATACCCATACTCAGTAACACTCAACTTACAAATGTTTTTTGTGTTGTTATAAATGCAGTGGGCTATTGGCTCTTTTTCTAATCAACGAACTGTTTACTTAGCTTAAATCATATTTTGCAATTTCTGTGGATATCTCTTTTAGGGAATCGTCCTTATATATTCCTGTCTGCTCGTGTGCATCCTGGAGAGACTAATGCAAGCTGGGTTATGAAGGGAACACTGGAATACCTTATGAGCAATAGTCCAAATGCACAGTCTTTACGGGAATCTTATATTTTCAAAATTATTCCCATGCTCAATCCAGATGGTGTCATCAATGGAAAGTAAGCATATATTTAATCACAAATATTTAACCTGTAGTCTAATTCTTTACATCAATATTTAAAAAGAAATAATCTAAACTGATCCTGCAAAAGTGCAAATGCAATATGTAATGTGATAAAAAAGCAACACTTGCAATATTGCTAGGATTTTTGGGTTCTTAAAAGGCAGTTACATTCCTTGACAAATTTCAGTTTTACAAAAAAATATTTCCAGTTGTTCATGGATGATAATCATTCCTGTGCAATTTGACATGAAATTTTAATTGTCTCTCTGTCTTGGATTTCTCTAGCAATTTTAGGAGATCAGACCTGCATTTAGAAAAAGCTAAACAAGTTCATGGTGTGCATAAAAAAAGGAAGTGCCTTATATTTAAGGAAGTCTTTTACATAATTTTTTTTAAAAGCTGGGAAGTTAATAGGTGTACAAGAGAGAGGGTAATAGAGTATCGTGGTTTGATTGAAGTTATTAATAGTAGTTATTTCAACACTTTTCTCAATAAATATAAGGGGTATTTCAGAACTTGTTGAAACTGCTATGAGTAAACATTGTTTACATTTACTTGGTTGCAGGAAATTTTGCAATGGTGAAATTACAGTTTCCATTCATCTACTATAGGTACTATTTTAAAAGGTTTTGTGAACAAAATAATAAAAGTATAACTAATAATAGATTTCAGTAGAACCTTGTCTTTATATATGTGAAAGAATGTATATATTAGAATACTTGTAATTAAATAATTCAGGATACAGGGACAATTAAGAAGGCTGCCCCAGCAGACACAGTCTAAAGGCAAATGTAGTGAAGATGACTGCATGATCATGAAATCCTGCAAGTTTAAAAGTTCTTGCTGATAGCTGACTGAATACAGAGATGATCTTTTTGCTTCCTGGGTTGTTTCAGTTTTTTTTTGTCCTTGTTTTTCTCACAGCTCCTTATCTCCTAACAACTTCACATTTCAAGTATTAGATTTCTAGTTGACATTAGTCTTTAAATTACTGAAGACACCAAATTGTAAAGATACCATATGTATGAAATTACTGATTTTGAAATAGAATTTGGGTAGAATTGTAAGCCTTCAGTTTCAACAGCGAATAAGTAATATTACATTTGCCTTCATCTAAGAGGCTACTTCTAATTTATTTTTAGAGTTTCTGTAACATAGCTTAAAGCACCACAAACATTTCTATTATTTGGCATGTTAGAAAATTGAAGTTTATTTCTTGCCAGACTCCTTCCAAAGAAGCAGTGTTGATGAGGAAAACTTGAGGTGGGGGGGAGGCTTATTTAAAAGTATGATAATACGGACTACATCATGCGTTTTTCCACCCCCCCACAATAGCCACCGTTGCTCTTTAAGTGGAGAAGATTTAAACAGACAGTGGCAAAATCCAAATCCAGATCTGCATCCCACTATTTACCATGCTAAAGGGTTACTGCAATATCTGGCTGCTATAAAACGTTTGCCTTTGGTAAGTATGTGTGTGTAAGCAATTCTGAATTTTTTTAACTTTGTCTGTGTAGCTAGTCTATAAATTAAACATTTTGAAATGGTTTTGTAAACCATGTCACACTTAAATTTGACGTGGAGAACTGGTCTTCTGCAAACCTGTAGATGTAAATCTGTTGCATTGGCTAGGCTAGAAGGTTAAACCTTCCTTAGATGAATCACACACTTTTTGTCTTAATGAGAGTTAATTATACAAGGGATTGTGTTGCTTAATTCTTTGGAACGTTCAACAGTACTAATAAAAAAAAATTATCTTTCTGTTACTTTCTTAAAATTTTGATTCCATATGCCTTGAGTTTATTTTGCCAAATTATTTATTATAGGTCTACTGTGATTATCATGGTCATTCTCGTAAAAAGAATGTATTTATGTATGGCTGCAGCATCAAAGAGACAATGTGGCATACAAGTGTTAATGCTGCCTCTTGTGACCTGATGGAAGACCCTGCTTACAGGGTGAGTTTGACCTTTTTTGTACCTTTTATTTGGCGTGGGTTTGGAACATCCTTTTCAAATAGTATCCTGATCCTATCCTGTGCAAATAATGACTCTGTAGCATAAGCAGACTTATTTAAGGTCACCTCTGTTTAGTTTGTGAGTGTACTTCAAAGTACACTTCATGAAGCTTTAAACATTATAGATAGAGTGCTTTATTTTTTTCTGTTTCTTTACACCAATATTTACTTTTTTTTGTGTTTAATATTACTTTTATAGAAAATAGATGGAAAATTTGCTTCTGTGCAATTATAATTGCTAGATTGAAAAACAAGTCATTGAGGCATGGCAAACAATATTCTAGAAACAAGGCAAAAAAGCTGGATTGTTCTGAGAGATACTTATTTTTGTATATGGAAATATACAAGATACCTTTTTATTTATTCCTTTATATATAGATGTGTAGTTAAGACATGTGCCCCTAATTAGGTATATATAATAAACTTGCACAAACACATCCTCCGCATTGTATAAGCTTTCAAAAAGGCAAAAAATTTAGAGAATTATGTGGTTCTTTGAGTGTTATCTATTTCTTCTGTGTGTCTCCCTCCATTGCTGCCTCATGGGAACTGCAAACCTGTGTTACCTATAGGTATGCAGGCTCTGGTTTTTTTAAAGATTCAGAGTTAAACTTCAAAAGCATGTGAATGCATGTTGAAACACTTGTTATGCATCCTTGAGTATAGATGCTTTCTGGTTATTTTTTTCTCTTTAAATCTCCCTCACTAAAAAAAACCAAAAAAACCAAAACCTATGGCTTCTTGATTTTCTTGTGTGATTTCCTGGATATTGAGCCAGATGCAAATCATGTCTGCTACTCTGACACATGTATGTGGGGTTTTGTCACTTCAGTGTGCACTACTGTAGTGCACAAAAGACAGTAGTCAATAAGGGCTGTTGGAAAAAGCATTTCATTTTCAAAAAGGTGGACGAAAATATTTGGGAAAGCCTGCACTAATGGGTTATGTATTACTACTGAAATAATAAATTTGAAGCAGTCACGTGTTTCATCTTAACTGACACAAATAAAAACTGGAAAGAACAGTCATTTAGCAATAGTCAAATATGTATATTTGTGTGATCTTTTCACTGAAACTGTCATGTAAACAGAACTGAACTTTGATTCACATGCTTGAAGTGAAATATGCACCCAGTGCTTTGCTAATACAAATTAATTTTATGTGTTAACAAAATATTGCTTTTGTTAGGTCTGTAAATGGGATTTCTGAAACAATCTGCAGTTGAATTAAATACTTACATGGAGTATGTGGTACACTTAATTTGAGCAAACTTAGCTTGGTGAGTTAGGAGGGATGGTGATTTGCTGGAGAATTCTGTATTTAATGTATCCTGTATCCTGATCCTTATCCACATGACTAACAATTTTAGTGACTGAACCTGAAAAAAGGGATTTTAAAAACTAGGAAAAGGCCTGAAGACACTATTACTTGAACACACTGAGTTTTGAAAACTCAAGATGGAGAATTGTTTCTTTCTTATTTTTTTAATGCAAACTGCACCAAATTTTCTGGTAAAGGTTTGTGATTACATGGTCCCTTTTCACCTCCATCCATATGGGAAATAAAAGAATGACTGTTTTTTTTCCAAATTGCTGTCCTGCAGGCACTCCCCAAGATCTTGAGTCACACTGCCCCTGCATTCTGCATGGGTAGCTGCAGCTTTGTAGTGGAAAAGTCCAAGGAATCTACAGCACGAGTTGTTGTCTGGAGAGAGATAGGAGTACAAAGGAGCTACACAATGGAAAGCACATTATGTGGATGTGACCAGGGCAAGTATAAAGTAAGAGGATACATCAGATAATATTTCATACTTTTTAATTTCTTCCCTTTGCATTGGTATCTTCTTCTGTAACCCTGCTTGCTCAATTCTTGCTTGCTTTAGGCTTTTGAAACCTTTCAAGGTCTGAGTATGCTAATGTTAGTATGAAATGACACAATTTTCAGCTTTGTAGGTTGCATAGCAATTATGCTTATGGCTGTTTTAACAAGATTAATATTAATCATTGCTTGTAGCACATGTGTAAGCATGCAGTTAAAAAAATCCCGAACTATTCTGCCCAACAGATTATTAGGATTGGGTAGTAGTATATGCCAATATTATAATAAAAATTTCCTTTACATACGGCAATTTCAGACTTCACCAAGGCAGATCATGGTTCTTCAACAGGTATTTGACAGCGTCCCTTACAGAATTTTCCTATATAGCTGGGGAAACAGGCTTACAAGCTAAAACACTTTCATACAGGCTTACTAGCACTACAAATTACACATCATCTCTGAACTCACATAGCTGTGTGGCTTCTTGAAGTAAAATTTGTTTTAATTTTCTCTCCTTGAAAAGTGTTAACAGGGCTCTATACCTGAAAACAAAAGGTGACTGACGCTGTTGGTAGTGTCTCACTACAAGACACCATGCATGGAAGGAGTGGATTTCCTCTGTTTGAAAGTTGAGTTTAGGCATCCTAATCAAGAAAATGACCACAAGACTCAAATAAGGTGCTTGACAGAAAGAGGATCAGAAGGCTGAGTGGGACAGAAACAAAAAAAAAAAAGAGTTGAACAAGATATATTTAGTATGTTAATGTATGCTCCAACATCTGTGCTTATATCCCTATAGAGTAGGAAGGCAGATGTTTTGTGGAGAATTTCAGTAGGCCTGTAAGCACTACATTTTGTCAATTAACAACAGATGCATTCCTGCTGTTGTCAGAATATTCCTCAGATGATAAAGCTCATTCTAGAGCTTTAAAAAAAGATAGCTCATTCAATTTGCTTATTTTTAAATTTTGAAAATATTCTTAGACATGGACCCGCACAGCTTTAGCAGTGTTGCTGCAGGAAGTACTTCAGAAAAGTGAATTGAAGATGCTTTGTGGACAAACTTTCAAGATGCTTAAACCTCCAAAGCTGTTCTTCAGTAAGGAAAGAGAAAATGGCTGAATTTTGTGGAAGAGTCATTTACTCAAGGGAAGAGCATTCCTTTATGTATGTAAACTAACTGATGAGACTAAATTACTCTTCTGCCATTCATTTTATGGAGTGAAGCAATTTGTGAGCACT
The DNA here is from genome assembly GCF_035770615.1 of Melospiza melodia melodia. Taxonomy (NCBI): domain Eukaryota; kingdom Metazoa; phylum Chordata; class Aves; order Passeriformes; family Passerellidae; genus Melospiza; species Melospiza melodia. The sequence goes on along the minus strand of NC_086226.1, from coordinate 55,120,758 downwards.
TAGTCATCTTCTGAATATACAGGAAGATTCTTAATTTTTTCTCACTATGATAATGCTCAGACTTATTAAGAAAATATATCTAAAAAGTCAAGGTGACTGTACTTATCAAAGAGCTGCATTTCTGCAGTGAGCAGATGAAAAAGATGAAAAGGCTTAAGCCCAAGGTTTTTGTGGGCGCTTTTGTTGTGTTTGGTTTTTTTTAGATTTATTTGGTTTATTTGAGATTTATTTTGTGGAAGGAGTAGGACCAGTAAGTCTGTCAATACATTTACAGTATAAATTAGATTACATATGTCAAAATATGTTATTTCAAAACAGAGAGAAGTTGAACTATAGAAATTCCCTTCCCTCCTAATTCCCATCCTAAAGGACATGAGAGTTCAGATCTGAGGGATTGAAACATAAAGGTCTGAAATGCTTTGCTAGTCTTATTGTGGTTTAGCATCCTTGCTGAATTTTGTTCAAAGCATGAAAAAGATTACTTAACAATTTGGTTCTTTGTGGAAGAAATACTGAGTCTTTGCCAAGATGAACATAATTTTTCTTGTTATTCTAATTTATTTTATTTGGACAATGATGAATCTAGACTATTTCCGGCCAGGAAGCTGTTGAGCGGAAGTTAGCGAGTCTTACCTCTATTTAGGATCTCTGGTGTTAGAGTTGTCTCTGGAAGCAAAGTTTTTTCAGCTGATCATATGGAATCTTTGTAGTCTGCTGACAGTAAGTGCTGCAAATATAGGTCAGTCGTCTGTGATTCAGAATATGGAAAAACAAACTTTCAGGCGAAATAATTCTCCAGGATCTACTATGGAGCATAATGTAGATGCCAGACAAAATAACAATGTCTTCAATGATTCAAGCCACTTTGCTGATTGAAGATTAATACATTAGAAAGTATTGCTTGACTTTTAAGTAATTGAAAAGGTTTTGTTATCTGGCAGTCTTACAACGCTCATAAAGAGAACACTTCAGGAAATAAGGATTTGGTTAACAAATCTCTCAGTAACTAAGATTTTTCAGTCTTTAGAATTTGAGTTCTCAGAAATGATTATGTCTTTGTAACCTCTGCTGAATAAGAAATCAGAAGATCTACATGATATTTTACTGACCAGTTGACTTCTACAAATCTTTATATGTCTGTTTTCCTTTTACTAAGTAGGTATTATAGGAATATTCTTCTCCATTGAGGTCACAGTCTGCTGTGCCTTTGTTTTTTGTCTTTTCTTTCAAGTGGCAAAATTTAATCACTGAGATACTCTATTGATATAAAGGTACCTTCATGACATGCTTAGTAAGGAAGACTTCAACCCTCCATCTAAAATTTTACTGTCTAGAAGAAAGATAGTTGTATAAGATGTAGAGAAAAAAGAAATTAAATTTAGTTTAAAAAAAAGAAGCTACGATGAGGTGGCTTGAGCTTAAAAGCAATGCCTGTAGCACATAAGTAGCTTAGCCTCAGTTAAAGGTACTAGAACAACAGTTGAAGATCAGTAGAAGATAAAGAAAACAGTGCAATTAAGGCTTCAGTGAAAATGAAGTTGACCTCAGGTCCCTTAGTAAGGGCACAATTGATGGTGGTGATGGTGACTTCCAGAACCAGACTTTGGATCTTGTTTCAGGGAAGTGAAGAGGTTTGGCTGATGGAAGAATCAATTAGGAAATTTGATATTTGGCATTTGTGTAATATTACATTCTCCCTTATGATTAAAAGAAATGATGGAAGCAAAGGAAGATTTGGCATCAGGCTTTTAGCACAATTATGTAGACCCTTCAGTGTAGTAAGTTCAAAATTTATCCTTCAGGTGTTTCCCAGTTATCCACCTCCAATCTGCTCCATTTAGGTTTCTCTTTAGCTACATCCTCTTTCTGCTGTGCTAAAAATAGCAGCCACACAACATGCACATGCTATTTATCTTTATAACAATTGTCTTTGCACTTTTCTTCTTGCTGTACTCTTGTCCTTTTTCAACTTAGAGACACTCTGTTAGACATACCTTGTCTATAAGGAACCTGCCAACTAACGATAAATTCTTCAGCAACAAATGCAGATGATAACTGGAAAAGTTTCTGAACCATCAAGTCGTGCACATTAGTAACCTGTGTAACAGTGAGATTACTGTTACCTTTCCCCTTCCTCTTCTAAATACTTTGTTGCCTCTTGACCTTAATGTTATTTTAATCTCTTTGGGGCAGGGACTGTGTCTTCCTGTGATTAGCGTAGTGGAGCCCCAGCTATGATTGGGGTCTTCGAAAGTTAATGATGTGCAAACAAATACAAAACAAAGCCACAAAATTGGTCTCTGTGGATAAGGTACTGCACTGAGTGAGGAGAACTGATTTCTGTTCCCAGCGGGGTCAGTGACATGCTGTGAGACACTGTGCAAATCGCTTCAACCCTCTCTGCCTCCATTTCTCCATCAGTACAGTGAGGATAATTCTTCCTTTATTAATAAGTGCTTTGAAACCTACAGCACAAAAGCATTATAAAAGAGGTAAGTAGTATTACTATTAAGAATAATACTCAAGTATTCAACTCTTGTTCACTGCTAACAGGTTTCAGTACCATTTGGCCGGAGGATGGCACTGTTCAGAATCATGGATATAGATTTATCTTTCTTGTTACTAAAAAGCACCTTGTTTATGAGTACTATCAAGGCAAAAAAAGAACTCAGAAGAAAAATCAAACTTTTCTTCTATTAAGTATGTTCAAATCAGCACATGGAGAATGTGTGGGCTGTACCATATCTGGAGCAACATACTTTCTTTTAAAATGCAGTGTCAGTGTGGCAACACATACAAAGCTTATGTGTTTTTTCCCTGGCTTTTGGTAAAATTATTCCTGCTTCATTCTTTTTTGCTTCTTTCATACCTGATGACTTAGCTTACCACCAATTCCTGGCTCCTCTGTTTCCCTGTTTGTATTGTCAAAGCTACTTTTTAACTATTCTGTATGTTAAGGGGTTGAGAAGATCCAAGCTGAAGTCTTTTTAGATTCTCCAGAGATACAGAAATTGCAAAGGGGGAAATTGAGTGGAGTTGTGCCGCTGAATTTGCTAGTGTCTATACAGTTAGTACTAGCCAATTACATAACTCTTGAGGCTCGGTCTAGGTTACACTCCTTTTATAAAGTAGTTGAGGTCAGATATTATGTCCCTATATACTGCACTTCTGGCTAAATTAAAAATGTGGAATTACCTGATGGGAGGATTTATTAGATATGTAAACTTGGAGAGCATGACATAAGTTCTACCTTCTAAATAGTCTTTGCAGAGGAAAATGCCTGGCTATGTAATTCAAGTTAGAAAAGAGCTATCGCTTTTGAGAACTTGTTTGTTAGTTTTAATTACTAAATACGTGAATAAATGCTTTCAGAATTAACACATGTAGTCTCTAACTTATAGGCAGGGAAGAGACATCTGTCTCATGGAGTAACTGCTGCCTTAGGTAGTCTTACCTATGTGTCAAAACATAGCAATGAATTTGATCACAGCTATGCTATTAATTCTCTCCTTTTTAAAATTCTGTTTGATGAAATTTATATTGAGGAATCTTGTATTTCAAATTCTTATTTTAAAATAATTTATACTTATGAACCTAGACATTATCTCTGCCTCTTTTCCAGTACTACTAGGAAAAGATTTGTTAATTTTGGGGTGCTAGAAGTGTAGACTAGGAAGCTCCCAAAAATGTGTCTGTTCAGCCATGAAGGAATCATGTAGGTATTCCTGACTCTTCTCTGATACTCTAAGCGTTTATTCTACAAATTTGATTTGTTCTGTCTTTAAAAGCAAGAGAATATATTAAATAAAGTAAGAAAATATTAACCTAAAGAGCTATTCTACAGTATGTGTGTGTCAATCTGCCTGTACCTATTTTGTATTTTTAAATCTTGTTTTCAAATTAGGGATTGCAGATAGGTACAAGAGAACTGGAGGAGATGGGAGCAAAGTTCTGTGTTGGCTTGCTGCGTTTAAAAAGAATGTCCTCACCTTTGGAATACAACCTGCCTTCTAATCTGTTGGATATTGAAAATGAGCTAATTGAGTCAAGCTGTAAAGTGACAAGGTAGTACACTTTTATTATATTCTCTTTTTATTTTGGGAAAAAAATGCTGTTTCTCAAGTGGTGTAAAGATTCTTTAAAAAATGTACTTCCACTTATCAAAAACAATGCTGATGTGTTGTGACATTACTGTAACAATAATCTGAATATGTTGGAGATCTCTTGTGTTAATTCAGTTGCTTCAATGTTTGAAAGAAAACAATACAGACAGAGTTAGACTATATTCCACATTTGGAGATGGGATAAACACTAGCAATTTTAATGTCATTTGGTAGTTACTGTGGGCCATAAAATTCAGTAGTAGGTCTTAAGTCTCAATTGTCTCTTTCAAAGTGGGTTTGGTTTTTTGTTTTCTTTTTTTCTTTTTCTTTTATTTGCAGTGGTATTAAAAATATTTTTAAACAGACCTAGAGTATGTGAGGTAAAGCAGTAAGAACTGTAAGTATTTCTTCCTAACTTTATTTTTCTTATTTCTCCTCTGGTGGAGACATATAATAAGACTTGAAGAATTTAAAATTCATGAAATAGTTTGGGTCACTGAAGAAATTTGTATGCTCAGTAACCAGGTTACTAAGTTGCCTGTTCTTAAAGCTGTAGATAGGCTTGCTGGGTTAAAGCTGAGTTCATGATTCCTGGAAAAGATAGTGTCAGTGGGTTTGGGGTAATCAAAGAACTTCTGTAAGTGTGTAAGTAGTAAACAAAATTTTAGGGAAAATATGGGCCTACAGGTAAATGGGACAGGAGCCCTGGTGACACAGGACATGTGAAAGGCTGAGGTACTGACTTCATCTTGGCGTTTACTAGAAAGATCAGCTCTTGGTGTGCTAGGGACCCAGACACTGGGGAAGGTTTGGAGTAAGGAAGGCCTGCCTGTGGTGGGAGAGGAATGGGTTGGAGAATGGTTGGAGAATACCTAAGCAAGCTATTCTTACCTAGGTCCAGAGGTTCTCATAAGATGCACCCACAAGTACTAAGGGAGATCACTGATGTCACTGTGAAGCCACTCAATAATTTTTGAAGGATCATAGTGATTGGGACAGGTATATTCAAAGAAAATCAGATATCCTGCCTGTCTTCAGGAAGAACAAGGAGGAGGATCCAGGGAATTACAAGCTGGTCAGTCTCACTGTGATCCCTGATAAGGCGATCAAGCAACTAATCCTGGGAAGTATTTGCGGCTATTTGAAGAGGGAGTGTTCATGAGTAGTCAGCATGGGATCCTTCCCCTCTCCTCAGCACTGGCAAGGCCTGCACGCCTGGAGGACTGTGCTGTTCAGTACAGGAGTGTCATGGACCTTCCAGAGAGAGTCCAATGAGGAGCTCCTAAGATGTTGAAGGGTCTGATGTTCCTCTCACAGGAGGTAATGATGGGAGAGCAAGGACTGCGAGTCTGGAGTAGAGGAGGCTCAAAAGGCCTGCATTATCAAGGTATACAAATACCTGAAGGGAGGTTGTGAAGAGGGTAGAGCCAGGCTCTTTCCAGTGGTATCTGCTGACAGGCTAAGAGAACAAACCATAGAGGAAATTGCATTAACCATTTAATACATAGAAAGGTGCCCTAGGTTTGGCCAGAACAGGGTTAATTTTTTACCATAAACAGAAGGGGGCCTGGCCAGACCCTACTGTTACTTGATACCATCTCATCACTTGTCAGGGGCTGGAGTAAGAGACTCCCTCGTTTCTGGTCAGCCTAGGGGGAGAAAAACTGTGGCAGGTGAAGAGTCTGGTATTCCACTTTCTATATAAATTATTCCATTGTGTTTTACCTTTTGTTATTAATGTCGTTGCTTCCTTCCTTCTCTCATTGACGCTTCCAGTAAATTGTTGTTATCTCATCTTTTAATTTTTACGTTTGCTCCTCCAGTTCTTGATGCCATTTTCAGAGAGGGGAAGGAGAGGGGGAAGGGGTGGAGAAAGCGAGAAGCATATATGTGTATATATATATATGGTCATTGTGAGGATGCTCAGATAGTGGAACAAGCTTCCTGTGTAGGATAGTCTTATCCCAGGTGATACTTGAAAGCTGTCTTGATGTGATTCTCAGCAAACTGGGGGGCCCACTAGAGCAAGGACGTTGCACAAAATGGCCTCCTGAGTTTTCTTCCAAAAAAGAAAATCTTTTCGCCCTGCTTTGTGAAAAGGGCGAAAAGTCTACAAGTCTTTTTTCAAAAGGTACTGAATGCTGGTGATTTGGGAACTTCAAATGTAAGTGCTAATGTAGGTCATTAGAATACAGGGTTCTAAAAATCACAGATTAGTTGCATTTGTGTCTCTCAGAACTTAAGCAGCCAAGATCCTGTTCCCTTGGCATTTCTGTCATATATGCCATCCTGGTTCCATCCAGGACAAGTTTAATTTTTGCAGTACCTAGGAGGGATGTTATTCTATACCACCTCACATCATTGTCAGGCACAGGGGGAAGGGAATGAGGGGTTCCTCACAGTGGAGAAAACATGGCAGATGGATCAGTATGGTATTCTGTGGATCATTTATTTTCTTATATTTTTTGTTATTGTTGCTGTTACCCTTCACTTTCTTATCCCATTGCTGTTTCCAGTAAATTGTTCTGATCTCAACCTTTTGTGATCTCTGTATTTTGTCCCTCCAGCTGGCAGGGAGGGGAGGTGGCACGTGGTTTTGCGGAAGTACTGAATTGGAGAATACTGTTCTTAGACCACAACATATGCTTTAATAATTTTTTTAATAGTAATTCTTCCATAAATATAGGCTGGCTATTAAGCAGTTTCACTTGACAGCTATTGTGGATGGCATCTAAATGATAGCCTTTCAGCCAGTACACGTGTTTCTTGAGTTCCTCATGAGCAGCATGTTTAACTTGGAAATTGTGCCTACATGTTACACCTATTTATCATACTTTTTTTTTCATTTGCAGCTACAATTATATGTTAATAAGACTGTGATATTTTTCCCATTCGTGTTATGTCACTGTCAATTTTATTGGAACTAAAGCTGCACCATAAATAGGTCTCTGAAATACTAAATTTCAGTTACAGCATTTTGGATCAAGATGTGGTTGTGAGCAATTAATCCATGAGAGTGGCATTGAAAAACAGCTCCAGATTCCCATGTAACTTTATATTATTGGCTGCCTCAGGCATGGGTAATTTTCTATTGCATCTTGGGTTTAAGTGAGCATCCCAGTTCACAGATAATGGCCATTGTCTGGAAAAAAGTTTTCTGGAAAAACTAGCCATTATCTGCTGTGAACTAGCCATTATCTGTGAACTAACCATTATCTGCTGGATTTCTGTTTGTTAATGTAACTTACCGTGGATTTTCCATATGAGAGCATCTGTGGAATTGAGTAAAGTCATATCATACACAAGTCACCTCCCCTTAGAATCTGCTAGGAAGTTAAAGACACATCAAAACCACTTTAGTATCAGAATGGAATAAAAAAGGGTGAGATGGCGTTTGCTTTCTCTTTGATAGCAAACTTCAGTAATGCTAGATGACAAGAGGAACAAATGTAAATGCATAGTTCGTTTTAATGTTATGGAATACAGCGAGTCATGGTATTTTAATAGATGCACATAGTCTGAACTTCCTTTACCAGCTAAAATACTTAATTGATCCAGCTATCTCTAAAAAATTATTCTGTGTGAAAACTAATTGCACGTGAAGTACAGCGATGCTGGGGACAGGGGAAAACTGCCTCTGACTTGGTTTACATTTCATTGCTGGGAAATGAGAGGCACAGGGACTGTTCTAGCCTGGATTTTCAGAAAGCACTGATAAAAGACTTAGTTCTGCATAATGTTGTGGGCTACATATGAGCACAGGTAAAATGTAACATTAGGCTCATAATAAGCTTACTATTACTGAGACTCTATGTGGAAATGTTTATAATCCTGATCTGTGAAAAAAATAACCAGTACTCTGGAACTTAAAAAAACCCAGCAGGTTCAGTTCCATCCAAAAGACTAGATCATGAAAATCACAAAAATAATTTTACTGCAAGATGAAATTTTAAATTGGAGAGAGATGGTTAAATAACTTCATTCAGTGTATCAAAAGTGAATTTATACCTAGAATTTTTTTTTAAATGGTTTCCCCTAACATGACATTTGGGTGTTACACAGCTAACGATGGTGAAAGGTGATAACCAAGTGCTTCTGCACTAAAGAAATTAGGAGAGTGGGAAAAAATCAGATTCTGTGCATGTAAGAGTTAATCTATATGGAACACTGACATAAGAAATGTTGAAGTTTATTGGAGGAATCTGTTAACAACTGTTTAAGTCCTGATGGCTTTATTTCTTAAAGTCATTAAATGTAAATCTAAGAACACTAAAACATAAACCAGAAAAATGCGCAGCATGAAGTGAGAAAATAGGTACAACTGCTCTTAGTGTTTACCTAGCGATACTGTATAACTCGGTCAGAATCTGTAATGGAAAAACTGAATGTGTGGCTTCAAACTATTTAATTTAAAATATGGCATTAAGACTGAAATGTGTTGTGTATTTGTACCTGGGTTTCTGAGCAATCTGATGTCCCTGACCACAGCAAGGGAGTTGGAACTAGATGATTGTTAAGGTCCATTCCAACCCAAGCCATTCTATGATAAATAAGAAACTATAATTTTGTTCACAGAACCTCCAATATTAGCAATAAAAGTGCCGTATATTATTCAAGTTTGCACATTATCTTCTTTTATTCTTTGCCAAAGGGATCAATACTGGCATAGGTGAAGTTAAGAGGTGGTCTCATTCTTTTGTTGCCAGAGGCTGAGAAGCAGAGTTCTGCTGTATACCTTAGGCCATATTTTAAAAAATCTTTTCAGCCAAGGTGTGCATTTATTGTTCAGTTCAGTGGTAGAAATATACAAAGAACCTCTGTCAAGCAAAGTTTATAAAGCTTTTTTCTTTTTGTCTTCAGAGACAGTCATGGGTCAGAATACAGTCAGACAGCTTCTTGTTTTATATGTCCAAACTTCAATTCTCACTTTTCTAGTACAACAAAGAACTGCTTATACTTTCTTTATGATTTGCTGCTTTTTACTTGTGATTAGAGACAAATTAGAAGCTACTTACAGGAAAAGCAGGTTAAAAGTTCATCCATAGGAAGTATAAAACAGAATATTTTTACACAGCTGTAGCATTCCTGTAGGGTTACAGTAGAGCAATTACTAAGATTATAGTTACTTCTTTTATTTTTGGATATTATTAGTATTACTTTTTACCAAAGCATGGTTTTAATGCTTTCAAGACTAAGCAGGCAAGTTTAAACACAGAAGCCCTGATTTTATTTTTTTCAAATGATTTTGAGGGTTTGTCAAATTCTTTTTGGTTTTTCCAGGTTGCAATTATAATGACCAAGTACATGTTAATATTTTAGAACATATTGCCAGTATTTCATTACACATAGGCTGAATTTGCATGAGTTTATTTTGAACCATGTCTGAAACAAGAAAAATATGGCAATAAGTAGATTTATTTCCCTCTGGCAATGAATTTTAACCTTTTATGTGATGAATAAAACACTTAGTTTTTCTTTAATTATTTCCAACCCATTTGACAGTGTTTTCATCCCAGTTCCAAATGGAAAAGATTAGACTAAATGTAATACTGGTCTTGTATTGAGAATTGTAGTTGTTGTGCTGACAGTTTTGATAGGGTCTATATGCAATGAAAAAAAACATATGACCACATTCATAACTGTTATGACTTACTAGACTTATGCTCTGCTCAAAAATTTTTGGAAATTCTAGTTCACTGCAATGATTCTTTTGAGGCTTATTGGTGTGTTCTAGGACATGGTGTAGTTGTGTTTGTTAATTTTGATTTAATTATAGCAGAGAAGCAGACTGAGCTTTGGGACCCAGCATGTCTAGAAAATGTTAGAAAAAGCAGACAGCCAAAAGGAGCTGTGGGAAGGGAGAAACTTGATGAAAAAATCCATTTCCTGCACTTAGTTTTACACTTGGGAAAAAAATATCAGACTGCTTAGGCAAGGAGTGAGTGGTATATGCAGTGGGAGTGTGTACAAAGTCTTACAAGGGATTTCTGTATAGGCTGTCAGATAAAATCTGTTTTTGCCCTATTTTTCCCCCGCTCCTAATAAGTCTTAAACTCTTCCCAGACATTTGGATATTCCTGATCTTCTTCACCTGGGACTAAAGGTTTTTTCCTTCTTACTGTCCTGCAGCATTGAAGCTTTTCTTGGCCTTTCTTCCAGTACCTTGGGAGTACGGCTGTGTTGAAAAGAAGGCATCTTATACTGCAGCTTTTGGCCAGTCTGTCCCATTCTGAATGTTGGAAGAAAAAGCTATTAAAAATCAGATTCAGAATTCCACTTTGAGCTTGTTAGCAGTGCCCATGCACCAGGCCCCTGCTCTGGCCTCAGTGAAAGTGATTGCTTTTAATTCTGTATAGACTGTAGTATTCAGAGCACTCTTTGTCATCTCTAGGCAAAATGAGGAAACTAGTAATCAAGGGAAAAAACCCTGAAGAAACAAAAAACCAGTAAGTGTGCTGAACTGCTTATATGTTCTTCATACCATTCTTTAAAGTTTTCTTCTACTCTTGATGGTATGACCCAAATACTAGTATGGCCCACAGTAAATGATTGATGAATCCCAGCTGATTTGATTCAGTTTTGAATTTCATAAAATATATTTCAGGGTGAGAACACATAGAACGCGTTGATGTTACTTGTAATTAAACTGTGGAGTAAAATTTTGTAACTCTAAATGTGAAGATACCTAAAAAAAATAATTAAAGAGGATTTGGATGTCCAGCTTCTTATGGCTTGGAAAAGCATTGGATGCATCCTGTTGAACCTTGGAAATTCCCTTGAGAAAATTTCCTTATTGCTTACAAAAACTACATAGGTTAAGAGAACTGAACTGGACAGCACTTGTAGTTGTTTATGTGATGTTGCCTCCTGCAGCAGGATTGCTAATCTCCAGAAGAGAATACAGACACTAAAGAGAAATTAGAAGGGAAAGTATGGAGAAACAATTCCTTTGTGATACTTTATAACTTGTCTTTCTCATTGAAGATTTTTTTTTCCTCCCATGACAAAGCAGTTTTATAAGAGATCATTAGTACTTCAGAATTCCCTCTCCTTCCTTTCCCAACTCCCCAGGTAGCTGCAACTCTCCGTACTTTGACAGGGAATATTTCTTAATTTTTTGTTCCGAAGTTGTAAAATGTATACACATCCCCTGGAGTGTCAAAAAACTGCTGATCTCCATGGGGTTCAAATTGGTAATGGTTACGTCTACCTTGTGGATTAATTTTTCCATAATTGAGTCTTGTGGATAACGAAAAATCCCAAGTATCTCTTTTATGAGACAATAAAAATATTATTTTGAAAAAAATATACCATGTTTGTGAAAAGGTTTATTAGATTTTAATATGTTTTGAGCATTAATGTAAATGAAAAACACATGGTGAGTAATATAGTTTTAAAAAATAATAGAGTCACAACATGGCTTGGATGGGAAGGGACATCAGAGATCATCTAGTTCCAACCCCTTCAGCATGGATAAGGATGCAACCCACTAGATTAGATTTCTTGCAGCCCCGTCCAACCTGGCCTTGAACACTTCCAGGGATGGGGCATCCACAGGTCCTTTGGTCATCTGTTCCAGTGCCTCACCACCCTCACAGTAAATAATTTCTTCCTAGTATCTAATCTAAATCTCTTCTCTTTTAATTTAATAACATTCCTTCTTGTCATATCCCTTTCTGACTGTGTAAAAAGTCATCCTTCCTCTGTCGTGTAAGTCCTGTTCAGGTAGTGGAAAAGCACAGTGAGGTATCACTGGAGCCTCCTGTTCTTGAGGCTGAAGAACTCAAGCTCTCTCAGCCTGTCTTCTTAGGAGAGGTGCTCCAGCCCTCTGAGCAGCTTAGTGGCCTCCTCAAAACTCACTCCAAGAGGTCCATATCTTTCTTGTGCTGGGGACCCCAGAGCTGGATGCAGCACTCCAGTTGGGATCTCCCCAGAGCAGAGCAGAGCAGAGGGGCAGAATCCCCTGGCTCACCTTGCTGACCGTGCTGCTTTGGATGCAGCTCAGGACAGGGTTGGTTTTCTGGGCTGCAAGCTCACACCAGTGGCTCATGTCCGGCTTTTCATCCACGAGGCTTTGCAGGGCTGCTCTCAATGACTTTTTTTCCCAGTCTGTGCTCTATCTGGAATTGCCCTGATCCAGTTACAGAACCTTGCACTTGAACTTGTTGGACTTAGTGAGGTTCTCTTGGGCCCACTTCTTAAGCTTGTTCATTTGGATGGCATCCTGTCCTTCTGTTGTGTCAACTGCACTGCTCAGCTTTGTGTCATCTGCGAACTTGCTGCAGGAGCACTTGATTTCACTGTCAGTGTCCTTGAGGAAGGTCTTACAGGGCACCGGTCCCATGACAGATCCCTGAGGAGCCCCACTTGTCACCAGCCCCCATGTGGACATGGAGCCTTTGACCAAAACTCTCTGGCTGCATCCATTCAGGCAATTCCTTGCCTATCAAACAGTCCACTCGTCAAATCCATGTCTCTCAAATTTGGAGATAAGCATGTCACATGGGACACTGAAGACCCTAGAGAAGTCTAGGTTGGTGACATATGCTGACCTGCCTGTGCTGGCTGTTGTAGTCATCTCATCATAGAAGGCCATCAGATGGGTAAGGCATGATTTGCTCTTGGTCTCCAGGTGTGGAGAGAACACTGTGTTCCTGATCCCTTCAACGTCTTTCCAAGAGACATGAAATCCCTTTTGGTATTTCACAGTCTCATAGTTGCAGCCTTATTCAACCCTGCATGAAAGCATAGGAGTGGTTGATAATCCTCTGGTTTTACCAGTCTTGGTAACCTCTTTGTGACATGATGAAGGTGGCCCTGATAGGCAGGAAATCTTGCTAGAGAGGCTGGAGGGTAAATGGCTGCTTCCCTGTGTCTCAGTGAGAATTCTCCAGTAATTGCCATGCTTCATGCACTTTTGGTGGCAGTCCTTCTTGTATGAATGGTTGATTGTACCAGTTTTGTAGCATTCTCCTTTTCTTGTTCTTGACTACATATTGTGGAGTTTTCTCCTCCAAACCTCATACTGTCATATTTGTTATGTAGGGGTGCTTTGGTAGCAAGGGGGAGACTCTTTCTTTTGCTCCAAGCAGAGATGAGGTCCAGTCTCCCTTGCCTTACAAATCAGTAAAGCCTATCTCAGGGTTGGATGCTAATGTACCTTCTGTTTCCAAGGTCTTCTGAGGCAGCAGCTGCCTCTCTGCCTGTGTCAGTGCATAATCTCATACCTCAGTCTCCTGCTTGGATTCCCAGATCATATGCTGCCTGATGAGCTTCTCACACAACATGGCAACCTGCAGAAGGCAGGTTATCTATCTGGGCACGGTTGCACCCATGGCAACTACCTCTGCCTTAAGGGCCCAGGGGGACTCTCAGATTATGGAGTTTCCTGCAGCTGAAGGTCCAGGTTCTTTTAGTCTTCAGCAAGTCTGTTTGGGTCTAGACATATACCCAAGGTGGCTGTGGTCTCTTGGTTTTAGCCTGACAGCTTGATATGTGGATGCCATTTTTGTTACAGAAGGAGACTGCGTCCTTTTCCTCCCAGGTAGAATTAAGTGGCCTTTTCTGGATGCCCTTCCTGGAGAAGTGCTGTGCCACGTCCTGGCCATGGCACCATGCCCTGGTCACTCTCACGCCGTGTCAGCCTCACTCATAAGAGCTGATGGCTCCTGGTGGGTCTCTCAGCTCTTACTCGTGTTTCTCTGACTGTGGAGGCCCTGCCCAGCTTGTTTTAGTGCTCAGCCCCCAGAACTTGCCCTGGCTGCCACTGCTGCTGCTGATATCACTGCTGTGTGCGCCTGGCTGACCTTAATAATTAAAGTAGGATTTAATTAATAATTAAAATACATTTTAGAAAAATATTGTATTAATTCCTAAATTCAGTGTATTCAGTGGTAGATGATGAAGAAAATACTCTTTTAAATGAAAGAGATATTCTTAAAGTTCTTCATAAACTTGAAGACCATAGTATTATATCAGGTGTATTAATCAGGCATTTAGGAATTCATCTTTTTACCCATAAAAGATATGCAGAACTTCAGAATTTCATATAGTATTCTCTTTCAACAGCCATGACCTCAAAGAAAATACACAAATCGGGGCATCCTTTGCATTACAGTACTGTAGGTGTGGGATAAACAACCTCTGCTAACCTGAGCAAAATAATAGTTTCCTTTAAAAGAAAAAGCAGGAGGTGTAGAAGTAGAGGAAGGATTATTAAGCAAGTTAATTAGAAAGAGCCCAAGGGAAAGGTTAGGAAATTAAAACCCATAGAATCAGCATGACAGCAGCTAAAAATATGTCGCTACAAGATACGCTGAGGGTGGGGAGCAGCAGGGAGGCAAATAAAGAATTTGATTAAACAGTAAGACATTTTTTCAGGTATTTGATTTCTATATATCTTCTGATCCAGCCTCAGTAAAACAGTGGAATAATAATTACACTTCTCAGATTCATGCAAACCTTTAGAACAGAGATTACTGAAAAGTTAAATATTCAAGGCTAACATTTGCTACATCAAAAGACAACATCTCGTGGGAAAGCAAATATACAAGCAGTATGTGACGCAGTTTGAATACAGTTTTATGAGGAATGAAAACTTAGAAAGGAAAGTGGAAAAAATAACCTTAGTAAATATTATAGTATTATTTGAGTAGTACAGAATTGAGAAGTCGTGGTGTTGTGCTGCTCTGGATGGTATTAGAAAGCAAAGACTATTGTGCAGTATGTTTCTGAGACAGTTTTTATTTTAAAGTTTTATATAGCTTTCTAAGTAACATCTGTTCTAATCTTTGATCTAATCTAATGGTACTTCTCTTGAATACAGAAAATAACATATAATGTTGATTTTTGCTTTATTAAATGTGAGACGTATCCCTCAGTTCTGGATGTACATGTGCCAGAGCAAATGTCTAAAATGTGTTAGAGCAGACAGGTTGGCTTTTAATGACTGCTCACAGTGCCTGAATTTTCACAAGTTAGGGGCATGCCTACATGTTTACACATACATGAGTAGGTAAAATAAATCAATACAACTATTAAAAAAGTATATTTAATAAGTATACTTGTGTATTTTTCAAGACGATATAACACAAGACATATTATGTGAAATGAGAAGACACTTTGAAGAGCTGAACTGTGTGATTTCCTTGTGTGCCCAGTTCTGTTTTTTTTTTCCATAAGGTGGGCTTTATTGGTTGCTTTCTCTTAATGAACTATGTTAGTTTAGTATCCAAATAATGACATTAACTAAAAAAAGTGGATAGAACTTTTTAGAGCTTTACTGTTCTATGTACCTCACTAAGATGAATTTTTATAAGTGATTACTCTAATGCCTTAAACATCCCACTGTCACTGGTTGAATATTTCTCCTTGACATAGCTCATTGTAGTTTTCTGTCAGTGTTCAGAATTTTGACATAATATTGGGTCAATATTCAGATTTAATGGCTCCATTTCCTGTGAATTACACAGTCTATTCTGTGTGGATTTAACTGAAGTGTGGGTTCCTTGCATATGAAAATTAATTAATCAATCGGTACCTGTGTTAAGTGATAAGAGGCACAGATTGAAAAAAATCTGTGGACTTGTCAGAATGCGATACATCTGAAGTCCCTTTGATTTGTTTCTTTAAATAAATGAAACATTTAAACTTTTTTTTTCCCCAACTTCTTCTTTCCTTAAAGGAATTGTTGGTGTGTGGTGACTTCCTAGGGCAGAAAGCATCACAGGATGAAAGAACAAAAAATTTGTATTCCTTTGCTGCTTCTCCCACAGATGCTTCATGCAAAACATGTATCCTTATTGTATGTTGGGTTCATCGTATGTGAAATTAAAGAGACTTCTTAGCAAACATCCTGGTTATTTTCTTCACTCTTTGTCTCTCCTAAAATGGAAACAATTATAAACACCCAGTTCTTTAACCATCAGTGGGTTATTGCCCTAATTACAGCTTAAATAACTCATAAAGTGTTTTGATTTGTGGAGCTTTCTGTTTCGTATAGCTAATAGACAGGCTTGTTTAGTGAACAATGATACAGATAGTTTTGAATGCAAATATTTCCCCCCCCCGCGCCCCCAAGCTAGGGAACAGTTTTTCTCCCAGTATTTGAATTAACTGTCAACAGTACAAAATGCTACAGTGTGACATGTCATTGAGGTTACAGGTAGAGGAAGAATATATTGAAATTGATTTATATTGAATAGAGATAACATTTTAGATTTGAAGTGGTGCAGCTGAGCTCCTAAAAGGTTTTCAGAAAGAAGCAGTGATTAGTCCCTTTAATTATAAAGCCACAGACAAGCTAGGTTTTGTGTATCTTCAGAGAAAATTAATTAAAATTAATATGCAAATATTTCTACAAGTTCTTTATAAAAAGTTTCTCAATAAGAACATTCTCACTGTTTTGTATGAGTTATGTGTGATTTGATTATTAGATAAAATGCATTACAAAATCTTTTTCAGGCTTAAAATTAATGTAAAAATACTTATGAAATATTTAGGAGCACGTAGTGCTTATAAGCAGATAGCTTTTTATCTCCCAAGTAAAAGTGGATCTGGAAAACACTTTTCTGCCTCCCCCATCATCCCTTTCTCTGTTCTAGGGAGGTGAGAGGATCAGAAAGTTGTATTTTAACCTTTTTCCAGTTTACACTAAAGTTCTTTGATGCTGTTAGTTAAGTGCATAGACTGTTCTGTAGGCAGAGCATCAGTTCATTAAGTGCATTGCCTCAGAGTTGCAATGCTTGACAAATCTTAAGTTTTACCAGGATACAAATGTGTGAGAATCCGATGAGAGTTAAGTGATTTGTGTGGGAACTTAAATGTAGGTGTAACCACGATCCCTTGTTTTGTCATCTCTGATATGTATAAAGTAATTGGTTACAGTGCTTTTCAGTAAAGTGTGTGTTTCAGTAAAATACAGGGGTTTGTTTATACCCTACCACAATGGCTTAGGTGTCCTTAGGTAGTTGGATTCTTCTTCAGCAATTTCTGATACTGCTGTATTTACATTAAATTCTTACGGGCCATTAGTGGAGCGGATTTGTCATGGCACATTTGGATAATGAGTTGTATATGACTAAGTAATTAGTTCAAGGCATTACAAGCATGGGTTTGTCTCTCAGTTCTTTTACACTCTTCTAAAAAGCCAGTCCCATTTCAGGTAATCTGCCCCTTTCCTGAGGTAATTTTTGGATTACTGTATGTTGGGAAAGGGACAGGGCACATAATCTGAATGTGTTAATCCAAATAATACTTTTAACGTGGTTCATGGAGCTTCTTGTTGTTATAGCCCCACTACATATGTTTTGGATGAAGATGAGCCTCGCTTCCTTGAAGAAGTTGATTACAGCGCAGAGAGCAATGATGAAGATGTTGAAGTAGCTGATAATGTGGGTGATTATGAGGCAACTAATCAAGATGATGGACTTTCAGACCCAGATTCAACAAGGATACACCTTTCTTGAACCAGCTTTGCTGCCAGTAACAGAAAATAAAGTATCCTGAATTTCCAGTCATATACTTCCTTTATGTTTTCTACAAAGGGGATAAGCTTCAGTTAACACAAATAACTGGGGCCTGCATAGCTCAAGGACAGTAAATATTTCTGATAAATTTGCATTTGTTTTATTTAAGGAGTTCTGTGTATTCTTTAAGCCCTAAATAGATAAATTTATTTACCAGTTCATTTTCTACTAAATAGTACTGCATGGCATTTTGTGTCCTTAAACTCTATCTTCCAGGGAAGATTGGGTTAAAATCCAGAGAAATGGATTATAATTTTTAGTGCGTCAGAGTACAGAAAATAATTTATTGTGGTACAGTTCTTTGAGTTGCTTCCTGAAAAATACATATGTACAGATTTTCTAAATTAATTTGTGTATGTCTGTGTATATGCGCGTGTGTATACTGAGGTGAAGAGGTTATTTTTTGACATTATTTCAATGATACTTGATTGTGTTTGAAGCAATGCAGTGCCTGCTCTGAAACAATTCAGTAATTATTAAATTAAAAATGAGAACATGATGTATGAACTTTTGCACTTGTTTCTTGCTTCTTATGATTATGTGGTTTTGCCGCAGTATTAGGTGAAAATTCTTACTAATGTCTGTTCAGAGTTCAGGAATTTTGCACAGTGCAGCCTGTGCTTAGAAGAACTAGACTCTTGTAGAAAACTCACCCATAAGATAGGCATGGTTTAATTTGAAGAAGTTTTCTTGTTAAGTGTACCTGTCTCCGGGAAGAGGTCGGGTATGTACACTCTATGTATATTCAGCTACATGACTGCTCCCTTTTTCTTGTTGAATATGCATGTAGTTAAAAACTGTTCACTTTACCGGAGGCACATTAACTCTATACCTAATCCAGCTGCTCTAAGGGGGATAGTGCATTTCGGTATAAACCTTTTTGCCTGATTGCAACCTAGTGCTAAGTCTGCTCTGATAGGAAGACTGGACTGTAACTTCCTGAGGTCTCTTCCAGGCTGACTGATTATTCTGTTGTTCTGTATTCTTCATGTTTAAAGTCAAGCTGTCAGGTACGGGATTTACACTTCTTCATCTTCTACTGTCGTCTTCTAATTCTTATTGCCTCTTCCCTCTGCTTAAAATAAGATCTAACAGAGAAATGAGGAGAGTTGTAGTCTGTGGTTTACAGAATTGACATGTTTTGCAATGAAAAATACTTTTCAAAAATTATTTTTACTTGATGTGACCCAGTTGTGGCAATCATTTTCTTCTCTATGCGCAAGGGCTTTAAGAACATGAAGAATAACATTTCTAACTTATACTAGGTTTTTAACTGATGAGGATTTCCTCTATTTGTTGTTCCAAATAAAACTGTATTTCAGAGGGGAAGGGCATCTTCAGTAGAGGGATTTAAAAAGAATAAAATTTATGAGAATTAACTGTATCAGTGTTTTTCAGCCAGGGGTTGGATTTGCACCAGGATCTGTGCTTTCAAATTCAGCATTGTTTGGTAATGCCTGTCCATACTATCCTGATTCTGAAACTGGGGAAGGGGTTTTGATTCCTTGTTATATGTGCCTGTATTTTTGTTTAATGACTTAAATTTATATTAATAAAGATATGGAGAGAGGTGGGGATGGAGAACATGGAAAAGTTGGAAACATTTAGAGTCTTGTTCCTTTGTAAGTTTTTCTCTGTGGAAGTTATCTTTCCTTGTGTTCTGTGAACTACATACTGTAAATAAGAAAATTTATTTATTACCCTGTTGAGGAGGAGTCCTCTGCATTGAAATTAGAGGAATTTGGGAACCTGTCAGATGGAGGAATTAACCTTGCCACAGAATTTGAATTATTTTTCTGTCCAATGACAGCAGTTCAAAATGCTCATATTGCCCTGTCAGTCTTATACTAGTTATCTGCGTAAACAGATTTTCATCCTTAAGGGTTCCTACTTCAGTGGGAGGAGTTTTCATAAATAAAATTATTCATTAACAATTTCACTTAAATTTCAGAGAATGTAGGATGCCACATGTTTGTTAACTGCATTGTGCATGTCTTCTTAGGTTTCATTTGAATTTGTATTAATCTTGGAAAACTATTTTTATACTACTGGCAAGACTAGAAATATACTTCATCCATTTAGAAAGAATTGTGGCTTAGTAGTACAAAATTGTCCTTTTCTCCTGAGTATGTATGTATATTTGTTCTTCTCATGACTCCTACCACTTTTAATCTGTGCAAAAAAAGAGTTATCAATTATATAATGTCTCAGGAGAACATGTTTATACATTAGATTGTAATGCAGTTATGCATTAGATGTCACTTAGGTGTTAGATGTCACTATGGCAGTTGTTGGTCTGAGCTTCTGCCGGTGTAATTCTAATGCAAGAGATGAAACTTTGTCCCTATCTTACACATTGTTGAAAATGCAAAAAATGAGGATAGTTACCTCAAACATTTTCCAGTACTTGCCTTTTGAAAGGTAAAGTCTCCATTTGTGCTCACAGGGATGCCAGTTCATGGGAAGAACTGCTGCAGTGAGAACTGCTCCATACTGTTTATTCCTTCTTCAGTACCTGTTGCCATTGTTGCAGTGGTGTTGACAGACATGCTGGTGCCCCATTTATGTTTTGTTGGCTGAAAATGTTACTGTGGCATTTGCCCTGAAGAAATGGGCAGAATGATAGCAAAGAATGGCAGCATCTTGGACTGTCACAAATCATGCAAATCGAGAGTGGTCTGTTCCACACAATTGACTGTCTTTATTCTATGCAATGGCATTTCAATGTGGCTTTGGTTTTAAATGATGTTGTGTGCTATAAGCATGACTGGTTCTGAATAGGCAAAGAAGATATCCCTAGGTCTTCCTCCAGTAATAACAACAAATAAGACTATAAAAAATAATTACACCTGGGTTATTTACTGTCTTGCTTCTAAGTAATTGCTGGACCATGAGTCACTCCATTCCCTTTCCAGAAATAATTCAAGTTGCATCACAAATTTTGGTACTTTGTCTTCACTGGTGACATCCCCTGGTGTAATATAACTTAAAGCAATTTGTGCCAAAATCTTGCCTGGTCATTTTTTGAGGTGGATATCTTTATCAGCCTGACTTACCAGGGAGTTTGGTTTGAATCTCAAATAAGACTGCAGAAGCAGTAAACACTGTTCACAAAATGCAAAAATACAAGGTTTCACATTATTTCTGTTGTAATGCTGTGATAGATATAATTGTTGCAGTGTTAGTGTGCATGCCCCAAATACCAATATTTACAAATAAAAATGCGTAATAAAGGATTACTTACAATCTTTTGCTTTCCTATTATTGGTTAGTGATAATTAAGGATTCCTCATCCTAGCACTTGCAGGAATGTTCTTACCTGCAAGGACAGCAGTGTGCATAGCATTTTAAAAAACATATTTTGTTTTCTGTGAAATTAAACTCAGTGTGCTACAGGCTTAGAGTAACATTTGCATATTAATTGACTTAATTATAACTATCTAAAATATTTTGAGAATTTAGTAATGTTTGTAAAACTCATGAAGTCTGGATGAAATACAATGAAGATCTTTGCAGAGCACACAGAGGAGCCTTCTGGTGAGACTCTTTCCCTCCCACACAGAATATTAATCTGATCTAGGAAAGGCATAAGATTATTCCTCAATAAGTCATCCCTTTACAATTCAAGTCAGACTGCAGTAGAGTTATTTTTGCTATATATGTTTTTGTAGCAGCAATTTTTAGATTTCAGCAATTTTTTGAGGGAAAGCTCAAGATAAAATGAGATTATTATTTTCATGCAGCTGTCTGAAAAGAGCAAGTGATTACTAGGAGTCATCAATGTAACTTTTGTAAATACATTTGCAGTTTATTCAACTACACCTGTCATGTTACTTTAAGTTGAACAGCTTCACAAATTTTGTTGTCTAAATAATTTTAAGTATCTACAATAGTCACAGTGTCAAATTAGTCTTAGGATATTTCTCTTTTATTAGTATTTCTAAGGGCATCAGGGTGCAAGTCACATGAGATGTGAGCTCACATCTTGTTTGCTTAAGTAAACTAAATCTAGGTTGCTTTTAAAGATAGGCTTTAAATACAAAATGCCAAACAGCTGTGACACCTAGTAAAGAATACATTGTCTTGGCTGCTTTTAACAATATCATGTAAAGAACTCATCTAGTCCCCAAACAATACTTCATAACTATGAAAGACCTTCCCTTATTTCTTGTTATTAGAAAAAGCTAGGTGCTGTATTTCTTTTTGCCTTTTTAAAAAACAAACAAACCTTGAAAAACAAAGAAACAAAAAAACCCCCAACAAAATACAGTAGTGTTAGTGCACTCAGTACAGCTCTTATTAGAGCTTTTGTACAGCTTTTGAAGCAGTTCGGAAAGAGTCATTGGCACAAAATATGGGTTTATCATCAAAGGAAATGATGCATTATAGGATTGCCTGTTCTAAATTATGTGGTTATGAAATATCAACCAGATTCTGCCTCTTGTCCTTGCAACATTCTTACCACAAGATGTTTGTGCTTAGAGCATGCGCTTCTTTCTGGCATGGGGGTTATTTCTCATGCAGCTTTTCCATGGTAGATTAGAAGAATATATACTAGCAGCACCTCATTATTGCATAACTACTGTCAATTTTCACTGGGCTGAATGCTAACAAATAAAAGAATCTAACTAACAAAATTCCACAATAATACTTCCATACATCAAATGCTGCTGTTAACATCGAGGGGATATTCACTTTAAATGACCTGAAATAGGACTTTTCTTTACGCTGTCCCTCCGGACATATAAAAATAATGAATTACTGTGATAGCATAAAATGCTCTTAGCTGATAGCATTGCATTCATGCTTATTTTGTTCCCAAAAGAAAATGGACATGAAAAGATTTCAGTACAAACAAGACATGAAGCACAGATTAAGGAAGACAGATGATCCTTAATACTTTGTATAGTATTTGCTTTATGGTACTGTATTTATATAAACCTTAACAATAGTTCAGCTGACATCTCATTAAAATTGTTTGGTTGTACATTTTATGAAATCAAATTGAAATGTGCTGCACAAACCTTCAGCCAACAGGCTGCCTTACTACTTGGCCTTGATCATCATCCCACACAATATACTGCTTTGGAGTGCCAAATGAAAAGTCCTAAACTGGGTCAGACAGTATTCCAAAATAATAAATTATTTGGGTTTTTATCCTGTGAAGATTGTTGCAAAATGTTCAGATTCTCTGCAACAATCAGCCTCCTGTTCTGGCTTTTGTGTAATCACAAAAGACACAAGTCCAATTTAAAAGTACATTGTGCTTGTGTGCACTTTTACACCCTCTCAGTTTAATCGTGTCTGCTCTAGGTTACTTTCCTCTTCCAAAGCACGCAGTCTAGTCAAGTCAGTCCTTTAGCTTAAGTGATGAGCCAGTGATGTCGTCCTCTTCTTTTGGGTCTGATCTCACTGTTGACAAAAGCTTTTTGTTAGGAATCCCATCAGTCAGTATTGCTTGAAAATGCTACTGTTATCAAATGTACACCTGATTGTGTTCCAGAATGAAAGGAGACTCCCCAAATCATCTGTTTAAGTACAGTAGCTTATTTGTCAGTATGTTAGGTACTTGTTCCTTTTGTCCAAAGACAAAATGTTTAGAACATAAGTAGACGGTATTTCGGAAGAATAATTTTTCAGATCTATGAGTGAATTCAGAGGCATATTAACTCTAAAAATCCCTTCATGCTAAGCACCTGGCCCCAAAATCTAATAGGGAGATGGATCAAATCTGATGTACTTATGCAGGGGGCCTCATGGTCAGCTGATTCTACCAGGAATCCAAGTCACTTGGTGTTCCTTCTCACACAGTTTCCTGTATTGAGGAGAAAATGCTGTCAGTCACAGCAGAGGAAGAGGTCTTCATTGTTCACCTCGTGGTGTCTGCCTCACAAGCTCTAGAGATTGGTGGACACATTTTCATTTGCCTTTAAGCTGTGCTCTATGGTGGAGTGAGAGGGACAGAAAGATAAATACAATTAGTGATTGTTAAGGGTCACATCGACAAGCACTTAAGAAGATACACACTCCTCCATGACTTGTCCACCAGGGCAAGGTGGCTATGGGGTGAAGTACCCGTGTCAATGGAAGAAAATGTAATCAGCTAAACACAGTACCTTTTGGTTTGTAGATGTGAATAGCAAAGGCATATGGGTCCTGAGTAATGACTTGGCCACCTGTGAAACTCCCTTTCCACAATCTTTGGATGAGCTTCCCACCACGCCATAGCAGGATGGGACACTGCTTGCTGACCTGGGGCCTGGCTGCTGGCACAGCTGTGGGAACATCCCCAAAGTGGTATGAAAGGTAATGTTGGAGGTGTGAGTAGGGTTGTCAAAGATGGGATCATTCACCAAGCAAGGATTCAAGAAAAAAATACCAGCATAGAAATCTTAGGGAAGACCAGGGAGCAGGTGGATAGGAGTCACCGGCTGAGCCATTGGTGCCAATGTGTGCCAGTGGGTGGGAGGTGTCGCTCTGTTGGGCTGAACATTGCATGGAAGCCCACCCTGCATGTAGGACCAATGCCCACCAGAGCCTCCGTGGAGTGATCAGCAGACTTGGACTTTGAATAGCAGATCACAACATCCCAGCTGCCATTTGTCCATGATAGGAAGTGAGTAAAAACGCAGAATCATAGAATTGTTTCACTGGTAAAAGATATCTAAGATCTTTGAGTCTAGTCATTAACTGAACAGAGCCAAGTCCACCACTAGGCAATGTCCTCCACCACATCTGAACACTTTTTAAATTGCTCCAAGGACAGTGACTCAAGCACCTTCCTGGGCAGACCGTTCCAATACTTGATAATCCTCTCAGTGAAAAAATCTTTCCGAGTATCCTATCTAAAAACTCTCTGGTGCAACTTGAGGTCATCTCCTCTTGTCTTGTCACTTGTTACTTATGAAAAGACATTGACCCCCCCTGGCTGCAACCTCCCTTCAGGTATTTGAAACCAGGATCTAACTACAACATCATCCTTGTGAAATTTAGTGATTCATGTCCCAAGGTTTAATGTTCACCCTTAGCAGGTGTTCATACAAATGGAATAATATAATTGGAGTCCAACAACAAAATTTTAGAAGTATTTTCCAGTTTGAGGATGGAAAGCATGTGTCTGAGATCCCAGCTTTATGTGTGGGAAGCCTTATGTGTTGATGGAACTCTGGGGTTTGCAGGAAGAGACATTTAAGTCAAATGTGTCTGTTGGAGACTGATTAACTCTCAGGTAATTTGAAAAGACATTTTCTTACTCCCCGCTGAAAGGTTTGATATGTCTCTAAGTTCTAAGGATTTAAATTATTCCAAAGGAGGAAGAGAAGAAGTTATGGTATGGCAAAGTAAAGATATGGAAATGGGGTTTCAGAAGCTTATATGTACTTATTTTTAATGCATAAAAACAGGAGGGAGATGGGGACATGACACAGTTCAGGTAAAACAAATTCAGTATAATTTCTGCGATCACTAAAACTCTGTTTCTAAAATTCTGTTACTCAGAATTTTTAAGGTAATTAAATTTTGGTATTGTCTTGATTGGAATAAAGAAATTTCCTGGTATGCAGGGAGAAGAAGCAGTACAATACTGTTTCCTGCAAAAGACCATTTAGCGCTTCAAGGTTACAGCCATGTACAGCATGAAACCTAGCTTCTGTTTTCTTCTTTTTAATGACATCCTTGAAATCTTCTTTCACAATGTAGGTCAATGCACTTTCCAGAGTGATGTTTGTAAAATGGGATGAGCATTTATATTACATCCTTTAAGGATACAAAGTATTGATTGCTATAATAAAAGCTATGATGACTCTCAGTACACTTAGAATGCATTGCCTGATAGTATTATATATGTAAAATAGTCACATGCCTATATGATGCCAGTTATTAAAACAATCCCCTCCGTGTCTTATTTTTATGCAGAGTTTCTGTTTATGTATCTGAAATATCATTATTTTTGCCATATCCCTGGCTGCCAGTAAATATGTTATAATAAAATAAACAGCAGAAGGATGCACACCAGTGCTGTGGAAGTGCTGGAGGAGAAAGCCATTTTTGTGGACAGTAGACTTTCCAAGCAGCACTGAGTGGCAACTAAAGATCATATTTATGTTGTGTTTCCCTGGTGGCTCTCCTTTTGAAAGGGTGTCTTTAATGATGAGGCAAGCCTTGGCCTAATGGAGTGGAGAAGGATGTGTCTTTCAACAAGTATTGACCATGAAATGCCAGCAGGAATCATTAAATAATACTTAACCTTCTTTCTCTGGTTTGTTTTAATTTACTCTGTTGTATTGAACAGTCAGCAATTAACCCATAAATGAGGTGATACCAGAGGTATCTATATGATAGCAAAAAATATCCAGTGGGTTTCTTTATACTGACACAATTTCCATGTGAATATATTTCTATTCTATAGCTGGGAAAAGGTATAGGACCTGTGCTATTGAACCAGGGAAAGAGTTTGTAACTTCACTCAGCAATTGTCGACAGATCTAGGAAAGATATGAGGAGCTACTTAATCTAGCCACAACATTACTGCCCCTAGCAGAAACAGACTATTTAAAACCCTGCAGCAAAAGCAGCTTGTTTTGTTTCTCTTCATTAATTGACATATTTACTCCGTGTATGCAAATGTTCCTGTCTTCAGTATTGTTTAATATCTTCAGTTAAATGAAGTGCTGTGGCAGTTTTATCTCAGTGAAAATCCTACAGTCTCTCTGTCCTATTAAATATTCTCTTTTTGCTGTGTCTGAGATTATAGAGGGCCACAATCCTCTCATATTTTTAGGCAGAAAGAGTTACAGACACAAGCCAGTGAAAACCCACGATGCCTGTTAGGACTGCTAATGACACTGTTATTGTGAGGTTGACACTAACAGGTACAGGTACATTTAACAATCTAAACAAAGGAAAGGCAGGACAGAAGCCCTCCATCACTTTGACCTTGTTAATTAAAAATACAGTGGTAAACGTCACTGCATTAAAAAAAAAAAAAAAAAAAAAAAAAAAAAAAAAAAAAAAAGTTTCTAGGAGTCCTGGAGGATTCTGGTTTCAGAATAACCTGAATAGCGTGAAGTTAAGAAGGCAGGAGATCCTGCACTGAACAATAGGTACAAAACAGCATACCAAATACACTCATTCAGTGTACAGAGTCTCTTTCATGCAGTGAACAAGGCACAGATTAAAGGGAAAAAAAATTTATACCTAAAGATTGCATCACACTTTATAAGAATATGAGGCCTGAGGAGAGTCTGTACAGGCAACTTTCAAGCTGTTAAATGCAGCTTTATACTAATGTAATTTTTTATGGACCACACAGTTAGGTCTTTCAACGCACTCCAGGAACCAGTAAGTACTGCTTCAGTCTCACTATCTTCAAGTGATTTCATCAAGTTATATGTGTTGAAAAAAGAAGAAAAAATCTGACAAGAGCTTTTTCATCTCTGTACTAACATATGTAGAGCACACAGACATTTTGACAGGGTAATTGTCATACTATTAATTTGTTTGCATAATAAGAAAGCTCAAAATTCCATAAGATATCGTCATATAAGAATTCAAACTTCTTTTTAAAATCTTATTTATCTATTTAATCTATTTTATCTTCTTTTTTTATTCATCTTGATAGGAAAGAATGCAAAGAAATCATGTTTCTAGCAGAATGAGCAATAGTAACTTGAAAAAAAACAGACTTAGCTCCATTGTTAGACCCTCCATTTCTTCAGAATAAAAATTGCTTTTATTTTAAGTTTTTTAAAAGGTCTGTTATTCATGCTTTTGTTTGCTCTTTATGTTAAGGCAAAAAGAGATAATTGCTCTTCTGTTCTACAGACCTTGGGAGAAACAAAGTTCCAAAAAGCAGAAGGAGGATTGCGAATTTGAAGTCTGTGATGTTTGGGATCATAATTGAAATTATGAAAGTAACTCTCTTTAATGTCACAAAGAGATTAAAAAAGACATCATTCATGTCCTCCTCATTAGCCTAGAAATGGACCAAAGAAAGAATTAATTTTGAGATGTTTTTAATGTAAACATGCGAAAGAAAAATCCTGTCTGCCATTTAGTTTTTCCCTATAGTAATTGCTAAAAATTGCCAGAGAATTACAGAATATATATGATATGAAATGCAGAATTTTGGCGATTCAGCAAAAAAAAAAAGCTTAAAAAAAATACTGGATTCATTAGTAGCTTTATAAGAAAAAGTCACAATAATTGCTGTCTTCAACTTCCCTCAGTTTTGCATGGGGTTCAACATCCTGTTAAATGTGTTCTGAGTGGAAACAGAATAAACTGTTTGCCTTACGTTTAGGTCCTGGCCAGACATTAAAAATTCTGTTTTAAAAAGTTGCTCTTGCTTTACTTATGCTGTCTTCCAAGATCTAATGGATTTTAATATGGGCATTAAACTAAAAGAGGAAGATTTAGAATAGATGATAGGAAGAAAATCTTTACTGTGAAGGTGGTGAGGCACTGGAACAGGATGCTCAGAGAGCATCCCCATCCTTTGAATTGTTCAAGGTTAGGCTGGATGCAGCTTTGTGCAAGCTGGTCTAGTGGGAGGTGAACCTCCCCATGGCAGGGGGTTTGGAATTACATCATCTTTAAGGCCTTTTCCTACTCAAAACATGCAGTGATAATACCATCAACCTAATATACAATGTGAGAATTGAAAGAATGGAATTTGTGAAACTACCAACCTGTATTTCAGAGAGTAGATGTTCACTTGATCAAGTTCCCTCCTTTAAGATATTTCATTAAGTTTTCCTTTCATTTAAAACAAACAAACAAACAAAAAAAAACCAAAAACCAAAAAAAAAAAACCAAAAAAAAAAAACCAAAAAAAAAAAAAAAACCAAAAAAAAAAAACCAAACCAAAAAAAGAAAGAACGGAGACTGCCTTGGTTGAAAGATGACAGTCACACACTGAGCCTTTCTCTCCTCTGCAGACCTTGAAGACACGCTCTGTACCATGCTATCCCTCCTGGGAGAGGACACACGAGCTGTGGCTGTGATGTGCAGGGGCGCAGGGGCACAGCACAGCAGGCAAATGCTGTCTGCCCACAGACAGGTCCAATGCACAGCAAATGGATGTGTGGAGAGAGAGAGAAGTATTGGGGAAGTATATTCTGGGGGCTGGGACAGAATAGGAACTTTGTAGATAGCAAGATTCCCTTGCCAAGGCCAGAGATGGTCCCAGATGGACCCAGGTGTGCAGCTGGAATGGGTGGGAGAGCAGAATGGGGCGAGTCTCTGTGGGCAGGCAGAAAGCTGCGAGGGCAGGCCAGGCACCACCACCCTGGGGCTGCACAGAGGAGCTGGAGGAGAGTTCACAAGGCACAGGATCTTTCTGGAGACTCCACAATGCATGAGAACAGCCTCACTTTGGGGATCTCATAAGTTCATACCATGCTTCTCAGGCTCAGGAAGAATTCATATTCACTCTCATGCAACCTGTTTCAGCATTCTGAGATAAAAACTACCTGTCTAGGGGGATTGGTATGCCTTCTCTTTCCATTATGCTTGTGTAATATGAGAAGACAATATTCCCTGACACATGCACACCTTTACAAAAGTACTGAGCTTTGAGACCTTATTGTAGAGAAGTATGGGGAGAAGAGAGAAGCAGATTGAGGCATATTCTAGGCCTGGAACAACTATTTTTAAACTTTATTCTCTCTTTGTTTGCTCCGTTCTCATTTGGCTTAGTACCATACGGGAAGAGGGATAAGATTTAAAGTTCACATGATGTTTAGCTCTATGTTTCTTTTTCTGTTTCTTTGAGATTGAAGGATTCTCATTAAACAAATTAACTGAACTTCATCTAAGAGAAGTCAAGAATGATGCTGTGGTTTGGGGGCATAACCCCACTGATGAATCTGATTTGCCACAAGAAATTTTCCCTAGAAGGGGCAAGGTCTGAACTTTTAAATTTGTTTCTGTAGTAGTCTAGCAGACACTGATGTTCTCAAAAAAGAACAACCTTCTATTTAAATTTTGTGCTTATGTTTCAATACCATGATCTGAACTAAGAGATTGAGTATCTGCTTGCTTCAAGGTCTTTTGTGCTGAGCTCTTGGTGCTAAAGAGTAGGCAGGAAAATAGATATAATTTCAAACTCTTTGGTAAGACTTTGAATTTTAATCTATTTACTCTATTACAGAGTTGGAGCAGTTTTATCTTGGAATTAGATTAAGCATATGAAAATTTTTTTATCTTTGCTTTGAACTATTCATACAAATTATTCCTCTTATTATCAAGGTTCCCACAGCTTTTGTAGGTCTGTGGAATCTTATTTCCTCTATTTCACAAACATCCATAAGCATACATACAGTTTGAAACACTGAGGTCATGCATCTTTTCATTAACTTCTCTGTCTTCGCTTTCTTATAATTCTGGCAGCATGTGTTTAATAGTCTCTTTAATAATGTTTCTCCTTCTGACTGACTGGTGCCTAAATATAGGAAAGTCACAGATGCAGGTTGAGATATTGCAGCTGTAATGCATTTTGATGAAAAATGAAAAAGAGAAAAATCTTATTCATTTGCAGACTACATTGTAATTGTCTGCAATATAATGTGAGTGGATGAAAAGGCTCTGTCCCTCACTTAGCAACTACTTGAATATGGCCTTGGGATAGGGGATTCCAGAACAGACTACATCTGATGCCAGGAAGGAGACACTCATAAAGTAGTTTTGAAGCAGAGACTGGCTTTTGTACCCAACCACTTGCAGGATTTAAGTACATAGGTACAGTACATATCAATAAAGAATCCATTCTGACTAAAACTGGCTCTGCAATTACAGTGTTGATTACCATCTGACATTCAGGCAAATCACTATCCCTTTTTGATGTTTCTCTGTCAGCTTATTAACTGAACCCAATGATTCTT
This sequence comes from Melospiza melodia melodia, assembly GCF_035770615.1. Classification (NCBI taxonomy): domain Eukaryota; kingdom Metazoa; phylum Chordata; class Aves; order Passeriformes; family Passerellidae; genus Melospiza; species Melospiza melodia. The sequence goes on along the minus strand of NC_086226.1, from coordinate 55,090,248 downwards.
AGCTATGCAAATCCAACTGAAAAAACTGCAAGACTGAGGGGCAGGTTAAAATTTGTGTGATGATAGGTATAGCCTGTGAGTCAAAATTTATCTCTTGAACTACTTGTTTATTTTACAGCAAATGAAAGCTACACATTCTCTCAAATGCTTGGGAAAAAAGTGCCTATGGCTCACATATATGTGATGATTAACCACCTCTTCAGAGACCAACAGAAGCTGTTCCCTCTCCCCATGTTCACAAAGGCAAGTCAGGAGTCTGCAGCCTTGATCTTTTGCTGTGGATATGATTCTGACACTGTTCCCCAAACCAAAGAACCAGTAGTGTTGATAATTCTTGGGTTCAAATGACGATATTAACCTTGCTATGCCTCAGGACTCTTGATCTTGGCAACCAAGAAAACTTGAAAAATGTCTGCAGCATCTTTTGTGTAGGTGAGTTTGGACATGCACAGGTGTGAGGAAAGACAATAAAAAGAGCATCTGGCCAATAAAACAAATTTGAAAGTTTGATATCCCAAGTGCAGCTAGCTATCAATCTACCTGACACACTCACCACAAAATCAAGAGCTCTTGTCATACAACCATTTCTGTTAGACATCCCTCCATTTTTCTCTCTTTTTAGTAAATATCATGCATTCATCACTGCCTATTTTAAATAAATAGAAGCAAGTAGTGGAGCATGTATTTACTTAGGAAAGCAAATACATCTAGTTTTAAGACTTACAACTGTATATACAAGAGAAAGTAGAAAGAAAATTAGGTCATAACTGCAAAGAGAAGTTGACATCCCTTTAACTGCAGCTGTGTGACCTTCTTCACCATATTCTTTAGAGATTATTTTGTCTGTTTTACCCAATCAATGAACAAAAACCATCCTTCTGTGCAAGTACTCTGTTATAAAAAGTGGCTGAGAAGTATCTTAAGATATGTCAAGCAGTACATCTTTTTGACTTCACAAGTTTTATAGATATCCAGTTTCTCTGCAGGCTCCTATTATTCAGTTCTTCATATTCACAAGAAGCAGCATTTTAACTCACTGGGATGGCTCACAGGCCTAGACTAACATACTAACATACTAATTTGATTTGATAAGATACGGCCACAAAGAACATCTTTGCAGAATTTTATAAATTAAGTAGAAAAAATTAAAATCACAGGTGTTTGCATCTCACATAAAAGCAGTCATGTTATCATATTAACACAGTGTTTGTAGGATAGTTATGCTCCTTTATCTATGTGTTTCCAGCCATGGATTGAAATGCAGTTCACTCCTTCAGATTGAAATGCAGTTCACTCCTTCTCAGGACAGATAACTTGAACAGCAGAAAATGGACTTGGTGACAGTGTACAGGAACCAGATTTTCTAATTGGCAGCAAATGTTACAAATTTAACAGTAAATGCTGAAAATAACTCTCATGAAAAAAGAGATCATTTTTTGTGATAATCAAAATGAGATGCCAAAAATATGGAAAAAAAATTTAAAGTAAGGCTAAAATTAAATGATCCTATCGTTAACTTGTTCAACACGGTAATGGAAATTCTTTCCCTTTCTTCATGAAAACTGACTGTGCTGTCCATACTGTAAAATGTTGTTGTTTTAACAATTGATATCTTCAGGGTGGAGAAACACAGCTGGTAAATGTCTGATCTTCTCTGAATAGTTGGATTTGCACATGAGGAGTAGCAGCTTGTGGGGTACAATGTAAATCTACATCAGCTAAAATAAGAATTTTCGTTCAGGTGTGGTTTGAAGAGAAGATTTGGTCTAGCTTTTATTTTAGTAATTATTTTACTTAATTGCTAATTAATTCGCATTGATTTTCTACTCAGTCTTCTCCACTGCAATAAAGAGCAGCTTTTTAGGCCGAGGACAGTTTTGTTTGCCAATGTTGTAGAACAGTTACAGTTTTTCCTATGCAAGTGAGCTGTATCAGTGCAGGGAAGCATTACAACATCCTTCATTATAAATCAACAATGTCACATTGCTGTGTGAGCTGTGTCACCTTTCCACAAGCTCTGGCACACCAGAAGAAGCTGTATGGGTAGTTCAAGGATTTGTTTATGGACTAAACCCTTTTTACATAGTTCATTGATTTGGACAGCTGGCTCTTTTCAGGAATTAAATATAATAAGCTGATATGACACATTGACTTGTTCGTAATCCCCTTCTGGGAAGCAAACTGGTGGTCTCAAGTCAAAGGCCAGTTTGAAGGGCTGCAGTAACAAAATCCACCAGACAAACAGCAATACCCTGGCACCTGCAGCTAAGGGAGTGTAGGCAGCACTGCCATAACAGGGCTGTCTGCAGGAAAGGAGAGCAAAGTCCATGAGTCTTCCAGGAAGGTGCTGTGACCCCCAGGAGATTGAGGGAGAGCTAGTGAAGTACCCCTGGGGTCAGCTTGGAAGGTGTAGGAAGCTGAAAGGTTTGGGAGCTGCTCTGCCTTGCTCTCACAAAAAATTGATAGCAGAAGCAGAGAAACATCTCATGTCTGAACTATGGGGCTGCAGTGGAAGTTTGAGGGTTTGTTTTTTCCATTGAGGGTTTGTTTTTTCCATAAACTAAACTAATGTTCACCCAGACTTGGTGCAATTTATTTAACCTCCTCCTTGCTAAATGTTGACTTCTGCCCATTTAAACTATTTTGGTTTTAGCTTTTTTTTTAACCTTCTCAGTCAGAAGTGCTGCAAAATGACTCTATGATTATTGCATTGAGGAAAATGCATAGCTTTCTACTTCCCTTTTGTTCTAAAGCACGTAGGAGGATTTTTTGAATTCATGTCCTCCAACAAACTATCTAAGTATGTAGTACTACTCCAAAAGTCTATCTTGGAAAATTTCTGATTGAAAGGTAAAAACTGTAGAATGCCTTATATAACTGAAAGCAAGGGTTTATTACAAAAACAGTTCAATAAACTTAATTCTTTATGTTGGGGTCCTTGGAGGTTCAGCAGTAATGCAGTCCTCTTCTAGTACTCCATCCCACTCCCGAGCAACTTGGAGAAGAAATCATCAATACAGTGTTACAGTTGTCTGTGTATCTCTCATAAAACAGCCACAAATTAATCCCTAGGATTATGACTGGAAATTAAACAAGGTAATAAGTTCTCATCTCCATCTCTGCTGGAAGTTGCATGTTCTTAACCACTTAGTTTATCCTCCTGTTTATCATCCACTGCACTCTGAGTGCAGTATGGGTGTTATCTTCACATGCCAGAAGGAGAATGGGATCCTTGTGTCTGCCACAGAAACCTGCGCATGATCCCTCTTGTTTGTGGGCTAGGTGTTTGGAAGGCAAGTTGCAGCCTGGTTTCAGATGCCTTAAGGGAAAAGCCTGGGATCTGGATCTAAAACAGACATTGAAGAAAAAAATGCATATAAGGATCTTGTTGTCAGGCAAAATTATTTTATTCAGAAATTGGAGCTTTAATGAGGCTTGCAGCATTGAGTGTACTCAATGAACTAACCTTCACAAAACAGGCAATAAACTTCTTGGACTGCTTAACTGTAATATATCTGAACCTACGGCTGCAACACTTACTCCACCCTTTATTAACCTAGAGGTGAATGAGAAGTTTTTAGTAGATTCTGTGAATGCTTTTCCCCACAATGGAGGTAAAATTACCTTTGTTTTTGTCCTGAACAAGATGCACTATAGTTTTCCAAATGTTTCACCCTTCTCTTCTGTCAAAAAAACATTATTTAGGTTGTTCCAGCCATGAATAGAAACATTGACAATAAACCACTTTTCACTGAAAACTGTCGGTCAAAGTGAATCCTACATCCTTATCCATATATCCTGTAGTTTGTATTGATTAATGGGGCATAATTGGACCCAAATTCCCTAATGCAACCTGTATATTTTTAGATTTTTTGAAAAAGTTGTTATTTGCAAACTAATACCTCAAGCTATATTTCTCTAGTGCTATGCACGAGAACATCCTATTTAATTTTCTATGCTAATTGTGTGGCTAATTTTCTAGGAGAAATATGACAGTAATGGATTGGTTTTTGTATTCCTGCAGGGATACTGGAGTAAAAACCCCTGTGTACCTGTGGGAAGAAGGAATGCGAGGAAGTTGTGCTTGCTTTTTAACCTGTTGATTTGCCATCTTGATGTTTCTACAAGGCCAGATGAATAATCTGGACCTGTTTTAGGAGAAATTGACGTTTTCTTTGTTTACTTGCACCACAAATTCAAAAAGACATGGAAAATAGTACATGGAAAAAATATACTTTTGTGTTTCTTGCCAAATGATTCCTTGAAGAAAGGGCTTCTTAGGCCACTGTAATCTCAAAACCATGCACAGACAGAAATAGAACCTTTATGAAAGAAAGGAGTGCATCAGTGCTGAGTTAAAGAGAAAGGCCCTAAAAAGAAAAGATAATTAAAAAACTTACTGCAAAATGCCACTAGTTCATTTGCCTTCAAATGAAAATATCTTGCAAAATCAAAATGTTTTCTTTGCTTTCTGCTTATAGAAAACTACTTAAAAGGCAAAGAAAAACAAAAGAAGCTAAATTAGCAAATCACACAAAATGGAATCCAAGACATGGAGAACAAAGTTTCATCCCTTTTTTATAGACTGATTGATTTAGCTTCTGATGATTTGTATGAAAAGCAATTGGAAACATGACTTTCATTACTGCTTTGTGCCTTTGATTTCTCTTCTCAACTGTTACTTGCTTATTTGTTTAAGCTATTATGACTCTGAGTCACTTATGATGTGTGGAGCAACACAGCTGAGCTGACTGGAAATAGTTCCTAAGAGATTTTCCCTAGATGAAATCAGAGTATGTTTCTCCTGACCATAGTGTTCCTTGCGTGGGATCAGCAGAAAACCTGCATTTTAGGGGACATGTTTTTTGTACCATGTTGATTCCCACAGAGAGACAGCAGAACAGACAGATCAGATTACTCCCCAGAAAATACTAGTTTCTATTGGTTTGGCCTTCTGGGATTTTCTGCCGAGCAAGGATCGTGATTTCCCTCCTTCCCTCCATCTTCTGTATCATCATCTATCTTTCACTTTCTCCTTTTCCTACCATAGCTTCTCCTGGTACAGTACTCGGCCCTTCTCTGCAAGTAGGATCCTTGTCCTCTGCATGCCTCACTTTGAAAATTGCACCATGGCAAGCTGAGTGTCTTTTTCCAAATGTCTTTGCTACTCTGTGTTGTGGCTAAGGGGTGTCTATCACTGAACTTTTTAATAACTAGTTCATAAAACAACTGATTATGCATGCTTAATACAGAAAGGACACCAAATATTACAGTATCAGGCAACATTTCTGTTGAAAAAAAAATTATAGCTGGCGACCCCTCAGATTATTTCTTCCAGCATGTAGGAGGATGATGGCTCATATGGTACCAGGTCTGTTTTTCCCTCTGACTGCAGAGAACTGAAGTAGTCCTTCCTACCTGATGTTTATTGATCCCTCCATAGGCTGGCTGCTGGTAGCCAAGTTGTGGTGGTTACTACCAGCAATCCTGCCCTTGGACATGGTAACAGCAATCACAGAAGGAGAAGATAGTGCAATTTCAGATTCTAAATCTGTAAATTAGCAAAATATTTAAAGTTATGGTGGTAGTTAAAAACTAAGAGGAGTGAGGCAAACTGGGAACTACTGGAAAGGAAAAGTAGGTTTCTGGTTGCAGTGTGTGTAGAGTGTAAGAAATTTCCTTCTCTGCTCCTTCCTTTTTCTTTTGGAGGTGATTTCTAGATTGGAAAATACCTAGATATCTAGAAAGGTATCTAGATTGGAAAGACTGGAGATGAGGGAAAAAAGGTGTTCCTCTGGGAGCTCTGGAAATAGCAGAAGTCTGACATCTGCTGGTAAGAGAGTTCTGTATCTACTTCTGGCTTTCTGCTCTGAATTTTGCTATTTTAAAGAAGTTTTTGACCCTTTTGGTTGTTTAAAGTCTGAACTTCATTTTGGTTTTGCAAATTCTACAGAATAAGTGGTGGAAGGTTTCTCACTTAGTAAAAGTTATGAATGCCTGGTAGCTGAAGAAGTGTCTTTCTCAGGAGAGAGACCGTTCCCTTGTAGAAAATACCCCATATTTTTCCATCTAAAGCTGTCATCTTTCTGACTGAGAAGGAGCTAGAGGTATTGCTCCTGACACCCTCTCTAACATGTTCTTTGGGAGAAAGAGGTAGTGCATGTCCTTGATAACTGCTTCATAAGAGCCACATGGAAGGGAAATTCTGCTTGGCTACATGTGGCTTGACTAGAGTGGAGGAAAAGTCTCCCTTCTCTCTTTCACTTGAAGTCTGAGGGACAGTCATGTCCCAGGAAAATGAGAAGCATGTTCTTATGGGGATAGCAGAGTCGACCCCTTTCACTGGGTGAGTGTGTGATCCTCACAATGATGTCTTAAAACAGATGTGAACATTTAATAGCAAGGGTTAGTAATGCATACCTAGCTCATGTAAATCTTGTCATTAGAGACGGTCTAAAAAATTTCTTCATATTTATTGGTGCCCCTATATGTGAAGGAATAGAAAACATCTGCTCCAAACAAGAAAATTTGGATACTGTGTTTGCTACAGGATTCCTGAGCACCGACAAGGCTGAAATTCTGCAGCCAGATCCCTTCATAATTTAACTTAAATTGATATCTCTTTGAATGATGACAGACACAAGTTTCTTCTGTAATATTTTATGACAGTATTGTTAGTGGAAAGTTAGAGACATACCATTTTCCCAAAGATTTTAAACAATTTCCTGCTTTTTGGGGCAAGCGCCTTATTACTGCATACATTAAAACATCAGAGGGCCTAGCATCTGAGAGCAGATGTTAATAGAAACAAAATCAACACTGTGATAATCTCTTCTTTTCACTCTCTGAAAATCAGTGACAGACAAATAGAGATAAAAAATTTAAATTATGATACCTGTTTTATGCATTTGGAAACATGGGCTTCAACACATTGCTGGATGTCTGTGAGTAATGACACAAATTGGAATACAACCTGCCTATCTAAAAGGAAAAGCTGACAATGAGAATAAGGTAAAAATAAGTCAGATTATTCTCTTTTCAAAATTGCTTTAACAGTAAGATTAGTTTTTGTAATAAATGCATGATCAATCACTTTGCTCAAGAAGATAAAACTGGTTCTGAAAATTTTAACTGTGATTTTATCTTTTGGCTTGTAGAGCAAAACAATTATCTTAAAATTATTAAATTTAAAATTAAAATTAAAATTAAATTTATTTTAATTTAAATTAAATTTAAATTTAAAAATTTAAATTTAAAAATTGTTGAAATCAGTTGGAAGCTTTCTTGATTTTAATTGTGTACCAACTTATTTAATGTTATCCTCTTGGGTTTTTTTGCTCCTTTTCCTTCATTCTATTTTCAATATACACGTAGGAATAGAAGGAGAAATAGGAGGAAGTCTTAGGTGGTATGGCATGACTACCACATGTTTTCCCATGCTCTACATTCCTTCTGAAATATTAATTTTTGTTCAGATACCTCATATAAAAAATAATATTAAGTTAAAATACTTCTGACTTTGCATCCAAACAATAGCATACAGATATTTATGTCTTTCAGATCACAATATATTTTTCTTTAACAACAGAGAGGGATAGGTGATGGCATTTCAAAAACCAGTATTCATGGCTCTGTACACAAAAAAGTATATCTTATGTCTCACAGCAATTTAAATATAGCTGATTCTCTGTACACAGCGACAGGGAAACAGAAACACAGGAGAACTGAAGGATTTGTCAGAGGGATTTCTATCCACAGCAGATCGGAAAACAAAATACTTCCTGACTAAGTACTCTGTTATAACCAAAATGTATAACTTCTCCCATTTTTGAATGCTGATGTTTCTGAACTGACATGTCAAAATCACCATAAGAGAGCACTGCAATAGATCAAGGTCAGTGATGAAGGCCATGACCTTTTGAAAAAAAGATTCACCAAATAAAAGTAACTGGAATGAATTTTGGCTTCTAAGGCAGAATTTAGGAATGCATCTGAGCAGTTCTTTTTATGTATTTCTCACAAAATAACCTGCTTGTAGTCTCGTCCACACCCAAACAATAACTTCTCAGATCAATGGGAGCCGTATTCCACATTTAAGTATACATATATCAGCTTTGGTTATTCATTAGTAAAATAAATGCAGAGATGATCTCTCTTGGTAGGATGTGCTGTCTGCTTAGTGCTTTTTCTGATGGCTGGGCTTTTTCTTTTATTGTGTCTGTTTCCTCAACTTTTATTTTTCATAATCATAAGAATAGCTGCTCTGTTTTCTCAGCTGAGAAGCAGACTTGCTTGTCTCAACTGCAAAACAGCCAACTGGGGGTAGGACGTTTCTTGCAGACTTAACATGGTCACTGCATTGAATGTGATTTCCTGTTGGCTTATCTTCTCCCCAGGCATGGGAATCTCTCCGGGCTGGCTGCAAAGACAGAATGCTGATGAGTGGCAGGGGTCTGAGTGCTGGGTCAGTGGTAGGGAACAACAGGCCTTCACAACCAGCCCCGCAGCACCAGCAGTCACAAACAGGAAGGAGGCCCATTTTGGGAAGACACCTGCAGTAACAGAAAGTCCATCTATTTGGAAAGCCTTTATACAGAAGGTTTTCCACAAAAGACAGAAGGGACAAAGAGAATTGCTGGTCCTTTCCCAGGCAGTGACTGGCAAGACACAAAACACATCCCAGCATTCCTTATCCCCCCTTTCACATCCTTGACTGCAGATCTGAGTGTATGTCTGTGCCTGTGGGGTGAGATGAGGTGCCAATGCACATGCACCTGCCTCACGTGCATGCAGACAGTGCAACATAAGTGTTGCTTATAAATCCAGATTTGCTTGTACCATGGCAAGAGTAAAACAAAAATATAAGATGTAAGGCAGAAGTGGCAGGCCACTGGAAGGCAAGAAAATCACCCCCTGGGACCTGGTTTTGCAGATGGACTGTGAGATGCCCAAACACAGGGGGGCTGTCTGCCTGGGTGCCTAGTTTTTGTGCTTTGCATGCGGGTAGTGGTGCTTATAACAATGTGTAAAACAAGCCTTACTTCTTACTAATTTTTGTTTTTTACTTAGAATATTGGCATTTTTATCACTAGTATTCTTCTTTAAGTACTCAAAATAAATCAGTTAAATATTAGACAGAAAGATGTTTATTTTCCTTTTTGTCAGTACATGCACATCCCTGCTCTCTTGTGCTCTCTCTTCCTCTCTCTCGTTTGTGTTTACATCCTCTCAGACAGTACTTGTGCTCACAGCTTTCTTTAACAGGACTGTTTTGTTCTTTGTAAAATTGAGACTTATAAAAGAAATAAATCTTGCTATTGTTCTCTTGGGGTGCAGCTGTGCTAAACTGCAATCATGGGAGTTGAAACAGGTTTCCTCTCACAATAACACTTACCCATTTCCTGACACTCTTTCTTAATAGCATGAGTGTCTTCAGCTGACCAAGGGGAACAAGAGCTCTCTGCTCAGCACTTCTGAAGCTAAAATAACACTTGTGTAGCACGGAACAGTTACTCTTATATTACAGTATTTAAATTTTTTTTTGCATTGAATAAAGATCCACTAGATCTCTAATTTCTTAGTTAATACCTCCATTTCCCCCTGTTCCTTCTCTGTCTGAAGTTTCTCCTACTACTGAGACATATTTATGCACAGAGAACTAACTAATCTAGGCCTTACTTCACTTCTAATCTAGGCACTTACCTCACCTTCTTTGTCTTTTTCCTCAAAGATGAACACAAAAAAGTAGATCAAAGCATCTGAGAAAGATGCAAAATACAGCTTGTCAAGTCTCATGAGGATGGAAAAACATGACACTTCCAGCATATTGAGGCACTTCCTCTGACTTCTGTAAGGAAGAGTGAAATGGGTATCCTTGCATTTCAGATTTTTCCCTTGTAAAAGTTACTGGAGTAGTAGAATGGTGTGAACCTCTCTATGTCCAAACCTTTAATAAAACATGTGGCTAGATATGTTTGATTTTTATCAGTGATATATATACAAATGTGATACTCTCACTTTGATTGATACCTTAGTGGCTGCCAAAAAGATGTCTTTTCCTCTTTTTCTTTTCCTGACATGAATAAATGATGTTCACAGAGCAACCAAGATATTACAATATTGTTGAAAACAGGAAGGAGTAGTTCTTCTCACTTTTATTTCGGAAGATGTTGCTACAGAAAGTAGTATCTGCTTTAGATAAGTGTGAAAAGCTGTACAGGAAAGGAATCTTTTTTATGTTAATAGTTTTAACCAATAAATTTTCTTTCTTTGTATATAACAAGGACTTTCAAGCCCTTCAGGAAAACCTGCTTTATAAACACAAAACTGCTTCATGTTTTGTTTGCATCTTCCATGTCTGCCCTGCAAGACCTTATTATTATAACTTTTCTGTTAACACAGGGGAGAGCCTGGACCCAGTACTAAGAAAGAAAACATGAAAAGACACTTTTTCTTTTTTTTCCCCTTTTTTCAGGGTAACAAGGTCATGAAAATGACAATCTGCAGGATGCAATGCCTGGGTAACCTGCTGGTGTGGAAGGAGCTGCCAATAGGAAGAACACCTGTAAAGGGCTCTGTACTATCTCATCCTCACTGTGTCTCTCTTACTATATACAAAGAGCACTTTTTGTGGAGTCCTGTCACAGACCTTGGCTGCATGTAATTCTTAGGGGCAACAAAACAGATCCAGGCAGAGAGAGAGGGAAGACTGTTCCACTGATGTCCGTGGTGACATTTGCCTGCTCTAGAGTATTCACAAATGTTGCTATTTATTTAAGCATGGCATTACATGGATTTCCAAGCCTGATTTCAGGAGAATTGGAAGTCTCGGTCCTTGATACACAAAATTTATCCTGCTCAAAAACAATAACCAACAGTGTTTTGAAGGGCTATGACATACTGGAGAAAAATGCCTGGCACTGGAAATCACATGGCCTGACTTCAACTCTTTGTAAAGCTTACTATGAGGTCTTGGGAAAGACATCCAATGTACATTTGATGTGTGTCAAGTTCTTCAGCATGAATAATTGTTTTTAACATCTGTGAACTTCTATGAGATCTACAGTGGAAAAGCACTAGGGAAGCTTGATCTATAACCCTATTCAGAGCCCTCCCACCAGTCATCCACATGTTTCTGGCATGACTCACTCCTAGCTTTGTCCTTCTTCTACCAGCCTTAAGCAAAGCTGCATGCATGGGTTTTGCCTGAGGTTGAATTGTTTGTGAGGTTGAGGAGAAAAAAATACAGCTACCCTGCGCTGAAATGTGAGATGAGAGGAAGGAGGAAGAGCCCTAAACAAACAAAAATGAGGGAATGAGTCCTGAGGTTTTTATGTGAACATCTGGTAGTACCAAAGCCACAGGAGGCCAAAGGCTGAATTTCTGAGTCTAAGAAAGGACTTAATGAATATAATAAGCAGTACTGATAGTTTCAATGAAAGATTGTTGAGATTTAGCAAAAATGAACATTTGAAAGCCATCATTTTAGTAGTTCTGATTGCAGCAATGTCTTTAATCATAATTTGCCAACTTTCCAGCAGAAGTTCATATGCTTTGTTCTCATCTGGAAGGCTGATTAGTCTCCTTATTAAAAATACACAAAGCTAAAATTTCTGCCAATGGTTCCACAAAGTCTCTTGCTGCTATTTTAACTTTGTTCCTGACCTTTACCAAAACATAAGGACAAGGTCACTTATATTACAATTACCTGAATAAGGGTAAGAAGGTGTTTGTAGGTTTACTGGAAGGTTCAGATCTTCAACTGGTTATTCAATTACTAGCTAATTCCTGATTACTTAATGACAGATAGTTCACTCGCTACCTATGATTAACAACAGAAATGTCTCATTTTAGCATAAAGATGATGTAATACTTTCTCTCCCTTCAAACCACATAATCTAATTTGGACTCAAAATGAAAACAAAAAAATGTCTAAAAGTCAAAACCTGCCTTTGCACGCAAACACAACTCCTGAAGTCATATGGACAAGTATGCCTGTATCTAAAATAGAATACAGCCCCCAGTTTGGGTTAAAATTCGGCATTGCTATGCTGCATATTAAGGTGCTCTCATAGGTTAAACCAGTGATAATCATCTTCCTCAGCACTGATTTAAAAGGCTGAAAGCAACCCCACCCCCTGCACCCTAAATTTATATGGAAAACTGTGTATTCTGAGCAGTACAGTAGATTTGGACTTAGTAAATCAAACTTGAAAGAAGGTACTTCTTGTGCTAGTTTCAACATATTTAATAGGAAATGTTTCTCTGGTTAGAGAAGTACAGAGAAAAGTATTACATTAGTACTAATACAAACAGATTGCCTGGACACTCTAAAAGCTGTGTCTTTGTGGTTTTTCCCTGTCTATGCAATCATCCTGCAATATGTCAACATAAATTATGCCTCCTTAATTTGAACCTATCTATCTGGATTGATACCTGCCATGAGTTCTTTTGATGATTATCCATTTTGTGTCAGGACATTTTTCAAATAAAGAACAAATAAGCCAAAACAAAATATTAAAAGATACCTTTCCTTTTGGTGCTTACGCTGGGCAACAGTTAAATATTTCCAGAGAACTCTGCTGAGTATGTTGCCAATATTTTTGTGAAATAAAAATGTAGACTCCAGTGTTGTTTCCTTCTTAAAACATTTTCTGATTTCTACAGCTTTTCTATGACTGAAAAATAGAGCTCCAAAGACATAAAATATTCAGTCTACTTTCTTTTTCTTTTTTTTTTTTTTTTTGCATATGTGCACTGGCAACTTAGTTGAAAGGCAATATATATAAAATATATAGTGGTAGGAGAAAGGTTCATTTTTCAAAATTTTTCTTTTAGCTTTGTAACAATACAGTTAAAAACACTCATGCGATATATATACTAACAATGGGTAGCATAGATAATCTAATATATGAGTAAGATGAGTAAGTAAGTAGCTTCACTGATTGAATTCTTCAGTGGATTTATACTGGTCTAACAAAAGGTGAAAGTTTCTTAAGTATTGAATGTGTATTTGAGTCATGTTAATTTGACAGAGTGTGGTAAATATTTTTGTCTTGGAAACAATTTGGACAGAATTACAGGGTTTCTTAGTAAATGGTGTCAGAAGGCCATATTTTGGTTCAGAATGCATCACTCACGGGGAAAGTTCTGGAATTGAAAACTTCACTTTTGCCAATGTGCTTGTCCAGTAGATACCCTACCTCCAAAGTATTCATAGGACATAATTTTATGTGATCTATTGAATTTATTTCATATTCAGCAACTTAGGATCAAGATAATACACAGGGAAAAAAACCCAGCAAAAGCCACCAAACCCAAAAAAACAACAATCCAACCCAAAATCTCAAAAAAACAAGGCCCAAAAAAGTCAACACACAAATGTTCTTTCAACACTAGTTTTCAGGAGTTTTGTTAGTGGCAAAAACTCACCACACAGCAAAAGTTTTCCACTGCCTGCAATAATGCTTCTAATAATACTAATTCTAGGCATTATGGGCATATAAACGGATTAAATTATTGGCATGCAACATGACACTTGTGTTTTTTGCAGCTGTTCAGTGGCACATACACAGAGAAAAAGATACAGATACTTAGATGTTATTGACAGCTGGAGAGGGGCTGTCCACAGCAAGTTAACCCCACACTAGCTAAATGAACGCAATCTTTAAATTTATATCAGGTTTTCTTCCCACTACACAAAAAATAGAGATTGAAGAATATTTATTTGTCCATTGATTATTTTTGTTGAAGCAAAACATAGAACACAAAATAGATCACAAGAAGGAGGAGCCAGCATGGATTCACTAAAGATAAAATATGCTAGAACAACCTGATTGTCTTATATAATGAAACTAGTATGGCTGAAGAGAGAGCAGTAGATATTATTTACTTTCACTTCAGCAGTGCTTTAGATGGTGTCTCTGACAACATTCTCATAGACAAACTCATGAAGTCTGAGTTAAATACTGGACAAAGAGATGGACTGAGAATGGGCTGAGCAGCAGATCCCAGAAGGTTGTGATGAGTGACACAGTCTGGTTGGAGGCCTGTCACTAGTGATGTCCCCAGGGGTCAGTACTGGGCTCCATGTTGTTTAACTTTTTCATCAGTGATTTGGACAAAGAGACAGATGCTTCCCCAGCAGGTCACTCATATGCAAAGCTGGGAGCAGTGGCTAATACCCCAGAGTGCCGTGCAGCCCTTCAGAAGGGCCTCAACAGGGTGGAGAGATGGGCAGTGAGGAACCTTCTGAAATTTGGTAAAGGCAAATGCAGGGTCCTGAACTGGGGAGGAATAACCCCAGGCACCAGCGCAGGCTGAGGCTGGAAAGCAGCTCTGTGGAGAAGGGCCTGGGGTTCCTGGTGGACAGCAAGCTGTCCGTGAGCCAGCAGTGTGGCCTGGTGACCAAGAAAGCCAATGGTGTCCTGGGGTGCATTGGGAAGAGCAGTGCCAGCAGGCTGAGGGGGGTGATCCTGCCCCTCTACTCAGCCCTGGTGAGGCACATCTGGAGCTGTGTCCAGTTCTGGGCTCCTCAGTTCTGGGCTCCTCAGGACAAGAGAGAGATGAAGCTCCTGGAAAGAGTCCAGTGGACAAAGATGATTGAGAGACTGGAATAACTCTCTTGTAAGAAAAGGCTGAGAGAGCTGAGCCTGTTCAGCCTTGAGCAGAGATGGCTGAGAGAAGATTTCATCAATATCTGGAAGTATCTGAAGGGAGGGTCAAGAGGATGAAGCCAGGCTCTTCTTTGTGGTGCTGAGCAATAGGACATGAGGCAATAGGCAGAAACTGATGCACAGGAAGTTCCACTTGAATACAAGGAAGAACTTTACTTATGCGAGGGATGGAGCACTGGAATAGATTGTCCAGAGAGTTTGGGAAGTTTCCTTCACTGGAGAAATTCACAATTTTGTGCTGCGTCTCATATGACCCTGGCTTTCTTTAGTAGGGAGGTTGGACCAGATGACACACTCTGGTCCCTTCCCTTCCCTTACCCATTCTGTAATTCTCCAAAACTAAAAGTCAGCTTTAGGAAAGCTTTTCTCTTTGTGAACAGTTTAATGCAAAAACCCTCTTTGAATTAGAAAGAAAAGACTGCAGCCAAAACTATTACTGAAATCTACCACCTGAACTGTGATGCAAACCTAGCTCCATGTTTGGATTGCAAGCTGCAATCCAAATAGATAACTGTGTGAAGGAAGCAAGCTTAGAAAGGAGAAGTGACTTTTCCACTGATGATTGGAGCAAAGCCCTAGCTGCTAGACTTCCAACAGAAGAGTTATGTTCCTGCTGACCTCAGCCTGGCCAAAAACCACCATGATTTTCTGCCAGATTTGAAGATAGAATAGATATGTCTGAGACAACACACAATCTGTATGTTTTACAGCAGTAAAACTTAGTATGTGCCATCTCATATCAGTAACATATATGTTTTCTTGCACAGTGTTAGAATAGTGTTTCTCAAGCCCTTCTTCATTAGGTATGCATCGAACCCTCCATCCTACTGCTGACCAGCTGTTGAAGAGCAACTGAAGTGGTTCAAATACCATTAAGTAGATAAACACAATAAATCCTCCGTGTGACAATAAAATTACATGCATAATCTTATACTGATGTTACTTGTTTCTAGATCCCAAACACTGCCATGATTGCAAACCCTAGTGCTCTTCTTGTTATTTATTTTAGGTAGCCATCACTTGTCCACCAGACAAGGAGATGGCTCTTTTTGTTAGGCAATGTATAAATCTTCTATAAGCTTACTTAGGAAGCTTAAAAAACATTCCTAAAATTTGGATATACACTGACTTCTCACTGTAATAGGTTTCCCAGAAATGTGGTAGAATCTTCCTCCTTGGAGACCTTCAGAAGCTCTCTGGATATGGACCTGGAAACCTGCTGTAGGTAGCCCTGTCTGAGTATCAAGGCTGGACCTCCAGTGGTTCTTTCCAACTTTAACCATCTTGTGATTCTCTGAAACTTTCTCAGAAAGGGAATTAGATTAGTCCTTCCTAAGAAGCATATGACACACAGAAGCAAGACAGAGAAGAAGGCAAGGCAGAAAAAACAAGAAGAAAGCAATTTAATTTCTCTTGTGTTTACAGAATAATGACTCATTTAAGGTGACTACACAACATGCAAGAAATTCTAAGATGTTGAACTTGGATTTCTTGAAATGTCATGACAGAGATCAGTCTGATTATGATTTCCTGAGCTGGAGATTTTATCTTCTGTGAAAGCAGAAGTTTTACCATCCAACTTGCAGTTTTGGTTTCCTACCCAAATTCCTTTCTGCCTATGTGACCAAGAAAATATTCGAGCTCACAAGATGCTGAACTCTTTACCAGCCACTGAAACTGAAACTGAATTCAGCAGAGGTGTGAACATTAATGAATGGGGAAAGGTTCTTAACTGTCTCACAGAATCAGACTCAATGACTAAAACCAAATAACTAATTAATAATGAAATCAAATAACTTTGAGATCTCCATTTTTCATTCCTTCTGTTGCAATTGTTTTAGCTGAATTTGGGCATTAAATAAGTGATTCATGTGAAGTGGTAATTTCTTTTACAGTAGATGAAGAATAACCAGGAAACCAACAGTAGCTGAAGGAATAAGAACTGGAATCTGGATACCATAAAACGTGGTGTTTGTATAAATCTGATGGGAACAGATCCTTTAATCAGAAGTAGAGCATGAAGAATTCTTTGGAAGAAGACACAAGGAAGCTATGTTTAAAACTATGTTTGAATGCTCCTGAAAATTTTTCCCTGAAACAGATTTGAAAAGGAAGAGCAGGGAATGACAAGTGATTCCATATGACTTTCTTTTGGAAATTACTTTTTTTTCCAAGATCATCTCTGCTGAAATCAATTTCCCTTATGGAGCTAACCTTAATGGAGCTAACCCAACTACTGTTCTATATTAAGGAGCCAGGTGTTCTGCTTGGTCTGTTTTGAATAAATGGCACAGTGTATCTGAAAGACAATTTTTCATTTCTACTTTGTCATATTTATTTGTCTTGTTCCTGTTTTAAATTGATGACTTGGCTAATCTAGAATAAAAAGGCCTACGCTAAGCACTCTCAGCTCTTGTCTGCTTTAATTAGAATTTTAACGTGATGTTATCTTTCCAGTAAAAGTTGATGTTTATAGTATTTGAAATATAGTCAAGAGCAAGAAAAGGACAGATTCTTCTTGGCCAAAAAAGCTAGTCAGGATTTTTAAATGGTTTTACAATATGAAGTGTAGTTTCTAAAAAATTACATTGCATCACAAAGTTTGCCATTTGTCTCAGATATGACACGTTAATACTTCACATAAGGTTAGCCCAATTGGCTTTAAAGTTTTGTTCAAACAACCCCAAATACTTCTGGTGCTATTAAGTAAATTAGGATGAATCCCCCCACTGTGGCAAGCTGCTGCTAGGGAATATTGCTCTGTTCAGCTATCCTGATGCAGTGTTGTCCTTCCCTCAGCTAACAGCCCACTGCTGTCTGACTGCAGACTTCATGAGAAATGCAATCTGGCCCATAAGGACCTCTGGGAGAATCTAGTAAGCCACAACTCATGTGGTCAGTGATACAACATATCTACCCCATAAGCATCTGCACAAGTGTCTGAGTGTGTGAGTAAGTGTCCAAATAAAAACAGGGTGAGGTACATATTCTTGGCATTAGCAGGACTTCTCCATTTCTACAGCAACATGTACACTGAATACACTGTAGGCTTGCAGAATACACTGGAAACAGAGGGCTAGTGTCTCAACTAATTGTGTCACACTGCCTGATGCTGATTACGTAGCGCTGTATCCTTACTGAGACAACTGCTGTAGTAATTTCAGTGCAGCTTTCTTTAAAAAAATTGGATATGAACTGCTCCCACTAAGGACACTTTCTAGTGTTTTTAGAAAAAAAAGGCCTATTTTCTTTAAAATCAAATTTATGCTGACCACTTAAGTGGTCTATCTTAATGTTATTCAGATGAGCAGTAGAAAACCAGAAGCATTTGACATTCATGACTGTATAACATAAAATCTACATTCTTTCAATGTAATATGGTCCTGGATTCCTGCTATGACAAAAGAAGTAGGAAATTAATCTAGGTTCGAAATTATTCTACATAGGAAAAAGTAGGAAATTATTTTAGATGGTTCTTTGTAAAAAAAAATCTAGAGGCTAGTACAAGACGTTTTAGGTTTAGCCAAGTTAGAATCTTTCCGAGCTGCCACTTTTGCAAGATATTTCTCAAAGACAGTTGGAAGATGTCCGAGGACATCCCTGAAAAAAGAAAACAGGTGTTTTACCTGCCCTGTATCTAAACAACAACAGTATTTTTCTGATGGTTCAGACAAAGAGTAAATATTTGCTCTGATGGGTTGACATCTGCTTCTCCATGGTCTTGATCCTGCTCCATCATCTGGACCACTTCCTCCCTCTCCTTCTGCACTGACCTTGGTGTCTGCTGACCTGTTGCTGTCACATATTTATCACTCTCCTATCTCAAAACTAGTATGAGATGCTTTTCACCCCTTCTTACATATATTTTTCCAAAGGCCCTACTAGTTGACTGATGGACTGCTCACCTCTGGCCAGTGAGGGTGCCATTTGAGCATTGACTGGAACAATCCATGTTGGGCATGGGACAGTCCCTGAGCTCTCCTCATGGAAACCACCCCTGAATTCCCTGCTGCCAACCCCTGGCAGCACTTTAGCATAACTCATTTTGTAAAGAGGCTCTTCCTTTGTTTGTGGTGGCTGTAGCAGTGAAGAGCCATAATCCTCCTTGAGTATAAAATTTCTTGAGTTGACATGAGAATTTCTCTTCATATCCAACATATGAATTTCTCTTCATATCCATATTCTCTCCTACATCTCAGCTTGTATCTTTGCTCCCCACGTGAAACTGCCAGAGCACTTGCTGGGACTCCCTGGTTCTCCATGTCATGACCCATGCTGTGTGTCTAAGCCCTATAGCTGTAACTAGCACTGTGCATTGTTTTGTTCCAGGTGGCAGCAGTGACAAGGTACATGAGCTGTGTTTTACGTGGCATGCACAGATTAGATGGCATGGTTTTGAGGTACTATAAGGATGAAGGAATTTAGTGAGTGCTAACCTTTTTGAGGTAGAGAAGGCAGATGCAGAAACAGTGTGAGAGAAGGTATTTCCCAGGGCATCGCAACACTCCGACAATGAGCTCTCACATCCTGAAATAAGGACATTTTCTACTGTTCCTGTGATTCACACATTTTAGAAAACTATCCTTTTCTGGGCAAGTTTTTTGTAAGAAAGAGGACCTCGTGCAGTGGGATAACATGGATAAGTGGCTCACTTGCTACCTGCCCATTCCCACAGCACTAGAAATCTAACACTTCTGCATTGGGCTGC
Organism: Melospiza melodia melodia; assembly: GCF_035770615.1. Taxonomy (NCBI): domain Eukaryota; kingdom Metazoa; phylum Chordata; class Aves; order Passeriformes; family Passerellidae; genus Melospiza; species Melospiza melodia. The sequence continues at coordinate 55,070,865 of NC_086226.1, read as the reverse complement.
AGTGCACTGGCTGTGGGCAACTGAAAGGGAAACTTCCTTGCAGAGAACAAACCTATCATGGAATGACTATGTCAGTGGGCAAGGGAAAAGCCAAGAACATCATCCATCTGGATTTCTGTATGGCCTTTGACATGGTTTTCATAATACCCTTCTCCCTAAATTGAGGAGGTATGGATTTGATGGGTAGCCTATTCAGTGAATGAAGAATTGGTTGGATGGTTGCATCTAGAGGTTAGTGACTCAATGGATGGAGATCAGTGATAAAGTGGGGTCCCTCAGGGGTTTGTACTGGGAATAGTGTTGTTTAAAATCTTCATCAATGACATAGGCAAAGGGATCAAGTGCACTCTTAGCAAATTTGCAGATGACATCAAGCAGAGTGGTGCAGTTGACATTCCTGGGGACAGGATGCCATCCAGAGAGACTTGGCCAACCTCAAAAGGTGAGCCCACAAAACTCTCTTGAGATTTATCAGGGCCAAGTGTAAGGTCCTACACCTGGGTTGGAGCAACATCAGACATAAATACAGACTGGGAGAAGAAGTCCTTGAGAGCAGCTCTGCAAAAAAGGACATGGCCATACTGGTGAGTGAAAAGCTGGACATGACCTGATAATGTGCACCTTCAGCTTAGAAATCCAAGCATATCCTGGGCTGCATCAAAAGAGGAGTGGCCAGCAAGTTGAGTTATTCAGCCTTCTGATCCACTGTGATGAGACCCATCCTGAGAGCTTTTCCAGCTCTGGGGAAAGACATGAACCTATTGGAACTGGTCCATAGCAGAGCTACCAAGAGGATTGAGGGCTGGAGCACCTCTCCTGTGAAGACAAACTGAGAGAGCTTGGGTTGTTCAGCCAGGGGAAGAGACAACTCCAGGGAGACCTCGTTGCAGCCCGTCAATAACTGAAAGAGGCCTGCAAGTAATATGGGGATGAAACTTTTAGCAGAATCTGTTGTGATAGGACAAGGGGTGATAGTTTTAAACTGAAAGAGGGTCAATTTACGTTATGTTATTGATGAGTAATGAGATGGTTGACTCTCACAATTAAGGGGTGAACCTTATTGTATGTTAAGAGAAGTTTTATAAATGTATAGTTATGTTATTGCAATGTGTTCCCCCCCAGTATTGTTATCACGGGCTGGTCTTGGTAATCCAGGCATTTGGGAAGGTTGGCTTGTTACTATGGTAACACCTGATCTCCAATCAGAATGTAAGAAAGTGACCTCCACCACTGGACAGCAAGGAAGGAGTTGACTGACAAAGCTCTAGGAGGGGCTACAGATATAAAAGGTGGAGCATCCATCTTGAAGAGGAGCCATGTGGCTGACAGCCATGGGGCAGTGGGGGGCCCCCAGCGCTGTAATTTTTCCTTATTCAGTACTTTTGTTGTATTTTTTGTTAAGGTGTAATAAACCTTAAAATTTAAAAAAGTGAGCGGTCGTTTCTCACAGTTAGATATAAGTTTTTACAATGAGGATGATAAAACACTAGCACAGGTTATCCAGAGAGCTAGTAGATACTCCATGCCTGGCAATATTCAAGATCAGACCCTGACCAACCTGATCTAGTTGAAAATGTCCCTGCTAACTGTAGAAGTGTTGGATTTGGTCTTCTCTGGAGGTCCGTGCCAACATAAACAACACTATGATTCTGTGATTTATCTGTCTACCTATAGATACATGCAGATAGTGCATTGGTAAAATCAAGGGTATATTAAATCAGGTTATTTTCAGGTAATGTACTTTCTTGATATTATGCCATAGTAAATTAAAGTGCCTAGATTTGTTGAGATCACATCCATCAATGCCAGCATGCATTAAAAAAGATTGGAGATGGCTGGATTATATCCCCAAATCCTATTTAACATTTCTAAAAGATGGGGGGATGTTGAGGTTTAGGATTTTTTCTTTTGTTTCTTTTTGTCATGGAATTTTGCCCCATCTGTCACTAAGAAATATAACGACTGGTATTTAGGAGAGACAAAAGAAGCTGCCAAGAACAGGAGGGCACCTGGCTGCACTTCTGTCATCTGAGGGGTTTCCCTTGGAGCAGCTGAGATACCTGGAGGTTTGGGCTGGAGGAGCGGGTTGGGTGCAGCTCCTAGCTCTCTTCCCTGTCAGCTTCAGAGGGGCAGACAGGCTGCATTTGCTCTTGGGACAATTCAGCACCACTGTGGGGTTCCATCTCCTGCTTTCTTCTACCATGAGTGGAGCTCTTCTTGTGAGAGCTGCCATTACACTGGGACCTTATTAATACACCACCTCACTAAAAAAAGAACTTTCATCATCTGCTCAGGTGCCTCAGGGAAAGCCCCGGGACTCTGAGCCCCTTCCCCCTCCAAGGGAGCCTCTCCCGGCTGTGTCTGGGAGCCGGGCTGCCACTGCCCAGCCACGCCGTTCCTCTGCCACAGCTCCGGCTTTTTGCCACACTGTAGCTTTGCATCTCCTGCCTGCCAGGACACCCATGGTTCCAGCTACAGCTGCAGAGTGTCTGCTGCCTGTTGCTCGCTGCCCCAGGTGAGCCCACGCTGGCGTTCCAGCCGCTGCTCCGAGGCTCCGGCTGGGCCCCGTTTTTGCCAGCCCGGCCGCCATGACGGCGTGAGGGAGCCCTGGCCGGGCCGCGCACAGCGCCCCCTGCAGGCGCGGGGGAATCACCGCACCCGCCCGGCCCGCCGGGAGCCAGCAGCGCCCCCTGCCGGCCGCCACCGGAACCGCACCAAAGCGCTCACAGAGCGGGAAGAGACTTGCCTGGGATTTCTGCTCTCGCTGGCTGTGCCAGCAGCGCCGCTGTGCGCTTGCCTGGTTATACAGACACACACTGCTACACACACTAGCGCACACACTAGCAAAGAACCGGTATTTCTTTTCCCATATCTTTGCCTGAAGGCCCCTTCATTTCAAAGCTATAATAATTTGGAGGAAAGTGGGTCAAATTTTCCATTCCAAGGGAGGCTCCTGCTTTCCTTAAATGGCATCTTTCTTTCAGACCAAGACAGAGGCATCAACACTCTGAATAAGGAAAGCACTCGGCAGTGAGAGGTGATTTCTTAATCTTGGCTTACTCAGTTGATATCTCTGGTGAATTTAGGTCATGCCATTTATTTTATTGTGTTTATCACTTCCCTGTTTTCCCATCTGTTTGTGTTTCTTTTATAACACTTATTTCAGTAATTGTTTGTGCTATGCTGAAGACTGAACTTCAAAACAGAAAAATATTTGTAAGGAATGGGCAAGTGCTACATTTGTAAAAATGTGTATTTAATAATTCCTAATATTTATCAGTTCACAGCTGTTCACTTTCACATACTGTCTTAGAAGCTAGTTGCCATGAATTAGCTATCACAAAGCAGAAATCCATTTTGGACTGCCATTATATAAAACTGTGGGTTACCATTTATTAAGAGAAAATAAATTCAAAACAATATGGGTGAAACCCATCTCAATAGCCTTTGGACCCCTGCAACAGAAACACAGGACACACACAGAGCTTTCATGTCTCCATTACCAGAAGTCAAATAATGACCATTTAGTGGGATTCTATCATATTACAGGAAAACACCCCACGGTAACTTGAACCCCCACAGTCATTAAAACAAAATTCCTTGAAATATTAGTCCATTTTTATTGTTGATGTGTTGACTTAACTCAGATTAGAAGGTCAGACTGCCCAGATCGCTTTTCACTTCTGTCTTAGTGAAAGATAAATAGTTTCGTTTTCTCACTAATATTTTCAGTTGCATGACCTGATGAAATAGCAGCAGGCAGTCCAACTCTCCCCTTAGCACTGCCTCTTTGTTATATTAATTTCCTGGTCATTTCCTGGTGACCATTTACTATGTCACTTAACTCTCTTGTCTTTCCAGTTTCTCATGCATGGTCTTTTTTAAATGCAGGAAGGTCATAATTTTTTTGGTTAAATGGTGGGTGATAGTGGATCTTTCCCATCCCCCAATTACAGCAGTGATATTGGGAATGCTAGGCTGTGTTCAGGGACTGTCATTTCAGCTGTAAATACCTTCTTCAAGTCAGGCAGTTCAAAGACTTCTGGAATAAATAAAAAGAGCTTGGATTTCTAGTGCACTATAGCAAAAAAGCTTTGGATTTTTTTGTATCTATCTGAGGCATTTCTGCAGTGCTTCTTTCTGCTATGTACAAGATACATGTCACAGAGAAACTGCATGTATTAATATCACAGAAGCAGGCCTTTTAGTTATACACAGCCATAAAATACAGGCATGGTTGCAGGGATTTAATTTCTGATATAAATAACACACATTAGAGATTCTGGCTAAAGACATGTTAATTTCTCAGCAATAACAATCCCCTTGAAAATATCATCATGGCAGAAAATATAAAGGTAAAAAGCCTGTCACATGTAGTTTCACTTACCAGAATATAACAAAGCCTTTTCCTTTTTTTTCATCTTTTGTATGCAGTGGTTTTCTTCAGGGTTTGCTAGGTTCTTTGGACAGATATCAGTTTTACTAGCACATACTACTTTAACTGCACACCAGTGTTTTGTGGGGCTACCTACAGTGACCACACTGAATGTTTGGGGTCAACAAGGTTTTTTGAGTGTGTAAAATTGCATTGCATATTTCAAGGTATCTCTTCTCCTGTATGCTTCTTAGATGGCAAAAGATGAGTCAAAAAAAAGAATAGCTGAAAAGTGAAAGAATCAAATACAAAACCATCTTTTCTCACCTAGAAAAATATTTGCAAGAAAAAAGATATTTATTTCTAGGCTGAAATGGTGTTCACACCATGTTTACTTGGAAACATCTTGCTCTTTCAATGGCATGCTTTGGTTGGTAAACAACCATTAAAATTCTGAGCAGATCTGCATAGCTTGCAGGAAAACCTCTCAAAACAGCTGCAGCCTCCTTTCAACAGATGGGAATTAATAATAGCCTTTGTTCTCCAGGCTCTTCCAGTTTTACCCATAAAATGGGGTGAAAGTTGTTTTTCCTAGACTGCTAGTGGCCACCAGAGTGTGACCACTCCTAAAGAGTGGGAGCTGTGGATTGTGGATGAGCATGGGAGGGTGTGCATGGCACCAACCTCTCTTCCCCTTTCCCCTTGCTGGCCGCTGCAGATAACAATGCTGAATCCAGCTGATACAGTGAGATATAGATCTGCTTTCACACCTCACCTCCTCGGTCTCTCTTCTTGGTGTGGGTGAACCCATTGAGGATGCTTTTGGTGCTTGCTGTGTCTCCAGGAGATATGTGTTAAGGACTGAAAATACAGCTTGATGTGGCAGAAGTGCCACAACAGGCTTGGGATTTCCAGCAATGAGGATGGTGCATCACTAGGATGGATGAAAGGCTTATGTCTGCTGGCAGAAAGAAACTGACAAATAGTGTGAAGCATTCCTGAGCCCTGGCTGGCCATGGAGGCAACCTCTGGCCTCTGTAGGTGCCTGCATTGGTGAGAGGCATTGGCCTGTGCCAGTCAGTGAGGGTCATTTAGTTTCTTTTTATTGACCCAGAATGTATTGTTTTGACTGCCAGTTACAAATTTCTCCTAAAACATCTGGCCAGGCCTTCTACCCTATGCTTGATAATTCTGCCCTGAAACTTTTGTCTCTTATTGTGGAGGAATTGCCAAGTATGTCTCTTAAGTCTCTTTCACAAGGCCTAGAGGCTGACCTGGGCCAAAGTCTTGAACATTGGGAGTCACCCTTATCCATCCCTGCTGCCTGTACCCTCATGCCCTGGACTTTTGTCCTTACACTCGCTGTGGGTTGTGACCCAAGCTCTGTAGAAGATGCCAGCCCCTCTGAGATGTCTCCAGGCAGCACTGCCCACCGAGACCGCATAGCATTGAAGGCAAGAGAGAAGTATGTGAGATGCAGAGACAAAATGTTCTTGGCTCCCTGAGGAAATGAGAACCTGCCAAAAATCCCTGGGAGACCACAGCATGCTGCAAAATCTTCCCGTTCAGTGGCACTTTCCCACCCTCCCTGCCTGTATGAGAGGATAAACAAGCACTGCTTTGAGAAGGCTGGGGCAGGAATAGGCCTCGAGGGGTCTCCTGCCGGCAGGGAGGGGGGCAGAGAGGAGCAAGGCAGTGTCCCTCAGCACAGGGGAGTGTCTCTCAGCACAGAGGAGTGTCCCTCAGCACAGAGGGGTGTCTCTCAGCACAGGGGAGTGTCCCTCAGTACAAGGGAGTGTCCCTCAGCACAGAGGGTGTCTCTCAGCACAGAGGAGTGTCCCTCAGCACAGAGGAGTGTCTCTCAGCACAGGGGAGTGTCCCTCAGTACAAGGGAGTGTCCCTCAGCACAGGGGAGTGTCTCTCAGCACAGAGGAGTGTCCCTCAGCACAGAGGAGTGTCTCTCAGCACAGAGGAGTGTCCCTCAGCACAGAGGAGTGTCCCTCTACAGGGAGTGTCTCAGCACAGAGGAGTGTCCCTCAGCACAGAGGAGTGTCTCTCAGCACAGAGGGGTGTCTCTCAGCACAGAAGAGTGTCGCTCAGCACAGAGGAGTGTCCCTCAGCACAGAGGAGTGTCCCTCTACAGGGAGTGTCTCAGCACAGGGGAGTGTCCCTCAGCACAGGGGAGTGTCCCTCAGCACAGAGGAGTGTCCCTCAGCACAGGGGAGTGTCTCTCAGCACAGAGGGGTGTCTCTCAGCACAGGGGAGTGTCCCTCAGCACAGAGGAGTGTCCCTCAGCACAGAGGAGTGTCCCTCAGTACAGGGGAGTGTCTCTCAGCACAGGGGAGTGTCCCTCAGCACAGGGGAGTGTCTCTCAGCACAGAGGAGTGTCCCTCAGTACAGGGGAGTGTCCCTCAGCACAGTGGAGTGTCCCTCAGCAGTACGGCCCGCAGCCCGTGCCGCAGCCCCGCCGCAGCCCCCGCCGCGCCGCCGCTCGCCGTTAGAGGGCGCTCTGCCGCCGCCTGTGGCGGGGCGCGGCCCCCGGGCTCCGCCGCCCCCGGCCGCCGGTCCCGCTCCCGGGCAGCCCCGCCACAGCGGCCGGTAACGGGCTCAGCCAATTGCTCTGTTACGACTTGTTAGGTGCCTTAAATATTGTTAATTTGCCTCTACTGCTGTGTTTAATTTCCGTTTGGGAACCTGAAAGTGGTGCTTCAGTACTGTGATTGCCCCTTCTCTCTGCTTTAATACAGAACAAACAAATCTTTATATCTGACTAGCGGAATCTGCAAAACGCATCTGTGAATGACAATTTCTCTGTAGTGTAAGCTGTAGAGGTCTGCTGAATTTCTTTTGCACTGACATTTGATTCAAGAAGGAGAACATGTTTCTCAGTCCTTTTTAATTCCAGTAATTTTCTTGCATTTTTGGAATTGTTTAGGCCCTGTAATTTTTTATGTACATGTTGATGATGTGTGTGAAGTCTTTCTACTTCAGCTATTGTCAAATGTACAACTGCACAAGGATGGGAGGTTCTAACTCAGATGGCAGTATTAGAAATTTTGCAGAGAAACAAGACATTTTCTGTATAGTAAAATCTGAAATAGACTGAATTTTCTCTTCTTGTTCTCTTTGCCTACTGCTGCTCTGATAGTATGCTATTCTTCATAAAAAAAAGCCATGGGATGTAATAATTACTGCCCTATATATCTGTTATTTTTTCCCTTTCATAGTGAGATGAAAGCAAAAAGGCTACTTTTACTGTTTGATGGCAAGTGGATTGAATGATCAATTTAAGGACAATAGGAAACATTTTTATGTGGCGGCATGACATCTCTTGACATTTTGCGAAGTTAGGTGTACTCTGGACTAGCTAGGGCTGTATCCTCTATTTTACTTAGAAGGCAGCCATCTCCACTTTTCGTTACTAGCGTTTGATGTTTTGCAGTCAGCTAAGGAGAGTCTGCAGCACTAGACTTGCAATGTTTTGGGAATGCAAACCTAGTTCTCAAGTAAAACTGGTTTTGCTTATGATCTTATGAGCAGCAAGGCACCAAGTTACCCAAAAAAGTAAATCCCAGTTATCCTCCAAATGCCAAAGTTTCCAGGAGACTGGCAGGGGGGCAGTATGCAATTCAAACTGATCACCATCAACAACCATGTACGACTGTTGCTGCTCTTTTCTGATGACTCATATAATAGCATTGTTTGGTTCCATTTTTTAGAGAGAACAAACATTGCCTCAGTGAAAGAAAAAAGGAAACAGAAGCAAGCTGATAATGATTGTACTTTCTAAAGGAAAAAAAGTCAAGATGTCTTTCAAGGATGACTCCTCTTTGGGTACATTGGTTGAAATGCAATCAGTGCATCTGAAGTGCACTCAAGATAAATTTAATATAAGTTCATGTCAGACCTCAATTTTTTTCCAAATTTGTAAGCATTTACTCAGAGTTTAGACACATCATGTCACACCTGAGTCAGACATAAATTAGGCAGAAATCAAAGAAATAAAACTAAAATATTTGCAAATTCTATCACAAATTCACATCACTGTAAGTATGTATATGATTTCCTTGAAATCAGTTTACCGAGGGGAGAAATATACATATGAAAATACAAAGAGAAGTTAATTTTTTCCAAACAGGAAGAAGATTAGTTTACTGGGGTACATATTCATATTAATTTTATTACGACTCGTTATATGTAAAGATACTCATATGATGGTTGCTGCACAGGACATATCTATGATATATAGCTTGTCAGGGACTTACAGTTGTGAAAACTGTTGCAAAACATCTGCTTTGCTTTACTGGAAGAGCCTGTTCACATTTCAGGGAAATGTCCCTGAAGAAATGGTGAAAGAAGAAAACGTGTATTTTTTTGTGTGTTTTCCATTCTGCCTTAAAACTAAAGAGAATAGTAAAATATATCCAAAAAGTTACACTAGAAATAATTTTTTTCATAAAATGGAAAGTCTTGAGTCTTGCATTTCAGGATCAAGAATAATAAAATCAAATACTCTGAAGCAGTGAATGGTTTGGGGCAGTATGGAAATCCATGTGTATAGGGTAATTCTGCAACTGATGTTTCAGAGAAAAGATGACAGGGCAAAGTGAATTGCCTCTCTCAGATACATGAGAACAAATAGAAAGCCTTTTATCAGTGTGCTGGGAAAAGACAACTATTGGTAGGGAGTCCATCTGTTAATAAATCAGGAGGGAGATTACATTAAAAAGGACTTAGCATGGTTGAAACACTGAACTTCCTTTGTTTTCATCTGAAAAAAAAAATATACAAAGTGGATGGAAAAAAATTACCTGGATTACACGCATCCTTAGGTGTTAAAGATACTGTTTCCTGAATAATTGTCTTCCACTTACATCTATTTGAAAAGAGTGGGCAACTGTGCAAGTGCTGAAATATGGATGGAAAGGAAATATCACGTTTCTTTTCTAAAACAAGAAGCAGACCAATTCCAGAGTTCTGCCCAGATATACAAGTCCCAGCTCTCCCCGAAAGTTAGACCCTATAGGAACACCCCCGCCCTTCTTTATCCCATTATATCTCTCAGCTCAAGGGTGCACCTCAGCTCCTCAAGCCCTAATGTATCTTAAATTATACATAAGCTTAGGTGTAAATGCTTACTTGGATCTGCACCACTGAGAAGCAAATTTCTGAATATTTCTGAGTATTCACACTGTTGGCAATGGAAAATGAACATGCAGATACACAGGAGATGCTGGAGGAAGAGATGAATGGGATATAAATACTATTTTCCTTGATATTAAACATCCGGGATTAGCACAGCAAAATGCAGATGATCTGAAAATTCAAAGAGTGAAAATAAATTCGTGCAACACATCACAGTTTCAAGAGTAAAGCCAAAAATCTGCAGCAGTATTTAAAAAAATACAAAAATAACCCTATTCCTCAGGCAGGATGCTATTGATTTTGTCTTTTGTATGCTGAATAAACTGGGGAGGTACAAAAGAAGTAATGAGATTCATTTGCTATTTTTAATATGCAGCAATCAATTTTAGTCCCTAAAGTGCCCCAGAGGGTGTAGATGTGATTGTGGAATAAAGAGATGCATGGAAATTCAAAATGATGAACAGCTCAACAAAAACTTGCAATCTACTGGCATTATGAAGAATATCAGTATATTATTAATTGTGGTAATTTTTTTCGTTTTGAGAGAGAGCTCTTCTCTTTTGGGAATGTAAATATACTCACTGCAGCTTTATTAAAGGGTTTTCATAAACTAAGTTTCATTAAAGGGAAGATCTGCAGCATTTCATCATGCCTCTAATGTCTGATTTGGACAGATCAGCTCCTTGATCTAAGCTTCTGATACTTGTGTAGCCCTGATTCAGGGAAGCATTTATATTCAGGAGCAGCCCTGAGTATCAAACACAGACACAAGTGATTTTTTAAATGGGAAAGGCCTCAAAGATGTATTTAAATTCTTGCTTGGCTCAGGGGTTGCTTGCTGTCTTTTATGATGCTGTGAAACAGAAACAAATGTGACTATTACTGAAGTGTGAGCTGTGAACGACAGCAGTTCCAGCTGGAGAGCCCTCCTCTATGACTCCAAGATTCTGACTGCCCTTGCATAGCCTGATCCTAAAGTAACTGGGACCATGATTTTACTAGGTTAATTTCTTTTTCTTCCTTCAGGATCTAGCTGTACATAAAAAAAACAAGACTAAGCCAAAACCAAACAAAAAGCTCACAACCAAAACCAAGGCCATATATACATACAAATTTTGAGTTCTTGAGTAGAAAGGAGTGTCTGCATGTCTGACCTGGGAGAAATTATGTCTTGTGGGAATGTTTTGTGTGAGGAGGCTTTTATTTGTTAGTGCTTTACTCCCATGAAATAACTCAGAGGATGTTTGCAGAGCAAGATTTTCTTGCATGGAATTTCAAAACTCCCTTCCTTCACAGCAGGATGAGACAAACAGGGTCCTTTGTGGTGAGTTAGGCTGGAGTCTGCCCAGGAGCACCCCAAAGCAGGGAGGTTTGACTAGTTTTAGGACATGGAGCAGTACGGAGACATCCATGTGTGGTGCACGGAGCTGCCCCACTGCTGAAGGCCCTCAGGGGAGGGGTGCAGGGAAGGAAAGCACTTCTGCTTCTCCCTCTCCATTTTCCCTTATCTTGTCATCTTCTTTTCTCCTAGAAGTGTTTCTCCCTCAGCCCCCACAGCGCCACAGGAAACCTCACCCACTCTACTTATTTTTGCCTGTTGGCATGTGGGCAGGTATACCTGCCCTGTGTGCTTTAGCTCAGCGCTGCATCACGGAGCAAGCACTTTTGTTCAGAGCTCTTTTTAAAGCTATTAAAATAAAAAAAAAAAAAAAAAAAGAAAAAAAAAGAAAAAAAAAAGAAACATGTACCCTGAAGCCTGAATAGCAGCATTTCTATCATCTGTTGTCATGACACACAGCTGACGTGGGAACACGGCAATAAGGCTGACTGCTATATGGGTTTAATTTTGGTGCAGAAATTTGCTAGAAGAAGCTTTCAAAAATATCTCTGGGTGGGAGGAAAACAGGTGGGTGCTGGTTATGTGTATGAAGCAGGAGGAAATAGTTGTCAATCTTACCTAAGCATTACTCCACATCCATCATCCCTTTGATACCCTCACTACTCAACAATGATACTGTCTCTCGCTGGTCCTCTCTCCTGTTACTTCTGGAGAAGGTGCTGGTGAGCCACAGAGTGCAGAGAAACTGAACATGGGATGACTGAATAAAACCCTGGTTGTCTTGGTCATGCAGTTATGGTAAAGATATCTATGCAGGAAGGGGATCACATATCAACCATTGCAGGGAAGAAACAGTGAGATCTACTCAGGGCAGACTTCTGGGCCAGTATCATCTAAAATGGATGACTGACATTGGAGATGGGTGGTGAGTAGTGTGTGGTCTGTAGGGGCTCCCAAGCTAAACCCATTTTTTGTGGTTGTCCATGTAGGTGAGAGAGGAATCAGTTCAGCCTGTTGTTCAAGAGGTATGTTCAGCATTGTGCTCCTGTGCCACATACACACTTTTGTTTCGAAAGTGTCTCTTCTGTCCATGTCAATGTACTTGGTAAATCAGTCCTAGTCTGGTTTTTAGACGCTTCTGAACTATCACAGCTTCTGCTGGATTTGAAAGAGTGTAGGTGTTCAGAACTATTCTCTAAAAATCGCTCTTCTAACCTGTTTCTAGCTAATTTTCTTTTACCACAATTACTCTTTATTAGTACATTTCTCATCTGTTAGTCATCTTGACTAATGACTTTACTCATAGTTTACTCACTCCTTTCAATACTTTCCTAGATCACAGGAACATTTTGTGATTTAATTAAATAATCAATTAGAAGCTCAGAGGTCTTTGAATGAAAAGCATTATATTTTATAAGAGCAAATACTATGATTGGATGACTGAAAAACATAATTCAATGTAGGGACTTTTCTTCTCCACATTTGGTGTTTGGACATCCATTATAACTATGGTGCAAAAACTGGAACACTCAGCACTGAGAAGCCTGAAAGAGGACATTGACACTGTCATGAGTTGGTGGTCTTTACTGAGATTGAAGCAGAGGAAAAAAAGGAAGAGAGAAGGTGCACTGGAGTGGAAGGACATTTAAGCCTGTATGAGCAGAGTAATTCAGAGTACCTTTTGTGGAGAAAAGCTTGCACCTATTGTAGTCATAAAGCCGAGGAAACCATAAGATTTTATTTTATCCTCTTTTCATTGTATTTCAATGCAGTTTGAAAATCTGGCTTTTCCCATACCAGTGCCTCTGTTTACCCAATGTGTGAAATTCTCCCTTCTGCAGTCCCAAAGGAGAAGCCTTGTTGAGTTGAAAATTTGATAGAAACGTATCCTTTGCATCTTTACTTAGCTTTTTGGGTTTGATCCTGTCTCTTTTTACTCCTTTGATTCTCCTGCAGCTTTTAGAATTTCCAGCCTCTGCACTGAATATCTCATAATGTGCTCAATAAAAATTGAATAGTTTTCACTTAGAATTCTAAAAATGGTTTGCCATTTCCAGAAAGTGACAGTATCAATATTATTGTCAGTCTCTGATGCAAATTGCCACCCTGTTGCTACTCACCAAAGTATCTCATATATCTCTAAAACTAGGCTCTATGTTAATCCACTTAAATTCTCTGGAACTCCTGATCCTTCTTCTGGAGATGCCAAAACCATTGACTGTCAACTTGGTGCTGGCTAAAGTAGATCTTAATAATTTAAATGATATTGAACAGTCATCAGCTGGGAAACTGTTCTTGATACTGTCCCGTTGCACATGAAGAGAAACAAAGAAAATCTAGGTGGCTTGTCTGAATTCTTATATTCTCCCTTTCCCTTTCCCTTTTCCTAAATTCTAGAGGACTGGAAAAAAATCAATTCTGAGTTTGCCTGTGGGGAAACAAAACCATCTGGGAAAAATATAAGCTCTTGCTGTAGGATTGATCTAGCCTCCCATGCTAAACAAAGACATTGATTTTTCCTTTCTCTTTAGTTATTGCACTTCACATTATTTTTTCAAGCCACCTTGAAAAGACAGTCTGGAATAGTATTCTTCCTATATAAACAACTCTTTTTTTGTAGAAATATTGCTTTCCTTTACATGAGTAGCAGCCATGTGCTCTCAGTCAGAATACCCTAAGTGAGAGAGGACTCAATTACACTTTTAAGGAGCACATTTTCTTTGTAGACTCTGCACTGCCTGCTCCAGTCTGAAGACAAAATGACTGCCTGTCTGAAGACAGCAGATGTCTCAGAAATGTAAATGTTCACCAACCCTGAATCAAAGCCCCAGCATAGCTGAATATCCCACTGTATAGGGACAATATTGACTGTCTTTGTGTTTGTTTGCTTTTTGTGTAGGGGGTTGAAAATGCTAGTGATGTTTAAACACCTCTTTAGAGTCATTACAAGATATTGTGCAAATACAGTTATTTTTCTCTGTTAAGCAGGCATGAAATGCACATTTGCTTATCAGAACAAAACAGTTCCTGGGGAGGCCCTGATGTCTGTCAGGTGAATCATCTAATCTCCAGATTTAGTGTATTGAACAGGGTAAAGAAGAAGAACTTTTTGGAGATGTCTAAATATACATTTCCCTCAGAGCTTTTTGAGTCTCTAGGGTAAAAAAGTCATTCTTATATAAAGGCTGAGGTATTGTTTAGAAGGTGATTACCTGAAAAAAAATTGTGATATAACCATGCAGTGCACACACTAAACAGACTTATTTCCAGCATTCATCCCCGTAAAAGGGCTTATTGCCAAGCTGCATCAGCCACTTAGGATTTAATAATCTGTCACAAGATATTTCCCCCTCCTACTAAGGAGAAAAGGAAAAGCAAAAATAAAACAGATACAAATTTTGCAGTCAACAAAATTGCCGTACCTCTTAGGAATGTTTAAGTTATAATATAACCTGACAAAAATCATGAAATTAAAATGCAAAACCAACCCTCTGTCCTTAATTCACCCCTTTACGCTTTTCCTTATTATCATGCAGAAGAACTGTGCAGTTTCTGCTGTGAATCTTTGCGGCACTAAGCTTCCTCGCTGCATTTTCAAGATGACTTATTCTGCCTGTTAGCTACCTCCAGAACTGTTACAGTAAGTCATCTAGTCCATCTCTGCCATAGTGCCATTAATCCCTACTGCACATTTGCAAGGGCTTATCCCACCTAATGTAAATGTCCTGTATGACCTGGCTTTCTCTTTATCTTTGCTTTACTACTGCATTATTTTCATCCTCAGAATATGTTAAAAAATATATTTAATCGGGATCTTTTCCCTGACTTAATTAATTTTGTACTTAAAAAAATACTCCCTGCAGCTGCACAATGTTCTTCACTGTATTTTCCATCCCAAAAGCTGATGTCTGGAAGTATTGTCCTGGAAGGACTGCCCAGCATTTGACCTCACATTTGGGAGGGGTCCTTTACCCCCACTTTCCCATTGCATTGTTGTGTTTTTGCCACCTGCCTGTCTTCATTTGTCTGCCTGGGTGGGCTGCACAGCACTGAAAGGCTTAGTGTCAAAATCCAGCCAAGGTTTATTCTGAAAGTGATTTTAGGTCAGTCACTGTCCATCTCTTACTGTTCTTATTTGCAGCTTGAAGATCCTGGCTGGATTTGAAAGCCCTTTGGATGACTTGACCTGAAAGCATGTGCCTTGGGTGTATGTGTTTTGCTCTGAAAAGAACATGTAGGCTATTTACCTTTCCAGTCTCTCCCCAGGACAGGGCATCTAAAGACCCAAACCAACTTTCTCCACCATGCCTCCTCAGCCCCAGCAGCATTGTCCCTGCCTGGCCTTGCTTCTTCCCATGAACACACAAGACAGAACTTGGTTATGATTAATGCTAGCAGGGTCTCCACAACAGGCTGGTGCCAGGATTTACATGCTCTGAGGGAGGCACAGATGCTCAGCAAAGCTCAAGCATGGCAGTAACGTGTGGCCATGTCAGAGCAAGACTGTGAGAAACTTCCTGCCTTACCCATTTTGATGAGCTACCACTTGTCCAGGTCACTTGTTTCTCAATAAGCAAGGGATTTGTCAGATGGCTCTCCGTGTTCTCAGTGTTTTTTCCAGCCTACATTTAATTTTCCCCAAGGTTGGGCTGGAAAATAGAAGGAAGAAGCGGAGAAAGATTTTTCAGAACTTTTATTTTCATTGATGTATGATAAGTAAATGATGAAGAATGCTAGTGGGAATGTAGTTATTAAAAGTAAGTAGTAGTAGGACAGCCAATCATCAAGGAAGAGATGATAAGGTATCAATAGTAGAGTCCACTGTACTGTTATGAAGCTGGGAATAAAATACAATATTTAGTAACAGCCTTTAACATTTCCTGAATTTTATTTCTTGTCCTAGGTGACGTTATGATGCTTGTTTAAACTGGATATTATATTCTGTACCTTCAAGACTGGCTGAGGGCGAAGGTGGGGAGAAGAAGCAGCACAGAGTTTGTTATCAGGGACTGGACTCACTCCCCCACAGTCTGCTGGCACACTGTTGTTGTCTGGGCACAGATGGGGCAGAACACCGTGGTCCTTTTGCTTTTTAATTTGTTAGTTTAGCTACCTGAGGCAGTCCAACCTTTCCCTGGACTGTTTTTATTTCCCTTTTCTTGGAACCTTTTGAACCAGCTCCAGACTGGGACCCGGGGAAACACCGATCTTGCACTTTGCAGCATGCTGGGGCCCACTCTGCAGCCTTTCCCAGCGCTGGAGGGACTGATAACAGAGCAACCACTCACCGGAGAGACTTGCTGAATTTGTAGTCTCTTCAGAGCAGTGAAAGACTTTTGTCATCTGGTATTGTTCATTTTGTGTGCTGGGGAATGCTTTGCCTGTTAAATACACAGGTTCTTTCCACTCCTCTCTGAGTATTCTCTGAGGAATACTACTTGAACTACTTGGAGGGAGGGGCTGTGTCGGTTTGCTTTCTGGAGGGGCCCCTTTTGGAGGTTTTCTCCCAAATTTGCCCTAAACCAGGACATTTCCTTAACTTTTAACTGTGATGTGAGACTGAGCCAGGAAGGAGCTGCTTATTAGCCTTGCTAAATGTATTGTTCATGGCAATTGTGAACAATTTTACCAGAGGATGGAACAAGGCACAGGGTGGTTTTGAAGACTGTGGAGCAGAGTTGAGCTGAAGTTCCTAAATATTGACTGATTCTGAAAACAAGTTTCTGAAGCTCAAATTTTTAATTGCTTCTATTTATAGGGAATTTTGCTAAATTTCATTGGTAGTACAAGTATTTAAATGCTAAGCACAAACCTTTATATTGTAATTAATTGTATAATGAGGAAAGAAAAGTAAAAGAACTGGCCCATCTGTCCTTACTTAGACAATTGAGCATGGGGGTTTTTTCTATTTATTCTTGTATATTTTAGTGCCAAGCAGACAAGAGTATTTCACAAAAGTTTTCTTCATAATTTACCCTTTCTAAAGAAAAGTAGTCTCCCCATTCTGCAGGTGGCTGAACCAGAGACAGAATCATTGCATATTTGCCTTGCACTCAGACAGTGGAAACAGGAGCCAGGCTGCTTTCTCTGACACTGATGGGGAGCAGAATGAAATTCATTTCAGAAAACCAGTGCCAGAGAGCATGACAGGAGGGAATATAACAATTTCCAGCTACTTCTGTTAACACTTGCATTGTGATCTGGGGCTAGTCTTTTACACTTACATTGTGATCTGGGGCTAGTCTGTGCCTGGACAGGACTTGCAGGAAAATTAAAAAAATGTTATTTTAAATGTGTTGGTAAAATTGCATTACCTCACTCAGGTGACTTAAAAAAATTATAATAGGCCTTAATTCTGTTTCTTTTAATTCTCTTTGCAATATAATGCAGTTTGCCTGATCCAATTTAAATCTACACCTTAAATTAGCTCAGCTTACCTTTCCTCAGCATCCCCACATTGCCAGGACCTAATTTTGTTTTCTAAGTCTTGAAGCTGTACTCCCCATGTAGGAAAGACCTAATCTTGTCTTTTAAGTCTTGAAGTCAAGTTCTACCATCTCTTCTCAGTGCAGCTGGGAGACTTCTTATTTCTGTGCTTCCCAGATTGCTCCCAGCCCTGCCATCACACAGTTAATATAACAAGCTCTTTAAAAGGTCAATGATAGTAACAGTTTTTTTGATACAGAGTTACTTAAAAAAACTGATGATTAAAAAGAAGGTGTGAAAGAACAGGCTAAGATAATAGTTCACAGACTAAAAATGATGAAATGATGGACTAATTACAGCCTGCAAAATAAAAAAAAAAAAAAACAATATGACCAGCTGCAGGACTTGTGACAGTTTTATTAAGGTGAAGGGCGGAAGAGAGGGTGTGAACAGGGGCTTTTAAAAAACATTTTCCTGGCAGGAGGATGTGGAGGACCTGGATTTGCACTTGGTGGCAGTGCTCTCCTGCCCTGTCAGCAGCCCTGATGCCCATGCTGTGCTGCTGCCTGCAGAAGACATGGGAGAGAGAGTGTGTCTTGCCACAACCCAGGGCTCATAACCTGCCTAATATTGTTTTCTT
The DNA here is from genome assembly GCF_035770615.1 of Melospiza melodia melodia. Lineage (NCBI taxonomy): Eukaryota > Metazoa > Chordata > Aves > Passeriformes > Passerellidae > Melospiza > Melospiza melodia. The sequence goes on along the minus strand of NC_086226.1, from coordinate 55,052,940 downwards.
TATTAATTTTAAATACTATTCCTTTACTCTGATAGAGCTCTCCTGCTTTAGAGCTTTCTTTGCTGTCCAAAGGACTCCCTAAAGAGAAAGGGAGGAAAGAAGTTTCTGGAAATGGGTGAAAATGTTTGTAAATATTGTAGGAATAGTTATCTCCGTTATCAAGAGTCCCTTAAGAGTAGGGATAGGGCAGAAGGAAAACAGTTGTTAGGTCTTAGGGACATACTTGGTATTTAATTTTTGCCTGGGAAAGCACTGACCTTCATGGACTGGCCCTATTTTTTGCTCTCTTCCTCTCCTTTCTTTCTCTTTTGTTTTCCTTCTTCCCTTTCCTTTCTCCTTCCTTCTTCCCAAGCAGGCTGTAAGGGAAATGCTGTACCTCCCCACTCTCGGCTGGCACATGTTGAAATTAAGGAAACAGACTAGCTTACGGCAAACACCCACGGTCAAGGCATTTGGACACCCACTGTCCTTCAGCTCTCCAAGAGGACAGCAGAATTGGTGCTCAAAGTCAGGTTAATTGCAAGGCTAGCTGTCAGTGACACTACCAGAAACCACAGATTGCTTTCAAATGAAGCTCTGAATCCCAGAAGGGATTCACAAAATTATGAGGATTGTACTAGATGTGATCTGTTGCCTCTCCTTCAACAAGATATCCATAGCACCGCAGGTGTTGAAGGGGAAATAAAATGTCTTTCATATGTCCTGTGCCTGTATAATGGGAATTTATTTAGTGTCCTGTCTGACTCTGCTGGTAATAGATGAGAGTCCTCTAGAACCTCTTTAGGATGGGCTCACTGATGATCTTGCAGCGCATGATGACACAGACCTACTGACCACTCTGATCAAATAAAGTGGAATTAATGTGGTGTGGTCAAGTCTTACAATTTTATTCTGAATTTCATAGGATTAGATGTGCTTCTCAGTGCTTCAGTCTTCATTGACATGACATGCAGAGAAGCTCATTTCTCTTCTTTTTAAGGGACTGTGTGGTTTTCCTCTTTGTGTGGAACAGATCAAAAATGTGAAGACTGGAGGCTTTGATTATAGGAAGCAAACTCCCTCCATTTGCCCAGGAAAATGCAAGGCACTTTAGTGTCATGATTTTTGCAAGCCTTAGATGACCAGTAGTCAAGATTAGTGGAGTGGTCTGTGCTTCAGCTTTACAGACCCGTTTTTACATAACAAAATGAAATGTCTGAGACTCAGCAGCTGTTCCCTCAAGGTACATTCGTTGGTAATGCACTGTGGTGGAAAGAACTGCATAATCAGAAAGTAATATTGCTGGCATCAAAAAAGGAAAAGGTGAATCAAATCTGACCATATAGGATGAAATACGAAGCTTTGAACAAATTACAGAGAATTTGGAGATGTCCTTATCAAAACAGCAGGAGAGGGAAATCATATGAATTTTTAAATGAACTTGTCCCTGAGAAGAAGGTGAAGTTCACCAGACCAGACACAGTGACCTCTGTACAGCAGACCTCTGTATTTACTCCAGTTCAGAGGTTGGTTATGCACCATGTGAGTTCATAGACCATTCTAGGTGCAAAGGTTAAATACTCGGTGCTCAAATGGGCCCAAAGCACAGGAATCATCTCTACCATGGCACACAGTGAAAGGTGAGACTCATGTGGTTTCTGTGGCTGCCTGGGGCAGGTTGTTCAGCAGCAAACATTGTTTGTGGATTTATCTATCAGCAGAGATGAGCCTCTTTGCTTTTATAGTTCAGTAGACCTCCCGATCGGCCCAGTCTCGGTAATGAACAAAGGCTGTGAAATAATTTGTATCCTCTGTTAGGGACAAACAAGCAAGAACGCCACTTAAGGAACCAATATAAATAATGAATGAGTAGAGAAATATGGCCCTTTCTGACAGAAATGATGCTGGTTTTAATTTGTGTTTATGGCACCTAAAGTAATGGGCACATGAAATATGCATGGAGAGAAAGAACCAGGAAAAAACTCCCTGCAGAACCTCACCGCAATCCCCTGGACTCTGACCAAAACTTGCAATGGGAAAAATGTAATGAGGCAAAAAGAAAGCTCCTGTAGGAAGAGAAAATAATAAACACAGGAAAAATACAGTGCATATCTTTTTCTGGTGCCTGCTACACTACTAGAAAATCAAAACACTTTTTAGGAAATGAGCTCAAAGTGTAAGATTGCCTAGTGAGACAGTCTTTAGCATTTGGTATAATGAAGTCAAATCTTTATGGAGGTAAAGATAGTGTTTCAGTGTTGCTTGTGTATAGAAAGTCTGTTTAAAATATATCAATCTCTCTTTCAGGAGTCATTCAGAGTGGTTCTCCTCTAAATTTAAGAATAGTATGCCATGACAGAGAATAAAATGAGAATGTAGCCCATCATTGTGAATGTTCCTCTGGAAAAAAATGTTTAGTTTAGTTTTTTCTTCGAAGAACATTTTAGGAATTTGTAAATAAGGACTAAAATGATTTTTGCTTTCATAATTGAAATTACTTTTTCCTGAGCTTTTTAAAACTTAAAGAGTTTTCAGAGATGTTAATATGTCTGAATATAATGAGAAGGGCCCTGTGTTTTTCTTATTGAGGTGCTGAACAATAATGTCCCAAACCTACAGTGATCAGAGAGATTACAGGATACTGGGTTGTGTCCTAAAACAAGAGTACAAACCTTTTGTTTGAGCTTGACCGTAAAATCTGATTTCCCAAAGTAGCACATATGATTTTCATCTCAGGAAACAACAGGTCAGCTCTTTCAGTAGTGCTTAGAATGGAAAGGGATACAGGTGTTTTATAATTGAATTTTAAATTTGCATTTTTCTAAATTAATTTTTCCACAAAAGTGAAATGTTATCATATATTTCATAACAGGGCTTCTGCATGTTGTAAAAAGACTTTCTCTTCACAATTGCCTAAAGCCATGTGGCTAGAAGTCTCCTGTACATATGTAACCTATGTATCAAAATCACATTTCCAAAGATGGTGTCTTATCCATCAAAATGTTTGAACTGGGTATGCATGGCCTGGTTTTGGTAGCAGACGGACTACAGGGCTTCTGTGAGAAGCTCCATGTCCAATGGAGCAGAGCCAATCCCTGTTAGCTCCAAAGACATGTTGTGTTGACCAAGGCTGGGCCAATTAGAAACAGTGCCTCTGTGATAACAGATTTAAGAAGAAAGGAAAAAAAAAGTTATTGTGCAGATGTAATTGTGGCCAAAGAAGGATGGGGTGAGAACATGTGAGAGAAACAACTTTGCAGACACCAGGGTCAGTGGAGAAGGAGGGGCAGGAGGTGTGCCAAGTGCCAGAGCTGAGGTTCCCCTGCAGCCTGTGGTGCAGCCCATGGTGAGGCAGCTGTGCCACTGCAGCCCATGGAAATCCATGGGAACGCAGAGATCCACCTGCAGCTGGAGCAGATGGATACCTAGAGAAAATTGTGAGCTTGTGAAAGACCTGTGGAGAGAGGGGCCCAGTTCCCATGCTGGAGTAGCTTGTCCTTGGAAGACAAGCTGTAAAAGAGTGACCCAGGCTGCAGCAGTTTTGGGAGGCCTGTGTGTCCATGGGAGGGAGTCACACTGCAGCAGGTCACTGAGAGCTGCTGCTCATGAGATGGACCCATGCTGGAGAAGCTCATGGAGAACTGTCTGCAATGGGAGGGACTCCATGGTGCAGCAGGAGAATGAAGTGCCCTTTCCAGGATTCTGATGGGAAGTACAAAGAGGCAAAACTGTTCTTTGCTTGGATGCTGACTTTTCACTGTGGATTTCCTGCTCAAAGGCCTTCTGAGCACAAGGCAGCATAAATGAAAGCATACCAAACTACTAGTAGAAATGTACACACCCCTTAGCTGTAATTCAGAAAAGTCTCTGTACAATGAGCGGGGATCAGACCTTACTATGGGAAACACCATGTGCAAGTATACCAATTAATATCTCTTGGTCTGAGAAGTGAAACAAATATGTTACATTCTATTGTCCAGAAAACCAAACACTGTTCCCCAGAAGGTAGGACCATAACTTTTGTTGCATTGGGCTCTACAGGAATCCTGATCTTCAAGCAAACATTGACAATTGTTTCTCAGCAAGTCCCAGGTTTACAGTAAAAGCAATAAAGCAAAATGACAGAAAGAAAAGGCACAACTGTCATGGCAAGATGGACATTGTTTTCAAAAGAAAAGTAGCTTTCTCTGTTCCAGGGCTTTTGCTTTATTCTCAGCTGTGCTGTATTGCAAAATGGTAGACTCAAGATAAAAGGCAGCATTCAGTGCCATAAGAACTTTATGTTTGTTAGCAGCTAGTGATGAATTCGCAGAAACCTTCCAGAGCCTTTCCAAACAGGACCAGGTTTGTGCTAGATCTACTTTGAGAATTGTTGCAGTGCTACCTTGGTCCCATTCATGTACATTTAAAAAAAAGGTAATCTGGGATTCATACTGCTGGTCTGGTAAGTGAGACATGCTTAAGAAGCCCTCCTATTAGACCTCTAGCTTTTCAAGTTGAACAACATCCTCAATAGCAATAAATTTCTGCTTTCCCACCCAACCCTTAATGGGTCATGGTTTACTGAAGGTCTGTCTATTTTGTGGTGCTGGAGTAATCCTGCCAAGAAGAGAATAATTCTGGAGGGCCAAGACTAGTGAGTGAGCTTCACAACATGTCCTACAATATCTGGAGTGGATTCCATTTTCTTGCACAAGATGAATAGGCAGCATTGTAGATTTTGTACTATTAATAAAAGTCAGCTTTGGTAGGAGGGTAAGATGTCTGCAAATTCTTAAATATTAACAGGACTTTGCATTTCAAAAAAAATAAGAAACACCCCACACATTTTGCAAATATATTTATTGGAAGAACTGCTTGACTAACTTTGAACTGTGCTTCAAATGAATACACTTCAGACAGAGCAAAGCAGTAAACCACAAAGCAGGCTTGTAAAGCAACACCACAATACAAATTATATAATGCCCAGCTCTAATATAAGCAGATTTTTCTTTGATAAGTCACTTAGATTATTTGAATGATGACGAGGAAAGTGAGTCTTCATGGAACAAATTACTTTTTCTATATATCGTGAAGAAAAAATTTCCTGGAACATGGGCAGGGCAAGAACCGAAATCCCTGATGATTGTTATTTGTTATGAAATATAATGCTTTGTAGTTCTTTAGAGGAGGGATTTTCTTGCCACAAAGACTGTTCTATTTCAATAGTTATTTTAATAAAAACATGTCTAAATGCATTTGTTTAGCCGTTTTCTCTCCTCTTTTATGGAGCAGGAAGTTTCAGAATATATGGTTTTTGAAAAGCCTATGTGGAAATTGCACCAAAAAACATGCTTTGAAGTAATGGCATTCTTATATTTTATCATACTGAAATGCTGAGATAACAATTTGAAACACAAGGCTTACTTCCATATGTTGATTCAACACATTTTTTTCTTAAGCATTTTATCTACCATCACAAAAATCAGAACAGTAACCTCAGAAAATACCAGCACTGTACCCCAAAATACAAAATGCCTGTGTGATCCCATTATCACTAGGAAACTGTTACAGTGGAAAATATTAGCCACTGTCAGAGTTCATTAAAAAATCCTTCCTATTGGTTTTAATTCTTTATTAGTTGCCAGAAGAGGAAATTTTTCTTCATGATGTAATTTTTTTTCATCACAGGGTAGAGACACCACAGTTCTTGCTTCTGTTGTGTGCATAGAAAATTGAAAATGGAAAAACATCCAGAATCTGCTGAGGTTCAGCAAACTAATGGGGAAGCCTGACCTTTTGCATGTGGAATGGATATATCACACAGAAGTTTCAAATCTGTGCCAACCCAGCACTGATTTTTTTCAGTTCGACTGCTGGTTGGCCATGAGCTACATCCAAACTGCCAAATTCTTTTCTCAAACAGGCCCAAGTGATTGGTGCTGACTCCATGCCACTGCAAAGATGTGAGGTGTGTGAACAGCTGATTTGATCGTGTCTCCTCCCTAGAAACTTGCCTGGCATTAGGCAGCTTATGACTATCAAATATTTATTATATTGTCAAAGGACAAAGCCAGAACTAATTGATGTTTTCTATAGCAGAACCCAACACTGTAGGCTGTTTGATAAGCAGTGAGAGTTTCCTTGGCACTTCAAGGAATGGAGATTCCTAGCCAGGTCCTCTTCTTTTGCAAAATTCCCATTCATCTACACAAGGTTGCCAAGCCATGAGAAAATATTTGCTGTATATTCTACAAATTGGAAAGAGAGGCTAACCATGCAGGAGAGCCACCATCATTGGCCAGACAGGGCAGGGACAACCAGGTCTGGGAACAGGCACCAGAGATGCTCTGGATGGCGTCTGTCAGTGCAGCCACAATAGGAGGGGAAGGGACACTGTTAGGACCCAAAACATTCTGAGCCAATGTAGAAAGCCACCTCAACCTCTGGAGAAAGGATGCTACCACAAACTCTGGCTTAGGGCTGGGAAGAAAAGCGTTTTCCTGTGGTTGTCATCGTGTGATTGTACTTTTGATCCTGGGCAAGTCAGAGATCACATAGTAAGAAAAAAAAACCAAAACACAACAACCCACAAACCCAAAATAAACAAACACACAAACAAAGAAAACTTCATCCCCACATTAAATTAAAGATCAGATTGTTCCTATTTTAGCTCAACTGATTCATCCAACCAGGTTCTTCCAACAAGATTCCTGCCCAAAGAACTTGGGGCATCTAAAGAGCTCAGAGCATCATGTCTGGAAATGCTTAGTTAAAATTTTGGCTCTTTCACTACCTTGTGCTGTTTCCAACTGGCTAATTCACATTTCAGTGCCTCAGATGGTTCATCAGCAAGTCAGAGTGACAGCAGTGTCCCCACAGAAGTAGTGATCAGGGAATAAAACCATGTTCCTAAATATGTAGATTATTAACAGTGAAAAAGAGTAAACACAAAGGAGAAAAATATGCTTATTTTAATGATGGAGTAGCTATGTAAAGGATTGTGATCTTGGCTAGTTAGGAAATATAGCTCCTAGTGACTTTGTGAGGTAAGGTTTTAAATTAGTCGCAAGTTGACTGCTGTTGGTAATAGTCACTGGGGTATGTATTTGTATAGCTGAAGATTATGGTAGATTACTTGTATTTGATGCCTGTATTAAATGATATTTAAGGAGCAGGTTGACTGTAATGTGCAACAAAAAGGGTAGAGTTTGTTCTGTCCATGGGGATATAATTCTAAATCTGTGGCCAGCTATTCTGAGGGGTTTTACAAAGCCATAAACAATTTAAAACTGCAGTTGAAGAGTTGTTAGCACTATCCCTTACTCTTCAAGAAGGACCCCTGCCATCCTCATAGACATAAATCTTTTCTAACCTCAACAACACTTTGGGATTGCTTGTGCCTTTGGGCCAGACTTTTGCACACAAAGGGTCTGGTTTTGTTTTTGCATTGACCTCTATGGATGCTACGTATGGCTTTGTTTCCTTGTATAACATTTCCCACAATGTAAAAATTACCTTAAAAAAGAAAAATGGTTTTGTTTTGCCATGGAGATAGGTATAAATATTAAAAGCAGGCACAGATAAAACAATAAACATTCAAAACTGAACTTTGAATTATCCTTTGTTTTGGAATACATTCTTCCAGCATGTGTGGATTTAGAGATATAGGACTTTCCCTTGGAACTGAAAACCTGGAGGATTTCCACAAGTCATCTGACCACATGGCACAGTGTATGCTGTTGAAATGCTTGCCCACACGGTGCTCTCAGAAAAGGTTTCCCTCTCTCTCTGACACAGACTTCAGCTATTTTAGAAGAACTAAGATCTGTAATTCCTGGGATGATTTCTCTTGCAAAGAAGTGATGGGCTGACTGACATCTGAGCACAGGGTCATGATTTAACAGACTTGCTGGTGTGTGCCACTTTGAGGAAATGTCAGGAAAGCACATGGACTTTGCCTCTGTGTGTGTGTGTGCATATGTGTGTGTGTATTTGTTTGTCCTGAATTGCTGTTGTGATGAATCTGGCGCCATCAAGCAAATCTTATCCTGATACTGAGCTGTTGTTTCAAAGCCTTTTCTTGGTTTGCACAGGGGAAGTTCCAACAGGTAACCATTGTGCTACTTGCCTGGACCTCTTCAGTGGGAATGCCTCTGAAGTTTTTTTTCCTGTGGACAAAGAGTCCTGCAACAGGAGTCTTGGTGCTCAAGCATGGCTTAAAACCCAGCCATTCTGGGGGAAAGTACTTGGTTATAAGACCAGGTACCTGTAGCACAAGGGTAAAATGTGAGTTTTATAGCTTTCTTAAACATGAATGTTTTAATTCGGATTTGGAAGAACTACCTATATTTCTCAGTGTTATCGTAAAATTGAAGGTACAGCAGTGTGTACCAATATATGGATGCTACATAGTAGCCTACATGGGGTAAATTGATATGCGCTCTTTAAAAACAGTTGCATTTTTCTTTTTCCAGACAGAGCTGAAGACAAAAGAAATTAACAAAAAGTTCCTATGTTACTTTGTATATTATTCCACTCCCCATACTTTTAAGAAGAGGTGATTCCAGAGGAAAAAAAACCCCATGTTCTTATGGTATGTCTAGTAGGGCTGATTTTGATATCATAAGTGGTGTTATTTAAAAATATACTTCCCACTTACCTCTATAAGTATTTATTTATTTACAATAATTCCTCACACACAAAGAGAACTAAGTCTGTTCCAGTATCTGGTCCTCATGTTGTGTCCATTCTAAGCCAGTCTCTGCTTTTTTTTTACACACAAGTTTGCAAGAGAAAAAAAGGTAGGAACAATTCACAATTTTGCTGGCCAAGAAAAGCCTCCCGTAATTCCCATAATTAGTTTCCAAACTTTATTTACCTAAGAAACCTGCTTTATTTTCCATACTGTGTGAATCAGAAGCCCTGAGTGTCATGGCTTAGTAATGCTGTTCCCCAGTTTGGTGCCTTGTCCTGCCACACTGAGACTCCAAAACCACTTTACTGCTCACTGGCTTCCCCTTCTCCCACTTCCACCTGAAGATGGCCAGAGAGGAGAACTGGAGACACAAAAGCAAAAAGCACAGCCTGAGACAAGAATGATTTACAGGAAACCGCAATAAGATAAAACAAACAGTAACAGCAATAATATTAATAAGAAAGGGAAAAAAAGGTGGAGAGCTCAAGCCAACAGCAGCCGCACCACCCAAACTGATCCCTCTGGTCAGGACTAATGTCACCTTGCCACTCCATCTGCCAGTCTTGCTCTGCTGGAAGAGGAATACCCTTTGTTCTCAGATGTGAAAGAAAGTCCCTTTCCCCAGCTCCTAGCAATAAGGTAAATGCTAAGGAATATCATTAGCATCATAGCCACACCCAGACAGCTCCAGGCTCTGCTCCCTCACAGCTATCTGGACCAAAACCAGTACAATGAAGCAGCAAGATTTTTGACATCCCCTTTGAGAGGAAACGACTGCAAAAGTACACATGAAGATTCACTGGGTGATTAGAAATTATTACTGCATGTCAGCTTATCTTTGACAAGGAACTGTGTTTTCATGTTAAAACAGTAGACAGGAATGAAGAGACTATCTGTTGCAGTTTATGGTCTCTGCTATAAGATTCCACTGTAACTTTTGTGAAGTTAGCTCTATTCTTCACCCTAAAATGTAGAAAACTTAACAGTAAGGCACCTTTTCCCTATATATGGAATATAGGGAATTGTTTGCCCATAAATGCCTTTCAGGACATAAGAGGAGACTTCTGTATTTGCTGTTTCTGAGCTCCTTTAAATACATTTCTGGTTTGCCTGGAAACATCACTGCTGTCACTGTAGGCAGCGCATGCTAAAATTTTTTAAGAGAGGCTGTATTTTAGGGCAGTTAGGTTCTTTTGGGATTTGACAGCATTAGACTGCTAGACTCTAATAACTTATAATTACATAACCTGTAAATTAGGAAAACATCCAGGGGTTTTCAGACTCTGTTGATGAATTTAATTACAATTTAAAATCTTTGTCAGATGAGTACAAAAAGGACTGTGCTGTGTAACACCCTTCTGCCCACTCAGTATAGTTACTCTGTGTTCAAGTATTGTACCTGAATCAGCAATTCCAAACACTTGAACTTTCCTGTTCCACCTAAAACCAACCCCAGTTTGTTGAAGGTCCAAAGGACCCTCCTGGCAAGATACCAACTAGTGAAAGAGGAAAAAAAAGAGAAGAAAAGAAAGAGCAAAAGGCTTTTAACTTGTGCTGCATATGATAATGATAGAGTGCCTTCAAAGAGCACTGGGGTTTTTGAAAATCACAGGAGTGCAAAGAGGTCACCCCTAGATATTTGAATTATTAACATATGTTTAACCATTAAAGAAAGATGTATTGATAGAATATCAATGCGATTAATTATTTAGTTACACAAAGTACGGCTTAGAAAACAAATTAAGTATTCCCCACAGTTTGGGAATGACAAACCTTGAATAAATGCATCATAAAAGGGTTTGTTACCACACGGCCTGGTAATAACAGATGATCTTAGTGTGTCATGGAAAATGTGTTTATGTTGTATTTATTTTGGTTACAAGATGTGCCTTCATCAACTGATCTGTGGTGAGATGGAATGGAGAAAGCCACAAGAAACAACTTTGTGCTTGAAGGGAAATGTGGCAGCTTTTCAGATTGTGGTTTTCAAACAATACGTTTTTGACAGACGTGTGTACAGCTGTTTGAGGAAGAAAGTCCACCTAATAAATACCTTACAAATGCTGTTTTCTGCGTCTCTAGTAAGTACTTCTCACTGTATTGCTAATGCAGATCCTGTGGTAAGATCACATCTCTCTCGTATTCTTTGTTGACAGGAGAAAAATACTGTGCTCTCAGGAAAAATACTCTCAGCTATCTTTATATCACTGTACTTTTCTGATGCCATAAAATACACTTCTGTTTCAGTGTAAAGGTATTACGAAATACTACTGAACATAGTCAACTTGAAAATTGGACAGGAAAGTTGGTATGCATGTGGAAAAAAGAAAGACAGGAAAATGCAGGAATAAAAAAAATTAATTAATTGTAGCCAAGAATTGTGCAAGCAATTCTCATTGTGCCAGAAATTAAACAGCTAAGCTAAACAGTGATATATCATATGATGTCTTGTCTCTATTGTGTTTGGAGAACCATATCTGAAACATTTCTGTTGCTTTATTTGGTTTTCTTTGTTGAGTGAAGATTTTCAGCTTGTCAGTCATGTACATAGTGTCCCTCCTATGTATTAGTATTAAAGCACAGAAATTATTCTGTAATTCATATTGCAGTTTATTGCTCCATTTTGGCAATTGCAGTTGTCTGGGGTAGCAAACTCTGGGCTTCCTAGGAAAATCAGCTCCAGGCCCTCTTGGAAGCAGATGTCCCATGCATCTCAATCAGGAGAAGACGGTCACAAAAGGTGTTTGTCTACAATTCAAATTGTAACCCATGACACAAATGAAAATTTTGTCTTTAACCCAGTGGGGCAGAGGCAACTCTCTGTTCAGGGCATTTTGGTCCAGGGCTCTCATGGGCCTTGTCCTGGGGTGTAGGGGCAAGGGAACAAAGGCAATATTTATTCCATGTTCCTGGGGTGTGGAACATGGGGAAGGTGTGGAAGTGGGCTTCTAGTGTTTTTGAGGGAGAGCTCTTGGTCCCTTGTTTCATGCTTTTAGGTAACTTGCTGAATAATTTAGTCTTAATAGGCTGTAAGGACTTCACACATGTAGGTCTTCTGCAAGCTAATAAGACTTGGTACATGTATTACTCTTTGCATCTGCAAAGCACTTTACAAACATTAACTAATTAAGCCTCAGAACACTCTGGGGAGGTAAGTATAAGTAAGTTATTATTGTTATGTAAGGAAGGCTCTTGGCACTCCTTTCAGTGGAACTCTCAGGGGAAATCCTAATCCTCCACAGTGCAGCCCCTTCTGATCTTCAGTCCCACTTGTGAGTTACATTTACAGAGCGAATCCAGAAATGAAGCCATGCTCCCACTCCTTGTGCATCCATAAGGAAATTTTGCATATTCTGCAACTGCTTACTTGCTTCTTGCACCAACTCTCAGTGCCAGCAGAGACAGCTTTAGGGATTGCATAAGTCTTCTGTGCTTCTTCTTCTAGGTCTCTTTCCTTCATAGAATTCTGCATCTTAAAAGGCTGCAATGATCAAAGTGTAATGATGATATTTTTGGAGAAGTCAGAAAGCTTCTTGGAGAGGTCAGAAAGAAAGAAAGCTGGGGGAAAACCCAAATAAACAATGTCTATAAGAACATGGTATGGGGAAAATCACATTAATTTATACTTAGAAAATGGAAGCTTCTACTTCAGAACCTCATCCCAGCTAGGAGTAAATATTCTGTTGGTGTCAGTCATGCAGGAACAGCCTGAACAAAATCATTAGGAATCCCTGGATTTTCTTCAATGCATGGATTTTCAGTATAGAATTTCCAGGAAAACTAGTGGAAACTGTGCCCAAATCCTGAACATTCAAGTTGATTTTATTAAGAAAACAATCCCCAAATGCAATGTCAGTGAAAGCAACACCAACCAATACTGTGTTTTTCCAGCTTCCAGAAGAACTTTTCTGCAAAACTTGAACCAGATTTTCTGAATTGCACAGAGGTTTCTCATGATGCCTCGTGTATGGGTGCTGTGCAGGGAGGTCTGAAAACACTCTCAGCTGTGACCAGCTAAGACTTTGGGAAGTGCATATCAGAAGCAGAAAAGCATGCCCTGCAGGTCGCATCATGAATTTCTGACAGGGGAACACTCGCTATGGCTCTGATGAAAACTGGCTGATGACTCCATTGAAAAAGCACATTCAAATCTCTGCTCAGCAGAGTTCCTTGTGAGGATTTGGGGCCTTGTAGTCATAACAAAGAGGAGCTTTGAAGCTCTGACAAGGGCAGTGAGAGAAAGCAGGATGGCAGCTGCTCTGTCAGTCACTTTCTTTTCTATGGGAACCAGCTGGCTGTTATTATCACTTACAATTTATCACTTAAGCGAGACTTGTTACAAAAAAAAAAAAAAAAAAGAGAAAGAAAAAGAAACAACAACCCCAAAAAATACCTCCATGGCCTGAAAAAGTGGTCTGTGGGGACTTTGGAAGTAGTCTGTGGGGACTTTCTGTGGTTTGATACATATTTAGGCTGATGGTTTTTCAATACGCACTTCCTCTCCAACCACCTTAGCTGCCATATTAAAGTGATCAAGTTGACCACAGATTTACTAAAGAGAAATATGCAGTTCACTTAGTCTTTAAACCACATAAATACTGAAGAGGGATTTCTCCAGTTTCCAACATTCATCTTGGAACTACTGCTTAATATTAAATCATTAGACCTCAGGCAATTTTTTTTTGCGCAACCTACAAGCAGGCACTTAAAATCTCAGTCATCTCCCACTAGAAGTGAAACAAGTATGTCCTGTGCAGTAGAGCACAACAGCAAGTTTCTAGTGAGGCTGAAGAGCCTTGAAAAGGTTATCTACTTGAATAAAAGGACAACATGCTTGAAGACAATTTGATTTCTTTGAAATCCTTGTTTTTCAACAGCTGCTTGTGGCTACTTAAGTATGTGTTTTCAAGGGAACAAGCCTATGTGTGCTTCACCGAGGCATATATTGACTTCTGTGCTTTAACTCTGCATATACTGTTGTCTTTGCAATTGTTTGAAGGGGGTGTACGTCTGCACATTTGTGTGTGTCTGTGTTCATTTATTTACCTAGGTGTTCTCTGCAGGGAAAACAAAAGATAAACTCTCCTTAATAAAGACTCATACATGTGAAATTTTCTAGATATTGAAAAAAAATATGCAAAGACACACTTGACTGCCATTCACACTAAGCAACCAAGTAGCAGAGCACTAACATAACCATCGGCAGACACCACCCTAGGCTTTACCCCAGGCACTTCATGCATGGAGAATGCTCCTTCAAAGACAACCCCACTCCATGCTACATTCTGCTAGGCTCCTCCTTGAGACTCCTCTCCATTGTGACCCCTATAAAAGACATGACAGGACTATGAAAATGGTCAGTATGGGGTGAGCACTGTGCTTTATTGTGCTTATCTGTGTTGGCTTGCCAGAATGTTCTGCTCTTCTCCTCATTACATCCACCTTCTATCTATTCTGTCATGACTTAAATCGGGCCCTGAATAGATGTGTATGGAAGGATGGAAATCCATTGTTGTGCAGTAGTACAATATCTAGCTGGACAGTATCCATGGACAGCACTGCAGGACAGCCAGATTATAACAATATGTCAGGGAATTGGAGAAACAAAGTGAGAAAAGAAGTAATAGGCCTTTTTGCTTTAGCTGAGGCCCCAAAAGTATTTGGAGCATATATCTCATTACCAGGGAGCAACAATTAGCTACCACAGCCCAGATGAGCTATAAGATGAGATTTTGAGGTTCCTCCGAGGTATATTAAGGTGCTGTCCCAGATGGTCCCGGGAGCAACACAGGAGAAAACCTTTTTCCATGCACAGTGGAATGAGATGCTGCCAGGTGCTGCTGCATGCCCCAAGGTGCTGTGAGAGCACCTTGAATTGCCTTGCAAGCATGTGGCTCAGCAGGATTTGTCAAGAATAGGCACACCAGTCAGTACAGGTTTGCCACGCATGTGTCTTAGTGGCATTTGAAAATTCTTTCAGTTGTGTTTTTTGCTTCCCTTTTGTAAGTTCTGTCCCAAAAAACATAACGGCAGCCATCTGCCCTCATTCTCCTGGACTTCAGGAAAATTAGGAAAGGAGATCCACAGAATTTTTTTTTTTTGCATTAGAAAGAATGTAATTTTTCTCCTGACAAAATATTTAAGAGCCTGGTTCACTATGTAATCTTTAATCAACTTTTCCACTTTTGTTTTGTAGGTATAATCAAGTGCAAGTTTATACCTGCTCCTGCACCTCTTCCTACACAAACACCATACTTGAACATCAGATGGTTTTGCATTGTTCAACTACCTGCAAAGTAATGCTTCCTTATTCCTTGTTTAAATAAACAGAAAGCATTTTTGTCCCTCCTCCTGCCACAGTTCAGAAGAGCTTTAAGCAATCACAAATTTTGACCTTTAAGTCAAATTGTATTCTTACATGCTTGTGTATGATTTCTGTAAGTATTGCATATACATTTCTGAGGGTAGAACTTGACAATCAGCATCTTTCACCATGAGCCAATATGAGGGAAAATGAGTTTGTGTTGCAAAAGAAATTTATCTCAACACAGAGTGGGAGTATGTTACACATACACCATTGATTTTTGTGATTCAATGTTTTTGCTAAGAGGATGGTAATAATCTGCACAATTAATCTTTTTCTGAAAATCACTCTTCAAGCAAGATTTAAATATTGATGGGTGGTCTGTGGGAATATTTGGTTTTTAATGTCTTTCTTTCCCTTGGGAAGTGTGGTTCTGCCAGGACCTGTACCTGGTAGTCAGGCAGCATGCATACAAGGAAAGGAGGCGCAGTTCAAGCATGCGCCTGAATTTGAAGGGTTTCCAAAACTAGCTGTTTTATTCACACTCAGAAGTCATCATCTTTCAGTATCATCTTCTTCACATAAAAAAGGAATTTTAGACTTAAGTTTTAGGAGAAAAGAGTGTGTTTTCACGATGAACACGATGGTGACAGGGAGAAAATAGCAGGTTGAGACGAACCCTCCAAAGTAACCAGTTAATCATGAGTGGGAGAGATGAAGGTCCTACAAAGCACCCACACTAAAGTGTGGGTCTCGGTTCCCCTTCAAGGTGAAATTCATAGGAAAAATTAGGTTTTTACAATCATTGCCTGCAAAGCCTCAGCTGATGTTACAGTACTTGATGTTTGTGCCAGCATGGAATCCTTTGATTTCAGTGTTGATGCAGAACTGAAGGCTGTTGCTCAGATGTGATGACAATGATGTTCTTCCAGAGCACTGCCACTGCACTTATTTTTCAGATTTTATTCTGAAAAGATTTTGTCTTTTTCAGAAGAGACAACATTTTAACATGGGAGCACTAAACAAGCAGAAAACCATATTTTGACCACATCAGGTGAATTCTTGCAAATTATCCAGTGATGTCTTTTGGACTTGCTTTGGAGAGTTAAGTCCTGGGAACTGTGTCCTCTTCATGCTAAGCAGCCTGAGCCCACTGTATCAGACATCTGTAACTCCTTTCCTACCTACAGATTTTGTGTTAAAAATGGAGACAAAAGTGACAGGGAAAACAGTGTTTTGATGTATGTGAATTATGGTATTTGAGAGTTACAGTAAACTGTTATTTTAAACAAAGTAGCTCAAAACGTGGTGTGACAGAAAGAACAGGGAGATTTAAGTGCCCTCTATGAGCTGTGTAGCACACTACTCACAAAGCTAATGTCTTCTCGGTGTTATGCCCGCCAAGCTCCCTGACATTCTAAAGCCCAAGTTGTTTGTAAGGTTATTATTAGAGATTTCTCACTTTCTGAAGCCAAAGGAGGAAAATAGTAACTGAGGTAAATGTTGCAAGGCCCCCAGACTGTGTTTTTGTTTGTGATTTATGATTCAGATGCAGACATCCTGTTCTGGTAGAAATAGCCTTGCTGGTGTGTTTGACACCGTGTTTCAAAAGGTACTTATTGAAAAGAAAGTGGAAACAAGAAGGGGGTAGTTGAGCTTCTAAGAACTGAAAAACAAATCAGCCTGTCTGTTGTGTGAGGCACTCTCCTCTTTCCCTGAGGAGAAAGCTCTTAGTGGATTTTGGCTCCTGCAATGACAATGATGTTATGTTTCAAGCTTACTGCACAGTAAATAACATCATGTTATTTACATAAAACCCAAAGTGTCTTTGAGTAGGAATACAAAAGTGGAGAAAATGCATTTAATTAGAAAAAACTCCTACTGTTCCTTGTAGAATGGACAATGACTGCAAGCAGTATAACTACAGTCATTGCTACTCCCACCTGTTATTGTTTATATATTAGTTCATTTGATTTCCACCTTTTTGTTCTCTATAATGGAGGTTTAAGCTTGTTCTGGACTTCCTCCTGCGAACATGAAAAAAAAACTTATTTAAACCAGATGTAAAAGTTTTGCCCAGATCTTCACTCAGCCTTCCAGTGGCATGAGTCAAGTGAGCAGACCAGAGGTGATAACAAAGAACAATATCTGATAGCAGTCACAGAAATCCTGTAAGCTGATGGAGAGTTATACAGCTCATTTTTAGCATACTAGTTTTCTATAAATACACTGAAGTGGGGTAGGAGTTCTTTAGGGCAGACTGTTTATCTGTGCTGAAAGGGAAAACTGGAAAGTTGAAAATCAGCTTGGGTAGTGACAAAAATATTCAACTGTATTATTTAACACTTTATTAAATTGGCTGCAATTCTAATCACTTCTGATGACACTAGATAACATCTTGAATGAACTATGAACTCTGATACACAGTTTAAACACCAGCTGTATGGTGTCCAAAGGATGGAGATGATCTGAAACATTTTTCCTTGTCTGAATTCCTGCTATGCAGTGTAGCTTGCAATGAACCTGAAGTAACAGAACTACAAAGAGAAAAACATTGCTATGGCAACAAACTATTTCTAATTTAAGTGAGCTTGGTGCAAGAAAAGAAGCAATAGTATGATTTAAACAGAAACAGACTTTGCAAAATGAGAAATGCAATAATTTATTAAAAATAAAACATTTATTTAGCCCTCTACCTGTAATAATTTAGCATATCCATCTGTAACTCTCTTTTCTCTGGTATTTTCTGAACTTAGAGAAATATAGAACAACATTTTATGGCTTTAGAAACTAAGACACGAGTTATTTGAGTCCATCCTGGGAGAGATATAGGAGTCCCTAAACAAACTTAAGTACAGAATATGCATGATTCAGGATGTAAGGTCAAAATTACTTATAGCTGGTGTTGGGCACAAATTAGGAGCCTGAATCAGGAGCTGTATTTGCCAGAACCTATCTCCACATTCAGCAAAGTCCAGTGGAGTAGTGTGCCCATTATGTCTTTGGCTGAATTGTCAAGCCATGTTGTCTTTGATTTTCAAGGAGCACAACAAAACTGATTTCCCGGTCATCTCTCTCAATTAGAAGAGGAACAAAGATCGAAGACCTCAATTCACTCCGGTGGTTGATAGCAACTATGAAACTGTATTTCAATGCAAATTAATGCCACTCCTTTACCGTCCTCCAAGCTGCAATGATGGTTTCCCCGACTTCAGGTTAACTAAAAGCAACAATATCTGCTTTTTCTACAGCCTTGCTGGAAGATAATGCTTTGATGAAAGGATAAAATTAAGAATCTTCATCTGATAAACAAGAACTTTCTTATTGCTAGAATAATGGAAGAAGATGGAAACAAACTCCTTTTCTCTTCCCAACCTCTTTACGGGTAGATGGCTTGGCTGCTCTGTTGGGATTTTTTTGTGGTTACATTTTTAATCATTTGTTTATAGTTTTTTTCAAAACATAGACCATTCTCTTAAAAAAATACCTTGATAAAAGTATTTTGTAATTGTATGTAATGCTTTGTCTTCCTTATGATTATCTCAGTCACTTTTGGGAACCCTCAGAAACAAGTCTGTAGGGCCTGTGTGTTGCAATGTACTGACTTGTCAAGGAGACATGGTATGCTCTGTATAAAGCAATGATGCTGGCTGCACTGCCTGAAGGAATGGACTCTGCTGCCTCTAGCCCTGCTGGAGACAAGGGGAAAGTTTTGGGAAAGTGCACCTGGGACATGTAGGTGACCCTCATCTTGAATTCATTGTCTCTTGGTGATCAAAGGTCTCAAATGGCAAGCAATGGATGACACCTTTTCAGCTCTAGTTAGCCCCTTTAAAAGCTTCTGCTTTGCCCTTAAGGCAAACCAGATGATGCAAGGAGTTACTTTTGATTAAAGGAAGAGTGACAACTTGGTTGGCCAATCAATTTCAAATAGGCTCTGCAGTAAATAAATGGCAACTTGTTTATTTTCTGCTTCCACAAAACACAATTTGATTTGACTGCAGGGAAGCAGTCGCTTTTTCTGTAGTATTTCTGTAGTATTCTTTCAATTGAAGATAACTGGGAGAGAGTAGAATCTTGAAAAATGTTGAAATATTATGATTTCTTCATGTTAAAGTTGAACATATTTAATACTAAAAGATTAAATGGCATTTGAAATCAAATTGATTCAAGCTTGCAGAATAAGGCCTAATCTTTGGTTGTTTTGCTTCTGCAGAATAAAATTATGTCTGTAGTCAATATGGTTTTTTAAAGTATGTTTACAGAGCTTTTTTGGTAAAACTGTCTTCATTACCTCTCTCACTATGTTTTGGACCTAAGTTTGGTGGTTTGTTTGTTTTTGTAGGAGAATCTCCTTGCAGTAATTCTGTTTGCCTCACAGCTGGACACTCCAAGAAGATGTAATTACTGTGTGACTCCTGTAACAGACTTTCTTAACTAAATACACTCTTTTGAAACAATGAAGCTTTTTATGCAGAGTATTTAACTTATGTAATATCATCAATTTTTGGAGTTAGAAGGGACTAGTTGTTCCCTGATCAAACCTTTTCTAATTATCCTAAAATTTCATTCAGTCATTCCTTCATTATGCCCAATTATGCCTAATGGGTAAAGGTAGAATGAAAACTTTTAAACAGATACCAAATCTTGATAAAAAAGATTGCTGTGAGGTTATCTAAAACAAATTCCAAATTTCCCAGTATAAAGGTTTTGGCCATTAATACATACTTGGATTTTTAATTGTTGGGTATAAATTCTTCATTTGTCTTTCGGTGGTGGACTTGTTTCTATTTGCAGTATCTTTAGCAATATCTTTCTTGTTACTTATAATTTCTCCAAACCCTGAGCCATTATGGACTTATCTGCAACATCTTCATTCTTCACACATCTCCATGGATCGATGCCTTTCAGACAACACAAAAAAAAAGAAAATTCTTCCCAAGGTCCTTTAATGGCAGATCTCAGATTTATTGTGAATTGTGACTCATTAATTAAAGAGATTATGCATTAATGCATTCTGTTTGCATTGGATAGAATTTTGAGGAATGTCTGGCTTCACAAGAAGTTATCCTGGCTGCCTTTATTAATCAAATGCCTTTATTAGTCATAGGTGTTCTAAGTTTATTGGAATTACCTGTTTGTTCCATAATCATCTTAAATTACATTTATTTTCAAGGCTTTGAAGACTGTAAAATAAAGAATCTCTTTTAATGTTTCTGCTTTCATGAGAGGAAGACAGCAAAAGAAACACATTTTAGAAGAAACACAAAACTTATTTCTTTTAAAGGATTTGATGTCAATGGTATTAACTTCAGATTTTCAGGGTCCAGTATACTGGCTCTACTCTGGATAGACTGGCATTGTTTGGAAATAATTAGATTTCTATTTCTGTAGGATATATTTTGCATACTTGCCTTGAAGAAAGGTGTGGACTTGAAATGCCCACAGGAACCCTAGAGAAAAAACAGTTTACTGTAAAACATCTCCCACCACACGTGGTTTCAAGGCTGAAATATATCACAATGTATTTGTATTGCTCCCACTGATGGTAATTTTTAATGCACTTCTCATGTTAAAGAAATCTTTTGAAGACAAGCTTGATTTGAGAGGAACATTCTTAAACTGAGGGGAATGGATGATAGGAATGGTGACTACTACAAAGAGAAACATTTAAGACACTCAAGGAATTTATGAATTAATTTATGAATTAAGTTATGAATTAGAAAAATTGTCAGTTAGAAATCCTGTATTATGTTGACATCCCTGAAATTATAGGTGAAATTTTCTTATTTATTCTATTACATAAGAACTTTAACAGGATATGTGGCTTGCATAAAGGCTCTCCCTCTATCATTTTGCCTTAGGAGTGAAAAAAATGAAATATTTTCATCTGCTACTTATAGGAGTTGGGCAAGACTATGAGTGGAAGATGACCCTTGAACTGTTTGTTCTGGTGTCTATCTCTAAATTCATGTCCTATCTTCCAAACCAATAAACAGCCATCTCTCTCTCAGACTGGGAGTAAAGGTAATGGACAGCACATCCTTCTTCATCTGGGATCCAGGTCCAATCCAGGTCTATGTTCTTCTGAAAAAGAAAATTCTGTAATTAAATGTTGGGGATGCAGTCTTCAAAACACGTGGGTCACGCCTTCTTTAAGACTGTGAAGGGCCTTGAAGAGGCAGCATAGGACATAGAAGGCTGATAGTAATTAATGTAGGGATAACAGACAAAGTAGGAAGGAATCTCATCAGGGTGAATATAGCACCTTCTATTGCAAACTCACATCCATGTTTCTAACACTTCTTTTCTTTATAAAAGAACTGGTAAATAACATGGCTAACACACACAAAAAGGTACATTGTGTTGTCTAGGAGGAAAAGGAATTGTGAGAAATAGTCCCTGTGTGGTTTCAACATTCAGCATTCCATCGCACTCAGAGAGTGCTCAAATATCAGCAGAGGTCACCTGGCCTGACAGCTGCAGTCAATGAGAAGATTTTCCCGAACACTACAGGTAAAGACCCCTACATATTACTATATGGTTCTCCTTAGGATTCTTTTCCATGTTGTGAACACTCATCACATTGTGAAAGGCGCATCAGAGATACTGTAATGTTCAGCAAAAATCACAGGTTTATACAAGCTTATTCGCCCATACTTAGGGTTGCAACTGACTAAACAGAAATGCAAAATATCTCCAGGTCTAGTAAAATACGATTTGAAAATTGTCCCTGAAAACTACATCTGAGAATTTTTGTGGATTCAAAGATATTTGGATTGCCTGGTGATTTAATACACCTGTGACAATGAGTAGAGTCTTTATGGAAGTTCATCTGCCATGGTCTGTTTGAAAAACACTAGAGGTGTATTTACATACTTTTTTTTCCAGCATTCCATTTCCACTATCTCAAATTCTCAAATTTTTTAGCTCAAATTCAGCAAAATAGCCTATCTAACCAGCACAATACTCATAATTTCATAATTTGATCCACCATTTCTCATCTGTCTCAAGACAGTTGACTTTCCTGGCAAAGCAGTATCTGTGATAATATCTCTGGACTTTGTTCTTTAGCTCAGACCTGTGCCTTGTATTCCTTAGAGCAGATGATTAGAATAATTTCCACTTAAATGATCTCTTAAGAGCCACATGACCTAGTCCTTAAAACCCAACCATGTTTGACCCTCAAGTGTGATGTGGCATGGTAATTTGTTCCTCCCTTCAGGAAGTCACAAGTAATATAGTTGTCCTAGAAGTCATCTTAAAATTGACATTCAATTTTAAGCAGGGGGAAAAATTCTAGAAAGAGATTTTTAAAATTACAAAAGATGTCACTTTGATGAGTGCTTGATTAGGCACTAAATTTTCAAGTGTTGTTTCAAGTCTGGGGTCATCTTACTGTACTGTTAGCCTCCTTGTTCTCTTTATGGGACTTAATTTAAACCAAACTGAAATTTTGTCTTTATATGCTTGGACTTGTAACTAAACTTGTTGAGCACAGCAGGGAGTTGCAATAAAAGCACTAAACTGAAGAGCTCTTTTAGTGTGCCTGAAATGTCTGCTAGGGAGTGTTTCAATCCTCACTCTTTCTGGTCACATTCCCTGACAATCCAGTTATTGAATTAAATCACTTTGTGAATACATATTCATGGATCAAACAGCTCAATAACTAATCCAACTTATAATATTCCTAAATTACTTCAATCAAGTCCAAATCTGTTACATAGACGATTTCCACCTCTGACGTATTTTGTCTAATGTGTATGATTTTGAAAAGGATCATTTGCCTTCTATTACAACACATCACATTAAATCATCTTGATGTGCTCATTAAATGAAGATGATACATATTATGTGGAATTGCCTTGGATTGCTCACTCATTGAAGGTATCTGTCTCACACAAGGAAATGCACATATGCACCCAGACAGCCATGGGAGCTTCATCTTGTGGCAAGTCTTCTACAGGGAAGGAGGCAAATATAGCCTGCTGCCATCTGTGGTTATGTGTGTCATGCTTCTGTCACTCACCAAAAATATGGTATCACAAACCTCTGTGAAGAGTCAAGTGTGCTAGGAGTCACAGTCAGGAGATTAGTTCTCAGGCTGTTTGTTACACCATCTCTTATGAAATAACACTCATCAGATGTTGTGCCTGAGATGATAGAAAAAGCAAATCCTGGAGTAATTCAAATCAATGGCAAAATTCTCATAAACCTTGAAGAGGCCAGGATTTCACAGGAGGGATTTTAATTTGTCAGAGAACATTAGTGCTTACAAAATCACTTCTGGGTATATCTGTTCGTGCTGTTTCTACCCTAAGATATTTCCAGCATTTTGATATAAAATTAGCAATTAGAAAACCTGAGTAGATTAGAGGATGAAGGAGCATTTACTGTAATAACTCCCTAAATATTTTGTGTTCCAAACGGGATAATTGCTCATTGAAGGACTTCTGAAAATGTTAAATTTTTTACTGTTGCCATTCAATGACTGATCACACATTAAATAATATTTTAAAAGAGCACAACAATTTAAAAATTGAAGATAAGAATGCACTGGAAGGGAAATATTCAGAAGAACAGGTAGTTAGAGCACCTCACTATTGCACAGATCAAGTGAAGCAGGTAAAATTATTGCTTGGGGGTAGAAAAATATGAAGAATGAGCGAAAATAGGAAGTCTGAACACAGAGAAAGTGAAAGTCAGCTGAGTCAGAAAGTGCTATCTTGCCTGGATACATCTCCAGCTCTATGACTCAGCAACAAAGATGTTTGTGCCTTGGTGGATGCCAAAAAAGCCCATAGTTCCTATGGTCATCCATTACTAACACTCTGGGTGACCCATTTTATGCAAATGCAAGAGGCTATCGGGAAAAGAATGTAAATAAAGACATTTAAAAATGTCTTAATGTAAAGAATGTAAATAAAGACATAGAAGCAAAAAGGAAAACAGCAGAAATTCCTACTGATGCGGCACATGCCCCAGTTATTGCTGGCCATTTCCTTGTATGTAGCTGTGTACAGTCTTCTGTTTAAAACGCAGTTACTGTGTTATTGATTTACTAGATATGTTTTTAAAAGCATTTAGGATAGGGCAATTAGTTACTGCTTAATGTAGAATGTCAAAACAGAGCTATCGACCCAACTAATTGATCAATTGGTTCATTATTTCCTTCGCATGGCTCAATGTGGCCCTAGTCCAAAAGAACAAAGGAAAGAAACGTTAGTTGGATTTTGTGGTATGTATTATGCAATAGAAAATTAAGGAAAGATGTTTTCATGTTGGAAGAAAAGAGTTTGGGGATAAAAGCAATTTTCCAGTACTTGCTATTTTGCTGAAACAACCACTCAAAGGAGAATTTCACAACAGGGCAACAGAACAAATTAAAATACTGAGCTGTGTACTCAATGAAGTGTATTTATTGCAAGCAAGACAAAGCCTACACCTTTAACTACATGTTACGAGAACATATTGATGTATTGTTAATTACTTCATTCTGAAGTAAAACATAGAATAATAATTATTAAAGAATCAGCTCTGACCCAGAAGCCCAAAATGGTGGAATTCAACAGGAACTAGCAAAAGTTTGGGGAAAGTATGTATGAGAGAAAAAAAAGAATATGATTCTGGAAACTCTTTTGGCCTCTCCATTTCTGAAATGAAGGGCTGCTGAACGCCAACCTGAAGTGCCATCTCACAGGGCCACTCATACACAGAGATAGGGAAGGATTTCTGAGGATTGTAGGGTCCAAATACCTGCTGAAGCAGAGTCAGCTACAGTAGGATGCTCAGAATCACCTCCAGTTCAAAATCCAAAATCTAATTTGGATTTTGTCAAGGATGGAGACTTAGCAACTTTTCTGGTCAAATTATTCCCACTTTTTACTTGGTTCTCCTTGTATCAGCCTCCAGGAGAGATGTTTTACAGGTTGCTCACTGCTGCATTTCTTCCCCATTGTAAACTACAAATGCAGCTGAAACATCCTGGGACCTCTCTTTGCAGTGCAGAAACTATTTAGTCTTCTGCTGTACTGATGTAGCTGGGATTTACATATCTAAATCCAGGAAACTTTCAGCTGGATCTTGCTTTCTGTCCCAGATCTTGCTTTCTGTCTCCATTTAAAATCACACAAATAAACAAATAAAAGACAAACAAATTTCACAAAATCACAAATCTGCATTGTTCTGAAAAAGTACCCTGCACAGTTTCTCACTGGGCCACGTTGCTTTCTGCGCATATTGACAGATTAAGGGAATAACCACAACCACCATTGCGGGTCCCAGGGTCCTTTTTCTCTGAAGATTTGTTCTTCCCAAAACATTAGAGGTAGGCAGATGTTTTATTAGAAGGCCAAACAAAATACCATAGAAAATGATTAATGAAATAATTATGAATATAGTTCACGAACTGTAACTCATTAATAACAATTACAGCAGTTTCTTCCTAAAAACATTCTACAAACAATCACTTAAATCTGTAGCACAGGAGAAAGTTCAAAGAAGCTGAAACTGCAACGACATATTTAAACAGCTGGAGGAAACACAGGAGTGCCAAAAATTGTTCTGTTAAGTGAATGCTGTACTGAAATAAAAATTAATATAAAGGGATGAGAAACACCCAGGTTAGATGCACGCTATTAAATTTAATGTTGTGGAGTTAATTCGGTTTTCATTTTACTGATGGAAAAGTGATGTGGCCAATGGTGTTTGTCCGCTGCAAGTAATTTTAATGCAGGGATAAATGTAGGGCAGACAAAGAAAGGCTAGAAAATCTGGGTAATTTAAAGATGCTCAAGTTAAAGAGGCCTCTAAAATTCAACCCAAAGAACTTCAAGTGAGGCCAAAAGATTTTCTGAACTGTTATCAACTTCAAGAATTTGTGAAGCATAAGATTATATCTATGCTAAGGACAAGAGAAGGTCAAATGTTGTACCTACTTTTCATAGAAGCTCAACAGTATGACTTGGGAAAGTAGAAATTCATCAGGATAACTTCAATACGTGGAAGATGCTAAAACATGATTGCACAATCAATTCATTAGCACCTAGAGGAGAATGAGATTAAATACTTCCAAAATTGATTTGTTAAGAACATATCCTACCAGACTAACCTTTGAGGAGGTAACTAGCCAAACAAATAAAGAATAGCAGAAATTTTATTTATAAATTTTATATATTTTTAAAATAATATTATATATTTTTAAGACTTTTACATGGTTTTGGGCCTGATGTGCTTTTTAGTAAGTAGGCTGTAGTATAGAAGATATCAACATATTTGGCACAGCTGTTTGCTCTATAACAAAAAGACTTATGAATAAAAAAAGATAAAATAATAATAATAATTAATATTAGCCATTTCCCAGCTTTCTCTAGGGAACCTTACACATCTCTGCAGAGCTTGCTTCATTCACCATTTTCATTAGTGGCTTGGAATAAAGAATGCTCCTAGAATTCATGGATTATACTGAGCCAGGATGAATGATAGTGAAGAATCAGTGATAAGCATTCTTCATACACTGAACCAATTATCTGAAATTAAAGATGTAAACCAAAGGAAAAAAAGCGTGAAGTATTTTGATCAGCAGGAAGTGTAGAATGAAGAGACTAAGCAGCAAGCTGCAATACCACGGGAAAGGGATTATGAGTTACAGCTGATGTCAAACTCAACCCGAGTCAGCACTTTGATGCTGCTGGGAGAAAAGGGCAAGTCACAATACACTGGCAGAAGGTCTTGTGTGAGATGTTGGAAGGAGCTACTGTTTTCTGTGCATCATCTGGTAGATCTCAGCTAGATAAACACATTTCATTTAAGGCATAATTTCCTGGAAATTTATGAAAGGATTTAAGAGATATTAGAGGAGACAAATGAGAAGATGATGAGGCCTGCAAGACATTAACACTGTGCAAAAGTTGGAGCAACTGTTATTTTCTTGGGTTTACAAAATGTAACTGAAGAAGAACCTGGTAGAGATGTTCCACAATACGAATGTTTGCTAAAAATATTTGTTCACTACCCATTGGTTTTACTTGAAACAAAGAGAATTTTGCTGTTTTGAAGAATGGTTTCTGAGAAGCAATTCAGACTGTAAGAGATAGAGGGAAACACAGAGCATCTTAGCAGCCAGAGTTGCCTTAGTGGAAGATACTTAGTGACTGCTAAGGCCATAGCCCAGGGAAAATGGAATCCAAGAAGTCAGTCACTTATTCCTCCTCCTCTCCTGAGGAGCCTAGTGAAGCCCCACTACTTCTGCTGGCAGAAGCCAGTGCTGGGGAGATCAGAGAGCTTCCTGGGAATGTGGTAGGCAGCCACAGGCAGGGAAAACATTGAACGCAGCAAGATCTGGCATCAATCACATTTGCTCTTTGCACGGCCTCTCCCTGCCATGCCCATCCTACTCATCCCTTAACCACCAGATAAAGCTTATCAAATTAGCAAATAAAAATAATAAAGTTTTTTGTAATTTAAATTATAAAGGTTTTTATAATTTTAAACTTTTTTAATAAAGATGAAAAATATCAAAGGATACCAAATTGATATTTGTATTCAGCTTCTCTCTTGTCATCTGTCATATAAATACATTTCAATGGCCAAATCAGAAGAAGCAGGAGCAATTCTGAATGCTATATAGTAGGGTATAGTGTGGTCTAGGGAGAGTATACTCCTCATGGTGCTGAGAACGGAGATTTTACCAAGCAATTTAGCTACAGCTGCAGCTTTTCCAGCTGAATGCTGAATGATGGAAGAAGCCTGTGTGCTCAGAAAATGTGGCAGTTTTTCAATACTAGGTGATTGCCTGGCAAGACGTGCATTCCACCCACAACATACTTTTCCCTGTGCTCTTGTAGGGTGCACTTCTTCAGTTAATTGCACACCTGCTTATACCATACAGGAGAGGAAGTAAAAAATACATCTCAATTCATTTTAACTTATTAAGTTTTTTAATTGAAATTGCCCACAATATTTTCTTTGATTTTTCAAGACATTTAAAGGAATAGCTATTTGCATGAGAGAAATATTTGAAGATTAGTTTCTCTGTGTTTCACGCATCAAATGTGAAGGTATTAAGAAGGCAAGAGAAAAGAGCATGCTAGAATGATGCATCTCAGAACTAATGAAACTGAACAATGCTCTCCAGTTACAGTTTCATCTCCTTTTGTATAGACAGTTATGATATTAAGAATCATTCATTACTCATCATGTTTCTCCAGCATTAAAATGAAGATGACTGTGATAATTTTTGCCATTTCCTCCTGGAGTAAAGTAAAGATGCATGTTAATAATGCTACCAATGGAAAAATAACCCATTTAGCTGAGTGCTGTTTTAAGAGATTATATTCACAACTTCTTTCATTTCACACAAATTAAACCAATAATGATCCTTGATAGCCGATCAAGTGTCTGCTGTATTCTGCCATTTGTAGATTGTAGCCTGGCTTTAAAATGTTTTGTCAGTGATTTTCACTTTCTGTACCCTGAACTGATGAAACTGGTTGATAAACACTGACCTATTTCACACTGAGACTGAATTTCTAAGAATATAAGAATATAAAACTAAGGAACAACCCCTTTGTTCAGTAGAGGCCACAAATCCCAAAGATCTGATACACTAGCCAAGGTAATTATGCCTAGCAGTCCACAACATGGTTATTGGAGTTATCGGCTTTGTAAAAATCAGTTCCAGATTTTAGTAGAAGAATAGGAAGTTTCTGCTGCTATGCTTATTTTTCCAGCTCTGACACCAGGTGTGCTGTGATTTATTGCATCTTGGTAAGACTCCAAAGAGCAGAAGGAGAATAAGTGCCAAGGGTCCTTTGTTTTGTCTCAGGTCATTGGAGAACTGCAATAAAATTTCATTTTAAAAGATGAACCTAACTGAATCCAAAGCAACCAGAACAACAGATCTGTGAAAGACCAAAGGGGTGCTATGACATCCTACCTTAAGGGGAAGTACTATGGTTGAAATCCAGCCCTGGGAGCATAAAATTGGCAATGCCTCCTACTCTGTGCCTCTCAGGCACAGAGAGACACATTTGTGTCTCTCAGGATGCATTTTTCCCAAGCTCCCCTCTGTCATGCTGCTTTGAGCCATCAGCCCACGCTGGACTCCCAGCACACACCGGCTTTGAGGGCCATGCAAGACTGCAGTCTGCAGTAGAACTCTTACAGTGGAGTCTTCTCCAGCACCTCCACAATTATGATGTTTCTTGAGTTGGGAGGATGATCTGTCTTGTTCATCAAAGGGCTGTGGACTGTTTGCTGGGACTAACAAGCAAAGTTTTGAGCAACTTAAGTGATTTAAACCAGCTACTTTTTTTAGTGACATTACAAGTCTAAAGGTTCCCTCTTCCCTCCTTTAATGAAAGAGTGCTGGGTTTTATAAAGTTAGAGGGTTTTGAGAAAATGGTTAAAAAGGGCAGGCCTCAAGCGGAAGTTTTGTTAACATTGCAAATACAGCGAAAAGTTTTCTAAGTAGTAGAGCTGACGTGACAAATAGCACAATAAACTTCTGTAAGACTGGTCTTATAGATAGCAACAAGGTTATTTAATGTATATCTTTAGAAGGTTAGTATGAATGGATCTCTATGCTTTGTCTCTCATGAACAAGTCTTTGTTTTAACTACCATTATGTGTGTTTCATATGATTAGATAGAATTCTTGTCAATATGTGTTGCTCTAGGTGTGATTGGCTGAAACCTAGGCCGAGATGGTTTTATGCTATGCTATAATGTAACACCCCCTTGGCATTCCCTTTAGATCAGAGAGCTGTTAACATCCTGTCTCCATTGTCCTAACAATGTACAGAGACTGATGTGCTGAATAAATAGCTCATGACACTGGTTTGGAGTGCCCCGTCTCGTTCGATTGTATATACCTGCCGCAGCAGAAGAGCATTGAAAAAAATCAGTTATTTTGAGAGGCAAATAAGTGTGACATGATATTTGGGTCTTTCCTTGCTTTCCACGTCAGCTGTAGACTCATGCACTGTTTGGAAACAGTTTAAAGAAACAATTCACAGCCATTCTAATGGCTGACTGCAGTGAGGGGGTCACCACTGCTGGTCTCCTTATTGCCTGTGGGAAACTGGAGTGATCATGGTAAGTATAAAAATGTCTCCATGCCGACATTGTTTGGTCTTTTTGTGTTTCTCTTATATTCCACAACAGCTGAAATGTTAAGATCTATTTCAGGATATTAAATGAAACAAATAATACAATTTCATCACCCAGTCACCTTTGAGCATACCACCTTACCTAATAAACAAGAAGATGGGATTAGAGCAGTGGATTTATGTAACTGCAATAAGGCATAATAATATCTGAGGAGACACGGAAAGGGGGAAATGAATTCAGATATAATATATTAATAGGGACTAGGGATTAATAAAATTGAACCACATCACTATGAAGAGACTCAAACCTCAGTGATGCAGTTGAAACCTATTTCATTAACTTCTGGCTGAAATTCACATATCCTCCAGAAAGGCGAGGTTTGAAAGATTTCAGCGCTTGTATCAGGAGAGGTGAGAATGAGATAATTTGGGGCAGATGGGAGCACGTTGCTTATATATTAGACTCAGCCTCTGGGATGTGTCTCTGTTTTCCTTCATACATGTGCAACAGATTCAAATACCTCTGGTGTGGGAGCCTGCATAATGAACCCCTCAGGCTCTGGGATGCTCTCCTCCTACAAAATTTCCAGCCATGATTGTTCACCTTCCACTGACACCAAGTAGGTGACGAAATACAGGCCAGGGATTGTCCCTGCCAGTCCAGGGGTCAATGGGGCTTATGGCCATTTATTTAGACACACCACTGAAATGATCCTGGCAAAGTTTTGGGGGAAAAAAAAGAAGAAATTGTTATGTCCCCCCATTTGTATATCAGAGGAAAATAAACTAGTAGCATAGAGAAGTCCCACCAATATCTAGATTTTCATGCTGAAGACTGTTGCAGTGGGAAGAGAGTTGAGAAAAATCCAAAGCACATGGGGAGAGTCATGTGAGCACTTGTAGAAATGCTAAGGGAAGTCCATGCCAACAGCTGTCATTTTATATCTTTGCCAATGACACAGACAGTGGGATTCACTGCACCTTCAGCGAGTTTGATGTGTGGTGTGGTTGACAGATTGGAGGGAAGGGATGCCATCCAGTGGGGCCTTGACAGGCTTGAGAGTTGGGTCTGTGCAAACCTCATGAAGTTCAGCAAGGCCAAGTGCAGGATCCTGCAGCAGGCTTAGGGAAATCCCAAGCACAGGCTGGGGAGAGAATGGATCAAGACTAGCCTTGAAGAGAACTGTTTGAGGATGAAAAGCTCAATATGACCCAGCAATGCACACTTGCATCCCAGAAAGCCAATTCTGCCCTGGACTGCATCCAAAGTAGTGTGGCAGGAGGATGAGGGAGGGATTCTGCACTCTGGTCTGCTCTGCTGAGACCCCACTTGAAACACTTAATCCAGCTCTGGGGTCCCCAACATAAGTAATACACAGACCTGTTGGTGCTAGTCTAAAGGAGGCCTCTGAGTTTTATCAGAGGACTGGAGCACCTCTTCTATGAAGACAGGCTGAGAGAGTTGGGACTGTTCCAACTGGAGGAGGCTCTGGGGAGACCTTAGAGGGGCTTTCAATATGTAAGGAGGACTTGCAAGAAGGTTGGGGAGGGACCTCTCACATGGGCATGTAGTCATATGACATGGGGAAATGACCTTAAGCTGATGTTTGGATTAGATATTAGGAAGTAGCTCTAAGTACTGTGAGGGTGGTGAGGCACTGGAACAGATTACCCATAGAGGCTGGAGACTTCCCACCCCTGGAAATGTTCAAGACCAGTCTGGACCGAGGCTCTAAGGCACCTGATCTAGTGGGAGGTATCCCTGTCCATGGCAGGGGGGTTGGAACTACCTGATCTTTAAGGTGCTATCCAAC
The DNA here is from genome assembly GCF_035770615.1 of Melospiza melodia melodia. Lineage (NCBI taxonomy): Eukaryota > Metazoa > Chordata > Aves > Passeriformes > Passerellidae > Melospiza > Melospiza melodia. The sequence continues at coordinate 55,021,057 of NC_086226.1, read as the reverse complement.
CCAAACCATCCTATGACTCCATGACTCCTTTCCCCATGTTCACCTGAGCCTCAGGCTGTGATCCCTACCTGCCCTCAAAGCCCCTCTAAGCCCTTGACTAAGCAAGCCCTACACTTGGAGCTGCTTGCAGCAAAACTAGGTAGGAGAAGCATTTTTAAAGACATCACTCAATTTCAGAGCTATATATAGTGCACCAGCTTGTGTGCAAAAGCAGACTGGAAGAGAAGGAAACAGAAAAGAAGTCAAGGGAAGGCGACTTGAAAATCGATAGTGAGTTTTAATTCTTTTGGTGTGAAAATTTGTGTATGGGTGCAATCTATCAGTTTATGTATACAGGTATAATTGCACCCCTTTTCCTTATGCAACCTAAATTTTTAAAAATCAAAATTGAACTCTTAACATTTTCTGCCAAAAATGACTAGCTGAGAGAAAGAAAAAAAATTTCTGAATTTTTCTGAAGGCACTGTTCTAATTCCTTATCTGTTGTAGTAGAAATTTCATTTATTTGGATATAAAAAAGTGGGGACATCTTCTACCTGAAGATAATCTTGCTTCAAGCTGTGAATAGAAATTTCTGTATACACTCTTCTGTAAACCACAACACTATATAAGAGATATGTAAATTATTTTTTTTTTGTGTAGCTGTGTAAAATAATTTACTCAATGTCTGAAATTGGATGGAAGTTTTGCTACTGATTCCAACAGAAAAAGTATTTTTAGCCCATGATTCTTTTCATTTATTCATTTCATTAGGCCTAAGTTTTTTAATAAACGCAAGGACTGAAATGCTTTGAGATTTACTGCAGTCCTACCGTGTATAAATCAGTTTTGAAATCAGAGTTATTTTCTGTCAAATAGCCAAAACCATTTCCTTCTATAAGATTTAACATATGTGAATGTAGCATATACATATGTAACATATTGTATGTGTTGATATATGGCATTTAACCAGCATCTTTCTTGTAACTTCACCTTCCTTTTCAGAAGGTGCAGTAAGTTAGTTTGCTTCCATTACCCTAATTTGTACCATTCATCTTTAAATATATTTGCACCTGGAAAATGGCAGACAATAAGAAGTGTATGTCAATTGGCATCAGTAGAGGAATTTTCTCTTAAGTAATGAGACAGGACAGATGATCAAGGTGTGTCCATATACACGGGTTGTGTCTTTTGTATGTACACGTATGTATGCACATGGACACAGAAATACATAAAGTTAAGGCACATCAAGGTAAAATACCTTTTGTAAAAAAAGCTGTCGACGCATAGAGGGAACATCAATGATAAGGAAAAAAAAAAAGCCAGATGCTTGAAATTCAGGCGAAAAAATCATACATTATTTTCACAGTTACCCTGTTAGACTTTGCTGCAAGGTCAGCTGCTCCTCTCTACCTGTCTGTCCAAACTCTGAGGTCTTCAATGATCTTGGTTTGAGTGCTCAGGTGTCACCCCACATTTTGTAATACCAAATAAACTACTAGTTCTTCATCTCGCTTCAGGAAGGCTGATTTTTTTACACTAATATCTTCTTGAGAAATCTCATGGAGAAACCAACAGGGAACACTACACTATTTTGAGGAAGATATAACTACCTCGTTGTTTTGAAATAAAAACCATTCCTTTGGAAAAAAGTATCTGTCAATTAAAGTTGATGAATTTCCTGTGAGCAGGAAACCTTGGCAAAAAAGGGATACATTCCATTTAGAAAAGATACTAATTTATTTAGGAAACAAACTGACTCTGGAAGGATCAACAGATCAGTGCCCTGAATCAATCTTCCCACACTACTTTAAAAATCACACATTATTTCTGAAAACATATGATATTATTTACTCCAGCTTTAAGTCCAACAACCCACCATGGAGGTGAAAGCTGCTTTTCTGGACATACCATTTTCTAAGCAAATGCCTGCCTTCATGTTTGTCAGTAAAATTCTATCCTGCATTTGGGGACATGTTGACCTAAAGGCAGACCAGGTCCTGTGTGTATGGAGTAAAACTGTATATCTGACTCCCCATAAGACTTTAGGTAGATGTGATTCTGACATTTGCATGAATGTGTTATATTCTGGTAGTCCCTATAAAAATCTTTCTGGGAGATATATCTGTGTTTTAGTGCCAATGAGGTGGTTTATGTTAGTGCCAGTCTTGAGAAAGGTAGGACACACAACAGAAAATACAGGTGTTGTCTGCACTTCTTTATTCTCAACAAAGAAGATCAGGGCAGGTCTACAACATGGCTTTGGAGCAAAAGTAATTTATGTAAGCCCCTGGATTGTGTTTCACATAAACCCTTTATTTTTTCCTTCTTTCTTTACCTTAAACGAACATGACCAAATTAACAAAATCCGTGTGGGAGCTTACATTTCAGCCAGAATCCTCAGGCAGTACTAAATCTGGCTCTCTGCTTATGCGGTAGGCAGATGTGTTCCCCTTGTCTCTAAACTCTTGTCGTAGAAAATGTAAATGAGAACCCAAATCTGGTGTCCAGGCCCATCTGCTCCATTTTGCCTCTGACTATTGCTTATCTAAATTAGATTTGCAACCTCCAGTTAGAAACATTCTCTCAAGGATGCAGCAGAGTGTCGGCAGCTGGGGCAAGGCTCACAGTGAAGACCCTACACTTCTTGCCACACCCACAGTGTCTCTTACCCTGCACAGAGGAAATGTGGGCAGAGGAGCACTCCTACCTAATCATAGACTTTGTTCAACAGCAGAAGCAAAAAACAAACTATGCAGAAGGCTGTTTTCAGTTTAGGACCTGACAAGTTTAACTGTTGAGCTGTGTTCCCTTGTAGGTCCAGAGTCCTCACTTATCATATTTTTTCCCTACATTGCTGCAGTGAAGAGTTCAGGTAAAGTTACACTTTTCAGTGCAGGACCTTCTGAACTTGTTAACTTGTCATTTTAATTACTCTGACAGCCAGTGTGTGGGAGAGCTGCTGCAGTGACCTCTATTCTGCCCCTGTTGCATGAATTAACATACTTACTCAATCACCAAAACACATGTAAATCGTTAGGATTTGACTATTCAATTACAAGAACTATGATATGTCAGTTAGGACATTTTCTTTCTTTTACTTTTTTTTTTTTTTCCTTTTTCTACTCTGCTCTTGTGATAGTTCATTTGACTACTGTGTCCAGCTCCAAATCCCCAACATAAGGTTGTGGACCTGCTGGAATGAGTCCAGAGGAGGCTCACAAAGATGATCAGAAGACTGGAGCAATTCTCTTGTGAAGGCGGATTGGGACAGTTTGGGTTGGAAAAAGCCTGGAAAAGAGAAGGCTCCGAGGTGACCTTAGAGCAGCCTTCCAGTACTTAAAGGGGGAGGCAAAAAAGCTTGAAAGGGACCTTTGGCAAGGGCATCTAGAGACAGAACAAGGGGGAATGGCCCTCAAACTGAAAGAAAGTAGGTTTAGATCAGAAGAAATCTAATCTAAATAAGAAAAAAATAGGATTAAATCCTTTACTGTGAGGGTAGTAAGGCCCTGGCACAGGTTGCCCAGAGAAGTTGTGGATGCCCCGTCCCTGGAGTTGTTCAATGCCAGATTGGATGGGACTCCAAGCAACCTGAGCCAGTGGGACATGTTCCTGCCCATGGTGTCACAAATTAGAACTGGATCATCTTTAAGGTCCCTTTCAATCCAAACCATTCTGAGGTTCTCTGATTCTGTGATTTCAGCTCAAAAGCAGCTCATTTAATTTCAACACATTTCTTTTCAAGAAGTAAACCTAAATGGAAATAAATTGCCTCTAATGAAATGCAGCTTGCAAGAGCTGACAGTTCCTGGAGTGTCTCTCAGCTCTTGCTCATGTTTTCCTGACTCTGGGAACCCCCTGCTCAGCTCACTCTAATGTGCAGCCCCCAGAAATTACAGTAGCCACCTCAGTTGTTGCTGCTGTCACTGCTGTCACTGCTGTTGCCCTTCGCCTCTGTGACTGACATATACATTCACATATATATATAATTATATACATATATATAATATATATACACAAAAGGATTTGTACTAGTTTAGTCTTCCATATGCACAGACTTCCAGCTGTACATCCTGAGTGAGCACAGCCTTGCTATTTCTGTCAACAGTACTGAGAAGGCGTTGGTACCTCCTGAAATATTCCTAGGGTGTCTTGTATGTTTTGTAGCTTTTAAGCTTTTAGCTCTTTAGCAGACAGTTTTTTTTATTGTCTTGTCATTCACACTTGATGGGAATGACCTTAGCAGTAGCTAGAGAAAACAGATGAGTGTCCTACATCTGTGGGGTGAATTGTATTTGCAGACCTGTTGTAGCCCCTTTCTAGTCTGAACTAAAACAGACATCTGTTTTCAATGCTGCTTATATCTGCTACAAAATGCAAACAAATAACAGATTGAAATGAATCAACTGAGGGCATTTTCAGTGCACAGTTACCACATTTTATAGTCTTCTTAAAACTAATTTTTTGTGGATACATTTGGGATAGAAGCTCTGTCTAAATTGCTGAAATGGGGCAAAGTGTTGCACATTTTGTAAAGTCCCCAGGAGAAATTCTGTATCAGGCAAGAAAGGTGGAGAAAACTATAGAATTAAAAAACCTTTCAAAAACCTGAAAACTCGAAGCGCTTTTTTCATTCAGAATAGAAACACTAAGAAGGACTACAGGTAAAAGAGGTATTTTATGTAAATATGTCTAAGTCAACACAGAAAGACATTGGTGTCACTTCATTGTGTACTACAGCAACATGAAATGTGCAAATAGTTCTAGCTATTGTGTGATTAATCACACACTTAAAGTTTTATTGACTTATAAGACTAATAAAACACTGTGCAATATAGAATCTTCCTTGTTTTAATAACATGTACAAATTGCTTCACTGGAGTGATATTTGAGAAGCTGTGCTAAGTAAGACAATATTCAGAAAAGTTTACTGACATTTCAGAACAACACACTTGTTTAGCTAGTGGGGCATCTTAGAAAACTGAAATTTACCTAATGGAGACTTCAGAGTAAATGTGTTTAAATCAAATACAAAATAAAATCTGTACTGAGATTTAAATAGGAACATTATTTTCAGACTTGTGTTTGTGTTTTCTGTTAGACAAATTCTTGTTTCTCCATAAAGTTGAAAATCTTTTGTAAATGGCTATATACATTTTTGCACATTAGATTTGAATAATCCTACTTGAAAGTGAGTGTCACCGTGCTATGATGAGACATCTGAAAGTAGGCTTGCGATGTTACACGAAGTTTGGGGAACACTTTTGTAAATAAATGTAGTATTTTTATATGAATAACATTTTATATTATTTTGCCAATGTCAATAAGCTTTTAGTAAAAATATGGCAGAAAAGTTAGATTGTGAAAGGCCTTCTTCTTTAGCAAGTGCCCAGTGGAGTGACCTCCTCTTTGTGGCCTGATTTACTGCAGCAGTTCAGGATGTGCCTTACACTGAACACAACAATCCCACCAAAGCCAGAGTGAGCTAGACCACACACTGAAAAGTAGTCAGTCTTAAGTCTGGAGTCAGAAAGGCTTCACCTACTGAAGAAACACTTTGGAAAGCTGTAGCCATTTAGAGATGCAAGTCTCAGGACACTTGGAAGCCATTTTCAAATAAACTTTTCCTGGCTATATTACAAGTTATTTTGGTATTCATTTTAAATAATTTGTACTATTACAAAACAACTTTGAGTTATTCAAACAGAGGTCAGATGGAATTACTTTTGCTGTCATGAGTATTCAGTAAGCAATTGTTTCCTTATCTTTTCAAAAGCTTAGCAAAAGCATCTTAGCAAAAACTGTTCAAAATATTGTTTTAAATGTTTGGCCTGCATAGTAGTGAACTCTTGAAACAACCTTGTCAATAGCTGTCTCATACTGTAAACCATGAGTCTTGCCCTGGGAGGGTAAAAGGAAAGACTGTCAGTAGAGCATGGGACTAATGCCACAGGTCAACTCTACTTCATTAATGGCCATTAGACACTAGTGTTGTTATGAAAAATGTGTAAATGCAAAGCAAATGCAACAGGGAATGGTTTGTAAAAGACCTGTTGTTCCTATAGAGGAGATTTTAAGATTTTAAGCCCCAGTGGAGATCTCTGTTGAACAGTGTGTGAATTTTTGTGGGATCACAAAAAATCCTGATTCTTCACCAATCTTTCTGTTTCTCATTTCACCTAGTTCTCCTTTCAGCTTCATTACTGTGTAGGCTTTAGGTGAGTGATCTTTGAGGGAAATGAGATACCAGACTGGAAACAAAAGGCCCACAGCAATCTGATGTACTCTTGACCTTCTGTTAAGGTTGTTTAAATTGGTGCCATAAATAAGTGAAGAGTTCACGGTAACGCTTTTCATCCAAAAAAAGGGTTTGAAATGGATCTGCAGGGAAGTAAATTGTTCTCTCTCTAGCCATTTACTTTCCTTCTTTCTTGTTCACTTGTGTCTTGTTTTATTCCTGTTTTTTTTTTTTGGTTTTTTTTTTCTTTTTGGCACTGGCACTCAGTTGTTACCCAAAACTGCCCTTGGGGCTGACTGAAGGGATATGCTCCTGTGTCCTTCTCACTCTTCCCCACAAGTGCTTCACCTCTCATGGCTTCAGGGGCTGCTCCCACTCTGAGAATGATAGCGGGGCTCTGGAAAAATGTTAAAGATAGACTCTGAAAATGTTAGGCTTTGTGTTTTGCCAGATCATGTGAAATTGCACCTGCGTAAGCAGTATGATAGATGATATAATTGTTAGATGTGATGATTGTTTAGTAATTAAATATAATTATTGTATAATCATAAGAAGAATCATGAGAAACTATGTTAGAAGTTTGAGGGGGGGTTAGGGTTAGGGTTGGCTGAAATCTATGTATACAATAGAACAATATAAGTTTAATAATAACATGAAAGTTATATAATGATAGAATATAAAAACATGTTCATCCCAAACCTATGTCGGAGTCACATTTGGGTTGGTACCCCTGACACCCAGAGCTCTTCAATAAAAGCACCTGCATATAATAATTTTTGTGATTATGTGTTTCTGAACGCTAACAAAACTGCTGCTGACCATTTATTAAGTTGGTTTGGAATAGTGTTAAACAGACTGCATCACAAGTATAAATGTAAATGTTTTTGCTCCTGAAAGAAGACATGTAAGGCCTATTTCCTTTCTCTGTTTTCCTCTACACCAAATGAAATCTAACTTTACCAATAAGGGATAAAATTTTGTCCTGGAAGTCCTGCCAACTATTCATACAACGTACACTGTAATGGTTGGTAATGATTGTAAAGGGAAAAAACCTCCAATGGGCTCATAAAAATCTATCTAGTGTCACAATGTTCAAAATTGTAAATACAGGTGTTCTGGAGCATCCTTGTCAAATTTGAGATTCTCCACATGTGCTTATTATCAGAGGTTATTTGTCTGTAACATATTACCGGACAATTTTTATGATTTGCTCACTTTAAAAAGTGCTCAGCATTTCAAAGATAGTTTGTCCTACTGGTAGAAAGACACAAACAATCTGATATATGCACAGCAGCTCAAGGAGCAATAACATTTGTTTCCTTTTTCACAGGTAAGAATAAAACCAAAAAGGAAAATATCTGATTCAAATCTGGAGAGCTGTAGCAGTTCTTGCAATTTTCTCAGGACTGAGGAGGAAATACAGGTTTTAATAGTGGCTACCAGCTACCTGAATTGTACACATGCATATTTCCAAATACAGTCATCTACCTCTGTGAGGATTGAAATGGTGGTTGTGGATGACCAAAATTTTTCTTATTTTTTAGTTCTGCCAGTTCTTGTTTTACTGTGAATTACATAATACTTTCCTTCTTGGTGCTCAGAGGTCTAGAAAATTATAGCAACAGCAGGGTCTCTGCTTCACAAGTCCTTATGAGGGCCAGCCAGGGTGTACAGAATGACCCAATCTTTATTTTTAAAATCTCACAGATCTTAAACAAATCTCTTAATATTTGGAGTGTTCTGGATCTTCCTCATTATTAATTTGAGTTGCTAGACTTCTTCATATTATTAATTTAGATGTCTGTGCTCCTTAATTTTATTTCTTCATTCTAGCTTGGGTGTTGTCCCTTTCAATTTATAATTAAAGTCAACCCACAGCTGTCTTATGCTCTGATCATGTCCTCTCCTCAGCCCTGGTGAGGCTCATCTGGAGTGCTGTGTCCAGTTCTGAGCTCCTCAGGCAAGAGAGACATGGAGCTCCTGGAGCTCCCGGAGCAGTGGAGGACAACAAAGATGATTAAGGGACTGGAGCATGTCTCTTACAAGGAAAAGGAGCTGGGCCTGTTCTGTCTCAAGCAGAGATGACTGAGAGGGGACCTCATCAATGTCTGTGAGTATCTGAAGGGAGGGTGTCAAGAGGATGGAGCCAAGCTCTGCTCGGTGGTCCTGAGCAATAGGACACAAAGCAATGGACAGAAACTGATGCAAAGAAAATTCCACCTGAATATGAGGAAGAACCTCTTCACTATGTGAGTCAATGAGCACTGGGACAGACTGTCCAGAGAGTTTGTGAAGTCTTCACTGGATGTATTCAAGAATTGAATGGGCACAATGCTGTGTCACGTGCTCTGGGATAGCCCTGCTGGAGAAGGGAGGTTGGAACAGATGACCCACTGTGGTCCCTTCTAATCTGACCCATTTGTGATTCTGTGTTAAGAAGCTATAATGGAAAATTTGTGGTTACTAGTGGTGATTTTATTTCAGTTTTGGAAACAGATACTGCAACAGGTCAGCGTATACACTGTGCACTTAACAGTTAAGGAATAGCCCTTGTGGGACACATAAGTCTGAGAAGCACCCAGGTTATGGTAAAATGTACAGTTGGCTGTTACCAAGTCAGTTAAAAAGTCCTTGACCTTAACATTTGTATTCTGAGCTGAAGGCTGGCAAATATTATTTATTTTCCATTGGAATTTCCATGACTGCACTCAGCTAGGGGAACACAACTTAACTGAATTAATTTAATTAAATGCAGATTCATAGCAAATTTTTTTTCTTTCTGAAACTCCCCAGCTTGCCTCTGCCTAAAGGCTGAGTGCAGGTGAGGTGCTGTACTGCCCAAGAAGCTTTGTGTACCATTGCAGGAGTCTCCAGGCAGGGATTTCAGAGAGCCCTGCTGTGTGAAGCCGGTGGGTAGAGACCATCTGCACGTACACATGGTTGGCATCCTGGGCAGAGAGCCTGGCCGGCCAGTGATACTCCAAGCATTTCCTGCAGGACTCACCAGAAGGCACATGACTTTAAGTAGTCTGTAGAACCTGGTCCTGCAGATGCAGAAAAAAACAGTTTAGGATGATCTTTGATCATAGTTAAGAGAACTGGGATATCCCTTCTGTGTAATCCAAGATAATCGACAGTACTGGTCCCATGTGCTTAGGTGTGACTGGTGCTCGCTTCAAGTACAAGAATTCACAGCCTAATCCAGGACCTTTGAGGAGAGACTCCTGTCATCATTCAGCCACTGACAGTTCAAGAGCTACAATTCTTCATGAGAACGTCTTATCTGAAAGATCCCAATAAATCAAATAAGTGTTTGTTTGTTCGTTTTCTTGCTTCTTAACACTCTGTGTGCAAGGCGTTTGGATTGGCTAGAGAGTCCTATTCCTCCCTGTGCTTTGGAACTTGGGATACATAATCTCTACACAGATGTAACAAAAGCCGTAATGCATTGTGTGTAAGGAGGCAAATCGTCCTAAAATCTGTCCACTATTTAATACTTTGTACTTCAGTATTAATGACCTCAAATAATGTATTATATGTTATATGCTTATTACAAAGAATGCCTATTATAAAAGCATATTTTTCAATACCTTTTAATTGTGTCATTAAATGTAATTTGTGGGGGCTTTTTCCCCCTCTACATTTGTACTTTACTAAGTGAATGGTTACGACATGAAAAGTTAAAAAAATTTACACAGTCAGCAAGAATTTGTTTTTTCAGGACGTGGTAAATTGTTCAGCTCAGTTCTTCTGAAGCTTTGTAGATTACCTGGGTCTCATAAATTCTTCTAGACAACACTTCAAAGATCAAATAAGTTCTCAGACAATCTTCTTGCTCTGTCTGATCTCCCTCTCTTCCCTCTTCTTATCGAAGGACCCTGACTTCAATGAGCAACAGAGCAGATCCAGACAGTTTTCTGTCTGGAAGTACTTGAATTACTTAGGCAATTTGCCTAAGTGAGTGGTTTACCCTCATGATAATGTGTTTTCATGTAGAGAGTGAAATGAGAGGGCTCAAGGAGCATGTTATACATTAAATGTATGAAGGTCAAATCCATCATCCTCAGGGCTGCAGAGTGCTCCCTGAGTGTAGTGAGTCAGTATTAAAAACACATTAAAGAAGTAGCTTCTGTCTGGTGAACACTACAGAACTGCTAAACTTTTCTAGTGATTTGTTTTATTGATTTTTATTGGCATAAATACAAGAAAACAAAATTATATTGCTTTCAAACTTGGTTTCACAGACTTTACCCACTGTTGGTTATTTAAGAGATTCTCAAACCTAAATAAAATTAGAGTGTGAATTATATCATCCTGTCAAAAACAGGGCATCTTTCTCTATTTTGAAAATGTCCCTAAGAACCTGCCATGGCTTACAGATCTTTTAGTGGGACTTCAGCTAGCAGACAAGAATTATGCTTTATGAGGAATTTAAACCCACATTTCTAAAGAGGGGAGAAAAGTTTTGAAATTGATTATGGATACCTTAAGAACCAAAGAAGGTTCTTAATTGTCAGCCATTTTGTTAGCCATGCTAAACATGCAACTTCAAATGTGGAAGACTTCCTAGTTGAAATGTCATCAGATTGCTTTCAAAGAGGTGCTTAAATGTAGATATACTTGCTTAAAGATCTGCAGCCACTTGACCCTTCTGAACACGGTGAAAGACAACACAGTGAGTTCTACTCTCTGAGGAGCAGTGCATGAAAAACGCAACTCGGAACCTCAGTCTCTTGATTTTGTATTTTTTGAGATGTTCTTGAAGATGTGCTATCTTTGCAAACCATATTTACAACTAGGCACTCTGTTTCAGATAGGGTTAGCCATGCTTCACTGAAGTGATGGGTCCAGGTTATTTATTTTTTATACAAGTAATCCTGAAGTGCTAAGCAGACAGGAAGAGAGACGCTAGATCTGCTGTGACTGATCAGAAAGATTGGATTGGAATAGGCTTTCTGTAGCATCTAGGTCCTAAATATCTCCAACTTCTTCCACTCTGTCTATCTGAAAGATATGGGTAATTTCTGACAAAGTTAAATAAGGGTTGTCCAAACTTTATCCTTACATTTTTCTATCCACAGCTTTCAGATACTAGCTTGTCTGCAAGTTATTGCTGTAATTTTTAAAACATGTGAACAGCTAAAGCTTTTCCAAACTGGCATGCAATCTGTTCTGGCTGATGTGGTGTAAAAGGTGCTGTGGAGAGGACAATGAAAACATATTTTTAAAAATTATGATTCAACAAATGTTCCTTGGAAAGACTCAGACCCTTATACCTAAGGGAGAAAACATGACTTCCAGTACAGGAAGACATGCCAGACCCTTTAAATCTCCTGTCTCTCTGATTTCTGATATGCCCCTCAAAATAATTTTAAAGTTCTGTGAAGCTGTTCAGCCTAAGGCTGCTTTTTCTTTGCTGTCTATAGGTGGCAATGGCATGCTTTGGACAATGTTATCACTTGTAATCAAGTCTTCAATACAAACAGTCTTGCAACTGTTCAATTCAGTGGAATGGGACTGAAATGCAATATGTCACAGAGGCTGGTTTTTTTTAACTACTTGGCTTTTTTCTCAAAAGCAAGGGCACATCCTTGGCTGCCCTTCTATAGTTCTACACTACACAATAGCAGTGGTGCACAAACCTGTCATAAAAAAAGCAGCTTATGCAGTCATCTTTCCTGGCAGCAGACAGAAAACATGATAGATTTGTGTCGCTTTGTGTTTCACCTTTCCATGGAAGGGCCGTTTCCGAAATCAGGCAGTGTGCACCAGTCTCTTCTGTTGGCATGGCTCATTGAAGAGCCTGTGGCCTCCAGAGACTGGAAGGATTGAAGAGCATAGAGCCACTTTATGTCCTTCAAGATGCCTGAGAGGGGTGCTTTGAAGAGCCAAAACAAATTTCATTATCCAGATTCTGGGTTGTCTTAAAATGCACAGAGTTTTCTTGCCCAGAAAGAAGCCACCATCCTTTCACATTTATATTTTCAAGTGTGTAAGATGTGCACAAAATGGAGAAAAGCCTAAACAGAGCACACAGCATCTGCCATGTAGAGTTTGAGTTAAGACAAATCACAAATAAAATACCTAATGAGTAACCTCAAAAACATTTTCAAAGAAGTCAATGCAGTGGAAATGACTGTGGGTTAAGATATGTCCCAGGTCTTTCTATAATGCTGACCACAGCAGGATAGACCTCTCTGGTGACAGCCTAAATTACAAGAGGGCCAAAATGGTTAGTCAAAAATCACAGGGGATTACTTAATGAAATCAATCTTGAAATGTTGGCATGGTTTGGAGTGATTGCAGATTTCTTTCTAATTTCCTGCCAGGCTGACATGAGACAGTGTGAGTCTCCAAAGTGCAGTTTCTAAAAAGTTTTATTAGCAAACATACAGATTTTTTTGGTAGTATGGTGCTTCCTGTGTGGTCTTTAGAGAATATGCAGACTTAAAAATGAAAATTACCGATTCTAATTCAAAGATTTTTAAAGAATATTACATAACAGACCATCAAAAGACAACTTTGTGTTTCTGTTTTCAGGGAGCAGTAATAAAATATTTCCATAGCAGAGCTTTTCCTCAATTTAAATTTGATGTCATTATTTCAGAAATGGTTTATCTAGTGGTTATGTCTCAATGACAATGATGCTGTCCCCCAGAAAGCATGGGGAAAATACTGGCAGTTTCACGAGTGTTTTAACACAATTCTTCCTCTCTTCACAGAAGAAAAATGTGAGGACTTAAATAGGTGCTTGCACCTTCCCCATGGGACATGCACCAGTGACGTAGCTTGATAGTGGATGTGGAGGGGAAGCTCTGAGGGACAAAAATGGGGCTCCTGGCAAATGTGTAGATGTTATCCTACTGGCTTACAGCCACAGTCTGAGAGTGGATGTGCAGAAAGAAGCCTCTTGTAACAGGTCTGGGCTATGATTTTGTGTCTCTGAGTGCAACATCACTGACTCCCTTGTGACAGAAAATTGCTGAGACTATAATTTGCATGTTCAGAACCTACAAAGAATTGATTGGAAGGTGCAGCACGAGCCTGCATCTGTGCTATTGTGCCAGCTGTAAGTGTTTACTCCTTGCACTTATGTACTAAATTGCTCACAAGAGTCACAAATACAATGAAAGTTAAAATAATAAACACTGATTCATCATGGTTCATCCTGACTGAATTGGAGCAAGAATATGCAGTTACTTCTTGTTAAATTATACCTTTTGAGCTTAGACAGCTACTTTATGAGTCTGAAACTGCCACTTAGAGCTTCATTGAAAAAATGTATCTAAATAATGACATTATTAGCAGCAAGGCAAGCAAAACTCAAGGAAATGTGACTAAGGAGCCCATCTATGAATGAAGACTGGCCACTGTGGGCCCTGGAGCCATGGGAGTAGTACAAGACTGAACTTCACATTCCCATTTTATTCTCCTTGTGTGGGGACAAAGCTTGTTTTCTGCCTGAGGAAACCGGGCACTTAACATCATTCACATTGCTAAGTCAAAGATTTAAGACAGATCAGAGGTTTTTCTGTGTCCCAAGGCAGATATTTTAAATGGGTGCTTGCCGACAGCAGATGCTGAACATTAGTATTTGCACCTCTATTACAGAAGAAGCAACTCCTTAGAGAGCTATAGAAACTCTAGGTGAGTTTTCACTGTCATAATCTAAAAATATTTAGGTGAAGATGTGTTACACTGTCTAATTGGAGAAGACAAATATTGAGAGGACTTGAAGCCATGAGTTATTGCAAGTACTGACAAGACAAAGAAAACAGCCTCTTATTTTGATTTGTTTGGATCTTAACTAATGTCTGAGTTATGATTGCATATTTCCTTTTTTTTTTTTAATTCCAAACTTACCACCCATTCAAATAAGTAAACAATAAAATTTCTCTATGATGAGCCCAAGCTACGTATTAAGAGAAAGAAAGCTGTTATCAAGGACTTATTACCAGACTGTAAGGTTGCATTTCGTGAAGTACCGCGGAGGATTTGCCTTACATGATAGATTTGCAATTAATGATCAACGTACTGGAAGAGAAAACATGTCAGCAAACTTGCAACATCCAGCTGGGAGGCACCAAAGAGAGGGTGGGGATAGGATGGAAATGAAAGCAGGAGGATAAAAACAACTCAACTCCCCCCCCAAACCTGTATAATTTGAAGAAATTATTTCTATAAAAAGAGAGGCTGGAGTATAGAAGAATGCAAGGCAACATCACAGAAACAGGAGGGAGATGGAACAGCTAGGTAGTACAGCAGAGATGGTATAGGCATTAGGGTGGATGGAAAGCTAAATGTGAGCCAGTAAAGCTGTGCTGTTGTGAGCAAGGCACACACCATAAAGAAGAGTTTTTGTAGACTTAAGACAAAACATATGTAATAATTCTTCTACTCCACACAGCTTTAATCAGGGTACTGTGCCTCATTTGCACATGACATTCCAGAAAGCTGTGGAGTAATTAAAATGAGGCAATAAGAGGAAAACAAAAATGTACAGAGCTTTCAAAAAATTTTAAATGTGAGAACATGAAAGAAATTGAGATTTTTAGTTTCAAAAGAGTTAGGGTGAATGCAGGGCCATGATAAGTCTTAAAAAATACTAAAGGGTCCAGCAAAGCTTTCTGCTTTTCTCTGTCTTGAGGACAGTGACACAGTGGCCTCAACCCTTTGAAAAGGTTGCACAGTCTTTGTGCAGCCATGAGTTTTTAAGATTAGATAAGAATGGGTGCTGATCCTGCTTTGGGTCAAGTGCATGTAGAAGATGTCTTCTTGAGAGCTTCTTCAGGTCTATTTTTTAACACACACAGACAGTTTGGAATATGAAGCTGTGATCTCATGGAAAGGGAGAGAAGTTATGCATTTTTCTTCCTAGCACTTGGGAGCTGGATGTACAGTTCTTTTGGATTCCTTTCACATTCCAGCCTCCTTGTTTTGATGATCTGAGTTACTGTTAGGCATGAAAAAACTTATTTTTATATCCTCACTAAAACTGGTGGACTGAAATACGGGGAAAATACAGTGTAGGTCTTAGAAAACTTTCACTCTTCTGTAAAAGAGAATGTTTATAAATTACCAGCATAGGAATTTGGAGCAGTATAGTGTAAGTACATATTAAGCTTCTGCTGAGTGTTCTTAGAATTGTTAGATTAAAAAATACTGATCCTAGAAAATAAAGGACTTAAAGAGAAGAGGAAAATAATTGTTTGAACTTTTATAAATAGAAGAGTATTTTGTGATAGAGTTATTTGTGCTATTTCTGTGTAAGCAGTTACAAATGAAAATCATAAATACAGATACAGATTTACAAAGGCAAGCTACAATGATTAGATGTGTGCATTTACTGTAAACTCCTGTCACATGACACTGAGAGATACAGATGTGCTATTTATTTAGAGAGATTAAAGTTTTTTTCTGGGATGTAATTCTGTGTTTCTTTAGAGATAGTAGGTAGACGTGTACCATGTCACTTTGGTCACAAAGTCCTGTCCTTTAGCTGTTGTTTTTCTTGCTCCCTCTCAGCAGGCTCTTTTCATACCCCAGTCACTTTAGAATTCCCTTTAGGCACATGAGCTTGGCAAGTCTTGCTAAAAGAAGCGAAGAGCGGAGGTTAAGAAATGTTCCAGCTCTTCCTCTTTCCAGAGCCTGCTACATCTATGGTTTGTTTCTTTTCAGGTCGGAGAATTGTCAAGAGCTTGGTGTCCATGACCATAGAACAGGGATGAAATAACTTATTTATGTTTCTGCTAACCTCTTTAGGGTAGTAAGAACACCAAAAGGGAAAAGACAGCTCTCAAACCCCAGAGCCATATAGTAAAGCTAAATATTTTTGCAGCATGTATCCTGCCCCATTCTTTTCCCCTGGAAAAGACTGAAACATTTTCAAGGTCCATTTTCCTTTTAAATAGCTATTGATGAAGCCAGGGCTCATGCCATGTAAGAACAGCTCTAGAATAATATCTGTAATGAATTAAGACTTCTGTTTGCATAACACCTTAGCACTCACTTGGGGCTTTTGGAGCCTCTGCTTCCTAGAATTATCAACCCAGACCACTTTGTGTATCTTGGATGTATTTTTGTTAAAACTGCATGATTTAATGAAAATGAGACATATTTTCAGATTATCCACTCAAGTTACCTCAGTAAGATCATGGAAGAGTTATCTAAAGGATGTTTTTTTGATGTAATTTTTGGCTGAAGGTAAGATATGAAAAATATCCTTAGTGAAACTTGACAGACATCTTTGCTTTCATTTCTGTGACAAGAGCTTTAGATACCTGGTATCTCAGAGAAAACCACAGGCAAATCAATTTTCCGCCCTGTAAATAGAATAAAACATGCCGTTATCATTTCCAACGAAGGATGAGTATTGGGACCCCATTCATTATGTTGCTATTTCTATTAATATTATTCTTCCTAGCACTAGGTTAGAAATACCTGTAGTAATTTATGGGTGTGTATATGTTTCCACTAGCAAAAGTTGTGATCATTGTTCATTATCTTTCATTGCTCTTGTCAACTGTTTCCAAATAAATATTTCTTTTTCATGCAAAATCATGAGTTTTGTGCTGGATTCATTGCACTAAAAACGTGAAGGTGTCAGTAAAGAAACTCAGTGTTCCACTGGAGTTCAGCGCTGCCTCTGTACTTCAGTATTTAGTGAGGTCTTCAGCCCAGAGTGGATGTACAAGGTGCATCCCAAACCACAGGGATAAATCTCTCATGTGGGAGCAGGGAGAGCTCTGGCCCTGGTACAATGGAAGCTGTGGGAGAAATTAACTCAAGGCAAGAACAGAAGGGAAGACATCATGTCTGGTCACTCTGCCCCTCTGGTGCTGACTGTGCTGACAAAAAAAATAGCAAAAGACATTCCTAGCATAAGAAGAATAATCAGAAGATTGTGTTTCTAAAGAAGACTGAGACAAGGAGGTCGGTGTAGAAAATTTTGCACAAATGTAGTGACATATACCTATACTGGTAACCTAATGTAATTCACTGGCTTTGCTTTGCTGTCATAGTGGAGTCCTCACCGGGAGCTATCAAGGCCCACAAACTGTGCTGAACTGTGCAATTCTTTGGGCTAAATGCAAACAATCTCATGCAAATGCAAATCTCCGTCAGCTGAAATTGTATCTCTCAATAAATTTCCCCAGGAAGTTCTATACACTAGCCTTCTAATTCGATTCCTGCTGATTACCTATCTCCAAACAAAGCTCCTCAGCAGGTTCTAGAGGAACCCTCATTTACCTGTATTCCAGATGTTTTCAAGTTTTCCTATGAAAAACAAACAAATTCAACCATGATATTAGGGCACTAGGGGACATCTCTTGTTGAAAAACAACCCCAAAATGTAGCTTCAGGGTAGCTGGTAGATTTTCCTGTGTTTGTCTGAGCGCTGCAAAGCTACTCTTGAATCACAGGGCAAACATATGTCAAGGCTACAAGGGGAATGTGTGGTAGTCAGGAAGCTGCTCATCAGCTTGCTCTCCACAGTGGTGTGGAGCATGACTCCCCTCCAAAACCACAGTAATTCTGCCTTTACTTACGTGAGTAATTAACTGACCATTCCTCAAGCACATACCTAAACCACCAAGAACTCATGAAAACATCCCCATTCTTACAGATTTCCTTTCCCTGATTCATCACTTGTCCAGAGGGGACATGTTTTTCACCTGTGGTTTTCCCTGCTTTGTGCTTTAGAAAGGGTCTTTGCTAGCTGTGACCCCTCACAGCACCTATCCACCACAGCCTGCATACACAGGTAAGGTAAGTGCTAATTGAGGCAGCATCTGCAACTGGTGCTACACTCTCAAAGGTAGGGCATTGATTTCCATTCCTTTCCTTCACTGTCAGTGCTTGGTAACCACAGGAATTAATGCTGCCATTCAAAGAGTGCTCTTGGGACTGCAGTGGGCAGACTCCAGCTGTCTTAGTTCTCAAGGACTCTTCATAACTTAGCTCTGGAGTTGTTGTTTCCCAGCACTAAATTTTTTGTGTGATGTCCCTAAATGAGATTGCAGCTTAATTAAAGAATTTTAATGAATGTATAATGGGACTTCTTTAATTTCTATGTAGATCTATGTGTACATAGAAGCAGTAGACAAAGATGGAAAGGAGAAGGTTAGTGTAGTGTGAAGTTTGTGTTTGCAAACAAAAATCCTGTAAAAATTCCTTCTTTCAAAGACTAAATACATGAATAAGGGAACACACACATTACTCTGCTACTCCAGAACTCAGATTTATGTTCAGTTTGGCTCAGAGCTTTAGCTCAGCAATATATCAGGCACCAAAACCAACAATGATACAGACACCTGTACCCCAAAAAGTTCAGGAGTTCTGGTTTTACTTAAGTCTTTTGTCAGATCAGAAAATATATGTAATACACATTATATGATTATAGAATCTATAAGCTCAATGTGCTGTTCTGGGTGGAAAAGGCCAGATCATAGCCAGTGACACAGGTTTATTCCCTTTTGGAATAAAACCCTGTAGGGAGCAGGTGTCTGCAGACTGTCCAAAATCCTTAAACAAAGGTGGAAGCAGGTGAAGTTTTAAATCAGTCGCTTCTACTTTAACAGGGCAAACAATTTTGTGTTCAGTCTGTCAGCTCTTAGAGTGAAGAAAGACAAACCATCTCCAGTGCATCTTCAAGGCCAGATGGAACCCTTACTGCCCATTCCACCCAAAGCCCTGAGTGGCAGTCCTGGGGAAGGATGAGGATGCCCATGAATGGAGACTCTGTCTCTTGCTCTTGCCTGTCAAGCATTGGGCAAGAGGCATCTGCCCTAGACAGGACAGCCCTACAGCTTCATACTTTGGCACTTACACTCCATCTCATAAAAGCCTACTATTTAGGATTTATGTGAGTGAAGTGAAATTCATCTGGTGTGAAACATTAGCCAAATCCTCATTTATTTCTTTCCAAGTTTTACATAAATTGAGATGATCTGATGCACCAAGAAGGACAGACTGAATCTGTTGTACTACACATATGTATGCACTCTTAATTACTTTGAAACCTCAGAGGTAAGACTGAATTTTAGACTTTCATGACATGGGTCTATACAGAGATAAGAACATGCAAGGAATATTACTTTACTCTCTTCTTTTACTCTTAGCTCATCTGAGCCACCTGCCTTGCATTGCCAGAATGCTCAGACTCCTCCTGAGAGGTCTGGCTCCTTGGGCAGCTCTGTCAGGGCTGTCGCCCATCCACTGGACAGCCATGAGACAAAATCACTCTGTGGCTTGGATTCCAAGGAAGAGGGAATCTATTTTAGACTTTAAGGTATGTGCATAGATTAAGATCATTAAAGCATTTTGTGACAACTTAAATGAAATGCCTCTGATGTTAATGCAGACTTCCCTCTCTGTGTGTTGTGCTGTGTCTAGAAATGGATTAAATGTCCTACTGAGCCAAAAGGGAAAAAATAAATGGGGGGATAACCAGAGCAATTTGGCTTTAGCACAGACGCAGTCTTTGTCAGATGTAAAGATAACAAAAAGGAAGAAAATGCCTCTGTGGGAATTCAGTCTCCCAGTGGATCTGTGAAAATAATGTAATTGACAGCCTTTCTTCTGACCACACTCACTGCTTCAGACACCGCGCCACTGGCTGTAGAAGTCACCCTGTGCCTTCTAGGCAGCCCCATAGATGTCTGCACAGCTGGGAACACCCTGCAAAGCTCATCTTGAAGCCTGCTATTAGTCCAGATAGACCAGGACAGTAGGAGACCCAAGATTTTTATTTTTTTATCCTTATTCTTGAAAATTTGAAATTCAGATTTGGACATGTATTGGAAAGTATGGGCCTTATTGTTTTTTTGCTGTATATCCTACCAAGGTGAATCAGGGATATGACTGTACAGAAGTAAACATAAACATAATCAATAATTCTATCTTTTGTTATCATTGTCTGCAACAAGTCTGTTCTTCCTAAGGAGTTGGATGAGTTTTCCCTACTTCCTTACATCTCAAGTTAATACATTAGAAGCTTTTCCTTCATTGAACTGAATCATTTCATGAGGGCTTCAGCATCATGCTGAAGCCCTCATGAAACATACATAGGGGATCTTTTGCTCCAAATGTAAACATTTCATAAACCTGTTTATGAAGAAAAGCTAATCCCATCTCAAGTGAAAACCACAGATTGAAATGAATCCATGTATATTGAAAAGGTCTCAAACCTTGAAGAAGACTTCTAGAAACCTCCATAACCAAACCAAGACCCTGAAAATATGCTCAGAATACATGGGAGATAATATGATTTGGATTTGAAGCCTACAGTTTCATATTTTTCAGGCTTTTCTAATGCTGTTTACAACTTTGCAAAGTAATTTGTGGAGCAAGGGGTAAGAGACAGAGAGAAAATTAGCTGTTTTTTCTTTAAATTATACTACTAGCTGCTTATCTGGTAGTTGGAAGGAGTAGAGACAAGTGCATCAACACTTTTAAAAGCTTTTACTGTTCTGGGTAGAACTTTATCTATTTTTAACACTGTCATATGGCTTAGCAGAAAGCTAAGTTTTTTGAGATCAGTACAGCAAAGTGTTAACATGTTAGGAAATTCAACTGCAGTACCTTTGGTTCAACCACATTAATATAAATATAATTTAATAACAGTGCAAGAAAATTACCAACTATGCAAGAATAATGATAGTCTGTTTCTGAGCAATTTCAGATGTTGTTTCTGAATTTTTATGAAAGTCATGAGGACATGACAGTGACAGCTTAAATGTGGAACTCTTTACACTCTATCTTCAAAGTTAAATCTAAAAAAGTGAATTATAAAAATGAATCCTGGAAATTAGTAACATAAATAATTTATTGCTGTGAGATCCCATATATCCAGTTCTGGAGTCTGCAGCAGAAGGAAGACATAGGTCTATTCGAGTGGTAAAAAGTAGGCCCACAAAGATGATCAGAGGGCTGGAACACCACTTTTGTGAATACAGGATTGAAGCTTGGACAGAAGACTCTTCAACTAATTAAAGTTGAAAAGAGAGTGTGTTTATTACAGCGGCTGGACACATGGAGAGTAACCTCCCAAAGATATGTGCAAAAAGTCACAAACTCCTGCTCTCTATTTATCCAAAAGATTTACATATTCAGGTGGTTTCCAGGACTGTTTCTACAACACTTATTACATAAGCATTAGCTCTTGCCTCGTATTATAATTACCTGAATGTCTATTACAGCTGTGCAATTGTCCTCTTTAACTGGGTCAGTGGGCTTCTGTGGAGGAAGTAAGACATCTTCCTCATGGTAAACTCTTCTCCCGTATCAAGCTGGCAGGTCTCCTTGGCCTGCTGGTCACAGTCCAAACCTCCTCTCATTCTTAGAAGCCAGTGGTATTTATGGTTCCTGCACTCTTACAACACTTCACATATCACCTGTCATTCCCAAACTTGTTTCAGTTATCTCCACCTGGTTTTTTTCGTTTCCTTGTTAAGATCTAATCACAGTATATGATCTTTGCTAACTACATTTCTAACTTAACCCCTTAATTCATTTAAGTTCTTAATTAAAAGATATATATTTTTCACTATCCTACTTGCACTCCTAGCTTAACCCCTTGACTTAGGATGAGAGAGAAAAGATTGTTCATTCTGGGCAAGAGAAGGCTCCAGAGAGACCTCACAGCAGCCTGCCAGCTACTGTGGAACTTAAAGGGAACTCCTAAAACTGAACGCACAGGCAAATAGTGATAGACAAGGAGTAAGTTTTAAATGAAAAGACATTTAGATTAAAAATAAATGATAAAATACTACTAATAAATAATACTGTGAGGGTGGTAAAGCACAGCAACAGGTTGAACAGAGAAGTTGCAGGTGCCTCATCCCTGGAAGTGTTCAAGGCCAGGTTGGATTTGTCCCTGAGCAACCTGGTTTACTGGGAGGTGTCCCTGCCCATGACAGAGGGGTTGGAACTGGGTGATTTTTAGGTCCCTTCCAATCCAAGCCTTTCTGTAATTCTATTCTGAAAGCCAATACTTCTCATCTCTTGGATAGACTCCCCAAGTCAGCCTTATGCAGCAGATACTATGTTCTGCCTGAGTGCATGTGAGAGAGCAAATATTTTAATTTTAATATAGTTTTATTTTCAGAGACATACATTTTAGGAAATTAAAAAACCCCCAACAAACCAAACCCATGGCTCCCACAAACTGCATGTGATCCGTTCTGCTGAGGGAGAAGATCATTCAGGCAGTCAAACCATGTCTTGCCTGCAGTAGAACCCAGGCAGTTGATTACTCTTAAGCAAGATTATGACTGAGAGATCTCTCTAGCCTAGAGCATGCAATTACATAAGTTTAATTTCATCGCACTTGGTTGTGTGAAGTCTTGAAATTACAATTATATGTGAGAAGTCCTCTCATTATATTCTGTACAGAGAATAGCATTTCTGACCAATAAAGAATATCTGAGGATAAATCACTACAAATGGTTTGATTACTTTTGGGGATGAACAAGAGGCTGATAACTCTGTTCTAATGTCATCAGTATAGATTTCTTATGGTTACATTATCATCAGGGGAGCAATTTTGAGACCCTTTTTCTGATCAAATGGAAAATTTTAAATTGAAAAAATATTACTGCTTATTAAATAAGGATGTGAGTATCATTTTAGTATAATCAAACTTAGTTCATTTTGAAGACAGAGCTGTTATTTGGTGTACAACCATCTCAAAACAGTAACAGTATAAGAAAAAGAAAAAAAGAACATTTTGAAAGCCCTTTGTCAATGTCTTTTATATCTCAATTGTGCAAGTGAACCATTAAAAGCAGGTGCCCTATTTATATATATGCAAATAAGGAAGTTATCAAGACATGTCACTTTAATGAAAGTTGACATCATTCTGGGATTTTGTGAGACCTAGCAGCTTGTGCATGGCAAACAGCATGCTTCAGCTTCTCTTTGCACCAACACTTTCACTCCATTTTTTGGGTCTAGTCCTGCAAACTGTTGCACACGTGCAGAGTATGTGTGTCTGTGTGTGTCTGTGAGCATGTTCATTTGTGCTTATTTTTGCATGTGTCTGTCAGACCTAAAATGGAAGATGTCAGCCCAGCGCTATCCCATTTAGAAAGCAAATCATTTTGCACAATGCTTACTGATGCAAAACAAAAAGTAACCCAAATTTAAACCAAAAGGGCTCTTCCACTAATAATACTACTTTGTGCAAGCCTATGTCTTTTCATTCAGAGGATCAGAATAACTTTTCAAATATAAAAGCCAGTGTCTATTTTGCATGGGGACTTGTGTACATAGCCACGACATATAAAGGACACGCAGAGGAAGAGTGCCTCAAGATCTTGCTGTGTACATAATGAAAATTAGACTATATTAATAATTCTCTCAAAAAGCCTTGTTTTGGAATATGCCTCTGTTTGCTGTGACAGAAACAAATGCTTTCTTCCCTACCATGTTGGTTTAATTACCTACCACCCTTGTGCTAACAAGGTTTATACTTTGATATGTAGTTGCTTGCCTATTTTTACAATCTCACCTGGTTTTTCTGGTTTTTCCTCTGTTCAACATATTCTCCACAGAGAATGGTTTGGAGTAGGCTCTCCAAGGGATGCAGTTATAGAAAACTTCCAGAAAATAACAGACTAGGGACCCTCCTTTCCTGAATAGAGGCATGAGAGTCTGACAGGTTGGAACTAGAAATAGCAATACATTTGTAGCTATAGCAGTCATATCTATGGCGTACTTTAACTATACATTTATGTACCATAACTATTTCTGTTTATCCAACGTATTTATTCGACATGTTCACATTTATTTCTACTTTATGTTTTTTTCCTAAATACACTTTTTTTACACACGAGATTTTTCTTTCATCTCATCCTCACTTTGTAAACACTTAGTATAGCTCCCAGTTTTCACCACTGGTAGTGAGAATTATTGAAATTTTAAAAACTATTTGGCTCTAGTATTTGACACAAGAAAGGAAGAAGCAGAAATATTTCCTCTGGATTATTCAGACAAGCAGCACCTTCAATTTCATAGTTATTTTTAACTGCATACTCTTTCCCTTCATTTTGCTGCCTTTAATTCTAGTTCCTCTCTACTGCACAACTGATAAACTGATGCCTGTGATTCTGTCTTAGGTCCCATTCTATTACATGCTTATCTTTCAGGAAGAGCAGATGTTCCCATATGTGCCCTATCTTTATCCTCTGATGTTTTTGCTTTGCAAACAGATGATTGTATTTCCATTGCCCTCTGTGTCTGGAGAAAAAGATACGGCACTAAGGAGTTTTTCTGTGTTGCTAATCAATGGGGTTTGTAGGCAATTGGGCTGATCCCTTTCCGACATTTTCACCATTACTATTATTCCCAGGTATTTTCCCTTGACCTTTGTTCTTTGTCTCCTCTCCCCTGGTCTAATCTTAATTTCCTCTGGGATTTCCTTTCAGCTTCTCAGTCTGAAGTAACAAGAACTTGAAAAGTTCATGAAAGGCATGATTCCACTTTGCTGTTTTTCCCCCCCATTTTTTGTCACTGCCTCCTATCAATGCACACTGCTGCAGGAAGGCTCTGGGCAGTACCTCGAAGATAAACCACAGGTGTCGAATGGGCACAGCCAGATCTCTGTGCTGAGGATGTGTGGGTGGGGAGAGGGTGTGACACAGCTTTTGGAGGTGAATACAAGGACAACTTCTTGCAGATACACATGCAGTCATAACATGGCTCTGCTCTCCCTGCTGGCAGTGTTTGGAGGTCAAGTGTTCTCTGTTTCCAAAAGTCGCTGTCCCTCCTTGTGCTCCCCAAAGTTATTACCACTATTCTGCTTGTATGCTAGGAGGCCTTTCCATCAGAAATCCAGTTTTTTGCTAAGCAAGCTCAGATTAAACCACATCCTAGGTATCTGTTCTCCTTCAGCACACAGCCACTAAGCACTGAAAAGTCTCCTCACAAGTGCTGTCTCAACAATACATTTCTTCGACCTCTTAGTGGAGGCAGTGCTGGGAGACTTATGGAAGAAAATTTGACCATAATTATAAGATGTTTTAGGCCTTTGGCTCAGCTGCCTAAATGCATTAGCCAGCTAGTGGTGCAGAATAAAACAGACCAGTGTCTGCATTGCAATACATGGGATGCAGGGGACCTGAAGCCTGCATTATGCACATTGAAGGAGCTTCTTTTTGTATTGCCTGGGCTGAACCTCTAGGCTGGACACTTATTACTGACTGTCTTGTCTTTTTGCTCATCTGCATGATGACAGTGCCCTGCCTTGAGAACCAAATTGCAATAAACAAGGGCAAACAGGAAATTTGCTTCAAATACACATCCCAGCTGAAATATTTTGAGATTACAGATTCATTTAGAGAACTACAAAAATGTGAGAAACAAAGCCAACTCCTCAAAATTTTAAGAGTTTAATACGGGATAACAGGGGACGGATCAATAAAGCAAAATTGATAGCACTGGGCGTGTGGCAACAGCCAGAGGCACACTCAATTCTTTAGTAAGGGGTTTTTTATACTGCTGCAGTTGCATTGCTTACACAACTGCCTTTGCACATTTCTCGGAGCCCATTTACCACAGCTCCACCTCAGGTTGCCACAGCATTGCAGAAGTCCACAGCTACTGTCTCTGAGGGTCCATCAGGGAGGCAGTCCAGGCTGGTCTTCTGGTGCCACTTTAGACTTGGTATTCTCCTTTTATGGTATCTTGCTCTCTGCCTGTGCTATCTTGGTTAGGCATTTTGCAAGAGCAGTCATATCTTGTGATACACCTTTTGCAAGCATGCTTACATCTTGTGATAGCTTTGTTTCATGCACAATTTTAGTTATACTGTCCATAAAAGCAATTACAATTTGCACTATAGCTACAGAAGTGGTTACAATTTATAATAATTGTAAAAGCAAATACATAATAGGAAAAGCCAACTATGACATAGCAAATTGTAACAAGCAACAAAAGTTTTCTTGGACTATATGTATTTGTGGGTCTAAATACTCTTTCAGATCTATCCTTAGTTGCTATATCTCACTGCCATTATTTACCACGGAAACCTTTTGTTCTCATATTTATCCCACAAAGCATTTCCAGATACAGATGCTGCACAAAATACAGGCATATTGGAGAGTTTTCTAATAAACAGACCATAAGCCCTATATTATTCCTGCCTAGGCTATTATGAGACATTAGGCCTTTTATGAAATTTCTGAAACACAACATCTTCTGCTCTTTGTGTTACAGTGGGGAATACACATAGATGACAGAGCCTTATTTAGTATTCAACTACTTCACCCAGCATTCCCTCCCACAAAGGATATTGCAGCATTAGACAGAGGTCGGAGCAGGGCACTGAAAATATTTAAGCACATGAGAAATCTGGTTAGGGAAATAGATTTAAAAGGCTGGGATTGTTTATTTGTCAAAGGCTGTGAATAAGAGGAGACATGATAGAGCATACAAAATAGCTAATTTTTAAAGAGAAAGCAGAGCAGAAACCTCTCTCCTCCCTGTCTCATAACAAAGTGGCAATGAAGCATTCAAAGAAATCAAGAAGTGGCAAATTCAGAACTGATAAAAGGAAAAATTATCCTTTTAAAACATAATTAGACTGGAATCAATTACTACTCGCTGCCCTGCTGGCCAAGAATGCAGTTCAAAGTTAAAGTTAAAAAATAAAAGAGGGTGTGTTCTTTGTCCAATAAGATGCATAAGAGTAACACGAAAAGGGGAAGAAAAGGTGTCCAAAACTTTCAAGTATTTCCAAGAGGCAAATCTGTTTGTCAGTAAGGGGAGATTGAAATGGGATCTGTGTTTCCTATCTGCTATTCACTTGGTTGCATTAACCTTCCTGAAAGGACATGGGTTGGCCTCTCAATGCACTCATCTGGAGTCACATATGGAAAACAAAACACAGGACACCTGAAATTAATACAACAGGCTGTGAACTTCAGTGCTGAGAAACCTGTGGTTACTATGTCTTTGCTTGCTTAGCTGCAGTTTGGTAACTGTGAGCACGTGGAGTACAGCATCTTGAATTGCCTCTGCTCAATTTCCAAAGCTTATCTGGATACACTCTGAGAAAATATGAGGCAAAAAGCTGTCATACTTCTTGGTTGTCACTTCATGAATATTTCATAGTCACAGGAAAGGTAATTTCCGCTCTCCCTGCTCATATCTTTTTGGAGGAAATAGATCTGGATTTTACAGTTTGAGATTCTTCACTACAAGGATCCCTCATAACCACCTCTCCAAACTTAGGCCCATGGCGTTTCACACCTCATGGACATGTAGCAGTGGTTACAGAAGGGAAAAAAAAAATCCCTTAAGCCATAGCAGAAAATAAAAGTTGCAGTTATCTTGGCATAGAACTTAAATATATAAACAGATCAGAATCCTAAAGGCAAGATGTCATAATCTCTTGCCCCCATAGTTGCTTCACACACAGTAATTTGTTCTAGTAACACCTTAAATAAACCTTAAATAAACATTTTACTTAAAACAGTCCAATACTGGTGTTCCTACAGCTTGTTCCAACATTTTCCTAGCTGTTTTTTTCTGTAGTTCCCTGATTTCTAGGCAGCCTCAAGAGGAGATGAGGAAAGAAAAAACATACCTTGAAAGTAGGGAGGAAAATTTTGTGGTTTAGCAAAGAAAGAGTATGAGACTAAATGACCCATGGGAACGACTCAGTTCCTCAGGAAGATTTGTCCATTGTCAAGATAAACATTCTCTTTTTGGCAAAGTGAATGTAAGCATTTATATGTGAACAGGATTCACACATCTCTGTGCGTGAAAAAGGCATTTATGATCTAGAATATGGATTTTGGATGAGAAAGCAATTCAGTGGTGCTCTTAATGCAGTGCTTTGGGAGAAGACAGAGGCGTCATTGCTTACCTGCACAGTGCACATTAGGAGTTCAGTGGACTCACTTTATATAAAAAATTTTGTTATTGTCGTGCACATTGCCTAATGATCACACCACAATTTAAAAAGGTATCTGAGAACAGGGGAGTGAAGTAACAAGGTAAATAATCCTTTGCTTCTTCTAGTGGAGATGCAAGAAATGGGTTGAGACTACTGAAACGCATAGAGACTGATGAATCTTGCTCTCAGTCACTGTTGAGGGATTACTCATTTTGGAAAGTGGAATATAACATATTTTTAGATCACTCCCTATATTGTAATTATGTATGTGTTATATATTAATGATTGATTCAGAAAAAATTTGATCTGCACTAGAATAAGTAATAGTTATTCAAATACTTGGGGTTTTTTCTACATATGGTTTTGGGTTTTTTTAATCTGCCCCTCAATATGCAGCAGGTTTTGGTGATTAAGTATTTGGTTTATACACTTTGTTAATGAAAAACGTAATGGAGTTATAATTGCTTTTATAATATAAATCAGCATATATTTTAAAAATCACAACATAGACAAAATGACAACTATTTGATTTAGATTATTTATAGATACTTGTTTTCTACTTCAATTTTAACTGGAATTTTCCTTTTTATGCCAGAAACAGAAAAGCCACTTCATTCTTTTGACTGGCTCTGAATGAAATACAAGCAAGCCAGGGAAAATTGATTTCACTAAACCATATGGTACAGTTGAAATAGAGTAATTTTCCAAGTCAGTCTAAGTATTTTGGGCTGAAATTCAGGAGTTGTCAAAGTATGGGATCAAATGAGGATAAGAATTAGTGTGTTAGGCAAGTATTTCCTAGAATCTCAGCTCCTCTTTAGTATAGAAGAGAAGAGAATAGAAGAGATTCAGTTAGGAGAGACCTACAGCAGTGATCTACTCCAAGTGCCTGACCAATTAAGGGCCAAACAAAAGTTAAAGCACATTACTATGTACACTGTCCAAGAGTCTGCTAAATACTAACAGCCTTGAGGCATTTACCACCCCTTAAAGAAATCTGTTTCAGTGTTTAGCCACTGCATGGGTAAAGAAATGTTCCCTAACATTCCCTAACATCTTGTCGGAACCTCCCCTGGCACACATTCCCATGTCTTCTGGTCACTGGATCCCAGGGAGAAGAGATCAGTGCCTCCCTCTCCATGTCCCCTGCCCAGGGAGCTGTACAGAGCAGTGAGGTCACCCCTGAGCCTCCTTCTCTCCAGCCCAGACAGACCCAGAGCCCGCAGCCCCTCCTCACAGCATGTGCCTTCCAGCCTTCCACCAGCTCTGCTGTCCTCCTCCGGACCATTCCAGGACCTCCTTCCCACCCTTGTCAGAGCGTGGGGCCCAGCCCTGCACACAGGACTCAGGGTGAGGGCAGCAGGGCTGAATCCAGCAGGATGATCCCAATCCCAGCTGGTGATGCTGTGTCTGCTGCCCCCCGGGATGGGGTTTGCCCTCCTGGCTGCCCGGGCACACGCTGCTGGCTCACCCTGAGCTGCTGCCCACCAGCACCCCCAGAGCCCTTTGGCAGGCTGCTCCACACACACTCCTCTCCCAGCTTATACTCGTGCCCAGCCTTACTGCATGCCAGGGGCAGAATCTGGATTTGTTCTTGTTTAATTTCATGCCACTGATAATTACCCAGTGCTCCAATCTATTTCAGATCCCTCTGCAAGGCTCTTGTGACTTGAGAGAGTCAAAAGTACCTCCAATTTGGTATCATCAGCAAATATGCCAATGGTGCATTAAACTCCTGCATCCTGACCATGGATAGACACACTGAATGGAAATTGCCCTACAATTGAATCTTGAGGAACACCACCGGTGACTGGTCAGAACCCACATGTACCCCCATGCACAACAGACTTTTGAACTCTGCCCTTCAGCAAGTCCTTCACTCAGCACTGTGTACCTGTTCAGCTGAACAGCTTACCCAGATGCTGTGAACAGCATGAAAAGCCTTATTAATATCAAGAAAAACTATGTCCACTACCTTCTGTTCATTCACTAAACATGTAACCTTACACTTAAAAAGGGCTTTCCAATTGTAACTCCACAAATTTTTTGACTGTGTCTGATGATTGTACTATTTTTAAAGTAATCTTCTACATACTTTGCAGGCATTGAGGTTAGACTAGCAGGTAATAGGATTATTTCTTTTTTAAAAATGTTAAAATAAGTAACAAGAGAATGTACTTGCAGTCTGTCATTTATGATAAGCAGATATCACAGATTGTTTCCAAAGGTGGCATTGACATATTTTCTTACCAGTGAGTGACAAGTTCTTCTGTGTGAGTGTTCACAAAATTTCACTGAAAAAGCACTGAAATGATTGTAGTGATTTCGAATTAATCAGTCAATATTTCTGCATGCTGTTTATTGGGTAATCTGCTCTGCTATTCCACCTGAATGAATCTGAGCTTCACCATCCCCATCTAATTTATTGGTATTTGTTGTAATTAATGAGTAGACATCATCTATGGGGTAATTTTTTCCCCAGTTCTGAGAAAGTATAATTTTCATAGAATACTGTAGATCATATAAACAAACACAATTACATTTTATTTTTTTAACCCAACACTTTATTGATCATCTCTTGAAAGAAGAGAACAAGAGAGGGAATTCATATTCATAGCAATTTTTCTCACATGGCCTCTTTCTAAAACAAAATCAAACTGTTGCTCTTAAGGCACTTTGTAGTATTCTTTAAAGAAATCTTGCCAGCATATTTTCATGCCCACCCAGAGAGATGAAGTTCCTGGAACATTTTATCAGTTCAATGAGAAGCAAGGAATATAAGAGACACAGTGTTCTTTCAGTCAAATTCTTCCTGTTTTGATAACACTATCCTTTACAAAAATAAAAGGTCATCAGTTTCTGCTAACTCAAGGTTTTAGAGTAGCTGCATAATTCAGATTTCAGTTTGAAAGAGAGATCTCCATCTGTATACGCAGACAAATAAATTGGGGGAGGTGCTGATTCTTATATATTATGCAAACATTTTTAAGACTTAACAAAAAATGTCTTCCTTTAATAAAGTCAGGAAGTGACATGAAAAGCATCTCAGACCTTTAATAAGGTATTTTTGACAATGAAATATTGCCTATAATAATGACATATCATAATTAAGTGCAACATGTGCTATAATGCACCATTAACATCTGTTGTGTACCAGATATACACAGAGAAAGAGATGCTATGGATTATCAATTAAATACTTTCAAATACTCAATGGGATGGCTTCACCTCAGATTTGTAAAAGTCAGTTCCCTCAGGGACAACCAGGGTTTTTCATCAAACCTTCCTGGAATAATGGATGTGAATGAATTTCTGTTATGTCAATGTTTCATCTGGAAATGTGCCTTTTTCCTTGGAGATACATATTTTCTATGTAGCAAGTACTGAAGTTATCTGAAGCAGAAGGACACCTCTGTGTTGTTGCACAATAAGAATTCAATGACTGAAAAAAAAAATATATGCCTTCACATGGTTTTGTTTGTAAGTTTTTGGGCTTCTTTTTTTATATGTTTTTGTTTGGGGGGGGGGTTATGTCATCAGAAAAAATAGTATACAGTGGCTCCACTCTTTCATGTTTTTCACTTCCACTTTCCTGGGGAACTTATTCAATCTCTTGCAGATGTCCTAATTTTTTGCATAAAGTATGGATTATCCCAGGTCAGATCTCTGCTTTGGCAAGGGGGAAATTAAAGCTTCGTTTTGAGTCTTTGTTTTTGGATTTACCTGAGAGCAATAAGTACTTCAAACGTGAATTGTACAATCAGAAGTGAATCTTCAATTTAACTCAAGGAGGGTTAAAAATATCTTTAAGGCAGCATACACCCTTTACTGATAATGCAGGAAATTAAAACAAGATGGGCATCCTTCTCAGCAGGTTTCCTCCTCTCCAAAGCCCTTCATGACTCTGTTCTTTTCTCCTGTGAAGTCTTGTCTCTACCCAAATCCTTTTCTACCCCAGACCTGACAACCCTACTTTGTCACCTGAAGAACCGGGAGTGCTGTCTGCACCAGAGACTCCATCCAATGCTACTCCAGCACTGAGGGTGTCACTCAGCATCATGAAGGAGCCCACCTCCTTCACGGCTCTCCGCACCCCCTACCTACATCAGTGGGGAGACCCACCAATGAGGGAAGGACACTGCTGACAGTTTGCAAAACTGAAGATTCTGCACACCTACCAAGAAGCAGAAAATGTCTGTACACAGTGGATTGGAACCTTCCCTCCCTCTTGCCACAGCATTTGTTTCCCACAGCTTTGCAAAGTTCTTGGCACAGCAAGATCCCATTCCAAAGGATGGTTGTAAATACAAAGCCGGTGTGAAGGAAATTCTCATGTAAACTTATCACTGGGCCAACTAGTCTACAATGAAAGATGAGAGGGAGCTCTACTATGCATGTCCAACTTTACCTCATCATTTTTTCCTGCCCATGTTTGATCTTTGGTGAAGGCAGAGGCTTTTTTCAGACAGAAGAACAATCTTTGTAATTGCCATACTGCTCCTGGGCTTAGGGTCACATTCCTTCAAATGTGGCCAGATAGCAGAGTAGGGATGTTTGTTAACAGAAACCAATCCCTCTTTCAAACATGCTCTTTCTACAAATAATATAAATTAACACAGTTATGGAATAACCATAAATGACAGACTACAGTCACAGAGTAAGTGAATTTTTGAATAACAATGTATTAATTTAGTCTAAAAACATGTCCTATATTTCCCTTGAACATAAGGTAAAGGATAAACTTAATTTGGTTTTTTTGGAAGTCCTTGATCATATTAAACAGGAGGTATTTTGCATTTCTATTGTCTTACAATGTTCTTTAGTGTTTTGGTAACCATCATGTGAAATATAAGAACTTGAGCTTAAGAAACCAGCCTGCTTTAAATAAAGTCCAGAACAGATTGTTGATCTGAAAGGTTCATTTAACCTGAAACAGGCAATTTCAAGAGTTCAAACTTCATTTTAAAATTATTTTCTTTTGCTTCACTTTAGCTAATTTATGTTGTTTAAGTAGTTCAGTTTATGGTGACATAACACTAACAATATATGGAAGCTAAAAAGGAAAAGTTGGGTCATTTTTTCCTTTGTGGGTATAAAGGTTCTCACAGAAGAAATGAGGTTAAAAAATCATGCTTGAAGATATTTTTGTTTCTTAGTCCAGGTTTGCAGAAGAAGGTCTTCATTTGAAAGCGTCATCACTCTTTTTATTGAGAGGCATTGGATCATCCCTGTTTAAAATTGTAACACCAGGGATTTGGCATGAAAGTTCCTGCAGTTTTCTCCTCCTGCCTCTGCCCTCCCCATCCCTTGTGCTGCCATTGCAGAAAATGCACAGGTTTTCTTCCAGCGTTTTGTTAAGGCAATTTCCCAAGGTGCATACTTCTGTGATTGTCAAGTGGCATGCTAGCAACAAACTGACTGCAAGAGTAATAATAAAATAACAGATATTTTAAGGAAAAGGATCATGAATTGAACAAACAGTTTTCCTTGATCTGAAACAAAATGTTTAGATCAATTCTGGACACTTCAATGTTATTTAGTTATCATTGCTAACTAAATCGTGAAACAAAAAATTGTTTTAGAGTGAAAAATTGAAACACCTCACTTTGAAAATATTAAAATTGTGTTCCAGAAAGCATCTCTTTGCCTTCAGCTTGAGCTGGTTAACAAATTACATACAAATTCAAGAATTGTTTTGGACATTCCAAACCTTTACTTTTTGGCAGACCTAATTCCAACCCTAATATTTCACACAACCAAAATCAGCAGTATAAGTGCAGCAACATTGAAGTTTACACTCTGTAAGCTCTTCTGAGTCCCCCTCAGATTTTGGGGTCAGCTTTTTTGATGTCAACAGACAAATTTAAATTTTCTTTTTCTTCTTATTTTCCTCAGAGTATGAGTGAAAGAATGCATGGTAATGTAATTTGAATGTCAGTTAATGTACTCAGGCAGGAAATTGGTTTATGTCTTCAACAATTAGATTAAATAGCTGTTGTCAGCCCTATGAGGGTGGAGCTCTCTTATTCTAAATACGGCTCAGTGAAAACTGCTGGAAGTAAAAGTTCTCAGCCTTGATCATTTGTTTTCCTTAACCAAGCATACTTGTATGTCTCTGAGGAGGAACCAAACCCACCATGAAAAAGTCTCAAACAGGCAATTTCCTGTCAATATCTTCGGACACAGCAGGTAACTGGCAGGTCTGATGCTGGTGTGGGCAGCAGGAATCTCCCACTCTTGCTCACATAACTGTCAGTTTCCTCAGGATACCTCCACAGCACAACCCAATCACCTCCCTGTGGGAGCATGATAGGCAGAAGATACAGCACAGATTCTACAAAGTCTAATGCACCTGCTTGAATCCTTCCAGGAAAAAAGTCCAAATCATAGGATCATAGAATCAGAGAATGTTAAGGTGTTGGAATGCACCTTGAAGATCATCTAGTCCCAAATCCTCCTGCCATGGACAGAGACTCCTTCCACTATAACAGGTTTCTCAAGGTCTTATTCTACCTGGCCTTGAACACTGCCAGGGTTTGGGCATCCACAACCTCCCTGGACAACCTGTTCCAGTGTCTCACCATCCCCACAGTAAAAAATTTCTTCCTAATATTTAACCTAAATTTATCCTCTTTCAGCAAATACTCATTACTTCTTTTTTTCTCACTATTTCACAGTGATTGTGGGCATTAAAACTAATTTCAAAAACTATGGGCCATTGCAGTGATATTTGTTATCTTCTGAAGTGCATTGTTTTGAACCCTTAAAGATTGTTAGGACTTTGACATGCCCTTGGGCAGCAGCTGGGGAAAATCATTGCAGTTTGCTGGGGTGGCAAAGAGTTAGACAGAGTTATATTTCTAGCATGCGTCTAGCCTACACCTCCCCTTCTAGCTGGGGTTAACAAAAACTTTATTTAACTCCATGAAGTCAGCTGGTTTGTTCCTAAGCAATGAGTTTTTATGCTAGATGGACTGATGCTAGATGAAACTCATCTGCTTCATCTACTTGTTGCTTTCATTGAGCAATAAGCCAGTTGTTGCCTGCATTTTCAGAATGTATGCGGGCTCATATATAAGCATATGTACTCATTGAGAAGTTATGGTTTTGATTAGAACAGATGCAACATAATTTTGTTTAAATCACAAAGCAGCCAATAGTGAATTTTTTTCTATCATTCGTCTCATTACTGTATCTTCCTTTGCCCTCCCCTCATTATGTGTGTAGGAAAGGCTTGGATACTTTAGATATATCATATACACAGAGGGAAGTAAAAGTGAGATGGTTATAAATGTTATATTCTTTGTTAGTGCAAGGATGAATTTTCAGATGTTAGCCACTCGTGTAACTCAAGAACAACCAAAAAATAGTCACCTAAACTGTCGTTTATGATAGACATTTTCTTTGATCCTGGCATATCTTTGTCCATCTGTTACCAGAAAACATAAAAATCACATTTTCCATAGCTTCAGACCTTATAAGCAACCCCTTTTAGATGGCATGGGGCATCCAGAGGCAAGAAATGCAGCCAATGCCAGGTCAGACTTTGAACATGAGTAAACACTCTGAAGTCACTGATATCTCACCACAGGTGGGCTCATAACTCAGTGCAGTGCCTTGGACCACTGCAAGAACATTGTGTCAGGCAACTGAATGAAGCAATGTACCACCCTAACAAAGTGTGGTACTAAACTTTTCTGAAAGATAGGTCTCATGTCAGGATAGGAAAGCTGCCAGCTTCAAGAAAACCCTATAATATTCAGGTTTCAAAATCTGTTTTCAAGCTCCTATTAAAAGTTGTATTTTGGAAGAAAACAGTGATGGGTTTCTTTCCTTCTTCAAAATACTATGTGCCTCAAATCTTAGCTATACAGGTGACTAGAGAAGATAAAATCCAGACTGAAATTAATTTGTATCACCTACTTCCATTCTGGTCCATCAACTTGTTTGAAACAACCAATTTTTTGAACCCATAATGCACACCTTCCGGTTATTACATGGAGTATTTTTCACCTAAAGTGGGAAGGTCTCCTGCATGATGTTTTATTTAGGAATCTTATTTACTGATCACTTGTTCACCTTTTTAGAGAGACAATCTTTGTCCCATGCACATTATATAACATTGCTTTAGAACTATAGTAGGAGAGACAAATGCTAGCTGACTATGCTCATTGTGACTGTGATCAGGTGTGCCACAGCATCAGGGTACCCTCAGAACATCAACATTCACTTTTATATTCAGGCTATAACGTGAAGCCCATTTGTTTTCCTGGAAATTTCTGGTAGAAAATCTGTTTTTAAATTGCTGGTCAATGTGAGGGGAGGAAAAAAGGATGTATTTGCACCAGTTTAAGAATTGTCAGAAACTCATAATACGTTTTAGTGGATTATATATGTGTGGATTATACAGTGGATTATATATACAAACATTGTATGTACATACACACACAGACTTATATGAGTCTAAACATGTGTGAATATATATATATGCATAAAATAGTGAGAATATCTACTGACATATGAGGTATAAGAGGTGCTGTACTGCAAGCAATTGAAATGAAAAGTACCTCCCACATAGCACGAAACTGTCTTCAGAAGACACAAACATATATAAATGTGGAAATTCCTTGCAATACTTTTTAAACTAAAATAATTAACAAACTATTAATACACCATCTGAAATATTCTTTGAAATGTGGAAATTCTCAATTCGGTACAATATATCTGCTTCTATTAAAAGAAGTGGGAATTGTAGTTAGCAAACCTGAGTGATCTGAATGTATCCCATACATTATTTTTTCATGGAAACTGGAAAGGACTTAGCAGTGAGTGCCTCAACTATATATCAGGGGGCACATGAAAAAGAGGAGGAAGTAGATGCAATGTCTGCCAACAAACTCTACTAATCTGTCTCCTCTGCTCCAAAGTCCTTCATCTGGAAGGAAGGCCTCAAATTTAACCTTTTAAGAGGCATTTAGGTGCCTAAGTATATTCACTAAATGCCATCTGGAATGCCTGTGAGAAACCTTTTGGCCTCCAGTTCCCATCCCTGATGGATGGAGATCTATTGTACCTTATATATTTATACACAATCTTTGGGGTACAGAGAGGAGCTGGAATCTCTAGGAATCACAAGATAGAAACAATTTATTGGATTCTGCCTTACATACCAGTTCAGGTCACGATCCAAGTTACTATTTAGAAAAATTTGTTTTTGATTTTTGAAATTGCTTGTTATGGAGCAAAATTTCAGACATTTGGTTATACAAGCTCCAAGCAGCCAAAACTGCAATCTTTAATTATTATTCCTTGTGTTGTGTGGATGAGAGCACTCGCCTATTTTAGATCTTGTTTGAACTTCTGTGTAACTTCTAAAAATAATTCTCAATGCTACTTCAATTTATCAGCAATCAAGAATCTACTGTGGCATTTCACAAACTCTTTTAATACTGTCAATTACATACAATGGTCTAATTTTGCTTTTAATTTTTAAAGTTGCCTTGGTCACTTCTAGCTTACAGGCACTGACATCTGTGCTTTTCTCCAACAGACCAAACACATCAAGTGGCAATTCCTCACGTAGGTAGTCAGAGATTTCATAGCACATCAATCCTTAATCTTCTTGTTAGTCCAGTAAATAGATGGCAATCCCTGAGCTTTTTTTCCAAACCGTGTTTCTCCG
Organism: Melospiza melodia melodia; assembly: GCF_035770615.1. Lineage (NCBI taxonomy): Eukaryota > Metazoa > Chordata > Aves > Passeriformes > Passerellidae > Melospiza > Melospiza melodia. The sequence continues at coordinate 54,983,257 of NC_086226.1, read as the reverse complement.
GCCTTTGATCACACCATTAACTCATCTCTGATCCTTTCCAAAGCAGGACATGGTATTCCTGCATAGTATAAATGAGTGATTTTATGGAACTCAGACACAAACAGTGAAACATTTATCTGCTGCAGTTGTTGAAAACTTTCCAGATTCACAGTCTTCCTCTGATCTGTTCCCACCTGTAGGCATGGGATGAGTTTTAGGTCTGTGACTAAGTTCCTTCTAGAAGCTGTGCTAAGGCAGATGAAGGAGAGGGAGGGGATTCAGGGCACCACGGCTTCAGCAAGGGCATTCAGAGGGTAGTGATCAATGGCTCAGACCTCTGATGGACATCAGTGACAAGTGGGATCCCTCAGGGTCAATAGTGGGACCACTGTTAATAAATTTTTTTATTAATGACGTAGACAAAGGGATCAAGTGCACCTTCAGCAAATTTGCAGTTGACACTGAGCTGAGTGGTGCTGATGACACACCTGAAGGACAGGATGCCATGCAGAGGGACCTGGACAAGCTCAAGAACTGGGCCCGTGGGTACCTCATGAGGTTTAACTAGACAAAGACCAAGGTGCTGCACATGGGTCGGGGCAATCCCCAGTACCAGCACAGGCTGGGGATGAGCAGATGCAGAGCAGCCCTGCCCAGAAGGACTTGGGGGTGCTGGTGGGTGAGAGGCTGGACATGACCCAGCCATGGGCACTCCCAGCCCAGAGAGCCAAACGTGTCCTGGGCTGCATCCAGAGCAGCGTGGGCAGCAGGGGAGGGAGGGGATTCTGCCCCTCTGCTCTGCTCTGCTCTGGGGAGAGCCCACCTGGAACCTGCATCCAGCTCTGGGCTCCCAGCACAGGGAGGACATCAATCTGCCAGAATGAGTCCAGAGAAGAGCCACTAAGATAATTGGAGGGGTGGAGAAACACTTTTGTGAGAAAAGGCTGGGACAGTTGTTTCTTTCCAGCCTAGAGAAGGCTTTGGGTTGATGCTATTGTGACATTTCAGTACCTGAAGGGAGTACAAGAAAGATGGAGAGAGATGTTTTACAAGAACATGTAGTGACAAGAAAAGGGGGAATTGATTTAACTGAAACAGATAGATAGTTTTGATTAGATATTGGAAAAAAATCTCTTTTCTGAAGGTGGTGAGGCACAGGAACAGGTTTCCCAGAGAAGTTGTGGATGCTCCATCCCTGCAAGTGTTTAAGGCCAAGCTGGATGGATCTTTGAGCAACCTTGTCTAGTGGAAAATGTCTCTGCAATATGGGCAGAGGGAGGGGGTTGGAACTACATGATCTTTAAGGTTGCTTCCAACCCAAATAATTTTTTCATTCATCAATAAACCCCAGTAGAAAGCATGTCATGTTAGTTTACAGGTATTTTTATAGTAAGCTTATGCAAATTGTACTACAGGCCACTACTCTGATTTCCACATGTATAAATGACCCTGAACATCGTAAAAGATTTTTGTTTGCTAGCACACAAAAGGAAAGTTGAGATGAATGTATTTCCCACAGGTGTCCTTCCACTCAGTGCATGTACCTTTTCCCCTCATTTAGTAACTCTCTTGCATGAGGTTTTAAGAAGCATGTTTTTAAACAGCCCACAATTCAGCCCACTGGAACTTGGTAAGGAGACTGAAGGGGGCTTATAAGTAGGATAGCCAGGTGTCTGTGTGATAGTATTTTTATGTACAAATTAATGCTTTCAGATTAGAGGTGTTTTTTTTTAAAGAAGCCAAATCTAGAATGTTTTTGAGTTTTTTAAATACAAGATACGTTGAATAAATTTTTTATTATCCAGATAAATTTGGGAGCTGGTCTTTACACATTCATAGGTAAGTCTGGCAGAGTAACTTCGTCCTTTTGTAGGACAGTGGAATATTATCAACACAAAAAGGATATTTCATAGCAACATGAGGCACAACCTAGTATATTCAGAGAACAATTTACTATAATCAAAGACAGTTACAGTTTTGTATTTTCCATGTAACTTTTCCTGAAGGAATGATAGTAAGAATGCAACATTTAAAACAAGAGCACTGTTAAGACCTTATCAGTTCTGAACAGGATTAATTTTAACGATAATTCCACTTGCCTACACAGTGTTCTTAGATGTGAAAAAACCCCATGGGATTAGGCCAAATATTGTCATGGTAACTAAAAGAGAGGGAAATAACTCTAAAACAGTTTCCAATAAGCAAGAGCAGCTACCATTCCATCAGTAGCCTTCAATAGAACGTGACATCTGTTTTTCATTTGTTGTTTCTAGGCTTGAAGAAAAGCAGGATAATTGGAAATAGTACGATGTTCCGGGAACATATTGAATGGAAAGACTCTTAGTGCTTTTTAAATATTGGTCTGTTTATTTTTAAAAACAACTAGCTTGTACCTTCTTTCACCATTTGGAAATTGGACAAGTTAGTCAGAAAATTTTCTGGACTCATCTATGCTCAAGCAGTGAAAGATCAGAGCAAGCTTCTTGCTGTAATAAGAACTACCATTTAAAGTGAGAAGTGGAGGACACCTATTTTTGGAAACTGAGAAGATGTAAATGAATTAATTGTATGAAATTATGTGATTACTTCATATGGGGGATAAAGTAACCCAAAGAGGAAATATGTACCAGTATTGGTGTTTTCTGCTTCTTTTATTCAATACACCACTGTGTCTGAAACACGAATTTAAAATAGTACTCATAAATGTACTGATAAGAAACAAGCAGACAAAAATCCCGTTGTGGAACTTGAAGTCGGGGGAAAAAATTGGAAAAATAAGTCACAGTTTTTACCAGCAAGGGTAGTTACCAGTGAAACAGTGTATAATTGAATTTTACCACACATTAAGTATTTAATAAACTATTTGGAACATTTCTAAGAAGTTGATCATGAACTGTTAAGTGTGCTCTACCCAGCATTAGAAAACCTTGTTTGCTCACCCAGGCTAGACAAAGCACACACAAATAAAAGCTCTTTTGTCCTATCAACCCATGAGATGTTTATACACCAACTTATCAGCTAAGAGGTTGATTTCAGGCACTCACAGTTTTGCAGTAGGAGCTCACAAGTTAGTTTATGGTTAAAAGCTTGGACATTTGGTAGGAGTTAGAAAAAGAGAAGAAACAATGATTTTATTTTATTTATCCTGAATATTATTTAACTGTGTCTTCATAACAAGGAAGCAGAAAAAAAAAGAGAGAATAATAAAAACTTAAAGCTTACCTGATGTTTCCTAAATCAAAATTCTGAAGGATAATACTGTATGAAAGACTTGTTGATATATGCTTTGTGAAAAATAATCTAAATACATTTCATACACTGGCCACCTCTGCAGCTTCTTGAAACCTCACATTTCAAGGTCTGATAAGGGTCAGTACAAAGGGTGTTGCTTCACTCACTTGTAATTTTTTGTGAAAAGGTCATGGCACCCAAAACACTTAAGTCAAGAACCAATAAAGAGTAATAAACGAACACCTTTCAGTTTGTAAGATTAATCAAACCAAAATACCCCCAAAACCCAATACATCACCAAGGCAAAAACCTCACAGATCCATTCCCAAACCATTTAAACTAAAGCATTACTGCAAAATGGCTAATTTCATGGGCAATGTGCTACTTGTGCTATTTTTCTCTCTTCATACTGACAAAAATGTAGCTATAAATTATTGTTAGCATCAATTCTTCCACTCCTATTCATTCAGGTAATCTCTGGGGCAACACTAGGGTGGCCAAATAACTATAGATAATGTGCTAGATGCAATTTCCAATTTGAAAGCTCCACTGTAGGAGCACTTTTCCAAAAGGAACATATAATAAAAATAAATTTATTTCAGGCTGCACTCTGTATTTGAAATTATATACTGACATCGTCTTACGCATGTTTGGCACCTGATTTTAGTGCATCCTGATATCTTTGACCTTGCCCACTGCTGAATTGTGTGATGACATGACTCATATCTTTTGAATTCCCTGGCCCAGGATCAGGTTGCTCATGCGTGTAATCCATGCTGTTCCCAGATATTCTCCAGGTAGGGATGATAGAGAAACTGCTGCTCAGCTTAGGCTCACTGTCCTGCCTGCTGAGGACACTGTTATTATAACAGCTGTGTTTACCAGCTTTCCAGCAGCCAGGAAATTTATAACATTAGGGCAGTTCAGGTACAGTCATATCTTATTAGTGTGCACAACAGCAAAAACAAACTGCAAGTCATAAAAATGCTTGAGTGTGGGGGTCTTTGTTTATAGAGACATTTCAAAAATAAAGCTCACTTATTCTTGTGACTATTTGTCACAGCAAGGCCAGCCTTAATTTTTTTTCCCAGTTTTATTTTTCCTTACCTCTCTGCTGGTTTGAGGCTTTATTACCTTCAGTTATTTGCCTGAATAGCAACTTCATACACAGAAAAGACAGCTAATAGGCAGTGACCATCACTAATGGGGGGCAAACACTGAGGAATTTCATTCTTGATGATTGACCATCAAGTACATGGTGGTTTTGTCACCCTCATGCTCATGTCAGACTGTATGAATCTGACCTGCTAGGCTAGGGCAGGTGAAAATTAGTGAGCATGAGGCAGCCTACATATGGGCCAGGTTCTCAAGGAAACTGTCTCTCCAGCCCATTGTCCACTGGCTCACTGCCCCACTTGCAGCTCTCATTACTCACTGACCTACTGCCCCTCTTGCAGCTCTCACTGCCCACTCCATTGCCTCCAGGAGTCAAAAAACAACATGGGGAATGTCTATGGATGTTTTCAATCCCTGCTGCTTCAGCTCCCAAGAATGCTGGTGTTGGAGAAGGGGAGAACTTATGGTTGGAGAGGAGAAGCCACAGGCACAGCTGTAGTTTTTTATTGCTGTATTGATTCGAGGACCAACTTCAATATGTAGAAATAATAATAGACATAGAGATGCCAGCTGTGGAAATCTTCTTAAATAGCTGGAGATTATGTAGTAGGGCTGGAAATGAAAGAGGAAACTGATTTATTCTCACTGTTCATTACTGCAATTCAGAGCAATTTTTTAAGGTCACTATCTCCCGTTCTAAGGGAAAATGCAAACATTAATCTTCATATACTGTATCTTGGAAACCAGTGTTCTAGACAATTAGTTTGCTATCCTCTTTTTATGTGTAGTCTTTTCATATTCAGCAAGAAGGATAGTAGTCTAATCATCTGTGCTGTACATATGGGCTTGAGTACACACCACAGTTTAAACAAACAGGAGATGATTGCTGTCTTCACATTGATGATACCTTCAGTATGCTTTTAGGGTCAACTTTTATTCATTTCAAATAGTGCTTCTATTATTAGGTCTAAACCCACAATAGTACAACAGGAAACTCACATCTCCTGCTTGGGTTGTACAGAAGTGCTTGTGGTAAGACTAAGACGGAGATGAGTACAGGCCATCTTTAAATGTTTGCCTTTTAGGACAGATTCTGATGTCCCTGTTAGTCAGGGCACCTCTAGCTTACCTGTCCAAAGCACTTCCCTTGTGCATTTCAATGTGCAGCTATATTTTGACTAAGGCGTGCATGTCCCATGTACCATGACCCTGAAGACCTAATCTTTGCTTTACAAGGGAATTTAGATTCACCAAGCAGGAGCCCATCCTTCTCTACATGGAACTGAAATAAACACCACCAGAGACAGTGAGGGAGGTGAAAAGCACTGACTTCTGACTTCCGTTTTGTCACTGTGAAAATATCCCTCCTCTTAGACAATACGAACCTGTGTAACCTCTCCCACTGCCAAAGAAACATGGAGAAGATGTCCCACAATACCAAGAAAGACTAAAAGCTCAGGTTTTGACTGTTCTGGTGAACCTAGAGGATGTCACCAATATTTTCAATATGATGGATAGTGAGATTTTTCCTCCTTTACAGTATTTGGAATTTCTTTTCTGCCTTAGAGGTCAGACTAGAAGCAATAGGTTTTCTCTGCTGGAGATGATGATAAGTGAAGTAGAAGTCAAGCCACTCAAGGACAGAGACATGCCCATCTTAATGATGTTATATACATGTTAATTCCTGATATCCTAAGTAGCTGCTAAATAATCACATGATGCTTCAACAGCATTAGTGAATAATATTTAAAGGACACTGAAGAGACAAATAATGTGCAGGTGGTAGATAAGAGCACCAGTTAATGGCACAATTCCTGGACAGTCTTCATATGCTCTTTATAAACAACCTTTCCCTGCAAAATTCTTCTTCCTTGATGCATTTCATATCAAAGACAAAAAAAATTAATGCATCAGGAGCAAACCCTCAGAAGTCTAATCAAGGCTTATGTGACCTTGTGCTCACCACTCCATCTTTCCAATGGTTCTCTGTCCAAGCCTGGCTCCTTGAGTTTGCCTGAGCCAAATGAACTGGGACATTTGCAAGACCAGGTCTTCCTGCAGGTCACATTTCACTTTTTAACCTTGGCCCTGATGGTAAGCCAGTGTCATGCAGGATCACAGCTCACTTGCTACTTGGTAGAGCCCTGCAGTTGTGGTTTTCCTCTGGCCTCTGAAAGATAGGCCACCTTTCAATGCTTCATCCCTCCCTACTGGCTGCTCTTGCATGGTTTGTGGTTTATTCTCTAAATGTCTGTGAGAAGATTAATAGTGTTACTGCTAATGGCCTCCTGGTAGTAACTCAATATCCACAAGGGCTCTCAAGGACAGCTTTTCTCACACCCACATGCTCAATCTAGAGATGACAGAGAGAGGAGAGGGTAACTAGGGAGGCAACTCCCATCCCTGAGCTGCCTGTGTCCCTCTGCTTGCATGCACATACACACATACATGCACAAGCCATGGCCACCCCATATCCTTCCACCAGCCTGCTTGCTTCCTCACCTTTTATGCTCTCCAGCCCTGTACGAAGCAGCCCTGCAGAGAGCACCACTAATACTCATGGTGTTCAAGGAGGGGTCCCCGTGGGCAGCCAGCATTCATAACAACACAGAATTAACTACTCCCAGTCATCATAAGCAGAATCATTATGTGTATCCCTTATCCAAATATTAAGAAAAGGCTGAATTTAGAGCAACAGTTTGTAAGCTTAAATAAAACTTCTGTGGACAGCAGTGGTCCCAGAACTTGTGTAGACTAGGACTGCTAGAGAATCCCAGGAGACCCTGACAGATGCAGTAAGCAGAGTCTGAATCAATTTAGAATTAGTCTTTGTCCTCTCTTAAGTTTTAAGTATAGTGAGGAAAAAGCACTCATATTCCACTTTTGGACAACACAAGTGAAAGTCTGTGCCTGGCGTGCCCTTAAATTTTCCTGCACAGAGTCAGTACCCACAAAAAATAAAGTCTGGCTTTGTGTTTTTTCTATTCTGATAGTACCCACTTGTCTTGTGCAAAGCAGACCAGGGAAACAGCATCAAACAGATTATAAAGCTAACAGCTACCCCCATTGGCTGCTGACTTATACGGAGGATCAGTGATTGGTACCAGCTGGAGATTTGGCCACTGGTCTGCTTTGTGTAGCACTTCTGCTCTTCTGGATCAACCAAAGTGACTTCTAAAGTTATATCTATTTTGTTAGATATAACTGCTGACAGAAGAAAAAGAAAATGAAGAAACATTTCTTGGAACATAAAAATGCTTTGTTTAGAGTTTGGACTTTGAAATCACAAGAACATGCAGAATCTTCATGCAAGTAAGAATTCTACAAGCTTTGCATTTGTCTCTAATCCAACCTCTGAATGTTGTTCAGATGGAATTTCAAGCCAGAGCTTCTGCATCCAAGAATTCTCTTTAATTCCTGGCTCAGGATGGACAGACTAAGAGTGCTTTCTCCTCACCATCTCTCTGAGTGGCAGCTGAAAACACAAGAGAAATGTTATTTTATGTCAGTTGACAAGAGTTGTGTCTTGTGCCATTTTATGTTTTGGGTTGGGTTTGGGTTTGTTTTTTTCTCCTTGATAAATCAAAAAAGATCACCCAAACAAGATGATCCAGAAGGAAATTAATTTTTAAAATATCATTTCACTTAAGCAGGTTCCTATAGGGAGGCATCGGGAGGTGTGACAATGAGCCACCTAGCAGCAAACATGGAGAAAGGCTGCAGGGAACCAGAAGCAGGTCCAAGGGCAGAATTTCTCCCTTGCACTCTGCTCCTGCAGTACTCCTCTGTGGCCAGAAATCAGACGGTATCAGCCCTCGCGTGTCCTATCCAGATGTAGTTCTGTGTCACAGCACTCTTAAGTTCTTCACCAAACATACCTTTGATATGCTTGGGGAACAGAAGTTTACTTCTTGCTCACCTCAAGACTTTTGCTGTTTTTTTGGTTGAAAGAACTTTGAGATAATAGCCTATGTGCAGTAGTGTACATAACCATGGGATGTTCAGGGAAACAGGCATTGGTTGTAACTCTCTTGTAACTCAAAGAGAGCACATCTACTCAACAGACAGTACATTCATCAGTCACTCTTACTGCATCCCTTCACCTGGAATCATGATTTTCTCTGGCAATGTGCCTTGGGAGCAATACAGGGAGGAAAGCATCCATCCATCAAAGACTACAGCTATTTTGCCCATAGTTGCTTCACCAAGAACTTTCATGTCAGAGCTGAAACCAGGCTGCCCCTGGATCTGCAACCTCAATTCCAGGCCTATCATTTAGAGAGGAGAAAGAGAAGGTTGGTGTGAGTGGGAAAAATACACTTATTTTGAAAAATAGAGGTTAAAAGTTCTGCTCTGTGGTCTGTTAGCTGAATATCAGGATTTATTATCAAGTATGGCAGTGTAGCTTGTATCTAAGAGAGATGCTGGAGATTAAGAGAAGATAATTATTTGGATTTGTCTCAATTTTTTGCTTTGCAGACTGGAGGCTGATGAGCTTATAACCTAGGAAAACATGAGAGACACAGACTAGAATCTCTCCAACACTCACCTTAGAAAGTAAAGCAGACCCATGACCCCTGTAAGGTCAATGGGAGTTTTTCCACTGACTCTAGTAGAGTCTGGACTTCACTCTGAATTTTCCATTATGAAGGCCAAATTTTCCCCTCAATTTATGAAGCAAGGTATTTTCCCAGCTTCAGTGCATGCCATCTCTTGTTTTCAAACGATGCATTCGAAAGCTGAAGTACACCTCTGTGAAACAAAGAGCAGGATAAGAGGATTAAATGAAATATGCTGATATCAAGGGTCATAATGTTCACTTTGTTTGGTAATTCCACTTTGTGGCCAATATAAATGCAAAACATAATATCTCTTGGAGATGCGATGTAGTCTTAGAGAAGGAGGATCACTGACCTTATGTTCAGGATGAACAAACTGACATGAGCAAAGAAATCCCATGATGCCTATCTCCCATTAACTGTTTGTTTACAAAGTTAGCCTTGTATGTTTACTTGAGAAAATAGTAGATTTTGAAAGAAAGCATTTCCATAATTCTCTGCAGTTCTGCTGCTCCTGCAAGTCCATCAGGATATCCAATTCAATGGGGTAGGAGCTCCATTTTTAATATATTACATTTTAATTAGAATAAGCAACTGTCTTTTTCTTCTTTTCATGTTTTCAGGCTTCATGGCAATAGTACAGAAAATATCATCTCACAGATCTGGAGGATTCAAAATTAAGAATGGCAACAACATGCAAGACCCTATTTTTTTTTGACCACTTTTAAACTTTTGAACTGCAAATGCTTTAAGGTCCCAGGACCAAGTACTAAATATGTCTTTAATTCTGGGACCCCAGGGTTACTTTGTGGTACATTAGCACTTTCAATTCTAATGTGATCATTTTCAGCCTGAGGCTGAAACAAACCATTTATGGGAGCATACTAAGCAGTTTGATCCTTTGCTCACCAGAGAAATGAGTACAGTGATTAAAAAAAAATCCATACAACAGAGCCCTGGATGTACATAAGCTAGATTGTATGCTTAAGAGCAAAGTAGGCAGGAGAGTACATGAAAACATATACTTGGGCTCAATGGCTCTCAATGAGCATTAGAGGTCACAATGCAAAAAGCAATTCGACATGAGAAATTACACTGATGTGATAACAAAGTTAATAAGAGCAATGAGTGTATAAACAAGGAAGAAGTGATTAGGAGAGGAGATTAAGGTAATTTTATCTCTCTGTACAGTGCAAAATTGACTACTAGGAGAATTCTTCACAGCTGTAAAATATCACTGAAAAATCCCAAAGAAACTCAAAAGTCATATTAGGACTGAAACAAGTAGAGCATCTTCCAGACAAAACCAGAATAAATTTTCCTTATCTTCTCAGAAAATTTTGGAATGCTCAGAAGAAAAAAATCCAAACAAAAAATCTCTCAAAAATAATCAGAAAATACAGTACATAATCTTTGATACAGTGTTCTTTGATACAGTGGACAAGCCAGCATGTGGGAAAAGGTCCAATGTATTTAGATAAAAACACATCTTTCCTTACTTGATCCAAGATCAATGATTAGACACTGTTCTAAGGGGAGTGACAAGTATTTGCCTCTCCCTGTGTTGACTTTAGGTCTAGCTGCCTGACAGAAGAGCACACATAAATAAAACAGAGTTAATGGAGCAAGATATAGTCATAACTAGATGAAATGCAATGGCCTGTGATGTACACAAGGTCAAACTAGATGATCTAATTCTGGCCTTAAACTTCATAAATTGTTTCTCACAGCTGCCCTAATGATCTAGTTGCCAGTTTAGACTTGAGTTGGCTATGAGTTTTCGACACCAATTTCATTGCAATCGCAGCATCCAGGACAATTTCAGGGCCAGAAGCACTGCAGGTGTCTGAGAAATGGTTTGTACCTGGTGTCCCATGCATGTCAGGAGTGGCACAATGTAGTGATGCATGGCACTTGCTTTTCAGGATTTTTGTTTCTGGAGTCTTCGTGGTTTCATTGTCCTGGCTAGCTTGTCCCCAGAAAGGTGCATGTTTCAAAGAATCTGATTTTCCAAACTGATTGTTAGGAAGCCTGTGAGCTGGTACTCATATCTGTGGGGCTGTACATGTACCTAGGCATAGCACTGCTCCAGGCCACAAGTCCCTGCAGAACCTCTATGGAGCAATACCTAAAACCAGTTATTTTAGGTAGATGGAGGCCTGAAGGCTGATTTTCTCATTTGAAAAACAGTCTCATTGTTTACTACATCAGCTGGCTGCACCTTGCTGCAGGTGCTTTGTACAATGGGGAACATGCTTTTCTTCTCCATCCCATAAAGCTCTCCCATTTATTAGCATTTTTGTGCAGAGTGGTGTACTTGTTGAGGGATTCAATTTCTGTAGGCATCACAACAAAGATAGATGTCCATCAAGTCTGTTAGAAATTAGCAATATCCTTTCATTCAAATTTAATCACAAGTGAAGTTTAACTTGCATTTGTGAAGGATGAGGCATTCAGATATGGTTTTATGGTTACAAAACACATGTAATGATTTTGATACTGGAGCCAAAAGGACATCATCAGACAGGAAGAAAATTGTCTCCTTGGTAATATTTAAAATACTTTCAAAACTAAATGCCTTGAGTTGATGCGTTCCTAGCTCCTGAAGGGCATAGTAAATTCTCTAATGTATTGGAAATTATATCTAAATGCAATCAGCAAAAGCACTGGTACAGTTTATTTCCAGATGAGACCTTGAAATTCTGCCGTATTTTTCAGATATCATTGTTACACTATCATCCCGTTAATTAATTATTTAACACAATTATCCCTTCTTGCCCTCCATAAGAGTGAGCAGTTTACTTAGTTATACACAAAATCATAGGCTGATACAATTTGCTGACTAGAAAAATCACTGCTGGTTTTTTCTATTTATTTGTGTAGAAACACATGCATACAGACACATTTGGTCTTATTGCATAGCTGATAAACGATAATTGATTTACAAAAATTTTCTGGATACTTTACTCTAATGTACCATTATACTAAGAACATGCTGATTATACCAAAAAGCACAGAAATTTAAATGGTACTTGTGCATCTGCTTATGTGTATATGTGATTTTCCGTGCTGGTGTAAAATGCATGGGGTATTTTTACAATTGCAAATATCTATTGCAATTAAAATTTAAAATAATTAAAATTAATAAATAGTGAAATAATAATTATTTTTTAAAATAAATTACTGAAAAATATTTAGTTATAAAATTATGCGACATACCACAGTTCCAAAATACTTATAGGTATAAAATGTAACAGCAAAAACTAGATGAAATGTAATGGCCTGTGATGGATCCTTAAACACCTTTTTGATTACTAATGCCCCATTTGATTTGAGACTTGACTTCAGGTAGTCACCTCATTGCAAATACTTCTGTGGGCTTGCTTGGGACAAATTAACACATTTTACATACAAAAATGAAAGGTCCTGGGCTTTGGCACACACTCTGAGCCATGCCAGAGTGAGACAACAGAATTCAGTCTAGTTTTGCTCTGCTTTCTTTCCTCTACACTACAAAGGCATCTGTGAAGGAAAGTAAAACAATCTTTTTTAGAGGTCCTTAAAGTTTTTTGAGGCACATCAAATATGCAGTAACAATTGAATTGTACCCTAAAATGTCAGCAAAATTTTAATTACAAGAAAGAGAATCTTAAATGTATCCTTTGCCATCAAAAAAGTGTAATTAAAAAAAATCTTATCAGAAAAATGCACCAAATTTCAGAAACCGCCACTGATTTAACTAATGATGAAATCCTTCTGAAAATTATAGTCATATGCTTTGATAAACATTATAAAATCTATTATTACTAGGTCCATTACTAGTCCTTCTTCATTCAGTGAAGATGAAGTACTTTGGGAAAATTTAAGGAAGGAAGAAAATCTGTTGTGAATTAAAATTCTGGAAAAATTATACATCTCCATAAAATTTGTTATTAAGCAATTTTTCTTGTGAATTTTACATAAGGAAATGAAAATTCAATCAACTCTGTTTTATGGATTTAATTACTCTTTTAAATAGTTTGTTTTCAGTGGTTTTACTAGTTTTCAAATACTGAGAAGAAATTATCATATGCTCATAATAATTTTGCTCTTTTCCTTAAATCAGTATTTTCGATTAGCAATATTTCTTTCCCTCTTTTCTGTACAGAGACATTTCTGACTGACATAAAGCAGATGAACTCAGCAGCCTGTTCCTACGCCCTTAGGAGGAAATGAAAATAAAAGGCCAAAACAGAGAAAAAAATATTTCAAACTGCCGTAAAACAAAATGAAGCTCTTGGCAAGAATTTGTGTAATATATCTAGCAGTTTTAAGATTGTCAACCAAACCTCACTACTTTTGTTAATCTACTATGAACCTTTGTCTTTCTGGTGAGATTTTCAGGTTCTGTGAACAATACATGGAGATTGCAATGATGGCCACCTCTCCTCTTCAAGCTCATTTCACCCATCATTACAGCTTTGGCACTAATTAGAGGGAGCTAATAGATAAAGATAAAATGCATTTACTAATATGGAAAGTACAAGACTTTATTGGTGTACCAAATTTTTTGGTAGGCAATTTTCACTTGCTGCAGACACAATGAACATTTTCTCTCAATTTCAGCTCTAATATAATTTCCTTCTATAGTATTTCTAATAATGTTCAAAACTATCATTCTCATAACAACTGAGAAAAATTAGATAGCACCATGTAATTTTAAATTGCATTGGGTTTTTATTTAAAGGAAGCCTTTTGCCTCTGTTTTCCCCATTTACTTGGGCAAAGCAGTGTTTGGAACCTGTTGGTTTTGGAACCTCTCTGAAAGCCAAGTGTCTGCTAAGGAAGGCAGGAGTCTCCCTTGGAATAGAAAATGTAAACTCCCTCCCACTAAATTATTAGAATTTTGAAATTAAGGGGGTCTTAGGCGAAGAGATGAGGATAGGAATAACATTTCTTTACTGGTGTGTATGATAAAGCAAACAAGCACCCACGGCTGCGGCACCGACACCGAACAGGCCCCGGGCCCAGTCCCGGCCGGCTCGGCCGCGGGCCCTTTCCCTGCGCTGCAGTTCCGGGCACGGCCGGCAGGGGCGCTGCTGCTCCCGGGGCGGGGCGGGGGCGGGGATTCCCCGCGCCTGCAGGGGGCGCTGTGGCGCGGGCCGGGCAGCGCGCGGTGATGGCGGCTCGGCCCGGCCGGGAAGGGAGGGAGGAGCGGCTTCGCCTCACGGCCCTGGCGCAGCCGATCCCGGTGCCCCAGCAGGGCTCTGAGGAGCACCAAGCCGGGACGGCAGGGTCTCGGCAGGCAGGCAGGGAGGGAGGGAGGAGCGGCTTCGCCTCACGGCCCTGGGGCAGCCGATCCCGGTGCCCCAGCAGGGCTCTGAGGAGCACCAAGCCGGGACGGCAGGGTCTCGGCGGGCAGGGGGAGCGGGGCTGCAGAGCAGCGAAAACTCGGAGCGGTGCTGAAGAAGCGGCAGGGGCAGGGCAGAGGCTCCCAGCAGCGCAGGGAGAGGCGAGCTCAGGATCCCGGGCACCCCAACAGTCGGGGATGGGTCCCTCTATTAGTGAGGGAAGTGATAATAAGGGCTCAGTTCAGTGGCTGCTCTCACGAGCAGAGGCTCACCTCATGCCGAGGGAGAGAGAGAGAGAGAGACAGACAGACAGACAGACAGACAGAGCAGCTGCCCCAGCCTCATCCCTTACCTGCCCAATTCCTGCGGTATCTCTGACCCTCGGAGAGAAGCTCCCAGAAAAGAGAAGTGCAACCAGATGCTGTCCTCCTCCGAGCTTGGCCACTTCTTTTGCTTTCTTAAGTACCCAGTTGTTAGTGTTTCCTAGCAACTTATGGGAAAAAATTCTGTAAGTAAAAAGGAACAAAAGGAAAGACACATAACTCTCAACAGAATCCTGCACAACTTCTGGGGTGTAGCAAAAAAAGTTGTAAGCAGCTTTGTGATTACTTTGACAAAAGATGCTCCAAAAGATGTTGTATAATTTGAGTGTTGATGCGCCAGCTGGCTCCAGATGTTTGCATTGTATTGCTTTTTAGGAATGGCTGTGCAACCATGCATGACATCCCCGTCTCCCTGGTTCTACTGGTGTTACTCTGCCTCTATAGATATCTGCCCTCATTTTCTGGTGATAGTTATGAGAGGTGGAACTACATGATCAGCAGACCACATGATACTATAAAAACCACAGGAATAAATATATGAGTTTAAAGGAAGCATTGGCTTAAACTAGTGTGTCAAATGCAAATGTAATGGTGAGTTGCCCTGCTCGTAGTTTGGGAGATATGTAATAATATTTTTTTTTTGTTGTTTTGGTATTGTGGGTACCGGAATTAAGAAAAACTTTTAATTCCAATTATTAATAATTTTGCTCTAGTCCCTTTGCTCTACAGTATACAGGGTTATTAATCAGTATGAATAGCAAAATAATCTATTTATGATTCAGTTTATAATGACAACACACTCCTGAGCTGTAGGTACTATGTCACTGTACTGAAAGAGCACAATGTTTATGTCAAACCTTCCTGGGATGGGGCTCATTACTCGACAGTGATTATTATGGCAAATATCCCAGTATCCTGCAGCATTTCTACATGATATTCTCCTTACAGAAAGAGGAGGCAATTGCTCACATATCTGAGATGAATTATAGCTTCCCAAGATCAGATGGGAATAAATTAGCTGTCTGGTAAATACAATTAAGGTGGCACGCAATGTTTATTTAGTGCATAAGATAAGGAAACTCCTAGTACAAATATCTCTATATTCAGAATATTATCACTGTATAAATAGCTTGACAAGATGAATGGTAGCTTTCTAAAACAGGCAACATATAAACTGGCTGCCTTATGCCTGTGTCAGATTGACTCTGTTAGTCTTATCTACAGATGCTTCTGATCCCTTGCTGGCTCGAGCACAAGTGACCTGCACAGTGTGAAACATCCTGCAGCTTCCCAGTTACTTAAGACAATCAAATGTTTCTTCACAGAAACCTGATTTTTTGTCGTTACAGGTCAGGTTTATCTCAGGTTGCTAAGGTTTTTCACCTCTTCTGCCTGAGTCATTACACATGTCCTGCTGAGATGGATTGTCACATCTGCAATATTCTGCATCTGCATCCTCCAGTTCACCTAACTCATGTACTCTACATGTAGTTTTGGTTTTTTTTGTTGTTGTTTATTTATCTTCCCAAACTCAGAGCTTAAGACAAGTGAACAAAGAAAAAGACAAGTGGAGGACACCACAAAAGCATCAAGAATAAGCAATGCTCTTGTTCAACAGTGTTTCTGAAGACAAAAAACTCAGGCTACATAAACATGAAGACTCCATCTTACTTTGAATGAGAGTAGTTCTTTTGCAGAAAGATTTGTGGGATTTACTATTCATTTGTCTCAATCCAATCCCTTAAATGATTTCTGATAAACAGGTGATTTTAAAATGTTTTCCTGTGGCATAAGATGCACTTGTCCTCACTCTTTCCTGCTATTTATTGATTATATTATCCCCAGAAATCAGTCTGGCATCCACTACCGACTAAAATCTTTGTTCATTTATCTATAGTATTTATGTCTATCTGGTGCATTGAGATAACATCAAGCCCGCCAGTTAAGTAGCTATTCTCAGTGTAAGCCTCTGTTTACAACTCTCACCCAAAAAATATCTTCAGAAACACCAGTGAAGTGGCTGTTCTCTATTACTTAGGTTGTTTTTTTTTTAAACTTGCTTTTGTTTTTAAGGATAATTATGAATATTTTGTTTATGCACTGTGGCTTGTGCAGCATGATGGTAACAAACAGCAGCAAGCTTTGTTGGGTTTTTTTTTTAGGGTTGTTATCTTTC
This sequence comes from Melospiza melodia melodia, assembly GCF_035770615.1. NCBI lineage: Eukaryota > Metazoa > Chordata > Aves > Passeriformes > Passerellidae > Melospiza > Melospiza melodia. The sequence goes on along the minus strand of NC_086226.1, from coordinate 54,966,543 downwards.
TTTCTTTCTTATTTGTCTAAATAAATTATGTAATAATTTGCATGACAACTGGCTATTGGCATATATATTTTTTTCTATCCCAGGCTTAAGAAGCTTCTGGGAAAGTCAGTATTTTGTTTGTTTTTGTTTAAATAAGAACATACTCCGAACATATATGAATAAACATGTTGGAGCTTAAAAGGAGCTGCAGTTGTATTTAAAATTCCAAAAGTGAAGACAGTGTTGAGCTGTCCTGCCCATCCATGCAGAGGGAGCATTTTCTCATTTGACTTACTATGGAGACAGGATTTATAAATGCATATACAACACATTAGCAACCTGTTTCTCACATATAATCTACAGGTTTGAAAGCTTTGGGACATGATCATCTTTCTGTATAAGAAGCCTGCTAGATTGTAACAGTACCACCTGAAGCAAAGACCTTCACCCTGGGAGACTTTGGGGACCACTGCAAAGCAACAAAGGGACCTGAACAGAGATTGTACAATCTGCATTTTTTTTTTCCATCTGACTTTTAATAGGGGAACTATACAGTAGAGATCCATTTATATCTTCAATGTAGTTCCATAATTTTTGAGTTGCCTGAAAAAACTTGAGGACTTTAACCTGTCATTACTATAACAAACACCTAATTGAGATTTTTTTTTAAGTCACTTTGGGGATAGGACTTGAGCATCTGGGTAATTTCAAAGAAAATGGCTCGATGATAACTGAAAGTGTGTGAGCACAAATATTTCTCTTCCATCACTTTGTGTACTTTGTGCATTACATATTGCTACAGTCCTTTTCACCAGAGATTCCAGTAAATCCTAAGCAAATTTTATATGAGACAGAAAGTAACAAATAGAAAAACAGTTATGCCAAAACCATTAAAAATTTCAAAGAAGACTCAAAGAAGGAAGAACATGAGCTATTTAAATCCCTTTAATCTCCATTTTAATGAGACTTTTATTTAAGATTGAGTTTGCATGAAATACCTGGAATTTCATTGTCAGGTCTTTTTTGTTCATCAACAAAAGTATGTATTTTTAAAAAAACAATGACTAGTTTCCCTTCAGAAGCAATATTTTGTAGATACTAATGTTAAAAATCATTGTTAGCATTGCAATTAATATGTCACAATACATGAGAAAGTCTCATTGTCAGCAATTGTACTGCTGAAAATCAAGTGTAACTAGGTGAGTGGTTGTACCCTGACTGATCAAAGGTATGCCAGCTCCAGGACCCATTTGTAGCAGGTGTCTGGAGAAGGACAAGGACAGGAGGAGCACACAATAAACTGTCTTTTTCCACCCTCATGTGGGATGTAAACCAGTTGTTAGAGTACCTCCCCAGTCTAATGGTGTCTTACTTTTAAAATTTTTTCAGCAGTTTTTTTTCCAATATAATGTCCAGCAATTCTTCAATCCATTTTCATTCCTACTGCCCACAAGAAGCTTTGGTAATGTTACACAGCTAAACTGAAGAGGGTTATCTTATTTTGTTGCTTCCTGTTTCCTGTTGCTCTCAGCACCTACATCCTGAAAAATGTAATCATGCAATATTCACCTTCATCATACCACTTGGGATTTGTCAGTTTTTCATTTTATCCTCCTGAGGTCTGAAAACTTAGGACTGTATTTAGGATGCTACTGAGGCATTTCTTTCATGATAGCTGCTGCAATAACCAGGGCTTTTTTGGCCTTTCTTTGAAATGAGTCCTGTTCTGCAGTACTGCTTGGGATAAATGCAACATTTAAGGAGTAAGGATTTGCTGAGGGACTCAATGATATTTTGTTTCTTCTCTATTCCTGCCTCTGTTGGTGCTGGCAAAGCTGATGAGCTTGATGAGCAACTCAGCAGTAAAGTAGCCGTTATCTCAGACGTAGGAAAAGACATACATTTGTGTCTAGAGTGTCTGAGGTTTCTTTCTGGTGGAAACCTTATATCTCTTGGGAGATTTTGGCAAGCCTCGGGTGTGTGAATGCTCTCTATGCACAGCAGTCCGATTAAGAGCCATCTGAAAGCCACAGCAGGATTTCCACTGACTTAAAGGAAGGCTTAAGGAACTGTCTGACAGTGAGGGAACACCAGTCGATAGTGCACTTCTCTTGAAGACTAAGCACACACTATCAATTTTCATGTTATGAAATTTAATAAAGGCAGCATGAATTCTTTTGTCTCCACTTCTACTCTGCATGCAGGTGAAATGCTTCTGTTTTGTTGAACCTTGTATTGTTTGTTCCCAGAGTATGACTGTATTTTGCTATACTTCCTATAGCTGTAATTTTTTTTGCTTTATTGTACAACTGCATAGAAACGACCTAGTTCTTCACGGAAATAATGCATTTTTAACAACAGCAAGTAAAAGACAGTATTAAACTGCATCACTGATAACTTTTTTTTTTTTTTTACATTCTGTGTTATTTAGGGTTTTTTTAGAATTTTAAAAATTGAAATAGAACTCCAGTGGTAACTGTATGAACAGTTGTGATAAAGGGATGAATAAGCATGTGAGAAGGCAATCTTTTCCTGAGCATACTGCTGTGACAGGCATCAGTGAAGCGGCAAGGGGCAGAGGTCCTTGTGGTAGTGGCTCACTGAGCTCATTCAGTGGCACCACAAGCAACAGTAAATACTAATCACTGTGCAGATAACAAGTAGAATTGGGTTTGGAAGAACTGCCAGGTAAATTATCCTGTCTTCAGGGTGTCATTTATATGGGTGTGTTAGCGCATCACAACAATTATTTAACTGAGGAAGGAGGAAATGAATGGAAAATTTGTTCAACAGCACCCATGCTCATTCAATCAAATCATTCAGACTGGCATTGGAGCACCTGAACATAATTAATCTCTTGCAAGTCTCACCAATTGCATCAAAGAAATTTTTACCACTTATTTCTGGAGAGAGGTGAAAGATATTCATTATAGATATTCATTACAGATCTTCCTTCCCCGGCTCACAGTGAAATAGAGCAGTGAACCACTGAACCAGAAAATCAGTTTATCACAATCTGTACAAGTGTCAAAGCATGATACACAGTATTCTTTAAAATAAAAAAAAAAAAAAACCCAACATAATGTTCAACTAAACAAAACAATAGAACAGCTTGGTCTGCACACTTCTGTATTGAAAGTCCCGCTGTGTCAGAGACAACTGAATGAGATGCAAGGGCTTACCAGTGCAGAGCAACAGGTTGGAAAAATCTGCACTGTGTCATGTACTCCAGTCTGAGGCAGAACAGTTGTCCGTTTGTTTGATCTGGGAAATATACAAAAATGTACATTTGCTTTGAGGTGTTCCTGGTGGCCTGGCTCAACTGTGACCTGCCCAATCCAAACTCAGAAGATCCTTGCCTTGGTGTGAAACACATAATATCTTGTCTTCAGTCTCACAACTAAGTAAATATCACTGGTTTTCTAGTTGTATTTTGATGCCTCCCATCTCAGGGAAGGGAACCTGGCTGAACTCCCTCTGCCTGGCTTATGGCTGTGTATCCTCTCTTTCTGAGGTCTGGCAGCAACTGGGTATACCAATAATGATCTGCTACAAAATAAAACACAGCCTTTTTACAACATACAAAAAGTCTGCACTTTTCTGAGAGTTATAGGCTTGATCCAGCACCCAACATGGGTGTGTCAGCCTCTTTGAGAATGGCTACCTCATCAGTGGCTCTATGTTAGCAACTGGAGCTCTACCTTTTTAATCCCTTGTCAGTTGTGTTCCTTCCCAAGCCCAGAGCATTTCTCATTTGAATAATCACTTTCCAATAGTTGAATGAATAAGAGTTAGTTGCAGCCCTCTGCACAAATTATCACCCAATGAATGCAGAATAATGCATTATAAGTAGTACTCTATTGTATTTATTGTATAGATACTGATATGTGTTGAATTTGGCCTATTTAAAAGGCACTTTCATGGTAAATCATCTCTCTTGACAAAGTCTTTATGTCAGAGAAGAAGTGGAAGATGCAGAAACTTAACTTTGGGTAACCAGTAAGAGGGAGGTGGCCAGCATTAACCTCACCTAAGCACCACTAGAAAACAAGCTGATGTGTATGTCTTGCTCACCAGGGAATTGCCAGATGCAGGGTGAGAATGGAGGCCAGGTGGCAGTTGGCAGTCTTTTTAGAGTAAAACAATAAATCTGTGCTGCATTATTTTCCAAGATGCTGGCTGCCCACATAGATTTAATCACTGGTATGTTTTGAAAAGAAGATAACAGAATGGAAGGGTTACCTCAATGTGGCAGTGTTACTTAATGCTGTCAGTGATAGAGCAGGTAACCATACAGCCAGAAGGATCAATATAATAGCAGGTGCACTTTTCTGCCTTTCACTAGGACTGCTGTTTTCAGTTTATATGCAACAGCTTTGCAAGCATTTCAAAGTACTGATAGAGACTGTCAATTTCAGGGATTATCAGGCTGGCTCTGGCTCAGTTTCTTAGTCTGGCATGAGATTATCTAATCCTCTCCCAAATATTTTAACATTCAACCTGTTCCACTGAGATTCCTGGATTTTGACCTCAAAAGGCAAAACAGCAGCAGGGTTTGATGCCTGGGCAGGGTCTCAAAAGACATTCCCATTGCTCACATCACAGCCCCCACTCTCCTGGTTTGGATTCTACAGTCCTCAACAACTCCAGTTCGGCAGTTGTATGCTGCTAGTTGTGTGGAGGCTAGGCTAGTTTGTTGGTGCCACTGACTTGAGATCAAGAATGTTCATGTCCATTGGCTGTATTTCTGTCTTACTAAGAAAAATGTTAACTTTGTAAAAAGAGCTGGCAGCCAAATTTGCCTTACGTGCCATTCTGACTTGGAAAGCCATTTTTGGACCCTGCCCCAAGTCATAATCACATAGGTGTTTAACAGCAAATCTATTCTAAAAGTAACTACTAAGCAATTTGTATGATGGTGCAATAGAATTTTGCATAGTTTGGGAAAGGTGCATAGTTTGGGAAAGCTGATATCTCTTTCATATTGCAAACATTACTGATCCCTTCATAATTTTCTAGTATGAAAATCTGTGAGGTTGTACAACACAAGATGAGCCAAAAGCACACTGTAACAGCTTGTGGATCACCTAGCTCTTGCCAGAGTGATTAGACTCCCACTGTCAAACAACCCAACAACAATTACTGCCAATAGCTATTATTTTAACCAAGCGAAGTGCATATTTATTCCGTGGCCTCTGCAGAATTGAAGGCACCATGTTTAGTCTCCATCTGCTTTCTCTTATCCAGGACTCTTTAGATTTTGGGTTGCTAAAATCCCTTGGTGCTAGTGACATTTGCACACATAATTTCCCAAATCACAAAGCAGTAAAAAAGAAAATTCAAAACAGAAAGAGATGACCTGAGCTTATAGTGGATCATTTGCAGAGACTTATATGTGTAACTGCTTTGAGGACGTGGAAGACAAATTCTGTGCCAGACTCCCTGCACTTTGGTTTGAAGTGGGAGAGGGGAGCAGGGGGTATGAGATCCACATGTTCATTTTACTTTGTCTCCTAATGCTTACTGTTCCTGGCTGTGATGTTTCTTGAAATGTTAGTTGTAGGTGATGGGCATGTCAGTGATGCTCTTAATAGACTAATTCAACACAGCTTAAAAAAAAAACCCTTAATGAATAAAGAGACACTGTTAGAAATAGTGAGCAGCTGCAGCAAAAGCATGGCTTGCATGAGGAGTGCAGGACTGCTCCTCTGCCCATTTGGCACCACAGTGTCAGTATATTTCTCCTTATGCTGATGTCTGGCTGTCAAAACCAACCTCAGCAAGAGCTATGAGAACGCACCTGGCTGAGCAGGCATCTCCCCCCGCAGTGGTGAGGCACATAGGTGCAAATACTGCTACTGCCATCCAGCTGGTCACCAGGATGAGAAATTGAGTCAAACATGAGGTGTCTCCAAAGAATGATTCATCTCTAGGACAAGCCATAGATTTAATAGATGCAATAAAACCAGGACAGATATTACATTATGCTACTGAAGGATTTATCGGTTGCCATGCCAGGTTGAAGTTAGACAATGTCTTGCAGAGACAAGATGTCCATTTCTGGTTCATCTGGAAGTCATCCACCTCACTGCTAGCTGACCTCAAGCAGCTGCACAGAACATCCAAAAAAATGGCAAAGACTTAGATACAGGGACAAAGGCAGTCATCAGCTCACTGCACTGCAAACAACATCAAATTGCCTGAGTGGCAATGAGTGGCACCTCCCAGCCAGCATGTTCCCCCAATACTGAGGGTGTGCTCCTGAGGTCATGCACCCCTTATCACAAGCACTAGTCTGTGCATGCCAAGACAGGCAGTGCTGCAGGTCTCTCATTGGTGACTGGGTGCTTTGAATTCATGGCAGCACAGGAATATGGGAATGTGGGCAGCTTGTGCCGTTTTTGATGAACAGAAGGACAGGAGCCTGCCATCACAGTGATTAACATATTTTCCCACTCACCGCAGACCAAGACCATGGCACATGCTGGAGATAGATCACCTCTGCAAGCATACCATGGGACTGTCCCAGTTCACCACAGAACAAAAGGAGGCCTATTGTTAGCAGTTCACCCAGCATTTGCCAGTGAAAAGGAGTTATGTTCGTCACTTCTATCAGGATGTGAACATGAATGAGCCAAATCAGTTCAGACAATTGAGGACAGGGACATCTTGTTTGCCAGGACTGTGCCCAACAGTCACATGAGGCTGAGGGCCAAGGCAAATGCTCTCCTCTGTGGGGGCAGCTGTGTTGAAGCTGGTCTGTCCCTGGCATACGGTGGGGCATGATGAGGGAGGGAAACATCTGCATTGGGCCATAAGACACAAGCGTGCTGAGAAGAGATGTTCCCATGTTGCTTCTCAGTGGATACCCCAGGCCTTTCAGCCCTACTTGGGGCCCAAAGACAACAAGTTCAGCTTCCATCAGCTTTGTAGGCTGTGCTGGCTCCCATTTCCATGTTTTTTCTCCTCTCTCTTACATGGACAAAGCATACTGTTCACCTGCTCTCACACATATTGAGAGCATCTGCTGTCTCTGCAGGGCTCAGAAATTAGAGGACACTTACATGTGCAAAAACCAATTGGCAAAGAGCTGTCTGCTTCAAGGGTGAAGTTGATCGCCTCTGCCAGATTGGGAGGTTCTGACCTGCCAAATCAAGCTGGGGAAGAAAAGAGCTTCAGTTTAAATATTACACCGGTCCAGGGCTAGTAGTACTGGGTAGAAGGGCAACAGAAAAGTGGCCAGGAGAGGAAATTATTTTCCCCCTTTGATCAGCTATCATTGACCATTTGTAAATTGCTTTCAGATTGTGAAGCAGAAGGTGATGAATGCCTTGTTATTACTTGTGCAGCCTCAGCTTTCCAAAGAAGGAGCTGGGTTACCCTGAACAGGAGACTACCCTGGGAGTTACAGGTATAAATTATTACTCGCACTCCTGCTAATCATCAATAAATTACTCAGCCATTGAGTAATAATTACTTAACCATTCCCAACAGTTCCTAACTGGGCTAACTGGAGAACTCAGATTAATGAACCAGCAGTCAGCCCATGTTGCAACACACTGAATAGCAGTATATCACTTTTTATGTATTTAAATTAACTGTTTCAGAAAAGAAATGCAAAGACAAAAATCAGGATAATAGTGATGGACCTGGACTTTCCATGACATTAACAGTCATTGTATCATAACAAAGAACTGCTAGGCCAAGAAACGCCTTCTTCTATGTTGGAAGTGCTCAAAATATGTGTAAACAATTTTCCAAGTATCAGTTTTGTCTTTAAGGTCAGACAGGAGGACAGCAAAGCTACATGTCTAATTTTTACAGCATATTTTATACTCTTACTCCCTGATTTTTCTTATTAATTTCTTCTTCCCTTGCATTTCATTTAATACAGATCACAGCCGTAAAGAGCACATGCTCTTTAGTTCAAATTGTTATTCCTTGTTAAAATGCATTTATTTGCATGATGTGATTATCAGTTAAAAAAAGTAAAACATTTGTTTTACTCTCCATTGTTTTTCTTATGGTCTTTTTAACTGGTATTCTTTACTCAATCACTGATAAAAATGGGCCCAAGCCCTAAAATCTTCCAACTCTCAAAAGCCATGGGTTGCTGAAGAAACTCTGTGTCTGTTGTGCATGTCAATCTATGCTCTAGAAGTTGAAGTATGGGGCTCTTAGCATAAAAATTAATTAGGTAGTTCTTCAGGTGTTTACTGCAAGTATTTTTCTTTCTTGCATGAAATTTTTCCTGCCAGAACCAATGGTTTATGACAAATATTAATAAGCTGCTTTGGTAAGCAAACCTGGGAGCTGGTTAAGTAGACTCTGCCTACCCTGTTCTGAGTAGATTCATGATTTTTTTTCTTTTTGTCCTTTATAAGGCCATGGTTTGTTTGTTTTTTTTTTTTTTAAACATGAGCTTTCTCACCATTTAAAAAAGAAATTATTATAGCAATTAAAAATACCAATGGGAACAATCAAGAAACACTGTGAACCCCCTGGAAGCAATACAGTGATCAAGATGCTGTTCAAGTTATATGAATCGTTTAACACAAAGACTTCTTCGCTATGAAATCAGGTGTGGAAATTTGTTGAGACTTAGCAGTAGCAGGTCCAGGACTTACATTGCATATTCCTTGCTGACCTGTTCAGTGTTTCACAATTCTCTGTGAAGTGAGTTGTGCTGCGGAGCTAAGCCGCGGAGCCGGGCCTCGGAGCTGGGCCGCGGAGTTGTGCTGTGGAGCTCTGCCGCGGAGCCGGGCCTCAGAGCTGTGCCGCGGAGTTGTGCTGTGGAGCTCTGCCGCGGAGCCGTGCCGCGGAGCCGGGCCTCGGAGCTGTGCCGCGGAGCCGGGCCTCGGAGCTGTGCCGCGGAGCCGGGCCTCGGAGTTGTGCCGCGGAACTAGGCCGCGGAGCTAGGCTGTGTAGCTGTGCCGTGGGGGTGTGCCGCGGAGTTGTGCTGCGGAGGTGAGCTTCGGAGCTGTACCGCGGAGTTGTGTCGTGGAGCTGTTCTGTGGAGCTGTGCTTTGCTCCCTTCCCTGCATTCTGCATCCCTTGAAGAGTCTTTGTTACTACCTTAGCAGCTCTGTGGTGCCAACTTGCTGCTGGAGAATTCCTGGAACTCTGAAACCCCGGATTTTTAAATTCTTAATTTCCAAATCTCTGTATTTTTAAACCCCTAGACTCCTGTAACCTCGGACTTTAGAATCCTTGGATTCCTAAACTCTCGGATTTCCTGAATCCCCGGATTCCTGAACCTCCAGATTTTGAATCCCCTGCCGTCTGGTTGTTTCTGGGGTGTTTGTTAATAATGGTTTCTACAAGATCAAAAGCTGTGGCTGGTATAAGTGATCAAGTTGGGCCCTCCAAAAAGGACGTGAGTGTACAGACGCACCCCTGCCCAGAATGTTTGAGTTTATTGGTGGCATCAGGGAGTGCTGTGGAGGAAAACTGTTTACGCTGCGAACAAGTGAATGACCTCCTTTTAATGGTGGCTGAGCTTAGGGAGGAAGTAGAAAGATTAAGGAGTATTAGGGAAAGTGAAAGGGAAATAGATTGGTGGAGTTCAGCCCTATCATCTTTAAGGGAGGTTACTAATCAAGAGACTGAGGATTTATATGCCTCCCACTCTCAGACGCTAGAAGGGCACTTGGTGGATGAAGAGGAATGGGAATGGGTCCCTGTGAGGGGTGGTAAAAATGGAAAAATCTGCCCCCCTCCATCATCCAGCCAAGTACCACTACAGAACAGGTATGAGATATTGGATCCAGAGATACAACTAGATGGTTTAGGAGAGAATTGTCTGCCTAGTGAACCTCCTAATTATGTTTCACCTGCAACACGAGTTATTACCTCTAGTACCAAGAAGAAAAGAAGGGTAATCGTCGTAGGTGATTCCCTCCTGAAAGGAACTGAAGGTCCTATATGTCGACCAGACCCATCCCATAGGGAAGTCTGTTGCCTCCCTGGGGCCCGGGTACAAAATATTACTGAGAGACTTCCTGGACTGATTCAGCCCTCTGAATATTATCCACTGCTGATAGTTCAGGCTGGCAGTGATGAGATCGAGAAGAGGAGCATTAAGGAAATCAGGAAGGACTTCAGGGTACTGGGTCAGGTAATTGACAAGGCAGGAGCACAGGTAGTGATGTGCTCAGTCCCTTTGGTGGCGGAGGATAAAGATGAAAGAAATAGGAAAATTCGTATCATTAAGAAGTGGCTTAAGCATTGGTGTCATCGACATAATTTTGGATTTTATGACCATGGCGAAACTTTTACAGCATCTTCTTTGCTGGAATCAGATGGGGTACACCTCTCCGTTAAGGGCAAAAGGATTTTAGCTCATGAACTGGCAGACCTCATTGAGCGAGCTTTAAACTAAGCTTGAAGGGGGAATGGGAACCAGCTGAGCTAACTGGAAGCAGGCCCAAGAATTGTAAACGTAAGATAGGGGTGAACTCAGTTGCCCAGATGAAGTGCATGTATACAAAACAAGAAGAGCTGGAGGCCATGGTACAACTGCAAAGCTATGATGTAGTTGCCATCACGGAAACGTGGTGGGATGACTCATATAACTGGAGTACTACATTGGCTGGATACAGACTCTTCAGGAGAGATAGAAAAGGAAGAAGAGGAGGTGGCGTAGCCCTTTATGTTAAGCAAACCTTCGATGCCATTGAAATTGAAACAAAGGAAGAAGGTGTCGAATGTTTATGGATAAGAATCAAGGGGAAGGCCAACTACGCCGACATCATATTGGGAGTCTGTTATCGTCGACCTGATCAAGAAGACGAAGTAGACGATTTATTCAATAAGCAGTTGTGCAATGTTTCAAGATCATCAACCCTTGTTCTTGTTGGTGACTTTAATCTACCAGATATCTGCTGGGAATTTAACACAGCAGTAAAGAGGCAATCCAGAAAATTCTTAGAAACTATGGAAGATAACTTTTTGTTACAGCTGGTAGATGAACCCACCAGGGGAGGGACTACATTAGATTTGTTATTTACAAACAGGGATGGGCTGGTGGGGGATGTGATGGTTGGAGGTCGTTTAGGGCAGAGTGATCATGAAATAATAGAGTTTTCAATACTTGGCGATATTAGGAGGAGCACGAGTAAAACTCGTATACTGGACTTCCAGAGGGCGGACTTTGGCCTGTTTAAGAGATTAATTCAGAGTGTCCCTTGGGAAGCCGCCCTTAAAAATAAAGGAGTTCAGGAAGGGTGGGCTTACTTCAAGGCAGAGATGTTGAAGGCGCAGGAACAAACCATTCCTGTATCCTGAAAGATCAGTCAACGGGCAAACGTCCAGCCTGGCTGGGTAAGGAGATCTTGGAAGAGCTTAGGAATAAAAAGAGGACGTATCAGAGTTGGAAAAAGGGTCAGGTCTCCAAGGATGTATTCAAGAGGGCTGCTAGAGTATGCAGGAAAAAAATTAGGGAGGCCAAAGCCCAGTTTGAACTCAGGATAGCGACCGCTGTTAAGGATAACAAAAAATGTTTTTATAAATATATTAATAGTAGGAAAAAAGGTAGGACCAGCCTTTGTTCCTTACTGGACAAAGGTGGGAATTTAGTATTTACAGACGAGGAGAAGGCAGAAGGGTTTAATGCCTTTTTTACCTCGGTTTTTAATGAGAAGATGACTTGCCCTCAAGACTCCCGTCCGTTTGGACTGGTTGATGGTTTTAGGGAACAGAATGGTCCCCACATTATCCAGGAGGAGGCAGTTATAGAACTATTGAAATGCTTGGACATTCACAAATCTATGGGACCAGACGGGATCCACCCCAGGGTGATGAGAGAGCTGGCAAATGAGATTGCAAAGCCACTCTCTATCATTTACCAACAGTCATGGATTACTGGTGAGGTTCCGGATGACTGGAAGCTGGCCAATGTGATACCTATTCACAAAAAGGGTGCAAAGGATGATCCTGGCAATTATAGACCAGTCAGTCTGACCTCTATACCTGGCAAAATAATGGAACAGTTTATATTACGTGCCATCATGCAAAATTTGCAGGATGGCCAGGGTATCAGACCCAGCCAGCACGGATTTAGGAGGGGTAGATCATGTCTAACTAACCTGATCACTTTTTATGACCAGGTAACCCGGCTAGTGGATGCAGGGAAGGCTGTAGATGTTGCTTTTCTGGATTTCAGCAAGGCCTTCGACACTGTTTCCCATAGCATACTCCTACACAAGCTAGCTGGCCGTGGTCTGGATAGGAATACCCTTTGCTGGGTTCAGAACTGGCTGGATGGCCGGGCCCAGAGAGTGCTGGTGAATGGTGTCACATCTAGCTGGCGACCAGTCACCAGTGGTGTCCCTCAGGGGTCTGTGTTGGGACCAGTTTTGTTCAATATTTTTATTGACGATATGGATGAGGGCTTAGAGTCTTTTATTAGTAGTTTCGCTGACGATACTAAATTGGGAATGAGTGTAGATCAACTAGAGGGGTGTAGGGCTCTTCAGAGAGACTTGGAACGGCTGGACGTATGGACAGAATCAAACGGGATGAACTTCAATAAGTCCAAGTGCCGAGTCCTGCACTTCGGCCATAATAACCCCCTGTACCGATACAAGCTGGGGACGGTGTGGCTGGACAGTGCCCAGGTGGAAAGGGACCTGGGGGTGCTGGTTGACAGTCGATTGAATATGAGCCAGCAGTGTGCCCAGGTGGCCAAGAGGGCCAATGCCATCCTGGCCAGTATCAGGAACGGTGTGGCCAGCAGGAGCAGGGAGGTCATTCTTCCCCTGTACTGGCACTGGTGAGGCCTCACTTGGAGTATTGCATCCAGTTCTGGGCCCCTCACTTTAGGAGGGACGTTGAGTTACTTGAGCGTGTCCAAAGGAGAGCAACAAGACTAATAAGGGGCTTGGAGCACAAGCCATATGAAGAACGACTGAGGGAGCTGGCGTTGTTCAGCCTGGAGAAAAGGAGACTCAGGGGTGACCTCATCACTCTCTACAACTTCCTGAAGGGTGGCTGTGGTGAGCTGGGGGTCGGCCTCTTTCTCCGGGCGACAACGGATAGAACAAGAGGACACAGTCTCAAGTTGCGTCAAGCTAGATGTAAGTTAGAAGTAAGAAGGAAATACTTCACAGAAAGAGTGGTCAGAAACTGGAATCATTTACCCAGTGAGGTGGTAGAGGCATCATCCCTTGAAGAATTCAAAAAAAGACTGGATGTGGCACTTGCTGCCATGATCTAGTTGAACAGTTAGAACATCGGCTGGACTAGATGATCTTATAGGTCTTTTCCAGTCTTGAAAATTCTGTGATTCTGTGATTCTGTGAAGTAGAGAAGTAGGCATTGATAAGCTGAGAGATCTTCAGATGCTGTGATGGAAGGATATTGCTGAGCTGTGCATGAGTGATCCTAAACAGACTATCACGTCTGACATGTTTTGGGAGCTTCAGGAGCTCATTAGTCTTTAACAAGCCTGTTGTGCAACCTGAACTAACACCTTTACCCTTACAGTTGCAGTGAACAGAAGGCAACAGAAATGGCACCAGTCACTGCTTTTAAACTGAACCTCTGCTCTGTTACACACTGCATGCTGCAGGGCCGTACGTACCCAGGTGAGAAAAGCAGAAGATACAAAACTCTTCTCCTTTGAGTGACCAAGTGATGAGCAAGTGCTTCAACACTTCTTGCCTGCCCAAGGGCCCATCTGGGATTGAGCTAAAAAGAGCAATGGGACTCTGTGGGTACAGGATGGTTGCTGGGGAGCATAAACTTAAAAGTGGAGTCTTGAGTAGGCTGGGCTGCACAGGAGAGGTACTTGCGGTAATGCTGCAAAAATTCTGAGTGTACTGCTGAGGCACTCCATGGGCCCTGCTGGCTCATCTGTGTCTTCGGTGCAAAACCACCACGAGGAGTGGTAATGTCCTGTCCCTGCTGCAGCTACATCCCCCTAGCCTTAAAAATCCCTGGAGAAAGGGAATGGGGGTGGAGTGTGTGCAGGCTATTGCACCCATGCTGATGTGACTGCAGGACGATGCTATATGCTGGGGGTTTCTGGAGCTCTCACTGGTCCCAAACAGACTTCATCACAACCTGTTGCCTGCAGAGAGGTGTTTATTTTTGGGATAGCAAAAACCCAACAAATCCAGAAGGCATCAGGATTTTACCATGAAAGCCGGTAAGGCATTTCTAAGCTGCTACATGAACTGTCAACAAAAATTTTTAGTGTGTTTTAATGATATTTTCAGTTTTGGACAGATTTCATCCTGAGGCTTCTTCTCAGTAGATTATTTTCCTTTGACCTTTTGAATGCTTATAGCCAGCTCACCTATCTTGAAGAGGTCTCTTGGCAGAAGGAAGCACATATATTCACAAAGTGGGTCTTGTATTGTTTTACTCTGGCCTTGAAGGGCTTGATTGAGATGAAGCCAGATTATGGAGGGATCACTAATAAAGTTGCTGAACCTTCCTTTGATTGTCTATGTTCTGAATCTTAACCAAGTACTTGGATTTAATGATATATTTGTTCACAATCTATTCATAGTAGACTAACATGAGTTAAAAAGAAAAAAAACTACATTTTTAACAGGGCTGCAGTTTGAAGGACACTTTTAGGAAAGTGCCAGAAAATACCTGAAGGCCTGCTTCTGCTAGAAGATAAGCAGGTGTTTGATGCCAGTTGCTCAAATGAACAAGAATTCAAATAGGACCTTCCTTTGGATACTGAAGACCAAAAAAATGTGTCTGCCATTAGGGTGGCCATTCTTTAGTCCTATTAATTTTGGTCAACTCTTCCATGAACTACGAGTTCAGCAAGCTGCTTTTGCTTTGCAGTTTTAGAGTGCAAACTTGCCATGCTTCTAAGCATACCAAACGTTTCCTTCATTTCATCCTAAAAAGAATAGATGTAAATAAAGGCATTCAAACAACAGAAAACAACACACAACACCACATAAAAATTTTAGTGTTTTAAAGTAATAATTTTATCTTTCTTTTGGATGACATTGTTTATTGTAAGACATCATTTTTATTAAATACACTGTAGTACAAGAGACTTTCCATGTCATGTTGAGAGAAGCTGGTCACATGATTCACAAACAAAACTTTTAACACTGATACCTAGGCATCACTTTGAAATCAGCCAAGATGCAATGAAAGTTTTAAAGCAATGACTACTTGTAACAAACTGCAAAACAAGAACCACTAAATATTTCCACAGAGACATCACATTAAATAAATTTTTTAAAAAAAGGAAAAAAAAGAAAGGAGAAAGATAGCTCTACACACCAGGTCACAATTTGGTGACAATATAGAGATTTATATTTGTATGTAGATATCTTCCTCTTTACCTAAAGTGACAAACGGAGTGATATCTAGAATATATACACATAAATTATAGGTGGAGAGAAGGGCTGGGACAAATATTTCATAATTAATTGATTCTGTCTCTATTGGTGATTCAATTAAACATAAATGTTAAATTAAATTATTTGTATATAAAACATTCTTAGGTGCTTTTCTACAAGTTACAGAAAGATACACATAAGCTGCAAGAATTAGGCCTCTGGATAGATTTGATTTGTTCTGTTTTCTCACATATTTCAATCAATGGCCTCACTTACTAGCAGCTTCCATAATCTTTGCTCAAATATTCAGTGTTTATAAAACATCAGCCAGTCATCACTCAGAACCTTCTACAAGCAAACAAAAAATCCCCACAGATCTTGTGCAGAATGCATAGACGGAAAAATAACACACCCATCATTTCCCATTTCTTCTCCTGAGACATATGTTTAAAAGATGGCAAAATAGTCACTTGGTTGCTGTTGTGAATTTCACAGTGTTTTCCCTGCAACATTTAGACTTTTTTCTTTTTTTTGCTTCATATTTGTGATGAACAACACTTCCCCCCACCCTGCCCAAACAAAGGTGTTTTAACTAAGGCTCTAAAGGACCTTTAATTCAAAGAAGCAGTGGTTTATTCCAGCCCTCACAAAAAGAAGATACAACTTCCTGTGCTATCAAAACCTTCATCTCTCTTTAGCAATCCCAACCCAACTTCCTCTCCAGTCCCTCCCTTCTCCCCTCCCCCACATTTTATAGCAGTATTGGAAATTCAGTTACAGGCCGCAACAACCCAAATGCGGACTAGTTCTAGCACATATACATTATACCTTAGTCATTTGGGTTATTTAATTTCTTTTCAAAGTGTTTTGTAAAAGTCTACGTTGACCACAATCTCTTTTAAAGGTGAGGAGGGTACAGACAGAAAGAAAAAGAGAGGGAAAGAAAGAAATAAAAGAGAAGGAAAGAAGGAGGAAAGACAAGAAAAGAGAAAGAAGGAAAGAAAATGATAAAAAATAGCAAGAAAAAAAAAAAAACAAGATCAAAAATAAGCAGTTACTTATTAACCTGTAGACAACATATAGATATTTTGCTTTACAGGTCAAAATGAATGCAGTCCTTTAGAAAGTGTACACTCCATCAGGCATCATGGGATGCGGTTGCTTTACAAGTGTCTTTCTCCACGGTCAGTTCTGAGTTTTTCAGATCTATTGAGAGTGAAGGACAGAGTGCGAAGAATGCTACTATTATTCCTCCTGAATGTCAGTGTTCTTGTTCTCCAAGTCATGTTGCAGTGGGAATAGTCCAGCTCGTTCTTGGAATTATTTAGTTACTGCAGGCAAGTGCAAAATGCTAATGGAGCTGCACTATTGTACTAGAACAATAAAACAACAGGAGCACAAACCCAGAAAAGACAGTAAAACAAACTCTGTTTTTGGAGCTTGGAAGCTTATCTGTTAATTTCATTGTGAAAATCAACAAGTGAGATGGGAATGGAAGAAATGCTTTTCTGCAATCATCTGGGGAAGAAAAGTGCTCGTTGTTAAATCTCTGGCATTCTAGCATTGCCTCTGCTGCACACCAGTTAGAAAGTTGAATCTTACAAATATAGAAAAAGAAATATCAAAAGAAAAAAAATTTGGTTACTCAGCAGACGTTATCAATTTATTAATAGCACTCTAATCATAATTTGTAATAACAAAGGTGTATGTAAATTTATACATATACGCACAGTCCATACATAATGTGCATGCATGTCTGCACATATATAAGTAAAATACAACAGACATAGGCATACATGTATATGCTATGTGTGTGTATATATATATATGCCATATGCAAACACACATATTATATATATATATATGGTCAGTTCATAGCACAGAAAGTCCTATGTCCAGAAAGACTTTTTAAATGAGCCTGATTGTCATAATTACTTAGTGTACACAATTTACCTGACAGTGCAAGCATGATGAATATGCACATATACTCACCCTTCATTGTGATTTGAACATATTTCTTCCTCTTCTCTGCTCACTCTGCTACACTTACCCATCATTTCATGAACAAACGCAAACTATGTATAGCTACAGTTTACAGCTTTTCTACTGTGATTATACATTTTATGCACTACCAAGAACATTAATGTTATAGGTCAAGGTTATAGGTGGTGGCTCTGTAGAACATTTGGTCCTTTAGAAATTTAACAAACTGCTATGTTATTGCACAATGCATTTTAATACTATTTATTCTCTGAAATGACTCTAAAAGTCTCACTAGTAAACCAAAAAGAAGACGCCACTAAGTACATTTTCAGGGTCTTGTGGTTTTTTGGTATACATTCTTTCAGTGCTTGTAAAACACACCTGCTTGCTTTTGGGCTGGAGACTCTTTTACAGTAAAAGCATCATCTTAGATGCCTTTTTCTCAGAAGAAACTAAGACAGAATATGCAGGTAGAAACTTAGCAGCCCCCTCCACCAACTGCACCCTCTTCCCACTGCACAGTAAGAGGACTCTGATATCTTTCTTTTCCACCACTGTTATTTTGAAGATCAATTTCAAATTCCTTTAAAATATAACATTCATATTCTCAAGAGAATGGGTTTCACTGGATGCTCAGTCTTTTTCTAGTTTTCTGTGAGAACTTCCAAGACAGTCTAGATAAAATCTTAAGGCCCATTTTGTAGGAATCTTCCTCTGGCTTTTTATGTGTTTCCAGTTCAGTAGCAGTTAAGAAATTATATCTAGTTTATTAAAGAAATACTGAGTATGGCTTTATAGTTACACTGTCATGTTTATTTGTAATGCTGCCTTTTCAATGACATTGAGAAGGGTAAAACTTCATCAGTGTCCAGTGAACTGTTTTATTCTGAAAATCTTCAGAATTTTTAAAAGCTAGCTCTAAAAGCTTCTGAAGGAAAAACTTAAAGTGCCTCAATAAATAATACATGCGAGCAAATTATATATTAAATGTGCTATGGGAACACTTACAAAAATAAAATGCTTAATTTATTAAATAAAATATCCCCAACACGAAGATGGACTATTTTGATCTGGCTCATATCAATAAGAAATAATAAAAAGAGAAAATGGAAAGAAAGATCACTTTTTTGCAATAACGCCCCCTCACAGAGGGAGGCAGAAGTCTTGAGGAATAGGTAAGGTAGGTTTCATTTGTAAGAATTCATATTAAAAATAATCCTAGCTCTAAATTTCAAATTGTCAACTTCTAGTTTGAAAAACAACATGTATGCTCATGCAGCGATCATCAACACAGTGGCCATGCAAATGTTGTACACATACAATGCCAATCCAACCAAAAATAAATTATTTAATAAAGTGTTTATGTTGGTTATGACAGCAATAGTACCAATACAAAAATGACGCTGAGGTCAGAATCTTTGCACTCTGAATAGCAAGCCATAACCACAGAGTAAATTTTTTTTTTTTCTAGAGATCTTTATCCCCTGCTATGTCTCAAACATAACCAGTGATCTCCGTGCTTTAGATTATTCATGTTATATCAGCCTATAATATCTATAACATTGTAAAGGCATTTTAACATGGCTAATGTCCTCCATTAGCCCCTTCTAATGAAATATAGGTTATATCATTATGAGTTTGCTATGTCTACTAGGGTGTACTACGAGATGAGTGATTGTTTCTGCACAAAGGGCATTAATCGACAAAGACCATGCACAGTTTTGCTTGCACGGTTAAAAAAAGAAAAAAGAAAGGATCAAGGAAGGAAGGAATATGCTGCTGGACAAGCACAGCATAAGATACACCTGCCTCAGCATTTGTAGTTTGTCCTATCAAAATCCTTAGTTCCAACATGTAATCTTGAAATTAATATTGTATGTAACTAAATCTAGCTTCAGCCTTTACTAAAAATGACTAGCTGGAGAACATTTTTACACCAGTGGCATGACAATATCCTACTAGAAGACAAAAAAAGGGCATGTGTTTACTTTATCATGTTGTAACACAATTGCGTGCGGTGCAGGCAGCATCTTATTTTGTTTCACTTGATTCTGGCAATGAATGGTGCTGGCAAAGCACCTCCTTAAACAATTCCTTAAGTCCTCAGAAAGACTCTTCAGCGAAATGGCTAGACCCTTTCTTGTCTTCAATCAAATAACTTCAGTGTTTTCATGTAGGATTGGATGCCACCTGATTTCCCAAGGTCCTCCAGATAGTGTGTCACACAAGAGTGTCTTCTTTCTATCTGGCTTTGTCTCTGCAAAGAACATTCTTCATGTACAGAACACCAGTCTTCTTTTTCCACCCACAGGCTGAAGCAAAAAAAAAATGAGGTGAATCCATAGAAACTCCCAGTAGCTATACAGCAGAAATCACAAAGTTTTAGTCAAATATATTTTTCCCTTTTTTTCATCCACATCAAAGGCATGAATACAACAAGGCATTGTTAGTTGTGGTGGGCAAACTGAAGAGTCTGCTGATATAACAGATTGGATTTTTAAGGCCTTTGTCTATGCAGAGTTACAATAATGCAGAAGCCAAATTGATTAGAAAGACAGGAGAGAAGGAAAAAAAAAGATAGAAACTGAGAGAAAGAGAGAAGATACATCTTGGTAATGTCTAAAAAGTCAATACTGTGTCTACAGATGGAGAAGCACACATTGCTTGCCCTTTGAAAGCTTCTCCGTAACTTTGTCATTAATACTGTCAAAGTTAAGAACACATTTTAATGTAGTTCAGCGGCAGTTGAACACCTTCATTCCCGCAGCCCAGAAGAAGAAATGCTAGGAGACTTTAGCCTAAAATATCCAAGTAGACTGGAGATGCCTTGGCCAAGTTCTGAAGGAGGGAGTGGATTTCTTTGATGTTAAGCCTCATGTGAGGCTCCCGTTGCCAACAGCCCAGCATCAAGTCATACACTTCCTTTGGGCATGTGCGAGGTCGCTGCAGGACTCGGCCCTGAGTGATGCACTCAATCACCTATGAGAAATCACAAGCAAAGGATCAGCTGTGCCAGCTACGTAGAGTTCACCCATGGAAGAGTTAACTTTAACCACAGCAGCCTCACTGGTGGCTGCCATGCAGCCGTCTCTGAAAAGGACTGCTTTTCTAGGCAGATGTATGAGCAGCAGTATACAATCTGGAAAATTCACTGTAATGTAAGTGGTCAAAGAGCAATCACTTCACTCGTGTTAAGTTTACCACATTTACCACTCCACACATAAGGAAATTGGAGCTGGGAATTAATCCCATAGCTTCTCTCTCTACCCAGCTACCACCTCAGAGGGAGGGTAAATTTTCAACCTGCTCATAGAGCATCAATGCCTCTCCTTCTCTCTACCTTCTGCAAACATCTGAGTATCACTGTGGCTAATCTCTGGAAGGGGGATACTTGTGACTGCCTAGAAATCAAGAGATATCTTGAGATATCTTGATTACTTCAATCTAATCTGTCTGTGGTTCAGGACAACCACTCTGAAACAATACCGTGTATGATACATCTGTTCAGGAGATAGCTAAGGTCCTTTTCATTGTTTCATGGTCTTCCCAGAGCAGACTTTATGCTATGCAAAGGAAAAAATTAAATTCCAACTGCTCTTTAAGAAATAAATTTGTTGCTGTCTTTTTTCCAGAGAAGCTACACCAATAATTAGCATAACAGCTTTCCCAATTCAATTTGAGAATATAATACACAAACCTCATTGTTTGAGAGCTGATACCATGGCTGTTTGCCATAAGTAAAGATTTCCCATAATACAACTCCCAGGCTCCAGACATCACTTTCTGTGGTGAACTTCCTGTACATTATACTCTCTGGAGGCATCCAACGAATGGGCAGCATGGTGTGACCCCCAACCTGAGAAAAAAAAAAAAAAAAAGATTAGAAATAGTTTCTTCAGACCCTCACAAGACAGTCTGATGACAATAAACATGGAGAATCTGTGGTTTCTTTTTTTTTTTTCAATGTGGTAATATTCACTTTGAGGACCTTTGAAGAATGGGGATTCATGGTCCCAACTCCTCTCCCTCAGCAACAATCACTACCACACAATATGTTCCTCAACAAAAATCTCAAAAGATGTTGTTTCTGAAGTCTGAACTAATCTTTAATGTTTACTTGGCACACCCTACCTAAGGAACAGGAAAGTCTATATTACACTACCAGCCAACTTTGCATTAGGCCAGTTTCACTCTCTATTTTAACACTCAAGAAACTAAAAAGATTCATTAAATGAAATCTGGAAAGATGATTCTCTTAGAAACTATGCAACATCAACTGAAATACTTGAAGACAACGTGGTATGACTGTATGAAATGGTAGGATTGGATCTGTATGGTTGAATATCCTAATTTTGACTGAATTAAAGCTATTTTTTGAATAAATGCTATTTTCTCTTGTTAAGTTCCACAGTTAATATATCAAATTATTTTATTCCATGTTAACTTCCCTGTCCATTAAAAAAAAACAAAAAAACACACCAGTCCTTTGGATATATTCCCTTGATAATAAACAACTTGTAAGATAACAGGTTCCTACCTCAAATCAACTCCTTTTGAATGGGACCTTCACTGAGAAGGTCACTTATGAGAGTTTGCAGAACATTTTTAAATTTCCCCAGAAAATTAAACTTCCTTAGACTTAGATTTCCTAACCTTAATCTAAATTTTTTGAAGTTTTTGATTTCCAGGTTCTAAACAATTTATTGTTCCTGGCATGTCCTATTCTGGTTGGATCGCATCAATAAAGAAATCTATTTAAGTAATTTTTAAGCAGTGTAACTGCTGAGATACTGTGATACGGATACACAGATATGCTAGTTACTTTTATACCATGAAAGGTGAGAACATTTCCAAGTAAGATTGAAAAAAAAAAAAAAGAAAGCTTTTTCAAGGACATCTTATTCTTGATTAACTCATTTTCCTTTCTGATATATATGTAGTTATGAAACCACATTTACCCTTTCAAGATTCTGTCAATTCAAAATATAATTTCTCCTTTTCCATGTAACATTTGTTACAAATAATGGTCTTCTTGTTCTCATGTTCAAACAGCAAATGGAAGAAAAACCCAACAGTCAGGGTTAACATTATCTCTAAATCACACAGGATATCCATTACCAGTTATGGTAATGCTGCAATAACACTGAATTGTCAACAATTCAGTATTAGTGCAGCATACCAGACACAGCAATGGCTATGAGAGCTCAGTCCTGTGCATCGCTACACGTTCATCAGCAGTGATATCCATGTTCACTACTGATTTCATAGAAACAGAAAGTAATGCTAAAATGTTCATAGACTTAGTTTATTATGAGGCCCTTTTTCTTCTCTCTCCACATGAGATGTTTGTGAGTGATGGAGAAATATTACTTTAAAGGTTGTTGAATGACAGGCAGGTCTCCCAGTTTCAGTTCCTGGCTACACTGGATGTGCTTCTGACTCCATGCAGGTCACTATGCACAGGTATCCAAGCCATTTAAAAAGGGACCCAGTTCCTGTGCACTGCACTGATAGAGAATGAATACACATTTTTAAGTGTTTTTTCCAATTTGGCCCATTTGTCTCTATGTTAACAGTTTATCTCTCTGTCAGACAGACTGATTGTAAGGCTCTGTGCTTTGGTATTTCTCATCAACTTTGATTGAGAGGCCCCTCAATTATGTGGGGAGTTTGAACACACCAATATGCTGAGATGCAACCAAACACTCAGTTTCCCACCTTATCATAACCTAAACTGACATGACAACCAAACACTTCCAAAACACCACCAATTTTAAGCCAGTCTTGAGAGGTATTTTAATTAGAAAGACAAAAACGTTAGTCCTTTAGAAACATGCAGCCACATACACCCATTCAAAAGGCAAGTGCCATGAAAGATGGTTAGTGATGAGAACGTTTTGGTCTCATTAAATATTAAAATGGCTCTTACATCTGCTCATCATATAACCTCTGCTACTGGTTTTGTTCAGCAATTTCTTTGACTCATTCCCTTAAAAATTAATGAAAGCCGTAGACAATAAAATACGTGACTAACTTTTTTTTTTTTGTCACATCTTAAATCAAGAGATTTTGAAAAAGCAATTTAAAAAATCCCCAGCCACTCTTCAAATCTTCTTATGTTTTTTCACTACAGATCCAGTCTATTTTTGGTAGGATTCTATGCTGACTTTTTAATGCCACTCAAGAAAATGTACGACAATCTCCTCTAGAGGAACATCACCTCTGATCTGTAACATCACACACCTAGCTGTCTCTCTTGGCAGTTGTAGCAAGACTGACTTGTTAGTATTGACAGCAAGAATTCAGTTTACAGGTAAGCATGAGGCACAGGGCTCATTGGTGCTCTTCCCAGACCATCTTGCCTGGAGCTGTATCCATTTATGTCCCTGAAGGCACAAAAGTTCGCTGGACAGAGGACTTGACCAGTACTGAGAAGTCCTGAGGTCTATCCATCTCTTATCATTCATGTTACTTCAAACACCTCAACATCTTTATGAAGATAGAATTTATTGCCTTTCAAGGTATCAACAAAAGTATATACAGGGTGGTCTTCTTGGCAGATGGCACTGCAATGAAGACAAGATAACCTTGACGACACTGACCATCTATGGCACACTGTGCATCTACCCATGGTCTTAGAGCACCTTGCACTTTAGGTCAGTTCCACCAAAATCACAAGTACGGGCCAAAGGCATTTCTTCAAAATGCATGTTTCCTTCTCTATTAAAAGTCAGTGGTTACTGAGTCAACACTCACTCAGCTCAGAAAAGCATTAAGGGCTCTGCTAGTTGGATGCCTAAAGTGAAGCACATACTTCAGAGCTTTTTCAACTGAAGCCTAGGACTTGACACAACTGTTTGCAGGGTGCCTGAAACAAATTGTGTCTGTTGAGAGCTTCTTTTGATTTTTATCTTAAGAGTCCAAGTGCCCAAGGGTTGTGCCATAGCAGCAGTGAAGAGAGGTGGGGTGCCTTTTTGCTGTTGTTGCCATACTCTCAACAAGGTTAGGAGGTTTTTTCCAAGAGGAACCGGTGAATGAGAACATTACTTCACTGACCAAAGTTTAAAGGTTCTGAGTGCTTCAAAGAGATGCCTTCAGCATATCCTTTAATAAGAAATGCAGGTTATTACAAAGCTCTCAGGTATCACCAGTATTCTGCAGTGTAAAGCCCCTGCCATGCACACTGTAACTTCAATGCTGCTTGATACACATACATTTCAAATGGTTTTGTGCTGTACAGGCTACAGTTATACCTAAATAAAGCCTTTATATTCAGTCTAGCTAAAGTTATGACAGGATTAAAAGCATTAGAGTTTTAACTTAATATGCTACCACTTTAAAATTCACAATGTAGCTGTATGACTATTTTATGTACACAAATTAGAGTAGGTTTTCTTGATACTTACCTGAAAGCAGCTGCATAATCACCATAATACCATACAACATCACAATTCTGTTTTATTTAGAATTGTACTGCCAGAGAAATACAGACCTAAGAACTTACTTCCAAATGCCAATTTATGAAATTACACCCTTGCCCAGCTACAGCCTTTCACTATATTCTAGCTAGCTTTCACTAGCTGCTTTTACTAGCAATACTGGGCTGGAAAACCTGGTGAATTAGCCTCTGCAAAGTGCAAACAGTCCACAGGGAGGAGACTGCTATGCCCAATCAGTGAGCTCTTGTGTTCTCCAAAGCAGCTCTTCTAAGGAAAAACTACCACAATGTCCCATGTATGAAATGTTGCACTTTCCACTACACAATGTTAGTAACACTTCTCACCACTTTAAGCAGCCATCTTTTCAATGAATTTAGCACTTTGGAAGGTGCCAGAGAAGCTGGCCTTGAACATTGTTTTAATCTATTTGCAAACATTAATCTTCTAGGCCTTCTATAGAAGGATCATGTCTTAGTCTTGAAGCAGGGCCTCTAATTTTAGAGTTTAAGTTCTTCCAATTAAAAATATATCAGTCTATACCCTGAAATGTTCACTATTCCAACCTCATGGCCCAGCTGCCATAGTAATCCAAGACCTTGTGTCTGATGATTGTGAGAAAATGGTTTTCTTACAGAGAAGACAGAATGGTTTTTCTTACAGAGAAAACCAAATGAAGCCTTGTATTCCTGCTGGAAACAGATGACAGTGGGTGTAGCTGGGGAAGCCAACCCACAGAGATATGGAAGGCACAAGGGGTATGTGGGGCTGCACAGATAAGACACAAGCCACAGGCCAGGAAAGGCATAAGAAATAATCACAGATTATTCCACAGGTGTGGAATCATCACACAGACTTTCCAAGGTTGTCAGAGACCTGAAAGATCGTCTATTTCATAATCTAGTTAATCATCTACTTCTAGATCATCTAGCATCACCATAATCACCCCTAAACCATGTCCCCAAGTGCCACATCCAGATGCCCGTTGAACACTTCCAGAGACTGTGACTCCACCATTTTTCTGGACAACTTTTTCCAGTGCCTAACCACTCTTTCAGAGAAAAATTATTCTCTAATCTGAACCTTCCCTGGTGTAATTTAAGGACATTTCCTCTCATCCTTTCTCTTGAGACATGGTAGAAAAGAACAACTGTCACCTCACGACAACTTCCTTTCAGGCAGTTATAGAGAGCAATAAATTCTCCCTTCAGCTTCTTCCTCTCTAGACAAAAACACCCCAGCTCCTTCAGCTGCTCCTTGTAAGGCCTGTGCTCCAGACCCTTCACCAGCCCTGTTGCCCTGCTCTGGACACACTTCAGTAGCTCAGAGCAAGGGGCCCAGAGCTGGACACAGGATTTGGGGTGTAGCTTTACCAGTGTGGAGTACAGTGGGACAATCACTGTCCTCCTCCTGGTGGACACACTATTTCTGATGCAGGCCTGGATGTCATTGGCCTTCTTGGCTACCTGGGCGTGTGCTGGCTCATGTTCAGCTGCTGCTGACCAGTACCCCTAAGTCTTTTTCTACGGAACACCTCTTAAAGCACTCCTCCCCCAGCCTGTGGCACTGCATGGGGTTGTTGTGAACCAAGCACAGAACCCAGCACTTTGCCTTGTTGAACCTCATGCAGCTCAACCTTAAGCCACTCCATCAAGATCTGTCTTGCAGAACCTTCTGACCCTCAGACAAATCAACCAGTACTGTTGCTAAGATGCCCATTTCATCAATTCACACCAGGTTTATGGCTTATTCATCTGAGTACCATGAAGAGGGATTGGCTTCTCCTTTGCAATGCATGGCTGCTGCAGCCCAGTCTAACTGTGAGTTCACTGGGGGCTGTGGTGCTGCGGGTGATGGATTGCTTTGGGGCTCCACGACCCAGCTGCAAGTTGCTGCAGCAGCTTACAAGGGACAGGACAAGACCAGTCAGAAAAGTCTTCCTCCTAAATGCCAGTGACCGTGTTTGAAGAGGCTCCAGCACCCTTGGAGAGGACATCAAATGGAGATCCCAGCATTTGCAGGCATTCTGTTACATAACCCTTTTCTGATTATCTTTTTTCCCCCTAATTTCTGGCTTTAAGTAGTAGATTACTCTGAATTCATGCACTAAAAAGCACAGCAACCAATTGCATAGCCTTGGAAAACAGACTTCCTCATTAACATTTCACGTTCCTATGTTCCCACGATTCCTGCAGAGTGACATTTCAGTAATGTGTCATAGCAGTTTGTATATTCTGTAAAGACTAGTGATGCTTTTTCTGCCAAGAGAATAAAAGTAATCTCTTCACTTTGTTAGCCCAATGAAGCTGAATGACTGTCAGGGGTTCAGCCCTGATCCTGTCCCAATGTCCTGTCTGGCTTGTCTGGTGCATCTTTCCACAGTCCTGCTGTTTTCAGGCCTTTTGAAATTGAGGGTGGTAGACTTGAGTGCAGCAATATAGTTCAGCATATGTCCAAATTAAAAGTCATGTGACAAGTATATATTCAATCTCTTTAACACAACCGCACCTTAGTCTGTCAAACTAGAAAGAAGCTGAATCTTTTGAATCGTTTGTTCACCCTCTCCTAAAAAAAAAAAAAAAATCCAGTATACTCGCAAGATAAAAATACCCATTTTTGGGTATTTTTCACTATTTATATTTTGGTCTTCTGACTTGTTTTCCCATCTCAGGATGATATAACTGTAAAGAAATGTTCTTTGCAAAAATTATCATGTCTTATTGCTAAAATTGAAAACCTCTCCTCTCTTGCTGAACATCTGCTCTTTCCCCCTCGTAAAGCTGGTAAATGTTTCTCTTAGCATAGGGAAAAAAATCAATAATTGTTATTTTAATTTCTTTCATGCCCTGGCCTTGCAGATGAAGTCAATGTCTTCTCTTGAAATATCAGTCCTGCATGTCTACTTGCAGAAAAGCAATATATTATTTTCATAGTCATAGTAAGCCATACCATTCCAATACAAGAGGTTACTGATTTATAAAATAAGGCATATTATTAGACAATAGCTAAAAATGTGTCCTTTCATTTTCACTTTTAACCCTTATTTATTAACTCTATCAGTGGTTTTGTCAGAAAAGTGAAACGTGGTCTACAACATTTATTACACTGTAAATTCTCTCTTCAACTGCTCAATATCAGTTCATTATTGTGTAGCAATTTTGTGTCATGGAGACAAAATTCTTCTCATTAACCTCTATAAAACCACGAGCAGTATGGAGAAGATGAAGAAAGACCAGTTACTCTGATGTTCACGTAACAAAACAACCAGAAGGTACCAAAAAATGTGTAAATGGCAGGTTCATAATGAACAAAAAGAGGCACCCTGTCACCTAATGTACATTTGCTTGTGGAACTCACTGACATGGGATACTGCCAATGTGGAAGGTTTATTTGGGATCAAAAAGTGATTAAACAAACAGATGAAGGATAAAATCTGACAAGGGTTATCAAATATGAAGATACTGTCTCTGGCCGAGGGAGCTCTGGAACTGTAGATGCTGGAGGCTGAGAGTACTTGAGGAAAATATTAATATGAGATTAACATGTTAATAATTAATATTAACATGTTTCTATACTATTCCACAGTTACCAGTTTCTCACAGTGACAGGATCCTGGACTAGAAGGGCTTTTGGAGAAGTTATTCCTATGTTTCTGTATAGACGGGCCACATATTGCAATATGCAGTCCTTACTAAACCTCTCAGCAATGCTTATGCAGGGCTAGAAATAATTCTGGCATAAAGATGGAATGACAGGGAGATACCACATGAAATTAAAATAGGTCAATGATCTAGAGCATCTTGCAATTCAGCATCATCCAAATATCTTAAAATGTTAAGTTGAACAGATACAGAAATGGTGCCTATTATTGTGTTTTACACAACACAATTTCAATTTGGGCCAGACAAATAGGATAATTAATAAACTGTAGTAGTTATTGCACTACAGGCCATTTACACTTCTAAGAAAAGAAGATGAAGTGCACTGGATGTAACATCAGATGAGTGCTGTAAAGAAGGTGATGTGATTCACATCTCTGATTAAAAGAAAGATCTCTTATCAGAAAAACAGAAGTGAAGTTAACTTGAGTAGAATTCTGCAGCACTTAAAATGAATGGATAACAGCTTTTTGGTTTCACAGATGAAGTGTGTATGAACAAGAAAAAGTCTATTCCTTGAAAATATAATGTCTTTTGATTCAAAATGATAATGTATTTTAGTATTAAGCAACAAACAAACACTTAAGCTAAGAGAAAGGGAGACAGGCTGTGGAAAATTGGAAGGAATGACACTTAAACAGTGTATTTCAGTAAATTCAGTATAGATCTAAATTTATTTCTGAAGAGACGAATTCAGGATCTTAGTGAAAAAGCAAGGAGATTGGAAAAGCCAGAGAAGATCTGTTGAATCAGATGACCCCTCCTTACTAAAACACTCTGCATTTTCCTAATTTTCTGTACCAAGTTATGCCACAGAATAGTTACTGTTCACTCCAGTGGCATGACTTTCAGCTCAGAATGTAGAGCTCATGTGAGGTTCTTTGATACTGAAGTCCTTACAAAAACTTGCCACTATATCTCTTACCTTACCACTGTTTCCACATCTGAATGTCTGCTGGTTGTACCAGCAGATGAAGAGAGATATTAAGTACCAGCAGACAAGCAGCTGGAATGACTCATGTTAAAGTCCTCACAGGCTCCAGGATGATCATCTAGTCTGTCCAAGTCAACAGCAAAACAATTTTGCAATGCAATATTAATGAATTGCAGCTACTGTCTTTCTGATTTTCAAAGTGATTTATAATATATCAAATTCCACTTTTATATTAATCCTAAGTAGTTTGGGCTACCGGGGCTAAGGAGGTTTTTAAAATAATCTTTAATATGCACTGGAAAGCTGGCTTCTACAAATCTGTGTCAAATTCAGAACTCTTTTGCTTTTGCAGGTGAGGGTTGGAGGTGTAATGTGATGAGATGCCAGATGAACAGCACAGTCAATATGAACAATTTGCAGGAACTTGAGCACAGACCTCTGAAAGCCAAATAACACAACAGATAAGACAGTCTGTGTTCACTGGGAAATCTCTTACTGCTTTTGTCAAGTCTGAAAGCTATATCTTAGTTACTAAAGATTGCAACTTTTTCCCATATTTTACCGAACACCACATTTTTCTTCAAATTTACTGAAAGTTAACATAGCATGTCTGGCTCTCTCGGTCTTGTCAAATTACATCACAGGAGAAAAGGGGAGCAACAGAGCTTGGTTTGTAGCACTACTTCTCCCTTGTGAGTCACATATTTTATAAAGTACACTGCATGGGAGCATCACAATTTCTAGCTGAAATGTCTCAGATGTGCCAGTTCTTTGAATTTTGTAAGACAGCCTCTTCCCCCTTCGCCCAGACGCTAATAAACAAGGCAATGACAAGATCCTTGTACTCATATTCCTGCCCTTCTGCAGTCTTGATGATGTTTTCTGCTTCACACTTTCTCTGGGCCATAATTTGTTTACATAAACTGGAAAACACAGGATAAAAGTTTCACTAAAGTAGAACAGAAAAAATTCTCTGTTGTTTTCCCTCCATGAATTCTAGTTTTTCTCTCCTTACTTGTGCCACAACATCATTCTATGATTTGAAACAAGCATTTCCTCTGAAATGAGGCATCCATCAAACACCATGCAACACAATCATTAAAAATACAAGTAACTGCTATTACTGGAGGAAAAAACCACCCTCATTCCTATGGAGCTTGCAAAATCCTGAATTGTTCTCATCAAATTCATATGTTGAATTGTTCCTCAAGCCATGCTTAAAATATTGTTCTTGGATACAAGAGCCAAAGTGTAGTCCAAGGAGTGATGAACTCATTTTATAGCTCTTGGACAAATTCCTATACTGGTGTAAAGGGAAAATTTGCACAAGCAGAGGGCTTGGAAGCATAAATTTAGGGTTTGGTTTCATATTAATTTGGGTTTTGTTTTGTTTTTTTCATTTTTCTTGTCAGTGTTCATCTCTACCCTCTACTGTAATTTTCCATTTGGGAAACAATATCCTGCATTGTGTATACAATAGTTCTTGGAATTCACATGGCTGGATTTGTTTAACACCAACACTGAGCTTTAAATTCTGCCTGTGAGGCTGAAGCATCTTACCTTCTGCCTGTAAAACAAAGCTGGAGAACCTCCTGAGAAGCCAGAATTGGCAGAGGGTGTAATCTAGTAAGAAATTCCCCCTGAAACTTCCCTGGGTGTATCCATTCACCGATGGTGTGCCATCAGGGCAGAGGTTTGGCTTTCTGATATAAAGCCTCCTTAACTTGCTTATTACCAGGTGATCCTGGGGAACTAAGGAAGATCAGAGTAAACTTAGAAAGAATTTAGGATTCTGCACCAGCACTGCTGCATTTTGGAACTCTCTGAAGATCTGACATATAGATCTCCACGCTACAGATTGTGCAACGTACTCTGTACTCCTCACATCCTTCACCAAATGTCAGTAGTGTGTGACCAAAGAAGAGATGGGTGGAAAAGAAGCACACAACTACACTTATTTTCCTTGCTTTTCCCTCATATTTTGTGGTGCCCCAAGGGAGCACTCCTTCCACCTTTTCCTCTGATTGATGCTACTCCTTACTGTAACCATGCAGCTCTGAGGTGTTTCCATGCTCATATATGCTTATCTTCCTCTCCAGGTAAATAAGAATCCTATTACACACGGAATCCTCTATTTGCTGCACTTCAATAATTGCTTCAAAATAAATATGGAAACATAATTTTAGTTCACCTGCTCCAATAAAAGTAGGATCTGCAGTAAAATGGAGAGCTCAAAGGTTAGATCTAATTTTTTTTTTAAAAAAAAAGGCTGCAATTTTACACCAAAGTAGTTAGGAGAAGTAATGAAATTTTTTAGATCTCTACTATTAGAACTGAAGGTCAACTTTATAATATTCAATATAAATTTTACGTACAGATTTCCCAGACTCCAGAGTTGCCAAGATTAATGAAGTCCTGGAGACATTCAAAATAACCCAAGTGGGAAATGACGGCATTATGTTGTCAGGACAACATATTTCAATTTTTGAGGGGTTTTCTGAGATTGTCTACATACCCAGTTTTTTAGACAGTCAGGAATATTTCAGACTAGGACTTCCAAATCAAACTCTGTGAAAATCTATTACTATA
Organism: Melospiza melodia melodia; assembly: GCF_035770615.1. Lineage (NCBI taxonomy): Eukaryota > Metazoa > Chordata > Aves > Passeriformes > Passerellidae > Melospiza > Melospiza melodia. The sequence goes on along the minus strand of NC_086226.1, from coordinate 54,934,646 downwards.
CCACGTAATATTGCCATTAGGCTGGAACTAGTATTTGGACCTCTGCTTGTAAAATACCTAGATCAATGGCGTCCTGATCTACATGAGGCTCCTACACAGGCTTGCAGTGTTATAATAATAATAGCAACAACAGCAACAACAATTTTTCTAGTCACTTGTAAAAAATTACAAATGGGTTTGCCATAGCACCTGCAGTGTTACTTTTTCATGTCACAGTGGGTTAATACAGCTCTAATCCTGTTTGTGAGTCTTTGTACTTCAGAATATTTTTTATCTGTTTTGGATCAAAACTTCTGAAATATTGTTCCATAAAGCCTGCATTTCCTTTTAAAGTCATGCTACTTTATTACTCCTTGGACATGTTTAGGACGATCCCCACAGAATATTATTCCATGCACTCAATGATGTTCTTATTAAAATGTTATGTGTTTCAGCCCTTACTATATAATTTTCTTTGTTTTCTTGCCAGACAAATCTATTTATTCTTTCTGTGTATTAAGCCATCACATTCACTAAATAACCTCTGTGGTTATTTCCATCAAAAATGTCCCTGGATCTTGTATCCATCAGGGGTGGTTCTGGTATTCCCATTAGCCTTGACCCCACACTTAGGCTGCCGCTCCATTTTATTTTCTTTTCCCCTCTGCCAGATAGCAGTTCTCTTTCAAGACTCTTCAGTCACTGAGCTAAGAGATATTTGTTAATGAAAAGCAGATGCAACACTTAAGTTCTAATTGAATCTTCTTCTAAAAGAATATTCTTCCTACCATGATAATTTTTAGTTTGAAAACCCACTGTATTGTGAAAACCCATTCTGCATGATTACTCCAGCCCTCCAGAACAGAGTGTTAATTTTAAGACTTGTTAATTTTATCAGTGAGCTTATGCTGAGTAGTTAATACTGACAAAGCAGACTGCCTTGCTAGTATGGCAAATAGGTGTGAGCACTGACATTTTAAATTAATGTCCTCCAAGTTGCTGAAGTGTGCATTTATCTGTTTTAAGTTGCTTTTCAATTCTTTTGAACACTTTACATGCTCATTATATTTATATATTATATTTACATACTCATTGCTGTATGAGTGGCTGGGTGCTCTGATGCTGAGAACCTTGCACTAGGTAGTCAAAGAACTGGATTAATGCAAGATCATGGAGACTCAATCCCAAAATGTATAATGTATGCCACTTAATTTTGATACATCACTGTGTGTATATATATATATATATATATATATATATATATATATATATGTATGTATATATGTGTATACATGACATTATAGGGCATTGGTATTTGGTAAAGCACCTCACTGTCTCACTGTTATGGTCAGTAAGTCACTGGTGGAAAGCAAGAGATGCTTCCAATTTTCTGTGAGAATTCTTGAGCTGTAGAAATAGTCAGGTGGAAGTTAGACATTTGAAAGGCAGAAATTAGGTTATATGTACTCTCCTTGCCTATTTTGAAGAGATAGCAATGAATATCATATGTGAGCCTACTCGAATCAGACAGGAATTAAGCATTACAATTCCTGGACAAAATACAATTCCACTTCTTGCTCTTTAAGGTCAGACAACTTCCCAGATTCCATGTCCTCCTGTGACAGGAGAACACAATAATGGCAAAAGGAAATCATTGCCTACACAACTGTCTTAACTATAGCAAAAGTAGGAGAGAATGTTCCCTGTTAAATGAACCTGATATAGGTTACTCCCCTTGATGTACCTGCTCAAATAAGGGCCTCTTTATGCTCAGCAGGAGCACTTTAATGAAGAAGCAGCTACAAAATGAAGAAACAACGTGGCACCCTAGCTCTGGGGAATAGGGAAAGGAATCAAGAGGAGTATCAGTAGAACAGAAAAGAGGATGTGGGAATGGGAAGAGCACAGAGGGTGAGCAGAGACAAGGCAATTTCCACTGGCTCCTGATGGATTTCATGGGTTGTGAGCAGTCATGCAAAAAGCTTTTCAGCTGTCACCAAGAGCCAGGTGGGCTCTCTAGGTGAAACTCAGGCAGAGCTTTGGGGAAAGAATCACAGCATGAAGACTAGCCACAAATTTCTACAGCTTCTGAGGTTATGTCTGCCATCATAGGAACAGACATAATTGCTTTCTCCAAAACTGTAAGTACATTTGCATTTTGTCTTGCAGGAGAAGTATAAACTTTAGTTATTTTGCATTTGAACCAGGAATTTCTTCTGCAATGCCCAACACTGGGCCAAAAAGCCTTTTCCATTACTGTCTATGTCCTAGTTCCTTTAGGAGCCTGAGTTGAAATACACAACCAGCAAGTTAAGCACCTGTAAATATCTTTATTATTTGTGTCAAAGGCTTGCATTCTATTATCATGCCTTAGCACCACGGGTGAAATTATATCTCCATGGGATAGCAACTGAGGGCTATGCCATGCAAGTTGCTCATGATGCTCTTAGACGGAGAGCAAAGGATGAAATACTATTCATCTTCTGCTGACTTTTAACACTGAGATACGTACCAGTCATTACAGAGTATTTGCCAAAAGGTCATCTGCAGAATAATTATCTGTAATACTATATAGTAATAAAAAATGTTATCATTATGATTTGGAAGATTCAAATGTATTTTAAAAATAATATTTTATGTTAACACAATATTATCTTTGTTAATATTAATTATTATAGTTTTAGGCACTGTTCATGCAGAGGAAGAGAAAGATACCGTAACTTAAATGAAAGCTAAAACTGCATCTATAAGCATGAGTTAGGATGCTAGTTCTAGAATTCAATAATCTTTTACTATTCTGAAAAAATGAAAAATCTTTTTCTATTGTGCAATGGTATCCAGAAACAGCCTATGTGCAACCAAGCCCTAGATCTTTCTGTTTTGTTTTGCTGATACAAAGAAGAAGAGAGTGGAATTAAGCTCTGTAAAGGAAGAGATTATTGTATTTAGTCTAAGGACTAACTGACAGAAGAATCACCATAAGTTTTGACTATTATGTTAATACCTTATGATTCAGAAGAATCATAAGCAGCAGAGGATAGGGGATAAGCAGAATAAGAAGTCAACAAGGCAACAGAAAAGTTCCCCCTGTACTTTTGATTTGAGAAAGTCTCCCCTTAAAAATCTCTTTCACAACACATTCAAACTGATTGATTAAATGAACTTTTACCTAGCTACTTATGGTACTCTTACTATTCTACTGAACAATACTATGGTGGTCATAAAAATATGTTCTTGTCTCTGTGAGAATTACTGATGTTTGAAATACTGACATTTGATTCTGTATCAGGCAAAAGTATTGAATATTTTCTCCAAATTTTGAGCACAACAAAAAATTTTTAAATTAAAAATGCTGGTGTTTCTCAGCAAAACACAGCAGCCAGAGGCTCCCAAAAGATTTGAATGAAAATGTAAACCAAAAATTACTCAGATAATTTAAAATAAAATGTGACTGATGCTCAATTTATGTCACACACTCTGCAGCATACTTTTTGATACTGTGCATCTACTAAATGGGTGCAGAAATGAAGCAAAGATTTACATATGTCTGCTAAGAAGAATCTCAGCAGAGGTTGCTGCTGGAGGGCTGGGAGGTGGAAGGGACCATTATGCTTTTGGGCAGCTTCCTGCACACAATGCCACTTCTTTGAATATGTGGGTGTGCAACATTCAGGGGATTCCCAGTGTGTTTCAAGCCCTGAGTAGCTTGGCACAGTGAAAGGCTGACAGAGACATGATTAGTGGCTTCATGCAATATCACTAGTCTCTAAATTATTTTCATTATCACTTCCAGAAAGAATTCTTCCCCCACTTGAAACTGCTCCATATGCAACTCAGATACTCAAGATTTACACTGAGAGAAGGTACATTTTACAGATATTCACAGAAAAAAAAAAATTAACAAAAATTTACATGAGATCAATAAAACATGTCTTAAAACAAGTGGATCCCAGATAAAGCACTAAAACATTCTATAGGGAACAAAACTACATTGAGAAGAGAATGGATTATCTTACAGACTAAACAAAAACAAGCAACAACAAAATAATTAATTAATAAGCAAACCCTTCTAATGTTTCTCTAGGCAGACTCCATGGAAAGTGAAATGATGGTAGAAAGTGATCATGAGCTGTTAAAAGAATAAAAATCTGAAATACTACCAATCTATGTCCCATTAAGATACTTAGAATGCTCTCCCTTCAGATATAAAATATTGTAACACAACAAAATAAAACCATCTAATAATCTCTCCCTGTGTCTTGGTTTCACATGTGATAGAGTTAATTTTCTTCTTAATAGCTGGTGCCGTGTTTTGGACTTTTTAAGAGAATAATGTTGATAAAACACTGAGGTTTCAATTGCTGCTGAATAGCGCTCACACTAAGTCATGGACTTTCCTGTTTCCCATGCTCTGCCAGCCAGCAGGAGCACAAGAGGCCAGGAGGGAGCACCACCAGGGCAGCTGACCCAAAGTGGCCAAAGGGATGTTCCATGCCACAGAACATCATGCCCACTGTATAAACCAGGGGGAGCTGATTGGGAGCCACCAATCACTGCTGAGGGTGGAGGGGCTGGGCACTGTTTGGCAGGTGCTGAGCAGCTGTATCTTGCGTCACTCTTTTCTTGGGTTTTATTCCTTTGCCCCTCCCCTTTCCATTAATAATACTATTATTAAAATATAAATGCTTAAATAATAATTATTATAATATTTTAATTTTTGTCATTTTTTAAGCTGTTCCTATCTCAACCCACAAGTCATACTTTTTCTGATTCTCCCTTCCATTCCAGCAGAGGTGGGGAGTCAGCAAGGGGCTGTGCAGTAATTAGTTCTCTCTGGGATTAAACCATGACAGACTGTTACATTGCCCTGTTTATTCAGAAACACCACAGAACATTTACAGATCCTGCGCAGCTGCATAAAATTTCAGTAAGAGGCAGCTTTACTGAAGTATTGTCAACCCAGTACAAAATGTTGCAACCATTTAACAGAACTGAGAATTTTTTTAAAAAACCCACTGGACTAGGCCAAGAAATGAATAAAAAGACTAATGTAAAGAGAAAGTAGCTGCTCTACAGGAGGGGGCAGCATATTGCTTGGCATGATAAGTGCAGTCTAGCAGATCCCTGTCCTCTGCTCCTATAAAAATACACCCTGGTCTTCAAGCTGCATCTTTTCTGTAATCCCATTCTGCCATGGGCTACAAGCTAAGAGACAGCAGAGAAAATATCAAGTCTTAAAGTTAAGTTCCCCTACTCCTTCCCCTCTCTGCAGTTCTCCAGCTGGACATTTCAGAATGTATAATTTTTGTCCCTTTAGGGGCTTTCTCTATTTTCACATCCCATTTTTCCCGTGGGGTGGGAATGATGCTGGAGAGCTCATATGTAAGAGAGAGGATGTGTGTCCTGTGTAGGACCCTGTGTGCTGCCTGGCCAGGGCCCTTCAGCTCTTGCCTGCTGCAGCCCTCTTCTGCTGGTCCACAGCCCAGGAACCCCTACTGCTGCCTCCACTGCCTGGCCCTGCATACTAATTGGCACATTTAATGACTTTCCCTTGCTGTCCTTCCCTTCTCCTCCTAAGCTGCTGTCTGGGAGCTGGGGAGCCTGGCTGCCATGGAAACTGAGCCGTCAAACACCCTGAACCTGCCCCATCAGCCTTGGGAGAGGATTCCAGTGTTGAAGCTCAAAGAAGAAAATGCTGGAGGGGGAATAGAAGTGGAGGAGTGGGAAGGTGCAAGGCTAGCCGTGTCAGGAATGGGTCTGGGCTGTTCTGCAAAGGGACTGCCCAAGAGGAGTATATACACAGCATAAGGAATCAGACATTTAGGAGAAAAACGAGATTACCGGCTTTTTTCCTCACAATGATTCAAATTTCTTTCTGCCCCCTTTGTCCTATCCATTTACTGTCTGGATGAAACACCCCTAGTGTATGCACATGCCATATCGTGAAAGGGGTTATGACAATCCCAAATCTGGATCTTAAGGACTGTTTTTAGCCAGAAAAACGGCTGATTACAGCAAGCAAATGGTTTGAGGGGGCCTCAGGCACAAGCTGGCAGAGGATAAACCCCTGCCTAGAAAATAAGGCTGTGATCCTCTGCCCAGCTTTTCAGTCCTGCCTCCCTTTCCCAGGCTAACTGCTGGACTGGAGTCGCATGAAAATGCAGCATTTGTGGCACAGTCTGTATGCGCTGATGCCTTTTCTGGGCAGGCACCTAGTTCAACACCAGCTCTGTGTCCAAAAGAATTCTGGTCTCTGCTTCAGGCTGTGTGGCTGTGGGAATTGCACTTTTGTCCTCAGTTCTGTCTCCTGAGGATTTATGGGCATATATAATAAAGGTAAAATGAATGTTTTCTTCAACCTTAGCACTCAAATTTCAACCTGCAAGGGACGCTGTCTCTCTACCCAGTCTCCTTGTAAGCTTTCAGGCCAGCAGTAGTGAATCTCCTTGTGTGTCTTTTTTCTAAGCACAGCTCCCTATGATATGATTTATTCATGAAGGGAGCCCTCAGAAGGTCAATAAAACTGGCGTGCTCCCCAAAATACACAAACAAAACAGAGAGAAGAAGAAAACCCCACTGGGTCAGCACTTTTCTGAAGACAAGATGAAGCTGTTTATGTCCCAGGCAGACTCACTTATGCAAGGGACATAACAAATGTTTCAAGTATCTTTCTCTGTTCCAACCTCTTGGGCAACCAGCTTAGTAGTGAAAATTTACTTCAGATACAAGTGAGAACTTGCTGTGCCATAAAGTGTCACAGGGTTTTGGAGCTGAAGTACCCAACACACGCAACAAAAGCGCCGCTTGGTATTCCTGTGAAACAGGGGCACCTACTGCAGCGCCGGCTGGGGAGCAGCTCTCAGGCGTGACAACAAAGGACACGCAGCCCATCTAGCTTCCCAAGGGGACACTTCCTCCTTAGCTGAGACCACCAAAGGAGACTTCTGCTTGGATTGTTTCTTTCAGGGACATCCATGTTGCCTTGCACCTGATCTTGCCATTGATTTCAAAAGGGAAAAGGACTGATCATTATAAATTTCAGTACCCTAGCTCTGTTACATGTGAGCTGCTGCTACACAAATTGGTGCATAAAAGATGAATAAGTGCAGAAAAACTGTTTGCAAGATATAAGAATGCCTCAACTGAGAATGAAAACTGTTTTACACGGTTTGCAGCATTTGTGTAAGGCCCTAGTTTCATGCAATTGGGATTCATTTTATTGAATAGGAAATAATGTTTGAAACAAAAAAGTTAAAGGATTTACAGGAAGAAAAAAAAGATAAAGTTTTTTTTTTCCCCAAGCAAATAGAGAAACTGCTTAACATTACCAGGGATTCACCTGAGTCAGAAGGCATGCAGGTAGGAAACTTCAGGTTTCTCATTAAAAGAAATAGGGAGCTGATGGGTGGAAAAAAACAACTCTCTGTATCTTTCTGAACAGAGTGGGAAAAAAAATTCTGCTGGAAGAGATCTCACTCTATCAGCCCAAAGGTGATCCACAGGATGAGTGTGAACAAAGATGATACAGCAGACAAAGCATATGTGGATTTTCAAAACAAACACCTTTGATAAGGCTCTACATCAGAGGCTATTAAAAGAAAAAGAAAAAAAAGGCAGCTAGAAGGTTTACAAAAGGCCTTTTTAGGGAGTGAAAACTGGTTAAAGTACAAGAAGCAGTAAGTAGGACTTCAAGGTCACCTCTCAGTCAGAGAGGATGCAGTAGTGAAGTCCTCAGAGGCCAACCAGCTACATTCAACATCTTCAATAGCCTAGAGACAGAAGGACATTGCCATAGTGAACCTGGAGGGCTGACTAGTTAATGCAGTTAATGAAATGCACAATAAACAGCTCAATAAGCACCCACTGCCACAAAAACTAAAGACAGTGAGCATCACCAACATAGGTACCAACAACATGGCACAGGGTATAATTCTGCCACTTTACAAAGGCACGACCCCCTCACATGTCAGTGTGCAGTTGCTTATAAATTTACTAAAATGATGAGTAAAGTGAGGTCAGTCAGCAACTACTGCAGAATAGTCATTGACAAAGTCTGACGAACTGTAACAAGAGAATACTCAATAAAATTACCAGGAGACAAATTAAGAACAGATTAAAGTATTTTTATACAAAATGGGTACTAAAATTCTGGAGCTGTGTCCACAGAAATGGACAGTACTGGTAGGTGCAAGCAAGGATAAGACTAAATCTATGGACTGGTTCACACACAAGAAATAATGGGAACTGTCAGAAGTGACCTCTAACATCCCACATCCTAATCTTATAGTCTCACAATATAAGGAAAATGCCCACAAAAACTGACAAGAGATAGGGCAGGTAACTTATAAGGAAATGTGATTCATATCTAAGAACAGGCTCAGTCATTTTTTGGAAAGGCGAGAGAGTCTCCATATTGAACTTGTTTGGGCAGGATAGGAAGGTCAGGAGACTATCCGTCTAGTCAGAGAAGATTAGGCCAGAATGAAGAGCCCCATGTATCTGTGAGATGTCTGATTTTGAAGATGGGCTGAGTTTCCACCACACTTTGTTTCTTATTTTTATGTACCAGGTGCATTTCACATCAGCAGGAATGGATTAAACCTTTCATTTGGTAGGAAAATGAAAAATCACCTTTGCATATTGAATGAAAACATAATGAAATGTCTGAAGATCTTTGGCATTTACAACAAGTCCTTGGGTAACCATGTTTATGTGTAGCGGATGAAGGCAGAAACATTTCTGAATGTACTTCATCAGGGCAACTGCTCACATGTTTACAACAGTATAATTTCTATATAAATATTTTTGTATCACATGTATGATACATATGGGTTTTTTCCCTCTGGAGCAAAAGATTCCAGTGCCATTAGCAATCTAAATATGCATTATGGAAAACATTTTGAATTACAGGATCTTATAATGTTTTTCTATACAACCTCTTTTGAATACTGCACATTTGCTAGACTGTGCTCAGAAAAGAGGGAGCTGTTAAATATTTCTTCTTAAACACAAGGCTGAAGAACTCCTGCTCTTTCAGCTTCTTAGTGGCCCTCCTCTGAACTCCCTCCAAGGTCCACCTCCTTCTTATTTTGGGGGCCCCAGAGCTGGATGCAGCACTCTAGATGGGGTCTCACAGAAGTGGAGAACAACAACAACAACAATACAGATTTGGGTATGCCTTTCCCCCTGCTCTTTCATGCACATGAGACAACCAGTTTTAGCATTTACACATCAAAAACTATCGAAATCAAATTAGTATCTAAGTCTTTTAATTTCATTACTTTAGTCTGATACACTAGAAACTTTAATGGTCAGTGTTTTTTTCTTTAAAGCAAGAAGAAAGCTTTCTATAAAGAACCTTGTTGAGGTGAAGGACAGGGAATTTCACATTATGTGTTGAGTGCCAGAAGAATCATGGAAGGACAAATAAATGCCACATTTTGATGGTGTTTCATGGAGATGGTGGATTTGTTATTCAAAGGATAGCAATCTTGAAATAGCTGTCTGGTAATAACTGTAATTCAACTCACCTGTCCTCAGAAGTCTCCAGGCACCTTTTAAATTCTGAATAGTTGCTCTTTAAAAGGCACAGAATCATCCTATATAATTGAAATTACAGTTGCAGAGTTTTAGTCTCTGCGATTTCAGTGTGGAGAAAAACTTCCATAGCCACCCTGGGGCTCATGTTTCCTTCAATTCGAGGCTCCCAATGCTTGCAGTGACGACCAAGATCAGAAAAATGCACCCAGACACCCGTTAGAAATCAAACAGCTCATCTTGATGTTATTCAACAGGGTCCCAAACTCAGCAATAGAAGAAAGGATTAACCATTCAATTAACTTCCAGGCAACTTCCACTGGTCCCCTTCTAACAGAATATTATGCTTTTTCTAGAACTTGTGGAAGATGTTAGAAAGGTTGATTGAGAGAAAAATACCATTCACCTTTGAGAATAACAGGTATTGGTTTGCTTTATTACATCTTCTTCTGTTACATCCAAGAGAAAAATGAGTCTGTCCATTTCCCTATCCCCACTATGCAAGATTCAGGAAGACTGACAGAGCGTCCTGGTTCTCACATCAGTGTTGGACTGCTGCTCTTGGACTTTCTGATCATATTTGGAATCTCCAGAACATGAACAGACTTTCAAAACTTGAATGCTCTAGAGTGACTGAGGCTGTGATGACTTTGTACTTTCTGTGAAAGAAGCTTGGAGTATTGCATATAATATGCAATAATGAATGTGATGAATTTGCTTTACATTGAAACGACAGAGAAAACCCAGCACAGTCCAGTGGAAGCTCCAATACTTCACTTTGCAACAAAGCTGCGATGTTTTGACCTAAAATGAGCTTCTACCTCACTGAACCAGAAAGGGTTGTAAAAACCTTGATACAAATAGAAGCCACTCATGTTCTGAAATGGTCATGAGCTGAAAAGGTAACTTCAAATTGTCACACTTCTTTAAAAAAAAAGTGTGAAGAAAACAGAAAGGAGATACAGCTGGAGCAGAAGCAGAACCATTACATGTTTTCATCCTCTAAAATCTTGACTTTCACTAATAAGTAATGCAGGACATGGGAAACAAAGTAAAGCAGTATTTTCTCCTGCTGTAGTAAAACAGAAGCATCTGTAAAACTAGAACTCAACCTTCCTAGAATGCTGAAGGTTAAAGTTTAATTGTATCTTATCAAAGTCAAGAGCAAAGAGACTGCATGCCAAACTAAAAGATGGGCTTTTCCTGTCACAGTCATGGAGAAGACATAGTCAAACCTGATTTTCTGCAGTGTTTCATACACAGCAACAGAAGAAGTTCCAAATAAGAGTTGCAGAATTAGTGACAAGTATTTTCATAACTAATAAATATTTTAAAAACATCTTCCTTGCCCTGAAAATCCAGCCACTTGGAAATGTCTTTCATAAATACTAACATCTTTACTTTGTATATTCTGTGCAAACTAATGATGGGGTAAACTGATCAAGACAAAAGTATTTGTCCTTCAGATTGCTACTCATGCTGGCACTCTGCTTAACCAAGTAATTCTGACACCAGCAGGAGTTTGGGTTCTTTATATGCTTCAAGGTGCCTAAGCGAAGAATTATGCGGAGCACACCAAGTCCTCTGATCCTCTTGTATCCTAAGGCATAGTTTGTCTGCATTGAATAATTTCCTTCATAAATTGCACAGTGCCACCTTAAAATGAGATTATTCTAAGTTCACAGGTTGTCAAAGAACCTCATGCTTTAATTTTTAGAAAACTTTGCCTTGTCTCTTGCTTAAATGCTTTGATAACAAGATTGCATAAATTTGTTCTTATGCGAGCATTGTTCTTTAGTTTCAATAGTATTCTTTCATCCCTAATGTTTATTTTAGTCTTTTAAAGCACTCATATAGTACGGTTCTTTTAGACTCTCCTTCAACAAAGATTTTAATCAGGAATGCCCTTGTACTGTACTTTGGTTTGGAGAAGTATTCTGTCCTCTCTCCAACCAAGAAAAAAAAAAGAAAGCTTGTTTTTCAGCTGGAATGTTTTATTAACAAAGTTTGTTCAGTTGCTGTAGAAACATTGATGCTGGTGCAGAAAAGCAGATGTTGCAGGAATTAGCTGTTGAGACAAAAGGAGGTCAGGACCTCTGCTTTGGGGAGCAGGGCTGGTTTATGTTGCTTTAAAAGTTTGCTGACCTCTTTGTTTCCAATCATAAAACTGGCTGACAATGTCCATCATTGCTTGAGGATCTCTTCTCTGTGTGTGTTCCAGGTCTAACTTACATATCCCAATGGCTGCTTTGCCTGTATCTTCATATTTATCACTATCCTTTCAAGACCTGATGTTAGAGATTAATTTTGCTTTCAGGCCAAACTAACTCTCCTTCCCACATCATCCTGTCTGCAGTGGCAACACTTTCCTCCTCATACTCTTGACATTTAAACAGTCAAGAGACTCCTCTTGTCTATTTTGGTATTCTTTTCAAAGCTAATATCAAATGCTTGTTGGCCCTTTTCACTGTATCCCTGTTTGTCCATTAGCCTTTCCTTCTTTTGTATTTTTGCTTACTTTCTTAGTCCTTTATGAGAGGAAATCACCAATAATTCTGCAACTTATTGCTCTCCACTTTTACATGTGATTTAGGGACACAATTTCCATCTCCTATCTGCAGCTATTTAAAGAAAATGTACATTTCTACAATTCTTAAGCAGAACACAACAATTAGTTCTTTCTAGTTTTCAAAGCTGACTTGAACAGCAGCAGGAGGACAGCAAGAAAACAGGTACTCCAAGAATTCTGGGATCACAACTATTTTAAAGCGAGGAATTCTCAGATTCTCAGGCAGTTTTTAAATCCATAAATACCCCTTTGAACTTTACTTACAATAGAAAGTTATTCAACTATAGGTGCAGATTAATTGCTTATTTTATGTAATCTGAAGGCTAAATAGATCAGATCTATTCCTTTTTTTTTTTCATTTTTCCTGTCTTCCATCTTAAACAGATGTATTAAGATGTAATAGATTAAAAGGAATAACTAAGGAAGAAAGCTTTATTTACATATCTTCTTTTTTTTCTGATCATGTTAATTAGCATAATGCTGTTTTCCATATCCCTGATGACACAGTTGAAAACATAAAAACACAAGCTACGTTTCAAGCAACGAGCTTGGACATTGTGAGTAGCGCAGAGGAAGAAGTATATGCCTTCAGAAAAGGAACATTCATCCTGCTTCTGAATAGCTTTGCAGTCTGCATTAAGCTCGTGTCACAATTTTTGAGCTAGCAGTGTCTGCAGATTAGACGTACCTTCAGTCTCACACTGTACTGTGGAACTGTATAAACCTCTCCATGAAACTTGTTCGCATTTTCTAATTTATGCCATTTTAGCTGTATTTAAATATGTATTTGAAGGGCTTTTTACTGTGTGCAGTACAGCATAACCTTCAGTTTCCTCATTTTCTATTTAGCATTTTATTCTAGGAACTAAAGTTGATCGAAATGGAAAACCAGGTTAATACTGAATAATAATATGTGTGCATATACAAGCTCCAAACCCACCAATTAGCCCATTTCCAAATTGCGATGGAAATACTTATCACGCAGAAATGTTCCTCCAAGCATGACTGGTGTAAGAATCATAACTCTGTGTGTCTATGTGAACAGGTTGAAGTTGTGCTAGGATTTTTAATTACTTTCAACAGATTTCCCTTTGCAGAATATGGCAATATTGGACCGATATATTTTAAACAATATACAATCTCTGTTTTGCAGATTCAAATAGTATCTATTGGTTGTCTGTTGAGAGGCACATTCCACTCACTGTGTATAGGCATTGACCTTTATTTTAACAAAATTATGCTTTTCCCACACAACTATTCAACACTAGATTCTTTTCTCTAAAAATGGCTGATATGGCATGAGAGACAAGTCCTAGAATATTTGAGGATACTCAAGGAGCAAGGAAAAGTCACGCAATTGAAAACTGCAAAATTCCCTTTTTCATTGGTGCTTTCAATCTAGAAGACAAGACGAGATGTGCTGCCAAAATTATGGCATGAAATATTCAGCTCTATTTTGATCTCTCTTTTTTCTCTGCGTCTTGTTTTGCTAAAGATGATTTAAAACTCTGCTTGCTGAATCCAAAAAACAAACAGCTCATGCATATGACAGGCTGCCAAGAATGCAGGACCCTGCCCTTTGCTTAGCTCACAAGCAAGAAAAATCTTTTACAAGGATAGTGCCAGGCAGTGTGCTGCACTAAATCTCATCATCAGAAAATAACATTGGCAGCATAATCAGCTGCAAAAGGACTGCATGCAGAGCAGTAATTTGCAAAGAGCCCAGCCTATCAGTTAGCCTTCCAAAGCGACTTCGTGGTGACAGGCATCTGGTAAATCAATCTGGAAAGAATCCATATTCTCCTGATAGCATCACAGTTTTATTTTGTGGGCCTGAGCTGAGGCAGTATGAGGAACTTAGATGACAAAAACATTAGGACAAATAATTCGTGATCATAATGACAGTCATGTATGTTGCTTCTTTTTTCCCCCCTTTATATTTATACTGGCTGTGGAATAATTGCAATGTTGATGTGTTATCAAAGAATATCTGGCAATACATTTTATGAACAGTTCTTAAAATTCTCCTCCAGGAAAAAAAAATGAAGAAGAAGAGAAAGAAAAGGAGAAAAATGTATTTGCTCTGTTAAGATTTCTCCCTCTCTGTGTACACCATTACATCCAGCTTTACAGAGACATAATCTTGCAGGCCATAAAATAATCTGAAGGCCTCTCTTCACACACACCCTGAAATGGTGTTATAAAAGAGTTCCTTAAATGAGGCTCAGACTGCATCATATTTTACATATTAGTTGACAAAACCCCCGCTTTTATTTCCAGCAAAATATTTTGATTTGCTTCATGGTGTGGTATGCAAGAATTGGATCACAGGGGATGTGATTTCTTTTGAGCCTGTAGATTCAGCAGTGAACATGAACGTGAAATCAGATAGAAAGCCATTACAAATTTGCAAGTAATAAGAATAAAAGTAAAATTTCTGTCCCCAGTAATGTCAATGCCAGTTTGCTCATTAGTCTGGGAGGTAGACAAGTTTTCATTCTTTGAATATGTACCAACATCTTTCTGTCTCCTAGAGAAATTGTACAGGCTGTAACACTAACTGCTTAGGTCATAGTAATTTTCAATAGTAACAGAAAAGACCCAATATTTTGTGCTTTACAGTATTGTAGTCTCAAGATTGTTTTATCTCTAAATGGCTTTAATTCTGTTTCATTTTCATTGTCTACTCCTTTATTACACAGGATCAATATTTTTGATGTAAGACGTAGATCTACAGTCTTACACGCTTATTATCAAAAGTCTCACACTATAGCACTTTCTTTAAAATCCTGGCTTCTAAGTGTATGATGTGAATAACTGGAGTGACATTCATTTTACAATGTTTACTTCCAGGACTCATATTCATGAAAAAAAGCTTGAACATGTGAAAAAAGCTTGAACTGCAAGGAACAGAGGACTGAAATACAGTTTGATGAGACTCAAAAATCATGGATTTTTATCATTTAAACTTCTTCCAAAGCATTGGGAAATGACTTGAAGACAGAAAATATAAATGTTATACCTCTCTGGAGATCAAAACAAGCATAAGACTAAATAAGTAAGTAGTTTTGAAATTTCATTTGCATCACCTCTCAGTGTTTGTAGTGCTATCTGATCATTTCAATGGGTCTGACTCTGCTCTGAGCCCAAACATCTGAGACACCACTATGGCAATATCAAGCCCTGGATGAAATGAACTGTGGAAGAGAAATAGGAACCGATTGTACATCAAATCTAATGTAAGCTCTTCAAATCCTCATGGAGTGGACAGCAGTGTTGCAAGAATATTTTTAAGGGCAAATAAACAGTAACTTTTGAAAGCAAATTCAAGGGTATTAAGCTAGTTGTTTGTTGTTTTTTGTTTGTTGTTTTTTTTTTTTCCTTAAAAGCATTTCAGTGCGCTGTAAAGTAAATCAAGTTACTTCCCACCCATATGGCTTTTCTTTTGGATGTTTGTTAACCCACCTGATGGAGATAGAAGTATTTGAGTCACAACAATATTTTCTAATTCTTTTGTATCTGTCCTTGATGGAAGGTGCATATTCTGTCACGCACCTTTGTGGTGTTACATTTTAGTTAAAAGGTATGCTCTGTCTCCCCCCCGAAAATGCGGGTTTATTCTAAGCCTGCGATCCTCCCCTGCAGTACCATGGATCTGTAATCCCGTTGGCCCAAGCCTTTTTCCCTGTTAAGCTGTGCCAGGTAGACCAGGCTCTCCCTCTCACCGCCTCCCTGTCCCTTTCCCCTTCTCCCTCAGAAGCCATGCTGCTCCCGGGGTGGGGCCCACAACAAACCCGCACCCGGCAGCACCCTCAGAGGCCGTGGGGAGGCTCCTTGCCTGCCTGCTGCTGCTGCAGCGAACACGCAGCTTAGGGGCCCCCTGGGACCTCAAATGAGCAGCAGCACACCTTAAACCAGGCCTTCATCTTTTCCTGAAGTTAGGACGCAGCTAGAAGCTTGACAGCATTTTATACCTGTTTTTATACCTGTAAGATTATCATTCAAAGCCAAATTATCTCTGAAGTCTAATTGCAAAGTTCCTGAGACTGTAAGATGCAGTATCAGTCTATTTCTGGAGTCCTCACTTTCTGGGAAGCTTGGAGAGCAGCTCCTGACAAGGCATCAAAAACTTCACCACTGTTCATGACATCTGGTATTGAAAACATTTCACGATGGCACCCATGTTACAGCTACATAGGTAACCACAGATTCTGACTGCGTTTTCTCTGTCACTGATGCCAACAGCTTCTGATTATATCTTCGCTACTGACTTCCCTTCCACATCAGGTTGGAGGGGACACTAGCTCCATTGGACAGAAGAAGGACCCAGAGAGCGCTGAAGATGGAAATGATCTGAAGTGTCAGACAGTTCTTCCCCTTTTGCACCACCACCAGTAGTTCTTTGCTATGCACACACGAAGAGCCAGATTTGTAGCCTCGGCTTTATTACTAGCTGGTGCTGTCCTCTCATCCTCTCCATCCATCCTGTTACACATACCACTTCATCGTCTAATTGTCTAGTTCTTCCTTCCCCTGCTTCCTGAGTTCTGTGGGCCAAAAGAGTGCCGATTGTTCGTCAAGCCCAGGGTAAAAAATGCATATTTCGGAAAACTGCCTAGCAACTGCTTTCTTTAGAGCAAGGAGAGAGGCCATTTGCATAAGAAAACCTTCCAGCTGGAAGCCTGCAAAGACTGCTGGGAGTTGATTCTGTGACCAGACATCAAAGGAGAGTTCCCGTTTAAGGGCTGCTCCCTCTGGGTGGCCTTTCTGTGCTGTCCCACCATCAGCGGCGGCAGTGGCGGCCGCCCAGATCGCACCAGTGCTCTGCAGCACCCAGGAGATGCCATTCCAGTATCCGACTGTGCTCCCGGAGATCTTTTACTGATTTTGTTCTCACACCATCTTTTCCTCACACTGTGCACATCACACATCAAAAAGTCAACAGTTTCAGCTGCTAACCTTTGGAATTCTGTAAATTGCTTTGCAGATTGCCTGCCAAAAGTGACAATCTGTAGCACTGCAGTACAGTATCTCCAGATATTTACACATGGTTCCTCCCCATACAAAAAGGCTTTGTTAGTCTGCACAAATGCGTGGCGCAGGAAGAAAAACAACAGAAATTACTTTAAAAATTTTCTTGCCATTTCATGCCTAGAAAAGGTTGACCATAAGCTTTGCACTTTCTAAAGCCCTGGGCAAAACATTGGCTCCAGTAAAGTCAATGGAAATAGCCTCCACCAATATTCCAAGTACAATCCAGCAAATTGTGAACAGGGATGGGATTGAGGACATGGCTCTCTTATGTGCTAATCATCTAAATAACAGTTAAATCGTTTCAGCACCTGCAAAAAAATAGCTCTGTACAGCTCTGCTGCTACTTAATGGAATGAGGCGATTACGATCACAGTTCTGCAAAGCTCTCCAAATTGCAGTTCCTAAGGCTAATTTCAATGTGTGAATCATTGCTTTCCTGCAATTTATATCCATATGTGTGGTTATTTTTGAGAATGATTCAGTTTTGTATGTATAATTTTAAAAGGACTTTTTAAGTTAATGAACATCTGTGCTAAGAGCCCCTCAACAGAAAAGCTTGTGTCAGCCACTGGTGACGATGACTGTGTAGACTTCCTCTTATCCTATAGGCGTGCATGTGGATCCTATGGCTCTCACCAACTGCATACTGCAGGAGTAACCAGCTGAAAACCACTCCATTAAAATGCTTTAACAATAAGGTGGGAAATCCAAAGCTTCCAGACCCTTGAAAACTGTAATATCTGTTCCATAGCCAGTATGGAACCAAATACTAAATTCTTAAAGCTTTTAACAGAAGCAAACAGAGGGAAAAAATCCATTTGAAAATTTCCAAACACTTTAATATTTTGATTGACACACATTCAACACTTTAAGCTATAGCATAGCTCAACAGGATTTCTGCATATGTTTCTAGGTACTGCCTCCTGTCTTGAACTTTTTTTCTCAAGATGAACCTGTTTCTTGACATGCTGCATGAGAACCGTGTTGGTATAAATCTAGTGCTGGTGGATTTACAAGGAAATATTGGGCACTGAAATTCAATAGGTAATCAAGTAACTAGTCACAGCAACAAGGTTACTTTACTTTAGTCTGTCTTTTAATCAGCTTAATTTTTCAACCTAGTTATTATGGGTTTTTGTTTCTGCCGTCTTTGCACTCTTTGATCTCACAGACAAAGCTGAAATAAGGTTTTCAGTGAAGAACTGAAGAAGTTAAACAGCTGTAATTCCAAACAAAACCAGGAATCCAACCAATAGTTGTGTAAGTAAAAGCTGGGGACAGACCATGCCTCCTGCACAGCACAGAATATATTCTACCATGTGCAAGTAGTGACAGGTATCAAGCCGTGGTGCTTACCCTTAGTCATCAGGAAAACACCATGTCCTGGTGCATACCAGTTTTTAAATACTGATGCTACAGTGACTTTTAGAAAGCCCTTTAAAATCATTAGGCCTAATTCTGCTTGTGATTATGTTACTTTAGGTTCAGAGCTACTGCACTGACTTCAAGGCAGCTACTTTGGATGTACATCTCTCAAGCTGGCCTATTATTTCTTGTATTGTTTCCAGTTGCATGAAATCATCTGTGCACGTCTTCCAGGGCTGCTGGAACCCTCTGTTCTCCCCAGCACTACACATGATGCAATGAGACTCTGACGGAGGAGGAAAGCCGAGAAGTCCATGTAGGGAAGCAGATAATTTCCTTTTGAGCAATGGATGCAAAAATAGCAGCTAATAAAAAGCCTTCAAACTGTGCCTTCAAACTGTGACAATTCAATACACACACCTACGAGAATGCCTTGACAAGCTGCTTGACTTCCCAGTAACTCTTTCTTGTTTTCTTTAGTGCAGCCTCCTCCAAACTCCCACACACAGGTATTCATCTCTGTAATGACAGCTGAGACCTGCAGGTGTTTGCTGCTATTGCCCTTTCAGAATAGACAGACACTTGTTCCTCACTGTAAACATTTGTATCATGGTGTTTGCCTGGCTAGTTACAGCCCAAATAATGATAAACCAGCCTTTTCTTTTTTTAGCCCCTTGCTGTCATGCATTAATTCTTTTGCAAATAGGCATTAGGTACTGGAAATAGCTTAAACGAGATCACTCTCTGGTGATTATCTTACTAGCCTTATCTTTTGGAAAACATTTCATAGAGTGTCACCAGAAAAGTATATCATGGAGTTTCCAGAAATACAGCACTCTACAACATTAGATTCATACATGAAGGGAGGAGGGTATGGCTAGTGGGCAGGATGCTCTTTCATTCCTTTAATTCTAATGTTATTTCACTGTTTTTCAAACTGCTACTTTGGCTTTGCTAAGGAACAGCAAAAATCAGAATAAGAACTGTTTGTTGACGACTTTAACACTCACAAGTGTCAAAATGTTTTCTCAAAAGAGTTGTTCATCTTTTTTATGTAGCAAGAAGGTTCAAAATCTATGTACTTTTAAAATAGGCCTGGAATGGCAAATTGTGTAACCATTAGTTTTTCTGGAAATCTGGGAGGTTAAGAGGTTTAATAGCTTTTTCTGTCTGAACTGAAAGCTCATGGGAAATCTGTTTTCCCATGAAGACAAACATCCCAGAATACTTAATGTTAGCGTTAAATAGAAATTATCAAAGAAACATTAGGAAAAAAAGCTACAAAAATCTAGCAAACTTCCCAACAAACCTTTCTCCCTCCATCAGCTGTTTACTTTTTGGTAGCCTGATTCTGTTTCTTTAGTTCTTTACACCAATTCAGACGAGATCTGAATTCTAATTAAAAAAAAAAAAAACAAAAAAAAAAAAAAACCACCATAATAAAACCCAAAGAAAACCAAGACAAAACAAAACAACCCAGCCCCCAAAGAAACAAAAAAAATAAAAGAGAAACAACAGTCTTTCTCAAGCACTAGAGGTACAAAATGTGCCAGTATGAATTGCAAAGTCATTCACTGAGGGACTGAAACCAAAAGCTTAGGGGAATAAAAGGGATGTTCTTCATTTGGAAGAAGTAGAAGATGAGACTGGCCCAGGGCATTGTCTGACAATACGGTTAACATGTGACAATAACACAGGCTATGTGGGTTGGGATGTACCATCCAGCATATTTTCATTAGAGGCTGGGAGGTACTTCTAATCGAAGAAAGGTAAATATCAGATTTGGAAAAGACCATTCACAGTTCTAGCAATGTCTGTATCAGAAAGAGATACAAGAATTGCTTTTTCACACACTGAAAGTCATTGGAAAAGGCTAGTGTGAAAAGGAAAAAAAATGAAGACACTTTTTTCCTGACAGTGGGCCTTCTTTCTGACAGTCTGGTAGGGGACAGGAATAGTTTCTCTAAATACAATTGAGATTTAAAGACTGGAAAGAGAGTAGAATAATGTGATCAAATAGGTGTCTATTGCTCATGAGTTAATTCAGGTTGCTGAATTAAAAAAAAATGCAGCTGTTAAGACAGACAAGCTGTTGTGCAGCCTTTTGGAAAAAGCACTGGCAACACAGTATCCTACTTATTTGCAACATCCACTTTGAGGGAAGGGACTGTGTGACAGGACAGGACTGATTCAGGAGTCAGAAATCCAGGCTTCAGAAACACAAGATTGCTGCTATCCAGTTCTACACCTGAGAAGTATTTGAGAAAAAGCCTGTCAGCATTTTACAGGCTGCACCTTATTAACTCGTTCAACTAAAGTCATTCTTCAGGACTTGCCTTTTTGTTTTCCCTCTTGTTGTTTGATTTGAATCTGGATCATCTTCAGTTCCCACACTGCTCTAAGGTGCTGAGGACAGGAAACATGGCCAGATGTGCTCTGAGGAGCATCACCAAAAGCAAGGTATGCCACACGCTGGTGCAGCTGGCTTGGGCCCATATAGCTTTCTACAGCTTGCCAGTTCAGAAGGCAATTTTCACAGAAATGTCTGGTGGGGATTGCTCTCACATCTTGCTGTGTCTTAGGTGAGACTGAGTTCTTAAGATCTCTCAGGAAATTTTGCCAAGCATAGCTTCTCTTTGGGTGCTTAGGACATTGTTGAAAAATTCTCCTTTTCCCGGGCAGACTAGAATTTTTATGGGGCTTGGTGTCTTATATAGAAGGGGCTAAAGTACTAGTGAGTGTTGGTGTTTTCCCTGCAGCATGATGAGGTATCAGGTTCTTGTTGCTCCTACCCTTAACACCTACTCTGTGGCTTCCCTCAAGAAAGACTTAGACTCAGTAACCTCTGTCTCTTCTTCCAATCTGATATCCTATGCTCTCTTTAAATAGCAAAATGGTGCAAAATATGAAGATTTTAAAGACAAATGGAGTCAATGAAATTTATAATGAAACACATCCTCTTAGTCTTCTGCCCGATATGTGCCAGAAGTGAAAGAAACTAATTTGTGAACCTCTCTGTAGTTTTAGGGCAAATTGGGCCTTAAAGAAAGATGGAAACCACACCAGGACAAAAGAGTTTTTAGTGGTTTGTGCAAGCTGAAAAAAGGAGTCCACATTTTCTCCACTGTTCTTGTGCTGTTACATAAAGGCAAGGAGGTTATACAATAGCTAAATAGGAATTACAAAACTGAGCTCCATAAATCTAAATAAGAAACAGAATGTCTGTCCTGCACTGGACAAACATAGAAGTAGGGAAGGGTGAAACTCTGATCCTAATGAAGGTAATGGCAAAGCTCTTGCTTAGTCTGGTGAGATCACAGTTTCATCCCAAACCTTGGCTCAAGCCTGTAGTTGGCTGACCAGGCTGGATATTTAAAGCATATCCATGTTAAATTTTTCCAAGTACTGGGATAAGATGACTTCTACTTTTTTTCAAGCTTCTTGCTTATAATTAAGAAATGCTGAAATTATTTTAAGATCAAGTACTGAGCAATCACTTGCAAACATGAACTGGAAACCTAAAAAGGCCCTGATATATTATCCCTGAATGCAAGAACAACAAAGTGGTTCTTCCCAGGCTTCAGTGTCAGCACTTAAAAACACTGAAAGCTACATTAAAGAATTACCTGGGTATCTTAGAGTAAGATAGGAAACTCTGACCTGTGGGGCAGGAAATCAAACAGCAAATCCCAGCTATCAACAGAACAAATAAAAGCCCCTAATAAACTTGAGACCTAAGCTCTCCAAGTAAATAACTTTGTGAAAGAGTCTTTTGTGCTATAAGGATTGCAGTTCAGCAGTGTTGCTAGAGCTGTTTGGCTGACAAACCAAACCAATTACTTGAGAGTTGTTTAACTTTGGCCTGGGGTGTAGAGCACTTAGGGGTAAGAAAAATCATCCCAGTTTTTTCATGTCCCTGGGGTCTGACTATCAAACCCTACTGCTGTTACACTGGATGCTAGCATGTACATCAGGACTTCCCCTACTTTCAAGATCCCTGCATGATGAAAAAGACAGGAAAAAGAAAGGGGGAGAAAAAAGGAAAGCTTGTGCAATCAGGGCCACACATCATATGTATTCCTAGTCCAAGGGTTACTTCTCTCCCACTCTTCCCTGAAGCATCTCTTAACAGCTGAGCTGATTCAATGCAGAATGTCATTAAAAATCTAACAGTGCACAATGACTTGGGATCATCCTTATCTTACAGAAGCAAGCTATAAATAATCATCTTGGGCAAATCTAACATCATGACTGAGTGGCAGGCTCCAAAAAACAAACAAAAAAAACCAATTCCAGTGTATTAAAACCCACAAATGACGAACTGTTTCTTGCAGAACTTTTTGGAATTGTGTAAATCCCTCCAATGAGCATCAGATAAAGCTGTCAGGGTTGGGGATGATTTGCTTCTCTGTGAGTGTTTAAGCTTGACCAGTTAAAAAACTTAGCCTGCTATAAGCAATTAGCTATGGTACGTCAGTGCTATTCCAGTGTTATCATTGACTTAGGCCTGCCAAGGATGCAATTCTCCAGGCAACCCTCTGGGAATTCATCATTGCCTTGATTTTTTCATGACCATCTTCTGATTGGCCCACATATGTCTCAGAAATGGCAGGCCAAAACTTCACAGGCTCAACTGGAACTTCAAAATTTATCAGCTGCAAAATATGGTGACATGGTAGGCTGTGGCTCTATCCCTCCTCTGCACTAATTAGAAACCAACTGGAACATGAGGCGCCCGAGAAGCTATCCTTCTCGTTCTTCTTACTGTGTAGAACAAGCAACTTCCCAACTTGAAGTTTCATATCCACCCATCCCTCTGCAAGTTTACACTACCAGTTTGGATGGGGCTATGTTATTTTACACCATCCCCTTTGACACTTGTTTACCTCTTTCTCTCTTCATTTGCATTTCTGTCTTTCACTAACACCTCTCACAATTATCTTTCCCACCTTATTTGTTCCCTCTCTCACATCAATGATTGTACCCTCTTCACACTACTACCTCCTGCTTTGTTACTCCCTGGGCCTCCCAGACTGCCCTCCTTCACCTCGAAAATAAGTGAAGATAAGGGAGAGAAGGAGGAAAGAAGAGAATGATTCTATTATGAGGGACAGAGGGAAATACAATGTACCTCTTAAATGAGATCCTTTCAGAGATCCTTCAGCCCAAAGACTATCCAGGTTACCCAGGATGTCCTGAACTCCTGCTTTGTCTGGGTCATGGGAGTTTTTCTAAATTTGTGTTTCAGTGGGTAGAAGCTTTGCTTGAGTACTCATGTGCAAGACTCGAGGATTAAACCCAGATGTGCGTGATCAGGTACACTGATGCCAGAGTCCGTGCACCATCACGTGCATGAGCCAAGCCTCAGCTGTCTCCAGGAAGGCCATATGACTACTGAGCTTCTATCCCCTTTTGCAGGTAGCTTTTATGCAGCAGGGGGAGTTACTTTTTTTTCCCAGAAACAAGCAAAGTATATGTTCCAAAATGTTGTCTCTGACTGTAACAACCTTTGGAAACATGTACTGTCTTGCATATATATTCATTCTTAAATGTAACGACTAACATGGTAAACACTGAAGTACGGAACAGAGACACAACTTCAGTCCCAACACGTGGTGCAAAACTGCAATATGCAAAATCAGGTGCAAAATCAAGAAAACTTAGCCTCTGCTCATGGGTGTCCTTTAAAACACAAAGAAAGTCATTACCATCCTGTATATTTTTTTAAGGTCTGAAGTGCAGTCAGTGCTTGTTTTTCGTTGATCAGATAATTCAGAGTGCCAGTTTCCAAAATAACAATATATAAGAGGAATGTGGATATGTTTACTAAATACTAGGTTTGTCTTTGAAAGGAAAGAAAATTAACAGTGAATATTTACAGTTAAGTAAACTGTAAATTAATAGTACCTTATGAGCTTTTAAGTGAATCAGCATTCAACAATAATTTTCAAAAGTGTAGCATCATCTACCCTGTCCAGCCTTAGCCAGATATGGAGACAATCTCTTCCCAGGCATCCCACCAATACTGATGGTGAGGTGACACTTACTTTTAATAACACAATCCAAATTGACTGGCTAAGAAAGTAATAATGAAAAAGGAATAAGAAATATGGAGTAGAGAGGCAGATACAAAACATGTGCTTAAGGAGGATGAGATTACCTTACAGGACTAACTCTAGGGTTTGTAAATTATCAGCTTGGTCATGGATTGCCTTCCCCAAGCCACAAGCAGGTTCAGTTCCAATCATGAAACTACAAATGTGATAGCAAACAGCAAATGGTGTCAACTACATGACTTACCACATAGTACAAAGACTGCATCAACAACAGCATTAATGCACTCAGTTTGTTTAGCCCAGCAATCTTAGAAAGCCTTTGCAAAATTCAGATCGCGCCTTATGGCAGCCAAGCTCAGGAAAAACAGTCAGAATGAAAAGAGCAATGGGCTACTCTTGTCCTCTGCAAAACAGCTCTTCAACATTAAGAAGTAGGACTAAAGCCCTGGTTCAACGCAGGAAAAGCTTTTGGGTGCTCAGTATAACAAACTTCTTACCTAATCTCTTACTGAGTAAAGTAACTAGTCACTGCTGCTGCCTAGTACTTATTTTTCCTCTATTTAACTGGTTCATTATACAACTGCTTCCCAAAGTTACCATTTCCATTTTTCTTAGCAGTATATAAGAACATATTTTAATAGCTTCAAAGTGTTGGGCCAAATTTGATTACCCTTTTTATCTGTTGTTTCTTTTTCACTTATGCCAAACAAATGTACAAAATTTTTGCCCAGAGAAAAAGACCTTTCTGTGATTTAGAATCTAAACCCAACATATATAAACAACAAAACATGACAGACTACTCTGATTAACTGTCCAAGTTTACCAAAACCTTTAAATTCAGAACTAGGTTCTCCATATGCCAGGCTCTAAATTACCTGACAGACAGATGGTTAAGTATAAAAGCAGGTCAGTCACACCAATGTGGTAAGAGGATTAAACAAGACCTAGCTTATTACTTGTTACAGCAGTTCACTTACCCGATAGTAGTCTGTGCTGTACACATCTCTAGACATCCCAAAATCCCCAATCTTCACCAGTAGGTTTTCACCGACCAGACAATTCCGGGTAGCAAGATCCCGATGCACAAAGTGCTGTGATGCCAGGTAAACCATACCAGAAGCAATCTGCTGGGCAATGTGAAGCATCTGGGATTGGGTCAGCTCAGCAGGACGGTTGCCTTCTGCCATCAGTCCTGCATCTGGTCCATGCGCCCTGCACCAAAACACAATCTGATAAACTGATAGGCCACTTGTGAGGTGGTGAAGTGAAAGGCATTAGTGAGTGTCAGCCCTATAAAAATAGTGAAAATTTTTTGTCTTGGCTTTTCTCATTTACTGTTTTCATTTATTGATGAAGGATAGGTGATCTGAAGAGCACTACAAACAGGGTATATATTACTCAAGGAAATAAGGCACATGTGTTCACAATAGCGCCCATCTGTCAGAAAGCATCGCCTTTCTCCTGTTCCATTCTAGTAATCTTTTCTGGAGAAAGGCTGACAAATGAACCTGCTTGGGAACCAAGGGAAAATCTTATCACTCTGTAAGACTGAAAAACAGTTGAGGGAAAGTCAATGAAGTGGCATGCATAGCATCACTTTTCCTGTGACTGGCATTCCTTGATTTCTGCAGGGATACAGGCCATTGACACTTCCATCTTTTCTTAAACAAGAAAGAGCTAACTTCCTTCTCCATTTGAGAAACAAGGGCAGCAATTTTAAACTTATACTTCTAATTTCCTATCCAAATGCACAGCAGGAAAGAACTTTTGCATATTTCATCACCAAGGGTGAGTCCTGCCTGAGACAGGAACCCTTGACAATAGGAAGAAGACACAAAAGGTACGCTATTTGGAAAAACAAAAGTCTTCAGAAATATGAGGTTTTCAAAACCTAGCAAGTCCCTAAGAAGCAACAATCAACTGATTAATGAGAATATTTGGATGCACTTCATCAAAACCAGAGATATGTTGCATTAGGAAAGCCCAGCGAAATACTGAGTCACATGAGCTTTACCATCTTAACTATGTGAGCCCTGGTATGCCGGTACATCCTAGAACCTTGAAGATACAGATATAAACATTCATATGAACAATGTTTGCAGGAAGAATTACTAGCTAATCCTATCCAATCAATGAGGTAATCTGGCAATCACTACTTATCTGATAGATTTTATAATGTTCTAAATATGCTTTTCCATCCATTCTATTTTTCTGTATTTTCAGAAGCCCTTTTTTTTTATTCCAATCCTGAAAACTATTCTTTCAAAGAGACCACCTCTTCTCTTCTCTCCTCAATAGAGGTGAGGCCTTAATTTTTCTCTAGGGTAAGGGCACAGGAGTTTGGGAAAGATTTTCAAATTAATCAAAATCTGTGAGATCAAATCTGACACTACCAATTAGAAATATGATATTAAAATTGCCCCAAGGGAAGAATTTCATGAGCAAAGTGACAGATGTGAGGAAGAAATGAAGGAGGGTGTGTAGCATTGATGGGACTCTATCTGGTACCAGGCAAAGCAACTTTCTGCCACAGGGTATGCACAGGCAGCCATTTATCTGATCTAGGTTGATTGGGGGCAGGAATAAATGGGAGGACATGAAATATCCACCCAAAACTCACTAGCAAATTCCTATTGAAAACTTCTGTACCTTTATCCATGCACGGATTTTGTTAATAAGTGTTCTCAGACACAAATCTCTGAGCTGCTAAATTAAAGAACTTTTCATCTATCTTCTGCTAGTTTCCCTGAGGACATGGTCTGTATCTAAAGGAATTTGCAGATTATTCCTAACATTCCAGCTTGTCCGCTCGATGCCGGCCAAAAATGAGGTGATTTTCAGTGTCTGCAATAGCCAGGGATATCGACAGGTATTCTCTGCAGCCACATCATCCACTGGTCCACAGACCAAGCCCTGGGCAGGCACGAGTTTACAGCTTTAGTCCTAGATTTGAACAGGCTTCAGCTGCATGCAGGCAGCCCGGCTCATTTTGGTTAAATTTTCAGATCAATTTTTCCCCAGCAGCCTTTGGTGGCGCTGCAGGGTAAGAAATATGGAACAGACCACTTTGCTGTGAACCTCTGGTCTGCAGCACAAGCTGCAGAAAATGTGAGAGGAATGACAAATTGGAGCTTAGGTTTAATAGCTTGTCCCAGCATAATCATTTTATGTTCCAAGGACAAGGGCTGATTAATAGCTTTTTTAAAAGTGAAGGCCTTACAGTAGGAAATATATTGTCTGCTAAAATACTTTTCTGTACAATAATTCAAAATCAGAGTTACAATGTAAGAAAAAGCCAATCAAAAAGAATCAGGCATAATAAGCAATTCTTATGGAGTAAGAAATTATTTCTCATCAACTGAGAATCTGGCTTCTTCTAATGGAAATTCAGTGTTCTGAAAATGTACTAGGATGGCAGCTAGGGAAACAGTAGTTCTCTCCTGATTCACAGCAGAAAACCAAGCAGACAAACATAAATGCCCTTAATTCTAAAATATACTTAAGTCCTTTGCCAGAGAGACAACCATTCTGGGAAGAATAGTAGTGTTTGTTCTGCAGCTCTAGTTCAGATACAAGTTTCTCTGTCAAACCTATTAGCCCTGCCAATAAGGGGGGATGCTAGTTGATGTCATTTGTTTTATGGTGTGGCTACTCTTTCAAGAGGTGGTAAAAAGACAGCAAACTCATTTCACATAAGCTATCAGAAAATGCATAAATAGCAGCATTAGCAATCATAGTCATTTCAGTTGTATAGAAAATATTAATCCATTTAATGAGACATCTATTTTGATTATTTTACAGCTTTGTTAGAGATATATTCCAAAATGGTGGTACCCCTTGCTCTCTTTAGCAGGAAAGACCTCTGTATGTTGAAATATCTTTGTGATATTTATTGATAAAATTACACAGTAGACATTGAAAGAACATTTCTTATGTTTTTAACATAGAGCAAATGACATCTCTTAACTGTTTATTTTTATGTCAAAAAGTGCAGGTAGAAATGGCACATACATGAGGCCTCTGTTCATAACTTCCTGGATCATGGGTTACCTATTATTGCGAACCTTATGTATCATCTATTTATTTATAATTGCTCTACCGACAAATTTCAATTTCCTATGCACATTCCTGAACAGCTTTATGAGATAGAGCCCTAATCTGGACCCCAAAGTGTAGCATTTTCCAATTCACAGAAATTTCCATAGCTCACAGTTTTCTTGCTGCAGATTTATAGCGGCCTTTTCAAAACACTGAGAAGAGGGAAGAGAAAAGGGGTTAGTCTTCAGAAGCTCTGACACCTACAGATAGCAATAGGTGTTGAGTGGGATTTTTCAAGTGCTACCAGAAAGCCTGTAAGAAAATCATTCCTACTGTAGGATTTATAACCAAACATTTCAGAATACATGGAAATATACTGGAAACAATATTTCTTTGGTACAAGGCTTGATTTAATGGTACTTACAAACAGTCAAAGAAACAGAGCCCCACATCCTGGTACAAAAACCAAGAGTCTTACAATTTGTTTTCCTAGGTGTCTGCTTTTTCCAGTGGTAGCTATTAATTTCACACTAAGTACCAGTAACAGCTACCTTTTCTGCCCACTTTTGGCTCAGGATCACAACACATGTTCATGGATTTACCTGAGGAATTTGTTAAGATCTCCATGCTTCATATACTCAAAGACCATGATGAGTGGATCACCCTCAACACAGACACCATAGAATTTGACAATGTGCTCATGTTGCAGGTTAGTCAGCAGTTCTGCCTCACGGTGGAAGTCCTTGCGGGCATTATCACTGGCATCTTTCAGTGTCTGGTGAAGAAAATGAAAATATAAGGAAGGACAGATGTTCACAGAAGGTAGGAAATATGTGGGATAGCCCTGTAAGGGTAAGATAAGGACACAGTACAGCATGGTGGATGGAGGAAGTACTTTCTAAATAAGTATTTTAGAAATGCAGATGTGATCTGAAGTGCAATTAAATAATGGCAGTACAATTTTAATTCTCCTGCCACATGTTGTTCCAAACAAACAGTTTTCTTGTAAGAGAATGTATGAATACTCATGCTCTTGCTGTGACAAGTGTTTTCCAAACACAGAACAAATAAACTGATCTCATCCCAGAAATATACTAGTACACAGCTGGTTTGTATCCTTGAGCATTTAACTCAAGCAACCCCTAGTATCCTGCTGGTATTTACCTTTCTTGTTTTTTCTTTAAAATAAAACTCTGCTTGTTTAAAATACATGGTGTTATTGTGGATGCATTCTTCATGTACTGCTGATGTTAGTCCCTTAGGTAGATTTATACAAATGTCCCTGGACCAGAATAACCTAAGATTTCAGCCAAAAACTTCTTTGAAATTCTGTAAATCTACTCACATGACTAAGATCAGGCATATGTGTAAGTAACTGGAGGTCAAATCCAAAAGTGATAGACATGGAGGAAAGCGGGTGCACAGAGAAATTCTGGGACGTCACTGAATCAAATAGGAAGCTTAAATGTCGTATAATGAAATAATACTAATTTAACTGTCACACATAGGCAGCTTC
Source organism: Melospiza melodia melodia (assembly GCF_035770615.1). Taxonomy (NCBI): domain Eukaryota; kingdom Metazoa; phylum Chordata; class Aves; order Passeriformes; family Passerellidae; genus Melospiza; species Melospiza melodia. The sequence continues at coordinate 54,904,552 of NC_086226.1, read as the reverse complement.
TGATTTAAAAAAAAAAAAAAAAAAAAAAAGCAACTTCTGACCCCAATTAAATGAGGAATAATTATAATTGACAATAAACCACTAATAGTCTCTGTAGTCAAGAGGTACCGTGCTTCGCTATACTAATTCAAAAAATCTTTCTAAAACCACAAGAGAAAGATGGCAAGTTACTAACATTCACAATTTATTCTTCACAGAAACTGCTGTCTGGGCTCTGTACCTCTGGATTTTAACAATATCTAGGTTTAATACAATGGAAGATAAGACACAAAAGTAGTGGTGATGTTTTAACTAAAGATGCCTTTTTTCTGGCCATCTAGTCCCTTTACTTTCTAACCTGAATTAATATGTAGAGCATGAGACCAGCTACACTCACCAGAACAGAAACAGAGTAAGCTGATACTGTCCAATTGTTCTGCCAACAAACTGAGATTTAGCAGCAGTTGTCATGGTTTGTTCAAGCTTTTGTTCAACAGGGACAATTCTGTCCACTTTTCTAGTATTATATGTGTGCATGTGTGAAGAAGAGGCTAGAAGGTGACTGTTGGAAAAAACACATCTTTTACTTGTGATACGCCAGTCCTGGGTCCTGAAAACTGAATAGCTACCATACTAAAATTCAGATGGGGGGACAAGGACTAGGGCAGCATGGATTGCTGTCTTCCAAGTTCAGGGACTTTTATCTGTCGATTTCAGCCTCTGTGGAACCTAGAAGCAAGAGAAGGCACTCATGCTTTACATGTCCCTTCTCTGAGGAATGTACTTCTGAATCTTAACATACCTTCAGGCTCAGAATCCTTTTTTCCACAAGCTTTGCCAATGATCCAACAAGGATATTGCTTCATCAAGGCTTCACTAGCCACAATATATTAGTATACACAGCTTCCCACTGGACATCAAATTTGCTTCCCACTATGGGCTGCACACAATCACATCTGAACTGAGCGAGGGCTGGAATTGAAGTGTTTTCCAATACTTTCAGGCTCTGGGATGATGCTTTAACATGATGCAGGCAACAACCCACAGTCCAGTGTATCTTACATATACTGAAATCACTTGTAATAATTCTGTTGTCCCTTGCGTTTCCTCTGGTAGTTTCATATATGAAGAAATTGGACTGTAATTATTCTCAATAACAGAATTAGAAAAACAATTAATACAAAATGCATTTTAAAATTATAGCAATCTGGAAAAAAACTGCCAGGGAGAAGCAGAGGCTGATCCTCTTTCCAGCAGGCTCTTTCCCTGGAAAGACAGTAAAAATGCTGACAGCTCTGTCCTGTGAGGATGGCATATTGTATATTTGAGAGGATGCTTTTTATCTCACAGAAACAGCAAAATTATCATATGACAGAGCAGTTGCCATGGCAATTCCACATTTTCTGTCAAACAGCAAAATGCAGAAAAGTCTAAAACTCAGGTGAAACTCATGCAGGGTTTCTACTACCATGGGCTGACTAGAATTTCTGTCACCCACCATTGCAAAATCTCCTTTTCATTATTTCATGCATTGCACAGAATAGACACAATGCATGAGAGAGAGCTGGCACAGTCAGGCAAGGAGGAGACTGGAAGGTAAAAAAATTAATAAGTATGTAGAATTTACATAGAAATGACATTGACTAATGCATTTAGCTTGTTCTCAGTACAAGAAAAAAAGAAAAAACCAAAATAAAACCCTAAGAGCACAAAGAGAGGAAAGACATATTAATTATTATTATCATTACTGACAAGAATGCCAAAGCTCTGCATACAAAGCACTTTCACCAGTTGACAGGAGGTTTTCCCAAGTAAGATCTGAGATTCAATCACATGTGCTTTCCAGCCACTCCACGTGGTCTGTGCAGCCCTGTGCTCTGCAGTGAGTGTGGGCTCCGACACCACTCTGTCTGACACCACCTGTGCCACTCTGACACCGCAGAGCTGCCTTCATGGGCAATCAGAGCAGCAGCAGGAGCATGGGGCTGTCACCAACATCAGCAGGACTTGGTAGCCAAACTCTCAAGGCAGCTACATGACTACTACTATTACTTTCTACTGTTTCAGCCTTCCCCTACAAAATAATTGCTACTGCTTCCCATCAACATACGAGACCTGACTGGTATGTCTCCTCAAGAAATGAAGGGGTGGTTTTGAGTCTTCTCAGAACTGAAGGTCTGAAGAGAATTGGAAATCTTTGGTTTTCCTGTGCAGGTGCCTTGGAAATGTTTTTGATCTCACACACACAGCAGTCTGCTAGCTGAGCAAAACCTCCCGGGGGAGACAGAGGCAGCTGCTAACCTGTGCCTTGTCAACCTCACCTCCCGCTCTGGATAGGCCACACTAGCATGAGATTATGCCTGGGATTCAGTCCTATGAGGAGACAGTAGTGAGCCAGGCCTGAACAAACATAGCAAATGCCCTCAAGAAAACAGTAATTTTTCCTTCCTCCTCCCTCTGCTCTCTAAAAGTGCCTGATATGATGTGCTGTGGGGTCAATGCTAGTCTAAAACCCAGGTTTTGTCCTACGGAAAGTATTTCCAAGCACTCTGTGTTATCTCCAAAAACCTCACACTAATCAAAACCAATTTAAACAAATTGCCTTTCTCCTCTTGAAAGGAGCAAAAGCTCATACTCTTTGGTATTTTATGATAGGGCTGATCTTTTTTATCTTTGCAGATTTTTCTGGGCCTCTTAGCTCCTAAATAATTTGCTGCAGCAACCTCAGCATTTTGGATACCAGCTGACTGATAAGTAGGGAACATGTTGAGTTCAAAGGAGGGATGCTCAGGGCCACGGATGATTTCCAGCAACTGGCAGGCACAGGGAGCTGACAGGGACCACTAGCCAACCTGACACCCATTGCACAGTTGAGGCTGTGCCTCCTTGCTGCTGAAATCTCCCTGGCACCACCTTAGTATTCAGCAAGCACCTATGCCCAGGGGCTCACCAAATATATTTTATAGTGATTGGTGTGTTCTGGTTTTACCCATGGTGCTGAAGCTCCCTAAAGCTGTTGTTGTGTGTCAGGAGGAGCTGCTCATTGCTGCTGGAACCCAGGTCTGCTCCTCTACTACTGACTCAGCAATGGAGTCCAGACACCATCCTCCACTGAAGTGCAGGATAGCCGTACTCCAGTGGAGGCTCCATCCCTCGACCTCCTCTCTGGCTGAGGGATACCTGTTATCTGAAGTTGGTAACCACGGTGAAAGAGACAAGCATCAGGATATTAACCCCTCAGTTATGTGAGGACAGTATTGACTGGCTCAGTTCACCAAGAAATTTCCTCTGTGACCACAGCTAGAGTCACATCTTTAAGAGCCAATGACAGAAACATAAAATGGGAATAACCTGTTCCCAGAGGTAATTCTTCCCACAGCTGCCTGCAAGATTCTTATTAAGGACACTGTAAAGAGAGGATTTGATAAGAAAAATATATAAAAAACCAAAATCATATGAGAAATTGCCCAGAAAATGCATAGATTTGTCATCTAGGTCTACATATGGAGACATATGTACCTTTAAAGGCTGAATACTCTTCCATTTGATTTACACTGAGAATGAGCAGCAGACAGAAAGTGCAGCACACCATTTAACAACAAAAGTGCTAGGCTCCATTTAGACAGGACTTTCAAAAGGAACAAGTAAATGGAAATACTTTAGTTTTGCTTTAATCAAGCAGTTCCCTAAAGTGATAGAGGAAAGACCATTTCCATTGAAACCACTAAAATACAACAAAAAATTAATGCAGATCTAGTTTTGTCACCTCCTATCTCTTGCTTTTTTCTGTCTATGCTATATCCCTTCATGGCTTAATTTTTTTTCTCATCAGTCAACATGACTGAACTACTCCAAGTATTGAAAAGCTTATAACCTTGGCAAACCCAAAAACCTATATTTGATGGAGCACTCTACAAGACTATTCTCCCTTCATGTTCTTCCATTGTCAGATTCAAGACTCTATTTCTTGTTACCAAATTCAAAAAGGTGATCTACATGATTTCTTTTACTTTGTGGTTTCCTCCAAAATGCACACATGGTTGCCTAATTGTGACCTGTCAGATAAAATTATTTTCTGGTCACTTGGCATATCCCAAATTCTGGACATCTATTCCCCCTGAACTTAATGAGATATTTCAAGTGCTGGACACCTCGTTTGGTTTTGGCAGAACGCTACAGATGGACATAAAAGAGTGTTTTCAGGGAAAGTTTTCAAACTCTGAGAGTGCAGTTTCACCAATACTGTTTTCTAGCTACATCCACAGCTAAGGCCAACAGCTAACCTCAGTTCTTGAATTTTGGGAGAAAAATAGGGCTTTGTGCAGAGAAGAAGGCTTGGTCTCCAAGCTATACTAATGAAAACTACCCACAGACAATTTCAGTTGCTGACTAAAAGAATGGCACAGTCCTGAAACAGAAAGCTGATCTTTGCCTAGCAATTATACACATAACCTATTCACTTAGCTAGTAACAGATCATTTTTTAGACACGCATATATATCACATGCATTTTTAATAACCTAGGCATTATTTTTCACTAACTGTTCTTCAGACAGACCATGAAAGATTTTGCCCCCTCGTGATGCAATTTGTTTCCTCCCTTTCCTTATATGATTCAGGTCTCCTTTTATAATCCACAGCAAGATCAAATACCAAATTCTCTTAACACTCCATTAGCCTTGTGAACTCTTCTACATGTTCAGAACAGTTACACTGGATTATGGAATAGGCAAACATGATCATTTACAAATAAAACAGCATTAGATGCAACCATGAATTAATAATGGCAACCCTAGACTCTTTTACCTTCACTGCCACCAAGATCTTGCCCTGCTCAGGACACAGGTTATAGCATTCCGCCAGAAAGACTTTCCCAAAGGCTCCTTCTCCCAGTTCTCTTTTAAGAACAATATTGTGGCGCTTGATATGATGCACAACTGTAAAAGAAGACAAAATAGAGGTCAGAAGGGAGCTGCAAGTTCAGGATGGGATGGAGCCCATGCTTACAGCCACATGGAGATAGGATTGCCTGTAAAGTAGGGAAGGAATAAAAGAGCCCACATGTCAGTTTTTACCATTTTCTGCAAAACAGACTGAGTTTATATATTTGTATTTGGAGGGTAGTGCATTTTTTGGATGAGAAGGCATGGAATTAAGAGTCACTTGGGAACAGGCCATTTATCATCATGGATTTTAGGATGACTGTTGCAAGGCATACATAATATCTAATGCTACTTTTTAAAAAATATTAGGACAGTGAATCAGAAAACAAACAAAGCCTTTCTCACTCCTTTTCTACTTTTGTACCTTTAACAATAGCAGAACTCTCCTATTCAAATCCAAAAAGTTTTAAAATTAACTTAAACCCAAGGTGTCCTCTAAGAAAACCCAATGTGTCCCCTTTCAACTAAATGCAACTTAACAGTCTGGTTTACTTACTACTTGTAAGCAAACCACTGCTTTCCCATGTTTCTCACAAACATGATTTACAGTATTGATCTGAAGTAAAAGAAACAAAAGATGGACAAAGGTTTTAGTCCACATAGTGGACAGAACCTTAGTTCAACTGCTGCCCAGAATCAATTGATTCAAACCCTGAAGCCCAGGAACATTTTTTTGACTTATTTTACATTCTCCTTTCAGCAAAAGCTTCCATTAAAATCTTTAATATTTAAAATACTGTACTAAATTCTGTAGACTACATTATCAATTTACAATGTTCAAGCTAAATAAAGCAGTTCTAAGGGCAGTTTAGCTGCCAATAGGGTAGACAGCTTGTGTTGCTGAAACTGTACAATCCAGGCAGCATCTGCTGATGATTTTAACCTCAGTGCACTTAGCTGTCTTTGCAAATGCTGAAATTTAACCCTGCCTGGAAGAAGCCCATTTGCAACTTAAATTCTAAACACAGCAAATTAAATAGCAGTGCACAGGCATCGGGGTGTCTTTGCAAGGGTGAAAATCACACCTTGGCTGCTCAGCTGCAGGGACCAGGACCGAACCCTGCTGATAATTTAGGATCTAACCAGACGCAGACCGACACCTGCCTGCATACTTGGTCACAGGCCTACTCCAGACTGCGTGACCACTTGCAAAAAAACCACCTTCCCTCCATAACTAAAGGAGGAGTGCTGATGATAACATTAGTAGGGAGAAACGGCACAGCCTGTCCCTATTCCTATCACCAGCATTTGGAGAAAAGGACCACAGCTTACATGAGAGGAAAATGTGTGTCCCACACCCAAAGCCTACATCAACCTAACCTGAGCATCCTGCATGTAAAAACACTTCATTTCCCTGTTTGTGGACATGAGGGAAATCTGGTGCTGGAGCAGGGCTCCAGAGTGAGCAATCCAGCACACATGTGCCATCTTGAGGTGGGCACACACCTGAGGGACAGATCTCCACCAGATCTGCTGGCACCTGCCAGAAGGCCCTTGGCCAGTGGGCAGGCAGGCTCCCCGTGCCCTGTGCATGGAGGGGGAAGACTGCATTCTCCCCACAGCCCACCAGACTCACCAGGCTTTGCTGCTTTCCCCACAGATGGTGGCTGCAGGGGGGATTTTCATAGCCTCCTTTTTCCAGTGGCAAGTCTTCTAGGAGAGGCTGTGCATCCCATTAGGTACATATGAAATGAGACTGCGCAGTAGTTACATTTTTTACTCTTGTCACATACTGGTGTAGCATAAAATTAAGTTTTGTCATGGTGATGCTTTATTTGGCCAACTACCTTGGGAGGTCCCCTGCAGTCAGTATGAGGTTGCTTTTATTTTCATTTCCTCCTCAGCACTGGCTTTGCAAGAAAGGCTCAAAATGTAGTCAGCACAAGATAGGCCTGAACCAAAACACTCGTTTTCCCCATGGACACAAGTTAACCAGCATCGCTGGCCTCTGCTAATACTAGCCACAAGGTAGACCAGAAGAGCTGAAAGATTGCTGCCCTGGCATGGCACCTGAGCTCCAGAGTGTGGCACATCTCATCACCTGAGCTTTAATGATGATTGGTAACAAATGAGTGCTACCCCCTGTCCCCTAAAAAACTTGTCATCCTACCCTTCCTCTTGGGGAGTTCTCTTTCCCTGTGCTTTACTAGTATTGCCAGGAGGATGCCTCTGTTCCTTTCCCAGAGGGGAAAGGCAGCAAAGGCCATTTTTAATTTTTTCCTGCCCACAGCTGCCAAAGACTTGGTGATGAAGACAGTCTGAATTTTGTGTGGGTCCTCTCCATTTTGAGCCCATTATACTGCTAATTTTTGGCCCAGAAGTACAAAGAAGTTTTTTTGTGAAGCTCCTGGAGGACTTTACAAACAATAGAGTAAAAATAAATAAAAACCACACTCAATACTTCTTGGTAGTACACTTACAGCTGCTGTTAAACACTCATATAAACCAGGCATTCAAATAAACAATCCATCCTGTAAACCAAACTGTAAAATCTGAAACACAGCAAGGTGCAGAAGAGATCTGCACAGAATGTATTTGTAACTTGTTATGTTCTATCCATTACTGTTAGCTTTTTGAACTGTGCTGAGTTACCAAACAATAAAAAACTACAGTATGACTAAATGGGCCGAGCTTAAACATAAGAACAATGTAACTAAATCAAACACATATGATGTGATGGATATATAAGCTAAGGAAAAAATCCATTTAGCACATTCAGGGCCACAGCCATAATGACACTGTCTTAAGTGGGAGGATACTTGAGCAGGAGATACACTAGAAAATTCAGGTCAAAATCTGCTTTCAGTTACTATCAGGATAAAGCAAATTATCTCTGTTAAAGTCCAAGAGATTATCCTGGATTTACATTGAAGAAACAATGCAGAATTTGGCCAAAGAGGACATAAACAAAAAAGTCATCTCATAACACTGTCTCACAAGAAAAGGTACACAAACATTCAAATGACATCTATGTATCTCCCTTCTTTGATCCTAAATGGCAATTGCATTTGACCTGCTATTTGTACTTTTAAGAGCATATAATCTCTGGTTTTAAATCTTAACTGATAACTGTAAAAAAAATAGGTTTCATTAAGTTGAAAGCCAAGCAAGTTGAACCTTGCTTCATATAAAATATGAAGCAAGACAAAACAAATTAAAGAAGGGTAAATGCTGAAAAGAGGCTAAGTTAAAATAATACCCACACAGCTAAATCCTTAAAAGCAGGGGGCTCCCATGGATAACAGGGAACCAGAGACAAGAGGGAGTACAACTACAGAAAAAGTCTCTCTTTTCATCTCATGTTCTCAGAAGCATCTCACCAAAAGTGTTGGATGTTTAGGTATTTTACTCACTAGCAGACAATATGTCGCACTGGAAATGATGCAATATATATTTCCAGGTATGGGACTCAACTCCTTAGGTGACCTACCTTTGATGGTGAGGCTGAACAGACAGGGTCACACTACATTCTGGAATTAGCTCCAGCAGAACAGGCAACTCAAGATCTCCTCATCACATTGAATTCCCTGAGTTGGATATGAATGAATCCAGCCAGAGACAGCAAGATACAGTATGAATTATTAACATTTTTTTGCCCATATTTAAAAAATGAAATGTGACAGAGTGAAAGTGTTTCCCCTTGGTCACAAACAATAGGTCTTAACATTTTACCACCACATGTGACCATTATACCATCTAAGCTGACCTTCTAAACTACATGGAGCATAATATTGAGCTGAATGACTTGTATGTGGCAGAAGACTGTCTCCAGAAAGAGACTGTGCCAGTCTTGTTTTGAAAGTCTGGACTATCCCTTTGTTTTCATACATAATCATTTCATTGCTTATAAAAATGCATGCCTTTTTTTTGTCTCTTAATCATTAACTTGTCTGGCTTGCATATGCCTCCTTTTGTCTTTAGGGGACTTTCTCTGATAGTTTTAGTAGCCTTTTCAGGTCTGGTATTAAACACATGTAATCAATATCCTTCTTGCCCTTCTTGGTGAGGCAAAGAGACAGAAGTTCCTTCCCCCAGGAAAGCATTTGCTTCAGTTCACCAGTTATTGTCTTGACTTTTCTCTGGAAAATTTTTAAATATCCCTTTAAAAGAAGTTGTTTCCAATAGATTTTTTTCCAACTGGAAGCCACTCTCCACAAGGTTGTGATAAAAACATAAAATAAGCTCCCTATATCTCTTCACATCCATAGATTACACTAGTCCTTTCAAGGCTGGACTTCCTAAGGAGCACAAAAATGAAATACTTATGCGGTATTCATGTGAGTGTCTCATCTTGTAGACCTCACCCAATCACAATATCACAAATGTTGTAGGTTTCAAATGTGTTCCCATCGACCTCATGAGAAGAGCAATGAGATTCATGAAGAGACCGAAACACGGACTCACTGATGGACAATAAAGAGACAACAGCTGTCAGGCATTACTGCTCACTGAACTACCAACACTGTAAGACCCTTTTGTGTTGCACACCTACTTAAATTATCTGCTGAGTCTGCTTCTGAGGATACTGTTCTAAATTCTGCTAGTGGTGTGCATGTGGGACAGTCCTGATGAAATTTGTCATACCAGGGCTCAGCAACGAGAATGAGAACCTTCAAGATGCCAAGAAACCTGGCAAGGTGATATTATAAACATAACCACAGCTGCATAAATAAAAAGCAGTCATAGAAAAGACTCAGCCTGCAATGTGACACAAGGTCCCACAGAAAAAGGTTTGCAAATTTCTTTATTTCTTTTCCCACTATTTCTATTGCAATTGTGGACTGAACTATTTCTAAGACCTTGCTAGAAAAATACGGATGTAAATGACCAACTGTTTGTTTAGATAGTGTATCAAATTTTTACAGCATTAGCCACTCACAAAGAAGTTTCTGCTGGAATCCTATAGAAGAAGGATACAAATTTACTACAAAGAGCATGCAGCAAGTCTAGACTGGTAGCTATCAGATTATGCAATAGCAGCATGTCTGCAGTTTCTACAAGATATTGCCAGAATAGAAATTTTGGCTTATTGAGATATCTAGTCTCTGACATGGCAAGAAAAGCCAATAACAATGCCTTTATTTTTTTTCAACCTTTTGACCTGTCAGCCTTCCCTGGATGCAGAAATAGGTTAGCTCAGTTGTATATTTCTGATTATTTAATGCATTTGTCCCATACAGCATTCATTTGTTATTATCCTATATGGATTTTTGTGTAGTGCTATTGTTAATTTTTACAATGTAGCAGCAACAGCTGCTCATGTAAGGCTCATGCCCAGCTGTTGTAGGTACAAATGAACAATGTTTTCATGTCTAAATATATATACATTTTTGTTTATATATATGTGTGTGTGTGTGTGTAAATGTTCATATACACACATCATTATGTATACATATATATGATAGTCCACAACTGAGAACCAACTCACACTTTTTCAACTGAAATAAAATAAGCTGACAGAAAATCTCCTCTCAGTACCTTGGTACTCTGCTCTAAATGAAAGGTGCTGGATGGTACCAGCTATAGAAAACTGAGTAGGGAGGATTCACAGAACAATAAGGCCAGAAAGGCACTTGGGCCTTGTCACATCACCTGCGCAAGTCCATCTTCTGAAGCACTTTGAGTCTTGTTTTGTGTCTTTGAAAAAACCCAGAATCATTCAAGAGCTGTAAACCAGTTATCTCTTGGGCAGCCATCAGTGATTTGTCAGGTTTCTCACAAGCATTAGATCGTAAATGGGCTTTAAGGAAGGGATGGCCCACTTAGGATCTAATGCCAGGCTGAACAAGAAGTGATCTTCCTGGATGAACTGGAGGCATTTATGAAAGACAAACAAGTGACCGTCAGGGGAATGGCATAATTCCCAGGCACTTACTTCCTACTTGTCTGGAGTTACATCTGGTAAATCAAATAAATCTGTGATTGCTGCAGCTTAACCTTTCGGTTGCTTTGTTTACAGCTTAAATCCTCCCAGGATATATATTTAAACCCCAGAATTTTTACTTTCCTGGTTTAGAATTAGACTTTCTTTTGTAACAGAGCTCTGCAGCATCTTGGAGGGTGCCCAGTTCTCACCTGCCCGGAGCAGCAAGGGCACCACAGATCTTGTCCACTGTAAACTCATTTTGCTGTAGCTGGCATGGCTCTTCTCTGTCTGGAACTCAAGTGTTTACTGTCTTTTGGGGTTACTACTTGATTCCTGGTGAGCCATTTTACTGTATTCTTTTTTTTCACGTAGTTTATTTGGTTTAGTTGACCAAGATCCTGTCAGCTTGGCTATAGATAGCCATGATGCCATAATTTATTACACCCCTATATTCAAATTACTTAAGGATAAATACCAACAAAAATGCTATCATTGTCTTAAATGCATGAGTCTGATGAGCTTAATTCACTCTTCATAGAAAAAAAAAATAAAGTAAACAGTTTATCTATACAGAAACTTGCCCGTACATATTAAAACTGAGGTGAACAAGACCCTCAAGCAAGCTAAAACTGATCTTTTGCATGCTAAAACAATTGGGACATATCAGAATAGCTGAAAGCTTAATTTGGCTGCTTTCAGAAACAGTACCATATATTAATCATCCTGCATTTCTCTTTCTATGATGTTTCCAACCTCCTAAAAGCTTTCCAGCACAGTATAGTAAATCAGCTTTAAGCAAAAAACTGACCTGGAATGTTGACAAGAGCTGCCTTTGCAGATATGAATACACTTAATTTATAAATGCCAATATCAATGCACTTCTTCCAAGAGGTTAATCATCATATAACTTAGAGGTTGTTGTGTGTGAGTGCTGTGTAAAACCTGTTAGTATTATTTTATGGGGGCAAATCTGGTCTTTCATATTTAACTGGAGACAATGATCTCAACATGAACATCCTTCCTGTTCAGACTTGGAAATCCATTCCCTCCACACGATGCTAATCTCTAGGAATCTTCTGTATTACAGAAATAGGAGTACTTGGCAAAGGATGGGAGAGTACCATGTAGCATATCTCATATAATAGATACTTGCAGAGGGAGAAGGGCCAATGAACACACTGTCTTCTAAACATTAACTCTTTTCAATCTCTATTTTCAGAAACAGACATAGGCTGAATGGCATCCCAGGATGCAGGCCTGAGAAGTAGGACCTGAAAGAAACTACCTCCAGAGATGAGCCATATCCAAGCTTAGAGTAAATGGGTATAAAGGTGACATTCAAAGGAGATTGCAGTGGTTTTGATCTACATTTCTCTGCTTTGCTTTTTCTCTTCTCATTTTAAAAGGAAAAGGAAATAATTTTGTGGCTCTATGTTGCAATAATGAGCGATGTAGGGACCCCAGGCAGGTGCAAAGGAGTGGTCTTTATTGTTACTGCTAGGTAAGGCTTTATAAAGCCTTACCTATCGGTAACAGCTCTACGTGAGGGAGTACAGAAGGGTTTTACTGATGGCCTTTCAAAACTAAATATGAAAAGAAAATGGAGCTTTCAAGCTTCTGAAAGAATTAACCAAATGCTTGTCTCACAGTGGAAGTTCTATTCCCTTTTTTAAAAGTTAAGCACATATTCAATCTTTACCTTTTACTGAGCTATCTGAAAGACAGCATAACATCTGATCAACAGTGTTAAATGGGTAGGTCTGCCCTTTTGCAGCTAACTGAAAAGAGAATATTAATGAAAAAATCATAGCAGCATGACAGATCCCAGTCTTATAGATCACGTTTGAGCAAATTATTTACCCTTTTCTTAGGTTTTTTTTCCCAATTCCTTTTACAGTTCTACCAGGCTGCAAGACACTGTGTGGCTTTCTATAAGGAAACCCGAATCTTACACATTTTTACCTTATGCTTTGCTTTCTTTTAGCCAATTGAAATAAACCCTTCCCCTAAGCACAAGGCTCAGTTTCTGCCTGCTTCCTTAACTGTACACAGCTAAGGCTTTGCTGCTACATGGTTGTTTGTTCTTATGATTCTGTGCGTACCTCTTTCTCTCCTGGATTTTGCCGTAAGTGGTCTTTAAACACAATTAAAAGTTAAGGGTTTAGCCATTTCTGAGGAGGATCCCCAAATGACAGATAAAGATACTGGACGCTGCAAACAACCAAATTATAAAATCTTCCTCATCCTGCATTATTTACTAAAAAACAAGCTCATCAGAAAGAAGAAATTACATCTCGAGTCTTCCTACAGATTGAGATGGCAGGAACATCAGTTCACCCTCTGTCCTATGGGGACAAAAAGGGGTTAGCATTATACTGCCTGAGCCTCATGTGACAGGAGAGAAGACCAAAACATTCATAAAAGGGGAACAAACCTGGACAAGCAGCTATTCCCTTTAACAGACTTGCTGTCCTTCAGCATTTCTGCCTTCTTCCACGGTGAGGTACTTGCTCTGCTTTTGTTTCAATGCCGGACTGGCACACCTTTTTGTTTTGCAATATGCCATACACAAAGGTTTGTATCCCCATAGGGCATTTTCCCCTTGGCCCTGCTACTGTTTCAGAATTCCAATGCTTATGATGTAATTGACAGCACATGGGCAAGGCACACCCAGAAAATTCATCTTCACCACTGGGCTGTGACAGATACCTCTACAGCAGCCACAGTGCAGTCAGAAGATTATTACATTGTACTACCTTCAAACAAAAAGACCTTCAAGACTTCCCTTTTAGGTCAACAAAATGGATTCACAAAGGGTTTGCAAGACTGAACATGCTGGGGGTTTTTCAGGATCAAAGCCCTAACAATTGCAAAGAAAAGATGACTTTTCTTTTGTCTTGTTATAAATGCACTTGGGAAAAAAATTTCTATGTTTCTACACAAGCATACCACATGCTTAATTTTTCAAGTTTGAAAAGACCTTATTGCTTATTGCAGACCACACATCACCTCCTCTGCTGATCCGATTCTTCTCTCCTGCATCCTTCAAAGGACTAATATAATAAAGTATATGTTTATACAAAACAAATTATTTCCTGTGTAAAGGCCATGAAGTTTCTAGTCTGGGTGATTTATCATTCTTCAGGGTCTGACAACCTTCCCAAGTCCTAGCGAAGGATGCAAATTACACTGGACTATGCTCCTTGCATTGACCTTTGCAAGCAAACAGTGGTACTCCTACTTGGGCATTATTTGTAAACTAGACTAAACTATAGTCCAGCCAGATTTGAGAACACTCAAGGTTTTTGTGGGTTTTTTTTTAAATAACAATGAGATGAGAACCTATTCTAATTGTCCTAATAGAAAACCTAGCCTGCTGCATGATAAAGTGAGAAAAGAAAACTGTGACTTGTCAGTGGGAACAGGACTTTCTCAGATAGTTTCTTTTGCAGAAAAAGGTCACATGTTTTCTCTTCTGTCTTGGTTCAGCGTGTTATTTTCATGCACCATGAAAACAGATACATCTAGCTAACCAGGTGGCAAAGAATACAAGAAATCTCCTTTCATTCAGTTTAGCTCTGGATTGCATTATCTGCCAGCAGAAATTGTTTTTCTATATTTCAGACAAATAAGGAGATATTCTACACCTTTGATAAAATAAATTTGATGAGGGAGGAAAAGTCTCCATTACATTCAGCTCCTTGCAACTGATCTGCACAATATAGAGCCCAGGGCCACTTGTCATTTAGTGGATCATAGGCAATGCCTCGCTCTGTATGCCCCCATGGCTGGGGACAGCCAGGCACCAGTCACTCAGTCAGCCCAGGGCCAGTCTGTCAAATGGAGGTGTGTTTAAAGTAGCATCAGAGATGTCTTGGTTCCACTGCAGACAACAAACCCACAGGTCTGTTTGGTATCAATAAGGGTTCCTTCAGACTCTGTTTAAGTAAGGCCTTTGTAAATTCTCACTAACACATGTAAATCCCCTCCCGCAAGTCAATAAAATTTTATTTTAGAGAACGAGAATGAACACAAATACATTGATCAAAAGTTAACTATACAGCATGTCAGGAGCTAATGAAAAACAAAGATATATACTCCTTTAGGATAACAACAGCTTCCCACAGAGTCCAGTGTGATAACAAACTGTCAGAGCCCCAGAACCAGCAGTGCCAAAAATCCACCACCAAATGGATCTTTTAAAGCTGTGGCCCATGTCGAGGTTGAGGACAAATTCAGTCTCTGCCAATATGTTTTCACTACCTAAAAGCATCTTGGTTTTGACTTGATAATTATAGTGTGTTGAGCCAACCAGCTGTCACTAAGGAAAAGGAGCTGCCCAAATGAAGCAAAATGCATGGATGTTTGCTGCTGATTTGTCACACAATAATGAACCCAGTTACAGCCTTTTGAGGCATGGAACTGAAAGACAGTAGGAGATAGAGGGGAAAAAAGGAGAGGAAAGGGAGAAAGAAAGAGCTTTGAACATTTTGTTCCAGTCAGTTTTCATGAATGAGGAAAACACCAGGCGTGATTTAATCAAAGGATGCCCTCCCACAGTCATGCTGTTGCTGGAGAAGTGACCAGTGGGCAGACACCCGAGACATATATTTCCCAAAGCACACAGACCCAGTCTTTGCTGAAACACAAACTTTCACTGATAGCAGCACACATACATAGCAGGGCAAACAAGAAGAACGGCAGAAACGGCTGAATGAACTTTATTCAGGGTCTGACATACAATGTCAGTAAAATGAATGTGACCTAAAGAAGACTGTTACACTTTTAACAAGACTGAGTTGGCAGCTTTGCCCAATTAGTACCAGTTCATTTTATGTTGATAACTAGTATACACATATGATGTTCTGTAAAAGCTTAATAGATGTCGCCATAAATCATAGTCCTTTTTATCCCCTGTGCTCTTTATATTTGGAAAGTACTTTCAGTTGAATCTTCTTTAATACTAGTTGTAGACTGAAATTAATGCAAATGTAATTCTGGCAGTCTCTGCAAGACACCAGAAACACATGGACCAGAAAGGTTCTTTTCTCACCCAGCATCTATATGACTACTGCTCTTAAAAAACAAAACTGTTTTGTTCCAATTACTGTGCACCATGATATTTACAGCCACTTTAGCCTGCACAGAACTAAGATAGGCAAAATGTAGGGGTTTTTTCCCCTTCCTCCTGAAGTTCAAGTTATCTCCCAGAGCAACAACTGCCAGTTTGCCTATGTACTCACTCACCTACTCGGGAAATATTTTAAGCAGCAGTAACCTATACAAACAGCTGCTGCATTTGTTGCACTGTAATGGCAGGGTACCCCACCTGCTTACCGGTAAAGGTAACAGTAAAAATTGCCACGATTTTTACTGTTACCAGTGAAAAGGCTGAATTCTTTTCTCAAGCTGCTTGAACTGACAGTTGCAGCCAAGGAAATGGGTGTTGTCCCTTGACATGCCCCTGGCCTGTGCTTAGCTGAAGCACTGAAGCCATCACCAGGGTGGCCTAACAGAGCACTTCACAGGCAGTGTTTGCTAACTGCTGCCTCCTGCAAGACCACCACCAGCAGGAGGGCAAGTACAGACTTGCTTTTAGGAGGGACGTGTCTGAAATCTGTTGTCAAACCTGAGGGATACTTGGCCTTTTGGTAGTCTAACATCCACAGAATGGCCCTTAGGCAATTTCCAGGGCTCTGTGTTTCTAGCCTGTCATTCAGAATTTTAATGAGGAGGAAGGGTCAGAAGCTAAAATAATTATTTATAAACCAATGTTAAGATTTGTTGGGTAGTCTTTCTAATGTTTTCCAATGTACAACTCTAAAACAACTTATAGACTAGTGCATTCCTTTCATCATTGCTTGTCGTATTTTTTCTCCCTTCTTGTAACATTTTCTTCAGTAAGAGAATGGTAATTCAGCTATATGTTCCAAGAATACAACAGGCTCTAACTGCAAAAATAACTATTACTGATTTTCATTTTTCCTTACAGAGCAACTACACAGAGACAACATTGTTTGCTTCTGAAGACTAGACACACACACACACACACACAGAGAGAGAGAGAGAGAGAAAGAGATTAAAAGGTATTTATCATAAGCATTTTGGCAAACAACTCTTATGAGGCTTCTGCTGAGTGAGTCCCTATGTGACTGTTTTCCCCACCTTGAAAATAAGGCCAGAAATGCATGCCTAGCTGTTTCATAATAGTAGTGGTTTTGGTTTTTTTAAAATATTAGTTATTTTCTACTTGAATAATGTCTCAAAGCTATAAAGCATAAGTTACGTGTTCATGAAGATTCTTACTTGGTATGTTTTGAAAACAATGGCACAAACTTCTCACTGCCATCTGAGGTTCAAAATCTCCACTGGGAAGTCTTCAGATATGAGTATGACTGCAATAAATACTTCTTTGTAATTTTACTTGTAATTCTGACCTCCTTAAAGTTCATTAAAATGCACTCTAAAATAAAATAAATTGGTAATACATTCAGAAAAAAAGCTTTTAAAACAACACTACTACTCTTGCATTGCATTCAGAATCGTCTTGTATGCCATGAAAGTAATCCTCACTCACAAAATGGGAGCTGGGAAAACAAGTGGGGCTCTTCCAGATTAACTATCACAAAGAGAAACTGCTGAAGAAAGCAATTAAGAAACTCACAGCATCCCTTAATTTAAGACACATTATTAAAAAAAAAAAAAAGAAAAAACTTGCTATGAACAAAGGAAAATGTGAGGTCTGCTGCTAGCTGTGCCCTAATTCTTTGCTTATTCCAGTCTTTATGCTGTTAGTTTACACTATTTTATGTACTAACCTACATAAAAATAAACAGGTCCTTGGAGATTAACATGCCACAACCAGCACTTCAAAACTACTCGCAATAGCTCTCTTTCCACACCTTCATAGATGTAAACAAATGAAGATTTCTGAACAGGGGCTACGGGTATCATTTGCCTTCATACTGTGCCAAGCAGGCTTTTGAAATGCCAGTTGTTGTGGAAACTGGGGAAAATGGTAAATTGCATCCTAATGAGGGCTATTCTAACTAAGCATTGGGACAACATCATTGGGAAAAATCTCTTCTCAATGCTGTTTTAAAAGGTATTTTCCTCCATAATATACCACATTGAAAGCTAGGACAGTAGCTATGAAGAAGCAGCTTGAAAAATCTGCATTGTCCTTGCTACTGTCCTAAAAGAACTGTGCTTTCACACAAAGACCTTGCTGGAAGTCCTAGGTAAGCAGAGCTGTGACAAATCCTGCTCCAGCATTTTTAGTTCAAGTCCAGTCCAAGTCCAGTCCAGCAGGATTCTAACACAACATTCCCAAATCAGTGACAGACTTGTCACTGACATTGAGGGGAACCTGAAACAGACATTCTCTCAGAAACAAGGGATGTCTTAGCACAGAAATACCTCTGAAACTGAACAAGCTGTGAGTCTGAATAAGAAGAGAGTACACACATAGAAAGGGTTCTATGTGCTGCAGTTCTCCACTCAGTAATTAATATCTGCAGATGTACAGGAGAGGAGGATGATCCCCATTGTGGAGTTTAGTGAGAAGGAACGCAGGGGAGAGATAAAATACGGGCAGGGAGCAGCATGAACTCTAAAAAATAGAAAGAAAAGGAAGATGACTAAACCACTCCTGTTGAAAAGAAAGGGGATCTCTAGACCTCAGGTGATTAGTAGTGCTTGACAGGTATCCCCCTGTTTTCTCACTTAAGCATTTTAGGTCCTGTTAATTCATGTTTCTTCATTCTTAACAGTGTTTTATACCTGCTCAGGAAGATACATCTGTCCTGCAAAGAATTCCCTTTAAGATTTTATGCAACATTTTATGTAAATACTATGCCTAGTACAGAAAGAATTTGTCCATATCCAAACCAACACAAGTCACTTTTTTCTGCACAGTGATTTTTTTTTTTCTGTTACACTAGACAATTATATTTGGGATATGTTTAATTAAAAAAAGACAGAAACTTTTGCTAGCTTCTATATCACTACTTCTTAATGACTCAACTTTATTTTAATGCCACATATTGCACAGCTGTGCCTGTTGGAAATATTTCTGCATCCTAATTTGTTAGTTGTCCTACAATTTCAGAAGCTTGTGATCTCTTATGGAAGTTTGCAGATGTAGTTCCCTCTCCCTCCCCAGCTATAGTATGACAATGCATGCCAGAACACAAGCTCTGGCAGAGACTTTGGAGACGGATGTGGAAAGGTTACATAATTTTGCAATAAATTCATTATGATCAAGCAGCACCAGTTAAAACAATCACTCTCCTGGCCAAAGAAATAAGTGAGGAAGAGAAAAACAAAAAACCCAAGTCTTCACTTTTCTGATGTCCTGTTGCATCAAAGCACAGGTTGCAACAAGCTGAGAAAGTGTAATGTGCTTCAACGTCTTTTTCAGTTGCTATGGTACAGTTTCTTATGGAAAATTCCTTGTTCTGCGTGATGTTTTTCCTGCCTCATTTGGGATGGCAGAACCGTTCCTTGTGTCACCTGAGAAACCGGGCTGTCAGTTTCCACCTATTGGTGAGAAAGAAACTCATCAGCAGCAGAACTCAATGGAAAATTCCTTGGTTAGAAGTTTCTGCGCTGGAGGCCAACATGACAGTGGGGAGCAAGAACGGATAGGTCAGGGGATGAGGGTGCCACACAGGATATCTGGCTTCCACCTCAGGGTCAGACACAGATTTCCTGTGTAATCTGAGGGCAAAGGATTTAGTCACTGGGGCTCCCTGCTCATACAGGCAGGACAACCAAGCATCCTTTCCCCGTTCCTCACCCTGTGCGTGGAGCCCCGGGTCTGTAACCTGCCCACTCCACAAACAAGTAGCTCCAGGTTACAGAAGTGGGCCCATAGCCCAAAAGCTCTTCAGGCAAGGGTTATGCGCACCTACAGAGTCCCCAGTGCTTTGCACAGTGAGGTCTTGTTTGGACCATGGGGCTCTAAAGTAATGCATGGAAATAATACTGAGTGATTTCATTATTTTCTATTTTTAAGGACAAATATCAACATAGGCAAGGAGGGAAAACTCCAGCTTTACTGTACAGCCAAATAGGAAAAACACTGGGCTTTTGGAGGAGATCTGCAATCTATTTTCCGTGTAGATAATACTGAAAATTGCCAGAAACACAGCATAAAAATGGTATTATAGCATGACATTAGTGATAGAAAGCAATCAGGGATCGGGCCATTCCACTATGGGAATTTTTTTTATGGACTAGTTGGAAGTAATCTGATTTTAATGTGACATTTTTCCTGCTGGAGTGCTTGCCCTTCCAATCAAAAAATAATTAGATTCCACCACTTTAGACTCATGACAAAAACAAAATATGGTTAAAAAGAAAAACTAAACAAATCATTAATGTTTTAATGCTGTTGGATACCTGTGGTACTTCAGAATGTCGAAATTTCCATGGACTCCCTATGGTGGTGAGAAGAGCTTTTGACCTCTCTGACCGAATGGGTTTTTAAAATAATAAATGCATAAGTGTTTGAAAAGAGACTCCTTTAGTAATGTCTGTCATGAGAATGAAGAGCATTCAAAATATGACAGTGCAAGTGCATTCCACAGGACAACTTTTCTGGTGGTGCCAACATTTAAAGCTCCATTGACTTCAGTGGAGTTTCACCCTTTAATCTATGAAGGTTTGGACTTGTTGGATATCACTTGCAGTAACATACAACTTTTTGTCTTTTAGAGTCCCTTATCAGATAATTTCAACAAGAAAAATAATGGAAACAGGTGTAGGAATGAAAGAAAATATACTAATATTAATTAAATATTAGTCAGGACATTCAAAATTTTGATTTCTATAGCATTAATTCCAGCATAAATCTAAAAAAAAATTCACTGAAAAATATTAATGATGTAAAATAAATTTCAAATATTTGGTGATTTTCAGTTACTTTTCTGCTTTCTAAAACAAAGAAAAAATTTAACATTCCAAAGTGGGAAAATCATTTCCCAGACAAGCACACACATAAACACTCTTACCCATATTTTGAATTATTTTCATTTAAATTAAAATATTTTACATAAAAAATTAATTTTAAAATACCAACTTGTTTAAATTTTATTGAAGGTATTTTTTTTTCTGTTTTAACAGTTCAAGTTGAAACTTTAGACAAAATTGAACCAAGTTCCCTCTGCTTTCTCTATTTTAAAGCAGCAAATAATCTTGAAATGCTGAAATCTCCCATGGGAGGAAAATTCTATTTTTGAACAGCTTTACTTCTGTGCATTTAAAATCTCAGCTACTACTGGAGCTCTGGAGGGGAAGGACTTTTACTGAAGATGGAATAATTCAGCAAAGGCTGTATTATTCTGGCTGTACAAGGTTGTTGGTAAAGGCTGCAGGACCTATCTCACTTTGCATTATGATGGAGGAACCACACTTTCAAGGCTGCCAGCAGACGTAGAACTGGTTGCCAGTCTCACACAGAAGCTGTGCAGGATCTGGGCATACAGTGGAGCACATTGCTCCACTGATTGTTTTCCTCACTCTACCAATGTGGACTCCCAGTTGACAAACTTTACATTCTGATCTGAATTCTGTGACTTAGAAATTTCTCTGAAAATCTCTCCTAGACTAAGCAAAATGATAATAATGAAAGAGGGATTCTGCATTTTAATTCCTATGTTACTGCAAAGACTTTGTATAGGTACCAATCCTTTGGAATAGCAAAAGTTCTGCATGCAACAGTATTTTTGTGTTAGAACTCAGCATTTGGATTATGATGGGCCATCTCATCTTCAGTAAGGATGGTGCTGTTATATCAATATTCCTAATATAAGAAAATCTGAAGAATAGTTCCTCAGCTTTTCAACAGCCAGCGTAAATTAGAACACCTCTTAAATACTCAGACCCTTTGATAATCACAAACACTGCTCTTACATTTCCCTTCTCCCAGCATCCTAGTAATCTTCCTCCTTGTTTCTCCAGCAGCATAAGTAGAAGCTGGGGCCTAGAGGTGGGGGGCACAGACTGATACAGAAATAAAGAGTGACCTAGAAGAGGTTTTTCTTTTTCATCCTGTATTCTATTGATCCTTTCACAATCCCCAAAGATCTGAGGTGTTTATAATTATGACCATAATGCAATGCCATCAGGGATTCAAGAAGACTTCTCTACTGAACATATAGAGAAGAGATAAACATCAGTTTAAAAGCTATAAAACCAAGTTAACCAACTGTTAAAGCCACAGTTACAAGGCCTTGCCACACCAACCTTCAGTTCTCTTCACTTGGCGTACAGAGGAATGTGGGTAAATTCCCTTCTCAACCTGACCAGCCTAGTCAGCTGATAGGATAAAACATAGCAAAATTGGAAAACTTCATGAACGCACTGGCCTGGTGAAAGGCAATTAGAAAATCCTTAATCAAACACTGTGTGCTTAACAAGTCAGGTACTGTATCAAAAGCAAAGACTACTTGCCTAAATCCTTTTGCCTTCTTAATCCTATTCCTGAAACGGTGGAGAACAAGGGAAGTAGTGATTGTAATTGTGTCAAGTTTGGAGAAGTACAGCTGGAAAACATTGGCTTCATCAGAGTAAATTGACAACAGGCCTACCCTTTGTCTTGCTTATCTTTTATTTCCTTTTCCCTCCCCCATTCTCTGCTTCTTCTTTTTGTTGGGGAATGGGAGATCTGTACACTTTGCTGTCTCCCAGAGTGCCACTTCTTACCAGAGCCCTCTCTGGTCATTGCTTGGGTGTGAGTCATAGGATTTTGTATTTTCCTTCCCCTATTTTCTGAGCATGATTTATATCTGCTGCATCTTTGTGACATTGGTTCAGTTTTGTCCAGTCAAATTAGTTTTCTCAGTAATTGTTTCTTGCAGTTTATATTTATGACACCAGGGTCAACCTTAATGTGTTTGCTAGCCTAAACACCTAAAGATAAGAATTTTTCTCCATATTTGCAACGTGGGCATTATTCCCCGTAGCAAAGCCTAAGGACGTATACTGTGTTCTGCCCACAAGGAGCAGCTGCCTGTTAAAGGTAACAAGCAAAATGTTAGAGTTCTCGTTGACTTTCCTTTGTTCCATAATTTTGCTATAAAATGGAATAGTATACTTCATATTTTTGCATTCATGTACAGGATTCATTTCATAAGTCTTTTCTTTACATTATTTTTCCCTGATGCTTTGCTCCCCCACCTTTCACTGGATTGAAGAGGCAGGGAGAAGAAACGATTGTGTCATGTGAATAAAGCTATCAACCTTCTCTAGACCACAGTAAACTGTTCAAAAGTGTAACTTTACTTGCAGTCCTCCTATAGCTTGCACAACTTAACAACTTAACAACACACACAAAGAATACACTCAGTAACTCAAGTGTATCTGAATGAAGAAATGCTTAGCTTGCACAGTATTAAATGGCTCATTAATTTACTTAAAAGCAGCAACCCCAAAGCTAATTCCAAATACAAAGAACAGTAGTATCTGGGTTTGGTTTGAATATGTTCAAATGGGCTTTGATCTATACCTGCCTTAGACTAACTATCCAGAGAGCTAATATGCCATGCAAAACTCCAGGTCTGCACAGGCACAGCCTCTCTGAAATTCAACCAGAAAGCAGAGTAGGGAATAATGGGCAGCTGTTGACCATGGAGGGTTTATATCCTAGCTTGTGAACCAGGATTTCCTTTCCTTATTGCTAGAGCATCAAGATCTTGGAAATATTTAAACTCGGGATTGATATCTTTCCTGAGACCACATTTCCATTCAAATAATTGTTCTTCTTTCTTAAAAATGAAAACTCATCTCTTGAGATACTTTAGCTAATGAACAGTGTGGATTTTAACATGCATGATTGTATATAGTATAATCATAGAGAAACACCACAGAAAGCATAACAATGTTTCTTAAAAGCTTTTGCAGACATCTAGATGGGATGTATGACTGCTCTGATGAGGCCAAGAGCTCGCTGTGGGTGGGCACAGTCCTTTTTATATGATGAAAAATAACTATGTCACACAGACACAGGAACTCCATCCCAAGATGAGACAAAAAAACCAAGCATTTCTCTGTACACTTTCTCTCCATTGTTATAAAAACACACAATGCTTTTCTGTGTAAGTGCTGTATGTATTTCTGTGTACATATTATGTCAATGAACACAAGCTGCAAAGTTGAGATGGCAAAGCTGTCTTCTGCAGGAGCAGTGAATACCTGTGTGCTTTGCTCTTGCTCTGTCTTGAAAAGACTCTGTCTTGAAGTCAAAAAAAGAAACCTACCAGTCCAGAATAAATCTCTTACCAGTTTGTTTAATGTTGCCATTTACCACAGCCCTGTTTCAGATGTTCAGGCCAATTTTAAAACACACAGAGATCAATAGGCAGGAAAGACTCATGTTGGTTAAAATGGGAAATCAATTCTGGATGGGGCCTCTAGAGGAAAGCTATCACTGCAAAAAAAAGTTGAATCTTCTCATCTTCCTCATTCAGTCAGAAGTTGGACTTCACGACCTTGGATGTTTTTTCCAATCTTAATGATTCTATGATTCCTGAAAGATATACTCTGTTTTGCACTGTGTTTATTCCTCAGTGTGGTACAATGCCAGGGTTCTCTATAATTCTGCCATGAAAAGAGGCAAAAACTGTAACTTTAAAGTGCAATTCAACCTCATGGTAAATGTGGGAAACCATTTCCAGCAAGGATATGTGCTACATTAGAATGCATAATGCAAAAGCCTTTAGCAAGTTGGGAAATAGTCATCTTCCTCTTCAAGTAAAAAAGTTAAGACAAAAAGGAAATGTGTGCTCCCAGAAGTTCTCTGTGAATTTGAGTCTTAAGTCTGCTCCTACCATATCTTCCGGATGAGAAGGGAGATTTACTGTGTCTGAAACTACACCTCACTGTAAAAAAGCACTGTTGTCTCCTCTCAGGGGTGGGCACAAGGCTGAAAGTCCCTTTCCTGCCAGGCTGAGTTGAGCACAGAGCTTTTGAGCTCCATGTCTGATGCCTGCTGGGGCTGGCTATGGCATCTGAAGGAGTCCAGCCCACTAACTCACCCTGCCCAGCAGTGGCTCAGAACTGATGCTTCTTTGTCCCAGCTCACACCTGCAGTCAGCCCTGGGCTGCTAAAGTTGAGGGACTGCAAACTTGCCTCTGCTTGTCCTGCTGCAGATGGGGTGTCCTTCTCCAGCACTTTGTGAGTGCTGTGGGGGTTCAGAGACCTCGGGGCAGAGCTAAAGGCTCGACCCTGTGATTGCACTGAGTGCAGGACACTTATCATCCCTGATCTTCCTAACACATCATCACCTGCCAGGACAGATGAGCATCGGCTCACTGTTACAATGGCTGTGGGTGATGTGCGACTGTGGCCTTACAGCTGCTTCTGGTCTCTCTGCTCTTCTGCTCTCCTGCACCTGAGTATTTCAGCCATAGAAGGATATAAATATGTTGCTGTTAGTGTCAGGGAAGGTGTTACATTCAGGGAATATCTGCTTGTTTACTAGACAGGGTTAGAGTATTTACAAAAGGACATCAATGTGTCACCGAGCACAAGCCAATCTTTAGGCGTTAGAAGACTTGAAAGAAATACTCAACTTAAGGTTTATTGGATGCTTATTTTGAAAAAAGGTTCCTAATAGGTACTGCCATTTTCAGGTACTAGAAGAGTTACTACCATGATCGACTGTAGTTATTTAGCCATGCCTGAACTGAGCAGATAAAATATGCAAAAGGAAGCGAGAATTTACCATCAACATAAGCAGGAATGGCATTGCTGGACAATGATAACACAAATAATTTAATTCTCACCCGATTATACAGCACCTTCGCACACCTGCCATTGCACAAATGAACTTCATGGACCAAAGCATCACAAAGCCATTAAACACAACATGTGTAACAGGGTACTTCCAAACCAGAGGCTGGAGAATTAGCCTACAAGCATTTCTCTTGCTCTTTACCACCCAAGAAGGAGCTTTCCAAGCTTTCCTACACAGGGCAGGTCAATGCATTTCTGTCCGAAGGCAATCCCTTTGCTATTTCAATCTCAACTCCCTTGAGTGGAGTCTGCAAATACTGCAAAACTGTTGCTTTTCTTCTGACGAGAGTAAAACAGGGACAAGATAAATCATGTCCTCCTGCAAAGTGGTTGGAACAAATCAGACATGTAATTATTGTGTTTTCTTTGCCAAAAGCTGAAGCTGAGATTCTTGTTTCTTTTCCATTTGTTTCTCCCTTTTTCTGTTCCTACTTTGTATGGAACATGTTGCACTTGATGGGTATTGTTTCCAGATATTTCTTGGGGGCTTTTTGTTAAGGCAGCCACAGGCCTTCCAAGCTGTGGGCACCAAAAAACCTACATTCTTGAAAGAAAGCCTAAGAAATCAAAACCAAATAATCTAAAGAATTTGTACGCAACACTCAGAAATAAGAGTTGCAATGTGGGAATGGCTTCATTTCAGAAAGTTTCTAGCTGAAACTCTGGCTCAAGGAAGTATTCCTAATGGCAGTTGAAAATTCTGTCAAATCTGTCTTTCCTTCAAAATTATATAAAGTGGAGATTGTTTGAAGTAAGATTTAGTTTCTATCCAGTCTTGGGAATAAATAACATTATAGAGACAGCCATCCCATTTTCCATTCCTTCTTTCCAGTTCAATGGAAAATAAACCACGGTGGGAGGAGGAAAGAAGGAAAGCCTCTCTGAAAACAGCTTTGCTTCCCATCTTCTTAATTCTGATTCCAACCATCCAATACAACTCAGAGCTGCTCAAGGCATCCTCTTGCAGCTTTTTCCTGCAGCCTGTGCAACTACTGACTTTCAGCAGTTTCCAATAACCAGTTTTCAAAGGCATTTAGGTAGCTAAAGGTGAAGCAATAATTTACTGGAATTTCCCAAAGCACTAAGCTGACTAAACCTCTGAATTCTATTGACCAGACTTTACACTTTGAAGCTTTTGAGGGCTCCTTATAAAACCAGTTGCTTATACATATAAAAAAAAAATCCCTAGAGAAAGTATTTATATTAGAGTATTATTATATATAATATTAGATATAGAGAGATATGTTGCACTATAGAGAAACAGGAAATAATTGATATGCATAGAACATATATATTTTTATAAATGCAAAAAAATGCCCCCATGCCATATGTTTTCCAATTAATTGTTTAATTGTCCCCCAAAGCTAACAGGCAAGTTGCTAGCCATAGGCACAGCACAATGTTTCATCTGGAGAACTTTTAAGAATTTCAGACCTCATTGCAGCATTTTGACTTAGCTTATTTGACACGTATTTTCCCCTTCAGGAATTTTGTACTTCAGTCCCAGTAAGTCCCTCTCAATCTGCAAATAATAGTCTCCAATTAGTATGGGCACGGAGAGAAGACCAATCCAGTGTTCACCTCATACCAGATTGGTATGCCTCATAATTCACTCCACATTCTGACCTTTGAAGATCAGTAGCCCATTCTCTGTGGAATGTTCTGCTCAATCACAGGCTGAGAAAGCCACGACAACCCTCACTGCCACTTGCTACTGAGCTCAAGGATTGCCTGTCTCTCCTTTTGTCCCTCAGATGTATCCCAGTAAGCAGAGGTCTCTTCAGCATCCTTAACCAAGAAAACAGTAATGAAAGGTGTTCTCACTTCTGTTCAACAAATCAAATAAAACTAGCTTAAGGGCAAGTGAGAAAGGAAGAGCTCTAAAAAATTATCATAAAATACATTTCAGCTGTTGATTAATGATGGAAATATATTCCTGGGATTGTCTACTCACATAATGCTAGTTTTTATATGACTCAAAAATGTTGAACTCGGGTAGTTTACTATACAGAATATATACCTAAATTAAAATGGGCATATTAATTAAACATCTTCCACTGAGAAAAAAAAATCTTATATTTTTTTCTCCAGCTGATCTCGTAGAACATGAGAAACCTATTTAAAGTTTATTAAGAAGATAATGTTGACAAAAATATTTTAAGAACATTATAGAGTACTTAATAATATTACCAACTGAGTTTTTATTATAAATAATTATTATTTTATCTCTGATAAAATTTTAACTGTCTGTTAGGCTCAACTTCTTGCTGATCTACCCTGTATTTGTAAAACAGATAGTCTGAGACATTGAGGAGCTCCTCACCAAAAACCTGTCAAAACCAAAAGTAGAATACTTAAACTTTATGAACCTCAGTGGCATTTTTGCTGGGAAAGGCTTCTCACAACCAGCCCTCATATTCATCTCCAGTGGGATGCAGGGGGAAAGCAGGTCCCTGGTAGAATTTAATAGCCAGAGTATAAATGATGTTGGAAAGGGAGGGACAACAGTGAGCAGGTGAACTCCTGCTGTGTGTGAGCTGCCATGCAAGTCAATACTGCCCCAATCACACTCAGATTCACGAGGGCAATGCATATATTCAGAGTTCTGATGGCTCCAGGCATAACAGGCCATCCAGATCTCCTGCCTGTGGCAGAACTGCAGGCTTGCAAAGCCAACCACATGGTCCTGCAGGACACAAACTGCTAAACTTCTCTCTCTTGTCAGTCTAAAAGCACCAACAGCCTTAATTAACCAACAGCTGAGAGACAGCCGCTGGCGAGAGCAGTGAAGGTGTCACACACAGCTGAAAAACAACATGGTTCATCACACTGTAACTGCAATAAATACTACTCTGTCTTAACCAATGCTTAGTGTGGGTATCTGTATTCCTGATAATCTTCTCCCAAAATTCATCCTTAGTTGAGTTCGTGCTCAGGGTGAACTGCACTTTTACACAAACATGTTCCTGAATAATGATGCAACTTGCTTGGTGATGAATACAAGAAAATTAGAAGCAGGGTTTATGAAATACTTTTGGCTAAAAAGTTATTTATTTCTAAATTTCTCACACTTAAGTATTTCTCAGATTTAAAACTTCTCATGTTATTCTTACTTTCCTGAGATGTGTGTTTGTCATTTAGCCAGAACTTTCACTAACACAAAGAAATAAATCCAAGGCCAAATCGCACTCCCATGCATAGGTTCATGACAGGGATATTTTCAGAATGGATTAACTTTTTTTTTCCCATTCAGTTTAAGTACTACCCATGCAGGTTTCTGTATATAAAATCAACACCCATAGAACCTAGTTTGCAGAGTCTTAAAAGCATAACTCAATAATTAGAATATAAATTACTATTTGTCATTTACTTAGATAGGCGCTCTGGTGACAAAACATTGTATGTATTTCTGATACAGATGTACTATCAAACGACAAACTGAATGTGGCAATGCCATGCAGACTACACTCCAGTAAAAGCACGACACTGGGTTTTTTCATCTTGAGTAATAATTCTCTCTAATTGCAACGAATGTTTGAACTTGTGTCTAATTTCACTTATCTTTCCTAGACAGGGACAAGACTGTGACTGAAGCCCATAGTTGGGCTTGATGGAGACAGTGTACTTCAGTGCTCTGCTGAGGAAGAGCAGGTTTCTTATCTGAAGTCTACCTGACAAATCTAAGCAATTTAAAGCCTTAATTAAGGCTTCACCTTAATTTTGGCTCATATTATGTTGTTGAAATGTATACATTGGATCTTCTTTGCTCAGATGTCCTTGTAACATCTGCTATTTACCCTGAAGTATGTTTCATGGGCTGTTATTTCCAGGTGGTAAAACTCTTGTGCTATCCACAAAACAGAGATCAGAATCAAAGCTGCTCTTTCTTGCAGTTGCATTTCCAGCATTTGGACTTCAGTGAAAATATTTTACTGAATAATCTGGGTGACAGAACAACATTCTGTGTAATAAAATGCAAATATTTTGCAGAGAGAATGATATCTTCCTTTTTTGATTAGACATAAATCAAAAGGACAGATCAAGACTGCAACAAATATTATATCTTGGAGAAAAAAGTGATTCTGTGGGTTCACCTCCACACTAAATGAGGAAACGTATAAGTTTTTCTTTCAAATTCTGAAATTTAGTGAGGTCAAATCCCACACTTTTCAAGTTGAAGCCTTCTGCCTTTGGGAGAATGCTGTCCATCTGACTGGGAAACAAAAAAATGCAGGTGTATTAAGTCTCAGAATGAGCATCAGGAGTAAAAGTATCTAATTTCCCTAAAATGCATTTATTCCTCATTACATTTTATTAGTTGGACAAAGGAAATAAGTGACCATGTTCTTGGGAAAAATATTTGAGACTTAAAAGGTATGGTCTGGGAGAAAAATCCCTTGCCCAGTCAAAAAAAAAATAGTCAAAGACAACTAATGGAATTACACCACTGATATATACAACAGCCATTTCTGACATACCTGTGACTTGACGAACAACTGTAAAGACACACAATTTAAATAGTGATTGCAATCAGGGATTAAAATGCAGTCAAACTACAAATGTATTTAGTCAAATAATAACATTTAACTTCATATATCTTTATATCCTCATTCTGTCAATAAAATATCTCCAGAATAAAACAAATAGTAGAATCAGGACAAGAAGTAAGTATATTTTATATACCTCCTCATAATCTCAACCTCATCCATGCTTGTCTTTCAGCATACAAAGTTTTTGTAGTTTTCAGCATCGGAAGATTCCAAAGTGAGTGCCTTGTTAAACCTCACAATCACAATTAACAATGAATTTCAGGAATAACAAGTTCAACTTGGACAGAAATGTTTTTCTTCCCAGTCTGGATTTCCCTAAGATTTATCAGTTTTGCTTCTCTACATTCTAGCTGCGGAGGTCATAGTGTCTTTTATAGGAAAATGAGCTGCTTATAAATTTTCAGCTCTGCAAGCTTTGGGAGTTGATGGAAAATCCCCAGCCTCAGGGCTTAGCTGGCTGAGAAAACACTACAGCAGCCCTTTTTCTGTAGTCACTCAAATATAAAAGCCTTTCAAAAGAGATGGAAATGCCCACAGAGTGCTTGTCTTGGGCAATCCTTCTTCTGTGCACAGGGACCAACTTGATTAATTTTTACCTTATAATGTTAGGCAAAAATTACCCGTATTCCTCAGGACTGTAGGAAAGTGCAGGGTGACAGATGCAGTCTGGAATAAAGTCAAATGGAGACTACCCACAGCAGACAGTCTGTATTTTGCGCATTGCTACTTTCCAAAGGACACTACCGGCACACGGTGAGCCACACCCAGAAACAGACAAATATGCTACTCTGCATCAGAGGCCTGTCAAGTCCCTGCAGCCTGAAACTCTCTCAGTGAATTTTATTTTTGCTAGTGCCTTTCATTTCATGAGAGCGTATCATGTCCCTGCCTGGCAGAGAATCTTGAGCACCCAGCAAAGAAACATGTGCTGGTGGCAGGCTCTGTTGTGGGACTCCTGGGACAAGGATGCCTTAAAAATACAGACCAGGTGATCACAGCTCCTCCTTTTGTTGCATCTACCCTGGAAATACAGACAACTACGTCTTTTTTCATACTGAATGACTCACTGATATAGATCAAAGGGTTGGGAAGAAGGTTGTCAACATGCTCCAAAATTAAGAGAAACCAGACTGCCTTGTAAGGTGTCAGTGGTCAGAGCTGTCAAAAAAACAGGGTCTTGAACTACAACTAGCTGCACCCTTCTGCAAGCAGCCTGGTAGAGGAACTGCAGCTCAGTGGGCCCTCATGTCTAGCTGCTCCCCTCTGTTCTCTCTGGTGGCTGTGACAGGGCTGAGTCCCCACAGTAACAGAGAAGGGCCAGCTTTGCACACTCATACACTTCTGCTCTGTTCAAATGCTCCTAAACAATCAAAGGTGAATTTTAAAAAGAATGTAATTAATAAAACAAAAAATAATATAATATACAAAAGAGCAAAAAAAAATCCTTTTTTTTTTTTTTTTTTTTTTTTTTTTTGTTGCTTCCTCAGGTTTCTGGGCTCTGCCTAATATTCTGAAATTTTTCTTCCGATTTTTTTTCATCCAAAAATGGAATCTGGCATCATCACCAGTATCCAAGGCCTATGGTTTTAAAAGCAAAAGTACTACGGGTGTCATGATAAAATAATAAGAATAACTGTCCTATTTCTTCTCTCCCTCAAGATTCATTAAAGAAGGTGGACTGAAGCAGAGCACTAGCACACAAAATCTGGCTATGCATATGTTAAAAAGAACTATATAGTTAAAGAACAAGTAAAGTCAAAAAAGATTGAGGCTACTCTTAACTAAACGGTGTAACAATCCCTAAAATGAAAAAATCCCTAAGCATAAATTGCAAAGTTCAGTACTCAGAAGGGGATAAAAGAGGGGTGCTCTGAAAACTTCTGCCTTTAAAATTAGCACTGCACATGCAATTAGCAATTTACTCTGGAACTGGAACTATAGGCTAAATTCATTTTTTCAGATCAGCAAAATAAATAAAAATTGTTTTAGAAAAATTATTTCTGCCAATTCATAATCAGCTTCAGACTTTCCTTAATGGAAGCCAACTAGAAGCAAATAGTTATTATCTAAACTGCGTATTCAGACTCCTACACTTGAAAGAAGAGAATCTGAAAATGCAGAAATACAGAACATACCCAAATTTCCCATATGAAAGTCACAATCCACACCACGCCATCTGAAATGCAGTAGCTATTTATAAGGCCAGTCACTGAAAACATCTTGCCACTAAACCATCCATTGACTAATCAATAAGCCTGCCCAGTACAGAACACTCTTTTCCAACACTGAAATCAATGAAATTGACAAAATTCAGTGAGTTGCAAGAACAGATTAGCTGGGAAGTGCAAACTGATGTCAGTGCAGCTATTTCTTCACTACAGGAGGTCTGA
Organism: Melospiza melodia melodia; assembly: GCF_035770615.1. Taxonomy (NCBI): domain Eukaryota; kingdom Metazoa; phylum Chordata; class Aves; order Passeriformes; family Passerellidae; genus Melospiza; species Melospiza melodia. Next base: position 54,872,025 of record NC_086226.1, on the reverse strand, counting down.
AACCGTGAGCTTGCAAACTTTTTCATCAAAGGGCAAAATTCTAACCTTCCTTTCAGTAGCACCCAAACAACCACGGTGACTTTGTGGGGCAGGGCTGGGAGTTACTGGGATAAGGCTCAAAGACCAGTTTGATTCTCAAAATTTCTTATCCAAGTTCTGCCCTAAGAATCTCAGCCTGGGCACTTCCACTGACATTTTGTGACCTCTCCTGAGGTTTGGCTTTACACATTTCCACCAACACAACCATGTCAGACTGCATGTCTACCATTAATCATGGAAATCTAGCAGTAATGGACAGAAACATTCCAAGTGCTGGGCTGCAAGTTAAGTGATGAAGAAAGCCCATAGTTGCTCTGTGAGAAAAATGGATTTGTTTCTTCTGTCCTCTTTCAACTGATGTGGCAGTCTTGGCTGATAACTTCAGCAGCTACAGTTTCTGCACAGAGGTGTAGAGGACTAGTTTTTAAAATGCTGTAATATTAACTAAAATCTCAAAAATCTTAGGGTCTGTGAAAACTTACAAGATTAGTGAATCTAGTAAAGGTTAGGATTTATGCTCCCAAGACATGACATTGTCCAGCTGCTTTCAGGAGACAAAAATCCTGTAAGATTTGCCATCCATGCAAGGTTCATGGACCTGGTGATGTTACTTTCCTACGAAGTTATGCCTCAATTTTCAAAAGCAACAACTGAACCTTGTTGGTAATTGCCAGGCAAGAGGTTTGCAGGTGGATAGACCAGCACGTGCTTTATAATGGCTTAACTGCAAAGAGCACCATAGCGTGTCCAAACTTCTGGCTCTTTCTCACCTACATGAAATCAGAATTTTCACTATCTGACAAGAATTGACAAATGAGAAATACCTTCTGCTTTCACACAAAGAGGAGCCACGAAGTCTGGTAGGTGTGTGAAACGTGTCTGTGTACCTCAGACTGTATCATTTCAAGGTGAAAATATTCAAGATATTGGAGTGGCAGATGAAGCCACTAGCCAGCACCAAGCAACAGAACATGGAATGGAAAGGAGCTCTGGGATAGCATGTCAGACAGACATATGCTGAGCAAGCTAATGAGAAATACTGGTAGTTAAGCAGTATATATCAGCCAATCCCAACTGGAAGATGGAATCTTCTACTGTTACATCAATTAAAGGTAGAGATGAGTGTTGTGCTGAAATGACAGAAATGCAGTCCTCCTGAGTGAGCACTGGAACTGTGTGACCACTGAAGCTGATGGGTCTTTGGTCTTCACCAGTTTGCTTTTCTCACCCTGAAGGCGGCATCTTAAGAGGAGGAAAGTGCTGTAACTTTTAACCTGAGACAGAGTCTTTAGAAGTCATCAGTCTTTTGATTTAGTTATTCAGTAGTGAAAGGACCAAATTACAAGATACAGTGATGGGATGTTAAATGACACTGATTGTAATCAACTTTTTAATTTCCTTTTAAACACATGCACTGCTAATTCTTTGCAATGAAGCTTGATACAGTGTATTCAGAAATTATTTTCTGTAGATAAGTCAAAATATGGCCTAATTAGGTAATAAAAAAGAAGCTTCACTTACTACTAAGAGCAAAAGTATTCATTTCTGTGAAAATTACAATACAATCTGTGTACAGTTTCATCTAGCTTGATGTCTCACCTTCTTCCACAGACCACCATACACTAAATACAAAAGTGCCTTTTCCAGCATGACTGTCAGTGATTGTTGGGTTTAATGCTGGTGAACAATGGAACTCAGATCAGATAGGAAATAAACAAAATTGTTAACTATCTTGCTGGAGATGAGAAACTATATGACATTTGAAGCTGGCAATATTCTATACAGGAACAAGGTACAAAAGTACTTAGGTTAGATGTTTATAAATACCAGATATACACATCAGGAGGAGGTTGGCAGGTTAAGAAAGGACAAGCACAGCTCTGTAATAATAAACAACTGAGAAAGAAGGAAATATGTGACATTATATCTGGGAAGCCCATTTTTGCCCAAGACAATTTAATTACACTTTTTTTATTGGATAGATGTTCAGTGTGGTATAAGAAATCTGCCTTGGTTTATACACTGCCATAGTTTACCTGATTCTCTCTGCTAAAGCAAAACCACCACCACCACCACCAAACACCCACCAAAACACAAAGTCTGGGACCACAGTGGCAATGTTGCAGAATGCAGAGAATCAGCCCCTCAAACCTCCCCAGAGCACCACAGCAAAGTCCTGAAGCATATCATGCAAGCATTTACACACCAACCAAACTTCATGTACTGTGATTAATTTCCCTGACACCATGTGGGTTTCATTGCAGCACAGAAAACTGAATACAGACTTATGTATTTTTAGGATCAGGACCTACTTAACACAAGTCAGCCATGATTTAATATGTCTGTACTTAATGTGCAGTTTACTGAATGTGAGAGAATTCTAGTATTTTAGTTCAGTTTGTGTTTTTCCCCAGAACAGCACGTATATTGTTTCAACATTGACGCTGACGTTAAACACTCTGCAGTTACTGGTGTTTATTTAAAGAATTAAAAAGTTGTCTAGTGCGGCTGGGAACAGAGGTACAGTAGCCTCATATTTAAAAGCATAGAGAGAACTACTAGGGATGCTGCCCATTTATAATTCTTTAGCAGCTTCTATTTTTTACAAAAATTAATGTTCTAATCAGAATGCATCTGTATAATGTTTTTCTCATGCTGATCATGTGTCACCGGTGATTTCCTTGTGATCCCACTGCATATGCTGGGTCAGCATATTCAGATTGTTATTATCTGCTGGTAGAAGAGGTAATACAGTATTTCTAGCCACAAGATAGTGCCACACAAAAAAGCTATAGTAGTAGTGAACATCAGGGATGTACTATAAAAAGACAGAAAAAGACTTCTTGTTGCAGGACCATTCTTCAGGACTATGTTTAGTGAAACAATCTGGATCTAAATAAGCATTAAGATTCACAAGGTAAGTGGGTAGTTCAGCATCAGTCTTTTTTTGTAGTGTCAGAAGTTATGCGTTCATGTCATGCATGCATGCTGTCATGCACAGGTCAAAAAATATATTTGTTACAGCATTTAAATTTTGCAAAGTTGGAGGCAAAGGCTTCAAACCTTGACAGTAAGCCCCTATGCTACAGTTTGTGCTGGAAAGTAAACACTTAGAGAACTTAGTGTCCTGATGAAAAATAGTAATCTGTGCAGTTACTATTCATCGCAATATCCTTTACATATTTTTTCAGTTACGTACATTAATGCTAGTCACTGGTTCAAACCCCAGAATTTAATATTTCAATTCTGAAATTATTACTGTGTTTGAAAAATAGCATCTAAAGTAAGTGATACTTTTTTTAACTCTTCATAGTTCAATATGTTTAGCTTTTCATATTTTTTCACATTCCACTTGCTATTAATTGAACATGAAAGAATTTGTATATGATACATATTGTCCAGCATGCAACCTTCTTTTCTTCTGCTCTACTTTTAAACATTTAAAACAATTTCTGTCTGTGGAGGTTGAGTTGTACAAGAAATTTACAAGAACTGAAGTTTTAACCCTTATGATTTTTACAACTTTACAAATACTCAGATTTGAAAGTTAGGTTATAATAATATTACATCATTATATGATCTGGTGATGTTGATGTGATCAATTTAAAAATAGTGCATATGTAACAATACTGACTTTTGCTTCTGACCCAAGATCTATTTTCTCCCAAGAATACATTCAGAGCATAGGACTGGCCAAAGACCACTGAAATCAATGGAAAGGCTACCAGTGATTTTGATGAAATAGGGTGGGCGTTTGAGCATAACATTGCTCACTTCATTGCCTTGTCACAAAGGCTGAATTTGGCTTAAGACAGAGGTAAAGCAGTTCATCCCATGTACCTTTAGTAAATAGCACACATTTTAACCCCACCATTCCACTCCCAGGAATTTAGAGTATTTTGTTATGCTAGTTCTGTTAAGGAGCTGCTACACTTGCACAGGTAAAATGAATGATTGAAACACATAGAGTTGTCTGTACTTACAGGTATCTGGCTTGAGCTGGCTGTTGGTAATTCCAAAGTACTGTGGATTTTCAATGACAGGAATCTTTGTCATCCCAATGATGACTGCATCAGGACCCCCCTCAGAAGAAGAAGGAGTGTTACTGCCATTTGAGATGTGGTGGAGGGGACTGGCTGAATCGTCGTCATTGCTGATGACTGAAGATGGACCTAGAGTTAGAAACAAAGATTTTCTTGTAACCTAGTGTATGGTACTCTTCCCTCAGATGAGTAATATTTATCTTTTTTTTTTTTTTTTTTTTTTTAAGTTTTGGTCATTTGTCCTTCACTCCTACAGTCAAAAGCTCTCTTTGTGTGCCTTGTTGAGCTTACCTGAAAAATTTTGTATCTCTTGGTGTAGATGGAGAACAGTGTTTTTTGTCCATTAGGAACTGGAATCAAAACAAGTTTTTTACTGGTGCATTACCTGGAGTAAATGCCATTGTCCAGCACAGTCTGTCACTGTGCAATATCTCAAAACTTGTTGAACTAATTTAGTCATTCTCAGAAATAAGCTATGGAATATGCACATTAACTTTTTTACCTTATGCCCTACTTGAAGCACACAGCAGTAACAGCACAAACCCAGGGAATGCATGCCCTACCTGGCATTACAAGAGGACAAAAGACACAGCAAATGGGCTCATCCTGATGTGGGAAGCTGCTAATTTCTGAAAGAAAGATGGGTTCAGGGCCAAAATCCAGGGGACAATTTGCATAGTTCCAGAGGTGCAGAGAAGATGCTGAGAGGAGTAGAGGAGTAAAACGTGGAGCTACTGTAGAGAGGCTCATCCTGTCCAGGGACACATCCTACTGGCTCTCCTGTCTGTATATAAATCTAGTCAACTTCCAGAAAAAAGTCTATTGTGAATGGTAATTCAGTGACAGATTTTGTTTTGTTTTCACTCCATGCTTTGTATTTTTAATGAAAGTGCCACACAGATAAAATCTTGTAAATAGATTTTAAAAAAATATCCTTCTTAGCACAGTGTCCCACTTCTGTGAACTGCAGGAGCCTTTGAACTAAGAGCAAATCAGCACAGACAACATTTGAACTCTTGACATCTAACCCTGTCACTTAAATTCCACATTACTTCTTCCAGTTTTAGAAAACCAGAAGCACCATTTAGCAGCAAAGACATTTTGCCTAATGTCCTGACTGAAGAGACAGCAGAGAATACACATATTTCACTTCATTCTCCATCCACATTAACTATAGTTTTTTGGGACGACATTCACGTCTTTTAATTGTAACAATCAAAAGACAATGCTAGAAACAGATGGAAAAAATCACCCTCTGGAAGTGCCTATTCTGAAATAGCATCTTTAGCCAACTGCATTTAGCTTTTGGGCAGCAGCAACAGCTTGAGAAGAAGGGGGCAGAAGTGAAGATTTTGAGGACAATAAAAAGCTGTGTTTACTCCAAGTCACCAAATTGCATGTTGGACTCCCAGACTGAGTTTTAAACTGGACAGAAGGAACACTGTAGAGGCAAGACAGAGCTGAATAACCTGCCACATAGATGGCAGCTGTGTCTGCAGGAGGGATAGGGAGTGCAGAGGAGGGACCAGCAGGATCACCAGCAGGTTCTGTATGCACATTACTGAGGACATGAGAGAAGACAAGCAAGATGCATGGCAGCAGACACACAGCTGAAGAACCAGATGAGAAAAAGGACAGTCCCAAACACAACAAAGAAAGGGCAGCATTAAAGAAACTCCTGCTCTTCTGTGGCTCACTGTATCATTAACAAAATTACTTCATCATTAGGCATCAGGGCTCACCGCCATAAAACTTAAATATACTGGCATGTGGCTATTCAACTCTATATTTTGAAACACAAGTATATTCACACCCCTGTCTAGCTTTTCTTTCTCCCCAGTTGGTTTAATGGGGCATGAGGGAAATGTTTTCATAGTTTGAAAAAGTACTTCCCCCCCCCCCCCCCCCCGCCTGAAACACTAGAAGTAATTTTTCAAATACCTGGCACTTCACAGGAATGTCACTGTTGACAAATGTAAGTAAAGCCTAGATCTCTGCAATTTATCAAATGAAATACTCATACTAAGGCTGGTTTTGTCATTACTGATCACTCAGATCCCACATGATTGACTCTACTGGGAAAGATGCCAGGATAAAGAATTTCTGGTAAAAATTTCTGTAATGAAGGGCAGAGCCTAACAAATTGTGAGAATGGGCCACTCAGATGGCACAGCCAATACTTGTGTTAAGTCACAACACATTTTTCAGATGCATAAGAGTTTTTTGCACAAACATTTGGAGTGCAACACATTTCAAACTGCATTCAGGTTTTTCATAGATACCATCCGTACATCTCTAAACTTTCTGAATCTCTACTTGTTGCTCAAAAAAAGCAGGCTGTTTGATACTTTCTTGGGAAAACAAAATACTTTTACATTAATATACTTTAGAATGAGCATCAAATCTCTTCTCTCATAACAAACAGGGAATTCTCTCCACTCTGAAACTTAATAGATGCACGTCTTTAAGTCCTTTTCAGTCCTGCTGTTCTCTGCTGCACAGGAGGAGGCTCTTTTGTCATTGTTTACTTCCAACATACATGCCGTGATGGCAAGGAAAAGTCACCATTGCACATTTCTAGGTGTTAAACTGGGATAATGGCTAAGGAACTCAGTCTAGTCATTGAATAATTTCTACAGTACTTCAAGATCAAATTTTGTATGGTGAACTACTGTTTTCAACCAGTATAAACTGCAAAGTGCCGCAGGTGAAAATAGACAATTGTTCTGTAAATCTACTCAATTAGGTTTACTGGTAAAAGCTAGTCTTCTGTGTGCTATGAAGCAGGTTCCAAGTATATACAGCTCTCTGAAGTAGGTGAGGGAAACCTGGAAAATGAGGTCACTTTCATGTCAATTCCTGGCAGTACAAAACCATTTAAGAAAAATTCAATTCTAGGAACCTTGTTGCTACATCACTCTGCGATCCCTCTTATTAGCAACATCTCATGCAATGGTTTTTGTGAATAGTTTTTTTGCATTCAAAATCCTATTCCCTGTCTATTTGTTCTCTAATTAAGATAATTAGAACACCTCAGATGAAATTTTTTGTGTATCAGAGGCAGATGAGTTCACATCCTTTCAAACTTCCCTTTTCCTGACCTTTTTGTATCAATGTGAGCAAGATTTTACATAGACCATTTCCATACTTGTTTATTTGTTAGACTATCTACTCATCACAAAGCTGCATTTAATTGTCTGAGAGCACTAAGCCACATTACAGCTAAAGACCAGCCAGCTCTGCAGCTGGCTATGATATTCAAGTAATGTAAAAGCATTTCTAGGATGCAAGATGAGACTATCACCTGTGCTGACAAGAAATGAGAGCTGCCCTTTTCTGAATGGGCTCTGTGCTCAAAATGAAGGATAATTTCTTGAAGCACCTTGGAGTGTGGTTTCATCCACATGAAATGCAGTCACTGAATTACTTGCCAAAGGTAGAACAAGTATGGTAATTGCACTCAGTCACCTACTACTGCCTCTGGTTTTCATAAAATCTGCTCTTGGTTTTACACCTGAAATATGAAAATTTTTGACAAAATGTAGTAGGTTGAAGTGAAAGTCATGGGTTATCAGTAGTCACTAGCTATTGCCAAGAGGTGATTCACAGTTGGCTTAAGCTTTTAAGAAGACTCCAGAGACCTTCTACCAGTATGCTGCCCAGAATCTTCCCTTGATATCACTTTTAGGCAATTTCTTAAGAAGACAAGTTGGAGCCAGACAAGAATCGGTACTCTGCTTTGGGGAAGATGTGGGCTATGCACCACGGAGATTAATTTGTCTTCTGTTTGATATTAAGCTAAGGACTTATCCATTCCGCATCACCTAGGCTCAAGTAGAATCCCTTTTGTGTACAAAAAAGCCCAGCAGCTCTGTAAAAAAGTTGTGACATGTAAGAAGACCAATTCTAATTGAAACTGATGAGCTAAAGCAGAAGAGACACCTTTTCAGCTTTACTCAACCAAAATGCCTCCAACAGCTGGGAGGGGAAAATCAACACATAATACAGGGACAGGCAGAACAGCAAACTTCACTTACTGCACATCCCAAGGAGAGCTGCACTATCCTTCAAACAGTGTATGTCTGCACTGTACTTTACCTTGGTGGTGACAAAACAATTGAATTTCCCTAGGTTAAGAAATAACATTTAATTCTATTATTTTCAATGTGTACTCCTATTTTTGAACAGACAAAGGAGATTCATTATTAATACATACAGCCTTTCATGACAGGAAAGGCTAAGAAAATTGGGATTGTGCAGCCTGCAAAAGAGAAGGCTTCAGGGTGACTTCATTGCATCCTTCCAGCTCCAGAAGGGAGCCTATAGGAAAGATGAATCAAAACTATTTACAAGAGCATGCAGTGACAGGACAAGGGGCAATGGCTTCAAACTGAAAGACAGTAGGATAAAATTAGACATTAGGAAGAAATTCTCTGCTGTGAGGGTGGTGAGGCACTGCAAAAGGTTGCCCAGAGCCATTCTGTGACTCTATTCTATGGTTCATTATACTCCTATCACCATCAGAGTTAATGCAGTTTTAACGTGCATGCTACACTGCTATTTGTTGGAGCTGCTTTTGCACGACACATTTTTGTGCAACACACATCATTCCAATTGTCCCTGAAGTCACTGCTAATGGCTCAGGCACACTGTAAGACAATAGGAGTAATAAAATACCACAAACCTGCCTTGATTTTAGCTTTGTGGTTGGAGCTGTGCATTTGCAAGGATGGATATACTTACTCAACTGTTAGGAAGCAGGTCATGGAAAAGCAGCATTTATAGGGACAATTTTGTGCTGTGTCGCCTTAATAAAAATTGTTCCTTCCATGAAAAATTATGTTGATTCTTAGGATGGTTTCTCAGTGGACCTTGCACTAGCATTGGCTCTTGGCTTCCCTGGGAACAGGAATCAGTCTGTGCCAAGACATGGTAACAGCACACTGCCAAGTTAAAAGCACAACAGTGAATGCATGTCACATGAGTCAGCACCTCTGCTAAATTCCAAGGCTATACTGAATCTCCTCCTTTTTTCTCCTTTTGGGAGGGATGTATTTTTTTAGTAGTTAAATACAATGTTCTGAAAAGCAATTACACAAGATTTCATGTCCTGTGAGATTCCCATGTTTGCTGTAGATTTTTATATTTTCTGCCTGATTGAAATGAATGTATTAGGCTTCAGCAAGAGCAGATATTCAATTTTTCATCTTATCAAAGCAAGAGCCAGCCTTCTCAGCAGAAGAGACACCTTTTCAGCTTTACTCTAAAAATTGTGATCTTATCTTTCACTCCCTCTGGAAGACAAGTAATCAATCACAGCTTGGCACACTTTTTTTCTGACTAAGGTGTTAAGTTTTACTTCAAATATTCCTTTGTATTCCCATGTTCAGAAACTGTGGTACCAAACGTAGTACCAACACTGTTAGAGTGGACAAGAAAGCCAGCACAATAGAAAGAAACGCAATTATAGAAGAAATATTTTATACTATTGGTCTCGTAAACTGCAGTATGTTATATAGGAGGAATTGGATTAAAAGATGTAAATAGAACTCAAGGAATAAACCCCAAACCAAACCAACCAACCAACAAACCAACCAACCAACAAACCAACCAACCAACCAACCAAAAGAAGATGAATATGCTTCCAAAGAGTAACAAGTTAAGTCTTGCTTTGCTTGGTGGAGATGTTCAAAGCTAAGTCAGACTGTTCTGCCAATCTAGAGTGGACTTACCAAAACTATGGTCTTTGCTTTGCAGTTGCCAATGCTTGTAATGAGGGAAAGCTCAAGGCAAGGCACTCCCATGATTTGTCAGCAGTTCAGCTGTGTGGAGCAATAGCACATCTTGCCTCTACCCACCTTCTAATTGACCTTCCCTATCTCATATCCCCGTCCCTGCCAGCTACCCAGACAGCAGCCATTAGTCTTAGTCTTTGTGTAGCCATCTCTAAGGTCACTGTCATATGCAGTTGCAAAATGAGTGTTAGGGGGTTAATCCTCCTTTGTTGTGGTGAAGGAAAGTGAGAAGATCACCCTAAAAAGCATTACACCCAAGTTCATCCTGCTAAATCATATTGCTCTTCACAGATCAAAGAGTGCATGTCCTTCTACCCTGGAACAGTACACTGAGCCAGAACCCACACTGTTACACATTAAGTCTGTGACTCAGAAAACTGAGACTTGCCAGGCTTTAGTGTTTAAAGGATAAACAATTTCACATCTTCTGACAGGTATCATCAATCTATTTAACTGATTTACACCCACCACTGCTTGTTTAAGCTTGTACTCTGTTGCTTCTTGACATATGAGATGAGAAAAACCTTTTGACACTGCCCAAGAAGTTCAGTTCCCATCCAAGATGATGCTCCCAGGAAGTCAGGAGAACCCAAACAGAGCACTGGAGAACATCCTCACATCCAGCAGACAAATACCTCTGTTCCCCACCAGCATGCGCTTCCAACATTCTCTGAATAAAAAAAGTAAGTAGGCTTCTAGAAGGTCTCCCAAAGGAGAGTGGAAAATCAGGGTTTAAGCTCCAGAAGCAATACCTAGGAATCTGCTCACTTACAACTACTGCAAAACAAATTGGAGAAATCAGTTTGAAAATCATGATGAAATTAGACCAATTCAATGATGAATTGTTTTGTTTGGATGATCAAGGACAAAAGGTATTTTGCCTTTGTTTTCATGTGAAAAATCAATGTTTAACTTTTTCTCATTTGTTGCAGCTTCAGAAGAAGCCTAAATTGTTTTGTTTACACTGGACCACTTTCACACAGAGCAAATTATCTACATTGTTGGATTATCTTCATTCTCACATGGAATAATTTAAGTAATGCATACCTTTGAGTCTAATGAAATAACAGGTATGTTATTTAGCTTTACGGTACCAAATTTCCAGTGTTGCTAAGTGTCAAGATGCCTTTTCCCTAAAACACATGTTCATCTTGCAGGAAAACTTATTTCAATGCCTAGCTCCTCTACAGAGGAACAAACACACAATCTGGGTAATTTCCATTGACATGACTATGCACAGATTTTAGCCACTCAATATTTCATCAGGGCTCTTTGTTCTGGCTTTGAATCTAAGAGCCACAGCTGCATATTTGTTTGCTTGGGTTTTATTCTGGTGCGTGACTGTGAAAGAATCCCAGTCAGTTCCTTTCAGCTGCCTTTCTCCTCACAACCTCCTCTATACTTCCCTGTATCCATGCATTCCTGCATCCCCTCACACACAAGCTTAGAGCAATTGTTTCTGCAAGGGACGACTCCCAAGGATAGCCTAGGGGACCCCTTCATAATGCAAGCGACTCCCAAAAGTCAAGCAACCTACAGGGTGCAGGGATAAAGACACTGGTGTCTTGGTCTGGGGCAGGCTGGCAAGACAGTTCACCCAAGAAACCTCCTTTGCAGCACTGCAAAGCCCTGTAAGAAAAAGAATGAGGTGTCTAATACATACTTTGTCTGGAGAGGATGAAAGGCTCCTAACCCCTCTGCCCTGGTTTCAGTCTAGGGCCAGCTCTCCCCAGGGATGCTATCAGCAAAACCTCAACCTGCATCACAAAGATTGCTGATTTCTCTTTCCCTTTCAGCCAGAAAGAAAGGCATTTGTGAAACAGACCTAACAACTGCAATCTGGCATGCATTGTCACATTCTTATTCACCATAACCAATAAATCCATGTAGATCATCCACGATGAGGTATGCACTACTATTATTTTTGATTTGGAGGCAACAGGAAGAGAACTTTGACACTGAATTACCCAGCACTGAAGGTGGGATCTCTGTCAAAGTCACGACTAAGACCTGGGAGGAATAGGCAGCTCCAGCTGTCAAACCATGGAGCCCTTTGGGACTCATAGCCCTCCTCGGATATAGGATGAATGGTGGCTGTACAGCTGTTCACTTCTTTGTGGACACATTTGCAGTATCTGCAGCTCAGCTGATGTGTCCTCTCATGAAGAACAAGGAATTTATGGCCTCTCATTATTGGTAGTCAAATGAAACACAGACCTAAGAAAAAAACCTACCTGGGATGTGGGATATTAATCAATATTAACACATGAGCCAGAGAATTAAAGAAACAAAGCAGAAAATGTGAAAGAATTTAAGAAAAAATGATTTATCATTTTTTAATATAGATCATCAGCACTATTCATTATAGTCACCTGCAGGCTTGGATATCTTGGAAGCATGGGTAAAATTACTATCCTTCAAAAATGCTACAGTGAAAAATCACCACAATAATAAAAAAGATCAACTGGAATGTACTTGCTGGCATCAAGCAAAAAAATAATAATTCACCTGAAATTAAATCCTTTCATTTAATTCAAGAATATTTAATTAAAAACTGCTTCCTTACAGACTTCTCATGAATAATCTAAGTGTGAGTGTTCCCACTCCTAAGACTGGGTAAGAGGTCCTCTGTTGTCTAGAGGACAAATACAAAGTGTACAGAAGCAACAAAATTTTCCCCATGCTGCTTTTGCTGTCAGGGAAGAACAAAGATATTTGGAGTAATTAACTTGAATAATTTTCCGAATTCTGTTCAGTTCAACAGAGTTAGATGATAAGGCAGATAAGATAGATTGAGGAGAAAAGCTTCCTGATTTTGAATTGTATTTGATTGTGTGGGGTTTTTTAAGGAAAAAAAAAAAAAAAAAAGCTGACACTATCTAAATGTTTTTAAGCCTCAATGATTATTTCCTTGAAGCACAGAGATAATCTCCACAGGCCTCTTCCATTCAAGCATATCAAATGAAAAAACAATACGGAAAAATCTAGAAATACTCAGAGACTTGATGAAAAACTGAAGAATTGGGATTTATCATCTGAGGAGGTACACAAGGATAGCCTTCCAATGCATGGTTACAATTTTTATTGTGTGTCTTTGACAAACAGGAACTAAAAGTTCCATGACAAAAGTGCATTAAAAAAGACTATGGTAAAAACTTTAGAATAGGTCCCCAGGAACAGATCCTCAGGAACTTTGGAACATATCTTGCTTCCATGAGTGGTGGAATTGCTCATAGAAGACTCAGAAATCTCCACTTTTGGAGTTCTTGAAGCTGCATGAGGAAAAATGTCTTTTGGGAAAGATGCAGGTATAGTTGACGCAGATTTAGGATAGGGAAGGTTCTCCCAGGTATTCCTTCCTCCCTAAATTCCATAATGATAAAAAGATAGATCATGAGTGATCTGATAGGAAACACCTTAAGTCTTCAAATGTAGATTTATGTCTATTCAAAACTGAAGGAAGCCCAGAGCTCAACAAGTACACATCATAGCTCAATGAAATATGTGTATTTCCATACATTAGAAGTTCCCTTTTCCAGCCCACAGAATAAAGATAGGTTTAGCTGGTTGAGAAGAACACTGGTGCTCTACTACACAGTGGGTTATTCTACCAGAATACACATTGTTTAATAGCATTTTTTACATAAAATTCATTTCAGTGGGAAATTTCCCTTTATTTCTTCAAAAACGTTAATCAGTGGAAGTGTTAATTACATGATATAATAACACAAAGTCTTGTATAATTTCTTTCTGTCAGTGCAAGACTATTACAGGCCCCCAACATTTGCATGGGTTATAAAATCAACACTATAGTGAAATATACCTCTGAATTTGTTCCCAACAACATTCCAGAATAACAGCTTCCAAATATTTTTTGATTTACCACCCAACTAGCTAACCTTAAACCTGACAAGCTACAAAGAAGCAAAACTAAATCAATCCGGACATCATGTTCAAATTGTAAACAACATCTGCAGGAATCTGGTATTTCTGCTCACTAAGTTCTCACTAAGATGATCTTACAGCCCATCTCGAGCTATTTTGAACCTGCACTGACGTGGACTGCCTCCTCTTCATCTCCAAACTCTTCTCATCCTGGAAAACAGGTTTTAAAAACGAAATACAAAGGCCTACATGCTCATGAAGAGAAGGGCATGGGAACATGGTGAACTAACACTCTCCCATATATTCCCTGTCAAGAAATTTGCTTTCACCTTAGGTGAACAGGCTTGGGGTACTGATGGCCCCAGTTTCACATGTATTTCAAAGGTAGTAGCTGGCCTTTGGAAGAGGGCTGCAGGGAGGGCAGAGGACTTTGGCACAGAATACAAGCTGTCCAAAACTAGCCCTCAGTGAGCACAGAGGAAGACTGAGCTAACTTTCCTTCCTAAACATTAACACCTGACATTTTATTCCAATTTATATGAGATTACTTAGCGCCAGTGAAACTGATTCCTTTTGGTCTGTGCAACAGCAAGCCATTTCTTTACAGAACCTGTCCTCAAAGCACTCAGCAATATACACATCCTAGGCCTTTAAACAGATCAGAAGGCATGCTCAGAAAACCTTGATGGTCACAAAGAGACTGGCCAGAATCTTCTTCTGTGAAGTTTTTTGGTGCTCAGATATCATGTGTCACAAAAAATACTCATGATATCCAGGTGAAGTATTTGAAACAGTCTTACCAGCAGACCCACTCTAGCGCCTCTTCTGTGCACCTCTAAGAAATCCTAAGGAGAAGAAAACCAGCCATTTCCATTGTTTTCATAGCTTTCTGGATTATGCTCGATTAGATCTTTTGGACACTGCAGTTCACCTTTGGAGAAGGTAGGAAACGTAACAGTCTCTTTGGAGGAATATTCCAGCCAAAACATCTTCAGATCAAAGACGCAGAATTGCCTTCCAACAACACCCTTCTTTCCCAAAGCACAATTTCTAAGGCAGTGAAGCTTTACATTCTCAAAAATCCTTTTCTAATGCAGATCTAAAAATTACTACAGTGGAGCAAATGACACTCATATATAGAAAGGAAACATGTCAAACTTCTGTTCCAGCAGCATCACTCACAAGCTATAGGCTTAGCTGCACAAATTGACTGTCTTGCCTCTACATGATAAACCTCTACTGCCATTTACAGACACCTCCTCCTCCTCCCTGCCACATGACGCCTCATCTGCTGGAGATTCCTCCTGTTACCTCTCTCCTGCCAGCTTTCCTTGAAATTGCTGCTATGGGAAGCAGGAAAATGCCACATACTCAAATCTATTTGCAACATACCAGCTAGATCAGCCATCCCAAAAGTGGCCACACCATAAACTCTGGCAGTTTTGCTACAGCGGATTTGGAAAAGGATGCATTAATTCTGAAATTGGTCAGGACATAACAATGAGGTATTACTAAAATACTGGGAGCATCTCTACTTCCATTCTCCAAGGCTCTGAACAAGGCAGAGTTTATTTTCATCTAGGATTTTTATAAATTAATTTTTATAAATTAATTCTGCTTCTTCTTCTTCTGAGTATTTTTCATATACCCATTAGCATTTTTCTGATGGGTCTCCTCTGCTTATTTACTCACTTCCTTCTTTGTAAAAAGTTTCACTTATCACACTTAACTGGGTCTCTCTTGACCACCTGTCTCATCTATCCTCACTTTTTCCAACACAACATGGCATCTTGTGGTGCTGTCTTTTTTATGTTAGGATTAAACAGCATTAGTACTTGTGAAATTCAAGTATTCTAGAATGACATTCTTTTTTTTTTCAGTCTAGTTCCCTCTTTTATCAAAAATTCAGTCATGGCTGTTTCTTAGCAACAGATTTATCAGAACAGATTTGCATAAAAATCAAATAGTCTCAAAAAGAAACTGCTAAAGAACAGCCTTATTCCTGACCACAATTAAAAGCACATACTATAAAGCAGAAGAAAATGGTTTTGTAATTTCACACAAAATCTAATGAGCACATGTATGATATTGGCACCAATTGAAGTAGATGACCTTATAAACTTTTCTAACTAATGTATCTCTGAAATGATCTGCAAAAATCATCTTCTCTCCTTCAGAGATCAATAGAAAAAAAAAAAAACAAAACCAGAAGCACAAACCATGCACAGCCACAATCCTCTATTGCACTGGACTAGATTAAAAATTGACATCTGCAATGGTCACACACAAAATGGTCTCAATGGACCAAGCTGCAAAAGGCAGACATGTGTGTGAAAAATGCCCACAATCAATTCAACCACAGCAGTAGTAGGTAACCCATAATTGGACTTCAGTGCAGGAGCATAATTGGTATTTCATTCTCTAGAGTCACCATCTATCTATCTATCTATCTATCTATCTATCTATCTATCTATCTATCTATCTATCTATCTATCTATCCACCACATTTATACCATAATTCTTTAGAAAGAATTCATTTTCCCCCAAAGATTTTTCTACACCTTACTTCTCTTTGCCAGATGAGGTTTTCCTTTTTTTTCCTTTTAAAATCCAATATAATATGCTAAACTGCAACTAGCTAGTTCATCATAAATGTAAAGAAAAGCAAATTCAGAGATAGGGTGAAAGAGTCAAACCAAACACAAAGCATCAGATCCTTTGAACAGATAAAGTGGAATAGCAATACCAAGAGTCTAATTCCCTTCCTCTTAATATCAGCCAGGAGTAAGTTATTATATTGATAATGGTTTAACATTCCTATGAATGACAGTGAAATTAGGACTGCTGTCTTTTTATTAAGAATGATGACAACCTTTTTGGCAAATGCAGTCTTCTCCTGCTGTGGCACTTAGTTGTGGCACTTAGTTATGTCACTGAAAGGTAGCGTCTATAATATATGGCTGCACATGAATTATGTTAGGAATGGGTTAAAGTAATTCATCTGTATTATTCCCACAAGACAATGCCAAAAAGGTAATTGCCCATATTTGTACTACTACATTATAGGGAATGTCAGTTTTATGTCTTCCTAATGTTTAACTGAAAATCTATAATATCCATTTCTGTTCCTTGCTGAAAAATTAATGTAGGACCAAAACCTGAAATTCCAACTCCGGTCATGCTCAGACAAAACTCCCACTGAAACCAGTGGGAGTACTGCCAGGGAGAGGATTAAAGACAGTGAGATTTGCTGCATGCTACCAAACATGTATAAGCTACAGAGCTAGATTTTATTTATGATGCTTCTGGGACTATTAAAATTAGGAAGATACAGGTCTTTCACCTTTCAGTCAGGCAGTCATGTGTGCTTGCAGGGAAGGGAAAAACGTAAGGCAAACAAGCCATCTTGCTGGAGGGTGCTTAATGGCAGGCTGGAAGCCAGAAGCTAATCCCTCCTGCAGTGCAGGATCCTTTCCCTTCTCTTCTACAAGGCCCGAAAAGAGGCAGGAAATAGCAAGGCAGCAAGCCTGGATCCCTAGCAAACAGCACTAGCTGGATGGAGTGCAGCAAGCTCATCATTACAAAAAAATACTGGAGCCATCCACAAAATTCATGCCATTCCAGCACCTGAAGCATGCCTGGGCATATGACCCTTTGGGAGGCTTTAAGCTGGGCCCTGTGCCACAGAGATAAAACAACTCTAAAGGTAGATGGCAGGAAGTAGTCAAGACATAACAGCTCCACTGTGCTCCTGCCAGGGCAGGGGGACCACACCAGCAACCCGAGGAACCTGCTGCCCTCTGGCTGGGTTCCTGGCTCTGCAGGGAGGGGATGCTGCTTTATTGGGGGTTCTCAGGTTTTACTGGCCTCCACTGGGTCATCCTAACTTAAATGGATACAGAAGCTCTTTTGTAAAAAGTACATGTTTAGTCAACTGAACATTGGGGGTGGTTCTGTTTGTCAGTAGTTTCCAGAGGCATTAAAATCTGATATGTTAAAAGACCTACAGCTTTTCTTCATTTACCAACCAATTTCTCCATATTTTCATGATGCAGCAGCAGTGCCCAAGGAACAAAGATATGACAACGTGAAACAGCTAAGTTATCTAACCAATCTGCAAAAATGAAGGAAAAAGTAAGTCCTGGGCTACTCACTCATTTCAATTTTTATGTGAAAAAAAACCCCCCATGTCATTATAGATCAATTTTTTTAATGGAATCTCATTTTTAAGACCATGATTACAACAAGTAATAATCCATAACTGCAGTGATGACAAAAATCTCAGTTGAATAAACATCCCTGATGTGTTTTATAGTGAAATATAGTTTTGTGATCTACCCAGCGTCAGAACCAGAGTTCTAGTGAAACCAAAAGTGAAACCACAGACTCTTTATGTCCTGTAACATCTAGGTGGAAAACCTCATGAATGCAGAGTTAGACTTATATTTATACTCTGTATTAAAAAATTAAATCTCATAGTGGCCTGATTAATGGCGCCTGAAGCAAAATCTGCATGTTTCCACAACGGAGAAAAAAGGTTTTCAAAATTTCCACTCCCTCTTTGAGACAATGAAACTCTTTGATTTGGTTGATCACAGGGTGGCTCAGTCTCTCTGCCACCTATCTTCAACCTTTCTTTTTCTTCTGCCAAAGGTTGCCCTTTCCTGGCAAAAGTAGCTGTCCCCTGGCAATCACTGACCAATTGCTATCATGTGGGCATCTACCTATCACTAGTGGTTTCAGCTCTCACCGTGTTCAGACCAGAAGGCAGGAGCAGAAAATGTTAGAGCCTCGTAGTTGGAACCACTGATTCCAGAGGCTATACCACCACCTCCTAATGACAGGTAACAACTTCACCTGGGCACCAGGATAGTTGAGTTCAACAGCAACAGGATATATATACATATACACTTGGATTTCATCAAAGTGTGAAGTTGCAGCAAGCAATGGAAACTTGGCGTCTTCATTAGAAAGAAAAAGCATGATGATAAATCTTTGCCTTTCTCTTGAAAAGGCATGCAGCTCTTCACACTTTTTTTGAGACATTGATAAAACATGATAAAATGTGTTTCATTACCTGGAAATAGATTTTGCCAAATCCCAAGGGAAAAACAATGCCGACATATGGGAAAAGGTAACTTGTTTTACCACACAGAAAGCAGAAGGCTTGTCTTAGCACGTTCTGCTTCAAAAACTGTATTTCAAATGCCTGGAGAAAGGAAATGCTCAGGCAAATCAAGGTAACTTACCTGATTTTGATTCATACTCCCATAAGGAAACAAATGCAGGGTTGATTATTTGGGCTGTATTTTAAAAACATTCAATGTATTTAAAAATTATACACCGGAGCAACTAGTAATAACACAGTTGTGTGCAGAAACCTTCACAAATGGTATTAGAGACTGAGATATCTATCAATGGGCTACTTGGTACCCAGAAGACAGATTTCACCAAACCAGGCAGACAGTTACATTACAGCATACAAGTAGTGTCTCAGATAACAAAAAAATTACTTTTGGCTCCTAGAAGATAAAACTAAGAAAGAAACTGACTTCCTAGATTATTTAGTCCCCTGACATTAATGGGAAAACTCAATGAGCCGGTCTTTCCAGGAGGAAGTCAACACTGATATTCTTTCATAATTTTGACTTCTGTCTCATATTTACAGCAAGACACAGAGTTTTGAATCTGAATGAAAATGGGAATATTACATAAACATTATCTTTTAAAAAGAATAAACTTATCAAGATTTCGCATTTTGTTCTAATTCTGATAGTTAATCTCTACAGGTACATGGAGTCCTCCACTTTTTCCTAGGATTTTTAAGACATCTAATATCAGTGAAGCAGTTTTTTATGACTATGCAATGATTACAAAATGTACCAGGAATCTCTGATATGCCTAGCCCTATTGACCTTCTCTCTAAGACATTTGGGGATGAAAAGTGTGAGCTAATTTATAAGCTCTGACCTCAGTATCATGCTAGCTGTCATAAGGAAACATTAAAATTGATTGTATGGCATGCATCTTTAGAAAAAGAAAGGGAGATTCTGGTTTAGGCAGTGGGGTCCATGCTGGTATGTCTCCTGGAATAAAGACATCATAAATACTCAGCACAGGTTGAGAAAAAATGAAAGAAACCTTACCCAGCCTTCAGACAAAAGTTTATATAAACCTAACTGTGTTCTTGGATCTTGTTCCCTGAGGCAGGGATGACGCATCCACTCCTGAGGCATCATATACTTCAATGATGTCGGCACTGAAATTTTGCTAAAACCCTTCAAGGGGAAAACATGGTCACTCTTCAGTAGAACACAATAGCCATCAAGAAACTTCACAGCCAATTGTCCATCTGGACTTTCATCACCTTCTGCACTCTAACTTCTAGTATGCAACATGAGCTATAAGGAGTTGTTAAGGAACTGCAGTTGGTGGTTGGGGTGGTGCTTCCCTCCCTCCCCTAGGCCACACTATCACTGATGTGTGGTTCCCAACACACACTTGCATAATTTTGTTCTGCATATCAGCTATCTTGGGAAGGTGATGTGGCTAGAATAGCCAGTTAAAATACTTTCCTCCTTCTGAACATGTAAATAGCACAGCACTTTTAAGTGGCAGGTATAAAAGGCACTGTCACATTCCTATTCTAACTTATCATGAGATACTATTTGGGATTTTACTAATTACAGTCACAATGTATTAAGGAAATAGATCTGAAGTTTGCTGCAACAACAACAGAAGATGTAATAATGGCATCAGAAAATGGCTTAATATGAATAAAATATTAATTTGAAAACTACAGTAGAAAAGCATAAATAAAACAAACAGGTAGTCTTTAAATTAAAATTTTAAATTACCAGAGCAAGAGCTTCAAATAATTTTTCATTTGTCTTTCAAATGTACCTTCCTATTTTCTTTACTCACACTTATTCACTTATTTTAGGAAACTGTAGAGTGTATTTTCTTTTAACAGGTAAAAACACATTGCCAAAAGTTCTTTCAGTGTAATTGAAAGACAATATATATGCATCATCAAGCAGTATTTTGTGACTTTTTGCAACTTTCTCATGAACTGCAATACACAAAGAACTGCTCATTATGTGCTCTATATTTTTGCCTTAGAGCCTGGTTACTAAAATAATAAAGGAAGAAACATCAATTACTCAAAAGTGATCTTTGAATTTGTTTTAGTTGTAAAATAGTAACAGAATTACAAATTAACCTATGAAATTAACTCTTTATTCTTGAAGTATTTTAATGGTAAAAGTAGATGGAAGTTACAGTATCTCAAGATACAAATGTCCAATACGTGTTTTATCTTTTTTTCTCATTTAAAAAAATAAAATCAAGAATTCCACAACAATACTTTCAAGTTGCAATTCATGTTCATTAAAAATAAACCCTTATTTGCAGCTTTACACTAATTTGCATTATCAAGAATATTAAGACTTTTTTATTTCTTACAGTGTTCCTAATTCCTTTACAGATTTCCTCATTTCCCAGGCAGTGTAATAGACTATTTTCACTTTTGCCTTTATTCAGCTTTATTTTTGATTCTTCTCACTAGGTAATAACTTGGTCTACTGAGTCTGAAAACCTTCTATAACAGTATTTGAATGCCAAGTTTGTTACTACACCAAAAAATATCGAACATGTCACAATCTCAGCATGTTCTTCTACTTGGCATGTTAGAGAATCTAACAATTTATAGTGTTTGCATACTTTCTGCAAAATAATTGTATCTATCACTTAATCAACATCAGAATTTACCTCTAGTAGTTATCTTATTGAAAGCTCCTCCTAGAAAAAGAATGGACCTTAATATTGAGGCTATTTCTCCTAGACACTGAGGATACATCAAACTAGTTCCAAAAGTATATTTTACATGGATGATGATAAAAAAGCATGTCTGTAAAATACACTGCAGGACATCACAATTTTTCAAATAGGTGAAAAATTTCAAAATTGCCTATGGGTATAGAAAGCTGACTTGGTACAATACTCAGAGATCTGGTAAGACCCCAGAGGAGAAAAACATGACAAAACATTTCAGAAGCAAGAAAGTGAACATTTAATCAGCTGTAGTCCAAACACAGCAATCACATTAATGGGAATATATGACATGCCCATGTGAAAAGCAAAAAAGATAAAAAATCTGGACATGACCTGTGATACAACCACTTCAACATTCTTTTGTATTCTGTTTCATTAAATGTGTCAAGAAATCCAGATAGCTCAGGCTAACAAACAGCTAGCAAAACATGGCCTTCAAATCACAGCACTGATGTTTCCTCAAAATAATTTGGAAAAATCACCATAATCATACTTGAGTATTTAACCAAACAACTTTTTTGTTGTAAAGTTGAGTAGATGAAGCATGGCCCGATACGTAAAACTTTGTGTCTTACAGGCAACAGCTGAACATGTAGTTATTTGACATGAATACACATACATTTGTTTGAATGTACATGGTAATGACAGATACACTTAAAATAAAGTATGTTAAATAGAAATAAAACTACTGCAAACAGTTGTGGGGGGGGGGGGTTGGGGAGGGGTTGGGTGCTTTATCAATAGAATAACCATTAATGATGCTATAAGATATAATTAAGGAGTTGAATCTCACTTCTTATTGGAACACAATGACAACAATAGCATTTTTATAGCAACAGGTAACAGGCAAGGAACTCAAAAATTGACATATTTTTCAATGCACTGCACTATTACTAAAGAAATACAAAATGTGATTACAGGTAGTGAAAGACACAATGATATGAAATTATAGAATTTTATTGGCCTGTTAAAAGTATTTTCATGTAATACATTTTTTATAGATTGTGCAAAGTGTTATGGCAATTGGGAATAAAAACAATGTTTTGTTTTATTTGGGAATAAAAACAATGACTGTCTGTTACAAGAAACATGAAAGATTTTCAACATGAAGAATTAGAGGGAAGAGGGGGAGAAAAGACTCACAGCTTGCTGATGGATAACGGCAAATAATTTTTAAACCACAGAATCACAGAATGGATCAGCTTGAAAGAGACCACAGTGGATCCTCTGGTCCAACCTCCCTGCTCAAGCGAGGTCATCCCAGAGCACATGGCACAGAATTGTGTCCAGATGGTTCTTGAATATCTCCACTGAAGGAGACTCCACAACTTCTCTGGGTGATCTGTGCCAGTGCCTGGTCACCTGCACAGTTAAGAAGTTCTTCCTCATGTTCAGGTGGAACTTCCTGTGCATCAGTTTGTGCTCACTGCCTTTGTCCCGCTCTTCGGCTTTCATAATGAGATGCTATGGTGGAAGGCAACTTTGTGCTAGAATTTAGAATATTACTTTATTCCATGTGTGAAAAAAATACTTTCCATATGTGAAAAAATACTTTAAAAAACGTTAACATTCTATATTTTAAATCAACTTAATGACTCTTCCTGTTTTTAAACTGAGCCTGAAATATAAAAAATTACTCAGGAACAGAGAGCTCTGAAGGCAGTGAAAGATTTGAAGTGTATTTGTTTAAGACTCTGGTCTTGGGTTTGTGCAGTGATGTGGCAGTCCAATTATGCTTGCACACTAGTAAAGTCAGTGATACCTATGAAATAGCTGTGTTTAAAAAAACACTCTAAAATAATACTAAAATACTTTGGAAAAAATCAGGATTACTTTTCTGTTTGATGGACATACCTGAAAAGGGAGCCCTACTCTGCTTACATCAAAGAATAAACAAAGCTATCATAAGAAAGCCATGCCTTTACCCTTTACTTCCTCAAATATCAGATAGTTCTCTGCAATTTTATATGGTTATTCTTGTCATTCCAGCTGAGGAACAAAGTAACAGTGAAAATATGTTTCCTGCTATATTAAGAGGTAATCTGCTTAGTAACCCTGCTGTGACTTGCTGCCTCTAGAGATCACGGGAGAATGGCCCTCTTCAAAATGAAAGCAGTTTGGCTCTATGCTGCCTACAACTCTGCTGCAGGCCAGAACACGTGCTTATCCAACACACTCCTTGCAGCTGAAAAAATATAGCTAGTCATGGAAGGTTGCTATTAAAATTAGAAGGATATAGCATGTCCATACTAAAACAATACACACTCTCTCGTGGGCTCTTCCAATCTATTGCCTTTTTTTGGATGAAAATAAGTCAGCCAGGTAATCTCGAGGCTGATTAAAAGAGAATACCATGTTCTCCAAGTTCAGTCACACACATGCTTGTGGAACTGAACAGCTATATTTATTTCCAATCACTGCATCATTTGCTATCTTCAGAGCAGGTTTAATTTGTATGAACAAAAGAAAAACAGAGCAAATGCAAGCCAGCTTCAGAAGTTTGGGCATACACATTCCTATGGAAGTGGGACAATGAAATGGGCTGTGACACGTGAAATACACAGCACCAGCATTCTCTGTGCACTCTATGACGCTGCATTCATGCTCAATGCTTCCAACCACCCACAAACACATGTTCTGGAGATCAGATTATGAAAATCTCACACAACATGGACCTACATTATAATGTGGAATACTTTACACCACCACATAATGGTGGAAAAGTCCTTCAAAGACGCTATACATTTGTGCCCTAAGAAGAAGAGAGCTTACTACAACTCAAAAAGTAGGACATTGAGCTCTCTGAAGAACAGAAAACAGAACCACCAACAATTGGGAGGAAGAGAAGAAGCCAGAGAGAATGATGGAGAAGAAGAAAATACTAAAAACTGTTACGTAAGCTTTTGGGGTTTCCTTTTGAAATAAACATGAACAAAATACTTTGCTGCTCAGTCTACTAATAACTTGAATTATTTCAAATAATAACATATTGTTAACAATAATAATTACTGTAACTGGAAAAAATGGCTGAATTGAAAAGAGCTTTGAATATAACTTTCAACTTTACAAACCATTTGCAAGTTTTTAAGCATTAAAATAGATGCAAATGAAGTGATGTCCTTCATGGTGATGATTAGCTGTCAACATGGACAACTGGGTAAAGGGATTGACAAACTTTGTGTGAAGGCTTCTGTTTAAAGAGCCACTTGGAAGTATATGGGTCATTTTCATATGGCAAAATTTCATGTGTTTTATAGTTTTTAAAAAATCAGGCTTAGGAACTTACTTTCTTAGGAAAAAATGGATTTTCAGTGCTTCTGCCAGCAGTCAAAAAAGAAAAAGCAATCCCTACAAGAACTATTGAAGTAAAATTGTATTCCACTAGCTGTCCACAGGTTTTCTTGGCATTGTCTGCTGTTTCCAAGGATCTTGATGTTACTCGCACTGAAATGCATGTTTTGCCTCACTGCTGCCTGGGAGAGGTCCAGCTGGTAGACAAAGGCAGTGGAAAGGATGAAGACTGCCTTTCACAGGTTACGATAGTCAAGACACGTATTGCCATGAAAATGTCTCATAGCAGCCTCAGTCTGCCCTGGCTGTGAGCTTCCAGGACTCCCACTAAAAAAGTGATGATCTCTAGACAGCTTTCTCCAGGAACAGACATTTTGCAACTGCTCCCACCTCACTTTTCATGACAGGCAGCTGCAGCGAGCACAGCTCTGACCTCTGCCTGGGAACAATGCACTTCTTTGCAACACAGACCTGGCCACTGGTCAAACTTCCATCACATTCAACAGAAACAGGTTTATTTAACAGACTGGATGACATGACTTGCCTCACACCAAAACACTCCCAGCAGTGCTTCCTCTCCGGGCCCCAAACTAATCTGCCCATCAAACTGCTCAACAGCTTATCTCAACATGTCTCTGAGCATATTAAATGTCTATCTAAAATAAATTCTAGTACAAATAAACCCCTTCTAGCAGAACCTTAGAAATATGCTTTTATTTTAGTTTCATGTCTGGCACAGCGGAAAAAAATAGCAACTCTGCCTTTAGACATTTCATAGTCTTTTTTATTGCTCAGTAAAACAATATAAAAGCTTTTTAATGTCAAATCCTGGATGTTCATCAAATTTTACCATGTTAATGGTTCCTGTATGATTTTTAGTTTCAGTCTCATTTTATTTTAAGGAGGTCAAGAATTTGTAATTAAGTGAGCCCTTTGTAAACCAACACCATTTGGGCAGATCAGAATCTCTACAGTTACAAGCAATGTCACTTACAATCAAGCTGAAAGTCAGAAGCTAGTGGGTATCATAATTTCCATGTTAAAAAGTTTAGCTCCCTTAGCTTTAAGAGGCTCTGTCCACATACTGAAAAAAAACCATTTTAGGAACATGTAGTCTTTTTCCATCAAGCATTAAACATCTGTGTGAAGACATTATTAGTAAAAAATCACGTGCTGTAATCCATAATGTTCTGTGAATATCTGCATCAGGTAATAATGTACTGTCTAACAAAATGTAGTACAAAATATGTAAGAAGGATATTCTACAATACAGATATAAAAATATATATATATATATTTCAGTGGTGCATAGATCAGTTGTTTATTAAAGTACCTCCATGATTACATAAAATCCAAAATACTGTGTTAGTACATTCTGAAACATTTGAAGGTCAAACCTACTCCTATCCAATAAAGATGAACTGCAAAGTGCAACAAAATAAATTACAAAAAATTATGTAAAATCCCCAATCAATAACTGTGCATATTTATGCATATAAATATTATGAATCAGAAAGAACTACTTTTTAAAATTAAATATTTCAAAAGTCAGCTGCCAAATTCCAGCTTTGCAAGTTTGCTTTTTCCCTGCCACAAGAAAAGGGTTCAGATTCTCACCTCATTAATTCAGCAATAAATTGTGAACACATAAATGAAATACGCTAACTTTGTCCCAGCAAACTTCAAACTGGAATTTGGGCTACTGGGTCAAGGTCTGCTCATGATCCAATATGCATTTGATGTAAGTCCACTGACTTTAGTTCAAATGTTGCCACTAGATGATTGTCTACTGATTTAGAACCACCATTAAGACATGAGATATTATTTCAACAGGAGGACAGATTCATGGATAAGCAAGAAGTCCAAGAAAAAAATAATTAAAAGGAAGGTAAAATGAGTCAGTAAGCAGAAGAGAAAGTTAGGATCTCTGGAAAATAACACCATGTCTTATAAGACACCGACTTAGGGACGAAAAAAGGCAGACATTCCTAATACTCTTTCTCAGGAACAGCAGAGCACTTGATGACATCTAACTTCAAACAGGAACTATGATGGATATCCTTAATTGCTGCCATCCCTCCCCAGATCACCACAGTATGTGCAGGGCGACAAAGACGACACGATTCCTAGGTCATCAGTAGACTTCCAGCTCTGTCCTCCTCTTTAATGTGGGGAGCAGAATACAGCTTTGGGACAGATTTTTAGCAACTGCATCTCCCCTTCTCTAACTAGTGGAAAGGGAAAGGAAGTATTCCCCTACATAGGGCTAGAAGTATGCAAATGTGGATGCATGTCTTGACTAATAAGGATATTTCTGAAACTTGAGCACAGCAGGGATAAAGAACTTGAATGCAACAGACTCAAGAGAACACAAGAAAAAAGTTGAAGGATTAAGAGTCTTAGAAGGCAAAAAGTAAACACACAGAAATAGAATTATAGAGTCAATACAGTACTGTAGAAAGAGAGGAATGATGTATGGCTTTAAAAGACTGCAGTAAAAGAAAAGGCATTACAATGGAAGAGTGAAAATGGCTGAAATTACAAACAGGTGACAATGAAAAGCAAATATATTAGGGACAAAATAATACCGTCTATTTCATTAAACATAGTTGTAAGGAGATAAATTCAAAACAAATCTCAAAAATTTAACCAGAATACACGGAAACATAAGCATCTACCTCAGTCTTTCACTACTAGTCTTTCACTCTTTGTAGCTAAAACTCAGTTTAAAAAACCCTGAAACTTCATACTTCTTAAAACTCCCTAAATGGAAAAGATCAAAGTAGACCCTCAGGATTTGATACATAAATCAAATGAAAATTAATTTCTAGTACTATATCTAAATGCAGCCCTACTCTTAAAATGTGCTCATGCCTTCATTTAGCTTTACTTGTTACAGTAGACAACTAAATGCAGCCCTACTCTTGAAATGTGCTCATGCCTTCATTTAGCTTTACTTGTTACAGTAGACTCTTCTCTGCAGTATAGTGAAGCACATTCTGAAGCATACTTCATAGTTAAATGCAAAC
This sequence comes from Melospiza melodia melodia, assembly GCF_035770615.1. NCBI lineage: Eukaryota > Metazoa > Chordata > Aves > Passeriformes > Passerellidae > Melospiza > Melospiza melodia. The sequence goes on along the minus strand of NC_086226.1, from coordinate 54,844,110 downwards.
AGTTAAACAAGCCTCTAAGTCTACATCTGAAGGACCAGCCACATACCATTGTTCTTCTTGCTCTTGGCTCAGAATCAGCATTCTGGCCTACTGCAGATTTGTGTGCTTTTTCAAACTTAGGGACTATCTTGAGTAAGTACAACCTAACTGAATGTCTAAGTGATGGAACTCGTTCAATACCCAAACACACCAAACTGTATTGCCACCTTTCTGTATATAACTTAGACTCCTCATCTTCCTGGTAAAGTCAGTGGAACCACATACATTATAAGATTTGCAGGGCCAGCTCTGCAATTTACTGCTTCAGGAGTTAAGACCATATTCTGCAAATACACAAGAACTTAACTTTAAGGATGTGAGCATTTCCACAGAAATCAGTGAGCTTGCACACATACTCAAACTAAGCATTGTAGAAATTTTGCAGAGGCGTTAATTCATTAAAATAAAAGCAGCTTTGCAGTTCACCTTTGATAAATATTATTTATAAAAACATCATCTTTCCAGTTAAGTTCGAACAGAAAAAAAATTGACAGAGGAAACAATATAATTTCATTTCAATGTCATTTTGGAAGACACAGTGAGGAAAAGGCAATAGGAAAGAGTCTGGTAGCTTATTTCTGGAATTTCTTGAGTTTTTTTAGCTGCCTCAGGGCTTCACCTTTCCCTGCTCTTGGAAAAACAGCTACTGATTTGAATGTACTATAGTTCTCCAAACATAACCAATGTTTAAAAGAGAAATCCAAGGGAGGTGGCACTTCACTGGGCAAGAACACTGTCCACTCCCTACAGTGCAGCACACAGATTCCAAGCTCAACAGCCCCTCTCTCATCTTTTTCCTTATTTCATTTACCCATCCAGTGGGATCTTATGAAATAAAACAAAACCTAAAAAAAACAAAATAAAGTGTGAGAAATCATGCTTAAAAAAAGAAAAAAAGTCAAAGAAAAATCAATACAAAAGACCAAACACAAATGAATACTTGACAATCAAACACATACACATAAGAAGCATTTAAAGCATACATAAATTAGATTAAAACTGTGCATGAATTTATGAAAATGATGACATCACCTCTATCTTGTGGCTAAAGATTTTATTTGTTCAATAAAAATGTATAACATGTGCTATTTCTTTGTCTTTAACATATCAACAAACTCAGATTGATCTGTAATGCAGTAAGTCTAGAATTCTCCAACCAGGGACTGTGCTATGTATGTGTTAGAAAAACCTCAGCCAGGTGCTCTGCCTTGTGCCAAGGCTGATGGTGAACAGCCCAATGTGCACAATCAAGTTCTCTGCCTTTAGTTTGGTACACCAATTACTTGCATGGTACCCCACTATGCCACAGACTTATTCTAAGTACCAGGATCCTCTCTAACTTTTGTTTCACAGCTTAGCTTTGTGCACATCATTCTTTCTGCCTGCTCTGAACAGGCTGCTGCCCTTAGTGACATTAACTGCCTCTGTAATGGCAGAAAAATGTGGAGCTGGGAGAAATATTAGTCAATTATCTTAAAATTAACTGTATTTAAATATCCAGAGGAACTTAAGAATCAACAACTAAATATGATGGCACATTGAAATACATAAAAATCCCCAGGACATGTTCTGGTCTGAGATGAAGGACAAATCTACCCCCCAAAACTTACCTAACTGGCTAAGGACAAGAATTTTTTTTAAAAGCTACATAGGGTCCTGCGTGGAATTCAGCTAGCTGACTTAATGGCACAAAAACTTCCTAGAACAGCATTGCCTTACCTAGTCTGTTGTTATCTGATGCAGTTGAGTTATTATGTACATCACTGTTGACAGCCACCATTACTTGTTCTAATAACATTTGAAAAAAACACATGTGAGAGTTTTACTATTAGTCAGCAAATGTAAACTTCAATAGTAGTTTTTGTCTGTTTTTTGGGCTTTTTAATCTTGTTTTAATAACAAGTGTTTGTGAAGACTGAAAGCTTACCGATATTCCACAGAAATCTAAACAATTCAGAGCCAAATCTTTATTTGCTTTCAATGAATGGGACTTACACTATCAGCTTCAAGAAAAGTTAAATTTCAATGTCAGTAGCAATGACTAATTCATGTGCATTGCATTTTCTTGTTTGTTTCTACCCTGGAAGTAGGTAACCGCACATATAGATGATGAGCTTGCTAGCTTTGTACAATCCCACATTTCCAAAAGTGTGTGGCAAAATGCCTTTTCTTTGTAACAGTTATTAATGTCTCATGTAAGGTGCCAAAAAACCCCAAAGGAACCTGCTAATTCACAGACAAAAATAGAGTATCAGTTGAAGAAAGCCTCATTTCAGAAAAGTAAGCAATTATCTGAAGGATATTTAGAAGCTATAGGTTAGAAAAGGAGTAATATCATAGGGGTTTTTAGTAGTCTACAATTAAGTCTACTGGATGGGTGCTACTTTTCTCATGAATTTCCTAAGTCGTTCAGACCTCTCCTGGAATTTTGCTTTCTTAACTATGGGAGATTGCATATGTTCTTGCAACTTAAGACAAAGGACATGTATATGTATTTACATAAAAACACACATTTATACCACACTTTTAACACAAGAGCAAATCCTTGCAAGGGAAAGGTTTTTTGTCTTTTAGATTATTCCTACCTGGTCTGCTGCAGTCAGAGTGAAATCATATTGCTATGTTTTAAGACACCTCTGAATTTTAATTTGTGAAGTTGCCAACTAGTGAACTAATATTTAGTGTACAGTACACAGGTAAAATAGAGCTACAAACCAGATCTCTTACAACTACTGCAAACTTCACACTATAAGTCACGATAGAGGGCTAGGGGTGTGGGGAAGGTGGTACAACTATTTTAAGGAAGGCAAGCTGATGTGTTCTTGTAAACCACCAGAGATGCTTAGGGAGATAGTTTAATGGTGGGCTTGGTAGTGTTAAGTTAATGATTGGACTTGATGATCTTAAAGATATTTTTCAACTAAAGTGATTCTATTATTCTATATTCTTAGTTGCATTTGTGTGTATTTTAGTAATCCTGCTAACCAACAGTGGCACCTAAAACAACCATTATGGGAGAATCCTCAGACCTATGACTGAGCAGTCTACAGGAGTAAAGAACTTCACAAGGGGAAGGAAGTCCTGCAATTCCTATTGAAGGCAGAAAAATTAATCACAATAAAAATTTATTTTAAGGAAAAAACTAAGTAACAGAAAGGAGTAAAAAAAAAGAAAGAAAGAAAGGGAAAAGGTAAAAGAAAGAGAAAAGTGAAAATAAGATGAGAGTCTTTTTTTTAGTGTTTAATCACTAAAACAAGGAAAGAAACCAGCTGCAGTACATAGAAAAGGATATATAAATACAAAATAATTGTGGGGAGTGGGGTGGAGTGGGACAATGCAGCAAGGAAACAGGACAAATATGAAGATGCAGAAACTGAACAGAAGTGCTTTAAAAAACAAAACTTCATTTGTATACTGGATCTCTGACTATTTGGAGACATTGAGCTAACAAAGGCAAAATATTATGGACAGTAGATATTTAGAAGATGATTCCTAAATGGGATGCCAACTTCCCATTAGACTTCTCAGAGTTCAAATTGAGTCAGTTAGGCAGGTTGAGGGAAAGCTTCACTTTGGGTTGAATTGCTGCTGAGGTGCTAGATTCTGAGTTTAATATTAGTTTTAAAAGTACACTGCTGTTATATAAGCTGCCACTCAGACTTGCAGAGGAAAGTACACTAAAGAATAAAAATAAAAGAACGTCAAAATGAAAGTGGAAGACAGGAAAAAACCTATTCATCTTCCCTGTACAAGGAATGACAGAATTTCATTCATCCTTTAAAGGAACATTATGTATCTGTCTCTCTGAAATGCAAATTTGTCCAAGACAGTAAAGAAAATAATAAGTAGTTTAAAATGTGATAACTTTACTTCCAATAGCAGTTCTTCATTCAAAAAGCTTTGAAATCAGCACTGAATTAATTACTAGTCTTTAAACAAACATCATAAAGAATCTGGAGTACACTATTTTGGGAACATCAAATTTAAGCCTAACTGCTTAATAGAAAGAGAAGTTTGAATTATATTATTAATAAGGATCTGGTTGAGCTACCAGTGAGGACTTTTTTTTAATCCTAATCCTACTTTCTAGAAGTACCACAGTTGACCATCTCATGAGCTTTGCAGACCTGTATCTCAGATACTGGATGATCTGTACTGTTCTGAGAGTTTACTGTGATTGGGAGCTGGATGAAATGCCACCAACTAATTGTTCCCAGCTTTTCGAATCATTAGAGAGGAAAGCATGAAAGGAAAAGTATAACAGGAAACCCCCTACCTTTATACCTACTGTAGTGATTTTGAAAGAGGAGCCTTTAAATATGACCATTTTTAAATATAAAGAAACCATTTTTTTCCCCATCTCTTCTTCAACCAGCACACAACAAAAAACTGAGCAGTCAATGGCATTGTATCATCATATGCATCATAACATCTAATTCACGTATTTGGGAAAATGTCTGTTCGTGACATAGTTGCACATTCATGGACTCAATTTTTACCTATCCCAAAAATATCAATCACACTTCTTCTCACTGGTTATGTTCCCTACAAGCCACCACCTAAGTCATTCAGGAAGGAAAATGTTACATGATGGTAATCTTCTGAACTTTCTTCACACAGCAAGAAGCTAAATTTTAGTTGCCTAAAATCCTTCTTGCTCCAACAGGCCTTGAAATACTATATTTCAATGAGTTGTAACAAACTGGAGCTCTGAAGTCAGTCTTTCTTAGTCATTAACAACCTGACCTACACTGTCTAAATAAATGTTTCCCATAATTATGACTTAACTGAATATAAAATTTTTTATATATACTCACATCCCACTTGCCAATCATGTCATTACATATGAGTTACATAAATTTGGACACCATGTATGTAAACCAAATCATTGAAGGGAAAGTACAAGGAAAAGAAGTGCTGAACAACTGAAACTTTCTATGACATTAAGTCTCATCCCATATTCTCTCTTCATCAAGTGTAAAATATTGCATAAGGTTTGCATAAGGTTTATTCAGAATATCGTTTGTGGCATTGATCTAAACAAAGCATTTGAATCAAAAATCAATGCACATTTTACTTTTTCTAATGTGGACTAAATGAGCATACATGGCATGTATCTCTTCATTCTTTTTACATGAACTGTGATTCCTATGGAGAAAGTTCAAGCTGATGACTGGAAGGGAGGAAGGCTAAGGTAAGATGCAGCTGTATTATTGAAAAAGGAGTCTTACAAAATTTGTCGATTTCTTGTTTCAAGAAGGAAAGAAAATGAAACCATTTATTCCTAGTTCTATTTGCTTCTTGGATCTGAGCCATTGCTTCAAAGAGCAGTGCTGGCTAATGCTGTGGCAAAATCAGAACAAAATGTCACCTAACTTTTGTTGGAAAGTGAGAAGAGACTTCTGCATAGCTTTTGCTGAATTTTTGTTGCACAAGGAAGAATAATGTCTTAGAGCAATGCCTACACAACAGCAGAAGATAAAATTCTCTGAAGAAATACCTAGCATTTCATAGGATATTGCAGATTTTACACACACCAGTCTCAATACTGCCTTTTGTTTCAGAGCACAAAAATATAAACATTCACTACAATTTTTTTCTTTCATCTAAAAATAGTTTTTACCTGATGAAATACTAAGACCATATTTTTAATTTTAATTCATATAATTAAGAGCTCTAATGACAAGCATAAATATTACTTTTTTAACCTAATGATAAAACCATGTATAGAAGACAAAAAAATCGACTATTGGGGGCTAGGAATTCACAGAAAATTCTGTAGCTGAATTCAACATTAGTCTCTATTTACTGATCCAGTTTTCCTGTAACCAAATTTACTTAGTAAATGGGAAAACTAGGACCAGAAGAGACTTAATAGTCTGACCCATGAAGTTACATCAAGATAAAGAAATTTGACCCTCTATATGCTCCAATTACTTATAACAGGACGGTAGCACACAATCATATTAAACTCAAGACTATTTACAGTAACCCAAAGCTAAAAACTTTCTTCAAAATATACAGTATCTTATAAAGATTTCTTTTCTACTATAACTGTCTCTTTGTCTAATGTCTAAATTTATGCTCCACAGATAAGGATACATGGCTTGTAATTTTATGGATGCTTCCACCTGTATTAGATTTCCAAATAAGCATAATAAAAGTGTAGTCATCTGTGTCAGTATTGCAGCCAGTATTCAAACTATTTAATTGTTTGTTTCATTAATCTAGAAGTTTATGAAATAAGAATGGAGGTCAAACAGAACATACTTAGGTATAGAATCTCATAAAGCTGTTCTCAGTGTAAAAGAACTTAGAAATAAGAGAAGATAAAACTGGACCTTTTTACTCAACATTTTAGAAACCAAAAATATTTTGTGTTAACAGTCCTCTACACTGTTAATAAGGATCATTTAATATCTTAATCTGTTTTTCTTTAGTTTGATCTTGACTTTTGATTTTATTTCCCAGTATGATGCATTGGATATGATGCTAATTTTCCAAGCAGGCAGCAGAAAAGAAAACATTTGTGCTCTGCACTCTTGAAGGAGAAAATATTTTATCTTTCTCAATGAGAGTCATAACCCTCATGACTTCCAGGGCAATATCCAACAGAAGTTTCCTTTTCCAGTACTGCTGCTCGTGCTGCAGTTGTTTTGCTTTCTATTGATTAGTCAGTCAAGGACATTAAGAACTGAAGCTCAAACCACCATTACTCAGAGACAGCCAGTACATATATTTTACAGAGCTTCTAATTCAGGGACGGTTAAAGGAAAAAAGAGAGAGTGTGAATAAGCAACTGCTCAGACACTGAAACAGAACCCGGCATAAACAACAGCTCCCCACAGAACTACAGAATATGTGCATTAGTAGAAACCCAACTCACAGGAAAGAGTGTAGCAATTACTATTTGCATACACATTTTAAAAAATGGATATCTGCGGGTTATTTTACAGTTCATTTGCATGAAACTCCGTATGCCTGAGAGATCAATCAATAAATCAAGGGATGCTTTCTCAAAGCTTCCTGCAAGTACTTCAAAAGTCAAAGCTCTTAGGAAAGAAGGTCCTTTACCTTATGACATCCCTAGAATTTGTGCTTAAATGCACTCATTGGTATGCATGTAAAATGCAGAAATGCTACTACACAGCTACAATTTTGACAAGTGTCAGTTTACAGCCACAAGGAAGATCAGACAACTTGAAAGACACAGTGTAATTATGTCTTGCCCCTTTGAAAAAGAGAATCACTGTCAATTTTGAAACCATTCTGTCTCTACCCAAATGTTGAAGACAACCCTACCATCCAGTTATCTTGAGTAATTCCAAATATTCTGCATTTTCAATATATGACCTTTTAATAAGAGCTGGAGAGTTTTTATATACAAATTAGGGAAATAGCAGTACTTGTTACAGTGCAATAGGAGTTATGGAACTGTATCACATATGTTCATTTATAATGGGATTATTTTGCTTACTGTTCCCTTACCACAATATTAGCACCTTTGATCTATTACTGTCCTCACAGCTGTTATTGAGCAATTCTTCATCTTCCTTGCTATGACATTTTACCTTGTGTCTGTGAAATCTGAACAGCTCTTAAAAGGTGCATCTCATAATCACTCAGTGCTTCTAGCAAAACAAAATGGGGTTTCTTTACTTCATTAATTTCAACTGCCTTCTTTTACAGTCACTACTAATCAAGTACTTCCACACAGCAATTAAAATTTTTTCTTTAAAAAACCTCATCGTTATCCTGATTGTGATCAATGATCAAGATTATGGACTGACAGCAAACAACCAAGAGCCAAATTCAGGCTAGTCCCATTAATATTATGCTACATGAAGATAAAGTATGTGATTTCTGTGCATCTCTTCTTCCTCCATCTTCTGCAGGCTTCTGAGTCCAGAACCAGAGATCACTGCCCCATTTTGTTACAATAATGGCTCAAATATTTCACCCCACAAGTTCTCTCTTGATTGAAAACTTAAGATGTAGGTACCATGGGTGATCAGGCCCACACAGCATGTGTTTATGAGATGTTGGTTCTGATTGACAAACCTGGTCTACATCTATGACAAGGCAATGCACTTGATGGATGAGGGAAGGGCTATGGATGTTGTCTGCCTGTACTTTAGTCAAGCCTTTAAAAACATTTCCCACCCACAGCACTCTCTGGAGAAACTGGCTGCTCATGGCTTGGATGAGTGCACTGTTCTCAGGGTTAAAAACCATCTGGATAGCTGGGCCCACAGAGTGTTGGTGAATGGAGTTACACTCAGCTGGTGACCAGTCACCCCTGGCTTTCACAAGGGAAAAAGACAAAAGAGCAAAAGAATTTCACTAGTTATCTCTTACCACAAATCCAATGCCACAGAATGGGAAAGAGACAACCTTCAAGTTGCTGTCCACTGAAGCTTAGCTAAAATAGTCCTCTGCAGTAACACATGGCCTTTGAGGGTGGTGAAGGATGAGGCACAGTATGTTTCCTCCTGAACTTCGAGGCCTGGTTTTGCATTCCTGAAAAGTCATCTTGAAGTTTTGTATACACTTGTAGGCAGTTTGAAGAATGTGCATTCAGGTGCTGCACCTACTTCAAGGCTCCATTATCTTTTCTTTCTCCCTGGATATTACAGTATATTGGAATCCTTCCCCAATACAGAAGATGGAGAACATTTGTAAGGAAAAATACTGCGCAAAACTGTACTAATTGAAGCATTTTGAATCTTCCAAATCCCATCTACTTGGAGCCATTGTGAAAACCATGTGCACATACTCCAGTCTAGCCTTGGTTTGCTTTACTCTGTTCTCAGTTTTGCATGGACACAAAATGGTTCTCCATTCAAAGAAGCACTCTTCGCAGGATATACGAAGAAAAGGAGAAAGAAAGTGGTCTTGGGAAAAGGGAAGTTTCCACTCATTTTATTTATGAGTTCTACCTCTTACAGCACCCTTTTAATGCAACAAATCACGTGCATTTAATGTGCTAATTCTGCCTATATTACTACCACCTGTAAAAGCAAACAATAGTAAAAGCAAACAATTTTACTAAGTGATACTATGTAATTATAAATTTAGTTAACATCAAAGAAATGAGATGTGAATCTATAATAGATACCATGTGTAATTGCCATAGCTGCCAGAGCAGGCTATTAGCAAATCAGTGAATAAGACTGTTCTCTTATTTGAAACTGTATTCCTGCAAGTGGAGTGCATGGGTTTACACCCACATCTGGCACAGAGGATGTCATATATGTTATATAAATTTGAATTTCTCTCTGAATACTCTTTGTCAGACAAAGAGTGCTGGCTACCACTGACACACTAGGAATAGAAATTTCCAAGGTGTTTAAACAGAAATAGAAACATCCTTTCCCTTTCTGTGCAAGTGAAACCCTAACTCCTGTCCTGTTACCAGGTCAAGTAAAACCACCCTCCAGCATATTACTGTCATATAACTTTGTAGAGACAGAACCAGGAAAGGGGTATTTCTATTGCTCAATTATCACTGTAACATTGCTGAGGTGAGCCTCCCGAACTTCCCTCTTTCTACGCAAAGAATATTCTTGTACATGTATTAAGGCTAACAAAATGCTTGAAATGCATTTGAAATAAACAATATTTCATCTGAAAGAAGAGAGATTGATGCTTTTCCTTAGGATTGATGCTTTCCCTAAAGGCGCCAAGAAAGGCAGAGTACTCAGTCTTCACAGTCAAACTGACTTTTCAATCAATAAGTAGGCATACCAATACACCTGACTCTTCTTTGGTCAGGCGAACAGAAGGCCTACTTTTTGGGTCCAAAAACTAAACAGGTTCCAGCCTGCAGCAACTGCAGGTCAGGAGAACATGGAACCGGCAATGCTTTGGCCATGATGCTGCTGGTATCGGCCAAGGTGGTTTTCTGCACTTCTGCTACAGCCACTGCACAAAGAACCAGCAACAGTGCTAACACCTGCCTTTTTTCCTTTCATAAGACAGGGTTTCCATCTCATTCCCATGTCCCCAGCCTCCCCCCAAAAAATAAACTCGAGACTTACATGGAGCAAGGCTACTGCAAACTATAGCTTGAGTGATCCTTTCATACCTGACTAATCATGTGAATTCAGACACACAAGATGACGTAGAACAGACATACAAGAAAATCCAAACAGTAGTTAACATGCCAAAATTTCTCTGGTGTAAATGGTATGTGCAAGACTACTTGCTTCCAGGCCCATGTGCTAAGGTAAAGACTTCAAAGACAAAAGGTTCAGGGCACATATTTGCCAGTAAATAAAAATATGCAGGGGTGTATCTTCTTTTCTCTTATTCACGATTATTTAATCTATATTAAAGTAAGTTACTATTTTGACCTAAGACAAACGGCATTCTCCTATAAAATGCTCCAGCACATTTCAAAGGAGAGAAGGTCTCAAAAATTTTTTTCAAGTACTTATAGGGCCATCCTACTTGAGGAATGAGGGAAAAGCTTGTTTTAAATCTGTGGGTACAATCTATGCCTTTCCCTGTGGGCCAGAGAACATAGCCTAATCCCAGTGGCTTTAATGCCATTACAGGTAACCTCAAAGAGTGCTGTGCATTGCCCCAGAATCAAGTCAAATTATACATTATATGCAAACCACACACTGTGACTACAGTCCAGAGAGACCACTTAAGGGATAATGCAGGACTAAGTTATTTCTGATTACATGAAGTTAATTGGAAGAGGTAAGTCAGTTATGTGAGATGCATGCTATTATTGCTACTGAATATATAATTTTCAAAATGATTGTACCAGTATTTGTTAGCGTAGGGCCCAGAAGTGTGGCACTTGGCCAATGGTAATTATTTAGGCGTGTTGCCATGAATTACTATTGATGGAACACAAAGCAATTTTTTGACATTCTGTCAGAAAAATGCACTAAAGGTACTTGAGAGCTTTTGTGATTTTACTCTTGCCTGGACTGGAAAATAAGATGTTGATTGAAAAAATGGCAAAAAACTTTAAAAAACCCCACCCAAACCACACACAAGCCTAAGTCAAAACACAAGATTTGCAACATTTCCCTGGATACACAGCTAGGTTTGCTTGCACCAATGGATTCGTAACAGTTGCTTCACAATGTATATGTAATGAGCAAACCAGGACAGCAACTTATGTTTTCACATGCTTATTTACACCATTCCAATTTTTCAAATATTTCAATAGAAAAGAAATCGCTTTCAAGTTCTGTTCGAAGCCCTGACATTAATTTCCCAGATTCATAAGGGAACATTATATGCATCATTCATTATTCACAATTTTGACTGCATGTATATTTTTTCGAACAAAAATGTATGTATCCATGTATACACAACTATACATAACAGGATACATGCATCCTGAAAAAATGACTGAAACATATGTAGTATTTTATAGTGACATCTGTTCTAAGAATAAGTAATTAATCAGGTCTATTTAATAACATTCTTTACAGGTTAGTCTGAATAGCTTTATTATCTCACCTTCATTGTCGCAGTCTTGCAATGAAAGCCATATTTGATCTACCAGACCAACTCCTTTTACTTCACCATGAACTGGAATGGAATGCATTACCATTAATGCAATTAATGCCAAGAGTTTGGTTTGCAATTGCCAATGCTATTAGTTTTTAAGTTTTTATTTCTACATCAATTGCTTTATTTTTCCTTCTACACTGCAGAAGAGAAAACATCCATTGTGATATTTTTAGATTGTTCTCATTTCACATGTATAACCCATAACCATCTATAACATGAGATTATTGGTATTTTTTGGACCGGATTCTACCAGACATAAACTGTGCATGTGTTTTAGAGCTATAGAAGCACACATCACTTAAAAATATTTATTAAAAATTGCATCATCTTTACGATAAGCAGCAATGAGATACTCTTCAGTCACTGGCTAAATTCTTCTTGTGTATATTCTTGGCCTGCAAAGACAAACTTGTGGTACTAATAATCTGCACAAAAGTCAGAGTCAAGGCTTGGTCATAGTGCATGAAGCATTTTTTTTTTACTTGGTGCTTATGGTTTTGTCCAGGACTTTTGCTTTTGATGGGTATCACATAGAGGCAAACCCCCTACTACCTAACATTGAAACAGCTTGTTCAGCACCTGGTGCTACTTCTCACACCCAGAATTGAGAGTAACCTACAACCAACTTGTGTTGCCCAAAGCTTCTGCAAGTGCCCCGTGTTGTGCCAGAGAACCTGCTGCTCCCTTGCTGAAGGCAGGAGGTACCCATGCAGCCAAACAGCAGGAATCCAAATCTCCCTCTGTTCTACTCCAAGGTACTCAGCAAGTGGCTGAGATCACACAAATGTGGACAGAAGAATTTTTTGCAAATTCAGCGCTGAATATTCTTTGCAACGTGAAAAAAGATTAACTTCGCATGCAAAGGCAGCAGATCTGCAGCCAGCAGATCTGGACATAGGTTATAAATTCAATGTAGGGACAAACATCTAAAAATAAAAAAATACAAAAAAGCAAATCCCAGCCAAATGGCAAGGCTCAATTTAAATAATCTATTTAAATTATACCACTTGAAAATTTGTGTAACTGCACATTTATATATATATGTACATACAAACTCCCTCCAACATATTTCATATGAGTCACTGAAGAGCTTTTTCCTTGGAAATTGCGTTAACATTAAAAAAAAAACAGCAATAGAAACAGATTTTCTATTACTAGTATTTTATGAGCACCATAAAATCAATAGAATATATAAAGAATTCACTTGGGCCATATTAAATATTGTGTCAGTGGAAAGAGCAAAGTGAACTGTGGACATTCTTTGACTGATTCGGGATTATGATCAACAGCAAATCTGGATCCATCATGTTCAACAAGTGTGATTAAATTCATAATATTCTATGATAAAGCTGAGCTCCAGAAGCTTGCTTCCGGAATTATTATGATAACTCTGAACTCTGTAATGACTTTTGACCTTTATCTTGTCCAGATTTTCCTAAAAAGCAGGAAAAGGAAGAGGTGATGGCCTGAATGTTATTTATTATTTTTTAGCCGACACAAAAATTATACTAGACAAAAATTTTTAGCTCCTGCAAATACATTCAGCTCATTCTACTCAAGATCTTAAACATGACTTTAAAGTCACAGAATTTAATTTTCAAAAAGCAGACACTGTAAAGCTGTATGATGTCTTTGTGAAAACTGAAGCATTTAAGGAAAGATTCACAGTCTTGCTTGCTTCTAGACAAAGCATCAAAACTCTATTTTGGCAGCTTATTCAGAAAGAAAATGCTTGGCTGAGAGAATACTCCAACAGAATTCTAAACAAAAGATATTAAAATATTTTTCTGTATTTCTGACTGTTTATGATATTTCTCAAGACAGGAAAGATACTTTACAGGGACAAATATTTCCATTGCCATTAAAGGAGCATTGTTTCCTTTACTGCAACTAAAATACTGGATCTGGTACTTCCCTTAGGATTTACAATATAACTTCAGGAAGTGAGGTTAGTTAATGAGCATGTAACACATTTACTTAGCCTACACTGAACTTAGTTCTAAATAAGGGAAAAAAATTTATGAAAAATCTAGAAAAAAAGGCAGACAAAAACCATATTAATATTTTTTAAAATATATATTTCACTTGCAGCTTTAGAAAACGAAATACCAAAACACATTAAGATGTATCATTGCCCATGCAATGGAAACAAACTTTGCCTTGCAAAGATAGAAAATTTTCTCAAATTCAACACTATTTTACAAATCTTGCAAAATCAAATAATTGATACATAACGTTGCTTAACATCTTTCCTGTCCATAATGCAACCACAGTATTACTGGAGATAGGATGGCAGGGAAAAAGCCCCTTTCACGCCTGGCATGATGCTGTTCACAAAAGCAGCACCCTTGTAGCTGGATCAGAGCAGAGCCCTCCCCAGTAATAATGTGACTTTCTGTCAGAGTCCAGCTATGCTAATAGTTTTTGATGACAATCTCGAATAAAATAGTAATTAAATCTTCCAAAACACTCCTATGACTGGGCAAGGCTTGTGAGAAGGACAGACACCAAGTAGCAGTTCTGACCTTGAAAAAAAACTATTGATTGGATTTTGCCTTGTGAAAGGAAGGAGGGAAAACTGAAACCAACCATTCTGAATCATTAATGAGCTCCCACAGCATGGTCCCAACTCGTTTTTTACATATCCATGTGCATTTTTCTTTTGGCTTCCACAAAATTAGCTCATATGCAAGCTATACATGAAAAGAAACTATAAATTCATTCAAGACAACATGAAGACAACTTGTAGACTGCCACTCAAAGTTTGTGTATGTCAGACTGTGTAACCCTGAACAACATTAATGTTACATATACTTTTAAATACACACACACACACATATATATGCTCTGTGTGTTTACTCATGTTATGTTAATTACGGTAAATGAATAAAAGCTGCTATTAATTGCCTGTGCTACTACTATGTTTCTGTTTGTACCATTGAGGCAGAATGTGACTTTCCAGTCTTTTGACAATTCTTAGGACTGAAAGAACTTTGAGCATATTTTCTATGAAGAATTTGGCCCTAAAAAAGGAGATGTTTAGGTTGTTGATTTTTAAAGAAAAGCTCTTTATAGAATAAAACAAAATAAAACTATATGAAAAGTTATAATTCGTGCAGCAGGAAAAATTCAAATAACTGTTGTTTTGTATTGATTAGCACTAAGGTGATAGAGAAGTAAACAGGGAGCAAAAAGCCTACCATTAGATAAAACATAGGAAAGTGTGTGATTATTTTCTCCTTATTTATCTTAAATTTTACTCATTCTCCTTCTTACTGAGTTTTCCCTCCTCAACATATTCCTTAGTTTTTCTTCTATGGCCTGCTTTCCTACAGATTGTCTCTAACAGCTTTTCTTCAGTAGGTCCAGCCATGCTGCTATTTACTGTAACACAAAGCACCCTCCTTTGCTCTTGGCTCATCTAGCAGTCCTAAAGAGAATAATCCCTATTAATGTACTTCTGAACAGAAGTCATAGTTTAGTTCGTAAAACTACTTTTCTGATACTTTTTTTAAACAAATCAACCATGTTAAAAATGGGAAACTATGAAGACAAGATTTTTTTTTTAAACATGATCAAACCAAGTGAACTTGAAGAAAAACAACTACCAGCCAAAAGATCACTGACTATAGGAATTTCATCTTAAAGAGACACAGTCCAACAAAATCCAGCAAGGTGGGAATACTAAATGATTTTTTTTGTTTACCATCCACTACAAGAAGGAATAATGACTCCTGTCCTCACTGTCACACAGCAGTGCATTAGCAGAAGTATACAGGCTGTGTCAGCACAAAGGAGTGCACAGTGTTGTCTAAGACAGTGTGTTCATGTGTGAGAGAAACTGGTTACTTTCAAAACAACCATGTGATTAGTTTCCTTTTAATTGCCTATTTAATTACTTTCACTGTCTACAGATTAGAAATGCCATCTTTACCAAGGATAATATGGTAACATTGACAAAGGTAGGAATTTATTTGCTACTAGTGGAAATAGATTCAGTTGCCCTCTACACTAATAGGATATAAAATCTCACCAAAGTAACACTACAGTTTCTTTACTTAATAATTACAGAAATAATGTCATGAGATAATATGCCAAACATTATCTAACACCAAGTACATAGGGGATTAAAATTTCTATACTGGAATAATTGCATTCAGAAGGAGATTATCCCTCTAGCCCGCAACTCTGAAATACAAAACTTCTGCTCACACCATGGAAATACATATTTTTGTATGCTAGCAAAAAAAGTCCAAAAAAGACTAAAAGAGCAGAGGTAAGAAACAGTGAGCTATACAATGATACAGACACTCATTAAGTAATAGAGAAAGAGATGACTACAACATGTGAAGGACAAGGTACAAACCTACTCTATAGCAAAGCCAGAAATAAATGCCCCTCCAGTGCCAGCACAAAACTCCTGTATGATCACACAGTAAATTCGGCAAGAGCTTCACAAGACGAATTACATGGTGCTACACAGAAAGAGAAGAACCATTCACAATGTTTCTGTTCAGCTTACATTTGTGCACTGGCTCTGTCTGTTCCATAAGACTCAAGCAATGAATGATGAGGTGTTACAATGCCATGAACTGGCAACACCTAAATGCCATACCCAAGGGTCTATAACACCTATGAATTAATTCTTTCTCATAAAACCAGAAAAAGAATATTCAAAATTAAAAGACCATTATTAAATATCTTGTTCCCATTACATTTCAAATTAAAAACCTTCCCACTTTGGTCACATGTCTGTGTTCAACCCCATGGTTGTTTTTATACAAAAATCAAGGAGGAAAAGGCAGTGGAACATATCTCCGTAAAAAAATTTTGCAATCTTGGCTATAACTCCTACAGCCACCTAACTACAGGTCAGCGAGGACCTGTAATGGTTTGCAAATAATGATCTCCATACAGTCCTATGTATAAAGATCAAGGACAAAATTTTCCCCTTCTATGCATGTTACAAATCTGCTATCTGTGGAGTCTATCACAGTGCTGATTCTGCACTGACAGGTGGCTCCTATTTCCATCAGTGGTGTTTGTGGTGCTGAAAAAGCAATAAGACAGACTAGGGCAAAGAGATTAGTCTCACTGCTGGTTGAACCCTATAGCACCCAACATCATGCCAGAACAAGCCATCCTTCTAATTTTACACAGCTGATCCACACCTCTAATCAGCTGCTTCTGCATGAACAATGATGCACATGGTGGGTGGGAGAAACCTCATTTTTTTGCATTCATTATTTTAATTGTACATATTGTACACACTGAAATTCACTGTATTCATTGAAATAGAGAAAACTCTGGCTGCTGATTACATTTGTTACTGTATTCTTGGATATGTTCACATCCAATCTTGTGGCTGAGTGCTACTGCACAGAGCTTTACTATCTCAGCTTCCTACCTTTTTGATCCCATAGTAGCTGTGGCAAAAGAAGCACATTTCTTGGCCCTGCATCTTTAGTGACATTGATCTGGCCTTGGTGCATCCCAAGTTGAAGGTTCAATATTTTAATTTTTCCTTCACTTTTTTTGTTTGGTTTTCTTAAAAAAGGTGCATTGGAATTCAAGACTATGCAGATTCAATGAGGGGCATCATGTAAAACAGGTGACTGCAGGACACTGTTAATAACTAAGCAGTAAGAGCTCACTTACAACATAAACACAGATGTCTTCCTCTGGTCCCATGATATTATTTTGAAACACAGACAGCTTCTGGTATCAAATTCCACACTAACAAACCAGCCTCACAACTATACAGTTCCAGTGACTGCAAGAGCTTCATTTCAGTTTGGCAGCCTTTAGAGACAAGAAAAAAGCTAGCTTCCCAAACTTCCACTCTGCTGTAACTGAGCTCAGAGCAGGTCCTGGGCCCAGTCATGGTGCCTGGACAAAATCTGTAAGTGTTTGCAAAATACTTGTAAAATATGCATTTCCAATACCATCTGCACTTAGAAAAAGCTCTTACATTGTTGTTCTGCAATACATTATCAGGCCTCTCTCTCATGTCATCAGAGATGATACTCTCCACAGCTCTCAATCCTCTCCCCTCAGGGTTTTCTTTTGCTTTCATTTCTTTCTTCACTAACTTTCTCCCTGTTTTTTTTTTTCTTTCTGGCTTCTCCTCATGACATCATCGACCATTACAAAGCCTGGTTGGGACTTTCCCCAGATAGACAAGAAATCACACTATGCCTGCTTTTGTCATGCTTTCAACAGAACTGAAGTGAATCCCACCTTCCTCATCACAACCATTGCATCTTCAATCCCAGCAACTCCTACACAGCTCTGGGCTCCTATCTTAGTCCATTCACGCTCTTCTTTTTGTATCCAGAATATAATCAATCCTTCCAGTAAAAAAATTGGAAAAGGGTGTGATTTTTACCTTCTTTGGCTTGTTTTCTCTTAGTTACACCACACCCTTTTCTTCTTTCCTCATCATAACTTCAGAAATTCCCTACCTGCTAGTAGGGAATCTCTAGTCTTCTTCCTTGGACCTGAAGTCCTCCTCTTCTGTACTTCCTTGCCTCTATTTTCACTTCTTTCTCACTCTCTTCATCACTTCTCAGGTCATGTATAAGACCAAGCTTGAGCTTTTTTGGTTTTTATTCTGGAAAAAAGTAATCTCATCTATTTCTGAAACTTTTAACTGTGTTTTTCATTGTGCTCAATGACTGATTTGCAGGAGGTTCACCTCCTGTTGCTAGTTGGTTTGCTATTCTTGGACTGTTCTTCTTCTGACTACAGTCACCTTTGTGTGTACCCAAAACCTTACTCAGCCCATGACAGCTGACCCATGACTCTTACTCTTGACGCATGACAGTTATTTCCTGCTACTTTAACATATCATTCAGCTTCTGCGCCTAGAGTTTTGCGTGATTTACAGAACTATTTGTTCAATCAAAACTGCCCACACACTACACTTGCTTACAATTATTGAATTCCTTACAGTCTTTCTCAGAAAGGAGAAAATACAATTTTCTTCATGCAGTAGTAGTCAAGATGGTACTAGCATGTGGAATCTCCAACCACAGGTACTGTTGTGTAAGACAGATGAAGCTCTACACAAAGAACTAGAAAACATTATAGTGCAGAAAAGGAAAACTGAATCTGTTTGCTCTGCTTGCAATAATCATGCAAAATCCAGAGAAGTTCGTTTTCCATATTTTTACATCCTAGATTGATCATCTTTTAGACCTTTTCTGCATTATTAGCAATCCCTTTTAGTGAAATTGAACAAGATAAATGTGCCAAAATAGCAATCATATTCCAAAAAATGTGCATCATAAGCAGTGAAGCCATGTAGTATTTTAACAATTGATGCATTTGGTTTTTAAGACTAAACTATGACTATACTGGACAAATTAAAACCATGAAATTCTGCTAAATGAAGCAACAAATTATTTTGAGTTACATTTAGGAAAATATTCATCTACCTGTAGCAGACTGGCTATACACCAAAATAAGAATGCACTAGCATATGTGACACAAATATGAATGTACATGGACCCTCCAGGCTGTGTAAAAAGGATTCATCAGTTCAGTCTACAACCTGTATTGTGTCTACTACTAGGCTCGTGCAGTTTTCTTACTGGAACCAGCAAAATAGCTTTTGCAGCACCTCTTGTGTTTTACACACACACCAGCCAATGGAGTCAGCTGCATCTGAAGTGCAGCTAAGGGCACCCTCTGATATTTCAGTTCCTTAAACTCCCTCTTCCATAAGATTTTTGTAGCTAAGACAGAGAAGAATTGCTTGTCCAGAGCAGGCTCAGAAGAGACCTTACTACCTGGGGTTCTTCACTGCTACCCTTTTTTATCTCCTGCCGTGTTTGGAAGCAGTAATACCACAAACCACTCATATTTCATTCCCTATCTAAAAAGCTACTTAAGAATCACTCTAAGATGTCCATTCATCCAGAATCCAGTGTTACAGTGCCAAGGTTAATTGAGGAGCTAAAGGTCAAGATTAAGTTCCACCTGTTCTCTGGGAGGATTTAGTTTCCAATGTTACTTTCCCAGATGTACATGGAAGCTGACACAGCCAACCACAGGACCTCTGCCTGCAGCTCTTCTCTTCCCAAAGAAATGCTGACCCCCATCAACCTAAATGAGCCTGATTCCCATCTACACTCATTTACTGGCAGAGCAGTTAAAGGCGCCATAGTGTAAAAAACCATTCTGGCTCACTGACCATTTTTTGTAATTTATGAAGGATGATACAACCACATCAACATATTTAGATACCAATGATGCATTCTATGCAGCCTAGTTCCTCACCCCCTTCAAAAATACCCCCACTTAGCAAGGCTACTACTTCAGTTTAAAACATCAAGATATCTCTTTGAGTAGGTAACAGACACTGAATTCTGAAGCTGCCACTGTAGCTGAGGGTTTGTTTGTTTTTTTTTTTTTATAATTTTCCTCTTCACATTGAAGCAAACAAATTTGTGACCAAGTTGTTGAACTGTAAGAACACATCTCAAGGCATTTTCATAATATTGCTCACAATCCTGATTGCATTTTCAGGATTGGAATGGAGGAGAAAAGTTATCAGTAGTCACACACAATGGAATGTAGTTGGAAAAAGACAGGAAAAGAACTAGCTAACTCTGAAGTACCTAATTTAAATTTAAGTAATCTTGAAACTAGGGGAGCTGAAAGAGGCACTAGAAAACCCTCAGAAGCTCCATGCCTTGTTCTTAAAAAGCAAGTAAAAAATGACAGGAACTATTTGGTGTGCATAGAATGTGGGAGCTCAATGGCAAGGATCACTGCTCCAAGGCCAGCTGGTGTACATAACAATGCACAGTGAACATCCTTTTTACCAGTGGTGGTCAGTGAGAACAGTGCCTAGCTTTACACTTCATCCAGTCAAAGAACCTGCCGTTAGAATCTTAGGTTTTACTAAGTAAAAACATTGCCCTGACTGCTGGGAACAAATTGAAGTTTGTGAAAATTACCATGGCCTCAAAACCTAATCACAAAAGTGTTAGGGGACTGTGATTAATACTGAATGCCTACTGCAGCATGAACAGTTTTCAGAGAACATGGATGAGGGTAATAGCCAATTGCATAAAGACTGGAAACACATGGAATCCCTCTTCCTTTAGCACCAGGAGAGTACACGCTGTCAGCTCAGAGCTGCCACAGGCAACATCAGCAGGCTGGCAGAAAAAGACGGTCTCATTCTTCTCTCAGGATTATCAACTTCTCACTATTCGAATTTGACACCCTTGGGCCTGATCTGTACAACTGGACAGACATTTCCAGTCCCTGCAGGAACATGCAGACTCTGACCTGAGGAACTGTTTGAATACACCAAAAGGAAAAGAAAATTATTCAAATTTCTCCATGTCCTTATGACACAGTGGCTCAACAGTCTGAAAGCAAAAACATACCTCAGCTTCTTAGTTGGTTTGCTATCATGCTGCTCTTGCACTTGCCACAGAACCTGTAGAGTATGCCATGTCCAAGAGTCAGGTATGGCCTCCTTTGTCATGGAATGAAAGCAAGAATATTTCCTCTGATTCCTCTGCCTTCATGATAGATTATCTGCTGAACTGCACTGTAAGTCAACCTTAAGTCATTCAAAACTATTCTATTGCTTTTCTAAAAGTGTAGTTATTTTTAGAAAAGCAATAGAATAGTTTTATATTTTTATACTTTTCTTAGTATAGTTTTATATATTTTATACTTTTCTTTACCAAAACAACATGGTGCTTAATAAAGAGAAAGGAAAGTTTTCCTCTCTCATGAGCCTTCCTCTGTGCAGCACAGAATACAGGAACAGCCATGTTGGTCCAACCAAATAAAACATTGTCCTGGGTTGTTAAGATATGTGTGTATGGTAATTGCCATCTGTCACAGGTGGGGCAGTTCCCTTCTGTTAATGGGGCAGTTTTCTTTATCTCTTCCACAACCAATCCTCTCTCTGGGGAGATATCTTCTGTTAATGGGCCATTGAGTCTCACTGCATGACTAATAAAAATTACATCTGATGAGATGCTGATTACATCTGATGAGATGCTCTGCCCAGGGGGAGGAGCCAAGCATTCCTACTTGGATATAATCTGAGACTTGGAACAACAGAGACAGGCTTTTCCCACTGGATTCCCAAAGGAGCAGCTGTCTTCTCCACTGGATTCCCAGAGGAAGACCAAGCCCATCTACATCACCACTGGACCTTCAGAGGAAGACTACACCCTTCTACAGGCTCACTGCTTCAACAGAACCACAGTCATTGTAGGAGGACTGCAGCTACCATTGAATTGGATTGCAACCAACACCCTGACCAGCAGGGTGTCAGATTGTATTCTAACTCTGTCTGTGGTTTATTTTCTGTTTTTCTTGTACTATTGCATTCGTATTTTTTAAAATTCTCCTAGTAAAGAACTGCTATTCCTACTCCCATATCTTTGCCTGAGAGCCCCTTTATTTCAAAATTATAATAATTCAGAGGGAGGGGGTTTACATTTTTATACTTCAAGGAAGGCTCTTGCCTTCTTTAACAGACACCTGTCTTTTCAAACTAAGACAAACATCTATCTCCCCTGCCTCTGACATGAGCCAAAAGCATCTGCCTGAGGGATTGTGTTAGCACAGAACAAGTGCATACCAGAACACCTTTGCCACACCACATCACAAAGATTGCATGTGCCAGAGGTGATACCTTTGTGCTTAACAGCTGTATTGCTGAAACTCACAGCTGCTGAGCAGGAACAGGCCCTGTGCCATCCACCTGACTCACAACCTGTGCTCTTAAGGCACCTGGGCTTTACTAAGCCACTGGCAGGTTGCATGATTTCTTGCAATGTCAGCAGAATAGTCTGCATTAATATTTGCCTGGAGCATGCTGGGAGAGGCCACTGCAAAAGCAGATGCAATGCACAAGCTCCAGGCACCATGAAAAGCTGCTACAACACCTGCCTAGCTGGCAAGCCAGCATTCAAAAGCACAGAAAGAGGAATTCAGCAGGGGAGACTCTCTACTATTCTCCAAAATGACTGACAGCAGTGAGAGCTTATAGGCCTCCAAGATGGTCATAGGCAGAAATGTTTTGCTTGTGGTAGGCACAAAAACACAACTTGACCTTCTAATTCAAAGGTTTTAATTTCACCTTCAAACTACTAGAGAGACATTCAACAAATGCACAACTACATCACAGCTAGCTGAAGACAGAAAAAACATGGACAGCTCATAGTGCACATCCCCACGTGCCACAGGAGAAGAAATAACAGTGCAGCTTCAGAAGCTGTGTGACAAAACACTGCAAGGGCCCTCTCCAATAAAAGCAAGGGATGTCAAGAGATTCTGGTTCAGACTCTTGTGCAAAAAGGAATGTTATTACAAGTTACATTTCTGTTGCTGCCTGTTGCTACAAGTCACAGATGCATCCTTTTGAAAGGCACAAACCTATCATGGAAGACTTTTGTTACCAAAAATTTCAGCTGTGGCCGCCGGCTCCTATGCCTGAGAGCTCCCACGTGAAATAAAGGGTTCTAGTAACTCAATTTACTGCTTTTTAAGGAATGTTTTTCTCCCAGTTTAAATCTACTGACCACAACTAAAGTTAAAATTTCTCTTACTTTAAAGGCCGTACATGACATGTCTCCATGTTGGGGCTGGCCCTGTCAAATGTGGAGGCAAATCTGTGATCACACTCCTCACAAGGGTTAAAAATGGACACCTTCCAGCTGCAGATGCTTTCACATATGCTCTGCAGAAGAGTTGTGGCAGTACAGAAATTGTGCAACAACTGTAGGCTGTCCTTTTCTTTTTTATGAAAATAATGCCTTTAAAATCCAAAATTTCTATGAGGCCTGAGTTCCCAGACACACCAGCTCAGTAGTACCACACCATCAATGCTCAGAGCAGGCAAGAGGCAACGGGGCTAATAGAGGGAGGAGGACCAGTCATGAGTGGCTGGCCAAAGTGCCAAGAAGAAGTGAAGCTTCGTGACAAAGAAAATCATAGAACAGTTTGGGCTGGAAGGGGCCTTAAATATCACCTGTTCTCAACCTGTTTGCCATGGGCAACCTTCCACTGTCCCACACTGCTCAAAGCCCCATCCAACCTGGCCTTAAACACTTCCAAGGATGAAGCATGCACAACATCTCTGGGCAACCTGTTCTGTTGCCTCACCACCCTCAAAGTAAAAGGTTTCTTCCTAATATCTAAACTAAACTTACACTCTTTCAGTTAGTTCACATATTTTGTCATCTGTCAGGAAAAGGTGAAGGACCTTTATAAATACTTCTTATATGTTTGCATTACTCCACCTTGTGCTCCGGGGTTTTCAGCCATTCCAGACAGCTGAAGGAACAGTGCATTAGCCTTTGACACCATGAATAAAACTGATGTAGCCTAAATAATAGTTACTAGATAGTTTGCCCATTTTACTTCAATATAAAGGACCCTGTTACATTGCTCCCTCTCTGAAGTCTTTTTTAAGGAGCTTCAAAAATCAAACAGAGCAAATTAGAAAGATTCTCAGTCGTGCCCTATTTGTTTTTTTAATTTCAAAGATAGATCTAATTTTCCTAAATCTGGTTTCTCATTTCCACACTAGGTGTGCCATCAAGTCTTCCTGGTTTCTGCTACTGGCAAAGCAAACAGCACTAAATGGGACAAAATATGGCAGAGTACAAAACAGAAAGTATTACAGACTCTTCTTCAACAATGCAATTCTGATTTTTGTGCAGAATACCAAAGAGGTGTCAAGACAAGATGGACTTTGAGGGCAGCACAAAAAGTTGCTCCATTAGGACAACCATTCCTATGTCACTCATGATCCATATGTGGAGGAAAAAAGTCATTATATATAACACACTATTCTGATCCTTACACTGGATTATCACCCAACCTGAGGACTGAATGTAAACCTAGCATTTAAAGTACAAAAATGTGAAAGGCTGTAACACTGGCCACTGTGAGGTAGAGAGACATACTCATATTGCACCAACGAGGAAGCATTGGGAGGTACATTATCTCCTGAAAAAGAGCAATTGAGAAGAGCTGTGAGTCACTTGGAAAAGATGTGTTTGGCTACCCACAAAGAGAATACTTTGGGGGTTTCACTGGCTGCAATGAATTAATACCTAATGTACAATGCTGATCCCAGGTTATAGACATTCTGGAAGATGCTGAACATGCATCAGGGTGTGTGTGTGAAAATGAGATAGAAAAAGGACCTATTCATTCAAGCTATAAAATGCTACTTGAACTTTTTCCCAGAATTGAAGTAAAACCTAAAGTGTTTCTTTTACTAGATATTCAAGAAGCTTGGCTACCTTTTGTCTTGATTTTTCTTAATTCTTCTAAATTTTTGTACTTCTTCATTGCTTCCTAAGATGCAACAGCACTGCTGTAGTAATGGCTTTACAGCAATTCCTGTTTTTCTGAAAGAAACACCATAAACATCACAAGCTCAGCCTGCTTTGTGCTGAGTGTAAGACTAGACACTTGCAGAGTGCCTGTGAGCCTCAGCTGTTCTGTGGAAAGTCAGTTCAAACTGGCCCAGCCTTCAGGAGAAGCCTCTGCTGCCAGTTATTCCCACATCAGCCTTTTTCCTGGAGATCATACAGTGGGCCTCAATTCTACCAAGAACGCCTTCTATTTATCTACTATTCATGTTCCAAACTAGAGTGTTCAAGAACTGCTTGGTTTTTAGCATTAAGTTTTCTAGCATTGGACCTTGACACTTCCTCAAAGGGAGATCAAAACCCAGCACATATGAACTTTATAGTAAATGATGCTTAGACCATTGGAGAAGTGAGACAACTCAAAAATGATGAAAGAAAGCAGGAAAGCAAGCAAGCAAGCAAGCAGGAAAGCAAGAAAGAAAGCAAGAAAGCAAAGAAAGAAAGAAAGAAAGAAAGAAAGAGAAAGAAAGAAAGAAAGAAAGAAAGAAAGAAAGAAAGAAAGAAAGAAAGAAAGAAAGAAAGAAAGAAAGAAAGAAAGAAAGAAAGAAAGAAAGAAAGAAAGAAAGAAAGAAAGAAAGAAAGAAAGAAAGAAAGAAAGAAAGAAAGAAAGAAAGAAAGAAAGAAAGAAAGAAAGAAAGAAAGAAAGAAAGAAAGAAAGAAAGAAAGAAAGAAAGAAAGAAAGAAAGAGAAAAACATAGACCAGCTTTGCTGTTCTTTAGTAATTTTCTTTTTTTCTGATTCACTGATTTTTCTTTCATCTGATGAAACTCTGATTCTTCAGTTTGATCACAGGTAAACTTACTATTATCATGGTCTACTTTCTCTCCACCTTCCATTCCTCTCATCCTCATTTCCTCCTATATCCCAACTAATTTCTTTCTAAAATTCTCCTTAGGTAAACCATATTTTGCCCTCACAAAGTAACACATTCCCAAAATAGCATGACCTGCATATGGGCAAAAAGTTAATATACAAGCAGGTGAAAATTCACCCTTTGTACATAAAAAAAAAAAAAAAACCAGAGGAGAAACTGTAAAATAAAGACCTGTGAAGCAAATGTGAATGTAGACTGAACATGGACTTGGGACTCTGCAGATTAAACTTCTAGGACTGTCTTATTCTTCCACTACCATGAACTAGGAGCTCTGCTGTTTCTGTGTGGCTCAGTCCATATCAAGGTAGAGCCTTAGAAGGCATCATTTTCAGCTGTTCTCAATTCTACTGTATCCATGTTTTCTCTTCAATCTCTTTGCATTTCATCTCTAAGCTGTCCTCTACTCAGCATCTCCCCAGTTCTCCATTTCATTTCATGCACACCACATACACGCACATTCCTTCATCCCATCACCTGCATGTATAGTCTTTTAGGGGGAGGGGGAATGAGATACAACAGGTACTTACTTGTTTAGAGTTGCTTTCCTCATTTTTCACTTGCAATGGCCACGAGGCCTCAGAAAATTTTCCTTTGTTCATACCATCATTGTTAATAATACCACCATGTTAGTCTGAATCATGTAAAGTTCTAAGCAAGCTAGTAACTCCTTTTCTCCCTCAATCATTGCAACTGAGTTTACATTTTGCAATCAGAGTCTAATGCACCACTGCATTATTAAAAATTCCCCAGTTCAGATCTGAGCTAGCTTCATAAATCTTGTCTTAAATATGAGGCATCCTCTACTTGCTTGTTCCTATTACAGAAAGAGCTACATTCTTCTATGGTATCTTGCACTTTAGGATTGGACTCAGAAAATGTAATAGCAGACCAAAACAGACACCTGAGACCTAGAGGTCAAATTTTATATGGATAAGAACAATCGAACTCTAAAAATGTCTAACAGTATGCTCTGATAGGGTGACACAGACCCAAACCAATGCAATAAATAGTGGTCTTTTTTTTTTTTACAGAAACACAAGAGAATGGTAACTTAAATATTTTAAGATCTTTGTAAAATCCTTCACATGAAATCACGTTTATGGATCAGTTAATACAAACTCTTATTCTTTGATACACTTATAGCAATATACTCCTTCAAAGTAAGGTACTTAGAAGCATTAACAACTCTGATCTTCCAAATGCTCATGTGATAAAGCAATATTACAGCCCCCATTAACAAGTGATGCACCTGAAACAGACAATTCATATGATTGGTCCACAACTACAGGGACTGGAATGTCAGTGTCAAACAATAAAAAAAGCTTGTGTGTGGTTCAGATGAGCAATATCATCATTGCCCTTACATTGTCTACTCACTAAAAATACTGCAGATTTGAGCACATTCATTTTTCTCTACATCTGATCTTACAGTGCTGACTCACATGAATTTATCCCTCTTTTACATTCTTCTCATTGACTAAGTAATGGAATGTTCTAAAGATATTAAAGGATTGACACCCACAGAATTGGCATTTGGGTAGGTACAACACATCACAAAATCACTTCTATAGGTAAAAGTGGAAACTCAAAAAGTTCAGTATTTCAGTGACTTGCTGAAAGTCAAGCAGAAGATGTGGTCCCAACTACAAACTTTATCTTTTTAATGATTTTTCTGAAAAGGCAAAATTGTAGCCATTACTACTACAAGCTTAGTGCATACCAATTTGAATATTAGGTCATACTTGTCAAACTGCAAATCCTTGCTGAATATGCAAAGCTTTTCTTTTGTAATTGTTTTAGAATTAAAAGTCAAAGAAGTATCTCTATTTTAACTGAATTTCATTATTCTCCTACTCTATAAGCAGCAACCCAATTGCTTAAGCAAGACATGTGATGCATGAGTTAATAATAAACACAAAACCCCTCCCTTTTTCCAGATCAATACTTCAAACTACTCAGAGATACCTAAACACTCCAGAATCCTAATTCTTCAATCACTACTGTGAATGAAAAAGAGGAGTTTTTTAAGTCCCTTGCAATCAGCCCCTCTCCAACAACAAGGTGAAGTCATGGAAAATTAAAGCAGAAAAACCAATGACCATTTGCTATATGCTTACAGACAAGTAAGACACTAAAGATCTTTCCTGACAGCCCTTAAGTCACACAATCCAACACAGCCAAATTATGCAAAATTCTCAGACAGAATGGTAAGGCATTCTACTTTCACCTGGATTGTATTGAGTCAGGTAAATGTTTGTTTGGGTAAATGAGAGTTAAAGTCAGTAATTATGTCATGTCATTGTGTCAAAAGGACAATTCTGCTTTGTAAGGAGACTCTTACCATGCTTTTGTACAGTGTTTCTTACTCAAACTGAAATATGGTAAGACAACTGAGAAAGATGATGCAACTGAAATGAATTCCAAGCTGCCTTTCCCTGTACTGTCTTTTGGACCAAAGCTCAAAAAGTTACAAGAAGTTAGGAGCAAATAAAATATAGTGAACTGTGATGCACTGAGAAGAAGTATTCCAGAGCTATCAGTGTGCTTCTATTGAATAACCAATGCTTTTATTTAAAAGGTTTTCAAGGATGTTCATGGCCTAACACATATATTACACAAATCATTTGAGAAAAAGAGCTATCAAGAAGCAGGAGAAAATACCCTGTTTGGATTTGAGAAGGAAAAATCTATGGATGGGTCCCTAATTTTTAATCAACTTGATGAAAGAGTACAGCACTCTTATTGATAGTCCAAATTTTAAACTTACACTCAAAAAAGTCGACAAGCAGCCAGCAAGAACTTTAATGAAAGGTAGTATTTGGGGGTGTTTGTCCTAAAAGAGACACAGTTTTCTCCCCCAGATCAACCACACAATCTCATTACCTAATCACAGAAAGGTAAACTTCTGTACCCTGATCAGCACAGACTTGCAAGGCTTTGAACGGGGGGAAGAATTCATAGTCAGGACATATATATAGACACAGGAGGTAGTTCAGAGAGCACTTGAGGAAGGTGAAGCACCTTTCAAAGCATGTCATGCAAGCCCACAGACACAAGAAGGTAGCTGGCATTGTCAGAATACAATGTGAATTTCAGACTCTTTTATCCCTTTGCACTCAGCTCAAGGCATTGACAGAAACTTCCAATGCACACATAAAAAAATCCCTCTCACCCTACATGGAACAAGTACACACATGTTTCCCTCTGCTTCTGTCAGTTTCTATCTCTTAACTTAAAAGACAGAAGACACTGTCTTTGGGTAAGAGTGGCTTCTCTTTCCTTTCTGACTTTGGTAAAACCTACACAAACTCCATTTATCTCTATCAGTAAAGCTGCCGTGATAATATTCCTTTCCATGACTATCCACCTCCAGATTCCCAGGAAGCAGGGAGTACTAGGGATTGTCTTGTCACTGGAATAGGAACAGTTGATATAATCAAAAATAATCCTTTTGACTGAATAATGCTATTTTGAAGTTTATCCACTAATTTATCTTCCACCAGTTTTCTTCATACTTCTCTTCACGCTTAATGGCACAACTAACATCTGCAAACTGTGTATTGGGCTGGTTATGCTGTGAACCATTTGGTTACTTCCATCAGTATTCAACATGCAAAGCAGAATAAAACAGGATTAGAATTACTCTTCCACAAATCCTCTCAGGGAATTCGCAAATGCTCCTTTGTCCTCTCTACTCCAGTTCCCTTCTTAGTTTTCAGTTTCATAAGCTGGTTAGATGGAGTCAGAAATAAACACAAAACGGTAAGAGCTGTCTTGGCAGCCTCCAGTGAATTCCCACCATAAGCATTTTCACATCCCACAGCAAGCAAGCAAAAAAGCAAGCCAAGGTGTTTCGTAAGAGCAACCCACAAGTCTTAACAAATGCATTTAGGAAATTAAATGAAGCTTTCACCATTTATGCTACAGCATCTTGCAACGGTCTAAAAACCTCACCTCCAGATCTGAGGAACAAAAAGCAGCTTTTCATACAAAGCTGTTGTCACTAGGTCCTGTATAAGAAGGTGTTTAAAATATACAAATGCAGTGAAAAAGAGAATTATGTTCCACCAATTATTCTGGTGAATTTTGCTATGGAAGTCTGAAGTCTAGCACAACATGAGAGCTTTTTGTACTAACTCTATTTTAAGACTCCTCTAGCACGGACCACAGATCTGTTCTGTACTAATAGTGTTCCCAAAGTCAATCATTAGAAACTGCTATCTCCTCTAGCTGTGAAAGACAGAATAAAAAGAATTAAGGCAAGAATTAAAACAACTGGTTCATACAGTGCAATTCAACTTCAATCAGAATACAGAACATCTTAAACAAAATGCTTCCGAGTGCTTTGTTTGTCCTCCTCACTTCTAAAAACACTCTATTACTACAGTTTGGAAAGGTAACTGATTAAAATGAACATACCCCAGGTTATTCTCTTACCTTAGATATACCAAATTAATAGAGAAAAGTAAGAAAATAGGGATAATTTATTGCTATAGAACTCCTCAACAGACTTTGATGACATATTGATCAGTCCTGCCAAAGAACTGGAAGCTCCCAGAGGACCTGGTGCTCTCTAACACATAGACTGGAAGCTATTCTGCTCCATACAGTTCTGGAAAGAAGACCTCAAGGTGAGCTCTGTGTCAGCCTCAGCACATGCAGTGCTTGCAGGTGTGGGCAGCTCTGACACAGCCACAGCTCAGACTGTGTGCCTGATCCACACCTCTCTCTGGGCACTCGGGAACTGTCAGTCCCACACCCCACCCGTGCCCAAGCTCTGCAAGTACAGAGGAACTCAGCAAAGACACAAGTCTAAGAAGTAGGCAGATGATGCCCATGTAAAAGATGGGATAAACTGACATTTAAAAGAAGGAGGCATAAAACAATGTCTACAGAAGCTGCAGATGTCTGCTCTGATCCCAAATGAGATGAAAATGTCATCCCTTACATAAAGATATTTCCTACAGGACATGCAGTTATCTTAGCCTATATACACTTTTTTTTTGATTTTCAATGGACGATTTTTCCAAATACATGGTTACATGAAAAATAGCATTAGTGACAGTTTGACTGCTGCAATTACTGAATGGTTACTTTGTTTTTCCCAAATTGCTTGCTGAAGAAGGGTGTGTAGACATTTAATGATAGGATATCTGAGTGACCATGTTGTATTCTCAGAACGTAACAGAAAAAAGAAACATAGCTTTTTGTGCATTTCTGCCTGACGTAACTCAGGAAGTTACTTCTTATGAATACAAAAATCATCATTAATTTTTTAGAGGATTTTAAAATCTTGTTTTATAAATATCTTCCATGGAAATGCAGATATTTAGCTCCTTCCCATTTCCCTACTGAAGCTGTTTATTAAACTACCACTATAGCACACTCTTTGCACATGAAGTTTGGATTAATTTTGCTGTGACTGAATTAAATCACAAATGCCTCAGAATTCTCAGGTAGCTGACTTACCCTTCTATTCACAAATTGCAAGATACACATTTAAATGTATTGGTCAATAATGATGGAAAAAAAAAATCTTCTCATCACGCTCAGCTTGTTTTCCTCATGTTCAAATACACCAAGTTATTTATTTTCATATTTCAGTTCTCAACATGTACTTACACTTCAGACTTTTCAGAGCAGGCAATATTTTCTTATTAGCCTGGGCATTATGTATCTATTTATATCTAATCTCAAGTCTTAAGATATTGTTTTAATACAAGCTCAGTAATACAGATAATGATGAAGGGAGAGAGTGTTTCTGGGACTTTGGACTATGGATAGATCCAGATGGTGAATCTGAGGTGTGAATGCCTGCTTTGGAGAGGTTTGAGGTCCACTTAAGGGACAGATGACAGTCATTCCTTTTTCATGAAAGACTCAAGAGTTATTTCTAACTCACAGGGACATTTCAACATTAAAAATAAAATAAGCAATATGTACGAGGCCTTTTTTAAAATTTCATATAGTTAATTTCCATGAAATAATATTCTTATTAAAATATGACCCACATGGATAATTTTGCAACAAAGAACTACTCAGGTCAAACTTATTGATTAGGCAAGAATACTATTTTTGTGAGAAGAGCTGTATCTGAAGATACCGAAAAACAAGTAGCTTCCTGGTAGGTACTAACTTAAACACTACAACACAAAATAGAACTTTGTGCATTCTCCGTCAGGGTAGGGTTTATTTCCTAGTTTCTTTAATAATGGTGGTTGAAATGTTTAATGCATATTTTTAAAAACCTAACAAATATTCAGCTTTAGAGAGCTAACATCAAACAATTCTCACTGGTTCTCTCAATCAGCTTCCACCTACTTCAGCTCTCTAAATGCAGTTCAGAAAGCCTTGAACAAAAAATTTAGGCTGAACTGTGCAGTCACAGACTAGCCTTCTGCCAAAACTCTGCAGCTCAATCCTGCTGACTTCATGTTACTATTCAGGATATTTCACAATGACTGTTCTTTTCTAATGCTACCCCAAACAGCAGAGACATATTGGAAGGAGGTGAGAGACAAGATTACCATCCCAGCAGTTGATCTTCACTGACTACGTTTCTGTTCTGCTCAAATCACATTTGTTCCAGGAAATCTACTCTAAACAGAATACAGGAACACAAAATTTAGAGTAGATATCTCTGAAAGGAGCACTTACCAAGAGCATGTAAGCATTACCAAAATATACATCCAAGTGGTACTGTGTCATAAGCACAGTTTAGAAGAAGGACATGGGATTAACAGGAGTCTACCAAAAGATTACTTACCATGTTCTCCACAGACCCTCATCTACATATCTTAAGAAAAAAACGCTCATGTCCTTTAGCACACAGCAAAGCATCTTCTAGGTCTCTCAGCAAGACACACACACACACACACACATCAAGTTGATTTTTAAATTTTTTTAAAATTCTTTCTCTTTTTCTTTTTAAAGACAAATTCACCCACATCATCAGACACAGACTGATGATACTAGTAAAAGAACACAGTAACAGAGTTGTTGCAGGTTACATATACCTCCATCTGGCTGTAAAATAAATAAATGAATAAATGAAAGGCTGAGATTTCCCCCTTCCACAGGGACATGGGCACTTGCGACTCTCTCCAGATGCTACTCCCCAAGAAGCACATGAAAATGCATTTATCAGGAAGCACCACTATGACAGGATCCACTGCAAATCCACCTTCTGCTCTTGTCAGTGCTTCCCCATCACCTTAATGGAACAGTGTAGTACTGTTTAAACTACCTTTTACATACAGCATAGGTTCTCATCAATCAAACTTGAGTTTAAACTTGAGAATAAATTTCATTTCTTATCTTCTTCCTACCTACACTGACTTGAGAAATATTTTACTCCAGGAATTACCTCAGGGGATTTTGCTGCAGCAGGCAAAGAAATTATATTTATTCTAAGAAGAAAACAGAAGTAGAAGTGTTTGATCCAAAATCCTACACTGTCTGCATCTACCTCTTCCTTTACTTACCTGATGAATAATCAAAATATTAAATGTGGTGGCATTTCATGTTGCTATTTTGTCTGTTCCTGGTTCAGCAGATTACAGTCTCAGTTCATACAATCCACAACAACTCTGGAAGGTGTAAAACCAACCCTGCTTACCTTTCATACCAAACTTAGAATGTCTTCCAAACTTCAGAATAATGAGGGTTATTACTAAGCCGGTGCAAACCAGTGCTGCAATTCCCACCACAACGTACACCTAAAAAAAGAGAGGACACAAACAGACCTGTTTGTTTTGGTTTTGTGTCTTCAAAGTCATCCAGCATACATTCTTATTAATCCAGTTATGAAAAGAGATTCATTTCAACTGGGAAACATTTAACTGAGATCAAGAGTACAGAAAACAGAGACTTGATGAGGTTTCTTCTATTCTACAGAGAATACAGATTCAGACACTTATGAGAACTTTTTTAACATCCTACACATTCAAGGCAGGTGGGAGGGAGCGTAATCACCCTTTTCCCTTCCAGCAGAGTGGCGTGTCACAAGAAAACAAATAAGAGCAGCACATAGGAAAAAAGAACTAATTGTGGGGATGTTTGAATACTTGTATGAATTACCTGGAATGGCTGTGAAGGTTCCATCACTGGAAGAACCAAAACCAGAGAGGACAAAACCATAAAGAACCATATTGGCCCTGCTTTATTAAGGGGAGCTTGGACCAGAGCTTGGGGAGCCTCCACAGGTCCCACCTTTACCACCTTGGCCATTCAATGACTCTGCTACCAGACGAGACAAAACTGTCTTGGATCCTCCCAGTTTTTAGCACATTGTCCCAACCACAGTCTGCTCTCAGGCTCCTGAATGCACACTCTCCTCCGCTTGCTGTTTTACAGAGTCCCTGATGGAGGGAGGCTGCAATGTCAACCAGGCTGGTAACCCACTATCAGTTTCCAACATTTCAGTTCAGGACAGCATGAGAGGCAAGGCAGCAAACTAGGAAGCCTATCAGTACAGCCACTTGTACCAAAATCTATCACATTAAGCCATTTAATCAAAAACTTACATGAAGTCCTGCCTTAAAACAACACATTTTGAAAATCATTGCAGCATATCATCTTTCTAACATGGAGGTGACTCCAGGATGTAAATTCAACCAGCAATCTCCAAAAACTCTTGGAGGTCTTTGTTTTGTAAATGAAGATTTTTTCTCCTTGACTAAAAATTAGATGCAAATTCTTAGGCTAAAAAAATGAAAGTTTCATGTTTCAGAAAAGCAAGGCACAAAATAGCAGTCTTACTTGAACTGAAAAGTGATTCACTCATTAAAAAAAAATAGGGGAAGGACAAGAGTGGGGAGCACTGATTTTATTTTTCATCCTTTTTTTCCTGAGTTTTGATCACAACATAGCAATAGCTATAGTTTTCTTATAGGCCAGAGTCTTGTTATAGTGTCTGCAATTTTGTAAGCTGTATAGCCAAAAAGTCCACAATATCACAGATCAGGAAACAATGCATATACTTACAGTGATGCTATCTTCATTCTCTTTGTTGGAAACATCCGTTGAAGTGATTTGATTACTGTTATTTGTGGCATCTCCAAGATCATTAGGTGTGGTTTCATACTCTTAAGAAAGGAAAAAGTGTTGCTTTTATAACTTCATAACTTTGATGGGGAAATGGTTTTTCTATATTATTTCTGCTCTGTTAGATGGTAAGGCCACTATCAGCTTTAGGAATTTAAGCTCTTTAGACACAACTCATAATTCCTAAAGAAGCCGAAATGTTTTGGAAAGAATCACTGTGGCATGTAATTGAACAAATGTGGTGAGACTGACAAACATGAAAAAAAAAAAAAAGCAATCTACATCATAATGTGTATCCCTACTGGAAACACAAGAGTTAAATGCGAACTTCATCCATAGAGCTATTTTTATGTGCTTCTGACTTCCCATTAAAAATGAAAGACTGCCCTCTACACTGAACTTCACCAGCCTTGTATTCAGTCAAATATAGGACAGTCTTAGAAAATAGCTTGAGCGCTTTTGTTTTGCTGAAAAGAACTTGGCAGATGGGTCTCAAACCATCTTACTAATATAAAATGTGAAATAGCTGTTTTCATTTGTTTGATAAACAATTTAAAAAAATATTATATGCAAAGAGGTTATAGTTTAACATTGCTATCATACTGTTAAACCATTAAAACTTAAAGTGCCTGAGATGTATGAAGAAATTTGATTGATTTATCAAAATAATTGCACTAACATGGCTGCAGGGACAAAATCAGAACTATTCCATGCAAAGACTGATCATGGCTCAATTATTTATAAGAACTTCAAAATAAAACACAGATATTCAAAATAAAACACAGAGTCCATGATCTCCTGAAAAAGTTATTCAAATGAGATAAAAAAATAGTAAAATGTTATATATATGAAGTTAAGATAAACATGCATTAAAATAAAATTTTAAAATGCATTTATTTAATTGCTACATCTGTAATAAATGTGCACAAAACATTTTAATTTCATGACTGTAATGTATGCAGATGAAAGAAACAAAGGACAATAACTGCACCTATTATAAAAAACACCTCCAGCATCATAATTTAAATTTGCAATTAAATAGGTGTTTCTTTACACGTTTTGATTAAAATCAGTGTCATAAACCTGCAGATGAAATCTTAAATGGGAATTTGAAAAAGCTCCTGATAATTACAGTGGCACAAGCATTTCTGAGCATAGAGCTCCAGCTGAGCAAGAACAGGGAGGGCTTGCACCTAAGCACTATTCTCCTTTAGCTCCCAAGGCCAATTTGGAGAGCTCAGCTGGCAGTGTTAGTAAGAACTTGCACTGGGCTTTTGATCTTCAGGCATGCAAGGACACATTTGCTTTCTGCAAAGCACTTGCAGGCTGCAGAATTTTTTTTTTTTGGTACAGGAAGCTGTCAGCTACCTCTGGCACCAGTGCTACAGTCAGCACAGTCAGGATGTCTAAACAACTCACATAGTCTATTTTGGCTCTAAACTATGCATGCCAAGGGACAGGATTCTTTCAAGACAAAATACGTATTAAATTCACAGAGCTTTCAAGAGAAAAAAAATTAATTCCTTGATCTTTTACCACTTGAACTCTCCAGCTTTGCACTGCATCTCTGTGTGTGTAGCTTACCATGCAGCAAGGTTAGAGCACCAGCAACAGGAGAATGAACAGCATTCCTTGCTCGTCCAGTTAGCACAATAGCTGCCTGAATGGCTCACCTGCACAAGCAGCCTGGACTTTCGGACCAGGCTCTGTGCTGACCATCTGTCACTGTGAGTACATCCTTTGCTAGAGAAGAGGAGGAGACTTCGAATTCATTATCTGCAGGCAAAGCCTGCTTTATAACAAGAACTTCAGTCAAAAAATTTAGGCTTCCTTCACAACTAGCTTGGAAAATTTTCACAAAGATGGCTTTGGCCAACCATCTATTTATTATTGTTTTATAAGACTAACATATAAAACAAATATTTAGAGCCTTTGCTACTCTGACTTTGTAAAACAAACTTTGGAGAAGGAATTTTTTGCTCCCAATTTCACTTGTAAATAACAGCTGATGCTATTTGTAGTTCTGTTTATGCTCAAGCCTTCTGCAAACTACTGGAAATCACACCCTAATGAGAATCACAGGTCTGGTCTGTGAATCCTCTGGGTGCCTTCTATATTAAAATGGGCAAGAGCTAAGGTAGGTTACATTGGTATACTGCTGGCACGCTGACATTTCTTGCTGTCTAACTGTGAATCATTTGCATTTGAGGTATTGCCAGATCTTCAAAGCCTCTTGAAATGGGTGAATCCGGTAAGGAAAACACACGTGACAGCTACCCAGCACAAGCCAGACGATTTGAGTTGAACAAATTCTTGTTCATTTCACTATGAAATTCTGACATAGACACTGAGCATTCCTACAGACAGGATAACGCCTTTTGACTCATGCTACATAAGGCTCATATTGCTCTAGGGCCAGGTTCTCTGGTGCTCTGTACCTCATGCAGCCACCAGTGACTAATAACAGCTGCAGTGATTTGCAGCTGACGCTGGCCAGTATTTTACAGCCATCTCACAAACAAGGTGCATGGCAGCTGGGATAGACACAACATCACAGTCACATCAGCACCAGGGGGTCACTCTGCACAGTCATTCTGGGGTTTGGCAGATATGGGGCAGGTTGTCTCCCTCATGGTCACAACCACATGAGAAGTGGCATCATGGCATGAAAATAAGAACTCAGAGCCAAAGAAGCTGGCTTTGCAGTCAATGTCCTGCTCAGACCCATGTGAGTCGGTTTATTTCTCTCAGTTAATTTCCAGATGGTGTCAGGACAGCATTCTTGCTTTGTCTTTTCCAAGAGGTGCCGCAGAGGTGAGCTAGAGGCACAAGTGACTGCTCCACGCTTGCAGCAAGCAGTGCCCCATGCAGGCAGGACTCCCCTCAGCAAGCTCAAAGTCATGCAGCCTGATGTCACCTCATCAGATCTTCTGATTTCTGTTGTGTGTTCAAAATACTTAACAAAAACATTTGGAAATCGCCTCACACACAAGGACAGCAGTTTCAAACAGCAGAAAGAACACCCAGAAATAAAGAGGAAGGCCACCTTCACCACGACTAGGTCTTGCAGGCTGTGATCTGCTAGCAAAACTCAAAGCACACACCCCTCAGCAGAAACCCAGCCAAGTCAGTCAAAGCACAGGACTTACATGGCTAAAGCCATACACAGGCATCAGGACCTTGATAAAAGCTCAGAATCAAAATCTTCATGCATACAGCTTATATAATACAACACATGAAGAAACTGTGCAAACCATCACCACTTTCCCATCCCCAGGCCTCCCTTCTCCTTCTCCTCAAAAAAAAAAAGATTTTGGAAAGAGAGGGAGGGGAAGCTATCCTTTGGAGTTTCTAAGCATTTGAAGTCAAATTGATGCTTCAATTGCACATTTGCTAAAGTTTAATGACGTGGAATGGAATCAAAGCAATAACATTTAGATCAGCTTTAGGTAACCTGAGTCATGGGCTATTTCATCCAAATAAAAAGTACTCCAAACAGGATCCAGCTTCAAGCTGTTTGTGTAAGGATTTTTCTACTCATCAGAAGTATACCAGAAATATTTTTGAAAACCAGACAGTTGCTTTTCATTCTGCAGCTTCTATTTCAGTGCACACTGGCTTTCACTTGGTACATTTTGCCTAACTAAAAAACTAATGTGAACACTGTGTCATCAAAATCTCCTGGCACACACTCAGCTACCACTGAATTGATGGTCTGCTTATGCAAGAGAGATTAAGGGAAGGTACAAATGAGCGGACAGAGCAAAATAAATTGCCTACAGGAAAACTTACTTGCGCCAACTTCATTTCTAAGTGGGATTTAGGGGTACATTTTTGGAGGCAAAACAAGTATGGAATCATCCCTGAAAAAATAAATTAAGTTGTATAAAGAGAAATCAAAAACTCTCTTCCCTCCAAGAAATGCCTCCAAAAGGTTCACAAAATCTCATGTCTATGAACTACATCACACAGCTGTCATCCTACAGGATCAACCCATTTGTAGCAGTGGATTTATGCTTCTCCTAATGTGAATCAAAAGCAGCATAGCAAGTAAAACATCGTATTGTCATCACATATGCTAACTATAAGGCTGGAGAACCAAAACCACAAAGTACCTTTTAGAGCTGTATCATTCTATGTGACATTTCAATTTAATGAGCCTAACATTTGAACTTTTAATGTTTCAGTTCCTTCATTTCTATTACAAAAATAAAAGAAAATCAAATATATACCATAAACGTCTGGATCCAAAATTGGGCCATTACCTGTACATGGAAAAGAGAAAAAAAAAAAAAAAAGAAAGAAAGAAAAGGTTTGTAAATAAATTGCAAATTCTGGAAGAATAAAAATTTCTTTATGAGTAGTTTTAAGAGTTGACTTTATTTGCCATAGAGATCATAAGTATCTACGTAAACGCAAATCAGCATCAATAACTGCAGTCTGTTAATTACGTTTACAAGCACCTTAGAGTTTTTCCAAAGATTAATATTTTGCTTCATGTCATGTGTGTACACAACACTAATTCTGGCAGGGGCAAGTGTTATTTCACAACGGGGCAAAATACTACTTCTAATTTCCACTATCAATACAAATACACATATATATATATATGGAATGAGTGTAACAATAACTATTCCTGCTGAAAAATCAAAGGTAAAACTTTCCCTGAATTCAAGTGGAAGCAGATTTCACAGAGTTTTAACAAACACTGATTTGTACCTGATTTAAAAAATTATGCTACTGTATCATTGTGTTAGCAAACCATTTTAAGCTGTGAGCTGGCAAGACAAAGGCTTAGAAATGGCCTAAGAAGCAACATTTTATTCACTCTGTAAAAGGATGCTTCCAAGAAGCCAGATGCACAGCTGACACACAGACAGAACTCTTACTGAAATAGTCAGATGTCTAAGAAACCAGACTTTACCCTAGCAAATGGATACCTGTCTAGTCTACACTTCTCTAAACTTTACTGGTTCCTCTTTGAATTTTTTCTAATTACTTACTGCATGTGCATAAGGTTTAGCACATAAGTGAGTAAAATGCATAGAACAGCCACAGAAATCAGCGAATTGTTATTAAAGTTCTGCAAGACACCTGTGTTGTGTTTGAACATACCCATTCATTCTGATCTATAATGTACCTCTAGCATAGTTTATGTAGTAGGCTTATAGTTATCTCTTCCATATTTTTTCTCTCTACTTTTGCAGGCTTGGAAATAAAATTAACAAATAATTAAAATCTCTAAGGTTTAATGCAACTTCAATAAACACAATTCTGTTTATACTACTATGTAGTAAATCCATAGCAGTAGTATCACACAGGCATAATGCCACAGTGAATGCAGAACACCATTGCTAACAGCACAAGAACCTGCTGAAAATACCAGTAGCAACCCATCTGTAGAATGAAAACAGAATATTAGGCTTATTTTTAAATGCACTTGAAGATATCCCAGTCTCTAGGGATATATGTCAATAGATCCCATGAGAACTGTCATGTCAATTTTTGCAGAAATAAATAACCAGTGAAGAAAGCCTGACTATCTATCCTCAAGTAATTTGACCAGGGATTTTTGTCCACAAAAGTTCATGGAATCAGTTTTATAGTGTAGTACATCCAGCAGCAGAAAACAGTATTTCTAACTCACCTTCTGTAATCTGAAGTGGAACAAAAACCCCAAGCAACCAAAAAACTCCTAGTCCTTTATGAGTTAAACTCCTAGTCATTTATGAGTTAAATGTCTACATTTTTGTTTCTATTCACTGGAATTAGGATAAACTAAGAAAGTTAGTTAACTCCTTAATTCCCTTAACTCCTTCCAGACATATAAAATATGAAGTCATCAATTCCATTAGAATATCTTTTATCTAATTAACACTTCAAATAAAGCTACAACAATCAAGATGGTGGACAACCCCCAAATTTCAGTTTAGTATTACTTTTTCTATTTAGCACATAGAAACATACCAACTTAATCATCAGTTGAAGTTATTTTAACATTAAACTTCACCACAGTCCTTTTGTACATTTACACACAATTATTTTCAAGGCCAAGAACAGAATGACACCTTTGTTTTGGCACCCATTAGAAGAGGTTGTTGAATAAATGAGCTACCAAGAGGCTTGTCCTATTCACTCATCTTTACAAACTAAATCAACTACACTTGGATTGTTTGCTTCTTTCTTTATAAATTTGGCATTTCCGAAATAAAGCAGCAGCAAGAGACTCAATCCAAAAACATACTTCTGCAAAAAACATTTTATGCTGCACAAGCAAGATCCTACTTCTAAGGCATATTTAGCATATTCTTTTGCTTCGACCAGATATACGTGACTTGGACTCATTCAGCTGAATTTTAATG
The DNA here is from genome assembly GCF_035770615.1 of Melospiza melodia melodia. Taxonomy (NCBI): domain Eukaryota; kingdom Metazoa; phylum Chordata; class Aves; order Passeriformes; family Passerellidae; genus Melospiza; species Melospiza melodia. The sequence continues at coordinate 54,802,822 of NC_086226.1, read as the reverse complement.
TAGAGAGTTAGTAGATGAATAAACTTAATTAAAAATATCTATTATTGGTAAAAATGTCTCCCTCATTCACTAGCCATTTTGGATCATGTTCCATGAGAACAGCCCCCAGAATAAACCATGACCATTTTGTGCTTACTGTTCACAGCAGTTAGCCTCAAATAATCAAGTCACTCTCAGCAAGAATTGGAAACCAAGAACTTTTGCAGACTAAATATAGTTAAAACCCCAGCTTGTAAAACATTAATTCTTCCACATCTTCACACTTAAAACAAATTCTTAATTTGCAACATTAACTTGGGTATCATTAGCACAACCATAATCCCGCTATGGTACATGGGTTCCTCTCTTTCATGCCTGCAATCTCAGACCAGTGAAAATAGTCTTTCAAGAAGGATGCTGAAAGTTAGGATCATCTTAGCACAAATTACATCATCACCATGTTTGATCCAACTCTGGAAGTGGACTATTACACTATTGATGTAGAACATGCTTCAGACATATACATTTACTTCGGGTAGGCAAGTGGATTATAGGTGAGGGAATTTTAGATTTTCTTTTTATTTTTTTTTTTTTTATCTTCAGAGAATTTCCTCAAGTGATGCAATAACCAGAGAATCAGTTTAAAGCTCAGTGAGTATACCCCACCCCATGAAACATCAGGACTGGTATTTAATTCAGTCATGAAGACATGAAAATGAACATAATGCCAGGGTGTGGGCCTTAATCTTTATGCTTCAGTGTACAATATGTGGGCCAAAAGAAGAAACTGCACAGTAATGACAGCACTGAAAAAGCCTTTTAAGGATTTGAAAAAGCTGACAGTACTTTAAATAGAAATAGTATAGAACAAAAATTGTAATATGATGCATTTGCTTTTATGCGAGCTTCAGTGGAGGAGACAACAATGCTGTGATGTTTTCTGAAGCTCAGTTCTATGATTCTTGCAGGAGAAAACTAAAAACAGTATTGAGGAGGCTAAGTAGCTAAGCCATTTCCCCTGTTGTTAATTTTTAAGACTGGTTTGGTGCCATCCACTATGCATGAACTAATTTCTGATGCAGCTACATCCTGTCTATACATAGTCCCTTTTCCTCTTTACTCTTCTTGTGAAGATTACTCCACCACAGATCTTGGGAAATTATTAAATAATACAACACAGTTTATATTGGTAGACTTACATTCTATATGAATATAAAAGGGATGGAAAAAATAAATCATGTTTCCTTTCTAAATTAGAGAATAGCTACAGTTCTATTTACTGTGGACAGAAGCATAAAGAAAAAAACAGGATAGGAAGGGGATTTGGATCACAGACCCAAAAAAAATTATAAAATCACCTAATGTATTACAGGAAGCTGATGCTCTGTTAGAAAATGAAGCCAGGTTTATATTAAATAATTAGGCTGTAAGAGAACTTCCACTGTACACAGAACACCATGAGGTGAACTGGTTTTTTGAATAATGAAAATGCAGTATTAGGGGACACCAGTAGCTGAAACCATGGCATTTTTCTGTAATGAGTCACTTTAAGAAAGAACTTCAGAGAAAACAGAGGAGAGGAGCAGTGAGCACAGTGGGAGTAAATCAAGCCCGGTTTTATCAGCTCTTCATCATCTCTTAAGGATGGGAAAGCAAAAGACCTACCATCTCTCTCTCCATTTCAGCAAACTGAGCTGAAAGGGTAAAAATGAAATACTGACCATATTTTTGTGGCCTGTGGCCTGAGATGTAGGAAGAGAATTTAAATATTCACAATTTTTTCTTTTCCATCAGATAACATTACAGAGCACTGCTGTTTTATAAAATAATAAAGGCAACTCTTTATATCACGTGGTCAAAAAGCCAAAGATACATACAGTCTCATATTTGAGGTATGACTGTGCAATTATCTGCACAAGATGACACTTTTATTTCTATTCCAAATGTACAAGGTCCACTCAGAGTTTTTTTCCATATGCTCCAATAGCCTTACACGTACAGTGACTGTTATTGCAGCCACTTCATGAATGGCTTTGAAGATGTGGGAAAAGATCAAACCACAGTGCACATCAATCACTTGCAGTAGTCCCTGCAATTCAGTGAGCTAGTCCACCTTGAGCCTGCCCACATAGTATTTAGAAATGGAGAGGAGGAATCTTTAGAGCGACTGAAGCAGCAACCACCTTGAATGTTGATACTACTAGCAATGTAGGTGCCTGGCAATTGGACACCAAAAATGGCTTTTAAGATCTGAGACCTTATCCATCCTCCTCCTGGGTTACTTGTTTTTTCTCCAGTTCCCTCTGGTCCCAAAACAACATATTATCATGAACTCACATATCTGCACTATCAATTTTCCAGCAAGGCACTAGATCCCACACAAACATCCTCTACATCCTTGAGCACACTACTTAGTTCCATTCATATGCAGTACAGCAAATTAAAGAGGGGCTGAACTGGAACTCAGTGCTTTTCAGGGTAAGAACTGGGACTCGGGAAAACTTCAGAAACAGCAACTTTCCATTAGCCTTGGCTGGCAGGGAGGATGGTTACTCAAAGAGAAGATTTACAGAGTACTGGCATGACTGCCCTTCAGAAGCAATAAACAAGAAGAAAATGCTCAAGAAAAGCATTATTTTGCAAGTAATATTGAAGACATTCATTCAGAGAAAAGAAAGTTCTATAAAAACCTTCCACCAAAATAATTAAACTGGCCAAAAGCACTATTTCACCACTTTCATCAATTTGCAATTGCTAGCATTAAAACAAAAAAATACCCACACTCACCATCTCCAGGCACTGACATGAAATGAGCATCAACCCGTTTTTCATCCTCTCCATAATCGTTCTTTGCCAGTAAGGTGTAAGCACCATTATTCAGGTGTGTAGGATTGTCCAGCTGAAGGCAGCCATGGTATTCACTTTGATTGATAACGTGTATTTTAGTACAGATGTATTCAGACTCATTCAGTACAGCTCCTTCATAGAACCACTGCAATGTGGGCTTAGGGTTCCCTTTCACAGTGAATGGAATACACCAGTGGTGGTCCGGAGTCGGAGACTCAATAAATGTGATATTTGGTGCAACTATATTGGAAAAAAGAGTGAAGAACATCAGAATATTCTGAATGTGTCCTTCCTCCCTTCCTTCCCTCCCTTCCTTCCTTCCTCCCTCCCAAGTTCTCCTGAAGCACTTTTCATTCACCAGTACAAAATTATGTTACTAGATGGAATGGAACCTATTGGAAGGATACCCATACACAGGAACATACCTGCTCTGTCTAGAGTATTATGCTGAACTGAACTGAAGCCACTCTTTAGAAAGAAATAAAACAAACTAGTTTCAAAGACTGAAAATGTGTTAAATCGTTTCAAATGTGTAAGGTGTGAGAACTTCAGTTACTGGACCCCTTAGAAGGAGGAGAAAGACATTTTAGTTTTACTTTTCTCAAAAGACTGCACAAGAGTGATGAAGGAAGAACAGCAGTATTAAGCAGTATTGAAAATATTTAAAATTGGCCAAAGCAAGTACTACTGGAAAGACACTCAGCTAAGAATCCAGATTTACAGATTATTTTCTTAACAGAATCAATGACAAAACAGATTACTTAATTCTCTAGATTATTCTGTCAGGGAAAAAAAATTCTTTACTATCCATATTCCTTGATCAAATCTGCTAAATGCCTCAAGTTTACAGACCTCTGCTGTTTCCCTCAAGAGATTATTCCAACACCTTATCCATTGTTTTCCTTTATATTAATTCTTAACTAAATCGAATTTCTTTTAGTTATACTTCCTTTTATCACCCATAACAGTGCCAAGCTCAGAATCTCATTTACACTCTTTAAACATTTCTAGTTTATGTTCGTTCCCATAGTTATTAGATATCCAATTTCAACCTACAAACCCACATCTATAGTGTTGTTTTTTTTTTTTCTAGTTTACTCCATTATAAGGACATGATGAGCAAAATTTGAAATCTCCAAAATGTTCCATTCCCATCTTCAATTAAACAGAGGGTTGCAACTTGTGAAAACATGCTCTGTAGCTCATGTCAAATGAATTCAGCCTGGACCTCAGACTTAAGAAACAAGTGCTTCTCTGCACTATATACCCCTTCTCCCTTCCTTGGCCCTGAGAAATAACTATTCAAAGCTACAACAAATAAATTTACATCTGGCCATACAAACATTGAACAAATTAGTTGTTGTTTTAGGTAGTAAGAACACAAACGTGTAGTCTTGTATAATTCTACTAGTCTTTGCAATTCACACTTTGCAATTGCTAAGACAGTGTGCATGTACATACACACCGTTACAAACCTTCCCACACGGACAGTGCCGTTCAGTAGTCAGCATTTTAGACCTTTACTTACAGACTCTTTTAACTGGAAGACAAAGCAGTCAGAAATACACTTTTTGCAGAACACAGAGCTGAAAAAGATAAATGCAACAATGGCTGACTGGACTACTCCTACATTAACTGCAGTAGACAGGTCACACACCTTAAGGGTTTTCATTTCAACAGACTGAAGGTCCAAAAAATACTTAGAAGAGCTCCTGCCAAGACAGTTTAGCCTCCAGGTCTGTATGGAGGCCCACATACGTACAGAATACTGTAAGCTCAGCGGAGGCTTGGTCCTCTCCCACAATGTTCTCTGCTACACAGGAAATCTCCAGTCCACTATCCATTGATGAGACATTCTTGATGGTGAGAGAGGCAGGGTTCTTATTTGTGTCACTCTGAAAATTATCAGAAAAACATGTATGCGTCAACCACAGCATTAAGAACAAAGGAGAGGGAGGGAATTACTGGCCACAGCTGAATGGCATTTTCGTTTTCCCTTCCTTTTAGCTCTATCTGTCCATAATTAATCAAAGTCTAATTTTAATGTCTTATCCAAACAGACATAAAACACACACAGAACCAATTCTAGCAGTCAGTGGCAGTAGATTCAAAGCTGCAAAGTCCTGCTACAAATATTGCACTCAACCATGTTTCTGCCCTGTCACTTCCAGTCTGTGCCCTTTTTTTACCACTTTATCCCCTCTACACAAATGTTTTTTCCCCTCTAATCATATACCCTTTCTCATCCCTCTCTCCTACTTCATGACTGGTCTATCTCTGCCTGTTCTCTAGAATGTTTTCTTTCTGCCTATATTCTGTCCAATCCTTGCTTTACTCATCCTTTTCTCTCTTTCCTTTAAATTTATGCTTGACATCTCTTCCACTGCTGCCTTCTGAGCCCTATTGTATCTTGACATGTTTTCTATCTTCTTCTTAAGCAAATTTCTTTCAAAAGCTTCCTTTTCTCAAGAAACCTTCGACAAGAAACTGTGTATCTTCTACTACCTAAACTATTGCCTAAGTGGCGTTTTTATGTGTTTAAGAACAAGCTAATTAAGGTAAGAATGATGGTTCTTAAAAATCTTGATTCTTATGATCTTTAGAAATCTGAGTGTCTATCTACAATCTTAAAAAACATACTGACTTTGCAGCTATGTCACACTGGCTAAAAGAATATGACTGAATTACCCCCTCACACAAAAAGCACTAGTAAAGCTAGTTGTTTGTCTGATGTTAATAAATCAGGCCCTTCATACGATCACCAAATAATTATTATTTCTATATTTGAATTTTTCATAAAGAGCTAAGCTACTTTGTTAAACTGGAAAGGAACCAAAACACCCCCCAAAAAAACCCCAGTTATGATCATTTTTAAAACTACTTTTGAGGTACTTTTTGTATTGTACGCTGCCAGTGCTACAGACAGCACAAACAAGTAACTCACTATAATCGTAAAACCACAGCAACTTTAGGTGGCAGTCAACAGGAATATGTGGGAACGCTCCTGCATACAGTCCTGTGCAAACAGAATTTTGAAGCTTGAGATGATAGCCTAACTCCACACAAGTTCAATGTCCCTTCAGCCTCAGTGTGGCAGTAGGGGAGGCAGGTGGAAAAGCAAACACCCCTTCACACATTTTCCTAGTTTGCAATTCTCAGAGCTGAACAGTGCTCAAAGCTGGACTGACAGCAGAGAGGCTGAAACACAGGTTCAGGGCTGAAGCCTACAGAAAGAAAAATCTAAACAACATCAGTCAAAATATCCATCAACACAGAAACTCAGAACACAAACATTAGATTTGCAGAACTAAAACCTAGTTTTAACTCTTAAAAGAGCTAACGTCCCTCTTTTAAAAGAGATGAGAGGAAACAGTTAAAAGAAGCATACAAGATGAAGAACACGAAGGCAGAAACTGAGATACAGGAGTGAAAGAAAAGAAACAAAAAGCAACACTTACAGAAAAGGATAGTTGAGAATCACAATAAGGTCTAAAAGGCTCATGCTCTTCTGCTACTGAAAAGACTGCTGTGCTCCATGGCTAAGTTTGTAGTCAGCCTGTATTATAAGCCCCTCTACAACAGCATGATCAAGTTATGCCAGAATACTCATGGAAAACTTGAAGCAAACTGACCATGGCACTTCAAAGATAGGAGAGTTAAAAAAATTAGGTGATCTCACTTTTTGAACAGAGTCCCACATTTCTTTTGGCTCCTAAAATTAAAACTTTTAAAAAATTTTGAAAACGAGTGGAACTTGGCAGAGGTTCCCCACAGTGTTTTAATTTCTTGTTCTCAATGACGACAGATGCCTTGATGCCTTTGGGGAGTTTTACAGATCAGAGAAAATTGAAAAATACAACCAGAGCTTTGCAGAACTCTTACTTATGAAAGCTGGAATGAAAGACAGACTACTTAAATTCTGTATAAGCCTGATATAATGAACTTTGGTAAGAAAATATTAAAACTATGAAACTCAAGAGGTCCTGTCTCCTCCTCACTGCAGGAAGAGTTTTGAAAGTAGACTTCCCACACCTTGTACAGACCAAGAAGCTTAACACAGTGTGCACCATCATGACTATAGGAAAGCAAATGCCATAAAATTATAATAAACATAAGTTTTTCCTATTGTGAAATAATAGCAGTTTATGAAGTCTGCAGCTGCTTATATGCTCCTCCTTTTTCAATATTTCCATCAGAAAGGACTTAAGCAGCACACAGTCTACAGAAACAAAAAATAAAAATATAAAGAGCCTAGTAAATAAAATTTCCCCACCTAGATGGTTTTAATGAGGAAAGATATTCATATATCATTAAAAAAAACAAAACCAAAACAAAACCAACCTGACCATATTTTAAGTACATTCTTCAATTTCAAGGCTTTCTGATGCTGCTAAGTGTGTTAAAGAAAAATTAAACAAGCCACAAAATATTTACAACCAAATTCCAACACACTAAATTATGAAATTAAAATACAATATAATTACAGATCCAAAGTTTTTTTCACAATCAGTATAGATTGGATTTAGTCACTGTAGGCAGGTATCAATCATAATAAAAAAATGCTTGCATTTCAGTATTCCAATTCACATTACTTCCAAAATTTTACATTACTCTCATTTACAAGTGAACATCCAAAAAACCAGAGTGCAAATGAGAATCTTGAGAAACAAATGTCTGCATTCCCTAAAAGCCCTGCCATAGCCACCCTTGATTGAAAGTAACTGGAAAATAAATGTCATCCCAACATTAACTTTCTATTTGAACTTTTAATAGAAAGTTAACTAGAGCTGGACATGAAACTTCATTCCATCCTTCAGCAGGTGTCTGCTGAATTGTCACATGTTTGAATATAAACCTTACCTCATGGTTGGAAACAAGATTAGTTACCACCCAGGACACATTTGGGGGTGGCCCGCCAGTAGTATCACAGTACAGCGTGATGCTCTTTCCTTCCACCACGGTGATGTTGTAATTGCTTAAGTTTGCTGAGGGCAAGTCTGTGATAGAAACAACGGCACAAAAACCCAACATGTATTTGTATTTGACAGAATAGACACCATGCAAATCTAAGCAAACAATACCTCAAATATTCATTGTAGTCGGTACTACTTAGTCAGACAGTACAAAGAGCATCTTTGGAAATAAAAAACTATAATCTTTTGCTGCTATGTATTTTCTGCACTTCCTCTACTTCACATCCTAAGAAAACATTACTGCATATGGAAATACATTAACTAGTTAATTATACAGGAATATATGTCAGGTGCACAAACAGAAATTATCTTAACTTCAAAATGAAAAAAACCCTCTTCCTTTACTCTTTAAAACTGGATATTGTATCTGTTGCTTTATAACATCTACAAAGCAACCTCTGGGTTTCACTGATGTTGTGGTATTTCCACTGTTCTTCACAACACTAACACGAAAATCCAATTAGCTCCCAGTATCCCGCAAGAGACTGAAGCCCTCCTCTCATACAGAGACATAGCTCAGAGACAGCAGGGCAAAACCTAGAACTTAAGCTCAAAGAGAGGAGAACAGAGTACTTAATGGATTGAACTAGAGAAGGGAAAGGACAGAAGAGAGGGTTAACATTTGCACAGGGCTTTACTCAAGGCACATCAACTGATTTTTCTATTGTCCTCAGGAAAGCAGAAAAGCAGTGAGATACACTTAAGAGAAACAAGACCCGGTGTTACAAGAATTGGAACTCCCCCTCCATCTTACAGAGTTATAAATCACTCTGTGCTTTGTTTTAAGGCATCCAAAGCAATGGGAACTTCCCAGAGTGTAAATTTTTGCGGAATGTTTACAAAACCATAAAGAAATACACAATTGCCCTCTCCAAAATAATACTAGCAATATCAGTAGATTTCAGGCACAGAGGGATTCACATTTTGTATTTATTTATGTAACAAATAATTATGCATCACTCTAGAAATAACATCGTTCTTAAAAGATACCGGGTCATCATTTGAAGCTGCTACACTCTGCAAAGAGTCTTGGTCTCCTATATGAGGCATTTCACATCAACTGTTCCAGGCAAATTTTACTTGCAATTTATCATCTCAATAATCTGCTGTGCAGGACATTTATGCATTATTTTGCAATTACTTTTCTTTTTCTGAAACAGCAGCTCTCTCTGGTTGTGTTTTTTAGTTGAGATTACAGCAGTTTCAGCATGGACTTGGTGGTATAGAAGTTTAGCAGAGAAATTTTTCTTTATGAAAAACGTCCAAAACAAATAAATAACCATCAAATCACTGTGAACATATGCATATGATTGCTGGAGGTTCCACAGAAGTTAGATGTATTGGAAACCTCCCTTAAATTAGTTCAATAAAATATAACTGAGTGGAAGCAATACAGAAAAGAAGATGAATAATTTTCCAGACAATGCTTTCCTGCCTAATAAGATTTGAAGATCAGCACAAGTACACGATAACTGCTCAGTGTTTTAAGCAGTGTGGTAATATGATTCCCATTATAGGCATCATGGATTTCTTCTATTATGTTCACTTTATAAATCATGTGTTGAAGTTTATTGAGACAGAGCTGGGGAGTTTGTATGCCTTGATGCAGTAATCTGTTAGCGAAAGTAGCCATCTGCTCTAGCCTGCTGTGAATTCAGATCTCACCAGTGTCTGTCAACTAGCTGAGCAGGAAACAAAACTAATCTTAGGGAACATTTGGATATTAATTATGCTAGTTAGAGAACAAGGGGAGAAGTAATGAGATAATTTGCTTTATAAAGTTACACTTCCACAACACCTCTAAATACTATTCCAATTACTCTTGCCAGACCTGAACATGCAAGGAGAATAAAGATCCCCACTCTTCTTAACCCCACCACTTGGGAGGAGGTCTACATGATAGATTAGAATTACATTGTGCAAACTGGCACAGCTCCTACTAACACATCACTTCATGTGAAACCTCTCATGCAAGCAAAAATAAAAATAACTTTTGTCCCTTAGAGCTCTCCTTTAAATAGCTGTTAAGTTTTGAGACAACTTCTTCCTGCAATGTGTTTATTCATAGTATAAGCAACTGAAGTTTAATTCCTCTGGTACTGGCTCTGGTTCCCACCGAGAACTAGATCTAGTTATTTTTATTTGCAGAAGTCTGCACATGTCGTGTTGGTGTTATATCTCTAATGGAAACAACTACAACATGCTGCATCCTGCTAGAAGGCTATAAGATAATAGTGCTTTTATGGTGTATGTTCATGAAGTTCTAAAAACCAATTGCAAGGCCCCTGCATCTAAAAAGGTACAAATGGAATGGAATGGAATGGAATGGAATGGAATGGAATGGAATGGAATGGAATGGAATGGAATGGAATGGAATGGAATGGAATGGAATTAGAATAGATTAGAAATCATATTATTGTGTGTGTTTTCTTTTACTCTTCTTCCCAGTCACAAGATGGGTGGAAAACCCAAGAATTGTCTCAGGATTCATTTTTTCTGGTTGGATATATTGAGATAGTGTGCTTTAACTGCAGGCTGATTTTGCTTTGCTTTCCAGTGGCACCAAGACTGCTCCACAGTAGAATCCACCTAGTTGAGATGTGGCTCTATTTGGGAAAAGCAAGACAGTCACATAAGGCCTCATCTAGACATGTGATACATTGCCTTTACCAGCAAAGCAATGACATTAAGCAGCAAAATCTGTACTGAAAAATAACTGCATGCTAAAAGAACACAATGGACCTTAACATACAGAAATGCTCAGTTTGTATGCCCAGTGTAGTGTGAGACCATCCATATTGGCCAGTAACACTTTAACTCCTATAGAACTACATAAATAGCCAACTGTGAGAGTCTGTCAGAATTTTCCCTCATCTGCCTCACGATCGTCCTTGGGAGACCACTGAAGAGAAGACCCCCCCCGTCTATATCTGGCTCTGAAGGAGAAAAGTCACACACCACGGCCCTGAGACTTGAAAGCTCAGTGCTGAGCTATTGTTTTCACAAGTGTGTTTGCTGTATGCTAAGAAGGGGCACCATGCCCCGTTTGCAACAACAGCAGCTCTGGAAGCTGTCCCAGCTCTCGGCCTGGCAGGACGTCTCCTGAGTCTCAGGTGGTCTCCCACAGAAGATCCTCACCTGTTTTACAACCACCGTGACAGACAGACTGAGATGTAAGAAGCTTCTCCACCAAGGACTGAGACATGAAACTCCTGAAAGGCCCCTCTGCTCCTTCCAAGGACTGGGACTGAAACCCCCAGCCCGGGGGAGGTGTGGGGGAGGCAAGCTGACCAAAGCGAGATGTTTGCCTGCAGATTGTGACCACTGAACCAAGAAAACAATGGCTCTCATTTACTGCTGAAAACATAGACTACCTGTTACATCTATCAAGCTCATTTACTGCTGAGAACATGGACTACCTGTTACATCTATTCCCTATTGTATCTGTTTCCCCCCCCTCACAATTTTCAGTAATAAAACCCTCTGAGTTAGCTAGAGCCTTTAAGATCTCCCCAGCGTAGCAGGCGGATGCTCGGCTGGACTGGACCAAAGGACTTTGTCTCTGCGTTGGTAGCTATATCCCCTCTCATTCTCTCTCTCTCTCTCTCTCTCTCTCACTCTTTCTCTTTTTCTCTCTTTTTCTTTCTCTTAATCCCTCTATTGCATTTTTGCTGTGATTATTTCAATAAAACTGCATTTGATTTGATTATCACTGCAAACTCCCTTGTACCGTGTTGGTTTTTGCACTCTGAGATCACTCCTACGAACCATCACGTCATCTGTCCACTAAGACGGACCCTGACACCAACCACCCTGCCTTTATTCCTGAGCTAATTTGGTTAAATACAGTGGTTTAGATAGTTACCACTTTTGTTGACAGGGATGTACATTTTAAAGGACTTTGTAAACAGCAGTTGATACAAAGTTAGCAGATAGCACAATCAAATATTTTTGTATACTGCCAGCATAGTAAGATTAGACTGTAGCATAAGGGCCTCTACAAGGTAGACATGACATCATCCTTCCACAAGTTTCGTCTTGGTATCTGTCAGACAGATTAATCCATGCCTCAAAACTCAAACCACAGTCTCTGTTCCAAACTTTGATAGAACTAATTATTATAACTCTGGATATCAGCAATAATCTTTCTTATATCTGATTGATTTTTGCTATGTAATTGAAGTTTGCTAAATCCTTGGCCTTAACCTTCTGCAAAAATGTGTTGTATACAGGTTACATACAAGAGCCTCTTCCTTTTACAAGTTCTGGAATTTCTCTCAGACATTGAAATTTATTGAGTACTTTCCTGTTCTGGTGGAACAGGGTAAAGAGACTTTCTGAATGATCATTTTAAGACCACTTTCTTTTATTTTGTTTTTCAAGACCTCTTTCTTTTTAATAATCTATTCAAATCTTTTCAGTCTCTACAAAAATGGGAGGACAGAACCCGCTACTGAGAGCTTTAAACTGTAATGTAGAGAGTAACACAGTTTGAGAGATGAAATCATACACTAAAATCCATGTGTTTCCATTATGCACTAGTGCATAATAGCTATGTGCTTTCACCACATACGGAATGTATTTTCTCATATTCAGCATGATTAAACTTTATTCTCAGGAATAGGCAGCTCTGGATTAGAATAAGCAGTTACTTCCCTCACTCCAGCACAACTAGACAGAACTAGAGACAAGCAGGAGGAGCTCATTTATGTCAGCTGAGTCTCTCCAAATACCATCTCATGCTTTAGGAGAAACAAACACTCCTTGAAGTAGGGTTTGGGGAGGGAGGGCATTTACCTTCACAGACCATCATTAGTGCAAAAGGATGGCCTAAAGCCATCAGACAGTGAAACTGTCAAGCATCACTAGGGAATGAGTCACATCTTCCCTGTGCACAGCAGGGACTTCAGCAACCACAAAACCAACACTTTGGATGCCATTTTCAAAGGTTACTACTACATTTGGCTACACAACTGTCAATGGAAATTAAGAAAATGAATGTGCCTGTATTCCTACAGGGCTTTCCAAGTCTTCATGCTGCTACTTATTACTTTCTACAGAAAACTTAGACTGGCCTTCCTAGAACCAGACTGTCACTATATGTCAAAGGAAGGATATGATCTAATAGAGAAATAAAAACTCTAGTCTGTAACTCAACTCTTAGCACCAAGAACCTTAGCCAGTATGCTAAAGGAACATTTAAAAGAAGGTGGTCTTAAGCCGGAAGAAGCAAATCCATCCTTGAACCAACGATACTGTTTCACTATCTGCAATAAAAATAAAAAATAATAAAAATTTTTACAAAATTAATACCAGGCACTTTTTCTGCTTCAACTTTCACTTGCTCAGTTCTAGGATTTTTTCCAGTTGCTAAAAAACCTTTAAAGATTATCTCAATATGCTCAATTAGCCTCACTAACACCTAAGAAATTACATGATGAAAAAATTAGTACCTGAGATAATACTGCAAATTCAATATTGCTATTGAATCACTAAATAGTTTTCAATGCGGCCCATATCATCTCCTGTTTGCTTGGCATGTTTTTGAAGGTCAATTTGATGTGTAACAAGAACAGGAAGATACCGTGAAAAAATGACAATTTTTTCTGCATCTGATTTTTAACCAGGTAATTTTAATCCTCACCTGAAATCCTTAACCCATCTTTTTAGTAAATATATCAGACACAGAATTATTAAAATAATACTGAGGCAGCAACCATCTATCAAACTGAACCTTGCAAGGCAGCCTACCAGAACCACTAATTTCTAAAACATCCACTGCAATTCTTAGGACCCAGTGATTAAAATCAGTCTACTTTCCTCACATAAGATTCCAATAAAGTCCAGGATTTTTGTTTCTCCTGGTTTGGGTTTTTCACTCTAGGGACAAAGCATGCAAATAATTACCTCACTACAGTACAACCTGGTAACAGCCACTACTTGTCTGGAGCCCGAAAACAGGATGGTTGACAATGCAATCATCCCCAGTGTCACGTGAATCTGCAAATTTCAAAGGTCTTACTTGCTCAAAGCTGGCTGTTATGGAAAGCAGGATACAATGATTCCATGTTCCTTGTATCATTCTATTGAAATTGTGCCTTGTTTGAAAAGGCAGTAATGTTTACTAATTCCAGAGGTCTTTTCCTATGTGCTTTCATGGGTTTAAAAAAACAAAACAAAAAAACAAACAAACAAACAAACAAACAAACACAAATAGGAGAAACATTCTAGTAATTCTAGCTATAAAGATAAGAACTGTTGGATATGTGATTCACCTCTTGGGTTTCACTTAACAAAAGCCTGTAGCCAATAAGCCCTGAGCCAGATTTCCAGCCTAGCTGCATCTTCAAAGACTAAAAAACTATACCCCAAAAATTTACCAGCAAAGCATGAATGAAAGAACCACAAACAATTGTTGTGGTTCCTGTTTTGGAATTGCTCCATTTCCTGTTGTATCACAATCACAGAATCAAAATCCTCAGTACACAGAAAATTGCAGAAATCTCAGGGAAGTTGTAACAAGATGACAAGCACAAATAAATTCAATGAAGATGAAAAAAAATATGTTAGGCAAATAATATACAGAATTAGCAGAAATAAAGAACATTTAAAATGAAATTTAGTCTTTCATTTATCTTCCAGATCCCAAAGATTTCCATCTCCGTTTTTTTTCTGAAGATCTAAGATCCCTTTCCTCTCCAGTCTTCATTTCATGATATTAACCACCATGCATTACAATCACTCCACTAAGATTTTGCCAACAACAAAACTTTACATTTCCAACAGGTTAAAATGGAAAGTAAAGGTGTTAATCTTAGAGGTATAAGAAGAAAAGATGAAAATGAATCTGGGATTATGACCCATTTCCCCAGATTTCCATACTCTGCCCACAGTGTTTGAATGTAAATTTAAAAAACCTGAATAAAAATTACTTCAAATCTTCAAGAGAATACACAGACACTGAATAAAGCACTGAATCACCACTGAATAGACATATGCTTGCCATGTGGCAGAGTAAATATTGATGGGTATTTTCCACAATGACCAAATGTACCAACGGTACTTTGCATAGGTTGGGCAGAATGTATTTCTGCAGGGAGGCAGAATGAAAGTTATGGCAGCTCATTGACCCTCCCAAATATTTTAAAATACTAAATGAAATCTCCCTCCTCTCATGGCATGCCGGAATGCCATTCTCAATCAGGAACCTTTACAGAAAACAATTAAACAAGTACAGTCTATACTAGAAGATGATGAGTCTAATTTAAAGCATTGCTTTCCCAGATCAAATGCACTCTTACTTTGCCTTTAAACACTCCATCACTCCATATGTAACTAAAGCTTTCACTAGAAGCAAACTTCTTTACATAGAGCCAGCACATGCCACAGCAAAGACTACAACACTTGCTATCTCCTCGTCACGACCACAGCAACAAGCACTGTCTCCACAGAACTGTGACACCATCACCATCCAGGGCTTCAAAACCATCATGAATACAGTGCAGCCAAAAACCAGCAAGAGATGTGCACCCATACAAATTCATTTGGACACCAAGTTCTCATCTGCAGTCAACCTCTACAGAAGCTCCAAAGGATGCTGCTGATATTTCAAATCAGATGAAGGGCTTACATGTCCAAGATTTACATCAGCTCCTTAACTTATTCCCAGAACTTTTCTTTTAAGACCCTTAGGTGTACTCTGAATTCTAATAGGAAGGTGCTGAATAAAATAGGATCTTGCATATTATTACCTGGTGGCCAGTAATAATATAAGCACGTTGTCTGCAAGAATTTTGAGAGAAGTGTTTTTACAGAAGCTATCAACCTTACCAACAGTTCTCTTGCTAGTAGTATCATGAAGGTATTCTGCCTTCATGAATGGCTAAGGAAATTAAATTACACCTGGTATAATTGTTCTAACATGGCATTTAAGCTACAGATGAGCCACAACAGCTTTCAAAGGAAAACCAAAAACAGGTCATTGGGCTGAATATGTCAGCCACAAGCTTAACAGATGAACTGAGAGTTAAACAGCCTTTGAAGTGTAAGTTAATGAGGCCCAAACCAGCTTAAGCAAACCTCTAACAAATGGCATCTAATTCACCAAGAGTATGTAATGCAGTTTCAGTATTGTTATCTGCAAAATTTCATGTGCGTCCAGAAAATACTCAAAATAATGCTGACCTGCCTAATGTTGCAACTGTTGTTGTGATCCTGAAACAGGAACATTTTCAGAGAACAACATAAAAAAAGTAAAACGATGGGTTTCACTTTTGGTATCAAGTATACCATATGCCAAGTATATTATTGAAGGGATGCCTTGAAAAAAGGATTCCCCTTTTAAAGAAAACAGTACTTTCTTTAGATTTCAGGTGGAGTTACCTAGTCATCAGTCTTCACCTAGACAGAGCAAAGTAAGACTATGACCACCAAAGAATCAAAGAGAGTGATTCTCCTTAGCAGGTCAGCACTCCACTCTTACACAGATGTGTCAAGTCAGGCACAGAGAGTACCTCTGTAAATCTGCACAATATCATGAGTTCAGAGATTCTTTCTCTTGGTTAATGCTTTACTTCTTTCTATTTCTAATCTACTTTTGATTACAAATCTCCTTTGTTGACTAAAGCAGAACTTGAATCAGTATTATCAAACAAAAATTGGCTTTTTTAAACATGAGACATTCATATATACCACATGTAGCTCAGCTATCATCATTCACAATCTCTGATTTACATAGATTGTAATGTATAGACATCTGTATGAAAGTTGATGTTTGATTCACAAATAGGTAAATGGTGCATGTTCAGAGGAAAGTTATATATGTATCTTTGGGATTCCTGTTGTCTTTCAAATTCTATAAAATTTTGGTTATTTCCAATTACAAGCTAGAAAATTCTTCTAATTAAGTTTGGAAAGTTTTAACTCAACTTGAGACCAACAGTGAAATTCCATTACTGTCAAAGTCTCTCAAAAAAATGAAGTTTTTCACATAGCCCACGATCACAGGTATGAATTAAAACTCTTACAGAGAAAATTAGAAGAGTTTGCCTTTACACATCATGCACCACATCTAGTTCTTGTGCCAAAATAAACAACACAGGCTAGAGAATCCATGAATATTCTGAAACATAAACACTGGGAACATTTAAGTATTTTTTAAAACTCAATTCTGCCTGTAATATTTTCCTTCTAATATGCTTATCAGTGAAATCTAGCTGATAGTGGAAAAGAATGTCAACACCCACTGGATTATGCCTTTGCTTGTGGTTTTAGACTGCATTGTACTGCAATTGCTTAACATCTAATGCTTATTTTATTGGCTCAGTAGTAGTACAAATCTTTTCTGTAAATTTGAAGAAATAAATGTGTCAATCTTTCAGTTTGCCTTTATTCCTTCCTTGGATTTATGACCACCTGCCTCCAGTCTCATTTTGCCATGAACTTATTTACCTCTAGCACAAAAAACAAAATCACCAGAAACAGGCTTAAATGAAGCTAGACCCAGTTCCAGTCCATTTTCAGTCATCTGAGCAATTGCCTGTTAAAATCATGGGTTTCCCCAACAAGTAAGAAATGAGTAAGCAGTTATTTTAGCTTGAAATTCTGCATTATAAAAACTTCTAAAATTTTTTCAGTCATACATACACAAGTATCCTAGTATGCACTAAGAGCAACACCATGGTAGTTTGTGTGCAGGAGAAAAGACAGGTAAAGAATGTGAACATTCATTAAATCACATAGGTCTTAGACAAGACAACAGTTCCGCTGACAGGCTGCAGATGTAAACAGCCAGCCATTCTGAATATACCTTATTGACATGTAAAGCATATTAACACAGGGAACTAATCTGCAACATTGTTCAGTAGATTGCAGCTAGCATATGTGACCAGTGATAAGAAAGAAGGCACCTAAAGAAACAATGTATGATAAAAAAAGCATCCAAGGCTGGCACAGTAAGCAAAACTGAAAGACAGATTCAGCATGACGTCTCCATATACAAAACTAAATTGGCCAGATAAGGCAAAATGCCATTAATCATGCTGAGATGCAAAGCAATACAAATTCTGTACAGGACTGCAGAGACAGCTGTAGAAGCCACGCCTTTTCCCAAAACACCAGAAGATAAAAAGACTTCTTTCTGTATCACTGAAATCAATGGTAATGGCTCAGTAAGTGTCTGCCAGAGGGGCAAGCAACATATCAACAATCAGTCCCAAGGACGTGCTCCTGCCTCCCTGGCATTCAGCAAGCTCCAGGTGATCTGCAGACTGACAGTCTTTTAAGTAACCTTACCCAAGGCACAGAACATGCCCCACTTCCAAGGACTTAAGACACTGGTGGTAATAACAAAGAGAGCTTAGAAGCATTAATAAGAATAAAAGTGTTTACTCATTTAGTTCTCTTCATTGATTTACTAGAGCGATTTACCAGATGGAAACAAAAGGAGATGTCCCAGGTGGTGGTGCTGTTCACGCTGTACAGATAACTGGCAAATGCTCTGGAAATGGCAAAACTGAACATGACCATCTCTATACACAAAAGTCTCTGCTACTGTGGTAGATGCAACTTGAAAATCTTTGACACAGTAATTACACATGATCCTAAAACCTAGAAGAATTTGACTATTTTCATCATATCTACATACATTTCAAATGCAGTTGGAAAAATAATTATTGATTGACACTTTTAATATTGCAGTCGGAGAGGATCTTCTGGAGAGTGAGCATACTTGACTTTAAACCTCAAGAAATTAAATCACGAAGTCGATGACATCTAAATGGCAATCTTTAATGAGCACATTATTGAACACTCCCACCGTACAAACAGTTAGCAAAGGACCACAGAAATTTCCTAATTTTCTCATCAATTACCTACAAACCAAAGTCCTATGATCAATAAACCACTGTGGGCTCAACCTACTTCCCAGCAAAAGATTTATTTACAGCACACAGCAGAAAGACAACCTATTATCAAAACATTTATCACATAGTGTGATCACATAGGCCTCCTACTATAAGACTATGAAGTAACACCTTAGTAACACAAAGAAGACGGCACTTTTGCTTAGTTTACAAATTAAAAAAAAAAAAAAGAGAAAACAAATTCACCAAGAAGATGAGGGAATCATTTCATTAGCAGAGAAAATTAGAAAAGCAGAGAAAATGTTTCACTAAAAAAATGCAGAAGCCTTCACACCCAAATATTTCTCTTTACATCAAAGGGAGCTAAAAAACATCCCAGAGTTCACAGGAAAAAAAATCAATATGTCAAAAATTTAATTTCTCTTCTGTTTCAGTTCTACATATTAGCCTCCCAAAAGATTCTGAAAATGAAATATACCAGCTTCACCCATGGTTTTATTTTGAAACTAAGTCTTGTCATTTAAAATACAGAAAAATACCTGTGAAGATATTCAAACCAAGAGCCATGCATTCAATTTTTCAGATATCTTCCAGAATACGGCCCACAAATATGGGGGTCATTACTCTTCACCAGGCATTCTCTACTCTATGTCTACGAAAAGGATGTGCTGTCATCTTTATTAAAAATCTGTGTCCTACATTGGTTAATTTTGAAAAGATAAATTAAGAGGAAACAGCTGCTAAAACAAAAGAAATAAAGGGAGAGGAAAAGTGATGTAAAATTTGGTGATATTTGGACCCTGTAAACTAACATAAATTATTTGTAGGCATGTTGCTGGCATCCACTCAGATCTTCAATACAATACATGCTTTCCATATGCAAATTACACATATTGCAAATTCCAACCTAAATGTGGTATATACTCACTTTTCCTCCTCCTTTTCCTCTTCTATTTGGAAGTACCACCTTTCCTTGTCATGACAAGTCAAGATATGCCCACAGGATGCATGCATCTGTGCACATATATGCACCTAAAGAGCATCCAGGGCCCAGGGACAAGCCTGTTTTGGCTGCAGATGGTTAAGAGATCAGGGGAAAGAACTAATCTCTCACAGGTTTAATTCTGGGTATTTAACACCAAAAGTGTTCAAAGGAAAACCCTAGCAACCTGGTAGCTTCTAGATGCACCAGCTAAAAATGTTACAAAATGTGCTGGAAATTTCTTTCTTGCAGTAATTGATCTCAGTCCAACAGCTGACCTCTCTACACTCAGCACATTATTCTACCTTCTAGTCCATCCAGCTGGAGCAGAAGGTTGGGTCCATTTAGCTCAGCTAGGTATTATATCTCTCATTTCAGGCAAATAAGATCCTGGAGCACACAAGACCAACTCTACAGCTCACAAGACTCCCGGAACATGTGGAGGTTATTTGACTGCATGAGACACTAACATCATTTCTGCCACCATGCCTGGCCCCAGAAAGAAGCTGGGCACAAGATCAATATGAGGCCACAAAATACATTATTGACAGTAAATGCTGCACTTGCTGAGCCTGCAGTGATCCCCACCATGGCTGTTCTTTGGCCAGCTGCTACCAGAGGATGTCACACCCTCCACACAGGCAGTGGAGAAAATGATGCTCAATGGACAATGATGGAAGGAGAAAAAGTGCAATTTCTCCTACAGGTCACATTCACTTATAGCTTTTCCTATCCAAATCAGCCCTCCATTAAGATCTTCTTGCCCTCTTTCCTTCCTACCTGCCTGCTGCTGGGGACCCCAGTTTCCCACTCTGCTTCTAGAGTCCAGAAGATGTGACATCATGATAAAAAGACCCCATTTCTCCCCCTCATGTACAGAGGAGGAGAAATCTGCAGCTAGTGAGTGAAACCTTTCCCCAGCTGTCCCAGGACCATACACAAGCAGCAAAACTGTATATGAAAAAGGGAAGGAGATCGCCATTATTGTTATATAATTTTTCAAATTCTTCTAGATCCGTGTATCTGAAAACAATATGTTGCAATATGCCACAGACCTAAGTTTGATATAAGTCTTTTGTACAACCTTTAAATTTGTTTCACTAGCATGGAGAACAGAGCTCTTGCTAATTTGTCTCAAGTGGCATGTAGTTCTGAATTTTCTTCTGTGGCCCTAATACTAGTATTTTTAAGGAAAATAGAAACTTCATTAACTATAGATACCTGAAAAAAAACAAGTAGGTAAAATTGAGCTGTGAATGTCTATTGAGTTTGGAAACACTAATATTTAGTTCAACAGAGGCACATTCATTCTATATAATACTTGTTTGATATCTATAATCAGTATTCTATTTCCCTGCCCTTGAATAATGGTACATTCTTAAAGGATCAAGAGAAAAATAAACAGGTTTACATGAACTGGTGAAGGGCCTTGAGACAAGCCATATGGGGTGTGGCTGAGGTCACTTAACCAGGAAGAGACTGATGGAAGACCTCACTGGTGTCTTCAACTTCCTTTAAGGGGAAGAGGAGGGGCAGGCACCAATCTCTTCACACTTGTAACCATTGCAGGACTCGAGGAAATTGTATGAAGATGAGTCGGGGGAATTTAGGGGATATCAGGAGTGTGGCTGGGCATTGGAACAGGCTCCCCATGGAACTGGTCCCAGCACCAACCCTGTCTGACTTAAAAAGCATTTGGACAATGCTCTTGGTACGTGGTGTTACTCTTGGAGTGTCCCATGCAGGGCCAGGAGCTGGACTCCATGATCCTGATGGGTCCCTTCCAACTCAGGATATTCTGTGATCCTGTAATTCTATGAAGTTCCAAGAACCATTCCATGTGGAACAAAAAAACACTGACAGACTGTCAGCCTTTCCTTTAGAGCACTGTTGACATCCTGAGAAGTACTTTGTAGAAAAACATGTTCGTTTTTGCCTGGCTCACAATAACTTAGCAGTAGTTTTATGTTAAAAGAATATTACCGCAGTTCGGGACCTTCATATCCAGCAAGGCTGTCTTCTTGTTGTTATCATCTATGCAATATAAGTCCTGAGTTTCTGTGTAAAACTTGGTCTCTTGAAATTTCTTGATCCACATGATTTCACAGGAACATTTGAATGGATTATCCACCAATATCCTACAGGAAAAAACACCAATTTTTTTAGAAGGTTAAATGTGCCACGCATATAGGGAAAAAAAAATTGAGGGGCGGGGGGGCTCCAAGCATTCAGCTGGGTGAAAACGCAAGTTAGTTATTTAGGTTAAGGAAGGCAGGATGAACCCTTTAAGTGGCATAACACATGCACCCTTGGTAAGCTCAGTACAGAGAAAGCTGCCAAGCTGGTAACAGTTTCCCTGCAGGGAATTAAGGGCTGCACCCACTGAGGGCCCAGAATATCATAGGAAGGAGAGACCACACAAGGGATTTGGCTACTATTTCAAATTCATCAGTGTAAGTCAAGAGCCCATGGAGAACAGCCGCTCAAGAACATCCATTTTATTTAATAAATCAGGAAGTGATTAGAATTCATCTCTTCTACACCTGAGCCACCACTCAGTTACCTCAGAAATGGTTTACTGCTGTGGAGTGGTAAATTCTTTATAAAGTCAAACAGTCTTGGATTATACACACACTCTTCCAACTTTAATCACAAAAAAGCACTTCGCCTAATCTTTAAAATTCATCTGCTACAACACTCTAGAAAAACCTCACAGTAAAAGCATAGGCAATGTCATGAAGAAATACTAAATGAAAAAATGGTCCTGAAATAGAAATTGATACAGTACCCTGCCTGGAATTTAAACTACAGGTTAGCAGAGGTAACAAACTGCAGTTTTAAAATTTAATAAAACTATAAAACAGTGTAATGCAATTACATGCATATTAAATATGAACACAAACATATCTACATAAAGAGTGACCAGTACTATTTTTCCTTCTACTGGCATACATGAGATCCAATAAAGTGAGTGAGCAAGTGTCTGTTTGAGGCATTTCATTGTCAGGAGAACAGTCATTCTTAACAAAGTTTCAGAGGTAATTTTGATGCACAGAAACTCAAGTTTCTTGCAGAATCTATGCTCACAAATGCCTCCTGAAGACAGGAAGTGTGCAAATCATGAAAAAAAAGGTCTTATTAGAGCAGTTCCCCCAAAAGCCATCTCAAGTCCTTTGAGAAGAAACAACTGCAGGGATCCTCAAAAGTGTCTGAAGGACCAATCTGTAGTCACAGAAGTCATCCTCTGGACTTGAACATGCAGCATGAACACAAATTGTTTGCACAAGATATAGTATGAACATGATAACTCCTTGGATTAAAACCTATCTCATGCATTTTCAAAACAGGGACATTTTCTACCTTCTGTTTCATCCTATCCTGAAAAGAGAAATTTCTCTTGACCAATGGCTGAGCAGTCTTCTTCTAGTGTTTTATTTTGTGCTAACCCCATCTAAGGAGTTAGGCACATCATTGGCAGGATGCTGGATGCATAATGCCCCTCTACAGACACTTGTGTGAAAGAAAAATTCTGACCTACAGAAAGCAAATTCTGAGTCTTTATCTTGTTTGCTCTAATTTTATGGCTACAGTTCATTTGTTCTAGAAGAAACCTTCCAAAGTGGCATCTCCTTCTCTGTAATATCTGGTGACTATACTTCACTTCACTTTATTCTAAACTTCTCATCCCTTTACATTTTGATATGCAAAGGTACTGACAGGACAAACATAGTTGTTTGTCAGATTGAGGGTAAGTTCTTCAGAAGCTATTTATGGCAACATTCATATCTCAGATTTACCTACCAACACACTTCCTGCTCTTCTGTTTCTGATCTTATTAACAGAATTGTTCAACTATACTGATTTTACCACTGCTTGTTCTCCTTTCTGGCTCTGCTTTTATCCCTCCACTTCCTTTCCCTCATTTCCCCCCCATCTGTTTATCTCACTTTATCGTAACATTTGTTTGCATAACTTCAGTTTGTCTAGTCCTACACTCCTTCTCCCAAGTCCACAACACTCTACCTCAATTTTGTATCCCCTCTTTTCCTCAACTTGTACATCGTCATGCATTGTCTCCGTACCTCAAATAGTACTCTCTTTAACCTTCACACTATCCATTTTCCCCATATCTTGTTCACTCCCACTACATTTGCCCTGCTTCTTCATGCAGAAGCAACAGAACAACAAAGGACATGGAGCAATGGGAGGGCTTTGCAACTAGCTGGTCTCCTCATTGGAGAGCTCAACTCAAGTTATTAAAAAATATTCCAGTGAGCAGTGTTCCCAGGGCCATAAAGAAAATAATTATACCAACTTAATTATCAACAAAATATACCTAAGGGGCATAACTTCTTTTTGTGCCACTGAGATTTGGCACTTCAGATTCACATGCTGAAGTTCAGCTGAAGAGTACTAGGATTGCATGGCAGGTAGTTCATATTTGGATTGTCAATTTGGACAAATTCTGACTCTATCTGAGATCCGGGAGAGCAACCTCCCTCTCCTCTGCAGCCACCAGATCTCCAGAACTCCTGCAGGCTCTCTGCATATTAGCAGAGAATGCACAGGATTACCAAAATTTTGGATCATGCATCAATAAGAAAATATGGCAGATGTAACAGAGAATAAAAATGTTAGTATTGAAAAAAATCAATAAAGAAATGTTTACTAGTGTTTTCATTGCTAAACAATTACATAAAGCACATAAAATGCAACTCAAGAATTTGAGAAAATAAAAATACTCTTAAATAGCCAGCCACACCACTATAAGAATATGAGAAACAGTCTTATATGAATATGTGCAAAAGACTGTATTTTCACTAGTTCAAATACTTAAATAAACACCAGCAGTTTTGTGTGAAGTAATCTCACAATAACATATCTTAAAGCTGAAGGAAGAGGCTATTTTGACCTCTACTTTACTTTAAAATATATACCTAACCTTCTTGAAGCCCTGGAATGAAAATTTCTCTGCATTTAAGTGTTCAGAATTGATGCTTTCTTTGGACCAGAACTGCACTTCTAATTCCTCTACCTTCAAGAGAACAAACTTTGAAGTGTTATTCTTCCTTTCCAGCCAAAAATAAACTTATATTTTAAGAAATGACAACTTACAGATCAGACAAACCCAGATGGCGAAAAGGCTTCTTGGACAAACTCGAGAGCTTGTTTCTGGATAAATTGCTATGGCAAAAGAGAAAGATTGCATTAATTAGGATTGCTTCTTCTTACATTAAAAATACAGTTTGTCTCTCTTGAAAAAGCAATAAAGAACTAGAACCAGCTCTAAAAGCCCTTCGACTTCAATTGTAAAAGGGTGGTGCTCAGTCTTGATGGTTTCAAGGGCTGGAGTACTGTCAGCATGTAATGTCAAGTACCTACAAAATCAAACTCAACAGGGATCAATATTTTCACTTTTAGCACTTTGTCAATTTCAAAAAAGCAGCAGATTTAACTGTGTTTCAAAAGTATTTTGTAAAGTCCAGGTGTTAATTATATGCTCAATTTATTCATGTGAAATGGGTGTATCCCTTTCTTTGATGCTGCACCGAACTCTGTACTCATATAAGCCCTCCTCACATGCTAGCACACATCCACATCAGAGCTTTTTAGTTGTTCTTTTCAAATTGCATGTGCAATATGCACCCACATGGAAGATCAAAAGGAAAACTGTAAAATGCCTGTATTGGGCTTTTTTATGTCAATTAAGCATTTACGGTTTCCAGTGGTAATTAAGTGAAAGGTCTTCTCCCAATATGCAGAGCAAAGAAATGTTGATTGGAACCAGAAATACTCCTCCCCTCACAGCTTACAAAACTGCTTTCTCCACCCCAAAGCAAAATAATGCTTGTTTTGTACAGTCTTATCAGTCTATGAATTGAAGATAGTGAGAGCAGTAAACTGTTTAACTGCCAGCAGTAAAGCACAGATCAGTGTTATGAACCAAAATACCATGAGTTTTATGTGGTATTATAAAGGTGCCATAGGGGCTCCACACTTACTGTTGTATTGCATCTAAACTCCGGGTTTAAATATCTATTTTTTTTTTTAATCTGATTAAAGAACACAGTGTTTACTTCCAAACTTTCAGATGTGATCTTTGAGTACAAGATAATTTTCACAGAAATTACAAGCTGGATATTCTAAAAATGTTTAGAGCAGAATCAAAGAGATTATATTTCATCACTGATTTTTTCTGGCAAAGAAGAGCCTGAAGTTTACAAACTGACTGGTCCTTACATGTGAGAGCAAAACACAAGAGCTACTATTTCATTAGTCAGCTAAACTCATGGACCCTGACCAGATAAATTGACATTAAGGAGCAGTTTGCATATAGAACAGAAGTTATGTTTAAGCAAAAACTGTCACTATCCATTTTTTTCCTAGTATGCACATGCTTTGTGTTGGGAGTTTGAATAAAAGAAGCAGGATCCTCATACAGACTTGGGCTTTTGCCTCCAACATGGAGCCACATCAAACCCCATCTGTCCATGGAAAACTCTTCACTCACCACACAGGAAGATCACTCCTGTTCCCACACTGAGCAGTGGCATGTATGGAGGCCCCTGTGGTATTGCCAGACAAGGCATGCCTCTCTTACCTGCAGATCAAATAAATCCTACTTTTCCCAAAAGACAACCAGATATACAGAGAGTTTTACCTGCAGATGTATCACCTTAAGCAATACTTCAACAGTAAATTTAATTTTATATATATATTTTTCATAAGGTGATCCCTTATTATTGACTACAGAGATGCCTACTGTCATCTTTTTAATTCATGTTAAGTGAAAAAAATCACTGTCAGGGTTATTTTGAAGTAGTTAATGATCCCACTTCCACTTCCATAGAAAGAGAATATGAATTAATTTCCCAATTCAACTGTACACAAAAAGACCACAGCAAGCAGCCCAAAGAAAATTCATCTGAAGTTCTAAAGGTTTTTTTTTATTATAGGAAAAAAATGTCAAGAGTAGAGAGCCGGAGTAGTTTAGCCCCAAAGATGAACCTAAGGAGAGGACTCAGATTCAGTCAAAAGTATGACTGTATTTTACATGAAAATATCAAGCTCACTTTAAACTTGCTAGCCCTAATTCAGCTAAAAGCAAACCAGTGGCAATATGAGTAGAACAAAACCAGACTGAGAAACCACATAAAGATTTACAGAGCTAGCACCATGAGCAGAGTTCTGTCACTGATAGTGCTTCTGAAAAAGGGAGGCAAGAAAGGAGGGAACAGACCTAAGGAGAACTGGGAGAAAGAGGTGAAGAAATGGCCATTTTGCTACACTCAGTCTCCCTCCACAGGCAACACCCTGCTCTGCCTATGGCTGGAACCAGCCCTCTGCGCAAGCAAGGGGAAATCTGCTGCAAGGTTGATCTCAAATGGTTTCCTTTGGCTGCCTTACCTAAAGTAAGGCATTAGAGATACAAATGCATTTTGATACCTGGAGCTGTACACATACACTACATTTGCAATCTATGCTTCGGTGATGCACTTAGACACAGACTAGCACATAACAATGACTATTTTTAAAAGTTTTTATAAATAGGCACTTGCTGTGAAATGTTTTCACATTTAAAGGCACTGACAATATACCATGCATGTGTATAACACAGGTCCATTACAGTTTGCAGCAAATAAGCTTATAAACTACAGCACTACTAAAATGAGACTGTTGGCTAACAGGCAGTGAAAACACTAAAATTTAGATGAGCAAGGCTACTAATTACAATTTAATAGCATCTATTATGACATTTATTTTCCTGTTGTTTATGTTATTACTCAATTCTTCTTATGATAGAAAATTTTAGAAAGATACCTGGACTACATAAGCTTTCCCAAGAAAATAAGGAAATCACAAAAAAGGGCTTGAGAAAATGCATGTTAATAAGTATCTTTTAAACTGGTACTCTTGTATGATTCATAAATAAATACTATTTTTATATAATATAGCTCCTTAACTACATCAACAGACTTTTCATAGAACAAAAAAGAAAGCTGTAACAGTATCACAGCAAAAATAATGCTTATAAAGTTACCTCAATCTTCAGAAAAATGTCTTTTGTTTTCTTTATGGGATAGTAAAAAAATTGTTTCCAAATAAAATCTAAGACTTCTCAAAGACCTGTAGTGTACATTACCCTTGCAAAAGGAAATTCCTTTAGTGCTTAATAGTTTTCACTGTCCCAACCACAACAGAAGCTATACTACCTTCATAGGCAGTCAACAGGATTTTTATTGCTGATGACAACAAGCCATGATTCACTGGGGCTTTCAGAAACATTTTAGTGCATAATGACTTGCCAAAGAAAACAAACAAAGGCATTTTGCAGGGATAACAGATCAGCCTCGGTAAAAAATACCTCTGTACTTATTGCTTTGTCCTGTGCATCTAGAGCAGCTGGTGCCACTTAATATTTTCTGTCTTATCTGGGTTTATCCTGTGTCTGCCCACATTACTAAATCCCCACCAAAAGAAAACACAGTACAGACTGGATAATCTCTTGGTTCATAATGTAACTATTCTGCATCAAGAACTCATCTATATCAACCGAACAGATGTCAAGTCAGTCTAATTTGTTTCTAACAAGGAGCTTCATGAGTTACAGTTCTACCAAAGTCTGCTTACCAACAGACACATATTCCCAGTTTGACTGCATGCTCAAATGAAGCTTCTCTTATGGCTGAAACACTTTAAAGGCATCTTATCCAACTGGATTCTGTAAAGTCTAGCAGCTCACATATGTACAGTGATACTTTTCCCTCAAGTGGTGACTTTGAGAGGGTGTCTCTGTTCTACTCAACAGTCAGTTTTCTGAAAACTTGTTTACCTGCATAAGTTTTGGTTAAAAGCAAACACTGGAGACAGATGCTCTCTGTGACTGCATGAAACTCATTTCCCTAAGGCAACAGGGAAAAAAGCCTCTCAAGAGGATACCAGTTATCACACTTTCTGTGTAGTCTACCTGCCCAGACAGCTGGAAAGGTCTTCCAAAATTCTGTTGATCTTTCTCCAAACTAAATTCATTATTTCTCACACTGTACTCATGTTCATGGAGAGAACTGATTCCTTTCCTCATCATAACTGCTCTTCTTTTAAAGATAAGACAAGCATAGAAGCATAGAAGCATAGAATCATAGAATAGTTTCAGGGACCTTTAACTGTGATCTAGTTCCAATTCTCCAACATCTTCAACTACACCAGCTTGCTCAGAGCCCCATCCAATGTAACCCTGAATGCTTCCAGGATTGAGGCATCCAGCATGTCTCTGGGCAACCTGTGTCAGCATTTCATCACCCTTACTGCAAAAAACTTCTTCTTTATATCTAATCTAAATCAACCTCTTTGATTTTCAGACCGTTATTTTTTGCCCTGTTGCAATGATGTATGTTCCTTTTCAATTTTCTCTTTATTGCACTGAACATACCCAGACTCTGAGCCTCCTTATATTACTTGCTTTACAAGCTTCTTCTGGCTCCACTGCTCTTCTCTGTAGCATCTTTCAAGATGAGTAGATTCGGTGTCCTAATCTATATACAGTATTCCAATAGATTCCCTCAGAGTGGCTAATGCAATGGGGAAAAGATGTAAAAATGTAACACAATATTCCTTTCATCCCAGACTTGAATTTGCTTTGTTCTGCCTCATTGCACAGAGAGAGAATCCCACTTCTTCTCCAGCAGAGTCACTAAATCTTCCTCTGCAAATATGCCCCTCAGACAGCATGTTCTTATTGCATATTTCCACAGCCAGTGCACATCCACTTGGCTTTATGGAGTTTCATAGTTTACAGTCATAATTCACTGAGCAACTGTTACACGGGCAAACACTTGAATTTACTCTGGAACATACTTCCTTTATATTACCAAGTGATTACAGTAAAAGCTCTTTATTAATGATTATATGAAGTGATATAAATTTCACAGGCTCACAAGGCCTGGTTCACACTCCTCTGGTGACTGTTCCCTATTAAGGATAGCAATTACTGTCTAGACAGAAACGGACATTCACGTCCACTTCCTTACACAAATTAATTGCTGTTGTTTAGAAAACACCGGTCAGAAAGTGATTCCATCTCATGAGCAAAGCAATCAAACAAAACCCTGTGTTCTTTTCCACAGTTCTTTCCTTTTCAAGGAAGTATCTTACAAGGCCAAGGTTTGGCACTATGACTTCCCAATCTCACTAGGATAAGAGCAAAGCATTTGGTTAAATGTCAATACAGGTTAGTGTTCACCTATTGAAGATGTATGGACTAAAGCAGGCACTTGGAATATCTAGCTAAAACAAGGTACTTGTGAGAAACTGAGTCGCTCACATGATCTCAGTGTTTTACTGGACTAGATCCAGTTTCCCATGTAAGTAGAAAAGTGAGCTACTCTATGTCTGTCGCAAACAGCAGGCACAAAAGTTGTAGAAAGAGAACTTTGATCAGTTCATCCTGCGCTAAATCTAAAGCATAACAAATCTAGGAAAACACAGTCAAAAAGCTATACAGGTACAAATTCTGCATCCTGTAGGTCATGAACTACAAATCACATTTGGGTGTGAAAGAAACATCATTCCTACATTCTGCTCTGGGTGCATTAGTTCTGATCTTGAGTGAGTTTTCTAAGTGAATCACACCTAGGACTTCAGTTCCCAGTTCTATCACAGTCTCTCTGGGCACATACAAGCATTAAAATATTAGATGTGCTCCACGCATGCATCTCCTGCACTGCAGCTGCTAAAATATGTTCAGCTCATCAAATCAGACTGGAGCTAGTCAAAACTATGTCACTGAGTGTGATGCACAGTGTGGACATCATACCCTCAAGAGACACAGTCTTTGGGCTACATTACTTATCACAAAAGACACAGTACACATCTAGAGATGGAATAATGAAGTGGATGGTCTTTTCCATAAAAACATTATGTTTTCATGATCTGCTTCTTCCTTACTACATATGTCTTATTTAAGGGCAATTAACAATAGAAGACCATTCTAAGTCTGTCTTGTTGAAATGTTTTTAAATTAAGCAAGCGGTAAGAGATAGAAATAAATTAACAATAAAAAAATTAACATGAGTTGGGTGGTAATGACTTAGAATGCAGACACTATTCTTACTCACATGTATTGTAGGTTCACATTTTTCACAAATGCATGACGGGACACGAATCTTAGGCCTGAATCCACCACAGTCCTAGGAAAATAAATAAAACTATTAAAATGTTTAATTTAAAATATGATGAAAAGTGTAATGAAAATATTAAAATATTAAAATAAGAGTTTGGATTAAATCTGTACAAGGCTGAGCTGCAAGATTTACAGCTTTCCTCAGTAACGCACAAAGTTAGACATACATGTTTCTATAAAAGAAATACAGAAGAAATAGTTGTATAAAATGTATCTCATACTCACAGATTTTTAAGTCCAACATAAAATCCAACCTCATTGTCATTGATACTTTCTAAATTTGGCTGGTTTGCGATGTAACTGTTGAAAAAGCAAAACAGAAAGAAGTATATAAGTGAATCCTTCCTTGACTTTCTGACTATTCAGAAATCATGTACTGATGTATGGAAGTCAGTTATGATTGCTGACCTACTGTAATTAGTTCTAAGTCCTAATTAGACCCGCTGCAAAGCAAAAGTGCTCCTTAAAATCTTCCTTGTCGTTTAAATGGTACTTTGTGGGACAAGGGAGCAGCTCATTGTTACACAGGGGAAATGAAGAAAGCAAGTCAACCTGAGGGCCAAATAAAGCTGCACTGCAATGTCACCATTCTCCAAGACACATGTCCTTACCTCATGGATTTAACAACAACAAACAGGGCAAGTTTAAAGGTAGTACTGGAGTTATCCCCACTTATGAAAGACAATTGTACTTCCCTAGTCTTTTCCCTCATGTTGTTAACTTAATGAGTTCTTTACACTTATTTTTTCCCTGACACAAAGTAATTTCAGTTCTTTTTATGAGGTGTGGCAACAGGAAAATTGAGAAAGGAAAGGTTGTACTTCATGTTATACTTATACACACAAGCAGAAATTAAGAAACAAGAAACTGCTGTATCAGAATAAAGTATTGAGTCCACTCACATATCCTTTATATCTGCCTAAAAGGATGTGGGCATGCAAGCCAGTCCTTTGTATGATGACTGTGTGAGATCTATGAATAGCCAGTGACACCCCACAGACTGGAAATTAAAATGCTCACAGCAAATGTATCATTACTTCTTCTACAGGAAGAAAAAGTTTCACAGTAGAAATCACACAATCCAGGAAGAATAAATCAGTGGAAACTGCAATTTTTCTGACATTATGGGCAGAAAAGTATGCCTGACTTAAGGCATGCCTTGCTAAAGAGTCTACACATTTCAAAATATTAGCCCAGTCCCAGAAAAACTTAAAGAGAGAATACATGTGCTGTCACATGCATCACAAACTAACCAACGATGCAGGTTCTCCTAAAATGAATTAGTCTTCCTTTGTTAGAAGAAAACTTTTCTTCATTCAAAGCATTTTTTAGAATTTATTTAAAGGGAATTCCAGTGAATTAGTAAGAAGGTAAATTGCTCTTCCAAAGGCAATTCATGCACCTGAGCTGGTGCATGGATTGCCTTGTTAAGAGAAATTCATTGTGTTTCTAAATCCCAACAGAAGCCTGAGAATCCCATAAGTTGGGTTGGGCTCTCCTCCAAAGCTGCCGTGCTGACTTGGGCTATGCTCTCACCATGTACCATGAAAAGTAAAAAGTTTCCCCTGATGGCATCCATTGTCCCTTGGGAAAAAGAAGGGCAATAAAAAGAATGCATGATGCTAGATGGAACACATTACTACAGCATCATATGACATTGACTCTTCTGCAAGACTTTTCAGAATAAGATTAACAAAGTGTATCCATTAGAAGATAAGAACATGTTTTTCATGTTTCCTTTCCTGAATTTTTAAGACAGAGTAATTTTATATCTCAATATACATGAATCTATTTTGTTTGGTTGGGGTTTTTTTGTGGGTTGGTAAGTTCACATATTTTGCCAAGTAATAGTGATGAAATAGTATATAAATATCTACTAATTCCTTCATCTAAGAGTCCTGCAAGTCAATGAACATACTTCCTTTAAAGATGCCCTGAAGAACTCATTTTTGAGTTAAATATCATTAATCTTCTCTGCCACTTGGACCTCATAAATGCTAAAATAAAGTTATGCAAGTGGTTTCAAAGGTATCTACCTCATCCTGTCCTCAGTTATCAAACAACAGTAATCCAGTCAAGGCCAAACAGAGATAGGGAAATCACATAAAAGCAGGAATTGAGGAAAATGGATAGTGAAACACAAAGTGTGAAGAGACTCAGATTTAAAGAAAAGAAACAGAATAACCAGTTGCACTAGCTAAGAATTAGGCCGTCAAAAAACCCCAAAAAACAACAAAACCAACAAGTAAAAAACCCCCCCAAAAAAATAAAAGCAAAAAAAACAAAACACAAAACCTAACAAACAATGCCAAAATGCAGACCCATCACTTAAACACACATATCACCAGTCCAAATGCTAGACTGCAATTTTAATCACATAAATATTTAACCAGAACCACTCACTACAAGTAACTCCAGAACTTGACATATCTTACAGTGTTGCACAAAACTGTAAGATAACTAACTAAAACTGTAATACACTAATAAAAATTTGTTAGTGTATTACATTCTGTGTTAAGCCTCAGTATAAAATAGTTCAGCTCTGCTGAAGCCAATGAAGCTTCACAATTTACATCAGACAAAAATCTTAGTATGAGCACACAATCTACATAAAGAGATTTGTACTGGTGCATCAGGGAAGAGTCCAAACAAATTATATTTGGGAAACAGTAGTATAAATTTGTGGTATCTTCTTTCCTTCTCTTATTGCATGCCTTAGAAGAAGCCCTAGGTGGGGAAGAGCAGGGCATTCTTTTCTTGGAGCTGGTTTGAGCTGAAAGAACCAAAAGAAACCATTGCTTTTCCACAACCATACTGGTTGGGACCCAGAAGAATTTTTGTCTAAGCAACTAATTCAGTAACTGCTCTGCAATACATTTTATGCACTCAGTACACTAAATGCACTCTCAGAACACAACAGTAAAGCGAAGTTCACGCACTTGGAAATCCTTGAAGAAAGAGTGGAGAAACATAATTTACCATAAGCAGGTCACATCCTCTTACTCGCTTAACAAGTCTGTTTCAAGTTAAGCCTTTGCAGCCATGTCATAGCAGTGAGAAAGAAAAGAGTAGAATGATGTAGCTGTACCCTATAAGGGGAAGTTGCTCTTCTGTTTAATTTAGAGGGAGATCTGAAATAAAACCTCTCCCTAACTGAAGCCTATTTTTACCTTCTTCACAACTACTTTACCTTAATGTTACTTATCATCAAACATTAATACTCTAAAAGCTTTGACTTGCAGTGGGCGACACTGAGAAATGTAATTTGCCTGCCTGCCCTTAAGAATATCAACCCTATTCTTTAACGGAACATTTTTACTGTAGCACAGAAGAAAAACATACTGACTCACAGCTGGCTGAAGTCACGTGAAGAGCTTGGAAGCTCCCACTGCGCACCACAGCACAGTTGCACTGCCAGAACCTGGCTGGATAGCACCAGACAGACCACACATATCAGTTCACAAATACTGGCTGCCACCTCGAAATCAAGCCCTTAGCTGCCTGCAAAGCTATTTGCTTGATTATACTATAGCATTCTGCATCTCCTTCAATGAATAGTCAGTAAACAATAATTGTCTTCGGACCCTTAATTTAATCTCTCCATTGTAAACTACTGAATAATTCTAAAAAAGGGATTCAGAATCACACACCTAGGTTGCACGTTGCAGCCTACAACAACATGTTCATCTTGCCACACTTCAGCAGCTACTGAACAATGTCACACACACTTCACCACCGTCACATTTTGGAAACAATAGTTTTAAATCCTTATCTATAAGTCAGCTCCTCCAAGATCTCCTTTGGGAGGGTAGTCTTCACTTATGCTCATTATAAAAATGAAAGGATACAGATTATGTTTAACATCAGTGAAGCAACTTCTGAACTGCAAAAGCATGAAGAAAAAGTGGGTTCTGATCTCTTTAAAGCCATCTAGGTTATTTAATGTTCCTTAGTAATTTAAAAACCTGAATATAAAAGGCCAGCAGAAATATGCCTTCTTAACTTACTTACTCTATTTCCTCCTCCTTAATGTATGTTAAGGTATACTACTCCATCTGGAGCTTTAAGGACATGTTGGAAAAAAACTAGCACATGCTAGTCTTAACAACATGGATGCAAGCAAATAACTGTAGTGCAGCTCCAGAAGTATTTTTGTTGCCAAAAAACTTCCTTTATGGGAAATTTATTTTCTTAACACTCCAAAAAATAAATCAATTATATGTCTAGCTCTAGGTTGTACAAAAAAAAGAATTTAAAATTAATAAACACTCATTGGTGAAATGAACTGAACTCTGAGCTCTTGAAAAACTTTTTATTCCAAGTTGTTTTTTCACTAAGTCTTTAGAGGACAAAGGCAGCACACTTCAGACATTGAACTGTCAGTAGAATAATTACTATTTAATGACAGGTCACGTATGTCCCTAGTCTAGACTACTGTGAGAGCTGTATGTTAATATTGAGAATTAAACATTGCAATCTTCCCTGGTGCCATATCTTCTTACAAACTCAAATGTGATACCAAGTTCTTTAAAAGGTGAGCTAAAACTTAGAGGTATTTTCAAAAAATGCAGACTGATTCATTATTATGCATTAAGATCATGTAAAATTTGTAAACTTGATACAATACTTAATGAAACCTGGCATATTGAACTGGGTTACATTTGTAGCCCCTCTGAAACCAAGTTTAAAATAATGCTGAAGTGGCACGGACTCACAGTTGGAAAATGAAGCCCAGAGCTACACAAGTTGCATATCAAGAATGTCAAGTTTCAGACAGGTGTAGGCATCAATGCTATAATCTCTGCTCAATCAAGAAATCCTCCTGCATAGGACCAAGCTTCCTCTAGGAAGGAAATGCCTAACAAGCAATGAGTGTGATACAGACACCCAAATACAGCAAATATTCTACCAATACACAAGCTTACTCCAACTATTTTATTCTATTTTGCTTCCTTCATCTGGTAACATAAGTATGAGATTTAGTGAGGATGACTTCAGGAAACAGAAACTCTACTGCTAGAGGAGCATGCCATAACTCAGGAAAGATGCAGTGTGTCACGACCATCCACGGTGGACCTACCCAACACTCAGAAATTTTACCAGTGCTTGACTTCTCCTTTGGCTGCCCAGTGTCTCCTGACAAATGCTGCAGTGGTTTTTTGGGTTTTTTTTTGTTTGTTTGTTTTTAAACCGTGAATCACCCTGCGTTTCACAAAGAGTGAAAAACTGGTTGCCACTATCATAGGTTCCCTAAGGGCTTTTTCCTCACATTTAGAGTATTTAACCACAAGTCACAGAAGAGTTCAGGAAATAGCTCTCCACGTGCCAGTACAGCAGCTCTGGAGACAACATAATTAGCTCTGGGATCTTTCCTCAGAGACACAGGCATGCCCATTTTTTCAGCAACTCCTGCACTACACGCATCCCAAACTCAGGTAATGCATTGTTCGGGACAATCTGGAACTCAACATCTCACAGGCAATGTCAGAGATCAGTTAATTTCAAGAATTCCCTGTTCTTGATGTGTGGCTGTGTCAACTGCCAGGAGGCAACAGGGCCCCGACATTCTGTGCCACAACAGTATACTATTATCCAATTAGCAGCACATAGCTGCCACTGCAAATTGATTCTTCAAAGCCATCATCTTGAACAATTAGTGCCAACCCACCAGTTTAAAGCAGAAGAAAACAGGAATTCAGTGGAGATACCAATCTTGTTTTGGCACTCCAGGAGCAGATCTGTGCTGTTGCTTATAAATACAGCTGCCCAGAAAATGGGAAGTCCATGCCTGGATTCTCTTCAGAGAGCAGACTACCAAATCAAGCAAACTCTCAAGACATTTCATGCAGCTTTCTAGATTTAAGATTTATGCTCTTGATGAGCTCCATCTTCAGAATTACTTTCCCCCAAATGCACGCAGAGCTTATTTAAGTATTTTCTCCATTTAGAGACCTGTCCTCCCCTTTGAGATCCCCAAGTCTGTACAGTTGATATTGCATCAAGACATGAATTTTTGATGTTTTTCCAGGAATACGTGACAGCTACAGACACGTTTTTCCTTAGCAAAGGTATTTTGGAAATGTTGATATTCCTTTTTAATGTCAGAAGGCCAAACAATGACCTATTATTCTGAAAGACATATCTTAATCTCTGACTTATACTTAGCTTCAAAACACATTTTTATCCCCTGTGTATGAAATAATCTATGCAGATTGCTAGGATGAGGCTTAAACTGCCACACAAACCCTTTATAAAATATATGCTAAAAATCACACAGTAAATTAACATACAAAAGGAGAGTAGTGAAGGCGGCTTTCCATTATTTCTCAACAGAAAGCAGCCATAAGACTAAGCTTTATTATTGTTGTTGTTGATGATGATATTATTTCCTTGCAAGGATGAAAGAACATCTCAAAGGAACGAATAAATAAGTGACAGTTCTTTCTCCTGCAGAACCACCTAGTCTTCAAAAATAATAGTAGTAATGCAAATACTCTCTTTTCAGCACTTGCATACATAATCTCTATGGCTGTCACTGGCCTTGATGCAAATGAGAATGGAAAAACATCCATTGCACAAGAGCACAGTAAGATTTCAAACAGCCATCCCTTATATGCATCTTTCTAAGTCCCTCAGTGAATAAAAACATTAAAGCTGCTTGGTTGCTGTCAAAACCTTGGAATTCTCTTCCTTTCAGGTGCCTGTACTCAGACAGTGACTTTCTGGAAAAGATGTCTTAGGTAGCTGCACATCCTTTGGAATTAGATAGCCCTTCTGACATATATCAGTATCCCCCACAATGGTCTTTTCCTGTCTCTGGGTTCTGACATATTCAGTATTCTTTGACTCTTTCAGTCAACATAAGACATTCCTTCTGAAATCTCCTCTGAAGTCAGTCTTCTCCCACATATACAATTCCCACTGTTTGACAATAATATTTGGTTTTATTCAGTTTAAAATTACTGGCTATTAGAATATCAAATACTCTAATCAATCTGCTCTGGATCATTGGATCACCAAGACATATATCTGCACCTGCTACCCCATTTAATGTCTCATTAACTGCATGCAGTGCATTTCATGCCAGATACAGATCAAAAGGCAGTACTTCCAAAGATTGGAGTGAAGATGCAAAATTTAAAGCCCTCTACGCAGGAAAATCCATCTATATCCTGTTCATTCATTACATTTACTGAACAATTTGACTCCTGACATCTCAAAACATAGTCGCCTTTCCATTAGCCAACAAAGAGTTTCTTTCTTCTGTTTTCGTTTAAGTCCTGAGAGCCTTCATATGGTCATAACCTCTACCCCTTTTCTGTGCAATTATTACATAGAGAACCCAACAAGTAGATCTTTTTCCATTCTGCATATGATGCCATCTGCTGCCATGGTTCACAATTGGTTTCCTAGACTCCCTTCCAAGACCTGTGAAACATCTTCTGCAGCCCTAATCACAGATCTGTGTCTTCTCCAAGACATTCTTGTCTTTTAATGAAAAACATACATGAATAGAACTTCACATTATGTCACTGAAACATTGCAAAAGGGTTTTGGGTTGTCCTTTTCACGTTTACGTCACCCCGTCTAGCATCAGAATGGGTTGCCACTTTCTGTATGATGACACCAATCCTACGACTTAAATTTAGCCTTTGCATTTTTCAGAGAACGTTTCAACATCATTTGTTGATGCATTCTTCAGATGTACCTTTCAGATGCATTCTTCACAACTTCACATTTATGCGCTTTTCACAGTTTCTTATTTCACTTTATCACATTTATTTACATTATAGTATAGTCCACTTTTCATTGTAGCTGGCCAAGATTTTGAATTCATAGCTTCTTCTATTAGCATTATTCCACTTGAATCCTGTTCTTCATTTAATAGAAGTAGTTTCTTATTTGCATTGCATATATTAGCATAATGATGTGTTTATTACACTTTCTGCGCAATTGTCAGAATCCAGAATATTTCTAATACTTGTGCTGACTGCCACATTGCTGCTACTGTTTCCTTTACACATTCCTGTACCAGGCCAGTTTGATTTTGAGCAAATTCTCTGTCACAGTGATACTCCCAGACAACCATCCTGTGTCTTTGAGTTTTCTCTTTGTATTTCTGTTTGTTCTGCTAGGTGACATATGCAATGCTCCTTCTAGACTGCAATCAGCTTGTACTCATAAAGCCTGCTCATGGCTGTATTTGTTGCTATACTTTTGAAGTAAGGAAAATACGCTATTTTGTAAGCATTTATTTTAGTTATATATTACATATTATGTATGACTTAGTACGTATTACACATTAGAGTTTCAAACCTTTGATCAGCTTCTCTACCATTGTGCCTTCAAATGAAACACTTACCCTGCATGTACCTCTTTCACAAGATGACATCTTTAGTTAGTCTCCAACCTTCTTTACTACCTATGAAAAGCTGCCTTCTCCTCACCACCACTACTTTCACAGCATTCTTCATTTACTTTTACAGCTTTTGTCCCTGCCACTGCTTATGAGTGGAGTAGTACTTCTCTCATCCTCCAGCCTGTTTCTGCTTACGATTCCCATGACTGCACTCCAGTACCAGACACACCTTTCAGCATTCCTCCACCCTACACATCCTCTGCAGCAGTGCCCCTGGCCCAAGACATAGGTGGTGATAGTGAAGTGTTCACCTGCAAATAATTGATAGACTGGTGTTATGATGATTACTCCAACTGCTGGGATGCTCGCCTCCTAAAACTTTAATTTTAGACACTCAGTGTGAAGGGCAACACTGCTATAAGTTAAAGTGTTCATTAGAACTCATGAGAACATGCAGAAGAGCTCTAAAGCAGGCAAAAACTCTGCATGTAACCAAACCATGCAACAGAAGGCACAACTGCCCTGTGCCAATGCAGACAGGAATGTTACGAAGAGTTGGGAGAAATGCTGGGAGTCTTTCTTCCACCCACACCAACCTCTAAGGCCAAGCAGTGTCTATTTCTGCACCTGTGCTACCTTCATATCCCCTAAGCCCCAGACAAGATAGTCATAGCACACAAACGATCCAGACACTTGCAGATGTCTATAGCAGAAGTAGTATCCAGCATTTGTATTTTCTACTTAGGTGGCTTGATGCTGCATGGATTTGTGTCAATTCAAAATGTTTGTAATTTTGTAATTTTGTTATATCTGTAATAATGGCAAAACCATCACCAGACAGTCAAGGGAGGGGATTGCTCTGCTCTACTCTGCACTGGCCTGCACACCTTCAATATTGTCTGCAGTTTTGGGCCCATGATAAGAACGATATTAAACTATTGGAGACCATCCAGAGGACAGCAACAAGGATGGTGAAGGGTCTTGAAGGGAAGCCATATGAGTAGCAGCTGAGGCCACTTGGTGTGTTCAGCCTGGAAACTAAGGACAGACCTCACTGCAGGTACAATTTCCTCATGGGGGGAAGAGGAGGGGCAGACACTGATCTTTCCTCTGTGGTGACCAGTGACAGGGCCTGAGGGAACGGCCTGAAGCTGTGTCAGGCGAGGGTTAGGTTGGATATTAAGAAAGGATTTTTCACCCAGAGCGTGGTTGGGCACTGGAACTGCTCCCCAGTGAAATGGTCACAGCACCATTCTGACAGAGTTCAAGAAGCATTTGGACAATGCTCTCAACACATGGTGTGACTCTTGGGGATGGTGCTCTCTCAGGGCCAGGAGCTGGACTCAGTGATCCTTGAGGATCCCTTCCAACTCAGCATATTCTGAGACTCTATTATATGTGCACAATAGAGTCTTAGAAAGATGCTTACTAACTACCATCCTAAACTTAAAACTCTTAAAACATATGCTTATGCACATTACATAGTTAGACCCACAGAGTCAATAAAACTGCTCCCAGATGGAGGGTAAAGTATATACATCTACCAGGTGAAGATCACTGTATGCATAATGTGTTCCAAAATCTGTTTCTAAAAATTAGAAGAGGCAAGACTGGAGGGGAGAATAAGCGATGAATAGGCAGTAGACCATTCACCCACCTAGTGAGTGAGGGGGAAAAAAAAATACATGTTTCTATGAAGTTGAAGACCACAAATTTGGAGGAAATGCTGTAAATAATGCTCCAGCAGCATCTGGGGCACCAGATTCAATTTCTTTGATTCCCTAAGGAAACATGATTCCAGCCTCTCAGAAGATACCATATTTACAAGCCATCTGAAAGAGGGCAATCTCCGCCTTACCTGTTTGTGCTGTTCTCATTTTGGCTGTAATTTAACACTCAGTGAAGCAGGAGCAGGACTCAACTGTCTCACTACACAAATACATCACAGCTTCTTAGCTAAACAGACAGTCCAGCTCTCTGACCCAAAAGCACATTTGAATGTTCTATGCCAAAGAAGGCAACTCAGACAGGAAGAACCAAGGCATTCCCACATCTGTACGCCATACAGGAACAGCAGTTAAGATGCTCACATGCAAGACCTTGGTTCAGACCTATGCTCTGCTTCTAGCAGAGCAGTTCTTCACATGCATGCTGAAATGGTACACCTAGGACCACAAAATCAGTTTGCCCCACACTATGACCCTGCTTGCTAAAAGGAAGGTCTTGCTTTTGTCCCCCACCCCAGTGAGCTAAGTCCCCAATGTTTTCTTAATAGTCAGTGGGGATGGAAGGGGATAATTGCATGGGGTAATTTGCAGTGCAAATCTAATTTAGCCTCCTGAATCACTTCCTGGAAGAGTTGGAGAGTAGCCTACTTCCATTGTGGACAGTAGCCAGTTGAGTTAAGTGCCTTAGCTACAGAGCTAGTAGGGAGTTGCCAGATTTTAAATGCTGAGGCCTGAGACAGTCCCAGACATGATTAGTAGGTCCAGCACATGACACCCAGAGCACATGCTGTGGGAAGGTCTTCCAGTCCATGCCCAGTAAGTCTGACATGCCCAGGACGTGCACATGATTTATCCGCATATGCTTGCCATGCTGTCTGGCATTCAGAAAACCAGGCGGTCATTGCAAAAGAATGGGAAGTCACACCCTATGCACTCTTCACATGAATCTTGCTGCACAATGTGGGGTAGCCATGCTCCACAAGATACCTGCTGAACACAGCCTTACTTAGTTTTACAGGCATGGTTAGGAAATTAGAACGGTAAAACTAATTTCATTTACATCTAAAATGGGAAGATTTCTTTTGGTTCACCTGTCAAACCAACAGGAAAAACAGGTAACTTTCCCAGCCTCAACTACAGCTCTGTGGGCAGATCCTTTCATAAGAAGCTCAGAAGTGTTACCTTTTCACTGTTGTCTGTTTCAGCAATAGATTGAGTTTGATTAATTATTTGCCTTCCTTTTATTTATACATCAGACAGCTATACAATGAACCATATATCCTCGACGAGTACATAGCAGGAGCTGTAACTTTTTTTTTGCATGAGGAGCTTCATTCCAAAGCAAAATTATCTAAAATGTTGGAAAAGACTGCTACCTGAAATACTCAACCATAGCTTCCACTTACCTCAACATATTTTATATTCATACAGAACAAAAACACACGAAAGGCAAAAAAACCCGCAAGTCAAAAACACATCAAGTAATCGAGCAACAACCGCCATCTCTTCCAAACCTTAAAAAGGCAGGAAAATGCCTGAATCAAGGTTCCTTTCATCCTTCTCGTACATACTCTAAACTATGCTGGTGAAACACTAACTCCATTCATTTTTGTCACTGACTTCACATAGGCCAGAATCCCAGCCTCAGCTTCCCCCTGAAATAAAAAGCATCTAACTACCTTGCAAGATCAGGACTAGTTTGCTTTAGCAAAGTAAAGTTCAAGTTACACCACTCAAAGATTACAATCTCTCAAAGTGCCTCTGAAAATACCTTGGACACCTTTGGCCTGCTTCCTTCCATTTTATCTTATTTCTGAAGAAAAAAAAAATCTCATTACTTCAGCCTTGTCTAGGAAAAAAAGAATATTGACCTGAAACCTGAGCTCCAAGAATTTATCCTAACAATGAAAACACAACACAGAAACATATATAGCTGAATTGGTATTAAAAATATTTACATTTCAGCTGTAGCCTCTTACCAATGCAGGTAATATTCTTAGAAGAAAGTAATAACAAAAATAAATGCTGAATTTCCATGGTGTGGTTCCTTTCCAGTAAGTCCACCACAATTGTGCAATGTGATCATGACATGATTATAGAGTTCAGCACCTTGCAAGGAGGAAGCAGGGCCACAAGTGAGATTGAAATCTTGGATTTCAGGAGAGATAACTTTAGCTTCTTCAAGGATCTTCTTGGAAGAATCCCATGGGAACAGGCCCAGCAGAGAACAGGGGTCCAAGAGAGCTTATCAATAAATATTCAAGCATCACCTTCTCCAGGTTCAAGACTAGTACATCCTGATGAGTAAGAAATGGAGCAAAGAGGGCAAGACACCTGCATGGATGAGCAAAAAACTCCTGTCAAAAGCAAAGCACAAGCAGGAGATACACAGGAAGTGAAAGCAGCAACAGGACACTTGGAACAAATAAAAAGATGCTGTCCTCGAGGGATGCATTCACAAGGAGCTGAGGAGGAGCTGGCAGACACACTAGCGGGGCTGCTTGCAGTTGTCTTGGAACAGTCATGGTGATCAAGAGAGGTGTCTGAGGACTGGAAGAAAATAAAGTCATGCCAGTCTTCAAAATGGGCAAGAAGGAGGACCCAGAGAACAACTGGCCAGCCAGCTCCACCTTGATCCTTGGAAAGTGCCTCATTCTGGAGGCCATCTTTATCCATATGGATGCCAAGAGGGTGATCAGAATTAGTCACCATGGATTCAGCAAAGGGGAATCATGCTTGACCAACCTGATTGCCTTCCATAATGGTACAACTACCTGGATGGATGAGGGCTATTGTCTACCTCAACTCCAACAAGGCTTTAGATCCTGTCTTACATGATATCCTCATAGGCAAGTCTAGGAAGCATGAACTAAATGAGTGGATAGTGAGCTGGATTGAGAACTGGCTGAATGGCAGATCCCAAACACCTGCAATCAGTGGCACAAGGTCTAGTTGGAGGCTCCTCACACGTGGTGTCCCCCACTGGGGGGACACTGGGCCCAGCATTGTTTAATTTGTTCAGCAGTGATTTGGAGAAAGAGACAGAGGCCTCCTCAGCAGGTCACTAACAGCACAAAGCTGGGAGCAGTGGCCAATACCCCAGAGTGCAGCCTTGACAGGGTGGTGCAGAGAAGAACTGTCTGAAATTCAACCAAAGCAAAAGCAGGGTCCTGCACCTTGGGAGGAATAACCCCAGGCACCAGCACAGGCTGGGAGCTGATCTGCTGGGAAGCAGCTCTGAGGAGAAGGGCCTGGGGTTCCTGGTGGACAGCAAGCTGTCCGTGAGCCAGCAGTGTGTCCTGGTGGCCAGGAAGGGCAATGGTGTCCTGGGGTGCATTGGGAAGAGCAGTGCCAGCAGGGTGAGGGGGGTGATCCTGCCCCTCTACTCAGCCCTGGTGAGGCACATCTGTGTCCAGTTCTGGGCTCCTCAGGACAAGAGTGGACTTCCTGGGAGAGAGCAGCTGAGGGCTATGAAGATGATTAAGAGCCTGGAGCATCTCCCATACATGGAAAGGTGGAAGAAGTTGGGCCTGTTCTTCCTTGAGAAGAGATCACTCAGAGGTGATCTTGTCAATGGATGGAAGTAT
The DNA here is from genome assembly GCF_035770615.1 of Melospiza melodia melodia. Taxonomy (NCBI): domain Eukaryota; kingdom Metazoa; phylum Chordata; class Aves; order Passeriformes; family Passerellidae; genus Melospiza; species Melospiza melodia. The sequence goes on along the minus strand of NC_086226.1, from coordinate 54,758,327 downwards.
CTGAAAGAACAATGTCAACAGGACAGAACCAGGCTCTCCTTGGTGATGCTGAGCAATAGGACAAAGGTAGTGAGCAGAAACTGATGCACAGCAAGTTTCATCCCAATATGAGGAAGAACTTCTTTACTGTGCAGGTGACCAGGCATTGGAACAGATTGCCAGGAGAGGTTGTGGAGCCTCCCTCATTGGAGCTATTCAAGAACCATCTGGATACAGCCCTGTGCCACGTGCTCTTGTAGGCCCTTCTTGAGCAGGGAAGTTGGACCAGATGATCCCACCAGTGCTCCCTTTCAAACTGACCTATTCAGTGATCCTGAGATACTGTAATACTACGATTAATAGCTATTAGTAGCTATGCAAAAACACAGAAACTCCATATGTGCATTTCAGGCAGGCAGTAGTTTGTTTTGCCTTTTGCAGTTTCTGAAATATAGATCCACAATCAACCAGGAATTAAGGTGCATCCCAATTATATATGATCATATATAATTTAACAGCAATGATGTACTACATACATCTGGATGAAGAGATCTTCACAAACATAACAGCATCCTGTAAAAAAGCATATTCACAACCCAAGCAGTAGAAGATTTCAGACCTCTATGGATTTATCTCTCCATTCAAAATGCATGCAAATTAGTCAATTTATACAATCTGCTTTGCTTTTTAAAGGGCAGTTTTTAAAGAGCATTTTTTCAGAGGTAACAAGCTAAATATACATCTGATATCAACAACATACTGAAGCAGTTTTAGAATTCTTTGCTCCATTACCTGCTACCTTTCTCCTGCTTAGGCAAGGATATCTGGATGACCACCTTAAAGGCCATACTCTTAGACGTTTGTGTAGAGAGAGATGACAAACATGGGAGAAAGAATTGCAATCCGAAAAAAAAAAAGGGGAGATAAGGGATCCTTCTTTATTTAAAAATGAAAACCAAAATGGAGAAATCAGGTCCATGTTCAGTTACGTAAAATTTTTTTGCTCTACAGTGATTAGAGATCCAGAATATTGCTAAGCTACTTTCTCTGTTACACTTGTCAGCATAAAAATAATGGAGAAAAAATAGAACCTGAGAAATCTGGAAAATGCCATCCTAAAGATATCACAGGCTGCACTGCCAAGCCATATTTTGCCATTAGTATGGAAAAAAATGGAAGTTTCTTGAAAAGAACATGTTCAAGACCAAATCTTTTATTTCAGTATACACATCCCAAACCTTTTTCTGAACTCTTGAGTGACCAAAGATATTGAGGGAGAGACAGTGTTCCTGCCACCCTGCCCAACACTGACTGCCTTCTGAAGGATGACGCTCTATTCCAGCCTCATGAGCTGTTTTGTCTCTGCCTGATTGAGACAGCTTCAGTGGAAACCCTCAGGAGCCCCATCAGTCCTCAGAAACCAGAAGGGCAATGTCTAGAACAAGACATACAAAAGGTTCCCTGGGAGCAAAAAAAAAAGAACAAAATTCAGTGCTTTGTGATCCCAAAGTATTTTTAGAGCCTAAAAATTACAAAACTGATTTTCACAGTGCTTACTTTTAATTCACCTTAACCAATTACCCAGATTTTTAAAGGAAGATTTTTTTTTTTTAAAAAAGGACAAATTCCTAAATGAAGCTATTACATCACCACTGTCCAAAACGCCTTTAATAATTTGTAGCCTGGTGTCTCATGTTTTATTATACAATTCCAAGTCACCAGAAATAACTTCTCAATCCAGCCAAGTCATGCAATGATGCACAGCCAGAAGTTGCTTTGAGGAGGAAGGGGCTAGAGGCTGAGGAGCCTTGCAGACAGTTTTATATGACATTAAATCTACAACAGTCTCAAAATCGAGAATAAAAAAGACTAAAAATACCAACAGCTCTGAGCTTCAATGAATTTAAACATGCTTTTTTTTTAGCACAAGCTCACATGACTTGTTAAATAATTTACTCTATAAATTACTTATCCTGTCTTACTTATTAACAATTCTAGAGTGCTTTATATAACTGCATTAGAAATTTATTTTGTGGTTTTGAAATGTACGCAATACACAATCACCTCTCTTTTAATAGGCAAGAGCTTAAAAGTCACCTACTATTTTGTTGGCAAGCAGTTCTTCCTGAAAAACACCAATTAATTTCAAACCTCATTCACCTGAATAATCATAAGTAAACCTATTAATGACTTGATAGCAGAACTGTGAAGCTAGGCCAGGAATATACTTGTACTGCAAGATGTCGCTTTTAAATCAAACCCATTTGAAGAGTCATGTACACTGAGATACAACAGCAATACATTTTCCTTAATGAGAAAATATTATACTAGTCCTTTTAAAAGAAGTCCTGACCACTCTAAAAATTTCTCCCTTACTATCCTAGTAATATTTTTGCACAAGTGATCTCGACAAGGCCTACTTATTTGCCATTGTGTCTACAATGCATGGATTTTACAAAACTGATAAAGTGATTTTGCTTTTGTCACTCTTGGTCCTTGGTTTTTAATGTATCAATGACTGATACCATTTATCCTAACGCAGAGCCTCACTCTGGAGTTCAATTTGTCTCTAATAATATCAAAGTGACCAAACAATTATTACAAGTACAGTCTGTTATGATAAGCACCAATACTTGTTTTCCAGATAAAGACCAGTCCACACCATCATCTTAACCAGCCAGGCATATCTAAAATCTGTCTCATTTTCTGTAGTAGAACACTATACAAAAACAGCCAGGAAGGGAAAGAGTGAGAGAGATGACTAAGAAAGCACCAGGCATAAATACTCTTATGCCCTCCCACACCAAGTTTCAGCAGCTGGCCTTCATAGGGCTGATGCAGAGGTACCTCTCCATAGATTTGGATGCTGGATCTGAGCAGGAATCAAGAAATAGCTGGACTGGGATGAGACTGCTTATAAACTCTAAAGTATGATCCACTTGTGGACCAAAACAGTGAAGCACCTGAGTGTTAAGTGGTGGAGGCTGCCAGATACATGGTACCTCATCTCTGTTATTCCTGCTGCACCATTCCATCTTTTTCCATTTCTTAAAGCCAAGTGGAAAACCCTGGCTGCCCACTCACATCCTGCCTGCTCAGTGCCATCCACCTGGCCCACAGCCAATCCTCTGCACCACCATGGGTTTCACATACACAGCCTGACCATGCAGCCATCCCAGCGCTCCAGTGCCTGTGGCTGGGCTAACGAACTGCGCTCAGGACCCGTGGCCTGGGTGCCTGTGGGTGCTTTGCCTAGCACTGCAGGATGCACTCCTGTCAAGACCAGCACGTAACCAACAAGTGCAGGAGTTATTTCAATAGATACTCATTAAATACAAGCAAATAAGTTCTTCAAATTAATTGTCTTATATTTTTTACATGTTATTTATGCCAGGAGTAATTCCACTAGAGACCAATGGAATGTATCTGCAGAGCACATAAAAGAAGAACCAGGCCTGAATCTACACTGAAGCTAAGTGAAATGCAACACTCCAGTCTCTTAGACCTGTTTTTAGCTAGAATTAAGCAAGATCTATGGTGTTTTAAACAGTTTGACAATCTGTACCTACTGTATTAGAACTGCTTCTGTATGTATTTATTGTTTAGTGAGCTCACACAATGAAATAATATGACAGCTACTGCAGTTCAATTTTTAATTTGTCTATAAACTAATTAAAGGGTCCCTGCATTTTATGTTAAAACACACATGAAAATACCATCTTAAATACATGCAACAGCATCTCCTGAGAAATCCATGACTCAAAATTATTTTTAGATCACCAAACAAAACAATGTGCAATGTCACAGAATGATACAGTAAAAACGAAAAAAGAACTGTGAATAAAATGATGCTTAAAAAAAAAATCCAGAAAAATTAAAGCCAAAAGTATTAATGTAAAATGACTAGACATGTTTTAAGCTCATCATGGAAGAAAACATATTTACAGTATGTGTCTTCTGTTCTGGCCTTTCAAACCAGAGATTAAATTTGAGACGAAAATTGCTCTGTTACTTCTAAACAGAATGCACTGGATAAAAAGGCTACCAAAGCCTATAAAAATGATCACAGATGCATAGCTCAAAGTAATTTTTTTTTCTATTTAAGCAATCTACGTAAGCATCTGAATCAATAACAGTTATAACTCAGAAAGACCATTTCTTTGTCACAGGTCCTAAAAAATCTCCCAAAGGTAGGCCATACGTGAGTAGTAGAAATTAATGCCTCCAGCTTTTCCCTGAGCAAATGCAGGGAAATGCAGCAAATTGACTTAAACGAACTGCAGGAATGTAGCCCAAAGGCTAGAATTTAATCTAAACTCACACCGTATTTCACAGTACTTTTTTATTTCTTTTAAAAGACACTGAAAAACAGAAGAAGGATGGAGAATACAAATAGTGAGAAATCTGTATAGAGTTGGGGCAAATATACTGGTACCTTTTACATTAAAAGGCACAAAAAACAATTCATAAACAGGGGTAGGGAAATACAAACAAAACAGCTTGAGAAGGTTTTTACCGAGATCTATAATCTACACATCCAGTATCCAAAATTTTTTGCTCTGCAAGAGGTTTTCTTAGACAATGGACATGAATGCCATGGTGCTCTGAACTGTGAAACTATGCCGGATTTAACACAAAAAGCTGCAGAACTCCCTCATCAAATACTGTCTTCGAGGCAAACGAGGATGGAAGCACCACACGGGAAGGAGAGGAAAAAAAACTTTTTCTTCACGCTTAATTAGTGCTCTCTAATTCCCTCCCAATTGCTGACAAGCAGCACTATGTTCATTCCTCTGCAGGTTTTGTATTTTTTCCTTCCAGCCACCTCCACTGAGAAGGTCAGAGCAGGTTTGCATTCCTATGGTTAGGCTATGAAAAACAGTTTGCTGTCACTTTCTGGCGCATCTCTTCCTTCACTTTTTTTTTTCTTTTTTTTTTCTTTTTTTTTTCATTTTTAAAAATATAAAACAGGAGAAATCTGGGGCGAAGGGCAAGCCACGCACCAATACTCTCGGTTCGCACCGATAAGCTGAGGGAACGAAAGTTAAAAAAGAAAAAAAAAGAAAAAAAAAAAAAAAAGAAAGAAATAGAAAAAACCCTCCGTTTCGTACCTGCTGCCGCCGCAGAGGCGCGGGCTGAGCGGTGCGCACCCCGCGGCAGCAGCTGGGGCAGTGGTCGGAGGCGAAGCCCCGGCCCCGTCCCGCTCTCCGGCGGCCCCGCGGTCCCGCCGCAGCCGGCGCCGACCCCCGCCCCGCGACCCGCGACCCGCATCGATTGGGATTCATCACCTAAACGGGCTGGCAGCGGCAGCTCCGGCAAGCCGCGTCCAAATAAAATCACACGGGGCTTTCAGGCTTCCAGCGCCGCATCTGCCCGCGGAGCAAAAGCCTCTGGCGTGGGTCAGTGCCCGCCGCCCCCGCCCGCAGCTTCCCCCGCCTGCTCCGGCCCGTCGCCCCCGCGCCCGGCCCCGGGCCGCACTCACATCTCGGTAACATTGTCGCCCTCGGCGCTCCTCTGCGGCACGGGGAAAGAGGCGATGCCCGGCGACGATCCCGTGCACCAGATCCGCCAGGAGCTGCACCCGCAGGACGCGGGGCAGCCCAGCGCGCTCGGCCAGCAGCCCAGCACCAGGCAGCACAAGCCCCACAGCCGCGCCAGGCCGGGCCCCGGCCTCCGCCGCCAGGACACCATGCTCACCCCAGCACTGCCCCGACGGCCTCCGCCTGCTCCCGCCGCCGCCGCCGCAGCCGGGGCGCACGGCCGGAGGGTGCGCAGCCTTCCGCGCCGCGGGCGGGCACCCGGGCCGGGGCTCACATGGGCGCGCCGCAGCCACCGGCGCCCCGCGGCTCGGAGCGCCCCGGGCGCTGCGCGGGGCGGGGGGGGCCCGAGCCGGGCGCCGCGGCCACAGGGGCGAGCGGGGCCTCCGGCGGCGCGGCACCTGCCCCTAGCCCCGCGGGCGGACAGCGGCAGCGCCTGCCCCCGCGGCTGCTGCCGATGATGCTGCAAAACGCGCGGGGCGGCGGGGGCAGGTGGCGGAGGCTGCGCTCCTTTCTGCGGGGGCTCGGGCGGCCGCTGCCCGCCGGAGGGACGGCGAGCGGGCGGCGAGGGAGGCGCAGCGAGCGGCGGCGGCGGGGCTCAGAGCTCCGCGCTCGCCCCTTTATGCACCGTCTCCTCCTCCCTCCCTCCAGCTGATAATAAAGCAGCTCCGGCTCCTGCTCCAGCCCAAGACGGGGAGCTGCCGGCGAAGTGACGTGGGGCTGACGCAGAGAGGGGCAGAAACTCCACAAAATGAGCCTGAAATAAAAATGAAAAAAAAAGACAAGAGAAGGAGGAGGGGGGAGCGGGGGAAAGGGAGGGTGCCGAAGAGCAGATACCAATAGGCAGCCTGCACTTGAGCTTTCAGCCTCGCACGTACATGTACACACACACACACACACACACTCTCATACAGGCGTACAAGCACCCCGCGGGATGGGCAGCGCGGCGCCGCCTGTGCGGACTGTGTGTCCTGCCGGGCGGACGGAGGCACCGTGCCGAGAGGCACCTGGCATGCCCGCCAGGGCGGGAGCTCGCCATCGGGTGATAAACGGGGATGTGCGAGAACTCCGGGAGCGACCCTAAAACGCCTTGTTTTCCTCTTGACAGCTCCGCGGTCGGGGCTGCTTTTCGTTTCTCTGCCCCCACCCCCGGTTGCGGGTTTCCGCAGCGCGGCCGGCGCACCGGATCCCGCCGCAGTGCCCCGCGCTGAGCGCTCCGCAGGCGCCACCGCGCGTCCCGCCGCCGCCGTGCACCGCGGCCCGCCCCACCGAGCCCCAGCGCCGGCGGGACGGACACGACGCGCCGCCACAAGTAGTTCTCGCTTCCGTGCATCGAGGCTGAGGCAAGTCTGAATGACATAAGTCACGTATTCGCAGGTGCCAAGAGCAGCTGATCTGAGATGCTCTTCCCTTGCCCTTTCTGAGATTCTGTGCTTCTGTCCTGGCACATGTCATCTGTGACGACGGGTTCTTCACTTGCCACTTCACCATTAAGTATAGAGATGTTGGTGGTCCTTTTCTTACCTAGTTATCCAGGCTGAGTATTTTGAAGTCACTAAATCAGGGCGAATTCAAGAAAAAAAGTTACAGAATTCCTACTACAAAGGTACAGAACAAACAGTTAATACAGTGTTAGAAGGTGCTTGGGAATCAATTTGACATGACACTAATTGGAAACACACTCCGTTCCATTTGCATTTTCTCCAGCTAACAGGAAAATCCACATCTTACCAGGTGGATTTGCAGGCAAGGCATGAGTTGGTTTTGCTTTCAAAGAACATCCTACTAAGAAAGTTATAGCCATATACCTAGCTGAAACACACTATACTGAAGTAATACACCTCCCCATAAAGCAACAAATGCAGACTGTACAAAAAGACATAATCAAAAGTATTGTCAGTCATGATACTTTTAAACCAAAGTTTTGAAGTTTAAGTAAAATTGTTGTATAGATAATCCGAATATACTGCCTCTCTGTGAAGTTCAGCACTTTGAAATAAAGTGTTTCTCTGAATAAAATATTTATGGAAGGGTAACAAGTAAAATTAAAATGTCATGCAGCAATTTTCTAGAGGAAAAAATGGTGATTTTTAAAGAATTTGGAGGAAAGAGAAAGAAAAATTAATAGCATAAACTGCAATATGATTCAAATTAGAAAAGACCTTGAGAAAGAGCCTTAATGCAAGATAGAAGTAAAATTTTAAAACCGGTAAGTTGCTGCAACACCCACATTACTGTTCTCCAGCCAAGTCTCCTTACAGCTTTGGAAAATGTGTTTTATTCCCCCTCTCTCTCCGGGAGGAACACAAAGACATCACCTCTTTAGGGCAATAAATACCCATTTTAACCATCCTAGTGATTCTATGGCGACAAGCTCACATCAGTCTAATCATATATACTGAATCAGCATATATACTAATTAGCATCTACTGAACATTATTCTTTCACAGGAATCAGTGAAATTGAGGAGTTGTCAAAAAAGTTTTAGATAAAACCATGCAGTTGGATCAAATTGGCTAATTAGATAATTCAATAGTGTTGAAAGAGTAAAGTTCTGTAGGCCAGATCATATATTCGTAAGGCTGCAGACCAGTGTTAAATAAAGCTTGAGGCAACACTTGGAAAAGGGTTATATCACCTGTTGTGGTAAACATCAGTTTATGTTTGCTGCAATTCAAAATATTTCTCATAGGAATGTTGCTGAACTGTACAGGAATCTTGTCTTAAAAGGTTTGAGATGCAGAGATTTCTATATGACAATGCCAAAATTACCAGGCTTGAAAATATGATGGTAAAATTGCCAAATACTGTTAAAAATCTATTTTCTCCCTATAATTAGTATTTTACCAAAATTGACTCGGAGAAGAATGTGGGAAGAAACAAACTGAAAGTGTAATATTTTCTGGCCACCAAACTTGTCAAAATGAAAGCTATGGAATGCTCCATCAAGAAATACATTGCTGCCTTAGTGGGGGAAGCAGCAGCCCTTTCTACAGGCACAGCAGCCCTTTCTAAAGACTCACCTGCTGTGAGTCTTTAAATTCTAAAATTACTAAAGGGTAGCTGTACAAAGAAATTTGGTGGTAAATCATGACTTCATCTCTACATAGACAAGTTTCATTTCTATGTTAACTATGCATATTTTTCTCACAGATTCAAGAAAGTACAAAAGAACTTAAAATACTCAAATACTTCCTATTAATCAGTACTTAAGGAAGAGCCACAATATGAATCAGTATTTAAGGGAGAACCAACTAAACCAATAAAGACAAGCAGCTTTGTGGTAATGCTGCAAGAACAAACATCATCCTGAAGGTGGTAAAATTATAGCAAATACTTTAAAATATTACAAAGCTATAGAGTGTGATCAGAGGACTCAAAAATATGAATTGAGTCAAGATTGAAAGAACTCACTTTCTTCAGTTCATGAAAGAACTGACAAGAAGTTCAATAACACCCCTGAAATATATAACAAGGACAGGTAATATTTTTTGACTCTAGGATAGGACAAGGATTAATACACTTGATTTACAACAAGGCAGATTCATGTTTGACATCATGAAAACTTTTGAAAAGGACAGTTAAGCACAGCAAATAGATCACTTCAGAGAACACTCAATCTTGAGTAATAGAGCCTTCTCAGAGCAGGTGAGGTAAACCTCTTTGGAGCTGGTAAAGAGATTTGCCTTAGGCAGGTGAAAACAAATCAATGACTTCCCAGAAATTCTGTTCCTTTGCAATACATGTTTCTTTGCCCATTTTTATTTTACTGACATAGATCAAGTTATGGGAGAACATTCATCTGAATATACTACAAGGAAAACCTGAAGATACTGGAAAACTCACTGTTTGCTTGAAATCGCTGTTCTAAAGTTGAGTGTTTGATTAGTTCAAAAGTTTTGAAACTTTAACTTGTACACCATACATAAAGAATATGTCACAGCATAGAAATTATAGTAACTATCTGTAAAGATTTAAACATGTATTTCTGGAAAAGAGTTAGGAGCTGAAAACTCAAAGACTCCTTGTGAAAGTACTGTTATTTAGGTGGAGGAATAAGGAATTATTATTACCACAGAGTCTGGGAACAGGTAAAGGCCACATAATTTGTGTGTGTGTGTGTGTTATGGTATCCTATCCCATCCAAAGGAATGTGTACTCAAAGACCAGTCTTACCAAAACTGTGCAGAAATAAACTGCTTAAACTTTACTTACAATTTGAGAATTTATAGCTCTTACAAGAGGGAGAGGTTGGAGAGTTCATGGGACCTCGTGATCTTTTCAGAAACATTTTGTTTTCCAGCGAAATACCCCAATTCCCATGAAACTTTTCACTGGAAGGTGTTCTTGTGTTCAAGCTAGAACTGTGGTCTGAGACAGACGTCTGTACCATGACTCAGAGCAAGCCTGTGAACTCCAGTTGACAACATCTTTTGTGCTGACAACTACACTGAGGTGTACCTGCTTCTCTTATTTTAAATCCCACATCTTTTCCCTAAATGACAAAATTTAGCTTCCACATAACACTTTTCTGAATTTCCTCCAAACATGAGGCACTCTCCAAGTGTTTTAGCCTACATTTTAAACTTTCCAGTGTTCCACCTATTTGCAGATTTATCTAACTACTTCATCCTGGCCCATTTTGCATTCCTAATAGTGTGTTTACCTTATCATTTTGAAGCACTGCTCAGCCTTCATTGGCTTTAAAGTGAAGCTGAATCCTGCCACCTTGTGCTCAAGAAAATCAGCACATCTCTTTATTTTGGGAAGGAGAGAAAAAAGAGGAAAAGGGAAGGAAAAGCTTATTAACTACCATGTTTCTATTAAACAAGGAATCCATTGAGGATCTGAAGATTTAATTGGTTGGGTCCAGTTTGATATTGCCTGAGATGTCTACCTGAGATCTTCTCAAAAGGACAATCACTCTCCTAGAGACACTGTTCATACCATGAACAGCCACTTTTCAAATCTCCACAGGGTGTTGAAGCTGTGGCCTCCCCCAGGACCTGACACAGATAAGACATTTATCCAGCCTCTCATCCCATAACCTGTTTGATGGCTCAAGGTATTAATCATAGTGTTCTGGTCGTGCTTGGTCTCATTTGCTATGAGACTAGCATTACTTTCTTTCCATCAATAAGAAATCACATCAAAGACTGGATGGAAGGAGCCTTCTCCTTTATTAAAAAAAAAAAAAAAAAAAAAAAAAAAAAAGGAGTATTTTTGAGGGGGTGGTAAAAGTATTTCTTGTAAGGAGAAATGGATGTCCTTTTTCTGCTGAAGTACAAGTCAACATTCTTTTTTTCTGTCTGACAGGATTCCACCAGTACCTTTCTGGTAATGTGTGAATGCAAACATCATCCTGAAGGTGGTAGAACTGAAACAGACTTGGAAAGGCATCTTCCTCCACCACATGGCCAATTTGGCTTCTCCTTCTCCTCACGCCTGCCTTGTCCTGTATCCCTGCCCCTCCCTTCCCTGCACATTGTCATTGTGGGCTCCTACCTCAGCATCAGCCTGTCTCATCTATCACTCTTGTGAGTCTCTGTGTAGCCAGACAAACAGTGCAGCTTGTTGATTCTGCAGCTATCCACTCACCACATTGGATACCTAGTACCAAACATAAATGGTGTGCCTATCTGTAAGACTTCAGCAACAGACCAAAGCAACTGATCAGCACCAATGTTCTATTTTGCTGGGTTATTTCCAAACAGTGTTTGTTCAGGTTACGTTTGTATCAATTGCATGGATTTCCTCCGTTCATAGAAGTAATTTCTTCCTCAGATAACTCAGCTGACTCTCTACAGGTCTGTTTGCACATATGTATTTTGTTGTACAAATCATGCTTCTTTCCAGTTACAAGGATTACACAAGTGGCAAATGGCAACATAATAAAAATCTGACAGCCAGTTGTCAGTTTTCTCCCCATTTAAAAGGTGTCCAAACTGTAAGGATTTTTTGGCCATGTTCAGCCAATGATATTCTGAATCTTCCTTTAGAGTAGTCAATGTAAAATAAGATAAAGGAAAAAAAAGACAAAGAAAGACTCCCAAAAACCAGTCTCTAGGACGCTAATTTAAAACATCCAAAATCATCAGTCATCTGAAAATTTAGTTACTGGAACATTGCAAGCTGGCTTAATTTAGCACAAGTTACTGAGTTACAGCTGCTCTTATCATTTACATTCACACAGACTATATAACATTGTGCATTGCTTGTAGTTATGACTTTTGACTCCTTGTCCTTCTAGGCCGTAGGAAATACAGGGACCTGAAGAAAGAAAGCTCAGTAATTTATTGCTCAAGATAGATATCATTAGGGTTTTGATGCAGATATGCTTATCATGGTTGTGCTAGTTAGTGTTTCATTCTAACAGAGAGCAAATCTCATTATAAAGCCTGTTTCTCCAAGGGGAAATACTGCTTGTACAGTTGTGTTCATTGTTGATAGCATACAGAGGACACAGTAATTGTGTTCCAAAACTACTGATGAGGTCTGAGCTTGCCTCTTGTCACAATGGCACAGATAACAGCCATGAGCAGTGATAAGCAGTCAAACCAGGAGAGACTTAGGAGGTCAGAAATCAATTGCTTCCAGCTGATTGGTTTAGGACTGACAGATCCTGATGGTTGGTATAGCAGCTGTAAATGGAGGTAATTATTCCACTTATGAATAATATACTGTGAATGTCTTGGTAAATCCAATCTTCATCTAACTGAAAATCACGTGTACAGGACAATGCTTAATTTTTCTCTCCCTTTTTTAAGAATATTGGTACTAGAGATAATACTACGTAAATGTAATACTTGTTAACAGTTTCTGTTTCCTGTTTGACTCTTCCTGTGCCTAGTTACATTTTACATAGCTTGTGCAGCTTTTATACAATAGAATAATTTACATTACATTAACTATTTTTAAGAGCGAGTAAGACAAAAACAGGAGAAATTTTACAAAAGACCTGGTAATTTCTTTGCAGTACAATAAATTATTCTGCTCCCAAAAAATGTCCATCTTGTCCACTGTTTATGGAATAATATCTTTATGCTGACAGCCGCTCTCTGGCCTGACTCAAAAGAACATATTGACAAGTTTGCTGCAGAGTCACTCTGCTATCTTCTGGAGGCTTTCCTCAAGATTCAAGATTGTTTTCAGGGTATACTCTAGCATGGAGGCTGTGCAGAGCCCTTTTAACACTTTTTTCAGCCTTCTGTCTCCCTACATCCTCTCCCTGCCTCAACTACTCATGAAGCCACGCCCTTGCTGATTATTTTCTGTGGTTTCCACAGCCTTTAGCGGCCACCAAGATTTTCTGATCTTTTTGTACTTTCCTACAGAGTCTTCTCCTCTCCACAACACCTAGAATTGCTCACAGGGCATGAGGGACTCTCTTACATAATGTTCTGCAGGTTTCTATGGTACTTCCACTCAGTTTCCAACAGCAACCATACAGAGCAGGAGACATTTTAAGATGTACCATCATCAGTTATAAATCCTTCTCACAAGATTTAGATAACACTGTTTTTTCACATGGTCATGTCCAGCTAAGAAGCACCATTTGGTGTTAGTTTTCTAAGTTCAGCAATATTGTCCTGTGCCTCTGAGTCAAAGAAAGAGCTGATAGTCATCATTCTGGTAACAAGAAATGCAAGAAAAGTTTAAAGTCTGGAAATATTTGGGTTTTGAAAGTATTATCTTAAATCAGTCTCTGTGGGTTTGGTACCTTAGTCAAATGTCTAGGTAAGGCAGGGTCCAGCTGCCTCCCCCAAGCAGCTGGACCAGTTGGATTAAGCACATTATGTACAATTCTGTACAGAAACAACGCTGAACTGTTGACTGTTGTCAGTATTCACAGGCATTTAAGGTGAATTCACCTTACAACTTAGGTCCCGAAGCTGAAGCTGGTGAAAAATCTTATCACCTTAACTGAAGCTTACCTATTATGCACAGCTTAGTCCTCAGCAGTTAAATCCTGTTTGGGTTGCACTTTTTTGCTTTGGCCTCATGTGCCATCTGTTAGCTTGAAATTACAATGTAGCAAAAGTTTATACCTACTTTCAGAGGAATTTGCTTTAGGTTTTTGAAAATATTATCTTTTTTAGATGTAAGAAAATTCTTGTTAGGAATTCTAATCATGGCCAAAATACTTGATTTTATTATCTTCCTGTGTTGTTCTTGTTGATTGGTGGTTTTTTTTGTCAACACACCATATTGATGCCTCAATTTTCACTAAATGTATTTTCACTTGGACTTTTGATCCACAAATTACAGGGCAAAAAGGCAAACTCATCAACATAAGTCAGTTAATACTTGGTTTTACTCAATCATTTGCAATTTTATTACTAATCTTACCTGAGGGACACCTCTCTTCAGAGGCTGGTACTTTTACTTGTCATTTACACAGGCAATGCTTTTTGGGATCTGTTCCCATCAGAAGTACCTCCTAATGGCATCTCTTTCTTCCAGGGCCACTACTGTCAGATGCCACACCTCATTCATGTCATAGGGCTTCTTCTAAACTTTTTAGGTAAATACAAATATATGGGTGAGGTGACTAACAACACCAGAGGCACAGCAGCTGCAGCGTTCAGGTTTTTTCCAGATCTTCTATCTCTTCAGCTATTTCAGAATTTAGTCCATCCCAGCTGGACAGACAAGGAGATGAAATAACAGGAGATGAACTCACCTGTAACAGAGAAAAGAAACATTTACTGTGGATTCATTGCTCCCCACACTTCAGAGATGAGGTTGCCATTCCACATTTAACTTACTCCTTACAAGTACCACTGACCACTTATCTCTGCAGCCAAAAATTCTCAGATTGTGTTACTAATTTGGTCCCACACCTAGAAAAGAAGGGGAAAAATCCAGAAGTTTGATATTAAACCTCATACCTGTTGATATCAAACAAACACAGCCTTTCTTAGCTGTGCTCATTCTAATCTGCTTTTGAAGACCTCTCCTGAAGAACTATTACATTCTGAAGAAGATAGATTTTCCTTAGCAGCAGAGGAGGACTTTAGTGCCAGGATTTATCTTACTACATTTAGAATTTCTCTAAACAGCATAACTCTATGTTTCTTTTACATTTAGTCAGGAGAGATGGACAACGGTCAAAATATCTCACCCTACAGTAAAATCTGATCCATGTTAGATGGATCATCTCCTGAAAGTATCTTTTTCTCTACTGATCACAAGGTGACTACCTAGATGTGGAAGCTTTTATTCCAGATGCATATATTTAAGTGAATCTCCTTGATCATTCCACCCCACAGAAACCATTTCTTGATTACAAGTCCTTATTATTTTTTACCTCTGTCAATGAAGTTAAAAGATATGAAGGAGTGTTCGCCAGAAAAACAGTGGGCAAAATCCCCTTCAATTCCATGTGTATCACATTCCAATAAGGTTTGTATATTTACAAGATTAATTTCACTGACTAATAGCCAGTAACATTTTGTTTTCATCTTGATTCAAGCAGATGATTCTTCATTAAGTCTACATGTAGAAGAATTCTTTTGCCAAAGATGTAGCTGTTCAACAACAAAGTGTGTTAAAAGACACACACACATACCTGTAACAGCCCAGTTTTTGCCTTTGGTTTCTGCCCCTGGGGACTCTCATGCTTTCAGAGTAATTGATTGGTGTTTTCATGCTGAATCCCAGCTACTCAAACACATCCACTTATTTTAACCAATGAAGCAAAGCCCTCAGGAAGCAAAGTAATTTCTGAAATCTGGCCTAAAAGCTCATGTTCTTGTAGCCAATGCCTGTTAGTTTCATTTATCTACCCCAGGAATCCTTTCTTCTCCTCTTCTGTCCTCACCGGTATTCAAAATGCCACATTTTCTTTTAGCTCCTACAGTCAGAATGAAACACCTTCTGTGCAGCATTCTTCTTCTTGGCACATGTCTATGCCTCATTAGAACTTTGTACAGTCATACCAGCCAGGGATTTCCCAGTATTTTGTAGAGAAGAACAATTTTCTAAAGTCAGGGTTCACAGATGGCTAAATCCAATTCATGTGCTGGTTTTGCCCTTTAGTACAGGTGATAGTTACTCACAGCTGGATTTGAGTCTCTCTCTTTCACTTTTGGCATCCCAAGTTGCTGGTCCAGTCCAGATTCTGCTGCAGCTACACGGCTTTAACCAAGCCTGGTCCAGGTGTTCCTGGCCTTTCCAGTTCTTTCCACTTGTCTGACTATGCTTGAAGGCCAAGGTACCTATGTTTTAAAAACAAAGGTTATTTTTCCTATAATTTCTTTGATGGAAGGGATCTCATGTCTCACATCATGTTGTGTATTTACCCACATTAGATCTTGGGTGGCCCCAGAGGAGTCACTGAGAAGTGGTCAGTCTTCTTCTCCACCACTATTTATGGTGTTTTGACTGGGTTTGTTTGGAATGACTCTTACATAGCAGGTTTTTTTTTTTTTTTTTAACTTGAGAGACAGTGGAGTATTTAAAGATATTTCCAGGCCTTCATCAACCCAGAGATTCTGGTCATAAGAACATTTAGGGTGGACACAACCCCTTGCATGCAGTTTGAACCACAAGCGGTATTTCCTGAAAGGCAGATGGCCTGATGGCTAAAAGGTTAAAAGCTTTGCTAAACATGTGTGTTCATTGCCATTGATTGTGGATTTGATGGTATTTAAGTGTACTGTGAAAGGAAACCACTGATGTAGGTCCCTCTCCTTGTCATCCTTACTCAATCCCAGTGTGAAACAACCTTACAGACTCAATTTATTAATTGACCACAGAATGTGGGTCAAAGGACTGAAGTACATGGATGATAAATACTGCGGTTTGTTAAATCTGGGTATGTGGAAGTTCACTGCAGCTTCAGTGTAACTTTCTATGTGGTGAGAGGACTGACAAAAAAACCGGGATTGAGTTGACACAATATATCTAGCATGGCTGAAAAAAAATCTTTTCAGATCTTCAAAGTTTGTTTCAGGAGCTCATTTCTCTTAGTAGACTTAGGCATGTGTGGAAAAGAATGTTTCTATTCTGAAAAGTAAGGAAGGAAATACTAAGCAGTAAGATGATGTGCAAAACTTATATGTAAAACTCACCATTAAGATGATATGCAAACTGCACAAGGTTTTTAATACTTGTATGACTGCTTAAGTTCTTCTGTTCCGGTCTTTTGACCTGAAGTTAAAAGAAATAGTTTGCCTTGCTTCCTTAGTTGTACCTGGATTTGTAAAATTTGCATTTAATTTTAAAGGTAAGATACAGAAGAAATAAGCAATGATAACACAAATGATAAGTGACAGTACAACAACATGCATTTGTGATTCAATTAATAATAGACTAGTATATACACAAAACACTTTTGTTTACAATAATATATAACCATTAGGATTATTTTTCCCAAGCATTTTTGTTGTCTAAAAAGCCTATGTAATATATTTATGCTATTTAGAGAATTAGTGTGGTAGCACAATCCCAGAAGTCACTGGTACAAGTAGTATTTTGTAAAAGTTATTCAAGATCACAAACACACTGTGTTACTTCTGTTGACCTAGAAATGCAGACCATAAGCACAAAGGAGGCAAACCCTTTAAAGCTGACAAAACAGAAATCACATCCTTCTGCAAGCAAAGCAGCAGCCATGAAAGTATGTTTTGACTGTTGCTGCTTTTGAATTAAGTTCCTGTTCTGATTACCTAGAATGATTGCTGAGAGTTCAAAGTCATATGAAGACCAATGTCTCGATTAAAAACTTGTACAAAAGTGTAAGAAGCATGCTGTCTCTTTTTAAAATGGATACTATTTCTTCCACCTTAGGGTACTGCGGTTTTGTGGAGTCACCATATGCATTAACACATATTTCTGCACATCCTGAACATTATCCATGCTAGTTAACTCAGGTAAAATGAGGAAGCTATTCAATTGTCACTTTAGACAACTTAGAAAATGGGGATTTTTTTGCCTCAATATTGTGAGACAAAAAAAAATTGACAATGCCTCTGACTTGAGGCTAAACACAGGAAGACCCTGCAAAATCAAGAGCATCTTGATCAATCAAGATCAATCAAGGGGACTTAACAAGCTACCTGAAAACAGAACACAAAGCTGACTCAGCTGTGTTCAGTTGGCAAGCTGGCAAGGGCAGGGAAGAGTGGAGACAATTT
This sequence comes from Melospiza melodia melodia, assembly GCF_035770615.1. Lineage (NCBI taxonomy): Eukaryota > Metazoa > Chordata > Aves > Passeriformes > Passerellidae > Melospiza > Melospiza melodia. The sequence goes on along the minus strand of NC_086226.1, from coordinate 54,740,671 downwards.
GCCCCATAGTGATAATTGTTGGCTGTAGAATTGTTGGTCTCCCATGAGAACATTGCTGGATGTACCAACACCTGGCACATCTAAAGTCATATTAAATAAAGCAGTATAAACTCTGCTGTAAATCATGGACTTTCAGTGGCATGCTAATGTTCTAACCTTTCACCCTGGTGATGCCCAATATCATCTTCTAATTACCAAACCTCTGACATAGCACTTCTTTTTAAAGTCATTTTCATGCTTGTGTAAATACAGGATTGAGTCAAAAGTTCTTTGCCATTAATGTTAAATGAGAAGTTTTCAGAATTTTTCCTGCATTTAAAATTAATACTGCCTTTCTGGAGTAGTGAGGGGGTAAAATGAAGAAGTTCACTCCATTTTCTGTGCCACTTCTTGTGTGTCTTCTCTCTATAGAAGGGGATCTTATCTCACAGAACATCCCTTAGCTTTTTATTTATTTATTTATTTATCTGGGTGTACATTGGCCCAGATGATTTCAGACACTGTGAAAGTGGATGCTCCTAACTGAAAAATTGCTCAATGTGTTGTTACAGGCACTTAATTGACCATTTGACTTTTAAGCTCAATCTCAGTATGAGAAGGTCAATTATTTTGAGGTTTTTCATGCTTTTTGACTGAGTGTGACAGCACTCTGTGAGAAATGTAAAGTAATAAGGGAATACAATAGGATTTTGAACCCTGATTAAAGGAAAACAAACCAAATAATAAGAGTAGTATGCCAAATGTAAACATAGGAATAATGCTGGACTGTTCTTAATAGAGGCCTGGGGCACTGGAGTAAGTAAGACTGTGCTAAATATTCAAAACTATCTATCTCGACAGTGTCATTATCTCTTTGTCTGGCAATAATGGTGCTAAAAACTGTGCTTTCACAAAAATACAGTAAGACAAAAGGCCTGACTCAACAATGACTTATCCTGCTTTTGTGTCATGGTAACCCCTCTGAAAACAAGCTGAAGCAAAAAGATGCAACTGGATGTTGAAGATGTTAATCTAGCTCATCTCAAGAAAAAGATTTCTACTTGCCAATTTTGCTTACTAAAATCATCTTACTTGACTGAAACAGAACATGAAACAATGTTCCATAGCATTATATTTAAACTGCACAATCTTATAAATGTCACAGCTAACTACAGGAATTATATCCTACTTCTTGTCTATGTTTTTATGAACAATGTCATCGGGAACTATCGATACTCACAATCTTCAAAATATTTTTCTTAGCATACAAAGCAAAAGATGCTGTACTGTAATTTGAGAGATATTTCATATGAAGGCAAGCAATCATGGCAGAAGAGTTTTTGCTTTTGCTTCAAAATGTAGGTAATTTCTGAAGAAAAGTTGTATCTGAAAACAGGAACAATAATTATTGCTAGATTCCTGAAAGAAGAGGTTGGCTCTATGCAATTTGAAGACCCCTATAAAGGGTGAATATGAATAATAAATACATGTCTTGGAGTAATCCTAGACTTTGTTAATCATTCATTTTATCACCTGAAAGACACTTTGTATGTATTACCTGTACCAGAGAAGAGACCCAGGATCACCATAAGACTTGGAAAAAATTGCAGAAGTTTTAGCCATTTAATTATATTTTCCGCGAGGCTGAAGGAATACTGCAGAGATCACCCCCTGTAACAGAGGACAACTGCTTAAGGCATTGAATTCCAGGCATTCCCAAGGGTTCAACAGTGTAACTTTTAGTCTTGGTGTTGAGTAGTGGGTAATGAGTGCAAAACCAGTGGGCCCATGGGATGGCCTGTCAGAAAGAGTTGCCAGAATAATAAGCATGCCCTAGCTGAATCCAGAGGCTCAAAAGTCCCAGTTCCCAAATTCAGTGTGATCATCAAGGAACAAAAAATAAATGCCTATTAATTTCCTAAGAAAATACAGCTATGTTCTGAGCTAGGTGCCAAACCAAGAACTAAGTGGGTCACTGTGTTCAGATGAATGAGCTGTTTTGTTGGATATCTTTTGTTTGGGTAGTTGGTTTTACTTTAGTTTTGCCTCTTTTTGCAAATAAAATATTTAGCATCATTTTGTCCCATGCAAGAAGCTACTTCAAAGAAAAGCATTCCTGCTACTCCTCTCAGAAGACTATAAAGAGACATGTAAGTTGCAGCATATGAAGCCATAGAAACAACATGCCTTATTGTGTGTTATTGAGGGAATTGTGATGGCTTTGCAACTTGAAAACTTTGAGAAACTTTTCAACACCTTTTGGAGGATCAGAATTGAACCTTAGTCAGACAGGAGAAGTGTGAAACCAGTGATATTCTCCTGCAAATTTCTGGGAATGATGGACTCTATTTCTAAATTTTCTTTACTTTTTCCTACAGGATTCACCTAAACTATGAGATATGAACACCATCTCCAAATGGATTGCTAATTTTTTTTCTCCATCCCTGTACTTCATTCTCTTTCAATACTTAGAAATAATTTGAGACAATTTAAATTTTATTCAGCAAATCAATTTTCTAATGGCAAATTCCTATGCTTTGTGTGCACAGCATTCTTATTATTCTGTGCAGACCAGGCCTTATAACAGTAAAAAAATAGAAGTTCCTGTCAGTGTTGTTCAGGTTTCTATCTTCGAAGAGCAAACTCATGGAAATTTTTATAGCTATATCAAATACTGCTTGCCTGTGCATGCTGTGATTCTCTTTCCTGGATCAGAAATTTAGAGATTCAACTCACAGGCTGTGAGTTTGCCTCCTACATGAAGCTGATATCACAGTTAATTAAAAGAAAGTCACTGTACTACTGGCATTCTTGAGATGAAGAATTAGCGTAGCACATTCTGGACAGCATACAACTCCTACAAATTACACCACAAATTGCTTGGCACAGGCACAAGGGAAAGTGGAAGAGTACTGTTGGGATTCCTGATGTAGGGTAAAAACAACAAAACCCCTCCAATTATTCAATCTTCAGAGATGAAAAGCACAAAAACTACATTAGTGAGTACCTTATGGCAAGGTGAAAACTGCATAAGATTGCACCAAACAATGCTAAGAGGTAGTAGCCGCCACTAATTCCTCAATAGAAGTAGGAAGTTCTTATGCTCCTCTCATATCTCCACTCTTCTCTAACAGGATATGTTCATTCATTTATTTCCCAGGATGAGGCTGAGCACATCGGATATATTCACACTTATCCCCATATTCCTTATTTCTTGGCATTTTGTTTAACAATGATAACAAATGAGTGAATAATACTTACTGTCTCCTCTCAGCCAAGTATTCACAGCAATCCAAACTCAGTTACTTTTGAAGCTGTCTGCACTCTTGCTGGTTGACAAACCCTCGATCTTTGTCATTTCTTGTTTTAGATCAGGACTTCCTGGTAAAGCTGATGTCTGTGGCAAGCTTTCTTGACTCTGTGATTCCCAGAAAATGCAGAGAAAAGACACCCCAGTGACTATGACTCACACTTGGAAGCTACTGCAGGTCCCAGCTCAGAAGCTCTCCTCTCTTGTCTTGACTCATCAGGAGTGTAAAACAACCTATGATCTCCGAACACTGCTCATTACAGCCAAACTGAAAAGAAGAAAATAAGAAAATGAAGCTCACTTCTGTTTATAACCATGTTTTCACTGCAATAGTTAGAAGTATATTTTCTCTGCCGTACTTTGTTGTTTTGTCTTCTTCAAAGTCATCTTCTACTCTGAGCTGGATAGAGATTCTAATTTCTAAAGAGAAGAAACCTATTTTTTAGTCGTTTTTGGATAAAAAATTAATAAAGCAGCTCATTAAATAAGTTGGTTCAGTTTCCTGGATATGTCTCATGTTCTATCTAACGTGCAGAGAAAGATTTGATTGCCAAAGTACAGAATATTTGTTTTGCTAACTGTTTTTCCTAGTCAATAATCCTGTTAACATGTAAGGTGTGGCATACCCTCATATGTGTAATTATGGGTGCATAGGAACAAATCACAAGTGTGTAGACATACAGCTTTTTTTCCAGACGGATCATAAAGGATAATTGGTTTTTCTCCATTACAGATTAGATTAGACTGATTAGGAACATCTATAACTCACATGCATGCTCTGTGGTGCATCCATTTAGGACAATAGTAGATCCTTTGGGTCATCACTTAGTCAGAAACTGCAGGCACACTTAACTGCTCTTCTGCCAACACATGCATTCCAGAGACTGGGCAGCACCAGCAGTGTCCTCCCCATGTTTGTTTCTTGTGCTTGAAAAGGAAATTTGAGGCATAGCTTATCCCAACAGGTTACAAATCTGGTCTGCTGGGATTCATCTATGAGATCTGGAGTGACAGCCAACATTTTTCTAAAAAACCTGATAGCTGAGAGGTGTTGCAGACCTTCAAGCTTGTGATGTTAGACCTCTCTGAATTTCCTGAGTTCACTCGTAGTTATGTGAACTAGTTCAGGATCAGGAGAATTATCTGAAAAGGAAGGAGGGTCATATTAGAAGTTAGCAACATCATCCTAAACATATTCCTAAAGCTCTAGAGATCTTAGATTGTTCTAGAGATCTACATTGTTCAGAGAGAGAGTTGCTTGTGGTTTTTTTTTTTTTAAGCATGCAGAAAACTTTATTAAATCATTACTTCTGTTTTGAAAGAAAATCAGCAAAAAGGGGTTTTATCAACTATAATGAACATGTGGCAAATGCAATGTTTTAAGAGATTCACATTTTCAAAATAGGTGGTCCATGTCAGCGAGCAAAGTAACTGTTCTGCTGCAAAATTCCTGTACTTATGGGATTGAATAGCTAAATATGAAACAGGAAGAAAAGAAGAAAACAATGGAAAAAAAATTTGCTTTAAGTAGACAAGCACATTTGTTTGTTGTTTTGCTACGCTTCACAACTGTAACACAGTATAAACCAGCTAAAAGTCAAATTCACCCTATCAGATAACTGGCTTTTCACTTCTCCATTTGAGCCACAGCCAGGTGAAAAGTCCAGTCAAAAATGCCACATCTCAAAGTGCTGACAATTGAATCAGAATTTCTTGATAGTTTTTAGTCCACATGTGCCCTACCAGGCAGCCAGATAGGCGAATATTCGCTTCCTCGCACGGGAAGCACCATTTGCACAGATTGACAGACACAGACTCTGCTATGCCAGCAAAGCAAGGCTAGTTTACACAGTTTACCAGTATTTATAGGTCGCTACATTTGCACAAAATTTTCTGCTCAGACCTTTTGGTCCCAGTCCCCTTCAGAAACCCGATAACCCCTCTTACACTGGTAATGTCCTTGTTAAACTCTTTTGCCAAGCAATGTCCTTGTTATCTCTTCTCTCCTCAGAGCAGTCAGCATCACCAGACACAATGTCTTCACTTCTGTTCTTGCCTTGAGTTTGTCTCTGCCTTGGCTTTCACAGTACCAGGGCCAAAAGGTCAGTGGCACTACCCAGCTCAGCTTCTGTAGCTGCCTGATCTCCCACAACCAAGTGCATTATAGCTTTCTGCAAGAGAAGAAAGCCAGTATTTCAATCCACTTTATTTTTCTCTCCTCTGCTTCCATTTCTCCAGTGTTTTTTGATATGTTTTGGGAATGTTTGGGGGGTTTTTTTGTGTGATTTTGGGGTGGGTTTGGTTTTGTCTGGTTGGTTAGTTGTATTTGATGATTTTGTTTTTGTAGCTATTGGGGGGATTTGCTGCAATTTAAATTAATAAGTCTTCATTTTTCATTTTCCCAGCATCTTTCATGTGGGTGGAAATTTGGTCTCAACTTTTTGGAAACTTCTAAAAGATCACTTAACTGGTATTTAGAGCACCTAGAAAAGATACAAATCAGAAGCATCTGTGACTTCCAAGAAAATATTTAAAACAAAGTGTGAAATGGTGTTAGCTTGTTTGTAGATCAGATCCAGATAGTTTAATACAGTCGATGCTCTGTGTACATTTTCATTCCTGTTAAAAATTTAAAAGCAGCCTTTTAATGTCTTTGCATTAACTTAAATTGTAGTCAGTCTTTAAAGCAATCAGAGAGATGGTATTAAAAGCATATTAATAATAAAACAGATGCTTTAAAAAAACTTATAGCAACCTGAGTCCACTTTATATTTCAAGAGCTTTCCTGGCTGAGAACTACTGTACTTCACTCAAATTTCAAACTGGAGCCATGAGTAGAAAATTCTGACTTTTCACTGAAAAAACAGTGAAAAATAACGGCTTAGTTACTTTTTAAGAAGAAAATGCCACTTTGGTCCTTGAATTAACTCCTGAAATCAGTTAGTGTAATTTACTTCGAAGGACTGAGACCAAAGTATGAAACAGTCATCCATGGAGGATCAAACAATACCATCTAAGCTGGACAAAGGCTTTTTTCTCTGTTAGAAATTACAACAGAAGAAAGGGAACCTGTCATTGTTAACCTCTTGTAGTTTCACCAGCAAGAAAGTTTCCAGAAGCAAGGCTTAACAACAGCTAGTACAGGATCTGAATACCAAGGTGTAGAAAGGCACAAACTTAGCAGGTTCATCTTCAGGCATGGTCACAGGTCTGCATTTACTCTACTGCCAGGGTGTAAGAGAAAAATTTTAAAGATACCTTTAGAGGCAATAGTATTACTTAGAAACATCTCCTGTATCCCTTAGTGTCGGGAGTTTAGTTCAAGCATGGCTTAAAGAAAAAGGCCATGAAGGCATACAATTGAGAGAAAAGTAAAAGGTAGTTGCAAAGCAGTTCCAAAGCAGTTCCCAGCCTGACTTCTATAAACAATTAGACTCTTTCAGGCATCATTGTATAAACAATAAAGTTCTCAGGCAGTCTTCCCATAACAAGTGTAACACTCTCTCTGGGAAAAGATGGCACCCTGAGAACAGATGTGGAAGTTTTGGGAACCGTTCATAACACAGTGAGAACACTGGTTTTGTTTTGTGTAAACAATCAACGGTGTAGTAAAACAAAAGGAGTGGTTAGAGTTTTCTCTGTTAGCCTATCATAAACCTGTATTTCAGAATATGCATGAAGTTCGTTAACACTATTATTTAAGCTGACTGATCGATCAATAAATCGAGTTCGATGCATCACAGGATGGTCGTTCTCCCCTCACTTCAACACCTTAGCTTGCCAGCTTCCTTAGCTTCAGTGCTCTATTTTAATCCTACACTAGATTTCAATAGAATGCAGTGACTTTTTCCATATCTCGATGTTTGTACTACTTATTTTGTGACACCCAACCTCGCCAATACTACACACATCCATGCTACTTCAAGAATACAGATAGAGCTGTACAGATGCACTGACATAACTTCATAGCCATTTGTCATGGTTTAGAGACACATTTTAGGAGAAAAAGCACTGGAAAGAGTGTTTTTCTCTAAAGAAAAGGGCCTCTTCAGCCAATGAGAGAAATGAATATCAGTGGGTGAAAATGAAAAAAGGTGAAACTGTTTATTAGCAAAGCAAGATACTCAGAAGGCACTGGAAAAAAATTGAACCTTACACCCCATGCTGACCTTGCCTTGTGGCTGGGAGGCAAAGATGGTGGCTGGCTCCCTTTTGTCTCAGGAGAAGGGAGAGAAAAAAATCTCACACAGCAGCTGGGAACCTGTTGGATTTTGGGCATTGGTCTCCTCCTCACAGCAGGCAGAATTAATGGATTTTAGTGTCCTTTCTCGTGTTGGTTCAGCTTCCCCAAGGTCTCGGGCTCACGGTGGCCCCCATTGACTCCCTGAACAAATCAGGGGGAAAAAAAACCAACCCAAACAACAACAACAAAAAAAACCTCCCCAGAAAACAAACAACAAAACAAAAAACAAACAACCTAGCTGAAAACAGTCGAAGGAGGGAAAAAAAACCCAAAAAGCTGCTGAGAGAATTCCCAGTACCACCTCCAAGCTATGGGAAGAGAAAAAAAGAAACTTCTTGCTTCAAGCTAGCAGAAAGCAGTGCAACAAAAGGAGCAAGGTAGGGTCCTGGTCCACGCTGCAGCCTGAGCACAACAGAGAGTGAGGTTTGCACAGAGCCTGGCCAGGGTTCCCAGTCTCCAGACTTGCCAGCTGGTTCATCTTAAAATACAGCAGCCATTTCTGGGCATAAAACAATGCAAAGATGATTAAGGAATAGAGTATCATCATAAAATCACCCCAAGACACTATTCTCAAAAAAAAAAAATCTGCATTATTTGTAGAATTTTTCTTGGTGTAGTTGAAACTGCCAACTCATTTTAAAAATATTAATTTAAAGAATGTTAGCTATCTTTACATCTATAAATGTCTCTGGTTTATTCAGCTTTTTAGAGGCCTATTTGCTCTGTCTGGTGCTGCCAGTAATATAGCTTATAGAACACAAGCACAGGACAGTTGTGCTCAAATACCTATAAAGCTTATTACAAACACTGAAGCAAAAATTTACCTTTGGCAATTACAGGAGATAAAACCAAAATATCGATGCTACCCTTTCTAAGAGACTGGATCCACAGAGATCTAAGTTGCTTCTTAAGTTACAGAGGTACCTACTTCTCCAGTTATACATTCAAGTATACATTAAATAAGTTCTGGGACAAATGGTCTTTAAGGAATCTTTACATCTAACATCTTCTTTAAGGGCTTCACTGAAATTACTTATCATGTTTGTAGTAACATATTGCCTCAGGCCTGTGGAAATTGAATACATATAGATACTGCCTTTAATAAAAATAGATTAATATCCCGCTTCTCTTGTAATAGCTTTAAAAAGCAATAGGAACTAAGCACATAATTTTAAAATTATTGGACAGTCTCCAGCTGACTCAAGGTGGCTCCTGTTTCAGAGCAAAAATACTATTCAATACTCAGACTAGAAGCCAGTTTTAAATTGCCTTCTTTTGTCTTGTCTTGTCTTCTTTTACATTTGATATCATGTTTACTACAGAAACATGAGTTGAATGTAGGTACAATGCTCCAGCCTGAGCCAAGCATTCTCTATGACTTGCAGAAAAAAAAAACAACTACTGTCCCCTGAGGACCTCTTCTTCTTCCCTGGATGAAGAGAGAGGCCCTTTATCTTCAGGGAACTTTCAGGTGGTCTTATCTTCTGATCCAGCACAGTCTGTTGAATTCATACATTCCATGACTAAAGACCAGACAGAGTAAGGGAGAGCAGAAAACATTCTTTAAAGATCCTGCTTCATATTATTCCACATTGCCACAACCCTTTGCCCTGGTCTGGGTGGGAGCACAGCACGCGTGGCCGGGTTCTCACTGGTGGCACCAGCCCCCCAGGCAGCCCCGCTCGCTGCCGGCTCACCCTGCGGGGTGGAACGCCCAGACCTCACTGCTCTGACGGCTGCCGCAGCACGGGGCCTCTCCTGGACAAGGGTCAGGATACAGCCAGGTAAAAACAACAGAGCTTGGAGGAACTACAACCTCTGGGACTGAGCCTTATGGATAAAGTAAAAGAAAAGATGCCGCAACTTTGTTTATCAGAGGTGGTAGTTGCCTCCTCAATGACTTTCACTTCTTGACGTTGGCTGCAAGGTGTGATGCATAAACTTTTGGAGTTAGCCTCTGGGCTCTGTACCTAGCAGACAGGAACTTTGGGAAGTCAATGCTGCGCAGCTGCGTTAGCATCACAAGGACTGTGGTCTCTAGATTTAATATCCACATTTAATATCAGTATTGCAGAAAATATTTATACCTTATTTCACACTTGCTTATTTTCAGAGACCACCAATTAAAGAGGTGACAAACTCTCTTCAGATCAGAGGGTAACAAGCTAGAAAGGAGAGGCAGGGTCCTAGAAAATCCTGTTCATAAAAATAAAGTGTTTAACATCAGTGTGTATGGCTTACAAAGGGTGAGAGACCAAAAGATATACAGGAATCTCTGGTGATCTCCTTCTCTGTCTCCCCGTTGTGTGCTATTAATTGCACAACCAGCTATCACAAGGCACTCTAAGAAAGATTTGACAAATAAGTGACAGATTTGCCAGGTACCTGCTATCTCAGGAACTGCTAAACACTTAGTTGTATACCACATTTAATTGCATAAAACATTTTAGTTTTAGGGAAAGAAAAAAAAGAAAAAAAAAGCTGGTGCTCTGCAGTCCTTAAAATACTGGACTTAAACTAGAAATCAAGTCAGAAACAAAGGGTCTTGAAAGGAATTTAAAACAATGAAGAAATTATAAATTCAGCAATGAAGATTGAATCTCCCAGAGAGGAAACATAAACTTTTTACTGATTTCAAAAGCAGAGTTTTGCTCCAGGGCACCTCTGTCCTCTGCTTCCCCTTGGGGTTCATCTGGCTTTCTTCAGACTCTCTGCACTCTCAGATCCCTTGTTTTCCCTCACTCTGAAGGGAGTGTATTGGTCAGCTCAATATGCCACCCCTTCAGTGTATTTTTTAGACCAGCTTGATTTACAGGCTGATCCCCGTAGTCAATATCAACATGGGAGCTAGTTCTAGGCACTTTAATAGGTCAGAAGAGGAATTCGCATCACGTCCGTATCCAAGGACAAAGACAATGTCTTTTCAGAGATATAGAAATATTTGGGCATCAATAAATGATCAGACTTCAGAATCACTTTTCAGAAAACACAAGTAGAGATTCCATTTTACATCCTTTGAACAAAATAGAAGCATGCATACAAACACAACATCACGGAACTTTTTTAAGTTGGATAGGATTAATTGCAATGAGTATGTGTGTATTTTTAAATCCATATTTTTACCTGATAGCCAAGGAAATTTGAAAAGTGTAAGATATCATTGAAGGACACTTCTGAGTCATCCTTTTCTCCCACACCAAATGTCAAACACTTATAGGCTGTGATGCAATAGGCACAGGCTTTGTTAGTGGGCTATCTAAGCAAATATGCACCCCTTACTCCTGGTCTCCTTCACATAACTTCCTCCGTGCTGTTGCCGAGACACTCAGCCATTTTTTCCACAGCTGAGTTTTGGTAGGCTTGCAGAAAGGAAGTCACAAACTCTTGAGGATTAATCCAGCACTATTGCCATTTAAATGGGAGAACTTCAGGACGCAGTGTAGTCACAAGTTACCTTTCAAGAGTCATATTCTTCATTTATGGAGGGAAAAGAGAGAAATAAGGCATTCACATAAAAGTTTATATTGGAAAAATGCAAAAAAAAGGCAACAGAAAACCTGACCGATCTTTTCCTGGACCACATTACATGTCACTATTTATATGAAGATTGGAGATTTTATTTGCATCTTACATCTGCAAGAATATTCAGGAGTGTTTTTAGAACACAGTTTTTGTGCTGGCAAAAAAAAAAGTTTATAATTAAAACAAGTTATAGCTGAAGATGAAGAAGAGTATAGCTTTTTGGTTTGTACATAAAAGACAGAAAATGGCAGGGGAAAAATATTCGCAGGCACGTGATAGTAATGCAATTGCAATTATATAACAAGCATGCAAACTCAATAAGTTTTGAGTTTTCTTTATCAGAATTAGATGAGTATGGCTGAAACTGTCTTTCTAAGCACAAAGCGCACATATACAAAATGTATAAGGCATTAACTAAATAAAAAGAGAGCCTTTGATCTTCTAGATATCAGGTTTCATTCATAGTTATTAAAAAAAAACTAGTCTGATCTTTATTCAGCATTTGTTTACTAATTTTTACTAATTCTAACACATCCCAAGTTCTTTGATTGGTGTTTTATATATCACAATGCATTAGGTCTGCATGGCCAGATTTTAGGTGCTACAGCAATGGCTTCTGTGGGAAGCTGCTGGAAGCTTCCTCCGCCCCCTGTGGAACCAACCCCAGCTGGCTCCCGGACAGATGGGGATTGCTGGCCAAAGCTGGGCTAATCAGAAATGGTGGCAACACTCCTGTGATAACACATTTAAGAACAGGGAAGAAAAAAGGTGATTGTGCAGATGTAACTGCAGCCAGGGTGAGAACATGTGAGAGGAACAGCTCTGCAGACACCAGGGTCAGTGGAGAAGGAAGGGCAGGAGGTGCTCCAGGTGCCAGAGCTGAGGTTCCCCTGCAGCCCCTGGTGCAGCCCATGGTGAAGCAGCCCTGAACACTGCAGCCCATGGAAATCCATGGGGATGCAGAGATTCACCTGCAGCCTGTGGAGGAGCAGGTGGATGCCTGAGAGAAAGCTAAGGGAGACCTGTGCTGAAATAGGCACTTGGCTGGGGCCTGCTGCCCAGTGGAGGGAGCAGCCCATTCTGAAGCAGGTTTCCTGGAAGGACTTGTGATCCCATGGGGGACCCACACTGGAGTAGGCTGCTTCTAGAGGTCCACGCTACACTCCATGGAAAAATGGCCTGCACTGGAACAGTTTGTGGAGGAATGTTGCCCGTGGGATGGACTCATGGTAGAGAGCTTTGTGGAAAACTATCTCCTGTGGGAGGACTCCCACACTGAAGTGGGAGAAGAGCTCCTCTTCCTGTGCAGCAACAGGACGAATTTGTGATGAAGGATTGTAACCCCCATTCACTGTCTTCCTGCACCATTGTGAGGGAGTGGGTCACGTTGCCTGGAATCAGAAGAAAATGTTTTCCAAACAATGTTAAAGTAGTAGTACAAAGAGCAGATTTTAATGAAAGCTCTCAGGTGCACAAAACATAGGTATGAACTCCGTATTTTTATAAGGTTTATGTATTAGTATATTTAGCAGGTACATCCCTAAGAGACCAGTTGCCCCAGCAATGCATCCTTGGATCAGCCTCTTGGAGTAGCTCTAGGGGCTTATTTCCCTATTTCTTGTTATGTCTCTTAAGTTCTAATGCAAAAGTGAGTGTTAGAAATTATTTTCTTGAAAGTAAGACTAAACAGAATTTCAAAAATGTCACATAGCTACTGTTCTAAAGTGTGAAAAAGGGTTATAAGGTGCTAGAGGCTATAGAACTAGGCATTAAAAATCTACAAAGTTACAAATATATGAAAAATATTAGAAACAAAAAAATATTTAGGCATCAGTAAAACTTGTGAAAGAGGGAGGAGATGGAGAAAGGTGTATTAAGATTTTTTTTACTTCTAATTATCCTGTTCTGATTTTGTAAGCAGTAAATTCAATTCATTTCCCTAAGCTGAGTCTGTTTTACTCATGACAGTATTTGATGAGCAATCTCTCTCCCAGTCCTTATCTCATCTCATGAACCCTTCATATTTTCTCCTCCCTGTCTGGTTGCAGAAGGGAGTGATAGAGTGGCTTGAATGAGTGTCTGGCACCCAGCCAGGGTCAACCCACTACACACAAGTATTCTGAACATCTCTTTTCTTCTCATTTGCTCTCTTGTTGGTTTTGCTACTAAAGCCAAGACAAACTGTAGGATCTAAAACACATAGGTTGAACTTTACAGCAGGAGGCACTTGTACTGAAATTCAATCCCTTATTCAATTTTAGGAGCCTTTCTATTTCCTGCAGAAAAAACCTCCAAACCAAAAAACAACACCACATGAAAAATCCTGTGAAAGCATCAAATAATGACAGAAACCTTAAGACTTACATGACGCTCTTGGAAGACAATGCATTTGGCATAAATCTTTTCAATTGAATAAATCTGTTCTGAAAGTCTGAAATGTCCAAGTTTTAAACCAACACAAAGCTTTACCTTTCTGATAAATTAATCCTGCCCCTCAGTGCTTTTTCACATTTTCCATCTCTGTCCCATGACATTTTCAGGTCCTTTGGACCACACCACTTCACAGATGGGAGAATTTTCATATTGAGAACCCTTCATGTCTTACGTTACATACCAATTAATGCAATGTCTCAAGATGAAATCTGAGAAGTTAAAATATTAGATGCACAAGCAGGCCCATTTCTAATAAAGCTTTCTGTAATGGAAACTTATTTTTAGAAATTTAATAAAGAGATTCATCTTCCAGACCAGAGGCAGTAGGAAAATTAACAATTGTTTAATCATGCAGATAGTAAGATGCTCAATATTAAGTATAAGACTAGTCATTGACCCTTTCTAGTGAATGAATGGATTATTATGTTTAACATTTCAATTTAGCCCAATACCACAAGTACATAGTAATTGTGATTTTATTATACAGACACATAAATTATGCAGTATTTTTTATGATCCATAGCCTTTAGAACATCACACTGAAAGTAAGAAAGTAGTACACTGTTTAATTTTTACTGACATTAAAGTCATAAGAAACACAGAAATTTGAACAGCTTTAAAGAAAAAGTCAACACTGTAGAAATGAAATTGTCCAGTTTTAGCATAGTATCTGTCAATCAGTATGTGGATAGTTGCTTAGGAAATTAATCTGTAATCTCAAAAAGAAAGTAAGGACATTGTAATAATAAAGTCTGGCTTAATATGCTCATTATTTTTCTTCTATATTAAAATAGCATATAATGCCTGTAGGATATTTTAAAATTTAACACTGCAAACAAAAGCCCCATATGTTTCATTATTTTCTTTAGCTCTTCCAAAAACAAGATATTCTTTTCTAGTTCTACAGAAAGAGCAAGGACTTTAGGGGAAATGCTGAACAATTGCTTTCAACACGAGGATCTCTAGGGAGGCTCTGTTTCACTCTCTGTGGGAAAGGACCTTTTTGGTTATTTTGTGATTCATCCATTTTCAGACTGCAGAGAGCAAAAGTCTGAAAAACATGAGTGTGATGCAGTGAAAAGCATTGCAAAAGGAGGGTTGGATGTAGACATTCTGATGTGAGTGGGTGTTATTTGGACAATGAGCAATACTAGCTCTGCTCCTGGGCCTTCTTTTTGAGTATCTGCCTTTCTGACTGACACAGACGAAGAACTCTCTTGCTTCAACTGCTTCCATTCATGCACAAAACTCTTACAATACAATCGTGTGCTTATTGACTCAAAGGCGCTTTCTCAGCTATAGGTACAAGCACGCCTGCTGGTATTGCAGCACAGCACTAATGCTTCATTTCACATTTATCAGAAACTAAAGCACTTATGCATGCTTGTCTGAAGCATACACAATTCTCAGAGCCCATCTCTTGCAGTTCTCTCTCTGTTCTCTGCCCAGCCACCTTTTCTGGGCAGTTTGCTGATATGTTTAAATGGCTGTGGTCATCCTCTCAACAGGTCAGCACCACCAAATGCTCTTTAAGGCTTTTCCAAACATCTTATACATTTCTAAAGAACACAAGTAGCTCTGATTTGGGAATGTTTTTCACCAGTAGCTCAGTGTATTTTCTGGGTGGTGTCCAATCTTGTTGGAGCGCTCCATAATTACTCAGTCACCGCTTGGCTCAGGACCTCATGTCCTCACCATGAATCCTAGAGCAGCATGTTCTGTATGTCATGATTTGCATGGAATCTTATTTCAAAAACTAGCTACTTAGATCTCTCAATA
Source organism: Melospiza melodia melodia (assembly GCF_035770615.1). NCBI lineage: Eukaryota > Metazoa > Chordata > Aves > Passeriformes > Passerellidae > Melospiza > Melospiza melodia. The sequence goes on along the minus strand of NC_086226.1, from coordinate 54,725,405 downwards.
AACTAATTTGAGCATGCTATAAATATAGGATAATACTGCTCTTTGATGTTACAAAGATCTTTTAGATATTCTTTGAGCCAACAGAATCAAACAAATATTCCTCCACCTTAGTTCCTCTGTCTATTATTCTGCATACTTCAATGAATACTATAATTCTTAAAAGTTCTTTGTTTTCACAGCAACAGGTTTGATCATTTTCTATCTACCAAAACACTCAGATGTAATCAATATTAAACCTCACTGGAAAGGTTTCTTTACAAATTGGCTTCAAATCAGAGTTGTTGCTCTAAAATATAATCTAAACTTCCATCTGATTATTAGTTTATCCTTGGCTGATTTGGGTTTTTATTGATTCTGCCAAAAATTATATATTCTGAAATGAAGGGAAAGCAATAAAAATGGTCACATGCTCATGTCTGAGTCGCATAAAATTTAAATTGCTGAATGGTCTCTCAGAATAATATCAGTGATCTGTGAATTGTGCTTTTAAGCAGTACTTTATTGGCTGTTGTGTAAAAAGTAACCCTGGGTATGAGTTACTACCTGCTTGCATGGTGACATTTACAGGCACTTCAAGATGTATAAGTCCAGGACCAGAGGAAAAACACCAATGTGGTTGTAAGATGTGGAGTGTGACATTGTCCTGCTACTGCCATGTCAGAGTTGCTAGCACAGAGCACAACAGGTGAGTGAATAATTCTAGAAAAAAGAAGAACAGTCTGTCAAGACTGGGAAAGGAGGAGGAGGGATATTGAAGTGAGAGATCTTTCTTCTGTCTAGTACAAGGACTTCTGTTACATCTTGATATTATGACAAGGAGCACGTAAGTGAATTGCAATTCTCTCACTTTTCATAACTATTCCCATAATTAATACTTCTTCTCCCAGGTAACAATTAACAGGACAAAAGAAAATAGACAGGGTAGGTTTCAATTTAGTATTAGATGGATAAGCATTGTCAAGCATTGGAACAGGGTGACATGGAAGTCATAGAATCACCATCCCTGGCAGTGTTCAGAAGGCATGTGTATGTCACACTTGGAGTATGGTGTATGTTAAATGTTTAACACAGCGGTACTTCATTAAGACTTGTTGTCTTAGAGGTCTCTTCCAACCTTAATGATTCTGTGATTCTGTGATTTGTCATTAAACATGAAAAGTCCTGATTAAGGTCACGGACACACTATTTTCCCTTATGCTACTTTACGTCAGTTCTAAACTCCAAGTTAAATAAATAAATAAACAAAAGCTATTTCCCATCTAAATATTTTGATGCAGAGGTACACTAAATGTTTCTTCGTGATGCAGAGATACACTAAACATTTCTCTATGTTGTCGTACTCACTGGTTTAAAAATACAAAAATTGTGAATTCTTCAGTATTCTATCAGTTCCGGATGGCCTGGATGATAGGGTAGATATGCCTAGCAGCAAGTTTACACAATAGAAATTTGGGAGAAGTGGTTGATACACAAGATGTTTGTGCAGCTATTCAGAGGGCCATTTGGAGTAATGTGTCCAGCTGTGGGCTCCCTACAAGAGATAGACACACTGGAGCAGTTCTACCAAAGAGCTTTAAGGGATTCTAGGAGACTACAGCATCCTTTATGCAAGGAGATGCTTAGGCAGTGGGGACTGTTTGGCCTTAGAGGAAGAAATGTCTCAGGGGAATCTTATCTAACTCTAAATAGCACACAGGTATAAGCAAAGAATATGGCGCCAACCTCTTCTCAATGGAGGACAAAAGGAGTTGAGATAGATGAAATTCCACTTAAGTCTAAAATCCACTAAATTCTTTGCTGGGAGTATGGTGTAAGACTGGAACATATGGGTTGTATTATCTCCATCCTTGAAGTGATTCAATACCAGACTAGACATGGCTCTGATAAGCCTGCTCTTGCTGATCATGTTTTGAGCAGACACCTTGGACTGAGAAGAAATCCAGGCATGCCTTCCAAACTTAAGTGTTGTGTGATTCTGTGAGTTTGCATTTGCTATGTGCAGTCGAGTTCTGAAGATTGGTAAGTTCTTATTTCACCACAGTGTATCTCCTGCCTCCTTTTATTTTTTGGTATACTCATGACCTTTACATAATAGCTGAATAGACATACACTACCCTAAAAATCTCAAACCTTCAGAAAACATTATCTATACAAATTTACATTTTGTGTGGCAAAAAAGATAATTTGTCATAATCTTCCAAAATATTCATGCTAGGCTTAGCCCAAAATTCTCTGTGTTCTCTGATCTTTTTCTGCAGCCTGTTCCCATATCAACAAAAGTGACTTTTAATTAAAGCAATCTCCACGTTACAGTTCTGGAATGCTGTAATTTTTGTGTTGATATTTTCTCTGAACATGTTACAGTGCTGAAAAACAACATGTGGTTCAGAATAGAGACCAAATTAAAATATATATTTAAGATAGTAGTTGGAATTAATGTGATACCTAAGAAACATCTGACAAAACTGGAACTCTGAAAAGTTATAAGGTTTATTATCAGACTGGAAATGAGACTTCTGCTTAGATGCACCAGTAATGTGAGCTGCCTGAAGGACAGCCTGGCTAGAGAGGAAAAAGAAGCTGAACAGAAGAAAATGTCTGCTGGAAAATACTGACAGAAAATGCCAGCTTGGAAGCCATGAACCTGGGAACTAAGCTTATGAACTGCTGCCCTCCTTGAAAAGGGCAGCTGGTCTCTCGGAAATACTGTTGGTACACCTAGAAAGAGGAGACATCCTGAGATACTTATCAACAAGTGCAAACACAAGGAACTGAAATGACACCTTCTCACTCAAGAAGGTGGAAAACAGTCTAAGAAAAACAGAAATTTCTCAGAAATAACAGAAAACCCCATCACCAGTTGAAAAAGAGAAATTGAAACATCTATTGACTGCACAAAATTATGATATTCTGTGCCATTTCATGTCTCTAATATAAAACAAGTTTAATTTCTACACAAAGCTGAATCTTTCTTCCTGGGAGTATACCTTGCCACACCCACTTTTTCTTTTCTAAACAGGTTGAATTTTCCACATTAACTTTCTATGACATCTTGGGTTCTCACTCCAGATTCTATACCACAGATCACCTTTGAAGTGAGATAGCCTGTAATCTCATTAGTTCCCCTTTTTGGATCCACTTTTGTGGCAGGTTTGGTCTGTGTTCTTGTTTCTGGGATGGTTGGGTTCACCTCTGGGATTAGTTTGCCCCTCACTTTGGGGTGGTCTGTTACCTTCTGAAATCTGTCTGATTCCTTTGATATTGATATTATAGATCTATATAAATAGTCTATCATATCTGGTACTGCATTGTTGATAAGTTGCTTCAATAGTGAAAAGCTCATAGTAACTTGTAAAAATATATACCTAATTGGTAGTTGCTGTTAGTCATTGTTCTATGATTGATTGCTGCTATCATACTACTGATACCATACTACTGACTGATACTATATTATTGATTGTTGATACTAGTTTGCAATAGCTGGATATACATACATATATATATATATATATATATATATATATATATATATATATATACACACATATACACTTTTACTCTTTAATTATAACTATACTTTTTATACATGATTTTTTACTATGTTTTTTGTTCCAGTTTACTTCTTAGCTTTAAATTTTGTGGTATTTGCGGTAATTTGTAATAAAGCAGAGAAATTCAGAGGATAAAGTCTCCATATTCTTCAGCATTAGGGAATCCTAGAAACCCATAGCCATAATCTCCAGACACCTTCTCTTTTATTCTCAACACCCATGCACCTTCATCTCCATCTTATTAAAGGAATGCCCACAAAGTGATACAAAAAAACATATAGGCATGTTCCTTGCACACAAAAGTATCTAGGTGCCTCTGTCTGTTTAGTGACTCTGTCTCTATTTCAGAGTCTTACGTAGGGAATTTGAGTATATAATCTGTCAATTTCAGGTACTCTCAGATAAAATCAATAGCCTCTGCAAGGCTCTTAGTTGCCCAAAAAGTGTTAAAGGCAAAGAGGTGGAAAGGAGGACAGCCAGTAAAAAGGACAGAAAGACAGGGAGACAAAAGGAAAGCTAAAAAGCAGTCAGAAAAGACTATCTACCTTGAATTTCCCACCTATAAATGCAGCTAATGGTATTTTTATCTTTTACAAAGTACTCAGTTGTATTCAAGTCTGAGTTGAGTGCACTTCAGTCAATGCAAAATATCTCTATCTCATCAGGATGTGAACTTCTGATTGCAGGTGGAAATGTATGTGTAATTCCAACAACGTGACTGACATTCTGATTTCATTTTTCCACATCTAGTTGTGACTGTCAGCAGTACTACAACCTGCCTGTAATCTACTGTATACAAGAGAAAAAGATAGGCAGAGCATGACAACTGTACTTCACAAAGATTTGAGGGGTTTGAAAGACCTTTCAGCTGGGAAAGAAACAGAAAAATTCTGCATATTAAGGATGGCATCTGCAAAGTAAAGTATTGCATAAAAAAATTTATTCTCTTGAAGTCTAAACACTCTAGGTAGGGGTCATCTTACTGAAATTAAGCATCAAATACAATATTATCAGTTAGCCTCCTTTTACAGTCAACAACAGGAAACAGGTACTTTGTGGGAAATTAGTCAAATCCATGTCAAAAGCCAGATGAAGGACTGGATTAGTTATACTATGTAGATGATGATTTTTTGTAAATAGCTTCTTAACATAGAGCATTCATACCTCACCTTTTAGCTTTTGATGCCGATGTCAATCATCAGTCAGAACTGATTAGCTGTACTTTAAAAAAATATAGACTTAACCTCAGTCTAGGAAAAACACACCTTAAGAGAAATGAGATCTATCCAACTTCCCAAAAACAACATAAGTATACTGATTGGGGCAGAAATATGACAACTAAGATGCCACATGTTTCTTTCAAAACACACATGTGTTCACATTGCTGGGAATGCAAAAAAACAACGCAGTCTGAGCCAAGAGAGGAGAAAGTCCACTTTTTCATAGGCAGTGTAGAAGGAAAGTAACTACAGGGAAAAAAAAACCCCATTATTTGCAGTAAAAATTGTATCCAAGTATAGGCAGGGATCATAGCTTTTACACAGATATTGAGAAGACAGCCAGTAAGAATGACAAACATTATATTACCCTGTTCTAAATATTATTGTTTCTTCAAATAGTTTCTTGTAAAACGAGTAAGCCTGTGTATTTTTTTGCCTTTGCCTTTCTATCCCTCTGAAGAGCTGAATCATTATCAAGACTAGCTTCTACAGAAAAGTCATGTCTAAGGTGAGAATGGGTCAGATGCTCTGTTTCTGTCATTGAGTTGAGTGTCAAAGCCTCTGCATCTAGGAGGTGAAACAAGTGGACTAAGTAATCCAGATAGTGTGCTCAAAAATTCAAGACAAAAAGTCAAACAGATCCATAATAAAAGGAAAGTTAAAAAAAAAAAAACATTCAACACAAAAAAAAAAAAAACCTTTCAGGTCTTTCAGTGAGACCTGAAAGCAACAGCCTCACAAGTGATGAGCCAGGGAGACTTTATGTACACCATACCAGTGCTAACAAGACAAGAGGCTTAAAATAAAAAAACAAACAAACAAAAGAAAAAAAAAACACAAAAAAACCCCCAAAAAACAAAAAAACCAAAAGCCAAAAACCCCCCAACCAACAACAAAAAACCCCCAAAACCTCAAATATTTTTGTCCAAAAATGACAAAGCAGTTTGCAGTGTTTCTCCAGAATATGCTCCCTGAGACTTCCTCAAGAGCAGCACAAAAAATATCTTTTTTACAGATCATTTAGATTCATTGGGAAATTGTTCTGCCAAAGCTTTCTTGTGCAGTTCTAACTACAAAATATTACTTTTTCAATACCTGTAAGTCCATTGTGCTGTAAGGCCAAATTTGGTTTATTGCCTTTAATGGCAGTAATCTACAGTGAGTCCCAATAATATAAAGTTTTTCCCCTAAGGAATGATTAAAAATTTCTGGTTATTTTTACATTCAAGTCTTCCACATAGGTTTAGTGATGTTCAAAAGATTGCATCTTTTTATGAGGGTACTTTCACCTTTATATGACTGAAATTCAATTAATATTCTCACGTTCTATTTTCAATACATCATCATGAACAACTTTGTTGATTTAGAAAACATTAAGTTGTCACAGAATTAATGAAAATTCCCAGAGGGATTCTTTTTCCACACTTGTACTCAATATAATATTTTCCTAGTAAGGGGTAAGTACCGTGTACTTACCTTAAGGTCTAGATTTTGTTTTCATTTACTGTAGAATTAGACACAGGTAATTCATTAGGTAAATGCACTTGCCCTTCTTATAACCAGCATAAAAGATTGTGAGAATCCAGCCACCATAGAAGCAGTAGCAACAACTGCATTTTAGACTAAATATTGGTTTCCATTCTTTTTCCCAGTTTTCTTGAAGACAAGGGTTAAATAGCTATGCCCTGCTGATGTCATTATCAGAGTGATCAGCAGTCTGCCAAGTCTTTCCCATAAACCATAATATTTGAACCAATCAGTAGATAATTTCAGTTAAAGGAAGGATTCACTGTTCTTCTAAGTTCTGGGAAAACAAGTGGCTTTTTTGTTAGGCTTAGTAAGTGACTTTTTATCTCAGCTTAGTATTGAATTTGGTATAATCACAAATGAGGAAAAGAGATTAAAATAAATTCAAATGTTATTAGATGCCCAAAAATCCACATTACATATTCTATATCTTTAGAAAAGCAGCAGTTGTAACCTGAATCTTTATTTTAAAAGTCAGATCATTTGTATAAGACACAAATCCACTGGAATCCAAACTAAAAGGATGTTTTTTGTTACTCATGCATATATACTCTGCCTGAATTTTTCAAGGAATGGATTTTTTTCTGTAGACAAAATTTGGACAAAAGAAGTTCAACTCCTTTAGAAAACAAAGAACGCTGGAGAAAAGAAAAATTAATTCCATTTATTAGGATATAATTTTTTTAAAACTGTCCTACCTGTGAACACAAAAGAAATAAAGTGTGAAACTTCTTGCCTGTCACTGTCCTGGGCAGTAGATAGCATGTCTATGACTCTCAGTCCTTTGTTCGCTGAAAATAATAATTTTTTATAAAAATGCCACATCCTTTCCAGTGTCAATCAACAGTTTTAGATCCAACAAATAAGTGATGGCAAAAGTAAAATAATACTAGAGCTAGTATTTAGACAAGAAAAACATACTTTAATTTTTTTGGTGAATTGATGAACAGCAATTGAAAATACTTGTGGAATTGTTAGAGGAGGTTGTGGGTTTCTTTGGACAGTCAGTCCTGACTTTGTGTGCTTTACCATCTCATAAAATGAAGATATGACCTGAAAGCACTCTTTTAATTGTTATGTTTGTTTGACTGCATTGCTGAGAGCCAACAAATCTTATAGGAATTTAAGCAAAACACTGCATTTTAAAAGAGAGCTTATCATATGGTCAAGTCCTTTGCTTAATTCAGTTAACAATTTTATGAATTGTGACCCATCACAACTTATTTTCTGGTTAGGTAGGAGGTTATTTGCATTTAATATACAGGCCTTACACTTCATTAGTGTGGACTTTGTAAATTAGTCTGAGTATTTCTTAAACACTAAGTTTTTTCACATCTTCTCTTTTTGTTAACAGAAAATAGATTATTCTTTCCTTCTTCAAGGGGCATAAAAGCAAGTCATACCCATGCCTTTTTAAACCATGAGAAAAAACTTGAAGTGATATTAGACAGTTTGGTCCCAAGAAATACAATATCTCAAATGACATTTTGCTAAACTCTATGGATCAGATACACAGGTTGAAATGCAGCTTCTTCTTTCCTTTATAACCTGTTGCTGTAGTTAATATTCAGAGGTTCCTATAATTTGAAGAAATGCAAATAATTTCCATGAGAAAACATTTTGTCCTGCTGCCTTCACTTACTTTCGTGATCTTTCAATCTGAACATGTCCAAGTAAATCCATATTAATCAATGCCATTTCTGTTAGTCATGACACAAGAAGCCAATCATTTACCAAAAATAAAGATATTTAGAAAAATGTACAAATGCAAACACAGATTTTGTTCCTGACACCTTCTTGGTTCTCACAAAACCCAATCTCCACCACATGATTTGTCTCACATAACATGGTATTGTTAAGATTAACTGTATATATTCAGAATATCTATGCTGGAGATTCAGAAAATAGTAGTTTTCTGGCAAATCATGTACCTTTCTTCAGATAGTTAATTTTAGAAGACAAATAATGGCATTTCAAGGAATTAAGAAGAAAATGTCTGACAACTGAACAGCATTGCCTTACTCTTTCAAAGAGGATGTTGTCCATTCATCAGCTTGATACATTTCATTAAGACTGTCAGCAAAACAAAGTGATAAGACAATGGAAAGCATTCATTTTAATTATCTAGAATATTTCCCCTGTGAAAGTTGAAAATAGCTTCATTTCATTCTAGTAATGAAAGAATAAAGAAAGCAATCATTTTATAGCTAGATACAGTTGAGAAAACAAATGCTGCATAGTTTACAAAGAGACATATTTTTGCATAAATTTGCTTGGTTATTTTTTTTGCTTGATTCATTTGTTCATTGGTTAGTTTGAATTTTTTGTTTAACATGAACATTAATCTTAAAAGTAAGAGCTTTTTAATAACCTAGTTAATGTTAAGTTTTCTTCCTCCAAAATTACACTATAGACATTCAAACCTGTTTTAAAATATATATTATCAGTTAATAACTTTGCTTTTTTTGTACATTGAAATGTTTCAATTTAAGAAACTGTTCTGATTTTGAGTGTGGATCATAATAGAATCTATGGTGACCATGCTATTCTCATGGCTGCTACCTCGCATACCTGCTGGGATCCTTTCTCTTGCACTGACCAATAAGCAGTCATCTACAATTCACTATGCATTTACTAAAAAAGCATGTAAGCACAAATTAATCAAAATTCAGGAGACTTACTTCTACCTAATCCTAATGATCAATGCATCACTACCTGTTAAAAACCAACAAAGACAGGAAATCTAGAAGTTTGTACTGAAAGATAGATTTTGAAAACAAAAATAAACAGAAAATACCATTGTCAGTCATGATACTTAAGACAATTGATGAAATGCTTCACTAAAGATCATGGGATGTAACCTTGTATGTGTGTGGACTTGGTAAAGGAGGCTTTTAGTAGTAGGTCATTTTTGCTAAATGCAGATTAGAAAGGTGGCATTCCATGATATTAATTATCAGTTATGTTTCTACCACAGTGTTAGACCAGGAATAGCTTAATTAAACCATGTTAATTTAGTCATAAAGCCCAGACTAAGGAGTGACAGCTGGTAACCTGTTTTATCAAGTGGATGAAGGATTCTGTTCAGATCAAGGCTCTGAAACAGAAGTTGAGGCTCTGAGTGAAGTGGAGTTCTTTGGCAGCAACAAATCTTTCCAAGGAGGTTTGCCAAAGCATAGTGTATGCACTACCTGCTGGAAGAACCCACCACTATCCAGCAACCTCAAAATTGGACAGAATAGATGCAGTTCTGCATAAAAAAGCTAACTAACCCTTCTCAGAGAGATCTTATCAAAACAGCTGCAATGAAGATTTTTATAGCAAACACAATCTCCTCTCTCCAATAATTATCTGAAAATATCAGGGTAAGAATATCGATTTAAAAGTGAAGAGAATTATTTTTTCATATAAAGGAAAAAATGATTATGCAGGTATTAGGATGATGCACTGGACATGGCAATTGGGAGTGAACACAGTTCACACTACAATCAGGATTTCCACTCTCTACTTACTCATAGTTCTTTCAGCCGTTAGAGTAGAAACTGAACTAAGAACAGAAATTTTCCCACACTCTTCTGGCAGACAGGGACAGAGCGGATCAGCACCGCTGGCACACAGGGACAGAGCAGATCAGCACCCCTGGCACACAGGGACAGAGGGATCAGCACCCCTGGCACACGGGGACAGGGTGGATCAGCACCCCTGGCACACAGGGACAGGGTGGATCACCAGCCCTGGCACACAGGGACAGAGGGATCAGCAGCCCTGGCACACAGGGACAGAGGGATCAGCAGCCCTGGCACACAGGGACAGGGTGGATCAGCACCCCTGGCCCACAGGGACAGAGGGATCAGCAGCCCTGGCACACAGGGACAGGGTGGATCAGCAGCCCTGGCACACAGGGCAGGGTGGATCAGCACCCCTGGCACACGGGGACAGAGGGATCAGCACCCCTGGCACACAGGGACAGGGTGGATCACCAGCCCTGGCACACGGGGACAGAGGGATCAGCACCCCTGACACACAGGGACAGGGTGGATCAGCAGCCCTGGCACACAGGGACAGAGGGATCAGCACCCCTGGCACACGGGGACAGGGTGGATCAGCACCCCTGGCACACAGGGACAGGGTGGATCAGCACCCCTGGCACACGGGGACAGGGTGGATCAGCAGCCCTGGCACACAGGGACAGAAGGATCACCAGCCCTGGCACATGGGGACAGAGGGATCAGCACCCCTGACACACAGGGACAGGGTGGATCAGCAGCCCTGGCACACAGGGACAGAGGGATCAGCACCCCTGGCACACGGGGACAGGGTGGATCAGCACCCCTGGCACACAGGGACAGGGTGGATCACCAGCCCTGGCACACGGGGACAGAGGGATCAGCACCCCTGGCACACAGGGACAGGGTGGATCACCAGCCCTGGCACACAGGGACAGAGGGATCAGCAGCCCTGGCACACAGGGCAGGGTGGATCAGCACCCCTGGCACACAGGGACAGGGTGGATCAGCAGCCCTGGCACACAGGGACAGGGTGGATCAGCAGCCCTGGCACACAGGGACAGGGTGGATCAGCAGCCCTGGCACACAGGGACAGAGGGATCAGCAGCCCTGGCACACAGGGACAGGGTGGATCAGCAGCCCTGAGCACGGCTCCTCGGGCAGTGCCCACGGGAAGCAGAGCCTCTCCTGCTGGGCCTCACAATTCAAGGAAGACACAAAAATGAACAAAGGGCTGCAGAACCTGCCCTGTGAGGAAAGACAGAAAGAGGCCTTTTGTCCCTGAAGGATCAGAAGGGGCATCATCACAGTATTCCAGTACTTAGAAGTGGTTACAAAGAATATAGATGTTCTCACATCACATGGTGAAGACGAGGGGCAAAATGTACAAGAAGACGTTTTCTTGACACAAGAAAGACATTTTTTACAATGAGAGCAATCCTTCATTGGAACAACAATCCCCAGGAACCAATAGAACCCTCATAAATGTAGATGCAACTCTGGAGGATGTTAAGTAATATCATCTTGTTCCCCTTTCCCATGAAAATGTGGACCAGATATTTTCTTGAGATCTCTTACAACTGTGTTATTTTTTGGGGTTTTTTGGGGTTTTTTTTCATTAATGGCCACATAATTCTTTATTTCTCTTTGTCTCAAAATTGAAGGGGTGTCCTCAGGGCTCTAATTACTGTTGTTGGTGTCTGCTCTAGCACATATCAGAATTTCTCCATGGAAACAGGATGCATGAGGAATGTGAAGTAAAAAAAAGAAATAATTAATTGTAAGTATCAGCTGAGAAGCGCTTCCAGCAATGATTATTCTGTCAGCCTTCAGCTAATTGCTCAATGTGTTATTAGAAGATTTCTGATCATATTTAAAAGCAAACATAAATTATTTCCTTGAGAATAAATAACATAGACTTGACTGTGATGTCATTCATATCATCTTTTTATCCAGCAGTTGGAGCTGGGCCTGGCTACAGTTAACTTATAAAAATTCCAAGTTGCTCTGTTGATCTGCAAGACTTACTTCATTTACACACAGTGAGATCAGCATCTAGATCCTTCATTTTAATAGGCAACTCCTAATTTAGAGCAGCATGAAATTACAATCAGACCTGGAATATGAAGAAACAGTGGAGTTACACTTTTAAGATATAGAAGACTATAGTATATTAAGACTTGGATGCCCAGTACACAGGCTGAAATATGAAAAATGAAAGTTTATGTTCACACCTGAAATGCAAATGTAAAACAGATGTGTAGCTATCTCCTTTAATTATATGAATCTCGCATTGATTACACCACAAAAATATGTAACACATCATATTCAAATCAATGGAAAGCCTGTATTACACAAGTGACTGTAAGGAGCTCACTGTAAGTATATCTGGTTTAATTTGTGCCTGTGAAGTTGGGTTTTTCCCCTAAATCAGGCCCAAAACACCCATGGCTGAGAAATCATTCACTGCTAAAATATCCTATTAATAACTTGTGAATTCCCAATGCTGGCAAAATATAAGGCTTCAGTGACTTACAAACTTATTTATACAGGGTCTGAGTTGCCATTTATATACATATTCATATGTATATAAAATGGCACCTATTTATGTGCATATGTACATATTTCATTTCTACCTATTTATACGAGACCAAAGTTTCTATTTTTTATTCTACTTCAGCTGAATCTGCTGAATTACCTCAATTTTTTTGTATAATATTATTTTCTTACAGTATGACACACCAGACTAGGAATAGAAGAAAATGTACAGCACCAGATTATAGGAATTATTAATTTATTGTGTCTAGAGTAAAGCACCCAGAGCTGCTAAGTTTCTTTCCCTATTGTTCTGCACAAAATAATTCCTAGTGTCTTTGTGTCCTGTGACACACTCCTACATGGAAAATACCAGTACAGCTCTTCTGCAGAAGGGGGTGTCTATTGTTAAATAAGTATTTTTCAATCCTCCAGGATGCTATGTGGTGTTCTCTCTATGTTCTTCAGGGTTTTGCAATCCCTTCCTGTTTTAGCCTCCCAGTAAAATGAAAGATTGACATTATTGTGTGAGGTTCTGGCAATCTATTGATCTGTGATCTCTACAATGAACTCATGAAAGAGCCTTCACTGTCCAGAAGAGCACATGATAAAATCAGGTGCAGGAGAGGCCCAAACATATGGTGTGGAAGCACCACCTAGACAAAGGCAGTAACTTATTATGGGCCAAAAATGTTCCTACTTTCAGAACTAAGTGACATAAATGACAGAAACAGAGGTTACAAAAACCTATTGTCACAGGGATGGATGACAAAAAAACAAAACAGAGAACTTCCCTTAAGTAATCTGAAAGAGGAGAGGTCATGACATGGCTCTGGGATCCAACCAAAGCATCCTTTTCCTGCACACATCTTTTTCACTTCAGCCAGTTTTGGATATGATTGACAGGATACATCATATTTTGAGCAGGGAGGAAATTCAAGAGCAATTTCTTACTACACAGTCGCGCTCCTGCAATCCAGAAGGGGTAGCTAGCCCCGGCATTAGATTACCAGATGCACAGAGGTTCACTAATCCGTTAGCTATTACATCTGCATTCCAGGGTTTTCATAAGAAGTGCAACAGCTGTGAATCTCTGAAGTGTCTCCTAAAGCCATGACTGACTTGGAGATAATCACTCCCTTTTCCCTTAGAACAGGATGGACTTTCCCCTGTGGCTTCATGCTGCTGGAAGTGATTCTGGATAACCTCTGACTGTTTAATCCCTGCAGACCTGGGGAGCAGTGCAAGTGTGGGTGGTGAATGAAGGAAAAAGTTTTCCTATTGAATTCTGAGAATTCTTACCCTTCAGGTGCTCTCTCTTTTTCATGAGTGTTGGTGATCTGCTGTCAAAATATTCAGGAGACATTTGAAGAAAAATATTTTTCGCTAGGCTGAGATAAGCCCCATGTCTCAGAGGTGCGTAAACAAGTCCAAAAGAGCTGGAGGAAGAAGCGAAGCTGCTTGCAGACCTTTTTAAACAAAAGAGCAACCTCACTTATTAAAAAAGTTATTATTCTAAGAAATTGTTTATATTCTAAAAACATGCTAAGAGCATGAATAGTGAGGAAGTGAGTTAAAACTAAGTTTGGAGATAATAAATAGCATTTCATAGAGTTGTTGAATCACAGAATATGCTGAATTTGATAATTGAGTCCAGCTCCTGGCCCTGCACAGTGCCATCCCCATTGCACCACATGCCAAAGAGCCTTGTCCAAACACTTCTTGAACTGTCAGGTGCCATGACCACTTCCCTGGGGAGCTGTTCCAGTGCCCAAACACCCTCTGGGTGAAAAACTTTCTCCTGCTATCGAGCCTAAACCTTCTTGACTCAGCTTCATGTTGTTTTCTTGAGTCCTGTCTCTGGTCTTATTTCAGGGCAATGAATGCAAAAATAGTGAATTTGGTTGCTTCAGGTTCAAGCAATAAATCTTGTGTGAAGCTCCACAAACAGTCATTAGCAAGGAAATTTTACTGAAAGGGATACCCTAATGACAAGCAGGACATTTAAATTGCTTGTCCCCTCTCTATCCTTAATCTTTGCCTTTTGATCTTAAAAACCAAATTTATAGAAAGTCTTCAAGCTTTTCCCAGATCTTAATGTGAAATTATGAAGGTAAAAATAGTTCATCTCTCTTTCTGAAAATTATTATCTTTGCTCTCCCAAACGCCAAGAAAAGGCAAACATAGGTAATGTCTCCAGCTGAACTCCTTCCTCCTGACAAAACACAAAGCATAAATTCATGCTGAGAATATCCTCAAAGCCAAATTATTTACATTCGAACCTGAGTGTCTATAACAGGTTGTATTTCATCAGAAAGACCACAGCAATCCAGGTTAAGTCTGTCCTTCGCAGGAAGGACTCATTTTGGCTTTTTACCATAGATCCATACTGAATGAGTGCAGAATCACAAGGTGAAGGCACCTGAACTCAAAAGCACTCTGCATTTTAGCCCTAGGGTATACAATCCATCTTGAAAATGAAATCAAGAATATCAGGCCAATGACTATGAAAACATTCATGTATTATCTTTGAACCTGTACCAATGTGTATCTCACTTTATAAAAATTACTTTTCATCTGGGACCTTCTGAATCATTGGCAAGCCTTTTACCATTTAAGATCCCCATTGTGATTATCCCTTGATCTTGAAAGTTCTGGCACTGCTTTCTACTGTAATATCTCCTTGTCCATTGTCAGGGAAGGAGGCAGAAAAAAAAGGACAGGAGAGAGAGGATTAATTTTTAATTTGGGCATGGTTAAAGTGCAATTTCTGGGGATTATAGCAAGTAAATTCAGACACACTGAAGACAAGTCCTAACATTTTTTATGATCATGTAATGAGTACAAAGAGAATTACCCTCCCAAAGCAACGTCGTTTATTTTAAAGTTGAACTCAGCAATTAAACATAATGTCTTATAGGTATAAATATTTTGGCTCAGTTTGTATCACTTATAGCTATATTGGCTAAAGATTATTTTAGTGTGTATCATATCACTGAATTTAACAGGAAGAAGAAACTTCCATGGTTCCTGTCCATGACACATTTTCCAGAAGAGTAGAAGGTACCATGTCTTTGTTTAGACTCAGCTACTGTTTGTTACTGTTAATTTATGCTATTTCTCAAAAATCTAAAAGTTGTCTAGGAAGAATAAAGAGATTCTATTTTTCCAAGAGCTACCTACCATCTGTGTTGGATTTAGGGAGCTTGTAAAAACCTAATATCAAATGAAGTTGCATATTTTCAGTGTTGAAGGATGAAGAAAAATTACTTAGAACAACATATTTGTTTAGAGCAGTTTATGTCAGTTTATTACTTTATGAAATATTCAGGCTATTTCTTCTTGCTTATTAGACATACTAGATGAAATGAGACACAAGCTAAATAGATAAGGTATGACCATGGAAAAAAATTTCATAACAATAAAATATTAAATTAAAACAGATGTTGCAAAGTTTAAATGCAAAAGATTCAAAATTTTCCGGAATAGGTGTACAGGATAGTTGTGGCTTAGGCATCAATCTACAATCCACATAGCCTAATTTTCAAAGCTGTTGACTATCTAGTTCTTCTGGGCGCTCTAGAAATTATATTTAGGTACAAAGAAAGTTTGCAAATTATACTAGCTTCTAACATTTTTGCCCACACTGCAAAAGTGTCCCTTTACAAGCATTTTGAAAAGCCTTATTAGTACAGACTGGATACACATTTTATCTACTTATTAATAGGAAACTGTCTTGATTGTTCTCCAAACACAGTTTGTTAATAGATCAATGCTCAAGCAAGGCACCAGAAACTGCAGTCCGTAGCAATTTCTAAAGCACAAATACCAAGTGGTCACATTTCTTTCTGTCATAACTTTACATGAGTCTGTTCTGCTCAGTCAGAGACTGTGGATCAAGTGACATGAGGGCACAAGGGAAGCAGATACTCCTACCAAAACACCAGTGCAGGACAGAATCAGAAAAAAAATGTATAGTCTATGACATTGGGCAAATAGGAACAAACATGACCTTGAAGCATGCACAACTTTCCATGGGGCACAGAAATAATTACACTGTAGGTGCCCTCAGTTAAAACATATGGGAAGTTAACTGAGTGTAAAATAAAGAAAGAGAACTTAGAAGAGGAAGAAAGTAATCTCAGAGAGCAGTTTTTATTGTTTGGCAGTTCCAACAGTGGCCAGTGTTTATATTAGAAATTTTCAAAGTCTACTTTATTTCAAAGTCTTTTTTAACTTTTCACTTTTCAATTGCTTTATTGAAGAGGGGATTATTTTCCATTTTGTCAACTGTGAAGATGTAAACTAGTAGCTGGGAGTGTGTGCTTGTTTAAAATATTTCTGTTTAATGCAATGAAGGAGATATTACAGGTTTTGATATGATTCTCCTTGCAGATGCTTGCTTGCCTCATCTTTTACCATTGAACCCTATTGTATGAAACTTTAGGGTTTGTTCAGAGTAAGATAACATTTTGATAACGATTTAAACTCTCAGCTCATTGTGTAAACTATTCTTTATGCTGTCTGATCTGGTTCTCAATCACTTTACTTTTATAATGATTATATTACCTTAGTGAGATATTAATGAGATTAAGAACAGATGCACTGCATTATCACTGCATTATCATTGCTCACATTGTCTAGCCTTGAGTCTTTTCTGTTCCCATGTCCATACACGCATAGTATTTCATACAACAAATGCCATTGATAGACCAGAAACAGGCTTTTGCAATTTCTGGTCTTCATCCTGCAACTGCATCTAACTCTGAGTCTCACCTGAACTACTGACATCAGAAAAGAAAAAAAACCCAGAAAGGACTCACTGCTCTGTCTCCAAACTGCATCCTGTGCAAGCTCAGCCATACTGAGCTGAGTGCCTTCCCACCTGCTGCTCTCACTCAGCCCTGGGCCCTGCAGCAGGACAGCCTCACCTGGGACCGCCACAGGCTCTGAATCACCAGGATCAGTCCCTCTAAGTGGCACTCGACTGTGGCTGTCGTCATGCCCACATCCAACCTCTGCCCTCATCCACCCTACTTTGTCTAAAACCAATGCTGGAACAGAGGCAAGAGCAGCCCATGAGTGGCCACCCAAGACAAAACAGAGGATTCCTATACAGTAAATAATAACAAAATGTTTTTACCAGATCCAAAGCAGAGCACAGTTTTTCCAAAAGGAATGGAAAAAGCATATAAAATTGTTTGATAATTACTATTGTGCTCAATTAAGATCCATAGTCCTTATGGAGCAGGAGGAGGTTCACTTAGGACAATAACACTAAACTTCATTCTGGCAAAAATTCCATTCATTTTATCTGATTGGTTTCATTTTTCAGTTCAGGATAAACATATTAATTTACAACAGCAGCTACAGAAACAATGGCTAGCATTATTTTACTACACTTATCAACATCCCCTTCCTTTAGAAAATATTTAAAAACATATATGTGACACTTTATTGTAACAACAAAACAAGTTAAATAGTGACATTTATATTGTCTAAAAACAACTGTGTACATGAAAGTCCACATGTTAAGCAGGAAAAATGGATTAAATTGTTTACAATTCCACCCACATGTAAAGCATAAAACTTGAGGCTAAAACAGAAAGCAAGGCAGAGGAATTCTTAAGGCATTTACAAGCCTTCAGAATTAGGGTTTAACTGCAGTGTAAAACGATTTGGGATGAGAGCAAGCAGATAAGGGAAATCTTTTACTTTTAGCAGCCCTTTTTTTTAACTTCAATAAAATATTATCCCACAGTTAGGCCAGACCACCACAGCTGTTTGTGAGATGGCTGTTGTTGAATATTCTTCTCTCTGATGGCTGTGATGGTGCCAGGAACCTCAGTGGAAAAATTCCTTGTAGGAGGTGCAGCTCAAGGCCTTAAAGCAATATAATCCACTCTGGATTTCTTCAGGATTTAAAGTATGCAAGTGACTTCACAATGACTAAATCTATGCTTTGGCTGGTATTTTTCCAAGTACTCTTGCATCTTTGTAGTTGAAACTGAAACACAAACATTCTTAGAGAGACCACAAAATATTTGCCAAAAAATTCTAATGGCAAGTGTTAAAATAGCTCTCAACAGATTAAATGCTGAGGTGCTTTACTCTTAGGCCACAGAAATTGCCCTAGTGCTTGACCTTCATCTTCCAGATAGAAAAATTCAAAGAAGAAAAATCAGATTAGATACTGAAACTTAAGGGAAGATTTGAGATCCTCAGTACTGAAAGAAGTTATGTTTATTGGATTTCTGAACTGTTCAAATTCTATCGCATTTCTGTAAGTAGAAAACATAAATTTATCCATCTATAACAAGTTCTGCACGTCCGCAAGTGCGGATGGCAAATGAAAGATTTATCTTCTAGGCTTCATGAAAGATCATTTTAAAAGCTTCCAAAAGGAGTCACAGTTGTAAACAAAAGTAAAAGCTTGAATCCATGAGAATTTTAATCAGCACTTGCTGATGTAAAATTTTCTCATTTCCTAGGCTTCTGTGGTTCTATACGGCACATTGGTGCTATGTAAGAATGCTTTGTGGAAAAAACCAAGATATATAGCTTTCACTGAAATATTATTGTCAAATACTTTATAATGATAGCAACAACATACATACTCTTATGTAAATGTTCAAGTGGAGGAAATTAATTTCTTCAAATCACTGAAAGATAAAAGTAATCTGCCGGAAATTAAGAGGCTGACTGGATAATGTCAATAATCCTCATTTCTTATGGACTGAGGTGACTCTTTTGATGAGTAGTGAGAACAACAGACTCTTATGAATATACAGTGAGCTTTTATAATTGCTTTAGTAATTCCATTGATACCAAAAAATAACATTAATAATGTGCCCTGGCTAAACACAAAATGCCAAACTTCCCCAACCCCCTGATTAAACACAATTTTCAGAATTATACATGCTTTTGCAGACATCTGCCTTCAGTGTAGCCTCCCTTGGGTAGCACTCAAAAAAACAGCATGGTCCCTGTACAGCTGGTGTTGAATGTTGAAAACCAGCTATAGTACTGAATCCTCATAAGGGTAAGGAACATAACCTTGGTATGTAAGGGAGCATCACTGGTTGGAGTTTGGTGGAGGTGGCACAGCAGGATGTGAACTGACTTTTAGCCATGAATGGTGACATGTACCCTGAACTGAAACAAGGAGTGAAACCACAGCTTGGAAGCATGATAAGAAGCATAATAGGTTAAAAAGGTCTTGATCTGCCCTTTACGTGACATTTAATGAGAGTTGGTTCCACCATGCCTATTTGTGCAGAGGTGGGGATTCTGGTAAGGATTTGCCTACATCCTAGCCAGCCTGGGATGAAGGTGGTTTGAAAAACTGGTTACTAAAGCATGATTTGGAAGCTTGATTCCTCATGGAATCCAGAAATCTCCTCCTGACCCTGGCTGGTAGCAACTCAATGGACAACCTGGCTTGAAATGGCCATGAGGGTTTTTTTGACAATTTTTTAGTAGGTAATGCAGTATGGTTATCAAGAACTCCAATACCACCTGATTATAACGGGGGTGCCAGAATAGTCAGCCTGGTGCATTTCAAACTTTACACGTGGTAATTAATGAAAGCGATTGGCCATCTCTGGCAGCAGATGTTTCCTTAAGGGTATATAAACAAGCTTTTAGCAGAGTAATCCAGGTCAGCCCTGCCAGCATGTGAAAAAAACAGATATGACAAAAATAACATAGAAAATTGGTCTTTCAGGAGCCTACATTAACAAAGAAATAGTAATTTCCCTTTGTAAAATTTGGAAAAATCAGTGCATTTTAAGTGTCTCTTAAATGCATTTAAAATCAAAAAGGTTTCATTTTAATGTGTAGTGGTGTTTTTGCATTTTGCAGCGTGGGTTCATTGTCAAGGGCTTTTAGGTAGCTATCATCCTCTTAGACGGATTTGCCACTTAAACAGATGACAACTAGAAAATAGTTATTCTCACCTTTCCTACTATAGACTCTATGACTATTCCCTGAAATAATTTGGTTTAGTGGTGTTTCAGGAACAAACTGATCCCATCTGCATTAATCTCTTGCCAACACATTGATGTTCTAGAGAACACATGAATTTACATCTCAACTGGCCTGAGCTGTTACTTTAAAAAACCCCAACCAACCACACACAAAAATTACCAAACTTACATGAGAACCTAAGGCCTGTGATTTGAATAATGAGGCACTTACTGTGATCATCTGAAAACAAAACTTACTTAGTATTCCTGATAAGTGATTTTCAGTTTAAAGCCAAAACTTTCCATATTCTGTCTCCAAGTGATTTGTTAGAGAAAGCTCCTATTTAATTTTTACATTCTGTTTATGGTAAATAATATCTTTTTTGGTAATCTGCAGTTCATAACGACTATTTGACACATGAAATGAAGAACCTTTTGATTAGAAGACCCCAGGAACCCTATATGATCTCTGGATTATTTTTCAGGAACTCTTCAATACGGTGTCTTTCCAGCCTGTCTACAATTATATCGCTGCTTCCTGTCAGTGATGAATGAATGTATTAGCAGAATTTCCTCTTGAATCTTAGCACTTCACCAAATTAAATGGAATTGGGATTTCAGATTTTTCAGAGCTTAGATATGTATTGCCAATGGGCCGGCGTTACAAAAATATTTTGATAAATTCACCTCTTTGTGATTATTATAGAAAAATACATCAAAGCCTGAAGAATTCCATGTCTGTTTTTCTTACTTTCTAAAAAACTTCAACTGCCAGGGACATGTCTTGTTTTACCCAGAAGTTTTTGACGTCAGAACTGTAAGCTGTAAAAAACTCCAGTCGTTTGTTGATAACATCACAGATATTGCTAAAACACATTCGATTCACTTCCAGCATTTGTCAGTGACATTTCAATGGCATGCATGTGAGAGCTTCTAATCCATCGAAATTCTTTGGAATGGAAACTGTTTCACTTCAAATACAAAGCCTGCAGAGCTAAGGCCTACAGTTACACAGTTTCCCAGAATTTTAATCTGCCTCTAGACACAAAAATAAGTTATTTTAATGGAGGGAAAGGGGGTTTTTTCTGCTATTTTTTAAATATTTACCAATAACTTACTGCACTCCAAGGAGAAAATTATTCAAAGATGAGGAGAAAAAGACAAATACTGAAAAATTAGTACTATGCAAACCATCCAATCACTTTATTGTGTGGCATGTCTGAGCCACAGATGCTTTAAGATACTCAGAATTAGACAAGATTATCCATATGACTTTTGGTCTTATTTTTTACAACTGCCTTAAAAATATTACTTTATTGTTGCTGAAAAAAACGGTGTCAAATCAAATTTTATAGCATTGAATGGCCATTTCCCCATTTATCTTCCTTTTTCACTACTCCTGTGCCAAAATGAAAAGTGAGTATTGTGCCAAGTGTATGCTTGCTGAGCATGTTTGGGGACATGATATCCTGTGCTACGACATGGTAAGATGGTTTTGTCTTCTAGTGTAATTCCGATATATTAATATATATGTGTTCTTTGTGTTACTACCATATACAATAATGTATGAATAAATACAGAGCTTAAATCACTAGGGGAAGATGTAAGTTTTAAAACTATTGGTAAGTGAAAGGTCTTCATTCAAGAATGCTATCTCATTTCTAAATATCCTGAGCTCCTTTGAATACTTGCTAAGGATTCTGTACCCAAGAATAAAGACAAAACTAAACCATTTTGATCGCTATTTTTAGGAACTCAAAAGGACAGCATCTCTGCAATAAAGTAGACCAACCAGAGCTTTTGGTATCTCCTTCAACGAGATATATGGCAATTTGTCAGATTGCAGCACATACCTCCAAATCTCTCAGTGAATTGAATGCTATCAGGACTTTGCTGTCTTAACTCTCCTCACCCACTCCCGCACAAAGATACTCTCCAAGGAGGCTTTCTATCACCAAGGAAAAATTAGGATATTTCACCACTTGTAAGCAGAGTGACCTGGGGGACATTTAGGACAATACCCTAATGTTGCCATACCAATCTGAATGAAGGCAAACTGTGACATATTGACTGGGTCTCTAAGCATCATATACTGTCATTATCAACATGAATGAGTGAGAAAAAACTTCTCAGCCATCCAGCAGTTCCTAAGTTGGCTAAAGTATTCCCAAATGGAAAACATTTCCTTTTCAACAAAGATTGTGGAAACATTTAGCTATGAAATCACCCCTCTTGAAGAAGACGTTTCACCTGCTTCTAACTTTGAACACAGAGATGCTCTGTAGATAGGAATTATTTACCTTTTGACTGTAATGAGTTTTGCAGCAGAGACAGAAAAATAAAATAGAAGATGAACCTTCTTTATAAAATAGTGTCAGGTATATGATTGAATTCACAATCTCAAATATACTGCTTTTCCTGAAACTGCCTTTAAGTGTGAAGCTACTGCCTATAAAATGTTCAGCAGCAAGATTGAAGTGCAATTCTTCGATTTTAAGAAAGAAGAAAAAGCAAAGCATAGCTGGGGTTGTTTTTTAGCTTCAGATGTTTTGCAGGTGGGGTTTGCAGGTAAGACTCACAGCACAGCACTGGTGTGGTTAGTTGTACTTGTTGCAGTCTTCTGTGGCAGCATCTTGGAGGTCCCCAAGTTCATCTGGTTAACAAACATTCACATCCTACCACTCTGAGTACAAAGTGGTTAACCACAAAGTGGCAGCCCTCCATAACTGGCTCTGCTTTCACTAAGCTCTTATTTATAAGAACTGTCACAGTATTCTCTGACTCAGTACCCCCATTGAGACCCTTCCAAACCTCATGCCACTTTCTCCCCCTCCCCTTTCCCACTGGGGCAGGATGGAGTTGGGAATAGGAGGCACAGAAGGTGAAGATGATGGGCTAAGAAAAGAATTTACTGGAAACAGCAATGAGATAAGAAAACAAACAGAAACAGCAACAATATTCGTTTTAAAAGTATACAAAAAAGAGGGTCATTCACATACAAAAATGGTAACCAACAGAGCCTGACACAATGAACAATGGTGGACAGCCTCTCACCTGCCTTACATGTTTTTTCTACTGATAGCCCTGCCCCTCTTTCCCAGACCCAGAGAGCCCCTTCCCCCTGACCCCAGTAACAATCTGAGGTGGCATAGAATGATATCTGGGTCCTGGTCATGCACCCTTAGACATGCACCCCCTGCCCAGCTATGGTAAAAAATCAACCCTGTCCAGGCCAAAGCACACAAACCTCCTGCATTTCAGTATTGCTTTAGAGAGTTTGTTTTTAAGTATTTGTTTTTAAGTATAAGTAATATTACTTAGTATGCCTAAGTAATATTACTCAAAATACTGAACCTGAATTCCTCACTTTTGAAAAAAACTATAGGAAAATAAAATTTTGGCAAAAGTACAGTCTGAATTCAGTTTTTAAGTGCAAAACGTCACAACTATTTCAATGCTGCTTATTGAAATATTATTGTAAAAATAAATGAGGTAGTGGAAAGTACATTTATTTCTGTAGTAACTATATTGAAACTTTCTGGTGACTCATGATGTCTTCATTTTATTTCATGTTCTATTTTTATTAAAATATCTTGGTAATGATTCCTTCATAGGTGAGTGTGAAGACCTTTGGTTTGTCACATAATTAACCTGGAAGAATCCTAAGCTTTGTCATGGTACTGTCACCTATTCAGCATCCCACCCTGCAAGTGTCCAAGCATATTAATAAATCATCTGCTTCTTGACAAAAAAGAAAAATTCCAGCGGTTCACCAACAGTGGTTCACCAACATACATGCAACTTGTTCTGCTAAAATGGTGCCACAATATGACTTTGTTTTGGTATTATTCTCTGCTGTAATACTGGAGTACTTTCTAAATTCACAACTCCATGTCCTCCTGGAACCTACAGTCAAAACTTGTGAGTAAGGGCCAATAAGCTCAGCTATTACTTTATTTAATTATTAATTATTCTATTTAATAAAAAATCAATAAATCCATTGCACAGGAGGACAAATATTTTATCCAATCACTGTTTACTTAGTCCCCCCCTCAAAAGTGACTTCAGATATGATTGGATACACAGATGGAATGAACGTCACATAAACAAATGCACTTCTGGCAAAAAAAGGAGGGCGCATGCTATTGAAAAGGCTTCATGTTTTCCTAAGCTTACTTATCAGACATAATTACCTATTTTGTCTATTGATTTTTTGTCAAAAATTCATTACAGCCTCTTTTTGATAGAATCAAGATCTGCTCAGTTTCTTGGGCCTTTTCCTATTTGTTGTCCATCTAAAAAAGAAAAACAGGGCATTGCAATTTAGGAAATCAATCAGATTAATCATTTTGCAGGAAGGCATGCTGTAGTCAGAATTCTATTAATTTTTTTACCTCTCAACTACAAAAATACATTTCAGGAGAAGAAAAAATATTATAGATGAGGAATGAGTTATGTCAGACTGAGAGTAACAGGTGATTATTCCACTTCAGATATCAAGTGCATGTCATACAATGTGTGAGAGTAAGGAATCACAACAGAATTTTTAAATTCAAAACAATATCACCTTTTACATACTCTAGAATGTCCAGAAGAAGCTGAACATATTGTTACAGAGAAAAATGATAGATAGATAGATAGATAGATAGATAGATAGATAGATAGATAGATAGATAGATAGATAGATAGATAGATATTATGAGTTACACCTGAAATCTGAGGGGAAAAAACTTGAGCACTACACTCTTTTGCCACTAGGTTAGCAGTAGAATTTGTGATTCTCTCACCACAAGTTCATATCTGCGTCTAAGGCATGGTATCAACCACCTATCTGGTGAAAAACCTACTTAGAATATAAACCACATACCAGAAAATACATTTCCTGTGACATTATTCATAAAATCTAAGCTAAAGGAACATTTGTGGAGGATCTAAGAGCAAAGAGGAACACAGCTAACACTGCAATATTCATTTGCAGTGTTAGCAGAATTCCACGACCACACACAGTTCCACCACTCATAAAATCTTCTAAGGATTTAAGCCCGAGGTTACCCATATTTATTCTAGAGGGGGCATATCTCATGAGAAAACTTTCCTGCCAATTTGGAGGAAAGAAGACAGAGCTGAAGTATGCCAGTGCTTCAAGAAGCATGTAAAGGGTTCAGCTGTAGAATTTCTTATTAAAACCCTGGAATGCTGGTGCAATAGCTAGTGGATTAGTGTACGGAGCATCTGGTAATCTAATGCTGGGATCAGGCCTTTATGGATTGCTGGGAGCACAACTCCAGCACAGAGGTGCTCTGCATGTCCTCCCTTTTCATGAAGCCAAAATGTTTATACAAAAATGGCAAATCACCCTGTGGGCTGATTTGCAAGTTTACTTCTACTTAATACTGGAAGGCCTTTTAACTTGCCTGCTGAGATGCTTTGAAGTTCTGACTTCCACAAGAACTTAAAGGTTAACTCCATGTGGATGATACTAGATGATGAAAGCCTGGAGCATCAAACTGGGACATTAACTTTGTTTTTATTCTGCCTGTAGAATTGCAGATAGGAGCCTTTGTCCTCATGAGTTGACCTCTCTCCAGCTTTTCTGGAAGATGCCCTTCTTCCAGCATGCATAGCTGAAAGATTATGAAGTTGATTGGCCTTTTTGGCTCAGGCAAGGTATGCCTGGTGCATGCACTGCTGCTCTCAGGGAAGCTCTTGTCTTCCAAATGGCACCAGTATGGAGTTTGCCAGAGAGTGGTAGGTGGAACAGTGGTGGAAGAGCACTGTCATTTCAGGTGAGATTTACTGGGTGTCCCCTGGAGGCCAGCAGCTGGGGGTGCTCCCTGAGAGGGCAGGACAGACCCAGCAGCGAGGGCTGTCCCACCACATCAGTTAAGGAGCAAAAGGGCAACCCCAGCTCAAGGCACAGCTGAAAGTCAGCTCCCAGAGGACATGAGGGCCTTTGGCCACTGCCTCCTTGCAGGGCATCTGGAAGGCCCTGGTAAGAGGGGAACACAGTTGTCCTGTGAGCTGGTGGTCATAGGTCCCAGTGGCCAAAACTCCTGGAGAGGCATGATGTTTCCAGGTGTGACATAAAGTAGGAGAGGTATAAAACCCATGGGCCCAATCTTTCCACTGAACAGCAGAAACAGTGGAATCTGATCGTCAGTTCACATTTCCTCTAAAAAAACATTTCTATTTCAAAAATTATTCTATGTGCTCACATGCAGATTTTAAGTATCATGACTTTACCAGTCCAACTCTAAACTTCTTGGGAAATACTTTGTGGTCTTTGATATTAACCATAACATGCTTTGTTTTAGTCTGAGATACAAAAATCAGTAATGAAGACAATTTCTTTTTAAAGAAAATCTCTTTCTTACTTTCATACTAACAGAAAGTTCATAGTTTACTGTAATGTCATTGCACATGGGTCAGGGCAATCCCAAACATTGATACATAGGCTGGGTGGAGTGTTGTAGTGTGTGGTTAAGTTATTTGTATTTCTCCCCCATTATATGTTCTGTTCCCCCCCTGTTCAATGTAAAATGGTTCTGCCCTCCCCAGTTTTCCTGCCATAGCCCTACCCACAGTTATGTCACCATGGTTACCCCTGCTCTTGGTTGTGTCAATTACTTAAGTTATATAATTTCTCCTCCCCTTACCTCCTTATAAGTAAACTTTTCCTCCTCCCTGGGCCCAGTCAAACACCCCCCACTCCTCCTAGCTTTCGAGAACCTTCTCCTCTCTGGGGGTTGTGGTTGGCTGTGGTCCCGGGGCCCCTCCTTTACTTTGTATTTATTGGTGTCCTCATTATATCAGTTATGTTAAGTTCATCCCCTCACCCTTCCCAATTGGTTCCCTGTAAATCCCACCCATATACACCCCCTTCCTTTATAATCTTGTTTCACCCTCCATTCCTGGTCAGTCCCCCGGTTGGTTTCACTTCTTTTGGATTTTCAGGAACACCAATAAACCGACATTGACCCCCGGTGAAGTGTCCTGCTCCTTGCTCATCTTTTAACCAGCGAGAGCCTGTCCGCAGCCAGCACCGCCCAAGGCCATGCGACGCCAAGGGGTGCTGGCAGAGAATTGCAGCTGGGCGTTGGCCCCTGCCCATAGCTAGCCAGACCTTGACCCTCTGGGCCGCATACGCCTCGCCGCAGTTGAGAATGGATCCAGACTAGCCCTGGCGTGAGAAAAAAGCTCACTACGACTCAGGTCTGCACGCTTGCATCCCAGAAGGCCAGCTGTGTCCTGGGCTGCATCAAAAGAGGCATGAGCAGCAGGTTAAGGCAGGTGAGTCTGCCCCTCTGCTCTGCTGAGAGCCTCCCATGAGTGAGAAAGACATGGACCTGTTGGAAGGAGACCAGAGGAGAACCACTAAGTTGATCTCAGGGTTGGAAGGTCTCTCCTATGAAGACAGGCTGTTCAGCCTACAGAAGAAAAGGTTCTAGAGAGACATTGTAGGAGCCTTCCAGTACCTAAAAGGGATTTATAAGAAGGCTGCAGAAGGACTTTTCACAAGGACATGTAATGAGAGGAAAAGGGGGAATGACTTGAAGTTGTAAAATGCTAGGTTTAGATTAGATATTCGGAAGAAATTCTTGTAAGTGAGGTTGGTGAGGCACAGGAACAAGTTGGCCAGAGAGGTTGTGTATGCCGCATCCCTAGAGGGGTTGAAGACCAGGCTGGACAGTGCTCTGGGCAACCTGGTATCGTAGATAGTGCCCTGCTCACAGCAGAAGTGTTGGAGCTCCATGATTTTTAAGGTCCCTTCCAACCCAAACCGTTCTGTTTCTGTGATTGTGGCACTTGGGACACTGGCTCAGTTACAGAATAAACACCAGAGCCTTGCTCAATATCTTCGAAATGGAGATGAGAAGTTATATTAGAAGGAAAATTATGTTACAGGCAGAACTTAGCAACTCTGCCTATATGTAAGTGACTTCTGGTGGCTTGTATAAATATGAGCTCTCTGTGCTTTGCACTCCAGAGCTTTAAATGGTGTTGCACTGTGACCCAAAAATGGTGTTCAGGCACATTGATTCTTTGCATCTGTTATGCATTTAGTTTTCAAGGATCTGCAGGAAAATAAAAATGTCAGTTTTTATCTTGTGCACCATATGGTCCAGGCATTTTAGATCTGGCAGTTTAGTCTCAGTGTGTTGTTTTTCATTTTTAAAACAAAACCCTCCCCTTTAATACATAGCACAATGCTAAATTAAAACCCCTATGTAGCATGTATCTAGTATGGTCTCACTTAAAAATGTTGTCACAGTGATGTGTGCTGGAGGACTTCTGGGTTCTTAGACAGAAGACACCAATAATTCATACAGGGAGATCATAACATTAGGGAACTCGACACAGTGCTATATCATTCTCCTCAGCCAGCAGCATCCTCTCTTTAAATGTAAATTCTTGGGAGTTCAGATGCTTTTGTATTATTCATTCAGACACAGCTTTGCACGACAGGACACTGATCAACACAGGGTGCCATGAAGGCAGAAATTACAATGATTCTAGATTCTAGACTTTCAGCTTAAATGGCTTCAAGGTCCTTCCCTTAAATGCTGCACACTCTACTAATGTACAGCTTTGCCATTTAGGATATTAGTTGATGTGAAAGGATGTGTATTCATCTGAGACAGATCCAGCTGGGAAGAGTTTTAATGCTTTGTTGTGAGTGAAACTGTAAGCTCTATAGACTAGAAAGGTGGAGATGTTTGATGTTTGCTTAGGTACACTTTCTTGTCTTCATATTATTACACAGTTATATTACAGAGACCACTTTTCTCTGACTTGGAGCAGTAACAAAGGCCAGAAGAACTTGCTCTTTCCGTGTCTCTTCATTATAAGCCTATAAGTAAATGCAAATACAGAATTGTAGTCTTCTGCTACTTGTTAGCTGATGTTGTAAACTCCCTGCCTTTGTAGTCTGACTTACTATTTCTAGGGTTGGCTTTGTAGTAGGCATCTTAAATACAAAATTCTGTTTATGGTAGTTGTATGGAAAATTTACAGTCCACCATGTATTGAACAGCTTATTATGGAGTTTGTTTCCAATGTAGTTATTACCATCACTCATGATTACATCATTTGTATTTTATAAAACAGCAAATAAAATTACTTCCAAGTCTAAAAGCTCAGTAGGAAAAATGTGGGAATGAAACAAGCTAAATTATATTGACCAGGGTATTCACATGCAAGGAGAGAACTGGAATACCATCTTTAAAAAGTAAGAATTGTTCTACAATGCGATCTTCAGTCCCTCTTATCCATCTTTGCATTTCTCAGTCTGACCAGCACTGGATGCTTCAGAAGAATGTATAAGAGTGTTACAGAAGTGGCAGTAGAATTAAAGTCCTTTACAACTGTATTCATCTAAGTTCTAATAGCTAAAATTCAGCTTAACTTCTAGATTTTCTGTCTAACAAACCTGTTTCTTTCTAAGGAACAATATCTGCAATAACTTAAATTTTGAAGCTGCAAACTATTTTTTTTTACACTTGCTAGATTATTGTCCTTGATTACTTGCTGGGATGTGGCCTCAATATACTACACCTCTGGAAAAGTGCAGCCTTTATCAGTTAGGAATTTTATAATTTCTTGTAAAATTGAATAGCTCAAGTTTTGCTAGAGAAATCATATATTCCTGATCTAATTTACTTCACTGACCAT
Organism: Melospiza melodia melodia; assembly: GCF_035770615.1. Lineage (NCBI taxonomy): Eukaryota > Metazoa > Chordata > Aves > Passeriformes > Passerellidae > Melospiza > Melospiza melodia. Next base: position 54,695,427 of record NC_086226.1, on the reverse strand, counting down.
TTTAAGTATGCATGCACTAAAACAGCACCTCATTTATTCCCTTTCTGTGGTAAGACATGTTTTCTATCTCTGTTAGAAAAAGCATCCCTCTTTCATGCTTTAACCACTTGCATGCATTCTTAACACCTGACCAAGACTGTGGTAGAAAATGGTGAAATTACTGTTACACAGAGATGAAGGTAAACCACTATATATCTCTGTGCTATTGTTTTCCATACTTGTCAGCATACACTCTTCTCTTGGAAGGAGATCTTGATTTTCCTTTGTATTTTTTGCTTGTTGGCTATTTTTGCAATAGGTTCATATTGAATTGGCCATGCAGATGCTGCACTCCTTCACTCACAGCCTTAAAAAACTCAATGAAATACGAAAGTCAAATGTTATCCTCCATTGAACAACAGATGATGCACTTGTTTGGATTAGATGTCGTCTGCCACCTGCCTGCTACAGAGGGAAGGTGATGGACTCTCGGTATGTAAATCTGAACCTTGGTTGAGAGTTTCAGTTGAAACATGGACCAGGGCTCAACACAGCAAATAATTTCAGGGAAGCAGAAGCGATGTCCTATCTGCTTGCCAATGTATTTTTTGCCTTAGAAAATAAAATGGAGAGCTTGCTTTCTGAGGAGCTCCCATTTCAAAAACTTCCACTACCTTCCAGTCCTTCTGAAGCCATTCTGACTTGAAAAGCTGGTAAGGTCTGACAGCTCTGTCATTAGAAACATGGTGCCTCTTCTCTTCGTGGTGTGGAAGAAGGGACCATGTCAGCACACTTCTGCAGCACTCGGCTCTCTTTCTTCTGCAAAGTAGCAAGATGCCCTTAATGCTCCATTTCAAAGCAGATGATTGAGACAATTCCTAAAAAGCAAAGGGTCTAAGTCTGTGTTTAACTCTTAATATCTTTTTCTTGCCTCAGTTTTTAATTGTGAACTCTATCAAGCTTTTCAAATTGCATATTAAAAAAGAAACCAAAGAGATTCCCAGCCCCTTAGTTTAAAAGCTTCGTCAGTTTGTCACCTTGGGATTTCATGTCCATCAATCTTATTGCTGAAACATGTCATGTTCAGAACAATCAATGAAGTGTCCTGTCTATAAAAGAGTTATAGCTTCTAGAAATCTGAGGCAACTATTATAGACAGTGGTTGCTACAAACTAATAGAAACTAAATGGAATGGGAATAACAAGCCCAGGAGAACCCACAGGAAAAGGACAAAACAAAACAAAAATCTCTTTTCAGGCAAAAAGTAGAAATTAAATAGCATAAGTAATAGAAAAATCACAGAAATTGCAGCGTGACAAAAAAACACACAATTGAAAGAAATCATGAAATACAGACACTCAAAAGAACAGTATGCATACTTCTTGCAAGTGCTCATTTTTTACAATTTGTCACTGGTAATGTATCAGATTTACAATGTAATCCAACAAAAAGTCATCCCAGACACCTCTTAGGATGGTGAAATTTAAATTCAAAAAGCCCCAGTAACCTAAAAAAGCAGAAAATAATACTGCTGCTTCTTTAGCATACTGATTTTCTCAGTTTAAACATTATAATAAGCTTGCCAGTGCATATGAACCACATTGAACTTAATTGCAACTGAAGTCACCCTTACCCACTAAGGGAATGAGGTGAGTTTTTTCCTGTATGAATATATCTCAGATCTGCTCTAGAAGAAGAACTGCCCTGAGTGAGACAAGCCAGTAATGAAAGATAATCACTGCTTACAATTTATGACTACTTGCCAAAGGTACAAATTACAGGTAGCTCAACAGTCAGTAATTCTAAAAAAGCACTGCTAAATAACACTAAATAACCAGAAGCATGAATACTTTAGTTTTTCCTTATTTAACAATGAATGCAGCTGCCATTCAACTTGCAGGAGGGAGGCAGTCAGAGTTTGGGACTTGGCTTTTTATCAGTGATCAAGTGATGATGATGAGGATGAAACACATGAGTGATCTAATAAGAAAGGTGTTGTCCCTATTGATTGTGCACTTCTGCAGTAAGAGAAAAGGGTTCCTACCAACATACATAGTATTTAGAAGCCTAGCTGCTGTTCAATATCAGCAGGAATTATATTTTTAATTATATTTTTAATAGGCATCTGAGCCTCAGAAGTTTAATTTCTATCAAAAATCTAACAATGATTGGCCTCCTAAATCCCACCAGTGCCCTCAGAGAATCTCCTTTGAAGTCTAAAAATGGCAATTTTACACTTGGAATATTGCCTATAAATTGCAGAGAATTACACAGAGATGCACTTATTTCGTCTCTTGTGCTTTATCAACCAATAATATTACTTCACAGTTTTTTAGCTAGGATCTCTTACTGCAGAGAAGCTGTAATATGGGAATTCCTTTTGGTTTTCATTAATTCAATACAATTCTGAGACTTGCAGATTCAGCAAGATTTCGTATTGTGTCACAGACATCTTTTGTGAAAAATCTTTTCTTTAAGATTTTTCCCCTTTCTGAGAAGCTGTAGCCTCAGCAACAAAATTTAAACAATGGTTATCTGCTGCTGTGGAATGCAACAGGTAGATCCGTGATTGGTCTCCTGTGGATGTTTGGATTTACTGACCACTCATAGCAGAGCTGGGTCTCTCTCTCTGCTGAGACACAGACCTTTGTTATTCATTCCTTTTCTATTCTTAGCTTAGCTAGCTTCTGAGAACTTTCCTTCTATTTCTTTTTAGTATAGTTATAATGCAATATATATATCATAAAATAATAAATCAAACCTTCTGAACATAAAGTCAACATTCTCATCTCTCTCTTCACCCTGAAGACCCTTGCAAGCCCTGTAACAGTATTGTAATTTAACTGGTCTTGCAGGTCAAGAGCATTGATTTGTTCCGCTTGGATGAAGACAAGAACACCTCAAGAGTGGGTTTTGTGTTTGGAGATCGCTAACCTCCAGTCAAAGGCTAGAGTGCAAGGAGGCATTATTCCTGTCATATCATGGAGGGAAAAAAGACAGCTGACCAATATGCATGAAATGGTCTCTCTCACTGTATTGTGTTGACTAGGAGATGTTACAGAGTTAGTAAAAGTATTCATAAACACTCCAAAGCAGTGTAACAGGCAGACTGTGCAAATAATACACATAAATAGCAGTATGCAAAATAAAAATTAATTTCCAGCTGTGAAAAGCCTGACAAGTGTTTTCACCTGGTAAAGACAGCATCTTGAGACCTCTTGATACCTCACAATATGAATAATTTTATCAGGGGCAATTGGCTCTGTATCAACCACACATCAAGTTCCTTCATACTTTAGAAGAGTGATAGTCTTCTAAACAGCAAGGATTCACTGACTCTTTCCTTATTTTCTGCAGACAGTAGAGTTGTAAATAATATTAGTTTTCTTAATTATTTTTTATTGCAATTGGTTCAATACATTTACCTAACACTGAATCAGTCTGTGCTCTTCCAGTGATGTGTCCATATTTGTGCCTTCAGAAAGGCAGCAGAAAACACTCTCTCCCTGCTCAGCTCAACTTCACCAGAGGAGATGTCTGGGAAAGATTTTTTGACAGTTGAGAAAACTACTTAACTGGTCTGCTCCCAAAACAAAAAGCTGTTTTACTCTAAGCTCTAGTCAGATACTAGGTACAGAAACAAACAAAAGAGTAATCACGCCAAACAGTCTCTGGCATATGCTTAGAACACAGTTATCTCTGGCTATATCGAGGAGTTTATATGGTATATGTCTATTTGTGTTATAGAAGATAAGTCCTTTGTGAAGAAGGACCTGGGTGTACTGGTCAATGAAAACTTGAATATGAGCTGGCAATGTGTGCATGCAGCCCAGATCAACCTCATCCTGGGCTGCATCCAGAGCAGCGTGGGCAGCAGGGCCAGGGAGGGGATTCTGCCCCTCTGCTCTGCTCTGCTCTGCTGAGAGCCCACCTGGAACCCTGCATCCAGCTCTGGGGTCCCAGCACAGGAAGAATATAAATCTGTTAAAACAGGTCCAAAGGAGGGTTACTAAGATGTTTCGATGGCATCTCTCCTACAAGGGAAGACTGAGAGAGCAGGAGTTTTTCAGCCTGGAGAAGGCTCCAGAGAGCCCCCACTGCAGTCTTCAGCAGTTAAGTGGAGTATATAAAAAAAGAATTAGATAAACTTTATATACAATCAGATAATGATAGGACAAGGTACAACAGTTTTAAACTAAAAGAGCAGAGATTAGGATAGATATTAGGAATAAAAATTATTTTTTGTGAGGGTAGTTGAGTGACTGGAGCAGGTTGTCCAGAAAAATTGTGGGTGTCTCATCCCTGGCAATGTTTAAGGCCAGGTTGGATGGAACCTTGAACAACCTGACCTAGTGGAAGAGGTCTCTGCCAATGGCATGGAGGTTGGAACTAGGTGATCCATCCAACTCAAAGCACTCCACAATTCTATGTCTCTATAATGGAAGTATAAGTGTGACTCCTAATGCAGAAGAATTTCCAAGCCAGTTTTAATCTACCGAGACCAATGCAGCAACTGGTATACAAGCCTATCAGGGACTCAATATTTTCATTTCTCGCATGGGCTCAGGTTTTGGCTGTCATGTTTTGACACGTTTTCTTACCATCAGAAAACCCAGTGTGAACATTTTGTAAAGTAAAAATACATCTTTTTCTGAAGGTTTGGTTTCCACTTATTAAACTTCAGAAGTGTTAATAGTCAGCATGAAGACAATCAAAGTTCAGTCCCAGTCAGTTTCAAGAGCTGGTTAAACCTACTGCCTATATCATGGTCATCTATGGATTATTCTTAGAGTACCACAGAATTGAATCCTTCATTTCTCGCGTGCATCTAATTGATACACTCATCTTCCAAGTTTGCCATTTCTGGCAAGTTTTGGAAGAAGGGCTTACTCTTGTTAACCCTGGGAGCCATCTGCTGTCACTGATTACCTGAATTCTTAGATGAGGAAAGCGTTGAGCCTTCCCCATAAAAGAACTGTGTGCCCACAACTCTGGAATTTGAACTTCACCAACATAGCTTTATAGAAAATGCTGACATGTTTGGCAATGGCCTTAGCAATAAATACCTCAGGCCTCCCCTTTTGGAAATAGATTTTTCTCCTTTTATCAGAAAAATCACTACATGAAAGTGCCATGCTTCGGGATAGTTCAGTTATGTGTTTATGGCATCAAGACTGAAATGCATGGGATTTACAAATGCTTAGGACTTCAACTATGGGATTCAACTATGCTTAGGACTTCCAGCAAAGAGAATGGACTGCACAACTCCAGTGGATCTTGACTACAGTGTGTTCCCATATGGATTTAGGAAGCTCTCTTAACAAAAATGCATGCCTTTTTTTCTTTTTTTGCATGTGTGTGCTATTTTGTACATTGCAGTTGGAGTTACCGTTATTTTGCTCCTGAAGTAACAAAATGAAATCTAGAGTCTGTCATATAGGTAGTATTCTGGTATTTACAGGGTTCTGTTAAGAGTCTGCCCATTTATTTCTACTCTGATGAATTTATTATTTGGGGTCCTGTTTATCAAGATACCATCATTGCTTTGATTAACCAGCACATAGATTCCATCTGTTTTCCTGCTTCATGCATGGGACTGTGTTGGGCAGCTGCTGGACAGAGGAATGTTGCTTGTGTAAAATATAGAAATTAGGACCTATGTTCAATTATTCCACACACTGACCTAGAAACTGGTTTAGAAGTTGTTTATGTAACTTTGAAGGGTTTAGGTGTCACCTAAAGAAAGTACATTAGAAACATCCGAAAAGGCAGCCTGAGGATGACTGTCTTTATGTGAAAATGGAAAATTTCCAAAACTCAAAATATGAAGATATCTTGTACACCCAGGCTAAGCTATGTATACATCTCTATGCAGAACAGAAGCAAAGGAACAACAGGATTCAAAAAAAAATTAGTAGGATAAAAGCAATGGAAGAGGAGTTTGGTTTTGAATGTATTTTGTAGAGTACAAGAATGAAACTGGCTAGTCTCAGCTGTTTCAACATAACTTATTTCCATATGGTAAAATAATACATTGCAGAAATCTCATGATTTCTTTGCCTGACTCATCTTTGTATTTACTCAAAAAGTAATTTCCTATTCAAATGGAAGAATTGTTGTACCATTTCTTTAATTGGTTAGGAATAATAACAAACCTTGTCCCTTAGTTTTCCTCTGGGGAAAAAAAAAAAAAAAAACAAAACAAAAAAAAAAAAAAAAAACCCAAAAAAATCAAACTTAAGAGGAAATTACAACTCTGTAATTTTCACACTAATGCAGCGTATGCCCTCATCACCACTCTGTCTAGCTGAGGCTTATAGGCTACTGTTTAAAGAAAAACACAGAGAAGACCTTCACTGGGAGAAGCCATTTACTGAATAGTCAGCTTTAAAGCTGAGTAAATACTCTTTTTACCCTTCAGCTATAAGAGAAAATGCTTTTATTGTCCAATTTTTAGATCTCAAGAGCTAGAAGAGTAGGAGACATTAGGCACATACAGTTCATTCTCTTCTCATTCACACTGGGGTAATGCAGCATTAATAATAGAGAGGCTCTCTGTACCTGCAAACTAACTCCTACTTGTTACAGAAGTATATAGATTAGGCCCCCAGCTGGTTCAAATCACAGCCTCTATTTGAGCTGCATCAATCTGCAGTCATCAAGAGACAAACCAGCCTGTTTTCTAAGTGGTAAAATTACAAGCCAGTCAAATCCAGTTGTTTTGCCATTAACCGCATTGGCGCGACATTTTTCCCATACTTGAGAAATTGTCAGGAGCTATTGCACGGTTTAGCCCCAGCTGGAAATTGAACCCCATGCAGCTGCTCATGTCCCTGCAGCCCCTCAGGTGACAGAGACAAAAGGCAAATATCCCAAGTTGAGACAAAAATACCTTACTGGAAACATCAATGAGATAAGAAAACACAGAGTAACAGCAACAATATTAATAACTGTAGTGTATAAAAGAGGGTGATTATTTGAAAAATGCTTGCTGAGTCCAACCTGATGTGATGTGACTGCTGTCAGAGCCACCCCACTGCTCCATTAGCTGCTTGCTCCCTTGGAAAAGGAACAAAATGGCAATGACCTCCCTGCCTGAAGCCTTTTTTTTCCCAGCTGGTGCTACAACTCCCTTCTTCCCAAAAGCCAGAATCCCCTACTTTCACCCCAGCAAGGACATGTGGTAATATAGAGTAACAATCCAGACTCAGCACCAGGCTCCACTCCATCTCAGCTACTGCAGAAAATTAACCCTGTCCTTGGCTGATACTAGGACTCCTATCCAAATCACAAATATTTTATAGCATGAGAGAATATATTCTAAAATAAATTCCATGTATTTGATGTTACTTTGATGTTTTTTGCAAATTAATGACTCTGTAACATAAATTAATATATTTTTTCTGTAATATTCAGTGTTTTTTCCCCCACTGGTAGCTAATTGCATCTTTGTGATGATGTGTTGAATATATGCAGATTATTTCCCAAATTAAGACTGTGCCAAAATAATTCTTCACTTGAAACATTAACTTTCTATGTTTTCTTTAAAATGTTTTACTATCCCACCATTTTCCCTATTGATTCAAAGCCATTAAAGAATAACCAGAATATTGCTTTGATTGATGTATGACGTTCAATTTCTAATGTGGTTATTAAGGAAATGCTTTGTTAAAGAGCTTGCATTATGTATTTGAAAGACAAATAAAATCATAATTAATGAACACTTGCAGTCCAAACTTAGAAATCCTCTTATTCTTCCCTGAGATACAGGGACATTTCAGGATCAGTGAGCTGAATGACCAGCATTAATTCATTAGTAAGTTAGTCTTCAATTAATGAAACTGGGCACAGAAAACATTTCAAGAAAAACAGCACCATATTGCATGATACAAATCTGCAAACATTATAGCCTTTCACTGACCCCTGGATTTTCATCCGTTGCAGTCTAAGCATAAGTGAATTTACAAGCTTGTATGTTTTCACTAGGTGCAATTCCAGAATATCTTAATGTTCAAAGTCCACCTCCCACTGACCATTGTCTGTCAGAAGCAATACCATATTCAGACTACGACCTCAAAATCTTCCAAAATCAAAGTATGAAATCTTTGCCAGAGAAGAGGGAAGTAAAATATTTAGGCATCATCTTATCTTCACAAAACATTTGGAGCACTGATGAGCTTCTTTTCTCATTCCATCAATGTGCATTTAGTTCCCTACCTGATTTGAAGCTCCATGCTGTTTTAAATTAATCTTCTGCTGATGGTGACTGTAGCTAAATCTTTTCTGAACGGATATAAGAAGGATGCTACAGATTAAAGTTGCCTTTAAGGAGATACTCTGATGCTGGCAAAGATTAAAGACATTATTTAATTATTTTTCAGATTAGCTGTTTCTTTCCACTCCATTCTATGATTTACAGTGCTGTGGGATGGGAAGAGAGATCAAGACTTCGTTCTACAAGTCCAAGAAAGACCATAGGATTTCAAAGTCTAAGTATCTTTTACAGTTCAGTTCCATGGGCTGGAAAATCCTAAGCCATGGTGTTGCAGAAGCTTCCTACATTCTACCCTTATTGTAAAGATGACCACCGCTTCTCAGACAGCAGCAATGAAATCACTAGAAATTATGGGTCTCTGTAATCAAAAAAAAAAGGTACTAAGCTGTGAACCATAAAGATTCAGCAGTGGGAACCAATCCAACTTCTTCAACCCACCCCACTCAAATACTGGACCCTTTGCCTAGTACAGTTTCAAAATACTGTTTTCCCTTGGCTTATTGAAGTATCAAAATTAGGCAAGGTGTATTACTTTACTCCAAACACTTCATGTAGAAGTCTCTGTGCTCTCTCTTTCAAATGAGGGTGTAACAGAAATTTTTACTTCTAAAAGTAAAACACCTAGGATATCGTTGCCCAGATTCATCAAAGCCCTCATTGAAAATACAACCGTTTCAATGGCATAACAATTAACCTCTTGAAATTAAGAATTAAGACTTCAATGAGATCTACATGCAAAATATGGAAACATTTCCTTTCTAAACAACAGAAGGAAATTTTTACACAGATGCTAAGTAATGAAGGGAAATTATAACAGCTGGAATGTTTCTATAAACACAGGCTCGATTTTTAGCTCTTCCTGTCTTCTTTCATTTAATTCAGCTACATCTATCTATATTTTATATTAACCTCCTAAGCAGAGAGAGTTTTGTTTTACGTGATTTCTAAAGCATTATGTTAAAGTCTTGCTTCATGGATTACAGGCTATTCATGTCCTTTTAGCATTCTTAGATCAAATTAAATTCATATTATGGAATGTAAAGTGATATATCTGCAAAGACATGAGTATAATTTGTCTGTACCTTGTGATGATAGACAGTTAGGTTTTCTGTGCAAGCAGAGGCTTGATATTTCTCTCACACAAGTTCTACATTGCTAATCCAGTTTCAGTAGCTTTTCCTAGTGTTCAATTACAGAAGTAACATGACATGAGGGATGTTTTCCCTCTTCAATATATAAGAAAATGGAATAATCTTTCCAAGATAGCAGTATTGTAACAGTCAAATGAAAAATTCTTGAAATTATATCCATCTTAAAGATTAGGTGGTTGTTCCTATTAGTGGTTTTTCGTACCTCTGTCACTTTTCAGCTTTTAAACCTCCACAGCTGGGGAAAATGAGCGGCAGGAAAATTCACAAAAAAATATTAAAATCTGCAAATATTTTGCCTCTTTTCAAAAATTTCCCTCATCCTAAATCTAGCGTTATTGCCATCCACAGTTATATGGTGATAAAAGTTCAATGATGATGGATTCCTTCAGGAACTTACATGGATTTTGTCTGCCTCACATAAATCCATAAAATATATTGATGCCATGTATTTATTGATGCCAAGTGACAGCTGTACAGCTATATTAGTGTAGTTCAGCACCAGAGATCTTCACTACTCCTCATTTCTCATTATAGTTCGTCTCCCATTTCAGACAGGCTGGTGCTGGTTTCTTATGAAGCAAATAATTCTCCATATTTTGTGTTCTATATGGTAAGCATTTGGTCCTCCATGCTAGGCAAGTAATATACAGTCCTTGGTCTGAATTAGTGTACTTCAAATCGTTTCAGAGGTCCAAAATAAGTGACGTGGACCTACCAGTTAGTGTCTTTGTTTTAGCACCTAGTTTACTAAGTCCAACTAATAACTGCTAATGAGAATAAACTCAGGTCTTTATTTGCTTCTGCAAGACTTCAACAGATACCAACATTCTCATTAACTCCCAAGATATCCTGACTGATTGAAAACCGGAATTTTAAAATTCATTAAGAATATTGTTGAGAGTTTCTTTACTCTCAGGTCAGCACCTGATTCATGAGCATGCTTCAGAGTTGGAAGTGTATATGGTGAGCAACAAGCAATGTGGTACCTAAAAAAGTAATAAGAATTTGTTCTGCATGGCTTTATGGATTTCATGGATTCATGTAAGGCAGAAAAAAAGCCACGTAAGTTCCTGAAGGAATTCAGCATCATCAAAATTTTATCACAAATGAGATATGACCCAGGGGTTCAGTGGTCAATTATAGGCTTGCAACAGCCCACTGGGCAATTTTCCAGTCAGATATCCAGTCACCATTGATGAAGCTCAGTGAAATTTACACTATGTCCACAGAATGTAAAATGACTGCAAGAAATCTCATTTCTCAAATGAGACAAAAACAGACTATCTGATCAGGACTGCCCATCGTTTTCTCTGAAAAACCATGTCTTATTTAAGTTATCCAAACTTGCAGGTGAATTCTATCTTTGCTTGATACAAACTTGATATAAACAATTGGTTTAGGAATTAATGAATAGGACCCTTTGGGAACTTGGCCTCAGGGGTGAAGGACGACAAGCAGAGTAAACTGCTGACTAATCTTTAAGGACTTTTTCCTTGGACTAAAAAAGCCATCTTTCCCATGCATAAGAAATCAGCAAGGAGGGCAGGGGACAGGCATGGATTAGAAAGACCCTCCTAATGTAATTATAAGAAATAAATGCATATGCAGTGGAATCAGGTATGCTGGGAATAATACAGGGATGATGCCAGGATGTATATAGACTGGACCACATTAAGTACAGCTGGTGATGGATTGGGCAGTGGGTGTGAAAAAAATTATTAGGAAGGGCTTCTACACATACATTAGTCTAAAAAGGATGATCAAAGAAAATATACCCTCCCTAAAAAATAAGATAGGAGAGATTCTGACAACTGACATGAAAGCTGTGTGTGAGACAATTTCCCCTCCATCAGCTGCTGGGAGCTTGGGGGCCCCCCATGAATGTCCAGCCCCCAGGGAAGCCAGGCCAGGCATGTATGGGACTTTACTGCTCCAGTTCCAACACCAGGTCAGTGCAGAGGAAAAACAACTCACTATAAACTCAAAGGTGATTCATACTCAAAAACATTTTCCCCAGTTTTAAATGGCAATCTCTTTTCCCCCCCATCTCTCAAGCCACCGAGTCTTTAAATAAGGACTGGAGGGGGATGAAATCCCTCCCATTGCTGAAGATCAGGTTCAAATCTGCAAGCCTGGAGAAGAAGTTTTTCAATAAGGATGCTTTTAAGGAAGACAGACAATTTTTACTAAGGCCTGCCTGCAAAGACAGGACAAGGAGAAATGGCTTTAAGGTGAAGGAGGTGGGTTTGGATTACATAGAAGGAAGAATTTTTTTTTTATAATGCGCGTGGTGAGACTCTGGGACAGGTTGCCCAGAGTAGTTGTGGATATCTCATACCTGGAATTGTTCAAGGTCATGGTGTATGAGGCTTTGAAAAACATGGTTTAATGAAATATGTAGACATTGGACCACATGATCTTTAAAGGTCCCTTCTGACTCAAACCATTCTATGATTCTACTTTACTATGAACTTTTATCCTTACAGCAACATTGAATTTTGTGTGTAGTTAATATGGCACATAGGAACAGTCAATATCCTGTTTAGGGTCATTATGATATTATTAGGGGAGGCAAATGAAAAATTATTTCTCCTGCAGCACTGTTGTCGTTCTGGAGAGGGTCCCAGCAATGAGGTTGTGCTCTTATGTGTTCTCCCATCTCTTAAATCAGGATTATGTATTTAGCTGAAGTGAGTAAACCACCTTAGGTGACTGACCTCCTCTTTTTTCCCCACTGCAGTTACCTGCTTTCTAGTTTTCTTCCAAGACTACCCCATATGCTTTTCCAGCACAAGCAACAATGCAGCAAATCAGAGCAGGGAACAAACCTGGTAGAAAAATAACCTCTTATTTAAATAGATTTTTTTCTGTTTGCCACACAGCCAGACACAACCACAAAGGTGGTAACATTTGGTCAGAGAAACACTTAACAATATAACCTGTCAGTAAGTTCTCAAAAAACTGTTTCAGGCTTTTCAATGGGAGCCTGCTTTTGACCATCTCCTTGCTGGAAATCCTGATATTATTGCCACAGAAAGCAAAATACTTGATGTAATATTCAGGTATACTAGAAAGGAAGGGCTTAATTACTGTGTATTTCTTATCTATTATGAGTGAAAGCAACCAGAGAGAGCCTGTATTATATAGATCTACATAAAGAAAGGGATTGTTTAGAAAATCCATTGTGTTTTGAATCAGTAGCTTGTGCTCTGCTGAACTAATTTCCTACCTCCCCTCACTATGTCATGGGTAATGTACATCTTAAAGTCACATTTGCACCAGAACTGGAATCTCTACTGCTCACACAACACCAAGCATTAACAGTGAAAATGCATCTTCATTGCAGCTCAGCTACCGATTTACAGAATTATAGAATCATATAGTTTGGAAAAGACCTTTAAGATTACAGAGTCAAACAGTTGTAGTGCTGCCAAATCCACCACTAAACCAAGTCCCTGAGTGCCACATCTACACATATGGTGACTCAACCATGTCTCTGGGCAGCCTGTTCAAAAACTCTCCAACTCTTTCCTTAAAGAAATATTTCCTAATATCCAATCTAAACTTACCCTATAACATGGCAAGAGGCAATTTCTTCTTATCCACACTCATCAAAGATTATACCTGTCTAAAACATGAACAGCCACTTTCTCCAGAAAAATGCTGCCAAGGCTGTCCTGGTTCTGACCAGGATTAGTTTTTGCAGTAACCAGGATGGAGATTATTCTACACTACCTCATATCATTGTCAAGGGTGGGAACAAAAGACACTCTGCTGAGGAGAAGGCGTTCCTTCTGGTCAGGAAAACATAGTGGGGGAAGCCATCTGGTGACTGGTTATTGTTGCAGGCTTTCCATGTGAATCCTTTCTTTTTTATACATTTTGTCATTAATGTTGATATTACTGTTTGTTTTCTTATCACATTGCTGTTTCCAGTAAATTCCTGTAATGTCAACCCATGATCTCTGCATTTGGTGCCTCCAGCTTGGGGGGGTGGGCAGGAAGGGCAAGAAGTATGTGGTCTTAGTAGGAATACTAAATTGGAGAATAGCATTCCCATGACAAAAGGCTTTAATAAGGTCCAGGGAGACAGTGTCCACAACCTTTTACACACCCAGTGAGCAGGTCACTTGTCACAAACGAAGACCAGGTTGGTCAAGCAGGACCTGCCTTTCACAAACCCCTGCTCAGAGTACCGTGAGGATAGCTGGTCTGGCTATTAACAACTGATACAAAGAAGGCAGTACCCCAGTCTTTTCCTCATTCTTTGCTGCAGTCCAAGAAAGGATTGAGATTCTCCTTGGTCCTTCTTCCATTCTAATGTATTTATAAAGACATTTTTTACAATCTCTTACAGCAGTGGCCATATCAATTTCCAGCTAGGCTTTTACCTTCTAATTTGCTCCCTGTACCTAACAATACCCTTGTAGTTCTTCTGAGTTCCTGCCCCTTCTTCTTAGTAGCTAGTAGATTCTCCTTTTTCCCCTGAGTTCCAATAAAAGTTCCCTATTCTTTTAACCTAGTTTTCTTCTCCACCATCTCATCTTTCAGTACATAGGGACAACTGTGCTCTTGTGCCTGTAAGTTTTTCTTTTTGAAGAATGTCCAGTCTTCCTGGAACCCCTTGCTATTAAGAACTGCCTCCCAAGGGATTCTTTCAACCACCATCCTGAACAGACCAAAGTATGTCCTCCAGAAGTCCAAGGCAGTGGCTTTGCTGATGTCTCTCCTTCTCTGAGAATCAAAAACCATCATTTTGGTTGCTGCCTAAGCTGGCCACCACATCACCCACCAGTATAGTAACAACTGCATATCTAGTGGAACACTTTACCTAGCTGGGTTACTCACAAGCTGCATCAGCAAGTTATCTTCCACACACTCCAGGAACCTCCTAGACTGCTTCCTCGTTGTTCTGTTGCTTCTGCCTGTTTCTGGCAGACATCTAGTGAGTTGAAGTCCCCCACATGAACAAAGGCCAGATACCACAAGACTTCTCCCACCTGTTTATAGAATATTTCATCTACCTCTTCGCTCTGCCTGGATGGTGTCTAACAGACTCCCATTAGGATATCTGCTTTGTTGGCCTTCCCCTAGGTTTTTAACCATAAACATTAGACCATACTGTTACTATCATTAAGCTCTAGAATATCAAAACCCTCCCTGACAAATAGGGCTGTCCTACCAATTCTCAATTGTTTTCTATCTCTTCAGAAGCATTATTGCAGCACTTCAGTTGTGCAAGTTATCCTACCCTGTTTCCATGGTGGCAAGGATGTCAATGACTTCCAGCTCCTCCTGCTTGCTGTCCATGCTGTGTGCATTGGTGTACGTGCAATTCAGTTGAGTTATCAGTGCTGTCACTTTGGAGAGGGGAGAAGCCCTAACTCCTATGTGAATATAAAATTAAATCTATGCCACCTTAATCTGGTCTTTCTATAGCAGCTACCAGGATACAGCAAAAAAACACAACAGGAAAAGGTAAAAAATTGTTTTTCTTAAGGTAACTTTTTGGGGGTTTTTTCCCCCTGGCAGGGTAAAGTTTCTGATATAGTCAGGATTCTCTCAGACACAGTAAGTTGCACAAATCTAGAAACTCAGTCAGTTTCTCAGTTTGGTTAGAAAAATATGGTGCTGTGCTCTCTGAGCTGTGCTCTCTGAGCTTGCAAGTGTTTTTACTTGGATGTTTTATGTTCTGCTCTCCTGTGCCTCCATAAATAAGACTCTAGAAGCCCATTTACTTCATTTGAGACATTTTAACAGAATATTGAACAAAGCATTATCTCCTCAAAGAGAACTGTTACATAATATATTTATGGATTTAAAAACTGATACATGCTCAGATTGTATAGATTTATGTGCTTGAGAAAGAAAGACCTAATGGATGTAATTTATAGTAAGTATGTGAGATTGATACCCTTGTTTATTGATGGCAATAATCTATTAATATTTGAAATACAGTTCTATTCCTATTATTTATATGTATTTTAGAACATAATTCATCTTTTTTCTGTGATGGTTTATCAGTAACCTCTCCACATTTCTTCTAATTACATTTTTACAGTGACATATTTAAGGCTATACTGTATTTGTCTCCAACTTTGAAATTCATTGGCAACCATAAATTCAGAACTTTAATACAGTGTTTTAATGTTTCTTAAGAGAGGAGAGCAGGTGTAGGTATGGAAAACCTCCAATTTAAAAAAAAACCAAATATGAAGCAAGGAATCAAAGGATTTTAAAGTCACGTCACACTCTTTATGGGGAGTGGGGGGAGGAGTAAAAGAGTACAATATACATTCTAGCTGCAAATATGTCTTTAAGACAAGATACCTGTACCATTTTTTTTTCATCTTGCTCAGCTCAAAGTGCATAACACCAATATAAAATCAGAATTCCTTGTTGGGCTATTTGTCTTACAAATATACTTAAGCAGGATTTATAGCCAAAATCTGGGGTGAATGCATCCATATCTGAATCCATTCAGATGTGAAAATCAAGCTAGGAAAGGTACATTAACTCTCCTGCTTCACCTGAAATTTTGTAAGACATTGATGGTTCTGTTTCTAAACTTGACCAGGATTGTCTGACTTCCACAAAAGCATGCTAGAAAGAATTCTTTGATAAGTACCGTCCAGTTGAATGTTGCAAGTACATTTTTTACACACAGACTCAAACCAAAGTTTGTTCACTGCTTTCTCTCAAAATACAGCCAAGAGAGACCACCTCATTTTTGTAAAAGAAACTCAAATAAAGCAGTCACATAGGCATCAGAGAATCAGTTTGTAAGCCTCCTCTGATGGGATTCAAGCCATGAAAACACCCAATTGACCCTTTTATATATCATCACAAGAGATATAGAGAAAATTAGGAATATGAATTGGCATCTCTTTTTCCCACCAGCTTGAACAGTAAGCTACCTCTTTTTTGTCTGAGAAATTTTATACTTTCTCCCCAGTCATGATATGTGCACAGGAGAAAACTTGTTGGAGACAAGCAAAAAGTTGAGGAGCACAAGTTGAAGACTCGTACCAGCAAGCTTGTCTGCATGGAGGAGTTCTTTAAAATCAAGAATTGAGGTTAGTCTAACATATTAACATAACCCCTACCAACTCCTCAACCCCTCTTCAAAGAGATAAAATTTCACCACATCCCTGCTGTCAGGTATTCCCTATTGATTTATTCAGGTTACAGTTTTTTCTGGGGCATCACTCTGAAATACAGTGCCTTTACTTACTATAAAATGAGAGAAGGGCTTACAGCTCTAGGGATTATATTTTGGTCCTGCACCACACGTTTGACTTGCAGATGTTCATATTTATTGGTTAGAGTTGTCAATTTTAAGTGGCATCAGGTCAGCTCTTCATAGTACTCTCACAGAATATGCCAGAAGAGCACTAAACTTCAAGAGCAATCTGATGTGAACAGTTACCACCTTATATTGTACTGGTTCAGCATTTGGCTCACCTACAGTTTGTCTTTAATAAGGTGATAAGTCTTTAAATTAAAGATAAAAACTGTAGAGAGACCTTTGCTCTTCATAGATGTGCTACTTAGAGATTTCTCTTTTTCCACACCCCAGGTGCTAGCAACTGCTTTCTTGCTGTAGGTTGCCACCATTGCAGTGCAGTGTGTGGATGATTCTTATTTCCCTGCCAGCAAACCAGCTGCATTAATTTCAACAGTTCATGTAATAGTTTGAATTAACTTAGTTTATTTTGCCTGGTCTGAATTAGGAAGTATTCCAAGACCAGTTTAACAAGACACAATAGTGGGAGGTGGAAATTTCAAACCATCCAAGAAAGATACCCACAGGGAGTGAACAGTAACATCTTTAGCTGATGCTGCTGCACTCAAAAGGGAGCATCTGTCCATTATATAAAATGCGGTTTCAGAGTCAGTAATACTGGTGCTTTAAACTAGTGAATTAGCAGACATTATCAATTTGATTTGAATCAGGTGTAGATATATAATTGTATTTTTATCAAATTAACCATAGCAAGCAATCCCCGATCCAATAGAAAGTTATGGCAAATTATGTTTGTTCCAAAATAAAATTTGCCTGCAGTACCACAAGCAAAATACATTAAAACCACTTTGTGAGGGGAAGGTAAACATATTATTTTGGTAGGTTTTATCATAGTACTGCAGCTTTTTTGATCCATATACGAGTACTGCACATCAAAACGACATCTCATGGAATCACAGTTTGAGAGAAGATTTTTCCAACCTGTTTTGGTTTGGGTTTTTTTGGTTTGGTACTTTGTTTTTTTTCTTACTTATTTTAGGAGGATTCATGCCTCCTAGATTTTGAAGAGATCCCCTTACATGGAAGCAAAGGGAATTTCATAGAAAAAAAAGGGGAGAGGTGATCCCTGTGTGTCAATGAAGGTATGGAATCCATAGGAAAGATTTGGGTACCATTTATAGGAAATTCCTACAAATCGTAGAAAAACTTGCAACAGCCTTGTTCATATGAAATACTGCCTTATTTCTTAGGTAAGCCCATGATAATTAAACATGTTGAGATCACTGAGACCAGAGTCACAATGATCAGAGTTAGAAAAATCTCATAATGCGGTAATGGGCCACAGTCTCACACAAGGAAATTTTTGCACATTGCTTTGATTTTTATATTCTTTAGACTTAATATTCTAAAAGCTTTCTCCTGAAGTTCAAGCCAAGAGCAAATTCTATTGCTGATGTCTTTATGAGTTTCATTGTTGATTGCATATGCAAGTAATGCAGTGATTGAGCACTGCTTCAAGAATTTTTGAAATTACACTGTGAAGATCAAACATTTCAACACTTGTATTATCAACATTATAATGCTGTATGGGGCAGATGACTGTACAGAAGACTTAGACTTACCTTAAATATTATTTGTCTTAACTGCTATCATTAGATTAAAATATCAGCTGAGGATGAGTCTAAATCAAAGCAATCAAGCCTATTGCTCTTGATGTAGAATGGAAACAAAACCCTGATTAGAATTTTGAATGATCACTGTAAAGTTAGAAAAATGTCTAGGATGAACAACTCTTGAACTACGCATGGTTTAAAATCCTGGCCAAGTTTCAGATCAATATTTTATCTCAACATTTAGACCAGACATTTAGACCATTTCAACAATATTGCAGCTCCTTTAACATCTAAGATTAAGGAAACTGATAAAACTAAATTTATCAGACTACTAAAGTGAAGTCAAGTGAATTCTGTATATGGAGAAAAGCCCTGCCCTTGTCATTTGTATAGATGCGCTGATGAACAGGTGAGTGGGTGGTTGCAAGAACACTAGTCTTCTCTGCTCATCCAAACCAGTTTTTAATTGACAAGGGAGACAAAGCTTTCTGCTTTCTGGCTGCTGGTTTTGGTCCTCTGTGCAAATTCTAAAGCTAAAAAAAAACCCCAAGCCAAAACCAAAACCCAAAACTAGAACCCAGTGCACATTTTAAAACCTCCAAAACTCATAGCATCACCACCACCACCACCACCACCACTACTAATAATTAAAAAAAATAATCACAAAAAACCAAACAAACCGCTCACAAAAATTTGCAATCCAAAATCAACCCTATAATTTTAAATCTGTAGATTATTAGATTATTTTCTGTTTGTAAAACTGGGAAAACAAAGAACTAGTTCAGGACTGATATTTGCACTGCAAATATTCTAGCCTCTGTTCTCTGAATTATTTCTGTTTGCACTGTTTTTTTGGTTTTTTGTTCTATTGTTTGGGCAATGTGCGCTCAATTATTTATTTCTATTTTTATTTCTGTATTTCCTAGAGGCACTAAGAGAATCTGGTTTGAGTAAATTAAGTTATCCAAGACATTTAAATACTTACAGCCATTTTTTATGAGTCGGATTTGCACTTTTAGTTTAAATTACTGGGAGATGCATACAGTGGACATCTTTTCAAATGAAGTCATTATCCTGTGTGTACTCAAAAAGATAATGGGACACTCCCTCAAGAAGATAATGGGACAGTCCCTCCAAAAATCCTTTTACCATAAAATTGCAATGATTTTTTTCTGTTTGGATAACGCAACAAATAGTATTACATACTCTGGAGCACCATCTGCACCTGACTAATTCTTTACTCACTAGAGCAATTACTTTTTTTTCCTCAGTGAGCAGCTTTGTATCTTCTATGATTTGGAGTCTTAAGGAGGGTGGGGGCATCAGAGCTGGGGGAAGAGTTCCTGTTTTACTAGAAAGTGGAGAAGCTGACTAAATTGAAAAAAGAACTGTATTTCACAAAAATATTCCTGTCACCCACAGCAAATACATTACAAACCAATCTCAGTTTTTACAGCTCATTTTTGGAATGCATCAGTACCTTGGAATGCACAGTTCAGGACCTGCAACAACCCAGCTTTTACCCATGCAACCCAGGGCAACAGAGGCTTGGCTATATAGACCCACTTGGGAGGAGAGCAAGAAAAGATTACATGAGATACCAGGGTATAAATATATAATGGCTCTTAATAAATTATGTGGGTTTGTCTCACAATGGCCATAGTCATTACAGTTCCAGTATGAAGCAATAATCCACTCTCTAGAAGTGGTGCCTTGGGAGACAACAGCAACCACTGTTTCTGTGTTGTCGTTCTAGTATCCCCAATATTGACCTGTCTATGGAAAACAGTTGGCCAGGAGTTTCCATGGGAAATAGATTTTCACATAATTTTTTTAACTGTGCTCTGTGAAAACTGAGCACTGTTTTCACAGGGTACCTTTTAAAAAAATACTGTATAATAACTGTAAAAACTAATATTATTCTTCATTAACAGAGTTCAACAAAACAGGCATATCCTCTCTGGACTCTAACAGCTAGCTCAGGGAAAGCACTAGAATCACCATGGGCTGCAGTTGCGGGATGGTATCATGTTCCTACCTCTCCAGAGCTGGAGAGAGCCGCAACTGTACATTTCAGAACATCTAGCTTCTCCCTGGGAGACCTGGAGCCAAGTTGAGAATGTGGATTCCCAAAGGAAATCATAAAAGAACTCTACAACTATACCCTAAATAAATTATTTGAATCACTGCTAACTGAAGGTCCTCAAATCCTTCATCCCACTGAAAATGCTAGAAAATTTATTTACTTTTTCCAGAGAGAAGAGAATATTTTTTGAAATTTTCATGGAGGGGAATTTCAGAACACACTTGCCAGAGTGTTCTGAGCAAGATTACTCAGTGCATTGCTGTCTTCCTAAATCCAGCAATTGCTAGTCATTCCTTTGGGAAATGAAAAAGGGGCCAAAGCCCTCCTCTCTCTCCAAACACACACACACACACACACACACACACACATATCTTAATACCTTCTGGAGCCATAGTGATTTCAGTAAATGTTTTCAATGGGCCCTGTAACTTTTGAATTCTGATTAGATCAACTCCCAGCTCCCAGCAGTACTGCTTCACTTAGCATAAATTATTTATTTATTACCAAGGATTTCAAGGGGATGAGGAATAATTCAGCGTGATAAAAACAACAACTACCAGAAGGAGAATGAACTTCCCATGTTGTAGGAGGGGAAAATTTCTGTTCATTGCTATTCAAATTAAAGCATATGGAAGGTTGACTTGACTGGACATGAAAATCCCCCAGCCTCATCACTAAAATTATTAATAAGTGGATCAGGTTTGCAAAAGCAAGCAATAACAAATATATACTGCTTTATATCAACTAAAGATCTCTCTTAGCATTTGAGGGAGACTGAGTTGTTTTCTAAACCGATTTTTTTTAAATCTTGATGTCATTTGTTAGGAGAAAAATCCAGCATTTTAAGCATTGTGAAGAAAGCCATAATGTAACATGAATTTATTGCATATTGTAAAAACTATCTCATGAGACCAACAGATTCACTCCTCCGAAATAAGCAGGAAAAGCAGAACTGAAACGGGGAGTAGGGGGACCTTAAAATATATTTTCATTCTAATTAATGTAAAAAGTTGATTGCATTAAGGAAAGAAAATATCTACCCAGAATGCTTCATTGCTCAGTTTTACTGGGGCATCAGAATGCAGCTTTTACTAGTGGCATTGCTTTAATCTGCTGTTCATATGAACAAAAACAAACTAACAGACAAAACCAAAACAAAACTGAAACACAAGGATTTAGACAAATTTTATTTGATAATAAGGTAGGTTTGATGCAAGTTTCAGAGCATAGAAGGGGTCAAAATTAGGTATTGGTATATATGTGCTAAGGTGGTTTCTGCATTCCTGCACACCGTAGCCCTTGTATTGAGCCAAGGTGCACTTGCCAACTCCCCCTAGATGGTTTCTTGATACCTTTCTGCCTCTGCCATTTCTAGGCAGCATTAGCAGGGGATTGGTTTGGTCATCTGTACAAGCTAGATACTCTCAGATAATTGCTTCCCAAAGTATCAGCAGGAAGCTGTGTAGGAGGCTGCTCATTACACCTGGGGACTGCTCTCACCTACTCACCTGTTCAGATATGAATGCAAGCATTCATATAATTCGTGTCTACAGCACCTGCAAGTTGACAAGTACTTCAGCCACTGCAGACTAATTGTAGTTCCTTGAAGACAATAATTATTAGAGGCTAATGCTGTCAACAATCCTATCTTCACTTTAAATCAATAGAAACCAGATCAACTTTATTAGCTGTACTGTGATAGATTTCAAATCTGTTTACATAACTTTTGTCCTGAGATCGAACAGTCAGGGTCAGTGAGAGCTCCCAAGGCAGAAAGTCAACAATAACTAGGAAAATGAAATAGTTAAAGGAAAATAGTTTTTGACAGCCGTGGCATTAGCACTGAAGAGACTAAATCATATTTATTGTCCTTCCATTCCTCTTCTGTGACTCCCTTCCATCCTGCACCCCCTTTCCAAAATGCCTACAACTCTCCGGAGATTGCATTAAACAGAGCTAATGGAGGTACCGATGGAAGAACCCAGAGCAAATACTGCCATCAAGTGTCCAACAGACCTGTTAACAGTGCAGACTCTTCCATCTAAATCTGCTCATGGAGATGAGGGTGTTAACTCACAGCAGACATTGGTGGTGGATATTCAGATACAAATTCTCTCTGGTAAAAAGTCAAACGGTTAACAAATCTGACGGTACATGTCAATGGAAACCTATTCTCCTGGGGACAACAGAGATACATTAGAGTCCAGAAAGTGTAGCCAGGATGGGAAATCATTCTCCCTGTGTCTGGGCTTCTGTAGCTGTACAGTCTATTCTATTTCCTGGAATGCCTCAAAATTGAATTTAAGTGTTTTCTCTTGGTTCAGAACTTAGGTGTGCTATCAAGATCTTCAGCAGAAAGTGCACTTAAGCATGTGGGATCACTGCTGCCACCCTCATGGGCTGCCATTAATGTGGGTGTCCTAGTCAATGCACTGACCACAGTGCAACAACACCCTACAACATCCAAAACGATCTCCCAGCCCAAAAGACACCCCCAGGGCACTGTTCACCCAAAGTCAGGAACCAGCTCCTGGGCCTTATCCCTTCTTCCCTCCTATTTACTTGGGAGGTCACATCACACTGCCTGCCTGGCTCTCTGACTCACTAGCAACAAACTTTTTTCCCCTCTTTATCTTCTGATCTTACTGCTCAGTTGCAACAAAATCTAACTGAATGTATGTAGTTTTTGAAAATTGGTGATTTCCAGTGATAAAGAGAAACACTAGCTGAGTTTTATTAATCTTGTGAGATGGTTGATTCATTAAAATGGCAGGGAACACATGCTTTCTCATTAAAAATATTTATACTTCAATTTTTCACTGTTTATCATTTTAAGCAGGTAATGTACAAAGAGTTCTTTGCATTCATCAAAAAAAAGTGTTTCCTCCGATGATGTTAATTTCCACTGTGTAACTTACTATATGAACGATGTAAATAAAAGCTTTGAGGGAATTGTGTTCAAGCAATATTACTCGACAATAATCAGTCCAAAAAGCAGGAGCCAGAAAGTTTTCTGGTTAAACTGTCTTCAGAGAGGCTTGAAGGAGACTGATGGTGAACAGAAATTGTGCAGCTTCTTAAAGCTTAGGAAGAACCAGGCAGAGTCTAGGAAGTTGAAAGGAAGAGAAAGAGATTAAAGAAATTGTGACATTAAAGGATTAGGAAAGCCAACTGAATTTATCAGGAATTTACAACAAATAAAGCTGTAGATTAAAGCAAAACATGACTATATTGAGCAACCAAGGTAAAAACATAGAAGAGATTAATTAGAATACATAACTTCAATATTACATGTGGCATAAAGGTGAAGACTGAAAGCCTGAATATGACATAGGAAGATAATCAGATAATCAATGTCTCTAAATGGAATCCAAGACTCTTAACAAGAATATAATTTTATGGGCAGCAGTGGGTTAATTATTCTGTGTGTATTCACTATCTGTATGATAGTAATTAGTACTACTGGCCATAGTTGAGCTTTGGAATCCTTATATTGACAAAGAGAGGAAATCCTTACTTAGGAAGGCTAGATATAAACAAGATAGGAGTGATTAAATATAAGTGGTGAAAAAAGGAAGATTACAGTTAATCCAAGTAGTATAGATACCACAGCAAAACAAAAGGTGGGATTTCAATGTCACTGGAGGATGTGGGCAGGGAGCTGGCTGTTCCTGTGTCTCTATGAAGGATCTGGGACCAACGATGACCTCTCTATTTGGGGGCTCTCACAAGCAGCAGGGGAATCTAGCACTCTCTTTCAAGTCAAACTTTGACTCTTGGCAGGAAAACGGATATGAATGTACACTGAAGAATGCACGTGTCAATATGCATGGACCAGATACTTTTTCATTATTTCGTCAGGGAATCAGTGTATACATATGAATCACGAGAAATAAGTAGAATAATGCTTGCATTCACTATTCAGACGTGAAAGACACCTCAAAAGACCAGTGCTTGCTAACACTGTCACTTTAGAATAAAACAAACTTCCTGCTCTGACAGTTTCTGGTGTGTGGCCTATCTGGTGAACCTCACATATATTGTATTTCTACTACCAAGAAATGTTACTCCTCTGCTTAAAATTACATAATTTATTAGAGCTTGTTTCCCCTTTCCAAGAAAGAAAGGGGTCAGGAAGTGCACCTAGCCTTTCATAGTTCTGCACATCAATCACTACGAGGACTGTAATATGATTCCCACACAGTGTGGTATGGTGCTGCCTAACAATCTTATATACAGCTAGTGCAAGACAACTCTGCAAGGCAATTTGCTTCCAGTGGAATTTTCGAATATACTTTAAAGCACTTAAGTGTAATGCTTTGTAAAATGAATAATCCATCACAAATAATTAGAGCTGTCCTTAGAGGACTTGGCTAGTCAGGAACAGATGTGTTGTGTTTATCTTACTGGTTATGCATGGCCTGAAGAGTCAGTTTTTCTGAGAGAGGGTCTGACTTGGATGGTAGTTAGCAGTTCCAGAGGGTGTCAATGGACAGCCTGTTTAATGTGAAAGAAATCCACAAAGAAGGCAAGATTCGAAAAAGAAGTAGCAAGTACTTTTTCAGTGGTTAAAGGGACTTGTGACAAGCTGTTTACTTTTTTTCCCCATGTGGTATTCACTATTGAACTGGCAATTGCTAGTTTTCTGCAACACAATATCTTTTCTCTCATTATGCTCTGCACCCGGTTCCATAATTAACTAGAACATCTTGCCCTCAGGTTGCAATTCCTTCCTGCTTTTAAACTAATTATGTTCTTTTTAGTCCAATGGTAAACAAATTATTTTCCCCTTCGCTACTTTTAAGCTAGGTTTGACTCTTCATACATTCTGAATATGCCTGATTCACTCTACTATGTTGTGTTTGGATACTCAACAGAGGTTTGGAAATGGATCCTGAAGGATTAGAATTTCACTTTCTTCATGGTACACTCTCACTTCTTAAAAAGGTCCCATTTATCCACCAGTAACATTCAAGGATCTCATAGACCTGTACAGGACAAAACACATGAAATTTAAAGACGTGGAGAAATTGCAACCTGCATGAGGTCTGCCAAAATTCAAAGGAACTATATGGGAAATAAGAAGACTAAAGTGAACAGAATCTTCTGTGTAGAAGCTTTGTGCATATGTATCACCAAATTTCTAAAGTGTTTTTAGTTCAAGCTATATAAACAAGCTAGCATCATCAATCTTTGGATCTAGGTCACACAAATCTGCTAGACAGCACTCTGTTGTTGAAAAATCTGGAAGAAAAATGACACTAGTGATAGGGTGAAATGAGATAGATTACTTTTTTCTGTCAGCAACATAATGAAAAATGTCTTTAGGATATGCTGTGTTGGTTTCACGAACAGATTACTCTATAAAGCAGTATTTTTTAAAAGACTCAAAAGGTCATTAGGTCAGGAAATATTTAGATGAAAGTGTACTAATGAACCAGCAGTACATACAGCCTGCAGTACAGAAACATTATAATAAGCTTTGGAGGTTTTTTTTTTTTATGCATAGGCAAACGAGAGCTGCAAAAATGAGACTGCAAATCCAGATTTCCCACTAACAGATTAGTTTCACAAACACAGGATCCACTGGTGAAAGGAGGAATAATTCGCAGTACTGGCTGTCCAAATCCACTTATGCCCTGTTAAGCCCTTTGCGTTGACAGACAAGATGTAGTTTTGTATCTCTTGAACCTTAAATGAATATCCCAAATTTCTTAGTGAGGAGTGGGAGATTAGAACACATGTTCTTAGGCATAATTCCAGGCTGGCTGTCTTGCAAAACGAGTTTGACTGTTTCCAAGATAAGCCAAACAGTGCAGGGCGTGGGTGAAACGGTCCTGCTGGGATGACACAGGGCACAAACACCTCCAGACTTCAATAGTCAGTAGATTTCAGCTGGAAGAACTGGTCTGGGAAGCTCTGCTGTGACACTGGGGCAACCCAGAGATTTCCATATTGTTCTCTAAGCCGGGTCCTGCCTGAAAGCAATCAGGATGATAACAGTTTATCTGTGTTAACAGCAGTATGTCAAGAGTGCTATTTAGCCACTGTTGACCTATTCTCATAACACTTCTCAGCTGCTACAAAGGCTTGAACTTCTAAGTATCCATTAACAATTCAAAAGATCATTTTAAATTGTGCTTCTCCCTCCCCTGGAGGCAGCAATTTTGAAAAATGCAGTGGAGTTCAAACCCAGTGCACATATTGTCCTTAGATGGTGTAGTATTTCAGAACCCTGGAATATATTTTCTATTCTGAAGCATATTTTACTCTGACTTCTGCATGTGGTCAATAAATTCAAAATACACAGATAGAAAAAATATTAAAAGGATGTTTAATCATATTTATGTATTTCAACTAACCAACTTCTTAATATTCAAAGGGAAGAATTCTTTCTTGTAAAAGGTTTTAATGCTTCTATTCCTTTCAAATTGCATTCAGCACTCAAGAAATGACCTTTAATAGAATCATGCTGGGTGTTCCCATTGCATCAAGCAGAGAGATGCTGTATCATCTCTAGTGCACCTAGGGAACCAGTATGAGGGAGAGATTTAGTACAGTAACTTAGAGTTCAACCTCATTTTTCTTCAAGACTTTATCCTCCATGCTGGTCTCATTTTGGAAGATTTGCTCTTGCTGTAGACCTCTGGAATATTAGATCAAAACCTCAGTGTGTGCTTGCACCACTTTCAAGTCATCCACTCCACCAGAATTTATGTATGTAATTAAAGTAGTATTGTTTAGTGGAACTGTATGAGTATTTGCCATTCTCTCAGAGGAAGTATCAGCATCACACAAGCAAAAAAAAAAAAAAACAAAACAAAAAAACCTCAACCAAAGCAAACACACAAACGAAAAGTAAAAGTTAGTGATTAAGAAATTTGCTCAAAAAGATTTTGTATTGTATAGCATTGCATGTCCTTGGCTAGGCCTTGTTACCTGTCCTATATAAAAAGTACTTCTAGTACTAGTACACCAAATTAAAGCTACTCAGACTAGCAGGTATCCTCTACCTCCCATGACACTTTTGTGTTCTTAAGGAGCCCCTGACGCTAGAGATGCTGTAAATTAGAGCATAACCCTTAGCTCTGTTATTCCAAAAATAGAAACTTGCTGAACTGCCAGTGTGACGAGGTGATGATTTTTAATAAAGGAAAAATAGGGCCATTTGCTGGCAGTTAAGACAGTCTTACAGAGACTTCAAGGTTAAATCTCTCATCAATGCTGCTGTTTTTCAAATCTAAGCAACCTGGACTGCAGTTGAAGGTACAGTGCTGTATAAAAATTCTCTAACTCACTTCGATGGTTCCAGCTCTATAAACTGTGCCAGTCGCCATTTTGACAGCAGTGAATCTTTGTTGTCTGCATAATGAGTGTCTCCATAGAGAACCACACTGAGCACTGTATAATCACAGTAAATTACCTTGGATCCAATAACAATGAGCGATTTATCATTAAATGTAAGGAAAGTAAGTACAGAATTTTTTTACTCTCTCTTCATTCCCCAGCCAGTGATGGTTCCCACTGCCTGATTTAAGCTTCTACTTATCATCATCCTCTTGTAGTTCCAAGCTCCAGAAACCCTATTAAATGTGCAAAGAAAGCAATAATCACACAGAAGAATAAGTTTTGTGTTATGAATATAGCTTTTCTTGTAGACAGACATGTAAACACTTTCAGAACTTTTGCTAGGTTTTTCTGTTTTCTGATCTATGGCTGTCCTCTTTTTACTCCTTTTTAAATTCTTTATCATAAGGAAAATGTTAATTTGTGCTGCTAAAGCTTAAAAATTGATACTACACTTGCGCTTATACTGCATGGCAGGATAACTACTTACATAGAAAACAGTTCAACAAGTAGATAAGTAGCATTGTTTGGATTGTAACAGTAACAAACAAATACACAACAGGTACTGAAGAAAAAAACAAACCACCAACTTCTCAGATTCTCACTTCACTTTTAAACAAGTAGTAATAGTTTATGTTGGTTTATACCAAATTGTTTTGTTTTAGGAACACTCTCAGACCTGTATGCACATTCACAGACCAAGTGCTAGTTACAAAAATGATTTCCTGTGATCTTTTGCACTGATAATGTAATGCTTTCATGGAGAACCAAATCTCTCAAACAGGACCCTCAGCCACTATGAAGATGGTGCAGGACTCCCCATTGCAAGCATTGCAATGGCATCTTCACTGGATCAGATCAGACTCCTGAATTGTGTAATTGAGAAATTTTTACAAGCCTAGTGATCCTGCTAGATTCTAGTCCTGTAAGCAGGATAATTACCCTAATAAGGGCACAATAAATTCCTATGGGCTAATTTTAAGTACCTACAAAACATAATTATCTTGGCAGTGGACAAAAGATTTTATTATTCCTACATATGCTGGAACAGTTTCTAGTCGTTATTCAAATTTTCTTATCTATGCACATTTTGGCCCAGAGGAGCTCCCAGATTACTCAGTTCCTCCACCTAGGATATCCATTGACACCTTTCCATGTGCAGGTAGCGCCTGTAAACGTGTCTCAGCCTCATATGGAGGCTGCCAGAATAACGCTCTGGGAATCCAGCACCTGGGGAGATCCAGTGTCAACTAGGCAGTTGCTTTGAGACAAAGCAAGCTAGGAACTTGGTGAAGCAATTTGTCACAAACGAGTCCACTCTCTCACCCGCACAGAAACAAGCTGGGAAGTTCCCGCGAAGCACTACAGGTACACCCAGAGGCACACCTTTGTATACGCAGTCCTTGCAAATGCCACCTACACTACCCCTAGAATCACAGAAAGAAATTGAATTTCTTCCTTATATCACGATTATAAATTGACTTCCTGACGGGGTTGGTCATACCTGCCTTTGCAGGAAGTGCAACAAGTGATTGTACCTGTAATTCATTTTGCTCCTCAGAGATCTAGTTTTCACAACAGGAGTGATTGGTTGTCTTGTTGACTCACTTGTAGCATTTCATCCCACTGGGATGGAAATTTTGCAGAAAGGTAAATTTATTATAAAGTAAAAATAAACACCTGCCTTTTTTTTTTTTTTTTTTTTTAACTTTACACAGGTATTTGGCACAAGGTCAAACACAATAGCTCTCAAAGCCCTTAACTTTCCTCTGAGAAGTCTTTCCCTCCAAATTCATTGCTTTTGTTAAACATGCACCTCTTTTGCAGTGCTTTCGTTCTGTGAAGGGGCAGCTTTAGTTCAGCTGGGAAGTATGCAAATGCTTCATTTCTACTGTCACAGAAAAACGAGGAAGTGAAAAAACCCAAGAGAAACCAGGAAGAAAGTAAGTCTGCTCAAATTCATATGGATTTCAAAAGATCTCAGAGGGGAGCTGCAAGACAGAGTAAGAGCTGGAGATTTACTGGGCCAGAGTTTATGACAAGTAAGAATCAAAACCTGAACTCAGAGCAGAGCCTGGGAGAAATGGAGGCAGCACCCGGCCACTCAGCCACCTCATTTACAGTCACTTTGTACAAACAAAACGATTTTTAAAAATGTAGGTGCAGGGGTTTGTGTCCACATCTCATCGAACTTGGCACCATTTTGATTTTTTAAACTGTTTTTATCTTATTAAGAGCTTTTCACTGTCTGCTTTTCCCTTAAAAATGTAAGAACAGTAGCTGAGAAAATGGAGGGGAAATGCCCTTTTCATAAAAACAAGTTCCAAAGTCACACTCTCCAAGAAAAGTTTGTGTTGAGGGACAATTTTACCACATAAATAATTGTGTTTCCTGTCCCCAAGAGAGTAGTTTCTTCCCTTCACCCTTTATTCTCAAGATGATGTGGAGGTTGTAGTTTATCTTTGACACTGGTATGATAATATTTCTAAAAATTCAATAAGCCGTACTGCAAACACCTGAAGCTTGTAGGTTATAGACATCAACAAAAAAAAAAGTTTTTGGCCCAAGTTTTTTCAAATATGGAAGGCACCTTTTTCACTCAGAGAAGTCAGAAGAGGGATAAGCAGGACTGGCTAGATAAATAGCAAAATGTAACTACTTGCCAACAATTTGTCAATGGTAACCATGGTCTTTTTCATTCACCTTTCCTCTGAGGTGCAGTTTACTCAGGGCATATATGAAAAATTGGGATTTGATTATCTCAATGCTTTTGAAAATTTTAACTGAAATGTTCTTGAAATCACAGCTGAGTAATATTAACAAAACTATACATAATGAATATGATCAATTAAGAATGTAAAAATTTTGAATTTTTGAACTTTGCAAGTTCTAACTATGAAAAAATGTTCAACAACGAAAAAAACCCAGCATGAATTTACTTTTTTAGATACCTTACTATTTTCTTCATAGACCTGCTCATCTTCTCTATGCACCTAGCAAATTATTAAGAATCCCGTTGCTATATATTTGCCTGCTGTGTGTACAGTAAGCTGTGCTGTTGGTCAATATTTTTATATTACCCAAAAAACCTTTCTGGCTTTCACCAGTTTGTGTGCCAATTTCAGAGCAAATTGAGCATTGTGCTCTTACTTGAAGAACAAAGAGGTTCTGAATGCTTTACCGTGTGACTAGGGTTTCATGGAGGAGTCATATAGCAGCGGTAAGGTTTCATTTGCTAGCAAAATATTTTATTTTCTTGACACAGTATTCCATATCTTTGCCACTCAGACCTCTAAGCAAAAAGCTCAGCTGAAAACCTCTCCTACTAACAAGATTTCTTGTTTCCTTCACCTGCATTAGAATACAAGGAAAAACATTCTGAGGGCGTGATAGCATTATTCTCCCTTAAAAATTTTCCAGGGAAGGAGAGAAACCACCTTTCCCATGTTTTGAGGAAAGGATTCAAGAAAATAGCTTGTCATATTCAAAGATTTTTTAAGAACATTAATTACAAAAGTTCATTCATTTTCTACATTTTGGTCATAGGTATGATGAAATAACAGTAGTTTGCTGTGTCAGCTCTACATAATATTGTAAAAATACCCAACACATTAACATTAAATTTTCTTTAGTCTGTATATGAAAAGTAGTTTCTGCTTTTCCAGATTGTTGTTTTAATACAATAGAATGCTTTTCTTCCCTAATTTCTCAGGCCTGCCAACTGAAAAAGCAACATTCTTTCAATAAATTCATAAACTTCTACCATTAAAAATGGAAGTGAGAAGCATCCAGGAAAATTATTCCTTCAAATGAAAATAAACTTCCTCCATGTATTTTTCAAAAATATTAGGAAAAATATAAATCTCATATATATATGTGAAATTCAGTGAGACAACTAGGCCTTTTGCTGGTCTTCCTCTAAATAAGACAAAGAGATTCCAGAGTTTATGCAGAAATAGTGGGATGGAACATAAGTTTCTTATCACTGTTATCATCTTAGTGTTGTTGGAAACAACACTAAGATTATTGTAATTTATTTTTCTCTGCTATTTGTTTGTAGAATTTTGGCAAGTCATATTTGTTGCAGCCTAGCAACTAATCCATTCTTGTAAAAGCACACTAAAAATTAAGAATGTGTGTCTTCAATGCTTTCTCGCAGCCAAAAGAATCACATAAGAGGAAAACAGATGTCCAGGTTGGTTATCAGTTGAAATGGTGACATGCAATATTCCTCAGACACGTAACATATCTTGACATATAAAAAACCATATCTTCAAGTAAGTATTTAAACTAACCAGGAACAGGAAGGGTTTAATGTAAATCAAACATTAAATATAATTCTGACTGATCATGTAAAAAAATATCAGTGAGTTATCTAATTTTCTTTAAATGCATCCTCTGTCCACCAAAAAATAACAATATTTCATAGTTTTTATAAGGTGTTCAGGATTTTTCTTGGAGGTGTGGGTATTTTTGTTTTAAATATGCTGTGAATTTTCTAACATAAAATAAAATTCAAAGGAGGAAACCACGCTGAAATTATCGAATCTGTGTCATTCTGAGGTTTTTTTTAAATGAGAAAAACTGTTTTAAAAAGTATCTAATGGGTTATCTAATGGGGACAAGGAACTGTCTTCTAATAGTTAGGATGGTAGAACTTTCTTCTATCCATGCAAATGTAGATGACAGATTTTATGATTGCATAGACTGGATTTGAAAATTATTCATTTCATTGTTTCCTCTACCTTCTTGTGGTAAAAGCATGTTCAGACTTGGAAGGGGGGGGGTGAGAGAAGGAAAAAAGGAAGGGAAAAAGCAGCTGAGGTATGCAGAAATCAGCAGGCAATTGTATAAAAACTTGTTAAAGATATTTGCAGTTATTTCTTGCTGAAGATTATTGTGCAGAAAGAAGTAATTAGTCAAAAAATGTCCTCTACTCACAGGGCAAATACAATTACCAATAAACAAGTTGATTTCAAAACCTGGGTCTCCAAAAATATTCTGAACACTGCAAGCCTAAAAATCATTAAAAGCCATGCACTCCTGGCCAAAAAAAACCCCAGCTAGTCCTCCCTTTTGAGCAATAGTTATAATATTCAGAAAGCACATATTGCCAACAGTATGATTTATAATACTGTAAAACAGTTGGAAGATTACTCAGAAAGATGCATCATCTTATTTTTCATGTAATTGTTCATTATTTTGAATGATATATTCAATCATGCCAATCCATTCTGGTTTTTTACGTAAAACAGGGCACGGTTTTTTGCTTTTCACAAGGTGAGACATAACTCATGACATTTTCCATCTGCATGTAAAAAGTTCTGAATGTAGGCAGCTAATGAATTCATAAATATACTTTGCTGTATTTCCAAGAAACAGAACACTGTCATTTTTGCTGTTCTTAATGGCAAAATTTTTATCCACACAAATCCTGTCTGACATTGGTGTCTGTAATAGTGCTAGTGTTTTCAGGACTTACACAGAACAAGCTGTATACACGAAGTCCATAGTCAACAAAAAACATGGGTAAGAGGTCCAACTGATAGTTTTAAGAACACCTATTTTCAATACTGCAAATAGTAAGCCTGAAAAGTATCATAAATACTCTTCAGTTAAAAGGGAGTAATCTGTGGACAGATAATCAAAAGACTCTGTGCAATGAAATACAAGATGCCAACTGAGCGTGGCTTTACCAGACTTGTCAGAGTTTTGAGTGTTATTCACATTCTCGTTTTTTTCTCCTGCTAGGTGAAGTCCCCAGCTACTATGAAAAATAAAGGTACCATAATGTCACAAAAATAATGGCTTGAGAGTACCTGTTAAAAAAGGACAAAAATTCGTTGGCCTCTCAAAATCTGTATATGGACGTTTTCATCCCACACACGTGAGGAAAGACAGAAGTCATATAAGTACACACATTTGCCTGTGCAAACTATGTTTTTTGGGCCTGCAGGTGTCCTCCATTCTTGTCTCTGAAGGCCGTTTTCCAGGCCGGCCAAAAGGGGCTGCGCTAGCAGAGCGAGAAGGTGGAGCTAAGTGGGAGTAAGGGTAACCTGAGAACGCCTCCAGCTAACTTGACTTTAAGTAGTACCGGTCCTGTGGATGGATTAACCAGGTCCTGGTTGATTCTGTCCTGTGCTGCAAGTAGCTTCCAGTATTCCAACGTTCACCCAAAAACTCCATACCAGGCACATGGAGCTGACGGAGACCAACCGTGATCACCCAGGAGTGCACAATTTGGCCTTCCAGGTAAGTTTTGTTTCCTTTGCTTTCTGGGGAAGAGGAAGGTGTTAAAATCATTGAGCAATGTTGAATTCAAACCCCGAACAAAGAAAAAGCATTTTCTGCCCTCTGCGTGCAGGTATTTTACAACATTCTACGCGCTGATACCCTGCCAAAGTACTCTGCTTTTGTGAAAAAAAAAGCTGAGCACAATTGACTTATTCAGGAATACGCTCTCCTCGGTGGTGTACAGCTAGCTTTGAAAAGTGTCCTGACTTGGTAACATTTCATAGGCTGGTGGATCTCTCAGCTGGCTCCCGTCTGCTCTATCAGTTGCTGATTTTTTCTGAGGATAGGTCATTTACAGTTCTGTTGAAGAGAAGGTCAGCATTATGCAGCAGACGCATAACTCATCAAAGCAATGTATTTCAATAATATGAGAAAAATTATAAAGTAATAATGTAACATAGTGGGGCATAACATTCTTCCATGCATAAAGTATTCACAATTGTCTTCTGCTCTTGAGAAGAGCGCAAAGAGAAGAAGCCCACCCAGATGGTTTTTGCATTTTCTAGGCATAAAGTAATATTAACAGGCGTTTAAAAAACGCAGATTTCATAAGCGGAAGCACAACCCCCCGCAAACAAACAAACACCACAAAAAAAAAAAAAAAAAAAAAAAAAAACCAAAAAAAAAACCAAAACAACAAAAAACCAACAAAGGTATTATTTATTTATTGTTTCCTGGTGGCCAGCATCCCTGTGCTTTCACTTGAATTAGAGCAGACACAAACAAAAACTTGCGAACCCGCAGCCGGGCTGACTCTCTGTACTTTTTGCTGAAAGTAGAATAAGTCGGGGAGAGACAGTGGCTGTGAAATACTCTGAAGAGGGCTATATGAACAAAGCAGCTCCTTGCTCTCCTTTGCAGTCTCCGATCCTTACGCTGCTCCTGATCTCAGCTAGCAGGAAGTGTGTTGCTGATGTGGGTATCTGCCGGCGCTATCCAAATAACACAGAAGGGGCTTTGCAGATGCTAAGCATGTGAACTATTACATAACATCACCGACATTCAGCTGCTCTGTATATTTATTCATTGCGTATTCGGACAGAGAAGCCTGTCAGGGAATATTTACAGAATGTAGGCAAGAGAATTAACTCTTAAAACACGATAGCCCAGGGTTAGGCCTTTCTCCTGAGTAATCAGAGCGCTCTGCAACTCTCGCAGCAGATGGATAAGAAATTTGAACTTGGGTCTCCATCAGTTCAAGTGAGCGAGATAAGAGGTTTTATCCTGTGTTTTCACACAAAATAAGTGACTAAACTAGTGTCGTCCGCTTCCTAAATCTGTACTTACAAACTCAAAAAGGAGAAGTCCCTAGCTGCAAAAGCTCGGTGTTAAACTCTCTTAAATGGCATAAGCTGAAAATCACCTTGTTCCTCAGAGATCTGTGTAGCACAGTATAGTAACCCAGGTTAACCCTCTGCCTTACGTAGCTAGCTTACCTGGGCCATTTTTATTTACTTCTACACTGTCTTATCTCTGTTTAAATATGTAAGTCACTCCCTAGAAAAAATAAGGCACAGAAGGAAATAGGTAAAGTTCTGTATGTAAACAAATCACAGTAAAAGCCACTGTGAACTACTTAAAAACTGAACAGTCTCATCATGTCCCACTATTTCTTGTGTTTAAGCTTTCCTTGCACAAAGAGTGAACATTTAATTCCCCCAAAATAAATAGGTCTTTATGTATTAAGCCATGAGTATCTTACCTAAACCACAAAATAAAAAAGTGTTCTGGAAAAGGTTTAATTTAAACTATTTTAATTAAGTATCTGTGTAGGTACCATTTTAAGTATCCATAGGTACCTTCAGATACACCTGAACCACTTAATGATTAATGCACATAGGGATAAAGTAACAGACAAGTAAATCCGAGTTAGACGATTTGTAAAGTAGACTAAGTTAGTAAAACAGCTCTGAATGCAATACAAAGCAGCTCAAAGCTAAAAAATGATCGATAAAGGATCACATATCAGACCTTTATTAAGTCAAGAATGAGAAGCACTGTTCTTTCTGTTGAAAAGGGATGCTTAAGGGATGAAGAAGTTGTAATATAGAGTAGTCTGCTTTTTGATTTGCACAAATGGTCAAAGAGCGATAACTATGAGCTCTTCTCAAAATCTCGGTTGCTATTGATATGTAAACACACACATTCATTTGTACTGTTGTATGATTTTCACTGCATCACCATTTTCAATGGTAGTGTAGTACACCCTCATTTAACAAATGTTAAATTTCAGACAGGATTGCATCCATGCAGCATGAAGTTACATTAATACCATTAATTGCATTTTTTAAAATGCCTGGTTCTGCAAAATACCAGCTACTTCTTTTGTGCACTATGCAGTTTCCACTTGAGCATAATGTTGAAATTGCAGGTCCTGCATTGTTACTTTGGGATAATGCCAGTACCTGAGAGACTCAGAAGCAACTTTCCTCCTTATTAACGGCTCAAAATGATATCAAAAGACAGCAGACGATAAATCCCAAACGTACACCTCTGCAGTTTCCCTCTTTGTCCCTCTCTTTTTGATATTAGGAGTATCTCAAGTACCCACAGCCATCTTGGTGTAATACAATGGGTGAGCTTTTTCTATGCGTTTTAAGATACATAGCTTTCTTTACCCATACTGCCAGTTTTCCCTACCATGTTCCTACCCTTCAGCAATAAAGTATTTAACTTAATAAAATCCAATGCAGTTGTTAAGGCCTACATGCTAAAGTTGCCTGCTCTGGATGCTGCCTCATAGGTATAATCTATAGATTGCTGCACTGTTTATAATTCAGATTGTTAATTTTTTTACATCTTAAAAATGTTGTGTAATTTCAGGAACTTAGATCAATCATTATCCTCAATTCAGAAAATTGTTCCTGCTAAGCGTCTATGTACCAGCGTAACAGATTGTGTATCTATAGCTACAATAATGTCATACATAATGTGTGGAAATGCTGCTGTGTCTCTTGCCTTCAAGGTGGTTCAGTCAACCTCTCATGCATGGCACTGGCTGGCTGGAGGACCACTACACGTGCCCACAGCTTCCTGCTCCAAAACTGTATCACTAATAATAACCTTAAAACTGAGATTGCACTTACCTAGCTTGTCGTTAGCCCTCATTAAAGAGGCAAAACTTTTATCTAATCAGTTCTGATGATTCAGATCTCTGATAACATAAAACATCAAGGCACACTTACTCCATAAAGAATTATAAAAGATGCATCTTAAAAAGGAACAGTTGGTGGGATGAATAAACTGCCCTACAGTTAAAAGCAACACAGAGGGAAACATAAATACAGGGCAAAGGGAAGATAACAGCTAATAAATATTTATTGTTCACTGGCCTCCTATCCCTAGTGCATTAAACAGCTGTATCTGTTTCTGTATAAGGTACAGAAACACTCTTAAGAAGTTGACTTGGCACTCTTTAAGAAGTTGACTTGAGGAAGGAGCCCCTTTAATATTCCGTCCTTTGCTCACAGTGCATAGGACATTTGTATTGCCATAAGGCGTGCATCCATTTCATTCAAACAAGCTTAAAGCATATCCTAAAAAGTACAATTTCTGTTTATTGCTATTTTTCACCGTTTCCTAGATACTCTTGTGTGGTTGGTTGATTAAGACTATAGATGTTATTCAGAACTTATATTCATGAGCATCCCTGTTATGTTTACCCTTAGAAATGAAGGTGGCATTGCACTGCATTATTTAACCAGATCCAGACAGGAAATTATGTAATCCTTTTCCACATTTTCAAAACTTGATTTCCAAAGACATACTTTTTTCAATTTGTTTGTTTTTTGTTTGTTTTTTGTTGTTGTTGTTGTTAAAAAAGCCCCTGCATTTCAGGATAATAGCCAACTATCCTACCCTGAAAACCTAAAATTTTTTAAGGAAACAACAATGTACTCAGAGGTGGGGAGTTCTATTTACAGTCCTTTTCAAAACAGCCCACGACGATGTAGCCTGCTAAATTTATATCTGGCAGAACCTTTATCTTATCTGTTGTTTATACAACTCATTTGCTGTAGTTTAGTACATGGATAATGAACATTCATCCTTCCTGCCTTGTAGACTGAGTTTTATAATTCGACAGGTATTTATGAGTGTTGTGATTATTAATTTAAATAAATTCTTCCTCAATATTTAAAATGCATTTAAACTCCAGAATCATGGCACTGGCTAACAAAAGATAGTACATTAGGGAAAACCTAGATGAATGGTGTTCAGGTTAGCTGAATGTTAAAGAAAAGCGAGTTTTAAACTGTAAACTAGATGGCTTCGCTTCTGCTGGGCAAATACAATAAAAAAATCTCTTGAGATGCAGCAGAATCCGACATTATAACTTGAACTATTTTCTTTTGAAGCATCTGTTTTCCGGTCAGTTCCTTGAGTATCTTGATTCTAATCTCCAACATAATGTAAGAACCCACCCTTAAACCATAAACAGTTTAAGCAGCTGCCTCAATGTCATGTTGGCCATCCTATTTTCCTCCCTAACTAGCATGAGCTAACATAACACCATCTACTCCAGAGTGTCTACTATTGTTAAAAACACAATAGAAGTTCACAGCCCTTTGCAAAATCCATCCTACTTCAAAATCAAGGAGGAGATGGCAGGGAAGATCAATGAATGTAGTTGTGCAATTAGGTGAATGAATGTAGTTGTGAATGTAGGTGAATTAACAGCTCGTCAAGAGGGAACTAAACAAATATTGAAAGAGCACAGCAGTTGACACAGCTATGTCCTTGTAATTTAATCAAGTATTTTACAAGAGGGGAATCCAAGCTCTTAAAGTAAAGCAGTTTGTGAAAGCAGAAACAAGGTTTCAAAACAGTTGTCATATTACAAGCGTTCAAAATAGATGGGCCAATTCTGTAATCCTTCAACTGTGTACTAAAGCAAAGAGAATTTTCTGAGGCTTCTCTGTGAACTTCCTGCTCTCTCATGTCACCTGGAGGTTGAGTAGGTTCAGAAGTGAATTCACATGCTGCTGTACTGGCCTGTGCTCATAACAGGATTGTGCTAATTATAGTTCCTAAGGCCTGAACTCCCAGTTTCTCTTGCGCTGTTTTGTTCTCCAGACATTTACAGGGAGTTGAAAAGGATACTAGTAAATGAGGTAGAAGTTTTCTGCCTGTGCTGAGCTGCTTACCTATAGCAATCGGCAACAATAGGTGATAAGCACAGACCAATATTTTGCTGAGGCGTTCCTTCAGGACCTCAGATACTAAGTAGGCAGGGAAGGGGAATAGGTAATTTTATTTGTCACTTGAATATTTCTGTTCTTATTAGAAATTAAAAATAGATTTTTTTTTCTTAAAGGAGTAGGGTTAAATAAAATCTTTTCACCAAACAAAACAAAAAATTCCATAAAGGGGAGAATGAAGAAACAGTTCTTAAAAAATCACCTGTGAAATAAGGAAACTGCTCAGCTTCATGGCACTCATTCAAAGACTATTCTAGTCAACAGAAATCTTACTAGAGTAAATGTGTTATCAATAGTAATTAACCAGTTTCTACTGAATCAGTAATAATCCAGAAATGTGATATAATCAGTTGAAATAGCAACTTTTAAAATTCACAGAGAAAGACACAATTCTATCAATCTGCAGCGTGGGCTACTGAGTTCCAGCAATTGTGTGATGCTCTTAATGGTTTTGTTACATTACTCATACATTAATATATTTTAATTATTCTGTAAACGAAACTTCTTATGTAATTATTGCACTTGAGCAGTGGGTTCACCAAAGTGACTTCTAGAGGTGTCTTCCAATATAGATTATCCTTTACTTGTGTATTTCATGAACAGCAACTTGCATAATTATTATTTTTCACACATTTACTGAAAAAATTCTAGGAAATCTCTGCTTTTTCTACCTCAGCAACAAGTATAGAACTCTTGAAAGACAGCATTCTCAGGAGTGTGTGAGGGTGGGTGTATGCGAATTACAGAACACTTTGCATTTTGATTTTGCAATGCTGTCTTCTGTATTTTTAATATATCTCAATGCTACAGTTAATCTCTACTTCTTGTGACTTTTTTTTTAATTGCATGGAGTGTTCAGTAGTTCTGTTTGTTGCTGGCTGCAGGGGCAGCTATAACAAACCCCTCTGATAGTATGGTTAGCAGGCAAACAAGTGGCAAGTGTTTCTGAAACAGAAACGTCTCTCTTAAGCGCAAGAAAAGATAGTCTTCACCTAGAAGTGAGGAAACTAATGTATCAAGGCCACAACACTTGAATAAAAAACCTCTTGTGACTCTCTCTTCTCTGAGACACAAAAAGTTACAAAAACACTTTGACTGAAACTGATTTTTTTTTTTTGTGACGTTTAGAGGCAAAGTATCTTTAAGGAAAAGTGTTAGTAAGCATTGTTCTAGTTGCTTCTAAGGGCATGTTTCTGCAAAAAGGCAAAATTCAATTTATTTCTAGTAGTACTGCTTATTTCTGTCTTTGGAAGTTTTTATGAATTTACTATGATTCAGGTTATTTTGTATTGTTCATGTGAAAGTGATTGTTTTAATTGTAAATACTAATTTACTGAGTTTATTACCATGTAAATAATGAGATACTTCATGCAATAAAGCCCAGTGAAATTATCATACTGTAACTGCTGCCATAAGAAACCACTGAAATACAAAACATTCACAACAATTGCAGATATAAGTTATC
The DNA here is from genome assembly GCF_035770615.1 of Melospiza melodia melodia. Classification (NCBI taxonomy): domain Eukaryota; kingdom Metazoa; phylum Chordata; class Aves; order Passeriformes; family Passerellidae; genus Melospiza; species Melospiza melodia. The sequence goes on along the minus strand of NC_086226.1, from coordinate 54,654,773 downwards.
TGAAGTTTTGTTTAGACAGCTTTCTTACAAAACCAGATGTTCTCAGACCATTAAAAAGAGTTAATTTATCCTTCAAAACATTAAGAAACAAGAAAATGGAGATTCAGGATTTATTTTAAAAATTAAAATTAATTGGGCTGGTTATGGCTGTCATCATCTCTCTGATAAAAGGTACAACTCAGAGGATTAATGTGATAAAGCTAACTCCTCTCTTTAAAGATGCCCTGAATGTTTTATTCTTTGAGTAATATAAGTACACTTTCAAATTTATTCCGTCTGTGTAAAGAGCACAAATATTGGAGCAAAGGTACTAACAATTGGGGAAGGCCCCAAATAGTCCATTTTGCCCTTGGTGAGAAGGCTTGGAATTTTATGAACTTGTTGAACCAGTCCTGAGGAAATGGGCAGGACAATTCACTGTGGGAGACGTGACTTTAGTCAAGAAAAAAGCAGATTCATTAGTTGAGCACCATTCATGGCCAAGGCACCTTTGTGCAGTAGTGCAGGGACTTGAACTGCCAAGCTTAGCACACCAAGTTTTGGGTTCCCTGTTGTGGTAAAGTAGCACAGAGAATTGTACGAAGATTTAAATACTGGAAGACCTGTAAGATCATTGAATTCAACCATTAATCTAGTACCACCATGTTCACCAATTAACCATGTCCCCAGAGTCCCACATCTACAGGTTTTGGGAATGCTTCAGGCATGAATCTATCACTTCCCTGGGCACCCTGTGTTGCAATGCCTGACCACCCTTTCAGTGAATAAATTTTTCCCAATATCTAATTTAAATCTTTCATGGTGCAACTTGAGGCCATTTCCTGTCACCCACTCACTTGCTTCCATGGTGGCCCAGGCCTCAGATTATAAATCAGTTCTTATTGCACACAAGAAAGGCTTTCAGCTTCTTATTTGAACTAATGTAATTTCTGGTCCTAGAATGACAGTGATGATGGTGTGGATGATACAAATCTGAAAGGCCTTGGAGACAATTCACAGACAATCAAGAATTCACAAAATAAGGGAACAGTGCATATTAATCAGGTATGTTTTTTCTTTTTTTTTCTTTCTTCCAAATAACCTAATGAAAATTAGTAAACTTCAAAGTTAATGTCGGGAATGTATTAGTATATCCAAAGCAGATATGCTAACAAAATCTGAATATAATTTAAAATGTATAAACAGACAGACAAGTTCTATTCTCAAAAAATACATTAAAGAAAAAAAAATGCATGTGTAGGGTTCAGAAAAAATGTACTCCAATGTCATAATGGCTTCATACACAATACAAAAGAGGCACCAGAAATGGTAATCAAGGGGAAGACTGGATTAGGAGTTGCCCCAGAGTTGCCCCATTTTCTCATAAGAAGGTGAAAAAAGAGAATCTGTAATCATTGGTTTTAGAGATGAATCCTTCAGTCAGACAAAGAATTCATATTACTAAATATCTAATAATAAACTAATATTGGATTATTAAATAAACATCCTAAATAGGGAAAATTTCAGACAAACACAAACTTGAGGAAATAGGTCCTGTGTAAAACTGACCAGAGAGGAAGAGAGCACAATGCAGATTACTGTAATAATAAGCACATTTATTTTGACTTATTTTGACTGGATGTATGTTTAAGCCCATATACTGAGCATCCCACTATGAAAATATGAGAGTCAGGTTAAAAAAATCCACAGGTATTTCACCATTGTTAGGTATTAATATTTTTCACATCCTCACTCCAGAAATAACTTGCTACTCTAAAAATTCTATTCTATTGTAATCATATCTACTTGCCAAGTTTGGTAATGGTACTCAAAGCAGCATATAAGAAATACTTGATGCAGTGGGTACTCATTTCTATCTTCTATTGTTTTCTTGAATATGGTCAGAGGCAACAAAGGCATGGTGCAAAGTAATGACTCTGCTCTCAGAGTTGAATTAATTTCAGATATACAGTGAGTGAAATAATCACTTAGACTGTCCAGATAAGCACTCCTGTAAACTAGATTGGAAGCTGAGATCCTAGGAGAGATTGGTGGTAGATAGTGTCTATACCTTCATCTTCAAAAAGGTTGGGGAAAAGGAAATTGTTAAAAAAAAAACAAAAAAAAAGAAACAAAAAAAACCACCCAACAAAAATAACTCAAAAAGGACTTTCAGAACTGATTGAAACTGTAGAAAATTGGAGAAAAGTACGGACATCTATAAAAGCTTTATTTTTATCAGAGAAACCAATTTCCCACTGAAAAAGTTCATCTGAAAACATTCTGCCACTACTTGGTGCAAGAGTATCAGAGATGTGTGTATTTGCACCAGCAATTTCTCCGGTACACTGTGACAGAGGCATAAAAATTTATTTTGAGGGTCTTTACAGTATGGACTTAGCAGTGTCTCCCTTTGCTTGCAGAAGTTTACATGCTCCACATAGCCCTTAGGTAACTCTCAGCAAGGGCCAACACTCTGCATGAGCCAGACCTGGTATCATGTTTGGCCATGAAAAAAATAAAAGGGGTTTGCATCCATTCTCCAATTTCCTTTTGTATTTGTAAGTGACAACTTTCACACAAAGTTGTCTTTGATTTCAGATTTTCTCACATTTTAATGTCATTGTAGGAAAGCATTTGTGACAAGAGTGACATAGTAGTATTCTAAACATATTAAATACGTTGTGAACAATATGAAAATATGTAGATTGATGCTTTTGTATTTGTATTTTCAAAAGAAAAAATACCTTATATTCTCAAAACAAACCACATATTTCAGAAATTCAGAGAGTCAGAATTCAGGCTGTGGGTGATCCAGGCACAGGGAGTATGTTGTGGCATGGGGAAAAGAGATAGAAGAGCATGACCTGGCCTAGGCAGTGCAAGAAGTGGTGGCAGTGGGAATGATGGTGGGGTTGAAAGCAATATCTGTAGGACATGAGCTTCAAGCTGTGACCAGGAGAGTCAACACAGTGCCAAAGGGAGTGTAGCTGCCTGCAAACGTGAAAGCATGGCGCTTCCACCCAGAGGGCTGGGACTCTCTGGATTTTATAATGTAGGTTTGAAAAATCTGTGAGAAGCACTGGTATGCAATATATTCCAAATTTAGTCTCAGGAATATTTACATATTATCACCACTCAATGTCCCTCAGATAAGAAGCCTACCTAGTACATCCATTGAGAAGAGTACTGCCAGTTACCAAAAGTAACTTAGTAGGCATTTTTCAGGTTTGTTTTATTTCACAGTCAAGACCAAAGAGCCAAAGAAACTGAGTTTAGTGAAGATGCAGTCATATGTTGGAGTGCAGCTCCATAGCACCCTGCAAAAACTGCAGTCAAGAGGACCAACAGACTCCTGCTGGTCTTTTGCTGAGCTTTGCCTAGGAGAACAAACAGCAGCATCCATGTATATATTCCCCTGGTCTCACCTTGTGTTAGGTTCTGCCTTTGAGATCATTAAAGCCTGAAGATACTTGATAGGCTGAGAGAAATGTGGCTATTCAGCTGGGAGAAGAGAAGTTCCAGGGTCCCACTGTGGTCTTTCAGCACTTACAGGGAGCTCACAAAAAATAAGGAAGAGGAACTCTTTATAGGGGCATGTAGTCATAGGACCTGAGGGACTGGATTTAAATGGAAAAAGGGTAGGTCTAGATCAGATATCAGGAAGAAATTTTTTGCTGTGAGGATGATGAGATCCAGAATAATTTTCCCAGAGAAGTTGAACCTTTGAACCTGAAGGTGTTCAAAGTCAAATTGGTTGGGGCTTTGAGAAATCTGGTGTAGTGTGGGGTGTCCCTGCCCATGGGACTCTGATCTTTAATGATCATTAAAGTCCCTTCTAACCCAGGCCATTCCATGACTCTGTGGTTCAAGTCTCTCCCTGGCAACTAACTGAGAGTTTTCCAGGGCTTCTGGCAGCACCTGCAGCAGGACAGACAGCCAGAATGCAGGGGCCAGAGCAAGGTCTGTGGTGGGCCTTGCTTTCCACAACAGACTAGAGAATTGACTTACCGTAAACTAAAGTGACAAAATAACAAAAGGTAAACTCACCTGCAGATTGTCACTGCTCCAAAAGTGGCTGAGTGCTGTGGGCCACTCTTGTGAAGAGGGTAGGACATGTCTGCCAGGCCAGGCCAGGACTGTCATCACCCTGGTCATGGCCAGACACTCCAGGCCGCTCAGCCGGTCACGGTGCTCAAAGGGAGAGGCGTGAGTGCCACATGCAGGTACGCTGCTGTCTTTGAACACAATGGTCGCCTGCCCCAGGCCCTGGCCACTCTGCAGGCCCCACCATGAGCATGGAGGTAAGTAGCCACGGGACAAGCTCCATCCTTGTGCCCCACTGGAGTGAGATGGGGGACGAGGTGCAGCGTGGGCATGACTGCCCCCACGGGTGTGCTGAGCAGCTTCGGGGCTGTGCCCCTCCTGGCCCTCAAGGCAGTGCCCAGACAGGGTGCAGGGCAGCTTGTAGTCATACAAAAGCTTTAACAGTGCCATGATTATGTGGACTCAGGCAACAATTTTTCTTAAGAATAATATTCTCAGCTTAGTTAAATTTTTAAAACACTAAGCATTGCTCAGTTTAACCAGTCTCCATATACAAAAGTTCCATCATATTCAAGTTCTGCAAAGAGACAAGCAACAAAACCTGGGGGTGTCTATAGGAGGTGCTGGGCAAGCTGGCTAATTCACAGCTTGCCCTTTTCAACCTATAAGCAGTACAGGGCCTCCAGCTATGAGGCCCTGCCCTCTTCAATGCTGAGTAATGCTGGTATTTTTCCCTCCTTTGTTTCCCTTTTGAAAAACGGTATGGATGGCTTGGGACACTCCTCAGCTGGTCTAAACACTGCTCACAGATTTGGTGGCAGTGGGAGTGCTGGAGCCATGAATGCAGTGGAGGCAGGAAATTCTAGAGGCTGCTTCAGCTAGCTGCCAATGGGGATGCTTTTTTGCACCTTACCTAAGAAGCATAAACCCTTCTGACAACCTCGACACTGATCTGCTTTCCAGGGGGATGAATACATCAATATTGAGAGTGATCTGCATGAAAACAAACGTGCCTCCGTGGATGATGAGCAACCGCGCCTGAAAGGGTAATGTGTTTTTGGCTGAGCACGTCTTCCACTCCATCCTGGCCTAAGCAAAAAGCTGCCAGTGTTTATGCTTCTGGAGTGACAGCTCTAAATTTCACTGCCATGCCCCTATGCTACACAGACCTTTGTATTGCCTAGCAATTTTTGTAATACAGAAACACAGCTTGTTTAAAATTATTTTACCTTACAAATGACATCTGTGATTGTGGAACTATCCTTTTAAAGCCTGGCAAATTAAGGGAGCAATATTTCTTTTCTTGTACAATAACTTCTTTTCCAATATTTCTAGAGCAGTGTCTTTTACACAGAGGTCTTAAAGAGTGGTCTCTTTTAGGAAGTTGAAGATTCACTAGTGTCTTTCATCTGCATAGCCATTTGCTCCAGCACAAAGTAGGAACAGAACAGCTGTGAAGAAAGCCATTTTAATGGAACAAAAGTTTTGCTTTGTGTTTGCTCTACTTCCAAGTGATCACAGAGTGAAAGCACACATCCACATTGCTTGAGGATTAGGTTCTTCTGTGAAAGCTGTAAACCCTGTTTTAAGGCATTAAAAAGTTAAGACACAATTACTTAAAATCATATTGAATGTTCATGTGTGTCACTGATTTCTTTCAACAGATAGTACTGAATAGCCTGCAGTCTAAGACATGGCCCTTTTGAAAGATCAGTCTGTTGATAACACAGATTCACTGCAAGTGCAAAGTTTTAGCATTCACTTAAGTGCATGCACAACAGAAAATTGATTTCTGAGTTACAAAATGCAAGCAAGAATAGTTTTGACATATATAAATATTTTACATTAATGTGCTAAAGTGAGATCTGTTTTTTCAACATCTTCAGTTATATTTCAAGCCTATAGGATCAGCTTTTAGAAAAGAATGTTTCCTTAGTAAATTAACCAAATTTCATAAGGAACATATTTTTTCTGCCACTTTTCGGAACATTACTTTTGTGCTTAAATATTTTAAGATATTGTGGTACCAAAGTCATAAAAGCCTAAATTAATAAAGTAAAAAGGAGAGAGAGAGATGTTCGATAAAAGAAGAAATTACAAAAAATTGTAATCTGAAAGTAAGAATTTTAAATCCCAAAGGGCTCATAAGTAGCAGTAACAGTATTTTTTTCCCTTTTCTTGGGTGATGGAACCATACATTTGATAAAGTAGCTGCCTTTTTCATCTATTTGTCACTCATTTCTCCTTTTTCCTTTTCCTGTTGTATCTAATCTTTCTGCTGAGATTGGGTAGATAACCTAATGTTCTTACAAGTTAGAAAAAAAAGTGCTCTGATTTGTGAAGCTACAGGAATTCCCAGAACTGAAAATGAAGCATCAAAAGCAATCAGGATTTCTCCGAGAACCTATTACTCTCTGTACTTGTGAAGGTGTGTGCTCCTGCTCTGTTCTTCAGTGTACTGATATAATTTAAATTAATATTTCTTGTTTCTCTCAAATTTATTTTACATTAATTGAGATTTTTTGAGTGCAGAAAATAAGAGTATTCATGCTGGATTTCAGTGTGCATCTAAGTCCAGCTGCTGTTTATTTTCCAAACAAGTACAGTCCGGATAATTAGCATCTCTAAATATAACATTGCCTTTATGGACTGGGAATGCAAGAGACTGCTTCAGAGATGTGCCTCTCTAAAGCAGTGCCTCTGAGATGAAAGAGACATAGCTGTAATTTTTTCCAGCTTGCACAATACAAAGGTGTTTTTTTAGCCACTGCTTCTGTAATTGATATAAGTCCACTTTACCAGCATATTTAGCATTGGAAACCTCTGTTGAATTAACTCCTTTAACCACTATTTCTCTAAATTTCTACCTACTTCATGAAATCATGCTGTTACCTTTAGTGAGGAAGTGAAATATTTTATCATTGGAAGAACTGATACTAGAGCATGACATTCAAATATAATAAACCATTTTAACTTCCATGAGATGATGAGATGAAAAGTTAGTGCAATAACAACCAAATTTTAAAAGGTACAGAGACATCTATGCAGGCTGTAGTAAGGTTTTAGATAGGTACTGGTTATTTTACACACACACAAATGCAGCCTTAGGCCTTCACAGTTACAGTAATACCACTATTCCACATCATAATGCTGGGCTGGCTGTATTAACAGATTTTGTGGCTCTAGTAATGGACACTGAATCTTATAACTACACACTCACTTTGCACCAACCCTATTAACAGATCTCTTCACAGAAGAGCTGCACTTCAGAGGATAGCAGAACTGGCCTGCTGACTTTGGCCCTTTATGTAGATGACAGATTGTCCCATTAGATATCTGCCATATTTTCTTTTTCACCTGTCCAATATTGACCCACAGAAGTCTCTCTCAAAAGGAACTTTATATTTGGCACTTCGAGATCCAAATATAATCCTCTCCAAATTCAGTGAACTTCAGTGGAGAAATTTTAACCAATTTACACAATTTTCTTCTGGAAAAGCTTACATGTCTATTCTTTTGGGATTTTTTTCCTAGGCAATTAGAAAAAAGGTATGATGAAGTCTATGAATTTTGCAAGAAACATAAAACCAGAATTCATTATGTGGTCTACGGAATTTTAATAACAGGTACAGTATATTACCCCCAGGATTGCTGAAGTCTTATTTATTTACCTGTATGAGGTTATAGGCTGCCCTGTCTTTGTCCAGCATAAAAACTCTTGACTCTCTTTAAAGATGTATTTCAAAGTAGTTAAGAATTTAGTCACAGAGAAAATTCCAGATTGCAAAACCTTCACTCATTCTCAAACATAACAAAAGCACAAATCTTGCTAAACTGCTTCTCCAGCATGTTTAAAGTCTGACTAGCAATTACACTTGTGATAGCAGCATATTTCAGACTTTGGGTCCACTCCATTACCAGCTGACTCCAAAATTACAGTTTCAGTAACTTGCCCAAGATCATGAAATCACTTTAAAAACTGTCAGGCACCAAATAGGACCGAACTTAAGTCATCTGGCTGGAAATGAAAGCTTTCTTTGCTCACCCATATCACTCCATATTCACTGCAATTTTTTTCTGGAGTAAATGTATGACATACTTATGACAGTATGCACTACAAAATCATTCAAATATTCTTCTTTCTCCCTTTCCTAATTAGCCTGTACATTGTTTTGTTCCCTTCTACTTCACCAAGTTTGTTTTTGAGGTCTTCCTACTTGAACACTGAGAACACAGACACTTTAAATATGTCCATGAGTATACCAGGAGGTGGCTATAAAGTGTTGTTTGCATGTTGAGTATCCTGCCCTCATAACTAATCTTGTCTTGCTTTATCATAGAACAGACTTATTCTGGCTCCAGAAAGTGAGTGACTTCTAAGAATATGTCAGGATTTCCTTAATTCCATAAAAACCAACTTGCACTACAAAAATCAGTAGTCCTTCCTCTTTATTTGCCACAGATAAAATCCAATCATTCTTTACAAGAACGGAATTTTTTTTGGCCAGCATTTAGCTGCAGTGCAGTGAACCTGTCAAATAAATAATTTCATAGATACTTTATGAAATAAGTTATTTTTAAGCTTCACAATTACTTGAGGTCATCAAATCAGTCAAATGACATATGTTTATAGTGTTTGTTTCTAGTTTTATTGGATAAACTCATCCTCTTTTGAAAAAAAGAGCATGACTCATGCTCCTAATTCATAACTTTTACACAGGAAAAAGTTCTTGTAGATGGGTTTCACTTTTCTGAGTGATTAACATGCTTCATAGGAACTTACCTTGGCAAAATAATATATTCTGCTTTGACAGAATGCAAGCCACCTTTCGTATCAATGAGCATATCATAAGTAACAAAACTATCCAAAAAATTTTTCAGTATTTAGGCTGAGAGCCAGAAAAGCACCAAAAAGATAAACACAGGCCTGACTTTGATCACATCTTATAAATTTAAAATTTCATCCTGTTTTAAAAAAGACCAACCTAACTGACATATATGTTCTTGTTTCTGTGACAGCATACTTGGCAGTAGTTATTGCAGCCTGCACTTTGAATTTTCAGAGAGCTTTGCCACTCTTTGTCATCACTGTCCTCGCCATCTTCTTCATCTGCTGGGATTTTTTTATAGCTAAGTATGAAGACAGAATTGCTGCATTCTTTTCCCCTGGAGACCGATATCTGAAAAAACAGTGGTTTTGGCTGAAATGGTAAATATTAATTACTGTCTATTATGTAGAAGGAGAATGCACTAGTCAGGTTACCCCTATGATTTTATGCCAGCTTACTTCCCCATAAGAAGAGGGAGATGGGTAAATCACACATATCTCATAAAAATCACAGAATAATTCAGTATTTACCAGGAAATATCAGAAACACATTCAGGATTTCAAGGCAGTAGCTAGGGATCAAAAGTCTTAGCAGAAAGCATAGGAGAAATACCACAAATTGAGGTGGGAAAAGTTTGTGGTTGAATGAGAATATGTTCACAAAAGTTCATGTGTGTTGCAGCCTTTTGCATTCATTCTGAAAACCAGAAAGTTCTTCACTGTTCACAGAGCTGTTAGTTTCATGTAAACCTTAATTCTAACATTTACAAACTGCTAAAGATTAGAGTCTATTATCTAGACACTGGTTTTCCAAATATCCCCCTAGAAATTTTTACTTGACCTTCAGGAATCAAAACCTGCCAGCCAGATTTAATGTCATAATAAGATTGTATGACCTTACATATCCTTTGGGATAGTAGACATTCATCTGGTAGATATATAGTGGATAATTAGACCTGTCAGACACTTATTTCAAGTATTCCTGAGCAGTGACCGGGGATCTTGAAGTTATCCCTGGCAAAATAAGGAGAAAAAGGGGTCTCATAGACAAAAAAAAAAAAAACAACATATGAAATATCATTAAAAAGAAAAACAAAATTGGCCAGCTACCATCTATTTCAGCTTGGTCACCTACTAGCTGAGAAAGAAAGAGTTTTAAGGAGGAGTCATTCTCAATTCAGGATTGTTCTTCAGATTTAGAAATGGCTTTGCTAAGAAAGCTGTTTTAAAGATTGTGGTCCTTCTGCTCAGCAGCCATATTACAGAGCAGTCACACAGAGGCATTTCCATTAGATGATCTGGCAGCCTCTCTGGGAGAAAGAGCAAAAGGAACAGGAGAGCCCTGAGGAACAGATGGAACAAATGGGGGCAGTGAGTGCTGTATTACCTGAGCTGCAGTCTTTAAATTGTACATATCACAGGTTAGGTGCTTAACTGTTTTCTTCCAACAGAGAGAAAGTCTCTCAGGTGTAGGAAGGGTTAGTCAGCATTGCAATGGCCAAGCCATTTTGAGGAATTCGCTTGCAATGTTTTTAATCCCCATCTAAAGATCAAACTTATGTATCTAGGTACCACCGAAATCAGTGAAACCTTACTCTTAGACAAAACTGGCATTAAAGACTTGGGACAGTGCTTCCTCTCTGTATAGGGATGATGTATTGTGTTGCCTTCCAGACTGTTACAATAATTACCTTCAATAAATAAGCTTAATGTGGTTCTGGTAGTGGTAACCATAGAAACACTGAAACACAGAAATACCTGTCATTGTTTTTGAGATAGCTGAACAGTCTACAAATGGTTACAAAGAAAAGAGCTGTTTATAACCTGCTCCTCAGTAGAGTGTGTTTCATAGGCACACCAGCTAAACAGCACAGTGCAATTATAAATACCACAGCCTCTCTTGCCCAGAACTAACGATTCAACAAAGAAAAGGAAGGGAAAGGAAAGGAAGATGAAGTGAGAAAGGAAGATATCACATTTCATTTAATAGAAATACCACTCAGACTAGAGTCACTCATGGTTTTTTTGGGTTTCCTCCCATACTTTTCTTCCAGATGCCACCAAGGGATATTGCCAGAGGCACATCAGCAAAGGCAGATTCTTGCTTGTGTAGAGCTACAGTTTCAGTGCAATACATTGTGCAAAGAGTTTATTCACAAACATAGATGTAAATGTTCTGGGTATGGGAAGGGAAATGATTATCCCAAACATCTGATTCAGGATATTGTGATGCTTTTTATTTCCTAGGGTGTTGTGTGCAGCTCTTATTATAATGATCATCTGCTGGCTCATCTTTGACACGACGAAACAAGGATCCCGTCAGCTAATCTCTTTTGGTGGGCTTGTGATGTATGTCATCCTGATGCTTATCTTTTCCAAATATCCAACCCAAGTGAGTATTTATTCCATGATGCACCTTTTGGGATTTTTTTTTTATTCTGTATCTAAAAAGCTATTCCCCTACCCTAGCACCAAACCTAGTAAGAGTAACAGAATGTGGGAAAGTAAGAATATAGCCTTGCCTGAGGCCAAGCACTGTGTTTAACTTCTGAGGAAAGTAATTTTGCTGTTGAGGACCATGTATGGGGCTGTACCAACACCTGTCTCACTATTTGGGAACCTGCTGTCCACCTTCTGTTCCAGCTCTGATACAGTTCAAACTGGAAACCTCTCCATGCTTTCACCCGCAGGAGCCTCACCACAGTCCTCAGCACATCACAGTCACTTATTTGAGGACATTGTTATCACATCAGTCAGTACAAATTGCCTGGAACCAGAGATATGATAGACTTATTTTCCACTGCCAATTCAGCAGCTGGGGCTAAGCTGATGTCCTCACTTTTTGCTCCTCCACTCCCATAGGCTCAAAAATGCCATTTATTTTAATTTTCCATGAGAAATGTCCACTCTATTTTGCTGTAGTATTACAAAGGGCTTCATTCAGTCACCACAATTACCACTTCAGCTTTTACTTCTGTTTGCATGCCTCATATACCTCTGCATTCTTTCTTTAATCATACATACATTGTTCAGGTCACCAAGTTTTCCCAATGCTTACCATGACTTCCATCAATGCTGAGACTTTCTTAACAGGTGAAGTCCTCTCAACAAGGACTAATGAACTTGTCATATCCTTTGCAACAGCTGCTGTCTCCAACTGAGGTGAAACTCATACTCTAAATGCTTTGTGCTCTCCTATGAGCCCTCATTGCAACTAATTGGTTTGTGTTACTCAAATATGATCTGATTAAATTAGAGAATGCCATCATAACTCTTTGTTTTGTAAGTGATTTGATTCAGTTTTCACAAAACAAAGATGTTTTCTGAGGCAGCAGAACAGGAATCATCAGTGTAGTGAAGAGGAACTCATCATAAGCAGCCACAGTTTCTCCTATGACTGCCTTAATAATATGGATCACAACATAAAACTGAGCAGTTCTCAAGTATCAAAAGTCTTTAAAGCTAGGGGACATAAGCAGAGTTGAAATTACCCAAGGACAAACCCTGTAGCAAAATCTCCTTATGCTTTGTCCAGATATGTGAAGATTCAAGTCCCCTACAACCTGTTTTGGCAGCTGCTCCCATTCTGCAGTATAGTCAGGCTACCCCCGTACATTATTTAAACAAACATCCAAAGTAAACTATTATTTATTTAAATAACAAGCAGTTTCTTTATTTTTCTGTCTATCTAGGTTGCTTGGAGACCAGTATTTTCAGGAATAGGAATGCAGTTTATTCTTGGGATTCTTATTCTGAGGACCAAAGTGGGTTTTGATGTACTTAACTGGCTAGGCATTCAGATCCAGGTAAGTTATTGAGCAAAATCTTTGCTTGTTTAATGTAATTTTTTGTCTTGAGAGTCTTACATTATACAAGCAGGCTGTTCAAGGATCCATTTGTCCCTTGATTTTTTCTTCTCTTGAGAAAAAATGGATTCTCAGAAAGGTTATTGACTTCCTGAGTTCAACCTTCTCTTTTTTTTTTTTTTGTTCAGTTAATACAATGGTCAGAGTAATACCATTTATTAATGGCTTTGCCATCATTGGCCTGAAGTTATAAATTGGCATTCTTGAAACACAAATTTCGGTTGTGTCAAGGCACTCTTAGGAACTCTTAGAAATTGCTCAACTCCAAATCATCCTTGCAATAAACACAATATGCTGAAAAGCCTTGGGATTCAGGGCACAACCCTAATTATCTTCAGAGCAGCAACATTCCTGGCAACAGAGACATTTCATAGTCCTCATGACATATAAGAAAATTAATTCAGCTATATACAGGTGGCAAAATCCAAATCTGCATGCTGGAAGACGTCTCTAGAAACTGGACAGGATCCATTCGCAGGCAGCCCTGCAGACACAAAGTTTTTAAAAAGTCAGTTACTGTAAGGTAGTGAATAAGCAATATCCAAAATATACATCAGAGACGTACATTCTGAAGGACTTTCAGACTTTTCACCTCACGGATACTATTCTCACAGCTTTTCTTCACAGGTAATTAAGGACATGTAAAACCAGACAGAGCAGAATGTACTGTCTCTGTGCAGGAGTAAAGGCACAGATCTGATGTCTGTCTAATCTACAGGCAGTGGGAATCATCTGGGTTTTGTCACCAGGTTCTCAGTCTCTGAGTGAAGCAGGTCTGGTGCCCCCTTTTGATAGCTTCATGTTATCAAGTCTTACAGTCTATCCTGTCAGAACTAATTACTCTAGCTATTATAAACTGTACTTTAACTCCATTTTAAACTGTATCAGTAATGCATATCTTTTCCTCAGAAGTAAAAAATTCAGAATTTGAACTAGAAGATTCCTTCAGGCTACTCTTAGCTACACCTTTCAAAACTCATTACTTCAGCTGTCAAATCTCTATTTTAAGCTATATAATTCATTGTACTTATTTGCATCAGATGGAGCATAGAACTGCACCACAGTATTGGAATTAAAAAGTGAATTTTTTTCCAGTATAGTTTATGGCCTCTATTGTGTCGGGTACTCAACAGGACAGAGCAGATACCCTCAGTTCAGCCAAATAAAGTCAGCAAGGCTTGGACCCCTACAAATCAGAGCTCAAGCTTCTGGGACCTCACCATATTTCTGCAAGATAACTAGCAGTACTTTATATGGTTTTGGCAGGTACCCAGAGCTTATGGCTAATTTACTTTGCTTTCTGTCCCCAGACTTTTCTGGAGTACTCTGATGCAGGTGCCAAGTTTGTGTTTGGTGACAAATACACGGATCATTTCTTTGCTTTTAAGGTAAGATGGTTGCTATACACCCTACGTGGCAGATAAACAATGGTAAGAGGAACAGTATAGCTGGGAAATAAATTGTGTGGCTTGTGATACCTATGTAGTCACCTGAGAAATCAACAGGTAAACTATTCCTTATTATGTGATACTCCGAATAGAAAATTTGGGAACACTTTCATTTGCTGCCAAACACTGAGTTAGATTGCACTTATTTAGTCTAATTATAACAAAATATATTGCATGTATACAGAACTTCAGAGTATTTTTCTACAAGGAATAGTTTAAAAGGCTTGTTCCTGGCCACTGACAGAAATACTACCTCCTGCCTATCTTCTCCATCTCTCCATGACTAAAAGTGCTCTGCCATGCCACACTGTTGTACCCTTAAGTGCTGTACAGATCACTGCTTCACAGACTTTCCCCTGAAGAAGTGGAGAGGCCAGATGTGTATTTATTCATGCCTGGGGGAAGAGCTGGAAGCTGCATAAGCAGGAAGAATTATATGATATTACTAAAATCACAGAGGAATTTCCCATGTCTCTCTTAAGAGACCTTATTGGGAAATAGCTGGAATACAGTTTATCTGCTCTGTGCTCTGTAATCTGCTCTAGCATCTTTCCTGGTTTTGCTCTCAGAAGTTCATGCCACTATGCCTGCTTAGGCTGGAATCAAGAACATACAAAGCAAAAGGAACCCCAAACCGACGCAAATAACAAATAAAGAAACATCAAACAAATATGAGAAATGTATTAGGACTTACTTGGAGATCATTCTTTTGATATTTCAGATATCTGACCATGGGTTTACATGCCTTTTCTTATTTTTTTCTTGTGGTGATATTCCAACCTAGATGCTCTGCAAACTTCGCTCTTTCATTACTTGAGAGAGAAGGTGCCATCTGTAAAATAGCTTGCTACTAAGAACAGTCAGGACATTTTAGAAGGGAAAAAATTTTAGGCATTTTGTCAATAAATATGAATTATATTTTAAGAGTTCTTTTGTACCTTTTGTTTCACTTTCCAGGTGTTCCTACCTTTACTTTGGGAGGTATTTATTTTACTTATTTGAGTGCTTAAATATTTGTTTCTCTACTACATGTTTTAGGGATGAAATTATTTAATTCCATCCCCCTCCCTTGCCTCCCCCTTCCCCCCACCCCCCATAATTTTTCTCATGGTTTTTGGCAATGCTTTATGAATATGATCTTTTCAAGGTGGTTCTGAGTACTCACTGATAATGCAAAATACTTTGTGTACCAAAGCCATAACTAGGGACTAGACAGCCAAAAGTTTGCTTCTGTGTAGGAAAACATATATCAGTCTTATCCTATGGTTCAAGGCAGCAAAACCATGGAATTTCTAGACCTTGTTTCTATAACAGGTACAAGTAGATTATTCTTATATTGAAAAACAAGAAAACCAGTTGGTTTCCAGAGCTGCATGTATATAAGAATATATGTATAGTAAATGAAATATAAATATTGTAAATGGAATTGCAGACAAGTGTACAGCAATATCAAAATGTGCTCTATCTCCTTCCTCTCTAGACAGGGAATTCCCTCTTCCAAAAACAGTGAGTGACAGCAGCCTGTTCTCTCTTGAAACACTTGTTATTTATTTAGACATTTAGTTGGTCCAAAGTGCTTTTTTATGTCTTTAAGATATTTTATGGGTTTGCACGTAGTGATGAGCTCTTCGAATCTTGCCCCAAGATATTTCAAAGCATCGTCCATAAGACAATGCTTAGCTCCTCAGGGATTAGATGAGGGACAGGATATGTCTGTCAGAGTCCAGTTGTATCCATACTGCATCCTCAGCAATATGCAGGGACACATCAGTTTTCTGCCAGGTGAAGTGGACAGGTTACCAGAGTGGACACATCCCAGTTGTGCATATGCACACTCGTGTATATGTTCTGACAAGTTCTATCAGTCCCAGAGTGTCTTTGAGCACACAGCTCTGGAAGCACTAGTTAGTAAAAAATGCACATATTTGCATGCATAAACCAGTTTTATTTTAAATATGTATTTGGGCAGGCAGATGCAGAGTTTCAGAGTTCTGAAAAAATACTCACTTGCCCACATAAATAAGCACTTCCAAGTACTTAAGTAAACGGAAAAGACCTTTTAGTATTAAGTCTTCTATCCTGTTGACTACAAAAGACAAAGTTTGCTTTGAGCAAGAATGAAATTAGGCTTCTGTTAAATTTCTAGCTTCTTTTTTACACCAGGAGAACTATGGTTTCCTGAGAAAAGCTTTGCTTTCAAGGTCAAAATTTAGGAGTGTATGAAAAAGCAGGATATTTCTTAAACTTCAATAGCAACTTATTTAAGGGAAAATAGGGAAAAAGTTAAACATCAAGCCACAAATAGGAGGGGAGTTAAGAGCAGCCAACAATTTTAACTTCCTCCTCTGTATAGTAATAACAAAAGAAAAGGCAGGGGAGAAAGATACTAATTTTACTACACTAAACTGTCTGCTGTTACTGCATGGCAAACTGTCCCTGCAGAATTGAAAAAGGTTCAAGGAACCAAGCCAGAGAAAGCAGCATTATATTAACTTGTTGAACAGCACGACAGTATTGGTTAATTGCACTCTGTCCTTTCAGTGAAAGGCTCTGATCATCAAAATTGAGTTTCTAAATGTTTATCAAAATTGTTTATAGGACCAACTCTCCTCTAGAAAGACACAGAGTCTATGTATTGAAAAGATCTGAACTAACAAAGTGGTTTGTTGTTTTCCATTCTGTTACTTGATTTTATTTATAATGCATTATGTCATTAGTGAACACACATGAAAGCTTCCTAGTGTTCGTGGTTGTGGGAAAATGACTGCGGGTCCTGTGCACTGGTAACTGGGGATACACTTAGAGGAAACTGAGGGGTTATATTCGCATTTGAGCAGGAGTTGTATTATAGGGTAAATCACAATTGCTGCTTTCTGGATGGAATATGGTTGATGCATTACTTGAAACCCTTCCAGAATGATTCCCCATCATCTGTTGAGGGGGATGGAATGGAAGGTGGAGTGGAGTGGAGGCACCACAGCCAGATTCTGTGGAAATCCTTGCAGGGAAGGGAAGTCGGTTGTACTTTGTAGCTGATAAACCACATATCAGCTTATAAACAGCATACCAGGGAAAGAGGGGAAGATGTCCCACTGCTGAGCCAGCAACTATGGCAAAATCCCTCTCCTTGGACAAACTTTCTTCATTAATGAATAATAATAATATTAACGTACATCTCCATGTCAAAGTTACCTGCTCCTGATGTACAAACACCCTCGCAGGAATGCACTCTACATTCTTTTTCACTGTATCTTTAAAAGCAACGGGAGAGAATTTTATGCTAATCAGTAACAAATGTATGTATGACTAGAGTCACTCAAACTCCACATAAACATAAAGAAATAATATATAAGTAAGTTGAGAACAGGGGAAAGTTAAGGAAAACTCCATCTTAACTGCTGGGATCAGTCAATGGGCTGAACCTGTCTTCTTCCCCGTAGGGACACCTGTAAACTTTTAAGAACTAGGCTCTATGTGCCCTGAATATTTAACTTGGGATTAGAGCCTACCTGTGTATTCCTTCAAGTATATTTTGGCAGCCAGTTACAATCAGCAAAAATCTTCTAACCTAAACATGTCACAATCTTATATTAATAAGAGTGTTATTCCTGAAATTATTAGTGTGAATCCTTTATGGGTGCTGGCAGTTGGTAGTGGGTAATACACTTTAGTAAAGGGCAAGACCTACTGAGAGGACTCCCTCACGCTGGAGGTGTGTTTCTCCAAGACAGTCACACCACTTTCCAATCCAGCAGGACTGCTCAGTTAAGGGTCTCCCTAAAGGGATGCTGAAAAACTGGTCAGCTACAAGGGTCTCAACTTTCCTGGGACACTGACAGACAAATTAAATGCTATGGGGCAAATAAGTCTCTCCACACTAAGGGTCTAGGAAGCCTCCCCTTTTCACAGGACAGTGGTACTGTTTTAGCTGTAACTAATCTGTCTGACTATTTTGGACCTTTTGGGGACAGATTTTTCTTTTTGTTGTATACTAGGACAGAAGTGGTGGTGTCCTGTGTATTTCACATACCTGAGAATCAGGTTATATTGGTTTTATTCAGGGTGAAACCCAGTCAGAGTGGTTTTTGATAGCCCATCAGAGAGTGGGTTAGGCCCATCAGAGAGTAGGTTAGTTTTTCAGTATCCACTGTGAGAGACCTATATTCACTTTTTGTATTTAGTAAATATATACCTTTAAATAGATTCTTTTTAAAGGATGTAAATGTTTAAATTGACTTAAACATGGCTATAAACTCAGGTATATTATGCTAAGCAAAACAGTTTCTAAACAATCACAGTTGTGTTAGAAAGCTATGCAGATAAATGAAGTTTATTTAATTATAACACAAACAGGAAGGTCAGGAAGGAAACAACTGTAGAAGTTTTAATGATCTTCTGTCTTTGTCATCAGGTATTGCCAATTGTGGTTTTCTTCAGTACGGTTATGTCTATGCTTTACCACATTGGATTCATGCAGTGGCTTGTTGGAAAGGTATGCACTTTTGCCAATTAGATGCTCATTTGGCTGGTGTGGAAAATATTTTGAACACATGCAGAGGAGCCATAGCCTGGAAATATTTCCAAATGTTACCATTGCAAAATCTTGATTGGCACTCTCAGTCTGGTTTCATTGATTATGTCATATTAATTGTTAGATTTGCCTGATTAGCTTTAGCGTTA
This sequence comes from Melospiza melodia melodia, assembly GCF_035770615.1. NCBI lineage: Eukaryota > Metazoa > Chordata > Aves > Passeriformes > Passerellidae > Melospiza > Melospiza melodia. The sequence goes on along the minus strand of NC_086226.1, from coordinate 54,635,925 downwards.
CTCAGATGCTATGTTTGCTTAAATCTTCCTTTCTGCCTGCCCTTCTCCCAGCCCTTAAAGTGCAGGATGGAGATTAAATCACAGAGAATAGATTTCTGCTAAGTATTTCAGTAGCAATTGCATATACGTTCCTATCACAGATAAGATCAAAGCAGGTTCTTCACCTCACTCTCTAAGTGTTCATTTCTGCCAGCATCTATGTCTTGTGCTACTTTCTACTAATATAAGATCAAGTCCACTTTCTGTCGTCTCTGTCCAATAAACCCATCATATGAGGGAAAAGATCTTCCTCTATGGTGGTAATTAAACCTAATTTGAAGATATTCTTAAATTAACAGTTCTTTGCCTTTTACATTCACACAATTGTTATAAAGGCATCATGAACATCGCCTAGCTGACATTAGTGTGCTAAAATTGTAATGAGGCATTTTTAGCCTTAGTCTAAGTTTCACATTTTTTCCTTTCATATGATCCAAGTATTTTTGGACAAGAATATAAGTAATAAGAACGCATCAAAATATCTGCTTTGTTTAATTTAGTTTAACATTTTTATGCCCAGAGGAGCCTGGAGTACTTTCAGTTCTGTTAAATTACTTCTCTTTGGTCTTATTTTAGCATGTACCAATTACATGAATGTGCTGTACCTTTAAGCTGAAATCATTAACTGGGAAAGTATTGTAACATGTCTCTGAACTCTTAGATTGATATGGTTAACTGGAGAAAGGCATGGAACAGGCAGAACAAATTTTTGTTTCTTTTTTTAAAATCATTTTAGGTTGGTTGGATAATGCATGTCTTCATGGGAACAACTCCTGTTGAGTCTCTGGTAGCTGCGGGTAACATATTTGTGGGACAGGTGAGCTGGAGCACACAGAAACATGCTAACATGTAACAATATTACAGAATTTAGGGAAATAATGCTGCTCATTGAACAGTTGTGTATTAAGAAAAACAATCTCTTTCAAAGCTAGGGTTCCACTACATCAAGTCTGATGATCGGTTTCCAAAATTGCAGTATGTTCATATATTGGCAGTGATGCACAGTGGAAAGGCTTTGGGAAGCAATATGTTTTCCCAAGAGAAGTTCAAGCATAAATGTAGATGATAGATCTCCCTGCTAGACTACTCCAAAGCTATGAACAAATAACAATTTCAGGGGGTTTTCTTGGTTGAAAAGGCAAGCGGTATGAAGAAATGGCACACAAAGCAGGCAAGGGCAGGAGAGAGAGGCAATGAGGAAAACTAAGGTCCAGGGCTAGCAGTATAAGGCCTTGTTCACAAAAAGAGTGGTCAGCATCTAACAGTCCGCTTTAATGGGAAATGTATTAAACCCACATTTACAATAATGTCTGTCCCAAGCTTAGAAGAAATGTAGAAAATCAACAATTAACATCCAGGCCCAAATGCACTATTAACATGATATTTAGCAGTGGTGCATACCACATCACACTGCTTCAAGATTTAGAGTGGCACCATTGCATGACAGTGCCTCCAGGATGTGCTCACACACATGCCAGAGGAGCGTGTTTCACTTGACTAACAGCCTTATCTGTGCTCAGACCTGTAGCTGTCCCTAAGTCACTCAGAATTGGAATAGAATTTCTTGGCAGCTTCATTGTGCTTTTTAAGGAGACAGCAGAATGAACCAGCCAGAATTGTCTTCAGACATTCTCTTTCTTGGGATAAAAAAGCCCCAGTCTATTGAAATTGGAGTACTTGCTAGCACTAGGATTAACTTAGTCAAAGATACCCAAGAAAGTATGATTCAGACACTCATTTTTCTGCCCTTAATAAAAGAAATATTTGGGCTTTTATTAAGGATTTCTTAATTTGGTGCTTGTTTTTCACTTCCAGACAGAGTCTCCTCTCCTGGTACGGCCCTACTTACCATATATCACCAAATCTGAACTCCATGCAGTCATGACAGCAGGATTCTCAACTATTGCTGGAAGTGTCTTAGGAGCATATATTTCTTTTGGGGTAAGACAGGGTAAAAGAACTAGAAAATAAATGGTTTATTGAAATCTTTTATATATTTCACCCAACTGCAATGCTTTGAAAGTATCCCTCAATCATTCCCACTGTTTGGGTTTTTTTGTCCCTGAAGGAATTAGCCACAAAAATCCTTGGTCTTCTGACAGCTCATTCTCTTCATTTCCTTGTGAGCAATATGAACTTTTAATGACATCCTGTAGAGAAATCATACAAACAACTAAAAAAATTAATTGCATTCCTATGTGTTTGTGCATACTATGGCTATCATGGAGTACTTTCTTTCCCCTGGAATTCTAGGTTTCCTCCTCCCACCTACTGACTGCTTCTGTTATGTCAGCGCCAGCATCATTAGCTGTCTCCAAATTATTCTGGCCTGAAACTGAAAAGCCCCTGGTAACTCTGAGGAGTGGCATACAAATGGCAAAAAGGTAAGCTGATCTAGGTACTAGTTAATACCACTGCAAAAATGAGGTCTGGATAATAACTGCTCACACATAAATTTTAGGAGCATTATGTGGTAGATGTTCAAGCAAGAAATTAATTAAAGACTAAATGCTGCAAATGGTTGATTTATGAATTCAGGTGAGTGTGCCCCATTAAAATCTAACATATGCCAAGGACCTGGGCCAAACTGTAAACTCCAAAGAAAGAGGGAAATGCCTACTTGAGGTGACCTGCCAGGAGGTTTTCCCTTTTGTAATGTTATTTTCATTTTTCTGTAATGAATCTGCAAATGCAAACATGTAAAAAGCAAAGACAAAGCAATAATTTCACAACAGCAGCAAATATTCTGCCCATCTGCAAGCACACTTCTCTTGGCAATGACAGGCAAAGCAAAAAGGCTTCTAAGGATCTGCTTCTGAATGACCCAAGCATTTCTGCAAGGGCTGTGTGGGAGAAGAGCAGTGTCCATTGCCTAGTACGAGCAGTGCTACAGTTTTGAGATCTTGCTCAACCCTGAATGTACCACAATTCATCCTCAGGGCACCACAAGCATATGCTTCAAGTGTCTGCCATGAGGATTGACAGGAAAAGCCTACTTCACATCATCATTCCTCTTCATTATTTTCTCTATGAGTGTACAGACGGCTTTAGTACTAGAATTCTAATCAAGTGCGTGTACGTTTTAGTTCTGTTATTTGTTCTTGAATTTAAAGATGTTCACACTCTGGTTTTCTCTTCCTTGGCAAAGTGAATCAAAGAATCTGCTAGAAGCAGCCAGCCAGGGTGCCTCTACCTCCATCGGGCTGGTAGCAAACATCGCCGTGAGCGTGATCTCCTTCCTTGCCCTGCTGAGCTTCCTTGACTCAGCCCTTTCTTGGGTGGGCAACTTGTTTGACTATCCACAGCTGACCTTTGAGGTATGATCTCCAGGTTATTCATGCAGCTGACATACATGCATAATTTGTGTTTCTCAAATTTAAGTGCTTGTGTGGTTTGTTTGTTGTTGTTTCTTGTACTCATTTTGTATTTTAACATGATCTAAATTCATCTTTCATTTGCATGTTCTGAACAATTTCTTAACAGTTAAAGTAAAATTGTTGCCATTTAAGTATTTCTGTTTCTATTAGTCCACCTGCTGTTTCCCTCTGTGGTGTTCTTGCTAACTCCCAGGGTATGTTTATACAGAGCAGGCTAGCACCTGCCTCCTCTGACTTGGCAGTGCTGCACATCTGTCAACTACATGCTTGCCAAGCCATTAACATCTCCTGCAGCTAAACATAAAAGTGCCTTTATCTTCAAAAGGTGCCATCAATCCCTTAATGCTTGCTGAGTTCACTTATATGGGGACACTGGGGAAAGACCAGACTTGCCTGAAACCAGACTTACTCCATATCAGTTAGTTCTCAATACAATTACAAAGTGAAACCATGCCCAAATCACTCAACAGAGCAAATGTTTGAACCTAGGTCAATATGTCATTTTTGACCCAATGCAATCACCTAGTTTCAGTGGTTATGGCCCTTTTTTTTTTGCAAGACCCTAATAAAAGCCCTGGGAGAAACACAGATATTACTTGTGTTAAAGGTGCTGCTGAAGTGAATGGCCACTCATAACAGATATGGCTTCAGCACCACTAAGTTATTACCCTGCTAATCTTTCAGAGATCTCTCACTGCACCCCAGACACCCACAGCTGAGGAGAGTCACAAGTACACATACCTTAGGCATACTCATGCAGGGGCTGGTATTTTCATAACTGCTGGGTGGTGTAAGATTTGGACAGGCAGATAGTCCACGAAGAATTGAGACACACAGACATGATGCATGCAGTCAATTTTCCCTTGGGAGACACTAATGCATAACCTTCTCTGAGCAGAGAAACCAGCCAGAAATAGTAACTGCTTTAAGACCTCCATTACATTCTCTGACCACAATCTGACCAAAACCTTTCACAGTTGGAGCTATTTTCTCTCATATAGAAACAAGCTATACTGTGATATGAGATTACTTTTTCAATTTGCATAAATCTTATAATGCCAGGGAAAAATAGGTACAGCTTTAATTGTGTCAGATGCACAGCTTTTATGCAGAGACAACTCTTTTGTTTACAGCGGTTGGAGTCCAATAACCTGATAATTAGGCGTGTTCATTAACACATTTGATTTAATCTAGCAGAAGAATTAGAATCCTCAGTTCTCCTTTTAGTTCAATCTTCCTTCTTTTTGTCAAACACTGTGTCCAATTTGAAGCCATTATTGAGTGAAAAGATGGCACAGAAACCTTTGTTTTATTTTACATATAAAATTAGGGACGTATAAATATTTTGTTATATCTAGAGTCTTGATTAATGTTTTAAAAGGTACTCAAGCATGCCTGACAATTAAAAACTCTCCCAGAGTTCATGGCAGCAAAAATTGAAGGCCAATTTTCCTCTGCTAAAATAAAACCTTCCTTATTTTAAGTTTAGAAAAGTTACTGTCTGATATTGCTTTCTGACATTTATTTTGACCTGCTTTTTCTTATACATTCTGCAGAACATTTGTGCTTATGTCTTCATGCCATTCTCTTTCATGATGGGAGTAGACTGGGAAGACAGTTTCATTGTCGGTGGACTACTAGGTTACAAAACTTTCTTCAATGAATTTTTGGCTTATGAGCGCCTTTCAAAACTGATTCAAAACCGAGAAAAGGGTGGAAGCATGTACATTAATGGTGTGAAACAGTATATGACAGTAAGTAACATTTTTCTGTCCTACAGATTTATTTGATCAAATACTTCAACGTTGAAACAACTTATTATTTAATATGGGCATAAAATGGGCATATTATTTAATATGGGCATAATATGGGCATATTACTCTAAGGTATGTCTTTGAGCAACAGAGTTAAGTTATGAAAGTGCAGCATTGCTCTGTGCAGTTGCTGTGACTCTCATTGCCCTAGCTGTCTTGAACAAGCATAGAGACAGAAGGGCATGGGTTTAGGGAACATGCAGTGTCCCACAGGACACCACTCTTAAGACAGAGGCTGTCTTCAAGGCAAGTTTCTTCTTACCTGATTCTCAATACTTCTCTATGAGCTACTCTCCCAAGAAAACCCTGACGAAGAACTCGAGGATCCTCCTGCCCTCAGAGGTTTGTCCAAGCATTAAACTTGAAGAGAGGCATCCAGTAAGCTCTAGCAGGTGGCATTACTGGAACACCTTTGCTGTAGGCTATTGTTCCCTCTGCAGAGGGCAGTAATAAAAGACAAGTAGTACATGCCATACACCTCCCTTGCAACACTGAGTCCAACCAGTCTGTCTCAATCGAGCTTTCCAGCCTTGTCCCACCTCTCATTCACAGTTTACCCAACAGACGTGTAGCTCCTCCTACAGCACCCTGAGAAAGGCAATGCTAAGGGCATCTTGCATGTGTGCATGGGGCCAAAGGTCATTCAGTGATCCAAGCTGACCTTTGTGGACATGACTGCTCTACTATCTGGCATTCACACACATGGCCCATGCTGAATTCGTCTCAAGCACAGGCAACAAAAACCATGATATCCAACTTTACACATCCATTGACCCTTCTTTCTTTAACCAAGACAGATTGTCACTGTAGAGAAACCCTTTAGATCAGAAAGTATTTTGTACAGCACTTACATGATTCTTTGAATCAGATGGGATGCTGTGGACATCTCTTATATTAAAAACCAAAAACAAATTCCTGATCATTTGCATTCCTGATTACCAGAAGATAATTCACACGTGGAGGTAGAAAGCCAGGCAGTCCGATCAAATGTTCACATCCTTGTCTGAGCATCCATTACCAGTGTTCCTGGAATTCCTGGCAATAGAACTCTGGGCTAGAATGATCTTTGATGTGCCCTGCTATAACTGTGCTTCCTTGTACTAAATGAATGGCACTGAATTCCTGCATGAGTGAATAAGGGTTTATTTTAGTATGGAATGCAGCCTCAAAACACAGATCTTAGGAACTCTATTTAACTTTTTTTTTCCTGCATAAGATGTCACATAGGACTTTCACATTCACTTCTAATACCTATAAGGAGCTGTATTAATTTCCATAGTGAAAAGCTCTGAGAAACATAAACAATTTTAATTCATAATGCTGGTAAAAATTGGCTGAAAACCATTATAATTACAGCACAACAGCTCAGGTGAAGGTGTGCTTGGCATCTGTTTTTAATTTCCCTTCAGTTTCAGAGCTCTCTAATTCATTCACACACAGATATTCTCTCAGACTGAGCAAACAAGTGTCTTCACCTGAGTCATTAATTACATGGCTTCCTGTTTTCAGAGCTAGGAGAGTGCAAATGAAAGCAGGGTACACAGAGCTTTTTCTAGGAAAAGCTGGTGGAGTGGGTACTTGAAAAACATTTTCCTGCATTTGTACAGATTGATTGAAAGTATCTACAAATTGATGTTCATAAAAGAGGAATTAAACCAGAGGAACTTCTAATAAACAGGAAACCTTTTAGAACACTCACTCATTTTAACCTAAACCACAGTAAATAGGAATTCGGTGTTGCCAGGGGGACAAAAATCCATTTGCTGAGATATGTTGCCTCCTTTCTCAAAATGTCTGAACTACATTTATCTGAAGGCTTGCAAGGTTTGTAGGCAAACCTTGCAAGCCTCCTGATTTCACCTAAAGGACCATTTTGTGTCCTGTGAAGGGTCCCTCCCTGGAGGCAAAGGCCAACCTTGTATCTACTCTGAGGTACAGGCTTAGTTGGTGTTACCCAAGGGGAGAAAAGTGGCAGAAGTCAGTACAGAAATAAGCTGTTAATGGGGATTCCAAATTCATAATGTCAATCTCTGCCTGTCAACACGCGCTTCCTAGGAGACAAATTTGTCTTCTTTGCACGGGCTGGAGAATGCACAAAGTAGCTTTGTACAGAGCCCTCTGCTTCTTCAGGGTCAAAGAATTCAGGGATGCATACTAAAACTTGAGGTTTCAAAAGAGTTTTATAGAGGCATCCAGCTGTGAAAAACAAGTTGAGTTATTGCTCTCTGACTCATACTTTCAGAAAATAGCAGTTAAATTGCCACTAGTAAGATAAGATTTTTTTGTCTTTAATTACTACTACTCACTTCAAAAAAGCACAACAATATATGTGAAAGATAAAATCATTGCATAGTTTGTCGGTCCTCACATGGGTAGTGGGTATCAAAGCCTGTGACATTCAACAAGGGAACAAGTCTACCTTTCTGAAAGCCACACCTTGGGCAGCAACCAAGCAAAACAGTTATTTTTGTACTCAGAGCCACAGTGCCATGTTTTTAGACCTTTAAATTACAATGAACTGTTTCAAACCACTCAGAGGGTGTGTCTTTGTTTTTCAGGTTCGCTCTGAAGTCATTGCCACCTATGCTCTCTGTGGATTTGCCAACTTCGGCTCCCTGGGACTGGTAATAGGAGGCCTGAGTAAGAACCACTCTCACAGACAATTTGTTTGTTGAGCAAATCCCAAAGAAAGCACCAAAAGGAAAAGGCTGGGGGTGAAGCTTAGCAGCATTAGGGGCTGAGCAGTTGCTCTGCCAAAACCTAGCCCTCAATTGTGAATGTAAGGGCACCCAGAGGGGGGGTACAGGATTTGGTGGGAAGTACTGGGAGAGGCGCTGAAGACAAGGGGAAGGAACCAAGCCCTTCTCATAGCCTTCCCTCTTTAGACCTCAAACACGAACCTGAGCCACTACTGCCCATGAGCTTCAGGAGGAGCAGGTCAACTCCATAGCATGCTGGTGTGACAGATGAATTTGGTTATTTTCTGTAAAAATATCACATATATGTAGTAAGCTTACAGGGAAAGAATTTTTAAAGAAGGTTTTCAGATCTCAGTGGAAAAAGAAAAATTGAAAAACCATCTGAGTTCCTCACCAGGCAGCCAGAATTGCTGGCAGTCATCTTTGCCCTGGAGCCACAGTGGGCTCAGCAGTGGGGCAGTGTAGAGCAGCAAAACCCAGCTATGGGGCCAGACTCTTCTGAAGGGCGCAATCATCCAGCACTGACATGCAAACTGCCAAAGAAAACAAAAGTTACCATTTTGAATATAAGCAATCCTCTTAACAGAGAGAGCCAACACTGGCACTTGGCCTTCAAAGAACCCACTAAAAAATGTCCCATTTTTCCTCCATGTTTCCCTTAGTTTAAACTGCAGGGTGGAAAATTACTCCTGCAGGGGCAGAAGCTGGTAGATTCACCTTCCTTATATGTATTTCTGTTTGACATACACTTTGTATTTGTTCTAGCAAGCATTGCTCCCTCAAAAAAGAAGGAAATAGCTGACGGTGCTTTCAGAGCGATGATTGCAGGAACGGTGGCCTGTTTCATGACGGCCTGTGTGGCAGGTACAGCGCTCAGGTTTGGTGTCCCCTACGGCCAGTGACCACCATGGGGCACTGCACCCGCACCATACTATATCCTCCTAGGCTGCCTCAGTTACTCAGACACAAGTTTTTTTTTGCTTGGCAGGATTAAAAGTTGATATGAGACAAAAGTTTCTTGAAAACTAGAATTTGAAAAGATGTAAATATTTCAGTTCTTCTATTATGTCTGTGTTTTTAGGAGAGGGGTATGGTGTTTTAATGGGGGAGTTTTTTGGTGTTTTTGTTGGTCTTTGTTGTTGTTGTTTTGTGGGTTTTTTGTTGATTTATTTGTCTGTGCAGAACATGTGACTTATAAACAAAGCAATTTGTAGATGAATTGCAATCCCTCCTCTGTACCACTAGATACAGGAATAGAGAACCAACTTTGGAAAGTTTGAACTAAATTTGGAAAAGAAACAGGAAAATGGAATGAAAGAGTGTAAAAGAGTAACAAAGGAGAACAACTCTTTGTCATAATGTTAAGTCAGTATTTTGAGGGGATAATATTTCCACAGAGCACTTAGGCTTGTGAAACGGTCCTAAAATGGGACTCCACAGCTGATCATTATTTTCAAAACTTCAGCTTTAATTTGAGTGAAAAGTCACAATGCAACAGACATTTAAGGGAGTAAATTAAAAAGAACAAAGTAATTATTCAGAAGATTAATTCATTGATATGTTTCAGTAGATTATAAATTTATCCTCAGTATTTCACAATCCCTTTTCCAGCTCTCTTTCCTGAGCATGTGATATACAAAATGTATGACATGGAATGATGAAGGTTAAAGGTTAAAGGTCATATTTCAACAGTGAAGAAAGATCTTGGTATTTTATGTAGCTAAAACCACTATGTCCGTTTCTACCCCAACTTCTCTATGCCTTGGTGTTCATGGTAGCAACAGAAACATACAGATTTTAAAGATGAGCCCACACTATTTTCTGAAGGCTACAGAACAAACTTGAAATAACATTAGTCTCATAGCCGTCCATAATATTTTAATACATGACACTACTCTGCATAACTGAGGAACCAGGAAGCTCTACTAAAATATGTCATTTCACAATACTGATCTTAAGAATAATATTGTGAACAGCCACTGAGGAAATCTCTCTAAAATAATACAATCTGCTTTGGAATGAAAATTGCATTCCACCCACTCCTGCCACGGCAAATGCTTTTCTTATGCTCAGGAGAAAGTAGAAAAGCCAAGCAATTTCTATTATCCCAGTTAAGATAAGAATGTATTAAAAACATGTCCAAGTTCTACAACATTACATATAGAAGGAGCTATCACTTTCATACTTTTGTGTTTCCATTATTCCAGTGACTGATGACATTAGTATTAGTAGGAAATTTTAAAGAATATGTAGCAAAGCAAACTCAATTTAAAACAAAATAAGAAGTTCTGTATTTACTTGCACTTCTATAAATGCAGCATAGCTTCATCTTAGTTAATGAAAACACATTGACCCAGCAATGAGAAAGGCATTACTACACAATATTAATATCATTAAAGGAGGCAGAAAACCAAAATGTATCCAAGTGTGTATCCATTGCTGTACTTTAATTCCTACATATAAAAAGTAGATAAATTGTTATGGTTGCTACTTAATTCAGTTTTTAAAAATGATTCAGATTAGAAGTCCTGCAGTTCAAAGGTTTTGACCTTGTACCTTTACATAACCACCTCAAATGGTGATTTTGCGTCAGACAGAATGGTTTTTTTGATCATGGCTTCATGACTCACATTCTCAAATCTTATCTTCCTCTTCATTATTCATTAAGAAAATTGTAACTTACTTCACAGGAATGCTGACTGTCCCTAGTCTGGAAGTTCCTTGCCACATCTTGTTAGGAAATTCTTCCAACTTCACAGATTTCCCTGCCAACAGCACAGAGCTAGTTGAATGCTGCCAGCAACTCTTCACCAGGTATTGAGAACCCTTTATCCTCTGTGAGCAAAATTTAGGAAGCTCATATCTTCTCTGAAAACCTAATTTATTTTTTATTTTTTATTTTTTGTATTTTGTGTTATTTTTATTTTTTGTATTTGGCTTTTTTTCTTTGGCATCTGCTTTCAGTGAATTAGTGTCTTTTAGAGGAATGGCTATTTTAGTGCTTTTGAATTGTCTTCCTCTTCTGGGGCATTTTTCCATTGCATGACAAACACCTGCAGAATCAACAGAAAATTCAAAATATCTTTGAATTTTGAAATTTTCTCCTCATGAGAGGAGGGTCAAGCACTGATCTCTCCTCTTTGGTGTGACCAGTTACAGGACCTGAGGAAATGGCCTGAAGCTGTGTCAGGGGAGGGTTAGGTTGAGTATTAGAAAGAGGTTCTTGCCCCAGAGGGTGTTTGGGCACAGAACAGGATCCCCAGTGAAATGGTCACAGCACCAGCCTGACAGAGTTCAAGGAGCATTTGGACAATGCTCTCAGACTCTTGGAGATTATGCTCTGTGCAGGGCCAGGAGTTGGCCCTCGATGATTCTTGGTTTATCTCAAACACTAACAAGAAAATAAATCAAATATTTGAACTAATATAAAGGTAACCTAGTATTTGAGGTTAGCAATAGCTGAAAAAAAGTCAGGAGCCTTTCCCTTCCTTCCCTCTTCTGTCTATAGTGTGACTAAAGATAATAATAATCAGGCTTGTTTATGTTGAAAACTTTACATGCATTTAAAGTAGAAAAATATTTCAAGATAAATTGTATTTCACAACTCTCTATCCAAGGCAGAGAAGAAAGAAATACTGATACTAAAAAAGGAATATATTCAGATATACCTAGCCCTATCTCACAAAGAACCAAAGGTCTATGTATTTAGGTTATGGCAAGAACCTTTCAAATTGTCCTAGTATGCTTCCTTTTTTTCTTTCTTCTCCTTTTTTTTTCTATTTTCAAAACTAATTACTTTAGAAATAAATGCTCTTAATTCATCATTTTTTCTTGCTATTGAAAATAGAAGAACTTACACAACAGATATCATGTCTGGGTACATTCAATCATTGTTATTTCTTCACTACTACAGCTTTTCCTCATAACACTAATTTCAGGTCTACCATGTTGCTACAAAGACAAGAACCTGCTCTGTTTTTAGCAGAATCAGTATTAAGCAGATGCTTTGAAAATGTAAAAATGTTGAATAGGGAAATGAAGGACTCAATCATTTCAGTTATCTAGGTAGATGCACCAGAGGCATGAGGACTTGCTACAAAAAACCAAAAGTTATTCTGATAGAAAGGCAGAACATCTGGATGTGGCACTTGGCTGGAGTTGGGAAAGTCTTCTCTCTATTTTGTTTCTCAGGAAAATTTTAATACATCTAAAGTTGCTTTGGAGAAAGCGTGTGTTGCCATGTACGTGTGTGTGTGTACATACATATACTGCAGAGAGAGATTCTCATGACAAAATTCTGTGATTCTGTGAAAAGGAGTTTTATCTGATTTCTGCTTTATTTCTCCCCCAGTGCAAATCATTCAGAGGAGATCTTTCCCAGAGGAAACTACAGTCTCAATTCCTGGAAAGTGTGTTGCCAAATACTCAGTCAACCTGCTTTTCATTGCACTTAGGTTAAGTTTGAATCTTTTTGACAGGATTGATCATAAATAAGAACTGTGTTCCTTGGAAGAGAGGAAATAAAAAAATTGCTTTACTACAATGAGTGTGAATTTTCCCCATGCAATCTTTATTTTTCATCTCTTACCAGCCCAATTCCTCTACTTGGCTGGAATTATTTATAAATTAAACTGGCATAAATGGAAGACACCTCTTGCTGCAGAACTCTTCTCCCACTACAAAACAGAATAGAAGAACATTTCTAAGTCTGAGTCTCCTGCTTTTATTTCTACCCCGAAACTAACTAATTTGCCAGATTAAATTGCTATAAGCATGAAGAAAGTCAGATTCAGAAGATTTGGCTGCCACTTACAGATAGCTATGAACTAGAAATAATATTCAGAGTTACCATCAATTTCTAATACTATTTCTGCCCTTTTTGATGGCAAAGAAGTCTTTACTGCCTGAAGAGAAATGACTTTTCTGCAAAAGAAAATGCAGAGAAATTACTTTTCTGCAGAGAGATCTGCATTTTGTGCAGACATAATTCTATACATCCACATATATAGATATATACATATATATATATTCCTACCAATACCTTGGTAGCTATAGCTGCACATGAACTGAGCTGCAGACCTGTTCTACCTCATCAGCTTGGCCACTGAAGCACCCAAACTGGGAGCTAGCAACCCTGCCACAGTCCTCCTTCTGCCCACAGGAGAGTACAGGAAGTTGGTCACTCTTTACAGTTAACTCATATGAATGAAAATGTCCAGCCTCCAAGTTTCCTATATTAATTCTTTTAAATCTATGTTTTAACCATTGTGAAAATTGATAATGAAGTCACCAACAAGGAACTTTTATACGCATTTGACCTCTGTCAAATGCAGGAAAAATCAGGTCCATACCATGACTATTCCCTGTCAAGCAAGCTTAATGTAGGACACCTCCAGAGGATCCCTTTGAAGAAGAAAGTGTGTTATGATTTTAAGCTTCAGAACTTTCATGGACTCAAAAACTGGTAAGTTCTGTGCAGAGGTAGGGAGAGAGAGTGATTACTAGCCTATGATGTTGTTAATGCTAAAGGCTTGGGAATAAAGGTCAGAACTAAATTACAGGAACATCGGAAAATTCTGACACATTCTGCAAATAAAAATTGTGCAGATGGTCTATTCAGGAAAAGCAATTACTAATTTTTCGAGCTTCCATTAATTACTGCAGAATCTTTTCCAGGAAATCCAAGTTCATTAACTTAGACAGCTGCCAGTACAGTTATTTCCAGGGGGTATTTATTTGAACTTGCTGTGAAAGTGCTAGTTTCCTGTAAAGCTCAGTTTATTAACTTAATCCCCAGAAAAGTTATAAATGTCAGCATTGCTACTACTTGTGATTTTTTTTATCTCTGGTTTTATATTGTTAGGTGTTTTTCTTTGGCCTCATCCACCTAGGAATGTCATCCTTAATTTTCAGTGGTTTTAAAGGATGCTGATAATGCTGATTAGGACAGATATATGCTCATATATTTAATGTGAATCCATCCTAAAGAAAATGCATGGATTTCGTCCATGAGTTTTATCCAGCATGCTGGTTAGAGCAGAGTTTGGATTTCAAGTAAGTTTAGAGTCTGAAGCCAAGTAACATATTATTTCAAGGAAAATTAATCAGAAACATTAGTTCTCACTGTCAAAAAGAGCACACCCCATGTGCTCTCTTTACAAACCATCACGGGCACTCTTCTTCTTTGCTACTCCCTACCATGCCCTACTTAATATCAGTCTTTTGAAATGGCTGCTCTTTCCATTTCACAATTGTATGCTGGGTAAAAGGGCTGCTTGGGCTAGTAAATACAATCGTGTATAAACTGCTAAAAAAGCTTTTCATAGAGCTGAAGCCTTCCTCCCACAGAAGAGGTGTGGTGTTTTTCTTTTCCTTTTTAAGACTCCTCTATAGATGGATTAGATGGAAGGCAATTTTTGCAGAATATATATGATAGTTCTCTACACCTGCTCAAAGAGATTGCCCACCTGGTTTGATGATGGCTTGATCTAAAGACAATATATGTGGGACATTACATCTTAAGTGTAGCAAAAACAGCAGTGAAAGCAGGAGGGAATTGCTACCAAGTACCATCATGTGTTCTGGTGACTATTTTCTCTCTGTCCTTCTGATGGTGCTAGGAGTCCAGTGTAAAACTCTTTGTGTTTCTCTCAACAAAAAAAGCAGAATAGTGCAGTTCACTAGCTTGGAGTTACCCTGGCAGCTTGGACCCTGAACTATCAGTGCCCAGGAACACATTTCTGACAATACCAGCAGCAACAAATCTGCATCACGGACCTCAAAAGAAACATTTGATTTAATCAAATGCTTGCTAGCACATGTGATGGGTTGACCTTGTGGTGAGATGGATGCCAGGTGCCACTAAAGTTGCTCTATTCTTCTCTTCTGCTGTACAGGTGAAAGAATATCCAATGAAAGGTCTATGGCTTGAAATAAGGACAGGGAGAGATCACTCACCAAGTACCATCATAGGCAAAACTGACTCCTCTTGGGGAAGATTAATTTAGTTTATTGATCAGTTCAGAGTGGGATACAGAGAAACAAAACCAAATCTTAAAAGCACTCTCCCTGACCTCCCTCTGTGCCTTGTGATCAGTTTTACTCATGATTTTCTCTGCCTCCATCCCCAGCAGCCCACAGTAATGAAGAATTGGGATTGTGGTGAGTTCATCACATGTCTCTACCCTTTCTTCTTCAGGAAGAGGAATCCTCACAGTCCTCCCCTGTTCCACTGTGGAATCCCTACTAAAGCAGACAATCCTCCACAAACTTCTCCAACGTGAGTCCTTTGAGTCCTTCCATGGGCTGCAGTTTTTCCTTAACTGCTCTAGCATGTGTCTCTTCCATGGCGTGCAGCCCTTCAGGAACAGGCTGTTTCATTGTTAGTCCCCAACAGGATCATATGTCCTGTCAGCAAACCTGCTCCAGTGTGGGCTCCTCTCTCCACATACCTACCAGGACCCTGCTCCAGCATCAACTCCTCTTTCCACGGGGCCATGGATCTTGCCAGGAGCCCTCCAATATGGGCTTCCCACAGGATCACAGCTTCCTTTGAGCATCCACTTGGTCTTGGGTGGGTCTTTTCTGCATGCTGCAGGTGGATCTCTGCATCCCCACGGACATCCCTGGGCTGCAGGGGCACAGCTGCCTCACCCTGGGCTGCACCATGGCCTGCAGGGGAATCTCAGCTCTCTATCTGAACTAGCTCCTGGCCCTTCTTCTCCACTGACCTGGGAGACTTATCCTCTCATTTGCTCATTCTTCTCTTTTGCTTGGGAGAAGAATCTCATCTGTTTGAGATTCTTTCCCATCTCTTAGATAGTTATCACAGAGGCACTACCACTGTCATTGATAGGCTCGGCTTTGGCCAGTGGCAAGTCCATCTCTGAGCCAGCTGGCATTGGCTCCATTGGACATGAAGGAAGCTTCCAGAAATTTCTAAAAGAAGCCACCCTGTAGCATACTTCCCTCTCCTCCTCCACTACCCAAACCTGGCCTCACAAACCCAGCACACACACTACATCTATAGGCTCTAAGATGGAAATGAATATTTTGTCAATTCATAAATAATGAAGTCTATGTGGAGGTAGCTCTGTTTCAAAGGTCTTGCAAAAAAGGAGTTTAACTTCCTTTAAAATTATCAGAATGGCAGTGCACAATAGGATGGAACTAATGAAGGTGACAAGTGAATGAAGCATTAGTGTCATGACTCAATTTCTCACCCTCACAAGCTACCCACTGGATGTCAGTACATACCTAATAGCTTTGTGCTGTAGCTTTCACAGGATGTTAGTCACTAAAAGTCACTGGTAATAATTCCAGGAAAACTTACGCAGTTTTGTGTGCAACAGTTCCAGGAAATCTACTGTATAGCCTTTATCATGCTCAGAACATGTACCATCAATGAAAATTACCCTTAAAGTAAGACTGAGTTCTCTCTCAAACCAATTTAGAAAAGTACTGAAATATGTAAATTAGGGATGTCTGGCAGGTAACATGAATATTTCTATTTTAATTGGCTAAGATAAGGGGAAGATGGAAAAAACAAGGACATTTTAGAAACAACCTTTTTCCAATTCCACATATCACAGCAGCCATTGCAACCTATGTACCTTTTTGAACAAGTGAGTAGTTGACTATATGTTGTGATTTAACTGGCTGGCAGCTAAACAACACGCAGTCACGTGTTCATTCTTTGCTGCTACCTGGGACAGGGAAGAGAATTCAAAGCAAAAAAAAGGTAAAAATTGTGGGTTGAGGTAAAGACAGCTTTAGGCAGTAATAATAATAATAATAATAATAATAATAATAATAAGAAGAAGAAGAAGAAGAAGAAGAAGAAGAAGAAGAAGAAGTAATACAGAAGAAGTAACACGTAAGGCAATTGTTTTCTATCCACTGACTAGTGGCTACTCAGTCCCTAGCCTGCAGCCCCCAGCCAGCCTTCCCCCCAGTTTGTAAACTGAGCGTGACACCATATGACATGGAATAACCTTTCAAACAGCTTGAGTCAGTTGTTCTGGCTCTGTGTGTGGCTCATGGTTCAGGAATGGTACTCCTCAATGTAGTGCTCTCACTGAGACCCTCCAAAGCACACCACAAATTGCTTGCTTCCCCTCCTGCTTCCCCTCCACAAATTTCCCCTTCTCCCTGTGAGTGGCTGAAGAGAATTGGAGGCACAAAAGGTGAAGATCACAGTTGAGATAAAAGCAATTTACTGGAAACAGCAATGAGATAAGAAAACAAACAGTAACAGCAGCAATATGAAGAGCAAAAATGTACGAAAGGAGGGAGTGATTCCCGTGCAAAAATACCATTACTACAGAGCTCAACCTGCGTGCAGGTACACTATCCCAACTGCTCCGTCAGTGTCAGAAGCAGAACCACCCAACTTTTCCCTCTGTGTGGAAATCAGCATTACCCTACTGCTCCTCACTTACTCCCACACTTACTCAACACCTCAGCAGAGACTCCCTTCCTCTGTCCCTCTGCAGTCATGTGAGGTAGTATAAAATAAGGAGGTGGTACAGAGTAAGTTGGTATAGAGTAACCACCAGGTCCTGGACACACCCTCTCCTCGCTACAGCAAAAATGAACTCTCTCCTGTCTGGAACCAGGACTGTTTTCTTCCAAATTCTTGTGCTCCCTCCCAGCCTCTTCACTGTTGGGGTGATAAGAGAAGCTAAAGTCCTTGACTTGGGGTAAGCACTTCTTAAAAACAACTAAAACATCAGTGTGTTATCAATATAATTTTCATCCTCAATCCAAAATACTGCACTTTATCACCTGCTGGGAAGAGAAATATCCTAGCCAAAACAAGGACACAGTTGAAGAGGCATGTTATACACAGCAAGTTATGAAGCCAAATCAGTGTTCTCCAAAATAAGTACCACATGTTTCTTACAAAAGTCATTAATAGAATGAGGCAAGATGCCAAGGATAGAGAATATTAATCCCTGTTCTTCTACAGACTGAAACTTTTTGCTATGCAGCAGTCAGTCTGCTTCTCTCTGTACAGTGCCATAAATTCATTGGTGCTAGAAGTTGAGTCTGTAGATTACTGACAGACTTCCAAATTTCGACTACAAACAGCTTTCATTAAATGCTTAGCATTGCCATAGAGATGTGAAGGTGTCTGTGAACCTCAACCCCACCAGCTGTTGCAGGAGACAAATGTGTGTCAAGGGCATTGGTGCAGGGCAAGGGAAGCTCCCTGTCCTTGTGAGGTACATGGCATGGGGACTCAGCCCTCTTTGCAGTCACCAGCACAGCTGGATTTGCCCTGGGAGCAGCTGGTGTGTGACATTTGTGGCCACAGTTCATCCATGTGAGACCATCTCAATTCTGCAAGCAGACCCACAAAATATTTAGGTCTGCTGCAACCATAGGCTGTTTTCTGGTATCAACATAAAAACAAGCATCAGGTCACAAAACTTTCATATATGAGAGGCTGAATCAAATTCTCTTCTCATTTGTGTGGGTCTAAACTTGGTGGATCTTCACTGAAGCTGGAGTTATCATACCTTTATGACAACATAAATCAGACAGGAGTTGTTTCCCCAATGAAAGTACTTCATAAAATATTGTGTATTGTATGTGTACAGCTTCTGTTTTGCTTTGTGAAGCTATGCATCTGAAGCATGAGAATACAAAACTAGAAAATGTAACTAGTGAAAACCAGTTCACTCTTTGGATCTTAATGGTTTTCTAGACGGGGCAGGGGAAATCAAAGCATTTTCTTGTTGCTACGGTATTCTGCAGCATAGGGATTCACTGTAGCTACCAGTGCATTACATCATAAGACATTGATCAGAATACATGTGTTGCCATGGTTGCCACATTTCATTTTTGCTATATTGATTGATGCCTTTGATGTCAGGTGGCTAGAAATATGAGGGAGATGGGAGAACCCTACATGACAATCTGCTTGCTCCCTGACAGCAAATATAGATGGCAGCTAAGGATCACATTTGTCTAGATGAAATGAGCAAATTTTGAAATTTTATATGCAAAATCTTGCTTGTTACCAGAATTAAACACAGGTAAGAAATATCAAATTTGGGTTTTCTTGTTAACTTGTTTTCCACTTGCTAGGGAGGTGTTCCTACCTCAACACCAATTGCATTACAATGTTTGGAATCCCCATGTTAGAGAGAATAGCCCTATACCTAATATAATAAAGCTGAATTTGTGTCCACTTGTGAGTTTTGTACCCCAGATTCACTTGGGAAAGTTTCTCATCTCTGCTCCTGACTGTAAAATGAAGCAGTTACCTGGGTGTATTGCTGTAAGTTGTGTTAAAACAAAAGTTGTTATCAGAAATGAGAGTGGAGTTTTGCAGATGTGGGATTATACACCCAGGAAATTCATCTGCCTGACTCTATGCTGGAAAACAAGGAGAAACTATATATTACACGCTTAGTTTCTGTCTCTTATACATGAAACAGATAATTTCACCAGCAGGGTACCAGCAGGGTACTTTGCCTGAGCTAACAGCTGTTGTTTCTGGTTCAGAGACAAGACCATGGATAGGTTCATACCAGCGTTATTTCCTCTCTCTGAAGAAAACCTCTCAGACTGCTGCAGCATCTTAGCTCAAGCAACAGCAGGGACACAAATTTGGTGTCCATACCAAACAATTAGCTACATCACAAAATCTCACCTGTCTTCCACTTTGTTCATAGCCCCAAATAATCCGAGTTTCATTAACTGCTGACAGAAATTGTCTTACAAAACTGTCATTTGACTCTAGCTGGCTATGTGGCCATATTACAATAATTATTTCATAAGAAAAGTCTGAAGTATCTTGTGTCTTTATTTGGAATACTTTTTTTTTTGTTAAAGGTATTTCCTCAAAGAGCCACTAAAAAAAGACTTTCTCTATTTTCAGTCCAGGAATACCACATGGAAGACATTCACCCTGAACAGTTTTTTGAACAACCATGCTCAGGCGTTTCAGAAAAGGAACTGATCCTTGCAGCTATGTGCTATTCTTGCAGACTGCTCAGCTGAAGTCAGCTAAGGTACCCTCTGTACTATGCACATTTTCCATTCATAAGTGATTATGGGACCTGGATTCACCTGAAACCAGATGTAGGAAAAACAAGAGATCTCCCCATAACAATCACTTTGCCCCCTATGCTACTTAACTGCCGTAACAGAATCACAGCAGAGCCCAGACTGACTTCCTTTCCCAGGTAGCTGTTGAATTCCCATGCATCTTGCTTCCCTCCCTTCATCCTTTTCTACTCTGATCATTCTATGGCTTTACAGAAGCACTCTTCCCATCTTGCTTTCTGTAACCTGTTAATTTTGCTCACCTTTATTTTGATTTCACGCACCACCACGGGAATGTTGGAATTTTTCCTTTGTTGGGTCACTAGATGGCAGAAGACACCCAGTAAAACCTCTTCCCCAGAAAATAGGTAGGGATACATGTCGCCTTTTTACTTATTGGGTGGTCCCCTTGGGGTTTTTGTTGCTCAAAATGTAATGTTAAATCCTTTTTTTACCCTGCTTTCAGGATTTTTTTTTCATATAAAAATGTGATATACTTTGCCTAATGCAGTTTGCTTTTAAGGGGCCATTCTGGGCACCTTACAGCTCCACTTCCTGGACTGCCACATAGGCATTCCTGAAGATCATCTTTTCCTAAAATTATGTGTGCTGATTGCCCTACATTTCTTATTACCATTATAGGTTCTGTTTAGTGCCTGTCTGTAGTAACCTTAGAGAAAGTAGAAGAATGAATTATGGAATACATAAAATTTAAATGCTGAAAGAACTCACAGAAGATGGAGGTGTGAAGAGGGTGGTTGTGTCCTGCTAAAAAATCCTCATTCTCTTTACCTGCAGGTAATACAGGGCTAAAGATTTCTAAAAATTTTGCATGGCCTAGAATAGCAACAGCAATAATTGTTCTAAAGTCTATTTTATTATAATCCCCACCACCAGTGCACCTCTTAGCTTGTCCTCTGCCTTCAGGATTGCTGGACACAATAAGGCTTTTTGCAAGCTGGTATTGATGCCTAAAGATTTTAGCATTTTGTGTATATCTGTAGTTTTACAGATTTTAATGTGTAGCTGTATAGTTTCTAACTTTTTGTCACTTTAACCTAGTAACTGCACTTTCCAAGATACTATGGAATTCTTCTTGGAATTCTGCTTAGTCTTGTTTTTTAGACTAGCAAGGACACTTTGTTTTCCACTAGAACTTAAAAGACAAAACAAGAAAGCCCCTGCAACAACTCTATTGGGGCAGAATGCAGGGGAAATTACCTAGTGAAATGTTCTTCTAATTGGACAATATTTGATAGGTATACAAATCAACTAGGCCTAAAAAAAATTGCAGAAGCACTATGTATGCATATTGCCGTATTGTGCACCTTGAAAGCCTTTCAATTAAGGATTTGCTTATATATAATCATTTTAATGCTGTTTGGGAAAGATACGTGTTTTATTCCAGGCAACAATAAAGTTCTCCTTAGTTGCCTTGTAGAGGTAAGGGGGAGCAGGAGCAATCATCTCACTGTAGGAGAGAGGGTTCAGACAAACATACTAGTAATGACAAAACCTTGAGTAGAAGTCCTAGAAAATGGTACCCTTGGAAAGGAGAGGGAAACCCATTGTGGAGAAAACAATGACAAGGCATCCTTGTGAGATGTACTCATTTACTCAAGTAAATGGTTTGTTTCTGGAGTATTGATTGTTGCAGTGTCTGGCAAACTCTTTGTTTACAAGGAAGAGGGAAGAACGATGAGCCTTCCTTGCCTTCCAGAGGTACTAGAGCCACTATTCAAGAGCTTAAATACTTCTAAATACAGCAAAGTAATCCACTTTTCAGAGCAGTAACCTGTTCACAGTGCATTGCAAGAGCTTCAACAGAATTTAAAAGGCTCCTTAAAAGAGATTGGATGGGTATAGTATTCTCAATACCTAAATAAGAATGTCTCACCATTACTTTCACTCCAACTGTGAAAGGTTTCATCTAACAGGAGAGAGCAGCTACTGACTTTGGGCTGTTCTTCATCTCTCAGATCTATGACTGTTAATGGGAACTTCAAGAAAGGCATATAGAAGATAAGGGCACATATTCCTCAGGAACCATCCAAAAAACACTCTCAAAAAACTTGAAGGGCTCAAAGTCCTTCAACAACAATGTACTGTTAAGAGCCTAGATGGGTTTGGCTTTCTTGCATTAGCTTTTCTTCATATTTCCTTATGTCATTCTATAAAGCCTGGTGTGTATGTTTGTCAACAGAATGAACTGAAGCCCTTGGGAGCAGTGCAGGACGGGTGGTGGATTTGCTCTTACTAGTGATGCCTTAGGAGGCTGACCTGGAATGAAGACTAGACAGAGCTAAAAGAATATAGTAGGTTTTTATTAAAAGGCCTCAATGGATACACCTTGGGCAGTACAAGAGCCTGACCAGGACTACACCCAAGATGGATCCAACATGGTCACAAAATGGACAACCGGTCACGGGGTCTCACACTTTTATAGGTTTTGATTCATTTACATATTGGAGTTAATTGTCCAATTACAGCTTCAGGTTATGAAGTCCCATCCTCATCTGATCTCTTCAATTCACTCTTTATGCTTTTGTTTATGCTTTTTGAGCTCGAGGCTTGTAGCAGTTGTCCTTGGTCTCAACCTGGAAAAGGATTGTTTTGTCTGCCTACCCTGTGAAGAGAACCTGCTAACACTTAATATGAAGTTCAGAGTTACACACCAAGGCAACACAGAATCTGAAAAATAGGAAAGATAAAACTTAAGGTATCACAAGCATCACCCAGATTTGGTCCTTTTTTTTTTCCTGGTAACCTCAACCTGACTGATTCCAAAGAAGACTTTTTCAAATAATGGTCAAAAGGAAAAAAACCTAAAATGTTGATATTATCCACCATAGTATTTTCTCTAATTTTTTAATAGGGAAATTCTAGACTTTAAATAGAAGTAGATTTACTTTCCATAAGTCTGTTCCCTAAGGTTCCTTCAAACTATTCATGCCAAGGGGAAGAATTCCTTTTCCACATCTGAGTATATTGCAATAACTATAAAAATATAATTTTCTATCTAGCCATTGCTATTCTGATCTATACAGACTTTGTAGATCTTTAAGGATTCAATAGAATGCTAAAAACATACCAAATTTGTTTCTGCATTACAAGTTACCTTTACCCCCTCCTTATTCTTTAAACAGTCCCTAAATAGCAATAGGTGTTTCAGCTGCATCTAGATTTATTTCTTCTCTGAGACAAGTTCTTTGGTCTGCGTAAACATCTCCCAAAATCATAGAACACAGAAATCAGGCAAAAATGGCTTCTGCACTATGCTCATTTGCATGTGCTTAGGCAAAAAATATTTTTCAAAGTCTTTGACTACCAACTAAAACTGCATTAGGTGACCACAACTGGTGAATTGCATTCTTTTCATGCTTTATGCTTTCCCAGACACATTTGTTATAGTTCTACACAAATCCAGTCAGGTAGTTTACTCATTAGCCATCAAAGAGAGAGAGAGCCTAATACCTGAGAACTATTTGACTTAGCTGCTCTAGTAGTCTATTAAAAAAAAAAAAAAAACAACCAAAAAAAAAAAAAAACCCAAAAAAAAACCCCAAAAAACCAAAAAAAACCAAAAAAAACAAAAACAAAAACAAAAAAAAAAAAAAAAAAAAAAACAAAAAAAAAAACAAAAAAAAAAAAAAAAAACAAAAACAAAAACCAACTTCCACATTATCTGACAAGCATGAATCTACCAAAGAAAACTTCCATTGAACCAGATTTGATAATGCTGTCCAAAGCAGAGGAGAATATTAATTCTTCTCTTGGTTTATTTTGGTAGGGGAGATGGTTTTAAAAATAGAAGAAATCTTCCATTTGCAGCGTATCTTTGTAAATAGAGACATTTCAGAGAAAGAAAGTTGAATCCTAAGGTGCTGATACAAGTGACTGAGGAACAATTATGGTGACTCTGGGAACCCTTACTGTTGTCTTTGTAAAACTGATCTCATTTATAATTCTTGGAAGATTCTCTTATGCTTACATGCCTGACATGGCTTCAGCTAGGGTGGAGCTAATTTGCTCTCAGCAGCTGTTACAGTGCTGTGTTTTGGATTCAGAATAAGAGTGGTGTAGATAAACACACTGATGCTTTGGGTTTCTGCTAAGTCATGCTTATCCTGAGTCAAGGACTTTTTGTTTCTTCTCTCATGCAAAGCCACTTAGGCCATACACAAAAGAAACTGAGAGGGAGCACAGCTGGTACAGGTGGCCCGAATTCACCAAAGGGATATTCCACACCAGTATACAAACTGGGGGAGTCGCCAGGAGTCTGTGTGTGAAACAGGGTCTGGCATCCATCATAGGGAGAGATTAGGGGTTGAGCATGCAAGTGGCTCCGTGTTGCTTAATTTCCATCCAGGATTAAACTACAACAATGCCACAGAAAATAATGAGAAAACAAAAATCAAAACACCTGCTACTAAGTGTCTTTTTCCTGATTATGACAAAATAAGACTATGTTGATGGTACCTGTTCTGTCTGATGGCACTGTTTCTGGCAAAACATGTTCTAATACACAGTTGGTATAATTCTGAGCATATTACTTCATCAGGGACCCTAAACAGGCACTAACCTCCTTTTTAGTCTACAGTATGGAAGGAAATAGACCGAACTACAGAGACCTTTTGATCCAATTTTTATGGAGCAAACAGAAGAACATGTGCTGAGCTGAAGGCATCAACAGACACTTGTGCATGCAATGGTGATCATAGAAGCACTAGCATAAAGTCAGTACAAATTAAGCAGCCACTAATGATACAATACAGAGCACAATACAAATATGACAGGCCTCTTTCCCTAAGCAAGAGTATGAATGTGTTACACTTGTGTATTACTTGTGCAGTGTAGTCCTCAACTGCTGGTAAAACCATATGCTGCAATCAGATAATCTCCTGCTTTTGACAAGATTTATTGGCCCACTGCTAGGTCTGTATCAGTCAGATCCATTGCTGGCAATGCAGAAGTTACAAAGGTCTCTTTTATTATCAGAGATGGGCTCGTGGGGCTTTGTTCACAGCAAAGAAAAACACTGCCTCTCGGTGGGTTGAAACTTGAGTTTTATATACATGTGTCTTCTGAAGACACTCATATATAGCTGTAGAATCAGTAAGATTATTCAGGGTGAGTATTTTGTTTTAACCAGTCTTAGCTTGGTCACTTCCCCACAAGTATAGGTAGACCAGGATTGAGCACATATGACTCCCATGGTGCTGCTGGCAGCATCTGTGGGGCCTAAAAACTGTCAATGAAGGCAAACTTTTCATAAGTGTTTGTAAAGGGAGAGGATGGGAGGCAATTTTGTTTGGAGATTTTGTTTGCTTAATTTATAACTAGTCAGCTTGATAATGACCAAAAGTGAAAGAATATATTGATTTTGCACTATCTTGTTCAGCTCTGTGCTACATTGGTTCTATGACTGGTCAAAGAGGTGTAGATGGCTCTGTGCTAGATCTCCACTGTAAACCAATATAGGTGTTGCCGTTAGAGCTCTTCTGAAATCAATGTCAGAAGTTATGGAGCTGCCCTTGCTGGAGCACTTCAGCACACAAGCACAAAGGAAGTGGTATATTCTTATTATGTGGCAAGGTTTTGGTAGTGAGGGGCTGCTTGTTTGACCTTTGCAAGAAAAGACAAGAGCTGTCCACATGTCAGACAGCAAGGTCCAAAATGGACTCACCACTGAAGTCCACATATTTTGTATATGAAAATACCTCCACAGAATGTCTATGTGCAGCTATGGAAAACATCTGGGTTATGAAATTGGTCTGAGTGCCCCAGCAGACTGGACATGAAAAAAAAACCAGTAAATGAATTCCAAGTGATGTCTATTAATAGAGACTTAGAAATAACATAAACAAATCTAATGGAAATATTACACTTTATACTATCCCTCTGTCTCACTAGCAATACAGAACAGGCCAGTTTAACAATATTATTTTACAAAAAAAGAGGCTACATTAACGTCTGACCCTTCTAATTAGTGTGATCATAATCTATGCTATTTTTTCTTGTATAAACTTTAACAGTCTTTAAGGATAAAGTTCATTTTTTTTTTTTTCATTTCCACTACTTGAGTTGCAATGTGTTCTTGAACAGCTAAAACCTGCCTAAAACCTGGTAAAGTCTAAAGAAGGAAAAGGACATCTGCAGAGGCAGGCTTTTTTTCTATTCCTGTACGCATTTCTACAGAGCTCACAGAATTGTTAGGATTGGAAGGAACCTCTGAAGATCACCCATTCCAACACTCCTGCCTAGGCATTTCAATCATGCTGGCACCAGGGCTGCCCTGTGGTTCCACCTCCAAAAATTTTGGGTGCAACCACAATGGAAGTGACCAAGCTCAGAGCTGCCATGCTGCTGTGCACATGTTTAGAAGAGTTTGGGGACAGCTTTTCAAGCATGTCTCACTTTTTACAGGCAACTTTTACATGCTCATCATCAAGCACTTTGCACACTGGCCAGAATGGCCAGAGAGGTCAGAATCCAGAGTCTTGTACATCTGATGCTGAAATGGGATTTGTACCTCTCCCAAACTGCGTACCAACAGTGTTCCCTGGGTGAGCTTGTCAGAAGGCTTTCCATGGGGTTTAGGCTTGTGAGCTGTGGTGGTCTCTGTCATCAGCCAAGGGTTTTTTTCAAATGTACCTTCCTCATCAGCATTCTTCTGCTTAAAAATGGCTTTAAGGTTGCTTCAGTCTGTCAGAGCATTGGAATGCTGTGATTCTTCCACAAACATATGTCAGGAAAGAAAATAATTTTAGAAAACAGCAAACAACCAGCAAGGATGGCATGGGGCATGCAGGATTGAACGAGAAACATTCCCCAGGTTGTGAATTTTGTAGGGCTCATCCATCAGTAGTATCCTAAAGTATCCTGAAGTATGCCTACTATTCTAGGTAGAGAGTACTGCCTATTCCTCTGGATTTCAGCTCTAGCCAAGGACAAAGCAGCAATTCACAGATTTCTGGAGGAAATGTAAAGCTTTATGCCATGGAATTTATTGTAATTATATGCTCTTAATAGATGAATGCTACAATTGAAAAGAAGTCTGAAATTTTCAGATTGAAGGATCCTAACCACTAACCCATCATGTGTATGCTTTTAAGCCGTTTCTAGTCATCATTTACTACTCAGATCTGAAAAATCTCCTCCATGCTGTTTACACTGTGAGATTGCAATGATCCATGTGGCATTGGTGACATACTGACATATGTTGTAGCACATGTTGTGAAGGCTTCTGAGCATCAGTCTTTTCCTGAGGAGTAAGAAGGTGGGGATGCAGGAAAGAATGTGCATCTCCAAGCACAGAAAGTATGGACGCCTCCTCCTACTTTAGAGTTTGTGGTTTTGGCAGATATTTCTTTAAGTCTGTGTAATCTTTTTAAGATTTTCAAATCTCTTTTCTGTCCTTCATGTCTGCTCTGACCCTTTTGTGAAGGAGCTTCCCAAAGGTCAGTGAACTCACTCCCCCCCATCCATGGAATAGGGACTTCCCTGCTCCTCTCTCCATTCTCCCTCTCACACTTGTCTGTTTCTTTTCTGTTCTCCCCTCTGTGATTCCCTGTGTTTCCTTG
Source organism: Melospiza melodia melodia (assembly GCF_035770615.1). NCBI lineage: Eukaryota > Metazoa > Chordata > Aves > Passeriformes > Passerellidae > Melospiza > Melospiza melodia. The sequence goes on along the minus strand of NC_086226.1, from coordinate 54,608,356 downwards.
CCTCTCTTTTCAGAGGGCAGAGTGTGTTGCTGCCTCCCAGTTGACTGCTTTCCCTCTGGAGAACAAGAAGGAGGGCAAAGGGTGACATAAGGAGGAACGGGTGTAAGGAAAGGAGCTGTGGGACACATGGTGTGGGGTGGGATGGAGATGAGGGCTTTGACCACATGAGGAGCACCCAATTTCAAATTTTTAGGTTTTTCTTTGCGAAACAAGAACGTAAACACTGCTCATGAGCTGAGGACTGTCATACTCCAGTAGGATTTTCAGTACTCTGGAAAAACGCAGAAATACCTTAAATTTCTCACCAGCCCTAAGGTAAAAGATGGCAGCAGTTAAGAAACCCTGGGAAGTGGACCTAAAATAAAAAATTCAAAATAGTAGGAAATTAAAACCTCTGTATATTTTCCATGCAACCATTATTTTCTGAGACAGATTTTTCAGAACACACTTTGGTTTTCCATATGATGGCTGAGATCATTACTCATTTTTGTTAGTGTTCTGTGTTTGGACTTCCCAACCTGCCAAAATTATTATGTGTTTCACAAGTGACATATGACATATGCTGCTAATCAACCAATTTGTTTAAAGCTGTATTTTTTCTGACACAGATGGTGGCAAAGGCTTAAATTTAAAATTAGCTTTCAGACAACATTTTAACAATGTGCATGTCCAGAAAAATGTGTAATAACTCCCATCAATGTTGAAAATTTGACACCTCCATCTCTTATTTGTGAATCTCATTGTGAATGTATATATTTAATTTTGTTGTCTGATATTTTCCACAGTTCTTGTGTCACCTGGTTTCCAAAAAATAATTTTAAATTTTCAATAATTAAAAACAGAGGGGTGACTGGAAATGTTTTTCAGAGCTGGAATTAATTTTTACTTTGTCAACTTCTTTATTTCCTGGAAGAGTGTTTGTCTGTTTGTTTATTTGTTTTGTCTACCACAACACCTCTTCACACAGCTAGAGTGTATTTACTGTGATGAGAAACACTCTAGAAAGAAAGGCTTGAAACTGGCTTGTATCCACGGGCCAACCACTTTGTGGGAATGACTGCTCTCACTTTGAGCTTCCTGTTATTTAATTGTAAGTTTTCTGAGCTCGGGTTTGCAAAGCATCAGGGAAGTGACAAGGACAATATTTGAGAGAAGATGACAGAATAGTAAGTACACTCACTTTTCATCAAGTGTGTTTTCTGCAGTCATCATTCTCAAGCCCAAAGAGACCTATTACTTAAAACACCCATCTCTGGAAAACTCTAAGCTTCAATGTGAAAATGGAATATTCCAACACTCCAAATTTTGTGTATACTTTCACAGAGGCATGTTTGCTCTTTTGTCACCTCATCATCTCTGGCTGATAGAAAACTCATCTCTAACCTCTTCATTCTCTGAGAATAATGGGAATTTCATCTACTTTAGAAACTTCTGCCAATTTCTGAAATATCCTCTTTTTTAAACTATTGCTTCCTTGCTTCTTTTCGCTGGTTTAAGCTGGCTTTGTTCCACTTATGTGCTATGGATTCAGTTGTGTGCTGTTTCTGTAGTTCTCCACTTTTAAAAATACTTTTCTGAGCCCAGCAGCTACACTGCGTTCTATTTTCTAGTCCCTTCTCACAAACCTGTTGAACAGTTCAGCCTTTCTGACAATTAAGCATATTAGGACCATCCAGTCACAGTCATTCCTAGGTTCTTGGCTTCCCTCACTCATTGCTGGATTTCATCCTTCTCCTGTTTTTCTAGTCTATTTTTGAATAGGGAACAGCTGTAAATATATGTAATTAAATGTCCGTGTAACTAATATCTGACCATAAAAGGGGGAGAAGACCATGCCAAGCATTAGGAAGTTTTTCTGTCTACTGCTCTGGGAGAGAGTCACACAGTGTAGGGCCTGTTTCAAATGCAAGCAGAGTCAGATGAAGTCACAATAATTTCAGAGTACTTTTGAGTTTGACAGTAGCTGAGGATGTTGTTATATGTTGTAATATATTATTGTAAAATGATGAACTAATAGATCTCTATATGTAAAACGTTGATTAAGTTACCTGTCATTTTATAACCTGAAGCACATGAATGGAAAAAACATAATGTATGTGAGTTCTTGAGATGCCACTGTCAGGGGAAACTGATGGGAAGGAGATTGCATGTAACAGATACTGTGTAGGCTTAGATGTTTGACACAGTCTTTTCAAGGTCACTGTAAAGTGAGATTGAAAATACCGACAGTAAATATGTGTTCCTACAGGACTAAGCAACTAACAAGTTCTCTTATATGATTTACATCTGAATTAATGAATGAAACCCTTGGATTTTTCCTCTTTTTCCCTGAAGAAACTTGGAAGAATGATATAAATATCTGAACAATGAATCTTTTAAAACTTAAGAGATGCCTATCTAAGGATTTTCAAATGGAATTTTTTCAGAGCACTAGTTATATCTTATTGAAAGAGAAAAAATCATTACTGGGAGCTAAAGAGAAAAATCATTATTGGGAGCTGTAGTAATGTAAAATTATACTGAGGAGTTGATTACATGGCAATCATGAGTGACTCTCAAGTGGTTTGCCACATTGGAACCCTGAGGGGCTGAATGCTTGTTACTACCCTCAGTGGCTGTGCAGTTCATGGATTTATGGGTTTTGTCATCTCTGAAAAAGAAATACTTCTCTGTTTTGGTTTCAGCTGGGATAGAGTTAATTTATTTTCAGCAGCTGTTACAATGCTGTGTTTTGGATTCAGAATGAGAATGGTGTCAATAACACACTGATGTTTTGGTTTTCTACTAAGTTGTGTTCATCCTGATTCAAGGACTTATTCAGTCTCATGCTCTGGTAGTGAGTAGGAGCACAAAAGAAACTGGGAGGGAGCGCAGCTGAAATAGATAACTTAAACTGGCAAAAGGGAACATCATGCCCAGTGTATAAACTGGGGGGACAGAGTATAACTGAGTTATCAGGAAGGGCAGCAGATCTGGGCGTGGGAACAGGGTCTGGCATCCTTCAGTGGTCAGTGAGCAATTGCATTGTTTTTTTCCTTTTTACTACTACTATTATTAAATATTATTACTGTATTTTATTTTCAATTTATTAAATTTCTACTCAATTAATTAACTGTTCTTATCTCAACCTATAAATCTTACCTTGATTCTCCTCTCCATTTTACAGGGGGAGAGCGAGGAGGAGAGAGTGGAGGCTGAGCAAGTATCTGTGCAGTTCTTAATTTTCAGCGGGGCCTGAAACCATGTCTCCCCTCTTCCCTCTAAAATGAGATTGTGAGCTGTAGATATAATTTCCACAGGTTGATTCATTTGTCTTACTGTAATTTGCTCTTGCTTTCATTTTTAACTCCGCTTGCCAAAGAAACTGAACAGTCTGCTGTCATTTGGGCTGAGATTAAAAGAAAGGGGTGAATGCAAAAAAGAAAGTAGATGGAGTGAAAGAAAGGTTGCAGAACTGAGTAGGAGCATTGAATTTATAGAACCAGGATGACAAAGTGAAAATAAAAATCAGAGAAGACCCTATTAGGACATTAAATAATTCAAAACCCCAGGAAAGCATGCAAATGCAAGTCACAATTAGAGATACCAATTTTTTCCTTATGCATTAAACCTCTTTCTATGGTATATTTCCCTGTGAAGAAAAACAATTACAAAAGGATAGCAGATGATCCAGATTAAGAAAATATTGGGCCAGTTCTGGCCTACACAAAGTGGATGAAAACCTTCAGTCCCTTGCTATGAGCAATCTGTAGATCTGCTAAGTAAGAAGGCCAGAAGGAACTGCTTGTCTCAGAGTAACAGAAGTATCTTTCTAAACTATTAACTGGGAAATACAGTGAAGGGGTTCAGTGTTGATGCCCTGCCCTTCAACTTGGGGACATATTGATTATGGTCGATTAAAGTATTTCTTTGGCATACTTCCAACAATCTATTAAAAATGCCACTATAAGTAGTATTTTTCACACTCAAGAAAAAGACTCAATTTTGCATCTTGAAGAGACTTTTCTGATAGTTCTGAAACTTCTCCAAACATTTTTTGAGCTCAAGAATTTGTTGAAATTATTGTTTCCTCAAAAATATTTTTTTTTGTTTGAGAAACTTGCATTTTATGGGAGGAAAAGGATGCTTTGAATAATTCCAGGCTCTGTTTAAGGAACAAAAGAAGCTCTTTTGAAAAATCTAGTGCAATTTGCTAAAATGGATATAGAACCTATTTACCACTGTTTCAAAGTTAAGACTTTGTAACCAAATATTCATGAGTAATGATTCTTGTTACTCACTTTGACTAATATAGGAAAGCCATAAATATGTTTATTATTAAATAAATAATGTCTGTTTAAAAAAATTATCTACTTGTGGTTTTCAGTAATGGCGAAACACAGATTTAAGTCCTCTGGAAATGCCTTTGCAGATAGATGACAAGATGTTAGATATGTACAGCCTCAACAAGGATCATGCCAAATGTCTTGGCTTGTCACCATGTTCAGGACCATGGTGAATGTTGCACAGTAAACGGAACTCAGATTTTCTTTAAATATTTTATAGAATTTATATGGGAAAACATCCAATCCAACTATTTTCCTATAATTCAGTGAATAATTGGTCTCCTCAACTAATGCTCCTCAACGTCAGCCCTTTGTGTATGTAGGCATGTGGGGCACTTGGAGGCTATTAAGGAATGCATTAATTTTATTTTTATGTGCATCAGAGTAGTGATTTTTCAAGTATATATCACCAGAGACCTGCTTAAAGGCTTTATCTTTTTGATTACTTCAAGTTATTTCTTTTTATCTTGAATTTAAATGGACCTTGCTTTATTATTGCTGCTTTGTTTTCTAAGTGCTGCTGTTTTAACTGCTAATGTACAGCATATTCTACATTGGGACTGGAGACAATTTTTCTGTAAAAGCTCTAAAATGGGAGATTTGTCCCTCCACTACAATAATTTGTCCTTGTGTTTTACAGTTCACAAATCACAATTTGAGATAGATCAATAATTGTTAGCATTTCTATAACATCCTACATTTCAGGAACTTAAAGCACTTAAAAAATCCCCACAACCAGAGGCCTGAGAATGCCCTGCAAATGTTACTAATACTGTGGTGTGTTATTTTCTCCCACATGCAGGGCTACATGAATTTACTTTAAAACTGAAAGCAGAACAATCAACTCTTTGTACTTTGGCTGCAGTACTAGAACTGGAACAGAAAATGCAGATGTGGTTGTCCACAGCCCCTGAACATAACCTAAAGAAGACTGAAGAGGTTCATTTGTGAGATTCAAAGGGAGAAGGGATTTACCTGGGTCAGATGAAGAGTTGACATTTTTGGATCAGGTTTATTACAGCAGAGTAGCAGGGTAAGGAAAAGCAGTTATAGGGGAAAAATGCTTGTTATTTGTTTGAACAATACTATTGCAGCAAAAATCCTTGGATTAGACCTTTCTCATTATGTCTATAGGTTATCAATGCAATATGTATGTCATTTTCTAAGGCTCATCTCTGTTAACTACTTTTTGGATGCAGCTTCAAGTTACCTGGCATTTCTATTTACTTATTTAAGCTCCAAATGTTTCACTGAAAGCTTTCAAATGAAAGCTGATCCACTGACAAAAAAAAAAAATATGGCTGGAAAAAATCCCAAAAAAAAAAAACCAAAAAAAACCCAAAAAAACCCCAAAAAAACCCCAAAAAACAAAAGTAAAGGGAGGAAAAGGTTTTCTGTTTTGTTTTTTGTTTTTTTTTTTTTTTTCTTTAAATCCTTGATTTGAAACCAGCTGCTGAAAATATGAGTAATAGGGTCCAGAGACCCCAAAAACAAAAGTCCTTTTTTGAAGTCTGAGAGACTTGGAAAATCCAGCTGGAATAATTTATTTCATGGTCGCATTTCTTTTCCTTGAATGATTTAACATATCTGGAATGGAAAGCAGTTGATGAGAAATGTCAGCCCTAGATATGGCAAAAAAAAAAAATGAGGGTGTTTGCTAAACTGAACTTAGTGATTATGTTCAGGAAATTCACACTTTTGCACTCAAATATATATATTTGCTTCACCCCAGTACAAACTATCCTCAATATCTGTTGCTGAGGCTTCTAGGCTGAGGCTTCTAGAAATTATAACAATAATTTCTGCAGCCCTTCTGCTGAACTGAGTTTTCCCTGGAGAATTTACTTGCCTTTGGGACTTGTGCTCCTGCAACTTTGCTGCAGGATGTAAACCAAACAGAACAAAGAGCAAATCTCCAAATATTTCCTGTGGGTCCAGTGCTTATACACTCCCTGATTTTCTTCTCTTTCAAATAGTACTCTAAGCTGCATCCATTATTAATACTGACATTGTTCATTCCCTCCTATGAGAACTGTAAGACTGAAGGTTTATCCTCTGTGTATTTGTTTATTTGTCAAACAGGGAGATCATTCTCTCTGAAATATATTTTGTAACAATCATGCAGGCGAAGCTCTATTTAATGAACCTGCAACTGAGGGGGGACTGAGAAGTAGATTGCTAAACAAATAGCATCTTGCAAAAATAAAATTTAAAAAAGGGAGGAAATTACCACTTTCAAATACTCCACTTCCCAGGAAAATTCCAGCTTTTGATGACTCTGTCCAGTAAAATCCATTTACTAAGCCGAGAAAGAGTCTCTCTGCATGCTGTGGCTGTCTATTCCAAATGGCTGACTGCCAGCAGTTTTGCTGGGAGTAGAAGCCATCTGATACAACAGCACAGAGAAAAAGACTGAGTGCATCAGCAGCACATGGGGATCAGAGAACCAAATGGCATCCAGAGCACAGCCTGTGTTTTCTGTGCAGTTTGAGAGACAGCACAAGTTGAACGAAAGCATGATTTCATTGGTAGCCATCTTTTATCCAATGGGCTATTTTTAAGCGCTAAAAAGGTAAAAGATGCGCTTGTTAGTTATAGCTTGTTAAATAAGGGCTTGAACAGCTCCAATCTTGGTCAAATAGTCCTTCAACACAAGAGTGAAGGAAGAAGACAGAATCGCAGAACTAACTAGGTTGGAAAATCACTGCATCCTATCAACCAACACCACCTTGTCACATAGACTGTAGCACGAAGTGCCACATCCAGTCTAAACACCTCCAGGGATGGTGACACCTCCCTGGGCAGCCCATTCCAATGTCCAGCCACCCTCTCTGTGAAGAAGCTTTTCATAATGTCCAACCTAAAGTTCTCCTGATGTAGCTTAAGACTATGTCCTCTTGTCCTGTAAGTGATTCCCTGGGAGGAGAGACCACTCTTGACCTGGTTGCACCCTCCTTTTTCTAAAGAGACCTTAGACATCTTTCTGATGAGGGCCTGTGACACTGTGTGTTAGCCCCATGTTGCACTTGCCTCAGAGCCAGACTTCAGCACAATGGGCCCACAACACTTCACATTTTTTGACCTAAATGTACTTTCCAAGTCCTTTTGTCTCCATCTGAGCAGTAGCACAAAAGCCAGCAGAAACTTCAGCCCTACAAACATTATTTGCCAACACAAGAATTGCCCCTGGTAGGCAGTTAGTACCACACGACTGTTTTCTCACTTTGCACCCTGCCCCAGTGGAATGAGGCAGGAGCAAAGGAAGCGCATTGGCAAGAAACCTTTCAGATCCAGCTAAAAATTGTTCAGTAAGTGAAGGAGTGGAAGAAGAAAGGAATACATTGAAACAAAACAAGTGCTGCAAAACCACTCACCACCTCTCACAGGTAGACTGAAGAAAAATATGGCCAATGTCTCTAAACCCTCTCCTCTTTATTTCATTGCTGCCTGTGGTGTGACACGGTGTGGAATATCTTCTTGGTAAACCAGCTTATCTGCCTTGTGTCCCATCTCAACATCCTGCACACCCCCAGTCCCCTCACTGGGGTGGCAGAGGGAGAAACAGAGAAGCCCTGGGTGCTGCGAAAACACTGCTCACCAACACAGCTGTGCTATCAGTATTGTATTGGCCACAAATCTAGAACCCAGCACTGTGCAAGCTGCCATTAACTATACCCCAAACAGACTCAGTAGTCTTGCGGTTTTTTGTATTATCTCCACTGCAAATTTCCTTGACTGATTTTCCATAGCTGAAAAGGGAGACATCAACATGTGTTCTCTGACTATAATGGGATTGCAGTACAAACTGCTTTGGTTCCTCTGGAAGTATGGCACAAGTCCTGCAGTAGCCACAGGACCAAGGCCATGAGCAGTAAAACCCATATCATACTCAGAGCTACTTACAGTTCCACAGAGAGTGAGGGATTGGAGTGCAGCGAATAAACCCACAGCTGGTCCCAATCAGCTCAAAAAAAATTAAACTGAAATGTGCTTTCTGCTGATAATAGCACCTCTAGACTCAGAAAGCACCATGTCATTCCCTGGAGGAGGTAGGCCCTGACATAAGGCAGACATTGCTGAACAGTCAGTCTCTAACAGGCAGCAAGCACATCTATTTTCTGTTTAACATAGTATCTTTTCTGAGATCACGCCAAGCTGCCAATGTCTGCACACTTTATCAGTGTCGTCCCCACGCTGTTTTCCAAACAAGACAAAACCCAGAAGAGAGCATAGTTGCTGACTGGAGGTCCTACACAGGCATGGGTGGAAACATGTTTAAACATTAGAGCTGTTTCTCATGAGGAAAGCATCCTTGCAAGAAGGGCCCCAGTAATCTGGACCATTGAGGTGTTTTGAAAGGGCATTCAAGGTTACAAAATTTTGTGCCAAATACTAGCCTGTATCCTCACCGTACTGTTGGTCTAATTTTGTTTTATTTTCATATTTGGTATGAATTTGCATTTTTTTTAGTGAGACGTGACCATTTAAGGAGTTTCTGGAATGAAAGCTGAAATTACATATTATGAGGTGGCACTAATAAATGAAAGATGACCCATCACTAATAAATGAAAGATCACCTATCACTGAAGCAAGGCAATGCAGGAATATTCAGGCTCTAGAAATATGTGCTCAGGTAACAAATAATAATACTACTAATAATTACAGTTCGAGAACTTTTGTTGACATTCATCTTAAGTTTTATTTATGTGTCTGAGTTAAATCAATAAGAGTGGCATAATTCTGTCTTCAAATGATTGAATTTGCATACATATATTCTGCTGAAAGAGACAGAGACAACAAACTTTTAAAAAAATGAGCTGGTTTAAATATTGCTTTCAAAGTCACTCAAATAATGCCTAGGCATCAATTATTTTATTTGTGACTGCAAGGTAGGTGCTTGTAGACAGTTTTGAATTTGGTTTCTCTTCTTAATCAATGAAAAATCATGTTAAAGGCAGAAGAGGATAATTTCAATGTTTCCATTGACCTAAAAAGCTAGCACCTGCTGATAAGAGAAAAAATGGGAGTCTGATTTCTTAAGTACATCAACACAAATCACTTAAGATTGGGCCATCAAACACCTTATCAAGTTTCCATACTTTATACTTATGAACACTATTTGTTGTTAGTATGATACAAGACAGGTTTTCTAAAACTGACCAGTAGGCTATACTAAGGTTTTTCTATTTTGCAAAACAAATTGCTAACATCAACTATTCAAAATGTACAAGCCACTTCATAGTGTCACAATTATAGTGGGATTTGTGACTTCAAAATGACAGATTTATAAACATAAATTCTCCCAATTTCAAACATGTCAAAATGGTTAAGTTCTTTGGTTAACTCTAGGAAATGCTTAGTTTTTCTTCAATCAAAGCCTAATTCTAATTAGTATCTGATCTTGGTTTTGTTTTTCTTGCAGATGTTTCAATCTGACAAGGAAAGGCAGTTAGTGCCTAACCTTCTATTCAATTATGATGCTTATCCCCAGTTACCTTTTCCTATTTATGCAAAAAAACAAAATCCTAGTAATAGTTTTTGAAGCATTATTATATTCCTAAGAGCCAAAGTGAGGTCTATTTGAGTTTACTTTTCTCCTTTTTATTTGAGAGCATGTGTACATGCTGCATAATGTTGAAACACAACTACTGAAAGAAAGATCATCAGCCTGGGGTTGAAATGGTCTAAAAACTCCAAGTTAGCAATGTGTCTTGTATTTTCATCTTCATTGGCATATATTAAAAGCTATGCATACAAAACAAATTCCCCTTTGTGGAGAATGAACAATGTAAATGCAATTTATATCTTAAATTTGGAGTTGAAAATGTAATACATTCAAACATAAAAAGGTTTTTGTGAACTGAATATTCCTGAGGTGGTTTAAAATGCTTAAAATAAATATTGAGCAGATGACAGAAAAACTTGTCCTCCATATCACAAAAGCTGTTTTAAAACAATAATTTAAGTGCCTAATGAACATTGACTACTCTGGGATTCTAAATTATTAATTGTGCAATCTATATCAGTGGCAAGCATTGGTGGAAATAGAATGCAAATGGGCAAGGCAAACATACATTATAAATTTTGCTGTATTAAGAAGTACTTGCCATGAAACAAAAGAAATTGATACAAAAGAGAGTTTGTTCTGGGTCTTTGGATTCCAAGTTTCCTGAAGACAAAGGTTGTGTAATTTGCTCAAAAAACCTTTCGTTTGAAAGGATTGTGTCAGTCGTACATGGTCAAATGCTTGTTCTCCAAGAGACAAACATACTGTTTGGTTGTGAGGTTGCCACACTGTAGCTGTTTGGGATTGTGCCTTTCTTTTGACCATTAGCTGTTTCAGCTTCCAGGCTGACCCAAACATCAGAACTTGTTCAACTCTACCAGAGAGAACTAACCTGTCTCTATATTTTGTTTTAAAGTTAAAAAAAAAAAAAAAAAAAAAAAAAAAAAAAAAAAAAAGCTGGAGTGGGTGAAATAAGGTAAACATCTCAAACAAAATGTATACCAATTTGTTTTCTAGATAAATGAGGCAGAAAGGAGGAAAAAACCTCCTATCTCTGTAATTACAAGTTCTCCATGATTTTCTGAAGTGCACTTTAGTGTATCTCAGAGATTATAACATGCTCTTATGCAATTGTTCATCTTGCCTTGTTTTGGCCACTAATCCTTATTCTCAGTAATGGATTAGTTTTCATCTAGACTACAGTCAAAACCCTCATGTTATTTTTCTGTGCACTGTACATACTAAAAAATTGTGTTTTGCAACTTCAGCTTAATGCAAAGCTAGTAGCTGCATAATGTTTAATCTTATTATGTGTCCATCCAACTGAATGTGAGTCCGAGGAAATCAAGACCAGAAACATGAGATCCAGGCTTAATTAAATTTAACCAAGCTACTGGTGGGATGACTTTTGTAACCTGATGATGATGCTTTCCAGGCTGAAGGTGCTGGGTCTACTCATAAAGGAAATTAATTTATTTGAACCGAGGGTTCTGCCATGACCACTGAAAAGATTAAATATAAGAGCTAGAGTGTGGGTAGAAGGTCTGTTAGGTGTTTGACCATCTGGCATTAGAATGTAGTGATGTCAGGGCTTGAAGAGAAGAAAACAATGCTTTTGAAACTCCTTCTGACCTGAAGGAGTGGTCCCCAGGGACATGGTGTATCAGCATCAGTTTGTCTGTATTTATGTACATAACTAGTGTTTCAAGCCAGGCTGAGTGTGGCATGCACTACCAAAAGCTAACAGCCAAGAGAGTTCTCACACTCTCAAGGTATTGATTATTGATTAGTATTGATTGGCCTGACAGTCAGGCTACTATTAAAAATAGGAAAGTGTTGAAAGCAATCAGTGATTTTTAAGTAAATACCTTAGTAATTACCTATATTCAGTATGTTCACCCAAGTGTATTAATTTAAAAGAATTAATCTAATATTTTTATTGCACATTCTAATCACAGAAGGTGCATGTGATCTGAAGGTGCAATCATTCATAAACTCTTAATCTCTCTTATTTATAATGGAAGACAAAAATTACCTGCAGAGGTAATTTTTGTACATTGGCAGCATGTTCTTATTTTCATGCACTCTTGCCAGGAAGCATAATGTTCCTGTTCCCATATTATGAAGTCTAGATTTGTTTCAGATTTCTTGTAGACATAGAAGTTATATAAGTAAACTGCAATGACAAACTACTTAATAGCTGTTTAGACTTCTAACACATCCAAGTCAAATCCTGGATTTTATGTAATCTGTGAAAAAGGAAGAGAAGTATTTTCTTTTGAAATGTTTAAAATTTTTAGCAGAAGGCTGTTCCTCATGGCTCACTGAAATAATTTAAGGCTTACTAACTTACTCTTCTGGTAAAACTAAAGCAGAACTTTGTGATTTCTCATATTGAGTTTGGATAAGAGCTATAGCAGCTTTTGAAAGAGCCTTTTAGTGCTCCAGCAGTGAATTAATTAATTGATTAATTAATAATTTTGGAATAGGGAATCTGCTTCTTGTTGAAGTTTTTTTCTGAATCACTGTTGGCTATCTTTTAAGTGGGATTCTTGTTGTACAGGTCACAGTATTTAGGAAAGTTCTGAAAATTCTAGCAAAGAGTATTTTCAAGGACTTTGTAAGTTTACTAACTCTCAATATTTTTAACTACTATTATGTTATGGTAACCATATACTTCTTCTGTACAATCTGTAGCCAGATTGTAATACAGGAAAAATGAGGGAAATTAATTCTAGCAAAGCAGTTTTGTATGCAGCCTACCTTATTTCACTGGTACAAAAATAAATGGTAATGATAGAATGGCAACCAAGTGCAGTGAAACACAACTCAAGAAATTTTACCAGCTGGGTCTTGAAAGAGTTTCTAGGGTATACATTTCTCCAGGTTTTCTCTTTCTGTCTCTGACCTCAAAGCCAATTTTCACAAAGGAGGTTATGTGGTGTAGCTCAGCAGCCTTTGGTAGCTCAGACCCTTTCTTCTCCAAAGAGCCTGGGAAGGCTTTTGCTGATAATCAAGAAGACTCTGGTATCCCCTTGTGGCTCTTTCAGTTAAGCATGGGAATAACTGATAGCGGCTCTAAAGATGCCTAGGACTGAGCGTTTTAAGATAATGACTATGAGGAGATGCCACGTGATTCTGTTATAAAAATGATCCAGAGTGGCACTACAGAAGGTATCACATGGAGAGAAAGCTGGAGTATTAGTATTAGTCCTCAGTGTTGACCTCTAATCCTGCTGGGCTATTTCTTCTTGAGGTGAGAAAAGGGAGGGCTGAGATCACACATGTCTGTGGCAAACAGGGTCATCATCAGGAGCTCTTGGTGACAGGAGGGCAGGATGCAGTGGGGGATACCAAAGAGCAAGAGCTCATCTCGGAGTTACAGCCTGTCATGGGAGAAGAGGACACTGAGGGTAGGGTGGAGGATGAACATCAGCAGTGTCACAGCAACTAAGTGGAGACTGGCAGACTATTCAAGGGTGAGAGCCCACTCTTCGACCCAGGGAGGGGAGCATGCTCACAGAAGGTGTGTGTGAAGGGAGAAAGAAGGGGATGTCATCATGTTTCTTTTAACTATTACAAAGCTGACAATTTTCCTTGTGCAAGAAGGAAACAGATTCTTTCACAGAACAGGACCACTAAGAATTAAGAGGAGTGTGGAAGATCAGACAGCTACAGAAGAGCTGAGCTGGGTAGAGATGCTGACCTCCTGGCCCTGGCACAGTGGAAGCCATGGGAGAGATAAGCTCGAGGCAAGAACAAGAAATGAAGACGTCATGTCTGGTCACTCTGACTGCTCTGAGAAGAGAAGATATAAGTAGGACAGTGATGGCACAAAAGAATGTAACCATGACTTGATAACCATAAAGATTGTGTTGCTAAGGGAACAGGGGCAAAGGGATCCAAGTGGAAAATTTTGTATGTAAGTTAGAGAACCAAAAATACTGGTGATTAGTGTGATAAAGTGAGTTTGCTTGCATAGCATGGTCTGTGTACTTCAATCACTGCAGAAGTGCAAGAAAAATTCTCATGTGTCAGTTCAGCCACAGACTACATATTTCTTGCCCAAAACCTGACAGGAAATCTAGTAATATTCTAGCGAACTATCGTAACCACTCCTCTGTGGCATGAGTGACCTAGTAACCCAGCAGAGAGTGGCCTGATGCTAGGTTAAAGTGGCTCCTGTGAAGCAGCTGAAAAATGAGGCCATACAGTACCTCACTGGACCATATCCATGTAAGTTACATTCTTCCTCTCATCCCTACTCTTCACAAGGACCCTTGACCCTCTTTGCCTATAGAGAGCAGCCAGCCTTCTCCATCCCTACCTTCATTCATAGGACATGCCTATGGTGTCCTGGCAAATCACCCTTAGTGTGGGGACTGTTGGGACTGTCAGGATTACAGTTCATGGCCTAAAAAAAAAAAAAAAAAAAGAAAACAAAAAACTCAGAACCTTCAGAAAACAGAAATCCAAAGTTGCAGCACTACATTTCAGCTATAACTAACTATATATAATTTTGACATTGATTGTTCCCAGATATTTTTTATATAAAAGATTGATTTGGAAGATGACTAATACAACTTCTCTCCTTTAGCTGCAGGATTTGTAATTTAATCACAAAATTCTCATGTCATTACTATTACTGTGTCTGTTCTAATTAAAAATTATTGTCTTTTACATAGTATGTAAATTCTTCCTGCTATATAATAAGAACTCTCTTTAAATCTTACAAATTCAAGCACAAAATTCCCGGCCAGCTTGATTTTCATTTCTTTTAGCTATAAGACATTACCCCAAATATATTACAAATATATTACCTGTAAGAGAGATGAAAATTTGAAAGTTGACACAGTGGTCTTTCAGCATAAATCATTATTAGAAATTAATTAGAGTTTACCTGAAGTAGAAAAGCCATATATTTATTGCTGACAGTGTTTAGCAATTACATCTTGGTTATTTACAACAACAACAACCCCTTTTTCTGCCTTGGGACGTGACATTGTGATTCAGAGTGTCTAACTGTTGAGGTATAGCTTTGGAATAAAAAAATTAAGAATTTTTCTGTCATATCAATAATCACTTACCCACAGGGAGAGCTGGGTAGCAGCAGGGTAGACAGAATCCATAATGCAGCTAAATCATTTTATCATTATTACCAAAATTGTTTACATGTAAGGAAGTTATACAGAACTGTGAATGACAGAAAAGGAGAGTTTCTCCCCATGGATAGGATCTGCTCTAGCCATGGCAAAACCCACAGGACCCTGCCTGATGCTGCACAAACGTGGGGTGCCCAACACCTAAGGGGATGTAAGGTTCTTCTCACTACCTATAATCCTCTTCTTATTCGTTTTATTAAATGCCTGTTTTATTAGATGCCTTATTATGTTGGGTTTTTCTCACTGAGATTCAGAAATATCCCTTCACTGACTCACTCTCACCTCACTCCACTTTCCACCCCTGTGCAGGACAACTCCTTGAGTAGCCAGCCAATATCTCTAGAGAAGATGACTTGCTACTTCTAAAAGGTATATTTGTCATTAGAACTTATCAAATAAGACTGCCTCAGTTTTTCCCATCAGACAGCCACCCACAAGTTCAGCTCCTGACAGGCTGTACCAGATCCAGCACACATACGGAGGGGAACAGATCTACATCCCATCACAGAGCACTTAATCTAGCCACTTCTTTTGCACATAAACATTTGTGAGTGCAACAAATCACCTTGCCCTCAAAGTTACCAGATGTGCTATATCCTCACTGTGCTGGATGCTTCAAAAGAAGGTAGAAATTGCCCAAATAGGGGTGTCCAATATTTTTGAGGGCAGTGATATTTTGGGAGCAGTCTTTGGCTCAGTAAATCTGTATGCACTCAAATGCATACAGATTTAGAAATAGATCTTCACGTTTAGTAGTAGTTTAAATGCTGATTAGTAATACTTAAAAGAGCACATCTTCAGAAAAAGGGAACCAAAATTATTTTTTTCTTCTACATTTTCATGGGCTCTCTTGCTTTCCTGGCTTTCATTTAAGTAATTTATTTGGACGGTGCCAGGGTATGGTGGAAACCAGCTCAGCAGCCATTTCTAGTTTGGGCGCTTCAGATGGCCAAGTACTGGCCTTCTAAACTGAGCTCTGTTGCTCTGACATACTTGAGTGACCACATGAACAATGCTTTTCTTTAGAAGCTTAGCATTTACGTATGCAAGAAATTATGAAATTCCCTCTCCAAAGCTGGTGAAAAAAAGCTTGCCTTGCATAGCATCTGTTGTGGTGCTATTTTGAAGCTAGAAGCCAGAAAGCAGTTTATAGTTATTGTTATTTTCAGATTGTTCTTCAGCTGGCATGATTTGGGCATTATAGGATGGAAGAAAGACATCAAAACAAAGTAAAATATGGGTGTGTTTGACTCTGTCTTCAAAAAAAAAAAGATTTCCTGTAAGGCGTCTTTTTGTCAGGTCCTCAGGACCACAGCAAACGAGTAAACTAAGAACACATCAGTCTTGCTGACACAACTTCCAAGATTCGTGCTTGAGCTGAGAAATCCACTTTAGTTTGAAATTTGAAGGCACAGATCACCGGCTATCTTACAGTATATGATTTGCTAATTTTACAGGAACCAAAATCTGCCAATAAAATACAATAGACTATTTATGTTGGAAGAGACCTACAGCTATCATCTAGTCCCCTTGCCTGACCACTTCAGGGCTGACTAACAGTTAAAACATATTGTATAAGGACATTGCCCAAATGTCTTCTAAATATTGAGTTTTGGGGCATCAACCATCTCTTCAAGAGCCTGTTTCAATGTTTGCCTACCTTCTTGGTAAATAAACATTTTCTAATGTCCAGAGTAACTATTCTGAACCTGAACCTACCCTGACATGGCTTCCCATGCATCTTGTCACTAGATCCCAGGCAGAAGAGGTCAGCATCTCCCTCTCCACGTACCCATGTTAGGAAGCTGTACAAATCAATGAGGCCACCCCTCAGCCTCATCTCTCCAAACCCAGAGCCCCCAGCTGCTCCTCACAGGACATGCCTTCCAGCCTTTTTTTGGCTGGCTGGTGATGCTGTGTCTGCTGCCCCCCGGGATGGGGTTTGCCCTCCTGGCTGCCCGGGCACACGCTGCTGGCTCACCCTGAGCTGCTGCCCACCAGCACCCCCAGAGCCCTTTGGCAGGCTGCTCCACACACACTCCTCTCCCAGCTTATACTCGTGCCCAGCCTTACTGCATGCCAGGGGCAGAATCTGGATTTGTTCTTGTTTAATTTCATGCCACTGATAATTACATATTGCTCCAATGTCTTCAGATCCCTCTCTGAAAGTCACGCTAGGTTCTTCCGCCTGGTGGTCCCAGGGAGGCCACATATTGCCATCAATAGAGGATCTGGTCTGCAAACAGGTATTTCCATTCCATACCACAAGGAACTTCCAATACCATACCTTCCTGTTGTTTCTTCTTGCATTGGTCTTAGTGCAGGTCATGTTATATATCTTTAATAAACACAGTATCACAGCATAGCTGGGGGGCTGTCTGGCAGCTCAACAAACTGTGCTGCCTAATCCCCTGCTGAAAGAGGAGAGCTGGACTGCTAGAGCAGATTGCCCAACACTTCTGTCCAGTTGAGATTTGAATGAAGCCAGGGACACAAATGCTACAATATTTCTCAAAACCTCTTCCAGGTTGATGACCCTTCCCTTATTGAAAAAAAAAAAAAAAAAAAAAAGGCAGCATTTTCTTTTGCTCAAAAGGAACTTCTTGTATTTAAATATAAGCCCATTGTCCTTTTGCTGTGCGCCACTGAGAAGACTGCTCCCTAATATTTGCTCCTCCCTCACCCATTGAGCTAGTCATTTAGCTTTAGAAGGTCATCAGGCTGGTCACATATGGTTTCCATTCATAAATGGTGAACTGACTACTTCAAGTAGTCATGCTGACTACTCCAAGTCAGCTTCTTGTCCCTCATATACACAGAAGTTACTTCCAGGATTATGTTCTCCATCAGATTTCCAAGGACTGAGGTGAGGCTGAGAGTCCTCTAGTGCCCTTCGTCCTCCATTTTGCCCTTTTTTAAGACAGGAATGACACTTTCTCTTTTCCAGTCCCCAGCAATCTCTCCCACTTGCCACACCCTCTAAAAGGGAATGGAGAGTGGTCTTATAATGACATCTGCCAGCTCTCACCATGGTTGTGGGTGCAACCACCAGGCCTCATGGATTTGCATGTGTCTGCTCTTGCTCTGTTCAAACACCCCCTAAGATGATCCTCTGCAATATTGGAAGTCTTCCTCACTTCCAGTATTCCCACAGGTCTCTGGTCCTGGTATTCCTGAAGGAAGCCTTAGTTCCAAAGCCAAGGAACAGGTGGATTTTGGCTTTCCTAATTTCATTCCTGCACATTTGGGCAGTGTCTTCATCCTCTTGAATTCTTCCCTATGTCCAAGTTCTGTTAATGAGTTCCTCCTTCATCTTTGTAGGTATCCTGCCATCTGTGCTTTAATTCCTGTCTATTCTTGAGGTCCTTGGGCATCAGCCAATATAGCTGTTGTAGTAATCTTGCATATTGTTAGTCTTCGTTGCAGGCATTAGGGTTTTTTTCATTTTAAAAGAAGGAAAAAAGAGAAAATGATCATGGCATTTCAACATCAACAAAATTGTTATCCATATCACTATTAAAACAGGGAAAAAAAAGTCTGCATTTCAGGTTTTTTTTTCTTTTTCTTTTTTTACTTAATGCAGTCTTGATTGCTCTTGGCTAAACTTTTTTACATATTTTTAAAATTTAAAGGTTTGTAGGATTGTAAGGTTTCACCTTTTAAGTTTGTGCAGTATTTTGAGCCTTGTAAAGTTGCCATTTACTAGTAAAATATATTAATCAAGCAGTAAATAAATAAAAAGTTTCCTTCCTGAGTCCTAGTTTTCCCCAAGACTCAGTCTTGGGCCAACTCTGTTTAGTATCTTCATCAACAACATGGGTGAGAGGATTGAGTGTACCCTCAGCAAGTTTACAAGTGACACCAAGTTGGGTGGGAGTGTTGATCTGCTGAAGGGCAGGAAGGCTCTGCAGAGGGACCTGGACAGGCTGGATTGATGGGGTAAGGTCAGATGTTTGAGGTTCTACAAGTGGAAGTGTGAGCTCCTGTCTTGGGGTCACAACTCCCCCAGGCAGTGCTACAGGCCTGGGGCAGAGGGGCTGGACAGTGCCCGGTGGAAAAGGACCTGGAGCTGCTGATCAGCAGTGGCTGAACACGATCCAGCTGTGCCCAGGAGGCCAAGAAGGCCACTGGATCTTGGCTTGTATCAGCAACAGTGTGGCCAGCAGGACCAGAGAAGGGGCTTTCCCCCTGTACTCGGCACTGGTGAGGCCACACCTTGAATGCTGTGTCCAGTTCTGGACCCATCACTTCAGGAAGGTCATTGAGAAGCTGGAGTGACTCCTGGGAAGGGCAACAAGGCTAGTGAAGGGTCTGGAGCACAAATCCTGTGAGGAAGAGCAGCTGGGGGAGCTGGAGTTGTTTTAGCCCGGAGAAAGGAGTTTCAGGGAGACCTTATCCCTCCAACTCAGAATATTCTGTGATCTGAAAAGATATTAAATTAAATGTTTAAATTCTCTACAACTGCCTGAAAGGAGGGTGTAGTCAGGTGGGGGTTTGTCTTGGTTTGGAAAGACAGGAGTCTGCTAAGGAAGGCAGGAGCCTCTCCTGAAACAGGGATTGTAAACCCTCCCCACTGCTCCGAATTGCTATAAATTTTAAATTAAGGGGCTCTCAGACAAAAATATGGGAGCAGGAAATAATAGTTCCTTAGTAGGGAAGGAAAAATTAAAAAGAATAAAATAAACAATGCAGTTTAGAACAACACTGACAGAGTCAGAACCCAACCTGACACTCTGTGGGTCAGGGTGTTGGTGGCAGTCCAATTGGAAATGTGGCCGCAGTCCTCCTGAAGTATCAGGTGTGGTTCTGTTGGAGCAAGGGGGTTCTGTAGAGAAGGATGGTTCTGTAGAGAAGGATGTATTCTTCCTCTGAAGATCCAGTGGAAGAAGCAGCTGCCGTTCCTCTGAGGAATCCAGCAGAGAAAGCCAGGCTGGTGTCTCGAAAACCTCTGGATTATATCTGGGTAGGAATGCTTGGCTCCTCCCACTGGGCGCAGCATCTCACAATGGGATGTTATAGTTCTTATAAGCCATGCAGGGACATTCAATAGCCTGTTATCAGCAGATGTCCCCTCCCGAGGGAGGTGTGAATGTGGTCACTCAAAGAGACAGATAAGGCAAACTGCTCACTTGACAAAAGACAATCTGCCATACAGGTGGTAATAGAATACATCTTGCACTGCAATCTGGAACAGGGTTACCACCTTTTCCCAGAACAAAAGGAAATTACCTCAAGTTAAACCAATGGAGGTTTAGATTGAATATTGAGAAAATGTTGTCAAGCATTGTAACAGACTGCTCATGGAAGTGCTGAGTTACCATACCTAGAAGTGTTTAAAAGATGTGTGGACATAGTTTAGCAGTGAACGTGGTAGTGTTGCTGAGTTGGCAGTTGAACTTAATGGTCTTAGAAGTCTTTTCCAACTTTAACAATTCAATGATTCATTATGCAGTATCAAATAAAAGAACAAGAAATGGAGAGATAGATGAGGTCTTTACATCACTCCTAATTGAATTTAAATACTAAGAAACTGTGATGTTGAAAAAAAACTGTAAACAGGAAAAGACAATATGTGAAATTTTTGATTTAAACCAATACTTAATGATGTAACTATATTTTTAAGGCATCTTGAAGTATCAATTTACATTTTTATCTTTTGTGCTGTAAGTACAACTCACACATTGAATTGATATTATTATCTTTGGAAGTATTGTTTTGAAGAACATCTGATGAGCAACAAAATCTTTAAGAGAAATTTACATTGTGCATGAAGAAACAAATTATTTACAATTAGGGATTAGGATTTGCTAACCTCTCTGCTTCCACGAGCTCAGAAATACCACAGAAAAATCTGCTGTTGCATAAGAGTATTACTCATTCTGGCCACCTGCTTTAAAGATTCTTTGCCAAATCTCTTTATGGTCAGTTTTGAACCTTGAAATAGGCAGGGATTAAGAAGCATCACTTCTTCAAAGGATTTTCATTAAAAAGGTGAGGAAAACAGTGTTTGCAACTTCATCTCTTGATTTTCACTGTTTAATATCACATAGCACTTGCAGCTCTTTTTCTGTTCATTCATATAATACCTCCACATATTTAGAACTTCTTCAACCCAGGCCATCTTTACTTTTACAGAAGGGAAAAGAACCCAACTATTTGAGCACTCCCCAGAAACCCAGACTTGAAGTCATTGACCACACTAAAATTATTTAAAAGTTTTTAATGTTATAATGGCAATACCTTGCCCAAATGGTTTATCTGAAGTGTTTAATCTTTTTACCAGACAGGAACACAGCTGTGTTTCATGATGCAGATAGGCATAGCTCTAAAAATCTTTGGAAAAGAAAGAAAGACAAAAAAGACTTTCTGAGTATTTACTCATTTGTGCCTAATCTCTGTGTATATGACAGCAAGATAGATCCGTTTTCAGTGCTTGCACACCACCTTTGATATCAGCTGCGTTTCTGCTCCTATGATGAGGACAGAAAGGTGCTAGAGTTACAATCTACTGTTCTGCTCAGCAACAGAAACTGCAGTGCTACCAGTTCCTCTTCTTGTGAAAGTCAGAATTATTTTATCAGGAACTGAGGTGACAGCAGTACTTTGCCCCTTGCAAAGAAAAATGCTGCAGGGCAAGAAAGAGATCTAATAATGGAAAAGAATCAAAGAGTTAACAGATAATGATCAATCTTTCAGTTACTTAATCAGCTATACAATATACCATATGGGGATTCTCCTTCCCTTTCCAGTACAGTGCATTAATAAAGAGCAAACTTCAAACAAATACAACTAAGATGCACTCCAAGTGCACTCCAGGAGTAAGTGGATCTTGTTAATGGAAGACAACGTAGTATAACGTATGCTTGAGAAGGTTCTCTGTGCTTCTTTACAGTGGTTGTCTGGTTAACCTGTATGTGCATATATTTTAAATGTCATTGGCAAAAAAATTGATTAAATGTAATGCTATAGTAAACAGAAGGCCACAGCACATAGGTCTACAGTGAAACAACAGATGGCTCAGGTTAAATCTATTTATTAGCAGTCACTTGGCAAGGAGACTGGAAAAGAGAAACAAAAGAGACAAACAGATGCCAGGTGTAATATAATAACACTTGATATAACAGTTCCACTAAAACATGTTTAATTTTCTTGTATCTCTTAGCTTCCCACCAGAAATTCTAAGAGTCTATTGTTTCTAAATAGGAATCTTTAAAAATATGCAAAATGCTTACTCTAGGATATGCTAAATAGCTGGTTTTCTACTGCTGAAAAACAGGAACACTTTTGTTACTTGAGTGGAAAATCAAGGACAAGAAGCAGTGCAAAGTCATCAAACAGTGATGGACAGCTAGTTTGCCATGGCAAAGCTGGATAGCTTCACTGCGTTTCTGTCTGTTAACTGCTTTCACACTAAACTCCCTCCCCTCTTTGATTACTGTAACACTGCACTGTAGTTCCTTCAGAATTCAGATTCCATTTTCCACAGGCATTATTCTAGTTTTCGCTGTGAAGTTTCTGAAGGGATTAAAAATTGTTTTAGTGTTTTAATTTTGGCTTTAACCTTGAAGACCTAGTGAGCAATACAGTCGTTTATGTGTTCTGAAGAAAATTATCACAGAATCACAGAATCACAGAATCACAGAATTTCAAGACTGGAAGAGACCTATAAGATCATCTAGTCCAGCCGATGTTCTAACTGTTCAACTAGATCATGGCAGCAAGTGCCACATCCAGTCTTTTTTTAAATTCTTCAAGGGATGATGCCTCCACCACCTCACTGGGTAAATGATTCCAGTTTCTGACCACTCTTTCTGTGAAGTATTTTCTTCTTACTTCTAACTTACATCTACCTTGACGCAACTTGAGACTGTGTCCTCTTGTTCTATCCGTTGTCGCCCGGAGAAAGAGGCCGACCCCCAGCTCACTACAGCCACCCTTCAGGAAGTTGTAGAGAGTGATGAGGTCACCCCTTAGTCTCCTTTTCTCCAGGCTGAACAACCCCAGCTCCCTCAGTCGCTCTTCATATGGCTTGTGTTCCAAGCCCTTTATTAGTTTCGTTGCTCTCCTCTGGACACGCTCAAGTAACTCAACGTCCCTCCTAAAGTGAGGGGCCCAGAACTGGATGCAATACTCTAAGTGAGGCCTCACCAGTGCCAGTACAGGGGAAGAATGACCTCTCTGCTCCTGCTGGCCACTCCATTTCTGATACTGGCCAGGATGGCATTGGCCCTCTTGGCTACCTGGGCACACTGCTGGCTCATGTTCAATCGACTGTCAACCAGCACCCCCAGGTCCTTTTCCACCTGGGCACTGTCCAGCCACTCCATCCCCAGCTTGTATCGGTACAGGTACAGGGGATCCTGTTTTTGTTCCCTTTAAAGATATCTAAAATGTCAGTGCATTTGTTTTCAGGCAATAAAGCTGTTAACTGGGGTGTTGACAATATGGTGACCATCTCACTGTTTTTTCCCTCCTCTTCTTTCAAAGGTTTGGAGTTCATGA
This sequence comes from Melospiza melodia melodia, assembly GCF_035770615.1. Classification (NCBI taxonomy): domain Eukaryota; kingdom Metazoa; phylum Chordata; class Aves; order Passeriformes; family Passerellidae; genus Melospiza; species Melospiza melodia. The sequence continues at coordinate 54,584,861 of NC_086226.1, read as the reverse complement.
GAAACAAGCTAGCTTGGTTACTGTTAAATCAAACTCACCTCATATCCTTTTGTAAGTGTAACTTTAATTCTGAGTGATAATGAAGATAGTAACTGTATCCCAGCCATTGTCAAAGTGAATTTCTATTGCATGTGGTATCACACTCTGTTATTGCTTCCAGGTAACGTGGCCTCTCTTTCACATGGCAGCCTTTTCAGACAGCTCCTTGTCAGTGCATAGCAAGAGCTGAAAAAACCCACAAAAGTCTCAGATTACCTCTTTTGCATTGTAAAAAAGATACATGGAATAATAAAGACATTAGGATGTGTTACTATCCATTATTCAGTTCTGCAGTTATTGAACATCTGGCATGGGGAAGATGAGATGCTTATTTACTTGCCATCTGTATTAATATTGATTTCCAGCAGGCAACACAAGCACTCCACTTTCATCTGTTTAAAGGAGGCAAGTGTGAAACAAAAATAATTTAACTAATATTAAGAGATACATGTTTAAATGTTATTTTTAATGATTGTGTATTACATACCTTTTCCTAAAGTATCATTTGTACAACATTTTTTATGGATTCAAAACAAGACTAACAAGGATTGTGAAAGGTCAGTTTATCTCAAGTTTACAAAATAACAAGAAGTATAACACTGCCGGTGAGTATAGCAAGATAAAAATAATTTTGTTTTGTCTATCTGATATTATCCAGTAGAGCTGAATCATGCTGATTTTCAAATATAATTAGGAAAAAAACCCCAAACACACAAGCAGCCTCTTCTGTAAATTACGAAAGCCTGATTAGCCAGAGGTTTCTTTGACCTCTGTTGGCTGTTGATTTGTTCTGTCTTTGGCCTCCAAAATTAACACCTTTCCATTTTAATGTGCACATTAGAGGTTTGAAAGAAACATATGGACATGTCATGTTTGGAAATCACCAGTAACTTATAAAGAAATCAAATGTTGAACAGAATTAAGAGGAATAGATAATGTTAAGAACAGCCATAAGAACCTCCATAAATTCCCATTTAAGACTGCAAATGAAATAAGTGGCACAGATGAAAATACTAATTAGTAACGATTAGTTAGACTACTATTCATGAAATAAAGGAAGATTATGCATAAATTAGTGGATTATTTTTCTTTAATGTGTGCAGGAGTGTGTTTTTCTCAGCATTTAATGAACTTATGGATGGTTTACTAAAAACAATGTAACCTTTACATACCAAGTAGCATATTTATCAAGAACATTGAACTTTTGACCCATTTAAGTCAAAGTAACCCATAATGCTTTTCAAAAAGGAATGGGCAGAGAAGGCAACTAAAAGAAATTCTTACTAGAAACTACTGAGAAAGAAAAAAGAAAGACGTCTAAAGGAATATGTTTTAAATGCAAATAAAATTATGAAACCATCCTTGTTCTGTATCACATGAAAGAGAGGGATTACAATATAACTGGGTGGGGAAGTTGGCTGTAGTTGTCCATCATGAGATGCACATGTGCCCAAGAGTTGGGCTGCTGAAGAACGTTCCAACAATGGACAGGTGGATTTATCTGCCAAGATTGAAATGTTTCAGGATGAGCAGGACTGGCAACAAAAGGGTGAATTATCTCTCACTTGGTGTATATTTATAGAAATGTATGTGCATATAGTTGGAGGTTGCAGGATCTGGACATGATGTAAATGGTATAGAATACAGGATGGATTAAATGATGGAGTTAATTTCTGCCATAACCATGAGGGAGTGGAGCCCTGTCATGATCAGAAGGTTGTTCTATGCCACTTCACATCATTGCTAGCAGTAGGGCAAGGGGGCCCTCCAGCTTCTGGGAAGAAGGGCGTGCTTTCCAGAGGGAGGAAAGCAGATGTTTCACTGGCAGATGTTTCATTGTCTTGGACTTTGTGAGCATATTACATGTAAATCACTGTCTCTTTGTACATTTTTCCCATTAATATTGTTGCTGTTACCGCTCATTTTCTTGTCTCATTGCTCCTTCCAGTAAATTGTTCTTAATCTCAATCCATGATCTCTGCCTCTTGTGCATTCTTTTGGGGTGTAGGGAGGGGAAGTGAGAGGTGGTGTGGTTTTAGCACAATTACTAAATTGGGGAACACCATACCTAAACCACAACAGTCTTATTGTCCTGCATCCCAATTCCTATGTTCCTGTCCCCATGTTGAGGATCCCTCATAGAGGAAGATCCTGATGCCATATAAAGTTGTATTTGCACAGAAAAATCACATTATCACATTCTGGCCACCTTAGTTTTCCATTCCCAGTAGATAAACCTCTGCTTTTAATAAGTCATCACAATATTCAGTCTGTGCCCAGTGCCTGGGACCATGTTGCTTTCTGCAGTTCTCATCCTTTCAGTTCAATTTCTCATCCTACTTCACACAAGGTAGTGACAGCTGTGATTGCTCAGTTACTTTCTGCTGGGCTCATATTGGTAAAAAAAAAGCATCACAAGACCCTGAAGGACTAACAAATATAATCAGAGTCTGAGTTCTTTGTCACAGATCTGCCAGAGACTTCTGCTGCCTGACCATAAGCTGAATTATTTATACTTTTTAAGGTAAAAGAGTAGCTTACAGGGAATTCCAGACTTTTTTTCAGAAAAGTCTGTCAACTTCATTATTTGGAGAAATAATTTCCTGAGGGCAGGATTTACCAATATGTTCCTCCTCTGCTCTTCTGTGTAAGAGAGAGAGATGGGAAAATACAGTCCTTTTTGATTCCTACTTTTTCAGGAAACCCCAGGATGATGTAAACCTGACAAGGATTGTTATACTTCTGCCTGTGAGACCAGTGAAGAAGACTAGAGGTGTATGGCTACAGTTCAAACATCAGCTTGAATCTCCAGCCAAGCCCTAGTTAGTTTTGGGGTTTGGGAAACAGATGAGACAGAATCACTTTGGCAGTCACTTCTGAGTGGAAGCTACATGGGCGGTAGCTTGGTCTCTGGGACAGTATATTGAAGCTCATGGAAAAAAACCTGTTGATTCTGTTTACAAGGTGGTATTAACTTAGGGTTGTGGCTGCAGTCTTTAAGAAACAAAATATGTCACACTTCTCAGAGTCACCTATCAATAAAGAGGTAAAAAAATCAGTTCCACGCCTCTCCTGGTTTTCTGCAAAAATTAAAAAAAGTACATATCTATATTCATATGAGAATCTCTACACCTATATACCTTCACGTTTTCATCTACAGAAACCAACACTTTCATGATTGTCTTGGTTTTAAGGCCAGGTGTCTGCTAAGGAAGGCAGGAGCCTCCCTTGGAATGGAAAATGTAAACCCCCTCCTCTGAATTATTAGAATTTTGAAATTAAGGGGGTCTCAGGCAAAGAGATGAGGATAGGAATAACATTTCTTTACTGGCGTTTATGATAAAGCAAACAAGCACCCACGGCTGCGGCACCGACACCGAACAGGCCCCGGGCCCAGTCCCGGCCGGCTCGGCCGCGGGCCCTTTCCCTGCGCTGCAGTTCCGGGCACGGCCGGCAGGGGCGCTGCTGCTCCCGGGGCGGGGGCGGGGATTCCCCGCGCCTGCAGGGGGCGCTGTGGCGCGGGCCGGGCAGCGCGCGGTGATGGCGGCTCGGCCCGGCCGGGAAGGGAGGGAGGAGCGGCTTCGCCTCACGGCCCTGGGGCAGCCGATCCCGGTGCCCCAGCAGGGCTCTGAGGAGCACCAAGCCGGGACGGCAGGGTCTCGGCAGGCAGGCAGGGAGGGAGGGAGGAGCGGCTTCGCCTCACGGCCCTGGGGCAGCCGATCCCGGTGCCCCAGCAGGGCTCTGAGGAGCACCAAGCCGGGACGGCAGGGTCTCGGCAGGCAGGCAGGGAGGGAGGGAGGAGCGGCTTCGCCTCACGGCCCTGGGGCAGCCGATCCCGGTGCCCCAGCAGGACTCTGAGGAGCACCAAGCGGGGGAGCGGGGCTGCAGAGCAGCGAAAACTCGGAGCGGTGCTGAAGAAGCGGCAGGGGCAGGGCAGGGGCTGTTATTTCCGCTGAGAGAAGAGATTGAGATTGAAAATCTGAATAATTTTTCCATAAAATGCTATAACTATAATGCAATTTTCCTTGTGAAAAATCTTTAAAAGTTTTGGTTTTACTCCAGTAGAGAAACAAACTTGAGAAGTGTGACTGCTATAATGACATGGAATTCTAGCTTTTTACCAGCTGTAATAATATCATTGTTTTCCAGAGGATTACAAAACTAGATTCAAAATATTTATTCAGACTACAGTACTTTTTAGAAGCTCTTCTGCCAGGGCATCTCAAGAGCAATTTATTAAGCCTTGCAATATTCCAGCCATGAACAGCACACCTGCATACTACAGAAAAGACAGAGATTTAATAATTTCCTGACAAACTAGTAGCCTACCATCATGTATGCTAACTGTTGTTTGACCGGAACACAATGAATATTATATTCTACAAGCTAATGACTATCACTAAGCGCACAAAATACTACTGTTCACAAAAGAAATCTCTGCAAGTCTCAGAGGAATGTAAGTCAAAAAGAACCCTTATTTAGTAAGAGACATGCTATCTGTAAGTAGGAAAGTTCAAAATAATTTAGTTTCTTTTTTAAAAAAATAAGACACTTCAGTGTTGAATCATCACCTTGGATGATTGGTTCAAGGATCAGGAACACAGGCTGTGTTTTTCGTGGTCATTCCAGTAGCAAGAAAGAACAACAAAAGGAATAGGCAGAGTGATCAGTCCAACACATGGATAGGAGTCTGATGTAACTGGAAAAATGAGCTTTTTAACTGTGGGATGGTGTTTTTAACATCTGGTCTACCAAAATCTGATGGGTTGCACCTTTCACAGAGAGGTAAATGAGTTCCAACACAGGAGCTATCAGCACTAATTGGTAGAATCTGAAACAAGTCTTGAAGCAGGTAAGGGACAAAACCAGGCTGGCCAGTGGTAAGGAATGGGATGGCATGCCAAAGCTTGAGGAACTGAGTGCTAGAGGCGTCCTTCAGTCTGCTCCAGGAGGTTTAACTACAATGAACCACACGTGAAATGCTTCTACACAATATATGCAGCATAAAGAGTGAGCAAAAAGAGATCAAAGCCTTTGTCCAGTCCCATCACTGGCATAAGCGAATGCCAGCTTGATGAGCGCTGTGAGTGTTGTGCCATGTCGGATGGTTACAGGATCTTTAGGAGGGATAGGTAAGTGGTGAAGGTGGGTGACATTGTACGTAATGGAGGACTGGGATTTATGGATCTTGTAGTTGTCACTGGCCCAGCTGAGAGCCTTTGGGAAAGGATTAGGGGACAAACAAATAATGTGGATGTCAGAGTGAGAATCTACTATACACCTCCTAGCCATCATGATAATCCAGTGAATTACTCTTCTAGGAACTAACAGACGCCAGTAAATCAACTGTCCTTGTCCTGACAGGCAACTTCAGCTAGCCAGATGTTAACTGGGGAAACCACACAGATGGCACAAACAGGTCCAGAAGACTCCTGAACACCTGAATGATTGTTATGCATTGTGTGAGAGCTTTAGACAAGCCCCGCCTTAGGATCAGATTTTTGGCAGCAACTCTAAATCCCTGTACCTAAATCACTCTGTTTTGCAAGTTCTTAAGGATGCCCAATCAGGTCCATTATAAAATAAGTTATTTACTGAATAGAAAGGAGATTAGCAGATAAAAGGCCTAATTTACAGATACCTACTAGACAGGATAAAGCAAAAAGAACTACTAGTGGATTACGTAAAACAGCACATGACATAAAGAAACCTATGTTATAGCTAGCAAAAACAATAACACAGATTAGGAGTCAATGTAACTTACCACTAGATTGACAATAGGGTACAATAGTGATGATAGTCCTTTCTCTCAGCCCCCAGGAGAATAATCACAAAGTAGGCATCCTGACTTTGGGAGAAAGCTCCACACATTTCAGGGAATGTATGGACTTCTGCTTTGTGAAAGTTTGGTGTAGCTTTTACAGTTTTTGAAGTGAAATGTCTGTCAGTCAGAAATTCCAGCTCATCTTTCCACATCTGCTTCCCCAGCAAGATGCGTACTGTCAGCTGAAATACCTCACTACAAGGCACTGAAATAACTCACTACATGGAAACTGTCCTGATCGAGTTATTTCACCAAGGTTCATCTTATGTGAGAGAAAGATGTCCTGAGTTATTGCACCAGCTAATAAACAAGAGATAAGCTCTCCTGTGGTGGAGGGAGAAGCCCTGCCACTATGATAACTTCATGGTACATGTACTAAAGGAGCTGGTCAAATCTCCTTGATGTGTTGCTTGTTAACAGAGAAGGTCTCATGAGTGAAGCACTTATTGGTGCCGTTCTTGGCCACAGAGGTCATAAAGCAATCAAGTTTAAAATCTCTGTTGTCAATTGGAGCAAAACTTCAGCTCTGGACAGGGGTGGAGCAGACGTCAGGCTGCTCAGAATAGTAGTGAGGAAGGTCTTATGGGGAAAAAGTTTTTGAAGGTGCTGGTCACCTTTTAAGCATCTCCTCTGAAGGGCACAGGAGATGACCAAAGAAAACCATTGTTGTGATGTTTCTCGATTTCAGTAAAGCCTTCAATGTTGTCTCTCACAGGATCCTTCTGAAAAAAATTGGGCAGCCCACAGCGGGATAAACACATCATGGGGTGGGTGAGCAGCTGGGTCACAGGTCAGGCACAAAGGGTGACAGTGAATGGGGTGACATCAGACTGGGGACCTGTCACTACTGGGGTTCCACAGGGCCCCATCCTCAGCCCTCTGCTCTTCGACATCTTCATAAATGACTTGGATGTAGGACTGGAAGAAATACTGAGCAAGTCCACAGACCATACAAAACTGGGAGGAGCTGTTGACTCCTCCAGGGCAGGGAGAGGCCCTGCAGAGAGATCTCCACAAACTGGGGGTCTGGGCAATCACCAGCCATAAGAAGCTCAGCAGGGGAAAGTGCTGGATTCTGCACCTGGGATGGGGCAGCCCTGGATGCATGGACAGACTGGGAATGAGGTGCTGTAAGCAGGGCCATGGAAAGGGACCTGGGGGTCCTGGCAGGTTGAACATGGGTCAGCAGTGCCCTGGCAGCCAGGAGGGCCAACCCTGTCCTGGGGTGCATCAGGCACAGCATCACAGCTGGGCAAGGGAGGGGATTGTCCTGCTCTGCTCTGAGCTGGGGCAGCCTCACCTCCAGTGCTGGGAAGAGTTTTGAGTGCCATAATATGAGAAGGATCTAAGTTTGGACTGTGTCCAAAGTAGCCTGCAAAGATGGTGGAGGGCCTTGAGGGGAAGCTGTACGAGGAGCAGATGAAGCCACTTGTTCTGTTCAGCCCAGAGGTGACAGAGGACAGACCTCACTGCAGTTACAGTTACAGTAACTTCCTTGTGAGGGGAAGAGGAGGGGCAGGTACTGATCTGTCTTCTGTGGCAATTAGTGACAGGACCCAAGGCAATGGCCTGAAGTTGTGTCAGGATATTTGGAAAGGTTTTTTACCCCAATAGTAGCTGGGCACTGGAACAGGCTCCCCAGGGAGCTACGACCCATGCATCAGGGTCGTAGCATCAGCCTGACAGAGTTCAGAAAGCTTTTGGACAATGCTTTCAGGCACATGGTGTGACTCTTGGGAATCATGCTGTGCAGGGCCAGGAGTTGAATTCAATGAACCTTCTGGGTCCCTTCCAACTCAGGGTGTTTTTTGATTCTATTCTATGAGTCTATTATTGCAATCAAGAGATGCATCTTTTATTTATTAAATAAGAGACCACTATTACATCTGAAATGTGGACTAATTATTCTAAATGCATTGATCAATTTGTTAAGAGCTTTTAGGTAAAAATGTAGAGTCTTTGTTGCTGCCACAGTAAGATTTACCTCACATAGCCATATTCTGCTCACTGATAAAAATACCACCTCCTTTTACTTAATTTCAGGAAAACATCTCAGAAGTACTCTAGGCCAAAAAGGGATGATAAATGATTTGAGATAGAAAATTGAAGTCCATTGATTAGAAGCAATTTTTTTATGTTTTACAATAAAAAGATGAACAACATGATTCATGGAGACAATTTGCAGACCAACTTCTTCTCTCTAATTGCTGCTGGTCTAATGTAGGAGCACACTACTAGAAAGTAGAGAAATCCATTTACCCAATAATATAATTGAAGCAGTAAAGAGAAATAGTGGATTTTTCCATTACCTTTTATATTAGCTGTGCTACATTCCACCTGTGACCCTTATTTTGAGAGTGCTATGCTCCTTTAAACAATTCTGTAAGCATAATAAAGTTCCACTTCAGAATTTTTCAAAGTAGACTAAGGACATTTCAAAAAAATCCATAATTAAGGACATAACCAATCTCACTAATTCCTGATAATCTACTGTAAAACTAAATTATCTGCTAAGAGGTCTAATAAATTCTCATCTTCAGGAGCAGGAAAGAACATTTTCTGTATTTCCTTTGGAACAAAAACTAGATGCTATTCTCTTCTGACTACTTACTCTGTGGTTGTCCCAGGGTCTGCAAATTTTGTTTTTAGTATTGTTTGAGGCTTTGGGGTTTTGTAACAGGAAATAGAGAGTCCTATTTAAATCAAGATAGGATTTCTTTTCTTTTAGTCCTGTTCATGGGATAATAGATGGCTTTTTGCTGCTGGAGAGATAGAAAGCATACCCTTAACTCCACTCATTGTATCAAGTCACAGTACACAAAATAATTATCTTTGTGTTCCAGATGTCTGCACTCAGAACCATTTCTATTAATTACTGGAACTGCATTAAAACAAATAACATTAGTAAAAACAACCCTGGTTCAGAAGTAGATTCTGTGCAATGCTTTTAAGTTTTTTTTTATTGAAATAAGAACTTTTGAAAGATATTTTCAAAAATACCCAGAAGGAAAATGCAAACACATTTGAAGTAAGTATTCTTCATTATTTCATATTGAAAACAAACAACATCAGTAGCAGTGTAAGGTTCCCTAGGAAGCTGAAATATTTTTATACATTGATTTCTGATCATCCCAATGAATGTGTGCAGTAAATGCAACGTGCTGTGACACTTTAAAATATTTTCTGTGTTATAGCAATACCAAATTATTTATGCAGGAATAACAGCTTGAATTCTGCATTATGCATAGAAAGGCCCCAGAAATGTGAAAAAAATGTTGCATCTTTTATGGTAAGATGTGTACAGAGAAAATAGGAGAACTGAAAATGCCAGCTTATTTCTTTTAATTGCAGCAGCTCTATTTATGAACATTAATATAACTAATAAAACACTCGTTGCACAATGCTCTGTTTTAAAACATCAGAGAAACCTGCAACTTCCTGAAATCTGTATTAATGCTAACTGCAGTAATTCAAAACCAGTGTTAAATATCAGCTACTTTTCTAAATACTGATTTGAACACATTATTTAGCTACTGTAAGAGCATGGCTAGCATAGATACATCAGTGTTATAGTATTTGCTGATATTTCAGCAGTACCTAGGGTTTTAAAACAGGCCTCACAATTACCTGATTGGGATGTTAGGGAAAAAGAAAGGAGTTCATAAATATAAATTTTGCAAAGACACATTTTAATTAATATATTACACATACCTAAACACAGGAAGTAATTTTTTATAAGTGGTTAGTATCTCAAAAAGGGGTCAGTAGTTTTGATCTGTCTGTCTGTTGATAATCCCACTACATATAAAGGATTTACTGATGATTTAGACAAAATGAGCTAAGTAAATTGTTCTTGAAGGGACTTCTCCAAACCAAACAGAGCTCATTACCTGCTCCAGGAAAACCAAGGAAAAAGTGAAAAATAGGCTATGATGTCCTTTTTTAACAGCAGGAACTGGATTAACAAAAACTGTCAAGCAAGAACAAACTTGAATTTTAATGTCAAAAGACATTATGAGAAGCAATTTTCAGATTTGGACAATATAGGCATATACATCGAGCTGGATATATATCAGTATATATTGATACTTTAAGCAAATTTACTAAAGAAACAACTTTTGCAAACTAAGAGATACTGTATTTTAAAATTAGATGGTGACTTTTGAAGACCGCAAAACCCACATTTTTTTAGTACTGGAGGTAGTTGTCAGCACTTAATGTCTTTGTGGATTCAGTTGTGGATTTCATAAAGTATTACTGCGCCCTGAGTGGGTCGCTGCTGGTGATAGAGAGATGGTGAATCTTGTTTCTAGATCAGAAGGCTGGATTTATTGATATATGATATATAATACATTATGACTATACCAAAAAGAATAAAGAGAGAGAAGTTTGCAGAGCTGCTAGGCTAAGCTAAGCTAAGCTAAGAATAGAAAGAAAGAAAAAAAAATCTATAACAAAGTTGTGGCCAAGGACTCAGTCCCCGGCTTACACTTTGTGATTGGCCTTTAATTATAAACAAGAAGCATGAGCCAATCAAGGTGCCCCTGTTACATTCCACAGCAGCTGATAATAATTGTTTACCTTGTCTTCTGAGGCCTTTGCCCTCCAGAAGATGCAGAAATCCGAAAGAAAGGATTTCTGTGAAGAAATGTCTGCGACAATAAAGGTTTCCCTTTCTGCTACTGTGATCATATCTTCTTTTCCATTTCTTGCTAATGAATTGTACAGGTTGCAGGCCTGAATTTAGAACCATGCAAAGAAGCTCATTTTTTATCAGAGATGCCTTAAGATACCATTGCTAAGGGACAGAAGATGGGCCAGAAGAAGTTCCCAACATAAATAGAGCTCCATTGGCAAAAAGTGCTTTGGTGATTCTACATGATAGATACAGAAATTACACAGCTGTGGATAAGCAAAATTAGCACATCTATAGGTCATAGTCCACTTTTGTTAGGGTAAAAAATGCCTTTCAAATAAACCCAATTTTTGTGGGTCTAACTGCATCCACCCTGGGATGGCTTTAGGAATATCTCAAGTGTTGTTATTCCTCAAAAGGAAAACATTCTGTATTTTGACCCTAAAAAAAAGCTTTATAGCTGCTTCTAATTTTACAGTCATGGGAAAATGCATTTGAAGGGATCTATGTTTTTTATCTTTCTTCTCACTTATCTCTATGCTCATAGGCGCTGCACATCCAGCCTGGATCCCTGTCCCTTTCTGCTATACCATCAAACTTCCATTTATTTTCAGCCCTGCCAGTTTCTAGAGTTTCAACTTTTAGCATCCACCCATTTATCACCATCTTACAGTTCGTGCTCAGACCCCTTTCTCATAGCTGTGCAAGTTTCTCACCTTAGTTGTTCTTCCCTTTTTCTTTTGCAGGCTTCCACATAACCAAAATATTTGTTGTAGCATTCATGCTTTCAGTAAAGTATCTATAACGTAGTGTATACCTGAGTAAGATGGTAGTGCTCCTCTCTTCCAGCTGTTATGTGGTTACCTGAAATCAAATAAAACCTCAAATCCTTGACTTATGTAGGAAAGTGAGCATGGAGAAAAATTTTGAGAGTATACATCCTCAGGCTTGCATATCAGGAACAAAAACTTAATATTTTTGGGTTGCAATATAAAAACGTAGTTACATAAGTAGTTACTTCTGCTTCTTGGGGCAGAAATACCTCTTCCTGCTATTGTTTTTCTATTGACTTCTTATTCATCACTGAAAATACTAGAACAAGAAGGAAATATAACAGAAAGATGCTGCATTCTGATAATCTTCATCTTGTAAAATAATCACCCAAAATTTTCTTCAGGATTGTGAACCAAAAGTAGAAAAACAGATTTTTCTGGACAAAGCATTTATTCTACTTGATTTCCTGTATTCTGAAAGGGCAATAAGTTGGAGACAGCAATAAGTTACTGGGGTACCCAACCCCCTGAGGCGGAAGACAGGGATAGAGAACAGAATGAACCTCCCACAGTCCAAGGAGATATGGTCAGTGACTTTCTAGAATACTTAGAACCACACAAATCTATGTGGCCAGATAGAATCCACCTGAGGATACTGAGGGAGCTTATGAAAGTGCTGTCTGAGCCACATTCTATCATTTTTTATTAGCCCTTGTCAAATGAGGGATCTTAGATGACTGAAGGCTGGCCAATGTGGTGTTCATCTACAGAAGGGTCATAAGAAGGATCCAGGCAACTTTGGGCCTGTCAGTCTAACCTGGGTCCCCAGGAAAGGCATTGAGCAGATCATCCTGAGTGTCATTGCATGGCATTTGCAGGACAACCCATCAGGAGGCAGGTCCTGCTTGAACAACCTGATCTCACCCTATGAAGTGGGTGATCCACTTAACAAATGAGGGAAAGGCTCTGAACATTGTCTGCTTTTTCAACATTTTTCACAGCATTCTCCTGGAGAATCTGGATGTTCATGTCTTGGATGGGTCCACAGCTCACTGGGTTAAAAATTGCCTGGATGACTGGTCTGAGGGCATTGTTGAATGGAATTACATCCAGCTGGTGGCCAGTAACTACAGGTGTTCCCCAGGGATCAGTATTGGGACCATGCCCTTTTATGTCTTGATCAAGGATCTGGATGAAGGGGGTTAAGCACATTAAGTAAGTCTGCAGATGAATTAATTTGGGTAGGAGTGTTGATCTGCTGCAGTTTAGGAAGGCCCTGCAGAGGGATCTGGACTGAGGCTGAGAACAGCAGTATGAGATTCAACAAGTATGACAGTGGTGTGATCAGCAGAACCAGGAAAGAGATTGTTTCCCTGCATATCGCCCTGATGAAGCTGCACCCTGTTTTGGGCACCTGACAACAAGAAGAACATTAAGGGGCTGGAGTGTGTCCAGAGAAGGGCAGCAGAGCTGGTAAAGGGTCCGGAACATAAGTCTAGAACCAGAGGAGTGGCTGAGAGAGCTGAGGGTGTTTAGCCTGGAGAAAAGGGTAAAAGAGAGAAAAGAGAGCAAGCAGGGGAAACCTTATCACTCTCTACAGCTCCCTGACAGGAGGGTGCAGCCAGATGGGTGTCAGCCTCTTCTCCCAGCCCACCAGTGACAGGACGAAAGGTAATGGTCTCAAATTGCTCCAGAAGTTCAGATTGGATGTCAGTAAAAATTCCTTCACTGAACAGACTGTCAGTTGGAACAAATTACCCAAAGAAGTGGTTGAGTCACCATCCTTGGATGCATTTAAAACATGTGTAGATGTGGAACTTAGGGAAATGGTTTAGTGGTAGATTTGGCAATGCTGGATGCATGGTTGAACCCATTGATCTTGAAGGATCTTTTCCAACTGGAATGAGTCTATTATACTAAGTAAAGCATTATTTTATATCTTAGGGTTAGAATTAAGGGTTAGGGATTATGGAGTTTGGTTTAGGGTGTTACAGTTTTGTGTTGGGTGTTATTCGGTTTGGTTAATGTTTCCTTGTATTATGTTTTATGTTTTTACTATTACTTACTTAGAGGTTCCAAGTGAGTGTAGAGAAACAGTATAAGACCCTTCGGTTGAAAAAACATAATTACTAAAATAGTACAAATGATAATGAATTTACAATTCAAGAACAAAAACTGGAAAGAATATGAGAAAAAGTAGTATAAGCTGTGCACAGAATGGTAAAGTCAGAAACTGGAGGACAGGATTACATTATTGTAAGGTTTCTGTGCGATTGAGGTACTTGTTTTTAACAATATACTAGTTCTGTGTATTTATTTCTCTAACCTAGTGAAGATTTTCCTTAGCTAGCTCTATCTATCCTCACTGAATTTATCAGTTATCAAAAAGATATTTCAAACAATACTGTAATAGGCACATCACGTAGCTTTGCTATGAATTCCAAATTATTATTAATTAATATTGTGATGATTAATGTTACTTATAAATGTTCAATAAGTGTTTTAAATCAGTTTTCATACTTTGATTAACTTGTGTGGAGATTTTTGTTTGCTGGGTTTTTTGGTGTTGTTTTTACAGTTTAAATAATACTAATGATGTGTGGATTGTGGCATAAACTGTACTTGTATTAGATTGTGCACTTACCAGGTTATTTAGAAATAACTTGACTAAGCTTTGTGTGGTAACTGAAAGATGTAAGAATTTCAGAAAACTAGGAATAGATCTTGTATTCATAAAATAGTTTTTCTTTGCACATAAGCGTTGCAGTACCTGAATCAGTGATGATAGACAAGAAGTACATTTTAACAACATTTTATATTCATTAAAACCTCTGATTATCTGTGTCTGATTGTCTCATTTTCTTGATTTCCAACTGTTGAGTGCAAAGATACAACCTGTGGCTAAGGATGCCCACAAGCCTAAGATTGCTGAAAGAATCCAGGAGATAACACTTTCCTCTTGCCATGCTACCCTCCATGCCTAGTACTAGACATTTTCAGATAAAATACTCTACTACATGGGTTATTGATATAAATCTTTACAGGCTTTCTTTATTGCTGGTTATTTATTTAAAAAGTAATAAAATTTTCATGTGGCTGCTCTACTATTCCACCATAAGTTAATATTTGAATTCTTGTGTATATGTTGTTTACAAATGGTTTTCTATACACCAGAAGAGTGGAAAATCCCATTTTGTGTTTACTGTATCATTGATATACTTTAGTAATGTATTCTGAGAATTCATTGGGATACATGGATTGAAAATTCTCATTTAAAGTTGAATAGTTGTTTAGCAACTTTAAAATTTAATTAGAACCCTTTCCTGCATTTCATTATGAGGTTATTTCATAATCACTCAGTAAATAGGTCCTACCTGTTTACTAATGCAGAAATGACAACTCATGACACAGCTGAATTACAACTGCACAGCTGGAGAAGGTACTAAAAGAAATAACAGATAAATGCATGATTTAAGAAACATCGGGGAAAAGTCAGCATCAAGAATCCTTCCTCAACCTTCACCCATTCTGCCCTTCACTGTTGTGAATAGTGCTACAAAATTCAGCATGGTTGTCTATATTCTAATTAGAACCAGTTCATTATTTACTTACTCAGCTTAGAGGAACTGGGATATTGGTACCTAGAAGAAAGCCATGCTTCTAACCAATGGAAAGATGGGTGAAATGCTGCAACAGACCCTGTACTCACTGCAGTGAGTTTAGTCCAGTGAGTGAACAGGATGGTGTAGAATTGGGTCCAAAACATACAATTTCCTTTGCTTGCGTGATACCTGCATTGCATGCTCCTCTGAATTCTGACAGGAAAAAAGAAGTTAGCACCATGATTCAAGACTGTTTAAAGGTTTATTAAAGGTAATGTTTTATTAGGATAACAGTTGGACTGATGATCTTAGTGATGTTTTCCAGCCTAAGCAATTCAATGATTCTGTGTTACTACCTCTCAAAAAGACTGTTGAAAGCGAAGGAAGCCAACCCACCTTGTCGTTGATCAGCATTGACTTCGATTTATTGATTAAATCAGCCACTTTATATAACAGTGTTAATTAACTTCATGCATATTGCAAAATCCAAGCTCACGATAGGTTAACAGAGAAAACTCTAACCCCTCCTTTTGTTTACAATACCTGTGGTTTGTCTATTGAAAACAGGATCAGTGTTCTCAGAGAGCCCAAGGACAGAATGTTTGCCTGTTATGGGAAAACTGTCTGAGAATCTTATTGTTTATAAAGTGGTGCTTGAGAGAGCCTAATTGTTTATAGAATCAAGCCTGGGAAATGCTTTACAACTACCTTTTACTTTTCCCTCTGCTGTATACCTTCATGGCCTCTTTCTTTAAGCCATGCTAGAACCAGACTCTCCACAAAAGACAAGCATTTTGTTATTACTGTAACCTTATTTTTGTACTCATTCACAAAACTACAGTATATACTTTAGCACTTCTGAGAAATTAGAGTTCAGTGGAATACTTATGAGAAAATAACGATTCATTGTGCCTTCCTTTCTCTTTCGGTAGGAAAATTTCAACAAGAAACATACTGTAGATACTAAGCCCTGTCAAATTAAGCAATTTATTCCAATTATTTTGTATACCTTCACTAATAGCTTTAATCATTATTACCATGTATGTTTTTAATTCTAGGCTGCTTTGCAGTTGAATTGGGCTTTCTACAATTACATATAGATCACATATGTTACAGAAAGCTTTGATTTTCTCTTTTTCCCTTCTTTATTATTCTTTTTTGCTCCTAATAAAGACATTCTTTGTTTCATGAAAGAAAACAAAGGATACAGTAAGCTCTTTCCCATTTTGATATTCATAGCTCTACCTCTTAGCTTCCTTCCCTTCAGTTCTTGACTTCCCTCTTCATATATTTTCATCCTGTTTTCTTCCTGCTGACTCCAAAGGGTGCCTGTCGCTATCCTTCAGCAGAACAGTGGTTATGGCTCCACACACAAAAAACTGGCACATGCATTCTCTATGTCCCTCCCCCTGCTTCTTTCCACCCCTGCAGCATTTCCTCCTTTTTACCTCAGGGAACTAATTCAAGCTAAAATCCAGCCCGAACAACTGCAGAGAACTTTTAACCCAGCAGCTAATGGTGATGGTTTTGATTGTTTTTAATGCAGACATAGAAGATGGCATGCAAGCATGAAAACTGGGCCAGGAAGGATTTAATACCTTCTTTTAGTGGCCGGTATGGTTTATACAGATCTAAAGCAAATGCAGAACTAAGCTATGAAGTGATCAGGTCATTTTTTTAGTCAGTCAAATTCGACCTAAAATTTTAGGTGCAACATGGGGCGTTATTTTATTAACTAGGGTTATTACACAACTTACTCTAAAAATGACACAAATTATATCGGCTTACACATCTTCATGCCAATACCACAATGTCCAACAGTTCTCAATCTGTGTCAGTTGTACCACAAATAATTAATTGCACTAAACCTGTTCCCCATAAAACCCAAACATGTTCACTTCCTGTGCCTGAAAAGCATGAGGTTACCCAAAGCATCTGAGAGGTTCACAGGCTTCTTCTGTAGAAATAATATACAAATTTTTGATTTAAACAACGTTCCAAATGGGTTAAAAGACCCATAGAGCAGCATGAAGCTTTTGGCAGATAAGTTCTGCCACAAGAGTGTCCAATAAAAGTTTTGGTACTGCTATTGGACACTCAGTGCACACCACTACAGCAGCATCAAGCACACCATATGTGTAAAGCACATTGTTTCCTTGCCTAGGACAGCAACCTTAGTTTATTTAAATAGACTTTTCTACAGAAAACAAATAAAATTAAAACCAGTATATGATGTTTAGGCTTTTTTAATGTTGCTTTATTTAAGCTTTTGTTTTTCTTCCCTCCAATCAAGTACAGAAGAATCTTGCTAAAATACACTTTCTTTAAGAGACCTGACTTTCTTTCCAACCACCCTTTCCTTTTTCACTAAAAAATTCTCCTCCTCTAACAATCCCTTTCACTCCCAAAATGAAGTCAGAAACAGACACACCATTTCCCACTACCAGAATATACTTCTGTCATGATAAAAATTTGTTTTGCTTACTTCCATCACAAAACATCTTTCTTAAACATTTAAATGCTTATTATAATACATTATGAAAGTATTTCTCAGGAAGATGTAAATTACACTGAAGACATACTACTGGATTCTTAGATTCAAAACTATTCACGAAATAATGAGTCTTCATAAATAACATAAACTGTGGATTTAAATCAGTTTGTTAAGATTATCATAAGATTAATATTTTTTCTTAGCACATATTTTCATGTATGTACTATTCAAATTTTCATGTAGATGAGAAAGACGCTTCTGTAAAGAAAGCTTCCCACTACAAAGAAGCAGCAACAGAGGCTTTAATATGTAATTTCTATCTACAAGCTAATGGTTTTGTAAAAGTTCCATCAATACATAGCATATGGTTGAAACATGTCAGATTCTGTGTCACATGGATAAATTACTAGCAAAAATATGGAAAACGTATAAATATGTACACATGCTGTGTTTTGTATACTTGTTTCTGTCTTTGCAATGTGATTAACAATCACTATATATGTATGGAGAAATAGCACTGAGCTGTCAATACTCACATTTATGCTACCTCTTTATTTTTGTACATGTACCCAGGGCCTAATTTACTGATTCATTACTATAAAGGCCATTATGAAGATATCATTAGATCAAACTAACTCCCAATTCTATTTTTCAAATAATAGAAATGGAAGAATGCTCACTGAATCAGGAATTTTAAATGCATTTGGGAAAATGACAGTCGCCTAACCTTCTATCAAATGTCACTTGATAGAAGAAAACCAGACTTTTAGGGCTTTTTGGTCTCTTGATTAGTCATCGCCCATCACAAATATTAGACAGTAGATAAAGAACTTGGCTGGAGATTGAGGATTATTTCACACTGCCTTTTCTTATTTTACATTAAAAGATTATAATTCATATTTTACAACACTGGTATTAGAAAATAAGGTCATAGATAAAACATCATGTTGATTTTAAAAATATCATGAGCATCAGCCTCATGTTCTTTCATGAACAGGCCCTGTAAGTAAGACACCTACTTTTCTCCTATTTTGTCTTTGCCTACACTACCCAATGTGATCCCATAGCACTGAACAGCTGATGCTTGCCTTTGTATCCGACCGCCTCTAAAACAAAAAGTAACATCTATGTGGAAGTGCTCTTCCATATACTAACATTTATTTTAAAGTAATATATTATTTATACAGGCCCTTACTGCACATAAGCTTGTCAGAATATTCTCAGCAGCTGAAACAAATTTTTCAGTATTTGCATTTGAGTCACCCATTTGAAAATAAAAGGTTTAAGACAAAAGACATGTTTTCATAAAAAGGTATCTAATGAAAGATAATTTGAATGTTTTAATTTGCAAGTAGATCCTTATTTACACTTTCTACTTAATTGCACTTTCTAGTTTGGAGAAAATGTATGAGGGAATTACACTAACAGTTGGTACAAGGGTGTAAATTACCTAAACATATGCTTAGGCAGTCAGCAGCATTAGAGGCTGCTGTATTTTTTTATGATAAATGATAGATTTTTATTTAATAGCAATAATACTTGCCCAAATTTTATATATAGTACACATGTGTTAAATTATGATTGTACAGTAATTATAAATATAACAAGAGATTGTCCTAGGAGCAGGAAAGTCAGTTGTGAATATTTAGGTTGAAATTACATTTATTTCCTAAATCCCGTTAGTGGAGCACAACGCTTTAATTATCACAAATCACAATCTTTTCCATCACAGATTCTTTCAATATAGGTATATTTTCACCTTAGCATTTATATGTTTATTTTAATTTGAAGAAATAAAATAAGGTTTGTGAAGTTTTTTATTCTGTCAATAATTTGAAACTGAGAAAAGACTTTAATCTTCTGCAGTTAGTGCTCCTATTGCATCATTCTTGGACTGTGATTATCAACATCAATAAAATAATTCCTTGACCCTTTAAGCAGAAATAATAATCTGCTTTTCATAGAATAATCATAGAATTGCCAAGGTTACAAGAACCCTTTAAGATCATCCAGTCCCACCATCCAGCATTACCCCTGCAATAACCTCTAAATCACAAAACCACACCACCTTGAGTATCTCCAGGGAAACCTATTCCCTGACCACCCTAACAGTGAAAAAGAATTCTTCTAATATCTGATCTGAATCTCTCCTGTCTCATTTTAAGGCCATTTCCTCTGGTCCTCTCCCTGCTGGCACAGTAGAGGAAACCAGCCCCCGCCTCACTACACCCTCCTTTCAGGGCATGAGGTCCCCCCTGAGCCTCCTCTCCTCCAGACTAAACAAACCCAGATCCCTCAGCCATTCCTCATAAGACAGGTTTTCTAGTCCTTTCACGAGCCTTGTTGGTCTTCTCTGGACACTCTCCAGCACCTCAAAGTCCTTTTTAAAGTGAGGGGCCCAGAACTGAATACAGGACTCAAGGTGCGGCCTCACCGGTGCCAAGTGCAGGGGGACAATCACTGCCCTGCTCCTGCAGATCATCACTCTTTGATGGAGGCCAGGGTGCCACAGGGCTTCTTGGCCACCTGGGCACACTGTTGGCTTATATTGAGCTGGCTTCAACCAGCCGCCCCAAGCCCCCTGCTGCTGAGCAGCTCTGCAGCCACCAGCCACTCCTCCCCCAGCCTGTAACACTGCGTGGGGTGGTTGTGACCCGAGTGCAGGATGCAGCACTTTGCCTTATTGAGCCTCGTGAAGCTGTCCTTAGCTTGAGTCTCTCCAGGTCTCTCTGTAGAGCTTTTTCCCGCCTACAGAAAAGACTATGCTCATCCTAGAAGAAAATTCCAACCTACCAAGTATGCAAACAAAAAGTTGTTTAACATATCAAGGTGGACTATACCAGCTAAATTAACTGTATTGGATATCTCTGAAGTTTATACAAGGAATTAAGTGAAAAATCTAAGTCAGTGTGCAGGGAGATGCTCACTTCAGCTTCAAAGAAGCATTAGCTATGGAATGTCTCCCAGCTCCAATCTCCACTTACCATAAAGGTGTTCAACGAGGCTGAGGACTAGATGCTCTCTCTCAGTCAATTGGTTTGGAATTCCTACTTCTTTTTGAATAGCCACAGAATTGAGGCAAATTTTCTTTACCACAATGACTCTGTGAGAGCTCCCCTGGTACACAGGGAAATGGCCTTATCCTGAAAAGTCTCTAGTCTCTTACTCCTTCTAGGAATATCTCTCTCAGTTCACCCAACTCAGCTCATCTCTCTAGTTTCTGTTGTATTACCAATTCAGATGGTTTTTGGAGCCTGCATTTTGCCCTTTTATATATTAACTGAACTTTGTTGAAGTCAATGTTTGTTTTGTCCATGAAGATAATGTAAAAGATGTTTTGGCATTCACTTGCCACAAAGCAGTAGGTTATATATTACCATGGCTTTTTAAGTAGTATCATCTAGCCAAAAATGTTCTTCTAGCATCTGCAGTGCCACTACAGTAAAACTATTTTAAAGCTAGCATTAATTGTGACTTGTATTACAGTATGAAACCTGTAATACAGCCTAAATAACTTACAGCTTACAAAGGCAACACAGATACTGGAAGAAGCAGGTGATGCATGAGCAGATGACAAGAAGCCTACTAACCTTCCCAAGCCTACTAACAGTGTCTGTTGAAAGGTATTACAACTTACTGTGAGTAATGGGACAGGGAATGTGGCGATGCTGACCAGATGTTGAGGGCTCAGTGACCCACATCATGTCATGGCTAACCTGAGCAGGCAAGGTCTGTGCTCTGCACAGCCAGTGTGGCCTTCAGGCTGTTGGGCTGTGCAAATATCTTGGTGGCGGGACAAGCTCAGGCAGCACAGTGGTGGAGGAGCCAGTAGGCAGCTCTTGTCTTCACAAAACTCTCGTACCAGAGCTTATGCCACCTGCACGGCCTTGCCTTCATCTGAAATTATTAGTTCTAATAACTAGTTATTGGGATATTAGGACACAAGACAGATGATGGACTTTGGACCTGGTTAGCACAAGAGATTTGATAACAGGATGTCTTGGCAAGAGCAAACAGAACTTTGAGAATTAAATCAAGATTGCAAGAAGATCAGATCAGACAGATTTACTGAAAAAAAGAAAATTACATCAGACTTCTGCAAGCAAGAGATGTTTAAAATGCATGGTTTTTTATGTGATTTTTTACCCAATCATTGTAGTAAAACATTACTTGTGTTCCTAAAATACTATATGAGTAGCTGTACTCCACAATAAATTCAGACTCTTTGACCACCTCAGAGTCTTCCCTGTCTGTCCTTATTGCTGATAACTTTTGTTTTAAATTGTATTTTAGAGTCAAAGCATCTTTCTTACTGAAATAATATGTATCAGCACCTCCTTGTAGCAACTGACAACTCTACCCTGCAAACACATAAAACTCCCCAAGGGACGAGAGGGGGTGCTTGTATCCCACAAGGACATTCTGGATGACACTGGAAAGATTACAGCAGTACCTGATGAGTGGTAAAAGGCAAGTGCCACACCCATGTACCAGGAGGAGGATCCAGGGAATTACTAACTTGACAGTCTGACCTCGGTCCCAGAAGTTAGAGCAAATCCTCTCTGAATCCATACCTAGGCACATGAAGGTGATGGTATTTTGAAACAGTCAGCCTATGTCAAGCCTACAATGTCATGTCAAGCCTACAATGTCATGTCTGCCCAAACAAATTCCCTCTAGAAAGAGTTGTCTGATTGTGTAAATAATGGGAAAGTGGTAGAGAAGCTTCCACACATGGCAGGGAGGACCAAGAAAAGAAAAGAAAGCAATGAGATATAGAGAACTAGTACAGCACTGGTTGGACACATGGACTTGTAGAAATATAAGTGCAACAAAGACAACTACAAATTACTTCATCCTTGCAGAAAAGACTCCATGCAACAGTATGGGCTGGGAAACAGCCACTTAAGGAGCTCTAGAGTAAGAGCTGTATGTACCTGTGTGCAGCTTAACAGAAGTCAGCTGTGTGACCTTGCAGTGGCAATAACCATCAGAGGCAGCAAGCAGGTCCCAGAAAGAAGCTGCCTTCTGCTTTCAGCACTCGTGAGGCTGCATGCGGAGTGTTGTGTCCTATTTAGCATTCACCAGCACAAGAACACTGCTAACAGTGAAGCAGGTGACCAGCAGACACTGCCAAGGTGGTCAGGGAGATGGAGCACATGCCATTTCCTGGGAAGGATGATAGCCAAGTTTTTTTAGCCTTAAGAAAAGAATCAGAGGCTGAACAAATTCTAACAGCCACACACTGCAATTTCACCCTGTTAGAAAACCCAGTACAATAAGAAGTTTTTAAGGAAAAAAGTGACAGACTGTGCAATATACATTTAGATGAGCTGGCGATCTGCAAGGAACTTACAAACTCTTCTGTGGAATTCACCAGTTGCAATGTCAGTTTACCTTCATCCTCTCATTTGCTGCTATTACTATTGATATTCTGTTCCTTCTAGGAGCATAACACCAAAGAATTGGATCTAAAATGAGAGGTGTTACCTACATGTTAAAGTCCTTTCTGCCTTTCCCCCTCAGATAAATACCATTTAATTTCCCTTGCCACCAGATAATTCAGAAACATTGTACTATAAATCATTCTTTCCTCCCTATAGCAAAAAGCTTAAAGTTACTACCTTTTTATTCAAAACAGGAATGTCTGAGATTATTACAGCAAAACATCAAGAAATAGATCTTTATATTTAGAACCAAATGTTATGTTTATGGTTCCATCTAAAAATGTTGCATTACCATGAAAATTTCTGCTTTTGACATGACCTGAAATATATAATTCTTCTACTGTGAACTTGCATTACTGATCAGTCCAGAATTTCTTTAGGAAACCCCTTAACATTCTTCACTCATACTTTGAAATTACATTATCTCAACTAGCTGATGCTTCCTGAGAGCGCTGCCTGCATTCAACAAGGAGGTTGCTGGGTTATAATAACATGCACATTTGTGGCCAAACTAATATCCAGTAGGATTAGACTAGTTCTCAAGCTGTTTTTTTCAGCCTACTCTATTTGAAAACCTGCCACATTTCTTGGTCCAGCCATGGCCTTGTTCTACAGTTTGAGTGAATACTTTGAAAAGAACTAGGGCACAGCAAAGTTTCTGAGAGCCTTCTGTGTTCTACTAGCTTCCCTTAGTGACAGAGCTTTTAGAGGACATTGTGATGCAGGTACCTGGCACTGCCATAGCACATTCATTGGTTTCATTTTCTTGAATAACGATAAGGCAAGAACTGACTTTCATTGTTAACAGGGTAACATCCATGTCCCTGTGTGAGAATATATATTGACACTGAATTAATTGGATATTTTTACTGTGACCTGTGACTGGCGTTTTTCAACAAAAAAAAAGGAGCTTATTTTCACCATTAAAAGGAAAACATTCTTGAAGAACACAGACTCTGAAACTGCAGTCAGATATGCTGCAAGTGCAGAAGTCTACTTAACACCTGAAACAAAGATAACAAGAAGAAGTTAGTTGGTGACACACTGTAAACAAGAGATGACAGAAAGTGCAAAGGCTGCCTTCTGCCAGAAGGCTACATGTAACTTGTGAGAGCAGCTGCCATGACAAATGCCTTCAGCAGCTGCTACAGGAGTGCTGTTGCACTTTACAGAAATGTGGCTGTTCCTCTTCTGGGGTGGCAATGAGTGTTGTGAATTCAGCCTGTAAGAACAGTCGTTATGTGAAGGGCTCTGACACACACCACTGCCAGGTACAGTGAGGCAATATAAGCACGCCATGCAATACACACAGCACCAAATCATTATGAATGTTAAGAGAAAAGTTGATTCTGAGAGTGGACAAAGTGGATAAGGCAAGAACCAATGACTGCTATGCAGAGCTACACAAACCATTTTCTGTTTGACATCAGCTCTTAAATAAGCATGCTCTCTCAATATAACTAATTGAATTCCTTTTCTTGTTGGTAAAAGCTATGCAATATTTCTCATTAATTCTAAAAGCTTGAACACAGATCTGGAAACCTTATACAACAGAAAACTGTAGTGAACTATCTGCAGAGCAGTCATGCTGTAAACAGCTTTATTGAGATCTTCTTGCCTGCACTGGACCACAGGCATGACAGTGGTTTTCCAGAGAGCACACATTGCAAATGAAGACAAGGACAATGGAGGAGAGGGAGAAGGTCATACAAGTAACATTGCCTTTAAGGTGGGAAGGTGGGGGAGGGAGGAAGATAACAGAAGGCACAAGCAGTTATTGTAGCAGAGATGGCTAAATATTAATGCAAATGCAAAAAAAGAGGGGCAGGTGTGACTTCATCACCTAAACCAAACACAACACGTAATTTGATTTTGCAGTTTGAATAACATGACTCTTGCTTTGCACAAGCAGAATAAAAATCTGGATTATTTGTGCCATCTGAAGTCTGAAGACTTCTATCCTCTTGTGTGCTAAAACAAAAACTTCAAAGGAAGTTTCCCTACTCATTATAGGAGAAATATTTCCACAAAACAGCACTGAAGGTTTACAGTCAGCTCTATTAACTTCTGCAAGGTTTACATGAAATGAAACTTGGTCAGTTGCCTACTAACAAGCAATTTTTTTCTGAAACTGTAACTCAAGATCCAGTAATGTAGGTTCCAGACAGGCAAAAGCTTTTGCTGTTACAGTTTTAAACAATGTACTGCTCCCAAAATCCTCAGAAAATAAACCCAGAGGTGGCTCATGAGGTTTTTAATTTCCTCAGGTTCTCTTCAAAGTGGGAGGGACAAGGAAAGAAAGGGACACAGGGATGGTTGTTTTCATAAAAAAAAAAAGCCTAAACCGCCTTACACCTCAAGCATAAAAACCCTCAAGATGTCCCATGCTCTACCTTCCTCCATTTTTACCTTACTTGGCAAATCATCTCTAGTTTTCCTTGGAGTCTTCAAGCATGGTTCTCAATTTGGGATTGAGCAGTAAGCTATACTGACAACTTGTCACAGCAAATCTCAATGGCCTAACAAACATTGTTCAGAGAAAGAAAAGGCTTTGAAAAAATAAAATGACAGGTCAATAAAAAAAAATCCCTCTCCCAGCCACCAATTTTACATTCCTTGCAAACACTGCCAATGCTGGGCAGACTGCTCCAGTTACTGGCTCCCCTATTCCTGACAGAATAGGAATTCTTCAGAATCTACACGGAAAGAACCCAACTCAAGCCAATCAACCAAAGGAAAAAACAAACAAACAAAAAACCCCAAAACAAAACAAACTAAAAAACGGGTGAAGGGGAAAGAATAGGAAGAAGCTACCAGAAGAACGAAAAACTTACTAAAATAATTTCTTATACTCTATACACTCAATAAAATATTTCTTTTTCTTTCAAAGTGAATAAGCAGCATCCACCAAAATTTAAATGAAAACTTTAATATATTATTTTAGAAGCAGAAATTTTAAAAAAATCAATCAAAATTAAAACCAGCAATAAGTATACTATACAACATGTGCACAGCAAAATATTTGACGACACTGTAAAGGTTAGTCAAGTGTTGTAGTGCGTTTTTAAGTTTCTCTTTTGTTCTCCCATTTTATGTATTGTTCCCCCTTTGTACCTTGTAAAATGGTTCTTCCCTCCCCAGTTTTCCCGCCACAGCTCTCCTTACAGTTATGTTGCTGTGGTTACCCCTGCCCCCCTCAGTTGTCAATCGCTCAAGTTACGTAACTTTCCCTCCCCTATTCTACCATATAAGTAAGTTTTTCCTCCTCCCTGGGCCCAGTCAATCACCCCCCACTCCTCCCAGCTTTCGAGAACCTTCTTCGCTTTGGGGGTTGTGGTTGGCTGGGGTCCCGGGGCTCCTCCTTAACTTTGTGTTTATTGGATATGTTTGCATGTCAGTTATGTTATGCACCTCCCTATATGTTTTCCCATTGGCTAGCTGGGCTTCCCTCCCTTCTCCACCCCTCCCCTTTAAAACCTCGCCTCTCCCCTTGCTTGAGGCCATTTTGCTGGTCGGTGCCCTCCCTCCGTTGGTACCTGCCATCCTTCAATAAACCGACGCTAACCCCCAGCAAGTGGTCGCTCCCTTTCCTCGTCTTGTCCAGCGCGTATAATCCAGTCCGCGATCCGGCCCAGCCCGAGGCCACGACGCCAAGGGGGGCTGATCTCAGATGCAGCGGGGGCTCGGCTGATACCCCTCCAGCTAGCCGGACTTTGGGCCTCATACGCCCTTGCGCAGTCAAGTAACTATAAGAGTTAATGAATGAGCTCCCTCTGGTTTCAAAACTACTAGCAATGAGTAACATGAATGTGACAAAAATAAAATCCCCATATGTTATGGTAATTTTCTGCTAATAAACACCTTAAAACACCTGGCTTTCTTTTAAATTATTTGTAAAAAAATAGAGGGTTTTTAAATCTCCTTTTTGCATAGGACTGGATTTTTTCTCTCACACCTGAATATTTAGAAGACAATCTTTCTTTTCTCTATACTTCAGGTTTTTGCACAGTGAATATAGATTTGAGTCTAAAGATTGGCATAGGCAGAAGGGATTGTACTTGATTTAAATTTATTAAAACTGAGAGTCTCCTGCACCTTTCTTTTAAAAATCAGGTAAGTGCCTGCAAAAGTAAAATAACAAGATGGTTTGTTCATTGTTATACATTTAGTGACAAATTCTGCTACTCAAGATTGCCAGTCTAGAATGCGCAGGATTTTGCAGAATGAGAAAGTCAAGACACAAATATTCAAAATCTTTTTCCAATACTGTCACCACACAAAGCAATCTGCCCAGTTTTGCTCCCATGAGTCATCTCTTTGTCACTTTTACATTATAATTCCTGATAAAAGACACACCACTTAACTCGAAGTTTAACTTCCAAGAGTTCTTCAAGGGAAATCTGACTTTAACATTTCCTAATCTATAGTCTGGAATTTTGCACATATTATTTATTCAAACGTTTCTTCAATTGTTCTAGATGCCTAGCATCAGGATCCTGGAGAATTAATACAGTAGCTTTAGACTGAAATGGATTAAACTCAATGGTCATCAAACAACAAAGATCTATCAGCTGTTTTTGACATTTCTCTAAACCATCCTTAAGTTTTAGACGTAAAGCAGGATCCTTTTTCAGCTTATTAATTTCAGGCACTGAAAAGCCAATGAAACTTGTTAGAATATCATCAGCAAAATCTACTTCAAGATAAGCAGAACCATCAGAAATTTTTGCCTTTATACCCCAGGACCCATTGCTTTTTGTGAGGTTTCCGGTGAGAGTGACAATAAAACATTTAACTTTCAGAATTGTAACAGTTTCTGGGTTTTTTGCAAGGAGAAGGGAAATATATGTGAAAGGTGGAGAATCTAAATCTAAATGTGTCTCTACTGCCTTGCAAGGAAAGGTCTGTGAATCATGTCTTTGCTGATCTCCTTCTGGATCCATTTTTAAGGAAAATACAGGATCATCATTTAATACCCTGCTGTCAGAAGTGTGTTGGTGTTTACATCTGCTCTCATCTAGGTCTGTATAATTCTGCTCCTCTTCAGGAGGAGTTTCCAAAGAAAATGCTGATGAACTGCAGGTCTGATGTAAGCCCTTGTGCGGCAAAATGTTACTAACGTTATTTCCATCTTCATCAAATATCGTTCTTCTCATGTTCTTTTCATTGCTGATAGCTTCCCTGGGCTTATCTCTTTCATTCACATGGTCTTCTTCACCAGTGCTATTTAAAGATGAACTGCAGGAGTTTCTAGATGTATGTGGAAGTCTGCCAGTAATTAAACCCATGTTTCCGTTCATCTCCACTGGTGGCACATCTTCCATCTCTCTTTGCATCTCTTCTTCCAGAAGAAAGTCATCTTCTAAAGGAAAGTCATTTAAAAAGCCATCAGCATATTCCATGGGAGGTGAAACTTGTTCATCTGACTGAGGCAAAGGACTCCCAGATTTTTGTGGCAAAACATTTCCATTATGTGCACTCAGTGAACCTGAGGCAGTATTAAAATTGTTGCTTCTACTACAGTATCCACTTTCTAAAGATGTTCTGTTGTTTAAAGTAAATTCATTATTTTCATCAAGGCTGGCTAAAAGCTCTTCATCTGAAGGGCCAAGAGTTTGTTCTAACTCATCCACAGGCCTTGAAAAAATCTGTTCATGTCCAGCTTGTCCAACAGAATTAGGATTTTCAGCTTCTCCAATTAATCTAGCAAGGACTCTTTCCTGACAATAATCCTCAAGAAGACTATCAACTTCACCGCCCAACAGTTTCACATTTTCTGGTTTAAGCAGAAGAACTCCGAGACGATATACAATATTGCCCTGTACAGTGATTTTTGTTCCAGGAGGAAGACTACTGCAGAGAACGGGCACTGGTTGATACTCCATGCCCTGAATTTGATGTACGCCATCTGTTAATTGTAGCATCAGCATTCGAGTCGGCTTTGCTTCCCAGGGCTTCTGAAATGTCTGAGTACTGGCTGTCACTTCTTCATTTACAGTGCTTTTCCCTCTTAGCTTCTGCAACTGAGAATATGCTGGCTGGCTAACATCCACCAGTGAATCAATCTGTACCGAGAAGCAGCCTGATAACTCTCCCTTGGGAGTATTCAAGATGCAGTTAGGCAAAATGGGATATTCCAAGTCTCTCAGATCAGTAAGAAGCCATTGCTCAAATACCTGCTTGTTAATCTGAGCTTGACTTAAATTACTACCACTGTTTTCTTCCTGGATCCAATTAATACATGCTTCCAGCCATGTTAAAGGAACTTTCACGTGCCATGTGGATGAAAGCCAGGCTTCCACTCTTGCTACAATGCTAGATGGAGACATTTTCTTTTATGGTCAGATACTGAATTCCCTAAAATTGAATCCAAAAAGACATATTTAATCTTTTGACAAAAATTGAAATTATTACAAGTTTCATGTTTATATTGCATTAAAAAATTAAATTAAAACACTTCTACAGACAAGGAAATTCATAGGCATTTCCAACATTTAACGTTTCAATCAGCATAAAACGTATGTGCAATTATCAGCATAAAAATTATGTGCAAAATATAAGAAAAGCATGGAGACTTATACAAGCAACCACACTTCTTTTCTGTTTATTAAACTAGAAACATATAAATTAAACTATTTTCTTATAGATTGAAAGTGAATGGACAAAAAACCCAAACCATAAGAGCAGTAGGTTTGAAAATATATCTCCTCTTCTTTTATGGTTTTCTTTCTGTTAACACACAGCATACTTTAGAAATTGACCTGAGATGTTACTCTCCCACTTCACCAGCACTGTTAGGAACAGAAGAGGATCTATAGAACCAAGCTGAGGTCTATCAACACCTATGTCAGAGGAGTGACTGACAACAGAAAGCTGGCTTTGAAACATTGTTATCTGGAGACCCAGTGCAGGACTTGGCTGCATAAGCACCAAGCCTTGGCAGCCATCAAGGACATCAGTGGCTAACTAACTCCTTGTTAGTTTAGGAAGTAGTTCTGCACAAACAGAGTAGAACAGAAGTATTTCAGTTGGAAGGGACTCTGATAGATCATTTAGTCCAACCACCTGACAAATTCAGAGCTGACCAAAAGTAAAAGCACGTTAGTAAGGATATTGTCCAGATACATCTTAAAAACTAACAGGTTCAGGGCACCAGCCACTTCTACAGGAAGTCTGTTTCAGTGTTTGATCATGCTCTTAGAACTAGAATCATTCAGATTGGAAAAGACTTCCAAGATCATTGAGTCCAACCTCTGAACACTACCACCATGCCAACTAGATCATGGCACCAAGTGCCATGTCCAATCACTTCTTGAACAATTTCAGGGATGGTGACTCCATCATTGCTTAAACACCCATTCTGTGAAAAATTCCTGATGTCCAACCTGAAATTCTCTTGGTACAACCTGAGGTCTATTTTAAAGACTGACCCCCCAGATTACAACAATTTCTTTTCACGTAGATTGTGGAGACCAATAACGTCTCCCCTGAGCCTCCATTTCTCCACCCCTGCTCCCTCAACCACTCCTAACACCACTTACTCTCTAGGCCTTTCACCAGCTTTATTGTCCTTAGTAAAGAAATTATTCCTATTGTCAAGACTGAACTTCCCTGATGCAGCTTTGCATCATTTCCACATCTGTTGCTGGATGCCAGGAACTCAGCAGCATTCCCTCTCCATGTCCCCTACCCAGGGAGCTGTACAGAGCAATGAGGTCACCCCTGAGCCTCCTTCTCTCCAGCCCAGACAGACCCAGAGCCCGCAGCCCCTCCTCACAGCATGTGCCTTCCAGCCTTCCACCAGCTCTGCTGTCCTCCTCCGGACCATTCCAGGACCTCCTTCCCACCCTTGTCAGAGCGTGGGGCCCAGCCCTGCACACAGGACTCAGGGTGAGGGCAGCAGGGCTGAATCCAGCAGGATGATCCCAATCCCAGCTGGTGATGCTGTGTCTGCTGCCCCCCGGGATGGGGTTTGCCCTCCTGGCTGCCCGGGCACACACTGCTGGCTCACCCTGAGCTGCTGCCCACCAGCACCCCCAGAGCCCTTTGGCAGGCTGCTCCACACACACTCCTCTCCCAGCTTATACTCGTGCCCAGCCTTACTGCATGCCAGGGGCAGAATCTGGATTTGTTCTTGTTTAATTTCATACCACTGATAATTACCCAGTGCTCCAATCTATTTCAGATCCCTCTGCAAGGCTCCTCTCCATCGAGAATGTCAGCAGCACCTCCCAACCCGGTATCGCTAGCACACCTGCTAATGATGCATTCAAACCCTGCATCCATGTCAGTACTACAAATATTGAAAAGATACCTAGTTGCCTAAAAGCGCATGGATCGTGTTGAATCCCTCAGAAAGGGCGACCGAGTAGCTCAATCCCTCTACAGGATACAAAGAAAACAGAACCTACACTAAGAATATTTAAAAAACACCAGGTATGGGTTCTGCTGTGTTTATTGGGGTATTTTTGGCATTTTGACCTTTAGAATGAACAAAAGAACACCCTGCCTCCAAGCTCTCCCCAAAAGATTCACCACTCGGAAGATACCGCCTAGTTAGTCCAAGCAAAGCGCCAGCTTTCAACAAAGGAGGTGAAAGGGCTGAGGGAGGAAGGGAAGCAGAGGCGGAGGGAGGAGGAAGACCTGAGTGAGGTTAGGCCGCACCTTGCAGCTCCTCGGAGGGGCCGGGAGCTCCAACTCACCGGGGCGGGTGAGCGAGCGAGCGGTGGTGGCGGGGCGGCCGCGGCTGCCGCCGGCCTGAGGGACGGGGCTGCGCCCAAGCCCGCGCTCCCCGAATCCGCCGCGAGCACCCAATAGCCAATGGGAGGCGCGCGTCGAATCATCGCGAGAGTCTCGCCACAGCCGGCGCCGGGCGGCACGCACAAGGCGGGGTTTTAGGGGACGCCATTTTCTCGCCTCTCGGCCTCAGCCGCTCCCGCTTTTCTGGGCCGCCCCCTCGCTGCCCGCGCCGCTCCCAGCGCGGCTCCCGCAACCCAGGTAGGAAAGGCAGGCCTGCCGGCCGCGGCACGCGTCTAGCGGCGCCACCAGTTCCCCGGGCCCGTCTCGTCCTTTTCCTCACGGAGGGCGGTGCTGGTCGCGGCGCCGCCTCCTTTGCTGACGGGCAGCGGCTTCACCCAACGAGGCGGCGGCGGTGCTGCACGGGGGGCGGTGGCAGGGCCAATCGCGGGTGGCGCTGGTGGATGTGAGCGTCGGAGTCAGAGGCTGCTCCCCTTTCTTTCCCGTACGCGGCGGGGCCGGCGGCCGGCGCAGGTACACGCAGCCCGCGGCGCCGTGTGGCCGGGGCCGACGAGAAGGGGAGGGGGATGGGAGAAGGACAAAGGCCGGGTAGGGCCTTGCCTGGGCCGGTAGAGCTGCCGATGGACTCCGCTCTGCGGCGCGGCGTGACACAGCGGTGCGAGACGGCCTGTATCTCCTGTCGTGGGGCCTCAACCGCCGAGGGCTGCCGTGGCCACAGGGCTTTCCTGGGGTTTGCGGTAGAACGAGGAAAACACTGCATGGAGGACAGTCGTGTTTGGCCACTTCGGCTGTTGCTGAGGGGCTTAAGGTGGCCTCTGTCCCCGTTGCCCCGCAAGGACAGCGCGCGTTTCGCAGCACCAGCGGGTGCGCTCCAAGGGCAGGGGCGCGGCGGCCGCTGCCGGCTTCCCGCGCCCACCCCAGGCAATTGTGCCCAGGGAGAGCTTCTGTGGGGGATTATGTCGAGCGCAGCGAGGGCGCTCCGGGCCGCGGCCTGCGCGGAAGCGGCCCCAGAGGCCGATGGGGGGGCAGAGGCTCCGCATCTCGGCCGCGCCGCTCTAGGGGGAGGGCGGAGTGCCCGTGGCGCTAGGACTGACCCTGCTCCGCCCGCTGCGCCGCGCTTGCAGCCGCCGGGCACCTCCTTTGTGTCCGCTCGGGCCGGGCTGGGTAACGCTCCCCGCGGCCGCGTGGTGGTGGTGGCGGCGGCCCTTCCGCTCCCGGCTCCGCCTCGCAGCGGGCCGGCGGGCGCCATTTCGCAGGGCGCCATTTCCGTTGTTCCTCCGCGGGGGTGCCGCAGCAGCGCCGCCGCGCTCGCCCCGTTCCCCCCGCGCTGGGCGGGCGGCTGGAGGGGGGGAAAGAGAGGGGCAGGCGAGAAGCGCCGCTGCGCCTTGGAGGCGCTCTGACGTTCCTCAGCTCTTAGGTCTGTGGTCGCTGGTTCCACCCCTCGTGTCTGCTTTAGCCCTTCGGTGTTCGTAGAGAACCTGACTTTATTAGTTATGTGAATGTCCTCGATTTACCTAGCTGAGCAAAGATTACTGAGAACACATGACGTATGGGGAAGCTTGACTAGGAGAGACTAAGCCGTGAATGGTAATTGCAGCTGATCACAGTTAGCTCCCCGCTGCCTTAGAATTCTTGGCATAATTGGAAGTAGATTGGCCGGTGTCTGAAAGGGCTGTTACACTTTGTCCATGTCTTCCTTACCGTCCGTCCACGTAACAGCGCAATTTTGGCAGCGTCTGTCTGAGATCCCACTTTTACTGAACTTGTGCATGCCCGTTAGTCCGCTTCAAATACGTGGAAATGCCGGCATGTGTTGGGAAGACAGAGCCTGCTTTTAGCCCCTGCAAGCCGGGCAGCAATTACATAGCTGTCTGAGAGTACGTTGAATAAATTAGAATCAGCTTCTTCCCCACCCCCATTGCCTCTCCGCCGATTATGGATACAAGAATGAGTGCCTGCTGTTTGTTGAGGCAATGGAAGTTAATAGAATGCAAAGGGAAATACGTGATTGTTTGGCTGTACTTGTAAATCACGTTTTCAATGATAGTAATTGAATATTTTTTTTTATTTATGCTTCTCTCTAATGTGATTTAGTCGCTAAAAGCAGGTCACAGACTGTTTCAGAAAATTGTAGTGAAGTAGAGGAGGTTTTGGAGGGGTGTGCATGCAGTGGGTTGTATGTAACTGCAGAGGGTGATTTTTTAAAAAAGACGTTATTTAGTGTAGTTGGAAGTTGTAATTTTTATTTTATTCATCAAATATAGTTGAGAGGAACACATGCTCAAATGCGTGCTAGTAGAGAATTTGTAAAACAAATGCTGATGATTGCTGTAACAAGAATTTTTATTAAGTGAAAATAGTGTTGGGCTAAATAGCAGGACCAGATTTTGGTGTAGCGCCCTTTAGAAAGAGAAACCAAGGCACATACCTTATAATGTTGAGATTATGCGGTTACTTAAAACTTGTGTGTGTGCAAGAAGTGTAATTCAGACATTAAGAGTTTATGTAAGTCTACAGATTTCACCTTCAACTTCTCTTCGTGGTGTGTTTGGCTTGGCTGTGGTTTTTCTTTTAAAAGGAAAAAATTTGCAGCAATAGTTTAGGTCAACCCTTTGGTTTCTCGCTGTAGCAGAATCAGACTCACAGCGTGGGAAGACTCACAACTGATATATGCTGTTTTCATAGGCTCTTGAAGCAATAGGCTGTTGGATTTTGATCCCGCCCAGAATACTTGAGTTTTTGTCAGCAAGGATATATAACAGTGGTAAGTTCTAGCAGCAGGCATTTATTTTTTTCACTTTAGCATGAGGTACAGTTTGTCTTTTGACAAAAAAAAAATGGACTGTCTTTATTTTTCCACAGGTTTTGCTTGCCTACACAAGAAAAAAAGGCAATGGAGACTGAACAACAGGAGGAGACCTTTACCAACACAGAGACAAATGGTAAATTTTTTAAAGGACTATTCATTTTTAGAAAGACTCTCTTTAAAATTTTAGTATTCCAAAGAATTTTATAATG
This sequence comes from Melospiza melodia melodia, assembly GCF_035770615.1. Taxonomy (NCBI): domain Eukaryota; kingdom Metazoa; phylum Chordata; class Aves; order Passeriformes; family Passerellidae; genus Melospiza; species Melospiza melodia. The sequence continues at coordinate 54,550,271 of NC_086226.1, read as the reverse complement.
ATTTACCTTTACTATATGTTTGCATCAGCAGTAATTTTGTGTTCTGCATTAATTGTCTTCTATGTTAATTAATGTATCTTTACACATGCTTTTGGAGCATAAATCTATAATCTTTCTTGTTGATATGTTTTAGACATGAGAACTGAAAGTTATGACTAAATATTGAAACATATTTCATAGGTGTATGAAGAATGTGAATATGAATGGTATAGGGCGTATCTGTTAATTGCATTTTGTTCATTGTAACAGTTACATGCAGGAGTACGAATATATGAAATATTGCTAAGAGTTTAATGGAAAATTTCTTGGGAAATACCAGGAACGTTTGGGCATTATTGTTGTTGATGCGTGCAATTTTTTCCCAGAATATTTGAAGTGCTGCTTTGCTGTTATTTCACCAGTATTTCAGTGTCGTACAAACTACATTTGAGCTTTATGCCTGAAACGTTTTCCCCAATTGAAATTATAAATAAATACTAAGTGGGTGATGCTGCATTCCTTTGGACGTGTCTAAAATGTCGTGAATTTCGTACTGACTGTGTGCAGCATTTTCATTTTAGCATTTTCAGTTGTTAATTAGTAAGAAAGCTGTTGACGTGAAGACTGGTTTCTGTGCTGTGGATGCTCAGAATAGAGCATGAACTGTAATTAGTTTTGCGCTAATAGGAACAAATGTATTAATAATACAGAGTATGACTTTGGCATGTGTTCCACTTCATTTTGACTTAGAAAGTTAAATAAATGTTTATGTTTCCCCCCTATGGACCTCTCTACAGGCAAACGTCCTGCAGAAGATATGGAGGAAGAGCAGGCCTTCAAAAGATCTCGGAACACTGATGAGATGGTTGAACTGCGCATCTTGCTTCAGAGCAAAGTACGCTTTTTTACTTTCTTCATGTGTAGCATTGCTCAAGATGGTGGTGACAAAGTGTATGGTGAGATGGAAGTGTAGAGAAATTATGTGCTTTTTTGGAAATGAGGTAACTTATTAGATTAATTTTCAGTATATAGGAATGGTAGTTGTAGGTGTATTGCAATGGAATTGTCCTCCAGGTTCTCTTAAAAGGATAAGTCCCTAAGGATCAATACAGGGTTTATTAAAAATATATACTTGCTAAGAAGTAGAGCAGTAAAGAGTCTAAGATATGTTTACATTTGAGTGGAGGGTAGCTATTTTGGGGGTAATGACTGTATATGAGTCTTTGAAAAAGAAGGTTTTTAGAGGATTATAAATAAGTGCTTTTAGATTAAATATGTGAGATGAGAACCTAAGATTTTAGTAATTCTCTCAAATAGATCTACTAAACTTGTTCAACTATATCAACAGGAAGAAATGTGGGAGTAGTTTGTTAGGGATTGCAGTGATTTTGTTGACAAGTATAAATAATTCAAATTGCTGTGTATGAATTTGCTCTGGTGTTTCCAGTTGCAACAGAGGATTTATATGTTCGGAAGTACCTCAGTCTTTGGTGTTGGTGTGAAAGACTGTTGCCTGAACTCTGTGTGGCATTTCTGACCAATAGCCAAGTTACATGGAGTACCATTTTGCATGCCTTTAACATAATATCTAATAAAAGCAATATTTTTTTGTAGAATCCTTGAAAGAACCTGGTAAAAATGTGGTTTTCCAATTCCTACTTTTTTACTATTTGTCAGTTTATTCCTGTTAATGTTGGTGGCTTTAAGGAAGTTGGTGGCTGTTAACATTAATTTCAGCCTTTTTCAATTTATATTGCTCTGAGAAATTAGTTACTTTACTGATGTGCAAAACAGTATTAGCACTTGAAATTATCAAATGTTTGGAGCTTAAAATGGAATTTGCAAACATATTCCATAAGGGGGAAAAAAAAAAAAAGATCAGATAATGGAGGAAGTAGTTGACCTGCATTACACTCATTTAGTTTCTTTTTTTTAATAGATCTAGGCTATGAGAAGTTCAACATGGGCAGAATTGCCTAAAACTTCTCTTTAGAATTGAAATGTTAATGGCAAAGCTGAGTTACCTTTCTTTGTGTGCTGTGTTCTGTGGTTGTAAGAGCTTTTGGTAATTTTTTGTAATGCCAAAGTGATGCGTCCCCCCACCTCTTGGGCCAGCCAAAATAGATCTACTGTTGTTAGTGTTGAGTTCATAAACTTTGTTTGTACTGAGTTGTCATAATGTAACTTCTGAAAACTATTTTCCAGAATGCTGGAGCAGTGATTGGAAAAGGTGGCAAAAATATTAAAGCACTTCGTACAGACGTGAGTATATATGAGTTTGAACTAATTTAACACTGCTTCTTTCAGAGCACTACATCGAAAACTTGATTGCGTGCATTTCTAGAAATGGAAGCAATTCAACTCTATAGACGTCCAAGTTACAATCCATTTGTATTGATTGTCAGAGTAGATAACAGTTCCTCAATTTCTGTTTCAATTAAAACCCAGCCTGATGCACGGGATGAGAGGTTTATGTTGAATCTCTTCACTTTTTAATAGGATTCTGCTAAATTACACACTTGAGCTTGAAGTGAGTTACCATCCTAATTAAAAATATTGACAAAACTTAAACTCTTAATAGTACCATTCCCCATCAGTGCATCAGTTATAGTACTGCTGAAACCCTTGCAGGTGGCTGGCTTAACCCAGTGATAGAGGAATTCTTTAACTTCCTTCAAAAAAGCAAAATGAAGTCATCCATCTGTTCCTTAACAGCTTGCACATGAAGCACAAAACCATTAATATTAAGGTTTCTTGCTTTAAATATGAGTATAAAACACTAAAGGAGCATTGTATTCTATTACTTGGAAGTATTTTTAAATGGTCATGACTTAATGCCTGTTCACATTTTACAGGGGGGTTGACTCTGGTGATTAGACACATGCTCAGCGTTAATGTCGTGTATTTTTAAAACTTGGCAACACTTCTTAAATTCCATTCGTTTACACTCCTGTACTTAACATCAGCTGCAATTTCAATGGTTTTTCCAATCAAGACTCTGTTCAGCACAATATTTGGTGGTATATCATTACAAATCAGTTCCAACTAAGTTCATAAACTACTGCAACTAGAGTTGAGATTTTAGTTGAAATGGTCAGGAATCATACATATGCTCACTAACTTTGGCAACTAGTTGTTCCTCTTTTTTTAGGGTTTTTTTAGTCGGGTTTTTCTGTTTTGATTTTTTTTTTTTGGTTTGCTTTTTGAGTAAATCAGTATGTCACCTATGTCCAGATAATTTAGATCGGTCTGGATCACAAACTCCCGATTTGCCCAAGGTTCTAGTACTATCAGTCTCGACAGTTTTCGCATCTACCCTCATGAGCCAGCCTGCTACTGAAACGTCATTTATTGAAAGTAGTAGTTTAGTCAGTTGTAGTTTAGTCAGATCAAGTGACTCATTTTTAAAGTCCATACTGTTAGGCCACAGTCGGTGTAGCAATCCGTTATTGTGTTAGCCTTCAGAACAACTTAAGCTTGTTTCGTTAATTGAGAGTAATGAGTATAGTTTGTATTAAATTAAAATTTATTGCTTTTCCCCCTTTTCCCTCTCCTTGTTTTTTTGGCCATATATCTCCGTTGCCCATGTACTGGATCGACTTGCCCCTGCGTTGCCCACCATGACGTTGGCCCATCCGCCCCTGAACGCCCATGTGAAAACCCTGGTTGGCTATGCCCAAAAATGTGCTCGTTGCCAAACGGGTACCATACTTGACAACTTCCGATTGAATACCCATGCCCAATGCCAACATCCACGAACGCCAATGACCAATGCAGTACAATGCCAGTGTTTCAGTCCCAGACAGCAGTGGCCCCGAGCGGTATGTCCCAACAGTTTATGCCTCACTGCCTGAATAGAAAGAGAGAAATGTATTTTATTACCTGCCTTTGATATAATTAAATAGTATCCCCTTATAGACGGTGTATTGTTTTTTTTCAAGTTTTCTGTCTTATTTTCCCCATTAAGTCTTTTTGTCACTGAACTTTTACGTGAGTTGCCCACCCAAACAATCCACTAATTTTATTTCAATGGAAGGAGCACAGCTTCAAGTGTTGCATATTTGCTGCATTGTAAATCAGATTGGTTCAAAATAGTCTCTCGCTCTGTCTTTGTGGCCCACCTTGCTCCCCTCAACATTGCCTGTTCATAATTATTTCTGATGAAGTGCTAATTCCGGTTCGCTTTCCTTCACTTCTCATTTGTTTCGTCTTTTTTTTGTCTTGCATTTTGTATTTGTTTTCTTGGAGGCCCCATTAGTAATCTGAGTTCCATAACCTTATTCCAGATACAACGTTCACCACTTGTATATCCTCACATTTAAAATGAGAAGGTGTGCCAGTTCTACGAATGTAATAGCGATCCTAATTAGTGGTGGCGGGGAACATGAATATTCACTTCTACTTTTCAGTTCTGCGTCAGTTTCTTGCCCGCTTAATTTGAGCCCTTCCAAAAGCCCATTCTGTCTTTCTCTTTCTGCGAGACCTACCTAATCTTAAATTTCTCATGCATATATACTGGGCATAAACAAAGATGCATGTGTTGTAAATTGAGCAAACAGGTTTACTTTAAATGGGGAATACTTGTAATCTCTTCTTTGTAGTAAATCTTGTTAAAATTTTGTGCGTGATGATAAAAATAATTTACTTCTATTTTTCTTTTCTACCTTCTCCATATTGTCTGTCATTGTGGCTTCCAACAGCATCTTGAGTATAAGTGCAGATATAGAGACAATTGGAGAAATCTTGAAGAAGATTATCCCTACTTTAGAAGAGGTATTTATCTTGAAATTTTCTTCTGTTTTGAATGAAAAGATTAGCTTTTGAATGAGATTGTTCTAGAGTATTTGCTACTTTTTAAAAACAGGAGACTAGAAAAGTGAAAAATGCCAAAAGCGTTTTAAAGAAGGGTTATGGTTGTCATGTTGGCATTTTTTAAGAAGGGTTATGGCTGTCACGTTGGCATTTTTTGGGTAGAGGGCAAAGTCTGTCATTGTTTATTAAACTAACATTTTTGAACATGTCCCATTTTCCAAAAAATAAGTGTTGCACTGATGCCTTCTTAAGTCGTTATAGCAAGTGGTGCAGTGTAATTTAATAATTAATGTAAAAAATAGGGAAAAATTATGCTTGACTGGTGGTGAGGTGTTCAAATTGTTGTGGTTGTATCAAAAGAAATACACAACTACAGTTCAGCAATAAATTAAATCACCCCATTCTGTTTATAAAGAAGAAGCTTAAAACGCCAAATATTGAATTTTTGTGAATCATCTTTATTTGCTTCTCCCTATATGCATCGTATTTACAGTATCAACACTACAAAGGCAGTGACTTCGACTGCGAACTTCGGCTCCTTATTCACCAGAGTCTGGCAGGAGGCATTATTGGTGTCAAGGGTGCTAAAATTAAAGAACTCAGAGAGGTACTTGCTTTCTGTTCTTCTGAGATTTTATTTTGTTCAATAAGCAATGTTTTCTGTTCATAAGGGGTACATCTAAGTATCTGCTGTGTGATAATTCCTTCTCACCGTGTTGCATACATGCTTTTGATGTTGTGAGGCAGAGCTGGAAGTTGCAATTTTCTTGCAGACCCTCAGAAGTAATGTCAGTGGTAGAGCCAGGACTTGGTTAAACATATTTTTGGTAGAGTACTGTTTTTAAAGAAAGTATTTTTACTTCATTTTATTAAAATTATATTCATTTCTCCTTTTAGACCAAACTGCTGCATAGTGTAGAAGTATTTGTGTGGTTGAACACACAAAATAGCTCAGAATGAAACCATCTTCACAGTAGATTTACTGTGGAAAGACTTCATGCTGCTTTTCTGTTTTTTAATTCTAACTCCTGGAAGACCATATGTTTTTTTTAAGTGAAAGACTAAGATATTAAAAACTTTATGGTCTCTATGAACTGAAAACACATGGTTGTAGAAACGGAGACAACCCATCCTCTGATCAGCATCGAACTCCGATTTATTGATCCATCAGACACATTTTATAACAGTGTTAATTAAGCTCATACATATTGCAAAACCCGAGCTCATCATAGGCTACAGATTAAACACTAATCCCTCCTTTTGTTTTCAATACCTGTGGTTATTGAAACCAAGATTTGCTTTCTCACCCTGATATGAATGGTTCTCAAGGCATCCCTGTCTGTCACTTTTACTTTCCCAAAACAGCCAAGGACAGAACGTTTACCTGTTATGAAAAAACAGCCTGAGAACTTTGTTGTTTACAGAAACAGGCTGTGAGAATTTGCTCCTCACAGCTGCCTTTTACTTTTCCATCAGCTGTATATGGTTATAGCATGTCTGAACAAAACTCTATAAGCCATTTCTGAGCAAAATTCTCCAACACATGGTTGAGTTTCTTGGCATTGTGTCAGGCAGTTTCAGGTCAGTTCAGGTATGAGCCAATACTTGTTTGCATGAATTAAGAAAGACAAGACAACTAGACATAATCCTAGCAACACTGCTGTCTTAGCATTCAGAGCATGTTTAATTTGGAAGCTAATACAGCCTATAAGCTCACAATGGTTATGTGATCCTTTTTCTAATACTTAATTAAATGATGCATCATAGGTGCATCATAATTAAAATAGGAGAAAATTGATTTTTTTTTTAATCCTCATACAAAACTTAGAGCAGCAAGATCTTTAAAATATGTAATCTTGAAATTTTGTGTGATAACTCAAAAGCAAGCATGAAGATTGAAATGAGTGGGAACTTAATTGTCTTTTGAATCTATTTTTAAAATATTGTAATGGTTTTATAAAGTTTTTAAAAACATATTTGATAATCTTGTTGGTTTTTTTTCTTCTTTTGCTTTCTGCAGAACACTCAGACCACCATTAAGCTCTTTCAGGAGTGTTGTCCTCATTCAACTGACAGAGTGGTGCTTATTGGTGGAAAACCTGATAGAGTTGTTGAGTGCATCAAGATTATCTTGGATCTTATCTCCGAGGTAATGTTTATTAAATTTATTCTTTCACTGGCATTCATGAATGTTTTGGACATTAATGGGATGAAAAATGTTCTAGTTTAAATTTAGTAGCTTGTGCTTTCCCAGCAGCAAATGGACAGTTGCAAACCTTGGGATCTGTTCCTATTGTTTAGAATTGGGGTACACCTCATGAGCAATTTTTGGTAGTACTGGGCCATTTATGCTTTGCATGTGATCAGAATGAAAAATTCAAAGAGGAAGAAAAACAAAATGTGTCTGCCACATCTAAGTAGTTTTACTGTCATAGTTAAGTTTGCAGGAAGCACATCAACATCTCCTTTCTTGGCAGCATTGTGAAATCAAGAACATGTTCCAAATGCATTGTGTTAGTAATTAAATATGCCAGTTGCAGTATAAATATCTGATTTGGGGTATTGTTTTGTTTGTTTATATTAGTCTCCAATTAAAGGACGGGCCCAGCCTTACGATCCCAATTTCTATGATGAAACTTATGACTATGGTGGCTTCACAATGATGTTTGATGATAGAAGGGGACGGCCAGTGGGCTTTCCAATGCGTGGAAGAGGAGGTTTTGATCGAATGCCCCCTGGTCGTGGTGGACGACCTATGCCTCCCTCAAGAAGAGATTATGATGATATGAGCCCTCGCAGAGGACCTCCACCACCTCCACCAGGTCGTGGTGTTAGAGGTGGCAGCAGAGCTCGTAATCTTCCGCTTCCTCCTCCACCACCTCCTCGTGGCGGGTAAGTTGTTGGATAAGTGCATTATACGAAAACTCATGTTGTATATCTGAGTCATATTCATATTTTCAGTGATCTTTCCATGCGTCCATGTTGGTAATGATTAGGCAGGATTGAGCCTGTATTAGACAAGAGTATATTGAAATATACTGAAATTTAATTACTTGCTGTGATGTGGTAAGTTGCCAGGACTATGGTCAGTAGTTCTGGAACTTCTCTTGCTCAGTACTTGGTTAGAATAGGTTGATACTAAGTTTATGCGAGCCCTGAATGGGAAAATTCAGATAAGAGTAAACAAGCTGGCTTATAACACACGTAACACAATTAAAATGCTACTGTCTTTTTCGTTTTAGAGATCTAATGTCCTATGACCGAAGGGGCAGACCAGGAGACCGTTACGATGGCATGGTATGAGTTTAAAATTTGCTCTGTTGTGTCCCTAAGCACAGTTAGCATGCTGAACTACATGCACTTTTTGTCCATACAAATGGTCCTCCTGTGGATTAATATTTGAGGTGTAAATTGTACTCTTTTGTTTTCTTTCTTTCTCCCTGTCATCAAAAAGATTCAGTGATTTTGATTGTGCTCAGGTCTGTAGGGTTTCTTGCACTGGCCCTCTTTCAGATTTTTTTAATCAGTATGACATTCATTCTTCTCAGTTACTAAACTGTTCTTATCTCAAGCTGTAAGTTTTACTTTTGATTCTTGTCCTAGTTCCACTGGGGGTTGGGTGGGGGTGTGTGAGCAAGCAGCTCTGTAGTGCTTAGTTACCAGCTGCTCTTAAATCACAACAGAGGTGGATCTCTATAGTAGCAATGTTCTTTTCTCCTCTGGCTTTGCTGGGCACCTTCTTTAAGATAGCAGGTAACACATTTTTTTTTCTTCAAAATTAATGTAGACGATAAAAATGAAAAAGCTATGAAATGGGCTTCACATGAACTCCTTGGGAGTAAGAGTTACTGGAACTCCAGATTGCAAGAATGCCATATGCTTATTAGTAATAATAAAAGGAAAGCTTTGCAGTTACAAATATTTGCAGTCACAAAAAAAAACCCCATTTCTCAGGCTAATCTACATGCTAAGAAACTGAAAGAATGGAGAAGTACCTCTCCAAGATTCCTTATCTGTAATTACATGTTTTCAGGGCTTAGGTTTTGTGTTCTTCTGTTAGCAGCTTATAAAGCCTGTGCTAGAGTACATAAACTTAACAGCCTGCCCTTCTTTGGGTATTTGGTTGAGCACAATCTTACTTACCTTGACTCTTGGGCAGTAGTGTGTTCTAATTTTGTTCTATTTTTATTACAGTTCAGCTAGAAAATCCACTTTAACTTAGGCTTTGCCTGTCAGGTTGACCTTCACTTTATTGTCATGAGTTTCTATACACAAGTGGAGTAATTTCTGCTAGCTTGGTTTATTTCATGGGAAAAAAAAGCAATTTCATTTCTTTTCATAGTGAAGCTGCTTATAACTTTGGCTCCTTTATAACCAAGTGTTATAGCCATTAAAGTGAGGACTACTTTGCAGCAAAGATAGAATTTCATTTCTAGTTTTAGTTAATCGTGATCCTGATAGCCTAAACTGTGTAGGCAGAAATTTCCACACTGAGCATGACATCACAGTTTCAAGTGTTATGCCAAAAAGTAAAGTCCTCCTGTGCTATGAGCAGCAAATAGAAACTGTTGTGTAGCTAAAAGTTTAAATGAAACCAATATTACTGTGGTTTGTGATGGAAAAAGCTGCCCTTAAAGAGTAGAAATGCTCTTTTCACATGAATTCTATCTTACATAGGTGTAATGAAAGGCAGCAATTGATTAACATCTCCAAAATACTGGGTAAATTTATTGTGCAAAACCAAATTTTTTGCCAGTTCTCTTTTTCACGAAAGGCAGAAAGATCGAACAGTTGACAGTCTTAAAGTCTGGATGCTGAACTGTGGTTTTTACCGTTTCAGAGATACGACAGAGCATTGACAGCTTTGTAAATGCTGAGATGAGAAAAACCCATTTTTGATTTTAAAAGATGCGTAAATTCCTCTTGCCTGTACAGATTTAATCACTTAAGATGATTAACTTGTCTGTTAGCCTGGCTTAAAGTTGTAGTATAAGTACGTACTGCTGTTTAAATGCTCATTTGACTTACGGTCTGTTCTGAAGCTTTTTCTCCAAAGTACAGACTTGTTTATCAGCATATAGAAATGTAACTACTACAGTGTGTAACACTCCAGATCAAGTCCTGTGTACCATAAGGGATATGGTGATCTGAAAAATCCTGAGTTCTGTGTATTTTTTAACATACTCATTATCAGGGGCATGTAAAAATTAGTAAAGGAAGAATGTATGACAACTCTTCTATTTATTCGTGCAGATGCTGGAAGGAAGCAACAAAATTTCACTTTCCTAGGTCACTCTTAAAAACTAGAAAAACCTACTACAAAAGAATTTGACATCAGTTAGGACTGCATGCAGGGTTTTTTCTTATATGTAAAAGTTAAGCTCTTTGCCTTATCCAGCCCATCTGTCATCTGGTTTCTGTTCCAGTTCTGAGTAGTGGCTAGCCCTACTCAGTGCTGGTCTGCAACGTAAAATGTTACGTATGCTAAGACACTCTGTTTCAGAAACTAATTTTGCACAAATAAACATCACTTGTTGAAATGGTAAAATTCTGAAAGAAAGAAATGCCATATATCGTATGTTTTAGAAACATAGTTAAGTTTCTAATGTAGTTAGGCAGTGGTAGACTGTTAGTCTACTTGCTAACAGGATGAGGTATATGATAGTAAAACATAAGAAGCAGTGTCCTTCCTGCTTAACCTGCAGTTGGCATAATCACTTGCAGTTACCTGTTTCAATCTTACTGAACCTTTTTCTAGTAGATAGCAGAATTAATACATGTAAAAATGTAAAAAGTTTTTCTAAAAGAAAAAAGAAGGCTTAAGTTTTGCCTTGCTTCTGAGTGAGAGGAAAAAGTTTCTGAGCTTCTTAGTGAGAGGAAAAATCTGCTAATACCATAGAAAGAGAAGGAAAACAAAAGTTGCCCATTTAGAGTTGCCCCAAAGTAAAATTAAAAGCCAGTGAGTTTTGAAAGTGATGTAAATCACATAATTTCAAGCCTTTGTTAATGGTAAAAGGGTTTCTTTATACCACTTTGCATTCTGTTTGGCTGCAACATTCTCTAAAAGTTTGTATGACCTGAATTTCCTTTCTTCCTCTTATGTTGCATCTGGAAGATGATGCAGTGTCATGTGGATGCCTGTGATGACATGCAGCCACCAGAGTTGGTGAGTGTTTTCAGCCTGGTTTTGAAAACTGCTTTATTGAATGAGTTCAGTGATAAAGCAAATTTAAGAGATCTTGAGTGTAGTCCATGGCAACTTGCACCTATTAAAATTTATGAAGCCATTCTTCTGACTTTGAATTTAGGGGCAGACATAATGGTGTGTCCTTTGATGGCAGGTAATGTTAATAGAAATGTGGAATTATGCAGCAACCTGGTGAGAATGGGGACCTTCTCTTTTGCCTCCTTTACACAGTATTTTCATTTGGTTAAATGGTAACTTTCTCCATAACTGATGCACTGTAGATGTATCAATTTATGGTTTATGTTTTGTTTTACTTCCATAATGTTGTGGGATTTTATTTCAAGCGGCAAATATTTAAAATAGCTTCTCACTTATTTGTGAATCAACTATGTTTACCTATCAATCTATTTGAAAAACCAGATAGGTTTTGGGATGTTATTGCAGAATTATAGAATGATTTTGGTTGGAAGTAACCTTAAAGATCATCTAATTCCAGCCTGCCATGAGTAGAGAACCTTGAACTAGACTGGGATGCTCAGGGTTCCACTGAACCTGGCTTTAAAAACTTCCAGTAATTGGGAGTCTGCAGCTTTTCTGGGCAACCTGTTCCAGTGCCCCATCACCCTCACAGTGAAGAATTTCTTTCCAATACTTAAACTAAACCAACACTCTTTCAATTTAAAGTTGTTGCCCCTTGTTCTTCCTCTACATACCTGTGTGAAAACTCCTCTCCAGCCTTCTAGTAGGCTGCCTTTTGGAGCTGGAAGGCCACAATAAGGTCACCCTGGTGCCTTCTCCTCTCCAAGGTGAACAGTTCCAGCTCTTAGACTGTCTTACAGCAGAGGTGCTGCATCCCTCCAGTAATCCTTGTGGTCCTCCTCCAGACTTAATCTGGTTGATCCATGCCCTTAATGTTGGGGGCCCCAGAGCTGGGTGCAGTACTCATATTGGGATCTCAAGGCTTGACCTTACAATGCAGCCCAGGGCACGGTTGCTACTCCGGGCTGCAAGTGCTCATTGCTGGGTCATGTCCCACCTTTCACTCGCCAGTATCCCCAAGTTCTTCTGGGCAGGGCTGCTCTCCATCTGTTTCTCCCCTAGCCTGTGTTGGTACTGGAGGTTGCACCAGCTCAGGTGAAGCACCTTGCTCTTAGTCTTGTTAAATTGAATGAGGTTTCATATGCGCTCACTTTTGGAGGTTGTCCAGGTTCCTCTGGATGCCATCCAGTCTTTCAGGTCTGTCAACAGCACCACTCGGTTTGCATACTTGTCTGCAGGTGTACCTAATCTGTTTGTGTCATTGATGAAGACATTGAATATCACTGGTCCCAGTGGAGGCCAATCTCTGAGGGACACCACTTAATGTCTGTTAAAACTCTGAGCCATTGACACTGCCCCTTGGATGTAACTGTCTTTATTCAATAAGCAGTCTACCTGTGGAATCCATCCCTCTCCAGCTTGGATGGAAGGATGTGGGGGCAATGTCAAAGCCTTTACAGAAGTCCAAGTACATGGTACCTGTAGCCCTTCTCTTGTTCACCGATGTAGTCACTCCATTGTAGAAATTAGAGAGTACATCGGGTGTTGCCAATGTCTTGAAGATGGCAAAATGCTGCCAAATTAATACTTTTTTATTAATTCATGTGAAAAGTCAGTTCTTACCTTTTGTACACAGCAACTGTTATAAAATTCTATTATTTTGTACTGTGGAGAGGCAGATGTGATCAAGGAAAGGTATTTTCTTTAAAACAAGTTAGTCCAAAAAGTATCCTATGGCAAATACCAGCAGTAATATGCATGTGTATACAGTAACCTATGTGATCAGCCTCTCAGTTTAACCTTTAGCAGAGTCCTTCATTGTCTTGTATTTTGGACTTGTGAGCTCTGTGATGTTGTCTTATCATATGTATTGCTTAGTAACATGATTAGACAGTACAGGTTGCTTAGAGACAGAGGATAAGCTCAACACTTTGATCTGAATAGCTTCCTTTTCGATGTAAAAAAAAATATGGTAAGGAATATTTTTTGGGAAAGTTGTTACATTGTAACTTCTATGGGCCCCTCCTTGTGAGTGGATGAACTTGACTGACTACCAGGGGCCTACTCAGCTGCTCTCGTGCCCCTTCCCTAGTAGAGTGACAGGAGAAAGTAAGACAGAAAAGTCTGGCTCACGATGGAGACAGGCAGATCACTTGCTAATTAACATCAAAGGCAAAACAGAGTTGGCTTGAGTAGGTTTACTGCCACTTTGAGTAACGTGGTGAAAAACAGAAAAACACCTTCACCCACTTCCTCTTCTTCACAGACTTAGCTTTCACTCCTTCATTCCTTTCTCTGCTATTTCTCTACTATTTCTCTGCCGTGAATTGTGCAGGGGTGGTAGGCAATGGTAGGTTCCCAGTCAGTTCGTCGTACCTGTCACTGCTCCTTCCTCTCTGCACTATTCCCCTTCTACAATGTCGGGTTCCTTCCATGGAATGATACAGCTGGAGCTGCTCAAATGATCTTTTTCCAGTGGACTGCAGTTCTTAGGGAACTGTTTCAGTGTGGGTCCCCTTTGTGTGGTGCAGTTCTTCAGGAACAGACTAATTTGGTGTTGGTCCTCCCACAGGGCACAGGTATCTGCCTGTGTGGCTTCCTTCTGGGCATTTCTACTTGGTCTCAGCATAGCATCCGTCAATGGGCTACAGTGTAATGATCCTCTCCAGTGTAGTTTTCTCCATGGGCTGCAGGGTAGTCTCCATGCCAGTTCTGGAGCACTTTTTTCATCCTTGGTCACTCTTGCAGTCAGTGCACATTGGGTCTTTTGTACTCTTCTTAAATGTTATCACTGAGATGTCGTCAGAAGTTGAATTTGAGAGAACCACATAGATTTATTCTTTGCTTCTGTAGCAAAGTATAAATACATGGTTTTCCACACTCAGAACACATTAGATGAAATGAAAACCTGATGTCAAATGCAGGTTTACAAATCCTAAAAATAACAGAGCCAGGAGTGCTCGTTGCAGTCATTTACGTTTGGTGTGTGGTGGTTCAGATGTAACAGAAGTAATTATTGTCGTAATTGTTTATTCTAAGATGTAAAGGGTTTGTAGCATAGTCAGAATCAAAGGTGTAGATGTAGTAGGGTGATTTGCTGGGCAGACATCTAGCCCCGGCACTGGAGACTGGAATGTCTTTTGAGCTGTATTTGTAGTATTAATAAGGCTCTACTCTGATTTTGTATTCTAATGTTTAGTACAGAGGTCACAAGTAGATCAGCATTAGCAGCTGTCTGCAAGAAGCTGAGATGGTGAGACTGCCTTGGTATACTGGCATGGCAGAATTCTTTGTCATTTTATGTGTTATTCTTAGAGGTTTTGATAGAGCAGGATAAGAATCACAGAATATCTGGAGTTGGATGGGACCTACAAGAATCATTGCATCCAACTTGTGGTCCTGCCCAAGATGGCCTTTGGTCCAAATTGGACAGAGATTAATGAGATCTCTCCCACCCACCCCTTTGGTTTCTGGTCTTCCATCTTTGCCTCAGGATGCCCTTGATGGCATAACACTGTTGTATTTATATCAGATCGAGGGTTGTGATGTTTGATTAAATGGGCTCAAAGGTAACAATATAATGCTTAAGGTAAAAATGTGTTAATGAAACGTGGCTGTTCACATTAATGTTTTTTTCTCTTTTCTCTTACAGTTTGAGGGTGGCTCTGGTTATGGTAAGTGTTCATATAGAACCTTTGCATGTAGTTCATTATATAGTTACTAAAGGGCTTGATGCATACACTTAAATCAGATTATTCTTACGCAGGGGGGCGCGGTTCATATGGAGATCTTGGTGGACCCATCATCACAACACAAGTAACGATTCCCAAAGATGTAAGTAAAGTTGAGTTGCTTTCAACTCAGGCTTTCTCTTAAAAAAAAAGTCACAGCCATTTTTCAGACTGTTTAAGTAAATCAGAAATACTTAAAATGCTTGATTAAGTACTTCTAGTACAAAACAAGTGTTTCTAAATTGCCAACAGTGTAACGCTTGACTGTTTGGTTTCTGTCTTCAGAGACACGTTAAAGAATTCTACTTGTGGTTAATACTCAGTAATAGATAGGGTCCTTGTAACCCATGTTTTGCAAATGAGAGCTGGTTCTCCCAGTTTAATCTCACCTGTGTTTATACAATTAATACCACAGGGGATATTTTTAAGCTATAAAGAAAAAAGCTCCCATTGCAGCACTTAAAACTGAATTTGTGGAAACTACTCAAATGGTGTTGTAATTTTCTAACTTTTGGAAAGGCAGTTGTATCAGGAAATTAATGTTTTTGCTTTCTTCCTAGTTGGCAGGATCTATTATTGGAAAGGGAGGCCAGAGAATCAAACAAATACGTCATGAGTCAGGAGCTTCGATCAAAATTGATGAACCACTAGAAGGCTCAGAAGATCGGATAATAACTATTACAGGAACACAGGACCAGATACAAAATGCACAGTATTTGCTGCAGAACAGGCAAGTTAAAGTTTATTGTTGTCCTTACTGTCAGATTAGCATGTATATTATAAAACTGCTCTCCTCTGTGAATCACTTTTTTAAGAAGGCAGGTTTTAAGTAACTATTTGAACCTAACTTCTCTAGTGGTAGTTCTGCCTTGATTCTCTTCTGCTCTCCATTCTAATTAAAATGAAGACACCCTCAAAACTAATCTTGCTGGAAGACATCTTAACCAAGCAGTCCTCTCATTTCTCTGGTGAAAACTGCTGCAAAAAAACTACTTTTAATAAATTTCATAGAGCCTGTAGAAAATATAGAAGATTTCAGTGGATGTTGGCCTAGTTCTGTGTGGAAGACTAGTGATTTTGTTGTTTTTAGATAACTAAATTGACAACAAATCGCAGTCTGCCATATGGCACAGACCATGCCTCTACAGGACAAGTTGAAATCGATTTGGGGCTGTTAATGCAGCATTTCACACCTTGCTGACAGTACTTTGCCTTTTCTGCCAAATATTAACAGCTACAGATAGCATTTGCTGTATTAACATTCTGGCTGCTATAGCAGTTTTAATATCTTAGATTACTAATATTTAACTATGCCTGAAATACACTAATATAATTGTTAGCCATTGACATTTTAAAGTTATGTATTTTTAAATGTGTTAGTAATTTGTAATTTAATATGCTTTATGAATGTTGATGCAAGATGTATGGTCCATCATTCTAATACATGCTTTTTTCTTTTTCTTTTATAGTGTGAAGCAGTATGCAGATGTTGAAGGATTCTAATGCAAGATTATTTTTTCTTTTTTATAGTGTGAAGCAGTATTCTGGAAAGTTTTTCTAAGACTAGTGAAGAACTGAAGGAGTCCTGCACCCTTTTTTTTTTATCTGCTTCTGTTTAAAAAGCCAACATTCCTCTGCTTCATAGGTGTTCTGCATTTGAGGTGTAGTGGAATCTTTGCTGTACACCAGATGTAATGTTTTAGTTCCTTACAGATACATGGGAGGGGAAGGGCGCACGAGACTAACATTGAAATTTTGAAGTGGCAGAGAGAATGAATTCTATTTTTGTTCACTGTTGGTGGTAAATTGTACTGTTTTTCTGTAATTGTTGTGAACACCCTGCTTTTGTGTACACTGTATCTTACTTTGAAGGGGGAGAATATGGTAGGTCCTATGTCCCTGGCATTTGTTGAGAGCAGTGTGCAGAATGAAACGCATTTTTATAAGAAACATTTTAGGATTTTTAAATAAATTTAGTGAACTTATTCTTGGTGGTCATTTTTCTTCAGGTCTGCATAAGGTCATAACTAAAATCAATACACCTAGTTTTTATTGGTTTTTTTTCCTTATAAATTAAAGTTGCTGTTAAGCTTGCTCTTCAGTTTCCTTGATATGTAGATGGAGTTATGTGGGATTTTTTTAAAAATTAAAAGAGATCGTGTGAAAACAATAACTGCTTTGCTGTGGGGGCAGAAAGGTGAAAATACGCAAATGTGTAAAACTTGACATTTTTGCAAGTGTTTGGCCCTCTTTGCAATACCTATATATATTGGTGACAGTATATAAATAAAATACTTTAAAACTTTGTGATGTCACTGAGTAAACAGTTGTAAAGTACACCTGGTTTTAGACAGCTTGCTTCATGCAGAGTTGCTCTACCATTACTGAAAAAATTATACCTGTTTCCTGAGCTTTTGTTTGTATGAGGTAGGAATTGCAAATTGGCGAGATGAGATATAACTATGTAACTTGTTTTCCATTGTATGCACAACTTCAACTTGTTTCCCAGATGTATGTCAAGTTCCGTAAGAATTGTGAGAAATTAAAAAAAATACAACGCCTCTGGATATCTCATGTAATACCTTGGCATTTGTATTTATAGTTTAAAGTTTTAATTTCACTTCCTGAATAAAAACAGATGAAAAAGTTTAAAGGTGTGTGGCACATAGAGATATGATGAGTCCAGACTAAGTGAAGATTCTTTTATTGTCTTTGGTTGGTTGGTTTGTGGTGTCTCCTTCTCTTCCCCGATTTGTGGTCCATGAACTTGGCCTTTTTATTACGGCTGCCCTTTAAAATGGCATGGTGAAGGTGAGGAGCCTGAAATGTTATGCATAAGGCTGGCTCCCTTGGCAGAGTGGTACTGAATTCTGTAGAAGGAAATGCCATTACTCTCTTTAAGTCAGTGGGACCTCAGCCGGCTTGATACACAGCTTGACACCTAAAGTCTAGAGTGTACTCCAGGCTAAGGTTTTGAGCAAAATGCAAGTTAACTAAAACGGGCTCAATTTCTCTGGGTGCTTCCAACTTATGTATGTATCCAAAAGGGGTTTTGGACCGTCTTTCGTTTGGTTCTTCCTGTTTTGATCGAGGAAAAGAGCTCAACAACTCAACAGCACATTTTTGTTCGTTCCTCAGTCAGGTTTTTTTTCTTTTTATCCGTCTCTTTTTCAACGATTGGAATCTTCCGGAAAACGTGTCTGCTATGCAGCTGAGTCTGCCCACGGCTCGAGCCTGGCAGGATTTCAGGGGGCGACTCCACACGAGCGTGCCGGCCCAAGCGGTCCCGGGCCTGCCGTCCGTGCTGGCCCCGCCCCCGGGCCCCGCCTCCGCCCGCGCCTGCGCGCAGCGGCAGCAACGGGGAGCGGGGCGGGGAGCGGAGCGGGGCAGTTGCCCGTGCGCGCCCCGCGAGAAGCGCGGCGGAGAGGCTGACATCGGCAGCGTGCGTGTTTCCTGCCAAGCATGGAGGTGTTCCCGTCCCCCCTGGAGTCCGCCAAGTTCATAGCCGAGCACAGCAAAGATGTCTCCGTGGACGAGGAGGGAGCGCGACGGGTGGCGGAGAGCCTGTTCGACAAAGCCTCGGCAGCGGAGTTCGGGCTGGCGGGGTGGAAAAGCCTACACGAGCTGAACCCCCGGGCCGCCGACAAGGAGGCTGTAGACTGGGTGTTCCTGGTGGACACCCTCAACTTCTCCTTCTGGTCCGAGCAGGAGGAGCGCAAGTACCTTGTGAAGTACAAGGATAAAACCTACAGCGGCTACTGGTCGCTGTGCGCCGCCGTCAATAGGGCCCTGGACGATGGTCAGTGAGCGCCGGGGAAGCGGGGCCGGGCCGGGGCTGCGGGCGGGGGGCGTCGGAAGCCGAGCGTCGTGTATTAAATGAAGGCAGCGCCTCGGAACTGGGACACGCTCTTGGGAACTGCTGCTCGCCGTGTCGGTAGCTGTGTGTGTGCAGGCGTCCCGTTGAGCTTGGGGAAGGGAACTGGAAGTGCTTTCAAAATACCCTTGTACTGAAACTACCTAACTCTTGGCTGTATCTGGGCTATTTCTTCCATTCAAGAGACTTTAAGGATTTCTAGTAGTCAGCTGTGTGTGACTTGGGTTATTTCACATGTATTCTTGAGTTAAGTTTGCGTATTTCCATGGCAAATGAATAAATGAGGCATAAAGTGAGAATCCTCTGGACTAATCAAATGCTAGTGTCTAAAGTAAATCTGAAAACCCATATGCCCCTCAAACCAGTATTTTAAAACCAGTATTTTAAAGTTTTGTATTTAAACCCAGTACTTTAGCACTCACTCTTTTTGCTGTTCTCAGAAAAATACTCCCCAACCGTTAGTAGATATAGATGAAGGTTTTAATTAATTTTCTGCATAGTTATTTAGTAAATGAAGGGGGTATTAGCATTAAGACTAAACGCACAGCATGATTAGGATTCATGGGAAAACAGGCCTATTCTGACTAAACTAGCTATATACTGACTATATTTGCTAGTGTGCTATGTAAACATCACACTTAAAATATGAAAACTAAGCAGCTGGGGAAATTGCATACAGAAAGTAACAACAGTTCTATGGTTGTATATTGGAAGTTTGCTGTAGAGGAAAACATTTTATGCACTCATAATTTTAATTGTGAGCAGCTCTGTGGATGCGGTTATTGCTGAAAGCAAAGGTAGGTTTAAGAATTGATGGACTTCTTAGATCTTCCTATAGAAGTTCTTTCCTTTAGCAGACCACTGCACTAGGTCTATATGTTATGTTATGTGATAGCCTAACTATCTTATTTTCACTTTTCTGAAGGAATACCTATCACCAGTGCGTCCTATTTTGCCACCATGACGCTTGACCAAGTTAGGCACGTATTTCGCTCTGACACAGAAGTGCCTTTGCCCTTGATTGAAGAAAGACACCGGGTGCTGAACGAAAGTGGAATAGTTCTGTTAGAGAAGTTTGGAGGGTCCTTCCTCACCTGCGTTAAAATGAGTGAGAAGAGTGCTCAGAAACTGCTACATCTCATACTGGAAAATTTTCCTTCTTACAGAGATGAAGCTGTATTTGAGGTAAGTTAATTCTAAAGCTCTGGAAAAAATCCTACTATTTAGTAACAGTAAAAGACACTTGATAGTCCACAACTAGTCAGGACAAGAGTCACTTTCTTTTTCCCACCAGAGGAGTACCTTTTTTCTCATATGCTGTTTCTTTATCACTTTACTGTAATTTAATTTGGTATATTCTGAGTTCCCAGTTAGATCACACTTCCTTTGTACTCCTTAAAAATGCATAGTATTTGAGATAATTCCTGCCTGAAAAATGGGAATCCTTTTTCTTTTTTTTTTTCCCACTTGCCTTGTATTGCTGACAACCTTCCTCCCACCATCTTCTTTTTCTTTCACCTTAAGGCTCTCTGCAGCTAATGAAGGAAATGAAACTCTGGTAGAGTTAACGCACAGCTACTGGGACTCCACCCTCTAACGGCTGTTGATTCAACAGGCATTACTCAAATTACTACAGATTAGAAGTAACCCACAGTTTTACAAATGTTGACAGTATACTGAAGCATTTACTGAAAGAAACTGATGGGAATTAAGCAGGGATCATATGATGTTTTTTGTCTCCCAGTTTCCACCTATACAGGCATGTTTTTCATTTAACACCTGTGACTTTGTAGCAGCTCATGTGCTCAGTTGCATGTGAAGTAGTACTCTGCTGTTACATCATTAAATCTAGAAGACTTTGTTAGTGACAGTACAGCCTATACTACTGGTCTGTGCAGTCTTTTCTCTTAGAATACCAGTCACTGAAGCTTTGAACCTATTGCATTTATTGCCCTTCAGTAGGAGGTGTCATTTTATTTTCTTCTGTCTCCTGCTGTGAAGCAAAATATATTTACATAAAAAATCAGAGGTTCTTTTGAATTATTCTTTGGAGCTACTGGTTTTGTTTATTTGGGTTTATTTGGGTTTTTTAATGTAAAAAGTAATTTTTTGACAATTTTTATGATCAAAAAGGGAATATTTTCTAAGTAAAGTGATATTTTCTTATTTTTATAGTGACTGTACTCATTGATGTTATATCTTTCATGAGATGATGATGAGTGCTTTATAAAGCAAGCGTCCTTAAAAGCAGCAGCAGACTACAGAATGAAAAGCAGATCCAAAAATGATCCCAGACCGTAAGCACTGACTTAGTAATAAAGCCTGTTGCATGAATATGGAAGCTTTTTTTCTGCTTTCATTAAGCAAGATGTGTATTTTGAAGGTGATGACATGGATCACATTATTTTTATGGCAGCAGGTTGAGCTCTCACAAGTAAGACTTCTAAAGGGTTTGGAGGGAACTGGAAAGATGGTGAAATATCCAACAGCAAGCCAGTGCTTTTCAGTAACTCTCCAAAGGAGAAATATATATAAGTTAAGTCATACATTAGAATCGTACTATCAGACTGCTGCAGCTGACCTTCTAGGGAAGCTTCTAAAATTAGCACAATTTTTTGACTGTATCTTTTTCCAAATACATATACAAAATACTTTTAATAATTACATATGTAATCCCAGAAATGGCCAGTGTTAGTTTTTCTGAAAAAGAAAATGCAAACCAAGACCAAAATCTCCAAAACATTTTTTTCTCCTTGGTGGATAATTCATATTTAGATGCTGTGCTGTGCATTTGATTCCCAACAGCAGTTTAAGTTTTAGACTATATTGTACTCATATATCAGGGTTTTTGTGTTCTGACAGAGACTTAGTGGAGTCCTTTTTGATCTTCCCCTATATTGTATGTTTTCATCTTTTACTTACCATCCATTACCTGGGACTGAGGTTGTAAAATTCTCATGATCCTATTCTTTGCTTTTTTTTTTTTAATGGCTGTGCTATCACATTTTTCTCTTTGCCAACACAATACTCCTCCTTTCTTTTAATGTCAGTAGGTCATAATTAGGTATATTCCTTAATATTAGCACATTGTACTGCAGAGAAGATGCAAATGTTCCTGTACATGGTACTATTTCCTGAAAGGCAAAGTGTTGCAGAAAAAAAAAGATGAAAGAGATATAGTTGTATTGCCATGTTGAAAAAAATTCAATTTTTGATAAATGAACTGCCTTTACAGTCTTTCACAGACGGAATCAGAGACTAGGTAAGGGTTTAAAGGACTATACCATAAGTGGGTCCAGCCTCCCTGCTCAAGCAGGGTCATCCCCAGAGCACTTGGCACAGGATTGTGTCCAGAAAGTTCTTGTGCATTTCCCAGGAAGGAGACTCCACAATCTCTCTAAACAATCTGTGCCAGTGCAGTCACTTCCACAGTAAAGAAATTTTTAAGTTCTTCCAATTTGACATGTAGTATCATCCACCTAGTGATTTTCCCTGCTTTCTGATAAATAGTGGGAAAATTTACTCAAAATGCTTCATAGTCCTTTTCACATTGAGATTTTTGTATAAACTTAATATGTTCTGTACAACAAAAACGTTAACAATGAAACAATGAAATTATAAATTTATCTGCTCAGCCATGAGTCCCAGACAATATTTTTTTCCTAATTAAGCTATAGCATGAAATGAAAGGCCCGTTCTAATTCCACCTTCCTCTTCTCTTGGGAAATGGTGTGGTGCTAGAGACAATCAGTACTTTACTACTGGAAAATTCCTAACGCTATGAAAGAATTACACCCTTGCTTTGGGACATAGGAGCAATGATAAAATTTGGTCTGTTAATTATTTACTTCTTGTTACCACTTCTCGTGTGATGTTTAAGGTGGTGTTTTGTTGTTTAAAGTACAAAATCATTTATGTTCTCTAGAAGAAAGTTTGTGCATTTATGTCAAGTATAGCATGAGGCATATGGAAGGCAGGAGTTTTGAGGATGTTTGGGAAGTTGTTCTATGAAATGTAGTTGAACTTCCCAGTATTTTTGGAGAATACCATTCAAGGACAAAAAATATGATTTGCTGTCAGGAATAGTTACAACATCTTGGCAGTAAACAAAGAGGAGCATTCATTAAAGTTTTCACCAGAATTCTATTTCTTTAAGAGTACAGATAAATGGATTAACAAAATGTTTTAATTGTCTAGTACAATACATGCCTCTTATGCCTCTCTTGTCAAATTAAAAGGTTGGATGTACTGTAGAGTTTCTGAAAATTATTGTTGCTGTTGTTCAATTACAGTGTTTACCAAATGGCAGTAAACAACTCTGAATGTGTTCTGAGATCCAGGCATATTATAAACAATTTTTATTTGCTGCAGTAACTTCTATTATGTTACTTTTTTATTTCAGTTTATTTATGAGCATTCCACATAATCCATGTTTGCATTTTGATATTGTTTAGATTTCAAGATATTTAAGAGTGTTGCAGTTTTATTCTGTTCTAATTAACTAATATCTGCTTAACAATATGAAATGGTTAATGGTTATTTGCTATATTTATTGATCAGGCACTAAAACAATCCATAAATTTCTTTCTTTAGAAAAAGAAGGTGTCTTTCTACAAACGGGCACAAATACTTGTGGCTGACACATGGAGTGTTTTAGAAGGCAAAGGAGATGGCTCTTTTGATGATATATCCAGTCTGACAATATTTGCTGACTACAGAATTCCACAAGTTCTTGTTCACTTAAAAGCAATGAAGTATTCTGAAAAATTAATGAAGAAACTACGTGAAGGTTTGTTCTGTCCTTGAGAATATCAAGTAATCTTATTGCCCGATATTGTAGACTAAGGCTAGTTCTAAAAAGTGATATATTGTCCATGTAAGGGTTATGTGTCACATTTTTCTAGGGATTTCTTAGGTACTGGGAGGAACTTTTTCTCTAGCCATGATCTTGAGTGAGATCTCAAGGTTACTTTTTTATAAAGACCTGTTTTGTGGATTAAACATTGATATGGGAGGGATTAAAGAGATTCAAAGATAATTTGAGTTTCTGAATGAATTTCTGAAAATCTGCTGTTGCAAAACCACTTTTCAGAATGAGAATAGTTACAATTTTTGAACTTTACATAAAAGAAACAATGATTTTTGTCATTAATTCAAATTTGTAAAAGCATGGGAATTCCTCTGAACTGCTAGTTAATAAGAAAAGTAGTAACAATAATAATAATAATAAATAATTATATAACTACTATTATAATTATAACATATATATGATTTCATTTTTTAACCATGATTTCATCTTCCCAATACTTACTAACCATGAATTTTAGTGAATAAAAAAAAGCCAATCTCTTTTGCACTGTAAAATGACTGTATTTAGATGTAGAAGTGCTATTATGCAATTTCAGAAATACTCAGGAAGAAAAACAGATTAATGCAATTGCCCATGAACTTTAAAAGAATGGCTGTACGTGTATTTGTGTCTTTATGCATATCTATATAACTAAATAGCCATCATAGACATTCTATCCTTCCATGAATCCTAATGAGATGATTACCATTTAAACAATTCTACTGTTTTTCTTTACATTCAGTTCCTTTGGGGGGTTGTTTGTTTTCAATTTTAAAATCTTAGACTTCAGTCATCCAGGTAGAAAATATACTATGAAGTATGATAATTATATACTAAAAAGAATACTATTATAAAAGACTATCTTTTTTGTCACTGTAAGCAAAGAAATGATCATATGATTTGCAGTACACACTGCTCCTAAAGCAGTTCCTTAGAACACAGGCTGTTGCTTGAATTGAATGGGAAGGAAGCTTCTAAGTGCAATATGGTAAAATTAAAGTAACCATTAGAAAATGTGTAGCAACACTGTTAACAGTTGCTGGGTAAGTCATGAGAACTAGAACCCTGCAACAGAATAAATGTGAAGGGGAAAAATTCACAAATTTAGTCAGTCCTTGTCCTCCTGTCTGCTCCATATAAATGGATTGCTGTCTCTTGTGTCTGCAGGAACACTTTTCCAGTCTGGAGACAAAGAAGAGGTAGAGATCCGTGGCTGTTCTATTTGGTGTTGTGCATTGATTTGTAAGCACCTTCAGGAGCTCTATCAGAAGAAGGGTCAGGACATGCATGGAAAAATCAATGCAGTTTTACTCGATTATTATCTTTGGGATTATGCCAGAGATCACAGGGCAGAGATGAAAGATATCCCGTTCCACCGAGTACGGTGTATATATTACTAAGTCTAGTCCAACAGCTCTTGTATTGCTGCCATATCTTTTGAACTTGCTTTTTCATATGGTGATTTGTTATGCACTGATTTGGAACTGTTAAATCAAATGCTTGTTTTCTAGTGATGTAGTAACAATGTGCCTTTTCCCTATTGTTTTATTACCTTTTTATTACCTTTCTTTTAATCTTTTGCTTGCCCTGACTGGAATTAACAGTGTAAACTTTGCAGGCAGCCCATGTTAAGGTAGGGTTTATTACTCCTGCTTTGACCTTTGCATTGGTGTGTGTGGCTACCTGTGCGCACAGTGAGATGTGTGTGCAGATCCCGTGGTGTACCTCAGCCCCTCCCTGTTCCTGCCTGTCTCCTGTCATACCTGCACAGAGGTGGCAGGTGCTTGGCAGATGCTTTACTGCTCAGAGATGGAAGTGTAACCTTCCAGTCGTCCAATAAACAGTGTGGTGACAGACGTGCCATGAGGGTGTGTCTGTGTTTTTACTGCTAGGGGTGAGATGGGGGGGCTCAGTCCATGCAGTGAGGGAAGTGGGAAGGGAGGGGAGGAATCACAGAATCACTTAGGTTGGAAAAGACCTCTGGAATCGTCAAGTCCAACCTGTGACCGAACACGAGTTGGTCTGCTAGACCATGGCACTGAGTGCTATGTCCAGTCTTGCCTTAAACACCTCCAGGGACTGTGACTCCATCACCTGACTAGGCAGCCTGTTCCAATATTTAATCACCCTTTTTGTGAACAAATTTTCCGGGTGTCCAACCTGAACCTTCCTTAACACAGCTTGAAGCTATTTCCTTTTGTACTGGCACCTGTTGCCTGTGAGGAGAGGCCGAACGCCATCTTGCTACTCCTACCTTTCAGGGAGCTGTAGAGAGCAGTAAGGTCTCCCTGAGCGTCCTCCAAGCTGAACAGCCCCAGCTCCCTCAGCCGCTCCTAACATCCCTTGTGCTCCAGACCCTTCCCCAGCTCCGTCCCGCTTCTCTGGACACACACACCTCACCGTCCTTCCCGCACAGGGGGGCCGAGTCCCGGCAGGGCGGGAAGAAGGGCGGGGATTCGCGCCGGTCCCGCCGCTGGGGGCGCTGTGCGCGCGGCGGGCGGCTGGCATGGCGGCCGTTGCCTAGCGAGGGTCGCAAACAGCGCGGGCTGCCCGCCGCCGCCTGCCCTCACTACGGCCCGGCCCGGCACGGCCCGGCACGGCCCGGCACGGCCCGGCACGGCCCGGCACGGCACGGCACGGCACGGCACGGCACGGCACGGCACGGCACGGCGGCCTCCGCGGCTCTAGCGGCTCCCGACCCTCACGCATGATACGATCCCGGCCGCTCCTCAGGTTTGGAGACGTTGCAAACACGGAAAATCCGCTGGGCCGCACGCCGAACATCCCTGCAAGCGAAAAGGTTGCATGTATGTTTGCCTCTGCCCTGTGGGAGCCGCGGGCGTCGACACCCGAGTGTCTCTCTTGCCTTGATGTTTTGGGAATGTTTCATATTCCCACGTTCTTTTACAAAGTAGATTCTTAGGAAATAGGGTTTCCCTGCCACACCCGGGACATGATTTGTTAACTTGTTTGTTTAGGAATATAACTTTAAAAAGAGAGTAAGAAATATTGGCACTTAAGAGCAGCACTTGCTAGGGGGCAAAAAAATAATGCACCCATTCAATTATCATGCAAAACGTGTTTTTAATCTGTAGTTAGTATATTTATGTATCTATTTCTGATTGGCCGTGTCCCTAATGATACAAGTCATTCTCATGCTTTGCTTATTTGTTCCTGTGCTCAGTCAATAGAATGGGGCTTTTCTTTTTTCAAAGTTCAGCCAAGTCTTCAAATTAAAAGGAGTAAAATGAAATGCAAAAGCTCTTCTCTTCACTGCCATGAGATAACACTGTTTTAAGCTATTAGTTTTCAGCAAACTTGAATTTTTGGAGCTTAGCTGATTTCTGCCTGTTCAGTAATACAGCTTTCTTGAAGACAATGTGTGTGAGAGCACGAAGTTCAGCAAACTTTACCTTTCATGACAAAAATTCTCAGAGTTAGCAACAACAATGCAAAATATGTGTGTGGGATCCCATGCAGATTTTTGAATTCTAGTGAAAAACAGCTATAAAGAAAGGCAATTCCTTAATATTTACAAGTGTACTCCTGTGCAATGCTTATGCTGTAAGAATGAATATGCACCAGGCAGGTAAGCAACCATGTATGCTAAAATTATAATTACTAAAAAATAATTACATATGTGCCTAAAGTTTCAGATCAAAATCGGAGGAATGTTCTACATGTAGTAAATAGATACATTTAAAACCACACTTCCTTGTGCTTGTTGAGTTAGAAATGTTTGGTGCTTGATAAGTGGAAAGATGGTATGTATATACAACTTCTGGAGAAAAAGGTTTTGTTAGACTGATTTGTGTTGCCTACGCAATATGAATGCAGGAACAGGAAAATGAGAGGATCCATTGTAAGCCTTTGCTTTACCAACAGTGTTTATTAAAACTCTTACAATATTGTTGCTTTGTATGACTGTGTTATATTCAAATAGGAAATCAGGCAACTTTAAGTCTGCTAACCTGGAAATAAATAATTGCAAAAATCATTTATTAATTGATTATATAGTTATTAATAGAGCAGCATTTATATCGGGTAGTTTTCAAGATTGTAATGCTGCTTACATGTTCCTTAGGAAATCTCAGCTTTTCACTTCAGGAGATATATTCTTTTGTATTATATAACATGGAAAACTTTTTTCTTAGTTGCAGACAGCTGTGAATGAAGTGAACAGAGCCGTGATGACAGATTTCTTCTTGACTATGTGAATACTGAGTGGGAAGCACAGTGGTGGAGTCTGGCATGGAGGAGATCCCAGTTAAAGTTGCAGTCCGAGTCAGACCTCTGCTTTCCAAAGAAATACTTCACAACCACCAAGTGTGTGTCAGATTAGTGCCAAATGCTAAACAAATTATCATTGGAAAGGACCATGTCTTCACTTTTGATTTTGTATTTGGCAAAAACTCAACCCAAGAAGAAGTTTATGCTGTTTGTATTAAGCCTCTTCTAGTGTCTCTGACTGAAGGATACAATGCTACAGTGTTTGCCTATGGACAGACTGGTTCTGGGAAGACTTACACCATCGGTGGTGACCACATTGGTAGGTTATAGAAAGGTTTTTGGTTTTTGGAGATTTTTTAATTGGTAAAGAGTGCATTTATGCAAGTTAAATATTTATTACATAGCAGATAATGCTGCATAGTTTTAAGGATCAAGGCAAAAACCTGTAGTAAAAAAACTCAAAACTTCCAGTTGTTTATGTGATAATTAAGGTTCTAAAAACTTCTCCATAAATTAGACTATACCAAAAATATCTAAGAAACCCCAATTTGTTAAGTGTTCTTTCACATTCCACATTTTAACATGCAGTTTATATTACAACTTTTTTTTCTGAGATATAGTGGTTTTGAAAATTTTTACTATACTTATCTTACCTTGCAAATGTCTTCATTAGGCACTTAATTATTTACTTGCTCATTCTGTGTTGGATTTGTTTGCTTTTTTGGGGCTTTTGAGAGAAATTTCTGTGACATCTGAGAAATTTATGCTTTAATTTTTCCAAATTGATATAAATAGAGTATTGTAAATATTTTGGCAGAGTCTTCCTTTTATTTAGAATCATAGGATCACTGAACTGTGTAGGTTTGAAAAGACCCCTAAGATCTTAAAGTCCAACCATTAACCCTACATTTCCATGTCGACAGCTAGGCCTATTCCATTGGATGACCACCAGTGAAGAAATTCTTCCTAATATCAAATCTAAGCCTCCTCAGGTGCAGCCTGAGGTAATTTTTTCTTGTGCTGTCACTTTTTGCCTGGGAGAGGAGAGTGACCCCCCTCGCCCCAGTTACACCCTCCTGTCAAGTGGTAGTAGAGAGCACTACGGTCTATCAGGAGTCTGCTTTTCTCCAGCTTAAACAACCCCAGCTCCCTCAGCTGCTCCTCCAGACCCTGCCTCAGTTCTGTTGCCCTTCTCTGGACACACTCCAGCTCCTCAATGTCCTTACAGTGGTGGGCCCTGAACTGAACACAGCACTGGAGGTGTGACCTCATGAGTGCCCTGGACAGGGGGACAATCACTGCCCTGGTCCTGCTGGCCACACAACTGCTGGTACTCCTCAGGATGCCACTGGCCTTCTTGGCCACCTGGGCACAGCTGGCTGGCCTGTGATCTGCTGCTGTCAACCAGCACCCACAGGTCCCTTCTGGCTGAGCACCTTTCCAGCCACTCTGCCCCCACCCAATCCACGGTGCTTAAGGGGATTGTTGTGCCTCAAGGGCAGGACCCCACAGCTGGCTTTGTTGAACCTCATACCTCTTCTGCTTATTGTTGTAACTTCACTTCCATTCCCTTCACTAGTAGGTATTTAATGTTCCTATAAGTACCATTGCTAGCTAAATTGTTTTGGTAGTGCATGTCACAGTCTAAGGCTGATCATAGCTCTGCAATTACACTCTTTTAGTTTAATGAATATATTTACTAAATTAATACTTAGATGTGAGCAACCTGTTAGTTTTTTGGTAAAAGAGATTCTTTTTGTTGTCTCATAGGCAAGCAGCTTCCATAGTCTTGGATAAAGAACACAGATGATTAATGGAAACATTGTCCTATGCTGACTATGTAAAACAAAAGTAGAGTTTGGCACCAGTGTTCCATGTTTATGAAAAAATAGGAAATTACTGGTAGTGTTGGTCATAAATCTTGTCTCGCTATGTTACTGATGATTTTGCTTTATATAAGTAGAATTTATAGTTTCTCAAACCCTTGAGATGTCATTGCTAACTATATTGAGTAGGAATAAAGAAGAAATCTGTACTCTGAGGAGTATAGTTTTAAAGCAGAATCCATATTTTTCATAACTTTCAGAACTATAAAATTATGTAATTAAAATCCTAGTACTGGATTTGAATCCTAGTACTGGATGCAAACAAAGTTTCTGACACACACACGAAAAAACATTACAAAAATTCTTGTGAACGATGAGCTCTTCAGATTCCTTAGTGAATTGCATACTAAATATTGCAGGCTTCTCTCAAATTTCAGTCTTTGTAATTTATGTTACAGAATGACTGCAGTTTTCTGTGACATTTGTGCTTATATTTTAGCATCAGTGGCAGTGGATGAGAGGGGCATAATCCCACGGGCTATTCAGGAATTATTTCATCATATTTCTGAACATCGTAATATTAACTTCCGTGTGAAGGTATCCTATATAGAGGTTTACAAGGAAGAACTTCGAGATTTGTTGGATTTGGAGACCTCCATGAAATATCTACATATTCGAGAAGATGAGAAGGGAAATACAGGTAGGGTTCCAGCTCTCAAATTTGGTGTTTTGTGTTTCAGTTTCTGTCCAAATTATTCTTGCTTTCTCTTGAAAGTGCTTATTCACTACTAATGAATAAAAGGAAAAAAATTATTAATATAAGCTCAGTTTAGCTGTTTGGAAACAGTTTGAGGTTTAGATGCTTGTCAGCAATATAGATGTTCTATTATATAGATGGAAGTGGCAACAAATGGTAAAGTAAATAACACAGTTATTGTTTCTGCAAGTTCTGTCTAGAAACAAAATAGTATGCGATTATTCACTTGAATAAATATTTTAAGATTAAACCATTGCTTCTTGCTTCAAAATTACAATTGTTAAGTCAATTATATTGTAAATATCTGCTCCCCTTTTACAATGAAATGAGTGGAAGAGACCACTTCATTAAGAGAAGGGGAAGTAGATATTCTTAGAGGCTTTGAGATTAATACTTGCCCTGTAGTATCCTGTTCACCCCATGAAAATGCGAGAAGAATCCACATCAGAGTTATTTTATTCTCAAAGTATCTAATCTGGTTTAGGTTCGGATTTTTTTTCTTTACATTCTAATTGTTGTGTTTAGTCTAGTATTCTTAAACTGTTATATTAAGCTGTCATGGGTTTTTTGTCTGTAGCTGGGAGAAAGCACTAGTTCAGCACAAATCTTGCAGACAACATCATTGCTTCAAAAGAATCTCACAATACATTTTAAATTATTTATTTTCTTCGGTACAGTTAGAGTAAGGTTCTTGTTCTAGGATGCTTTCCATCTCTCATTAAAAGAAAAATATGATAAAAAGGATTATTAGTAAGAGTACTTGGTAGAAGTACACTTACACTTTATTAGATTACTAACAGATACCTGTCCCAAAGGACAATCTGCACTATTCAGAATAGAAATTATTTTCTTGGCTTGGAATAAGTTTTACTAAAAACTTTATAGTTCTTAGTCTTTTTTTTAACTGGCAGAATATCCTTTGAGCTGATTTTGCTCATATTTTTTCTAGGTAGCAGCACACTGTAAATTGTAAAGGTAATGTGCAGTGTGCAATGTGTAAATGAGTTGTGTCTTGTGTCTAAGATACTGTTTCAAATGTTATGGCACAATAGACCCCTACATTAAATATCTGCAGGTTTCAGATGTGTTGTATCTCATGCTTTGCACACATTGTGTCTTCAATTTCTATGACCATATGCTATGACTTCATAGGTAGGGCATAGCCATAGCAGGCTTGTATTTTCTCTAATACACTATTATAGGTATTGCTGTAAATATTGCTGAAGAATTATCATTATAAACTATTGCTATTTAGAATTTATTAAATTATTCCTACTTTCATCTGGTTTGGCGTTTGAAGTGATTGTCGGTGCTAAGGAATTCCAAGTAGAATGTGCAGATGAAGTAATAAGCCTGCTGGAAAGTGGCAATGCAGCTCGTCACACAGGCACAACGCAGATGAATGAGCACTCTAGTCGATCTCATGCCATTTTTACCATCAGTATTCATCAGAGGCAGTCTGCAGAGTATCAGAATGCTGCACAGGATTCAATTTCTTCAAAGTTTCATTTTGTGGATTTGGCAGGATCAGAGAGGGTAGCAAAGACTGGAAATACTGGTGAACGCTTCAAAGAATCAGTTCAGATCAATAGTGGTCTCTTGGCCTTGGGAAATGTCATCAGTGCCCTTGGAGACCCAAAAAGAAAAAGTGTACATATTCCATACAGAGATGCTAAAATCACTCGTATTCTGAAAGACTCCCTAGGAGGAAATGCCAAGACTGTTATGATAACATGTATAAGTCCATCCTCACTCGACTTTGATGAATCTTTAAATTCCCTCAAATATGCCAACAGAGTAAAAAACATTAGAAATAAACCAGTAGTAAATTACAACCCAGAAAAAGACCGAATTGATGAAATGGAACTTGAAATCAGATTGCTTCGGGAAGCTTTGCAGAGCCAGCAGGCCCGTAATCAGCAGTTACATGACTTAAATGAAGAAAAAGCCCGTATCAGTTCACTTGAGGAGCAGCTCACTCACCTTCAGGCTCAATGTTTCAGTTACAGAAATTGTGTAGATGAAGCCTTACCTTTTCTGGTTGATTTGTATGATGATGTTAGCTTAAGAAGAAGTCAGCGGGACAGGTTGCAGAGCTGGATCACTATGGTACAGAAAGTAAGGAAGGAAGCTCTCACCATCCAGGAGGCTGACACAGGCACTGAGACCAGCCCAGTACCACATCACATTACAATACTTCAGCTGAAGAGGGAACTAAAGAAATGCCAGGTATTTAATTATAAGTTGTTTATTTAAATGACTAAGTAAAAAAAGCAATCTGCCAAAATTTGAGCTATATTTTGAAAGATGGATAAAATTGTCACCTGTACTTAATTTGACAATTAAATTTAATTTCCAGCTTTGTAGAATACTCTTTGGCCAATCTCTGGTATGTAGGTGTTTTGTAATGGATGTTTGAATACACAATCAGTGACAACAGAGATGAGTTGAAGTAATGTTATATTTTCTCTAGTCAGTTTCAAGATGATTCTTCAGGCTGAGCTGTTTTATCTGTTAGATATTTGGTTTTAGCTATGCTAGTATGCTAGGCTTGGCTGAGATGAAGTTAGTTTTCTGTATAGCATCCCCGAGGGTGCTGTGTTTTAGATTTGTGACCAATACAATGATAATAAGACAGTAATGCTTGTGCTCTTTCTGAACAGTGTTTTGTACAGTGACAGGCCTTCTGTTTTTCTGCCTGCAACCCCCAGTAAATAGATCGGAGGATGTATGAATAGTTGGAGACACAAACATGAAACAAAGCAGATGACCTGAACTAATCAGAGAGATTTCATACCACATAATGTGATGCTCAGCAATAAAAAGGGAGAGGAGGAGGTTTAGGGAGACTTAGCTGTATTTTACCCAGAACTGGCTCAGCATTAGTCAGCCTTGGGAGGTGGTAGGCAATAGCTTTTGCATCATCTCTTTTGTTTTATTTTCTTTCTCTCTTGCACTTCATCATCACTTACTGATCAGTTTCTATATTGACTCACAAATTTTCTTGCTTTCACTTTCCCTTTGCTTTTCCTCTGTCCTCCTAGGAGATGGGGGTAGGGGGAAGTGAAGAGAGCTCTGTGTGCTTAGCTACCTCCTTGGATAACCCACAACAGTCTATTTTGGAACCCAACCTGTGGCTCAAGGCTTTCAAAATAATAACAGATTTGATGACAGTGTGCTAGAGTAAACTTGTTAATACCTGTGTGGTTGAGATGTTTAAGGACTGTTGCAGGTCATGAAGCTGCATATTTGCTTTGGGTGCTGATTTGTATGTGTGCGTGAATATTTAGATGCTTGATTCCTTTCTAGCTGTAAAAAAGCCTCCAAGAATCATTAATGACTATTTTCAGATTTTGCGATTTTGTTTGCTCTTTATTACTTGGTTTTCCTTTGCTTGGGAGTGCTATGACAAAACCACTGTCCATCAGCGTATAATCTGATACTTGGGTCTTACATTGTGGATGTCCCAGTACTCCAAGAACCACCTCATGGATAAAATCAGCAACTATATTTTACCCTCTTCTTCCCTGAGAGACATTTTGCAGAGAGAGAGGGAAAAGTGGTACCTATCCCTTCCTCTCCTCCAGAACAGTTTTTTATAGTTTTGATGTAGTGGCTTCTGAGTTCCTTCAGTGTCCTTATGTAATCAGACTGTTCATACTAATGTGTTGTGATCCCAACTTTGATTAATGTTCATAAGGTTAAACAGCTATTTGAGGTTGCCACATGATTTGAGCACGCCAGGAACATGCTCTAAGGTGATTGATCCCTGGGGTGTCAGTATGTCTGGGAGGAGATGGGCAGGAGCACAGAGCCATTGCTGCCTCTGATTACTTGTGATTTCATATCTGAACAGGCTCATTAACCCATCAAACTAATACATTATTTGAAGAAACGAAGGTGAAACACAGTGACTTCTATAGCTGTGTTGGATGTGCCCCATGCCTATAAATGCAAGAGGGCCTGGTCTAAAAGCCCACAAACAGGCTTGTAGTGGTCTGAGACTCAGAAGATGTCTTGGTCTGAGGCCACAGAGACACTAAACCAGAGACTGAACCCTCAACTCTAATAGCTGATCTTGTAGTAAAGAAACAGTGGAAACAGAGATCAAGTTAATAAGAGAAGAGGCAGCTCATGCTCAGAGGAGGAGAGAGGAGGAATCAGAACAGGTAGCCTGTTCCACAGCAGGATAGGAAAGGAAAGAGACAGAAATCATGAGAGGCGGAAGCTACCTGGTCCCTATCCAGGGCCTAGCTGCAAGATAATGTGTAAAGATTTTGCCTGACAAGATGAACTAATTGCTACCTGGTTGCTCCAGAGCTGGAATAGTAGGGCTAACAGTCTGGAACTAAAAGGAAGGGGAACACAGTAGCTGGGACTCTTTGCTAGGGATTGTGGGACTGACAGAGGGATTGGAAGAGGGTCCGCCACCTCCAGCTTCCAGAGGTGACTCCTATTGAGCATGAAGACAAAGTACTCTCTTAAGGAAGATGCTGTCATCCAGTGAGGCATGTAGACTGCCACAGAGCAATATATTTAATGTCTGAGGGAATTAGAGGTGGTGGAGGTAATCTTCAGTGACATGGACAATAAACAGGCCTCGAAAAATCCAAACAATGTACAGTCCACACAATCTGAGTGGCTGAAGTCTATACAGAACACACAGACATCATATGACAGCATCCTAGTAAGGCTGAATTAGGCTTACTCTGTGGCACCAACTGTGTACAGAACAGTTTGCCAGCCCTAGAGATTGACTGAAAATCTCTATTCCCTCTCCTTGATATGGACCTGCATCTCAGCTGTGGAAAGATTGTTACACAAGGTCTAGCAACTCAAAAGATAATGTGGATAATCTCTTTAGCCCCTTGCTTGGGCAGGCCAGCATATTGACTAACTTGACCAGGAATTACTCTGCTTAAGGGAAAGGAGGCCATGAGCACATGACAAATCCCACCCTACAGTTCTATCTGTGAAATGGATATGAGAAGTGGGGCGGTGCACCTATTTTGGTCCTGGAACTTTGCACAAAAAGCAGTCTGTACATAAATGGGGAAAGAGGCAGTGGTTTAAAAGGGTCTTCCAGGAAGATTACTGTTCCAGTTGTTGTCAACCAATTCCTGAGATGCAGTAGACCCCTTCCTCTTTCTGATACTGATTCAGTGGACTTACAGCTCTGTGGGTTTGAACTCCATGCTTCAACAATGTGTTACAATCTGCTCTATTCACAAAGGAGGAAAGGAAGTGGCGGAAGGAAGGAAGGAAGTGGCGGAAGGAAGGAAGGAAGTGGCGGAAGGAAGTGGCAGAAGGAAGTGGCGGAAGAAAGGGAAGGAAGTGGCGGAAGGAAGTGGCGGAAGGAAGTGGCGGAAGGAAGTGGCGGAAGGAAGGAAGTGGCGGAAGGAAGGAAGTGGCGGAAGGAAGGAAGTGGCGGAAGGAAGTGGCGGAAGGAAGTGGCGGAAGGAAGTGGCGGAAGGAAGTGGCGGAAGGAAGTGGCGGAAGGAAGTGGCGGAAGGAAGTGGCGGAAGGAAGTGGCGGAAGGAAGTGGCGGAAGGAAGTGGCGGAAGGAAGTGGCGGAAGGAAGTGGCGGAAGGAAGTGGCGGAAGGAAGTGGCGGAAGGAAGGAAGGAAGGAAGGAAGGAAGGAAGGAAGGAAGGAAGGAAGGAAGGAAGGAAGGAAGGAAGGAAGGAAGGAAGGAAGGAAGGAAGGAAGGAAGGAAGGAAGGAAGGAAGGAAGGAAGGAAGGAAGGAAGGAAGTGTCGGAAGGAAGGAAGGAAGTGTCGGAAGGAAGGAAGGAAGGAAGGAAGGAAGGAAGGAAGGAAGGAAGGAAGGAAGGAAGGAAGGAAGGAAGGAAGGAAGGAAGGAAGGAAGGAAGGAAGGAAGGAAGGAAGGAAGGAAGGAAGGAAGGAAGGAAGGAGGGAAGTGTCGGAAGGAAGGAAGGAAGAAAGGAAGGAAGGAAGTGTCGGAAGGAAGGAAGTGTCGGAAGGAAGGAAGTGTCGGAAGGAAGGAAGTGTCGGAAGGAAGTGTCGGAAGGAAGTGTCGGAAGGAAGTGTCGGAAGGAAGTGTCGGAAGGAAGTGTCGGAAGGAAGTGTCGGAAGGAAGGAAGGAAGTGTCGGAAGGAAGGAAGTGTCGGAAGGAAGGAAGTGTCGGAAGGAAGGAAGTGTCGGAAGGAAGGAAGTGTCGGAAGGAAGTGTCGGAAGGAAGTGTCGGAAGGAAGTGTCGGAAGGAAGTGTCGGAAGGAAGTGTCGGAAGGAAGTGTCGGAAGGAAGTGTCGGAAGGAAGTGTCGGAAGGAAGGAAGGAAGGAAGGAAGGAAGGAAGGAAGGAAGGAAGGAAGGAAGGAAGGAAGGAAGGAAGGAAGGAAGGAAGGAAGGAAGGAAGGAAGGAAGGAAGGAAGGAAGGAAGGAAGGAAGGAAGGAAGGAAGGAAGGAAGGAAGGAAGGAAGGAAGGAAGGAAGGAAGGAAGGAAGGAAGGAAGGAAGGAAGGAAGGAAGGAAGGAAGGAAGGAAGGAAGGAAGGAAGGAAGGAAGATTAAGTAGAAACATACCACCCCTCCATGCGTCTTAATGATGTCTCATAGATCCTCTCCATCTGGTCTTCTTGGTGGTGAGGGTCCCTTGCCAAAAGCATAGTATCCAATGGATTAGCCTACATTTGGGCCAAGTGGGAATGCCCAGGTGCCTCCCCTGAGGGGAGCCATGTTTGACACTGTCCCTTGAAAGACTTTGGGTCAGCTGCATCATTTTGTATCGTGAACAGTCCTCTGGCACAGGGTCACGGGAACCCTTCAGGGAGCCTTTGATGAACCTTGATGCCCCCTTAGCTCCCGCTCATGTGAATGTCCCATAGATTTGATTTTCTGGGGTGGGGGGCCCCACAGCTGAGCTAATCTGCACAGCAGAGGATGCATGTTCAGTGCCTCTGACCAGAGGTTTTCACATGCACCCAAAACCCTCCTCCCCCACCCTTTAGTGGGGGATAGGAAGAATCCAGGCTTATCTGTTGCCAGGTTTGCAGAAACCTGGCAATAGATAAGCCTGGGGCCATGGCCTCCACCCTGAACCCACTGGGCTTGGCTCTTCTGTGACTGCTCTCCTAGCCTTATCCATTACTTCCCAGGCCTGAGACGCTTTAACCAATTTTCTTTTTTTTTTCACTTTTCTTCTCTCAAGTAGCCTTAGTCAGTTTAACTCACAGAGTTTCAGTCAGGAGGCACGTTCACTCTGGGCTTTGGTAGTGCAGCTTCATCATACAGTTTTGCCATAACAGGCAAAAAATTGTTATGACAATGTTTAAGCCATGAGTGATAACATTTCAGTCTCTGACACCATGGAAGGACTGTGCTGGCCTGTTGTAGGATCATACAAATATTCTTGTAGCATAACCTGGGTGCCTGTCCTGAGTGATCACTGTAGCCAGACAGAACCCACATCATGGACTAAATAAACTCAGTGGACATTTTATGGGTATTTTACAGGACTAGTCTATAGACTAAAGAAATGATATCTGTGCAAAAGTCAAAGGATGAGAAGGGAAGAAAGGATAGTTAATAAGGTTGCATTGGATAGCGTGGGGCTTAAGCACGACATAAATGGTGTGGAGTGTTAAGTGGGGGTTGTACTAAGTCTGGCCAAGATGGAGTTAATATTCTTCATAAATGCTTGCAGGATGCCATGTTTTACATTTCTGACTAGTACGATTCTGAAAGAAGACCAGTGTTTTAGGTCTTGCTGCAGAGTGTTTGCACAGTATCAAGGGACTGACTCTGACTGTGACACCAGTGAATAGATAGGCCGGTGTGCCAGGGACAGGAGGAGCACAGCCAGGCAGATGACCCAAGTCAACCAAAGAGATATTTCACATCATTTGACATACTCAGAAACTGAAAGGGGAAGGAGGGGGATTTAGTTATGCTAGCTGTCTTTTTGCACAGGAGCTAATGGGAATCTGCCCTTT
Organism: Melospiza melodia melodia; assembly: GCF_035770615.1. Taxonomy (NCBI): domain Eukaryota; kingdom Metazoa; phylum Chordata; class Aves; order Passeriformes; family Passerellidae; genus Melospiza; species Melospiza melodia. The sequence goes on along the minus strand of NC_086226.1, from coordinate 54,512,039 downwards.
CAAGGCAGAGAGTGATTGGTTTTGCAGTAATTAACCACCTTTATGTTATTTTCTCTGTTCTTTCACTTCATCTTCACTTACTGTACAATTTCTGTCTTGACCCACAAGTTTTCTTACTTCTACTCTTCCTTGGGACTGGGGACTTGGAAGTGAGGGAGTGTACTCAGTTAGGTAAGTTAGTTTTCCCCTCAGTTAGGGGGAGAAAGATGAGAAAGAGAGAGAGAAAGACAGAAAGAGAATTTTCCTATCTCTGGGAAGTGTGTACTTAGGTGCATATCCTCAGCAGTTGCCCTGTGAACCCAGAAATTGTTTTGAATCTTGGAAGATATTACTTTGTCAGAAGCATTACAGATATAATTACAATACAGATATTTTCAAAACTATCAGTGAATTTACAGATGACTCAGGGACTAAGTTTTGCAAGTTTTGTCTAATATTATCTAATACTATGTATGTAATGTGCTAGTCTGTCTAATATTACAAAGTTACAGTTTCATCTCTTATCTCTTAGCAATTTCCTAAACTGTATTTCTCACAAAACCTCCTATATTTCCTTTTCCATTACTATGCCTTTAGCTAACAGAGTTTCTAAACTATTTGCAGATTTCTTTGTCTAATCTTTTCTAACAATTTCTTTTGTGTTAAACATCAACTTTTGCTTTTTGGTGACATCATACTTCTTTATGGTTTTCCAAAAAAGGTGAAAATTGCAAAACATCTGGGAGTCTTAGCATGCAGATACCCCATGAGGATCCTGTCATATCGCTAGTGCTGATCAGATGTTTCTCTCACAGTAGATAATAGTCCTAGAGACAACCTGTGGGGAGAAGAGCTCTCAGCCTTCTAGCATGTCTCCTAACAGAACTGACACGTGATCAAATAAATAATTCTTTTTGGAAACATCCCCATATGCATTTAGGGAGTACTTATACTGGATGTGCTGAGTTAAAATGTTGACTGTGAACATCAAAAGAAAAGAAATGCAGGTTATTGTGCAGTGAAAATCATCTCAAATCAAAATTAATAACAGATTTTATTACTTAAAACAACTATACACCAGTTGGATTCTGAGTGAAGTTCTGATGCCAGATGAATAGCCCAGAAAAACTAATTTGAGTTTGGTCACATGTGGAAGAAGGCAGTGCTCCAATAAGTTAGAATTTTGTAGCATCAACCCATTTTTAAGTTTGCAACCAAACTGATAAAGCTATAGATTATTATCTGGCAATTGCATAAATAAATTTTGTCTTTTCGTTGTTCTCAAGCAGTCTAAATCACAGCTTTTGTTCTTCCTTCTTGTTTTTCTTCTGTGACTTGTTTTAAACCTCTGTTTCCCTGGTTCAAAACAGTGTGAAAGCTGACCTTAAACTTAGCTTGAACTCTCTTCCCCAGGGAGTATGCCATCCACAGCCAGGATGAGATGGTTAGAGGAAGGCTAAAATAAATGAGACACTACAGACTCCAGAGCAGGGTTTGCATATGGACAGATTTAATAACTAGTAGAGGACCGGTTCTTGTCTGTACATACACATTTCTTTGCTAGCAGCTATTGTTGCTTGGATAATGCTGTCTTACATGATATTAAAATACCAAATTGGCTGTAGCTAACACCCAAACTCATTCATATGTCCACCACCAGGACTCTTGGAGAAAAAAATAGGAAGAGCAGGAATGAGAAGGTTTGTGGGTTGATGTAATGTTTCAGTACTTTGTCTTTGGCTTCTGCAGGCTTTCTAGAAGACTAATAACATTTGGAAGTCTCCATCCATCAGTATAAATTCATTCACAAGAACATATGAACAAGCATTCTTGTGTTTTCTTTAATGTTTAAACTGTTATCCAAGTTGCAGATTGAGGACAGCTGTTCTTATTTTTTCATTAGAGAAGTATATTAATCACAAGATGCTGTGATCTTGTAGCTACATATAACAGCATACTAAAGATAATAATTGAATTTAATATATACTTCAATAAATTAGGTTTGGTTATGAGTACATTATCTCCTTGGGAAGAATGAAACTTGTTAGAACAAAATCAATAGATGGAACAGAAGTGAAGAAATAGCTGCTAGAAACTGCAGATAACCACTTAGACAATTTGCTGTACATACTTCAAGACTTTGCAGTGCTGGTCATGTCTCTTAACAACAAATGAGGTTTTATTTTATTGTAGGAATAATAATGTCCCTTTTGCCTAGCTGAACTTTTCTTTCATTATGCAGCAGGTACTAGTTATGGATGAAGAACTATTTAGCCAGAAGAATCATGAAGTGCAGATACTGCAGAATCAGATAAAGACATTACTACAAGAAAAGAAAGAACAACAGGAACTTTTAAAGGAGGCTCAAGAAACACAAAGATTACAGGTATTTTCCCACTGGTACATATTTATCTGCATTGAACCATCCTTCTACCATGTGAATGCATTCAACAGTCCCTCAGATATGATTTCTGGAGACTGTATATGAACCTAGCTGTGCCAGAAGCCTCCTGCATAACTAGAAGTGAACCATTCATGCTCTCCATGCTTCCTGAACCATAACACACAACCTTCCCCCAGATTTGTATCATTGTTCAGGAGTTCCAGGACAATTAATAGATTAGGATTTAAAAGACTTTGAAAGATGCTTTAGAATTGAAAAAAGACTGTATGGATCCTATAGAATGCTTGAATTGAAAAGTTATATAGAAACTTATTTTGTTATAGCTTTATTAAGAATTAGAGTATTGGCTCCTTTTGGCTTTATAAGACAGAATTCCATCCTGACGTTCTGATCATTTACTATTAGAGAAAACTGAGTGACATAATGGAAAGTGAGGTAAAGACAAAAAGGCTGCTTGCCTCTTTCCTTCTGTAGATCTTGAATTTGCTAATGAAATTATGGTGGCTAGTACATGCATAACATGCACATAGAATAGTTAATATTCTGCTGGTGTTGCCAGACACGCGGATTACAGATAATTTATTATATGAATTTTTAAAAGAGAAAAGCGTAAACATGGATAGCTAGTGCTCTTCTCCTTATCATACTTTTTCTCCTTTTTCCTTTTCCATTCTGATGACTTGGGGAGAGTCAGTGCATTAAAGGTAAGTAAACTAGTCGTGATATTTTTCTTCCCTCTGTCATTTTCTTTCTTTTCTGTCATTCTGGCTAAACTTTTTTTAGCCTGCACACCATAGTGTCAACTGATAGTGTGATAATGCTTATTTACATTTTGGAGGATACAAGGTAGCTGTTACAGTGTAGAGAGAAGGTTCTTTCAGTATCAGAGACAGGAAGGAAGCCTGAGAGCTTTCAGGCAGCATTTTGGCATTTAGTTCACTAAACTGCCACTTCTGTTTAAGAACGTATAATGCAAAGCAAGTGCTTCTGTGAAATATTTTACATTGTGTTCACAGGCATATGTAATTTAATGGTACATGATAGAATAAGGGCTTCTAGAGTAGCAGGTATGAGGTAGGAGGTAATAAATGTTTATACACATATGTATTTATGAAATGGGTTACATTATTACACTGTGGAGCTGTATGTGCAATTGTATCAGGGATAAATAGTTTCAAGGTGGATCAGTTGGCTGTTACTTCTTCCAAAACGATAAGAAATATGATATTCATACATATATTCGATTTTCTATGACATAGGAATAATATGTATTGTATTCCAACACAATGTCAGCATGTAAAGCATTGTTTGTGTTTGGAAGGAACTTTCAACTAAGACAACAACATAAAGAATTAATAAAAATGTGTTACTCAAAGTAGAAGAATGTAGAATGTATTGTGAGCTATATTTCAACTTCTCTGTTGTTGCTAGGCCATATTCAAAAAGAATCAAAAATGATAGAGTGAGCTGATAATGGATATAATCTTGGCCTTATGGACGAATCGGTTTAGATAACATAAGTTATCTAAGTACTAAGTACTTTTGAACAATGTATGGAGAATGCTGTAGGAGAAGCAGTTAAGGTCTCCAAACTAGCATTATCAACACACCTGAGGCTGGGTAGAAGAAAAAGTAGGAAGTGAACCTGGGATCATGTACATGTTTAGTTTATTAATACAAGTAATCTTTAAAGTGGAATTGTACAAAGTGGAAGAGGAAGCCCATATACATGTTTAATTAATAAGACTCAGACCATAAGTTTAATTTGAAAATATTTGTTTAATTCTCATTTTATTTCTCCATATAAAGCAAGTATGAGCTCTTAATTATGTCATTCACTTCTCACTAGATACTTGGATAGGCTAACGTAGCTAAACCGGGTGTGCTGAGAGAGAGAGATTTCAGGTCAGATTCACAATTTAATAGAAAGGTTAATTAAATATAATGATACACATTAAAACTGCCTGAGACCCACAAAGCCAGATTACAACCTGCCATCCTGTTGGCCAAGGTGGTGGTCACAGTCCTATCAAGTGGTGATTGCAGTCCTGTTGAAGTGATGGTTGCAATCAAAAGTGGTGGTCCTGTGGAAGTTCTCGGCCTTGTCTGGATCTGTCCAGGTGTGATGGGGTTCCAAGTTCCCAGTTATGTATGGTCAGGTTCAAGGGAGAGTATTCAGCACCTCTCCCAGGATGGACAGTTGGGAATGATGTAATCCTGAAAGTCATAGGATATTTTTGGGAATCCTTGGTGGTCTAAGTTGTTACAGCTGTCCATTATGGTGGTGCTGTTGGGCCATTATGGGCCATTGGCAAAGGTGACCCCCTCAGGATGGGGGAGTAATCGGTGGGACTGTGCTGGTGTTTCCCCAGAAGAAGTTAGCGCTGCAGAGTCGTTTGTGAAGAAAAAGAAACACTCCCCTCCTCAGAGGGTTTGGCTCTTCTCCCTTATCTCATTTAACACCCAGCTTGTAGCCTGAGGTGTCAGCTGGGCAACTGCTGGGCATCTACTGCAAACCCATCATTACCAGTTTGTCAGAAATGGCATAGAATACTCAATTTGGTTACACCCCACACTGGCACTCTCTCTGCAACCCAGGATACTCAGGTAGGTCTTTATGAACAAAAATGTGTCTAAACTTTATTGGATTGGGGAGTGGGAGCGGATTCTGATGATATGTCATAGAATTCCCAGTTTGCTGCAGAATTTGCCGGTGCCTTGCACAATAATTTAGGGTCAGCAGGTGATTTACAAGATTCATGACCTTTGTGAGGAAGTTGAGAATATGGTACAGTGCTCAGTTTTGCTTTTGCTTTATTTTTTTTCCTCATGAGATTGAGAAAATGGTGGAACAGCACATAGTCATTGATCAGCTAAAATTGAAATTAGAGAAGTTCACAGATGTGAAAGCTTTAGATTTCCCAAGTGCTTATGAAGATGGGCCAGCTGTCATGGCATTTACTAGGAGGGGCTACGGTGTCCCAGTAACAAAAAACCTGCCTTCAGAGACAGAGATACAAAAGGTAAGGTCTACCCAGATTTTCCCCCTTTTACTTTGTAATGATTATTGGCCAATCATTAGATGCAACATGATAATATACAATGTCTTCCTCAGATACTGATGTTTAACTTCCCACTGAAAAACTAGTTTTGTAACATTTGTTAATGCCACAATTATCCAAAATGTTTAGGCTTAAAGTTTCCGCCTACAAGTGCTATGGCTGTCATGTTTTCACCCCCCAGCTGGTTTTCTAGGGGTTTTGAGGGTTCGAGTATGAAACATTATAAAAAATGAATTTTATTCTTACCAATATGTTGAGTACATGGGATGATGAATTGCTACCAGTGACCTCTTTCATATTTGAAACAACTCCTCTAGGCTCTTGCAAAATGTTTTGTTACAAAGGTACTCAGAGTTATTATAGAAAACCTGTGTAATTGCTTACAAGCTCAGGTGGTGAAACATTTTTTAAAATATGAGTAATGAATTGCTGAACTATTGCAAGTGTTTTTACCCATCACTACTTTTGTGTGCTTTTTGACAGGGGTATACCAGCCCCCCCATCTTGTCTCTGGCCCAGATGATGGCAGAATTCCATATTCGCAGGCAGATTATACTGACCAAGTTAGAAGATCAAGATAAAGTCCTTCACTGCCACCTCTCTGATCAGAGCGATGAAGAGGAAGACAATACAGGCAGCGAAGAGAAAACCTCATATAAGTAATTTTTTTGTTGTTCTTTAACTTTTGTTACAGAAAAATGTATAGCAAAGGTAGTAGTAGTGCCTAATCCTTCCATAATACTTACAGTGAACCTGTGGGACCATCTGGGCATACTGCAAAATACGTTTAATATATGTAGGTTTAGCAAAGATTGCATAATCCTTGCTTGTGGGTCAGAATCTACCTTGAAGACCGGGAGATTGGGTGATGGTGTGTGTGGGACTGGTGTGGATGAGGAAGAAGGTAAGAATGCTTTTCTAAGTCTGAGCTTCTTCTCTTTTAAGATCATCTACTTTGCATGATGCTTAAAGAAAAAAATCACTGTGCATTTGCAGAGTAGCATGTTTATTGTTCTGTCATAGGTGTTCCTTAAATCGAACATGGACACAAAATCATACTTCTGTGTGCTTCCTTCCTGATGTAAGTGACATGAAATGTCCAGTAGACAAGTCTGGTGTGTCCAATAAATCTGCGCTACAAACCGACACAACTACAGGTATGATGGGAGTCATTAGAGCAAATCTTACTACAGTATCAGAATATGCAATAATGACTTTAGCACATGTAATTAGTTTTCCCAGAAGAATATCTGCAATTCTTGCAAATATTTTTTGGTTATAATTCAAAGTAGGTTTTCCAATTTCTGTTTTTCTTTCCCATTCTGAAACTGATGTTAGTAACCTCTAAGTAATACCTACTAGCCAGAAAGGAGTTCACTTATCAAAATCTAGTCACATATAAACCTTTAAGACTGCTTCAATGAAAGAAATGGATGCTATTATCTCACCAAAAATACTGAAGTGGTTTCTGGAATATTTTCCAGACTTAGGGCCTTGAAATGCATGTGCATAGCATCCTTTTTTTTTCCTGTTTACACACATGGCAGGTTAGAATACCCTGCTCTCTTTTCTCCTTTTGATTCTTGTACTTCATATGGAAGAACTGCACACAGTCGATATTGCAGAGCACTACCTTTTGAATACAGCATCTATTCCAGATTTTATAACTCTATTTTGCTTTGTTTTTTTCAAGGTGAAGAGATTGACAGCCTCCAGAAAATCCATGTTTTTAACATGCAGAAGTTAAAGAATTCAGAGTTGAGACTTGCTAAGGCTGAACAAAAAATAAGAGAACTTGCACTTAATATCAAAAGGAAAGAGGAACTTATTAAGGAGTTAGTAAGAACAGGTAACTGTCTACTGTAGGAATACTGGATACTGTAGGGAATTAAGATGTTCTGAAACAAAGGAAGAGACATTGAAAACCTAAAGTCCTGTATGTCTTAGTTTTTATATAATTATCTTAAAAATACTTTTAACAACCTAAAAATCCATAGATTTTGCTAATTACTTGCTGTAATCACTGAAAATTTTGATTACAGCCTAGTCTACTATGAAGATTGATTGTTAAATATTTTTTGTGCTTTGTTGATTATCACTTTTATCCAACAGTAGTGTAATTTTTAATGTATGGTCAGTGCTATCTCTTTGTAGATGCGTATTTGTGACATAGTATCTGGGATTGGAGAAAAGATACATCATTGTATCTTCTATGTTCTATAACAGTAGAGAAATGGGAGTCAGAAGTGGAAAAGGAAAAAAATCAGTGGCCCTGGTAGCATACATCCCTTACACATCTGTCCTGATAGAGAAACTAGCCTTGTGATGACAGGAAGGATCTCTTTCCTCAGCCCCTTCAATCACACTCTTCTCTTTTGTTTACCTTCTCTTGAGGTGGTCTGAGAAAGGTTCTGTGCCATCCCAGATTGTCCGAATGGGACAAATCACAGAGTAGAAACACAATCCAAGATCATATACTAATTATTAAGCTGAAAGTTGAGTAAAAAATTTATGGCATATTCTTCTGGGGGAAAAAAAACCAAACAAAATTATGAAATACAGGATAGTCATTTTGCCAAAATCTACAGTAGGCATAAGAATTTAACTCTGGGACTCAGATGGCACTTTATTTGGTGGCATGAGGTGACTCATGAAATGTTCAGATTTAGGACTCTCTTTATCTCCATTTCAGAGTTAGAAAGGAACTGCAGGTTCCTTTAGTGTTGGAAAATGTATCAGAAATTACTCACTTAGCCAGAACAAAGTAAGTAATATTTCCACTCCAGAAGTATTACATTTCAACTGATTATCATGTTGGTTTTAAACTATTTGTATATGCTGTCTTTAAGGTAAGGATGCTCAGTCTGTAAGCAGGCAGTATTCTTTGAAGATAAGTATACTGGAGCAAGAAATTGAGCAGGCCAAAAGAGAACTGGCTGAAGCACAAAAGCAACTTCAGGAGCTGGACAGTAAAGAGCTGAGAGATATTCCTGAGAAAGTCGTGTTACTGAAAGAGTGCCAGAAGAAGATGGAGGCAGCTAAATTGAAAGTGCAGGTATTTCTGATCTGATTATTATGATTTGCAAATCTCCGTTTCACTGTGTGAACCTTAACACTCTGTTTGTAAAATTTTTACCTGTTTTACATGCTGGAAGCTGGGCAGATTGAAGTAGCTAGTGAGAAACTTAATACTATTACACTCAAAATGCTGGTTAACATCTACTTGGTTAGAAACATGAAATACCTTCTTGGTATGTAAGATGCTAAGAAAGTATTGAGAGATATGAGATTTCCATACATCATTGTATATAGTCCAATAGAGGAATTTATCCAAGAGAGGGTATTACAAATCTATTACTTGCCTTAAATAAAATCAATGTTTTATGGAAATACTATATAGATTGTAGGTCTGAGGAAATCCCTGTGATGCCTTGCAAGATCAGGCCCACGCCGGCATATTTGTTTGACACTGACCTTCTGTTTTTAAGTTCTGTTGTATCTAAGTTAGTATTCTATATAGGACCAGCTTAGGTGCTCTGTGCCTCTCAATCCTAGAATGACAGGTCAGAAAATTCCATACAGAAAGAGGGAGTTTGCTTATTGACTTGAGCTCAGGACCAGCATTCTGATGACCACCATTCTGGCACCAGCATTCTGACACCATTGTGTCTCTGCAAATTTTCCAGAACTGTGGCGTCTGCTAGATTTTAGTACTTTTACTGTATTGCCAAGCATAAACTGTACCTTTTCATGTTTAATTCAGCCTGTGCCAACTCCACCAGATAGCTCAAAACTACAGTAATAACAAGTGATTGTTTGGGCAGAAGTTACTAAATCTTGGTTACCCTAAGAATTCAGTGAAATAAAGAATGAAGCTGAGTCATATTTCAGTTACAAGTTTTCCTGCTCTTAAGCTGAAATTTTGACATGAACATTCAGACCTTACAGAAGAAGCAGCAAGATACCAAGAATTTGGCTTCATTATCTAACCAAAGTGAGAGAGAAGCAAGAGACCTTGAGCAGAAAGTGGCTCAGATGAAGCATCAGCAATCCCAGATGCAAAAGAGACTGTGTGAGGAGAGTGAAAAGAAGAAGCAACTGGAAGCAGAGCTTCAGCAGGACCAGCAACAAATTAAAGTAGGATTCTTCCTGTTTCCCTATGACAAAGATTAGGATGAATAATTTTTGCCCCTGCTTTCCCAATAAACTAGACTACCAGGCTTTCCCTTATTTTCAATAATGCCTTAATGAATTTCTTGATAAATGCACCAAAGAAATTGTCTACAAACAATTCACATTAATCTCCGTTTTGCCTTTCTCTTTTAGTTTTTTTTTCCTCATTTTATTACCTGGTGTCTAGTTCTGAATTGCAATTTTGTAAATAAATTTAGAGTCAGTATTTCAGATTATATCTTGGGGAGACTGTCACATGAAATGTACTTGATTGACTGATGTAGGAAGAATGGTGCTTTTTGTTTGTTCAAAGGAACTTCAACTTAAGATGGAGCAACAACAGAAGATCCTCAAAATTAAGGATAAAGAAATTGCTGCTTTTAAAAAGAAGAAAAAAAACTCAGTGGGAGCTCCACAGAAACTACAGGTAGTTAATCAATTCCAAATATGTGTGACCCCTGAAATAAAAAAATCTTTCTTCATCTCTAGTCATCTATTTTTGTAAACCATTTGTATGAAGAGCATTCCATCATAGTTTTGTCTTTTTTTTTTCTCTCTAGCAAAAATTGGGAGTAGAGCCTAGTGGCTCTTGTACTGTACTCTTTTTGAATGAAAGAAAGGAGTGCCTTTAGTGTCTTCTCTTTTTTTCCCCCTATAATTTGTCAAAAATACTGATTCAGAAACCTGTGAATTCAGGAGATTTGTTTATCCAGCAGGTTTGAGGGTGACCTTGATGTGTTGGGTTTTAATTGTTCTGTGCATTGTTCAGGTGTTTTATTTTGTTTGGTTTCTACTCTGACATAAATTACAGTGGTTTCTGGTTTTGATTGTTGGTAACAGGGTTAGAAAAGTATGTATCCTATGTAGCAGTGCCACCTACATTATTTCAGATGTGGACACTGAAATATGAATTACCCTAAGTCTTTAAAGGTGAAAAGAAATTTTAAAAGTTAAATAAAAGAAACTTTTTATGCCTTAACAGGAATATATCCTCTGATAAACTCTGGCTTCAGAATAAATTTATAATGGACCGTGCTTGCAGGTCAACAAGAAGCTGGTTTTGGGCCATTAAAATGCAATGAGGATGGGCTAGCTGAATTTTCATGGTGCCATCTAAACCTAGTTGCTGTGCTTGGGTAGATGACATCTATTTATGTAAATAGTTTAGAAAATATATTCTTTAGAAAAGATACAGCATCTAATACAAGCTTGTTTATAGGAGATATAGCAACATAATATTGCTGAGGCCTCTTTTAAATCAGTCCAGTTTCTGTATTATTCTGAGTAAGGATTCTGTGGCAGAATTAACATTTACATTAGAAAGGTTAATGTCTTCTACAGTTTTATCAGTAATTCTGAAGAAAGATACAGCATAAACGTAACATTCTGAGTCAAAATATCCTGGTTAATACTTTCTGGATCTCTCTTGAAACTTTAGAAATTAGAAGAGCAGAAGAAGTGGCTGGATGAAGAAATGGAAAGAATTCTTCAACAGCACCAACAGTTAGCAGAACTAGAAGAAGATTTAAAGAAAAGAGAAGCCATTGTAGCAAAAAAAGAAGCATATATGCAAGAGAAAAGCTACCTGGAAATGAAGAAACTGAGATCTAGCCAGGTGATTCAAGAAAAAAACCCACAAAACTCACCACAGTCATAAGTTAGTCATAAGGCTAGCTCAAAGACTGGTGGTGGGGGAGGGCAGATAAGATAGCAGAGGGGGCTCAAGGGACCTCCTGTGTCTATACCACTGTGATGCAGGTATTATGTAGCTTGACCAATTGACATTTAAATTGTAATTAACACAGACAATCATTTTAATTCACTTTTTCCCCCCAAAATTGCAACAATGAAACAAACCCCAAAACCAAACAATTCTGAACTGTGGAATTGTTATTGAAGATAACATAATAGATTTAATATAATTAATATAATTTAATATTATTTTAATATTGTTAATATTAATAATATTAATATATTTAATAAAATTTAATATTGAATATATTAAATTATATTATAGGATTTTTTATCTATTATTTATGAATATGACCAAATCTTTCTGCTTTCTAGAGAAAACAGCAGGGAAATGTCTTGCAATATTTACTTTTCAGCAGAAAGAGTGAATGCAAAGTATCATTGTCACATATAAAGACTAGTGCCTTTAATTTTTATTATGTAGAAAACTACATGTTGAACTTTTTTTTTTAATGATATTTGTCCACTTAAAGTAAATGAGGTCCCATTACAAGAAACAAGCAATTTTTTCTAGTCAGAATGTGACAGTGTCACTTACTTTTTTCTTACTGGAAAGGAATATCTCATTTTTATATCTGTGGTTGTTGTGGTTTTTTTTAGGCTTTGAACAAAGATAGTATGAAATTGTCTACACGCTTAAGTATTCTGGATCAGGAGCTGTGTGACAAAAGTATGCAGCTTCAGGGCAGCACCACTGACAAGTCAGACATTTTGGAAAAAATTCAGGCTCTCCAAATGGAAAGGGATCAGCTGCTCAGAAGGAGAAATAGTATGGATGAGAAACTGAAAGATGGTAAAGTGTTGTCAACTGAAGTAAGTAAGCACCTCTGAGATAAATACAGGTTTTAGGTATTGTTTGATAATAAAGAATTCCAGTCAGAACCTAAAATGTCTCCAGATATCAGGTAAGCTAGAAATAAGGAGCAGAAGTTAGATACTTTTGTAAATAGCAATTTTAGTAGAGGTGCTATGATAGCACCAATTATGTACTGGTGAATGAAGTTTAAGATCAGAGGAACGTAAGTCAGATTGTGTCTTGCCAAACTCTATTGGTCTAAGAGTCATATAATGAGAAGTAAGGGAAACAGAAGTTAATCAGTTTATCACAGGGAGGTATTTTAATGTCAGGATACAGAACAAGCGAGGTATTCACATAGTCATGCCCCTTGATTTTTTTCATAGAATCTTGTGAAAAAAGCAAACTTTACCTGAAGGACTACATAGTCCTACAGTGAAAATAAGTCATATTACCTGGATGGCCCATTACTTGGAGTTGATCAGTATCATTATGTTGAACATAAAATAAATTCATATAAAATGAACTGATTACCTTTAGGTCTTGAGAAGCCATATGAGACTATGGCTGAGTGATACTGCTCTGGAAGGACCCCTACTTGTCTCACTCATCAAAGTCTACTGTGCTTCAGGCCAGGCGTTTCTGCCACTTCCATACACAAATCATGGTCACCAAACTCTTTACTGATTGACTGATTAATTCATTAATATAACAGAAAATTAGTACATTAAAAAAATAAAATAGCAGAAGTCAAACTGTGGTGAGGATGAAGGAAGGATTAAAAGAGAAACATGACTTCTAGTTTTGTGATGAGCCAATTGATCAACCTCCGTGTTGTGACAGGAAAAGACAAAAGTTCTAGATTTGCACTCTACATCTTGTTTTCCCCTCCACTGTCTGTGCTACAACTAGTTCATCTTACCATAAAGTTTAGGTTCACTCTTGAGAATGAAGTTAAAGATGTCTTGAAAGATTAATTCTGAGCTTTCTTTTAGTAAAGATCTCACTCATGTGTTCTTCTGTAGGAAGAACATATTCTTTTCCAGCTAGAAGAAGGAATTGAAGCCCTTGTAGCTGCAATTGATTACAAGAATGAAAGTATTCATAATCGCCAGCACTTACTTTGGTCATCTTCTCAGAATCTTTCACAGAGCAAGCATAATGTAATAGGGAAACTAGTTTCCCTGTCTGCTGCGGAACTCAGAGCTATCATCATCAGTTATTTCAACAAGGTTTGTTTTGGCTAATGAATACTATTTTATCCCACTTCCTATTACTATTCTAGATATTGAGATGGTGGCAGGAAATAAAAATAAATTTAAGAAGCTTAAGCTTTTGGTTAATATATCTTCAGGTTACATAGATCTGTGATTAAATTGTTTTTAATTTTTATGTTAACTTAAATAGGATACTTGTGGGTTAACTTTGTACATCTTGTTTTAATAGATTAGCTAGAAACGTGCTACAAATCTGGAAATTACCTTGCCTTTTTCCAGTGCTCTGTGTTGCCAACTTAAGGAGAAACAACGTGTTTAAATAATGGTCTTGTATTCAAATTCTTCCTGAATGCAGAATTTCAGAAAGCTTCATAAAGCTCAGGCTGCTATTCTTATTGTGTTTTTCCTAAATCTGGTTGTGTTGGGTTAACACAGCCTGGCTTTTAGAGGGGGCAGAGGAAGCCACAGAAGCAGCTTCTGGGAGAGAAAGCTGCTCGAAGCTTCTGCTATGTTCAGCAGAGCCAGTCTCTGAAGGCTCTGACAATGGACATGTTGCTGGCCCAATTAGAGAAGTTGGTGATGCCTCTGTGATGACATATTTAAGAATGAAAAAAAATGCACACAGTTCTTTTCTGAGGGCTGGGGGGGCGCCGGGTTGGCCATGTGGCTGCTGTGGCCGTGTGGCCGCTGCCACCTCAGTTTGGCCCGCGGTGAACTGTGCCTGCCAGGCCACTTCTACTCTGCTGTGCCACCGACAGAAAGGCAGGGGCAGCAGCAGCAGCTTCTCTTTCCCACACAGCCACAGCTATCTTGGCACAGTCCACAGGGAACTGTGCCTGCCTGGCCACTTTTAGCCAGCAGAAGGGCAGGGACAGCGGTAGTGGCATCTCCTTGCTGGCGCCTCACATCAAGAGAGGAGCTGAATGGTGCCAGCCCCACAGTGGCTGGCATTGCCCATGTGGCCAACAGTGAGGGGCATGGCGAGCCCTTCCCCAATACTGAGCCAAGATGAGATCAGCCTTTTAGCACTGCAAAATCCCATAAGAACTTTTCAATGGGTAGAACTTGAGACCAAACAAACCTGCAGACAACAATTTTCTTCTGAGTCAGATAAAAGGAGGTGAAGACACATGAGGAGAACAACATGGTGACACTAAGGTCAGTGGAAAACCTCCTCCAGGAAGAGGAGGTGCTCCAAACATCAGAGCTGAGATTTTTCTACAAGCTGTGGTGAGGACTATAATACAGCAAACTTTCCCAGTATTCCATGAAGTGCATAGGGGGATGCAGAGATCCACTCACAGCCCATGAGAAAAGGTGCTCATGCTGGAGCAAGTAGATGCTGAAAAGCTGTAATGTAGTTGGAAACTTGAACAGAGAGAGAGGATAGAGAAAGAGAGCCCTTGCTTTCAAGCTAGAACAGTTTATCCTTAAAAGACTACACCCCATGAACTAAAATGACCCATACCATGCAGTTTTGGGAAGGCTGCATTAACCATGGGAGGGACTCATGTTACAGCAGGTCAGGTGGGACTGCTACTCATGAAAATTGGAACTACACTAGAAAATCTCACAGAGAATTGTCTCCCGTGCTAAGGACCCTACCGCATAGTAAAAGAAAATCTTCTCCCTAAGTGAACTAAAAAAAATTTCAAGTGAAAAAACTGAGCAGAGCTCTCACACCCTGTCTCTCTGTTCTGTCAGTGGGAAGAAAGGAGGGGCTGGAGGGGGAAAAAAACAGTGTACTAAAACTTTTATTTTAGTTCTCATTATCCTCTTTTAATTCTGTTAATACATTTTTCATTATACCATTTAAATTTGAGCCTGTTTTGCCCTTCAAGTGTTTTCCTCCTGGTCCTTATCTCAACTCATTAGCCCTTTAGTTTTTCTTTCCTCCTCCTCTGCTAAACTGTAGCAGGGAAAAATGAGTGAACAGTTTTTTGTGAGTGCCCAGCTTTTAGGCATATCAAACCACGACACCAGTGTAAACTGATACTTTGCAGTGTGTGCAGCTATGTGCTTAGGAATCATACTGACATCTGGAAGCATAAATATTAAATGCATTATGATATGGTGTCTTTGTGACCTTGGGTGAACCTTTGGTAATTTTGTAAAAAAGTTGTCTGTGGGATGCAAGTTGGAAGTCTGGAAAGCAATATTGTTTCAATTTAAATTTTGCATAGGATATTAAAAAACTCCACTAGTCCATGTGATCAAAATGTATGCATTTTAGTTCTGAAGAGTCAACCTGTAGCAGTGGCAAGTCTATTTCCAGTATAAGCTTAATTACTTGTAGAGATCCAGAGCTATTGTATGTTTTAATCTATTAGGCTGCAGGGTAAAAGATTTTCTTAAAACCTCTTGATAAATCAAAATAAGTGTGTTTCTTTCTAAGATTGTTGGCCTGCGTGAGTCTGAACGAAAATTACAAGTGCAGATTGAAGAACAGGAAATGAAGTCCATACACCAGAAAAACATGATGCGTGAATTAGAATCTGCACTTGAACACATCAAGTTGCAGTGTGACAGGCAGCTGACTCACCAGCGCCAAGAACATGAGAAAAAAATACAGTTTATACTGAATAATTTCAAAGGTATTTTTTTTGGGGTGGGGATTATACACCAAGTATTTTCTTTGGTCATTAACAGAGAAGTATTGTATTCCAGCTGAAAAAACGAATAAGGTTCAGAGATATATTTTGGCTGTCACTAATTCTATTGCTATGTAAGATGTCAAGGATAGACACATGATGTCCATACGAATGCAAAACAGATTATTTTTTTAAAGCAGTATCAGAATTGTTGTATTTTCACATTGAATTTGCTGATATTGAAAAGTCATAAGATACTGGTTCTGTTGATCTTTATCTTCTAAATACTATTACAACTAAAAGGTGGGATTGGCACAGCCTTTTTCATCTTATTTCATATTAGTTAAAACATGCACATTGCAAGGAAAATGCTATCAAGATACTCTGCCTAGTTGGGCATCTTGATTTTTGACACAGAGACTTGGTCCTTAAACTGATTTTATTTCTCGTAGAACAAAATAGTGAAGGTATTGCAGAAACCCTGAAAGGGTATGAAGTAAAAATCCAGCAACTGGAAAAAGATTTATTTTTCTATAAGAAAACCAGCAGAGAGCTGAAGAAGAAATTGAAGGGCCTTCTTGGAGAGTCATCTGTATAATTATTGTCATCCAGTAAATGTAAGCATATTATCTGATAATGTTTATGCAATTGTCAGTAGACTGTTTGAAGAGTGGTGAACACACAGAACTATGTCAGATAGCTGTAAAACATCATATTTTTACTGTATTGACTGTTCTTCAGGAATATATTCTACCTCTACTGCTGTTTCAAGTGAGAGACATTTGTTTATAGCTGTAGCTGTAGCAGTGGTGTGCCAATGGTTTAAATTCTTGTTCTGCTTTCTCCAGATTCTAAGAACTTCAGCATCTACAATGTCGAACTGTTATGGTTAAGGCAAAGGAATTTTGTTCTCTGAAAGCCTCTGAAATCTATTGTCACTAACCACTTTGCTATATGCCATGCATTTGATTTCTTAAAAGTTTCTGGGAGGTTGTGAATGAAAAGTGCCACACTTCCAGTTACTAACTTATTTTAGCTACTTACATACTAAAGCTGAAAGAGCATTACACATTTGAAGGGGAAAAAGAAGTGGTCTCTCTAACGACTCTGTGCTTTGACATAAAAAAACGCCAACCAACTGAACAAAAAAACAACAACAACCAACTGTTAGTATAAGTTTTTAATTTTTTCATGTCCTTCTTGCCAGAATCCAGATGTACAACAAAGCTATTCATGTGGAGGAGAAAAGAAGGTTCCGTTTCATCACTGTTTCTGTTGTCTCATACCTCTCAATGCCACCACAGTACCTCACATACCCAATATAGCCTTCTTGGCCTGTTGGTGTTTCTTTTTAAGGCTCAGCAAGACTGGCTCTTCCTCCCAATGGATGCTTCTGTTTCTTTCCACTCAGTGCCATGCCTTCCTACAGAGAGATGCTGATCTCACACCTCTACTCCCAGAGTGAATTAGGGCTCGGCCCTTTCCCTCTAGGCAAGATAATGAGCCTGCACATTCATCACTATAAAGTACACCATCAAACTGTGAACATGAAGATTCCAGAGACTGGATAATAAAAGAGGATGGGAAAGACTATTCTGTGTCTAGTATACACAGAAGCATGTAGTTTAGGATATGTATCTATGTAGGCAAACAATTATCCTTGGCAAATTGTAGCAGTGGGAAGAAGGGAGAAGGTCCCTGTAAACTTCCAACTTTTTTCCAATGCATATATTTGCAAATTTTATAAGAGATACTCCACATCTAGTTATTTTTCTTTTTAATACATTTTGAAACATGTTGCTCTACAATGCAATAAAACCATAATTTGTTACTGGGCTTTAGAAATAATAAAATCCCTGTTTGTATATTGCAGTCAAATTTGTTCAATGTCTTTTTTGTGTTGTACTAGTATAGTTGCTGACTGTTTTCCAATATATTAATAATTTCATATTTGTCATGGTTCAGTTGTTTTTAGACTGCCTACTAGGATACATGACAAGTTAGAATGGTGAGCCTTGTATTAGCAGCACCTTCTCAGATGAGATTAATGGCAAGTACCTCCTATGTTCTTGTAGATGGCGAACATTTTTAATAGAAAGGGCTGATATGTGAGGTGCTGATAACTTTCTACCATGTGCATGCAGTAAAACCATGTTGCCTACCTATGACAGGCACTCAGAGAAGTTGTAACTTTTAGTTATTTATCTGCTGATAATTTCATTTTAGATAACAGTATTGGTGTTGTTATCCAGTCAAGAAGAAGCAGAAGTTACTTCTGATGAATTCAAGTGAAAACAGCTGTTAACAAAGTTCATGTCTTTACTAACTACAAGTAAAAGTACTTTTTGAAGTATCAGAAAATTCCCACTCTGTCAGTCTGCTCAGTATACGTTAAGCAATGAATATAAATAGTAATAAAATAATTTTAAATAATTCTATACTGCTTTACTAGATTTTGTTTCAGTGCCAATTCCTCGTGGAAATTTTTTGGGTTTTGCTTTAGATACTATCTAGACAATGGTAACACAGACTGAAAACAGGGAGGGAAGGCAATTTTCCTTAGCCACTGTAGTGGCAAAGGTGGCTATTCACTGTGGTGAACAGTAGTACTGTGTAATTATTAACAAGCAAATCTTTTCTTCTGGGTGGTGAATCAGATTTCCAATTTCAGTTATATGTAATAGGAAAAAATACAGCAAAGTTCAGATCTGTATTCTTGTTATACTGCAGCTTTGAAGGAACTTCTCTTAAACCTGAGAAAATACTGATTTTTTTTAACTACTTCAGTATTGAACTTAATGTACAGAAATATTCCCAACAATATGTAGCTCTTAAATGCAAGAAAATCTGAATAGAATTTAGGAAAACAAATAGGTTGGAAATAGGTTTTGGATAACAATACATTTTGGATGCCCCATTCATGGAAGTGTTCAGTGTCAGGTTGAACAGGGCTTTGAGCACCTTGACCTTAGTGAAAGATGTCCCTGCCCTTGGCATTGGACTGCCAAGATGGTACATAACAGACTGAGATTTGAAAGGTCCCTTCTGACCCAAAGCATTCTGTGATTCTAAAATTTTATGGTCTGTGTCTTGTTTATACCTACATGACTTTCAGCTGGAAAATGCAGATCCCAACATGTGCAACTATCACAGAAAAAGCTCTTCTATGCCTGTTAAGTGTTAAGGAAAGTGCCATTCTCCAGAGCCAGCCTAGTAATAAACAATTCCTCTGATACTACAAACACAAAGCTCGAGCATTTATTTTGTCCCATGACAACTCTCAATGCAATATAGCTATAAAAATGCAGAACTGTTTTTGTGTTTGTGCAGCACTCACTGTGGTACTAAATCCTGGGATCTTACTTAGTGATAGTTGCTGAAGTTTAACATTACAGAATGTTAAACTATGAGTAGGAGCTGGCTGATTAGAAGACTAGATTAGAAAACCTCTGTCAGTTACCTGGGAAAAATGCAGAGAACACAGAGGGAAAGAACCAGAGAAGAGACCAAAGAGTAGACAAAGCAAAATACCTATAAGTCTAAAGAAGACTTTTTTTCCCACACACGGTAGCACTAAGCCTTTTCCAAGTAAAGTATGTGTGAAGAGAGCACTTTGGTGGGCAGCAGGAGATGAAAGTGGGACGAAATTCTTTATTAATAAAAGTACCATGAACCTGTAAAGCTGTTACAACTTATTACTGACTTCTGAAAACTAGTTTCATGAAGATGCTAACAGTGAAATAAGACTTTTCAAATAAATGAGACAGTGTAACTAACGGTCCATATTTATTCAGATTTCATAATAATGCTGAAAGTCATATTGTAGACCCACCAATTTGTTTGTCCTACCTTTGTTTGTGTGTTGTTTCTTTGTTTTCTGGCCAACTCTTTGAAAATAATTTTCAAATACGGTATCTTTGTATTTGATGGTACTGATGCCACTGTTCAAAACTGTGGACCCTGTGACCACACAGGATAAAGTGTGCATAATTATATCCTGACAGACAGAACACTACTGGGTGGAATGAAGTAATGTGGCTTGTTACAGTCTGATTCAAAGTAAAGCCCCTTCATTTGGAGAGGTGCTATAGTTTCCATTATCTCCAGCACTACAGAAAATACTTAAAAAGATTACAAGAACATGACTTTTATTTAATCAAATCAGTGGTGCCTGTAACTTGGAGATGTGACTTCTTTTCCAACATGTTTGTATTTGTAACAAATTTTGAATTAGGAAATCTGGGATATTTATCTTTCCACAAAAACTAATTAGTCTGTTTCAAGGTACCATTAAATTGCTAGATAATTTTTAGAGAGAGTAATTTGATTATTCTATATTATAAAATAGAAGTCAAAATCCAAAAGACTTATTACCTGCTATTCTATAAATTTATCTTCCTTTAAGTTTTAATTTGTACACCTACCCCTATTTGACAGATTGAGTTTGATGTTCTTTTTCTTTCAGGGCATTTATTTAAAGCTTTGCCCACCCCCCTGCCCTGTCATCCCCCACTGTAGAACTAACTTGTGTTGTTTCTTGTGCTATTGAGTTTGACATACTTAAAAATGAGTTTGTATTATGCTTACTGATTAACAGGAGTTCTATTTAAATGAAACCAAATTGAATGCTACAAGTGCCTGTTGATACCATCATAAAAAAGTCCATACAAACCAGTTTTTAAGTGTTAAAGAAACACATATGTTTCTAACTTGGATAATGCTGAATACAGTTCTTATGCAACACAACTCCTTTCCCAATTCCCTACTTGCTGTATTAGCCTGTCTAGTATAGAATTAGTCTTAATTACACAGAAATTCTTCAATCAGCTGATTTTTTCCTCTTCTATGTTGTTCTTACTCTTAAATTCTTTCTATGTCTCTTGGGGGGCAAAAAAAGCATTTTCTCATATCTAGTTCCTTTTACATTTGTAATGACTGAATGTTCACAAAGACAAAGCTTTTCTTTCTTTTTTTTTTCTGTTGCACTTTGTTTCAGGAAGGATACCCCTCTTATGCTTTCTTTGGAAAATTCAGCAATTGTTTCAATATTATTTCTCACAATGAGTCACTTTAGAATGTCATTGTATGTAAACTGGCAATAGACAGCTTTGTTATTATTTTGATTTCCTGTACAAATGTTCAAAACTATTTTGTATCTGTTCTAGTTACTTTGAAATAAGCTGTAAATTGTGTCACAACACAATAAAACCTTTCTTTTTCAAAAAGTTTAACTAAAAAAAAAAAAGAAATCTAACCCTCATAACTAAGGGTGAGGTGAGAAAGCCGGAATAAAGATGAAGAGCAAAAGACTCTCATTTACTGAACACTGAGTTCAGACTGCACAGATTCAGTGCTACCTTTAAATATGCAGTTAAAGTTCTGAAATGACAGGAACTTTCCCAGTGAAACAAAAAGTTCCACATAACACAGTCTAGGGAGACATGGAGGCTTGTTGGAAAGACCAAAGCACAGTGTACATATAGAGAGGAACTGGAGAAGAGAATTCTGGGATGGATATGACTAAAGACAGCTACAAAACTTTAAATATTATTTTTATGAATCAAACTAACAAAAATATCTCAGGTTAGGGCAAAATTTGGGAAAATACCTGCTAATGGATTGGGATAGTGAAAAGGATTATTCTTTTTCCTGGACTTCTGAATGTGTAATTCTTTGAAAGAACCCGAAAACAATCACCAAAAAAACAAATCCCACTGAAAGTGAGACAAGATAATTTCATTTATTAGAATTATTGAAGACCTGACAAGGATGCTGCTTTCTGGTTGAGACCAAACAAGGGCATGTGCTTCAGATCCGCTGTACTAAAAACAGAATCTGCACAGTGAGGCCCCTATAAAGCATAACTGGGTATAAAGCCCCCTAAGGTGTAACTGGGTAGACAGTAATTGGGTAGATAATTGCTGTCTGGCCAGTTATGCTTTAGCATGAAGCTTTTTTAATTTAACCCCTTTAACTGAGTCTAAATCAAAAGCCCTAACCTTTTTTCTGGCAAATCAGAAATGGAAAAAAATATATAGAATATCTCTTTAATGACATATGAAAGTAGAAGTCTATATATTTTACATTAAAAATAAATCACAGGTGTCTGTATTATGTTTTGGTTTGAATATTCAGAAATACAAGGAATGTTATGCATCATTTACAGCAGAACTTTGGAGATACTGTATATAAGTTTTACTGTCATTGGACCACCTGAGGCCTCATCTAAAGTCAAGATTGTGTCTTTAATATCAGGTAAAACATTAAACAGAATTCAGCCAAACTGGTTCAAAACCTTTTGCTAAAATTCTTAATTTGATTCAACTGGATGTGAGCCACTGTTTTCACTTGATTCAAAATACTGTTTGGTCACTGCATGTCCATTTTAATTTTGTTTGTTAGTTTGTAGCCATTTTAGGTGGCTTTGCATTGGTTATATCAACTAGGAAAAAAAATACTGAATTGATGCTGCCTAGTCAAAGTTGGGAATTTACCTGAACTTCTGCAGAAAACACCAGATATTGTAGGTGAGCAAAATGAAGTGGCATAAAAATTAAGCTGGTCTAATAAACACGCTGAATTTTGTTCTTTAATATCAGCAACTAATGAAAAAAGGTTGCACAGGTGTTTATTTTTCCCTTTTAGAAAGCAGAAATAAAAATACAGGTGGAAGAAAGTGGGAAAGAAAAGGAAAATCAAGAGGAAAGAAAGAAGTATTTTTAAAATTCAGTCAGGCTAAGAAGATTAAGAACTCGAAATTCTTTGCTGTATCATTTTCATTTTCCATGCACTGTTTATAAGCTTTGCTCTCAACTATCTGATGAGAACCCATATGCATGTTGCTCTGGCCTAGGGTATTTTCCATCTGGACCCTTTCAGTTCTGGCAAATGAGATCCCATATTCCTGTTATCTGCACCAAAATTAACATGAAAATAAAAACATACTTTGTTAAAGTTCCCTCCTTGCTTAGTTAAGAACTTTCAATAACTTCCAAGTTATTTGCTATAAATTTTTAGTATTCTTGCCACTTACAACAAGTATACTTCAGTAAATAACACAAATTCCTCTAACTTCTAAACTTCTGCTAGCTATAACCAGGTAGAAGCTGAGCTATTGTGGTACAAAGTCTATTCATGTAATGATACAGTCAGCATGAGCTATACGTATAAACTGTGAACAGCTCAGATGAGGAATATCTCCTTGCTTGTTGTAGTGTGTTTGTTGGTATGTTCTGTTTCTCCCCTACTTTGTTATGATGGTTCTGTCCTCCCAGTTTTCCCCGCCTCAGTTTCTGTCTATTATGTAGTTGCTATGGTTTTCCCTATGTTATATAATTTCCCCTCCCTCTATTTCCAAATGTGTATAGTTTTCTCCCCTCCCTGGGCCCAGTCAATCACTCCCCCACCCCTCCTAGTTTTGCAGAATGTTGCCCTTAGTGGGAGATGTGATTGGCTGTGGTCCCGGGGCCCCGCCTATACAATGTATCCATTGGTTCTCCCTTCAAGGCTGTCATGTTCAGTTCATCCCCTAACCTCTCCTGATTGGTTTTCTGTAAACCCCTCCTTTGGTTCCCACCTCCCTTTATAATCCCATGCTCTACCACTTTTCCTGGTCAGTCCCTGCTGGTCGCCATAGGGGTTAAATGTGTTTGGACCCCAGGAAGTGTCCGACTCTCATTCTCTTCGTCCAGATCCGCAGCTCTCCCCTGAGACCTCGTCCCCGCAGGCACAGCCCAAGGCCTCTGCCGCCAAGGGGTGCCTGAAGCTGTCAGCCCTGGGGCCCTGCCACCGGGACTGACACCCCCCGCTGCAGTGGGGCTGTTGGCCGCCCTCATCGCTAGCCGGGTCTAAGGTCTCAGGCCGCAGACCACGCTGCACTTGCTCTTTGATCTAATTTCTGGTTAAAATCCCTTCTTGACGGCAGTGCAGGATTCTACTGCGTGATGTCCCTCACTCTGCCAGTCAACAAGACAAGGTGGCACAGGCACCTGCCCAAGTGTTCTGCTGCAGCAGAAGCCTTGTAGCGTCACAACCAATGGGCAAGGGAACATGTGCCACTAAAGAAAGGCTTAGTACTTGAATATGCCTGGAATCATTCTCATCTGCAACAAACAAAAGCTCTAGATCAGGCAAAACCTGATCAGCCAATCTCTGGTACTTCTATTTTAAGGTCTCTTAGCAGGTGTTCAATTCCTTTAGTAAAAATGTTAAGTGTTTTGGAGCCTGCCATGCTGTGTTACACTTTTTTTTAGTACTAGCTGAACCAATCCACAAAGGGTGTTGAGAGGTTATCCCAAGAGCAGACGGAACCAGGAAATCATCTTGAGATTCAGAATACTGTGGGAAACGTCTGTTCTCATCCAAGCAAAAAAGGACATTTAATTCTACAGTTCAGCCACATGCATACTTTACACCAAAACAGGAAAAGACATCTTGAATTTCCTGAGAGGCAGGAATATTTTGGGAGAATGCCTAATTTGGCAATGCAGTTTTAAGTTGTGTTTGAGGTTTTTTTGGTCCAAGTTTGACGAAGATGTGATTTCCTGCTATGGAATGCTACTGTAGCAATACCTTTAATGTAGTAAATGTCTAGTATTTATTACTCTTTAGCCGGGGCCAAGTAACTTAAAAGCAACAGGTACTGAATTATTTAATTGATCTAAGTTCACAAACTATGCCAAGTTAGTCTTCTTGCATTTTCCAACACCAAACCCCTGCATGTCACTAGAGGCCTCTGTAACACCTCACATCTTAGACTGGAGCTCCAGCAAACCACACTTGCATGGCCAGCACCTGCATTCCCAGACCCTAGCTGGGGAACTGGTGACTTTCTGCACAGACATCTGGAGCTCATCGTCTCTCTGCCGAGGCAGGGTCACCTGGAGCAGGTGACACAGGAACGTGTCCAGACAGGTTTTGAATGCCTCAAGAGAGGGAGAATCCATGACCTTCCTGGGCAGCCTACTCCAGTGCTCTGCCACCCTAAATGTTCTTTCCCATGCTGAGGTGGAATTTCCTGAGTTTATGGCCATGGCTCATCCAGTCACTGGGCACCACTGAAGAATCTGCCACCATCCTCTTGGCACCCACTTTTGGGATATTTACATGTGTTGATGCATCCCCTGTCAGGCTTCTCCAGACTAAACAGGCTCAGTTCCTGCAGTCTCTCCTCATATAAGAGATGTTTCAAACCCCAAATTATCTTTGTGTTCCTCGGCTGGACCCTCTCCAGTAGCTCCTTGTCTCTCTTGTGCTGAGGAGCCCAGAACGGGACACGGCACTCCAGAGGTGCCTCACAGAGGGAGGTCCGTGGAGGCAGGCCTGGCCGAAGGGCAGGGACGGGACGGCCCAAAGCCACACGGGCGGCGGGAGGGCTCCGCTCGGTCACGCGGACCGGGCCCAGGCCCCGCCGCCGCACTCGGCCCTCGGCGGCGCGCGCGGGGCCGGCCGCGCGCACGGGCGGTGCCCCTTTCTAGTACCTTCCCCGTTGCTCTGCGTCATCACGGCGCGCGGCGGCCGGGGCGAGCCGTTTCCGGTGTCGCGGGCGCGGCGCGGCGCGAGCGCTCGGCTGGAGCCGCCGGGAGCCGACAGCCAGCAGCCAGCAGCCAGGCCCCCTGCCCTGCCCTGCCCTGCCCTGTCCTGTCCGGCCCGGCCCTGCCCTGCCCGGCCCTGCCCTGACTCGACCCGGCCCGGTCCGGTCCTGCCCTGCCCTGCCCCGCCCCGCCCCGCCCGCACACAGCAATGTCGGACAGAGCGGAGGGGCCCGCGGGGGGCCCCTCTGGCTCCCCCGGCTCCCCTACCCGCGACTCCGCCGGTGTCTCCGAGCCGCGGATCATCAAAGTTACGGTGAAGACTCCCAAGGAGAAGGAGGAGTTCGCCGTTTCCGAGACCAGTAGCATCCGGCAGGTGAGGGGCGGCCGAGCAGGCTGAGGGGGCTGGCGGGGCCGCGCTGGGGCCGGGGCCGGGCGCAGCGCCGCCCGGCAGGGGAGCGCCGGCTCGCGGCTCCCGCCTCTGGCAGCGCAGGGCGAGGGCCCTGCCCGGTGACAAAGCAGCTTTTGCTCGCCCGGGTCGCGCCGGGCGCTTTTGGGCGAGCACCGGCACCGATCCCGGCCCAGGAGGGGGTAGTGGAGAAATGTGCCGCCTCGTACCCTCCTCTCCGACTTCTCTGCTGCGCTGCCGAGGGCCGGCTCGGAAGGGGCATGTAGCTCATTCGTGAAGTGACATCAACAATCTTCCAGCTCCCTTGTCGTAGACAGGGACACCTTCAGCTGGACCAAGTTGCTCAAATCCCCATTTAACCTGGCTTGGAACACTTCGAGGGATGGGCCATCTACAGCTTCTCTGCTCAGCCTGTTCCAGTGCCTCACCACCCCCACAGTAAAGAATTTTTTCGTAATTGCTAATCTAAACCCACTCTCTTTCACTATGAAGCTGTTGCCCCTTGTCCTGTCAGCACACGTTCTTGCAAACAGTCTTGCCTCATCCTTCCTGCAAGTTCCCTTCAGGTACTGGAAGGCCACAGTTAGGTCACCCCAAAGCCTTCTCTTCTCTCATTTTCTAGCTGTGAGTTGTCCTAGTTGTGAGCTGACTGGTTTTGGTGGTAGTTGTCTCACTGGCTGGCTAACATGACTATAGAAAACATATGCAGTCACTTGTATCTCTCTGTTTCCACTGTTCATTTTGATCTAACACTGTCTTTAGAAACAGTGAGTCAGCCTTCAACTTTGGGAAGTTGTAGCCTTGCAATGTGTGTGTAAAATCTGCAGTCTCCTGTACTTTGATGTGCTAGTTATGGATATGGTACTTAGTATGGCGTGGTTATGTCAGATAACCAAGTTATTAGGGATTTTGTGCCTCCCTGTGAAAGCCTGTGCCACAGCTGCCTCTCTCTCGAACTAGTGACACCTGCTGATTGATCTGCACTGTTTCCTGCAAGTCTTCTAGTTTTGTAGAAGGTTTGCTGTGCAAGTATTGACTAAAATTTCATTTATTTAAATTAGAAAGCAGCAAATCATAGCAAAGGTGCTATCAAAATGTAAAAATGCAGTGTCCTGCCTATAAAGCACATAGACATCCCTCGATTCAGAACTTCTTTCATTTTCCATAGGATTTCCCAGTTTTCTCCTTGAAATGGCTCTAAATATGGCAATTTTGTGCTATTCCACATTTTTTGTGTGTTATTGGTATTGCAGACCTCCTCAAAAAGAGATTACATGGTCTGAAAGCACCACTAACGTCTAGATACAGAACTTGACATCATTCCTTAAGTGTGAGCTGAAGGACACTGTCAGGTTAATAGAAGAGATACAAAAGATGAAGTAAAGGCTCTGAAACTTCAAATGCAGTGCTAGCACTTCAACTAGACTGTCAGACTTTTGTTTCACCTAGCTGCTGTGAATAGAGAAAATGCTAGTATTTCTTTCAGGTTTTTTTGTCCCTAAGTCTAATCTACATTCAGCTTCGTTTTGTGGGTTTGTTTGTTTGCTTGTTTGTTTGTTTTTTTCCTTTTGTACATCAGTGTTTGGGCTAGAAGTGTCCCAGAACTGAGTTTCATTGTGGTTTTCTCCACCTGCCAATGCATTGAAGCCGCTTTCTTTTCTTCTCTAGTCTTTCGGCAGCTGCAGTGTTGTGTGCTGTGAGTTACTCTCTCTGCAAGCTCGATCTAGGCATTTCTTCCAAAAGTAAAACGTCTGTGTTTGCTTTTTAATGTTGTCCACTGCTTTCCCAGCAATCTCAGTCTGAAAGGGGTGCTTTTCATTTCTCTGTTCTCCATAGATTTGTGAGCAGCTTCAATGCAGTTTTTTAAAAAGTCTTTGCAGTTTTGGGGCTTTTGTTTTGTTAGGATATTTCAAAAGAGAGATTCATAAACTGAATCTAACCTGAGGATTGTGTTTGTCCTGTAAAGCAGTCAGCCATTAGTTGGGTCCTTTGGAAATAATAAACAGATTTACTCTGGCTGTGAATTTTGTAATGCATTTGACTTTTAACAGTTTGTTTCATATTTGAATACTGGTGGAGCTGCCACGTTTTCAGATAAACAGTAGTCATAAACTGAAATGGTTGTACAGCCTGTCAAGAGCATGAATTTTTACTGAAAGCAGTTATGCAACTTTAGGGAATTAACAGAGGACACTGCTTCAGATGTCTTTGTTGTCTACAGGTATCTTAAACTGTGAGTGTTGTCTCTCTTGGAACTGTTGTTAAAATATTAGGTCTGCAGTTATAAATTGGTGCTTGTGAAGTAAGATTGCCCTGCTGGGTTGACCATTGGATTCAAGTCCCAGGCAGTGTAACAGCACTAAAAATGCGCTGTGCCTCTAGTGTGACTAATATTGGCTTTTTCTCTTTAATTGCAAAAGTGAGCTGTTGATAGTAATAAGCATCAACAGTAGATGCAATGTTTCTAGAACTGGCCTTGAAAATAGGTTAATCTCAAATACCAGGCAAGTTGCACATCTGTTCAAATGCATCTGTGATCAGCAAGTGTTTTGTACAGTTGAGATAGGTGGGCCAGTAACTTGTCGGCTGAAAAAAAAACCAACAAAAAAAACCCAGCAAAAGAAACTCCCTCAGTATATTTCTATAGCTAACATTAGAACTTAAAGAATTGAGTTATTTCTTTATGGTCATTTCAGAATACTGCTAGAACATGAACCCAGATTTTCTAGGAAAGTATTTTGAGTCATCAGGGCCAAATTTAAGGGTAAAAAAAATTTTAAATTTTATGTTGCCCCATTAATGTAAACCATGTCTGCAACTTTTCTGTCAAGATTTTTTCCTCTATTGGAAGACTTCAGTAGAATAGATTTGTTACTGTGACACTGTGTTGTGCAGCTAGAACAGTGAGTATGCAGGTTGGTATGGAAAACAAACTAAGTACAAAGCTACTCTGGGAGATCAGTTGATTTACATTGGTGTCTGTCTGTCTTTTCTTTGAAAATTATTTGATTGTGCTTAGCACAGGTTGGCTCAGTATTAGGAGAAGGACCAAATGTTTGCATTCTTGACTGGGTATGATACTGATCTTTCTCAGAGCCGAGGCTTAATGAATACATGATGGGTAAAATATGTTGACTAGCTGACCCTGACAGTGCTGATACTCCGACTCACTAAAACGCTTTGTCTCTTGTCTTGTGTTTTCTTCCTTCAGTTTATTTTCTGAGTTCATGGCAGTACAGTCTTTGCAATTTCTTGCTTAGCAGAGTTGTCTTAATGTGTTTGGTAAAGCCTGTATGCAAAGAAAAAGTGTACTCATTTTAGGAGCGACTCAAGTCTTAGTGGATGACTTGAATTGTTTGAGTATTGAGGTGTTGGCATCGGTTACATGGAAAACTAGTTTTTTTACCTTCATAATTTAGAATAAGGGAGTTTTAGAAGAGTTAAAGCTTGCTAATGCTTCTTGATGCTGTTTTAGTGCCCTGTGTTGAGATTTGTTGTATTTGTGGGTTTATTATAACTGGTCCAGAATTACTGTCTGTGCGTGTGTAGCACACTGAAAGATGCTGAGTTGTCCATTCTGTGAGCATTCCAACTCTGAGACAGAGTAACGTGTCTAGCTGTATGTTATTAACTTCTGGGCCAACGAGTGAATACAGTAATCTGTGCTAATAATTTCAGAAGCTTACAGTTCTTGCAGAGAATGATTGCCAATCCTTTGATTATATGATAATTTCAGAGCAATGCCCGTCAGAAAGAGTTAGTGAAATTGAGTTTACCTCCACAGAAAACAGATTAGATCCTTTTGCAGGATTTGGAGTTTTTTCGCCCCTTTTTGTTTAGCTTCAGCCTTTAAATACAGTATCTCTTCAGTGTGGAATACAGTTTTCAGTAACAGTATATTTAACAGTTTCTAGTGTGTTTTCTAAAGTAGGTGAACACAAATGTGCTTTCTGCACTAGACTAAACTACATATAAAAATCCCTGAGTTGCTTAATTTTAAGTATCCATATATCCATTGTGTTGAGACTACTGATTTTTGTCAAGTGGAGAGCTTCTAAATTTTTGATTGAAATTACAGTACTGTTTACGTTTGAAACTTTAAATCTATAAATCCAGGATTTCATTTTTATGCCTGGATCTCATGATCCCAAACTGGTAGTGTTCTGCTTCATACAGATCACACAGGTGTAAATGTTAAATTGTTAAAGATTTGGATAGTTTGGTAGTGGAGCATCTTTCCTGGTTTGCATATGCTTTTAGTATTTTCTGTAATGTTTTCCCTTTTAAGAAACTGTACTTTATAGGAACAATTCTTTTAACATGATCCAATTCTGTTTCACTGTTTTTCTGTAATCCAGGGATTACTGAATGCTATAAACCGAATAGGTTGAAACTCTATAATGGAATCCAGTCTGTTTTTTGTTTCCAGGATTGTGATTGAGGTTTCTGTTCTTTCTCAGGTGTCTCAAGGCACTTGAATACACTAAGCATTTAGTGTTAGGTTTTCCATCGTCTGGTGTTTCAGTGCATTGTAACACATCTCTGTGATTTTTTATGGAGTGATATACTCTCATTACACTTATTTCTTAACCTGAGTTTTTTTCCCCCCTCATTTTGTGATATGAAAATTGTTTTAGAGCAATGGTAGGTGATTATTTTATAGAGTAACCTTCCGAAGTAAAAGTATGTTGACTTTTGTTGGCTAAGTTAGATGTAACTCAGAGGCATCAGTGGCCATAGTACTCAACAGGTGTTTTCTGATAAATGACTGGCAAACAGAGTAAAATAAGAAAACCTATTTAAGTAGTAGTTGAAGTGTCTTTTAGGTAGATACCTCTCTGCATAACACTAAGACATGTATATTTTAAATTATTTTTTAAAAAGTGTTATCTGTGTCAGATGCATTTGTCCTGTGAGTTTGTTTTGCTAAAATCCTTCACCCTCAGTCAGGGGTGTCACACAGTTTTAAAAAATTGCCATGGGTACAGTTCAAAATTGCCGACAGCATAGAAAACCTTAATGAATAATTAGCTGTGGTAAAAGTGTCATGTAAAGATTTTAAAAACCAATCAGTATTTCAATAAGTGACTATAAACCTTGTCTCTGTTAAAAGGGTCATTGTCTGGGAGTAAAGTTAGGGTAAAATCTTAAGAATTTGGAAGATATGGTTACATGGTGTTCTGGTTTTGACTGGAATAGAGTTCATCTTCTCAGTAGTTGGTATGATGCTGTGTTTTGTATTAAGTGCAAGAATAATCTTGGTAACACACTGATTTTGGCTCTTCCTAAACTGTGATTTTTCTAAAAACCGGTTGTTTTTTAGGAACGTTACTTCCTAACTCAGTGACCCCACTGATACTTCCCAAACCACACTGCCTCTCTCTTTCTCTCTCTCTCTCTGCCACCTTTTCCTTTCCCTCTCCCCCCTGAGCCTGAGTGCTTTATTTGTTAAATAATGTTGAATGCTGTATAAATTAGTTGAGTTGTAGAATACAGTTGAGAGTTTTCAAGACAAAAATAACACTGAAAAGAGGATTTGAAGCATTTTCTATTTTTACGCAGCACAAAAACGTCAATGAGTTAAGTTGAATCTTAGTGTCCTGTAACTTACAAAACTTTTTTCTCTTTTCACTCTTCTTAAGTTGTCAGTCAACCCAAGACATGCTGGAGAGGGGAGTTGGAAGCACAAAAGGTCAAGATCACAGGTCAAGATAAGAACGATTTACTGGAAACAGCAGTGAGATAAGAAAACAAATATTAACAGCAACAATACTAATGGCAAAGGGTGCAAGAAAGTCAGTGATTGACACAAAAGAACTCCCTTGATAACTGACAATACTGGACATCTCCCTCCACCATGTTTTCTTGGCCAGAAGGAACCCCTTTTCCCTGGAAGAGATTCCATTTCCCCAGCTGCTGTCAATGACAAGAGGTGGTATAAAATAACCTCCGGGTCCAAGCCATGCCCCCTCCTGGCTTCTGCAAAAGTTAATCTCTGGTGGTACCAGTTACCAGTGGTACCAGGGTCTGGATTGAAGGCACTTGAGATGGTAGATCATGTTCAGACTCAAGTGTTTATTTCTTATCAGTGAAATAGTCTCACTACTGTGAGCTGGGCAGCTTTTCATTAGCAGGCACAAAATGGCTAACAATCTCTTGTTACAAGGTCTTTTAAGACTAAACTATCCAATTAAGAACTGACACCTAGATTATTTTCCCTTTTAACCCAATAACTGATCCCACAGAGCCCACAATGCAGATGTTTCTGCCCAATTACAAAATGCCACCCAAACCCACAAGGAAGAAGGAAGAAGAAGCATGAAGAAGAAGCCCAGGATGATGCCCTGTGCCCTCCATCTTGCTTCCATCCACAACATAGTAAAAATGCCAAACCCTAAATTTCTCACCAAGTGATACACCTACACTACTCTCTATAATCTATTTCACACTTCTGTGGATTCTAGTCTCTCTTGAAGTGTAGGAAACTTCCTCCATGAATGAGGGTCAAAGTCAGCGCTCCTCTGGGGGTCAGGGCACCCCCGAGCAGACAGAAATATTCCTGGTGCCCTGGGTTTCTACGTGAACCCTTTCTTGGCCTGAGCCAAGACAGTGCTTGTTTTCAGTTTGTGTTGCTTTGCCAGTGATCAGGTACATAACAAACAGGGAGAGAGTAGATTGCCAAGTGCTTTTAGGGGAGAAGCGTTGCTTCTCCAACAAAGGCTTGGCGAATTGGTAGTGGCTTGTTGAAGAATCCCTGAAGGGAATAGAAATGGCTAGAACTTTACACTACCATGTGCTGCTGCAGTTTGCCCTTTATGGGCTGCTAGCCTTTTAAGCTCATCAAGAATTTGACTTTGTGTTTTGAAATGTGGTTTTTCTGTGAGTTTTATTTGATTGCAGGCTTTTGAGGACATAATTTTATTATGAAACTAGCATGGGTCATTGGCAAAGCTACCATAAGATAGTAACCCCATTAAGACATGAAGGACAGTACTCTTACATAGAAGCCTTAGTTTGTGCATTCTTTCTATCTATACTTTATCTGTTGTGGGCCAAAAGTGCTCGTATTCCTGCTTGAAATGATGAATTCTTGTCTTCCTTCCTGTATAGTGTCCTAGAGAGTTGTGCAATGAAACCCTGTTTTTACTGACTCACTTTAAGTCAGTCGTAAGATGTCCAGGTCATGATTCATCCCAAAAGGAAACCACAGCTATCAGCTGTGGCCGTGAGTGTGTTTGGTTCCTTACTTCTTGGGTCAAGACGACCTGTAACCATTAATTCTGTTGTATGAAAGAAAGCTGTAGCTCATAAAAGTTTACTTCGGAGACTGCTCAGTGTGGGTGTAAAACAGACTGGAGTTGAGTCAATATGCTTAACTGTGCATGTAACTAACTGTTGTTAGGAAAGACAGTTGAAAGTTTAAATATTATGGGTGTGTTTTGAAACAGCAGTGCCAAACAAAGTAATGCTGTTTCAAAATCTTTCTTTGTAGTAGAACTATTTGAGAGACTGCTGAGAATGAAAACTGCAGTTCAGCCTTCTACGTACAAGCATTTGCTTCCATGGCCTCTTCTGTTGTGTTCCAAAAGGAGTTTCCTGTGCAGGGAGTCAGCAACCTTACTTTTTTATACAGTCATCTAGATAAAATTGTAGCTGAATATTTTCAAAGTAGTTGAAGTTTTAGGGACCTGTTTTCTGTTAAAAAACCAGATGTTAATTGATGTTAATTGCCTAAGACCTCTTCCAGGTTGTTACTGTAATTTAATTTTTAAGTATGACTTACTAAGCTGAGGTTTAGAGAATTTGGGAAAGTATGTTTTAATTGATTTGTTTTCTTCTTTTTATTACTTTATCACAACACTTTGTTTTGTGAGTGGATAATAAGATTATTACAGTTACTGGTTTTGATATCATAAAATGAGTCAACAGAAGCTTTTGAAACATTATATGGTTGTAATATGTCAAGGGAGAGTTTGAATGTTAATACTTTCACTTTACCTGGAATAACACTTTACCAGGTTCTTGCAAGGCCAGGTTGTCAGATGTTAATAGGTTAATGTTTAAATTATGGATCTGCTCTGCAAAGTGACAGTGCAAGACAATATCTGGTTTAGTCAGCTGTTCTACTTCATGTGCATTCTGATATTTGTTTGGTGACAAAGTGTTTACTTTGTCAGGTACAGTATGCATTTTGTTCAACACTGGACATTAGCATTTTATGGTGTCCATCTGTACCTTGAAAAAAACTTGAGAGGCAATCAAGTCGAGCAGGTGTACGGAAAGTCCTAGATTGCTTCAGAGAGTTGCATTTTTTTTCTGTGTGTCTTAACAGTGAACAAAAAGCAACTCTTGTTAATGGTGATTATTTTAAAGTTCTATGAAGATAAGGGTATTTGGCATGGAATTGAAAGTATACACAAGAAGTGCTGGTGTGCTGCTAAAAGCCACTGTTTGTTCTCAACATGAAAAACTATGCTGCTTTTGTATTTCAAAGCAAAAAAAAATATTTATGTAAACAAGATAGCTTGAGGTAAAATAGCAATTTGGGCAAAGTCCTTCAACAACACAAGCTTTGAATTTGTTCTAATTAATTCCAAATCTTCAAGTTGCCATGCTTTGAGGAGAATATTACCTTGAATCAGCTCACTCTGGTTAAGATGCTTTTTACTTTTCTCCCTAGGAAAACCAGGCCTCTGACTAGACATTAGTCCAGTGTTTTAGTCTGATTACCACTGTGTTTCTCTCCACGTATTTTTGTAATAGTCATGTAAAAAATTGACATGATTTTACATTATTTTTACTGTATTCAGTTACTAGAGGAGTACAGTGAACTAGTTTCCATGAACACACTAGATTTCAAGTATGTTGAAACATTATTTTCACAACTTTGAATTCTTTTCTATGCCCAGATATGACTGAATGACCTTTGTGGTACCACAAGGTGTAGTATTATTGCAATGAAGTAAAACTTACATTTAGAACAATAAAGGAAATGAGCTGACATTGTTGGTTTAATTGTTACATGATAATTAAAAGGATGAGTCACTGCATTAGAAGAATTGGATAGAAATGCTCATCATTTCCAGCCAGTGACGCTGAACTCCTTCGGCTTTTGGTTTCCCCAGTGGATGAAGTATTTTAACTGTAATTTACAGATACTGTTACTTAGTTATATTGTGCAAACTGAAGACCTAAACAACACCAAAATTATTTTTTTTAGAACTGCCTGAATTTCCATCATCATAATCTGTCATGGTTTAAACCCAGCCAGCAATTATCATGCAACTGCTTCCTCACTTTCTTCCTGCCTAGTGAAATGGGGAAGAGAATCAGAAAAAGAAAGAAAAGGGTAAAACTCAGGGATTGATATAAGAACAGTTAATATTTAAAATAACAGTAGTAAAAATAACAATAATCACAGTAATGAACAAGTGAGAGAGAGGAGTAAAACGCAAGAGAAACAAATGGTACACACTACAGTGCCTCAGCACCCACTCTCCAATGCCCATCCTGTTCCCTTCACTGGCAAATCCTTCAGCCACACTGTCAAAGTTGGTGAGAGCAGGGGTTGGGAGAATGAAGAACCATCCCCTGTAGAAGATCAGGTTCAAGACCCATGGGATTTGATTAGATACATCCATGGGCCCTGAGGGAACTGGGCAAGAAAGTAGCTAAGCCACTAGCCATCATATTTCAAAAGTTGTAGCAGTTCTCCGTGGAAGTTCCCACAGACTGGAAAAAGCAAAACAGAACATCCATATATTTTTGGGAAGGGAAATTGGGAAGACTCAGGGAGCTACAGGCTGGTCAGTCTTACCTCAGTGCCTGGTAGGATCGTGGAATGGAACCTCCTGGAAATTATGCTAAGGAACTGGAAGGTAAGGAGAAGATTGGTGACAGTCAACACAGTTTCACTAAGGACGAATGTGATAGTTGCCTGTGACGGTGTTGCAGTGGTGACAGATGAGGGAAAAGTGAGTGCTATCATCTACCTGCACATATGTAGAGTGTTTGACACTGTGCCACATTACTTGTCTCTAAACTGGAGACCCATGTTTTTGACAAATGGACTGCTGAGTGAATAATGAATTTAAAGGGTTGTGGTGAATGGCTCATTGTCCATGAGGAGACCAGTGATGAGTGGTGTCCTTAGGGATTGGTACAGAGGCAAGCACTGTTTAACATCTTTGTCAGTAACATAGACATTGGGATTGAGTGCACCCCAACCATGTGTGCCAGTCAGTGTGGGATGAATTAGGTGATGGAGGAAAGGGAAGCCAATCCTTGCCAGGCTTGAGAGGTGGGCTCATGTGAACCTCGTAAAGTTCAACAAGGCCAATTGCAAGGTCCTATACTTGGTTTGAGGCAATCCCAAATACAAATACAGGCAGGCTGGATTGGGAGCAGCCCTGAGGAGAAGGACCTGGGGGTGCTGGTGGATAAGAGGCTGGACATGACCCAGCAATATGTTCTCAGAGCCCAGAAAGTTGATTGTATCCCAGGCTGCATCCAAAGAAGCATGGCCAGCAGGGAGAGCCAGGAGGATTCTGCCTCTCTGCTGTGTTCTGCTGAGACTCCACCTGGAGTGCTGCATCCAGCTCTGAGGACCCTGGCAGAGGAAGACATAGACCTGTTGGAGTGAGCTGGGAGGAGTCCACCAAGATGATCAGAGGGCTGGAGTCCATGTCCTGTCAACACAGGCTGAGACAGTTTTGTTCATCATGGAGAAGAGAAGCTCCAGGGAGATGTTAGAGCTGCCTTTCAGTCGCCAAAAGGGACTTACATGAAAGATGGTGAGGGACTTTTTAGGAGGGCATGGAGTGATGATATGAGGGTAATAACTTTACCCTCTTTAATATTAAGAAGCAATCCTTTACTGTGAAGACGACTGGTACAGGTTGCCCAGAGAGGTGTGGATGCCCCATTGCAGGAAGTGTTCAAAGCCAGGACTTTGAGTAACCTGGTCTAGGGAAAGGTGTCGTGCCCTTGGCAGAGGAGTTGAAACTAGATGATCTTTATGTTCATTTTCAACAATGTTTTTAGGATTCTGTCTTCCATATGTGTAGAGGATTTTCTTCCTCTGCCTCAGGAAAAAAGATAAAATAAAGTGTATGAAGTTAATCTATTATTTAAGGTATTTTTGACAGTTAACACTTAGTAAGCAGTCTCTTTTGTAAAAGGTCTTGTATGGTAATGATTTCTCAATGAATGAAAAATGTATTTATTCACTGTGACCTGGGCTGTAACTTCATTTTATGTAGCCGTGTCATGCATTAAATGAGAAAGCAGAGCCACTTAAAGTATAACGTTAGTCTGTGTGGCAAGGAATGTTAGTTTTGACACGTGGAAGGGAGGCAGCAAAAATACATCTAAGGAGAGAGTACACTCAGTTCAAGCAAAAGTCTAGACAGATTTATCCTCTTTATGGCATTGCGTCTTCAGTTCTTCAGCAATGGATGGCTTCAGTGGTATGCACATTTGTATATGTGTACTTGCTAGTATATAATTATAGGCATACTTTACCATGTATATACATACGGGTGTGCTTAAGTATTGTATATACTAGTATTTATTTACATCAATGATGCATGCTTGATTGAAGTCACAGTAGTCTTCAAGAGAAATCAGATTTTCGTTGTCACGACTTGTGGAACTAATGATCTAGATATTAAATTTTGAAGATTTCCTTTTCTGAACAGCAAAGAAATATTTCCATCTTCCTGAGGACAGAAAGAAGTTCAGGAAACAAAAGTATTTCTAGTTTGTGAAATACAGAATATGCAGTACAAGTGAGGTAATATAGCAAACGTAAAAAACAGCTTGTTCTTAAATTATTTTTAAAAATTGCAGTTCAGTATTTAATTATATAAATGTATAATATTTATTTTTTTTTGTTTAGTTCAAGGAAGAAATCTCTAAACGTTTCAAGTCCCACACTGATCAGCTTGTGTTGATATTTGCTGGAAAAATTTTAAAAGATCAAGATACTTTGACTCAGCATGGAATTCATGATGGACTCACTGTTCACCTGGTTATCAAAACACAGAACAGGTAATCTTAATAACAAGTGGTCTTCTGTTTACCTCTAGAGAAGTTTAAGTGCTCTGTATTATTAATAGCTTTCTGTTGGGCAAAACTAGATTTGACTAAATCACCTTAATCAGCTCCTTAGTTTTAGCTGCTGCAGGACAACAGTGAGGTTATGAAATTACACCGTTTTTTAAAATTTATCTCATATTTTATTTTGATTTATGTTTTTAAATACATTTCTTTTACTTTTTCTTTAGGTTGTTTTTTTTGGGGTTTTTTTGGTTTTTGTTATATAGCTTTTTTTTTTGTTCAAGCTGTGTGAAGTGCCCAAAAATCTTTCCAACAAGTAGAGCAATAGATCCCTCAAAAGCAGTTTGCTATTAGTCAATAACATGTTCATTCTTTTAGAGTGAAAGTGGTTTTGCTTCTGTTGTACTTAGGTCTTTTCTGTTTATGGTGAGGATCCCCTCTGATGTGAAAATGTCTTATGTTGAAGGAAAGAGCATGAAGTGTAGGAGAGAACAGAAGTAGACTTTGCCTTTCAAGGCCTTACCAAGACACCAAGGCTGGCTACTAACATTAGCATTAAATACAAATTCTTGTTGAAATTAGTATCATTAACATTCAATGTAGGTACTTTTTGAAATTGATACCTTCAGTTCTATATTCATGCCCTGGAAGGATTATGTTCTCTGTCCTGGAGTCAAAATACGTGTTTGTACTGTCAGAGGTGTCCCTTTCCTGCCCTTTGCCTCCTCCACCTGAAATTTAGGCTGATACAAGCCATGCCAGTCTTGAATATGGTATTAG
This sequence comes from Melospiza melodia melodia, assembly GCF_035770615.1. NCBI lineage: Eukaryota > Metazoa > Chordata > Aves > Passeriformes > Passerellidae > Melospiza > Melospiza melodia. Next base: position 54,473,286 of record NC_086226.1, on the reverse strand, counting down.
GCAATACTGCAGTTCTATTCTTTTTGCATCTGAGTGAGTATTCTGCTGTTGCTATTTTTTTTTTTTTGTTGCTTTTTTTGCCTGAAGTCCTAAGTATGACAGAGAGGCACCATGAGTACTACTAGAAGGATGCTTTGACTTGCACAATCTTCAGAGGGTTTATAGTTTGGATCTACTGTAGCTCTACATACTGAAATACACCCCTGCCTGCCTCTTGGGCCTTCTTGCACTTTGCCTCTGAGCAGAGGAACCCTCAGGAATGCAAATGTCAAACATTTTCAGTGTTCCTGCATCTGTCTTATCAGCATTGCACTCCATGTCTTCATTCATGCCTGCTTTTGTTTGAATCATTTTAGAAGGCTGTATTTCTGCTATCTGCAGGATGTTTTAATCATTGGGAAAATGAAGTATGAACTAAGAACTACAGATCCTTTGCATGTACATGTGCTGTGTTCAAATGATGCATTGAAGTTTTCACCTACTAGCTTTACTTGAATAAACATGGTAAAACCTGCTGGAGAGAATGTAAATCAGCATTGTCCTGAAATATCTCAGTTGTATTCTTGCTAAAATATCTATATTTTATGCTTGTCTTGAAAGACAAGATTTTGACCCTGCCGGTGTGGCCTGGAACATGCTGATTTTTGGCCCTGAGTATCAAGATTGATTTGTTCCCAGGTACTTTGGTACGCTCTGCCATTTACTTTTCTGTTGACTCTTGCTGTTACTGTTGCTGCTGTGTATCTGAAAAAGTCAAAGTTATTTTCCAAAACTGGATCTGAAAGTGATCTTTTCCCTTGTAAACTATGTTATTAGATTTGTAATTTCAAAATGGGAATCTTCATATATCCCAGCCACATGCTTGTTAAAAAAAAGATTACTTTTTCTACTGTGCTACATTTTCTAGACTGCTACAGACTTTCAGTGCACTCTTGTTACCTATCTTCTACAGTGTCAGAGTAGCAGTGAGTGATTAGCAATAGGCAGTGAAGATAAATAGAATTTCTGAATAGAGGTCTAGGTCAACAGGTGTCATTTGTTCACGTGTGCTTGGAGGAAACATAATGGCAAAATGGGTGTAAAAGGCAATGTGCACTTGACAGGAATATAGCTGAAAGACTGAAGGCTCAAAGGCTTGAAACTCACATGAACCTTAATCTTCAAAGAATATGCTCCAGTTTGTATGGGAGCACTGTTGTACTTCAGCTTTCAGTGTCACCTACTTTTCTGTCACACTTTTGAGAACCTTTAATGTCTATTACATAAAGCAGCATAGTTGCTTCTCAAAATAGTTTCTCAGCTGAAAATACAAATAGGATTTGATGCTTCTTGTTTTTACTTTGCTTTTGGAGGAAAGATGTGTATATTTTCTAGATAAAAGAAAACTCAATATCTCTAGCAGGAGAATCGCAATCAGTATACAGTCTATAATCTTTCTCATTCAAGTTACAGCTGCTTGGCCAGTTATAGTCATCTTGTGTTCAAAGTTTGCAGTTGCTGATAATTAGGTTAAAGAGCTCTTAGAAACCTCAGGAGAATCTATGCTTTTAAAGCATCTTTCTGAGGTTTTTTTGTATGGTTGGGGTTTTTCTCTGATGTTTGCTTGAGTGGAGCAAGTGCAGAGTTATGTTATAGGAGAAAGGTCCTCCAAGGTGAACTGAAGTATGGAGTCTAGTGTACTGCCAAATTCTCAAATCTTTTTGTGATGTCTGAATTCGTAGTTTTCAAAAGTATTTTATTCTGTAGTATTGCAAATATAGGCATTTATTGATTGTTGAACCACAGTGGAGAATTGATTTGGATTTCAAAGCAGTCTCTTTTCTTTAGAACAGAGAGGTCAGGTTAACTTTATTCGAGCTCAATTCCTTGATCTCTTTTACTGCATGGCAGCATTTGTCTTTCTGCCTGCAGTAGAAGAGTGTGATGAGTACACAGCCTGGGCAGGCTTTAGTGCCTGTGCTAAATTATGCTGGCTTTAGTGTCATGTGATTTTATTAACAGCCTTTTTTTGAAGTCTGAAAGGTTTGAGAGTTTGAGATTTGTCTTATAATAAAATGTGACATTAACTGAATTTCACATTCAATAAAGCATCCTATTGGAGATGTGGCATGAAATAAATTCTGCATTAAATTTGTCAGGCTTTATTTCTTGAAGGTGTAGGCATGTTATCAGTAGTATATGAGTATAGTGAAATAAGACATGGATCCTTAAAGCAAGGTAAGGACAGAGAAAACAATTAATTGGCAAGCGTCATGGGGTAGGATGAGAAGGTGGTAACAGTGATACCTATCTGTTTTTTCACTATATAAAACTACTGTTCTGAAAAACTGATGACATAACAGGTGTCTGAGAAAGATTTATTACAGGAAACCATGTGGGGATAACTGGAGTTATCCCTGGGTTATGACTAAGAATCTAAATGTAATTTAAGATTCTGAAGTAAAATACTTTAGCTACAAATGGCACTACTTAAAATAACTTGTTACACTCTATATAAAGTTTTGAAATTGCTTTTTCAGATCACAAGACCACCCAACTCAACAGGCAAACACCTCTGGGAGTACTGCTACCACATCGACATCAAGCAGTAGTACCTCAACGCCAGCATCAACAAATAGTAATCCCTTTGGCTTGGGTAAGAATATTTGTTAGGTGGAATGGTGGGTATCTTCTCTTGGATTCCACTAATTGTGCCCAAAGCTTTATCACAATGTAGACAAAACTTGAAAAACAAAACCCAAACAAACACATCAGCCAGAAAATTAATTACAGTTATATACTCAATTGGCTGTAGAAGGTTTCTGATCAGTCAGTTACCAAAGAAGAGTTGTTTCATTAGTTTTACAGAGAATCATGAAATAGTTTGGGTTGGAAGGGATACCTGTTAAGGTGATCTATTCTAAACTCTGTGCAATTAGCTGGGCCATCTTTAACCAGATTAAGTTCCTCACAGCCCCATCCAACCTGACCTTGAATGTTTCCAGAGGTGGGGCATCCATCACCTCCCTGGATAAACTGTTCCAGTGTTTCACCACAAACTTCGCTACAAGATTTGTACTGTTTCACCTTCAGTGGTAAGGTGCTACTGATGTTTTATTTTGGCACTATGCGTAATGAAACACCTTCCAACGTCTTTGTACTACTTAAAGTGCATCTGAATTCCTGTTATCTGAATACAGATGAATCACAGAAGTTTGGACCTGTGACATGAAGCCAAGATCTGCAATGAAAGCAACAAAATTGCTGCTAATCTTACAATTAGCTATTTCTCAGGTTTCAAGTCTGATAGTATTAAGAGTCTTCACTTCTATGAATGAAGAGGCTGCAGTCTGTTGATTTAGAAATTATAATCTGTTTCCATAGTTGTGGTGGGGTTTTGTTTCATTCTTTTTTGTCTTTTTTTTTGCATTTGGGAGTGAGGAAGAAGTAGAATTGGAAAAGCCAGTTATAGTAAGCAGATGATTTCTTGGGTTTTAATTGTTCTTTGGTCTGTTTAGTACTTTCTGAAACTTTTTATCTGGATTCAGCAAAGCACAAAAATTCAAAACATAATTTCCTCTTGGTACATTATTACCAGGAGGAACACAGGTTTTACATTTAAGTGGAATTGGAAATATTACTCATATCACTCTTAGTTACAGTTTAACTAAGAGGAGACAGATAAATGATTACTACAAATGCAGTTGTTAAATGTTGCTGGAGGCATATGGACCTAAAGCCCTCAGTCTCAAACATTTCTTGTATCTTGGCCTTGGAAAATGAGAAGAAAAGCTGTTAGAATTATAACAAATTTTATTTAAAAATAAAGTTTATTTAAAAATAAACTGAGTAACTCCTGAACAGCCTTGAAAAAGATGGGACTTTCCATTCACTTTTGTTACTTTGAAGTATGAGATATGTTCAAGTATTTTGTATTTAGAAAAAATCTGGATGTGATTGGAAGTATAGTCAGTCACATTTTTTCATCCTCTTGAAGGTGGCCTTGGAGGTTTAGCAGGCCTGAGTAGCCTGGGCTTAAATAGTTCAAACTTCTCGGAGCTGCAAAGTCAGATGCAACGACAACTTATGTCCAACCCGGAAATGATGGTTCAGATAATGGAGAATCCATTTGTTCAGAGCATGCTTTCAAATCCTGACCTGATGAGGCAGTTAATTATGGCTAACCCTCAAATGCAGCAACTGATACAGAGAAATCCAGAAATCAGTCACATGCTGAATAATCCAGATATAATGAGACAGGTATGTAAAAAGATCTATTAGTTCATGACTTGTGATTCTGCTGTTATGTAAACGACAGAGCCAGAATTGGACATACTTAGTGGAGCGTGTGAACATTCTTACTCGAAATCTGTAAAAGGTTGCCATAGACAACCAGTGTCTTCATATCTTGTTGTTAATGTCCAAAATAGACTGATATTTCAGGAAATCTGCAGCATAGTTTTTGAAAGTCACTGAATACATGTCTTCTGAGGCTAGAACTGGATGTGGCTGTCTGCCCTTGAAACCTGTTGTCTAGCCAGGAATTTTACCATAAGTTGTAATTCTCCAAAATTCTGCATATTTTCATTGTGTCACTGTGGGTACTTCTAAATGTTTTTAAAATTAGAAGATAGATAAGTTGTATCTTATGGCAAAATGTACCAAAACCCAAAGAGATTAATAGATGCTTTTGAAATTCTATGTATTTATTTTAAATTTCATATTATAGGCTGCCGGCTGTAGTGATGTTAGAAACAGTAAGAATTATGGTAGAATGCTGGCTAAATACTGAATTGTGTTGATTCACACTGTGCTGACAGGTTGATTCAGCTCTATTCATAATTTTAAAGTGGGTTAGACAGGGATGGCTGAGATATTACCAAATGCTGACATTTTCACTTTAGAATGGATTTCTTATTAATACAGATTAAACGTTCCACTTCTCTAGACACTAGAACTTGCTAGAAACCCTGCAATGATGCAGGAAATGATGCGAAACCAGGACCGAGCTTTGAGCAACCTTGAAAGTATACCAGGGGGATACAACGCCTTGCGGCGTATGTACACAGACATCCAGGAGCCAATACTGAATGCAGCACAGGAACAGGTGAGAAAAGATTACAAATGACACAGAAAGGACATACTTAATATTTAATAAAAGAATTAAAGTAATTAAAATGTCCAGATGTTTATTTGACAAAACAATTTCTGAAACTTGAAATTGTTATGTAGCCTTTTACTCTTGAAAGATCTTTAAAAATCTTGTTCTTCTGAGCCTAAAGAAATACAGCTATCACTTTTTGTGATTGAGAAGCTATTTTAAAGTTAAGAGATTTGCTTGTTACTTAATTTTTAATTCCTTTAATTTACTGCCTTAAGATTCGGAGGTCCGGTAAAATCCTTTAAGGATGTGTTTAGTAATTTTAAACTGAAGGTGAGAAGAATAAGAGATTTTAAAGTCAGAAACCAGTATGCAAGACACAATTTTACTCTGATCAAAATACAATGCAGTAGCAACACTATTTTTGAAAAGAAATGTGATTTAATTTTTTGAGGGAGTCCTAGTATCTCTCAGTGTTTGTGTATTTTCACAATATTTACATTTAATTACTGTAGACTGGTGAGTATAACTGATTATAAGCCATAAATGTTTATTTTCATGTATGATTTATAAATTTGTAGAATGATAAGTGTTTGCTTTCCTTTGTAGTTTGGAGGTAACCCATTTGCTTCTTTAGTAAGCAATGCATCAGCAGGAGGGGACAATCAGCCATCTCGTACTGAAAATCGAGATCCTCTGCCAAATCCGTGGGCTCCTCAGTCCAGCTCACAGACTTCCACAACAAATACTGTCACTACTGGTGAGAGCAGTGGCAGCAATAATGCCGAAAGTAGCACTTCAGGCACAACGGGACAGAGCTCAACTGGACCAAATTTGGGACCTGGGCTTGGAGGTGTGTTTGTTACTGCAACTGTTTATATTTGCACATATGTGCAAACTTACTGAAATTATTCTTTCATTAGACAGAGAGTTTTTGATTCAGTTTTTATTGCTATTTACTTCTGTAGAACTTTTTACTGTTGTTAAAGTCCTCTGAAGAAAAATAAAAAAAAATAGGAAAAATAATCTAAGTGACAATAATACTTAAAATAACAAAGGTAGCAATTCTGCAGATGAATTGTAGTATTTTTTCTGTTCTAAGGCAAATGGGAAAACAGGTAATAATGTGAATAGTTGATGGGAATGTGTGTTCGGTACAATGTCTGTCTTAACTTTTAGGGTAGATGTGTCTGTGTAAATAGAACAGCACTGAGGTAAGTTTCAGGGTCTTAAACTCATGAAAACCAAGTAGTTATATTCTGGGTTTAGATAGTCTCCTTTCTCTGATGATAATCAGAATGCTTACTAACGTGCCCTTTACCTTTTCTTTAAGCTGGTATGTTCAATACACCAGGAATGCAGAGCTTATTACAGCAGATAACAGAAAACCCACAACTTATGCAGAATATGTTGTCTGCACCCTACATGAGAAGCATGATGCAGTCGTTAAGCCAGAATCCTGATCTTGCAGTACAGGTAAATTGCATTTAGTATAGCAATATATTGTGTGTATTAAAGTAAAAAAAGACAAAACCCAAAAGCTCAAAAATTGCCTGTGGCAAATGGGCTAATTTTTAGTGTTAATTCCTGAGTAATTACTGTAATTATTAGCTGCTTACTTTCAAAAATTTGTTGCCTTGAGTTTCTTCAATTTGTAGTTGGATATCATGCCTTATATGCTTCAGAAATCATCATGGGGTTGTGTAAACTTGTGATCCAGCATTAGAAACAGACAAAAAAAGTGCTTTCATTATGAATTAAGGTAGACCTAATGGTAAATAAATACCCTCTCTAGTCTGGGGGAAGTGAAGGGAGGGGACTTGGTGCCCTATCTAGATATTACTCTGTTTTTAACTTCTTATTTTTGACTTGTGCCTCACTGTAAAATTAGAGATGCTGTTTTATGTATGGTAGTGTAGAAGTGCTTTGAATTTTTATTTAAAGTGGTAATATTGAAGCTCAGATTATGAACTGACATTGAAAAAATATTACCTCTTCTGTGTTAAATATTCACTTGGAAATATCCTTGACTTCAGGTGATATTTACAGCAAAGCTATTACTTAGATTTTTGGTGGAGGCTGAACAGAAAAGTATTTTCTTGTAATACTTTGCAAGACTGCCTTATTTGTATCTGGAAATCCATTCACTTAAAAGAAAAAAGGTACCAATGAAGCAAAAGTGAAACAAAAAAAACAAAAACAAAAATCCAAAAAAAGCCCCCACAAAAAAACCCCACCAAAAAAACAAACAAAAAATACATACACCCTCAGAAAGTTTTGGCCAAAGGAGTAGATAGATGATTATTGTTCTGTGAGGTAATTTTCATAGACTATTACTGTATTATCCGTAGTTGCTTTAAAACCTTCAGTGGTTTTTACTGCTTGATCTTTGAAGTTAAATATTTTTGTCCTATAGATGATGTTGAATAATCCTTTATTTGTTGGAAATCCTCAACTTCAGGAACAAATGAGACAACAACTTCCAACTTTCCTTCAGCAAGTAAGATGAGATACTAGCTCTTAATAAAGGTCTTCAAGTCAATGAGCAATATATTTGGTAAACTGGTGCCTGTCTTTGATTTGGCTAACAGCTAGATTCTGTAATATATTCTCATTAGCTTTAGCTACTAAGTTAGATTGTCCCCTAATAATATTCTTGCTAATGTCTCCATCTCTTTCAAAAGTTAAACCTGTTGTCTGTGACTAGCATAACCACTAAGATTTGTTCTTGCTTCTTTGCTTAGAAGGAATAAATGCTCTTACTGCAACACCAGCCAGAAAACACCTATTTGTGACAAAATTTGTTTCGGAAATTAAAAAGAATAATACTTTTCACAATGCTAGTTAAAGTTTCAGTATGCTTTTCTCATGCTTTTCAAACCTGCATTAAATATTTGGAAAAGAGGTCCTCGAGCATATCTTGAAAGACCTAAGTCATTAGCTAATTTAAAAGAAGTGGGTTCTGCAGTCTTTCCTGGAAAGATTGCTGCACCATTATCTTCTGCTCATACCAACATTGTGTTTGCAGCCCAGGTATCTGCTTAGTATTAGTTGCCACAGTGTGTAGTAGTACTTGTTTCCTAAATAGAAGCAAGCAAGATTTTTGTAGGAATTAAAAAGCTAATCCACTGCATGAATTCTGACATTAGGCAGTCGTTGCAAATCATTGTAAATATGTGTTTCCCAAGATCTGGCTGCATGCAGGAGGTTTTATGAATAAAATAATGAGAACGTACATGAATTACAGTAGCATGTTCAGTGTTCAGAAGATAGTTTATATTGTTTGAACCACATAAATGGCTGTGGTGTTTTGTATTGCCACTGCTTTGTAATGACTCAGTAGTAGCTGAGGAGCCAGTACATTTATGTTTTGAAATCTGTGAATAATTGGTAATTAATGAATGCACAGTAGGAATCATATCTTGTTTCCTTTGTGTATCGCCTTCTGTTATTACCACCTTGGAATTTATCTGCACTAATAGTTCTCTGTTGTATTACTGTCTGAAGTTAGATGATTAACAGATTTGCAGGTGAGGTGTGGAGAAATAGCTGGATATTCTCAGAATGTTGGTAATATTTCAACTTGTGTTTTCTTGCTTATCTACCTGTGTTTATATTATGGGACTGGGAGACAGAAACCGTGGAATCTGCATATGGGAAGACATCTTTTGCAATTAAGGGCAATTGCCCAGCAGAATTAGGGAAGAATGGCTGCTACTGGAATTAATAACATTAATAACATTAATAGAGATGAGATCCAGGTCACCTAAGTGCTCTAAGAATAGTTGGGCCGGCATTTATGTAAGACAGCTTCAAACTGATATGTCTTACATTCTGTAAGACGTATGATGACTGTAAGTCAAGATTTAAATATTTTCATAAAGTAGTTGTAGCAGCTGTATTTGGAGACCCCAAAATGTTTATCTCTTTAAATCTGAGTTATCTTTTCCATATACTATTCATTGTTTTGTTGACTTTTAGCTATCATGAAGATAAAAGTCCAAGAGATGAATGGAAAATATTAATTGCTCTTCTGAAGTCTCTTGAGGCACTCAGATCAGATTTCTTCATGTCCTGTGCTGCAGTTCTGCTCTGCAGTAGGGGAAGTTTCACCTTAATCTGTGATTTCCACATTAATCAAATGTGGTTTTTCAGCAATAGTAACCTGGTCTAGTTGCCAGGGGAAAGCTGCCCAGATTAGTAAGCCTATCTGCTCTTTGGTCGGATTATCAAAACCTGTTATTTGTAACTGAAACATTGCTTTTCATGTACCTGTTGCATCTCTATGCAAAGGTGAGCATAAGCCACTAGTTTTGTGTCTAAAATAATTAGGTTTTTGGATATTTCATTTCAGACATGAAAAGGATGTGCATTCTAAATTATTTGATGATGTAAAAGCGTATTTGTAATAGAAGTCACAGTCGACAGAGAACCCTTGAATATTATACATTTGCTTGTTGGTATATTTTCCAGTATGTTTGTTTACATTTCAGGCTGTAAGAGCAATACAGATAAGATATGTACAAATAGTCACAACCAAATTGCTGTGATCTGAAATCAGCTAGGAAAAAGGAACTTAGTATTTTTTCTTAGGTATTTTTTGGTCAAATTTCATCATGTTCAGCATTGTTGCTTACTAGTAGTATGATACAGGAGACTAATTCTAAAACAATGTACTAGCACAGTCTTGAAGCCTTTGAAAGATTGAAATCTGTAATGAAAAATACTTCTCTTGTATAATTCTTGTTCAAGAGACTTTTTCTACATCTAGAGAGTTCATTCATTGCCTTCTATGGAAGTTTTCTCACAGAAGAAAAATAACTGAAGGATTTCCTGTAATATTCAACTACAAAATCAAAAGCCAAGTTCTGGAATTATGTCAGATTCTATGAGACATCTAGCAATAAAAATTACCTTGAAACATCTACATATACTGAAGAGTTTCTCTCCTTCTCTTAGATGCAGAATCCTGACACCTTATCAGCTATGTCAAACCCCAGAGCAATGCAGGCTCTGCTACAGATTCAGCAGGGCTTGCAGACATTAGCAACAGAAGCACCGGGGCTTATACCAGGGTAAGAATTGATCTTACAGATTTGGACAGGAAGTCTTCTCTTGTTTTGGTTACTCTTTTTAGATTTAGAGATTTATACAGTCTTTATTAAAGATTCATCCTCTTGCCTTTTTTAGTTTAACCAAATTTTTTTTTAGAATCTGTCACATTTGTCTGCTGTGCAGTTCTAAACAGTGATAACTCTGGGCTTTTTCTCAGTACATTACTCAAATTGTTATCCTCTCTTTCACAGAATTTGTACCAACTAATTAATGAGAAGAGACAAACTAGTGTTTATTATTCAAGTGGTATATTTCTTTTTCTGTAATTTATACAGGTTTAATCCTGGTTTGGGTGGAGGGGGAAGCAGTGGAACTTCTACAGCATCCACTGTACCTAGTTCTGTTTCCACTGAAAATACAAGTCCAGCTTCAGGAACTGCTGAACCTGGTCACCAACAGTTTGTCCACCAGATGTTGCAGGCACTTGCTGGTGCAAATGCTCAGGTAATGTACATCATTATATTTAAATATTTTTGCTTTTATTCTTAATTGTAAAACACTGGAAAGAAGACAGGTAGTTGAGGAGAGAGCCCACTGGATGCTTCTGGTCAACAAAGGTCAGTAGAAGAGGCTTAAAAGTGCTATTTCAGCTGTGCAAGTAAATACTGAAAAAATACATCCTCTGTCCTGATGAAAAACATGCCTCTGAAGGTCATATCATTAAGACAATGCAGGATTTTGCCATGAGTTTGTGTAATCAGGATCTTCCTATAAAGCAAAGCTAAGAGTTTGCCTTAGATTCAAGCTTTCTAACAATCAGGATTTTGGTAATTTTAGTCAACAGACACTTGAGAGTGTTACAAAAGTGGTGATCTTTATGTTGAAGAAAAATAAAGCCTGTGATGTTCAAGATTGCTGACAACATAATCTTTGCTGTTCCACATTGCTAGGTTGAACTCTGTTTTGTTTTAGAAAACCAGCTATATGCATATCTTTAAGAAACGGTTCATGGACATACATGTACCAAATTTAATGTGACTCCTCCACTATTAGTCAGTTTTTCCTGGAGTTCAGGAATGGTATGTAAGTGTAGATAATTTGATGTTGCTGACTTGTTAAAAAAAATTTCTTTAGTTGCTAATTGAATTTATCTGAATATATTTTTTGGAATTTGAAAAAGGTGTAGTCAAAAATTAGAAAAGACAGAGTGGTGCCAAACCCACCTGTGTTTAAATTGTGTATTTTGCTAAATATGTATTATTCTTTTATAGCTTGAAATTTTGTTCTTAGCAGTTACAAAATCCAGAAGTTCGATTTCAGCAACAACTGGAACAGCTGAGCGCAATGGGCTTTCTGAACCGTGAAGCAAATTTACAAGCACTAATAGCAACAGGAGGAGACATCAATGCAGCTATTGAAAGGCTGCTTGGCTCTCAGCCTTCATAGCAGTGTTTCTTTTAACTTGAAAAATGTAATTTATTTTTGATAACAGCTCTTTAATCTTTCAGATTGCTTTATTTCATTCTGACTCTTGGGATTGTCTTGTTATAACTAAAACCAATCTGATGCATTTGAAGGTGGAGTGCAGTAGTTTTCTTCAGACATTGGGAATCAATGCATTTTCACTTTTGAGTGCATCAATTCTTTTGTTCAGCATTATTTGTGATTTTTTGGAAACAGTGTCAGCTTTCACAGTTGGATGAACAAGTTTTGTCTGACCTACAAATGGCCAATTTATTTACTACTTAAACAGTATCCTTCAATAATAATTTATGTAGATTGCACATTAAAAAGGAAACAAATTAATTGAAGCTGTGGGTACCAATACTGCTTATTGTGATTTTAGCATGTTTTATTCTCTTGACTAGCAAAATGCTGGAAGATTTATACCACTTGAGTAATCTACCATCTTTTACTTTAATTTGTCTAAGGTATAAATACAATATATACAACAGAGATGGCTCATTTCTAGAGATGTACACAATATAATAGAGTGAAATTGTAAGCAATGAAAAAACAAACACAAAACCCCACAAAGCAACAAGAAAAAACCCCACAAAAAAAAAACCCAAAAAAACCCCCCAAAAAACAAACAAGAAAAAAAAAAAAAAACCCAAAAAAAAAAACCCCCACAAAAAACTCCAAAAAAACCGACAAAAAAAACCCATCATAGGACTTGAATTTGGTGTAGAACTGCCCAAGATCTTTGGTAACTATCTCAGAAAAAATGCTTAAGCAACTTCAGTTAAAATATGCTAGAATTACTGTTATGGTTGTCTCTTTACATTTAACTGTACAGAAACTTGCATTATAACATTATTTCAATAGTCACAGATTTAACTGTAAATTACTTTTGTCATTGTCCAAATTAAAGAGCCACAGCCTTGTGCTCTGCAATTGCTTCTATGGCTATTTGGCTTGTTCCACTGAGATTTTTACATGTATTCTGATTTGTAATTGGAGAAATTACTTTTATTCATGGTCATGTGATACTCTAATTACTTTTAACCACCAAGTAAAAAAATACTGTATAGCTTTTGAGTTTCTATTGGTAGTTACTTCTCTTGTGCACAGGTAATAAATGAATTAAAAAAATCTTTAAGCATCTTGTGTGTTTGCAGTTGTTCATTACCTAAAAATCAAGATGACAGTCCATCTTGGAGTGAACTCAAGTTCTGGCAGTACTTACCATTTCTGTGCTAAAACTGGTTAACAGCTCCTGCGGTGTGAGGTGGACAGAGGAGAATAAGAGATAGAAGATGTTGAAGACTTTTAGCTTAGATGAAGTAGGGATTGCAGAACAAAAGTTGAAATGAATCTGGTTTTTATTGCTCTTTTGTGTCAGTTTAATGGATTTGTGCATCTTCAGGTTCTTTCGATGTTCTCAAACCTGATCTTCTGCAGAGTACAGTTCTTCATTTTCCCAATCCCGTTCTCACCTTCTATGACTTGGGCAGTGAGGCTGGAGCATTTGCTGGTGAAGACTGAGGCAAAAAAAAATGGAGTACCTCAGCTTATGTCCTACATAACCAGGTCTTCCAAATCCCTCCTGAAAGGAGCCATGTTCCTTAATCTTTTACTGCTAATGTACCTAAAGAAGATTTTTGTTACTCTTGATGTTCTTGACTAGATTTACTTCTGTCAATGCTTTAGCCTTCCTAACCATCTTCCTGCTTTTACGTTCTGGAACTTGGACAGTGTGGCTGGAGTATTTGCCACTGAAGAGAACAGGCTGGGCTTCAGACAGTGGGTGCTGAGCCACTGCACTGTGTATCATTTGTTTCTCTTTTTTCCTCTCTCTCTGTTTCATTATACTAATAATAACAACAACAGCAATAATTTCATCTCCCTGGCTGTTTGGACAGTTTCTCTGTATTACTCCCAAGCTACCTTTCCCTCTTCCTATGCTCTGTAAGCTACCTGTTTGTGTTTTAAATTTGTCCAGGAGCTCCTTGTTCATCCATGCAGGTCTCCTGACTCTTCTCTAATTTCCTTTTTGTTGGGATGCATTAGTCTTGAGCCTTGAGGAAACAATCCTTGAATGTCATCCAGCCCTCTATGCTCAGGGCTCTGTCCCATGGTATTCTACCAGAGAGATCCTCCAAGAGGCCAAATTGCCCTCTCCTGAAGTCCAGCGTAGTTATCTTGCTTTCCACTCTCCTTGTTGCCCCAGGGATCTCAGTCTCCACTGTTTCATGGTCACTGCAGCCTGCCTTTGGGCTCCACATTCCCCATCAGCTCCTTGTTGCTGAGATTATTCAGCCTAGCACCTTTCCTCTTTGGCTCCTTTATCAGTTGGAGAGGGCAGTTGTCATCAGTGAACCTCCTGGAATACATGTGCTCTAGTGTCCTTAGCCTCCAACAGGCTGTCACAACCAGAAGTGTGTGTGAGGTTTCTTGTAAATTCTTGTCTGTCTCAACAAGGTCTACATGTCTATACAGTAGCCTTAATTCCAGAAATTAACCTACTATTTAGCTGTAAAAAGTTGGCTAACAAGCTCTCCAACTTCTACAACAAACTTTCAGACTAGCTCCCAAATCTCACAGTTAACTTCTTGTGTTGAAGTGGTAGAATATGATTGCTCGTGTAAAACAGGAGAGAAAAAGGTGGAAAAGAGAAAGAAAAATGTCAGTCTTTAGATCCTGCATTGGTCCTGCTGCTGTGGATAATCTGGATCTGGGGTCAACAGGGAGAATGCGGGAGACCAATCCCCTTCCTTTTATGGTTTACCTGATATATGCCTCTCATGTAAAATAGATTTTTTGGTGCCATTTGTGCTGTATTGTTCGCATGTGTGTAGTCAATTATTTAGAGCCCTCCAGGTAGTGAGGGAATTAATGGGCTGTGGTATCCTGGAACCCCTTTTAGTGAGTGTCTGGAACTTGACCCTTGACACAGGTGCACTAAGCATGAGTCTCGAGGCAGACTTACAATCAGCACTTCCCTGTTACAGTGGTTGGAATCGCCTGTGGGGACCAGGGCTTGTGAATGTCAGGCTTTTCTTCTCTGCTTGTGGAGGGCTTCATTGGTCTTTCTGGTAAGGTGGTCTGTAGCAGGCCCCTACTATGAAGTTACCTGTGCTTGCCCTCTAATCCTCACCAAAAGCTCTAAGTTAGCTCCTTGTCCATTCCAGGTGGAGCTCCATGCACTCCAGGTGGTCACTGACAGAGAGGTTGACACCTCTTCCTCATCTCCCCTGCCTGTCCTTCCTGAAGAGACTGTATCCTTCCATTCCAACACTCCAGTCATTGGAGTTGTCACCATGTTTCATGATGCCAGGAAGATCGTAGATGTGCAGGCATGCATATGTCTCTACTTTATTCCCTATGCTGGATGTGTTAGGATAGATGCATCTAAGTTGGGTCCCCCCAGAAAATTATCTTCTCTCTGGAGTGGCTAGAATCCATTTGTGCTGCCCTCCAGGTGTTCTCCTGCTGACCTGCAATCCCTCTCCAGACTCTGGGTGTCTCTTGCTGGCTCTGGCACCTAACTGATAGAAATAACTGACTTAACTGACTAGTAACTCACCTAATGACTCAGCTAACTGACTTGTGGGATGGCAAGTCATCCCACACCTCCCTCTTCCCAATCATAAATTGTTTAAAGTTGTATCAATGACTGCTAACCCTTTACCAAAGACCCTTTTTTCCTTTTGAGAGAGGTGATGCTTCTGATCCTATCTGATACCAGCAAGAATGGTGCTATCTTAGCTATCCCACTGTCCAACAACCCTAAATTTGGGCAGTGACTTGAGCCTCAGAGCCTATGTTAATAGACTCCATCCATTTGTTTCTTTGAATCACTACTTGCACATGGAATAATGGAGGAAAAAATAACCTGTGCCCCTGACTCCCTCACCAATTGTCCCAAGGCTTTGAAGTCTCTTGATGGCCTTTGGACTGACTATATGTTGTGAGTTCATCACCACTCTCATGGAGGATCAGCAGTGGGTAGTAGTCTGAGCACTGTACCGGGCTGGGAAATTTCCTTTAACCTTGACCCCAGGGGTGCAGTAAACTTCCTTGAGGGGAATATTCTTACAAGCATATTGGACAGGAATCATCTACCACTACAACCATTATTTTCTTTCTCATGGAACTGATCTTGTTATGAGCTGTAGGCCTGTCTGGCCTCTCCCCAGAGAGGGACCTTCATCCTCATCATCTGTTGCATGACCTTCCTTACCTGTAACTATTGTACAGAGAGGAACCTAAAGGGAGGGTGAGATGGGCAAGGAGGCATCTTGGCCTGTTGTCCCAAGCAAGTTCTTGCCTCTGTTCATCGTTTCATTCTGATCTTCAGGCACAGGGAGGTTACAGGACCATTGGATAAGGACAGATGGAGAGCAAGTAGTTTCTGTAGAATAGCCTCTACTTTTTTACAGTTATTTTCACAGTGATTAATAGGATCTTCAAAGAAACTAATTCAACTTAAGTGTGTCTTACTGGGACCTTGAATTAAAAAAAAAGTTCAGACTCCCTCATCATTCAGTAGGCAGATCTATTTGAGAATACAGTCCATGGCATCCAAAAAGTCTGTCAGATGGAAGGGCAAGGGTGATGTGAGGAAGAGAACAGTTTTTACCATGACACCAAATCAATGAATCTAACTAGCACAAATACTTTCTCGAGACATCATTCAGCTCACCCTTTTTAAGCATTTCAGTTGCCTGTTACAAACTAAGAGACAATACATTTTAAGTAAAATTTCATTGCAATTCAACAGGAGATGTAAGTTTGACCTAAATTCTATACCGAGTCTTTAGCTAAGCTGACTTCTTGAAGTAGAATCAATATTTATCAGTAACCACTGTCAACTAAACTGGCTTTCTAATGGTAAAAACAGCTGCTTTTTAATAGAAGTTTTAGTTTTGTCTGAAAATACAGCAAGCAGAACACGCTTTATAGACAGGAGAGACTTCTTATGTCATCTTTAATGATGAAAGAAAACCCACACTTAGTGGTTTAAGATTGTGTTACAGTGTTTCTCTGTTCACCCCTCCCCGCTTCTCCCCCTTGCCCCTTTATCCATCTCTCTTGAAAATTCTCTCTTCAGCGTTGCCATCTACCTCTTCTTTCAGATGAGCACTTAGATAACTTATACTTGAAATCTGCAGCTTGCATTTTGGACCAGAAGGGCATGTGTGCCTGAAGGTTGTCTCTTCATTTTCTTGCTTGCTTCTTTTCCTCTGCTGTGGATCAAGTGACCTGAAGGATTGTCTGCAAAACTGCTTGCCTGATCATCAAACTCCTGCTAGAAAATGTAACTGATGCCAAAACAAAGAAATCTAAAAGTTAGGATGATCTGAACTGACAGATATTATTTAAAAGACTCAGAATGCGTACATTCAGTTTTGGGAGTATGACTGCTAAATGGCTGGTTTTATAAAGGATTTGGTCTGCCTGATTTTCTTCTTGGTTCAGTGACTGGATATACTGGGTTGACCCTGGCTGGATGCTAGGCACCCACGAAAGCTACTGTATCCCTCCCCTCTGCAGTTGAACAAGGGCAAGAAAATATAAAAAATGGTTAATGGATTGAGATAAGAACTGGGAGACATTGCTCATCAAATACTATCATGGGAAAAACTGGCTGGAATGAGATATATTAGTTGAATTTATTAGTAACAAAGTCAGAGCAGGATAATGGGGAGTAAAGCCAGGCCTTAAAACACCTTCCCCTACTCCTCCCCTCCTTTCTAGCTCTACCTCCTATCCCCATCAGTGCAGGGGGACAGGGAATAGGGGTTATGGTCAGTTCATCACAAGTTTTTTCTGCCGAGGGAGATTTATTCCCCTTGGCAGAAAAAGAAAAAACTTGCTTAGGGAGAGTTATTTCCCTGCTCCAGCAGGGGTTCCTTCCCATGGGAGACAGTTCTCCAAGAACTTCTCCAACATCTCAGTCCATCTCATGGGCAACAGTTCTCTACAAACTGCTGCCATGTGAGTCGCTGTTCATGAGGCGCAGTCCTTCATGGACAGGCTGCTCTAGTGTGGGTCTCCTGCAGCATCACATCCTACAGGAAACCTGCTCCAGCATGGGCTCCTCTCTCCACAAATGTGTAGGTCCCTGCTAGGACCCTGCTCCAGCACAGGTTTCTCACAGGGTGACAGCCTCCTCTCAGACATACACCTACTCCAGCCTGGGTCTCCTCCACCAGCTGAGGGTGGATCTCTCCATCCCCATGGACGTCCATGGGCTGCAGCGCACAGCTGCCTCGCCATGGGCCACACCAGGGGCTGCACGGGAGTCTCATCTCTGGTGCATGAAACACCTCCTCCCTCTCTTTCTGCACTGACCCTGGTGACTGCAGAGTTGTTCCTCTCAAATGTTCTCATCCTGTTCTTTTCTGGCTGCAGTTTCATCTGTGCAATCATGTTTTTTCCCCCCCTTCTTAAATGTGTTATCACAGGAGTGTTGTCACCATTTCTGATTAGCCCAGCTTTGGCCAGCAATCCCCATCTGTCTGGGAGCCAGCTGGGATTGGTTCTACAGGGCATGGAGGAGGTTTCCAGTAGCTTCTCACAGAAGCCACTCCTGTAGCCACCCCCTTTCCCCAACAGCACAGCCTGGCATAATAAAATAAATATTATTGATAAAAACCCAAAACACTTATCAATTTATAGTTGCGGTGGCAGGCAGCTTTCCCTGTAAGAAAAATTGCACAGTTTGGGATAGATTGCATTTCATTTTTATTTCCTCATTTTAGCACTGAAAAATGTTTGTGCTTTATGTTGTAGTAGGTACAGTATTTACACAGCATGTTACTAACTGTGCTTAGCATAAATTCATGAGGATGTATAGTGCATGTACCTTGCACAGATAATTTGTCTTTAGAGACAGACAGCAATTTCTAACTCCAGGTGTTTCCTCCTCAGTTTTTGCTGCATTTACTAAATACATTTCAAAATACACACACAGTGTGTATGTGCTAAATATTAATAGCCTGTCCAACTAACCTGAATATGACATCTCTAGAATAGTGATGTTAGTTTAAAACCTACAACAACAAAACCAAAAAAATATACCCTCACAACAACAAAAAAAATCAAACTAAATCAAAATCAAGGAAATTAAATGTAGAATTGTGTTTGGGTATGGATTGTTCTGCTACCTTTTCCTTCCAATGCACACGTGCACAGCTTGATTAAAATCTGAGAGTACTTTTAAGTTGTTAGTTTTGCAGCAATTCACATCTTAATCTATTAATTTGTAATGCACAGAATATAACTGAACAGAAATAATGCTTTGTTGTCTTTTCAGAATAGCAGGTAACAGACAACTGATTAGGTTGACAACAACCTTCTTTGCAGTATTTTTTAAGTAAAAGCAAAATGCAAACACAGTAAAAGGGTAAGGGAAGGAAATATTCCCAACATAGAAGCAAATACTAAGAAAAATACCCTGACCTAATTTGAAGAAGTATGAACTGCCTGTAAGTACAAACTTTGTTTAGAAGCCTTCCAAAATCCAAGCTGCTTACATAAAACTCTCTGAAAGAGAATTATTTTTTAACTGTTGAGTACAATTTTTTGTTAGTGGTGAAAGTGGTGAAGCCACCTTGAGAGTTTCCTATAAATGTGGACAAGTAGATCTGAAAATCAGTCTGGTCTTCTTAGAACTCACACTTAAAAATGTCCCTTTAAAAAAAAATATTTGAAGGTCTGATCGTATCTGCGTGTAAGAGGATGCAGCTGCTGTAGAGTGTCCTGGTCTGGCTTTATTGTGTGTGAAAGAAGTAAGCATAATCTGTATTTTATAGGGGTATATTAGTCAACTGTTTGTAAAATGGTGTATTGGAAAAGATTAAGATCTCATTAACAGCAGAGGTGCCACAAGAGGGTGCTGTGTCTGTGATTTTCATAGCTACAAAATTTGTACAGATCTGACAAGTCACTTGGTCTGAGGGGGTCTCTGAAATTTGAGGGTATTAAGCATACAGACATCCCTGTCTCTTGCACTGTGCCTCTGTGTCTTCACCTGGCACCCTGGCTCTTGGAACAAACAGGCTCTGAGGTGAGGGCACCCTGCAGTAGACTAAAACCGGTAATTGTTCTCCCTTCTGGTCACTAATAAACAGGAAAACACTATGTCTGGGTAGGTTAATGCCTAAAATCCCAACTTAAAACCTGCTGCTTTCAGTAAGACAATGCCCATTTATTGCACTAATTGAAGCACAGTAGTTTGTCTAGTAAACCACAAAGCCTTTACTATTTCCATACATAATGAGAACCCTGACTAATGTTTTTCAACTACTTACCCAGGTAAAAACTGCACTAAAGATGCTTTCAGACATGAGGTGTTCTTCTACAAGAATTCATCTATCATCCCAGGAATAAAGAAAAATAACATGCATGACATACTAAAAATAATCCACGTGTGACAGCACATGGAAATGTCTCCATTTGGACAAGACTCAAATCTTGCTTACACAAACTATCTGAAGTTTTTATAACATAAAGCTGAAAAGGCATGTCTTGTATAACACAACATGAAGTACTTCTTGAAAAACACCTTGGTGGTAAAAAAGGACTTTAAAGTTAAATTCTGTGAGCTAGGTGACTGATTGGGTAGTTGGAATTTTCTTCTCATCTTCATCAAAAAAGATACATATTAGGAATAGTTTGATCAAAAGCTTTAAAGCAATTACATTGACAAGCACTGAGGTGCCTGCCAGTACTGGGAAGTGACGGAGAAGGTCCAACTGCAAAAAGTAAGTTTTCAAAAATAAGGAAAGGCTATCAACCTTGCATTCAATTCAGTACCTTAAATTACTGGTTGACTCACACTTGACTGCAATGTGCACTTTGTACATGAAAACTCTTAAGTTCAGAGTCAGTATGATGCCACTTATACTTTATTTCTAAAGCTTTCCATTCAATTAAATTTTGTATACTGCATCGCCCCCACTACCTTTTTTTTCCTCACATTTTTCAGTTTGGTGGCCAGTACATACAGTAAGAGATCAGAAAAATTCTCATGAAGTCATCAGTGCTCTGCTGAGGTCAACAAGAATACAAACATAGAATGTACAACTTGATGAAAATCCAGCAGTGAGACAGGGGTAGTGTCATGTATGGAACTTCATCATGCATGTTCCTGCTTCTTGTAGGAAAATGACGTTATTTTTAACACAGCTAAATTATTTAATCTTGTAATAGCAGATGTGCCCATCTCAGTGTCTGACAGACTAAATATTAAGAAAATAAATTATTCTGTGTGACCCCTGCCAGAATTTTCAAAAGCAACCTCTTACTAAAAGGAGAATTTTAACTTAATGGAGTGAAGGGCTTAAAAAGTTAACAATTCTTGCATCTTATATATACAAAAGATGTAAAGACATTTTAAATGTCTTTTACAGAGCCATGATAAAAAAAAAAAAGTAGTAAACCTGCTCTTAAAAATAATTTGGTTTGATTTAATAATCAATTTGATAATTAAAATTCTGTCTCTTTGCCCTGCTATCCTTCAGGGAATTTCTATATGTGTCATTCAGAAAATTACTCTGGCAAAGCCTCACCCTGAAGAATGGCAGTCTCAATCTGTAGGAGTATTTCTGGAAGAGGTTTTTCTAGACTGACAGTAATGAAATTTTCTGGTGCACTGGGTGGCTCTAGAGTATCAAACTGAGACTGGAGAAGTTCAAGTGGCATAAAATGACCTCTCCGCTTCTCCAGGCGGGCAGCAATTATGTCCTTAGGTCCATCCAAATGAACAAAGAGGATCTTCAGTGCTGGGTTTTCTCCTGGTTGCTCTGGCTGGTTGCTTTCAATTGCAGATGCTCCACCAATTAACACACGCCTGTACATCTTTTTCAGTGCAGAACAGGCCAGAATTGTATCTTGTCTAGATGTGTCTTCTCTATCAAAAATAAAAGAAAAAACAACCCCAAAAACCTTTACATATCTACATGTGGTATAACAAAAATGACTTGTTAATTCTGCTAAACAAGGTGGACATGCCCTAGCTCCTCAAGCCAGCCATGGGAGTAGTGGCATTGTGACAGTGGTATTTGAGTAATCTTGACAGGATTTTGAAACCAAATTTCCAGTCCAGGTAAAGATGTGATTTGAAAGTGAGGCCAAGCTAGCCGACCTTCTGATAAAATCTCAGTCTTAGGGACTCTCTCCATAGCCTTTTCTAAGCAACCAGTCTTTTCCTAAATTAAATTCAATTCTAGCACAAGGAAGTGTCAAGCTCATGTCCTTAATTGCTGAGAACAGGAAATAAATATCCATAGAAACACCTATCCCTTATCCATAAAATTACTATACTATTCTCTCTAAGGGTAAGTGGCTGATAAGCAACACAGACCACTTAAATACACAATATTTTCAACACCTGCTGTCACTGTCTCAGATTTAACTGTAATTTATGTTTCCTGTAACTTGTTGACAGCATTGCATCTATATTAACTTCACGCTAAACAAGGGATTGCAGGTCAGTGAGTGCACAGTATTCACTGTATTTATTTTCTGCTGTCAAGGTTTCTTCAAATAAAGCATTTCATTCTGGGTGTGCCTGCTCCACTAAAAAGCAAATCCAGAATTAGTTGTCTCTGTGAAGAGTGAATAAAATTCCTGCCTAAGAAAATATATTTTGTAATAAAATTAAAATCAGGTATACACCTATTTAAAAATCATTCTATGGTCATTAGATTTTGGTTCAAAGGGAAGTAAGAACTTCTAATACCTACCATTATCACCTAGGTAAGTCAGTGACAGCCTCAGCTACTAATAAGTACTAATAATTAAATATTGGCATTAGGCTCGTTTAAAATATAGTTGATTTTATAAAGTTTCCAGAGCTGGGCAGTGGCATTGAGCTATCATATAACATGAAGCAATGGATCCAGCAAATCAATCCAGACAAATTTCTCAGTGAGAAATTAGGTATCTCAGCTCCAGTGAGGTATGATCACCTAATGTGCACAAGCAAGTGTAAAGCCTGGCTAAACAGGCTTTACACAACCTCCCAACCTTTTCCTTGTTTGGGACACACTTCAGTCCCTTCATCATGGCTGGATGCTCTCCAGTATGTCCATGCCTCTCTCATAATGAGGAACCCAGAACTGACACAGCAGTTCAGGTGTGGCCTCAACCAGTGCAAAAGGAGAGGGAATGGATCACCACCTTTGACCTGCTGGCAACACTTGGTCTAATATAGCCCAGAATTCAGGATTTGGCTGGCCTGCCTTGCCAGAAGAGCACATTGCTGGCATATGTCCAGCTGGGGCTGTCCACCACAGCTCCCTCAGGCCCTTTTCTGCTGCTTTCCAGCTGAGTGTCCCTCACTGTCCATACCAGTACTTGCATTTTTAAAAGATTCCTACCGATCAATTTCTACAACCTTTCAAGGTCCCTCTGCATCAGTTTTCCTCCCATTTTGGTGTCATCTGCAAATTAGCAGAGCAACACTCCAGCAAACAAACAGTGTCAAAAAAACCTGACACTGTATCTTATTCAAAATAACAGTATTTTATCCTACTGTTGTTATTGGTGTATTTTGAGGTTATGTTCTTTGTAAGTAGGTAATGTCAGGCTTATTAATAAACTGGATCCTTGCAATTATTTTTACACAGATAGTAGAAAACAACCATCATTTGCAACAATTTCCCATTTTAATTCTCAGAGATTAGCTCAGCATCAGCAATTACTATGACAGTTTAGATTAGTAAAAATAGAATGACTTTACTATCTGCAGAATTTCTTTACACTACCACTTACATTTCTGCTTTGCAATGCAGTGGGGAAAAACACTTCTGATACTTCTGTCTTTAGCTAAAACATTTAAACACTAGATATTCTCTTACCTCCTTAGTATATCATGCAGTGCACAAAGCCAAGGAATCCTGTCCTAGAAAGCAAGCAAGTTAGTTAAAAATTCTTCAGAAATTACTTTGAAACAATTGCTTCTAGCATCTCAGATATTTGACACGAGGTAAATATTAGCATTAAACTGTACAGCAAGTTCAGTTTTGAATCTCTTTGTTCCTATATAGATTTGCTCCCACTGCCTGAAGGCTTATAAGAAGTGCTAGGCTTATTATGAATAGGACCTTCTGGTGCAATAGTAATTTTTATTTTACAAGTATATATTGGAAGTAATACGTATGCAAATGCAGCATGCACCATGTAAATATCTGAAGGACAATCAACTTACTTGCTTCTATTACACTATTCAAATGTACAGCTGGAGTTGTTATTTCTTTTTGCTGATATAGTGTCATACACACACCCCATCCCCATTTTGGATCCAAGTTGAAGCTTTCAGAAACAGATCTAAATTTAGTTATCTGCAATAATTATATTTATGTCAGTAGCACTCACAAATAAATGTGACCACAATCACAATTTCTCAAAACTTTTGCCCATTACTTAAGCAAACATGAGTGATCAGTCAGATGCTTACTTAATCTGAAATTTTAAGCTGCTGCAAACTTCAGTCATGCCTAATGAGCACAAAACAACTGCTCCCATTTAATGTTTCAATGCTGTTAGTGCTGGGTAAGCACAACAAATGGTAACATGGACAAATAAATGCAACAATTTTTTGTTGCTATCATTACACAGTAACTTCCCCTAGGCATTCAAGAACGCCCTCACAATTTTGCACCTCTCATTTTTCAGAAGAGATGCTTTCTTCTTGCTGAGCACCACACACTAGTGCTTTAGTCATTCAAGTGTATAATGCTGCTACAGATGATATCAGTTTTATCAGTGTTTGAATGAAGGGTATCAACAGCATGGATCCAGACTCTGCTCTGGCTTCAACCACCAGTGAAAGATCTAAGTTTTTAACCAGAATCTAGAAATTTTTTTTCAGTTTAAATTGGCTAAGGACATCTCCCAGAAGAAAGGTAGGAGGTGTGCAAAATTTTTCTATTACAGATAGATTCTTGAAGTATTTTTCAAAATATCCTATTACTGCATCTTGCCCCATTTCTAAGCTCCGTATACTTTTAGATTGATTTCATATGTTCACCAGGATTGTTTCATTTATATTCTTTGTTTAAAAGTCTTTATCTACAGTCCTAAGTGTGTATTTCTCTAGAAGTAGTGGACATTAACTTTTTAAATTCTTCCTGATTCTGTACAGGAAAAGTGGCTGTAACTGTAAAACCACTGTCCTAATTGATGGCAAATGGAAAAATCCTTTTTCAAGCTGTACCATTATACTTCAAGCATTGCCAGCCCATCAAGGGATGGGATTGTTCTGCTCTGCTTTGCACTGGGGCAGCCTCACCTTGAGTCCTGTGTGCAGTTTTGGGCACCACAATATAAGAAGAATATAAATATATTAGAGAGCATCCAAAGGAGGGCCTTGAGGATGCTGAGGGGCCTTGAGGGGAAGGTATATGAGAAATGGCTGAGGTCACTTGATCTGTTTTGCCTGAAGAGGAGACTGAGGACAGACCTCACTGCAGTTATAACTTCCTTGTGAGAGGAAGAGGAGGGGTGGGCACTGATCTCTCCTCTGTGGTGACCAGTGACAGGACCTGAGGGAATGGCCTGAAGCTGTGTCAGGGGAGGTTTACATTAGATATTAGAATAAGGCCCCACCCCCGACAGTGGTTGGGCACTGGAACACACTCCCCAGGGAAGTGGTGACAGCACCAGCCTGACAGAGTTCCAAAGCATTTGGTCAGTGCTATCAGGCACATGCTGCAATTCAGAATTGTGGAATCATCAGGCTTGGAAAAGACCTTTAGGATCATCAAGTCCAACCTTTGACTGAATACCACCATGCTAATTAAATCATAGCTCATAACCAAGTGTCTACTCGTTTTTTTTTTAAACACTTCTAGGTATGGTGACTCCACCATTTTTCTGAGCAGCCAATTCCAATGCTTAGCCACTCTTGCAGTGATGACGTTTTTCCTAATACTCAACTTGAACCTCCCCTAGCACAACCTCCCAGTTTAACCACAAGTGGTGATAAATTATCCAAAGTGATTTGAGAGAAGGGTAACAAATTTTCGGAGTTGTTTTAAGCAGGGCCACACAATGGATTCTGTGGTTCTTGTGGGTCTCTTCCAGCTCAGAATATTATATGATTCAAATCCAAAACTGCAACTCTGTGTGTGGACTGTAGAGGGGGAAATTTCTCACAAATCCTGAAGCAGCAGCAGCATACATACCACTTTCGAACTGACAAGCATTTCATAAACTACTTTTTAATGCAGAATCTTTTTTGATAAAAGAAGCCTCCCTTACCTCAGCAAATGCTGACCTGTGTTTACAGTTAGACTAATCTACGTAGTATACCACAATCTACTTCAACAAGATGTGCATGAAGTTACAGAGATAAATGTGTGGACAAGTTTTTTCAGAGCTTATTCAAGGTACCTCATCGTTTAGTGGTATCCCTTTTTCCATTTTCTTCTTATTCTCTGGAGGATGATAATCGTCCGCATCGTAGAATTTCCATCCCAACTAAGAAAAAAAATAAATTAATTATAGATCGTTCAGCTAGGTCACGTGAGGCAACGAGGACTTCAGAATTTACAAAGACGACACCGATGAAATTACAGGCTTCTTGCACCACAGTATGAGTCACCGTTTATAGTATGATGATTAGCAAAAAAAAAAAAAAAAAAAAAAAAAAACAAAACAACAACAAAAAACCACTAAGGCAGCTTGGTAGCAGCAACAGCTGTTGCATCACGGCACTGAGCCGAAGTCCGTGCAGGCACCACTGCCCCAGCCGAACCCGGCTGGGGAGGCCAGCAGCCCGGGGAAGGCCGGCGGCCCAACGCGGGGAGGTGCCTGCCCGCCCCAGCACGCCTCCCAGGTGGCGGCTCCACACGCCCCTACCTTCTCAGCCAGCCGCGACCCAACCGTGGTCCTGCGGGGAAGCACAAAGGGCCGATTAACACCCGGACCGGAGCCGCACCGCGGGGCCCCGGCAGCGCCGAGTCCCCGGCTGCGCCGCAGCGCCGCCTCTGCTCCGCCCCCCCGCCCGGTACCTACTTCCCTGAGCCGCTGACGCCCATCACCACCACCAGCACCATGGCGGCCGCCGCGCTCTGCCGCTGCCCCTCTGCCCTGCTGCGCCGCCGCCCCGGCCCGCCCTCGCTTCTGCCGCGGGAAGCGGGTGCGGCCCGCCCGGGGCGGCCCCAGCGCGGCCCCAGCGCCCCGCCTGCCCCGCCTGCCCCCGCCGCCGCCCCGCGCCGCTGTCCGGGACCGTCCGCTCCCCTTCTCCGGGAACCAGAGACACCCGTGTCGTGTCCCCCGCTCTCTTTTCCCCCAGTGGCTCCTTGTGCTGGAAGTTACCTGATCGTCTCCCGAGCCCTCTTTGTCTGAGGCCTTTCAGTGTAGTCGGGCGTTTCTCTTTCAGGTGTTCCTAGCACGGTACTCACTGTTTGCAGCCTCAGCAACACAGGCGAGTTTAATAGAAAAACAATAATTTCTGCAGTGCATTTATTATTAAGTGCGCATTTGTGCCCATTGAATTCTGTATTACCCTTTGATGATAAAGGTCTGCCTTTGGAATTTATTTAAGGCATCAGCTATGCAGTGACTAATGCCATTTTAGTATTTGTTAAAGCCTTGATCCAGTCATATTTTTAAATCACTGAATTACCTGGTGGGTAAGTCTGGGCAGGACCACTGGTAGGGTCATCTATTTCAACACTCCGGCTCAGGCAGGACCCCGTAGAGCACATTAGGATTCTGTCTAGGCGGCTTTTGATTATCTCCAGTGAGGGAGACTCCACAACCTCTCTGGGGAACCTGTTCCAGTGCTTAGTCACCTGCACAGTAACGAAGTGCTTCCTGATGTTTGAGTGGAACTTCCTGTGTTTCAGTCTGTGCCCCGTGCCTCTTGTCCTATTGCTCAGCACCACCCAGCAGAGTCTGGATCCATCCTGTTGATACACTCCCTTCAGATACTGATAAACATTGATGAGATCCCCTCTCAGCTGTCTTTTTTCGAGGCTGAACAGGACCAGGTACCTCAGCGTTTCCATGTAAGAATGATCTAGTCCCTCAATCATCTTTGTAGCCCTTTGCTGGATCTGCTTCAGGAGCTCCATGACTCTCTTGTTCTGTAAAGCCTAGAACGAGACATGGCACTCCAGATGTGGCCTCACCAGAGAAGAAGGACAAGACTGTGGAAAATTGTGAAAATTCTCTTATATAGCAAGTATTCTTGCTATTACTGTGTATATAAATATGACCTAGAAACACTTTCAAAGCTCTGCAAGGATCAAATGCAGTGATGCTGCCGACCAGCGTTGAAGTTTACCTGTGCAGTGGAGAAGCATGTGCTGCCCCTGTAAGAGCTACTCCACCCAGTGACGCTGGCTTCAGGAGAGCACAATGTGTGCCCCCTTCATATTTTTTACATCAATCAAACCTCGGAATAAATTCTCAGAACATACATTAAGTCTCCCAGTCTGCATGAAATTTTAGTCCTTTGCATGGCACTCCAAATAACATTATGAATGATACATGTATCTCTTTTTTTAAATTGTTGCCTGTCTCTGACCATTTAATTGAGATCTGGAATTTCATATACCTATTTCACTTACCTATTAAGAAATTCTTAATGAAGACCAGAACCTTCAACATGATGAAGCTATTACTGAATCAGGCCAGTTCTCAGATTACTAACAGACTACAGTGATTTCTTTAAGGCGCCATGAGACTGGATACATATTTTGCTGTAATAGGTTATGATTGTGCTAAAGTAATTGAATTTGCTTACATCTTTTCCATTTGTTGGCTTATCAATTATGAGACAGGAAAAATGCTTAATTGGGATGAGAGTTCCTGGGAGATCCAAATGAAGAAGCTCAAAAATACCAGCAGTCACTTTGACCCTGGAAGCATCACAATTACTGCTTGCATTCCCAAAATTAGAACTTTTAATTGTTCTGTCACAATAATTCCTCAGATTTTGCTAACATGAAGAGCAACTGACTAGCCTGCCTACAGTGCATGCTCAATGTCTTTTGTTGTAACCAGCTTTAATAAGCTTCGCTCTTTGATACCTTTTCATCCTTAATATCCTTGCATTTTGCCAAAAGAGCCATGTTAGACTGGTGTGATGTTATCTAATAGCTATTTTATATCCTTTTTGTGCAGGAAGTTGTGCCAGGGGTTCTCTTTTACTAAATCCCAGGAAAACATAACATGAACATGCACTGGCAGAGTTTGCATGCACTGTACAGACAGCAGTGTGCTCTGCAGATGCTGCTGCAGGAAGGAGAACAAGATCTGGAGAAAGCTGATTGAATTGTGCAAACACTAGCGCCTATAGGCAATGTGAAGCGGGCAATTACATTCAGACTTTCTGTTTGTGTGGCTGATCTGATTTGTGCAGCTATAATTCATGTTTCTAGTCAACTGGAGAGATGACTGGATAAGACTCAGCCAAATGGTTGACTTAACAGCATCAGTTGAGCATTTAAGATATGCTTAAGATGTAGATCCAATAAAATATGTGGATTGTTTTCATGTGAGGGAGGATTTTCCTTTCACTCTGTTGTAGTCATAGAACTATTAAATATTTTTACACTTACTATTTCTTTAATAACATGGAAGAGTTTCATATCAGTCTTCATGATTTAGTGATGTATATACATCCTAGGAAATTTGTCCCGATGCTTATTCTTTAAAGATCTTTTCCTGGAGGTGGCATGGGTGCCTTCTCCTTATAATTTAAATTTATTTTTATTTCTAATGTTGTGAGAATGTAGAACTTGATTCCAAATCTCTGATGTAGCTGTATTAAAAATCTTGCATGGTGTCATGAGTTCCAGAGTACATTCACTTAGCTGAAATATGGAATGTAGAGGTCGTCTGATGTTTTGTTTATTTTATTTAGTAATTGGTGAAATTACAATATAATGGTGAAGGATAAATATTCTAGAATTAAAAGCCAAAAAATCTCAAGAATACCTTCCAGAAAACCCATCAAGTACTTCTCAGCCCCAAAAGAATTTTCCAGATACTGTACTTTTAAATAATTTTTTAAATGGCAAGTGGTATATTTTATGGCTATTGGGAGTATTTTCAGTGTCTTTCTGAGCCTTTCTGGTTTGACTAATTGACTAATATTGAATTTATGGAATTCAGTAAAACTTCCATCTTCTCCTTAAATTAGCTGCTTAATTTTAGAGAAGGGTAACATGAAATATGAATGAGAGAATTAATTTTTCTGGAGTTATTTCTGTTTGCCTTCACTATATCTATCTCCTTCCTGTGGATACTCGGAAATGTCTGTTTTATTCAGAATATTGCCAAATTCAAGGTAGAAAAAAACATTCCCATGATAATTCCTAATGGAAACTTATCGCAGTATAAAAGGTGAGCTACTGTAAAAGTGCACAGGCCTCTTAAAGCTTTCCAGGGGCATCCATTGTCATGGACATCTGCTTCTTATAAAAGTGAGGGCTCAGATACATTAGTAATCTGAGCTTCCTGAATCTTAAGGGGAGTAAGACTGTTCTTCAAGCAGCTAAGGCCCAAATTTATGGAGTCATTTAGGGGTTCAAATCAAATCCTGAATATGCATTGATAGCAAATCCAAGGCAGAGGGTGTTAATACAATATGTTCACTCTGAGGAGAGTAGCTGAAAGAAACTATACTGTGGTGTTCTGTTGGTCACAGTTAGTCCTCATTGTGAAGTAAGTAATCATCAAATTACAGGTTTGTTGATTGGAACATTACCAACAATTTTCAGAATTTGTCCTATACTATGCAGAGTCAGTCAATATATTGTCTGAAGTTCTTTCTCAGGAGAATTTAGTGCATAATGGCTTTCTGCACCCACCAGAATTTGCCAGTACTGAGAAAAAAAAACATCAATTTGGTAAATGAGCCAAAGTTTCAGACATTTGGGGTGAGTAAATCAAACTAAAGCTGTTAAATGTTTTTAAAATCACATTAAGTATTTTTATATATTAACTCATCCCTTTTTTTAATACTGAAACTCGGAGCTGATTTTCACAAAATAAAAAAAGAAAATTGTAAATAACTCTTCTTATTTTTCCAGTTTGCAGTACAAACACAAACAAACAAATAAATAGGTAAGAGGGAATGGGAGCAGCTTTTCTTTGTTGCTTGTGACACAAGTTGGTTCTCAGTTTGCTTCCAAATCTGTAGGAATGACAAAATCTTCTGAGCCTAGTTATAGGTAAAAGAGGAATGCAGTTCTTCATACCATACTACAATCTGATCATGTCATAGCTCACTGATTTCTGTACAGAGAAGCCTATGAACACATTTATCTAAAGTTTAAATACATATAGCTCTAATCAGAGAAGCTATTGTTAAATGATTTAAATTTTCCTAACAACAGCAAAGGAAATACTATGATTTGCTTGTAACAGCTAGCTGATTGACTTTGAATAAAATTGATGTAGATAAGAAACGGAAAATTACTTGGGCTTTTTACATGGCTGTTCCTTAGATTTTGAAAATTTTTCATTTTATGGACTTGATTTGATTGGTGTAATCATATTTAATTCTTTCAATAACAACTCAGGTTTGCATGTACATTCTACCAATTTTGTATAATAAATCCCAGTGTTTTACCACATAAAAATTTCTTCATGTGATGTGACCAAAATCAAAGGATTAGCATAAATACTCCAGAGAAGTGCTCAAAAAAGCAAAATTGTTTGAAACACTTAGTTTATAAAATAACATTTTATTTATCTGCCATGTGGAGAGTATAAAACATGTGAACATAACAATAGTTTCAGTCCAGAGTAGCAGCTAGAGCTGCAGTAGTGTGACCCAAAAGTGACGGGGAGAGGCAGGCTGTTATGTGTGACACTCAGAGCATAGTCCAGGAAAATACATGGATTTTTCTGCCCGGGTGTGGAAGGCTGATAGCAGAGGTAGTGCACAGCTGCTGCTTGCAAGCCACAGTCACATACAGTCAGGAATAATTTCAGTGTTACTGTAGGAAAAAAACTGGAAATAAAGAAGACCACAGAGTTACAGAAAGACTGTTTTCTTTAGTCTCCTCAAAAAGAAATCAGGCAGAGCTGAAAAGAGCATCTGGGAGAGTTTTTCTGTTTCTGTTCCAGTCCATGTGAGATAACAGTTGCTTCTACAGGAGTATTTTGTTGCTTTAAAGGATTCTGGCCTCCACTGGAAGTACAGGTTTTGCAACAGATTAATTATTTTATCTTCTCA
This sequence comes from Melospiza melodia melodia, assembly GCF_035770615.1. Taxonomy (NCBI): domain Eukaryota; kingdom Metazoa; phylum Chordata; class Aves; order Passeriformes; family Passerellidae; genus Melospiza; species Melospiza melodia. The sequence goes on along the minus strand of NC_086226.1, from coordinate 54,441,496 downwards.
TCTTGTACTTGTCTCGTAAGACCCAGGATGGAAAAGTTATGCAGTCTATATTTCAACATCACTTACAATACCAACAGTGTGCACTGATGTAGAACCATTAATTTTGGAAGCACTCAAAGCATTAGTAAGATGGAGCCACCCGCTGGCTTTATAAAGTGTCAAGGAGAATATGTACCTTAAAATGCTGCTTCTGCAAGCAGGTAATAAGATTACTATTTCTGAGCTTTTTCTATTGAGGGCTTTTGAAGTATGCTGTCTTAGTGTCTCTGATGAATTTTTTCCATGTAATTAGTCCACACCTCTTCCCTGGGTAGCCAAGCCTCCATTCTGTGATCACTTACAAGCACACTTAAGCTCTTACGCCACAGAGTCCTTCATGCGCAAGGAGGTCCAACAACAAAGTTTGTTGCAACTTCAAATCCTGTCCCTATTAGCTTTTACATAATTGAAAGAGCCAGACCAATAAAAAGCAGCAGTCTGTACACTGATTTGGAAAGCAATTAATGTCAGAAGCCAGAAGCTATAGAGGGAGATGTATCAGAAACTGAATATTGTTGCATATTATTATTTAAAAATTGTGATGCTAATTACTTTAATAACAGATTCTGGATACAGATTAGATGCTGACAAGATGAACAAACTTGAAATACATGTTTTATATCATACATGTTTTTCCTGTAATACTTACTTTGTTCACAAAATGCACTGGGAGCCTGACATAATTTTGCAAAGCAGAAGTTTTATTTTGCTGGACTTTACCTTGATTTATGCAAATTAGACATGGTGTAAAATATGAATCCTCATATAGACCTCAATTTTGAGGACTATTCCTGGTTGGAAAAGTGCTATAAACACATTTGAAGTTAGACAACTGCCACTGCAGATAAATGATGTAAAATTCAAATCATATGATGGGAGTATTAAAAGGCAGAATAACCCCAAAAGAAGAAAAGGAACTATAAAACCAGCTGAAACTGGTCTACACACTTGGATCTCTTTCAAAGTGCATGTGCAGCAGCCATGGAAACAGGATGTTGCTGCAAGAGAATTCTGTCCATGAGCATCCAAATTCCACCCAGTAGCAAAAAGAGTATAAAAGGATACACAGAAAGGTGTGTGGTGGGGACTGTTTCTCTGTGTGCTCCTTAAGCAGGGCTTCTGGGCTGCTGAGAGCTCTTCAAAGCCTGACTCTGAATATTTTGCTGGACTGGTCACCCAGTAACTGATGCTAATGTAGTTTTTTATATATTTTATGATGACGTCTATTGTTACAGGAAGGATCAAATTTAATCCTACCTGCAATAATAATTTTGAAAAAATGTGGTTGTTTGCTGTAACATCAGATTGCATTTGAATTGGAGTCTTACTAAACAATTTAATTAGACAAATTCTATCAAAGGAAGAAAAGCTACAGATAGGCAGTATCTATTTTCTCCAATTATCAACACTGTCTGCAAATATATCTCTACCTACTTAAAAAACCAAACTTCTTCATTGATCAGATTGCTGTATTTTCTGTGCATAGATATGGTCAGGATAACAGAGCTGTGCTTTGTGGCTAGATCAAGAGTTAGAAAGTGCCTTTTTTTCAGGTTCCCAAATCATTGGTATGGTAATTATTTTAAAAATTCATCATAGACTAAGGAGATATATGGATGTGGCAGCCACTCTGCATTCAGCATGAGACAATCAGGTTCTTCTAGGTACTGAATTAACTCTAGACCTCTGAAACCCCTGGTTGTGTCACGTGCAAAACCTGTAAATCTTTTGGCAGTGGTAGCTGCAGGGTTTCTCTGGGGCTGTTATCAAGCCTGTAAGAGTACTGCATGGATTGTGTGAAAGCAGCTAGAGAGAACCTGTAGTGAATGAAGTTTTTGGGAACAAACTTGGTCCTGAGAGCACTTCTTGGAGATGCAGCATGGGAAACAGAGAGTACACTGCCTGCTGTAGTTTTCCAGAAAAGGATATTAGACTCATTGGATTAGAATTAGATTAGAATAACTGGATATATATTCCCTGAAAAGAGAAGAGCATATCAAAGAAGCATTTTGATCCTACTGATAAGAAAACTTGGCAAGTCCCAGGACTCAGTGAATCACAAGAATCATCTCACTGACTTTTACTTCAAACCAAAAGGCTAAAAGCTGACATTTGCCTTTTTGGTAGTTGTACTATGTAGATTAAAATCAATGCAAAGTTTGCTCCCATCAGCAAATTTCAAGTGTGGTATTGTGCAATCCAGTTTAACTCAGACAAATGCTGATTGGAGTTTGAGCTTCCAGATGACATCTGCAGGAAATATGCTGAAAAGTTTGTACAGTAAATTCAACCCATCATTCTCTACTGGAAGTGAGTTCTGTAATGTTCTTGGCATACTTTGTTCTGAATCTTTATAGAGATTGCTAAACTTAAGCAGTTTTCAGGAAGAAAATACCTACTTCTGACTCATCACTTCTCCCCGTGAAAGCCATGGTTGGGGTGCACAAGTGCCCCCAAGCAGTGTGGAGGCCAACAGGACCGTCCATGCCATGCAGGTTGCAATACAGTCCTGCAGATTTCAATAACACTCCAGGTCTTTTCTACTGGGGCAGTTATGAGCAAATATATTACTGATAGCCCTGGACTTCTCAGTGGACTTTAGGATTGACAGCTCCCTTTAGAGTACAAGCATGAAAATCCTGAGTCTTTTTATACTGCTGTCAAATAATGTAGCATTTTATGTATCTTGTTGCTTTCTAATTCATGCTATAAATATGTGATTTTTTAAACTGATTTTGTAATGCAAAAGAAAGTAGAAACCCTATGTGAATTCAAGGTTCACCTTCCGACTCAACTGTCCTCCCAGTGAACAGTAGAACTTTTGCTATTTAAATATATTTTTCTTTGCAATTTATGTATATTTTAATACTCTTAGGATTTTTTCAATATATGCATTCATATTTTATACACAGTTTTCAAGTTACTGGTGTAATATTTACATGTAAGAAACCTTTTCTTTCAAGATGCAAACCCCCTGGTTTTTTATTTTTATTTTTTCAATTGTTTTTTTGATCTGAAGTGATTTTTTTAGACAACTACTTAAGACTGAAACAAAAGAGATCCCATATGTGTGGAATCTCTTACTTGTTTTCATATTTTGCATGCTTCCTGGTATGCCCAACCCTTCAATTACCTCACTGCTAATTTCAGCTTAGTAACTGGATTTATTTTACAATCATACAGTGTGTGCCTTTGTGCCTTTGACACACAAAGGCACACTTTCCTGACAACAGGAATCTACTCCCTGAGCTATTGATTCATTGCTAGCTCAACCCTCACCTCCTGTTCTTTAGGACATGTTCTGGAGAAGCCTAATGCCCAGACCATCTCTCTTCATCTGAAATATTTAAGTGTTGGAGTTCCTAATACTATTCTAGAAGGGACCTGGGTAAAATCTAAACTGTCACAGACTTCATGAAAGGTGTCTGTTAACTTATGGCAGCATGATCTCTGAGCAAAGGCTAATGGCTGTGCCCTGTGAGGGACCCATGGCCGAGGCAATGGGGAGGTGTGGGCCTTGGGGAAGGACCCCTCTGGGGACAGTGATTTGTGTGCTTGGCCTACCCATGCTGGAACTCAAGGTCTGACCCATGGCAGGCAGTGTTTATAGCCATAGCTGTTGTATTTATGGATTAGTCTTCAAGTATTTTGAAAAAAACCTCAAATCCAAATCAAATGTTTATATGTTTGGTTAGATTATAAACATTAACTGAAAGAGCTTAAGTTGCTGTTACTATCAGCCACTGAAGGGAAAATCCTTGACAACTATATTCTGTAATTAACTCCGTGCAGAATCATCCAGATATCAAAGTACCGCTCAAGCTCATTAGTGCTCCCTGCTGTCCCACAGAGTATCTGGCAGCCATTCCTAGGTAAGTAGGCTACTGTCCTTTAGGCGATCCACGTGCACTGATCCCAAAGCAAAGTCATTCAGACCAGTTAGGCGAAGAAAGAATGGGAATGTGGCTATTGAATGGAGTAGTTCTGAGTCTGATGGATCTAAAATGCATTTCAAGCATATGTCTGCACACCACCATCCAGTTCTTGAAGGTGGCTTTACCAGGTATTGAAATCTCCTGCTAGAACTTCCAAGGTCTTTGGCAGTACAAAGCCAGGTGAGAGCTTCAATAAACACCTCAATAACATAACATGGTCTAACAGCAGTAGCTGATAACCTTCCCCTGAGTCAAAAGCGTATTCTGCAAGTTCAAGCAGCATATTTTTTATATACTCCATCAGCTCAGCATTTTCTGGTAACTGAATTAAATTTATCTATGGGTTGCTTTGTGTTTTCCTGTATTTGCCATAGTGTTTTAAATGTCAGTTCCTCAAGTACCTGCCTTTTCAGGTAGTATTTCCGAATGCTAGCTATATAAGGACGGTTTGGCCTCCAAGATCTGGCAAAAAAGGTGCACTGTAATATGTTTTGAGGTAAGTTTGTGGGGTTTTTCTGCATAATTTATGATACTTAGAGAACTTTAAGAGCCTTGTATTTGTAAGGAAAAAAAAACCAAACCTAGAATTCTTTTTGAAGAAGGTAGGGGAGGTAGTCCTAATATGTGATGCAAAATTCATCTGATGGATTACTTTGTGAAGCTGCAACTAGGCAGAGTGTTTGGTTTTCAACCAAAAATAACTTTCATTTCTTGGTTGGGTTTTTTTGGTTGTTCTTTGATTTTTTTTCTCCAGGGTGGAGTGTTTGGTTTTGATTGTTTTATTTATCTGATGTCTTCCTGTTAGATGGCTGCCACATTCTGTGCCATTAAAAACTATTGCTGTGGTAGCTGAAACATAGAAATGGGTTCCGTGTCTCACAGATTTCTCAGGCACCTCAGGTCAACATGGCATCAGATATTAAAGAGGCAAATAAAGTGAACAAAAAGACAGGAGTGACCTGGTTTTACAACAGGCAAATAAAATTCTGCTGAGCTCTGTTCTCAGGCAGCTGTGCTGCTGTTGGTACACACTAGTTCACACTTCTTGTGCTCACACTTATTTGGGGCTGCAGATTTCATGTTGTAGTCATCACTGCTGCTGTAACTCTGAGAACTCCTGGAAAGCTCATCCCCCTCCATGTGGTCCTGAAGGTAAAGCAAAATCCCCCTTCAGACAATGGTAGGCTATGACCTGCTCACAAAATCTTCAACATTGGCTCAGCTCTCTCTTGTAATTCCCCTTTTGGGTGGAGAAAAGTGTGCTGCAGAGACTGAAGGAAAGCTAAAATACGTGGCTTAGAAAGAGAAGATTCCTTCTCTATGAGAAGCAGGAAAATCTGTGTCACCTGAGAGTCAATCTGCATGTGGGTTTAAATCCTGCTATTGAGTTCCCATGTTGCAGGACTGTAAGACATAAAGTTTATTATATTATTAATGAGTAGGTGTCCACATCTGGTGTCTCAGTTGATAAGGACCGTCTTCCATAACTTGTGGGCTGACTGTAGCTGCTGAAGTGAATAATCTATTTTAAATACTCACTGGTTTGCTTCACTATTCACTATGCAATAGAAAGCATTTATCATTTCAGAGAAGCATATATTTATAGCTTTTCTTTTATGTTCCACATTAAAGGGCTCTGCATATTTATTAGCTGATGGTAGTGAGCATTATATATTTCACATTTGTTTGTGGTTGCCTGTATTTCCTGCTGTTAGCAGTCCAGCAAAAAGCCAAAGGAAGAGCTTACAGCAGTAGCAGCACTTATGCTCTTACACGGGATTTTCTAAAGAACAACACACTCACACAGAGCTATTTTCAAAATATGGACATTTAGAGGTAATCACAGACAACTGGGCAATAATAACTGAAATGTGTGATTGTCAGTGCTTCTTTTATATTTGTAAAAACTTCCAGTCATGTCACATTTGCCCTGGCTGTTTTTCATTTCATATTTCAAAGGCAAGTGCTAATTTTTTAACACAGTATTGATCCCTGTTTCAAGGCTGGTTAAGTTTGGTGCTTGCTTTCTGCCAGCAAGGTTTTACACAAATGTTTTACACACCCTTTTGCGATGCAGAACATAACAGTGAAACCACTGGATGTTTTATTTTCTTTCCCACTTAGACAACAAATGGGGTATGACTGCTGCTCCCTAATGGGTATTTTTTTTTTCCCTGAGGAAACAAGTTTCCAAGGCTTGCACTCTTACAGTAAGTTGTATTCTGTTTTCTTCTGTTTCATTAGGGTACACTCATCTTTGGTGAGGTTTCTTTACATGACTCTCTATATGTATTCCACAGGCTTCTCCTCCTGCCTCGGGCTGTGTTGGGACACGCCGGAGGCATGGGCGGCCAGCCAGCCTGGGGACTCCGCTCCCCGCCGGCAGCCTGGGGGCTGTCCCCCGTTTGCCGGGCATCGGGCATTCCCACGCGAGCACCAGTCGCCCAGGTGGGCTCAAAACCAGGCGAGGCACGCCCGTGGCGGCGAAGACAAAGGGTCGCGCTGTCCTTTTCCCCCTGGGCGCCGCCAGCCCGACAGGAACGGAGCCGCGCAGGGCGCCCGGCCGGGACCGGTGGGGCGGAGAAGCGGGAGGAGCAGGTGAGGGCGGAGAGGTGCCCCCGCGGGCCGTGCCGTGCCGTGCCAAGCCGTGCCGGGGGCGGGCGCAGGAGGATGCTGAGGCCGGCCAGCGGAGCGCATCCTGACGCAGCGGCGGCCCGAGCCGCGGCGGGCGGGCGGATGGCGGGCGGCGGCGGAGCGCCGCGGGGCTGAGGGGTGGCGCTGCCGCCGCGCCTCTCCGCGCCGTGCGGCGCCGTGCAGCGCCGTGCAGCGCCGTGCCGTGCCGTGGTCGGCCGGGCGCCTCTGCAGGCTGGCCCCCTGCGGCTGCCTGCGGGGCGGCAGGGGCGGGCGGGCTGCCGGGATGATCCGGTTCCGGAGCTCCAGCATCAGGTCGCTGAGCGCGGAGATGAAATGCACCGTGCGGCTGCTGGACGACTCGGAGATCTCCTGCCACATCCAGGTGCCGGCGCGGAAAGGGGCGGCGGCGGCGGGGCGGCTCGGGGGATGCGGTTCGTGGGTCCCAGGGCCCGGGCGGCGGCTCGGCTGGGCTGGGCTGGGCTGGGCTGGGCTCGGCTCGGCTCGGCTTGGGTTCGGTTGGGCTCGTGTCGGCTGGGCTGGACTGGGCTCGGCTGGGCTGGGCTGGGCTGGGCTGGGCTGGGCTGGGCTGGGCTGGGCTGGGCTGGGCTGGGCTGGGCTGGACTGGGCTCGGCTGGGCTGGACTGGGCTCGGCTGGGCTGGACTGGGCTGGGCTAGGCTGGGCTGGGCTCAGCTCGGCTCGGCTGGGCTGGACTGGGCTCGGCTGGGCTGGACTGGGCTGGGCTCGGCTCGGCTCGGCGCGGCGCTGCCGCGGCGGGAGCTCTGCTCCCCGCACGCCCCGTTCTCGGCGGGGGCTCCGCGCACCTGCGGGGCGGCTCCGCCGCTGCTCCGCCGGCTCCCGGTGCTGCGCCACGGCGATGCACTGCACTGCACGGCGCGGAGCCCGCCCGGCCGCTGCCGGAGCCGCGGGGTCCGTCGGGCTCCGGCGCTCCCGGCACAGCGTCCCCGCGGGAGGGAGCAGCGCTCTGGGCTGCGGGGGCCCGGGCGAGCAGGGAAACCCCGGCGGCCGCATCCCCGTCCCGCGGGGGTAACGGGGCGCCCGCACGGCAGCGCGGGATGCGGAGCCGATGTGCGGGAGGACTCGCTCTCTGGCACCGGGAAAGCCCTGCCCTGGAAGCAAGGCCCGCGGCGTGCGGTGTCGGGAACCGCCGTTACCGAGATAGCGGGCAGAGTTCAAAATGAAGCTCTGCCCCCTCTTCCTCTTCATCTAAGACAAAAGATAACTTGGAGCAGGCTTTTCAGTGATAGTAGTTGCTGTGTGGTTGGGGGGGGGGGGGGGGAAATCCCAACAAAAAACAACTTCGCCGAAGTGCTTCTTCCTAATTACTTAGTCCCTCTTTCTTCCTTCAAGTATTAAGGATAGATGCAAACACTGAGGAGTCTGTGCCTTTGTGGTGTAGCAGCAATGTTTGTAATGCATGAAAGCAGGGGTATTTCAGGTGTTCTGACAGGAACTGTAACTCTGGATATACTATGGAAGACTTAGAGATTCTTACAGATTTAACGGCAAGCATAAAAATCAAGTTACCCTCTGAAATTTCCACAGTGTTCACAGAATAACAGAGATGAACTTGGCATCCAGATCAGAAGATGTGAGTGGCCTTTTAGGAAGTTGTTTGTCACTCGCAGTTGGTATTTCTGTCTCTCTGACAGAAAGAACTACATCTTTAAATCGAGTTGGTAGTCTTATGCTAAGACCATTATGGCTGAAAAACTCCAAGTGCCATGAAATGCAAGTTTCATTTTTGCCAGGACCAAACTATGTTTTTGTTAGTTCTAACAGAACTATTTAACACAGAAGAGAGTGTTAGGTTCTTTTCAGTTGAAAAGGACCTAAAACAATCACCTAGTCCAATTGCCTGACTTCTCTGGGACTGACCAGAAAATAAAGCCTGTTACCGAGGGCATTGCCCAAGTGTCTCTTTTTAAGGCATCAGTTCCAGGAAGCCTGCTCTAGTGTTTGACCATCCTCTTGGTAAAGAAATGTTTGCTGATATCCAGACTGAATCTCCCCTGATGCAGCTTTGAGCCATTCCTGTTCCATGTTGCTGGATGCCAGGAACTCAGCAGCATTCCCTCTCCATGTCCCCTGCCCAGGGAGCTGTACAGAGCAGTGAGGTCACCCCTGAGCCTCCTTCTCTCCAGCCCAGACAGACCCAGAGCCCGCAGCCCCTCCTCACAGCATGTGCCTTCCAGCCTTCCACCAGCTCTGCTGTCCTCCTCCGGACCATTCCAGGACCTCCTTCCCACCCTTCTCAGAGCGTGGGGCCCAGCCCTGCACACAGGACTCAGGGTGAGGGCAGCAGGGCTGAATCCAGCAGGATGATCCCAATCCCAGCTGGTGATGCTGTGTCTGCTGCCCCCCGGGATGGGGTTTGCCCTCCTGGCTGCCCGGGCACACACTGCTGGCTCACCCTGAGCTGCTGCCCACCAGCACCCCCAGAGCCCTTTGGCAGGCTGCTCCACACACACTCCTCTCCCAGTCCGTGGTTGCCTACTAGTTACTCTTGAACGGCGTGTGACCTGGAAGTAACAAGAAATCACTGAAAACATTTTCTATGTGTATCGTTCTAGTGCTCTCATTAGTGAAGAGTATGGTTATAAGATTTATTGAGTAAGAAGCAGCATGGCCTTCAGAGTCTTTTCTTGAAGTTAATGGAAGCTTTGCAGAACTTATTTGGCACCTTTAAAAATTAGTCTCTTTAAACCATCATAAATTTAAGGTCAGATTCTGAGACGATGTTATGACAGTTCTTTGGGCTTGAAGTATTCAATAGATTTACATATGCTGAGAGTATTCCCTTCAATGCTTACAGAGTAGAAAAATAGTTACTTTAACACTTTAGGTGTTGTATTTGGCAAGGTGGAGCAATGAGCTCAGAACAAGTTGTATGGTATTGCGTTGTTGTGGCTCATTCTGCAGGCAAGAGAAAAATTACTGTTGAAAATATTTTAACTATTAGATTTCTAAAGATAATTCTGAAGATTGAATTCTGTTATAATCTCATTTAGAACTTGTTTTCCTGTGTCTGTACACTGACAAAAGGATTTAAAATGTCGGACTAGCTCAGATTGTTTCTTTATCCTTCTGTGTGCACATAGCTTTTTAGACACTAGAATGAATTAATGAATCCCAAACCACTCAACTTTTTGTCTTTAGTCTCTTTGTCAGACCTGTATTTGAACTTCATAGTGTGGACAAAACTTGCTAGGAGCTTTAACAATACTAATTTTTTTTTTTTTAATGAAAGGAACTCCCATGTGCCAGTTAGATCTATATGTGCATATTGATGCATGTTCACTGGGACAAAATGGCCCAGATGATGTGCTGCTGGGTTAACAGTAGAGATGCCAGGGTTGTGCTGGCTGGAACATGTTGGACAGCTGTGTTTTGGTCATTAAGAGGATAAGAAATCCTAATTCTACAACACTGAGAAATGCCATCAGAGTCTCCTAAGGACACAGGATGCAGTAAGGAATGTGATGACTGAAATTCTTGCTGTTCAGGGAAAAGGGAGGGGAGATATGTAGCTATTCTAGATGATGAGGTGTATAGGTATGATTTGATACAGTTTAGCACACCAAGTTTTACCAAACCCTACTTTTTCAAGTATATCTTTCCAGCAGTTGGCTTGTACATGTAGATTAGTATCACAGGAACCTGTGGGTTCACTTCTGGGCAGAGGTGTATGCTAATTTTCAGATGCACTGTAGATCTTTGGCTCTATAAAATTTACCACAAGAATTGTATGTTACTCGTCTATAACACTGGGTGTTTGTTTTAGGAAAAATAAGCGGGAGGAGATATACTTAAAAGCTGCATATGCACATGTGTGTATTTTTTTCCTTCTTCTGTAAATTTTGGTGTTTAGGTAGGAAAAGAAAATACATGTTTCTTTTATTATTAAAGTTCTTTTAAAGTAGTGTTTCATCTGGCGACCAAGCTAATAAAGTTTGCTTTTGGAAATTACATTTTTTTAGCAAATAGTCTAGTGACAGCATATGGTGCAGTGTGGGGAAAATCAGAGAATCAGAAATGAATCATGCATTTTTAGACTCCAGCCAACTAGTTATTGAGTTGTGCAGCTGCCATGTGGGTCACCAAGTTGCTCAAGGCTAGGTTTGCATCTCAAAGGTCGAGACTCAATGTGCCATCCTCCTCATCTGACAGACTTTGTGACTGCAAAACAGATGAAGTGGTGACAGACACAAGAATGGGCTGGGACCCTCAGAACACCTAACTAATTCTTATGGTGATGTTTATTTTCCCATGTGAAGGTTTTTGTGTTTGTTTGATTTTTGTTTGTCTCTGTAACCTGTAGTCAGGCAGTCTCATAGCAGCAGTACGGTGAAGCGGCTGCGGCACAGCTGAAATGGAGAGGTTATGAAAAACAGCCTGAAGGGCCAGTGGCCACTGTCTGTTTCCATTTGCAAGAGAAAGGGGTGACCTGCTTGTGCAGCCTGCCTGATAAAGCACAGAACTAAGGTTTGAAAGAGGGCAATAGGGGAAGCAGGTCTTCAAAACTATTGGAAATGAGTCTGGAGCAGCAAGAAGACCTCCTTTCTGGAGATTTTAATGAGACACTTCTCTTCTGACTCAATGACATAATGGGTAAAAACTTCCAGTTTTGCTGACTTCAAGCAATAACTAAATGCAACAATTTAGCCTTTTAGTAGCAATGGCCTAGACCAAGTCTTGGTTTAACCCGTGCCACTCGCTCACTCCTTAATTCAAGTTTTCTTTACTCCTTGAGATGTTCAGGTTCAGCTGTGTGCAACCGGAGATAAGTTTGGCATGACTGAAGCTTTTCCTCTCAATAATAAGCTCATTTGGAGCTTATTATTGAAAGATGAACTTTGTTGTCTGTGTGTTTACTTGTAGAAATACTGCATGACTGGGTCTTCTTGTGCCCCAGCACGTGTGTAAAATTGTGTTGTAATGGGGCCTTTTAAATGTCACAGGTTTTGCTTTGAATGACCTTTCCTGTACAGAAATCTGTTTTGATATTCCCAAAAATATAATTTGGCTACAATACTGGTTTGTTTTTTTTTTTTTAATTGTATCTAAATAGAGATTTGATTGTTACTTCAAAGAAAAAAACTTGAATTTCTATGTGTGTCCAGATTTGAACAAGGAGAAAATGTTATTTTTAAAAAGTGGTTGAGGAATCAGGGAGAAAATATAGCAGAATAAATCTTTGATTTACTCATGTTCTGTTCTTAGACCTTTTAACATTTTTTGCAGAATTTAAAATGAAGGTGATAAAATCTGAGAAAGCTCACTTCCTTCTGCTGCTGATAGTTCAATAATGTAGAATGGTCTTGTGCTTTGCTAATCTAATTTTGGGAGCAGCTTCTGTGCAGTTTGAATACTGCTGCCTGTACTTCAGCTAATAATTTATTTGCTTGACTCTTTTTTTTTTTTAATTTTCTTTTAAACGTGACATACACTGTTCCGTCTAGTTCTTTTTGTAGCACATTGATCACTGAAAAGTTGTCTACTTGATTAATATTATCTGCTTGGTCTGTGTCTTACAGGCAAACGCTAAATTTAATAGAAATCTGCTAACCAGATAACACTATTTAAAATTCCCATCCCTCAATAAAATGTAAACCCCAAAACAACATGCTGAAGCAGGCTGTGAAGTAAAAGAGCAGTGACCACAAGTCTCACTGTGAAGGTATGCTGAATATCAATGAGTTAAAAAAAAATAAGTGGGAAAGGGAAGGCAGCATGAAAAGGGAAGGCAGAATGAAAATTGTGGAGAGGCCAGAGATGTGAAAAAGGCAGCAAATCATAGCTGTGGAAAGGGAGAGGTTAAGGGATTATGTAGACAGAAGGCAGGAGACTTAGTGAATTTATATTTATCCTGTAAGCGATGTCAGAAGCGTAACCAGCAAGCGCCTTGAGCTGCTGGATTGATACTACAGCGGTTCAAAATAGTAAGATGAGATAAGGACGGAGATGCAGGTTAGGAAGAATTATTCTCTGTGTTCTGTTGACACATTTTAGAAACTGCTCACTAGGGCTTGTATTCCTGTCTTCGTGTTTGAGCCTCTAATTGTACAGTTACCGGAGGTAGTCCTGGTGAGAGTTGTACATGAGAACACCCTCTAATGAAGCTACGCCTATGGGTTAAAGCTATTGCTGTTGTAATTGCATGTGTTGGAATTTGTTTTTTGTTTTTATACATTAATAATTCTCAAAGATGTGCTCTTGACTTCTTCCAAGACTGAAAAGGAAACAGGAATAGAGTGTGGTGCTAGAAGATTACTTGGGTGTTGGCAGTTTTTCATTGAAAAATAAGAAATTAATTCTCTTGATAGGTTTTAATGTGTTCCTGAAACTTGGTACTTGCTTAACATTAGTTTCCTTGTCTTTGATAAAGAAAAGGTGCATACCTATGTGTAATACTGCCATATTACTAACAATTCATAAACTCTGTTGTTCTCTCTCGCTATTTTTTAAGTGAAAATACTCACAGAGCTGGTTTATACAGGATTTTATCCAACATATACTAAACTGCAGATGAACAGCTTTACTGTTGGCTAAAGCTTATTAATATTTTTTTCCTCACAATCTCATGCCGTCTGATTAATGACCAAAATCTAAAAATTTCCTGTCCTAAGACCATAATCTTGCCTTTAATTTTTAACTGCCTGTTTACTTTGTGTTGTGATTGACATTGCAATTCATATTTTGATTGCTAGTAAATAAAGGAATCTGTACTTGAAGACTTACCCAGTCCATGGTTAAGATGAAGGTGTGTTTCAGTAAAAAGAAACAATTTAGGTGTATATATATATATATATATATATAAGTAACTTAATATAAAGTATAGTCTTTTCACTTTTACCCTCCTTTCATTTTCTTTCAGCTTTGCATAAAGATTTTAAATTCATTATGGTCAGGCATGTCTGGACACTATCTGAACAGTAGAAGTAGAGCTGAAGTAAGAATAAAAGGCAATTGAAAAATCTTTAAGCACAATGCAGCACTGCTTATGTCTGTGAACTGCAAATCATAATTTTGATCCTGTGTGTAGAAAAGTGGCTCCTGTGAGATACAGAATGCTTTGCAGGAACTTCATGCACTTTTTTGTTTTGAAAGGGCTTTTTGCGCCTCACCCCAAGGTTTTCTTGTATCTTGAGACGCCCTAGTCTACATAAGCATCTTCAGTGCACTGATACAGATTGAATAGATGAGGCAGCCAAGAAGAAATAATATGGCAGAATTAAGTAGCCAAAATAATTAATTTGTAAGGAAGTAATGTATTTTCATGTTTTGGTTGTATTTTTATAGCTTGGATTTCCTGTAGAGGTTAGAAATTATTTTACAGTGTGTATCAATGCTCCTGAACTTTGAGCTTTAAGAAAAGGAGATATTAATGCCTTTCCTATGGCAAGGTGAGAGAGAGTCTGAATGGTTTTCACTGGTCTCCTGTAACAGATATTATATTAAAAACTCAAGTTCTAAACGCTTAGGTTAAAGAATGGGAAAAATGACAGCTGATTTTTCTCTTCCTCCTCAAAAACAACCAGGTGGGTTAGAAGACTGGAAAGTAATTATCTCTGTGATAAAATACTTGTTTTCTGTAGCACAGGTTATTGTTCTTCTGAGTATTTTGGCTTATTAAATCAAACATACTGAAATGGCTCTCCATCTTCTTGTCGTTCTCTCTCTCTTTTTGCACTTCCCCTCCATTCCCTAGTGAGGGAATAATGTCAACCTGTTGGCAATGTTCATAACGTCCAGATAATCCTTCTCTCCTTGTCCTGTTAAAGTCAAGCTGTCAGCATACGACTTTGGCTGTGCCTTTCCCTGCTGCATATGGAATATATCTCCTTAGAGTTCTTCCTTTAGTTTAGTTTTCATGTCTGTTCCTTTATTTTTGATTGCTTAAATACTGCTCATTTTTCTCCCTAGCCTTGTTTTCTGACAGACCCATTCTAGACCTTACAAGTCACATTTTTGTTCCTTCTTTTCACTGTGTTTTTAATTCCTTGTCTGATAGTGAAAACACAGTGTTAATAATTCAGCAACTTAATATTAAGTCTTCTTTCTGGCATGAAATAATAATAATTATTGTAACAATGATTACGATAATCATAATAACAACAATAATATCACACTTTTCAAGCAACATCTCACTTTTCTTTTTTCACTTCTCCTCTGTCAGTTTATGTTATCTTTCCCAGCTACAGGCATTCAATTCCTAAAAGTGCTTCTCTTTTCCTCTTTTCAGGGTCTAACGCGTTTTTGGTGGAGGTGTGTTGACAACCACCTCTGGCCGTTTCAGTGTGCTTACCAGCTGTAAGCCGAGTGTGAGCAGTAATCATCATATTTGTGGCTGCTGCTTATGGGGAATACACACTGATGATCTAGTACTGTTATACTTAGAGGAAAAGTTTCCCCTCTGGAAACTTGATAGGAAATGTATCATATCAATCCGTATATGGTTAGAAAACATAAAATTTCTCAAGGCTGTTCACAGTCAGAAATGAGAAGGTAAAGGGCAGTATACCTTAAGTTCTTTTTCAGCAGAAGTGTTCACAAATGGAAATAACTAATGCAATAGCTGGAAATCTGATGATTCAAAATAATTGCAGTAAGATACATAAGTATTAAGTGGCTGCAAAATCATTGCTCTTAAATGCTCCCTTTGGAAAATATGTTAAGTGAGTCAACACCTTCATTAAAAATGCCGTTATTTTTCCCTTGTTTACTTGAACCCCAGGAAGAAGTAAATTATTTGTATTGAAGACAAATTTTGCTCCTTTCAAATACATTATCTCACAATGATATTTTCCCCATAGCAACTCCCTTTTGATTAGAATTGTACTTAAAGAACACAAACCAAGATGATTTCCATCTGACCAATTTTTTCTCTATGTTATAATATTTAAATTTGCTGTAAAAGGGCAAGGTTGCAAAGATAACTTTGGAACTTCTGACAACACCATGTAAAACCTTTTTCATGCCATCAGTCTGTATGCCCACTTTTCACAATTTTCCACATAACAGAAAACTAAAAAGAAATGGTATTACAAAATTAAAACAAACACACAATACCCTCATGTTCCAAACCCAGACAGTGTCAGAAAATTTACAACAGGACATAACAATTTATTAAACATAAATAAGGTGAAATTGTGAAGATATTGATGCATGAAGTTCAGACTGCAATGGTGTGTACTTCTTTTTTTTCCAGATGCAGAGACTAGTCAAACACTTTTGTTTCCAAAACAGAGTGTCTATATGTGCACTGATTTTTGGGAATGGTTCCTGGACTCTCCTGTCTACCAGTCATTACCTGGGAGCTAGTCAGCAAGAATGTTAATTTGGAGAAACAGTACTGTTGTGTCCTAGCAGTTTGCCTGACATGGGTGGTGGATTTCAACACTCCAAAATGCTTGGAGGGTTTTAGTAGTCTTAGTAGAGATGCAATCTCCATTTTTAAAAAGGAAGAAAAATAAAGAAAAAAGGAGATTTTTTTTTTAATGACTGAAGATGTATTTTAAAGTTTGATACTAAATCCTGTGAAATAGTAGCTATGTTCATGGCACTTTCATTTTAAGTGCAAAATCTGAAAAATTGTGAAGAGGATCTTCAATGGTTTTTGGTGGCTAAACCAGGAGTCA
The DNA here is from genome assembly GCF_035770615.1 of Melospiza melodia melodia. NCBI lineage: Eukaryota > Metazoa > Chordata > Aves > Passeriformes > Passerellidae > Melospiza > Melospiza melodia. The sequence continues at coordinate 54,425,228 of NC_086226.1, read as the reverse complement.
CACTGGTTTTAGCAGGTACTTTCAAAACATCTGCATATCTTGGATTTGTAATCTTGGATTTGTACCTGTAATCTGTTCTGTGATGGCAGTCTTGATTTTCCTGGGTAGTGTGGAGGGTATATGTGTGTGCTGTTTCACTTGAGTGCTCTTAGCAGCAGAGTCTAATACAAAAGTGTTCTGCACAACTTCAGTCAATGGTTTTCTGTTCTCATTTTTATGGACACAATTTCCAAGCCCTATAGAGGAGCGATAAATGAGACATGGCTGTTTCTTTATTTGAAGAGTACTTGCAAAAATGCAGATGAGAGTGGAGTGGAGTGCTATGCATGGCACAAAAATGCTACAGAACATATTTCTAATCCTATTTATTTTTGCTTTCCAGAACAAAAGGCAGGCAGCAGATCTTTCACATTCACCCTATTAATTTAAAATTGAGAAACAAAGATAAATACTGCACAGTCAGAGGATGATAGCTACTCTTGTGTTAGATGGGACAGTTACCTGGGATATGAGTTAAACTTAGAAGCTGTGCTGTGCCAGCCTAAACTTTAATGACTTCAAGAATTTATCTTGAAACATTCAGTGTGCGAGTCGGTGGAGTGCACCACACACATTGACCCTGCCTGCTCCTGCTCTGTGTGAGTTTTCTTTAGCTCCATCCTTGGAAAGGGAAGGAAACAGCAGAGGCTTTCACAGACGGTGCTGTGAGTGATTCAGTGTGCAGATTCAGCCATTCAGAAAAAATCACTCCAGCAGCTTGAGGAGCTCCTGCCAGTTGCTAGGTGCATATCCAGGGAGGTTTTCTGTTTTGACTGGAGAACCCACTCACATTTCCAGGATTTCTGGAGTTTTTTCATATGGTCTCTCAATTGGTACTTAACAGCCACCAGAATAGAGAAGAGTTGAGCAGTTGTCAATCCCCAAACCAACCAAATCATGTTGCTGGCTTGTGGGATTAAAGCAAGAAGAGTGGCACATCAAAATGGAAAATTACCAAACCACACATTTTCAGGAAAGTTCTGGTTATTTTTTGTGTGTGCATGATATGCACCAAAGAGGTAGCAATTTTCATCCTCTTACTTTCTTGAGAATCAGAGGCTTGTATCTTGCCCAGAAGAATTTATGGTGTAATTTCAGTGAAAACATAATGGAGGAATGCTTCATTCATATTGTGATGATGAGATCTCACAAAGTAATTCATGCAGCTGGCCTGAGTTTTAACTTAAGTGTGGAAAAATGCTGTAGAAGAGAAATTCTGGTAGCAGGATGCTGGTATATGTGGGCATGAGGAAAATCACACTGCCCAAGGCTAGTGTCCACAGAGGAGACAGAGGCAGAAATCAACTTTATTTTAATACACAGAGAGACCCCTCTTGTCTCCTTTGTGCTCGTGGGGAAGAGAACAAGACTTTGGTTGTGTAGAGATTTCTGTTGTTATGTGATAAAATGCTAAGACAGCAGTATTGGTTACATCTTACCAACATTTGCACCTGTACTTTTGTTTCATTCTGTTATGTAGAAAGTCTTTCCAGTGAAAGAACACATAGATTTTAAATCTACAATCACAACCACTGAGGTAATTTTTATTAATCTAATATATTCTCCTCCTTGTTCTATATTCACATTTACTTTCAGGTGTCAAGGGATGAGTTCTGTTTCAGCTAGGTTTGTGTAAATAACTTGCTCTCTCCTGGCTCTGTTAGAGCTCATTCATCTTGTGAGTGTAGGAAGAACTACAGGAGGCTGGGTTGGACTGGGGAGGAAGGGGAAGCAGGAATTACAGTTCTTCCCTGTGGCCACAGTGGTTTTGATTGCTAACTCCTGCCTTTCAGCAACTCCCAGATTACTGCCTTCTCTGAAATGGGTAAAGACACCAAATCTGTGCATAGACACAGACCCTATTTCTGAGGCCAGCGTCTGCCTTGACATTCACACCTTCTTTTCATTACCTGTTTCTTCAGTCCACCAGATTGTTTTCAGTCCTTTTCACAGATTCTCTTTGTGGCACTTCCAGGTTGTGATTTCTACTTTTTGTTTGGAAGTGGAGGTCTTTGTACTGTCTTGGAAACAGAAACCCAGATTGGTTGATAAACAATTCCACAGTTTGGTAATTCCTGTAATTATTTCACAGGGACTATTTAAAGAATTGTTATAAGTTCTGTAAATAATTTTTTACTTTTGTCCTATTGGTTTTTTTCACCCCAAAGTACCTTTTTGGATCATTGTTATGATGAAAATGATCTGGAGTTAGTCTTTGGACAGGGATGGCTAGAAGTTCCTTGCAATATTTTGGACAGAGATTGTTTTCTGGGTTTTTTTTTTTTTTGGGTGTTCTTGTTTTGTTTGGTGGGGTTTTTTTGTTTATTTTGTTTTTGTTTTGTTTTGTTTTATTTATTTGGTTGGCTTGTTTGTTTGAGTAATCTTTTGGAATTTATTTTCTCTGTGAATTACCTTGACTCCCTTGTTATATTTTATTGCTCTTGTAACATACTGTCTGCATAGGGTAGTGTGTGTTTGTGCACACCCTATAATTTTCTTATAGCAATCTGTACAGTTGTAAGGCCTTTATAATATCCTAACTGTCTCTATGGGGATTTTTTGCAATTCTTTTATATTAATCAGGTTTTGCAGTAACTACGTTGTACCTTAAAAACTTCAATTTCTACGCCTTCTTGCTCATTAACTAGGTTATTCTGACAAGTTTAATTTATTTAAATTGATTTTAAAATAAAAAAATCTTATTTTTCATGGTCTGCTTGCTGATCCCTCTCAAACCCAATCACATTTTTAAAATATCTTTCCAAAGCTGTAATGGTATTTATGCATTTTTAAATTGAGATTTAAAAAAACCTTACTGTTAAAAACTTAGAGTATTTATAGTAGTGATTTTTGCCCATTCTTTTTATTTGCAATGTCATGTGAAATCCTGAATGATACCAGGGTTGTTCAGAAATAGTGGAAATATTTCTAGGTCTGCAGATGCTTTCACAAAGCATGAGAAAACAAGTAATTTTTGATAACTATACCTCCTATCCTTCCTGTAATAAGTCAGCACTGCTGATATATTATTTGGTATGAATATTCACATATTTTAATGTTTCTTTCGTGTGTGTGTACACAAGTTCACTCTAGAATTTATTTACACACCATGTCCAGGATATGGTACATAGTTTTCTTTCATGAGTCATAAGTAGTTCAGTGGATACCTCTGTTCTGAAAAAATAGGCACAAACTGAATGTCCTGAAAAGCTCCAACATCTGCTTTATCACTGTTCTATTTTTACTCTGTGAATGCTCTTGTTTCTTTGTGGTCAGAACTACCATTGTAATCCAAAACCTTTAAGAAAAGTTGTATTTTCCTTTTAGATTTTCCATAAATATTCTGCATTCTGATAATGGAAGAACTTGCATTTGATGTCTTTCTATTTGCCTGTTTTAAAAGCTTTGTCTTTTATTGTTTGGAAAACTACAGGGAAGAAGCAGATGTGGATTTAGTTGCCTTTGCCTTCTTTCTTCTTCTCCCCACCCTTTGCAGGAGGAGCTTTTGGTAATTTTGAGGGCACCAATTTCTAAAAATTATTTTGATGTCCTTCTTGTGCCTAGCCAAGCTGTATTTTGGTGGTATTCCAAGAACAATTAAAATTCTACCAGGTGTTGACAGGTGTGGCCCAAGAAGTAATGTATTATTCTTCATTCCCAAGCAGGTTATTGGTTTTGCTGGTGATGTCTTCTCCAGCCTCAGAGACAGCTCTGTGGTTCCCCTGCTGCCTGTCTCAGTATAAATTATTAATATAATAATTTATATTAACCTCTTTCCCTTGAAGCAAAACTCTGTGTTTTCACACTCGGTCTCAGAGATAATCTGTTGAGAAAAGAACTTCTTTGTTCTGTTCACTGCATCAAAGTGTATTTTAAACTGCTCTCCTAGTTTCTGTTTTTTTAAAGAACAAGCAGGTAGGCACAGTGACATGTAAATTCTTCCTGAAATTCCCGACTCACTGACTTTGCAGTACTCAAAGAAGACAAGAAGAGCTATGATTGTGGTGAACATGCAGAGCTGGTTTGTGCCCTACATAATGTTTGGCACTTCTCTAAGAGATGCAGAAGAAATTGCATTTTCTAACCTCTCTCTGCCTTCTCCGTCTCCAGAGGATTTCCTGCTTACGCAGTAACCCAAACGTTTGCTGGAGGAGGATTCTGAGTTTTATCCTGCAGACTGGATGGTACAGGAAGATTATGAATCCATGGGGAAGCCAGTTTAACAAATTCTGTTTCCCTATTGTGTCTGTACAAATTTGATATTGCTTTGTAATTAAAGTTGAATCTGCTTCTACAGGATATTATTTTTCTCATTTTGAACAGTGAAGATTTGCCCATGCATTCCTGAAATAGATCAGCCAAATATATGCTTAAGAAAGAGGGGAAATAAAAGGGAAAGTACTGTCCTCCCAAAGGTTCAGTGGGATTCTAGTAGCAGTATTTCTTTGCAGAAATATCATGAGTTGTCTTGCTGAGAGAAGGGTTTCTGCTTTATGAACAAGATAATAGTATATTTCTGTCCAAAGTAAACATCATTCTGACATAATTCATGAATGCCAGATATTTTATACACTCACTGGAATAAACGAAACAGTGCCCTCTCAAGCACTTCATCTGCGATTGATGTTGTGCCTGCTTTTGCACATCTTTCAGCTACATCAGAGATCAAAATGAACTCCAGCACTTGAGGGTATGTGGGGAGGATTTTAGTCACTCTGGAGGAAAGTATGTCCGTAAAGCCTTAATGATTGTTCCTTCATCTACACAGATTTGCTTTAACCAGTGCCAGATCTGCTGTAATTTTGATGACATCCTTCACCTTATTAGTGGCCCAAATGTAAAAGAGCATACGCTAGTAGTCAAATTTCGTTCAATGTGTAGGGAGACTAGAAATGTTGAAGGCTACAAAAGGGATGTGGGCTACAGCTACAGATTTGGCATGGAACATGCTTTCTGTTAAGTAAATGAAAAGTGTTTACAACTCTGACTCTTGTGCACTGGGCACATCCTCTGGCTTAGCTGGTGTGAGAATTTGATAAAGAAAATTCTGCCAGAGTTCCCTGACAGTGAGGCAATTAGTAAAATGTTGCAAGATATAATGGTGAAGTTGTATGTTGAGTGACTGCTTTTATCCCTGAAAGGGTATGAGAGTGTGTGGAGTACAAAAAGCCTGTTGCTTTCCATCTGCCTTGGTCTTGGTCTGGAGATTTGATGAAGCATTTGGCATTTAGGACACAGCAGTAGTTGGTGAAAAACTAGACATGTGCAATAGGAATGCTTAGCCAGACTGGGCAGTATTTGAGCTCAGTTTTATGGGCTTCCAAGATGAGATTGCAGAATGCCTAAAGTGGGACTGCATTTACCCAGGGCTGTGCCTGGGAAATGGGCTGACTGAGGCGGTCTGGTCCCTCAGGGAAATAAAGGATACTTTATTTCCTATACTTTATTTCCTATACTTATTAAAAGGAAATTTTATGGTTTCAGTGGGACTATTCATCTCCTAAAATCTAGGTGTAGATTTTAAGGACTAAAGGAGGTTTCAAGGATAAAATCTGCTATTGAGAGAGAGGCTGTAATGGCTGTTTAATTTGGATCACTTTCTCAGTTCTTCAAGAAATAAAATTCAAAAATCTGAGATAGAATGCTCTGCCCTCTATACATGTGAATACATTCGTGGGAATATGCTGTCTGAGATTTGTATTTCAAAAGAAACATTTAGTTCCTCAGGTTACTGTGTGGGATAGAGTGTTTTGCACTGCACTGGTACTTTTCTTCTGCAGAGCTCATGAATGAGAATGTACTTTGCTATGGGTAGTGTGGAAAAATGACTTACCATTCTTATTTGTGGTCTGCCTTCTGAGCCTCTCCCCTTTTGCAGAGAAAGGGGATGAAGCTTCCATTGATCACAGTGTCTCTGTAATACCCCAGGTTTGCAAGGTCACTGTGTCCCCCTGAAGTGCTCAGGAGAGAAGTAGACCTGCAGGCTGTTTCTACACTGTCACTGCTCCAGAGCTGGTGTGGTTTAATAGAAAAAGTTGCTTTTGTGCTGTGTGGGGTAGATATTGTGTCCCCAAGGAATGTCGAGCATTAAGCTTTCCTGTATCTTTGCCATTCTCACAAGCTATGACCTTGTGTACAGCAGTGTGGCTGCCAGATCTCAGGCACACCAGATCATCTGAAGCACTCTATTTTCCGATATTGTTTACAAGACAACCATTTGGGAATAGAAACGGAGAGCACAGTACAGGTAGCATTCAGAATTTCCAGAAATCACACCCTAAGCCTCTCAGGGGCTTATAATTTGGTGAAAGCAGAATCATGTTCTTTCAGAGTCCAAAGTTCCTCAGTGCCAGAATTGTCACAGATTATCAGTCACCCTTTTCTTCTTTTTTGCAAAAGGGGCGGATAATAATTTTCCTCCATACTAGTAATTTGTTTTCTCTAAGATGTTACAATTTTATTTTTGCAGGATTTGCCATTTTAAACTAAAAATGTATGTTGTGAAAGTTTTAGCAACTTTCATTAAGAATATCTGTTATTTCATTTCTGTAATTTAAAAAAGCCACACCAGACAACTAGCACTCATGCTTCAGTTGTCTCTGTCTATCTAATGAATGCAAGAAGCTGAGGGCCAACATGCAAATGACAGCTTGAAACAGAATGAAACATGTGGAGTGCATTTCCGTGGGCAGTGACAGCAGTGTTTACTGCATTATCACATTATCACAATAGTGCCACAGAGCCTAAGGCATGGATAAGGACCCCATTTTGCTATGCAAACACAAAGTAAGATGCATTTCCTTGTCATGTCTAAGGACACAGACAGAGTGGAATAGTATATTACACATATAAATAAAATAGCTTGCTGCCATTTAGATGAGAAATTGTACTTGAATCTGTATGTACTCTTGGTTCATGACAAATGGGAGGGAAAACATTGCAGTCTGTATGTGTGTAATAACATGTATTTTGCCAATACATGTTAATAAGTTCGGTTGGACAGTGTTCACAAAGGCAGGCAATAATTATTGAATCACCAAATGTAACTGCGTTGTTTTTTGAGTTATTGAATCATCAAATGCAACTGAGTTATTACCCTGAGCCAGGGTACTGAGCCCAAGTCCTTAAATTGAGACTACCTAGATGGGCACCAGTAGATGAAGAAATGACACAGGACACTGTGGTGTTGTGGTCTCTGCATATTGCCATCTTTGCCAAGAAAAGAGGGGATTGGAACATTATAATGAAATGTTTTGCATTCAGTTTTTTTCTGCAAAAGTCTGACCTGGAAGGAAATGCAGCTCCTTGTTTTGGAAGTCTGAAAAATGTGGGAGCTAAGAAGAATAGGTGATTGTTATCCTCTCTCACTCATGAGGAAGGAGACAAGGAGACCTAAAGTGAGAGGGTCCTGATGGGCACCTGATAGGCTGAGCTACAACAGGGAACAGGGGGTGAAGGTTATCTGTAGATAACCGCATTTGTGGCCCTCCACTGAACTTACTTCAGGATCTCCATGTCTCTCTGGCACTGAGGAGCCAGAACTGGACAGAGCACTCCAGATGTGCCTCACCAGGGCTGAGCAGAGTGGAAGGATCACAGGATCACCTCCCCCACCCTGCTGGCAATGTTCTTGCCAATGCACCCCAGGACACCATTGGCCTTCTTGGCTACCAGGGCACACTGCTGGCTCATGGTTCAGTCCACCAGGAACCCCAGGCCCTTCTCCTCAGAGCTGCTTTCCAGCTGGTGTCTGGCGTTATTTTTCTCCAGTGCAGGAGCCTGCATTTGCTCTTGTCAAATTTCCGACAGTTCTTCTCTGCCTATCTCTCCATCCTGTCAAGGCTGCACTCTGGGGTACTGGTGTCTGCTCCCAGAGTTGTGCTGTCAGTGACCTGCTGAGGAGGCCTCTGTCTCTGTCCAAATCATTGAACCTTGGGGGCACCACTTGTGACAGGCCTCCAACTAGACCCTGCTCACTGTCACTGTGTCACCTTCTGGGATCTGCCAAACAGCCGGTTCTCAATCCACATCCACTCATCAAGATGGTATTCCTGACTCTGCCTTTATGGTATCATGGTACCCAGAGTCTTGCTGAAGTTCAGGTAGACAACATTCACCACTCTCCCCTCATCCAGCCAACAGTCCCATTGTAGAAGGTAATCAGTTTTGTTAAGCATGACTTCCTTTTGGTTAATCCATGCTCAGTACTACCTATTACCTTCTTGTCTTTCACATGCCCAGTGATGGTATCCAGGATGAGCCATACCATCACCTTTCCAGGGACTGAGGTGAAACTGACTGTCCAGTGGGTCCCTGGATCCCCCTTTCTGCCCATTTTGAAGACCAAAGTGATGTTTGCTTTCTTTCAGCCCTCAGGCACCTCTCCTGATCACCATGATTTTTCAGTGATTGTGAATAGCCCAGCTACAGTGTCTGCCAGCTCCCTCAAGTATTTGTGGGACTCCCATCACTCCCACTGGGGCCCATGGACTTGTGGAGATCATGTTTACCTAAGCAATCTCTAAGCCAATCTTCCTCAACAAAAGGAAAGGCTTTCTTCCTCCAGACCTTGTTCCTGGGTCAGGCATTCCTGAGGGCTGGTCTTGTCTGTGAGGACTGAAGCCAAGGTGGCATTCAGTACCTCTGCTTTCTCTGCAGCCTCTGTTGCAATGGCTCCTGTTCCTCACAGAAAAAGGCTCACACTTTCCTTTTTGTTCCTGATGTATTGGAAAAAGCCCTTCTTGTTATCCTGGATGTTCTTGGCCAGATTAATTCCAAATGGGCCTTGGCCTTCCTTGTTGCATTTTTACACACTCTGACAACATCACAGTAATCTGCCCAGGTGACCTGTCCCTGTTTTCACCTCCTTTAAAGCTCCTGCCTATGTTTAGATTTTGACAGGAATTCCTTGCTGATCATGCACTGGTCTTGAGCCTAGATGAAGTGATTGTTGAATACTCTAGGATCCTGCTCACTGCAGAGCATGTTCGTGTGAAATTCTTCAAAGAAGTTCCCTGAAGAGACTGGAGTTAACTCTCCTGAAGCCCAGGGCTGCTTCCTCCTCAAGCAATACAGAATTCCATGATGTTATGGTCGCTGTAATGAAGATTGCCACAGCCTTCACATCTGCAACCAGACCTTCCTTATTATATAGTTTAAGGTCCCGCAGCCCAGCTTTTCAGGTTGGCCCTTCCATCACCAGTAGCAGAAAGTTGTCATCAATGCTTTTGACAATGCTACCACTTAGATTGTTTGTGCTTTGCTGTGTTGTTCCTATCACAGACATTAAAGTGGCTGATGTTCCCCATGAGAACCAGGGACTTTGACTACGTAAAGGAATATGCTGAAGCAGGAGACCATGGAAAAAAAATCTTTGTGTGATTTTTTTTGAAAGATACCAGTGGAGCAGAATGGCATTTGGCAGGCTAGAGGATATGATATTGGGATAATGTAGTCATATAATAACAATAATGAAATAATATCTTCATTTATTATACTTTAATGTGCTTAGAAGTTAGGATGAATAATGATTATTTGTCGTAAGAATATAATTTTAGGAAACAAAGTAGATGTGTGTTATGAGAGCATGAGCTTTGTCATACTTCAAAATTAACTGAATAAGAAAGAGGTTTTTAAAAGTGTTCCTTGACAGGCCAAGGATGCATGGGCTGTGAAGCTGGCTGTGTATTAGGTGTGCTTACAAGAAGGTATTAAATCTCTGGAAGCTTAGCAGTGGAATGCCATTTGCAATTAATAAGTGATATTTAAGTACTTCTTTGCTTTGAATTTGGCATGGAAAATTTTGACTGATTGCTACTGCCCTGTTGTGTGCTGGCAGGGTCACAGTCTTCTGGATTATGTCGTCTAGATTTATATTTTCCATGTTTCGAGGTTTTCTCTAATACTATCTACAAGCTTGAAAGGTGAGTTTCAAATCTATTGAGCACTTCAATTACTAAAAAATTGCTATACTTTAATATAGCAAATCATATGTACTCTGACCTTGAAAGAGGTATGATTTTCAGTTCTTAAAAAGAATTACACTTTTTGACAGTCAAAAATGGCTGGCATCTCTAATGTGAGAATTTTAGTGTGAAAAACTCAGAGGTTTAGCAAAGTGTTAGGGAACACTCTATAAGGTGCAAGTGCAGGTGAGCTGCTTATTGACTTCCAATGTAGTTTGCTGTTTTGGAGAAAAAATTTGAGGTATTAGGGAAAATTAGACTCCATTTAGAAAAAAAAGCGAGTGTTTCTGTTGATTTGTATAAGGTATTTGACTAGCTTAAGTTGAATTAGACTAGATTAGTTTACTAAACTAGAATAGTTAAAATTAGACTAGATAACAGGCTTTCAGCATGAGACAATCAGCTTATATGTTAGTGCTGAAAGACAGCAATATAAGGAATGCCTGCTAGAAAACAACAATCATAAATAACTTAATATTTTTAAATCAACATTTCACAGCTGTCTTTAAAGGATTGTTTAGTGTGATTTAAGATTTTGGGGTGAAGAATGCCAACTCACTATGTCAGTTTTCTATTCCTGAATGAATATGTGAAGGAAAACCATTTTTATGTTCACTTCATTATTCATTAACTACTCAGAGATATTATGTATAAGGTTCAATGTGGTACACCTGATTTATGAAAGTGGTTTTCTTGTTTTGCAGCAGATTTCTCCTGAACTTCATTGGCTAATCAGAAGTGAATGTACATAGTGCTATACATAGTGATCTCCTTACTGCTGACACCAGAGACGTAGGAGAGGGAAAATCTAAATTTTAATGTACTTAAAATGCTTTTTTAAAAATTAGTTGCACGTAAGCTGTAAGATGGATTACATGTTCATTAACTACAAAAAATGCATTGAGCCAATGTCTTTGAATATGAAGGCACATAAGTTTAGGTAACTTAAAACACATTGATTCCAGCTAAATTAACATGCAACTAATTGGATGGATCTATGCTTGTCCAACTCCTAGCAGAGTGGATTTGAAAGGAAGTTAGAAGTTATTTGTAGTGCTTTACAGCTAATATATGTTCCTGTGGGAATAGGGTTATGATTTGCATCAGCTTTAGGCAAAACCATACAGTGAATAATACACAGAGATTGCATAATTTTTTAAATTTTAGATTAAGGCGTATACAACTTCTGTTTGTTTAACCAGTTAGCAACATCCCCTTGAAGCAGATCTTCTATACAAAACATCATAGGAAAGGATGCAGGAAATAGATCAGTCTTCAGGTGCAAATCACTTCAAAAGCTCAGGGTGAGAATCAGAAATTTATATCTAGCAGTTCGAGTATGGAGAAATGGGAAGGTCTTTTTGCAAAACTACTCCAGTGTGCATTAGGGTGAGGGAAACCAATGGAGTGGTTCCAGTGCAGTCAGTGAAAGCAACACAGTGGAGGATATGTTGAAGGTACACGGACTATACATGAGTCACCTTTATTTCCTGAATTATGCCCGGGCCCTGGACTCTGCGCATGAACAGTACATGAGAGCACTTGCTCTGAAATACATGTGCATTCTCACAATTTTGTTAGCTTACACTGAAGAGGGTCATTTTCTCAGAGGCATGACTTCAATTTGGTGGTGGTCTTCATTTTTTAAAACATACTGTAAGTGGTTAATCTCAGCTTGCTGTGTTGCAGTTAACAGAGGTTTGGAATATTGTATCCAGCTCTGCTGGTACAGACCTACCGACAGTCTTGGACTTCCAGCATCAACAATAGCTAATTTAAATGTTACACTTGGCATCTTCAGTAATGTTTCTTCCGGAAACTGAGGATTCACTCCCTAAATCACATGAGCATCACATGAGCTTTGAAAGTTAATTTTATGCAAGAATCCTGAACTGCTGTCAGGCCAAATAAATAATTTGTGTAAAGCTATGTAGTTTTCACAAAGACCGTCTTATTCAGGCACTCAGAATGGTGAGGTTATTTGTTTTCTGTACTACAGTAAAGCTGATTTTATGCGGATACAAACAAATAATAAGCTAGAGTTTCCTGTGATGATATTAGTCCAGTCTGTGATTCTGAGTTGTAATGAAGGAAAAAGGAAAAGTTACAAACCATCCTATTGCCATAAAAGAGTGTTATCAATAGTTGTTATAGTTGTTTAGCTTCATTTTCGCTGCACAATATTAAGAATTAAATCATTAAATACAAATATGAAAAATTTGTGTTTGTTTAATAGCAACAAATTAAAAAAACCCCAACCCTTTCCAACATGACAAACCTTACAAAAGCTGTCTACTTTTAAATAATAATTTAATCATTTTTGCAGCATATTATATACAATATTTGCAGCAATAGCTTTTCCTTGAACAATTACATAGATTGTTCACCTCAATGTCTTGTACAAATTTCATAAACTGATAAGAACGGAAAAAATTATAAGAAAAAGATATAAGCACAATAACATACTTGAAAGTAGTACTGTAGACAATACACACTTCCAACTCACTTTCAAGCCATAGTTTAATTTTAATTAGCAGACATTTATCTTGTTTACTTTTCAGTTGAATTCTAGTGCCCATCCCATTAAAACAGAACACAAATGGAAATGATGTCTAGCTTTAGAAAGTCCTCCAAATGGAAATGGAAATATTGAACCCAGTCTTGGTGATATTTAATTACCTAAATAATTACGTATGTATATTTAATATAATGACATGGTTAAATTGGATAACATTTTTAAGGATTATCAACTACAGAGAACTAATCTAAAGCAAGTATTAAAATTGATTTTTTATTTTGTGTGTCATTAGTTTCCTGGTTTCTATTTTAAATCATGTGCACTTGCCCAACAGTTTTCAATGTGTGTAATGGCTGAAGTGCCAGTTTGGCTTCAGGTTTTACCAACAAAAATTAGCAAGCAAAAGTCCTGAGTAGTTTGGAGCTGAAGATCATTCCTTGCTACTTTAAATTATGCCTGATGAGGGATTTTTGTAAACATTTCCACCTTTGCAGTTCATCTTGCGGGCTGAAATATGCCTTCAAATGCAAATGTCTGTGATTGCAGGCAGTGTTTGCACGGGGGAATGCTGGCATGTGCATTGACTCCTCTGCTGGGCTGCTTCATGTTCTGGGCACTCCTGCCACAGCCTGTGAAACAGGGAGAATTATCAATTTAAAGAGAATTTGAAAAGCTCTGTTGGCTGTGTTTTCCTTAATTCACTCTTGTGCTTAGGGGAGACAAATATAAAGGTCCCAGGAATTCACATCTACTGAAATAGAACTTTCAATGTAGGTAATATTATTTAAATAAAGGTCACAAAAGTGTGTCAGTCCTATTTTTGTATTATTTTCTTTTTATCACAACAAAAGAATGTTTGAAAGCACTTTGAAGGAGAGAGACAGTGTTAGATTGGAAATTTATTTTAATATTAAATAATTTTCTGGGAATAGGACGTCAGTGTTTTTGAAGATAAAAATCTTACTCTGCTTTTGAACTAAAAGTAAACAAGCCCATAAATAATATGATTTTTGTAAGTAATTTAAGATCAAGTTTTTAGTTTCTTCCATTTTCATAAAACTAATTTAGCCTGTATGAAAGAGTTGTAAAGTGAATTTAAGCATGAGTCTCTAAAAACACCTATTTCAGTTAGAAAGACATTTTGGGGTATGCAGTTTCTCATGAAACATAATTAATTGAAAGGATTATTATGAACATATTTCTGGTTCCTGCTCAGTACTTCACAGAATTCTGTATAGTAATACTAAAGGTTGAATTACTGATCACAAAGATGTCCTTGTATCAGCAAAGGTGTTTTGGTAAATGGGAATCAGTACAGTTTATTACTTGTTGTAAAAACATTTACCTATTTATTTGTGGTTTTCAATGCATTTATTTGTTTATTTTAAAGAAACTATATGAGTCTGAGGGGAGAAAAGCAGAAAGTGTAAATGTGTCACTTGTGGAGAACTTTTAATTTTTAATGGAATTCAACATATTTTAGCAAAGTTATCCTTCCTCAAGCAATGATACTGACTGCTAGTATTACCCACATCCACTGCTAGTATTACCACATATAGTACATGTGTATGAAATTCTGAACTGAGCTATGGCTCAGCCATATGCAGAAAGGACGTGTTCTATTGTATTTATCTGTTCTCTATTTTTAACATGCCTTTTTTTTTTTTTTTTTTTAGGTACAGGGTTTTAGGTTTTTTTATGTTTTTTTTTTTTTTGTTTTTTTTTTTTAATTTATTTAGGGGCAATGGATTAAAATTATTCTGAAAATCCTTGAAGGCTGGAAGCTGCTATCATTATCTGAAATTTTCAGCTCAATTATTCAGCTTCTAAACCATTTGATAGTTTAAACCAGAAACTTTTCTGGCCCATTATCTTTTGATGTGTAACTAAAGTCTCTGCCATTTAACATCTCTGGTCTTGAATCGATTTTATCTATCTCTGATGTCATTCAGCAGAGAGTGTTTTCATTTCCTCATACACACCTGCACACCCACTCTTTATAAGGCTGTCTTGTCTCTCGGGGTGGAGGCAGGACCCAGGTTTTGTTCTTGCTGAAGTTTTTAGCAATGCAGTGTTAAGAACAGGAACCACAGCGCTGCTACGTGCACTTCACACGTCCCTTTGTGCCTCGAGATCTGCGGAGGTGTGACAGTGGTGGCTGTGGCTGTGCCACCAGGGCTATTGATCACACCCTGGTGGCCTCTGCTGCCTCGGCTGGTAGCAGGGATGGCTGGTCCCTTGCCTTGAGACAGAGGACAGCACTCCACCGATAGCTTGGAGAAGGATGGAGTTCCTTGGGAATGATGGCGAGGGGCTGCACAGGATAGGGATAATTTTCCATGACACCTGTATTAGGCAGTGGAATTGTTTATGGGGCAAAATATGTGTGTAGCTGGGGGGCTCCTGAATCTTTTTGGCTATGGGTCCATGAGGTGGGCAGCTGGGACCCTAAGGGCTTGCTTTGTTGCTGATGCAACAAGGACAAGATTATATTTGTGTGGAAACATTAGAGTTTTCTCTGACTTCATCATCTTTATGTGTTTCCTTATCAACTTCACTTGGTCAGATGTTCTTTCTTTGGAGCTATAGAATGCCTGAAAAGCAAACTTAGTTCTATTTATGCCATTTTCAACATCTGAAGCTGGCAGAAGTCCAGTTACAACATACAAATTTGGTATATTTCCATTCTAGCCACTATAGGATGCCTCAAGGTATAGTTGTAGCTTGAATATTAAGAGGTGCTTACACTTTTATTGTAGAATAGTGAGCCAATTCTGCCAAAAGAAAATCCATGGAACATTTCTTTTTTAGTGCGAGATTCATATCATTCATCTTATTGCAGTTAAACTGTACATCTTGAACGTTTTTTCATGGTAGTATCTGTACTATGGCTGGGGATATACTTAGGGTACAAAGAGTCCTCAGGAATGGGACAGACACATTGGTTTAAGCCATACTGAATACTCAAAATGGTACTGGAGAAATTCAGCAGCCATGAATTGGCCCTTTACCTCTTTGCCTTATGAATAATTCTTGGCCAGGTTGCTATATTAATCTAAATTCTCAAATTTATTCCTAATTTGTAGTAATCCAGAGGCATTTGCTTCAATTTATTTTTAATATTCTCAATTGTTGGCCCTTTTAAAATAATTGTATGCTGAATGTATCTTCACAAAAGGCAAAGTATTCATATTCCTATGTAATATTGCAAGGTCTGTGTTTTCCGCTCCAGTCAATCAGTAGATGAAGAATCCTCCCTGGATTTCTTTGGTTTGTGCCTTTTCAGGTTTTGATTTTTTTTTTTTTTTTTTTTTTTTTTGTTGCTCACTAACAGAGAAGGTTCCACATGTGAAGTTGTCGTTTGTGCTTGATGTGACCAGACTGACCATGAAGCAATCGAGTTTAAAATTTCTGTTGTCAGGAGGAAATGTGACAGCAAAACTTCAACGCTCGGCATGGGGAGAGCAGAATTCAGGCTTTTCAGGGAACTAGTCAATGAGGGCCTGTAGGAAATGCTTTTGAAGCATTGTGCTGGAGTGCTTCTGTGCTGGTCACTTTTTAAGCACCTCCTCTGAAGGGTACAGGAGCAGCAGATCCCAAATGTTACCTGTTAAGCAGGTAAGGCTTGGCTGAACAAGGATCTTCTTTTGGTGATAAGGCAAAAAAGGAAGGTGTAAGCCCAATGGAAGCAAGGTCAGGTGACATGGAAAGTATACAGAGATGCTGCTCACCACTGTAGGGAGAAAATTTGTGTGGCTAAAGCTCAACTGGAGTTGAACAAAACTGTGGGGAACAAAAAAAGGAGTTTTAAAAAAATACATCAATAGCCAAAGGCAGTGCATAAATGAGATTGGCCTGTTGCAGAACAACAATGATCACCTCATGAACAGGGACACAGACAAGCCAGAGTTGTCAAATGCTTTCTTTGCTTCTGTCTTCAGCACTGATGATGGGGTCTGGGAGTCCCACTGTCCGGAAGACTGTGGGTGTGACAATCATGAACCCTCAGTTGACTCTGAAGTTGTGTGGGATGTGCTGTTCCAGCTGGATCGCTACAAATCTATGGGGCCTGATGGGATTCATCTGAGAATACTAAAATACTCAATATTGTCTGCTGTCATTGTGAAGTCTCTCTCAATGATTTTGAGTGGTCTTGGGAATCTGAAGAGTTCCTAGTTGACTGAAATGTGTCAAATGTCCTGCTTTTCAAGAAGGATCAAAAGGAGGATGCTGGAAGCTATCAGTTTCACTTCAGTGACTGGCAAAATTATGGAGAAGATTATTCTGGGAATTACTGAAAAACACTAAAGGGTAATGCAGTCACCAGTCATAGCCAGCACGGCTTTGAGAGCAAAGCCTAATCTGTCTAACCTGGTTTCCTTTCATGACTGAGTAACCCACCCAGCTGACCAAGGGAAGCCAGTGAAGTTTTTGATACTGTCTCTCACAGGATCCTTCTGGACCTACTGTGCAGCCTCAGCTGGATAAACACATCATGGCGTGGGTGAGCAGCTGGGTCACGGGTCAGGCACAAGGGTGACAGTGAATGGGGTGACATCAGACTGGGGACCTGTCACTACTGGGGTTCCACAGGGCCCCATGCTCAGCCCTCTGCTCTTCAACATCTTCATAAATGACCTGGACACGGAACTGGAAGGGATACTGAGCAAGTTTGCAGATGATACAAAACTGGGAGGAGCTGTTGACTCCTCCAGGGCAGGGAGAGGCTCTGCAGAGAGATCTCCACAAACTGGGGGTCTGGGCAATCATATGAAGTTGCATGGGTGACATAATACCTGCTTTGGTGGAGGAAATTCATAGCTTGTATGGCCCACTTTCAGAGCCTGGACCGGTTCTGAATTTGAAATTACAAGTATGCCTTTTCAGCAGCTGCTGTGTCAGTCAGCACGGTATTGTGACATACCAGTACCACGGTATTGTAACTTGAAGCCAGTACTCTACAATCTGTCACTAGTTGAGCTCTCTTGCTCTTCCTTTCTATCTCTCTTTCTGCCTGCATAAAAACTCATTTTGAAGATGAGACATACTTTCCTAACACACTGATAACAAATTGTTTATTTTGATGCAAGTTCTCAAAAGTAGTGATTTGTAGAGAGATTGTAAAGATTTCTTTCTAGAGGGCTGGGTGCAGCACCACTGGAGTGGCTCGCAAGGACGAACTTCCCAAAGCTCCATTCACAGGCTTTGGGTGAAAATCTCATATCCTGATGATGATCTGTAATAGTTTTATGAATCACTCTGACTTGGTCACTGAGATATTTACTCTGTGAATATCACAGTTAACAAAGAACTACGTAATTAATTTGAGTCTACTGAAAGTAGACCTTGATTAATTCACTGTCCACAAGGACAGGCATCAGGGAGTGGTTGCTCTGTGCTGATTCCAGCTCCGCAATGCCAAAAGGCACTGCATGTTTTCTAAGCAATTGGAAATAGAAGCAGTATGTTGCAGCGACTTCCCAAAGCCCTGAGAGAGAGGGGGAAGAATTTCCTGCCAGAATGTAAAAGGCATTGCATATCTGGGCCATTGGTGGAGCCTTGAAAAAGTACAAGCTGGCTGTGGGCCAGAATCTGCCATTTAAAATAATTTTATGCCTGGTTTAGCTTGTTGGAAACCCACAAGCAGTAGCAACCAGTAAGCAAATAAAATTGTTCAGCATCAGCCACTGCTTCCAAAACACTGAAGAATTAATTTGGAAAAAAATCTCGAAATCAATGTAGGATTTTATGCATGTAGTAAGTTTGCTTTTGTGTTTGCACTGCTGGTCAGATACTGCTGTCAATTTACAACATATTACAGGACTATAGTCAAAATATAAAATTTCAGCCTACTCTCACTGTCAGTCACCTTCACTTTTGCTTTCTTCTCCTATATATTTTGTGCTTCCTTTGTAAAGTCTCCTTTTACTAACTTGTCATGATTCTTGCTTATAAATCTTGGAGAAAATAGAAAGAAGGAAAGAGGACGATGACTGAAATAGAGTGAGAAAAGTAAGAAATGAGGGAGAATGTAGAAAGATTCTGATGCTGTGGTCAGAAACTGGGTTTGAAAAGAAAAGCATCTGCTTCTAAATCTTTAAGGAAGCATAATAGATGGCAACTTTTTATTGTTTTCCTGTTTAACTTCTGCCAATTAATTCAGGATCTTTTCAAAGGGTCATAATTATTTTTAATAGCTGGACTGATGAGCTGTAGTTTTCTGTTGCCTTGTTGGGTAATAAGTGCTTTGTACAATTAAGAATTGTATCATTCCTAAAGTATGAGACAACTGCATTAGTGGCATTTTTTGCATTTAATTATAGAATCATTTAAGTTGAGAGAGGCCTCTAAGATCATCAGGTCCAGCCATAAAACTAACATTGCCAAGTCTACCACTGAATCATGTCCCTAAGTGGCATGTCTACATGTCTTTTAAAGTACCTCAAAGGCTGGTATTCTCAACCACATACCTGGGCAGCTTGTCTCATGGTGAATAATTGTTTCATAAAATAATGTCCAATGAATATCCATGAATAATATCCAATAAGAAATAGCCTTTTAATGTTGATTAGTAGTGCATGAATAAAAGTTGCACCTGCCAGCTGAGAAAATGTCTGGCTAAAATTCAACTCATATCTTTAGGCCATTTTCAGAAGTCCACTTTCCCAGAGTCAACTTAACTCCTCCCTCTTGTGTGAATGGCACCTCCCTTTGATGCAGAGGGGTGATAGAAAGAGCCGTTTCTAGCTGGGGCAGATCTGCTGGCCCAATGCAGGTCAACTCTCTGTATTACTCACCTTCTCCCTTCAATAGAAACATGAACTAAAATACAGCATATGGGAAGCCACAGACGTGACCAGCTGAACTGTGGCCAAGTTGCATTGCTAGCAAAAGACAGCATCTGCTGTGTAATTCTTGTCAAAAGCCAATACTAGTCTCATTCACAGGCACTCATTTTCTCCTTTTGCCTAGCTCAATATGCATGGTTAATACTGTTTGCTAGGCAAGATATGTACTACTAAGATTAAGTGAAAGGCCTTGGTGTGGTGACCAAATCTGTGGAGAGGATGGTGCATGGCAACTATGGAGCTGTAAGACAATGGTGCATAAAAACAGTATTCAGGGCATTTCAATATTGTAGTGAAACTACAGTACTGAAATTCAGTACTGTGCAATTAAGTACTGTAGACAGCTGCAAAGTAATTTGAATCAAGTGATTTATTTCAAAATGTGATAAGAAGAAGAAAATAATTTGAATGTGGAATGTCAGTGTTGTGGTTTTTCCTGAGGTAGAGTTAATTACTTCTCAGTAGCTGGCACAGTGCTGTTTGGGACTCAGTAAGAGAATAATGTCAATAATTAATGCTACTACACAGGGAGGAGCTGTTGACACCCTCAAAGACAGAAAGTCCCTGCAGTGAGACCTCAGCAAACCAAAGATGGGTAGCCACCAATTGTATAAACTATAATAAAGACGTGCCAGATCCTGCACCTGGGATGGGGCAGCCCTGGATGCATGGACAGACTGGGAATGAGGTGCTGTAAGCAGGGCCATGGAAAGGGACCTGGGGGTCCTGGCAAGTTGAACATGGGTCAGCAGTGCCCTGGCAGCCAGGAGGGCCAACCCTGTCCTGGGGTGCATCAGGCACAGCATCACAGCTGGGCAAGGGAGGGGATTGTCCTGCCCTGCTCTGAGCTGGGGCAGCCTCACCTCCCGTGCTGGGGCTGGTTTGGGGGTCACACCATGAGAAAGACATTAAACTGTTAGAGAGCATCCAAGGGAGAACTATGAGGATGGTGAATGACCTTGAGGGGAAGATGTATGAGGAGTGGCTGAGATCACTTAGTCTGTTCAAACTGGAGAAGAGGACACTGTGGGGAGAGCTCATTGCAGCCTACATCTTCCTCATGAGGGCAAGAAGAGGGGCAGACACTGCTCCTGTGCTTAAGTACCCTCTAAGAAAATAATTACTTTCTAACATCCAAGATAAAACAGCACTATCAGTTTAAAAACATTGCCCATTGTCCTGTCGCTACATGCCCTCTCCCTTCTTTTTATAAGCCGCCTTAAATGTACTGACAGGCCTCAATAAGGTCTTCCTGAAGCCTTCTCTTCTCTAGGATAAACAACCCCAATTCTCTTTGGAGAGGTGCTCCAGCTCTCTGATCATCTTCCTTGTCCTTTGGACTCACTCCACAGGTCCACGTCCTCCCTGTGCTGGGAGCCCAGAGCTGGATGCAGGTTCCAGGTGGGCTCTCCCCAGAGCAGAGCAGAGCAGAGGGGCAGAATCCCCTCCCTCCCCTGCTGCCCACGCTGCTCTGGATGCAGCCCAGGACACGTTTGGCTCTCTGGGCTGGGAGTGCCCATGGCTGGGTCATGTCCAGCCTCTCACCCACCAGCACCCCCAAGTCCTTCTGGGCAGGGCTGCTCTGCATCTGCTCATCCCCAGCCTGTGCTGGTACCTGGGGTTGTCCTGACCCAGCTTGCAGTACTTGGTCTTGTCAAATCTCATGGGATTTCCATGAGTCCAATTCTTGAGCTTGTCCAGGTCCTTCTGGATGGCATCCTGTCCTGTGGGTGTGTCAGCTGCATCAGACAGCTTGGTGTCATCTGAAGACTTGTTGAGGCTGCACTCAATCTCACTGTCTGTGCCATTGACAAAGACATTAAAGAGCAGCAGTCAGAGCTGTGATGGACACGGCTTGTCACTGACTTACAACGGGGTGTAGAGCCATTGACCACAACTCTCTGCCGGTGTCCATCCAGTCAATTCTTTATTTACTGAACAGTTCATCCATCAAATCCACATCTCTCCAGTTTGGAGATAAGGATATAATGTGGGACCATACTGAAGGCCTTACAGATCTCTAGGCAGATGATATTTGCCAGTCTTCTTGTGTTGATTGTTGCTGCCGTGTCATAGAATGCCACTTTACTGGTCAGGCACAATTTCTCCTTAGTAAAACCCCATGGCAGCTTTGGATCACTTCTTTGCCTTTTATGTGCCTTAGCAAATCTTCAGGGAGGATCTGCTTCATGGTCTTCTCAGGAAGAGAGATGAGATTCCTGGGCTGTACTACCCTAGATTGTCATTTTAAAAATGGGGAGATGTTTCCCTTTCCCTGCATGAAAATACAACATAGTTTTTCAGATGAACTACACATAAAGACTTAAGGGACAAAGAAACTGAAGAACCAGCTTTATATTTTGAAGATTCCTGGATTGATATACCTAATTTTAATTCACAAGTTTAACATTCCCGAACCTACTGCTGTGCACCAGCAGCAGCTCACTGCAAGCAATGGTTCAGCTTCTGAGCCAACTGGTGTAATGTCTTTGAAGACATATACTGCATCAAAACCACTAATCTACATCAACCAATAACAGGATTAAAAATACATCAAAACAGAAACTCAAAATATAATGAGGCTAAAGATATAATGAGGCTCCTCCCCCATGCTCCCAGTTATAGTCTCAGGAGCTATCATAAATGACTTTTATGCAAAAAAGCTCTTTGTACGTATGGATGCAGGAAATATTTCTGCCTTGCAAACACGTTGTGAAGCCCACATGTATACAAACCCTAAGGCATAAACAAATCATCTGAGAAGCATGGTCACATCAGAGTTCCCCTGACTCGCACATTTAAGAACTGACAGAGGCAAGAGGATGAATGATTGTAGAACATTCCTCCCACAAACACTAAAAATAGTTTTCAAAATACTGGATGAAGTCTAGCAAAGAAAAGGAGAAAATCTATTTTGAGATAAAAGAACTTTGTTTCCGTCAATGGCGATTTCAGGGGCAATATTAATATGAAGCAGAACACCTCTTAAGTTTTGAGGTACTGTAGTTGGTTAATACAAGATGCATCCAAAACATGTAGTAATTTTGATTACAAGATAAATAATATTTACCATATTAAACGAGTTTTGTATGTAACTCCTTCAGCAACTTTTATTAAATATTACAATAAGATTATAGAAAAACAGAATTTTCAGTACACCAAACATTCCTTGTGTATTACACTTCCAAGGGCTACCAATATGTGGTGATACCACTACAGTAATTCTCACAATCAACCTCAATTACACTGGTTTTTCCTCTTCCCCTCCCCTTTTTCCTCTTCCCTTCCTCCTTTTCCTTTCTAATGGAAGCAATTAGAAGTTAGCTTTCCTAGGAACAGCTGTTAGGGAATGCACAACAGAGCTAAAAGAAACATCTCACCAATTGCACTCATAATCACCATCGTTTTGGTATTAACAGATATCACAGTAACCTCAAATCTGAAAATATTAAATACTTCAAAGGCCAACAGTCCAATGATGTTGGATAGGACAGGGGGAACAAATGCAGATGCATTTCCATAATATATTGTGAACTTGTGAATTTTAAAGATCTGATCCTAAAATCTAATGCTTATTATTTGGAATTTAATATACTGGATAGAGTAGAAGTCCAACTTTAGAGTAATTTTAAATATCTGTAATTAGGAATCTGTTGATATCATGAAATATTATCATTTGGTCTGGATTGTCCTAACTTCTCCCTTCTCTTTTTGCCTCATCCTAGCATCAAGCACTACAGAAAAATCTTTTCGCAAGTTTTTAAAATGCTAATTCTTTTTAGATGCTGATTCTTACTGCAGGACATTTCTATAATGGGCTAAGTATAGGCAGAGGTCTCGCTCCTAGTTAGTCCCCCCAGCAGAAGATCTTCATGGGACCCCTCAAACTGCGCCTGTTCACTGTTCACTGCATGTTCATGGAGAATTCACTACTTGTGCACAATCTGCTTGCCAGCTTGTCATCTGGCTATACAAGCAACATAATTGCCCCCAGAAATGGGGACTGTGCCTGCTTGCAGTAGCAGCTCCTCAGCAGGAATGCTTTCACTGCACCACCAGTGCTGTCAGCACACACACTGAACACTACCAACAGGATTCCTAGGTGGGCTTCTAATGCCATGACCTGACACCGTCTTTCCTTAGGACAACTTCTCATTGGGCTGAACCATCAGGCAGACCAGTAGCTCAATGCAAAGGCTGTGGTGTAGATTTTGGTTTAGTAGAGAATAAGCCTTCTCACAAGGCTCAGTTGTTAGCATTGCTTTATTAAACAGCTTTCTTTGTCAACAGAGATTCCTCTGTCTGGAAGAAATTTCCAGACTTAAAACTGTGACTTCTCTTCCTCCCTACGCATATGTCTACATGCACACACATAGACTCAAACACACACATAGACTCAAACACACACACTCACAGAAACTCACAGACACAGACAGACACACAGACACACAGGCACACACAGACACACACAGACACACACACTCTCTTGCTCTCTCTGAACCTCCCCTTCATCTTTGGCATGTGTTAAATGCAACAAAGCAATCAAAGGAAACGGAAAGCAGTTTGAAATGTGAGACTAACAGTGTCATGCACATTTTACTGGAATACTTAGAGTTATAAAGAAGAAAAACATTAAGACTGTAAGGCTTCATACCTAGGATTGTTCTAAAAGGTGCTGGACTGTTTGGTGTCAGCATTTTCATCTTCAGCATAGCTGGACTTTGAGATTTTAAGTCCAGAAACTAGTTTGGAACACCTACAATCCCTAAAGATTTTTACATAATCCTGGAATTTTAGGGTGACATTTATTCTTAGCAATATCCACTAGGCAATAGACTAGGCAACATTTGATTTCTTATTTTCAGTTCTACTTTCTTTTCTTCCTACCCCTCACATTATTTCCTATGTCTGTTCTTGCAGAATTAATGGAACTAAAGGAAATGTGCATTCCAACTGGAAATGTATAATCACAGCTTTCAAATGACCTGCTGTGTTAATCTCCGCTCATTCTAGATTCAGATCCTAATATCAGCTAGAAGTATATTGAAATTACAAAGGCAAGAACAGGGAGTAGTAGTCCTACTGACCAATTTTGAAGTAAGAGCAGTTTCCAGTGGGTTTATAAGTAATATTCTGATGTTTTGATTATTAAATTCTTGTCCCAGATCTTCTCAGGAGCAATGGAAGTCACAGTGCAATGCCATTTCTCTGAAAATAAGCAATAGCCACTTGAGACTTGATAATTTAGCAGCAATGTTTCCTGATTTTCCAGTTAAGAGGAAGGTGTAATGGGAAAATACTGGAGCTAAGAAGGAAGATAGTGAACTGGTTTTTGCTAACATCTCCTGTTAGCAGCTGCACCTTCTCCTTCTCTTAGGAGCAAATGCTACACCAGCAGTAGCAGCAAGAGTTCTACATTTGGCATGCATTAAAGTAGCACAATGCAGTGCCAAGTAAGGAAACACCAGCAGCTTGGAACAGGACTCTTCTGGCAGAAATCAAGTGATTGCTTGGATGAAATTCAAGTTTCTGCTACTGGCTTAAAACTGGCTATGCTGCTCATCTATCTAAGAAAATTCAAGTACCAGCAAATACCGAACTAAACAAGATGCTGTTTTCTCAGTAAAAACACTTGAAGTGTGAGGGAGTTTGCTAGCAGAAAAGCTAAACAAGCTTTATCTTTTACCACTTATCACTTCATCACTTTTTATCACTTTATGTTTTTAATTTTTAGGTCATTTTAGTCTTTATCAAATTTCTGTATCTTTATATCACTGGCTTAACTACTGTCATCATAAGCCCAGATGGCAACTAAGCATCGGGGACACACTTGTTCCCACCCCCCCCTGCACCTGTTGGAATGGGAAGGAGAATGAAAAGGGAAATTTGCAGGTTGAGATTAGAACAGTTAAGCAGCTGAATCAAAGTAAATTATATAAAATTTGTAGGGGTTTTTTTGTTAGAAAAAGGAAGAACAAGTAATGTACAGTACAATTGCTCACCACTCACTGGCAGATGCCAGACCATTCCCAATCACTTATCAAACCCATTTCCAGGTAACTCCCTAACATTATATACTATGCAATATGTTCTGTGTTGTGGAATATTCCTTTGGCCAGTGTGTGTCACCTGTCCTGGCTATGTTCCCTCCCAGTCTTTTTTTTTTTACCACCTCACTAGCAAAGCATGACAGACTGAGTAAATGCATGACTGAGGATTATGATTTCCCAGAGAAGCTGCGAATGCCCCATCCCTGAAAGTGTTCAAGGCCAGGTTGGATGGGGCCCTGAGCAACCTGATCTTTTGAATGGCGTTCCTGCCCATGGGATGATCTTTAAGGTCCCTCTCAACCCAAACCATTCTATGATTCTTTGATTCTATCTACTGTGCATTTTTGAACTTGCAGTTTCCTTCCTGTAGAAGTCTGTAATCACTGATCTTCTGTAGGATATGTGGACACTGGTTTAGGAGAATCAAGAGGTAGTAAACCTTTTTGATAGGTATTTACTGGTGTGATCCATTGCAGAACTGCTGACTGAGAGAGATTAGTGTTAACACTGTGTATTTTACTCCTATGTGCATTTCTGTCTTTTTCACTTGGGTGTGATGTACTTTTAATTGTATTCAGAATTTGGTGTTAGAGGCAGAAAAACAATTATGAAGAACCTAAAAACATTGGGTCTCTAGCTAAAGAAGTTACCTGAGAGACATTTCTAATAAATATTTAAGCATACCAATACCTTTCTTAGAATTTAGTTATGTGTAGGTGAATATCTTTGCTCCTCCAGTTCTTCGTGAATGCATAAATTGTGCGCATTTTCTTGGGCACTTGACCTAAAGGAGAACACTCAAGCAGCAAAATCCAAAGTCATGGTTGTGCTACCTTGTCTTTGCTTCCATTTTACATGTGTTTTTACCCACTTCTCACCAAATTTATTCAGGTTGGTTCTCTGTAGCAACAATTTTACAGATTTGAATGGTCTGTTCACGTCCCTTTAGAAATTTGTGCTTACTGATGTGGAACTGCGCATCCTTATTCTACCCCATGCTTCACGTTGATTCCCTCTGGGATATTTTACAAGTGTACACTTTTGCAAAATGTACAGTAATCATACTTTTGAAATTTGACTTTAAATTCCATACTAGTATTCTTTTTAAAAGGACAAATTGTGTGGAGTGAAAGAAGCTAAGTATTTTAAAATGTGCAAACAGCTCTCTGAGTACTACTGTCACAGTTATATCAGTGAACTTCTCCTTGTTAGAGACTAACATTTGTTACAGAAAGTTTATTTAATTAAATTTTAGGAATGCAGTTTGCCTCTTTATTTGAACTTTTATAGAGGTTTTCTTTGTGGTAGGGTCCTGTGTTACAATATGTTAATATTCTGTTATAGTAGTTAATCTTTTATTTTAAAGAAACCTGTACAAATTGAAGCAATTGTAAATTTTGCATTTATTTAACACTGAGTTGTTTTCTCCTTGAACTGAATGGCATCACTGTAGTACAGGGTCACACTTGTTAATTTCTCATTCTTACACTTGAAAATTGGTATGCAAGTGGGAAGCTGAATGAGTGGTGGGAAGCTTTTCTCGCTTCTCCCCAAAACAATTTGGCAGAGCTTGTATGAGAGCAGTGTATGAGACCAATGGGACACATGCCTCTGTCATCCTTAAAGAACAGTGGGCTTCTATTTTAATCCTGTTTAATGCAAACTCTTTGGTATTTTTACAAGGATTAGATTCCTAGTTCATGCATATTTCTGAAGAAAAATGACTTACAGATGAATAATAGCTCTTGGCTGATGCCACATAGTATTTCTGCTAGGAGGTTGGTGTTGAAACATGCAGGATTGTCTTATGGGTGCACAAAATGGTATTTTGGCAAAATGTTAGTCTGTTGGGGCTTGTTTTAAATAGTATTAACAGTCTTGTGGCACTGAGCTGGTCAGGTCCAAAATTGATATGCAGAAGGATGAGAAAGAGGAAGTGAACAGCAAATACAAGACTACACTGTCAAGCAGGGTACTTGTCTCCATTGGCATCCTCTTGGAAATGTTGGAGTAGTTCCTTGGGAAGTGGTTTGTAGTGGAGACAGAAGAGGTGAAGGAAATATTTTGCGTGTAGAGACAGTATCTCTGAACTTACATTAAGTTTAGGAAAGCCCTTAAGAGAGGCAAACGCCCCAAATTTAAAAGTACCGTGGCTATGGTTTTCAAAACTGGAGACTCACAGTTTCTCAGGATATATATTTATGTGGGCAAAGTATTGAACTTGCCTTCACCATTAAAATTCTCAGGAGTCTATAAAATTCTCAGTCTCAGGCTCCCAAATTCAGTTTCTCCAACTGTCTCAAAATGCGTTAGCTTCCTGGCTGAAATAGGAAGCATTGTAGTAATTACCATCACAGAGCTGCTCCAACAGGATTGTGTCTTTAATATTTACTGGAAGTGTTATGTGACAAAGATGGAGGGCATGTAAAATGAAGGACTGTAGAATTTTTTAATACATTTTTGCAATGTTGTGATATATGGCCAATTTGGTAAGATAGTGTGGAGGTGTTTTTTACCTGGCTCTGCAAAAAGATACATTCAGATCCCTGAAAGGAGTGCTGTCATACAGATTGCTCTTACCTTGGGTGCTCATATTTCACAGTCTGCTGAAGCTGGAGGCAAATGCCAAACACTTCATCTCTGAGGAAACCACTTCTATAGAAGTTTAAGGGGTGAACTTTCAATGGTGTACATAAAGACTGTTTCCACTCTTTATTCTTTGCACCTTCAACTTTTTAGTAGCTATCCATTCATTTTATATCTCCATGAATTAAGTAATAATTTTTAAAAAGAGGTCAGCCTTTTTTCCATCTTTTAAAAAAAGTTGTTTTTATTAAAAACAGTTTCTATCAACAGCAATGATTTCGCCTCCTTACTTTGTAAATCTGTGAACTGCAGGACAGATCAAAGGGAATCTAGTGCACAACCTGTAAGTAGGAAGATTAGAAATCACTTAATTGTTTTCTTTTTCTTCTTCTGTTGCAGGAAATGCTAAACAGTCTCTTCTGTACAGATAAGCTTAGAATGGTGAATACACAAGTAGACAGGAGAAGACAACATGAAAAAGGAGAAATACTCCTGCCCAGAAAATATTTATGTTTCTCTGATGAATCATAAAGGTGTTTACTTTTTTTCTCTCTTGTTGATCGTACCACCCTGAGGGAGCACGAACTAAGAATTCCTCCCCATTTTTACATTCTGTTGCTTTAGGCTTTCTAGAACCCCCAAGAAGGCATTAGGCATTTTGCTTTTTTATGTTCACTTGCAATATGTATTCAATACAAGGTCTTAACAATTTGAGAAATAACAGTTTTTATTTTCTGATATATCTGATTGGTAGATTTTAAAATCACCTTTAGCCCTTATTTGCACAATTTTCATTTTTAGCTTCCCCTTAGTGCTAATGTGATCTATAAAAATGCTTGGAACTGTCAGTACCTATGAAAGGAACAAGTATTTCTGATCTGCACTTGTAAATACATATTGTAATTAGGTTTCCCTGAGATTTTGTAAGTATAAGCACTGTCAAGTCATCACTGATCAGTGATGTGCCAGTGTTCAGTAATAACAGAGCATGAAAATGTGGAAGGAGGCCATTCTGGCAGCAATGCTGTCCATAACAAATTTTGCCTGAAAGAGCAGAGAAGAAAATCTTACTGTTGCAAGCTAGGAAATAGGGAAGAATGTGCTTGATTTTGATAGACAGCTCAATTCAAAACTATCCACGGTCACTTCTGCTATAAGCAGAGATCCTTAACATAGATCATCATCATGGCATGATAGAATCTTAGAATAATTTGGGTTGGAAGGGACCTTTAAAGGCCCTGTAACCCAACCTCTCTGCAATGAGTAGGCACAAGTAATGGGCTGAGAAAAACATGATCCAAGTAGAATTCTAATATCCTAGTCAAAATAAAGAAAACAGCAAATACAAAGTCATACTTTTACAACTTTGTATTTGCTGTATTCTTTATTTTGACTTGTTCTAGTTTTCAGATTTCTTTCTTTTTTTTTCTTTTTTTTTTTGTAGGGGTTTCTTTGATTGCTTTTGCTTGTTGGTTTGTTGTTCTGTGTGTGTTCTATTCTTGTTTTTTTTAAAGGTATTTACAAGCATCAAGTCTCCACTGAAAGATATGGAGACCTGCTCTTGAGATCAGAGCAAGGTAATTAATTGCCATGAGCTGTAGAGCATGTGCTGTTCCCTGTTAGCTCTTTGTGCAATGACATGCAGAGGAGAACTGAGGAGGAAGTTGTAAGATCATCACTGTGTGAAGCTGTGAGGCAATTCCTGTTTATGGCAGTGCATTGGAGGCAAGCTGCAGTTGTGGCCAGAATGTTACTTTGAGCTGGGAAAGCATTTCACTTGCTATTTTTACTATATAGATCATACCCATTTGTTTCATATTTGTTTGCCAGAGGAAAAAATTATTCTAAATGCTAGATTTTCATTTGGATGATTCAAAATGGTGGATTTTCTGTTCCTCTTATTTTATTTAAATGGCTTTATTTTTTGACTTTAAGCAATGATTTTTCAATAAATATTCAGTGATGGATTATCTAAATTCATCAAAATGCTAAACACAAAGAGCTTTTTTACCTTCTAATTTTTTGTAATAAAGAAAATCAATATCAAGTTCTTGTGGGCTGATTTTTTAGAATGTGCACTCTGTCATTTAAAGTGTCTTTGGTAGCATTAGGTGTGGTAAACATAAAGAGGAACTGGAATTTCCTGGAAGGAAAGATCAAAGAGTGTAAGGATTGTGCAAAATAGAGATCCATTGTGCTACTCAGTTTCCTAAGCAATTTCAAAGAAAATTTCAAGCCCTGCTACTTTAAAAATATTAAAGATTTATGAAACTTATTGGTCAGCTTACCTTTGAACTAATGAACATAAAAGGAGCAGTAATTAATTAGCTTTTTCATCTCTAGAAAAACTTAAAATTAAACTTAATAATAATGAAATTAATACACGTCTTTGAGAGCATGAAAACATGAAAGCAGAGTGAAGAAATGAGGCTTAATCATTCTGTTTCATTGCATAATTTGCTCAATGCCTTTGCCTTGAAGATGCTGTTCCTCTTGTTCTACTGGTTCCATTTCATACCTTTGCTGAACAGTGCTCTGATGTAATTTCCCATGACTGCACAATTGATACAAAGAACAAACCTACTTTTTCTGGCTTGCCTTTGGGAATATGGTAAACTTTTCAAAGGCTCCTGCTGCAAGTAGGTTAAAGGGATACAGCAATATGGACACAGTAGCTGCTTATCCTTGGTAGATCCATGTGTACCTTGGGATGCTGCACATCCATGTGTATTTTGAGTGCTGAATGTTCACACCCAACCTAGCTGCTGGTTAGGTGTTGGTGAAAAGCTTTATACCTTTGCGCTACCTCTTTCAAGGGTGCTTTCACTGTGCTACTACTGAGTCTGGTGCCTGCTGACAGTTTTTCTGGTTTTTACTGCCCTGCACAGAGGAGATGTTAGTGAGCAGTGTAATCTAGGCACACATCTTCCCTTTGCAAATCTGCCTCCCTCATACCTTCTCCTGAGCACCGTGATGTATGCATGTGGCTCTACCATGATATATGCGTGTGTTTCAGACCTTTGCAGGTCTGTGTGGTGGGCAGTGCTGCCATTTTGCAATGTTTAACACATTGAAACAAAAAAAAAAAAAAAAAATAGAGATTAACAAAAGTATGTAAGCTTGTGCAAAGGGACACACAAGAAAGGGTGACCCTGGCTTACTCATGCTACATTTACATTGAATTTTGTTGAGACTAGGACAAGATAATTTGTGCACTGATTTCTATATTTGACCTTCAGATTTGTGTATGAATGTGAGCTCCACAGATTAACAGGAAGAGCCTTTTTGTGATGTGTGAATAGCAGCTTGCATTGTAGGCTGAGATGCTAGCCTGAGACTGCAAAGTGCTGTGTGGTGCATACTTCTTTTTCTTTTTTCCTCTGCTTAGCTGTTAACTCATTCAGACTCCATCAAATGTAAAGTTGGACCCTTGCAGAGTTAAGCTGTGACTCTTTTTTTATTTAAAAAGCTGGTGAGCCTTTCAGAGTGGGATCGAACATTTCTAGTAAATAACTTCAAAATACGACATTTTGCAGGAGAGATCCCCTAAAATAATCTTTTCAGCTAGTATTTTAAAACCTGAAATGTGTATTTAGCTATACTACTTACTGATTTAGAAGGGCTTAATGAACTTCTTCATCAACATTCTTCTCACACATGCATTTCTAGAGACCATGAAAAATTTGTCATGGTAACTTGAATGTCTGTATTGCTAGCCCAGAAGTTAGTGCTACTGAGGCAATAGTAGTATGTTGTTTTATGCTGATTCTACTCTCACTCTCACTGTTACATGCTTTAGTCATGGCACACTCTGAAGTGAATTAGTATTGAATGTTTGAATGTTATTTTTGCATTCCACCATGGTACCAGTAAAGCTGGTGTAGAGTCAGCCACGATAGACCCTACCAAGACAAAGCTGAGTCAGTTGCTGGATGCATCCCATAGTAATCTTTCCCTCCTCTGAGTTCTGTGATGATTCTGCTTTCCCTTACTGTGCACAATAGTGTCTCACCACTGGAATAATCTGCCTGTCCAGGGCTTTAACAAAAATTACTGTCAGGGGGATAAAAATATTGTCCATATTTCCTTTACGTGGCCTTTAGGATATATTGGATTATGATTAATAGTCTGAATAAGACTTTGAACTACCTGTGAGCTTCTCTGAGAAGCCAGTAAAGGCAAGAAAGTTTCCAGTTTGCCTTTTATTTGCCCTTTTGTGATGCTTTTGGCAGGTGCAAGGATGTATCTAGAAAAGAACTAGTGTATTTCCCAAGTCATGTTTCTGAGGTCAGACATACTCTGGCGTTCACTGATGCTGCTTTTTACCTTTTCATTCTGAGTAAATGAATCCAGTATTAACAAGAAAACAAATATATACCTTTATTACTCAGATGTTTTCCGTGAATGTGCTAGCAACTGAGATGCTGCTATTACCAGACAAATTTCCTTTTACATCCTTAATGCAGCTCCTTTCTGGAGGACTTATGTTATACCTATATTTTTGTACATTGCCAGGAAACAGTCATCTTATTAAGATGAAAAGTTAATAAGAAATTGCCCTCTGCAGAGGGGCTAATTGTTCAGGCTAGTCTGGAGCAAGACTATCTTCCTGACTGAAATACTGTTGTTAAGTGGATGGAATGGATGCATGATTAGATTATCAAGCTGAATAATGCAGATGGTTTTCTTGCTGTGTTTTGGGTGTTCAGTGCTAGAAGAGTACAATAAAATAGAGTTTGACAGTACCTAATGGCTTGCTGTAGCAAAATAGGCATCAAGATGTGAAGAGTAAAATACAGGTATTTTTTTCACATGATAGGAAATCAAGTGGTAAGGCAGAAAACTGTCAAAACATAACTCATTAAATCGAGACAATTTGTCATTAAACCTTGGATTACCAAGCACAAAAATATATTAAATGGAAAAGATTGTCAGGTGCTTGTCATAGGTTATCAGAATAAAGTCTATTTATACATTTGGTGTAGAATTCAGACAGCAGATATTCTTCCGTGTTGTCTTGCAGCTGCAAGACAAGATCTACACAATGTTGATCTTCACAGTTAGAGAAACTGGCTTTTGCAGTTTATGTTTTATTGTCTGCATTCATGAAACCATTTCAGTAGAATGTGTGGTACTGATTTGTAGATCAGATAAAATTCTGTAATAAAGGGATTAATTTTGCAATTTAAAATTTGAAACCTGTGTTTTATATGACCTTTAGATGTTTGCTTTTCCATGGTATTGGCAGAAGAGTTTGTCTAAAGGAAAGCTAAACTTTGTCCTTGACGCAGATTAATACCTCTATGTTCAGGAGAAAAGCTGAGTTGAATTCTCATTTATGAAGTTCTGGCAGGACACTATTGAAGTCTAATAGTTTATTGATAACTGTTTTGATTGCAGTATTTCATTTGCTGCACATCACATGGCACGTTTGTGATTCTTTTCCAAGCATATACAAATCACTCCCCAAACAGGAAGATTGTCTTTCAAGAAAAGAAAACTGCATTTACACAATATGTCTCCCCCTTTTCTCACTTTCTGGTGTTTTGAGGTGATGTGTGCACTTGCCTTATATTGGGTCTCATGTTTTCCATGCAAAATTTTAAGTTCAACTACAGTTTACTGCCCAGTTTTATAACAAATGATTCCTTCAGGAGTAGATCAAATATCACAACAGTTTTAGTACAATAACGGGAGTCATCATTCTCATCTTCTGGTATTACCCAAACAGAGAGTGGTGGGAAACAAGGGAAGGGTATGGCAGCTGTGACCTGATTGTGCAGTTGAGAGGTGGAGACCTGCCCCTGTTGTACAACTTGTTTTGGAATATTGAATTTTTCTTTTGGTGATTTGAGAAAGAAGCTGAAAAAATACAAGAATTTCTATCTTAATCTGTCAGAGGTTTTTTGGTAATTTTTCTTTCATGTGCACAATGTACTTAAACAATAATAATTCTGCAGTATAAGAGTCTTAATGTTTTAGCTTTCTGGTAATTTCAAAGGTCTCTGGCAGAACCCATAATTCCAAGTGGTAGATGAGGGAGGGTGAAGTCAGCTGGGTAACATTCTAATAAAAAGAGAGAAGAGTTTGAAATGGCCACAAGGAGTCTAAAGTGTATGGAATTGCCACTTGCAGTAGGCAGGACCTGTTTTCTGTGTCTTCATAGCTGAGATTTTTTTGACAAATATGAAATTTCGCTTAAGCATTCAGTACATGGTTCTGAGGATTTCCCTTGATTCTGCCAGGAGGGAGGAGTTGTGCCTGTTTTTCCTCCTGATACAGGGTAACATTGAAATTTGAGTGAGACAGTGAGACAGGAATCCTGACAGTCACAGAGCCAGCGCTGACATCTGGTTTTCTGTGTTTTCATGGTAGGGAATGCACAATTCCATCCAAGGGCAAGCTGCCTACCCTCCTTCTGTTTCATTAGTCTGTCATGAACTGACTGGGTGTTTCCAGTGCCAATATAAAAAGAATAAAAATTATATCCATCCCCTTTTTTCTTTCCAACAGCTCAGCATCAGCTGTTGGAAGGCAGAGGAGACTTCCCAATTTTCAAATGCTTTTTTTGTTCCCTTCATATTTTTTTGGGGAAAGGATGCCTATAAACTCTACAGCGGTTCAGTATATGAGGAGCTTTTGGAATTGTGAAGTTTTGCATAATTTTCAAGGGTGATGTTGAGGAACAAGGTAGATGTTTGGCATAGATTGTTGCGCAGGTATTTTTTAAGACTTCATTTGAATGATCTGTGAAAAATTTCACCCAATATGATGCATCAAGTTGACCGGTCATAACTATTTTAGGGACTCAGTGAAACAGGGATGAAACTGCACCTTAAAACTTTTTGAGGAAAGCTGTGCTTAAAACTTTGTAATGTGTTCTGGCTTGTGATAAAGTGATTATTATTAAATATGACAGCATATATACATTTTAAAATAACAGTTTTTGAATGCTGTCAAATAGATCATAGTCCTTCATTAAATCCATTTGATGAAAAGAGATTGTTCTAGATAGGTAGCTCTCTTTTTTAGTACTTTTATTTTAGTAACAATGTTTGTGGGAAATTATGGTGCTCAGTGGTGCTATGTTGCCAGTATAATCAAAGCATGTTTTTTCCAAGTTTGTTTTGTAAAGCTCGTTATGCAGTAGAATTAACCAGCATCAGAATTTGCATGTTTTCAATCTCTCTTCTAAAAAGCTTTAAATTAAGGTTGACTGCCTTGTCTGAAGACATGCTGTAGAAAAAAAATGCAATTATTTCATTTTACAAAAGATAAGGCTGGCAAGTATGAGACGTTAATTGGATAAAATTGTGTTTGTTCCAGATGATGTAGATAGCTAAATCATCTAATGGCCTTCTCTAATGTTAAATGAATCCCTTAGTGTTTTTTCTTGACATCTTTTTTTGTATTTATATACAAAGGGTGTACCTGTATGTATGCACAAAAAAAAAATATGGGGTGTGTATGTGTGAGATGTAGCAAAGACTCAGTATAAGCTAGAAAAGGAAATGCCTTTGATGAGCTAAATGCATGATGATGGTCAGCATTTTTAATCTATTGGCCATTGCTATGAGAGATCCTTTATTAAATATTTCAAGACTAGTATC
This sequence comes from Melospiza melodia melodia, assembly GCF_035770615.1. Taxonomy (NCBI): domain Eukaryota; kingdom Metazoa; phylum Chordata; class Aves; order Passeriformes; family Passerellidae; genus Melospiza; species Melospiza melodia. The sequence goes on along the minus strand of NC_086226.1, from coordinate 54,389,612 downwards.
TTCAGCCATGATTGAGCATGCACTGCAGAGGTTCAGTGGAGTCAGTTTTAAATAGGTAGTAATGTCTGGAATTACTGGAACACCTTTCAGCCATCCTATGGAACTACACATATTTGTGTATTGGGTTATAGGCATGGCAGGAGAAGTTTATATTTGTGTTTCTGTTTGCTGTTGAGAGGAGATGATGAAGACAAAGCTTCAGAGGAGTGGCTGCTGGGTACCTTGATGTGTGAGGCCTACCTGCCTGGCCTGAGGCTGGCCACCCACTGCATGGTGAAGAGGAAGATAGGCAGAACTGGGAAGGGTTAGAGAAGACAAGGTGGTGAGACTGGGCAGCATAAGAGCAGAATGTCATTCCTGCACTAAAATAAAGTTTAAATGCCTTGTATGAAAGGGAATATTTTATCTTTTCTAGAAAAATATATCCTGGTTTACTGGTTCTTGTGTCTCTGATATGGTTTTGCGTAACTCTGGTGCATTCTCAGTTGAGTTTTCAGTGAGGTCTGGTCTTCAAGGCTCTTCAGAGAACACTTGGACATGGGTGGGTTTGGGTTAATGGCAGTAGAAGCACTTGATGGTGAAATCTTCAGAGATTTGCAGAATCACAGAAAATTCTGAGTTAGAGGGCACCCACAAGGATCATCAAGGCCAGCTCTTAAGTGAATGGCTCATATAAGGATGAACCCACAACCTTGACATTACCAGGCTCTAACCAACTGAGCTAGCCCCAGTGGCCATCCCCTGCTCCCTGCTTTCCTTCTGCTTGCTGCTTTCCTTGTACTTAGGGCACATGGCTGAGGATGATTGCAGCATCCCACAAGGAAGGGCGCAAGGCCACTGAGTGTCTGATTGCTCTCTCACCAATTTCCATGCTGGCTTGTTTCTTGCTTTATTTTTCAAAAGATCTTTTTGCACCGATGTGTCAGGCAGAAAGAGAAATCTGAAAAGTTGTCCTGTGCTGCAAGACAAGATACCTTTTATTCTTTGGTGTCATCTGCTCATTTATGTAACTTCTCCAGTTTTGAAAAAGAGGTTCATTATAAAATAATTTCATCTTGAGGTTTTGCAGTCAGTTTTGGCAGAGCAGTTACAAAGCTGTCAGAGTTTTGCTTCTTAGAATCTGCTTATCAGCTTTGCACTGCATCTAGCTCTTTCCTAAGACACTTTTTAAGAAGTTTTTTTCTTTCACATAAGCCTGTAGTACCCACAGATGACCTGGGTGAGGAGAATGTAGCCATGGTTTGCTCCCAAATTACAAGAGGTTAAGTACAGGTTTTCAACTCTCAGAGGACAATAAGAAATCTTACTTTACTTTTATTTTGCAATAATATTCAAAGCCATTCACTCCTTTTTCAAGTTCCTTAGTTGTCTTCCAGATTTTTTTCTATTGCTCTTCTTCAATTCTAAATATGATAGGAATTTAAAGAGAGACCTTTCTGATGAAACAATGACCTAGGAACCAGCTGTACTCTCTGTTTATGAAAGTTACTGTATATTATATTTTTTGCCAGGTCTCCTTCCACTCCATAATCACCTGTGTGAGAACAGGAGTTTATTTAAAAAGTTGTGGTTTGATGTTTAAATATCTGTTAACAAGATATTTAAACATTCCCTAAAAAACAAGATATTTGCACATTCCCTAAAAAAATTTGCTCAGGAGAATGGTGCTTATTTATGTACAGGAAGTAGCTTCCATCATATGTTTTTTTTATCTGGCACTACATGTACTGAAATGAGTATAGGCAATCCTATTAAGCATCATCTTATGGGTTTTTTTTTTGTTTTATTGGGTTTTATATTCAGTTGCAACAGGCAATGCAGGTGGTTAAGGGAAATCGATCAGTGTGCATAAACATCCTCTGCATCCATGGATTTTTCAAGGCATTCCCCAAATGCCAGCCACCAGGGAGAAACCTTCCAATATATAAACACATAATCTCTAGTCCTTTTTTTCCCTCCTCGTCTTTTTTTCATTCAGTTTCAGCCAAGAGCTAAACTTTTATAAATATCAAAGATAGCAAATTTTGCCCTTAATAGATAGGAAAGAATAGACAGAATAATATTGTTGTAAGGTCAGGAAAACTGAGTTACATACATTTGGTATGTAATTCAGGGCTTTGCTTTCCTTTTATTAGATGGGGAGACACATTTGCAGCAGTCTAGGATTTATTTTGGGGGAGGCCATCTTAAAAGAGATACAAGAGTAACTACTGCTAAGAAGAAAAAAACTATGCTGAGTTCCCAACTTAGTCAAAAAGGATGCATTTAATAGTATGTCAGTACGTTCCCCAAGTAAAAAATGTGGAAAACAGACCAATTACTGAAACAGCAAATAGCGAGGTCAGCTTGCCTTTGATCTCTGCTGAGTGTGTGGGAACAGGAAGTCTGAGCACATGATGGAATGATGAAGCTGAATCTGACACAGCAAGGGAGAAAGTGAAGTCTAGTAAAGGTGAAACAATTTTAGGGTCTGTAAAATGCATTGCTTTATTATCTTCTTTTTTGCAGCTGTGGTTAATGGAATAAGTCTGCAGAGCCCTCTATTTGAATTTCTATTGTGTGTTAGGTTTTTGTGATGATAGTTAAAAGAAATTCAGAGAGACTTGTTTTCAGTCTGTATTCTTATAAGTACTTCTTTAAAGAGTGGAAAAAAAAGACCATAGTTGTAATTTTGTGAGGTGATGATTATAAATGCAAGGGTAGTTCTGGCTGTGCTATGCAATGGAGGTTTTATTTTAGGTAGTGCTAATGAGGCAGTTTGTATGTCTTTCAAGGACTGAATGACCTCCAGAAAGAAAGAAAGAGAGAAAGAAAGAAAAAAAAAAATCAATCCAGCTTTCCCAAAATGCAAAAAAAATGTGAGCTGGGGAGTTTTTCTTTGGCAAGGAGACAGAAATTTGTATGACACAGAGAATGAGTTTCTCCCCTGATGCCAATAGCTGGCTTTTATTAAATACCATTGGGGTGGATTGGTGTAGGCACCATGTCCAAGGAAATCTTCTGGAGGACTTCTTTCTTCACTGTTTTCAATCCACCATTAATTTGCTCTTTTGGAGATTGAATGTCAAATCTTACAAATTTAATGTTTGTTTTTCTTCAAAACAAGCATTTAACAACTGGGATTATTATGAGGGGGGAAAAGTACTGATGAAAGATTCTTTACTGTGTAATTATTTCTGGCAGAAAAATATAATTAACCATATGTGTCTATAAAGCACTAGTTGAGCAGCTTGGAAATAATTTCTTGTGGTAAAATTATTCCTACAGTCTGCTGAAAGAAAGTACAGGAATGAAGCACTGTGCTGAGTGGGAAATGAGCCAACATGATCCTTGAAGTTACAAAATTTCTGCAGTCAGAGCACATAGGAAAAGTGATTAAGCATTCTGACATATTACCAAAGATGGATAGAAAGGAGTTACTTACCTAAGGCAGGTAAGCAGGATGAGTAGTTGAAAAAACGTGTATTGGTGGATTCTAAATTAGTAGAATGTGAGAGATCTTTGTGTTTTTCCCCATCCTCTTTCATAAAAACTTTTTTTTTAATGTGCATTTTTTGAAGATGTACAGTAGGTATTATGGCAAGTGTTCTCTGAGGCATAATGATATAATTATATCGTATGTCTATCTGACAGTTCAAATGCATAGCATGGTGAGGATTCCTCAATTAACCGAAAATTTTATCCAGGCCCTTATCACATGAGATTAGTGTATGAGTTGCATTTTCAGCTGGTTCACAGAGAGCTGGTGACTTCTTCACCGTGACTGAGGGTCTTGTCTGTCAGGAGATATTATTTGGGAGTTGCAGGACTTGTTGTGATTGGGTGTGCTCCAGAGATGATATTGCCAGATCAATGACTATACAGCTGGGTTTGTGATTCCGGAATAATCCACAGAGTGATGGATCAAATTTCTGCAATATCTAGTTGTATATTCTGTTCATTATGTGAGCTCTTAGCCTTTCACATCAGCCTAATAGCCTTTCAAATGGGCATTACTTCATCCTCTCTAGGGACTGTGTTCCATGGTCTTACATTTATTCCTCCATTCCTCCCAGCAGTGCATGCCCATCCCGTGCCATGCTTGCAGACATTCAAGATGTGTTTCCTCGTCCGAGGTGACGAACATGTGGGGATCAGCTGAGGGGCCACTCAGGGCTTGCAGGGGTTCCGCTGCTCTACTAACAGCTTCTTTCAAGCCACCCTTTTCTCCCACTTGGTGTGGAGGCAAAGGTGTGTTTATTCCCACATGACCCTTACCATGGTTGGGGTTCAGTATGTGCAGCTGAGATCGAAAATGTGCTCCTGAAGGGGCATTCTAGCAACTACCCTGGCTGGCTGCTTTCACCTGGGCAGCATAAGTGAGCTGCATCATTCACTGCTGAGTCTCCCTTTAGCCTGTGCTCAGGGAGGTGTCTTGTTTGGCTAGAAGAATTTTTGGTGTTTTTCTTTTTTAGAAACCCTTCTTGTAAAATAAGGACAGACTGCTATGCATCTGTTGGAAAAGGCATATTTAAAAAATGGTACTTGGAGTTGTAGTTGAGCATGTAGTGATTTTTCTGTCTTTCGAAACTACTGAGAAGATTCAGGCCAAGGGAGGATTGTTGACCATCACCTGTACTGGGGGACATTAAGTATTTTTTATTAAATTCCTGGTTTGGCTTTTATGTTGCTTCATAGGTGGGGACTGAGAACTCATTCCTGAAATCTCTTGTCCTCTTTCCTAGATGTGGTACAATGTCAAGAATGAAAGAGAGAAAGCAGAGTCAGGTTTGCTGAACAATGCTGGATATTGAATAAAATGATAGATTTGTTGACAGAAGGACTCAATTCCTTTTAAGAAATCGATAGTGTCTCAGATGGCATCACAAATGCAGTGCTAATGGAAGCTGTTATCAGAAGTGAGCAGCTAATGCTGCAAGGCTTCTGTGAGGCTCACACTTCAGGGACACAAAGCCTGCATGGCTAAGTGATGCCCATGTGCACAACAGCAAATGAGCATGAGCCCGGTAAATGAATATTGCATTTGTGGTCTCCTCAGTGCTTGCCAGCCAGACTGGTGGAGACTTTTGAAAGCTGCAGTATGCAAACTATAAGTATTTCTTTTTTATTATTTATAACTTACCCATGGGTCAGAGTAATTTACTTGCAGAATATCACTGAGGTCAAGAACTGATTGTGTGAAAGCTGTTACCTGTCTTCACCGCTGCTGCTCAGGTTTTACTGTGTAGTAGAATATACTTTTCATTTTCCATAGTATTTTGCTTTTAGAATAGTTTTCATTGCATGGGACTGACATTGCGACATTTTTTTCTGTTGCGTAATTTTTTCCTTTTCCTCTTCATCTGTTATTATTTGATCACTATCCTCATACAATAACCTCTAATTTAAGAGAGCATAAAAATATGCTGTCTTATGGACAAATCTGTCCATCTGTTGCAAATGAATAATGTAAATTAAAGAAAAATAAATAACCTCAAATGATCCTCATTTTCCAAACAAGATAGGAGGAATTTGACAAGTATGTTTCTGACCTCACTGCAGCAATTATTTCTGGGTAAATTTTCAATGCTTGAACCTTTAGCCTTGCAGTTTCATTGAAGATTAATAGAACTTCCTTAGCTACATTCACATATACACCCTTGAAATTGCTGTTCCCTTATTTCTCTTCTTCCCAACATAGACATTATTCTTTTTTCTTTCCTTTCTCCTTTATTTTTAAGATATATTTGTATAATTTTTCCCCAAAAGAAACTGCAAAAAAAGGCTTGTTTATGGGGTTCTTTTTCCTTTAGTTCTCTTTAATAGTATGTATAGCTTAGGGCCCAATTGATAATTAAGAGCTTAGAAATTTGAGTTTAAAGACTGATATATTTGCAAAAATTATGTCCTTTAAGATCCATTCCAGTTTACCAAATGAATTCTAAAACCAGAGTAGTTTCTGTCTCAGACATGAAGCGTTTTTTATCACTATTAACTGCTAAATTCCCTATGAAATAAGATGGGCATTAGTTCTCTAATGTTTTCTATCATCTGTTCACATACTTTTATTTGTAATAGAATATATTAAATGACAGATTTAAAAATTGTTCCTTCACTAAGTTCCAGAATTAGATAATGTTTATAGAAATTATTTTTAATTAATGTAGAAATAGTAACTAGTATATGGAACAAAATATATACTTTGCATATACTTTTATATTAGTTACCCATATAAAATAATGTGTGGAAGAGGTAATTAACATTAAAATAATGTGTGTTATACTTACTTATAATTGAGTAAATGTCAGCGACTTTATTGCAGTGTCATGTTTTGTGACTTTCATTAAAAATTGTTGGCCCTTTTTTTTGCTTCATTTTAAGTTTGTAGAAATATAAATAATTCTTCACTGTTAACAGAAGAAAAATCTGCAATAAATACTTGGTTTCTAAAATGAAATCTTCAATTTCCAATTTGTTTGTTTTCTTTCAGCAAAAGTTTCCTTTTGTATTTTGGGACTTAAACTACAACAAAAGAAGTAAATTATAACTGACTCCTCTTGCAACTGAGAAAATTTTCTGGTTAAATGTTATATACTAGACTAGACTCTAGTTTAGTACACTCTTCCAGTGTATTTTCAAATAGTATAAAATACTGTAGAATGCTGATTATGGATGGAAGGAATTCCTTTTAAAGAGTTATACCACTTTAGCTGAGGAGTGAAACAGGCATGCTTTTATTGTTCTATACATTTTGAAGGTATTATTCAATATTGACTTCTTGTGAGACCTTTTCATATATTCCTGTTGTTGTTTCCAAAGAAGTAAAAAAAATGGCAAAGTACTTGTCTCTGTATCTATCTTGTGAGTACTTGCTGTCATCTGTAGTCTCAGTGAATCCATAAATCCAAAGAGCCATAAGAAATTTGCAGGGGGCATTGGATATTGTCAGGGTAGGGGCTGGCCCAGTTTTTCCATGTCAGAGTTGAGTCTGTTCCACCTCACTGACTTTGGTTGCTGCAGAATGAGGGTTCTGTTCCAGATTCTGTTATTCAGGCAATACTTAAAAATTTATCTAGAAGATACTGAGAAATTCCGGCATGCCTAGTTGTCCTCCTTCTCTGTGTCCTTAGTTCTCTTCCCTATTCAGCTTCAGAGGATGGATGTTAAATGAATCCCATTCCAGGGCACATGCCACTCCAGTGATGCTCAGTGAACTCTTTTGCTGTGCCACTGGAGACAAATGCAAATGTGATTATAGCTGTATCAAAATGGGCATGAGCAGGGATTGCTCCCAGTTGTCCTTCCACAGCCAAACTCTGGTGTGCGAGAGCTGGCCCCATCCTGAACTACGGAATAATTGTCAATGAAATAGAAGTCATGTGCCTGTTGGTGTTCAAGTAATTTCTGTCATGAAAAGCCTAGAAGAAATATGATCTTATCACTGGTAGAGGATGTCCAAAGAAAAGTCAAAAATGTGAGACATGGCAGTCAAAGATGTAGTTTGGCTCTGTTACTTTTTATAATTGTTAGATATTGTCAACAGAACTATCTTTTTTTTTTTTTTTTTTTTTTTTTTTGGGCCTTAGAAGCACAATGGTTTTGTCCATTTTTCTGACTGGATTAGTTTTCATTCTTCTGTTCTATTGTGATTGTTCTTCAATACATGCATTTCATTCTTTTACATCTATTGAACTTCAAATATGTTGCACACCAAAGAAAACAAGCATACAAAATCAAACAGCACGCTTGCCTTGCCTGAGAGCCTGAATTTCCATTAATTTAGACAGAAATACTGGTTTCATTGTGCTTTGTTTGTTGTGTTGATAGTTTTTAGGTTGGTTTGGTTTGTTTTTGTTTTTTTGGGGATTTTTTGTGCGTGACTTTGGACTTAAGTAAGCACTTAAGTGACCAGCTTTACGCCTAGGGTCACTGCTAGGAGCTGTTCACACAAGCAAAGACACTTATGGGATGAGGATAGAAATCCCCAGTATTAATAAATGTGTGTTTATGACTCTGCACACTTCTTAGTAAAGTCAGTGGCTTCCTGACAGAGATAAGCACAGATGGCAGGACTTCAGTGGTTAGATAACAGAGCAGAAACATTGTGTTTAATCTGCTTGTGATTCTTGCTCTTCCTTGTGACGACATTCAGATAAATAGACACAGAACTCCACAGTAAAGCAAATTCAAATAGGGAAAACATTTCACTGAATGTAAGATCTTAAAATGTTATAAGTAGTTTTCCTTTCATTTTTAGTTTTATGAAGCACTGACATGAAGTCAGAAAGGTTTTGTGATCTTGTTTTATATCACTGGGGAATTGTTAAATTGGTAGAACAAGTTACACTCTGCCTTGCTTTTTAAGTTGCATCAAGATAGATGAAATAAAAAAAATCCCCAAAGCAAGCATGAGATGGGGATAATGTGTTAATCTGTGCAAGAGCTACAAAGATTGTTGTCATTACCAAGGAATTAGGTTACTCAGTCATAAATTTGCAGAGCTGCAGAAATGGAAGCTGTAATAAGAGTGTCTGGTAGGGAGAATGAAGCATTCTCCAGTTTGTTACTCAGTTCCTAGAGCTGAGGTAGAAACTCAGGTTGCCCTCTGAGCCTATCAATGGAAGACTCCATGTGATCATGTTTTCATATCTTGTTGCAGCACAGAACATCCCGTTTTGCTTAATTCTTTTGCACAGCTGCTAGTTTAGTTTGATACATATTTGTTTCAATGGAAATGAAAATTTTTGATCCAGCTTAAAAAAAAGCAGTGTTTAACAGTTATTTGCAAACTGACCTTGTGTGTTCGGGGATTTTGCCATTTACATGGTATTATATCTGTTACATATGTGTTGGGGTTTGTTGTGGGATTTTAGTAGTATTAAGGTCAGATATTCAAATACAGCCGTAGGAAAAACATACTCATCTTGTCTGTGCCTATTTATCTAAATAAATCAGAAAGTAATTTCTCAAATTATTTATAGAAATCTCCAAATTTTTAAGTGTGTGGAATATCTGCATTATAGGACTTTGTTTAAAGCCATTGCATGGGTTACAAAAATATGAACGAAAATATTTCTCATTTAAAGGCATATTTGAATGAATACACTTAAAAGTGGCTTATTTAATAGTATTATTTAATTGAACACAATGTATTCATTACAATTCAGGATATTTCATATATCTCATCTACAGACTTTTCTGACTATTGCTTCTGCCTGCATATGTCTTCTTTAATGGACAATAGTGGATAACTTCTGAGTGAACTGTGGTATAATTCTCAAATATTTGAGCTGTGAAAATTTTAAGTGTATGACTTGACTGTTACTTTCAGATCCCTGTTGTTTGTGGCTGAAATTCTCCAGTGGTATTGGAAATAATTTTTTTTTTTATTATGTAATTTTTTCATGTTCTGACAAACATTCTAAAATGTAATATAAAATTATTTTTCTGAATTGCTACAAAGTATTTTTTTGTATAAAAGGGTTTAAGGATTGTTTTTGTTTCTTTGGTTTTTTTTTTTTTCTTTTTTTTTTTTTTTAAGGATCACTTAATTGGAAAGCTGTATAGCAACTGTCTGAAATTTCAGGCAATGTTTTATATTCATTATTCTCTGACCCAAATCCATTCCCCTGCTCTGTTGTGGATGACTTGCTGTTCTTAATTTGTGTTATCCAGATTCTTTCACGAATCAGAACGAAATTGTGTTTTAATATATTCTTTTGTAGCATGGTAATATGTAGTAATGTGTAGAAAAAGATCATTAGATTCTAAAGCTCAGAAGAATTTGAAGCATGGTTAGAGAAATATAAAAAATGTTTATTTATTCTGCTGTTTGGAGAAAATAAAATTAACTGCCATTGCCCATCCTTCTTGTCATACAATCTATTATGAATTAGGACTTGATGTGCAATGTGCCACATCAAGTATTTTCCTCTGTGTATCAATTAAGATAACTTTATTTTTTTCAAAATTTCAGGTGTCTAGAAGGCTTTAATAGTGGAACATTTACAATTTCATATGATGACTCTCACTACATTATGCATGTGCTGAATTACCCGACTTTTGTGCATCTTGAATTTTTTTTAAAATGTAATGAACTGAAGGGGGTATATTAACCAAGGGTGAATTATTAACTAGTCCCTTCTATTTATCGATGGGAAGCTTAAAGATTGCTAGAGCATGAATCTAGCTTGGAGGCTTTTTGCTCTTTTTAGTTTGGTTTGTTTCCATCATCTATTTTCCAAGGAAGAAAACTAGGACATCAATTCCTTTTAGAAACAGAACGGCGTCACTGGATTGATAAACATTATGTGTGCTGTAGGCTTTTATTGGTTTCTTCAGGAGCTCAGAAATTTGTGATTATTTAGGTGACTGAAGAAAAGCAAATTTTAAAATTCACAGATTAGAATGTGAATTCCTAGTAGTTTGTTGTAGAAGATTGTATTACTGACTATTCTTCCAATGTGTCCTGGTTTAGCGCATACAAGCATCATATAGATAAGCCAGAACACAGTGACACCCTCTAAATTTGTCAGATGAAAATATGGATAGTCTGGCTTCCCCATTTCCAGTGTTTTAAAAAATGGATTTCGTTTGTACACTGTTGCCAGTAAAATCTGTTTTCATGTTTGATTGTACCTGAGTCATCTAATAGCTGTTATTTCCCAGTCCAATTTAATTTGCTGTAGATTAGTTGAAAACTGCATGCAACTTAAATGTCACATCTGTGTTTATAATTGCCCCTACTGCCTTTGTGATGAAATGTCACCATGCAATTTTGTCAATATTTTGATGGTCTCTCATAGCCACAAAACTTTCCAGACGCTTACAAGATTTTAAGTTAGAAAGCAGTTAAATGAAATATGGCTGCATAAGTGTATGGTTTTTTTTTTTTTTTTTTTTTTTTTTTTTTTTTTTTTTTTTTGTTAGCCACAGGGAGAGCTACAGTTTCCCTTTTGTATTTTTCAGACTTTGATACGACTTTTCCTTTTGAGGAAAGCGTTCTCTATGTTGTCTCCAGGATGCCCATACTTGTAACTGGGTACAGCCCCAAGAGATGTCAGTGAATGTAACCACTCTTAACAGTAAACAAGTTGATTCTTTAATGTCTTGAGGCTGGAAGGAAACCTGTTCCATCTAGGTTACATGGGAAAAGGGAACACTACAGGGTGCAAAGCATGGGGATGCATGAGCACAAACTGAACAGACAAAATGTGTTATCATCCTTCGATAAAGGCTGTTTAAAAATACGAAAACAAATTATGGGAGCACCATGTGCAGACAAGGCAGAGATATCTCCAGGCAAGTAGGAGAGCATGGAAGAGTGCAGGACTAAAGTTTATAAGAGATAAAAGGGGGAGACAGATAGGTGTAGGGGAATCAGATGGCTTACACAGTAACATTGGAAACAGAGATTGCCATCTTTTCCTCTTCCTAGGAAAAGGAAATCTGTAGAGAAATTGGCAATTCCATTGTGGCTGGAAGTGAATTTGGGAAGAGAGGAGGTTCTTATGGCAGGCAAGGTTATGTCTGCAGGAGCCTCAGCATACAGAAGGGCAATGCATGTCTTTGTCAGGGCCTTAACTGAGGGTGTTTTTTATTTAGTTATCTGTTTGTTGAGTGATGGAGACCAAAAAATAAGCAACTGAATCTACGTGAGAATTCCTTATTAATTGTAAAGATAAGAGAACAAAAATTTAGTTCACAGATTGTATTATTTTCTAACTCTCCAGTCTTTAGCATGTCTCATTTTTCCTGTGGGAAGCAGTAGATCTCACCAAACAGTGGTGGTGCCCAAGCTATCACCTCCTCTGCCCTTTAGAGCATGGTGCTGGTTTGGGCTCAGCTACTTCTGTGCAAAGTGAATATGCTAGCAATACCCAGCCTTGTAAAGTACCATGAGATATATAGATGCCGTCCCTTCAATTTTGCTTGCCATGCTCTTTACAGCCTAAAGTACCTCTTAAATTCTTTAAAAAAAGTTTGAAAGAGCTGAATTCAAATTGTTTCATGTCAGCAAAGGGTAGAGGCTCCTGGTCTGCAGCAGAGATGTCTCAGTGCAGGATAAGGGTGAACACATAGAGGAAATAAAATGTAGAGACCTACACCACTGTGTAGTAAAGCACTGTTGTCTGTTTGAAAGGGACTATTTCAGGAAAACAGCTTTAGTCCCATGCCAATACTGACACAAATCACATTTCAGAAAAAAACCCACATGAACCTTCACATTAGCTGGATCAGAAGAAATGTGAAAACTCGTGTAGGATCTCCATATTAGGCGTCAGATAAATGAGAATAAACCCACACTCTTGAGATGCAAGAAAACAGAAAGAAAGAATGAGATTGTTAGCTAAATATCATGTGTAACACTAAGATTTGGCTGTGGTTACCCAGTGACAACACAAAGATGAAAACTTCTCTTTCAGTCATTTGGGCATTTGTTCTTTATACTGTAGCTTTGAGTTAATGGTGGGAATTAGTGATCAGACCTCTCTTGCTGTGGGCACTGTGTAAACATCCAATAGAGTACTCACATTCAGATCTGCTTTCAAATTTGAGAGGATAAAAAACCACAAAGGGTTTTGAAATTCTGTATATAAATGCTATGCCATTATAGCATCCGTGGAAATATGATTGCTAGTGGCATATTAAGTCTCATAAATTTGTAGCCATTAGAGCAGCAAGAGTTTTCCTGAGGTAGGAGTAGTAAGGATATTTCCTTAACCAATCTATGAATGTGCAGGGAGTGTATTGATCATTACTCTCTTGAGTCTTATAGAGACGATAAACAGTTAAATCCTTGTCCTCATCTGAATAACAACAAATTTCACGTATCATTTTCCTTGACACTTTGCATAGCTTTGTAGACAGCAAATTCACATAATGTTTAATTTTTTTATCTTTTTACAGAGGGAAACCAAGGGTCAGTTTCTCATCGATCACATCTGCAACTATTACAGCTTGCTGGAAAAAGACTATTTTGGCATTCGATATGTTGACCCTGAGAAGCAGAGGGTATGTATATAATCTCTGACTAAATTTGCTTTAAAGTAAAGTTAATTGAAGTTTTTTTTTAGTAGGAATGTGTGTTCTGATGCAAAGTTGTGTATCTCTGAGGATTTGTACTCAGGCTGTAGTCTGTAAAGGTTCCTAAAGGGGCATTATTAAATTAATTTCCCCCTCACTTAATGTATGTATTATCATGCTATTACTATATTATTATTATATATTCTGATTTGTGCAGTTCTGGTCACTTAAACTAGAAAAGAATCTATAGGCATGACTCAGAGTCAGCACAGAACAGCTCTAGGCTCTGACTGTGTGCTGGAATTTGGGATTTTTAGTTTTCTCTTAGTGTACGATTTTTGGGATATGTAAGAAGAAATCCTATTCTGTTTCACCCATCACAGGATACATGGACTTAAGTCTATAATACAGAAAACAGATGTGATTTGTCAAGCTTTGGGGGGCTCTTTGGGCTGGTCCTCCCTATAAGCATCCTTACATTTCTGCAATAAAGTTCTCAGGCCTGTGCTGGAGACATTTTTGTGTACAGCAATTAGTCATCCTTCCTAGGTGTTAGGTGGTTCTGCAGGTTGTATTTTATAGGTGATTTGCTGCTGCTACCCCCACAGGGCTTCAGAGGACTTTTATTGTATGAGAGTAGGAGCAAATGGTGAACACAGAAAGCAGAAGTCCTGAGGTACTGAAATTCAGAACTGCTTCTTCACCATGTTGTCCTGCTGGTCTCAGTATTAAGACTTAGATATGTGACTTTAAATATCTTGGGTACATACAATGGCATTTAATCTCTGGAAACAACTAGTAGTTTGAAGCTTCTGTGATTGAAAACGAAAAAAAATAATTTGGCGGGATACCTCTTACTACACCTTAATTAGTTTTGTCAAAAATCACAGGAGTCGGTCTATCACCATCAGCTCAACCTTATAGAGTTGCAAAAGCTTTGCAAAGCTACACCAAATAGTTTCCATTGCATCTCCCTTTTAAAGTGAAAATAATTAGCAGTTATTTTCACCAGTGTTCTTAATTCTTCACAATCATAAAAGTTATAGAGGTATTCACTTGTTTGGAATTGATAGCAAGATTAGGTTGGGCTAATAATTGGGTTATAATTAAGTAAAACTCAATAAATACTTCTGTTGGGTGTTTCTCTGACAGTCACTCAAAAAAGTTACACAAAAGTTACTTTACTCAATGGAAGTAAAGAGGGTCTTTTAAATAAAACCAAATTTTTGTCAAAATACTTTAAAACAGTGATACTTGAGAAAAGAACTCCAAAACCTGGAAGTGATTGTGATGCACATAATATCATACCCTATGCGGTTCCTGCAATTCAAAGAGCTGTTAGCTATATTGTTAGCTGAATTTGATGCACTGCCTTATCCATCATGGCCATACAGTTGCTGTTTTACATCTCGTAATATAGCTAATTTAGTGCTAAGAAGATTCTACAGAAGCTAAATTTTTTATTACTTAGCAGCACAAGACAATTTGAAAAAAGAAATAATATTCTTACCTAAAAATTTTTGTGTTTTCATTTCCCTTTTTGTCCCACAACTAGAGAATACTGTTGCTATTCTGTATAGTCTGGACCAGTACCAACTGGTCCAGTCTTCAGCTGGATTTTGTTAAACAGACTTACAAAACTTGAATTTCCACAAATGTGTTTTTAAATGCTGATTCACAATTGCTCTCATATGTTTTCAAGCATATCAATAACGTCTCTCTATTTCTTTATTTTAAATTCTGTCATGAATTAGGACACGATTTATAAGGGACCTTTCTTTGTACAGACTTAAATGCTTCATTGATGAGTTGAAAGCACTGTACATTCTTTTATGTAACAATTCATTAAAATAAGCTATTTTTATATTCAGTACCTTATATTGTCACAAACAGCTTTCTGGAAGTCCAAGAATTCCTTACTTGTGCACCCCAGCAATGACGTGAGTATATGATAACCCAGACACTCCCACATAGCTCCAGGCTTTGCTACCTCATGGTTACCACAAAAAGTTAACTCTGTCCTGGCCAAAACCAGGACAGCTCACTAAAAAACTATGGAAATTACAGTTTTGAATTTATGAAGTATGTGGCAGTTTTCCTCACTGTTTTTATTTTAGCAATTGTGAGTTTACATGCCTGGAATTCATCTAACAAAAATCCATCAGTAGTTGCCTAGGTATGCGGTTGAAGAGATAACCTATAGCAAGTATAATATCACCGGAGAAATGTCACATGGCTGTAGCCACTGTACAGGTATGAGTACTTATAGTTCTGTAGAAGAAATTTTCAAAGTGTATTTGTAATTTGGTCGAAGAAATTTCCAAGACTTAGTGGAATTCTTACAGGCCCCAATGAAGAGAGAGAGACACACATTTTCCACAGTACATTATTAGGGCTTGGTGAGATGTGTCACAGAACACAAACAGTAGCCCAGCAAAGATCAGTATGCGGATTTCAGCGACAGCTTCTTTCTGAATTTAAACCCTGTGGTTTGGCCAAGCACAACTACTTTGATGACAGCAATAGTTCATGCTGTCATGCTAGTTGATAATGTGTGTGACAATGTACTTCAGTGTCCCAGAGACAAATAAAGGGATGTGGGAAAATGAATAAAGTGACTATCGACTAGTCTGGTTTTAGTGCATGGCGTGGCTATGGTAACAGACACTTTGTTTGCCTCTCAGGACTGTATTTGCGGAAAGGTATTAATATCATTAGGCTCTAATGAGACCTCAGCTGCTCTGATCTAGATATCTGTATTCAAGAAAGATCAACTTAACTGAAGATGGAAAGAGGGGAGAAGGTGTATTAGAAGCATAAAAGAGTGGAGGGCTTGTTTATGAGATGCTTCTAAGAAGAACACACCCTTTTAGTGCAGGAATCAAAGGCTAGGAAGATAGGGTTATACATGCATCAGAGTGTAAAATAGAAAGAAAAAATGCTTAAGCAAGGGAGGTGGTTCTTACAGTGGTGAGAGCTGCACTGCCTGAGACAGTCCTAATGGAGGCAGTGGGGAAAAATCTTTCACCAGGTTGGTCAATAATTTTGGGAGAATTCTCTATAATTTTATGGAACAAGTTTATATTAAATATCGGCAAAGACAGAGACTAGGCACCATCTTCTGACTGTTCTTTCAAACAACATGTAATAGCAGCTGAAACAAGAAAGCATAACTCTTTTTCAGGAGGGTTATTGTTGATTCTGATGTACATAGCACACAATGGGTGTTGCTTTGCTGAATTTCTTGGGAATGCTAAATGCCTCTGTTGTAGCATTTCATATGCTGCAGAATTTTATATTCGACTGCATAGTCTCTGTGCTTGCACAGCATGGGCTATATCACTGGTTCCAAATGAAACTGCCAAAATCATGCATTTAATTCTGGCTTTTAGTGAATTATTCTTGATTGATTTTTTTGAATAGTGATATACAAAATAATGGTATATTATTATACAGTGTATGCACATACACACATATATATATGAAATATTATGCAGATTTATGCTGCTGACATTTAGTCTAGCAGTCATGCTTGCCTCCATTTTATTAAGATTTAATTTTTTTTGTGCAAAGATTCCATAGTTGCTCTGAAAGCTAATTTGCAGTCCTTTTGTTTTATAATGAGGGAGCTCAAGCAGGCAAAAATACCAGCTTTAATTAATCCAAAATATCTTCTAAATGTAGAGTATGCGACTAAAATGTAGTATTTTGACTTAGGAGTATGAAAATGTTTGATTGAGTTTGAGAAGTTAAAAAATGAATTGCTTCAATATTTCAATATGTTTAAAATTAAATGTTTCAAGGTTTCTCTTTAGAACATTCAGAATTTCTGACTGTGAAAAAAATGTAGAAAATTGAGCTAATTATGTCAAAAAAACTTTGAAATACAGGAAAACAGCTGGTGTTTTTATGGGTTATTTTTCAAATAAGTAATAATATATATTTCTTCCTCTCCCCAGCTCCACTTTTATAATAATCCTTTCCTCCTACATAAATAAACATGTGTGTATATTTTGGACATACTTAAACTTTTTTGAGCATACATAAACTTTAAAAAATTTTCTACAGTTTTCCATATTCTACTCCAGACAAACTCTGGATTATGCTCTTAACAGAAGTAGCATTGTATTTTCTTTTATGTCTATGGGAGAGTAACAGTGACAATAAAATCAAATTGAACTAGGAGTTAAAAACTGTCGGTTCTCCACCGTGTTGTACCTTTTAGTGTCACATTTGGATAGTCTTTTGGGGAAACTTTGCCTTAGTGAGATTCAAAAATGTCAGTGGTGTATTAATTTTATGCAGTAAATTGTGGTATGCCATTTTACGTCTAATGATACTCAGAACAAAGGAGTACCTAGTGTTCATATATTAACTGTTAACTTTCTCATGTGGATTTCTGAGACAGTTATGAGGGATCATATTGCCTTTCTCTCTGACTCTAAACTGTAGTAACATTTGAAGCTACTTTTGGTCAAATTTGACCAGGTCAGAGATCATCCCCCTGCACTTGGCACTGGTGAGGCCACACCTTGAGTCCTGTATTCAGTTCTGGGCCCCTCACTTTAAAAAGGACTTTGAGGTGCTGGAGAGTGTCCAGAGAAGAGCAACAAGGCTCGTGAAAGGACTAGAAAACCTGTCTTATGAGGAATGGCTGAGGGATCTGGGTTTGTTTAGTCTGGAGGAGAGGAGGCTCAGGGGGGACCTCATGCCCTGAAAGGAGGGTGTAGTGAGGCGGGGGCTGGTTTCCTCTACTGTGCCAGCAGGGAGAGGACCAGAGGAAATGGCTTTAAGATGAGACAGGGGAAATTCAGATTAGTTATTAGGGAATTTTTTTCACTGTTAGGGTGATCAGGAAATAGGTTTCCCTGGGAGGTGATAGAGTCACCATCCTTGGCAGTGCTGAAGAGGAGTCTGGATCTGTTGCTGCGTTATGTGGTTTAGTGATTTAAGAATTATATTGCTAGTGCTGGTGAAGGATGGGACTGGATGGTGTTAAAGATGTCTTCCAGCTTTGATGGTTTTATGATTCTATATAGTTCTCATTATTAAGTTCCTCTATGGGTTCATGAAGATAAGCTGCCACATTGGTGGATAGAACCCTGTTATTTTTCTTACTGAGGGAAACACTGAAGAACAAACCCAGCCCAGGAGATCTCAAGAGAATAAAGAGACATTGATACATTGTAAGATACACTGTAAGAACACAGGAACAATCATTTTGGAGCTTGTGCTTTTTAACAGTTTCAAATAGGAACCATGCCTGGACCAGCTGTTACTGATTCTCCTGCTGAAGGAACTATTCCTGGTACCTTTCCATATACTAGATACCATATTGAGGCCAATTGTCACCCTCCCACACTTGTGGAAATGCAAAATGGCTAATTCTCTGGGTTTATTGTGTAGCATTTTCATTTTTGGACTGATACAAGATGAGAATAGGATGACAGAGTGAAGCTGCTGTTTAGCATCTTCTCTAGAGTGGATTTCTTGTTCAAAGAGGCTGTTGTTCTTGAGTGCAAGGGGTGATTCAGCAGAAAAATGCTAGTGTGGTAAAAGATAGTCTTTAAGTCCCTTCAGAAGGGCACCTGAGAAATCTGAGCAATTATTTAAACTTGGAAATATTTCTCTCCTTTTTTTTTTCTTTTTTTTCACTCCCAATGGATCAATCTGGGCCCAAAGCTTGGGATTTTGTTTTTGAGTGTGGAAGTTTGGCGTGGTAGTTAGACAGAAATACCACGAGCTACCCATGGTGTAGGTTGGAAATGTCATGAAAAGGCTTTGTAGGACCCTGAAGCAATTGTGAAGTCTTAGCTGTCACTGTAGAGATGTCTGAAATCATAATTGCCCTTAAGCATTAAGATGCTTTGTCATGTGGGTGTACTGCAGGGCTGTCTGGGAGTAGCAGAGCAGTGCAGTGGTTTTAGCCCTGTGCTTGTATCAAAATAAAGCTTTCAAATTAGTGGAACTACTCTATGAGTACACTCCCTCTATGCAGCTGATCCTGAGTGGTAGCTTTGAGTACACTGGAATTCTCTGACTTTCCCAGAGCATAGAGCCTTGGTTTGCTGCTTTGATAGGAGGGTGACACTGGACACTATGGATTTGTTGGCATGACTGCTAGTTCCTCCCTAAAGAACTATTGCAGATAAAATTCTCATTTTGCTTTCAAGCTTAAATATGATGAAAATTGTGTGACACAGATACAGGGTTTTTTTTTATATCAGATTTTATTTCATTTATTTCACTAGTAAGTGTGGTGAGGAGACTCATTTGTATACCAAAGTATATCACTTACATTTGACCTGGGCAGAATATTTGTTTAATCTTACAACCTGAGTAGTTTAGCATTGTGCCAGTATTTACTAGGAAAGGAAATTCATCTCTGGTCCATTATGAAGTAGTGGTTCTGTTTTTAATGGGAGCTATATACAAAATGTACAGCAGTTCCTCATCAGAAGGACCTTGGGAAAGGGTCATCAAATCTTGAGTGCAGCTGATTTCTGCTTTAGCAAGAGCAGCTATTTAATACATGTTTCTAAAAATGTGTACCTTGTCCCACATGAGAGTGGTGGAGGTTGGAATAAAGACACATCAGACAACTTGCAACCTCAGTTTAATGAAGTTTTGTTTTTAAGGACTTGCAATACTCCATACAGTTAGGAGTAGAGACCAGTCTGGGAGAACTCCAGTCTCTGTGAAGGGGTAGAACAGAAGTATTATGGGCAGAACCCCAGAGTGACTGAACTATAAGTTAATAAAAATCTTAATCCTTATCCATGCATATCAACCTCTGCTCCAGGGCAGAGTTATCACAAAATTTATTGCATTTGCATGAACTTTTGCTGCAATGCTGCTTGCTGTGTGCTGTTCAGGTCATGTTAATTCAAAATAATTGAACTGGAAAAGGAACAAAGAAGGCTGTGAGAATTATATCTAATAGAAATGGATTTCATCCAGAGCTGGAGTAAAAAATAATATGTCTAGGAAAAGAGGTGAGTGAGAGAGAATGAATAAGTGAGAGTCAGAGAGTAAGCAAAAGTGAATGAGAGAGAAAAATATGTTGTAAAATAACTTGGAGAAGGTGGTCAGGGAAAAGTTGGCCTGTAATTCTGAGAACTGAGACACTCTAAAGTAAACTAAGTGTAAAGTCACTGGTATTGAGAAATAGTTTTTAGAAAACCATAGGCAGTAATAAAATTCATTGTAGCTGTCATGAATTTGAAAGAACTGTTAAAAATTGGAGTTTGGACAAATTGTTTAAAGCCTACAAAGATTTAAAATGAATTTTAATGTAGCCTGGGAGCCCATTGAGCGCAATGGGAGCTACTGCTCTTGTTCTTTCTCTAAGTGCTTGTTTCAGACCATTTTCAGAGACTAAGTGCTGAGTTAAATGGCATCATGCTTTTACTAGTAGAGCTGCATTTATTTACTAAACAAAAATTTGACAGAAATTAATAATAATATGAAGAGAATATATACATTTGTATACACTTAATTCAGCAGAAATATTACTAACTAAATATCTTGTGTGAAGATTAGTAAACTTATAAATGAAATCCTTTTATATTATCATATATTGATAAAAACAAAGATTTTTTTCCCATTGGTTGTGAACCAATTTTCTGTGAGAATGTGGTGGCTTATGTATCCATCAATATATGCAGATTTTATGGCCAGATGTTCAGCTGATGTAGAGACTATGGATAAGTTCCAACATACAACAGTGATAATTTGGAAATTTGCCAGTTCAGAATCATATTCTGAACTGGTGATTCTGCTCCAATGTATGTGACTACCTTTTCTGGACCAGATAAATGTTTGTGATAGTGATGTACCTTATTTCTTCCTCATTAACATGCCACTAAATAAAATTGGTGCTCTGATTTTGGCAAAAATACAGAGGAGCAGCTCTTTTGCTACGGCAGAACAATGTCAATATTCTTGATATAAAAGTTCTTGAAACCATGAGAAAGCAGTGTTGGCCTCAGGGCATGACGAAGGAGATGCACATTATGCCCTAGGTCCTTTGGCATCTCTTGTGCCTGTATGAGTTGCCCGTCACCTAATTAATTGCTCTGTCTGAACTTCTGTGAGCTTTGGATATGTATTTTTTTGTTTGTTTTTGTTTGTTTGTTTGGTTGGTTGGTTGGTTTGTTTGGGATTTTTTTTGGCAGTCCCTATGCAAGTCCTTTCTTTGAAGCTAAAGCAAATTTACCTTGATTTTGCTCTTCATTCAAGAAAAAATATTGGATATTAATTTTCAAGATTAATATAGGGTTTATCTCCAAGATTAATATAGGGAATTTTCAATAAAATTAATTATTCTTTTAATTTTCTAGCAGTGTTTCATATCTCCATTCTCCTGCTATTTTCTGTCGATTAAACAAAGTTTTCCAGTCCAGCCCTTGCCTGAAGTATTTATGTAAAACCTGCAGGTTCTTCTGATTCTGTTTTACTGTATGCAAATGCAAGCACTTGGCAAAGTATTGCTTGCTGAATGAAATTTAAGTGTTCATAGTATTTGACCACTTTCAGTTGCCCCTTCCTGACTGCTCCTCTTCCAAACACAGAGACTTAATAAAAAACCTCTAGGCTAGGAAGAGATGAGACTTTGCTTTGCTGGCAGTGCTTTGAGGCACTAGAACAGGTTGCCCAGAGAGGCTGTGGATGGCCCATCCATGGGAGTGCTCAAGGCCAGGTTGGATGAAACTCTGAACAATGTGGTCTTATGACACATGTCTCTGTCAATGGAATGGGAAGTGGAACAAAATCATCTTTAAAGTCCCTTTCCACCCAGGCCATTCTTTGATTGTATCACTGTTTCCTTTTTCCTCACAGCTTCTTATTTAGAACGCTTAACCCTGTGCTGGATCAAGACAAAGCTCGGCCCTCTCAGACCTTCTCAGTGAAAGGCTTTATTTGAAACAGGACAAAACAGGCTGAAGTGTTTTTTACCAAAAGCATATCAGTGTTTGTGGAGTTAAACTGAGTTTCTAGAATGGTGCTTTTACCCTTGCAGGGTGTCCTTGTTCACCCTGAGCTTTTGCTGTGAAAGCTGATAGCACATCAGCTGCTCAGCATTTGTGGGTAAGCAAGAACACACCTGGCCTCGCTAATGACTACTCAGCGCCACTTAAGGGCTGATCAGAGGTGAAGGCTCTATTTACAAAGCAAAAATTGCACTAGTCTGAAACACAGCATACAGTTGCAATGAAATCTTAGTCAGAAGGCAATGCTCAGCATATTTTAGGATCCAGCACCAAAAGTGATATCTGTGACAGTTTGCTTACGCACCACTGGCACTTGAGGCACCAAGACTCGTTAGCTATCCCGTGACTGACCTTTAAGATTTCTATGTATCTTTCTCTCACCCTTCTGTTTTCTGTGAGAGCACCTGTCTGACCCCTGAGGTACATAGCAGCTACTATGGTGGAAAAGAGATTAGAAATTAGTAGTGCTGAACATCAATCTCCTCTCAGAATGCTTGGCAATGTGTTAACAGGATTAGGATCAAAGTACTTCCTTCCCCATTGGGCAGCAACCATGTTGCTAACATGCTTTCAATGAAACAAGAAGTTCAGCCCCTCCAGGAATGATTTCTAGTGATCATTAGCTACTATCACACATAAAGCCAAGCTGGGTTGCAGGTGTAGTCCATCTTTCAATTAAAGCAGCCTTTGTGGACTACAATGTTAAATGCACAAGACAGAGATGAAACTGCTTAAAATTGCTGGAGTTCTTCTTCTCTCCCTGATTTGCACACTTTAGTGCTAGTAAAGAAATAAAAGATTATTGTCTCAGTTTTATACCTGAGTAGTTTTGTTTGGGTTTTTATTACAATAAAGGGTACAATAACTCATTGCAATGAACAGTTGAAAACATCTGTGGCCTGTTCTTGCAAGGCAGTGTGACATGTGAATTAATGACACTTTTTTGCAGCTGAACATTTAAAATGTTTCTAAAATTTATCTTTAGAAGCTAACTTCAGGTGTTATATTTTCATTCACCTAAGATTTTTTTCATAGAAGTTGTTAAAAAATATTGCTACATGAAAAAAGCATTTTGGAAAACCAAATACTTTTCAATATAAAGTTTCCGCAGAAACAGCTTGATTAATTTTTAGGAACCTTAATCTCCTCCTTACTATAACAGCTAATTAATCTGGGAATAAATATGGCTAGGATGCTGTATAGTAGAGATGAGGCACAGGTATTAATTATTAATAGTCAATGCTGTAAGGCTGAAAGATAAGTACTCAGGGGAAAATCTTTCCTAAAACTCAAATTGAAATATGCAAACAAATATAGGGGTGGCTATTTCCAGAAATATTAGCAATGACTAGGTGTTTATCTTCCCCTGACAGCCAGAGAACATTAAGCACCTAATTGCTGTGTCTTTGAAAATCTCCACAAATTATGAAGTAACTCCTCTGTTTTCTGGAAGATTCAGCTGAATTGTGTACACGTTTGCAATCTTCCACCAACAGAAGGTCACAGCAGAAATCTGAGCTTGTAGAAACTGCCTGTCACTTCCATGACCTCCATGTGAAAGCCTAGACTGCTTAATTGCTTGGTGTATTTCCAATCTGTTTTTAACCCATGAAGGTCGGGTCTTAGTGATACATGTTTGATTTTGGAAATGTTAGGTAAATCTGCATTCCTGGGGGTTTGAGAAATTTCCATGTTTCCCCTCTTTCACTATTCACATGATTGGTATCAGGGTTTCATATTTGCAAATTTGCTTTTTTTAATCTCTAACTGCTTTGTTGTAATAGGTAATTAACTTTTCCAAACAGTTCTAAATGCTGATCTGGTCTGTGCTGATACTCCAGCTTGGTATTTCAAAAAGAAATATCAAGAAAATCGTGTTGTGTTTCCGCTAGATGAAAATGTTGAATACTCTTAACTTTCAGTTTGCTGGGAGCAGTACAGCATGCCTCACTGTCCAAGTCCCCTTTTGCTGTCTGAATCTTCATCTAGGACTGGCCTGATCCTGGTGGATGTGGGGTGGGGCTGTGGAAAGTGGACTTCTGTATTGGTTTGTCTTGGTTTCCCATCTGTGAATTCATTCTGGATTATGTACCTCGAAACCACTTCAGACTGTATAAGAATTCTTAAATCAGATTGTCTTTATCTTTTATGAGCAACTCTCAGCCCCCATTATTCAGAGTGAAACATATAAATATTTTATGTGTGTTATCTAAAAAAAGAATGAAATGAACTAGATATTTCTGGTAACTCAGTGAAACCGTCATTGCTGATTCAATTATGTTTCATCTTTTCCCCTAAAAAGAGAGATACTGGGAAGACAGAATAGGTAAAGAAATGTTGGAGGGTTGTTGTTGTGTTGTGGCTGTTGTTTGAAGTTTGAAATTGTTGGCTTTTTGTTTTCTTTGTACCAGGGTTCCATATCAGTCTCTCAGTGATGAGCGAACTTCAAATAGAAATACGTTGCAGGGCTTATCGCCCCAGTACTACTGTAGACTATTTGTGTGTGAGTTTCTGAGCAACCATAGCACATAAACCACAGATATTAAAAATGCTCATTCAATGGTATTTGTTTTTTCAAAAGTTCTCTTCAGAAAACTGGTTTGCAGTTATCCTGACTGCACCTGAATTCTTGAGGTGTCAAAATTTTTAAAGTAATAATTTTCTGTCAGATATTAACATCTCCTACAAAATATCTACCCCTGGCCTTTCTCTGTAGTAGAATTGCTAAAGGCTATGAAGAGAAATGGTAGCCCATGTTTTAGGATCCAATATTTTAAGTATTGGACATTGTTTAATAAATGCTACGTTTTCTTTTTGTAGTTGACCAAAGGGTTTTAGAGCTGAAATGAAAGGGTTAAAAATGAAACCCCCTTAGTGCAAGGCCTTCCAGTGTTGAATGCTGTGCTTTTTGACCAGCTGCTTCCACAGCACAAATCTCATTTTACTGTGGAGATTTTTGCTTAAATGAAAAATACTAATACAAAGGCTGCTGGCTGTGGTGTGAAGTGGCACTTGAATATCAGCATGTTCTTTTGTCTGACAAAACATCCTCCTGAGCAGGTCAGCTAGTGCTAGCAGGGGATATGCTAAGGCTCTTAACTAAAGTGTGAGCCTAACTTATTTTCCTGCCAAAAGCATCTTTTCCTGTAAATTTATGCACCTACTAATAAGCATCCATGCCTCTCTTCTGTATATTAGCTATGATTAGGTTATTGTGAACATTTCACAGAAAAGTGCAATCTTTTTCCCTTGAGATTTTTAATTTTTGCTAGAAGAGAACAATTGCTTGTGTTTTGACTGAAGATATAGTACTTAGACATTCTTTAGTTTTAAGAAGCGTAGAAGACAACACCAATGAAGAGACAGTGTTAAAGTTTCTGAATAGTCTTTCCTACTGCCTGATATGATCATTCTTCTGGAAAAAAAAGTCTAAAAGAATAAGACTAAAATGTCTACTTCAAGCTGAGGACTACAGTCTGCAGTCCTTTAAATTTGTCTTTGAAATATCTGTCTTATTTCTATTCTCAACTACATCTATTTTACAGGCACTGGTGATATCAAGTATGCTTATACAGTACAATTCCATTACGGAGGTGTTTTTCTCATTAATGTATGTCTCAGTGAAATAAAATTCCTACTTCTCATTTTTGGCACCATTTACATTTACAAGGCTATTTTTGATTGATATTAACCTCTGCTATCTGCTTTGTCTTTTCAGCACTGGCTTGAGCCCAACAAGTCCATCTTCAAGCAAATGAAATGTAAGTCTTGAAAGCTCATGCTTTTAAACTTATTTTTAAATAACGGAAGGTTTTCTTGTGCTTCCATGCAGTAATTTAGAATAAGCTTCATTTGTTTCTCAGTGTAAACAGGTCCTTCATGTCAGCTCATGAAGGAGTCCTAAAAACTCCGTACTACCCTGATCTTACCATCTTACAGTGTTCTGCAATCAAAGCTTTTCCTTACTGCCCGTGGCTTCAGCCAGAGGCCAGCAGACTTGGGATGGCAGATCTGGTCAGAAGACCTGTGTGTCCCAGCTCTCATTTTCAGTCAGATGCCATCAGCCGCTGGGAGATGGCAATAAAAATGGTGTGTGGCAATTGCTTCTAGGTCTTTTCTGGTTATTCTTCTTTCTGCTGCCCCTTGCTTCCTGAAAATGCAGAACATTGGCTTGAGATCATTGTTACTGTCCAGCAAACTCAAGTACCGTGGGCTAAGAAGTGAGCTTTCTGCTACAGGTGGGGGGGAACTTAAGATCAGTATTTTAAAAAGTGTCTTTAAACCAAGACTGCATTATTTTAATTATTTTATTGAAATGTTACTGTCTGGCCTATTGTTTCCATCAAATAGTCCAACAGTGAAGACCTCTTCAGGAAACAGAAATGCTTTAGCACTCAGAAGGTTATATGCAGCAGTTTATTTGGCAATTCTGGACAATTGCCATGGCTCATTAGAAGTTGTGTCTTAGTTGTCATCTATCTATCTATCTATCTATCTATCTATCTATCTATCTATCTATCTATCTATCTATCTATCTATCTTCTGTCTTATGAAATGAAGGAGAATTTTATCCTCATATTGTTCATATACAGTTTTTTGTTTTAACAAGGAGCCTTTTTTGTGGGAGATCATGTATTTGCTTTAAAATGTAGTGAGGCTTAAGAGATTGTCTAATATGCAAAACCAGTTAATACTGGGTGTTGACTAGGAATTTCAAGGAATTCTTCCATTAATGCAGCCATACTACAGTATATGCATGCGTGTGTATATATGCCAATACTCATATATCTGGCATATTCAATCCAAAATTTTATATCTAGTGTTTAGCCAGCTGGAGTACTATCCAGTAATAATTAAGTTTAAAAAAAGTCAAATTAGAATGTAGTTGTTCTCCTCAGCAGTGCTAGTAAAGGAAGAAAAGAGGGAAGAACAGAAAAAGTATAAGAATTGTAAATTATCTGAATCTCTTGCTTCCTTCCAATGTGTTATCAAAAGTAGAACAGTTTCCTGAATGTATCTCCTGCATTTATGTTACTGCTTTTACCCAACAAAGTATAAGGGCTCATTCCTCTTGTGCACTTTGCAAAGCAGCACATGCAGGGGCTCTGGCAACAGATGTGCTGAGAATGTTTTGATGTATTCAAAACAACCTTCCCTGCATATAGATACTACCTAGATATGATAGATGGTAGTCCAAGAATTCCGTAGATGTAGTGATTTGATGGCCTCATCAGAGGATTTCTGTGGCTTTTGAGATAGAATCCTAATCAAAACTCTAAAAAAAAATTAATATGTAGCAAAAAAACAAAATAAAATGCATCTAGCATGAGGTTGTTTATCATAGTGGAAAGGTCTTAAGAAAAACTGCCAAAAAGAATGAGATGATAACAAAGGATTTTTTTTAACAGCCTTAGGACACAGAAGTTGGATTAACAATTTTTTAAACTGTTGGATTAACAGTTTAAAAAGTTGGATTGTCAATTTATACTTAAAAATACTAGTGTAAGTTAACTTTCTCTTATGTCACAGAAGAATGACTTCAGTTGCTACAATAACCCTTTAAGGAAAAAAAAACTAGAGCTATGTATATATATTTTGTACATGTATAGAATCCATGAAGATTATGCTCCCACAGATTTCAAGGACATTTTTTGTATGGATTTGGCATCAAGAACCTTTTGACTTATGTTTCTAAAAATAGGCTATATTAAGGTAGAAAACAAAAAAAAATTCTAAAGGAACCGGGTTAACTCATAGTTGATCTAGAAATATTCGGTTTACTATGAAAAGGTTTAAACTCAGAAGAAGAAATTTTTGATACTCACTTGCAAAACTTTCCAGTGTCAGGTGGCACAAGTGAGGACTGGAATTAGTAGAAGGTGGAAAGTCTAAAAACTGAAGCAAGGAAGTGACTGGTTAATAGCACCTATGTTATGTAGACATGACTCCTGGGAGAAGTGGCTATTCAAAGTGACTGTAGTAAATGGAACTTTCCTTTTACTTCTTTGCATTTAGGAATTCAGGAAAAAATGAAACATTTTCTGTGATAATCTATAATAACTCAAAAAGTTCTAAATTCAGTTGAATGTTTAGATTTATGTAGAATTGTGAAGCACTTGCATATGTGCAGAAAAAATTTCAAAAATGTTTTGTTCTTGAGCTCAGCTACCATTTGTATGGAGTTCCCTTTTCCTCCATCACAGCAGCAGCAGGATTTTCAGTCTATTTATCCATGCAGCTCAATATTGACAAATATTTGGAGCAGAAAAAGTTGGACTAGTAGAAGTATTCTAGTATACATTTTATTAGGTACTAGCTTTTATGGGCCTCAGTAGTACATTAATCATTCAGGCATAATCCCTCTATAATCAGGTTGTAGAGAACTCATAATCTGGCAACAGTACGTCTCTGTCTGTAAAAAAGGATGTTGTTTCTTCGAATCACTGACGTGTTCATAGGATCTTGTGTGATATGCTACAATTTCAATTTCTTTGGCTTTGGAAAAAATTGCTTTAAATTCATATTTAGTAGCTGCTATATGACAAGAAGAATTGTCTAAAATTTTCTATCTTGTCATATCACATATGAAACTATATTTAAATGCATTTCTGGTGCCACACAAAAAGAATGAAGGCATGGTATCTTTTTTGTCTCACCATCTACCGCTGTATTTTTCATTGTCATTGTAATGTTTGTGTCTTAACATGAAGTGTAAGTCTGTGCCTCAGCCATTTTTACCACTGATTTTGCCTGAGAGGGAAAAATTCAGTTTCTGAGAAATGTCCTGAACCACTGCCAGTCTTGTTTGTACAAATTGAAGCCAATTGGTGACCAGCAGCTGCAAGCAGTGTGTTTCCAACAGTGTGACAGAAAACTCTCTGGAAGGCTGCCCAAGGAAGCTGTATCTTTGTGGTTCAGGATACAGAACTTCTAAAAGAAACTTCTGTTCTTTGCATGTTTTTGTGTATACTGTTATCTCTCCCAAATGCTGACAGTAAAGTTCTCTGTTTGGCAATGTTGTTGCTTATTTTCTGTCTAGGAATGTTATGGTGTAAAACCTGAGTCACATCAGCACTAATGTTTAAGTAAAGAAGAGTTTTCCCATGCACTTTCTCTCCTGCTGTTTTTTTTTTATTACTCTTAAAGATTATTCTGCCTAGTAATATGCAGCTCTCCTGCAACCTGCTTATTGGGAAATATCCAAATATTTTGTGGGTTTTGTTCTTGATGACAGTGAGACAGATAATTTCTGTTGCTCTGACGTGCAGGCATTCTAAATTTTCATGTTTTTCTTGTTGCCTTGCATAACCGAAAGAGAGTAGGTTTAGATTACATATTAGGGAAAAACTTTTTCGTGTGAGGGTGGTGAGGCACTGGAACATGTTCCTCAGAAATAGGTAACAGGTGTCCTGTCCTTGGAGGTGCTCGAGGCCAGGTTGTAACCTGGTCCAGTGCAAGATGTTCCTGCCCATGGCAGCAAGGGTTGGAACTCGATGACCTTTACAGTCTCTTCAAACCCAAAGCACTCTATGATTCTATGATCTAAAAGAGTAATGCTACAAGGGTGTTTTCCTGTGTCAGGTCATTGGAATTTTTCAATTAATTTCTGTGATCTCTAATGCTAAAAGCTGAAAGGAGATGGAATGAACCAGGTTGATCTCAGCACAAATGTAAAGAAAAGTTTAATCAAATGTGAGATTCATATATACATACATATATACATATATACATATATACATATATACATATATACATATATACATATATACATATATACATATATACATATATACATATATACATATATACATATATACATATATACATATATACATATATACATATATACATATGCAATACATATACAATGAAAAATTCATAAATACATATACAACGGGAGTTTTGTGTGATCCTTCAGGCACTAATATGAATGCTGTGTGCTCTATAATCCTCATGAATATTTCATAACAGCATTTTATGCTTTATTATAAACACTTGACAAAAATCCACCTTGCCCTGTGTTGCTCTCTAACTAATGAGTGCAATTTGGGATAGCTCTAATTTGACATTTATGGTATATCTGGTATCCCTTATGCATAAAAACACTGAGTAACGTTCTACCTGTCTTTAAAATGCTCAGCAAGGAATATGGAAAAAGAGCTGATTCACCTGGAAAGGAAACAGGCATATGGAAACAACTATGTACGTATTAATGGTTTCCCAGAGATGCTTCTGCAGAGATAGTGAACATGAAGAATATTTGAGTGTAATATTTTTTCTTGCTTGTTTGTTTCTTAAATTTCGCTAACTTTTTGTAGGAATCTGTAATTCAGAGAATCTGTAACAACAAGGACAGATGAAGGAAGTATTCTGCAAAGTTGCATTCTCAGGACTATGAAGATAATTTTAACATCTGCTTTTGGATTTCAGTATCCATGTGTAATTCATGTACAGATGTTCATGTACACTGACAGTGCTGTGCATTATAGAACATAACATTTGTGCTTGGTGAAAAGGAAATTGTGAAAAACAAACTTTCCAAAAAGCATCAGCTGAGAATCTTCCATCTTTATCTATTTGGTTGACACTTGTAAAATTTCAATCAAGTTTTTCAACAGCTTTTAAAAACTATTTTCATCTTTCATAGTGTTGTGGTTTAACCCCAGCTAGCAACTGGCCTCATGCAGGCACTCTCTCAGTCCCCCACCATCAGGATCTCGGAGAGAAGGGTGAAAGCTGGAAAACCCGTGGTTATGACAAAGAAAATTTAATTTGGAAGGGAAAAGCACACACAAGCAAAGCAAAACTTGGTATTCATTCAGCCCTTCCCATGGGCAGGCAGGTGTTCAACCATCCGCAGGACAGTAGGTAACAGTGACTTGGGAAGACAATTGCTCCAGAAGAGTCCCCTTCCTCTTTCTTTCTCCTACTTTATATACTGCACATGATGACATGTCATCTGGCATATTCCTTTGGTCAGCAGAGGTCATCCATCCTGTCTCTGTCTCCTCCCAAATTCCCATGCACTCATAGTCTCCTCACCAGGATGTCAGTACGAAAAACTTCTCTGTATTATCAACCCTGTGTTCAACACAAATGCAAAACACAGCACCATACAAGCCACTGCAAAGAAAATTAACACTACTCCAGCCAAAATCAGCACACATAAATATTTTATTCTTTTTTCAGATTCTTTCTATGAAGAAAATGGTAATACAAATGCGTGGGCCTTTTGTGTAGGGTGCTTAAAAATAGTTCATGTAATTCATCATTACTTACTGATTTCTGTACCAAGGGAGGCATCTCCCATATTCCTCTTTGTTCTTGTCACAGTATTGTAGGTTTGGGAGTACTTTAGGGAGATCCTTCCTTTTTGATGTACATAGAATACTGTATCTTAGTTAAATGTAAATTAAATAAAATTTAACAACATACAGCCAGTTGCCTTGAAAACTATGCTCTGTGTGTAGCTCCTTCATGAGCATTTAGATCATGACTTGTTTCAGCATTTAACATAATTTAAATGATTTTATTTGTACTTTTTCTTTCACCTCTTATATACTGTTAGCATATAAACTGGCAAATTAATGGTTCTGCTTCAATGGAGTTTGCTTTTGATACTATTCTCCACAATAAAGTCCTTTGAAATCATTGTAATTGTGAATGGTTTTTAGTGAGAAAGTGAACTCAGATAGCAGGAAATTCTGACAGAGCCTCAGGCATTTTGCTATGCCTGCTGCTTCTTATCTGAGAGATAAAGGACCCTCTGAAAGAAAAGACTTATAAGAAATAGCTACTAAAAAACTGATTATGTGACTTGATAGTTTTGTGTTGATGAAATGTGCTTCTGCAATTCTGCTCTATTTTGGGAAGGTTTGTTGTTTATGTCTCCACTTTAATATGGAAGTGGTAAAAAGTAATTTTACTTTCAAGGAATTGAGAAATTATCTGGCTTGACAATCATATCTCTTGAGCTGATAAAATTCAGTGCCTGTCTTGGTTTCTGCTATGAGAAATCAAAGAGAGAACATGAAGTCCTCATGCATGTTTCCCCAGTGTGGTAAAATGTATGAGAAAAAGGCCTTGCTAAACATTTACATATCTTCAAATGTCTGTTTGGAAGAACATTAGGCTTATGATCTACCTTAAAATTAAGATGGAGGGTAAAGTGGATATCTCTGGGAGTTCCCTTCTTCCCCACTCCAATGTTCATTGAGGCTGGTTTTCCAGCTGAGAATAAGGAACAGAAAAAGAGGCTCTCCTGTAATTGCAGGGAACCTTTTTATCTCCACAGATTAATTAGATGGATAGATTCATGTTCTTTTTACCATTTCAAATTGCAAGTTGTTTTTGTTCCATTCTTGCACAGCAATAAAGAAGGGATCTTGGCTTAGCAGGCTGCAACAGACTTGTATAGTATTGCTGCACTGCTGAGGAAGAATATTGTTACAGGAGCTTGAGTCTAGAAAAAGATTTGAGAAATAGGCTTTAAGCTGCCTTGACAAATCCCCTGCATGTCCTGTGCATTGGTGTGTACTTCTGTCACATACTGTTCTTCTGCTCAAGTAAAACATTTCCTACTTTAACCTTTCCTATGAATGTAGGCTATTTTTATAGTGCAGTGGATGCCATCATTTCCTCGCCATGATACTCTTTGCATATAGGGCAGCTGATACTTTTATGTGTTTACCATATACAGCCAGAATGAACCTTTATTTATTTATTTATTTTTACCACTGATAAATTTTCCTTTTTTTTTTTTTTTTTAATTGACATCTGGAAAATTGGGTGAAATTCAGTACATTTTTGGAGTCTTGCAGTAGGTTAGTATTTGCTATGGCCGTGAAGATATATGCATTAGCTATTCTTACATCTTCATCGCTATTTCCAAACTAATTCTAAATCTGCCAAAACATTTAAAAGTGAGAAGTTTTTTCCTTTGTTTTCCCCAGGGGAAGAGCTCTTGCTTGTTTAATACAGGTTGTCTCTCCCTCCTGTCACATTTTTAAACTGGAACAGTATTCCAAAATTTTCCTCCCTTAATAGTTTAACATGACTATTGAGGAGTGACAGAAACATTTAAGATTACTTAAGTTATCCTTTGTTGTGTCCAGGCAACATGACTCCTTAGTGAGTTTCTGTATGGATGCTTTCCTTTCTGGGACAGTGAATTCACTTTACCTTCTACTTTGCTGTTGCAGGGCAGTTAAGACATAACAATGTCTTCTGTTTTGCAGTCACTGTAAGACAATGCTGCAGTCATATCTAGGACAGCAAAGCCCACAGAAAACAGACTGAGTGTTTCTCTAGCTTTCAGACAGCTTCTCTAGATAGGAAAACTGTGAAAGTTCAAGCCATCTCTAGAGAACAACAAAGGCTTAATTTTTTTTTCTTAGTTTCCCCTTAATTTCTATTCATTATTGATAACTTGCTTTTTTTCTTTTCCTGTATTTTTCATATTTCCATTCCCATCCCTTCTGAAATTCCTCCTTGTGTCTTAAATGAATGGTTATTTAAACAAGGAAAACAAAATTAAATCAGCAGTTTTTGTGGAAACTGACTGTACTTAAGTACAATGTGAGATTTTAAAAGAGGAAAATATTCCTTTATCTTCAAGAAGATAAAGGAATATTTTATCCAAAAGATACCAACCCTAACAAAAGATTTAACTAATTTTTATTTTCTATTGCTGTTGCACATCACATGGAATTGTGTGATATCTAGGGATGTGTTTCTGAAACACTGCAGCATACATGTAGATAATGCAGTCAGAAAAGCTTGAAGAGTATCATGATTGTTGAACTAATCACCGCATGAAGTTTATACAAGCCTTTTAACTGGTGAGCTTAAGAAGATGGTACAGTAAAATGTTCTAGTAGCTTACTAATTACTGTTACAATTTACAATTTAAAAAAGAAATTAATGATTTCACCTAGTAATGTCTTCCATTTTCTCTGTAATTTTTTCTTGCCCTTTTCTTCTGCTTTCCCTTTCCCTGCCATAAAAGCACAATCTTTTCAAGGTTTTGGAAATTTAAAATTGTCTGTGTACATTGAGAATATACCAAGACCAAAATATATTAAAACTAACTAGAATATTGTAGATCTGCACTTTGCTCAAAATCGAAGTGCCTGGGAGGCACTGATTGCAAAATTGAAATATTTCCTGTTATTGTGATTCTTTCCTCTTTCTCCTTTCTCCTTTCTTTTTCCCCTCTTTCTTTTGTATTGAAAGGATTGTACATCAGGCCTGGCATCGATATCATTGCTCAGAGTTGGGTACTATAATCTTATTAAATACTGGGAACAGAAATGCTTCTACTGTCTTTAGTTTCATTACCTAAATGGTTTCTTCAATTTTGTAGTATTATCATTGCTTACTGCTTATCATTTGCCAAAAAAGACTACCCCAAAATAAAGCATATATAATAATGCCCCTATTTGAATCTCTGCCTAAACTAACCATTATTAAGTGACTTTAAGGTCACTCCTTCAGAGTGGCTTAAGCAATGTTTGTTTTCTATGGTTCTCATGTTTTTTCTTTATAATGTTTCAGCTCATCCACCATATACCATGTGCTTTAGAGTGAAATTCTATCCACATGAACCCTTGAAGATTAAAGAAGAACTCACCAGGTATTTTTTGTTTTGTTTTATTTTGTTTTGTTTTGGGCTTTTTCTTTTTTTTTTTTTTTTTTTTTTTTTTTTTGATCCTTTTTTGTCTGTGCATTTAATGTGCTTTGCTAATAAGTTCAAGAAAAGGCAGATTGTTGTCTAGGGTACGGTTCTCACTATTTCTGATAAAATTAGCATTGGCTGGCATTTGCAATACTGATCTTCTTTGTACTGTGATACCTATAGATTTTTAAAGCAGTTTAAAGGAAGTCTTCTATAACATACAGACAAGTAGTTATGATATACAAGAACTTGCAAAACTGAAGCAATGGTGAAATGACTGGGCAAAATTTACCCTGGTTCTTTCCCTGGCAGGGATAAGTTCCCTTCCCTTCCCTTCCCTTCCCTTCCCTTCCCTTCCCTTCCCTTCCCTTCCCTTCCCTTCCCTTCCCTTCCCTTCCCTTCCCTTCCCTTCCCTTCCCTTCCCTTCCCTTCCCTTCCCTTCCCTTCCCTTCCCTTCCCTTCCCTTCCCTTCCCTTCCCTTCCCTTCCCTTCCCTTCCCTTCCCTTCCCTCTTTTGCTTTCTTTTTTCTTTCCTTCCCCTCCCCTTTTTTCCCCTCCCAAATAATCTGGAAAGTTTAATTCAGGCCTGACTATTTCAAGACATTTATGCATAGTCTCACTTATTTTTCTCTTGGGTGTATCTTTAGGATAAGACAATCTTTTCAAAGTAGTGACAGACCTTAAGCTGATACAGAGGTGCAATATATGCATATTTTTCAAGTACAGCTGCTCTGGAGGGTAAGAATTCTTGCTGCTTATGTTGGAATTTTGAAAATTTTGTTGTGAAAACAGAGTTATACAACAGCTTAGCTGTGCTTAATGAATGGGAGCTCTGTCCTTCCTACTGGCCATTGTGAATATTCTGTTGCTCTGGACACAAGAAGTGTACGTGGTGGGGGAAATGCAGGAAAGTAGCTCTTTTGAGCTCAGTACCAGCACCTGTGCAGGACTGTGTGTGTGCTTTGCCACCTTGCTGGAGAGCAGGCACGCTGCTGACTGCTGGCTGCCTGCTGCAGGAGCACCGAGTGCCTCAGCACCTGCTGCCTTGGCTCTTGGTTGATTCTTTCCCCAAGCACTGCATGTGCTTGTGCTCACAAGTCACTTCACAGTGTGGGGATCCCATTGTCACTGGCCTCACACTGAAAGTTTCAGAAACAGGTTATGTTCTGCTGAATGGTGCATTTGTAGTTTGTATAGAACAGCTGGGGCATGCTGTTATTTTATAGCTATTTATCTTGGATGAAATACTGGAACTGTACAGCTGAGTGAGCAGGTCGTAAACCAGGAAGTCAATGGATTTTCAATATTTGCTACTGTTTGTCCTTGGAAGAACATTTTACCTTTTATGATCCTGAGTACGATTGTATAGTCCTTTCTCATTCAAGAGTCTAAATTAATTGGCTTTTAAAAAACCTGGATATCCTCCCAGGATAAGTTTTATTGAAATATAAAGCATCAAGAATTCGCTCACTGATGGTTGTTGTGCTGTGAGTATGTTTTAGCCTTTGCTGGGATATTTCAAATAAATTTTTCAAGTGAAGTTGTGTGAAAAATGTGTTACAGTCTTTTATAAAAACTAATACCATTAAGAACTGAAAAAGGAGAAATAATTAGAGGCATCATTTATTCAACATGTTTTTGTATCTGATCATCTTAATAGTTTCTCAATGTTGTTATTTGGGAAGCTTTGCTTCATCTCTGCCATATGTCTTACACAATAACAAAATACAGAAAATGCTCCTGAAATGAGCAAGTGAAGTGCAGCCATGCAACCCATCTCTGAGAATTTGCTTCATGACCAAAGCAGAGGGTCAGATTCTAGGTGATGCTCTAGATTGGCTGGAGGTATTTTTCTTTTTTCTTGAATTGCAATGATTGGTGAAATTCAAGTAGAAGAGTGTTCATTAGCATTTTAGAGAGGACAGTTGTGAAACCTTGAGGACTAGTTCTTCTAGTCCCACTAGTCTTCTATTTCTTCTAGAGGCTTCTTGGTAGACTTTTGCTTTGCCTTTTTTTTAGTGCTGCTGTGTTCACTAGACAATCATATTTTTCCTGCTTGTTCTTAAGATGTTTTGAAAATAAATTAATATTGTCGTCACCCTTTGACTAAAAAGGTGACAATAATCTGTACTTTGCAGGTGTGTGTACAGTCAACTGAGTGAGAGTAATAGTGTTTTGCATTTCTGTCATTGTCTGTGCCTAAGGATGTCAGAGCTGCTCTGTCACTTCTTTGACTAGGTGGAAATCTGATGGGTGTCTGTGGTCCCCATTTAAATAATGAAATTAAGTAAGACATTCTATCACATTGCCATACTACTCTTTGTTTCAGAACATTGATTAACCCTGTGGTTAATGCCTCATATGGATTATGGTCAATGCAGTCTTTTTAAAAGCTTTATAGGAATAAATCTTTAATGAAGCATCTTAGAGACATCAGAGAGACTTACAGGTCTTAAAAAGAACTGCTTTTCCTACTCTTCCATAGAAAAAGCTGATGTGAAAAAAATCATCTGTTCAGTACATGAAGCTTTGTGTCTATGGGGTAAAGGTTTGATTTCTGTGAAACCAGTTTAACATACTATTCAGGATTTAGACATCGCTTGCAACAAGAAAATTTAAGAGTTATCCCCTCAGATTACTGATGCTTCATTTCTGTCCTGCCTGGGGCCCAACCTTCCCTGGTTGGGTTTGACTGTAATCCTTGACTTACTCTGTGGTTTAACACGTGAAACTATTTTCAGAAAATGAAGGTGGAGAATTATCTATTTGAAGTTATCACTACGTCTATGATATCATAGAAAAAAACCCTGTAGTAGTCTGAAAAGTTGTGCAAACTGCATGTTTGGAGGCCAGGAGTGCCTTGGGGAAACAATGATGCTGTGTTCTTGCCTGTCACTGCATTTTATAACACTGCTAAGGACAACTAAGAATATTGTCAGTCAACATTGTACCTTCCCTGACACTTACTTTCATTTCTCTTGTTTTAATTAACAACCATTTTCATAGCTATGCTTTTGAAATAAAATCAGTGTCTGCCTTTGGATGTCAAGGCACTCTGAAATATTATTGCTAAAGTATTGGTTTCTCTGGGTCTGGATTGAAGGCACTTGAGATGGTAGATCGTGTTCAGACTCAAGTGTTTATTTCTTATCAGTGAAATAGTCTCACTACTGTGAGCTGGGCAGCTTTTCATTAGCAGGCACAAAATGGCTAACAATCTCTTGTTACAAGGTCTTTTAAGACTAAACTATCCAATTAAGAACTGACACCTAGATTATTTTCCCTTTTAACCCAATAACTGATCCCACAGAGCCCACAATGCAGATGTTTCTGCCCAATTACAAAATGCCACCCAAACCCACAAGGAAGAAGGAAGAAGAAGCATGAAGAAGAAGCCCAGGATGATGCCCTGTGCCCTCCATCTTGCTTCCATCCACAACATAGTAAAAATGCCAAACCCTAAATTTCTCACCAAGTGATACACCTACACTACTCTCTATAATCTATTTCACACTTCTGTGGATTCTAGTCTCTCTTGAAGTGTAGGAAACTTCCTCCATGAATGAGGGTCAAAGTCAGCGCTCCTCTGGGGGTCAGGGCACCCCAGAGCAGACAGAGAAATATTCCTGGTGCCCTGGGTTTCCACACTAAAGGAGAAATTCTGTGGAAAATATTTCTGCTTCTCACTGTGGAAAGGAGGTTCTGCATGATCCTTGGTCACTGTTTTCTCTAGAGCGAGCTGGTGTTAGGACGGTAATTCACAAGTTCAGAGGCCATGGGGGTTGTTGCCTTGGTCTCTCTTGCTTATGTAGTAATAGACCACCTGAAACCCAACTTGTCACTGAAGTCAAAATCTTAATGCACTTCAGGGCTTCTCAGCTCATCTGCTTAATGGATGTCAACATGGATTTAGAAGATCTGTCCTTATTTTTGGAAATAGTTTCCACAGCGGAGCACTAAGGCTGCGCATTTGAAACATGTTTGAGAAAGACTCAAGACACACCTTTTCTTTTTTAATTAGGCAGTTTTCCCAATGAATTTAAAAAAATGTGATGAGAAAGTGGCAAGGATTTAACTTATTTTTCTCAAATGATTTGGCCTCTGCATGTGCACTGGAGGCTCAGCAAACTGAAACACGAGCAGTGTACATATACTTTTCAATGGTTTGTATAATCTTTTAAATAGAGAAAGATGCTGAGTCTTAGAAGAAGAGTGGTGCTTCTTGTAGGGTGTTGATCCTGACTGGATGCCTGGCATCAGCCAAAGATTTTCCCTCACTTTTCTCCAGAGCTAGATCTCTCACAGGGGAAAGAAAATGTAATGAAGGGTCCATGAATTGAACTAAGGACCAGGAAAGATCACTCACCAAATACCACCATGGGAAAAAAAGGTGCAATCTGAGACAGTAATAGAATTTATTACTAAAAAATCAGAGCAGGATAACGAGAAGTAAAATAAGACCTTAAAAATGCTTTCCTCCCCACCCCTCTGTTTTTCCCAACTCTACCTACTCCTTCAATGGCACAGAGAAATGGGAAATAGGTTATGGGTATGGTCAGTTCATCGCAAGTTGTTTCTCCTGCTGCTCAGGGAGAGGGGACCTTTCCCTCCTGCACTGTGGGAGACAGTTCTCCATGAACTTCTCTGATGTGAGTCCATCTCACAAGCAGCAGCTCTCAGTAACCTGCTGCAATGTGAGTCCCTCCCCAAACTGCCACAGCCTGGGTCACTCTTCCACAGGGTGCAGTTCTCCAAAGACAGGCTGCTCCAGTGGGGGCTCCTGTCTCCACGGGCCTCCCATGAGTTCACAGCCTCCTCAGGCATCACAGAATTAACTAGGTTGGAAAAAACATCTGAGATCATCGAGCCTAAGCTATGAGCTAACACAATCTACAGTCTGCTAGACTATATCACCAAGTGCCACATCCAGTCTTTCCCTAAACACCTCTAGAGGTGGTAACTCCACCACCTCCGTCAGCAGCCTATTCCAATGTCCAGTCACTCTTTCTGTGAAGAAATTCTTCCTAATGTTCAACCTTAACCTCCCCTGGTGCAGCTTATGTCCTCTTGTCCAGTCACTGGTTGTCTGGGAAAAGGGACCAAGCCCCACCTGGCTGCACCCTCCTTTTTTAATAATTGTGGAGAGCAATAAGGCCTCCCCTGAGCCTCTTTTTTCCAAGCAGAACAACCGCAGCTCCCTCAGCTTCTCCTTGAAGCACTTGTGCTTTGGACCCTTCACCAGCCTTGCCTTTCTCTGGACACTTTTGAGCAACTCAATGAACTGAGTAACCTTCCTGAACTGAGTGTCCCAGAACTGGACACAGGACTCAAGCTGTGGCATCACCTGTGCTAGTGCAGGGGGACAGTCGCTGCCCTGGTTCTGCTGGCCACTCTGGTGCTGATACAGGCTGGGATGCCCTGGCCTTCTTGGCCACTAGAACTCACTGTTAGCTCATGTTCAGTACTCTGTCAGCCCCTTCTTCTGGCCTCTGTCCAGACACTCTGACCTCAGCCTGTTGCACTGCAGGAGCTTGTTTTGGCCAAAGTGCAGGACCTGGCGCACTCAAACCACTGGATTCAGTCCATCTATCCAGCCAGTCCAGGTCTCTCTGGAGAGCCCTCCTACCCTCTAGCAGATCAACACACATTCAACTTGGTGTCAACTTGGTGGTCAGTGTGCCTCTGTCTGACCTGCTGAACGGATCTCAGCAGGTCAGGGAAAGAATGTTAAAGATAACAAAGAATAAACAGCCTTGAGAACCACAGCTGAAGAAACCTGACTCCTTCAATCTTGGGGCTGGGAAAAAGAGACTTTCCAACACAGGGTGACCTCGACCGCAGAAACCCCGAGTCAT
Organism: Melospiza melodia melodia; assembly: GCF_035770615.1. Classification (NCBI taxonomy): domain Eukaryota; kingdom Metazoa; phylum Chordata; class Aves; order Passeriformes; family Passerellidae; genus Melospiza; species Melospiza melodia. The sequence continues at coordinate 54,349,084 of NC_086226.1, read as the reverse complement.
AACCTTGACAGGTTCTGAGGTCAGGCTGACAAGCCTGTAGTTTCCCAGTCCCTCCTTTCAGCTCTTTTTACGGATGGGTGCCACACTGGCCAGCCTCCAGTCATCAAGGACCTCCTGAGTGAGTAAGGAGCCGGAACCCTAATATACAGAGCCACCCCTACTCTTGCCTGTCTCTTCTGAAGAGCAAGTAACCATCCGTTGCAGCACTCCAGTCATGCAAGTCACCCCTCCATGGTTTCCATGGGTGACATCTTAGCTTCCCTTCTGTACAATGGCTTACAACTTCTCTTGCTTGTCACCCATGCTGCCCACTCTATTGCACATGCACATCAGCTGGAGTGCTGATTTCACCCCTGACTATGGCTTGCCACCTATGGCTTATCTCTGGAGAGCCCATTTTCATCCCCTTCCCTATTCAAACATTGTTTAAAGTCCTCTCAATCAGCCCTGCCAGCTCATGGGCTAGAATCGTTTTTGCCCTTGTTAGAGAGATGGAGTCTATCTGACTTTGGAAGGCCTGTTGATGTAAAAAGTTGCCCCGTGATCAAAGTTACATCCACCTGCTCCAGCATGGGCTGCAGGTGGATCTCTTGCATCCCTGTGGATCTCCAGGGTGTGCAGGGGCATGGCTGCCTCACCATGCTTTGCACCAGAGGCTGCAGAGGAATTTCAGCCCTGGAGTCTGGAGCATCTGCTGCCCCTCCTTCTCCACTGACCTTGGTGTCTGCAGAGTTCTTCCTCTCATGTTTTTTTTTTTTTTTTGGCTGCAGTTACATTTGTGCGATCACTTCCCCTCCCCTGAAATCTCTTATCACAGCAGTGTTATCACTGTTTCTGACTGGCCCAGCCTAGGCCAGTGACGCATCTGTGTTGGAGCCACCAGGGATTGGCTCTGCTGGACATGGAGGAAACTTCCAGCAGCTTCTCACAGAAGCCACCGCTGTATCCCCACTGCTACCAAAGCTTCGCCATGCCCACCCAGCACACTCTTTTACACTGGAGCCATCTCTGAGGGTTTGAGTTCTGCTCCGTGTGTAGTATGTGGAGGATATCAGGCTCTTCTGAATGTTACATCTGTGGCTCTCTAGGTCTGGTTATCTGTCACTTACAGATGGTGTGAAGTCCTTCAGTTCTAGAAAATAGCATTTAACTGGCATAACTGAGTATATCTAATGAGAGTAATAAGTGCCAGTTTTTAATTACGCAATTGCAACCTGACACCACATCTTCACATCTCCCCTGTCCCCTGCCACACATACCTGTAAAACATGATTTCAGTTTCCTTTCTTTTTAAATCAGCATTTGTAATGAAGCGTGACAGGACTGGGGATAGAGGCCTTGAATACATACAGTTTTGGTATTATTGTTAATTTCCTTTTCTCTTAATTTTCCTTTTAAAAATAAAAAAAAATTCTTTTTGGTTAATTCCCTTTGTTTTTCCAGAAAGCATGATAGCTTGATGGGTAGAAGTTTTCTTTTGCCATGTGCATCTAACTCTGTACAGAAAAAAGGATATTCACTATAATGCCCAAGGTTATTCTGCTGGCATGGCATGTAAAGATAAAGAATTGCTATGAAGAAAGTTTCACCTGCAGAAATCACTCAATGCACACCATCCCAGCAGACTTTATGAAAAGCACAGATATTTTACACTGTGCCATTCTTTTCTGTTCTTGTTCACAGCTCAGAGCCCACAGCTGGAAAAGCCTGAGATGCTGTACATTAACAAGATTTGAGCGATCAAGGGAATATGAACAGATAGATCCAAAGATTGATCATACTTTCTATTTTGTTATTTATTTTTGGTGTTGTTGCTTAGGTAATAAATAAATTAGTGGCTTTTATTTCTTATATATGAAAGAATCCCAGGGCCTCATGCTCTCTTATCTTCAAATTCCTACATTTTAGTGTGTATGTATAATTAAAATGGAAGACTATAAAGTCATTTGAGGTCCCAAAGAAATGCTCTAAAATGCTACAGATAATACTGTATCAGTGGTAATCCATGATTATTATAGAAAAAACAGAAGAGGGCATGGGTAAATAGATGGTGGAATTAACCAAAGGTGGATTATTTCAATTTGCTTTCATCATGCCTTTTTTTCCTAATCCATACTTCCTAATCCAAGAAGCAGTTCTTCAATGACTAATCTGTCATAAATCAGTGTTACAAGTATAGCAGGAAAAACAGATGAAAATATTGTTTAATTGGAAGTCATATAAAATGACAAAGACTTGGCATATGTAAACATGGCATGCTCAGTGTTTGTCTAGTCCAGTCTCAATCAGCTGTACTTTATGTTGCCATGTGCTGGAAGAGCCTGGTGCTTTTCCCTCTGGTAGCAGGAGGCCAGTTGTGTTGGTAGTGATTTTTAATTCCTGAATGGATCTGGTTATTAATGCCTCAATATGAAGTGACTTATTTGCATGTAGGAAATTTGTGCAATATATTTGTGCTATTAACCAACAGCTCTAAGGTGAGTTCATACAAGCTAGGCCTGTGCTGCTAGTCCTGTTCCAGACATCACTTAGGAATACCTCTGCTCTTCCTGGTACCCCCTTCTGCTCTTCTTGAAGTGTGAAGTCATGCTTTGATATCTATGAAAGTCCACTTATGTATTTTGGCTTTGTCAAGAACACATTGGAAAGTTGTCAAGGACAACTTTGGCAGTTGCCAAGTGAGTTTATAGTTTTAATAGTATTGCAGTCACAATCAGATTGAATAACATAAATCTTAAAAGTGAGTGTTTTGTTAGTAAGAGCACTTGATGCCTCAGGCTTGCAGATCAGATTCAGAGTAGGGAAAAAATTACCAAGAAGGGTCATGTTTTTTTTTTGCTGGAGATTGCACCTCAGGGAGAAGAGACCTTGTACATGTTCAGAGCTCTTCTTGTGGTCCTCTGTGGGGAAGGCAGAATGGCAGAGAAGATGCAGTCCAGTCATGGTGTTTTGCAGGAAAGACTATTCCCATGCTGTGGTGGGACTTTCATGTAGCCAGGAGCCAAAACAATGCTTGTCTTTTACCACTCCTTTGTCTGCTTTACTCATTAGTAAAATTAATTATTAAGTAATAATAAAGATTTTTTCCCCAGTAGCCTGTGCTGTCAAGAAACTCACTGGGATGGTAATTTATCACCCTTGTCCCAAGGAAAGACCATACAGGCACTGACCAGCTCTAAAGCCAGGAGGACAAGCCCATGTCTTGCTAGGTGCAAGTGGCAGTCATAATTCTGACCGCAGAAGTCAGAGATTTGAGATTACTGAAAGCTGTCATTAAAGCCACCTTCCATCCCCCACCCCAGGGCATAAAATGAAGTGCTTCTTTTTGAAGGAATAGTTTTGGGTGCTTTGGGGCATTTTTTATTACCAGGAATCCACAATTTTGGCAGTATAGGAGGGGCATAGGTTCAGAGTGGAGATATGGAGTACTGATACCTTCATTATGTTTTGAGTCCTTAGCGTTAGTACACCTTCAGAAACTGTAGAACAAGAAGGGTGATTCTTTCTACAGGTGCCTGTTAACACAGGCATGCAGTCATGCAATTTCTCAAATTTTCTGGTGTTAGATATTTTAAGAAAAGTAGAATTTTCCTTTTTCTTGTGTTTAGCTGAAGATTATGCTTTGAAATCATGATAGATATACCCCCAGTTCCTAATTCCTGTACTAGAATTTGGTTTATGACAGATCAGAGAGTTAAAAAGGGCAACTGCTGTACTGACATCAGTGTGGCATGCTTATTGTCATGAGTATCTGTTTTACAAATGGGTTTAAACCATACTAACATGAACAAAACTTTCCTACTGTTTCAAAAAACCAAGAAATCTAATAGATGATCTCCTTCCCATCAAAATTCACTAGAGGGTTTTGGAATTGTTATATTAGGACTTTCAACAATGAAAGTCAATTCATGTGTATTCATGTTAGTATTAGTTTCTGGATATTTTGCCCATATTTGTGTAATCATTCTTTTTTTTGTACTCGGCAATACTGTTTTTCTTCACAATCTTCTGAGGCAGTTGGTTTACTATCTGCTATGGCAGATGCTTTCTTTCCTTTGCCTTAAGCAATTTCCCAGTTCCACTGATTTTCCTCTAGCTCTAATGTTGAGGATTCAGTGGATAGTAGTTCTTCATTTGCCTTTCCCACTACCTCATGATTTCAGAAGACTCACTCTTAGTCTCCCTTAATCACCATCTTGCCCTATAAGGGAGGCTCTGTCTTCTCATTCATTTTAGTTCTTCTCTATTAATCAAGCTCATCTATCTATGTCCTACTCAGGCTGAAAGGACCAGAGCTAGGTAAAAAATTCAAGGTGTGATAACTTCAATGCTTTAAGTACTGGCAAAACGGCCCTCTGTCTTTTTCACAATATCATTCCTAGAGATGCCCAACATTCTCTTGGGTTTTTGGCTGCTTCTGTACCCTGAGTTAATGATTTCAGAATGATGACTTATTTTAAAATATATCAAAATCCATTTAAAGGATTAGCAAATAAGTAAGCAATATATTTTAGCTAATATAATTATTTTTTCTGTCACAGAATCAATTAGATTGGAAAAGATATCTGAGATCATTGAGTCTAACCTGTGATTTAAAACCATGGTGTTCAGTAGACCATGGCACTGAATGCCACATCCAGCCTTGTCTTAAACCCCACTGGGCAGTGATTCCACTCTCCTCTCTGGGGAGCCTATTCCAAAGCCTAATCATCCATTCTGTGAAGAAATTCTTCCTAATGTCCAACCCAAACCTCCTCTGGTGCAGCTTAAGACTGTGTCCTTTTCTCCTGTCACTGGTTGCCTGGGAGAAGAGACCAAGCCCCAGTTGGCTGCACCCTCCTTTGAAATAATTGTGGAGAGCAATAGGGTCTCCCCTGCGCCTCTTTTTTCCAGGCAGAACAACCCCAGCTCCCACAGCTACTCCTTGAAGCACTTGTGCTTTGGACCCTTCACCAGTCTTTCGGTCCTTCTCTGGACTCACTCCAGCATCTCATTGTCCTTCTGGAAGTGAGGACTCCAAAACTTGACACAAGACTATAGGTGTGGCCTCACCTGTGCTGAGTACAGAGGGAGAATGACTTCCCTAGTCCCTCTGGATGGACTGTTCTTGATAAAGAACAAGGGCTGGGATGCCATTGGCCTTCTTGGCCACCCGGACACACTGCTGGCTCATGTTCAACCCTTTTTCTCTTCATGGCTTTGTAAAGTATAGAAAATATGTTCTCTTACTTGTGATATTACATACTTGTACATAGCAGTTAGTGTTTGGTGGAGATTCATATGCTTTGGCAGGAAAAAGGTGCTCCTGCAGTGTATTTGATACTATCTGCTGTGGAAGACAAAAATGCAAAGTTGGTATTCAGAATAATATGCATAAATAACTCAAAAATTCTTCTAGGTAGAAGGACACCCAATCCAGGAATATTGTAAAAACATTTATTTTCCTTCTACCGCACTGTACCGCAAACAGCACCATGGAAAATAGTAGTGAGTCAAAGTCAGACGCCATGCTGAGATAGCAATTTTTTGAATTGCTGGATCTCTGGAGGTGACCATATCTGTCAGCTGGAAAGACTGCAACAACACCAAGAGATACATTTGCTATGAGAATAAACTGTATTAAGTGACTTGAACAAAGTAAAAAAACACTGAGTGGCCAAATCACAAGGTCTGGCTGTGGGAAAGCTTTCATGCCTCACTGAACACCTTAAAATAGATAAATTGTCTGTTAAGCAGCTAGCAATCTGGTCTCTGGGGGTCATGATGCCTGCTTAAAAACAAGAATAGTTATTGCTGACCCTTAATCTGCATGGCAGGAAAGGTTTGGCCGGCCTGAAGTTGAGTCATATGTACTGCAAAGAGATGATAGATGGAAATGGGGTTATTCCAATGAGAGACATTTGCATAAGTTTACTAGCTTCTTATTAAGCTTGGATAGTTAGGCCTGTAAATCAGGTTATAAAGACATGCCAGGGCTTGGAAAAAACAGATATTGTGGAAGGACACATGAAGAAGCAAAATCGATTATTTTGCAAGCTATTTCTGTAAGTGTATGCAGTTTTAAATACATACATACACCTCAGTGAATTTAGGAGTCAGGGTTTTTTTTTTTTCATAAGTTTTTGCTGACCTGGGTCATAATTTACTGCATCAGTATTACAGGAAGTGCCTGAAGTTTAGTGAGCCTGTGGTAAAATGTGCAAAAGTTCCTTTCAATTGAAAATACATTTATATTTTTCATTTGAAAGAATTCTAAAGTCTTAGTGCTGTTCCAGGCTTCCCTTGCTTTGTAGATCTCAGCCTATCTTCATAGGACAGGTGCTCCAGTTGTCTGATCAATTTGGTGGCTCTTCTCTGAATTTGTTCCAGCAAGTTCACCTCTTTCTTGTGTTGCAGACCCTAGAGCTGGATGCAGGGTTCCAGGGGGAGTCTCACCAGAGCAGAGCAGAGCAGAGCAGAGGGGATAATCCCCTCTCTTGACTGCTGCTCACACCTCTTCTGACACAACCCAGTGTAAGAGGGGCTTCCTGGGCTGTCATTACACACTCTTGGGTCATGTTGAGCTTTTCATCCACCAACATCCCCAAGTTCTTCTCTTCAGGGGTGCTCTCAATTAATTCTCCATCTGGCCTGTGTTTGTGCTTTGGATTGCCCTGACCCACGTGTCGGACCTTACAGCTGGCCTTGTTGAGCTTCATGAGGTTTGCACAGATGTGTGTGGAAGTCGACTTGTTTCTCAAGCCTGCTAAGGTCACTCTGGATGGCATCACTTCCCTCCAGCTATGTTGACAGACCCCCGCACAGCTTGGTTTTTTTGGCAAATGACATTGAGGATCTTCAATTATGGTCAGTACAATTTGCTTAGGAATAACACAAGTTAATCTGTTGACCTCAGAGCTTGGCTAACAAGCCATGCTCTGAAACCTTGGGTGGGTTTTTTTGGCACTGCTTAAAAGCTGAACACATTTTAGCCTCAAGCTAATGGTCACTCCGGAGAATGGTGTCTCATTTTTTCACTCTGGAAAACCCTACCAAAGTTCTTTGTGTAGGCACTGCTCAATTGCCCGAGCTATATATGGCATTTACACCAATATACTGAACCTTTTCTGGTACACTGTCATTGCAGATTAAGAATTTTTACTTTATCTCACTGAGGCCTCTGGTGCACTCTGTTACAGATAGTTCCTCTGGATCTACCTGTAGAATAGCAGTACCAACATACAGCAGTGAATTTGTGAGCTGTTACTGGACATTGATTACAGGAGGGAAAAAAAGGTGTTGCAAAAAAAAAACCCAAAAAAAACCCCGAAGTGTAAAGATCAATGAAGGAATGTGTTTACAATGAGAGAAGATCGCTTTTCTCATTGATAACTGTATCTGATTTATTGTATTCAGTAAAAATCCAAGGAAAGGAGAAAAGTTTCTCTGCCCTTCAGAGAGTATTTCCTGGCTGGCTCTTGATGCAGAAGCTCATGATATGACCAGGTAACAGGAGAAGGTAACTTGGACAAAATATGTCTGACATTGGTGTTACTAATAAACTACATTTTTATTGGCTATGCTGAATGTTGCTCAAGGTTGGAGAGGACTGGCAGGAATGTCAAGAAATGTCAAGGAATGTCCTGATGGTCTGCAGAAGCCACTGAGTCTTGATAGAATCCTCTAGATGGTCGATTTTGTCTGGTCAAAGCAATGTTTAAATAGATTATTTTCCCAGAGGGGTGAAGTGGCTGAGTGGTGTGGCTGTAACCTGCTAGGTGCTGGGAAAAAAGCTGTGAGTGGTAGAAGCTCTCTGTGGTAGAAGGCGGAGTACAGGTAGAAGGAACTTTTTGTTTTCTTCTCCCCGTGTCCTTAGAGAAAGAGATGAATGGGAAAGGTGACTCCCTGCAAGGCAGGTGCCTCATGCCTGTGGCTCTTTAAGCCTCATGACGTTATTGCTCCCTTCAAACTTCATCTGGGATTCTTTACAGATTAAAAAACCCAAAACATCCAAAACCAAACCAAACCAAACCAACCAACCAAAAAAACCCAAAACAAACAAAACAAAACAAAACAAAACAAAACAAAACAACAACAACAACAACAACAACAACAACAACAACAACAAAAACACAACAAAAAACACACACACAAAAAAAAACAAACCCAAAAAATTCCAAAGCCAAAAGAGGAAAAAATCTCCACTGTGGTCAGTGTGCTATTTTGCCTACAGTAAGAGAAAGATTTCCTTGTGTAAACTTGTGTATAATAAAAACAGAGGTACTCAAACAAGCTTACATTACCATAATTTATTTCACATTAGTAATGAGCATTGTAATAGATGTATTTTAAATAAAACATGTTCTATGACATTTTATGTGGGGTTTTGTTATTTTTGCCTTTATTATTTCACTGTTACTGAAAAAAATCTATTTATTTTTTTCTTATGGTTGTGTTTTGCCTTTTTCCTGCCATTTGAAATAAGAGGAAGATTCAAAATAGTTGCACAGCTGGTTTCACACTGATATGTTAAATCTGTTACAAAAAGATAGCACATAGTTTCTTAATTTTTAAAATTATATTTCAGATACCTCTTATATCTACAAATAAAAAGGGACATTTTCCATGGCCGTTTGCTGTGCTCCTTTTCTGATGCTGCCTACTTGGGTGCCTGTATAGTCCAAGGTAAGTATGAACAGGCTTCTTTAAATACTTCAGTCTTATGTTGGTTCTGTCAAATAAGCAATGCAAAACTTGTGTGACTACAGCTAGCAGTAACTTGTTGTTGTTGCTGCTGTACTGTTTCCCTGTATTGATATGCACTGTGAAGTAAGTAATTCTGGCAGTTAGCCGATGAAGTGAAGCTTAAAAAATGAAACCAAATAAGTTATCTTAGCATTTTAGTGAAGAAGTATGCCATCATTGTTAGATTCCACTTACAAAAAGAGAAAAAACTCCATTCTGAATCCTGAATGGAAATGTAGCCTATTCTGTTTGAATTAAGGAGGAAAAGGTGTCATTTGATGTCCTTTCTTATGTTAAAGAAGACCTGTATGGTGATGGAATATCTGACAAAAATAGAAGATGTAATTCAAGAGAAAAGAAATTTTAGCTTATTTTCCCTAGCTTATTTTTTCGCCCCCCCCCCCCCCCCCCTCTTTCTCCATCATTTCCTTAGGACCAAATTCAGACAGATGTCTTTATTTGTACAGAGACAAATAATCATCTTTAAATGTCTGATTAGGGAAACCATAAGTGCAAACATTCCCTTTATTCTGCCTTAAGGTGAACAAAGACTCTTAAAGCGTTAGAAGGCAGTGTATCCAAACCGAAACTGAGCCCAGCCCTTATTAAATGAGACTCATTCAGAAAATTAGAACACCAAATGTCAGGTTTGTGTACCTAAGTGGCACATCTTTTAGAAGAGAAACCAAGTTCTGCCTGTTACCTTGATTAACATTGTGGACTGTGTTTCTCTGCTAGAACAGAATTAGGACCAGTCCATGCCACTGTGGATAAATCATGTGAAAAAGGGGAGAATCAAGAATCCATTGTTTTAGGTCTGCCTGGTAAAAATAAATACTCAAAGTGAAACATTGCCAAAGCTTCTGTTTTACAGAGCATTTTCTGCCACAGAAAATAGTTCAGTATTGCTAATTAATGCAATAGTTAATAAACCATTGAACTTCTCTTGAAACTCATTGATTCAAGTGACAGATATAAGGATTTTCTTGTTTCAATTAATTATAAATTCCTCAAAGAAGCATTTCTTGAGACATACTAGATTCTTACTGACTGTGGATGTACCTTGAATTACAGTGCATTTACTGACTTCTTTCCCTATTAATTAATGTTACAATTCAATTTTTCTGCTTTGTTTTGTGTTTTGGATCTGTTCAGCTGAGCTTGGTGATTATGATCCTGATGAACACCCAGAGAATTACATCAGCGACTTTAAGATTTTTCCGAAGCAGTCACAAAAGCTTGAGAAGAAAATCGCTGAAATGCATAAAAATGAATTCAGGTAATTTATAATGCTGTTTGATAAAGAGACAGCTAAGAAATACTTTTATCTATTTCCAAGTTGCGCATGTTAACTTAGGAGGCTTTGTTCCATGAGTTATAATAGAAGCTCGACCAATATGCTGTCTGATAGGCTGTGTTTGAAAATGTGGTTTCAGCTCAGGGGGTTTTCTTTGCCTGTTAACCTTCATTAATCATACTTGATTCCTGCATGACTGCTGGTAATTTAGACTTCATTTGCTTGAAATGTAGGTCTGGTTAGTGGGAACAGCTCTCATGATCAGAGCTGCTCTAGTTGATTAGTGGAATAACATCTTTCATTTAGGTAGCACACGTTTCTTGCTCAGAAATTTCTGTCTGTAGTGCAATCCTAAAATTCTTGCTAGATATTGACCTGATTGAAACTGTAATTAGGTTATTTTATCTGTCGGTGGTTAATTTTATCAGGTAGTGGTGAATTGCACAGAAATGTATTTAACTTCCTTGGAAGACTAAGGAGGTGAAATCCAGAACTCTCTGCATGCTGTTTTTTCTGTCCTAAACTTTTAGTACTGCAACAAAAGGCAAAGGGGAAAACAGATTAGTCAATCGTTTGATTTTTAAGTTAAATGAGTTTCAGGAGAGAAGGAGCAGTGAGCTGTGCAACTATACCCTCTTCAGGGTTGTTAGTGAATGACATGCAGAGTGTCTGGAGGGAGATTTCATGAGGCCCTCGGCATCCTGCTTAGTTGAGGATGGTCTTCAGAACACGTGGAAAGGCACAGGATGTGCAGAAAATCAAATTAAATCAAATTATTAATTATGTAACTAGAAGGACATTTTTATGGAAAGATCACAAGGCCCTTTGCACTTGCTTACCTTGTGTTCTGTTTTCATATTTCAACATATGCAAAGAAAGGAGCAAAATTCCTTTTAAGGAGAGTTAAAGCTTAAAACACTTTTTATTTCCAGAGGCCTGTAAAAGATATTTTTCGAGTAAAGTTCAACACTCATGACAATAAGATTGCCAGTATTGATCTGTCTTTTTTTTTTCCTGAAACCTATATACTTTCTTTGTATTTCTTTCAGTGAAATCATGTTTTAAATGGTTTATATCTAATATTTCTTAAAGCAGTTCAGCCTGCCAGGTACACAGACCCATAGAAACAACATTTTAAAGTAAGAATAACTTATTTTACTGTCAGTATTTTTCCATACACTGTCTACAGATTTCCAAAGGATAAATTCAGGCTTTGAAAAGATATTTCATCAGTTAAGCCAAGGTGCTATTGAAAATTCTTTGTAAATTCAGTCTTTCGTTAACAGGCTCATGCTTTACTTAAGGTTAAGAGAAGAGGCGGAAAGCTGGTGGGCCGGTGCTGGTTGGTTTTATACTTTGTAACGCTGGCAGAGATGTATTTTTCTGCCTGGTTTGCTTTTTTACGAATGTGGAATTCTGCATTCTTTGTTCATGCAATCATCTAGTTCTCCTTTTATGAATAATCAGACATATTTTTAGCTCATCTTTTAAATCCCCTTTCCTGTCGGTATAATCTGTCTGATCCTGTGACAGTAAATGTTATAAACTTTCACACAGGTCCCTCTGGGATTTTCCAGGTCCTGAATTCCTTCCATCAGTGGCAGCTCAGCACATGAGGATGTCCCTGAATTTCTTCAGTATTCTTGTCAAGGGACACCATTCATTATTGCATTTTGGAAATCAGATGATATTAGGCTGACGTTTTTTGCTTGTGGATCTTCTAGTTCCTACAAAAAAACCCAAACCAAACCAAACTAAACCAAACAAAAACAAAAACGAAACAAAATGCCCAAACAAAAATAACCAGTAGGTGTTTGAGACACATCTATGTTTTATAGCACAATTCTTCTCATATATTCCGTATATTCTTCTCATATATTCTCATTATATGTTCCTTAATTTGTTTTCTATTCTATATTTTACCAATTTTAATGTTATGAATTTTAGACTCAGTGGCTCAATTCTTTGTAGCCTTCAAGAACTGCCATCTTTCTTTTCTGTTTTCTTTGCTTATGTCAGCATCTTTTGCGCCTTACCTATTTGTCTATTATCAGAGAATAAAGGCAGTTTCAGAGCTGTCTGGGTAGCTGCTCTTTGGTAATTTCCCACTCTTTGTTTTCCGCAAACTGATAATCCTCTAATATTTTTTACATCAGACATTAGCCAGTCATTTGTCAGGACGTTTTGCTTTTTTTATGGATATTTAATTCCACAGATCTCTATTCTAGCAGTACAAATTAATAAAACATATCTGACATATAATGAAGTATATAGAGAGGGTTCCAGGACAAGGTTATCATATTTTGATATAACTAGCTGGAAAAAAATTATAGGAAAAAATGGGTTGCTCTCTGGCATTAATTAGCACATGTGTTTCAAGGCATTCAATGCATTCTTCAGGAAGTCCAATTTTCTGATAACAATTAATATTGTGCTGCTCAGCAAGTATTTTTAAGAGTTGCAAGGGGTCCCTCAGGTTTTTTCCTACGAGATACTCAAGTGCCATGTTAGCTGAACAGATGAGACTGAGAGCCTTTTTAATCCAGCTGCCATTCATCTGCCTTCACAATTATAACTTAGCAGTTTTATTTAGAAACCTTTTTTAATTACTTAAAGCAGATGTGTGACAGGGTATCATTATTTCTTATTGGTTTTAGCTATGAGGTCATTACTGGATTTAACAAAATATAATCCATTGTGTGACTTTCTGTTGCACTTAATTGCAAAAATATAAATGTGACAGACAGTAATTCATGGCAGGTTTGTTGAGTTGTGATTGTCTTGTGAATTTTTATTCTTCCCTCATTAAGGGAGGGGGAGCTACAGAACACGACAAAAGACAGAAGAAAAAAATACCTTCTAAAGAATTTGATATCAGGTCTTATGTCCTTTAACAGAGTTCTTTACTCTGATAAAGTTCCCTAGTTTTGGAAAGATACCTTTTAGCCAGAGCTCCCAGGGGCTAGGCACCAGAAAATATAAAGATTTCTAAGGGAAATGTTGACATATGTCCCTAACAAAGGAATTTATGTTTATAGGACTAATGTTTTGGTAGGGTTTTTCTTCAAGGTTTTTTGTTGTTGTTGGTGGTGGTGGTGGGTTTTTTTTGTTTTTTGTTTTGTTTTTTTTTGTTTTTTTTTTTTAATTTGGTTTTGGGTATGGTTTTTCTGGGGGGGGAGTGGGAGTCTTTTTTTTTTTTTCTTTTTTTAGAAGAACTTTGAAAGTCAAGTACTTTTATATGCCATCTGAAAACTAGTATTCCATTTTTAGTTCTGATATGAAATATTGCACCATATATTTATGGAAATGTTATGTAAAAAGCTTTGAATTTACCTGAAAGACTCCCACAAATATTTACTTTTTCAAAGTTACATGACCTGTTCAAATGCCTGTTTTCAATGCTGAACTCATATAGGTAAATATAAGGTTTTTATATTCCCTTGGATGATCAATGTGGATGCAGGCTTGGGGTGTCTGAATGTTACTGAATAGGCTTTTGTCTCTACTTTGTGTATCAAATGATTTGCAGGAATCATATGTGAAAGACTGTCTTTTGGGAGAAGAAAATTTTCCTCTGAGGGTGTGAAATCACTGCCATTTTCTGATAATAACTATCTCAAAAATGTTAAGATAAAGGGAATATTTTCTTGAAAACCAGAGTAGCAAATTATTGCTTGTCTTTGATCCAAGCTAAAAGAGAAGTGTTGTTTAAATTTGTTTTGAAAGGCATATAACATTTTTATCCTTTGCTGTATCATCCACACTGTAACTGCGCAGTGAGGATTTAAGCGCGTTCCAATTTCCTGTGCTCCTTTGACTCTCACTGTGCTCCCTTAGCCGTCCCATCAGCTCCCATGTGGCTTTTACAGTGGTGCCAGCGGGAGCACAGGATATCCCAGCCTCCACCAATGTGGCTCTCCAGCTCTTGTGCAGCTGTCAGTGGAGCCACTGGCAAGCATGCCTATAAATGTTACTGTCTGAGTGCAATCTGGGAGGCGGTCCTAAAAGACTTGGCAATGGTTGCTGGAAAATGCTTTTCTTTGTGGGTGTTAATATAATTTCATTCAAGATTAAACAATACATTGAAATTCAGCATACATTGAATACATTAAAAAGCACTAAAACTAAATTTTGATTTAGGTAATCCAGAATAAGGTGGATTTGTTTCATTTTGGTGCTTCTCACAATTAAAGGTTCATATTATGTGGTTTTATGCATAATGCTGGTGGCCACTCATGTACACTTGAAATTTAACTTCTAGTAGTACTTGAATCACTTTGGTATCTAACAGCCTTGTATACACTAAGGGAATTTAATTCAAAGGATGGACAGTATGCTCCAAAACTTGCAATTCATGTTACAGAAAATAGAAGCCACTTTTCTGGGGATCAAGGATCTGTTGAGGTTTATGTGGAGCTGAGGGGGATGTTTGGATCAGAGCAGGGCTTGGGCTACTGCAGGGATAGGTGCTTTCCAGACCTCAGGGCCCAAAGTATTTTTAGTTCCTGGTAATACAAAATATACTGAGGGCTTTGGAGGGCTGAGTCCAGTGTCTTCTTCTTTTCAGCTTTGGTATCGCATGCTGCCTGAGTTTTCCAGTGAAGCAATTTAGATTTATCTATCAGGCTGTATGTTGGCCACTATCATTGCTTGAAAAAGAACTAATTCTCTAAGTATCAAAACATCATTGTGTGTGGTGTAATAGGTGAATAATTTGTTTCTATTCTGCTACATTTTCCCAGTGTTTTCACTCCAGAATTCATACCAGTTGTAATCTGGATGAATCAGAGAGATGGTTGGAATGTAGTTACCTAGTCCTTTCCCTGAAGCATTCCCTGCGTGCTAATTTCCTCAAAGCTTTTTTCTTCTGAACCATATTTCTTCTGACAAAAGTGTTCTTAAAACCAATTCAAATAATGGGACTGTTCTTATAATTCTGGTTTCACCAACTAGAAAATAGTAAGAGCGAGATGTTGTTTTGTTTGATTAATGTTTGCATGGTAAAGAGAATATTTCCAGAAGCTCTATCGTGAGGTGGGAATTTAATGGAAGAGGCAGCTGTAGGAGTAATCCAGAGTAAGAAACTTCACAGACAAGTGTTGTTGTTCTCATTCTCATTTGGAAAACTGAAAAAATATATCCATACATGGGATTTTTCTTTTTATCTAATTCCAGGAAGTATTCAGTAGAAAGGATAATCTGCTTCGGATGAAAACACTTTGAAATTTATGGCAACATTGATAGTTTTTTATCTTTAGGACAGATTTTTCTTGTGTGTATGTGCACTCACGCATGAACTGCATTTTTTTACTTCTTTATTCCCTGGGAAGAGTGGTCATAATGCTGATCTGCAAATGCCGTTGTTTTTATCATGATAGTTGCGGCCTGTCTAATGGTGAAGTTTGGATTCAGGTTCTGCATACTTAACACACTGATATCTTCAAATATCTGTGTGAAATTTTAAAATTTACAGATTTCTTCATCAGCTGGAAGGAACTATTTCCTCTGCACCCTCCTCCATCCTCACCTCTTCTCTGTTTGGAGAGGGCTTTATGGGCTAGATGTGTCTGGACCAGAAAGCTTTGCAGATTTCTCTGTATCATGGGAATACATTTTAAATTAATATTAGAAAAATTAAAACTGCATCTCTTCTGCAAATGTGTTCTGTCTTTGAATACACTTAAAGCTGTCTGTGTCACTGCATCAATTTATGAAGTAAAGCTGAAATACAAATGTCTGAGCATAGACTTCAGAGACATCATCTCACTCTGATCTCTGAAGGCACAGCGGTAATTTGAAACATTGTGGTAGAAGGAGTTATGTGAGTGGCACATACCATCACAGCATGCATGCATTTAATGGACTTGGTAAAAGAGTTTGATTCTTGTTTTAAAGTGGTTATTTTGGTCTTACTGGATTCTATCTATCTGGGAGGAAAAGAGCTTTGCAGTAGAAGTTAAAATTGATATTTAAGTGTTCTGCAGCTTTCTACGTTTAGTATATTTCAGCAATCTTCAGCAATTCATTTACTTCCTAGCTGATAATGTTTCTTACCATATACAGACACATTTAAAGGCTTTCCTCTGCCAGTGCCATATTGGGCTGGCCTTATTATTCTGCTAAACTGAACTACGGCCTACAATGCAATTTCACTTACCAGTGTAGTCATTTGGTGCTTTCCTTTGAGATTATCACCACTGCTGTGCTATTCTTCCCACTGCAACTTAAATATTAGCAATCATAGCAGGTTTATTTCAATGACACATAGCACCATCATTGTGACGAAAAATAGTAGCAAACAGACTTTATTTAAAAACATCTCCACTATCTACCAAAATACTCTGAGCTTAAAGTGAAAGTTGATCAAGACCATTAGCAATTTAATTTTATAACAATTGGAGTCTCAGCTACATGTAAAAAGATTTAAAGGTGCAACACCAAAAACTTATTCACGTGGTAAGCAATTCTGTGTTCAGTGTACCGTGCAGCTAAGTGTGCTGTTTCTTTAGCAGAGTTCTAGCATTATTTTAGGTTAGAAAGAACCCTGGGTAACTCAGTTCTGCTGGGAGATGTCCTCTACAACCTGTGGGATATAACAGCAAGAATATTTAATAGGAGGACATCCTTCTTGAAGTTGTTGCTGTTGTCTGTCCTGAGATCATGGTGAAATATGTCCAAGATTGCAGGGCAGGGCAAAGAGTGGCTGATGGAGGCTGAGCCTGCGTTGTTTAAAGCATTGTGGCTGGTGTCCCTGGTTTGCATGGAAGTGAATATATAAGGTCTCTAGAGGCCAGACCATTATATACGTATTTATGTGCTGTTTTATTAAAACACATTAATACACCTTACAAACTGAAAATGTCCAGAAATTAAACACAGATAGGATATAATCTAGGAAAGTATTGCTATTGTATTCTGCAGCAAGTACATTTTCTTGATGCAGAGATAAGGCAAAAAGGTGGACTGTAATTGTTATTATTACTAGTTTGTTAACACTACCATCTCACAGCACTTTTTAAGTCAGTAAGAAAATCAGAGAAGACAAATCAAATTACCTCTCTAATAGCACTCAGGAACAAGAAGGATGAGAATAGCATTGAAAATGCTTTTTCTTTGCTGTTTTTGCTACATGGTTTTCTTTGTCAAAGAAGTTAATGCTCAATCCTGTGGTATTTCATTCTTAACTTGCACTAAGATTTATGACTTTAGTATGTAATAGATACATACTTCAAAGGAAAGGCATGAAGGGGAGAAACTTCTGGAATGAATTTATATTGGCAGTGAGTGAAGCAAGTAGATCATCACTGTGGCACATCCTGGAAGTTATTCCCTGTTGAGCTTCCTTGCCCTTTGGGTGATAAAAGGAGCTTTTACATCCTCTAGTGCATACTTCTCATGAGCCCCAAGTTAAAACAGAGTGTGTTGCATACTTCTCAGTGTTCTGTTGAAGTATTTGTTTCAAAAAAATTTATTAGGAACTTTTGGATTAATTGACGCCTAGAGGTTGAATAATTAATTCATAGCTAATGGCTGTGGAACTCTAATTTCACCAATAATCCACTTTTTATCATTTGTATGGTATGCAGAAACTTTTCTGAGTAGTAGTTTCTTTTTTTGGTCCTGTTCAATATTTTTGCCATGCAACAGATGGATGCTGAAGTGCCTACAACATTTAGAAAGAGAATATATCTTTCCCTTAATGCTGAATTAATACTGGAAAATAAGGTAAAGAGCAATAAATGCACTGAGACCTGAATTTCCTCAAAGTACTGAGTTTCAAAAAAGCAAATATGTATTGCCTAAATATTCCCCATTTTTCCACTCTAAAACACTTGCATAAGTGAGCACACTATAAATTCTTGTATAGGGCTGTTTGTTGCATATAGAAATCTTAAAGGCTTTTTAACAAAGCAAATCAAAAGCATATCTAATGTTAGAACAGTGATTGATAAAAAAAAAAGTTGCCGTTGCTGATAGAATTTGTTACAGTTATATTTTTATTTAGTAAGAAAAATTTCATTACTAAGTTACACACGAAAAACATATTATCAAGGCTTATATGTTAATCCTTTGATAAGAGATGAATGAGGATTTTTTCATTTGATATTGTCCTTGACTCTTGTGCTTTGTGATGTTCTTTTAAGGCTTTGCACTGCAGCCATTTGATTAGTCTGTAATCGGATAAGATCAAATTTGTCCATGTCTTTGGCTTTTTTTTCCCCCAAATACCACACAGAGCTTGTTTCACTGGATGTACACAAAGTCATCATAGTTGCAGAGGCTGTATGGGAAGGGAGCCTGATAATACTTTCTTGAATGTCTCTTTAATAGTAATAGCAAGTTGAGGTTTTTCCCATTTCAATATGTCAGCTCCCCAAACCTCATTGTTATAAAGTGCTCGTCACTTTTTGGTCCACTGAAACCAGAAGATTGACTATCCTTTGTACCAGCAAATGGAGGTGGATTAAAAAATGTGTTTTGTAATCCTTTGTTTTTGTAAGGCCCAATATCTAATAAGGAACCAAACTATCTGCTTGACTTTTCACTATGCAACATAACTATTCAAAGAAATTTAGGTCAAACTAGCTAATTAGTTCTGTCAAATGCAGTTGACTGGTACATGAAATAAAATTGTTGTCTTTTTAGGGGTCATTTATGGTCTTACCGTTGCGATGACATAAAGTTGTGATTTAATAGTATTTAAAATGGAGTAAAAGTTTAGTAGGGCTACCAAAAAACTGAGTGGAAAACGAAGCATTTTTGTTTTGATTGCTGCTTTGGTGCTGCTTCCTCCTTAACTATTAGCTGTGTAATACACATTTGTAATTTTTGGTGTTCCACTTAATATATGCTCTTCTCTACTGGCAAGTGATGAGAAAGAGACTGAAACAGGAAAGACAAAGAAGGCCACTTCTTCTCTAAAATATAAATCTATTTTAGTTTAGAAGTAAAAGATCCACAAAAATGTGGTCTGAAATAAAGTGAAGGTTGTGTAGTGTCAAAACAATACTGAAGAAGCCCAAGAAATATCATGAGGTTGACTAGGAGATGATAAACAGTGAAGTAAAAAGAAGCAATTTTAAAACTTTGAAACAGAAATGGTTATTGACACTTACATTGCCACAGGTCATCATCCTGTTAGGTTCAAAATAGGATTTGATGTCCACAAACATGCTAGATGTTGACGCATGATATCCAGATCAGATGCTGGATATCATAGGTTAGTACTTGTTTTCTACCTGAAGGGGCGTAACAGGCTTTCAGGGAAATTATGCTACAACAATATACAGTGAAGTATTAAATGTCAATTCCTATGTACAATTTGCAATGTGAGGCTAGACTCATAAAAAAATTCAGGGGCAGAATAAAGTATAGTTGAAAATTTTTTAATGGCTCTTTTTACTTTTTTTGATTATTATTTGCATGGAAAGTATTTATGAAGTCTGGCTTTCTAAAGCTCTAGGCACTGCTCATTATCATAAAACTGTATTGTCTTTCAAAATCATGTACTGTAGTTATACAGATACAGAAATGAAATAATACTTGAAACAGCTCACTTCCAAATGGGCGTTGTAAATCTGTGTTAGAGATAAATAAATCTCTATAAATATCTGATAAAACTTACTCTAGACCCCAAGTCTTCATGTCACATTTCGGGCTTTAGTGTATATTCGCTGTTGATTATAGACACCCTAAAAATAGGGTTGTATAAATGGAAATGCTGACAGATTCTGAGCTATCATATTGGTAGCAGGCACTGCTATAATTAGACATACATCTGAGTAGGCAGTGTAATATGATTGCTGTGTTTATACCCTGCACTGGAAGGAATGTCTGTTAATCTGCACAATCCTTTTAAATGAAATGGGGAGCAAGAGTTTGTGGAAAAAAGATGCTGAGGTTTATTTCATAATCAGGCTGACATGAGGGTATATCAAAAGACAAGAAATACTTTCAAAATATGAGATAATTCTGCTGTTGTTATCTCAGGATTTTTTAAAAATCCTCAGAATTTACCTGAAAACATCAGGCACTGTACAATTCAGCAGAAGAAATGATATGAAAAGTTTTCTATCTTTTTATTACAAACAAAACATGGTTGAAATAGTTTGAATGTCAGTAAAAACTTTCCTTTCCTCTGTCTTTAGGCTTTTAAATTCTCCAGTCAATAAGTCTTTTTCTCCTATTTCTTTTTGCTGTCAAACTCCATTTTCTTTTGTAATTTCAGAGGTCAGAGTCCAGCTGTTGCTGAATTTAACTTGCTTCTTAAAGCAAATTCTTTGGAAACTTATGGTGTTGATCCTCATCCTTGCAAGGTAACAGTTCTTTTTACTAACTTTTAATAAAACATTTTTTTTACTAACATTTAGTTAAAAGTTAGTAATGGAATTGATTTAGCTCTGGTTTGTATCAAGGTGTAAATAGTGACCAGTTTCTAAAAAAGCTGCCCTGGAACTACATATTATGCTTAAACCTTGGAAGAGCACTGACTGACTAACATTTCTACATCAGTCAAAAAAAGGGTCTCTTCAGAGGAAGCAGAAGAACATCACAGGAGAATTTAGTAGATTGTAATGGCATAAGCTCTGATAATAGTCCATAATTTCTTTGCATTTAGTGCAAAGGTTTCTTTTAATTAGTCCAGGTATGAAATATTTTTTGTTTGCCAAGATTTTCAGGATTCACCATTATTTTGACGAGAAAATGCAAAACACTGATAGTCCATGGCAGATCAGTTTTTCAAACACCATCAAAATATCCAAATCTTAGGAAGAAAGCAAGCCAAATGTACAGGGAGGAAAACCCATTTCCAATTCCCACTTCCCATTTTGATATTTTGTGATCTGTAAGAAGGTGATCTTAATTACCAGTTCTGATTATCATGTATGTGCACATTTTAATTATGTGGTTGTATCTGTCTCATCTGTGATGTTTATTTTTAGAGTGACTTGCTTTTTGTTTTAACTGCTGCTTTTGCTTTGGCTCATGTATTGTCTCTTCTGCTGCGACAGCAGTACTGTTTAGTTAGCTGTTCTGGGGGTGATCATCCTTAAGCAGTCAGCTCTTAACACAAAGCTGCATAAGATTTTGTATACGCTTTGTTAGGAATGGTGCTCCTGTGTGAAACACAGGGTCTGGCTCAGAGCTTATTGAAGTCAGTGATGCAGTAAACTTTACTTTGAAACTATACTGCAGATTTTCAAAAGGTATCCCAAAAACTGAGGCATAACTGGCTCAGAATTACTTCTTTACCTGTGAGGCAGGGTTTATATGTGGAAGCCAATCAGAAATTCATCACCCATGCCTGAGGAAAATTTGTCTGTCTTCTGGAAGTGAACCTCAAAGTGAGGTCCTTGGCAGGCTCCTTATGACATGCTCCTTTTGGTGCTGTGACTGTTGCTCCAGAACCATCCCTGTTTCTCTTCCCCTTTACTTCATTGTTAAGACATAAGGCACAATAAAGTTGATTACCTTTATCAAGATGAGGGTATGGAACTTGGGATGGACAGAAAATCCAGTAAATACAAAACTCATCTTAATCATTAATCAAAAATGATATGCTGGAACTTTTATAGTGGAGCTATATTTTAAGAATTTTCTTTTCTTTTTGAAAGGCAACTGCTATTTCTTCTGGTTTGTACTGAAGAGTCCGTGAGTACAAAACAGAAGCTTGTATTAGTAAATGCTGTCTGTCAGTAGTATTTCCAACATGACACATTGCAGAGGAACAATGTATTGTGAAATCTCAAAAAATATCAGTGTTGAAGCAGATATGAATCCCTGGTTTATAGTTAGTCCTCCTTTTAAGACTGGGACATACACAGAAGCACATTTTCAATAAATTTGGTAAGTCTACCTGAGGAGTCCCTGGTGTCATCAGGTAGAGGAAAACAAAGAATAAGATATTGTTAATTACTCAAATGCCTAGAAATAAATGAGATCTTTATTTCAAGGGTTGTCCTTTCCTTTAGAACTATATCTTTTAAAGGCAAATTTGTTTTGAAGGGGAAAACAAAATAAAGGTAATCTAGATGGAGTAACAATTTATGCTATCAGTAAAAAATCAGTAAGAAGTACCTCAGTATCAGTAATAAATAACTCATTGGATGAGGGGAAAGTTATGTTGCTATGTTTCTTTTTCTCTTTCAAGGACTCATTCGGGACAACTACATTTTTAGGATTCACAGCTGCAGGATTTGTAGTTTTCCAGGGTAATAAAAGAATTCATTTATTAAAATGGTAAGCATATGATGTAAGAATATTTTAATAAATAAGCATATCTTCTTCTGTGTCTTCTCTTCCTACCATCTTCACCTGCATTTGTTGTCTTTAAGGAGAACCATGTGAATATTACCTTTCCTGCCCCATTATGTTTCTGTTTTAAAGGATTTTAGATAACAGCTACAACTACAACAATAACAAGAACAATAACAATTTAGTCTTGTTCAACTCCAAGTGAAAATTATTCCACAGAGTTCATTAGTAAATATAATTTACAAATGCTGAAACTGAGTACATTGATTTTTCAGCTATCTGTTAATCACCAGTGAGGTTTACTGGCAAAGAGCCCACCTTAATCTTTATTTGATTTTTGGAAATATTGCAATTTGCTCATTTAATTACCCTCAATTTGAAACCATAGAAAAACTTATTTGGTAAACAGAGGAGAAAGAAGTGATAATGCATTTGAATTTATTTTTTCTGTCTCTTTTTTTAAGAAACGAGTACTTATGCAATTTTCTTTGGGTAATCTGTTTTGCTTTTATTTGAACTCCTGGACTTACTTAATTTGTTACCCTCACTGAGCCACATTTGGGGAAGAGGTAAAACTGAGCTCCTGCAGATGATGTTAAGAGCAGCTGGGTACATCCTCAGCAGTGTGGTGGAAAGTGACCAGTCATGCTTAGGCACTGATAATCTCATTTTAGCCCTGCTGCTACATGCATGCCAACGGTTGTAAATGTCCTGTCTCTGAGCTCTCAGCCTGTCTTGTGGGATCAAGACAGGCAGAAGGTGGAAAAAAGATGAAGCTGGGCTCCTTGCTGCATATCTGTAGAAACTTTTCTGAGTGTTGAATGACCTGAAATCTTCAGAAGTGTAAAATCAGCATAGTCCTGTCTGTACAACTGAGTTCCCTATGGAGCTCTGGGGACACACCTATCAGCAGCCATCCATTTATAATCATGGGTTTACAGTACAATTTCCCCAGGGTTAATTGCAGGTGGCTGTGGTCGCAGTACTTCAGTGGTTTGTGGTTTTGGCACAAGGAAAACATAACAGTAATGTCAGTCTATGGCACACTGAGGAGAGAGTGGCCCTTGCCAAGCATATGCCCACCGTACTGTGGGACATGAATCTCACAGCATTTAGCTGCTCATGTCACTTGAGGGTAATCCTCATTGCATCCTCTGGGCGATCCAGGCATACTTATTAAGTGCATTAATTTGTAAACCAGATAAAAAAATAAAGCAGCGATGGAGGAGGAGCCAATAAACTCAGTGTTACAGTAGAGGCTGAAAGTCGGTCTGGTGAGTTTTATCTGAACACTATGCTCTGCTTCTTCCATTTCAGAGGCCTAGAAGTGAGTGCTAGTAGCTGTAAATAATTTTAGCTGAAATTTGCACTGCACAATAAAAAAACCCAGATTTATATTTGAGATTTTATTTTCAATGTAAAAGCTTTCTCAATGAATTTTTGCTTTCTCATGTAAAAGGAAAACTCTTGTTGTAAAGTTTCAGGTATAGCATTGTCCTTGCCTCCAAGATTATTCCTGTTTCAACTCTGACATGCAAAACACTTAGGGAAATTTGTCAAAAACAGCAGCGGCTCCATTTTGACTCTGGTAATGACAAAATTTCCATTACAATTTAAGCAGAGGCATGGCATTGCCTTTTTGTGGTTCACTGTTATTCCATATGAAGATTGAGCACTTAACGTTGATTAAATTAAATTTTGATATAAATTTTGCAACTCAAAAAGCCTGTCTACAACAAATACTGCTAAACATGGTCTTTTTCTTCTTGTTGTACTCTGTTACTAAGATGTGATGTGAAGCCTCATAAATGAGTATAGAGAAAAGAATATTATCTTTCCCTCAACTCAATTACAATAGACATTGTAAGATTTTAAGATGTAAGAGGAATTACAAACTGTGCAGTAAATATAATATAAATACAAGCTTCTGTCTACCTTTGATTTTCTCTTCACTTTCCAGCAGACAAAGTTAACTCTTTGAAGATACATAAGGATATAAAAGAAATACTCTGGACTTATCTTCTCAAAAAATTTAAGCTATTAAATAATTTTATCCTAAATCTTGTAAGGCCTGTAGAGGGCTTTTGTCATTTGATTGCCTGCTTGACTTTGTTAATCAGGAAAACTTACATGCTAGTTACTTTTCTTACTCATAGATTTATCTTTGTTTCCTATACTTAAATTTTTTTCTCTTTCTAGGTGTGATGTCTATAAGCTGAAATTTGAAGGGAAGACATTTTATGTGTTTGGAGCTCAGAAAGAGGTTGTGTTTAATATTTTTACAGAACTTCTGTACTTGATTAAGATTGTATGAGACATAGCATATGTTTTTAAATAAACAAACTACTAAATCAATAATTGTACTTAATATTATAACTAAAATATAGAATATGAATGAATGTGAGTAAGTTTTGGAAAACTGTCTAATTTGCAAAGGATTGAGACATTTCTCACTTAATATTCACGCTGGGCTATGTGGATTGTTCATGGGTTTGGATGCCTTTGGAGTCAAGTTTTAATGTATTTTTAAGTGCTAAAGTTGTACTCACTCACTCTAAAGTATAGAAGATGTCTGTATATGATTGCAAACTCAAGTAAGCATTGATACCTGGATCAATTTGAGGCATTTTTCTGCTAATTACAGTCCCACCCTCAAATTTTCGTGAGCTGAAAAGATTAGAGTGTGTCTCATAATTAGGTCCTATCACTGGGCTGTTGTCATTGAAATCCTAGAGACTTGCCTACATCAGTTCTTTCCCTAGATCAGAGTGATATAGCCTAAGGTTATGGTTTTGAATGGAGGTGAGGAAAAAAAATGAAGGAAGGAAATAATGCCGGAGGTACCATGACTGCTCATGTGGTTGCAAGGAGGTTTTGATGGTAGGACATCAAGTGGCAGAGAGGAGGAAGAGGTGGGTGGTAAGTAGTGCAGCAAAGAATATTGAACTCTGAGATTTCCCTCATTCAATTTTGACCAGTTATACAGTTGTTTTAAAGGCCACTTGGACATATGCTCTTCCTTCCCCCCTTGAAGCATCTCCTTTTCTCTGAAAAAATTGTCTGGGCTGTTTAAATATCAGCTGTGTATGGATTGTGCATCTGTGGGTGAGCCACAGATTTACACTATATACAGGAAAGCTTGGTCTTCAGTGTATCTGGTTAAAGGTGATGCCATCAGGTAGAGCTATTTCAGGCACAGAGAATTCAACATTTTCACTTCTTTCATTTGCTTTCTTTTCCTTGCATTTAGAAGAAGGCTGTGCTGGCATTCCATACCTCTACACCAGCAGCCTGCAAGCATCTTTGGAAGTGTGGGGTGGAGAACCAGGCTTTTTACAAGTATGTACACCTGAAGTCATTATCTATAATGAAAGTAAAAATAAAAAAAAAGTGTGTGAGTGGAGGTTTGTTCATTGTGAAATGTTCCATTTAACTAACAGAAGGCAAAATGTAAACAGAAAATATGCAAGTTAATGGGAAATATTATTTCACTTCAAGCCAGTATTAGAAATAGTTTAAAATATAAATGAGACAGGAGGGTTTTGGCTCCAGCACAATGCTTTTGCTGCTCTGTAGTGAGATATTGGATGGACAGAGTACTGCACTTGTGTCTGGGAACATAGCTGTTAATCTTAGCCCAGCTGTAGCATATCTTGAGAATGAAGGGAAAAAATCTGTCATTCTTGATTCTCTGGGCTCTTGCGCCAGGAGGTAATTGTTCTTCTGCTTGAAATGCAAGGCTTAGTAAGAGTTGATTGAAAAATAAACAGTTCTCTTTAATGATTTAAGGAAGAAAAGAAAATATTCTTAGATGCATTTTGAAAGATACCTGTGATCTTGTTATACATAAAAAGCTTGTAAAGTGACAAAAAATAAAAGTAGTATCTACATTCTTACTCCCTGAAAGAGATCCTATTAATAATTCCTCATTGAAAATTCCTCTGCATTTTTTCTGCCCTCCCCTGACTTTGTTAGGTCTGTTTATTGATGCTTCCCTCTAGGCACGTAGCTTTTATTCTTGCTACTTAGTGTTTCTTTACAGGCTCTAACATATTTAATAAATATTACTGTTTCTGTGTTGGCACACAGCCACACCAGGGGGCTGCTGTAAGGGCAAATAAAACAGAAGTAGGAAAAATATATCTTCTAACCGGAATGTTAATGATCTGCTGTAATTTGGAGAAGTGACTCCCTTTAGTTTCAACAGTGATACAATAATATATAATCTATCCAACTGATATATTCAATTGGATAGAAAAAAAGAAACAGGAAGTAGGAACTGGCAAAATGCATTTGTTAATTCTCTATGTTAACATTTACTGTGCTTGAGACTATATCAAGCCTAAATATAGTCTATAAGTAAAGACTAATTTGAAGTTTATCTGGAAGCCTTTTCTGTTTTAAGTAGATTTAAGTAGGAAAATACTGCATGGTGTTTGAGTAGTTTCATTTCATGTCACAAGAAATAAATTGGGAATAGGAGATGATTTCCCCATAAAGAAAACAAATTACTTAGAGTAGAAATTAGCTCAATGTAAAAATGTGTCGGGGAGGCTCACAGGAATATCACCTCTGTTCTTGTTGTGAAATGGCAGTAATATTAACTATTTGGGTTTTGGTCACAAATACATTGTTTCGGGGGTTTGATCTTGTCTAAATGCCAGATGTCTACCCAGCTGCTCTTTCACTCCCTCTAATCAGCGGGTCAAGAGGAAAAGGTATGATAAAATAGCTTATAGCTTAGGATAAAGATAGAAAGATTGCTTATCAATTACTGTCACAGCAAGACAGGCCTGAATTGGAGAAATTGAATTTAATTTCCTTTTAACCTTTTCACTCTATTTCAATTTGTCAGCAGAGACAGAACTAAAACCACCCTTTCCCTGTTTCATTCCAGGATCACCTTTACTCCTTCATTTCTGACTCCTTTATGTCCTCCTTGTCCCGAGCAGCTCAGGGAGGCAGGGAATGGAGGTTGTAGCTCCTCTCTGCTGCTCCTTCCTTCTTATACTCTCCCTGTACTCCAGTCTCCTTCATGAACTCCTCAAGCATGGGCCCTTTCCAAGGGCTTGCAGCGCTTCCGGACAAACCTGCTGCATCTCGTGTTCCTCTCCACGGGCCGCAATGCCTGCCTGGAGCCAGCTCATGTGTGAGCTCTCCATTCCTTCAGAGCATGCTGGCCTGCTGCAGGCTCTTCCATGGGCTGTGGGGAGGATATCTGCTCTGTATTTGGCTGCAGCGGGACAGACTCCTTCCCCACAGTTTCCTCCATTCGTGGAATCTGCTCCAATACCTGGAGCACCTCCTCCCTCTCACTATTCTCTGACCTTGGTTGTGTTCAATGCTGTTTCTCTCATCTATTTTTCTACTTTCCAAATTATTTTATGGAATGGAATTATTCCTTAACAATGATTGCTTAAAGTTACACCCACCTGTTTCAATTTTGGTGAGTCTTTCAAGAGGACTTCTTTAATAAAATGAAGATTGGAAATGTTATTCAACAGATAGGAATGTGAACAATAGATTGGAAAATTATAATGTTTAATATGCAGAGTGCAGAAAAATAACAGTAATGCTTCAAACATGAAACTGAAGCCAACACCATCTATAAGTAAAGCCTTAAAATTGTAGTTTTGAAAGAGGAAATGCCTTCACACATTTCAGAGAAAGAGAGTTGTGCAGTGGGGGCTCTGTTATTTGGCAACATTTGATAATTCTCTTTTGTTTAAGTTCTATATAATACCAACAGGATATTTGAATAAGATTAAAACAGACATAGTCAGACAGTGAAAATAATTCACATCATTGACACTTTGCCTTAATTAAATTTGGTCCTCTCCTCTTACTAGAAGAGTTTGAGATTTGGAATTTAAGGGAAGGTCGTGTTTTCAAAACATGACATGTTTTGAAAAACAGAGCTTTAGTCCTGTCTTGATCCAGGTTCAGGAGTCACTGTTGCAATTATTCAAGTAGATACTAATAATGGACAGTTGTTTCCTAGGGTCTGGGAATTAGAGATGACTATTCAAAATCAATTTGCCGTTTTTCAAGAGGACATCAAGGAAATGGCACATGAGGTGCTCTTCCATGGTCTTTGTAATAAAGCTGTGTACCTGTTGAATACAGAGAAGCAGTAGGGTGTGATGTAGGCTACTAAGAATAGAGAATAAGAATTGACTGAATAGAGAAGAACCTACTTCAGCAGACAAGTTGTTGTCTTTATTATTTCTTTGTTTTCCTAGTGGAAAAGCAGAAATAGCCATATTTTCCCAAAACAAGCTGGTGTTAAGACACACGTCTCAGAGTCTTTGATATACCATGGTCTTTCCTTCATCCTGGGAATGAAAATTCATAGAGATGCAAGTGTCTGCATTTAATTTTCTTGTTCTCATGACAATCACTTGTTGCATGTTCAGTCATTCTATGCTGTCTGAATGATTTTATGTGTGCTTCATTTTTTGTATAAAGGCCTTAAAAATTGAAAAGCTCATTTTTTTAAAATTACTTTATGGTATAAAAATAACAAAGCTTGTATTTTGCCTTGTTCATTTTTGCTTATCATGTCCTCGAAAAGATGACAGCCTCTGTTATTTTTTTTCAAGGTATGCAAAATCCAGTCAGATCAAGACAATGTCCAGCAGCAAGATATTTTTTAAAGGCAGTAGATTTCGATATAGGTGGGTGTTTGCTGTTTCTTATTCACAGTAAATCATTTCAGGAAGTAAGAAAATGTAAGTAATTAGTCATGGAAAATTCAGGGTTGTTTCTGCTGGAGGGTCTGTTCATGCCTAGCTGATGTCAAGATTTGAAAATCTTCCTGTTGCCTTTTCTAGTGTCACTCAAAAATTAAGCAGCAGTTTTCACACAGACACTTCTGTCAAGAGTAGTGCCACCAGCAGATAGCTCCACTTTTAGTGCATCTTCTGCAAAAATTAGGATGTGTGGCCAGTGCAGAGAATTTATGCCCCCTTCAGCTGGGCAGCTCTGAACCAGGTGTGAGATAGTCCAGTTCAACCCATGGTGTTCTACTACAAAAAGTTGCTTTTTTTGTGGTAGCTTTTTGGGCAAGTAGTCAGCACAATTTTATTCTAGAACATTATTTATGCATTTTATTGCAACTTTTTCCCCCTTTTTTTAAATTTTTAAAATGTAACTTAATTTTCTACATTTATGTAGTTCTCGGCATGTATCTTAGTATTTACTTGAATATTCCTTTCATCTTTCAATGCAGTGGAAAAGTAGCCAAAGAAGTTGTGGAGGCAAGCTCTAAAATCCAGAGGGAACCTCCTGAAGTTCACAGGTATGTCTTGACATTCAATATTAAAGTTTAGGACTAGGGAGGATTATTGCTTTCTACAGAAGTATTCTCCCTCATGTTGAGCTTCCACAACTACGCATGCAAGCCTTAGGAAATATGTGTCTGACAATGTCTCAAAATTCAGACAAATGTCTCCTATAAAGGAGAAACTAATCTGTGCTGCTTTGAAGCTGAATTTAAATAATCAGTCAGATTGATAACCTATGTTATTTTTTGTGTGCTAGCGTAAGCTGTTATTACATGATCCTGACAGAAAAGTACACTCTAGTTTCTTTCCTAGATTTTGTTTGATTTTGGAATTTCTTGGTTTCTATATGTTTTTAGGTATGTTTCAAAGTATACTTCATACCTTTTCCATAATGCAGTCAGATTAAAAAGCATGGAGTTCACTCAGTAAAGAGGAAAAAATATTCAAGAATCTTTTTTTCAGAGGAAAATTTAGCTTGTGAGAAATAAGCTGCTAAACCTTGCAAGCAAACTGATGCTTTCGGGTCCTTATCACTCATTGTAGTGACAGTAAAAACTCCTAAGAACCTGGAGAAAGCTCTTCAGAAAAGAAGGAGGCCATCAGGGAAAACTCTTTGCAACTGTTTTTAAGAACAGGTTACTTAACAGTCTGAATATTCTACAGCCATATTCCCTTTTTGCTGAGATTTCATGTTTGGGGGGAATACACATTCTTTACTTTTAATTGAATCTTGCTACTCTGTCTATATTTTGGATAAAAGTAGATTATCTTTACTAAAAGATGGGAATATATTTGCAATAAGTATTTATATTATGCTGTCCAGTCAAACTATGTAATTAATAGTTAGGCCATGCAGGCATGCTTTCAAACATTTTTCCAGATTACATTTTAAAATGAGGTAATTGAAGGTCTAGAATGTGCTAAATGATAACACAGAAGGTAGAATATAGGTGCATCACTGAGGCAGTATAAAGTGCTTGGGCACACAAATGCATATTAAATGAGAATAGTTGCTCAGTTTAGGAAATAGCTTATTGCCTACTATCCAAGAGGTTTCTTTGTTCCAGGATAAGAAAATATTTTCACACATTTATTTTTTATCTTGTATTTTGCTTTTCTTTGATTTCTATATTTAAAAGTATTTTAAACACATAATTTAAAAGTTAGTGTACATAAAGAAGCAGATCAGAGAACAAATAAATTTATAAAGCAACATCATATGGATTTAACATCCATAAATAGCAATGTATCTCTTTTATCATTAACCTTCTGAAAAAGCTTGCAATTATAATATTATGGAAGCTCCAAGTTCAATTTCTTAGAAAGACTAAGGAATATAATGATTTCAGGTGCTTTTATAGCTCAGGTTGTGAAATGGGAGACAGAGATAGCTGATCCTTCTAAAAGCACAAGCAGGCAAAAAATATAGAAATTTTTCAGCTCAAAAAAGAGATATGTTTTAAAAAAAGTTTCTTTGTGAAAGAGGATTTGGGGATACGGAATGATGGCTTTTCATCATTCATCAGAAGCAAAACATTCAGAAAAAAATATTGGAACCTAAACATATATCTATTATATCAATGCATCTATATATCAGCATATCAATATATCTCTATATCTATATAAAGTTTTTCCTCCCTGTGCTCTTACCCTCAAAGTCAATTCAGTTGTACCATGGTTGCATTAAGAAAGAAACATGAGGTTGAGAGGAGGGTATTGCTCACAACCTCTGTGTTTGGATATTACACTCAAAGCTCTGTGTACTGAAAATCTGTGTCATCATGCAGGATTAATGCAGTGGCAAGCTCTTCTGCTGACCACAAAATGAATGATTTCATGTTTTTTTCCAGGGCATGCCTGAAGGAGGGATCTTTGTAAATAAATATGGATCAGAAGCCTGTGGGTGGTCCCAGGCACAACTTATATTTTGGGAGTTGTTTGAGAGCTTTTTACAACAAGAACAAAGGTTCTGCATAAAAAGCCTATGGATTTACCTTTGGGTTGGAGTGACTATAATTATAATATCCTGAGTGAAAAGTCTCTGTGGATAGTGAAAATTTAAACTAAATAGTTATCAGAGAATACAAATAAGGATATAAATATCATTGCGCATGTGTTATGGAATATGAAATCATGTCAATTGAGCAAGAAAGCTTGTTTATTCCCACAGAATATTTACTGACAGGTAGTGTGGGTTAAGAGTTGTACACCTGTGTCCCAAGTTTACCTAAACCTTCAGCAACACACAGTTCCACCTTCTGACTTGTAATAGGTTCTTTGTTCAGTTTGTTTATGTGGAGTTTTAAGTTGAGCCTTTTGTGCAGACTTGAAATACATTTTGTGAAACTTCAGCATTGTATCAATATACCATGAGAAATTAAGTAGGATACTCTTCCATTTCCTCTTTGCTTTTGTCAAAGTAAATATTTTACAATATAATGGTTAAGATTTACTGCAGGACTCTTGCTTCAGGCCTGTATCATGTAAATTCTAGATAACATATTCAAAAGAGCCATTTTATATTCTCAGAAATATATTTTTAGGCTAATAAGCATAATGACTGAAGAAAATCAGCAGCATTCCTAAAACTTTCTGGGGCATATTTAACACCTGCTACCAGGAAAGCCTCTTAGAGTGAAGCAAGACAAGAAAGAAAGCCAGTGTGAGTGCCGGGAGGCATGGTGTAGAGGCAGCATCTGGGGTGCGTGGGCACGAGTGAGAGCACTCTGTGTCTGTAAACCACAGGGATACAGTTGTTCCTGCTTTAGTCTTTGATCCTCAGTGCTCAAACTGTAACAAATCCTTTATCCACTTCTGGAGGCACGGGAACAACTTTTCCTATCCTTGAATCCAAATACTAGTGTTTGCTGTGCACTGTGGAGAGGAGCAACCCACTGAAATCCTGCCTGAGACGAAAGGAAGGCAGGCAGCGTAAAGGAGCTAGATCTGGACAAAACCTCTCTTACACTTAAGATGTTGAAATGTTTACACCTGTGGAGGGTGCAACACAACACAGCTGAAAACAGCATTCAATGTGTAGAGCTTATTACAACAGCTCAAGGCCTAGTAATTTATGCAAAATGATTCTGAGATGAGACCTATTGGACTGCAGCTATTTCCAGTAAGCAAACTGCCCCTGTTTTCTCCATTCTTTTAGAACGAGCATCACCCAGAGTCGCAGCTCTCCATCCTTGAACAAGCAACTCATAATCAACATGGAACCTCTGCAGCCTCTCCTTCCTTCTCCCAGTGAGGAGGAAGAGGTTCCTTCCGATGAAGGTGAGTCACTTACCCAATTCCTGCTGATATTTATTACAAAGCATATGGGACAAGACGTGATCCTGACTCAGGGATATGGAAAAAATATAATACTTTTCATTATTCCTAATCATTAAACCTCCGTATGTCATACCCCGTAATGATAACTATCTCAAGAAGCAGTGCATTAGGACTAGGGAATAGGATGAAGTAATATAATGACATGAGAGATATATGGTGAGGAAAGTTACTACTATTTGATTTCTGTTTCAAAAAATCTTTTAAACTGTCAGGCAAAAGGATCTTAGAAAATAAATCGTCTCAAGACGGCACCTTTTTCTAAATAGTGTCAGCAGTCATTCAGGAGTGAAAACTGGCTGTTTACTGCTGGATATTTGGTTTTTCTTGATTCTCTTTACTTTCATATTTCCTTCTTTCTGCTTTAGTCTGCCAATTTAATTTCCTTAGCAAAAAAAAAAAAAGACATTATTTGCAGATCAGCTGGGAAAGATCTTTAATTTATCTTCTTTGACAAAATGGGACATGATTGGAAGATAAGTCTGAATTTATTCTATAACAATGTTTTGCATGCATTTCTTTATTTCTTGATATTTTTAATATCACATTGAACAACTTTCTTTTTGAGATACAGTCACTACAAACAATGACATGAACACCATTG
This sequence comes from Melospiza melodia melodia, assembly GCF_035770615.1. Classification (NCBI taxonomy): domain Eukaryota; kingdom Metazoa; phylum Chordata; class Aves; order Passeriformes; family Passerellidae; genus Melospiza; species Melospiza melodia. Next base: position 54,315,582 of record NC_086226.1, on the reverse strand, counting down.
CCAGCTTAAATAGGGATAATTGCCTTGGTCCTAATAAAAAGGAAACCAACCAAACAAAATCTGACACTAGTTCTTGCTTGAGATGTAGTAAATAATTGTTTCAGAGGTTGGGAAATACAATATTTGCTGCTGCTTTGTTCTAGTCAATGAAAACCAGAAAAAACTGAGTGAGTATCTTCCTTTTCATGGTAGTATGTCTTAATTTTATTTTATAGGAGTTGTATGAACATGTTTTGTTCATTCTTCAGAGTTTGGACACTGAATGTAGCAGGTACAGGGTGAATTACCTTGTCTGTGTTTGTACTTTATTACAATTAGTAGTAGCAGCTGTTAGTTTTAACTGAGAATTTGCCTTTTAGCAGCCAAGTACCACGGCTGTGCTTCCTCTGGGCAGTTGTCACGACTGCAGAGCAACAACAGCTTGCTCTGTATCCTGTAACCACACTTACAACTCGAGGCAATGAAATCCATTTTTGGAAACTGGTGACTTCTTGCTAAGTGCTCACCCGACAGTGCTTGTTTTAAATGTTTGTGTTACGTAAGTTTGAAAATTACATTTCCTTTCAGTCAGACAGATTGTTGTTACTATGATGAGCTAATAGACATATTTGCTGGTGGTATTTAACTGCATATTTTATATGTTGTTAAATATCACCAGATGCTAAGTTAACAGTATTTAGACTTTTACAGGCTTTTCCTGCATAAAACTTGGCAATATTATCAAATTGCAGCTTGAACTGATCTCAAAGCTCTTCGACAGTGATGCTGGCTCTCTTCCCAACATCCACTTCTGTGGGTTCCCACCTTCTCCCTTGCATCAGCACTAATCACAACAGTGTGAATTAAGAGAAGGAGTTAAAAAATAAACCAACAACCAAAAAAAACCCAACCAAAACCAAGAAAACAAAAAAAACCATAAAAGAATCCCAAAAATAAACAAAAAAATGAACCGAAAAACCCAAAACCCAACCAAATAAAAAGTAAATAAAATAAATTCAAAACAACAAAACCAAACTAAACCCAGTAACAATCGCAAACCAAATTAAAACAAAAAACCCAAAACCAAACAAAAACCCCTTAACTGTGCAGTCTCCTATTATTGCCTGACTCAACTATTGACTGGATCATCAAGAGAGTCAGCCAAGGTCCTGTGTTGGGGTAAGGGCATGAGCAGGAGGTGGGGAGAGGGGAGGCATACAGCCCTGGGACTGACACAACTACCTTGGGAGACTGCTTTTAGTGTGCTACAGACACGAAATAGCCTTGGTATCTCTGTATATGTCTCAGCACAGTGAAGCATACTTTCATTTTGTTGTTCAAAAGGCAAAAAAGTCAGTGTTACCAGATGAATAATTCATGCATGAAATCTCAGCACAGAAATATCAGGTGACCAAAATGAAGCTTTCATTACTTTGTCGAAACTACATTAATATCCTGTGACTGGAGAGGTATGGTATTGCCTTATTAAAAAAATAGTCTACTCAAAAAGGTGAAGCTGTGATAGCATCTGGTGCTAGAAAATCTGGAGACAATGGACTTGCATCTGCAAAGGCAGTATTCTGTCCAAAATCAGACAGTAAAAGAAGGCAGCCACAGAATCTGTATAGCAGGACTGCAAGAAACATAATGTGTTCAACTACACATGGAGCAAGAACTGAGCTATGCTCAGTGCTGGTGAGGCTGCACCTCAAATTCTCAGTTCAGTTCTGGGTCTGTCATTGCAAGAATGCCATTGAGAGGCTGGGGAATGTCCAGAGAAGGGCACTGGTGTGAGTGAAGGATCTGGAGCCCAAGTCTTGTGAGGAGCACTTGGGGGACCTGGGGTTGTTTAGTCTTGAGGAGGCTTGGGGTGACCTTACCAGTCTCTACAACTCCCTGAAAGGAGTGTGCAGCCAGGTGGGGATTAGTCTTGTCTCCCAGGTAATAAATAATAGACAACAGAAAGTGGCCTCACATTACGCCTGAGAAGGTATAGTTTGGATATAAGAAAAATTTCCTTACCGAAAGGATGGTCAGATATCGGGACAGACTGTCCAGGGACATGGTTGAACCAACAACCTCCATGGAAGCATTCAAAAGGTGTGTGGGTATGGTGCCTGGGGACATGGCTTAGTGGTGAACACAGCAGTGCTGGTTAACAGACTTGATGGTCTTTCCAACCTAAATGATTCTGTGAGCAGGAGTGAGCACACATCTGCTACCATCAGTCTAATTGTCTGTCTCTGTGTGGGTGCTTGGCTGCGTAAAATTTGGTTGTAGAGGAGAGTTGTGTGGCTAAAACTATTTGTAGCTAAAACTATTTAAAATTTTTTTAGGTAGTCTTTTGCTGAGAGTTAATATAGAGAATTAATATAGACTCAGAGTTTCTGAGTCAGTTGTAAGATTTTAAGATTTCTCCCTTACTTATGTGTAGATAAAATTATGGGGAACAATTTGAAACTAACACAGTCATTTCTCTTTTGCATAAGCATGGTCACATGAAACATAAACGATAGATTTTACTTCTCAACATCAGTATGTAGGAATACACTGGCCTTTTTTCCCCTTGCACTAAGATTTGACGCCTTGGATATTTTTATAATTCTGTGTGGTTCAGCTGTTATGCTAGCAACTGCTAGCTGAGATAGATGTTGTGGAAGTTTGCAATGTTATGAGGCATTTGGAAATGTGTCAAATGTTGGAAATCTTTCACAACCTTGTCTGGCTGACACTTGAGTCCTTGTATAGGCCTTCCTTTATGTATTGAAGACATTGGTGGTTAGATTTTTGTAAAATTTCATGCTTTCCAGTTTTTGTAGCTGCATATACAATGAAGGGTTAACCTCTTTTAGTTAGGATTTAATGATCCTGTTTTGGCTCTTATGACAGTTATGAGAATAAAAATGAGAAAAGAAGACAGAATCTTATTTTTGAAGGGATGAAAAAATGGAGATAGGAAGCAAACGGGTACTTGATCTTTCCTCACACCCACAAAAAAGTGTTTGCAGAGAAGGAAAGGAAGAGAGAAATCTTTGCTCTGGCAGAGGAAGAAAACAGGACCTTTGCTGGATATTTGTTCTATATAGGCTGTGTAAGAAAAAAGAGCCATCATAAAAATGCTTTCCAAAAAGCTTAATTGAAGCAGATGTCTTTAATGAGAGAAAGAGCTGGGTGTAAAATAGACATTTGCAGGACTCCCTCCCCTGCCGCTCTCTTTCCCACATATTTGCATACACATCACTGACTTTTTGGTACAAAGAGAACAAGGACGCCAGATAGTGAGGATTCAGGTAGTACAATGTCATAAACATTACAGGTGAATTCTCTGGGGAGTGAGAGACTACATCCCCACCAGTACACTCCTTCCAGTTTGTCTCTTCTCTGTGGCTTTGGTGTGCCAGGAAAGAGTTTCTTTCCCACTAGGATAGTGTGATGTTATGCGTATGGTTGCCTTCCAGCTCCCAGCTGGAGCAAGTTATCAGCCGCCAGCATAGGTGCATCATGCATTTTTGGGAACGTGTATATCTCTGCTGGGCAGGAACAGGGAAGTGCCCAGCCTTCTGAAACAACAATTCTTTCTGTCCAAGGAGAATCTGTCCAACAACTGTCCTCAAGCGGGAGCTGGAGCTCATACGTAAAGAGAGAATTTTTTTTTCCCAGTCTTAGAAATTTTCTCTTCTTCTTTTACATGGGCAGGTCAGGTTCTTATTCTAGGCTAGAAATTAATGTATTTTGGTCTCACTGGTTTGCTTTGTGGCTAAGATTTGTAAGCACAGCATGGGATTTTTCCATTGTATTTACATGTTTCACAAATAATTTCCAGGCAGTGATGGGGAACTGACATTACTGGCCTATTAAAGCATTTTAGAAAAATAATGGGATTATGGATGCTGGCCTCTTTTTTAACTGCACTATGTTTTGGTGCCTTAGATATTTTTATGCCTCTGTGTGTGGTTCAGCTGTTATGCTAGCAACTGCTAACTGAGATGGGTGCTGTGAAAGTTTGTATTGTACATTATGAGGCATTTGGAAATGTTTAAAAATAACCTCTGGTTCTGTTCCCTGCTGGGATATTTTTGTTGGCCATGTTAGAAGCTTGTCATTTGATTCATTGAGAGCAACCTGTGTGTTAGTCGCTTAAAACTCGGTGGGAACTTAATAAAAGGTCAAAGCTGGTATGGCTAGAGCTTTTACAAGACTTTGAGAAGAGGAATTAATAGTCAACATGGTGAAATGTCTTGTAAAAATCCAAACCAAGAGAAGCATTCATTTGCGGATGGTTAACCACTGCAACAAGGAAGTGTGCATTCGTTTACTGCGGCATGGCTCCAAGATCACAGCCAGAAGGGCTGGTAAATTTACATTTATTTTACTCAAACCTCTTTTTTAAACCTTCTTACCCCAGTTTAAGTTAATAGTTGTTTCTTGGAAAGGAAGTGTGCTGTAAATGACATGTACAGCAGAGAATAAGGACAATTTACTGACAAGAATGAAGTGGCAAATGGAGAATGAATGAGAAAAAACCATAAATTTATTTATTAACTTACAGAAAATTGTAGATTTATTTGTTAATTGGTAACAAATGAGGGACTGGAATTTTACCTTTGTATTTTTCTTTGACTGAGATGGGGGGAAACACTTTGAAACTATAGCAATTTATGCCAAAATGAAATAGTTGTTAAGCTAGAACATAGTAGATTTTAAATATTAGCTGAATGCAGTAGTTGAGTTTTCCATTTTGTAACTTTATTTAGATACTGAATAATTTCATTGACTGAATAATAGTTCTAAGGCTGGTGGAGGAAGGTGGAACTTGGGCAGTCTGATTTATCTCCCTTTATCACTACACACGGTAAGAGTGCAACCCAAGAAACAAAAAGCATTCAGTATTGCTATGAACGGCAAAGGGGTGTTTTTTTTAGGAAATGACTTTGCTAAAGATCCCCTTCACTAAATATGTCCATTTCCGTAATGTCATAGGACATTTTTAAATTTGTTTTTCCATGCTTTCTGTAGTACTGATAATTTTTGATGTATGGGCTTGAATGGGCTTTGATGTATGGGCTTTGATGTATAGGTTGAATTGTTTCAGTTTTTACTAACCTATGTTAAATCTTTGCATTGAATCTTCATTTCAGCAGATTAGTTTTTAATCAAAGAATTAACTGAAAGTGTTCTGGCAAAGATTAGAATACTGTTACTCTTTTGATATCTGAAATTCAGAAATCAGTGAGTGCAGTAGCTACATGAGAAACTGCTTCTTGCAGTGATTTGTCTTTGAGTAGCAGCAGTGACTGGTTGTCTTTGTTTCCTGAGTTCACCACTCAGTGTAGACAGCAGAATCTATCAGAATACACCTAACTCCCTTGATTGAAACATAGTAGCAAAATTGAAAAAGCATTATTATTGACGTGTGTTTTGTACTTTTACATCTCAGAGGTTAAATACTGGTTTCAAATAGATGCAAGACATCTTGGTTTAATATAATGACAGCAATAAGAGGTTTGTATGTTGGGACTACATTAGTTCTTAAACACCTTGAATTTGTAGTACTGTTCATTTTGAACAGTATTGCTATTTCTTTTGAAGTGAACATGCAAAACAGTGTACATATATATATATATATATATATATATATATATATATATATACACCAGCATATAGCACCAAAGCACAGGAGGTAGCTAGTGCAGGACTCCTAAAATGGCACACAACTCCTTGGGAGAGCCCCATTGCAACACTTTCAGAACAAATGTTGTTCAGAACAGTGCTGACTTGTGCTGGGAGGGGTCGCCCAAAGCTGAGTGGGAATGCTGAAATGTCCCTTTTGCTTGGGTGCTAAACTTTCACATCGTTACTTGGCACTTTCCAGCCCCACTGGCCTTGGCGTGGGGCTGGGCACTGAGCCACTGCAGTCCCATCAGCAGCTCCTTCTGTCTCTGAGCTGCCGACACATGTACCTTGCCTTCTCATTCCTGCTCCCACGATACACACTTCTCTCCCTGATGCTTCCTTCAGTCCCGTTGCTGCTTAATCCTCTTTCTGGCAGGGGATCAACAACTCTGGATTGAACTCCTTCCAGGCCAAGGGGAGATGGAAAACAGGCATCCCAGAATGCCCACCACGCAGTAAGCTCTGCTCTGCTTCTGCCTCTGTGCTTTGTGTGCTCTTTATGTGGAGAGCAGAGCAGTGGCCTCCAGTGTCTGTACTAGCTGTGACATTGGGCACCATGACACAACACAGCTGGGAGGTGAGCTGTAATGCCACAAAACATCCAACTGATATGAACTGGCAGCTGGGACAGGGCTTTGCTCCCTTCTGGAAGTTCCCACTAGACTAAAGCAAGCAGTAATGGCCAGCAGGAAAGTCAGGTCACTGCCTAAAAAGGAGTTACTATAAACTGTCATTGATTAACTCTCCTTGAAAAGCTATAACAGGTGTCTTTATAAGCATGGGATGTGGGTATGGTACAAATCTGTGACCTTCTGTTTCTGAGGGCAGGAGGTCTGGCTGTGATGCAAATCCTGCTTGATATAGATCCTGTGTAGGGAAATATTTAAATGCAATGCCATTCTAAAGTCTGTCTCATTTTTCTACATTTTCTTTGTGACATTCATGCACTTTGCTCACATGACAAAATCACCTTCTCCTTCCCTCTGAAAGGTCATTCTATTCATAGTGCAGATGAATTTTGTCTACATGGAAAATAAGCAAAGGATACATGATATTTCTACAGGAAAAAGTAAAAAGGACAGGAAGGATTTCTCCTAATTGCAGCCTGGCTGGCCTTTTTTGTTTGTATGTGTGTATGAAATGTTCCTAGCACTGTACTTTCTGGACCATATCTAATTTTCCATTTGTCTCTTTAAAATGAATGTATGTTCACTCTTGTTTCTTTCTCCAGTATTAAAGGCTGTTATAGGTGTGTAATTGTGTTTCTGGTAAGCAAAGCCCTGTGCAGGATATCCAGCCAACAGACAATGTGTGAACTGAATTTTTTCATAAGCAGAGTCTACATTCTTCTGAGGCGCTGTACTTCCAGCAACGGCAGCTTCCTAAGAATGGTGGAGCTGGAGCTGCCCTTCATTTTGCTAATCCTCAGCTGCTGGTTTTGGCCCCTGTAGAAGTACTAGCAGCTGACAACTTTTATGTCGGACTTCTTGCACGTTCATGTTCACAGCCAAGGACCAAAATAATGTCATGTCTTATTCAGCTGTTCATGCTCCTGGCTTGGAGCAATCACAGTGTTTGGTGGAAGAGGAATACTGACATTCACCTAGGATAACGAGATCTCTGGCTTTGTAAAATTTGTCCACTTGCCAGAAAAGTGTAGCAAACTTTTGCTGTGGAAATATAAGAAATAAACCCGCGTTTATTTACCTGATATTCCAGTAATCTGTATTAGAAGGTTCTGATTTATGGAATGTTAACTGCCATTAAGAATTCAAAGTAAAGAATTGAAAGAAGAGGTTCTCAAATGTACGTTAATTCTCAACTCATAGTCCTTTAAATCTGAACACCACATAAATTTTAAATATTGTTAAAAAGATAGTAGACTTTTCAAAATCTTGCCAACAAATTATATAAAATGATACTCTCATAAGGGTAGTACCAAAATAATTGTTATGTATGAATAGGACCAAAGGATTTGCAGTAGTCATAGAATAATTAGCATTAGGCGTTGGCTTGCTTTAACTTTTATATTCTATTTTTCCATTGGAACATTTAGAGGATTTTTTTTTTCTTTTAACTTGATTTTATTACTTCATATAACTGGCTGTCTTGAGGGCTATCTGAAACGTAAAAAATCAAAAAAACTTTCTTCTCTCTTAAATTCGTGTTACTGGAATATTCATTGTACTGTGGAATTTTGGTACTTTTATGTGATATTCTTTGGCCTGCATAAGCTTTGTAAATTATATTTGCCATAATCATTTTATGGTTATATCTTTTGAAGCCATCAAAATATGAATGGCCCAACATACTTAGCTATATATTGCAATGTGACTGAGGCTTTGCTCGAATCAGTCATGTAGACTCTGGTTAATAGCCTGTTCTTTCCTCAATCCTTGATTTAAAAAATGCTGCGGTGCTACAGAGAATATGAAGGAGCAAAAAGACCAACTTTATACCTTTATTTTTTTAAGATATCAAATAAGCTTGCAGCAGCAGCATTTAATGCCCATTCTAAATTTTCAAATATTGATTAGCACTAGTATTTGACTGATATAAAATGCAATTACAATGATTTAATGAGTCTAAGTAAAAACAAAGGTCTGGAAAATTCTTCCTAGCAGCTGAAATTAAATAGTGGAATGTAAATTTGATGTGTGCTGCAGAGATGCAACACATTACCATTTTAATACAAACCCTTCAGGAAACAAAAACACTGACATGAAAAGGTTTCTCTGTTGCCTTCTATCAACAGGTAAACCCCACAGTCAGAAGTTTGCCAGTTATTTATTGCCCAAAAAAAATACAGTTGTAAGGAAAGCTAATATATGTTGTTCATGTTCACTGTGCATTTTATGCAAGTTGGAATTTACTCTGGGGAGGAAGAGGAGGCTCAAGAATCATAAATTTGGGGTGATCTGTCTTTGTGGTAGCTGCACCTGTCTTCTATGATGAGAAAAATGATGAAGATATATTACTGATCTTGCACCTAAGCTGCTATAGAGAGGCCTATGGCCAGAATTCTTGAATTTGGGAGAGTAAAATTGTGTGCTTTCAACGATTTTGAAATGTCTAAGTAAGTAGCTCAACTTAAATTCTACTAATATTAAGAATATTTGAAAAGCATATTTGATAATCAAATAGTAGTACTTGTGTATCTAAAGATACGTGTAGATTCTTAAAGCTGGGTTCCAGAGTTAAATAATTCTGCCTTTTGTAATTTAATGTACTCTGTGTGTACGCTCAAGTAACTTGAGTATGGTTTGATGATCCAGCATTACCTTCTGTTACTTAGAAGAAAGATCCTCCAAATCAGTTCTCACTTCTTGGTGTTCATACTCTGTTTTGTCTCTTTTCAGTTGGTTTGTATCCTTCTCTTGGTGACTGTGGCAAGTGTATTTCTTAATGTAAAGACTGGTGTAGACAATTACATTCCAGCACAAAACAAGTTTCATGCTGAAATATGATGAATTTCTAAATTGGCTGTCATAAGAGAAGACAGAGTAGTTGCTGCAAGGAATTATTTGATAGGAAGTCAAATTAAACTTATGAAAATTAAACTAATTGAATTATTGAACTAATAATTATTGAGGACAAGGTTTCATTTCAGCTATGCACTTTTGCTGCTGAAAGGAACTCTCCTGCTTGCTTTCTCTGTCCCCAGTCATGTGCTCTTTCCACAAGAATGCATGACTAGCCAGCTCAGGAAAAAACCACATCAGATGCTAACCCAAGCTGCTTTGCTCAGTGATGAAATGAAAGGAAGCAGAAATTGTGATTTTGGTCATTTTGCCGAAATGAGAAACCTCACCTGGTGGCATGGCCAGTGACGTCTAGAGAAGAAGGAAAAGATAACAAATTACAGGAGAAGAGATCTGTTTGGGGCAATTTGAATACTTAGAAAAGGAAATTTACATGAGGAAGTGTCTTAACAGCGCTTTGCAAGGCAGGTCTGTGCCCCACTGTCCTCTCCACTCCTACGACTGACAACTAACAGCCATCACTAAAGTATTGGTGGAGCTGTAAACAGCCAGACTTCTTGTCAGACTTCTTGCTGTTAGAGATGGACTGGAAAAAGGAGAGTAAGTTTTGAGAGAGCAGAAAATAATGTCATAAGAAAGTATCCTCTGTAAAGGGGAGAGAGAAATTTAGAGGAGAGAAAAAAGAGCTAAAGAACTAGATGAGCGAGAAACAAAAAAGCTACATGAGAAGGAGCTATTTTAACAGGTGAGGCTGTTACAATGCTGTTCCAATGACGTCTAATTCTTATGTGTTAACCTTCCTCTCCTTCGCCCTTTTTACTGTTAACATGAATTTATCATGATAATCTGTTGTCTCTTTTTAATGTCATGCTCTATTCTCAACCTTAGCACAATCATTCATCTCAAAGGAATGAGAGTTGGTAGTTTTTGTTGTTATTATTATTATTATACACCAAAGAGCACCAATCCACATGTGTAGTAGGTATTAATGTATACCAGAAATCAGACTGCCAGTAGAAAATAAGGTGCTCTCTTTTCTGCTTTGCACAACACTATTATCATTGGTAGCTACATCAGACCCTCTTAAGCAGATCTGATGTACTGCAGCATTGTAAAGATACTGCCCTCTTCAAAAAGCTTTTCAAGTTTTTGATAATTATGTACAGTCTGGTTTTAATACGCAAAATTATTGCAGAATATTCTTTCCATACATCTATTGTATACTCCTGGAAGGCTGACTTTTGCCCCCAGGCTGTGAGAAATTTAGTATTATTTTTTCATCTCATTTCTTCAGGTATCCAGCTGCCAAAGGAAGAGGAGATTTCAGTACCTGTGACTTCAAGCTCTCCAGTAAAGGATACTGGGAAGGATGTTGATCTTGCCATTGAACAGGAAGAGAAGATGAAAGAGGAACCCTTAACCATCTCAGAGCTGGTGTACAATCCAAGTGCCAGCTTGCTGCCCACACCGGTTGATGATGAGATTGATATGCTCTTTGATACCTGCCCAAGAGCAGAGAATGAGAAAGATGATACCGATTCATTTGAGGAACTTGAAGCAGATGAAAATGCATTTTTAATTGCAGAGGAGGAAGAACTGAAAGAAGCTCGGAGGGCCCTGAGGTGGAGCTATGACTTTCTGATGGGCAACATAGAGGTGAATGCTTTTGTGAAGAGTTTCTCCAGACTTTTTCTTGTAGGCCTTGGACTATTGTTGTTTGTGTTCCCCCTTTTCCTTGTGCTCTTGGAGTCGGACCTTCAAATCTCTTTCCTTCACGAAATCCGCCAGACGCCGGAGTTTCAGCAGTTTCATATTGAATATTACTGCCCCCTTAGGCAGTGGATGGCTTGCAAAATAAACTTCATTCGTGACATTCTGGGCAGCTTTTAAATTTTACATTAATATAGTACAACTAAGGGCTATATTCAAAATTTCAGTTAGTGACAGCTTTCCATAATGCCCCTGGGCCCATCTGTTGGCAGCTGCCTTCATATCCTCATTTAGTGTTTTCATTACAGACTCGTCAGGTTCTTAAGTTCCCTTTACATACTTAATTGCCATTTTAGTTACCAGCTTATCCAGTCACCTCTCAATAACCAAAAAGAAGCTTTATTTAATTACATTTCAGACTTCTATCTCATTTATTACATTATATAAGAGAGGGTCACAATAAGTTTCATTGTCCTTAACCTTTCAATCATGACACTAAAACTGATGATATTGAAAGAAAACCTTTTTGAATATACTCCTTAGTGAAACTATCTCTTCTAACCAATGCCTATACAAGCAATGTTTATGCTGATTTTTTGGTTTTTGTTTGTTTTTCTGTTTGTTTGTTTTTTATATTTTTATGTGTTTAAGATATTTTGGTAAATTTTTAGTAAAAGACAACTTATGATGTTATTTAAATGTACACATTGGTAAGAATAATGTAGAGGGGCATGCAGGGTGTTTTTAGTGTTTTACCAATTATTTGTTTTTAAACTATGGCTGGAGAATGAATTTAATGTAGCTCTACACAAAGGGACTGTGTTTGGGAAACAGAAAGTTCACTCAAGTTCTGTAGGGGCTGCCTGGGCAAGGTGAAATGACAGCAAGTATGCAAAAGAATTTCTGAAAGGCACAGTTCTAAAGCTTGGGGAAGTGGGCAGAACTGAAATGATCCTTCTTCTTATCTGTCAGGTTGTCTTCCGCTTTATCAGTTCTGTAGAAAGTCCTTACAAGAGAGTCGAAGTACGTTTAGAGAAAGATTGAGTCTTCAGTCTAAATGTAGATTATTGTACATAACGGAAGACAATAATAATAAGTAGCAAAAAAAAAAAAAAAAAAAAAAGAAAAAAAAAAGAAAAAAGAAAAAAAGGACGCAAAAATAAATCAGTAGGTGAGCAAGCTACTTTTTAAAATCATAAAGAAGAGAAAAAGATGAAAAAGGAATAAATTTTTCATACTTCTTTTAAAAAGCAAAGCATTAGGCTGTACAGTTGATGTCAAAATAATCTACTGGCTCACACTTAAAGGCTTAAACACTTTAAGAGATGAATCTTCATGCTTGATGCCCTTTATGACTAATCTCTAAGACAACATATTTTCTGTGCATAGTAATATACTTCCTTTCACATATAGCACCATACTCACCCTCATTCCTTGTTATTATGAGCCCAGTTACAAGATCTAATACTGTTTTGTGTAACATGGATTTGTATATCTAAAAGTATTCCAATATAGCTTAGAGAACATACGTATGTAAAATCTTGTCAATGCTGAGAGCATTTGAAGGCCCTCAAATATACCACAGAGGTTGTATCTAAGACAAGAAAGTTTTTATCCCTCCTCTCCCACAATCTTAGTGCAGCCTTGTTTCATATTTAAATTAAAGTACTTGAATTTTGGCTTCAGACTCTTTCTCCTGCTTAGACATTTATGAATCAGAAACATATTTGAGGCTATTTTATTAGATGTGCATTTTACACATTGCAACCACAGGTCTAATTCCTACTAAATAAATTCCATTAGTTTCAGTATCAGGGAATCTCTTTTGCTTGGTTTTCTCTTGTAAGCCTTTGCAAGTGTCTAGTTTTAAAATGGCAATTTTCATAAAGGATTTTTCCTTCCCTTCTAATCTTCTCCAGTTTTTAAAAGACAGAACAGTTACAGGGCTTAGGAGTTCCTTTCCTCAGCTGAAAACTTTTGGATTACTCTTCATCTCCCCTCCAACAAAGGCTAAATTAAACAACTGTGTTTTTTATTGTCTTTGTTTGTCCTTTATAATCTGTGTCCCAGAAGAATCATTAATGATTAGTTATTTAATGTCTGTTTCTTCCTGTGCTACTTGCAGCTAAATGATCCTTTCCCACAAGGTAATAATCATTCAGCCTAATAGAAATGGAGAGTGAACTAATGTAGACATTTGATCTTAACTTGAAATGATTCATTTGCATTGTTTCTAAATATAGGGGTCAGAAAAGGTGTTTTCAGTGGTGAAGGCTGTGAGAGCAGACATCCTGATGGACTGTGAAGACATGGTTCCATACAACCTCCTAGAAAGTCTGAGAGTCACTTAAAAAAAAAAATTGGTTACGATAGATTTGTCCCTGTGCACCCCAGAAGTAGGAGTGTTGCAATGCTTGATTTAACTCTTGTCAGAAAATAGCTCAGTTGCATCAGAACATAATCTCAAAAATTGAGCAGTGCAGTGGAGTTTTGTGCAGGGTTAGATGCAAGTGTGTGTGCACATGTGCTTGCATTTACTAACCACATGCATACATTCACACCTGGCCTTTTAATATTCTCCCCTTTCCTTCCTGATATTCCCTGGTCTATCAAAGTAATTTAACTAAAAGTCATGAAAGTGTTATAACTTAAAGGCCAGGACCATGTCATACACAGAAGGATGTGGTTGGGCTCATTAAGAGAGTGTAGCAGGTTTTTACTGGTAAAGATGACAGACTTGGACTGCGGAGCGTCTATAGGTACAATATTGTGTATTTCTGTCTGTGCTTGGATTATATTGTAAAATGTTATGTACTTGAAATCTATTTTGTGGTTTGTCCAACATTTATAAACACAACTCTGGGAAGTATTAAAAATGGTTTTATTTCATGGAGTGTAAGGGGAAAATATACCTGTAACTTGAGCCTTATCTTTGTACAGTGAATTTCACATTTCTATATGTCAACATCCTGATTGTTTTGTATGTTGATATGATGGCAGGAATCCCTAATAAAATTACACTGGAGAAAAGCTTTCTGCAGTTATGACAGTTTTTATGGGGAAAGATTTTCTATAAATGATACTTTTTGACATGAAGTATGTGGAATATAATATAGTAGAGATTTCTCATGACTTTTACAATGTTTTCAATATGATTTTCTTCATTCATCAGCTGGCGAGACACTAAAAAAGTACTTTAAAATAGGATGTTATTAACATGGTTTCAGGCTCATTTACCAAGAGACTGTTGGTTTGCCTGGTAACCACATAAGAGTGAGTCAGAGTACTGAGATACAATTGCTGCACACTGAGTGAAAACTGAGAGGCTGGTTTTACAGTCAGGCCATGGTAGTGGACACATGGCTGTGATTTGTAGAGGCAGGTCTAGCTAGAGTGTTATGTAGAAAAAGCTGTGCTTTCTTACATTTAGTTGGTTTGGGGCTCTGACAGAGCAAAAGTATTTGGTAAGAAATATACAGTCTGCAATGAAGCAATTTGTTATAATTCTGGGGAGCTAAGAGAAACAGAAGCTACTTCCTGAGCACATAAAACATTTAGATGAAGACATTACTGTACAGTATAGAAAGTGCCAAAATCTAACTAAATTCTGGCAATTTGAAATGTAAAAAACCAGTACTATATAGTACAGGTAGACCTATTAATTCAGTTAAAAGGATGCAGGTTGTAATACAGCCTTCAAAAGAGGTTGCCTTCCTGCTTTAACATAAGAATAAAATATATCCTCTTCAACATTGTTTGTATTCTGAAGTCCTACTATAATTTATGAAACTAGCATTTGTAAAACAAAGTATTTTTACTTTGGGTAGAAACTCAGCACTTGCCATAACTTCTTTCTGAATAATCACACATATTTCTCTAAAACTACATTTCACTGAAATGTCATGCCAGAGGTGCATTTGAAGAAATCAGGTTGCATTTTTGGCGCTAATACTTGCTGTAGGTCCTTGACAACAGATGCGTGGACCAAACTGGAGATCGCAAGAACTGGAAGGCAAGAAACTTCACCTGGAAGTCAAGGTACCTTTCTTAACATTTTGTTTGGTTGTGTAGGCTTTAGTTGTGTTTAAATCCCAAAGGAGTAATTATCTCTTCTGTTTGCATGGATTTGCTGTGGATTTCCTTAAACTGTCATTTTATATGGAAAAAGACATATGTCTGGGACACCCTGTGAAGACTTCAGCTGTCACAGCTGTTAAATACCATACTAAAAACTGATGCTAAAGTGTTACGTCTTTCATTCTGCCCCTTTACAAAGGTGATTCCCTCATCAGCTTTATCCTCAGCAATCTGAGGGAGCTGCTGTGATATTTAGAAGCTGTCTTGCTTGGGGTTTCTTTCTCTTATTGCAGGTGATTGATGTCAGCCAGATGAGCTCCCTGCAGAGATCCTGTTTTACAAAGGTTCACAGCTTGCCCACAGGTCTCATAGCTCACTCCCAGAAAACATGGGCATTATTCGTGCCTGTAATGCTTAAGGGCAGTATGAATTTATAGCTGTGCCACAGCTCATCACACACATCAGCTGCTATAACCAGCCACAGCTCGGTGCTTGTGTGTTACATTGAAGAACAATAAGGCAGTAATTTCTACTTCCGCATCGTATAGTGATGGAGAACTAAAACATTGTTATAAAAATAAAAATTCAACAAGTACTTGAAAAATTACCTTTTCTATTTATTTCATTCTGACCTTTCCCATATTAGCTTACTTTTATTTTCTCTGAAGAAATATTTGTTGAGTTCACGAGATGGCAGATACTTTGGAGAAGCAAAGTGGCCCACTTGCATCTTCATCAGTGTCATGACAAAAAAACATTACCTACTAATTGCTAGTTTTGTCATCATTGGTTTAAATTGACTAAAAGTTCAGGTGAAATAGGTCACATTTCTTTGAAGAATAATTAAGTATATTCTTTGAATCTATTTAATTAAATACAAAGATTTAAATATATTTTTAAATGTACAATAAATATACAATTATACAGTATTCTTTGATAGAAGAATGATTAAATATGACTGAATAGGACATCTATTTCTAGAAAAAGCTGTAGAAAAAACAACATGAAAAGCCTCTCATTTGTAATACTATATATCTTATGTCAAATTCATAATGAAAAGCTCTACTGCCTATAGTGTCTTCTGAAAAGCCTAGTTCTAAATACATTTTAAAGTATTTTCTGTGTTTCAGTATTATGCACATGAATAATTCCCTAAAGAGAAGTTTTGAAAGGCTTCAGGTACTTTTGAATTAACTTCTAATGCAATGAACCTATCAACATAAACTTAAATGTCATCTAATATGTTTTTCTCAAATCTTTACATTCTTATATATTCAGGTTCTTCTTCCCCAAGATAGAGCTGTATGCACACAATGACATACACTTTGGGTATTGGAAAAAATTACTTCTGCAAAACCAAAACCTAAATAAAAGCTTCTGAGCACCAAGTTTGCTTAAAGCTTCTTGAGAGCTAAGTCAACAGATGTAATCCTCACTCAGAAGCTATATAACCACTGAATATACCCAACTCAGTAGCACAGTGACCATCACCACTGCTTTACTGGCTTTGCCTAGCTCATGGCATGAGTCATTTCCCCCTGAGATCCTGATATGACCACAGGGAGCTGTAATAACAAAGGCAATGTAAGGAAATATCTCTGCTGCGCTAATGGGCATAAAACCAAAATAAACATCAACTGGTGGTGAAAAATAGATTGAGTCAATTTTGCTTCATAGCTGTCTAACTTGCCCTTGAAATTTCAACCTACTGTTAAGCCAGAGTAGCCATAGTAGCTGACTTGTATTTCCTTTGGACAGCTCACTATAAATGTTACTTATCATATATTTGGGACCATTACTATACCCCCACAACTTTTGCAGTCACAGATTTATAGGGCATCTTCTTCCCTGGTTGCCCCTGCCCTTTCCCAAACACATTGTTTTCCCAAAAAGTTCTTTTGTGATCTCAGAAATGAGATAAAAGATTGCATCTGTAAAGAGCTGAAGTGCTATCGGTGCTCAGGGAAAGGACTCACCTTTCAATGTGTGAGCAGCCTTGCCACAGTGCCCCATAGCTGGGCTATTTTAAGTGCCCTTACAATAGCACAGCAGCCCTGTTTAATGTGGGAAGGAAGCTCAGAAGCTGAAAACAGAATCTCTACTGCCAGCCATGTACTCATGACTTCCTCCTTCGTGTATGTTGTTTTTACAATCAAAGTCTCCTTTGCTGGTCTGATTTAGGGAATTGCCCTCCACAAAGCTCCACCTGTCAAAATGTCATTTCCAAAGCCTCTCTTCTGCTTTCATCTCTCATGTGCAAATTCGGTGCATGCCCTGGATACACAAACAATTGTACCGAACTTCAGCATTGCCCCTAGGCTTCAAAACACAAACAGCTTAGTCCTGAATATGGTGTGCTGCATGACCAATTTTTTAGTCTGTAATAGTGTGTAATATGTGCAAATTTTTATGACTTGCATTGCAACAGTCACTTTGCTATATTTGTTAAAAACCCGCAATGATAAACAATTCTACTATAATTGCTCTCTCAGAAACTTTATAAAACATCAGGACCCTTATGAAACATCTGTTTCAAAGATTTTGGCTCTGCAGGTGTCACTTCTGCCTCTGAGTAACAGCTCTGGCTTTAAGGTTGTACTGTGCATATTGACTTCTGGCATTATCAGTACTCTCTTGGCAGGGCAGCAAGAAGTGCATTTAGTAAAAATTGATCAGCAAAACCCTATTTCCCCCAAGAAGCTCCACTAATGCATCACAAAGTAAAAACCTAGAAAAAAGAAGATAGTAAACCTAAAATTATGTAATCACTATCAGTGTTAATAGAGTAGACCCCACATCTAGCTAAACATTTTAAAACTAGAAAGCCTTGATAATTATGGTATTTATATTCTCTCCAAAGACATACAAAGTAAGGAGCGTAATCCTATTTGCAGATGCATTTATCCAAGCTCCCACATAGATTATAAAACTAAAAGTAGAAATGATAAAAACCACAGTGGTGTCATCAGCTATAAACTGGGTGTTCTTCAGAGATAGTTTTACTATGAGTTTCTTCACATTTTCATTTTCCAAATCCTTCCTGTTTATGGTGTCTGGTGGATTTAGCCTATTGGAAATGCTGCAATGAATCAGACAGGATCTAGTAATGTGGGGAAAGATGTTTTAAAGGTAATTACCACATCAGACTAAAACCAGCAAAGATATTTGGAGGTCCTAAGTAAGTCTTAGCAGAATATCCCTGAGCCAGACACACTGGTCAAGGCTCAGGTAATTGGGATCTCCTGCACCTACTTAGTTGCTGTCACGATAGAAATCAGAGTTAAAAGTGTAATTAGCACCCCTAAATAACAACTTCAATTCCTCTCTTCCCCCAAAACAAGAAACCATTTTGAAATACTTTAAAATGAAGTTAAATGTGAAAAACATTTAACCCAAATATAACCAGATCACCAGCTGTCTTAAACTCTATTGTTTCTAATCAGTTTGTTGTTAAGATGTATGTATGTATGTATGTATGTATGTATGAAGATGCTAACTTATCATTCAACTATTATTTCTTTTTGTTCCTGTTCAGGCAAAAGGACTTACCACAGGTAATATAAAAATCGAAATGGAAGTAGATTCTACATGTTATTGTAAGCACTTGTTCCACTGAGTTGACTATAAAGAAGCAAGATATTTTATTTCTTTCTTTTCCATTTGTCCCAAAGTGATTATTGGGTTACATCACCTCAGATGTTTTAATGCATTATTCACATATTGTAATCACTTGCTTTGTTCCATCTAAAAAACTTTTACCTGATGTCTTCAAAATAATTATGAAGCAATGGCACTGCAGTTATTTAATACAATATTTTTAATACAATCACTATATTTAAGAACATAGTTTTACATTTGTCAAAATGTATTTCTTAAGTTGTATTTTTTAAAAAAGTATATATGCCTAGTTGCTTCTAGCAATTAAAGACAAAGTAAATGGATATTGGTACCCGAGTTTTATGCATATGGAAACAGCACATTTCCAACAACTGAAGTGTAAGTGTTGCAACTTTAGCTGCAACTAAAGTGTAAAATACATTATAGGATTTTTAGAGAAAAATACATTATAGGATTTTTGGAGAAAAGATGTGAGCAGAGTATAAGGAAAAGCTCTATGAACCAAGACTAGTGCAACTTAAACAATGGGCTATAGCTGTTTATCTTAAACTTTTAAAGCAGTTATGATAACAAAATGTTAATTATTTACTGCCTGAAACATCAGGTTAACTGAGATGGAATGAATATGAAGACATGCCCCTATCTTCTGGGTTGCTGGGGATCAGAAATCTGTATTTAACAATACAAATAACTTGTAAGAAGAATACAGAATACAAAATAACTTGTGAAGCGCTTGTCCTTATTAAAAATAAAACCACTGTTCAAGAGTGTCCTCTTGTGGCACTATTGAACAAGCCATATGAAGTTGTCTTATGTAGAAACACTTTTAACAACTAGATTCTGGAGTTGGTTGGGATGTTCTGGTAGATGTTTTTGTTTGGTTAGTCAGTTGGGGTTCTTTAGGTTTTGTTCAGTGAGTTGTTTTTTTTTTTTAACTAAAAAAAATATTTGCAAAAGTGTTTGAAGAGGTGTTTGTAATTTTAGTAATAAGTGTTTCAAGGTTGGTTGATCTGGGAACAAGCTTTTACACTGGTTCAGGAAGACACGATGCCACAGGTCTCCAGCAGTGTCCCTTCTTGCCCTCCCAAGGGGATGGGGGCTGGATGGAGCTGAGAATGCAGAGCCATCCTGAGCAGAGCTCGGCCATTCTTGGTTCCATGAACATTTGTATCTCCTGGTGTTTGCCCAGTGTAGATATACAGTAGAGTTGTGGCTGCAAGGCACGGTGCAACTGCATTCAGGTCCTGGGCTGAGTTGTTGTGCTTCTAATGACCCTCCCACTGGCACCATGCACTGATCTGCAGGTCAAGCTTGCCTTCAGCCATGCCTCTCATCCCCGCTTGGAAAAGTGCTTATCATGCTATCATGTTTGGCTGATGGTATCATGGATAAATGTGGCTAGCCACAGATCAGGTATTTACAGTTTAGTCAAATGGACTACATTTAGTCACTTTTTATGCTGCTTGTCCTGTGCTTTTGAACTTACTTTTCTCACCAAAGTCAAAGTAATAACAGGTGATTTTTAATTGCTGAAGGATTGTTGTGGTTCAGGTGTTCCAGAAGTTGACAGGGAGATTGGGCAGGATCACAGAAGGTAAATCTGTCCATCTGGGGCTGATGGCCTCTGACGTGCATACACCTCACTAAGAGGTGTATGCTCTGAAAGGTCCTAATGCCTGTGGCTGCACTTCTGTGTAGGCAGCTTCTCCTGAGCACTGTGGAGCAGGATGTGAGACATCAAGAATCTGATACCACATTGAAAAATAGGTTAAAACTGTGCTGGAGAGCAGACACACAAAAAAAAAAAAGGAACGGAAATGAAGCCAATAGAGTTGTGTAGTTGATAAGGCATGAAATGCCAGGATGAAATATTTAATTTATAAGGGATTGTTTTTTCTCGTGAGCAGCCAATTCCTTTAGAAAGAACAAGGTCTTGCAGTACTTTCATGGAGCAGGGTTTTTCGCTGACAAGTTTGGCATGGAAAAACCCTGCCAGCACTGTTCATGGTCAGATGAATAGTGCCAGGGCTTCTGCTGCATTTCACAAACTGGTCAAAAATGGGACATCATGACTTGTATCATTTTATCATGCCCTTCTCCTGACTTTTATCAAAGAACTAACACTGATAAAATTGTTTGGTGTCTGGTTAGTCCCTGAAAGATCTTTGCAGTGATACAAAAGAAAATTAGTTTCTAACACTTAGTTTGTAGAGAACAGGATGTACTCACAAAAAATAAATTATCTGAGACAGAGGGTTTTGGTTTTAGACTTCATTTAGCAAGAAAAATAAAACCACGGATATTTGAGAAATACCCTTGGAGAAGGCAAGCAAGCAAAAACATGTAGGAGAAGTTTGCTTTTAAAATTAATGTGGGCTGATAACCTGAAAGCCAGGTTTCAAAGAAGAGTAATTATAAATAAGCTCAGTATAATTTTCTTAACTGCTCAGATGGTGTTTGGAAGATGAAGCTAGTTTCCATGTTCTTCTGTGTTGTTTCTGTGCCCATATTATTTGTAAATTATTTGTTTTATCTTGCTTGTCATCAGACCCATGAGGCTAGGTTGAATTTCTTGCTGTGCTGGTTAAGATTTGGAGTCAGCTGTTTATTTCTTATTTTCCTTACCTCTAACAACTGAGAAAATTCTTATGAGCCCCAAACATAATGTTCAAATGGTAAAAATACACAACATTATTGTTATTCTTGTCTAAATTGGAAGTGGAGAATAGAGATCAGTTGAGAAACTTAGAAATGGTTAGGGAAAAAACCTTAATATGTAGGGAATGTCAAGTCTTTGGGTTTTCAAAGGAAAATGTAGAAAGAAAACTTCATTTGTGAAATAATGAGTAAGAAATTTTTTTAAAGGACCTCCAAGTAAGTTTTCTAACAAGAAAATCTGATTTTTCCCCACTGTCTCCTCTGTAATCCTTTTTTTATTTCCTGTTATATCCTACACAGCTTACTTATAGTTGTGAGTAGCAATCCTCAGATCTGCAAAAACCATATTATTAACATTTCATTTATTATAGATTTCATTTCGGGCCTACTTCGTTATGGATATAATCATTTTCCCATGAATATTAGAGGAGTTCTCGCATGTTTAACTATTGGGTGTCATTTGGACTTGGCTTTTCTTCTGACAGTCTTGTGGCGATCATGCTGCCTGCTCTGCTGGAACTGGATGGGCTGTGCAGACTGCTTGGATTCAACCTGGTGGCTCTGTTGATATGGATGTTGTTCCTGAGGCCAGCAGACAGGCAAGAACCCTTTGCTAGAGCAGAGAATCAAGAGAGTAATAATTTTTTTTCTTGATTCCTTTGATACCCGCATCCATGTGCCCACTGGTCCATGAGCAGAATGCCAAAGGAGGAGGTGGAAGACCTTTGTCAGCAGTAAGGCGTGTCTAACATATCTTAAACCTAAAAAATGATATCATAAGACTTGTGAATTCTGACTTCTTGTTTGCTTTATATGAGTCAGTCTGCTTAGGAGAGTTACTTGGGCAAAGGAGTAACATCATGGTGGGAAGAGAAGTCCAAGAATATTCAGTCTTTCACCCATAATTCTTGATAATCTATATCAATTCAATTTAGTGTCTTTAAACCCTGTGAATGCTTCATATCTTAAGGAATCTGGCTTGCATTGAAACTATAGGCTGTCAGTTTTGAGTTGGGAGAATTTGTCCCAAATCATCTTCCGAATGAATTTATTTTAATGATTATTTTAACTTGCAGAATTCATCTGTGAAAACACAAAATCAGTGTTGGACATACTGTCAGTTCAATCCTCCCTTTTACTCTGCCCTTCTTATTCTTCATATTAAAATTGAGATTAATTAACTTATAACATATTTTATTGCCTTTTTTTGCTAAAATAAAAAGTAGCAATAGGACTCTAAGGACTCAAATACTCAAAAAAAGTACTTTTAAATAGTATCTACTTGAAAGTGTCTACTTTCAAATGAGCACTTCAATCTGAATGAGACATTGCTGAAGTTCCTTCATCTCAAGGGGAATTCATGATCACAGAACTAAACACTGAAAACTCTTTGATATTAACCCTTACCCAGGCCTTATATATTCAGTCTCATGTAGGATAAGGATAGCAACAGTTCCTTATTTGATTGCTTTCTGGAATAAAATAGTTAGCATTAAGCTGTAAGAGAGAGAAGAAAGCAGCTCTTTGTTTAACCTAGGCTATTTATACATTTGAAGTTGAAAGCTGAAGTGAGGAATGGATGGGCCAGACTTCCTGCTATTTCCATTACTACTTTTCCTTCAGTAAGATCCATACAAATCTAGATTTACAACAAAATGTTACATGCAATATCAACTTTATCTTGGCTTTTAATTTTAAATGGAAACGTCAAATTCAAATACATGATAATCTTTTTTGAATGACATCTTGATTGATAAATTTCATCTGACATGAAATTTTGTATTTCATGTGAATTGAGGCACTGCAGTACTGATTCAGGGTAGCTGAGCTAATTTACTATTTCTGGGCCTTCCAGACTCAGCTGGACCTGGGAAACAAACAAAACTGTAGATTTTGCATTCGACTACAAGAAATATTTTCACATATTTTATCTCAATAAAGTCAGTATTTATCCTTCAAGATTGTTGGGATTTCATGCAGCTTTAGCAGATCAAAAGAACTTTGCAGAGGTATACATGTCTATATCAGAGAGTTTGTTGACTATTTAACAGTTTAAAAAATTTCTTCCTATTTTTTTGACTGAGAACTTCACTCATTGGACCCTTGGAGTAGTAGCCTGTGATTAAGAATTTCATTTTAAAATTAGGTTTTATTGTTTTTATTAAGCTCCACAGCTGATTTAGTGACTAAATATCAATTTTATCTAATACCCTATACTATGTTTCTGTTCCAAGACATTGTTTATGGAAATAGTTTCATCGTTTTGTTTCTGTTATACCATTTAAATTTCTGATTTGATTTTCAAATCAAGCAATGTAAAGATTCTGTTTGACCAGTGGAAAACATACAGTTTTGATACAAGATGGAATTTTGTGTATCATTGTATCTCACTTAAACATAATTGTCAGCATGGTTGTGATTTGATTTGTCATATATCAAAGTTGCAATAGAATACTGTGTAAAAAGCTTTGTAACCTATAAAATTAAATATCAGCTAGTTTTTAATATTCATGGATTCATACAAGCAGAGCTTATTTATCAGGATTAAAATTAAATAAAGAAAAAATGTTCTGGATGTTTAAGACAGTAAAGGAAAGTTTCACAGAGATGTCTTACTTGCTATGAATACTTCAAATTTTGGTAACTTGAAAATGCAATGAAGAGAATACAGTTATGCATACACCCAATTCTAATTGCTTCTGAAAAAACCTAAATTTTCTCACTTATTTCATGTTAGGCATATAGTCTAACTGCAATAAAGGAATACAGTTCTTATGCCTTCATGTGGCATCCTCTGAACTCTAAATTTTGAGGGTCTTCTTTGTCTCCATTAAAGAATTTCCTTTACTGGAGGAGGGATCAAATCTACAGTCATTGCCATTACAGAACAGTAAACAGATTGTACCTCCTGAATATGGGTATTCAGTGCCTTTGTTTAGTGTTAGCATTTCTATAGCCTGGTAGTACACAAATCGCATGAAGAAAAGCTGTTCTTGGGTGTTCACATGAGAAAACTGGTTTTAATGCATCACAATGTAATGAAGAACTATGAAACTGTGCTAAAATAAGTTATCTTACAGTGGAGGAGAAGTTTTGCTTTTTCCTTATTGAAAGTAACATTCATAATTATTTGCATTAAATAAATGTGTTTGTTAACGTTAAGTGTTTTCACATAGTTTAGATAGGAAATTTTTTGAAACAGATAATCCTTGGAACAAAAGCGAATGGTCCAAGGACATACTCAGATAAGTCCAGAGGAGAATAGTCATCTTACCTAAATGGAGAACTGAAATCAAGGTTGGCTAACTTTTTAAACTTACATTTATTACAAGATTTTTCCTGTCTTTAAGGAATATTCTACCAAGGGCTTTAATTCTGATTTTTAAAACTGCAGTGTCCTAAATCCTTACCTGTAGTTTTAATATTTTTCTGGTTTTAGTATCTTGCCTTATGGAGTGTCCTGTAAATTATTTAGGTCAGATAAATAATTTACAGATAAAGTACTGTTGTCAGAGCTTCGCTTTAATACATTCTTCAGCAAGATGGTAGAATACAATGAATACATTCCTTTAATCCTTTAATGTTTCTCTCTCATTGAAGAATGTTCATAAATAAGACAAATCTGGTATTGTATCCTCTAAACTTCCATAATGTCTGTGGAGTAATTTTTTTATTCAAAATCTTCAGAAATTCGTAGCTTCTTCAGAAATTCGTAGCTTCTTTTTTTGCTTTTTTTTTTGTGTTTTTGTTTTGTTTTGTTGTGGTTTTCTTTTTTGTTTTTTTTTTTTTTTTGTTTGTTTTTTTTTTTGTTTTTTTTTTTGTTTTTTTTTTTAGTAGAGAAAGAAATATTTAAAACGGGCAATAGAAAAGTAACTATTAGAAAGCTTGTAGTAGAGGAGATTGTTTAGCATGGACCAGATAAGCCTTTACATGGGAGGTAAATTTAGTCATAGAATCATAGAATCATAATGGAAGAGGCCTACAAGGTCATCCAGTCCAACCATCCACCCAGCATTACCACAGCAACCCCTTAACCACTAAGGTTGCAGACTTCTCTTGAACTCCTCCAGGGATGGTGACTCCACCACCTTCCTGGGCAACCTATTCCAGTTCTTGATCCTAAAGGTGAAAAAAAATTCTGAATCTCCCTCGTCTCATCTTAAGGCCATTTCCTCTGCTCCTCTCCCTGCTGGCACAGTAGAGGAAGCCAGCCCCCACCTCACTACACCCTCCTTTCAGGGAGCTGTGGAGATCTCTGAGGTCCCCCCTGAGCCTCCTCTCCTCCAGACTCAACAAACCCAGATCCCTCAGCCATTCCTCATAAGACAGGTTTTCTAGTCCTTTCATGAGCCTTGTTGCCCTTCTCTGGACATACTAAAGCATCTCAAAGGCCCTTTTGAAGCGAGAGGTCCAGAACTGATCAGGGTTCAAGGTGTGGCCACGCCAGTGCTGAGTACAAGGGGATGATCACTTCCTTAGTCATGCTGGCCAAGATGCCACAGGGTTTCTTGGCCACCTGTGCTCATACTGAGCCACCTTCAACCTGCATCCCCAAGTCCCCTTCTGCCAAAGTGCTCCTGACCCATTCCTCCCTCAGCCTGTGGCACTGCATCGGGTTGTGACCCAAGTGCACTACCCCTTATTGAAGCTCATGAAGGGACGAACTTTTCAAATTTTTTTTTTGTATATACTACTTAACAACAGAAATATATTATGGCTTTTCACTGAAAGGGGAACAGATATATTGGACTTGCTCAATATTCTTCCCTTTACTTCTTCCTGTTTCACTTCTCTGAATCAGTTTCATAAAATGTGATGTTGTAGTATCTCCCATCCCACTTCTAAATAGACAATATGGGCTACAGAAAAGGAAGCACAGAATTGTCTTCTTATCAGCTTACAAAGTGGAACTGGATTTTACACATGCCTAGAAATACACAGCTAATACAAAACTAGATTCGTGTAGTATCCCAGAGTTTGGTGGTAATCACATTGTGCTTCTTTCCTACCAAAAAGAATTTGGACCCTGTGGATCTAAGTTGATTATTAATTCTCCCTTATTTCCAATTAACTCTGCTGTGTGGTACACAAAGTTACTGAAAGATTGACTCTGAAAACAAAATGCATGTTACCTTTAAAATGTAACTTGGTTTATTAATTCAAAAGTGTATTGTTTCTCCATGTCATGTATGAGCTTGTTTTCTTCATTCTTTCGGCATTCTTATGTTTATATTTTCCATGCTTTTGGGGACGTCTTCTTCTACTCCGTACATTCTACCCCTGCTGAAGAGTGTTCACAAAGGGTTCTGCTTTGCTTGTAGGTTTAAACATACAAAGTAATGTCACTCCATTTATCATGGGATTATTTCAATTATGCATTTTGTTGTTCACATTTCTGAAATAAGCCTTAATAAAGAGTAAAAATCAGAGCATTTTGTGAAAAATTGGGAGAGTAAATAGGCCCCTGGCTGAATGTAGAATCACAGAGTCACTGAAGTAGAGAAAACATCCAGAAATTGCCTCATGCACTGCTCCTGCAATCTAGAGCAGATTTCTCAAGGCCAATCTTCAGCTGGTACTGAATGTCTCCAGGGTCAGAGACTTGACACCAGTGTCCTTTGTGGCCATTTCCTGGGGTCAGTCCAGTATGACCATGTTTCTCTTATACTGGAAGCCCAGAGCTAGACCCAGTTTTCCAGGTATGTCTGAGCAGTGCTGAGTAGAGAGAAATGATCACCTCACTCAATCTGCTGGTAACACTTCTCCTAATGCAGCCCAGGTGGTTGTTGGCTATCTCTGCAGTAAAGGCATAGGGATGACTCACATTCAATTGCCCACAGAACCTCTAAGTCTTTTTCTATCAAGTATCTCCTCAGCTGTGTGTCCCAGCTAGTTCTGATCGTTATTTCTCCCCAGGAAAATGACTTTTCTTTCCCCTTTGCTGAGCTCAATGAAATTCCTATTTACCCATTTCTCCAGCTGTCTGACAACACACAACCAACTGGAGTACCAATCAGATAGGTTTGGGTTGTTTTGGTAGCACTGAGATACAAATTTTAAATTATGTGTGCTATGTGAAATGCAAGGTAGTATTGTCCCTGCAAAGTTTGTTGATATTTCCCATAAGATAACTGCTTTTATTGAGCCATTGATGAATTTTTTTCCTTAACCAAGCAGCTATTACTCAGCTAGATGTATATATTAGCATATACCAAGAGTGAAAGAAACGCCCTTATTGTTCAAGAAATACGTGCCACCCTGTTGGATCTAATCCATATACTACTTATGACAGATGTTACTTGGCAAATATTTCTGTTTGCTCTCCTTTTTCAGTGAGGTTCTGACCACCTAGATGCACATGTGTATGTAGGGGAATTGTGGATTTCTGATCAGGGACATCTGCAATCAGATCTTTGCCACAAATTTCTGTTATGACTAGGATTGCTCAGTGAACCCAAGTTGCTTCAGTTCAGTTAAATTATTGAAGGGAAAAAAATATCAAATGTTTTCCATTGGCATAGAACACGTATTTCATTGTTCTCAAGAATTAGTCAAAATCTAATGAAGTAAAAACATCAGCGAACTTTTATCCAAAGACCAAAGGGTAACAGAAACAAAGAAAAAGAAAACTGCATGCGCTGAAGGACCTGAATAGTTAATAAGTTAAGTAGTTTCTAAAAAAAGAAGAAACTCAAGGCTGTGACTAAAGAAGCAAACAAAGCTGTAGGTCACCTGCTGTAGGGTAGCCCAGTCATGGCTTATGTCACGTTCTCACAGTGAATTCCTGAGCAAATACACCTTGCACAAACAAACGTCAGGAGTTGCATTTCAGCAGCGCTGAACAAATGCTCGGGCAATGAAGCGTGCTGTTCCTTTGGAGAGGCCACAGCAGCAGCGGCAGCAGCCGGATCCAGCGGAGCCAGCGTCCCTGCAGGCAGGGGCAAGGCCTGGCCCGCCCTGGGCTGTCCCACCAGCAGCTGGTGACACAGAAGGCAGGAGCATCTGTGCAGGATTTTGTCTGGTTACAGGCTATCGGCTATAGGTAACACACATAGGGGTAAAAGGCACCCATCAGGCAGGCATGGAAAAATGCGAGTCAGAGAGATTTTTCACTTGGTCCTTGTGCTTTAGTTCGCTTTGGTTGTTGTGCATGTCATGAAACAAAACTTCAAAACTCAGCTGGGTTTTTTCAGCTGTACATGCTCAGCTGTGTAAGAAAAGCTGTCAGCTTTTGCTTGGTGAAGGTAGTTGTGCAGTACTTCCAAAGACAGGATATGTACTCAGTTTCCAAGACTGATTAAGGTACACTGTTATGATTGACAGCTGATACCTCTGTATCTACATTTCCATATGCTATCAGTACTCTGCTACTTGTGATGCATAAAGTTAGAAAATATGAAGGTAATATGGATTTTCTTTAGCTGGATAGGAAGCCTCTGGCAAGTGGAACTATTTTTTTTTTCTGAGCTGAAGGAATTTCAAGAGATAGCCTGCCTTTATTTCACTCTAACACTTCATACTGACACAAAATCATGTTCAGCCCACTTTTTCAATACAGCCATGTACTTCATGTGTATATTTTAAAGACTTTCATAAATTCCTGTATTCATATCTTTGACAACCGTAGCTATTTTCTACTTTATTCACACCAGTATCTTAATTGGCATAATTAAGAGTAGGGAAATAAAATGGTGAAGCCTATACAAAGACAACTATACAAAATCTGCATACTAGTACCAAGGTGGCATTGAGGGAAAATTTCCTAAAAGAATTCCAGTTGCTGGAGCAGAAAGAATGGCAGGATGGCAGAGCTAGTATTCTGAGTGTACAAAGGTGGGAAGATCCTTTGCTTTCTCTGTAATCAGCTAGTGTTATTAGCCACTAGTGTTATTAGCATATATTTTATATTTAAACCAGGTACCTTTAGGAAAACTACTTATCTATATTACCTTTTCATGGGTATTTTATAGGCAAACAAATATATTATCTCATCAGGCTGAACTAGAAATAATTTAATCATTTAGCTGCACTGTAGTTGTAAGTGCAGACAGCTGTTTTGGGCTCATTGGCAGTCTCCCAGCTGGTTCTAAAATACTCCATCATGCAACAAAAGTGGAGTGGGAGGCATCTCTGTGTACAGTTCCTGTTCTTCAGTGTTTATGTTGCTGAAAATCCAATCTTTTTCTACTTCTAATGTTTAGCCCATACTCTTAATTTCTGTTCCAAATCAGTTGTTTAGATATAATTACTACTAGTCTGTAGAAAGGGCAAATGTAATTTTAGGGAGTGATTTGCTAGCAAGGATTTGGAGACTGAGCATAGGGCCATCTCATGTAATCAGCAGTTCTCTTTAGGAAATGGTATTACATGGGTGAATAAACTGTATTTGACTGTTAAAAATAGCTGGCTTGTTTAGCTCAGCTAAACAAGTATCCTGTATCCTGTATATTGTATATAACAAGTGTGTTGTATCCTGTATCTTGTTGAGGAAATAGGTGAAAATGGGTCCTTGAGAAAATTATAGATATTTTCTTAAGTTTTACATGAATACAAAGCATGGATGGATGTACAAAAACACATGTTTATAGCTGCCATAGAGGCAATGATTTTAAAAGAAATAAATCTTGGAGTTACAAACTCTAGAAAGCAAAGAGGTGTTAACCCCTTTTTGCAGCAAAGCCTCCCCGCCCTCCACTCTGTCACAAATTACAGCTGTTAAGCCGTCCCAGTAAGAGTGTCCTTTTCACAACTAAAATATGATCTATTTTTTGTGTCCTAGACTTGGATTCTTCTTCTTCTTGTGCACTGAGCTTAGTAAAGTGCAATCATTTAATCCTTTATTTATCTAGGAGTTTTGCTTTCCCTTTTTTTCTTGCTGTCTAGTGCTCTTGATATTAAACAGCTAATTCAAAGTGTGTTTCAGATATTTATATAGAGTACTTCCTGGTGTGGGATCATCAGCCAAATAACAATATTTAGACCAGAGAAAGGGAGGTAACTGAGGTGGCATTTATTAGGGCTGTGCCTTGCCCTCTATTTGGAGCAGGAAGCCTGTCTTGGAGCAGACTTATGGGGTTGCTATGGACACTGTTATACAACCTGCTGCAAACAGAAAAGGACTGAACTTTCCAGAGGGCCCTTCTGTCAAGTAAGTTTCAGCAATTTGGAAAATATTGAACCACTAAGGTTAATTTTTCAGCAGTAACAGTCAAAGTAACATTTGTAATAACAAATCATTAGTTAGCATTTGAGTATGCATTACAAATGTTTTAATTACTTTATTTAAATACATGCCAGAAGTAACTCAAGTTTCTGCTCAGGTTTTGCCTCGGTTATTTTGTTCAAAGTCACTTAGCTGGAGTCAAGGCTAAAGCACTTTCACAAATGAGCAGCTCAAAGTAAAGAGTCCCAGCTGGAAAGAAATACAGTAAAATCTTGGGTATTAAGATCCTTTCAAGACCAAGATTAAGAAAAGTTTTATCCAGTCCAAAAGGGCTCTGACTAGATGGAAACCATTGTCAGATCATGAGAATGTTGAGGAGGTAATTCAAAATGTAAATGTGGAATGGGAAATCTGCTCTCAAGGATGACCTGAGAAGTTTTCTTGAAAGGTTTTATTATGCTTCTTTTATGTTAGCCCAGATACGCAAACGTTGTTAAACAGGCTCAAACAGTGCAGAACTAATTAGCTGACATCAAAAGCATTACTTATTTGGAAGTGGATGAAGTAAACATGATCCACATGAACAAGATGATCATTTCCTGTGAAATAAACAGAGCATAACCAAGGCTGAGCTTGAGTTCTCTATGTAAGCCTGACATCCTACACAAAATTGCTAATGCACCTTTAATTTTGAGCAAGCACCAGGTAGTCCAACCTTTTCAGAACATTTAGAAACAAACACGAAAATGCATCAAACACCAGAAACCACTTTTTTTTTTTGTTTTTGTTTTTGTTTTTAATGCAGATGAAAATTAGGGGTAACACTTCAAAAAAAGTGGTAGTATAAAACCAGAAAACTGACTGTGATTTTATGCCTCTTGTGTTTAAGGAAACAGAGCTTTGTGAACACAATATGTCAAGAAGCAAAATTTCACCTGTGAAATCCATCTCTTTCTATAGACTCACCTTCTAAGAGAAATAAACTTACAGGAATCTGCTATAGGACCTAATCATCTTGCAGAGTAACAAGTATTCAGCAAAGCACATTTTAAAAATCTTTGAATTATTTTTTGCAATATCTTCAAATGTACTAAAAATATGTGTTTTGAAAAGCAAGAAAAAGGTTTTTTCTAAAAGTTTTACACATACTTACAGAATGGATAAAATTACAGAAGTTTTCACTGCTGAATATATTCAAATGATACCTTCTGTTTGGGGTTCACTGTCTAGTAGTGCCTTGATCATTAGTTCAGAAGCTAGAATTGGTATTCAGCATGGCTCTGCTCTGTGCTAATTAGCTTGATTGGCAGAGCTAATTAGCCTGGATGTAGCATTGTGCTGATGCAATTAGACTTTGCAATATTAGCTTTTTGATACATAAGCTAATATTGTTGCATGGCAATGTGGTGTTCCAGTTCAGTAATAACTAGATCAGCTCTTTCCCTAGTATGGCATCGCATTTCCTGCTGCAGATGTGTTCACAAGGACTTTGCACAAGGGACAATACATTTAAGGCAAGCCAGGTTGCTTTTGCTGCCACTGATCCTCAATCCTGTCTTAGTAAGACTTCCACTAAGCAGGTGGATTCATAAAAGACTTTGAGCTGTACTCATTGAGACCAGACTTTAAATGAAGAGAGGAGAGAGTATTTAGAAAGTGATTTGATAATTGGCGTAGCCTATCAATAATTTTGGACTTCTTTGTTTCACAGAATCACAGATTGGCTGACGCAGGAGGGAGCTCTAAGTATCAGCTAGCCCAACACCCCATCTCAAAGACAGCCAGCTGGGCCAGGTTGCTTAGTGCTGTCTCCAGCTGGGTGTTGAATACCTCCCAGAATGGAGACTCACCAGGGAGAATCCACAGTCTACGTGGGGACCAAGTTCTAGTGTTCAATAGTCCTTAGTGCCAAACAGGGACTATTGAACACTAGATGATCATTTTTAATCTATTAAAATGTAAATTCTCGCATTTCACTTTGTGCTTATTGCCTCTTGTCCTGCTATCAGATACCACTGAGAGAAGTTTGAATGTCTTCATTATAACTTACAATCAGGTAATTACACACACTAAACCTTCCCTGGTCCCTGCTCTCTCAGCCTTTCCTTCTGTGACAGACGCCTAAGTTCTCTAATGATGGAATATCAGTCTCCTTCAGAGCTGTTGGCTCGCCTTGGTCCCATATGTCCATGTCTGTCCTGCGCTGGGAAGCCCAGACATGGACCCAGCTTTCCAGGTGTGTCCTACCAGTGCTGCGTAGAGGGGAAGGATCACCTCACTCAGTCTGTTCGTGATACATTCCTAATGCAGCCCAGGCAACTGTTGCCCCTCTTTTGGGAAAATGCTGGCTTTGACTTGTCCAGAGGACTCACAGGTCTTCCTTTCATGCAGTATTAATAGGTTTCTACCACTGTCTGGAAGTGGGACTATATCATTGGCATTATTTCCTTTCTTGCTAATTTGTAAGAAACATGTTTATCTTGCTGTCCTTACATCTGACTACATTTTATTTCAGAAATCTTTAGGTTCTCTAATCTCTTTCCTATACTTTATAATTTCATTTGTATTACCTTACATTTTCTTCTTTTTAACATTAACTAAATTTGTTTTGTTTTGTTTTGTTTTGGTTTTTTTTTTTCCTTATTGTTGTTTCTAAATGCAGTTCTCTGTTATTTAGGCAAAGATTACCAGAATTAAGTAGTTCTGCCAAACACAGAATTTCTCATAACTTCAAATTTTAACTAAAGAGCTCACAGCCCAGTTTTCTCTGAACATTCTTCTTCCCAGTAGTTTTTCTTACAGCTTTTTGAAATGGGAAATTTAGCCCTTTTGAACAGCAAATTACTTGTGGGAACTGAATTCTGTATTTCCACAACAAATACATGTGTGTTACAAAAACGGAACTTTAGGCAACCACTAGTTTGCAATCCACTAATTCATTAATTTTTATTCTACTGAGATTAAAATAGATCTCTTTACTGTTTTGTGTAAAACTTTTGCTTTTCAATTAACTTCTACACTATTAATAAATATTATGATTTACTGCTTATTGTGTAAAAGTGTTGTATAACAAATAATTTGAAGTCTACTCAAAGTCCCCAGGTTTAATTTTTTGTCTCTTACAAACAAAGATATTAAAGAAGGAATTTTTTTGCCTGGTCTTATCTGGAGATATCAAGCTGTCAAGCTTCAATATTTTGTTTTGTTTTGTTTTGTTTTTCTTTTGTTTGTTTGTTTGTTCATTTTTGTGTGGCAGTGGTGGTTATTTTGTTTAATTTTGGGGTTTTTTGTATAAAATACATTGTTGCATTCTGTAAATAAGGAAGTGAAGCAATCTGCACATTTAATCATTTAATACTGAATTTGAGCAGGAGAAGCATTGCTTGCTAATATTAGTATCTTATATTTCTAGTTTTGGCACATCAGAAATCATTCTCTTCTAAGTGGAGTGAAATAAAGTTCAGGTAATTAAAGCAATTTTCATTTGCAGTCTGACTGCAAAAAACCTGAACTGTCATGCTGGAGAATGGCATGACAGTGGCACAGGTCTTGCAGTTGTAGGCCAAAACCTAGATCAGAAATATTGATCTTCATTAATTCTTGGCTATTTCTTAACCTAAGTCATCCAAGGACCTGCTGGTTAATTAAAGATCTGTTTTACTGGAACAGTTAAATTTCCCTGTATTTGTATAATAAATTAGGTTTTCAGGTTAAAATGAAGACTAAATTTAAACTCTGCAGCACTTCTGCTAAGGTACATAGTTTTTATCTTGATTTTACAGCTGGTGCAAAGAACAATTAACTTCATTAGGCAAACTAGTGGCCAATTTTTGTCTTACTTGCACCTTTTTTTACAGGAAACAGA
Source organism: Melospiza melodia melodia (assembly GCF_035770615.1). Taxonomy (NCBI): domain Eukaryota; kingdom Metazoa; phylum Chordata; class Aves; order Passeriformes; family Passerellidae; genus Melospiza; species Melospiza melodia. Next base: position 54,281,357 of record NC_086226.1, on the reverse strand, counting down.
CAGTGTTCCTGATGCACAATATTATAAATATGAGGAGATTCAGTTAAAAAAAAAAAAAAAAAAAAAAAAGATAACACAGCAAGTCTAAGGCTAATAAACCCTATCTCATCTTTAGAAGAACATTCAAGAAACTCAGAGTTAGGGAGTGGGATTGACAAACTGCAAGAGAAAGGGCCATGCAGAACCTGTAATAAATCTGGGGTGTGTGGTTTCAAAAACTCATTATCACTCCAGCAAATGCAACCATAAGCACAATTAACTTTGGTTGCCTTTAACAGGATGCAGATGTCTAGCAGTATGATCTGTCAGTATGTTTAATTAATTATCCATCCTAAAAATGATGAATCAAGAACTCTTTGATTTTGATAATTTACAGATGATTTAGAAAAATGTTTTTATACAGAACACATTTCCTTTCAGACCATTCCCTTGCCTGTCTCTTACTAGTCCTTATAAATTAAAGGGGTTTGTGGGGAAAATTAAAATCTTTCATAACAAAAACCACGAGGGGGAGCCCATGTCACCACGTTGGTTTTTTTTTGTTTTGTTTTTTTTTTTTCTTTTCTTTTTTAGTATACTGAGTAAGTGATTCTCTGTGGTTTAAAGAGTTAAGCATGATGTTTTTTCTTTAGTATTCACATGTCTTCAGCCTTCTTTTCAACCGGACCCAGTAAAAAGTCATCTGATACAGTTCTGAATGTTACCTTTATATAGGGGAAGTATTAAACAGCTAAGAACCTTCTTTTGTGTAAAACCAGAAAAAGAAAGAAGGTCCTGAAGCTCATTTGACTCAGCTGGTGTCTACTGAGTTCAAAAATTTTAAAATCAAATTTCATTTAGGTTTAGTTTTCCTTCTGTGCTGCCACACTGAAGAGGAAAACGTGCACAGGCAGCCATTTGTCATAGACGTGCTTTTGCATGCATACAGTCATAGAAAGGCTTGAGCAGGAAGGAACCCTAAAGATCATCTTGCTCCAAACCACCTGCCATAGCCATGAATGTCAGTCACTAGATCAGGTTGCTCAAAGCCCCATCCAGCCTGGCCTTTCAGGGATGTGGGACATCCACAACTTCTTTGGTGAACAGAACATGCTGAGAAGCAGAAGAAATCCACTGTCAAGACCTCAGCTACAAAGAAAGTGTAGATATAATACCCCCTGAATTTTCTCAGAACTGTAATATGACACAGAGAATTCAGTGTTTGAAACACATTAGGAACTCTTACATGCAATTTGAGCGTACTTATTAACAAGATGGCCACATATTTCCAGAGGAGATGTACCTAGACCATTTTATCCCTAGTTACAGGAAGTCATTCTACAAAAATGGCAATAAGAGGAAGACAAAAATTGTGTTGTTTGGACAAGGAAAACGATTGGCAAACAATGTGGGAAAAATATTTACATTGAATTTTGCATAAGGTAACTACAGTCATTTGGATAAAATAATTTATAATAGAGATGAACGGATAAGTTCTCAACATTTTGTAGAGGAGATACAGGTTAAGTAACATCTGATAACTTAGATATTTATAATTTATTGGGCCTTCTGTGCGTCCTCCTGACTACTGCTCCTTAAATGCAGACATATAAGACCTTAGCTGTAGGTATAAAGTTATAACTGTGGAGAAAGGGGTCCCAGAAGACTAAAATCCCTTAACAAGTGCTTATTTTTGAAAGGAAGAGAAGCAAGTACATAACTTTTATTCCTTGACAAATTTTCAGAGAAATAATAAAATTTCACTCTTAATAGTGAGGAGGGGAAAAAAAAAGGCAAAAGGTAAAAGCTACTCTCTTTCAATCAATCTTACCCCGCTCTGCAATATGTTAACAAACCTTGAAGAGAGAGAAAGAGAAAATAAGTTTTTGGCACTGTTCTCTGTGTTGTTTTCACAAGCAATCAACGGAAACATGCTATGTGCAAATATTTACAAATAAATGAAAAAATGTTTTGAATCTATTTCAAGAGTAGATGGCAGTGATTTGTTTTAGTATAGAAAGAATGTTTTGAGTTCTTCACAGTCATTGCTCTTGGCCCTCTATAATTTAGAGTTTTCAGTGATGGTACTTATGATGCTTCTGGCTTTGTAGCTGAAACCACACTGAGGGTGTGTGGCAGGGCTTTGCCAGTCAGGATTAGGTAACAAATCTAAGTATGTATCAGTAATGTCATCTGGCTTCACAAAAGGCAAGAAGTGGGGAAATAAGAAAGCTTTTGACATTTCGACTGTTGGAATCTCAGAGTGGCTACTGCCTATTGTTGTAGAGGAAAGTCTCTCAACAACAGGAGTCAAGGAGTCTTGTTAGAGAGGATACTTCATATGCATGGGTAAGTGCACAGCTGCAAACACACAGGTATAGACAAACTATTTAACACATTTCATATATTTATTACACCCGAAATCAGTAGTTTGAGCTGGGTAACAACCAAGAAAGGTGAACAAATCCTTTATCATCAAACATGAAGTTGCTGGTAATCAACTTGTAAATAGATTGTCAGTTACATACATTTACTAGTTTTCTTCCAAATGTTAGCTGTGCCTGCATGCTTCCTAATGAGAGCCTTAGAAAGTCACAGTAAAATTATTTTAAGACATAGAATAATTCTTATATATTTAAATATTTTAAGACTAAGAGTAATTAAAGTGATTTCTGCAGCAGTTCATTTTTATGCAATAACTATTTCATTATATATCCTTTTCTCTAAGTTTCACATGATTGAGTTGAAAAAAAAACTCAAAATCCACTCTGATAAAGGAATTATGGGATATAGTTTCCAGTATTTTGTAGGACTTAGTTTGGTAGCAATATTAATTCTTATCTCTGGTGCTGGGAAACTGATTTTTTACAAAATTTGGACTAAATACTCTTTCTACTTATAGCTCATAAAATATAACTACAATTTGAGCCAATACAACTTCCATTACTGGAAATAGAAAGGATCCTAGTGGTTTCTGTGAGAGACAGGTTCTTCCTTTCCTCTTTGTTCACAGATTTTGAGGTTCATCTTTTGTTTATATATGGTCTTCTTCCCAGTGTTTTATAGCAAACCTAAAAAACAATCTGGCTCGTTGCACAGCTCTGTAGCGACTCAAGAATTCCCACATCCATCTCTTCAGTTCATATTTTTCTTAACTAATGGGACTAATCATGACACTTTTATTCCTCTTCATGACTAATCATGACACTGGAAAGATGTGTTCTTTACCTGTCAAGTGTGATGATAACACAATCCTACAAAATTTTCTTGGCAGATGAGTAGGGGAAGAATATTGGATTAAAATTATAAATAGTTTTCAATCTTGTTAATAAAACTGTTTATCTGTATATTGTTAATATAACGTCAAATATGAAAGCAAGAGAAGGAAAGAAATGACAATATTTAACGGGAGTCCCATGGCCCAATTCAATAGAAAGATTTTATTTGCAGTACCTAGTGATTTGAAGATTACAGGTTTGAACGATTAATTGGCAAATGATTTTAAAATTATTTAAAATGAAATGGAAGCCTGTTTCAGTGCTTTTTTCCATAGGAGAATAATAATGAGTCTTCCACTGATTAACAAAAGTTTTCTTGTTTTCATTGGAAATTCATATTTGTATCCTGTCGTACAGAGAACTAATTTGTAGTACGACAGTAAAGTTTCTAGCATTTACAATTGGTTGCATTCCACAGGAATGAGTAGGTTTCAGAGCAGGGGTAGAGAGAATTCAGTCGCCAAGGGGACAGAATGCCAACCAGAGGAAAACCACTCAGGGGATATCTGAATGGGGCAGCCCATAATACCTGGCTTCAGTTCACAGATAATGGCATCCAGTGGACTGTAACCAAGAGGAGAAAAAAAACTCAGAAAGGACTTTAGATTGCTTTGTGAGGAGTGATTAAGTGGAGCCTTGTAATGAGATTATCAGCTGTGAACTTGCCTTCTGTTCGCAGAACAGAGCTGAGCGCAGGTCCCAAAGGCTTCACTGCGCCGCTGGGGTTGGGTCAGGGGATTTAACTGGCTGGAGAGGAGGCGAGGCAGGACACAAACCAGGCACTGGCTGCCTTCACACACACTGTAAACGCACCCTGTTTGTCCACAAGAGTGAGTGTGGTGAGTCACACTGAGAACCAGCTGAAGATGAACCGCCTGTGGGCTGGGACAGTAATTGCTTGCTGCTGCTCTCCACAGCCTGCGGTTCGTAACTCCTGAGGCTGAGCAGAGAGATGCCTGGGAGCTGCATGATTCAATTTAAACACTAAACTGGTGCATGCAGCTACCTACCAGTCACCCTTGAGTAGAGCATTTCCTCAATTAATTTAAGTTGAATTAAAACAGCTTTAAACTTACAGCTGGGGTTTTTGACTTTTAAAATTGATAGAACAAAATATGAATGCCCCAGCTTCTTCTAGTTTACCATTTTATTTCTAACAATAGACCAAGGAAAGAAAAATTTTCTTTGCTGTCCATTATTTTCTAGTCAACATCTGTGACTTTAGCGGATGAACGAGTTATATTGGAATAAGATGTAGAGAACAGGGGCATTGCTATAATATTACACTGAGGTATAACAACTTCAACTCAAACTCCAAAGTGAAATTCAGCAGCACATAGCCATATCAATAAACAGCTAGAGTTTTGCCAAGGTGTACCCTATTCACACCTACAGAAATATTTATTTAGTTTTGCAACATATAAAATATGTAACTAAACACACATAAGTTAGCATAAGCAGTTAATTTTTCACATCTAAGTCTACTCTTTGTATATGAAAATTATGTAGTACATGAAGCATGTAGGTTTATATATATATATATATATATATATATACACACACACAAACAAGCACACACACACACACATATATATATATATATATATATATGTATACACATACACACACACACATGTATATACCTATGTATTTTTAAATATGCTGGTAGAATTCTAACAAAAAAGAAAAATCCAAAGCCATTGAAATTGTCGGCTTTGGGTTGTTTTGTTGATGTTGGTTATTTTTGGTTTTGTCTTGTGTTTTCTTTTCTGTTTTTTTTTTTTTTTTTTTTTTTCTCTTTTTTTCCTTCCAAGACTGTAGAAATAGACCCCAATTTTTGCATTTCAGTTTTCAAGGTACTTCTGCCCTTGGATTCCATATTACTGATGACACTTTAAATATTCTGGTTGAAAAACACAGTTAAAGATAACTGCCATTCACATGACCATATGTAGTAAAATTATCAGTTTACTGTGATGATGCAGATTTTTTGACATAAAATTTTCATCTTAAAAGCTTAAAAGTTTTTGGTTTTGAGTTTCTGTTTTAACCTGTCTCAGTAAAGGTGTGCACAACTGTGTTTACATTGGAAAGTAGATACTAACATAATGTCCAAAGAAAATCTTTCTTAACTTTTCTTGAAATTGGGTTTTAGCTGCTGCAAAACAGTTGTTTTGCAGAACTCTAAACCTTTATTCTACGCAGAATAACACCTGGTGATAACCTAGTGGTTTCAACAGCTGGGTTGTGATTACCTGAGGGCATTAATCATTACAGCTGGTTGGAGATGTGTTTTTCACACTCCAGAAACACAGACCTGTGTCAGAGCTTTTACTGTTGATTGAGCTTTGAGAAGTGACCTGACCACAGGTTTGAGACAAGTCAAGGCAGAACCCTATCAATTTCTCTACTCTCTGGTAGGGACCATCTCCTTACTATGCCTTGCCCTTACATTTATTTACATCCACCTGTGAGAGATCAGGTTTCATTCCAGATGTGTTTATGAGTTATACATTGAAACTAAACAAGAAGAGTCATAATATGAATTAGTACTGCTTGAGTATGTCACCATCTGACTGTTCAGATTAAAAACTGTGTGCGTTCGTCTCTAAAAAAATTCTGTGCTGTAACAGGGCTAATCAAACATGAAATGGAAGAACTGAATGTATGAATGTCCTGTTTCCTGGCTTTATATAATTTCAATTGGTAGATATGTTGTGTAAGAACCCGAATATCAACCTACATTAATTTTATGTTTCAGAATATATAACAGGAAAATTATTTGCTAAGAAAAATAATCAAACTGTGAAACAATAAGGATTTGTTAACAGTGAAAACTATGTTAATGTGATATTTGGAGAAACAAAGCAACAGGATGCATGAGAATGAGAGAAAACTAGCTAATTTTTTGCAATTAGTCAGTGGTTTTATATTTTTCATAATGCACAAATCTAATAATCAGCAGGAGTACTCTGTGCATATGTGTGTTACACATATATTTTACACAAAATACTTTTTTAACATAAAATATTTTGACAGTAAGGTATAAGAATGCATGTGTCACCCTGTGATAAAAGGAATCTTGGCTGTGTAACATCTAAAGAATAAAAAGAAAAATTGAGGGCGTGAATTGTGACATTTTTTCAACTATCTAGATACAGGAGTAATCTAGAGCAGCCTTGCTGGCTTGTCATTGAATTTCCTTCTAATACATGGAATCAGAAAACATTTATATCTGTGGTTTGTATGTGTGTGGGTTTGTGACATTCCATCCATTATTGCAAATAAGTGTGACGCAGAGGACAGAGAAGCTCAGTCAGATGAGACCTATTTGTCTTTTGTTTACAGCCAGTCCTTTTCCTCAAATGCTTGCTTAGGGTGGAGTGAAGCAAATAAAAAAATCATGTGAATGAAGTAAAGGGTTATGTAGACTTTAACATAGATTTCTTCTGAAATGCAATGGAGCTGAGTTTTAGGTAAAAGCCTTGTTTGGTGCGAGACGAGGCAGATTATTTAATAGCTCTGACAGTCAATGTATTTTATTCGGTAGCAAATTTCTCACTGTGATTTGTTGGGAGGAAATGCTGTCTCTGACTTTATTCTAATAAGGAGTTTATCCAACTGGTTCAGAACATGTTCAGTGTGCAACAAGTATAAATTAATAGAAATTCAGTCATGAAATCCAGTCTTGACTTCAGCATCTGTGTGACTTCAGGGGATGGAAAACTTCTCTAATGGTGTTTGGGCAACGGGTGAAAATACCAGTGAATATCAGTCTTGTGAGTCACCTGATGCAGTTGTTGAACCCAGTACAGGCTAAACTGATGATTTCTGCTTGTTTTGCACACTTCAGATCTGTCCAGGAGCATGGAGCACATCAGTCCTCCTTGTCTGGATTAAGTCTTCCAGCTGAAGAGGCATCTCAGTCTATCTCTGTCCAAACGGATGACAGCTACCCATTTCTAACTAATACATTAGCCAACCAGATTCTGTATATTAGAGAATAACAGAACCAGTTAGGTCAGAAAAAACCTCTGAGATCACCATGTTCAACCTTTGACCAGACACCACCTTGTCACCAAGACCATGGCACTGAGTGCCACATCCAGTCTTTCCTTAAACACTCCGGGGATGGTGACTCCAACTCCTCCCTGGGCATACTGACCTATATGACTTAGTTGCGTAAGTCTTTCCTGCTCATATCTTCTTGGCAGGATTTTTTAAAAATCCTTTTGCTTTCTGGGATTGTAGGGACTGTTTTTTTTCTTTTTTTTGGAGGGGGTGGAGGGTTTAGTGTGTATTTTTGGATACAATAAATACAGAATGGTTCCATGCTTATCAACTGCTTAAAAGATGAGCAGTATTCAAATGATCCTCCTTAACATAGATATTTCTAAGCAATGTTCTGTAAGGAAATTTCTTTCTTATTCTTGTAAGCATGTGAATGGTTCCACTTTTGCTAATCCTGTCTAAAATGAAAATCTTTTACATAAATATATACCAACGTATATACACACATATAAATGAATAAACATTAAAAGAACTGCTTTAACTTAAGATCAAAACTTAGCCCATCATAAAATTATTATTTTTAACTAATGTTAATAACTAGTACATTTTACTCACCCAAGTATGTTACTTGATAGTGTGAGGTTGTGAGCGGATATATGGGTCTCCTCAAGCCAAGCCTTATAAGCTCTTGGAGATTTATATCACACCCAAGATAGCTCAGCTACCTTAGAAGGCATAAAATCAGCAGGATGGCTTCTGTGGTAGTGTTGGAAACAGGGAAGTTTTAATAAAAAGCAAAATAACAAAATTCTTTACAGAGAGCCAGGTGCAAGAGGTTCTTACTCCTGGTAAAACACATCACAAAAAGCAATTAGTTCCTTTGTTTCTTCTTTTTCTACTAAATTGCTTAGGTAGGACTTTTTGGCTCCTGTCCAACTGGCTATCCTTAAGTTTGAAGTGAAGTCCCCCAGGTCTTGTGAGGTGTCTTTTTACCACATTGAGGACAGAAACTTCTGGGCCTTTTTCCTTTTTAAGGAAACAAAGGATAGTTTTGTCATTCTGTCAACAGGGAGCACATTCCTATAGTGAGCTACCTGAATTTCACTTGTGAAACACGGACATGCAAGCACAGACACTCTGTGCCAGCAGAGAGGCAGCAAGTGGAACAAGATGTGTCAGCTGTACGGATTGAGTACACAAGGGTCCAACGCATGGAAGAAGCGCGGGCTCACTGCACGTGCCGCCTCTAATTTGCAGGACCCTGGCACGTCCTAATGCCTGGTAACCACAGAAAGCTGCTGTGAAAGTTGCTTTGAACAGGTTTTACAGGCATGTGTAAAATCCCATTCATATGGACAAGTCACAATTTCAATTTGTACAAAGTTTCTGGGAAAAAAAAAAGGATCTCTTAAAGGAAGGTGGTGAACATGGATTACGCATGGTAGTGCCCTACTAAGCGTCATCTCCTTCTTTTTAGGACTTGATGCTTTGAAACACACAGTGGGGTGATATCTTGTAGGTCTTATGAATTTGAAAAGCAGTTTTCTGTGTAAAAAGGAGGAAATATCTGATCTCTCTTAGGAGTAGGTAATTCATAGTTCCTAAAGGCTGCATTTTGTAAAAGTTTTTGGGAATTTCATGATATTTTTAGTTGGTTTCAGATAAACTAATTGTGAGAAATTGAGCAATAGGAACAAATTTTTATCTGTTTGAAGCAGTTCATAATTGAGAAATCAGTTTATGCATTATTTATTGGTAAGGATGACATACTTCAGATATTGTAGTAATATCATCCATTTCCACTTGTGCTGCACCTTCCACGGAAGGATTTTTTTTTCATAATTCAACAGTTTTTTGTTTTTTTCTCTGGCATATTCCTTAAAAAATTGCACTAGCAAGAAGAAAGTACTAGTAATCTGCTGCACTGTCCTCAGAGCAGTTCTTCAGCATTCTATGCAAGGAATGTGTGTTATAAATTAGGCTGATGGAAAGAAATCTTTGCCCATAAATCTGATTTTCTTCAACAAAGAAATCATGCATGTTTTAAAAGCTCTGAGGTTGCTTAAATATTTTCTGTTAAGGATCACCTGATTGATTTATTTATTTAGACTGACATGATTGTTTGATTCTATAACATAAAATGGTTTTTATAGGATGGACTGCTTGTCCTTCATTTGATCTTCCCATTTCTTACCACAGTATTGGATATTATCATAAATTAATGTATATCAAAGCATAAGACAGGACTATGCTCCTCACAGTCACCTGGAGTTTGTGATGAGCTAGAGCCCTGACCAGCCTAAAGGAAACCCAGCAGGGTACAAGTCCTTGCCACAGGAGCATCTAATTCTCCAGACTGCCTCTCAGGAGTCTATCTGATTTTTTTCTGCATGTGGTTTTACATTTCTTCATGGCAGGCTTCAGTTAGTTTTAGTAGTAGGGAATACAACATAATAAAAACATTATCTTCCTTTGTAATTATGACACAATCTTTAGTCTGAGTTTCCTCTTCCAAGGTTAGGCATCTAAAATAAGTTACTTACATGACAACTTTAAGATTGGCCTGATTTTCACAGCTGGCAAACACAAGGAAACTCTTCACCATGATTGGTAATATGTCCTTTAAGGATATCTGGCTTTAAACTAGCTTTGTTAAACACTGGACTCAATGTGCCAAGTTGAATCCTTCAATTGAATCCTTCAATTTCCTATATGGCTGCATGACAGGTGGTTGCCAACTGCAACCAAATATAAACAAACAAACCTGCCAGGATCCATATCCTGTAATTAAAGTTTCAATGGCTCTCCTGACAGTTCTTCTCCAACTTCTCTTTCATCACTTTCAAATACCTGCTCCTCTGCTTACACGTAGGTCTTGTATTAAATATGAATCCTCTCTTACTTCGGTCCCTTGAATTTTGTAAAACAGAAATTATTCCAGTCTTGCAAAATACAAAGACAGATGGAAGTAGTTATGCAGTGCATGGAGAGGGGAGCTCCTCTTGTTCTTAAAATAATAGAAATGGCATAGAAAAAACGGCATTAGAGAATATGAAAGAACTGATTTTGTCTCTTTTCTTCTTCAGATGGAATGAAAATACTTGGAAGAGGCAAAAAAGAATAATCGTGATAATTTCAAAAAAGTTTTTTTATCAGAGAGAGGGAAATAAGTTAACAGAAACTGGTAATAAGAACAAAGAATAAAGTTTGAAGTAATACAAGACATATAAGTAACATAATTCTCTTCAGGAGAAATGCTCTTTTGTACACCCTAGTTTCAGGAAATAATCACACCAAGTTTCCAGTACATTGCAGGTTCAAGATTATGATGAGAAATTTAAACAGGGACTTTCTTATCTGGGTGTATATTTGCCATGCGAAAGCAGCTATAAAACCTATCACCTTGTCCTGTGTGACTCCTTTGGGATGAATGGACAGTTTAAGCTGCAGTCTGGCTTGTTGCAGAATACAGAAGGTGGTCTGTGAATAAATCTAGTTTTTCCCTAACTGTAATCTGTATTTTCAAGGCAGTTTGATCACTACGAAGCTTGAGTTGCAAGTGAGATCCCTGGTGGCTCCTGTTACACAGCAGTAGCTTTAATGGTAAACTACTAGAGAAACAAGTGCAGAGTTGAAACTAAAACAATGTCTTTTGCCTTCTCTTTTATTTCACCCTTAGGAAATGTAAAAGAATGTAAGATGGTGTTACTCACTTATTTCTCAGAAGAATTGTTAAGGGATTTTAAGTTGCATTTGGAAGACCTTTTTCAAACTCCGTATATTCAAACTCTCCCTTTGTTAAAATTTTATTCAAATCTTGCTATTTTCCAGAGGTTTTTCCTTTGACAACTTATATATTACTTCCTTTTATTTCCTTTGATTTTTCTAAAGCATACAACATTACATTGAAATGTCATCAGCAGTAGTAACGTTGAAATATTCTGCATTTAATATTTATTTATGGTTTTCCAAAAGTAAAGCTGACTCAGCCTTTGAATGGTGTTATGTGTAGGTCTCTATGCCTATAGAACCTCTGAAGGTGTTTTCAGAGACACCTGGAAGAATGCAGGGTTATCTTGGTTTTTGTTTGTGGGTCTCTTGACTTTTGTTTGTTGGCCAGCTTTTTCTTGGTCTATCTGGAATGTGTGAAGCTCAATTTCTGCAGAGATGCCACTCTAGGTGCCATTAAAATACTTTTTAGTAACCACAGAAGACAAGCGACAGCTTGGATATCCTTCAGTCTTAGACTATGGCTACAGCATTTCCTTTCAGATTGTGAGGACTTAATTCAAGTATGAAAGCATTATTATTGTCATTAAGGTCAAAATGTGTTCTAAAAGCCATTCACAGCTAACTTTAAAAATGCAGTCAGGTTTTGTTACTCTCACAGGAATTTTTTTGCACTTCATATTATACTAATTCATAATGACTGTTGTTATTCGCTTTTATATGCTGTCCATTACTTTTTCAAAATTTCAGCTCTCATAGATAGATTTTTTTTACAGCATTATGGTATAGTTATTTTAAGTAGTGTATTATGTTTTTATTAAAATTACATAGCATAGAAACTCACTAAGAGATTTTTTAATAAAATAATGTGTTTTATTTAAATATCACTTTTTAAAATTTATCATGAAAGTAAGAATAATTATGAAAATCTATGGTACTGTTACAATAGATCTTTTAACAAATTGCTAAGAGTATAACTTTTTCTATTGCTCTGGATTGCTTTGGAATAGTTTTCCTTTTTTTTTCTTTTTTTACCTCCCTCAGATTGCTGTGTTCAAAATTACCTACTGGTTCATCCTTAGTTTTGTTTGAAAGTTATCAGCTCACAAAGACTATTTGAATTTAGAGCTGTCCTTACTTTTACTGAAGACAGTCACATGAGGTGTTTTTTCCTGCTGTATCAGGTGGGAGAACTCGATGACCTCTTTGTGCTGAGAGAAACCCCAGGAGTCAGCAGAGTGCATTCAACTGTCATACAGCTATAAAGTGGTATGAAATATAATATCCCAAAGCTTTTAGCCATGTAGTATGGTCAGCTAAAGCACTTAGACATCACCATGGCTAGAGCCTAGTTCAGCGCAGGTGAGCGTGAGCTGAGCTGTTATTTGTGTACGGCTATTTCAGAAATCAGGTGCTTTTGGAGGAGGGTCAGACTGTCAGCAAAAGCATTTATGTTACAAACAGAATTAACTTCTCATAGGACTTCTTGAGTATTTACTTAGAGGCAACTTCATCTGTAGAAAAAAAAGTCATTGTAATATGTATTTTTGTAGTCTTCTCCAGTTGTGTAAATATTGAGGAAACTCATATCAAGTCTGTTAATGGATTCAGGCTCATCAGAACGTATTATTTTTCTTTATGCTTTGGGGACAGGTGAAAAGCAACCCTCTTTTAATAACAACCCTTTAGTGGAAGAAATGTTCAATAGAGTTAATTCTCTTTTTCCTGGCTGATTTTATACTGTGTTGCTGAGATAATTGTCATTTCTGCAATTTCCATGCTAAGAAAAGAAGATTCCTTAAATTGGTAGAAATGAAAAATTAGTGTGGCTTTATAACTCTGTGATTATTTTATGGTTTGTTTTACTTTTCTTCTCTGAGTCATGTAATCTTTAGTCTCTTTCAATTTAAATCCCCCATTAATTTTGTTTGATGTTTCCTTGATGTCTCCTGTTTAGAAGATCCTTCAGGAAGGCTTTACTACATCTCCATTTTTGTCCACCTCTCCAATATTTTATGGCAATATTTTTTGGTCATTGTAATAAGTAATAACTTAAGGATTTTTATTACACTTATTTTATGTCTCTCATGATAAAAAATTAACCCTCCTTGGGTGAAGAAAGGTGAAATTGGCCATGTTCACAATTATTCAGCATTTAGATTTGACCTATTGTCAAAGTGTGATGTATTCAGGAAGTAAATTGTAATAGGATTATAATCTCAAATATTATTCTGACCTTTTATAAATAAAAAGGCTACACAGGTAATTTTTCTGCTCTTGTAAATTAAAAAAAAGGACTGTTCTCTGGCAATGAGGTCAGTGGACATGGCAGTGTCTACCTTATTATTGAACTGGATGTGCCTTCCAAAACAGAGTGGCCACATTAAAACTGGATTATCCCATCTCCCAAACAGTGTTCATTGAGACAGAATCATGGGAGATGCTAGCTGTGCTGTAACCAATGCCAGAGGTTGTTCTAGACAATAGAACAGCACAGGTAGGTGAGTTTCAGTGTCTTTGTCTGGGAACAGGCACTTACAGAATCATTAGTTGCAGTTAAGGAGACTGACAGACACCATCGGGTTTTGGCTAGGGAATGTTAATTTTCTTCACATGGCTAGCACAGAGGTGTGTTTTCCATTTGTGCTGAAAACAGGGTTAATAACATAGAAATTGTTAAAGCTGAGCAGAGCTTACACAGAGTGAAGGCTTTCTCTGCTTTTTCGTATGGCCCCACCGGTGAGGTCTTCAGGGGTATCTAGGAGCTTGTGAGGGCAAACAGCCAGGACAGGTGACCCCAACCGGCCAAAGGGATGTTCCAGACCATATGACATCATGCTCAGTATATAAAGGAAGAAGTGGTGTTTGGAGTGATGGCGTTTGTATTTCTAGGTCACTTTATGTGTAATGGCGCTCTGCTCTCCTGGAGATGGCTGAACACCTGCCTGCCCTTGGGAAGCAGTGAATGAATTCCTTGTTTTGCTTTGCTTGTGTGTGTGGCTTTTGCTTTACCTCTTAAACTGAGTTTTCTCACTTTTATGTTTCCAATCTGTCCCTGGTCGTGCTGGTGGAGGAGTGAGCGAGTGGCTGTGTGGGGATTGGCTGCTGGCTCGGGTTAAACCTTGTCCCCATCCAAAATTGTTGTCAATGGGGCATTGACCAGTGATGTTTTCCCCAGGAATATTGCCCAGAAGGCTCAAAATGTAGGAATGTCCAATGGCCCTATGGGCACTGAGCTGCTCAAAAGCAAACATCCCTCTTGGGATCCACAGGTAAGACATTCTTCCCTCATTCTTTTAAGGCCTGCCCTGTCAAGGGTACACAGAGTTTGCCTAACATGAATAGCAGAATTGATGTGAAACAGTGGCAGACACTTTTGCTAGGATAAAGTAGGAAGAATTACTGAATATGTGTGTCTTCTTTAAGGAGGAACCTGAAGGTAAGAGAATTACACACAAGATTGGAAATGAATTCAGTCTTCCTCTCTGTCTGAACAGATTTAAGTATTTCTTGCTCTAGTTAAGCAAATATCTTTCAGACTGTCTTACAGCTGCTCAAGTGATTGAATGGATACCATTTAGCCAGAATCTGTGAAAATAACGTAAGATGTTTTTGACCAGACAGAGAGAAATAAAAGATGGATTAGAGATGGAAAATTGTCATCTAGTGTTTTCACCAAAGTCTATTTTTGTCTAGTTATAATGAACTGTAAAACACAGATGCTTGGCACAGTGGCTTTGAGCAGCTGGGTGCTTCTCAATTCCATCACTGTCTCCAGTATCTTTGTGGTTAGGACACTTGCATGAGGAAAAAGAAAGCTAACCCTAATTTCCTTCAGGCAAGGCAGTGATTTAAACTTGAATCTTCTGCTTCTGGGGAAATGTTCCAAAACATTGAGCAAGAAAGGGAGATAGGTAGAGGGTGAAACAGTGACGATTGTGTTCGCAAGGGAAACCTGGACCTTGCTGTGTTTTTGAAGGAGCTCTGGCATCATTTTGCAGAAAAAGGTCAAAGCTAATCCTAACTGGAAGGAGGCATGTCTGTTTGACCTAAAACTGTTTATCTCTCCCTTCAAAAGGACACTTACATCCTCTGTTTTCAGCAGTGCTCATTGTTAACTGGATTTGCACATGGGGAATTGCATTTTGAGATGTCCATTTCTTTAAGAACAAAGAAGCTTAATCAGTAGATGTGATTTGGTTTTGACTATTAGAATTGAAAAAAAAACTATATAGACTATCCAAATCAAGGAAGGCTTCCCATAAACAAAATGAAATTTGTAAGTATTTTGTAAGTAACCATACGATTCATAAGTAATCGTATTGCTAGCTGCTTATGTTATTCAAAAACACTACAGATTTTGAGAATTGGCAATATAATAACATGTCTTTAGAACAGTCTTCTAAAGTTATTTTTTGGGGGCTGGAGAACATTAGACCAGCATGAGAGTGATAGCTAATATGTCCAAACTAGGCCCAGCAGTCATTATCAGTCATTTCAGCATCTCCCTGGCTATTCAGTCGATCATACAGACAAGCTTTTAAAAAGACTGCCAATACTTAATAATTTCTGCAAAAGCACCTTGGGTACTTTGATATTTAACTATCCAGGGCCACTTTTGTCTTTTTCAGGCTGAAGATACTTCACCTGAAAGGTTTATACTTCATGATCTGGAGTCATCATCTGAAGTTTGTTAAAGTGTTATAATACCATAGAGTCTTTTAAAACTTCATTGTCTGAACTGCTAAATGTTTAGGAGAATAAAAAAAAATCTGTATATCCTGAGAAACATTTTTGGCTTTTAAATGTACCTCTTCTTAGACAAAGAACTTTTATTGTCACTTTTTGTATCATTTTATCACAAAGTCAAAGCACAAAATTATGTTCTCTCAAAATATTATTTTTTAATTTCCTGGACCAAGTTTTTAAAGACATAGATTATGCCTTTTGAGGGCGAATCATATTCATTAGTATTAAAATTATGCAGCAGGGAATGAGAGCATGCAGAAATGTTCTATGATCTGTCCAGACTTGGCATTTAATATGTGCACCTTTCCCATGTGTTTGACACAAAGTGCACGCTAGGACAGAACCAGGTAAACAGTAAGTTTGATGCCATCAAAGCAAAGAAAATGACATCTAAGTGACAAAGAGTGCAAAGGAAGACACTTTGGCAGTAAGAGAACGGCAGAAAATGGAAGCCATTAGGAAGAACCACTACCACAGCCCATCTCATTGAGAACTCCCAGACTCTGCTCTGCACATAGTCACCCTCCTCTGCTTGTCCTTCATATGCCTGTGCACACCGTGCTTCCCTTCCTGATGGCAGGGGTGATGAAGAGGTCCTGGCCAAGTAGTTACCAAAGGCACAGATGGAGTGCCATACTGGAATCGTGGTGAGATCTATAGTGATTTGTAGAGATGGTAAAGTTTGTGCTGGGGGAGGGAAGAAATTGGAGTAGGTTTATATAAATTAGTTTTCAGTTGTGATACCTGTGTATGATATTAACTTTTTTCAATATCACTGGTTGATTCTATTTTATTTATGCTCTCTTGATGTCATGTGCTTTCCAAGTAGATTGCACAATTTATGCTCAGCTGCGTAAATTATCTTAATGTAAAACAGAAAAAGGTGAATAAGAGAGTAATTGCAACCACAAAGGGATAAATTTTCTTTCTTAGCCAACCCCAACGTTGAGAAATTTAGTTAAAATGTGCAGAAACTATCCAGAATATACATTCTGTCCTCAGCAGATTAGAATAGTATGGATGACATGGTAGATAATGCCCAAGTCCACAAACAATAATGATGAAAAGTAAATCAGTGAATAATTGTTCCAATTTATGTTCTATTTCCTAACTTTTAAATGCTGGATGTTCCAAGTTAAAAATCTTCCTTTAATATGTATGTAAGGTTCCTAAGACAACACATAGAGAGGGATGGGAAGAGGGCTGTTATTTCAGGCATTGAATCTGACTGGAACAGAGTACTCTAGCTTTTTTTCTGCATAGCTACCTTCAGAGACCACATGCATTCAAATAGCATTTCCACATTCCATAGCTTATCCCAGTGGTCAGCTCAGCTCCTCTGCTTCTTTGCTTCCTGGGACAATAGGTCTTGATGTCATGTGTTGCCAGCCTTTCTTTTCTGACTTACCTGTCTCTTCCAATCTGTAACATTTAACCTCTGTCTCTACAACAGCGTCAAAATCCACTTTTCCCACTCAGTAAAATAGGACACTTTAGTAGTGACACAATCCTTTCTCGTTCATCTGTTGCCTTAGGTCTCTCTAAAGTTCCTAAGAATGATTTAATTTTCTCTTCTGCCTCTTCAGCCAAATAGATGCTTGGGCTAGCTTGTGAGTTTCATGGCACAGTGAAGCAAAACAGATGATAGACTGAAAATTGAAGGCATGGTATACCTGTATCTTCAGTATCTTATGTATGAATTAAAAACTTCTCTTATGAATTTAAGACTACTATGCCACATAAACAGTGCCTTGTATTTGCTGGATAGAGCTGGATTTAAAGAGCAGGTCATTCTAAGAACAGGGACATGATCTCAGAAGAAAGCATGCCATTGCCTGCTGGTAATCCTGGTCTCACCACTCTTTGGTCCATTAAGACCATTCTTTGGTCTTAACAAATAAACCATTTATTATCTTTGTGTGGTTGTGTCAGAACTATTCAACTAACCCATGTCCTGCCAAGCAAGCATGGGCTGTGTAGTATCGTGCACCATTGCAAGCATGATCTGTTTTGCAGAATATACCTATGCCATGGCAGTGCTAAATGATACACTGTGCTTCATGCCAGTGCCTGAGATTTGTGTGACAAAACTGCTCTCACAGAAAAAAGACAAGGAAAAAAAGCCAACAGGGCATGTCCAAAGTCTATGCCCTCTGCTTAGCAGCCCAAGGTAGTGACTATTAGTAAAGATACACACAAGAGTACGTGAAAGACTGGTTAGGATAGCTGACCAATGTCAACTCATAACTCTGGAGCCACAAAAAAAAAAAAAAAAAAAAAAAAAAAAAAAAAAAAAAAAAGAAAAAGAGAAAAAATAAAGCAAATAAGCCATAAATAAAGCAAATAAGGTGAGCACATTGATTTGAGCGGGAGTGGGAACACCCTGTCTGGCTAGTCAGACACACTCAGACCTGGATGAGGCTGCTCCAGTTCACCTCATGAACTTGTCTGCTCTGAAAGCCAAATGTCCCAGCTCCTATAAAGAGAGCTGGGTTGTACATACAAGACAAGTTTCTCTCTTTTGATGGCTGAACAACCCCTTAAAGGCTCCATGATACACTTTAGTAATAAAAAATTGGTGGATAAATAAAAGACCATAGAACAGGAAGAATACTTTTGTTAAATTAATTCTGTTTTACTAAAACACTAAGAAACTGACAATGAGCCACTTTACTATTATTAGTAGTTTTGCAATTGTGTGGTGGAAATGTAATAAAATGTGTAAAATCACAAATTTAAGTCTTTCTGCTATCTTATATTTTAAAGCTAAAATTTACATTTCAAATTGCTTAACAGATACATTTTCTTAAAGTGTGGGGAACATTTTACAAAACTCTTTACTCTCTGGAGAAAGACTGTTGGCTGTCTGCCTAATCCTGAAGGATTAATAATCAAAAGCTGAAAAAAAAAAAAAAAAAATCCACTTGAGGGCATTCTACGTCTTAGGCAAAGGAACTTGATAGTTCACATTTACGGTATTTACTTTATTCTGAGGAGAGGTAAGATGGACTATTTGTGCTTTGCTAGATCACATAATTAGGCTGTTTTGGTCAATAAGGAAATGCTGCTTTGACCGTTAGATTTGTAGTCTGTTTATCACAACTGTGGTACAACACAATTTACATTTGCAGATAGACATTAACAAGAATAAGGGCAGGGAAATAAATAATAATTTTAAAATATCCCTTAGATTCAAATGGAATCTGAGTCTTGAATTTGACTTCAACAAGGAAAACATCTTGACTTCTGTCAAGAAAGAGACTAGTTCTTCACAAAGCACAGAAAAGCTGTCTCCTCTGGTTTATTGATTTGAATAAATCTTTTGCATTTTCAGTTTAAGATGGGATTTTAACAGTCCACATTGCTAAATCACCGCGGGGGAGACATCTGTGAGCACATACCCACAAGGTATAACTCCAAGACTATTCGTGCCAGACAGAACTTATCTGCTCAAACTTTGTGTTAGCATGTGGCTTCTGGGTCTTCCGTGAATGTGAAGAGTATTTTTAATATGTTGGAAAACGGCAGTTAGGTTTAACACCTTATACGGTGACCGCCCAGTGTCGGGACTTACGTTTGAGTGCTGCAGGGGGGTGAGACATGTTTTTTTACCCTGCGCTGCTGTCTGTAGTTACCCGTGCCGTTCGTAACGTGCTGGGTCCGCGGGGAGCCCCGCGCCGCTACACTCCGTGAGGAGCGCGCCCTGCTGTCCCGGGGGTTCCGCAGCCCGGCCCGGGCTCTGCCCCGGCCAGAGCCGCCACCTGCGTTCCGCCTCCCGGCCGTGCCCGGCCCCCCGGGGCGCTGGGGCGGAGCGGGACCCGGCCCGCCCCGCCGAGCCGCAGGTAGGGCAGCGGTCCACGCCATCCCATCGCGCTCCGTCCGCGGTCGAGTCTCCGCGCCCCCGGCGCTGGCCGATGGATCCCGAGGCGGCCGGGGACGAGCTGTCCCGCCTGCGCGCCCTCTTCCTGGCGTGCGACGCCAGCGGCTCGGGCCGCATCGAGCGGGAGGACTTCGCTGCTCTCTGCGCCGAGCTGCGGGTGCAGCCGGCCGAGGCCGAGGCCATCTTCCAGCGCCTCGACAGCGACCGCGACGGGGCCATCACCTTCCCGGAGTTCGCCCGTGGCTTCCGCGGCGCCACGCGGCCGCAGCCCGCTGGCAGCGAGCCGGGGAGCGAGGACATGGAGGAGGAAGAGGCGTCAGCGGTTTGGGTCGCCGCGGGGCTGGAACAACCCTGGAAGGACTTCGAGGTGCGGCTCGGGGACGAGGCGAGGTACATCCCCAGGTAAGGTCCGGACCCGCCCGCCCCGTCCCACGCCGACCCCGGTGGGGGGAGCGGGCCCGGGCCGCGGGGTTGGCGAGCTGGGCCGTGGGCACCCCGGCCCCGCCGCTGCCGAGCTGGCCCCGCCGTCCTGCGGGGCGGGAGCGGCTCACCTGGCGGAGCCGCCGCCGGCGCTGATGCAATCCCAGCCGGGGAGCGGCCGAGTAGGCTGACCCCTCGCCCCCGTGGCTGCAGGTGCAGAGAGCCCTCCGCACACCTGCCTCCCGGCTGCGGTGGTTTCCAGCGGTGTTCTTCCAGCCTGCAGCCGCTCCTGGCTCCCTCTGCTCTGTTGTGCCAGCGACCCACGTGGGAAAGTCTGGCTGCTAGAACGCGCGAGATGTAAAGTTCTGCCGGCTCCGCGAGAACTTTCTCCTCGTGTTGTTCCCCGACCGGCCCCCAGCGTTTTGCTTCCAGCCCAGTCAGTCTTTTCCTGGTAAAGCCTGACCAGCAACATCGTTGCCTCCACGTTAACGGTGTTGGTAAATATTGCCCTCTCTGTGATGAGCTCCCTGAAGTTTGTGAGAGTCTTTGTCCCCGGTCTCAGTGAAATGAAGACACCTGATGGTAGCTTTGTTGGAGAGGAAGCCCATTTACCGCGGGTCTGTCAGTACGCGGCTGGTTCTAGTGTACAGAGACACATTTTGGTGACTCTCAGGAATCTGCCTGAAAGCTGAGGTGTTCAAAATGAATTTGAAAATATTGGCTATAGAAAGTACAGAGTGGTTCTGCTTCATTTTAACGTTGTAATTTACGATGGAAAACAAGTAATCTGAGTTTCAGGACTTGGCGGCTAGTCAAGAGAGTTTAAAAAAAGTTGTGCGCTTGGATATAGATAGCTCCATGTTTTTTCTATATAGTGCTCTTTAAATTCCTACCTATACCAATTTGGTTCCAGCCACATTAAAAATATTTTGGATTATGAGGCGAAAATTTTTTTCAGAAAATGTTTCAGTTAATCTACTAGTCATGTGTAAATCCAGGGTAAATTTTCTTTTCTTTGTGGACTAATACACTTTAGTCTTATTGGACTGCCCCATTTCAGACAGATCAGTATTTTTGTACAGGTTTTAATTTGTTCATGGTGCTTTCCTTGTTAGACACTTGCTTTCTAAAGAACAAAAGACTGTTTGAAAGCTTGCAGACACAGGTAATAACCTGAACTCAGAAACTCAATAGGAGCTGGAGAGAAATCTGACTCATGAACAGTGGTAACTTGTGAAAGCATCTGTCTCCTCTTGGTAATAGTTCCGTTTCAGTACCTTGGTTACTGTTTGCAGCAGCAGTTTCAGTATAGTCTGTGTCTAAAAGGATAATAGAAAGGGGAACAGCTTTAATTGGCTCCACTATGCAGACAGATCTGGTAGTTTTGCTAAATTCATCATGATGTAATTTGTGTTATGGTTCTTTTACATAAAAACTGAAAACTAAGTTTTGATGGTTTAATACTATCAGGTAGGCAGTAATTTGATGTTTTTCTTATTCAGATTCAGATATGAACATCCTTCACAGTTGGCTATATTTATTAAATATGTGTCAGTGTCAACTGAAAAACAATGTGCCCTTTGTTCTTTTTTTCTCTCTCATCCTGAAGTGCTAAAAGCAGGTGTGTTCTACAGCTCAACTTTTTTCCATTTGTAGTCCATGTCTTTTTTTGTTGAAATGTACGTGTAAGGTTTTTTCCCATGTTAGTAGTCCCACTAAAATCATTAGGACCACTTACATGGGTAATAAATGAATTGAAATTCTTTGAGAATTTCAGTAGAAGAATATAACAAAATCAAGCGAAGTACAAGCTGGACTTCAAAAAAGATATTTATCTTTTTGTTTAAATGATTTAATTTGTTTGTCACTTCAAGTTTTTATTCAGGAAAAGGCAGTACTTTGAAAACTAGAACAGGCTTGGAACACACCTGAATCATTAGTGCTATAAAAGAGTTGGTGTTCTTATGCTGGGATTTATTGCTCTTCATAGATTTGTTGTGGCATTGACATCCGTGAGAAAAGTAATTACAAAGGAGAAACTCCTCAAAGCCAGATGAGTGCAGTTGGGAGTCCATGTTTTTTAATCTCAGTTGTGTAGTTTTTATCTTGATCCGTTTGGGGTTCAGTTCCTCAGAATGCTCTGCCTTGTGGCCGCAGGCTATGGCACAAGACTGTGGCCAGCAAGACATTGGCACATGTGCTTTGATGCTGTAGGGGTTTATAGAGAGAAACAAGGCATAGCGAATGGAAGTAGTGAGGTAAGGGTTCAAGTCAGGAGAAGATGACACCTTAAACATCTGTAGTCTCTGTCCCTCCTCAGCTTGAGTGGAAATCATGGAACCCATGGAAATCAAAGGGAAAATGTCCACGATGCACATGGTTCTGTCTCCATTGTTTTAGAAACTGGAAGTTCAGTTTCTGTGACTGAACTTTTTGAAGGCATAAATACCCTCCATAACGAGGTGTGAAACCCAGTAACAGGTCTGTACCTTGCCCCAGTCCTCAGTGTAGTATCAGACATTTAATGCAGAATTGCTTACTGCCAGATACTAAAAAAAGCATACATTAAAATAAGCATATTTTGAATTTAATTACTTCTTTGCAAAAGGTAATTTTATTATGGGATGGATCATACGTCTGCTGTTTGATGTATCAGTTGCACAGTTCTTTAAGATTATACTTCAAAATATTCAAGTCTGTGCTGAAGCTGTCGTTTTATTGTTTGCAGTTAAACAGGCAGAGTCACATTAAAGAGTTTCTTTACAGCCTTGCTCCTTTCCTCCTCACTTGAACAGATTTTTTGGACTAAATTAAGTTAGATTTCTTGGTTAGATGGTTACTGTGAGTCAAAGTATTGTTTGCCTTAGTCTTTACTTGTGCTTGGTGGGCAGTTTGCCTCTAGGGAAAAAATGGTGGAAGGTCTTTGCAGGCTGATAACCCAATATGTGAAGTCAGACTTTAGTGGAATTTTAGAATTTTACAGAGGGTTGTTTGTTGTTTTTTTTTTTTTTCTTCTTGTTACTGTTTTGATTTGTTTGTTTTTAATTTTTAATTTCATTTAAAATGCAGCTACCCTTCTGCATTGCTACATTTAATCAGGAATAGTGACTAATTAAACACAAAATCATGCAGTGCCTTTAGTTTATATGTATTTATAGTGAATTGCCAGTTGGAGATCTGTTTTATTGAGAAGTCAGCCATGTTCATTAGTTTATTCTTCTAGGAAGTATTTGCAATGGTATGGGAGTGGACGAAAAACAAACGTACCTTTTTGGTGCTCCAAACAGTGAGTGCTTCAGTGCTCTGCTGCACTGGAAATGTTTAGCCCTTGATGGTGTTACTGGACTGTTGCATTCTTTCATGTGGCCAGTCTCAGTTTGAATTTCAGTGGCAAGACTAAAAGGTTCCCTCTATGCTCCTGATAGACAGATGTTTCCTTTAAGTGTATGGGAATGTCTCCCTAATGGCAATCCTTTTCCATTCCTCAGCTTGAGCAAGGAACATCCTCTGATGCTGCAAGAAAAATCCGGTATTTACGAATGCTATGGCATTTCTCTCTCTATAAATAACAGGCAAAAAACTTCCTGGAAAACAGATTTTTAAATTTCAATGTCAAAGACTTCAGTCATGAAGAACAAAGGCTTGGGACTGTCAAAAAGATTAAGCCCTACCAGGCAACTTTTGTGCAATATTTGGCAAATTGGATAATCTTATTGGAAAATGAACTAAATTAATTAGAGCATGAATGGGTGGATTAATCTGAAGCAGAAAGTTTGTATCCCTGTTTCGAGTTAAATCTGCTGCCACTGAGAGGCCTCATACTCCATTGCTTTGCTTTTTAGTCTTTGTTTTATTAATGTGCCTTGTACTTTCAGCCAAGCTGACTATTCATCAGACTCGGATTTCAGTGCTGCCTGATTGTGAGATTTTATGCCTCATACAATTCCAAAGTCTCTTAATGTGATTATAATAACAGTGTGCCCCCAGTCGTGTCATCTGGGGCTGTATAGAAAATGTGGATCTGGGGGATGTGATAAAATGAGAAAAGCATGCTGTTCTTAATGTGAGCTACTTAAACTGTGAAAACAGGCGATGCTCATGGGATATACTGCTGTACTACAGCAAAGAAGAGAAGCTCTGCTGCACAAAAAACCTATCCAAAACCTGTCTTGCTCTTCGTGTCATACATAAATTAGGATGGATTTTTGCCAAAGTCAGTATAGAGCACAGTATTAACTTTTGTCAGAAATTTGTGTTTACTTCCATGAGATGATCAACCGTGATGTCAGAACTGGAGAGGTTTCTTTGGAAGTTGAAGCATGTTCCCTGGAGAGGGGATAAAGGCAAATCCTGGGGCAAGCCAAATGCTGTGTCCTTTTTATTCATCACCATGCTGGAGAGGGGGATCTGTTCTGTGGGAATGTTGTGTTGTCTTTTAATACATATCATGACAGGAGTTTGAGAGATGTGCTCTGCTGGAAATGTGATGAATGCCTTTCTGTGAGCTAGAAGACTTTCTGAGCTACTTTAAATTTTACTGCTCTTCTGATTTTTGCTTTAATTAAAACAGCATCTGTGCCAACAAACTTAAGCACTGTAGCATTCATTTTCCTGGATTATTTTCCTGGTATCATCATGTGATCATTTGCCATAATGTCTTTGAGGTGTTCTCCTTTTCCCCAGACTTAATCTTTCCCTGCCTGTCCCACAGACTTTTCCACTACTGCTCCACTGGCTGTAAATCACACCTCTAAGGGAACAGCATTCATGCTTTGGAAACATTAAAAATCTTTCCTCTGGGAATCAGACCTTGGCTGGGCTGTCTCATCTGGGGGTTACTGATTTGATCATCTTCTTTTAATGCAGCCTGTTTCTGAAGGGACAGAAAAAGAAACGGTAGTATTAAAAAACCCATTGTGCTTCAAGTGCACGAATATTTTGAATTTTACACCATGTTAAAGTTCTGTGTAGTGTATTTTTCCTTCAGGCGCTCAATCTAAAGTGTTAGGCACTCAGCTGTGACAAAGTTAGATCCTTTCTAATCTGGATTAGATTTGGTTGTTCTTTTCTGCTGGCTAGTACAGTGGCATATCCAATGTGTCTGCTTTTCAGAAAAAAGTACCTGTTGATCTCTTGGGGAACACATAGGCTGTTGGTCTCCAGTGTAAGGACAGGTATCAGATACATAATGCTTGAGCTTTGTTTTGTTCTGACCACCCAGCTCAGACCACCTTATGCTTCATCTCTTCATGTCCATACCAGAACAGAGCTTCTACAAGTGATCAGAGCAATTTAACCAGCTGATGTACAGTAGAAAGCGATCATTAAAATAGTGTTCTAAAAGCAAGTACTGCCCTTAGGGTCAGACTGGGTGGCCTGTGTAAAGCAGCGTATTCTTTCTGGTGACCACGCATGTAAGATACTGAGCAACTCTGGGGTTGTTATTAGTTGAAAAATTCTATCCTCTTTCTCTGAACTCTGAACAGAGTGTGGATTATGAGGCAAATGGTCACTGTATAATCAGCAAACCAGAAATAATACTATGAATTGATAAGGATTAAAATAGTTGTGTGGATTAAAGGAAATTATAACACAATATAATCTAAATATCTGATATAGCCAGAATTAGTGTTGTGGGGTTTTTTTGGTGTGAGTTGTCCCCCTGCCTCCCTTCTGCTCCTCTTCTATTCAACCATGGTATATTAAATCTATCATATTAGAAATTGTGTTATAATCAGAGCAGTTGTATTTTCTTTATGCAGTTTTCACAGGAACTCTCTGAAACCATGTGAATACTGTAACTTTGCTTAAGTTAACTCATGTGAAGCTGTGCAAATATTGACTAATTACTCTTACTAAGTACTAATTTTACAGATGATTTATGCTATAAACCATACTTTGAGATGAGGTAAGGTAAAGCCAGAGTAGTCCTTGGCCACAATGCTATACTTTTTGTGGATTACTAGTATTTAGTGTCTGCACTTTGCAGAAGCAACAGAAATAAATGCATGCATGAGTAGTATAACCATAGTGCCAGGTGAACAAAGTTACAAATTTTCATGCCATATATTAGAAAATGCTCTTTCTATGCATTAGTATTTGTGAATACATTTAAGTTCCACACTAACTGTTAGTGTGGAACTTACAGGTGCGCAGCTAAATACACTGAAAAATTAATTTAGGATTTCAAGGAAAACAAGTTTTAAAGAGCCAGTCCAAGCATTTGAGATTAGTTTTGCTGAAACATTTTGTCTAGCAAAAGGACAAACTGTTTAGAGTTCAAGTCAGCTTGGTGAAATACATTTGTAAAATCTTATTTGATAATTAATTTTGAATAACTAATGAATTTGCGGAAATAACGTCTATTCAAGAAGTGGCAGCAAAAAAATTGGGCAATATTCATTGCAGCTAATCTGCCCTGCTGCAGCAGTGTCACTGATATTCACCAAATCATGTGAAAGAAGAGGAACGATTAAAAATAGAAAAATTTGGAACAAATAATCTTCAGATACTTACTGCATGTTGATACAGAGTCCATATAATTGCTGCTATCTTTATCATGGATCCATGGGTACTTGACTAAATTACTGACAATCTTTGCAGTTCATGATAGTGTATTACATCTTCCTGAAATCATAGGTGATTAACTAATCCTGCTAATTTTGTTGCATGACTTTGATTTCTCATCTGTTTTGTTAATGTGTTTGGTGGTTTTTTGTGATTTTTTTTGATTGATGTAGTAGTTGTGAGTCTACTTTTTAATTGAGACATCCTGTATTGGTGCTGTAGAAGCACTCATGTAAGTATCATTGAGAGTTTCGGTGACCAGCTGTGATCTTTCCAGGCCCTTTCCAGACTCTTGCATGGTTGTGGTTGTATTGATATTGGATATGAAGACTTCTTGAGCCTAAGTGCTGCTTCCTGAAATGGTGTTACTGAAATATTTTGAATCCAACTGGTCATTGGGCTAAACATTTTTTTCATCCCAGAGGGAGAATAAAACCTCACAGTAACTACTTTGGGTTTCTGACTACTGCATCTTAGAGCAGACTTAGCTGTGTGGCAGAGGATCAGCATTACAGGCCTACTGATTTCTAGCTTAAAGTCAGGCATATGTATTTCCAGATCACAGAATATTCTGAGTTGGAAGAGACCAACCAACAAGGATCATGAAGGCCAGCTCTTAAGTGAATGGCCCATACAGGTATTGGACCCACAACCTGGTGTTATTATCACCATGCTCTAACTAACTCAGGTTTGCATATACTTTGAAAAGAATTACAGAGTAGTTATGGTTGGAAGGAGCCTTTGGAGATCTTCAGTCCAATGCCCCTGCCAAAGCAGGGTCAGCTAAGAGCAGGCTAGACAGGAATCTGGCCAGTTTTGAATGTCTCCAGAGAGGAAGACTTCACAATATCTTTGGGCAGCCTCTTTCAGTGCTCTGCCAGCCTCAATGTCGAAGAGACTTTTCCTCATATTGAGGTGAAACTTCTTCTGTTTTAGTTTAGGGCCATTGCTCCTTGTCCAGTTGATGGACACCACTGAAAAGAATTTGGCATCATCCTCTTGGCACCCACCTTTCAGATATTTATATGTGTTAATGAGATCCCCTCTCAGTCTTCTCCAGACTAAACAGGCTTAGTTCCTGCAGTCTCTCCTCATAAGAGAGATGCTCCAGATCCCAAATTATCTTTGTGACCCTCCGCTGGACCCTCTCCAGTAGCTCCTTGTGTCTCTTTTACTGAGGAGCCCAGAACTGGACACAGCGCTCCAGGTGTGGCCTCACCAGGGCTGAGTAGGGACACAAGTCCCTCCATGACCTTCTGGCCATGCTCTTTCTGATGCACCCCAGG
Source organism: Melospiza melodia melodia (assembly GCF_035770615.1). NCBI lineage: Eukaryota > Metazoa > Chordata > Aves > Passeriformes > Passerellidae > Melospiza > Melospiza melodia. The sequence continues at coordinate 54,253,458 of NC_086226.1, read as the reverse complement.
AACCCTTGGCCCTCCTGGCCACAGGGGCACTGTCAGCACCAGGATCCCAGGTCCTTCTCCACAGAGCTGCTCTGTAGGAACAGCCCCTGGCTGTGCTGGCACTTGGGGCTGTTCCTGCCCAGGTGCAGGACCCTACCCCTGCCCTTGTGGAGCTCATTAAGCTTCTCTCTGCCCAGCTCTCCAGCCTAGCAAGGTCCCACAGAATGGCAGCAGAGCCTTCAGGTGGATCACCACTCCCTCAGTTTAGTGCCATCAGCAAACTTGCTGAGGATACATTCCATCCCTTCATCTGGGTCATTGATAAACAAGTTGAACAAGACTGGTTCCAGTATTGATTGATCCCAGAGAATGACATTGACTACAGGCCTCCAGGTGGATTCTGGAAGTGTCCTTAACAGTTTTTTAAATGCAAATCATTAATTGAATAAATATACATTTGAGGAGTTCTTTAATGTTGCATTATTTATACAGAGTTTGTAGCATCTGATGATCAGATAAATATGTTATCGCTACTGTTTGTAAACTTCAGCATTACTCTCTTTAGAATACATTTTGAAAAAGAAATTGTGTGCATACATTGGAAGATATTTAACTTACTAAATACAGGTAATACAGGATTAGCCTTTGTAAAGGAGATCCTTTGCAAGACAAAACCACAGAAATTTCTCAGGCATCAGTAAATCTTTATCTCTTTGTGCTGGTTTTAGGTTTCTCTATCTCAAAATGAATGCCAACATTTCAGCTGGAAGCAAATTTTACAGTGTCCTGAAGTTGTTAAATTGTTTAAAATGGAATTTGAGCTATAGTAACATTTGTGGTACTGTTTTATTAAAGTAAGTTAGACATTCAGTGGAGAAATCACATACAAGAAGCAGAGTGCTGCAGCATTGATAATCAAAGCTGTGGAATTGCTTCAAGTGAGAAAAAATGAAGAGAATACACACTTGTTGGATTGCACAGTTGTTATATCATGTGTATGGTGAATGTATTAAGTAGCACTACCTTCACTGAAGATAGGAAAACTAGCTGTCTAACAAGGAGGATTGGTTAATCAGAGTTGAAGCTTTCATTCGCAACAAAAAGAGAGCATGTATTTGTAATGTTAGATATGGTGTTAGACTTGAACTTGCAAAACATTGTTTCTGGCTGTATTTCTGCTTCTGATAATGTGTATTTCTTAATTTCTGGCCTGTTTTCTCCACCTTTCCAGACTTCATATTTTTTTTTTGTTCCTTTTTTCCATTTGGTTTTTAAGTGTTGAGTCGTTTAAGTATTGTATTTAAGTTGTTGAGTATGTGTTCATGTTCTAGCATATAGTCTATGTCAATCACATTCAGTTTTCCTTAGGACAGCTAAATTGTGTTCCAGAATATTTTCTGTTATGTTGCCTAATGTAATCCAGGAGTTGGAACCTAGCATGTAAAACAAAGATTTGCATGACATACCAGTAGCATGAACAGAAATCAGTGATATTTGTGTAGTAGACTTTGTAATAGAGGTTTGGCTCTTACGCTATTATTTTTTTTTTTGGTCTTGTAAAGGTTCTTTGCTCCAACAATTAGAAAAGCATGCAATCTATGTAAATTAGTCCAGATTAAATAGAAATCAGAATATGCTATTCCTGCATTGAGGCAACTTTTCACTGTGAATTTCAGGAGAGCTTTTAACAACTAAAATACCAACAGAAATGTTTTCTTTCTTCTTTATGAGATATATCTGTCATTTTTCACATGAGAGTAATATACAGAATTAACTTCTTATACTGACAGATTTATTTGGATGGAGACCGGAATAATTTGTGTGAGACTGAAGAGCTGTATTCTTATTTTGCCTGCAGCCCACCTCCCTCTGTCTCTTCTTCACCTTTTAACTTAGGTAGTTGGCATTCATACCCGTTTTCAGTTCTTATGCAACCTCCTGAAATCTTACGTTTCTTCACGGATTATGATTAACATTAGAGCAATCGAGAAACTTGATATACATTGTGGGCTACTCCAGTGGCATTCTCTTCACTACACTATGAACAGAAGTAGGCAGTTTGTTTATTTTTTTTTGTTTTGTTTTGTTTTTTTGTTTTTTTTTTTTTTGTTTTTTTTTTTTTGCAGTAGCTATATTAAACTAGAGAAGTGGAAATGGTAAACATAATTTAAAGAATTTAGACATACTGTCCTGAGTGTTGAAAGCCTGTATCTAGCTTGCCAAATTTTAAAAATAGGTAAAGAGGGGAATATCTTAATTTGTTGTAAGTTTCTCAAACCTGTAATAGAACATTGTTCCAAATAAGTGCATTAAAATGTGCATATCTCTCTTTTTCAGACAAGAGCAGGTCAGTGTTCTGTATCAGAACATACACATAGCAGAACCAAGGTTAATCCAGCCATATGAGCATGTCATTAAGAACTTCATCCAAGAGATCAAACTTCAAAGCACAGAGATGGAAACTCTGGCCATAGCGGTAAAAAGGTATAGTGAATTGTGTTTCTAGTTCAGTTCTGCAGTTTCTTTTTTATTCCTCTTCTCATGCTTTTATTGATTAAACTATTGAGAGCTAATGCTAAAATATGCCATGCAAAGTATTTCTGTAAACTGAGTTCTGAAGTTAGTTTGTATGCATACCCTTGTGCATAAGCACATATAGCAGCCTGCAAATGATTGCCTGTTCATACTTTTGTTAAATTCTGGACCAAATTTTTGCAGACTCTGTTGTTAGTTAAATGCCTTAAAACATTTTGACTCCTCTTCCTTGGCTGCAACTTTGAGTTTTATCGTACATGTCCACTATACTTTAATTTTAGAAATCATAGTTTTGCTTTGTGAGCTTCAAGGACTGTATTTACCTGTTTTAACTACTTGGCACTGTCAGTCTCACATCATAACTGCCAAAACCAAGCAGATTAGCTCAGAAGAGAGATCATGTATGTGTGGGTGATGCAAGTTGCTTTTGAAGTCTCTTCATAAGATAATGACGGGCACCTTTCATCTTTGTAAATTAATTTTAAAAGTGCAGATGTATTTAATGCTAATCATCAGCTTGCAGCTGTTATTTAAAATCTAATTTGCCAGTGTCTTCAAAATAATTTGCGATTTAGGTTCCTAGCCACACCCTTTTCAAGGTCTGGGCAATGTTAAACTGTTTCCCTGTCTTTCTGTCTAATTTGTTTCAGTTGAGGTGGGCAGATAGTTTCACACTGTGTTTCTTTCAAGCCGGAGGGCAATTCCTAAGAGAATATTTTCTTCTAAATTTTAGGGCTCAGGACAAAGCAGCGGTTCAACTCAGTGAGTTAGAGGAAGAGATGGAACTACGGATACAGGCTGCAGAGCATAAAGTTAAAAAGGAAGTGAGTATTTTATATTTACAGCATTTCATAATTATTGAACTCTGAGTGATCTTAAGCAGGATTGATGGCCACGTGTGGTTTTGATCCTGATGGACTGACTCAAAGCTGCTCTAGGCAGGGCCTGGATGAAAAAATGCTATGCATGAGATGAAAGAATGCATGATCTTAATGCTTTCCTAAAGAGGAGTATCTGCTTAGGTGTAATAAACCAAGAAAAAAAAGCCTGTCCCTTTTGTGGGAACATACTGGCCAAGAAGAGTTTCTTTCTGAGACGAGTATTGAAAACAGACTGGAGAAAATTATATTTCAGCACTAAAGAATGTAATCTAATACTCCTAGTAAAATAATTAATGTATAATTTATTGCTTTGATTATTTGCTCCTGCTTTGTATGTCTGCTTGGAGTAATGATCTTTCTTTCCTCCATTCTCCTGCAACTACATTTTAGAGACTTAAGAGAGGGGTAACTGTGATAGCAATGTGTGAGGGCCTGGGCCCCTCAAACTTAATGGGAAATTCTGTTTTGATCTGCTCAATTTTATCCGTTGTTTCAACCCACTTGCAGTCTATATGAAAAGGAGTAAAAATCCTCTTCTGTTACCCAGGGAGAGATATATTAGAGCCACATGTGACTGAATAATTCAAAGGAGGAAGACCAGCTCGCTGGTTCATTTTGAATTATTACTACATTCATTTGAGATAGGCCAAACTTTATATGGGCATAACAGTTTGTGAAAGTGTTTTAATGAGGGCATAAGAAATGCTTTAATTAATACTTATAGTATGAGCATAATTATTGCTTGGTTGGACACGTGGTGTACTGAACATCTATATGTATTTGCTATGGGCTGTTTTACCAGAGTACTTGCAGAAGCAGAAGTAACAAACTGCTGTCTGACAACTTGCTGATTTTAAGTAGTTCACACTAATTGACATGTGAAGGTAAATGGTATTCTGATAGATTTAGTTCAAGTAGCTTTTTTTCCTGTACAGGAGAAAACAGTTCTACCACACCATAAAGGCTATTGTGTTCCTAGAAACAAAATATAAAGGCATAAAAATCTTAAAGATATCACATCTGCCAAAAAAAAGTGTGATTTGATGTGTTTAACTAATGATAATGCAGCTCTTAGTAGAGATAAATTTTCACTTCCAGAGAAGCTAAGTTGTTAATGTTTAGAAAACAATTACATTTTCTCTGAAAAATTACTGTCCTCAAAAAGTGACAAATCACTGAAATACCGTTTTTCACTGCTTAAAAAAGATGACTGGGATGTGTGTGGTTGCAGTTATGTACTGGCATTATGCAGAAGTGAATCTTCTGTGTATTATCTACATCTAGTCTGTGTTCTCAATCACTGTTTGCGTCTAGCCATAGGTATGAGGCATGGTCTGTTAACTTGTTTTTCACAAGGCTTTTTTAATTTTCACTCTCCAGTGTTCCTTGTAGCTCCTAACTCCACATACCGCACCTACTAAAACGCCCTGAGTGTAAATGTTAAGTTATTTACTTTGTGGGAATGTACTAAGCCATTAATCTTAATGTCTGTAATCAAGGCTATTGTTTGTCAGAGTGATCTCAAACCGGGACACCTGCTTCTGCATGAGCCTATCCTGTATTTTGTTTCTTCAAGGGAAGCAAATAGTTACCCAACAATACTTACAAGTCCGTGTAGTTGGCAACAGTAGGGGAATCCAACTTAAATTGATTACTTGGATTATTGTTTTAACACGTGAATGCCAGCGTCACCTACAGGAAATTCTGAATTCTAAACTAAATCTATGCCTGCCTCTTCCATGTGAAAACTCAACCTGTTTTATTGGCTCCACTTCTCACTGCTGCATTCTGACTTCTTGTGTTGCGAAACTGGAGTCCCTGGGAGTGATTGGAGTGAGTGAAACACGCCAGTCAATAGCACACCGCATCCTTGCAGGCAGTACTTGGTGCAGTCTCTTAAACACAGGCACACACCCTGCTATATGCCCTGGTAAAAGATGACGTTGCTTCCATTTCCAACTGCTGAGACCATCCTGGTGATGTGGGTAGTATTGAATAGACAGCTGTGAAACCACTCCCTTGTCTCTGTTCCTGGGATGGTACCATTTATCTAAAACTAGAGATGCTGTCATCTGCTTTTACTGACATGGGCCTCTAACGTTCTAACACTTGTAAGCAAAAAAAAATTAAAAAGAAAGAAGTAAAAAAGTAAGTGACATTGAGAATATTAAGTGCAGGAATCATGAATGAAAAACACTGAATTGACCCATATCTTTACTCTCATGCCATTATTTTATTTCTGTGAGTGTTTTAGAAGTGGACTGCAATTACAGAATCAGAACCTATGGATCTTCAGAAAGGGACAGAATAGAAAGATACATTTGTCTAAGCAAAAAGCATGTGCTTTCCAAACCAATGAATGAATTTTTTGATAAACATTTGAAACCTGTCTCAGCTTCTAATGAGATTGAAAATATTGCAGGAGAAGCAAAAGGCTGAAGAAGCACTAAATGAGCTGAAGCGTCAGTATGACACTGAAGTTGGGGATCTTCAGGTGACAATAAAAAAACTTAAAAAGGTAAGTGAGTTGAAGTCTCGTGAGTTTTTTAAAGTATTTTAAGAGATCATGACCTCATTAAATGCTTCCCTTAAGATGGATAATCATAATTGTAGGTTTCTGATTTAATTTGTATGAGTAAATGGCAACTGCAGATAATTTTTAGGTTGTGTTGTCATTCTCTGCTATTGTATTCATGCTGTGTAATTTGTTGAAATACTTAGGAAAGGGAGCAGCAATTATTACATAAATTCTGTAGCTTAACAATTTTCTGGGTCTGTCACATTATTAGCATTGCAGTTACCTAGTCTTATGTTTGGTCCATTAGAAATAGTCCAAAATATTGCCACTAAGTGTTTGTAATTTATAAAGATGGAGTTTGCAACACAGATATTGTAATTTATATATAGTGCCTTTTAGTACCCAACTTTATGTATAGTGCTTTTTAGAACTCAACTGCAACCTGAGATAGTAATTTGATTTCTAGTAATAAAGCAAAATGAAATCTCAGATAGGAATGATGTTTTGAAATATTTCATAATTTGGGTTTAATTTTGACCTTGGTTTTTGCTATAAGTTTTATCAGAATTATGGCAAGCAAAGTGGATATATTTTTTGGGTTTTGTATTTAATTGCGCTTAGAAGAACATTTTCAGAAATGGAAATTTCTTACAAGAAACATGAGAGCTTCTTGTCCAAGTACTACATAGTTGAGGTAGTAATAATTTTTTATATTTTTTTAAGTTGGTGTTTCTCTCTGTTTCTATCTTAACGGCAGTCTTCTGTGTCACTAGTTATGAATATTTCATACCTAAAGAGTGAAAAAAAAGCCAGTGATTTTTGAAATAATGCTGTCTGCTACTACATTCAGAAAAACTCTTAAGTTTTAAAAACTTTAGTAACTGTAAAACTTTTTAGCAATTATTTATTGTGATTTTCATAAGTTTTTTTTTTTTAATCAGAACAATCAAATAAATTAATTGTGAATTTTTTTAATACTTCAAGCTGGAGGAGCAGTCCAAGTCTGTCAATCACAGGGAAGATGTAGTTGAACTGAAAAAAAGGATACATGATATGTTGCTGGTAAGAGAATGTTATTATTATTAACATATTAATTTAGCCTCAGTTTTAGTATCTGCAATACAGATTGTTATACTTGTGGAGATTTGGGTTTTGATTTTTGGTTTTTTTTTTTTTTTTTTACATTTACTAATGGTCATCTAGAAAGTAAACCTTTGAAGTTATGGATTAGTGTATGTGGATCTTTTAAATTGAAAAAGAACCTGTTTAAATATATACACATTCTATATAGGACATTTAGAAATGGCTTGAGATCCTGTGGTCCCATTTTTTTGTAACTGAATGAAAAATAAAAAGTTAAGAGGTTCTCACATGTCAATTTAATGACTTCTCTGTTGATTTGGCCTTCTTTAATTTTCTTTCCCTCTCTATGCCAAATTTTATAGTGTCTCATTTTTGTGTTACGTTTCTTTTTAAAAACTATGGTTTTTATTCTACTATTATAATATATCAACATTTTGTGGAGGTGACTGTGACAGCTAATATCTAATGTCTTCCTATTTTGAAGGAAAATCAGAGACTTAGGAAAGATCTCTTAGAAGCACAGACAAATATAGCTTTTCTGCAGAGTGAATTAGATACCTTGAAAAGCGAGTATGCAGATCAGTCTTTGAACACTGAGAGGTAAGTTAACCAGAATCTATTCTCTGATGTAATTATTATGTATGCAGTTAGCAGCTGTTATTTTCTAAATTTGCCTTAAAGGGTAGGTACATGTTTGATACCGTGTCATCAATGCTGCTCATAAATCTTGTTAGGTTTCTGAAAGAGCAAGTTCTGGCTATGATGCAAACTCTCTGTCTTGCAACAATATCCATTGATTTTAGTGACACTTTATTAGGAATAAAACAACAGTACAGAATCAGGATTTTTTTTTTTTCTTCATGACTTGCACTCACATGAGGACCTGTATAAATTTTAGTTTTGGAAGCCTTCCATGTCTATCTTAACCATTTGTTTTTCTAAAATGAATAGAAGCTACTTCTGGTTACTCTTTTAAAGGAGCATAAACAGCAGTTTCATGGTGTTTTCCCATGGTTATTTTGTACAACATTCATTTTCGTTCACAGTCTTTGTTGAGTTATAATTGCAGAGATTAATGAAGTCACCAAATTATCTTACTTTGTGTAAAACTGCTCTCATCATGTTTCAGCATAAATGTAAACTGCCAAAGGCAATATGGTGAAAATGTAAGACTATCCTGTTAAGCATAAGTTTATTTAAGTTTGGTGTTTGTTTTTTTTTTTTTTTTTTTTTTCCCCCAGGGATCTAGAAATTATTCGAGAGTATACTGAAGACAGAGATAATCTGGAAAGACAAATTGAAATACTTCAGTAAGTTTTTAGAAATTCAGGTTTTTTATTACCAAACTTTGTCCCAACATATTTGAGATAAGTATGCAAAAGATTGGGTTGAAATTTGGGGAAGAGTTTCAAGTTAAAGTACTGAAATGGCCTAAATTATCATAAAAAGTGTTGTTTTCAACTGTCATAAATGTTACTGTGGTATTAATTCTGCAGTGGTACTGACCCACTAACACTCTAGTTGTTTTCTTTCCATTTCTTTTCTTAGCCCCACTAACTTTCATTTCTTTCTGTTAAGCTGAATGTGATTTGACTCTGTCCATGTCTGTCCAATAAAAATTATTGACTCGCTCCTTTTTCTATTGGCTTTGCTTCTCCAGTAACTCCGTGTCTAATTGTTGTCTGGAAAGTACCAAGAGTGTGCAGTATTATGCAATAGGTGCACAAGAAGGGTCACAATGAATAGATTTTTTATATCTTTATTTAATATCCTTATCAAAAAAAATTCTTTTTTTCAAGCAGATTAATGATATTTGTCTTTAGAATCACCTCAGCAATATTTAAAGGGTAGTCATTTTGTACAGAAATGGCTGTACTAGTTGTTTTATTGTGTGGGTTGTTTGGGTTCTTCTTGGTGCTTTTGTTTTTTGGTGTTACCTTTTTTTCCACTGACCAGAGACCATGCTGTACCAGTGAAAATGGGCTTCCTGGGCTTCTCATGAAGCCTAAAATTCACAGTGATTTGTTTGAGTATCTGTCAGTGTGTTTCCAGTTTCATGTAACTCTTTAGTAACTCTTTAGCTAAAGAAGAAAAGTTTTTTTTTAGAAGTATTTTGAAAATTTTTTTTTGGAGAGTTTTTCATGTTTTCTTGAGTTCTGCAAGTTGAACTGTGTTTCCTTGTTAGATCAGCTAATAGAAAATTACATGACAGCAACGATGGTTTAAGAAGTGCACTTGAAAACAGTTTCAGCAAGTACAACAGATCATTGGTATGTATTTATGATTTTGTTACATTGTCATAAAAGGTGAAAGAATCAGCACAGCACAATTAAACTGGTACCTCACTGGATACTGAGAAAATAGAGGTTTTTTCAGTGGTCTCACTGTGGGAATACTCCTGTGTAGTTCTCTTAGATTTTACTTACACTTTGTTAAGTACTGTAGTTTTGTTAGAGCACAGCTGCTTTCCAACTGCTTTGGAAAATTACTATTTTAAAAAATATTCTGTGATACTTTATGAGGTGAATAAATCAACAGTTTCTCCTGTGCTAGAGGGAATATGTTTGTGTTGTGTGTGAATATGAATGGCATGGACTACTAATAGAGACCTTAGTCAGACCATTTTGGGCTCTTAGAACTGCATTGGAGTCTCTTGTAGCAAATGTCGCTTGAAATCCTCCAAACTAGAGAAAGGAAGGCTTTAAAGTAAGAAAAAAACTACTCTACACTGTCATTTTACTGTCCTGTGAAACCTGTTAAAGCTCTTAAAACTAATAATTGGGCATCATGAGGAAAGCATATAGCTTTTTTAGAAGGATGGGATCAGAATAATGGGCCCACAAAGACAATACTGGAGAGGAAGGAGGAAAATAGGGGTCAGTTCACTGCCTGTTTGCAGTATTCCATACCAGTGAACATGAGTGCTTTTTGTTGATACAAGCTACCAGAGCGTGTTGCTTTTTGTTGATACAAGCTACAGATGCAACAATGGATACCATTTTCAACTGTCATGCGTGGAAATATAAATGAGCATCTTACATAGAAGACACTGTTTCCAGTGAATAAATGGAGGCACAGCAGAATTTACAAAATACTTTTGTCACATGCTATTAGTTGAGACCTTTCCTTCACGATCTCTCTTAGGAACTAGGAGGTAGCTCTCCTGAAACTAGCTCAGCTAGTGACAGTTCCCCTTTTTATTCAGTAGTCAGCATGCCGTGGTCTAAATATCACTTTTCAAAGCTTAGCATTTCATAGTCTTGAGGTCAGAGTCTTGAGGTAGTCAATGAAATCATCCTCTTGGAAATTCTGTTTTCTTTTGTAGTTGAACATGTCTAGTATGTTCAGTATAAAGGCAGAGGTGAAGCCTAAATGCTATAGGTAATAAGTAATAAATGGTAATAAATGCTATAGGTAATAAGCCTTCTGACCCTCAGTCATATATGAAGTATGAGGTAATATATATATACATGAACTATATATATTTTAAAAATATAAATAAACATATATTAAATACATCCAATTTGTAATTTTGATGATGAGCATTTTTTTTATGAACAAATCTAGGTATAATCCTCTGTGTTCATCAAAGTTATAGTGCATTTACTATGTATCTGTTGCAGCGGTTGGCAAATACCTCACCAGGAAGTACCATTTCTGGAAGCAGTCCTAAATTTAATGGTGAACATTCTCCTTTAAACCCACGGTATGACAGGTAAGCCAGGCTTGCTTTTGTTAATTTGAGAATGGCTTGTCTTAGAAGACGAGATTAGTGTTAAGTAACAGACAATGGTTCTGTCTGATTTAGAACAATTATATGACCTTAGCAGATGATCCAAAATATACTAAAGTCAATAGGAATCTTCTCAATGACTTCAGAAAGCTCAGAATAACTCTCTTCAGTAGAAGCCATAAACTTGTGGAGACATCAGACAGCCTCTTGTCTGGTCTTGGCCTCTTTTGATTCTAGTTTGAGTCTCAGCCTCTTTGTCTCCAAGAAACTGTAAAATTCTTCTGAGGACCTTTGTTAGCCTTTCTCAGTACTTGAGAAATAAAACATTTTTGGTTTTGCATGCCTTTTTTTCACATATAATAATTAGTACAAATGTGGGCCTGATTCTTCAAATCGCCTTATCTCACACTGACATGCAAGAATAGTGGATGCACTTGGATATTTATGGGATAAGAGTAAAAAAACACTAAGTTATCTAAATGCAATTAGATAGTCAGAGGTACTTAGTTTTCTACTTACTAGATAAAGATCACTGAGCAGAACTTCCTCATCATTTCAGACTCCCTGAAGACAGTGGGTACTGGAGGCAACCCTGAGTGCTATCAATCATGTTATGCTTTCACACTTGTTTTTTTAAACAGATCCATCAGCAAAAATGTGTGTCCTTAATCAATTGATGGATTATTTTTCTTTTTATTATTCTTCTATTATTTATTATCTCTTGGATATTATTCTTTTTCTTTCAGTGGTATTCCAAACCATGGAGAGATCTCTAATAGAGGTTTTAGTAGTCTGCCAGAAAGAAAATTATCTTGGATAGTAATTAAATTGACTTCACTTCACACTTACAATATCCCCATTCATTCAGCAGTGTCCTTCTTCTTGTGTTGTCTCCATGTGAGATGTGTTTGCTGGCTATAAAGTTTTGCTTCTCAAAAGCGCTTTCCTGATTCTGAATGCACAAAACCCCAATTCCCTAATGTTGGACCCTCTGAAAATTTTTAGAGGCATCCACTCTAAGCTGCATATCGCATTCAGTAATTTTCTGAGGGAGTAACTAAAACCTCTCTGGAGGCTTGGTTATGTTGTTCTTTTTGAATATTTATTAGTACATGCCACATGGTGCAACCCTTGCATTTCCACGGAAGTGAGAAATACAAGGCACTTTAGAAGGAAGTGTGGTAGGAATATGTTATGTGGTAGGAATAAAGTTTAATCATAACATGTGTGACTTGATAGTATCAAAAGACAGAAAGAGATGTCAATGTCCCAAAACCTGTTTGTTTTCAGTACTTTGTCTCCTGACATCAGATCAGCATTAAGAGGTATTGGTTTGTATACTGACATGATTTAAGCAATCTGTTCTAAAATGTATGATTTTTTTTTTGTCTGTAAGATTCATCTTGGTCTAACTTGTTTTAAGCATATGTGAAATTCCCAGCATTGAATTCATAGTTCAGTGCAGTTGAGAAGTGCCTGCTTAAGAACTTTATTTCAGGGAATGCCTGACAAGCTTAACTTTGTTATAGCATGCACTCTTCCTCAGTAATTCAGTGATTTGATATAGGCTAGTAGGTGCATGAATACAAAGACCATGTATGCTTTGATATCCTACAGCAAAGATCACAATGCATACATGTGATTATTCATTAGCCTGAAGGGGTGTAAATTAGATGGTTCTGAATGTTACTGCATAGGAAAATGATGCCACTGTCACCCCCATTTGGCCAGGTGCAGGGAAGAATTCGACTCAGTAAAGCTTCATAATTTGGTGATTTTCCCCAGTGTACTCTCCTGTGTTGTGCCATCACAGGGGAGCCCCTCTGGGAGCCAGCTGTTGTTACAAGGATTGATGCTGACCTTGTCTGGTTTAGCAGGTCTGTGCATCACATCCATTCCCAACAGGGCTAAGCCAGACCCGCTCTGCTCTGCTATGACTTGGAGACCTTTACTGCCTCACTTTCGTTGATGCCTGTCCCTGTCTTGCTGAAGGAGCATGATAATGATTGTAGCCATTGTAACCTTTTCTATGATATTGGTTTTCTTAGGGTTCACTCTATTAACCTTCCTTTTTCTGTGTTTTTATTTGCATAAATAAAATCTTTTTTTCTGTAATCCATACTGTCATTGCTGCATTAATTAAAATATTTTTATATATTACAGTATCCAGAAGGAAAAAAAAGACTTTTAAAGGAAGGTAAAGGGAAAAGAGAGGAATTCTGTGTAAAAGTTTAGGTTTTGCATAGTGTACCAAACTGTAAGAAAATTATTCAGTGAATTCTTCCACCATTACTGATCTCCTGAACTTGGCTGCTCCATCTTCTGCATTTATAGCTGTTTCTTATTGGCATGCACATGCATGCCTCTGTGAACAAATGTATTAATTTAAATGAGATACAGTATGTCAAGGTCATTTGATGCCTTAGAGTAGGCCAAAATTCACTAAAACATCATATGTATTTTTCTTTTTCTCATGTCTTCATAGTACATCACTTTCTGAGTGTCTTTTAGATAGACTTTTTAAAATTAACAGATAGTCATAATTACTGACACTTGGAAAGTGATCATCAGTAACACAGATTAAGTAATTTGATTTCAGCATCCCAAGACATATGATTGAGAAAGAAATTCTTTGTAAAGGCAAGATAGGGATTGACATATGTCCTAAACATAACATTAGCATTTCTAAGAATTGACTATTCCAGAAGGGCTCAGATTTTGTTGGGAAGAGCATTTATTATTGGGATTTATAATATGGAATACTTTATTTTTCCCCCTCCAATGTTTTCTTATTAGGTCGTCTCATTCTTCTTGTGTCGATGAAGATTATGATTCTTTAGCCCTTTGTGACCCGATGCAAAGGATAAACTGTGAAGTTGACAGCTTACCTGAGAGCTGTTTTGACAGTGGTTTGTCTACCCTGAGAGATTCAAATGAGTATGACTCAGAAGTGGAATATAGGCATCAAAGGATTTTTCAAAGCTCACAGTGTATACAAGAAGGCTTTGGTGGTGATGCTTCTGATACAGATGTAAGTGCCAGATTTACTTCTTCTCTGAGAAAAGCCTTTGACTGGAGACAAAATTAGCTTCCTGTATATAAAATAAAATGGATCTTTGCCCACAGGCCAATTAAAAGTAAATATTTGGGTCATACATATTTAAATTAATTAGTGAAGATATTTTGAGAATAAATAAGTAGTTCTCTTTCTGAATTTACATTTTTTGATAAATTTTCAGGTAATAATTTCATTTTTTAAGTTTGTGATTATTGAAGTTTGTCAAACTGTATGCAGAAAGGAGCTCGTTTTCTAATGATAAAAAAATGGATAGAAATAAAATAGGTTTCTATTCACTTCCTCTTACTATGCTGCGGCAGTGGAGAAAAAAAGCACATATGAGATAGAATGCTGTTAGTTCACACATTGATTTACAGGCTAAAGTCTTAGAGAATTAAAAAAACCTAAGAAGGTATTACTGTGTCTGTTTTATTGCTGGTAACATCGAAAGAGTTTCTGAGGACTACAAAGTAAAAATAATATCAAGCACAGTGTAATATGTTTTTTTTTTTTTAAAAACTGTTCATTTAATAGACATTAATCTCTGTGGAGACTTTGCTGTGAATAATGTTGATTACAGCTGTGCTCTACTTGATTTAGCTTGAGTATTAATAACATAGAGAGTAATGTCTTTGGGGAAATTCTTAATATTTGCAAAATAAGCTTTGAAATTAAGTATTGTCCTAATTGTTTACTGTGACTTTGTTATAAGCTGAAATTTTCTTATAGAAATTAGTTTGCTCTGTTAGAGTACTGAAAGAATGTATGCCAAACCATAAAAACATTAAAAGACAAAATGTAGATTATACTAAACAGAAATTTATGAGAAGAGAATTATCACCATATTTTGATTAGACTTGCACAGCTGTATCTGGTCATTTATCTCTGTTTAATCCAAACTCTTAAAGTGTTTTACTCAGTCTTAGCTGTGCCTTTCCAGAAAAACATACTTTTCTCACCAGAGAACTAACTCATACTTTCAGGTTCCAGAGATCAGAGATGAAGAAGCATACAGTCCTGCTAACAGCACTGCAGTTTTAGACTGGAAGCCCTCACGACCAGTGAGTCGAAGCAGCTCAGTTGCTTCAACGAGGAAATACATATCTGCTCTCACCCCTCAGGTAAGCAGTTCTTCAGGGGAAAAATGGAAAAGAATGATACTGAGGGGTAGGTTTTTATGAGTTGTTACAGAGGGATTCTTTTTATTTTCAGTCAGATGCAGCTGAATGCACTCCAAAATACCCCAGTACAGAGAAGGCTTACAAGATTGTTCTTGCTGGAGATGCAGCAGTGGGAAAATCCAGTTTTCTTATGAGACTTTGCAAGAATGAATTTCAAGGCAATACCAGTGCAACTCTAGGTATAGTTGGTGTTCTTCTTAAAATATTGAAATTAACTTTATTGTCATTTTGCAGTGAAGAGGATGAAAAGCTTGTCTTTGTGATTCCTTGCTAGGGATATACACAAAGAGTTTCTTATGCAGGCTGTGAGACCTAATTGAGTACTAAAGCTTAGTAATAACAGCTGTTTGTAGTACAGGATAGGGTGCTGGTCTAATTTAGTTTTTCTTTATGAAGCCTCTTTCTGAATAACACAAAGCACCAGAGAAGGAATGTCTGTGTAAGGAATTTTCAGTGTGTGTATGAGTTTTTCTGCATTTTTCATTGCTTTCTTGTTTTCTCAACACTTCACTCTTTCCGTAGTATTTCGTACTATCCTTTCATGTCTTTCCTACCATTTTTTGTTGCAATTTCTTCAAAGTGTTATTGAAGCTTTGCTTTAAGTACAGCTAGAAGGATTTCTGACTGATTTCTGTATATTAGTGTACTTGTCAGCTAACAAACTTAAGTCTTAAGGATTCCAAAGACTGAATTTTGTCTTCCAATCAAATCATACTTTTATGTTTGTTTTATTGCCTCTTGTCAGGATTTTTGTTCTAATTTATCTTTTTCTTCCTTGGTATTTGAAATCAAGGTTTTTATGTGTATTTTCACTTCTTTGATAAAACTGTTTAGCGAAATAAAGCAGCGAGAGTTCTTGCTTATTGTTCAGACTTGCAATTTATATAAATTCTTCTCCGAAAAGGCAAATACATTCAGGGGATTATTGCAATTCAGAAGTATGGGCATGAGTGACTGAAATCTCACAACCTATTAAAAAATATGAATTTTGGATAAACTGTTATATGTAGCCCCTTTTTATTTGTGGTTTCTTTAAGATTATTGATGGGTTATTTTAGACTATAAACATGATTTTTTCAGGTGTGGATTTTCAAATGAAAAGACTAATTGTTGATGGAGAACCTACAGTGTTACAGCTGTGGGATACAGCTGGGCAGGAGAGGTTAGTGATATACCCTGCACTTTACCTTATTTGAGTTATTTTGTTTGTAAAAGTCATTTGCCTTTTTTTCATCTAGCTGGAAAAAAGCATTAATTGTATGGTCCATATGTAAGTATCTGTAAACAGATGCAATTTTTCTCTGCTGAGACCTCAAGACAGGTGGAATGCTTATGCGTTATCTTCGATGATGCTTGAGGTATCAAGAGAAATAGTTGAGGTTCACTGCAGGATCAATTAACTAAATCTGTGTGTCCCTCCTTGGCAATACTAAACGGTGGAGCAGATGCATATGGTTTCTTCTGTTTTTAGTCTTTAGCTTTCTTTGTTCTTATTACACCTGTATTTTTAAGCAGACTTTTTCTTAGAGATTCCCTTCCCTTCCTCCCCATCTCCTATTCTTTCCATGAAAATCGTGGTCCCGATTTGCATTGTATTTAGTATATAAAAACTTCTTTCCAAAGACTTTGGAATTTTGCTAAAATTATCTTTGTATATTGTATATCCATGATTCTTCAAAATATTGTGTAAAGTTTCCTCAAAATCCTATGACATCTTTACTTGAGAGCCATTACTTATTTACCAACAGCTTTTAGGGCTTTTTAAGAGGTTAATCTAGTGCTGTGGAAGTCAGTTTAAGATGTTCATTGGCCAAGATTTGTGTTGGCTGTGTGTACGTAGGAATCCAATCAGCCTTCTTCTCATGTAATGAATTTGTGAAGAATATTTTAATACTTGTTGTAAATACCTAGTTACTATACTTGGTTGAGTGGATTGTATATTGAAAGATTGTAGATTGAAAGTTCATGACAAAGATGGCTGTAATTGATCATGAAGTCCTCAAATAATTTTATTGGATTTCTGTCTTTTTCAAAGAAGTAAAGTGAGCAATCAATTTAGAAAGTTACGTATAGGTCAATCATTGAATCATAGAACCATTAAGGTTGGAAAAAATCTAATATCTTAGTGATATTAAACTGAACTATTATTTGATAATGTGGCCTTATGCAAATATTTTCTTTTTTTCTGAAAGATTTCGAAGTATTGCTAAATCATACTTCAGAAGAGCAGATGGTGTCTTACTGCTATATGATGTAACATGTGAAAAAAGCTTTATTAATGTGAGAGAATGGGTGGATATGATTGAGGTAAGACCCTTACACGTGTTAGAACTTAGAAGCTATGTTTCACTACATTATTGGTTTTTTTAATTTATAAAATTATATTAGATGTAAATTGTAATTATCCAGACTGGAGGCTGTCATAGAAATAGAAGTCCGAAATGTATCCTGATATACTCAGTTAGAATTCAATCTGATACATCTTTGTTAAAGGATGTTGTGCAATGACACTCTTCCCATTCACTTCCTTTTAAAATGAATGTGACAGCATATTTCAGATACCTTCTTCTGGATGGCTTGAATAGTCCTTGGAGTCTTTGTATTTTAAACCAATATATTAGATATATAAAATAGCTATAGCTTCAGTGAAATTTTCAGGAATTCTTTCTACTTGTGCTTCTTGTTTTTTTTATTTGAATATGAATTTGCATATAGTGCAAG
Organism: Melospiza melodia melodia; assembly: GCF_035770615.1. NCBI lineage: Eukaryota > Metazoa > Chordata > Aves > Passeriformes > Passerellidae > Melospiza > Melospiza melodia. The sequence continues at coordinate 54,235,769 of NC_086226.1, read as the reverse complement.
GGGTTTTCCTCTTCTGCTGCGGATGCTTAATAGGAGGGAAAGTGGCAAGCAAATTACTTAGTTCATTATGAAAACATTTTCTTTTAGTCATGGTATAGGAGTTGGCTACATTTCCCTTAGTACTTTTGTCATACAGCATTTAGATGCAGTAACCAATTCCATTAGATGAACTTAACACATTAGATTCCTTTTTGGGAAACAAGGCTTATGGGAATGGAAACACATCTTTACGGGCTGATATGTAAGCTGACTGCTTACATTTTGAGTGGTTTATAGAAAGTTCTCAGCATAGCTTTTGTAATTTGTCAGTTTTTTTCTACTAGTGTACAAGACTTTGTGGAAAGAAAGTTGATATGACATGATGATGTTGGCCATTTCTTTGTATTGTGAATGTTCTAGCAATAACAGGATGCAACTCCTTACAGGATGCGACTCATGAGAATATTCCAATTATGATGGTTGGAAACAAGGCAGATCTCCGTCAAGATATTACAGAACAAGGGCAAAAGTGTGTCCCTATAAACTATGGAGAAAAGCTGGCTATGGTAAGGTCCAAGTGCACATCATTAGTATAAAACGGTTTTAGGAATTTTTATCTGAAAACCATGTGAGAAACTAGTAAACAAAGGTAATTTTATACTCATTTGTCCAAGTCAAGTAATGAGGATTCATGGACACTTAGCATTAAACTATTGTGTTTTGATGGTGTTTGCTGGGTTAAATCACATCTCGGTGTCTGCTGAGCTGAAGTTCATTATTGGCTCTGAAAGACTTCTCAGTCTTTCTCGTAAAAAGGTGGATGGACAGACGACTGAGTTTTTCTGCTGCCAAATAGAAGTTGTTCAATAGTTCAAATATGAGGCACACTATTGACTGATTTGTGTCTGTCCAGATTTTGTGTGGAGTGTTTTCATCTTCAAGAGACTCTTGTATTCGTGCCCCGTGTGCAGAAAGAAAAAAAAATTCTCTGCTATAAATAGAAGTGTGAACAAGTTTTTTTTGCATGTATTTGTATGGGTGAAAGCGATGCACAAATCCTGTATTTTGTAGAATAGGAGGAGTCTTAAGGGTCTTGAATGGATGAGTGCTTGCACAAGTGATTGATTATACTGGGATAGATACCATGTCTGTTACCTGTGGAATGATGTTTTTTTCGTTAACCTACAATAACCAGATGCTATAGTTACAGTAGTTAGGTTAAGTAACCTGTCCTGGCCACTTTCTATTTTATAGTCTTGTGGACAAGAAGATTGAGTTTGAGCATTAAGTTTATAATGTGGCTTTTTTTCAGTTTATTAATTCAGAATATAACGATTATAAACCAGAAATAATTAAAAAACAATTACTGTTTTATTTACAATACTAAAGAGAATGTGTTCGACAGTGAAGTACACTAGCAGAAATCGTGTTCATTTAAGTGTACTGTCATTCTTTGTGTTATTCAGGAAACAATTTGTAATTAAATGTACCCATTCACATGGGAGCCATTTCAGATCAGTTAGCTTAACATTTTATTTTTACTCACAGACTTACAATGCACTGTTCTGTGAAACAAGTGCTAAAGATGGATCTAATATTGTAGAAGCAGTTCTTCACCTTGCTCGGTAAGTTACTATGTTTTATTTTCACCTAAACACATCTGAGTATATTTTATGAAGAGGACATTTTATGTGAATGCACATGGAAAGGTACACATATAGTTTTAAAATTGTACCAATGCTAAAAAAATTTGAAAATAATACTCTGTTAAATCATTATAGATAAATGCAAGATGGGATGTATTCTCAGTTTAATGAAATAACATTTTTGCTTGAAAATGTTACAAAGCCCTCTCAATAATTAATGTTTAAACCAGGACACAGTTACAGAGCCCACAATTTTAAGACCTGTTTGCTGAGTGAATTGTAATTTTAATTGCACATGGATTTGTTTTCTTGATACTTTCATAATTTATTTTGAAATGTAATAATTCTATGTGTAATTATTTTTTCATTCTTTTACACATATTAATATTTATTCAGTTTTATGACCATTCTAATTGCATATATTTTCTTTGATATCCCCTTCTCTAAATTATTTACAGATAGAAATTCTGTTTATGTACATTTAGCACCCTGGTATTTCTATAATAGTGTGTAATCCAAATACTACAATTCTACTAACTTTTCAAGCCATTTTTCGTTAAAGTATAATTTTGAAAGACCTGTAAGAAAGAAGTTATGGTTCCAAGAAAGTGTTCTGTAACCCATAATCAGTCATATTTGCACAGTTTTTGTCTGCAATTCTAAAAGGCATCCAACAGCATGCATTTATTCTATGAAAGTAAATTCATACTTGAAACTGAAGTTATTTGGTTTTGTACTTAGAGCTATAAACATTCTCTTTTTTATGGTAACATACAGAATCAAATAAAAACTTCTCAAAAGAAAATGGAAGATAAATCAGAACATGTGGGAGTTACTAGATAATTAAAAAAAATCATATTTTTATCACTATGAATTGAATAGAAATGTCAATGTGATTTCCAAATTGGAAACTTGTGAGACACGTTGATTCTGTGCTAATTTACATTGTATTGGACGTACAATAGATGGTGATGAACTCTGCAGCATATTGTGGTAAAAATAGAAGAATGAACATGAATAGAAATGTGTTAATTGAGTGCAAATTTTTGTTTTTTACAGTGAGGTGCGAAAACGAAGTGATAATCAAGATGATACAAGATCAGTAACCAGCCTGGCTGGGACACCTGTCAAAAAGTCAGCACTCACAAAAAACTGTTGTAATGTTTAAATGATAGATAATTTTCCTTAACTAAATAACTTGTATATTTAAAAAAACCCAAGTTAACAACTAAACCAAAATATTTCAGTAGTGTTTTCCTTTTATTATGGATTTATACATTGTATATTTAGAAGCTACACATAATCTTCAAAATCCAGACTGTACTTTCTACTCATTCAAATTTGTGAAATTGCTTCATCTCATAGTCTCTTTTTTCAGTTTTTTATAGTAATATTATTCAGTGCAATGAGCTCAGAATCAATGCTACAGTAGTCACTGCATACAATATTGTAATATATATTATTGTCTCTACCTGCATGTTTCTTTATGGCATTCGTATTTCTTTATATATAGAACGTAGTAATATCCAATATCACTCACAGGTAAAGAAAAAATTACAGCTTCAGTGAATATAATCTCTTTTTGATCGAGTCTGCTTATCTAGTTTTTGACAGCCTTAAATATATGTTGATTAAACATTTCTTAAGAAAACTCCAAACCATTAAGGGTTGCCTAGGTCTAAGTAATCCTTAAGTTTAGGGGAACCAGAATGATTTTATCAGGAGAAGACAGTGGCAGGTGCATGGTATTCTGTTGCAGTTCCTCAAAAGTTGGCTAGTTAGAATGTATTTCATTTCGAGTGTTGGGGTTTGATTAAGAAGTGAGAAATAGACTTTATAACTGATCCTACACAGCTAAGAGGTGAAAGAAGCATTTGTCTGGACTATTACAGTTCAAAATTCCAGAGAGAATGTAACACCTGTGATATGTAGGATTGCCGAAATGAGTTATGATCCAATATCTCTCTGCCTATTTAAGTTAGATCCTTATTGTTACTACAAACTGGTACAAGTTGTAATTTTTCCTTTGCTTTTACAAATATCTTCTATTCAGTCACTAACTGAAAGATTGTAATAGTATGTAGGAGTCTGATTTAATATATATTTTAATACATTTTTGTAAGTTTTAAATCAGTAGGTGAAAGAATTGCTGCACATGCACAAGCATTTGTATAAATTTTTCAGTAAAAGAGAGCCCTGGAATGAACAGCAATCACTTTAATGAGAGTTCTTTCAACTGATTTTAGAAAAGTTCTGAGAAACTTACCAGAGGGTGGTAGCTTTAGGTGTCATCATCTCTAAACTGAATTTTGCTTAAAATAGTTCCCAAGAGTTCCATAATGTAGTAAAAAATCATGGGCATTTCTACAGTTAGTGGTCAAAATCCAGTTCTTCTTAACTTTCACTGATTTTGATCAAAATAGGATAGGACCTTTTCAGAGCCAGAAAACTGTTGTCTCCTCTGTTTCCATTAGTAAAACATCTCCAAGCTGAAGCCTAGTTAAGTAAATCAAACCTGGGTAAAGTTTTATCAATTGATGGAAAAACCATATGACTAGCAGCTGTTTGCTGCGTTTTATCAGCACCGTATGGCCTGTACTGTGTTATCTCTTGTATAAAACATAGAGATCTGATAAACAGGAAGGTTCATAATTTAGAAATAATAAAAAGGTTTTAACTAGGAAAAGAATTTGTTTGAGGCATCCTTTCAAATATGTAATCAGAGCAGCTAATCCTTAGGTAATTATCAGAAATTTTTTCACCAAGAGAGAGAAATCTAATGCCAGAATGAATAAGACATTTTATTTCACTGTATAATTCTTCAGACCTAGAAGACAAAACATGTTTGGTGAGGGTTTTTTGAAGTACTAGGAGAATCTTCACATGCTGCCTAATTCGATGCAGGAGATTTCAGGGCTGTAGTGTCTTCCCACACAGCAGTACAGGATGCCTCACTGTGGTTCTGAGACTTATCTGAAGCATGTGGCAGAGAATGCAGGACACTCAAGTGTATCAGGAATATGCCTAATCACATACATATTGTTTACTGTTAACCCTATATTATTAAAAAAAAATAGAGCTTCAGTTAGCTTCTTTGAGCAGAAAAGCCAAATATAACTGACTGTTTTGGTGAGGGCCTTTTCTGTGTTGTTTGTGTGAACCCTTCCTTTTGTCCATATGAATGAAATGGAAGGAAAATTAATTTGGGAAGTGTTTGCAGTAGGGAAAAGAGAGGAAGGTTATATAGTCCTTGGTTTGTGAAGTGTGAGCCTTCAGCATGTAGGCATTTGCATTTTCTCGGGGTAAGATCAAGATTATAAATTGTTACTTATGTTCCAAAAATGTTTCTCATTCGGTGTTGTTAGCTTGGAGAGCCTGGACTAGGGATCAGTGTTCTAAGTGTGGGTCCTGAGCTACTGTGTTTGACCAGTTCCGTGGTCTTGGCCTCCAGTAAATGAGGTGCAATGTTTGCTTAAACATTATTGACACACCTGCATGAGCAAAGTGTTTTGGCTGGACGCAGAGAATCACATAAAGTGATTTGCAGGCAGGATTTCTGGAGGTGGTTTTGTCCAGCCTTCCAAGGACTCAAGCAGAGATGGACTTTGGCTAGTCCTAGATTTGGTTATCTGTGGGGTTGGATAGCCTGCCTGTGAAAATGCTCCAGGACAGAGGTATACTACTATTGTTCTGGGCAAGATGTTCTCATACTTGTCCTCCTTTTCTGTATAAACATGTCTCTTCATGTCCAACTTCAGTTCCCCAAATGACTTCAAATTTCTAACAGTTTTCCCCCACTATGTAGAAGAATTTGACTATAATCTTGGTGATTTCAGTATCTGTAGCTGTCCCTTGGCCTTCTCTCCACCTGTGTCACAACATCAGGAGTATCTCTTGCAAAATGTCTCTGGGTTTCACATCCCAGAATTAGCAGCATGTGTGCATGTGTAATAATTGCTTTCATATCTAATATTTTTATCATACAGAGGGTGCCATGAGAGTATCCATGTTTGTAGAGAGGCTGGTTGAAGGATGTAAGTTCAGGGACTTGCCTCCATACCAGTTTTTCCCTCTCTGCAGGCCACTGATGTTTTCAGTACTTTTGTTTCTCATTTATTTTAATAACCAAAATCTACCTTACGTTATTTAGTCAAATTATGTAGCCTGCATCAATTTATTAAGTTCTGTAATTTTTTTGTGTCATGTAAAGCAACTTTAATTTGCAACAGTGTTGTTTTCTAAATAAGATTCAGGGTTGAAGGTTGTTAGCTGTTAACAAAGTTTTACCTTGGAGTAAATTTATGATCAACGTCTAGAGGACTGAAAATGCACTATTAAATGGGGATATAGCTATAGCTCAGTTGGAACTCATTTTAGAAGTCCTGTCATGGTCAGTTCCATCATATTTTGAATGTTCACATAATACTGTGTTGAATTTATGTTAAAGCAAAAGAACTTGGAATGTTTAAATCTAGAAATTAAAGAATGTATTTATATGTGGAAATAATGAATGCATAATTTTTTCTGTTGTTTCACTTTAAAAGGTTACCTTGTCTTGAGGCTAAAAGGTAAAATGACAAACATCAGCTTTATGCTCTGACATGGTTGCACTATTTTCCTTTGAATGTTTTTATGGTTTTGTTTAGTACATAAGAACTGTTCGTTTAATCATACAAATTTATTTTTTTAGTCGGTGGAAGTGTTCCCTTAAGACATGTATTTATTTGAAAAAGAAAAGTCTTTTATGTTTTTCCTCATGATCTGTAAATAAATTATTTTTATTCAGTTGACATGGAAACATTATTTTATCCTGTATTTTTGACCCTTTTAAATTGTAATTTATTATGCATTTCTGAGGCAATAATTCCTATGACACACTCCAAAAATGTTTTGATCAAGTAAGTTCTTGTAACTACTTTGTGCCTGTTTAGTATATATTGCTGGCTTAATACGACAAACTTCAGCTTCTAAGTTCTGTTATGGTCTTACATAGCTTAAGTATTTTTCTGTGTAACTACTTTCGTATTGACTAGAAAATCCTCTGTTAGGAAAAAAGATTACAGTTATTAATCTGTATAAGATGCTAAAATGTAGTTTAAGGAAAATATCTATAGGCCACTCCTTCAAGGAACAATGTTCTGCTGTGCATACATGCAGATCTCCAAATAAAGTAATAAGTTCTGTGCTAGTGCAGGCAGTCCAAATATATATCCTTTTAAAGAGGTTTTCTGTTTTTTCCCCTATCAACTGTTATACAGCAATGGTAGGGTAGCATTTTAGGTAAAAATACTGCAGTCAACAATCCCCAATTCATAAACCAAAGAGAATAATACATTCATGGTACTTCGTTATATTATAAAGAAACATATTTTCAAGATGTTTCTAGTTGTGTTAGAGAATTATAAAAATGGACTAATATCTCATGTACAGTTCCAGTGGCCTTTACCACTACCTCTACCAGACTTGATATAGTGTGTAATTCTTTAATGCTGTCTGGGCTACTTATGGATTAGAGAAGCTTTTTAGAGTGCCAGTTATTTTATTATTTATCTTCCACTATATTAATATCAGTCCTAATCCTTTCTTATTGGTATTCTTGGGACTAGTAATACCAATATTTGTCATTATTAATTTTTTAAAACTATTCCTTATTTTGAGGAAACTTCCTGTAAAAGAAAATGTGACTCAATATGTAAAGTGTTACTGAGTCTGTACAAAGAAGTCCTTTCTATGCAATTCTGCTCCTTGAGTTACAGCTTCAGATAGCTGGACTAATACAAAATTAATCATGAAGTGGCTGAGTAACAAATAAAACCAAGCTATGGAAGTTTCCCACTGAATATAAAAGGAAGTATGTACAATGTGAATCTGTTTTTAAACTAGTATGAGGAAATTGTACCCATTGTGTGTTCATCTTTCAATAAAAGTCTGTATATACTATAAATAAATCTAAATTATGAAAAGATTTTTAAAATTTTATACAACTAAAACTGGATTTAGTGCAGCTTGTCTCTCCTTGAAACAACTGATCATTTACTGTAAGTTTGTATATATAGGTTTAAAACTGACACCTTTCCTGTATTAAAAATTACTGAATAATAAATTACGCTTCAATGGCCATTTTTCTTCAGTGTATTTTCTTATCAGTACATACGGACAGCAGTCCAGCATAACATCTGTTACCTGTCAGCTTAATGTTGTTGTTGTTCACCAACTTCTGCAGCCAGTTGCATGCAAGAGTGATGCAACTAAACACGGATATCTGGCTGCCTCCAAATTTTTAGCCTCAGTGAACAGTCATTGGCTGTGAGCTGAGAGATGTCTCTTACTGTGATTCTCAAATAAATCTTCTGTACTTCTTTACAAAGATGCTGTACTGTACTGTGAAGATGCTGTGCTGTAAATTACTGTACTTCTTTACAGAGGTGCATTAGCCATGCTGTCCCTAACCACCAAGATGTGATATTGGTCAAGTAAGAAAGAAAAGAAGATAAGTAGCCCAAAATAACAAGCCTCTTGCAAATGTGGTCATGTAAGACTCTTAGCATCAAGCAAAAAATACTTAGGAGGATGTATATCAAAGACAAAAAATGCCCCAAAATAAAAATTAAAAGCTGCATCAGGTAAAATTGGCCCATTTAGATGTTACCGTGGAATCACAGAATCGTGCAAGTTCGAAAAGACCTCCAAGACCGAGTCCATTGGGTAAGACCAAGTCCTGTTCTTCCAAGTTCACATGTGACTTCACTAATGATTGAATTTGGAGCTAAAGCAAGAATGTGTGCTGCTTTCTGAAGCAGAACAATAAGCCCTGGAAGGATGGGATGGGGATGAGGTGTGTGTCACTGTCAAAATGCCCTTTTCAAAACCCAATTTCCTTTCTTTTAGAACTCAAGACATAATATTTTATTTCCTCTTCAGGTCTTTTTCCCTTCTATTTTTGTAAGCTGTTCTTCACCAGCCACAAAACCAGTAAGAATTAAAATGTGGTTTTGCTTCCTTTATTGCTTCCACAAATTAAAAGTTATTGTTGAAACTAAAACATTTAGCCGTATTTAACACCTGATGTTATCTATGTATAATCAGAAACTATATTTATAATCTTACATTGGGGGCTGTATCTTTACTGACATAGTCAGCAGGGAAGTCTACTTCACCAGCTAGTGGTATAAACCAAGGAAAATTAGGCGTGCAACAACAAAAGCTGGTCTTACTGCAACAAAAAGCACACACCTGGTAGTTTAAACTCTTCTGTTACTTTCTGCCAGTAATCACAGATTTTCTAAGAACTTGCTATTGTTTTCATTTTGAAAAAGGTATTTTAAAAAAATCTTACTTAAAAATAGGAAGCAAATCAAAGACAGAATCAAGGATGTTGTCCTTAAAAAATGGAAAAAAACCTCATGCATTCCTTATGATCAATGACAAAATGTAAGATACAGGAAAAAAAGACAGGGACTATATTTAGTACACAATGCTGACTGCCTCATGTTTGTTTTTCCTGAAAGTAGCTGTCCACTTCAGTCTGTATCCATTCCTGTGGAGTGTTTCCTTTTTGTAGCTTTTAGGGTATTGTTCTTTTCATGTCACAAACATATTTTTAGAGAGATAACTGTAGTTGGATTAGAAAATCTTCAGGAATTTTGCAGTAAATTTATCAAAGTTCTCTTTATCAGTTGAATAAGTTAAAGTGCCTGAGATTTCCAATGGTTCCACAAAACAAACTCACTTAACATTTATATTCTGAATAGAGGCACATTCTAAGATAAAATAAGGAAGCAAATTAACTGTGAAAAATGTCTAACTGAAACCAGGTCTGTGAGAGCAGATGGTACTGTATGAAACTCTGTGTGTAAGTGATGAAAATAAAAATAGAAGCTATTTATTGAGTGAAATGTTTTAGATTAATCTAAACCCCAAACTGTGAATTATAGTACCACTTTGTGAAGTAGTTGATATTTTCCAAAATACTTCTGCTAGTGTTTATGCTAAACTGAAGACATTGTTCTGGCACTATCAGAGCTGAAATATTAAACTTTTCCATTAGAAAACTGAGTTCTGGACCACAAGAATCCTAGCTGAACCATACACAGCCCTTGCCAACTCTTGCTGTTCTTACTCATTATACTTGATCAAACTGGTGGGAATCTGAACAAAAGCTGTGTACATGAAGTAAATTCTACTAAGACATTCTGCAAATGCACAAGAGTACATATGCTTTTTCCACATTTGTTTCCAAGTCATCAGAAGTGACCAAACACGAGTGATAGTGTAAGGCTAAGCAGTGAGTCGTAAACTTGCTTTGTATAGCAGTGTTCCAATTCTGGAAAATCACTTTTAGGGAGGTATATACGTACACCTACTTGTATACACGTAAACATTAGAATATATGCTCTTTCTTCTTTTTTGTTTATATAAAAACATGCACACATATATGTATATGTGCTGCATGTATACATGCATGTGAAACAATGACTTCTGCCTTTCCCTTAAAAAAATTAAAATCCTGGATCACACAAGCCTTTCTGTAGTGGTTTTCATAAAAGATGAGGGTGACATCAGTCATGTTGTCATGTTTTTTTCTCAGTGTACGTCTGCTCTATATCCAAGGCTGTGTCTTGCTAAACATGTACTGGCAACTACTTTTACTTGTGAAAAACAGAGAATTTTTAGAACTTCATTGCAAAATGTTGTGGGCTACTTTGCATATAGAATCTCAGAATCATTGAGGTTGGAAAAGATCCTAAAGGTCATCAGTCCAACAATTAACCCAGCAGTGTCGTCACTAAACCATGTGTAAGTGCCACTTCTACTCGTCTTTTAAATTCTTTCAGGGTTGGTGACAGCCAGGTCTCCAGGTGTTGGAACCCAGGGCACAGGGAATGTTTCTCTGCCTGTCCTGGGAAGTCCTGATCCCCAGGAGAACACTGCTTTTAACCTTCATCCATGGAGAAAGCTCCCAAGACTTAGGGATGAATCAGAATCTATGAGTGTGTGAAATAGATAGTAGTGTAGTTTATCACAGGGTGAAAAATGTAGTTTTGGGTTTTCAGTTTGGAGGTAAATAGAAGACAGGATGGAGGATTTTGGACGTTGTCTGATCTCCCTCTTGTTCTTCATCTACTCCATTTTCTGCAGTGTTGGTAGCACAGAGTGATTGGTTAGAAAGAACCACAATGCAGATGTTGTGTGGACAGACAAATAGTTATTGGTAGAAAGGTAGAAATAAAATAAGTTCTAAGAATTAATTGGATTAAACAGCTTTAAAGGACCTTGAACCAGTGTGTCTTGTGACTTTTGGTGCCTTCTCTTTGTGTGCTAAGTCTGGCATGTATACGGCGTGCTGAACTTTTGATAAGAGAAAAATAAACAGCAATATGAAGACCAAAAACTGAGCCTTGTCCTTCTCTCATTCCTGGCACAGAACTTTTTAGGGGTCTCCCCTTTGTATCCCATTCTGTGTTTACCTGAGAATGTGTATCAACTTTTGAGTATAGAAGTGCCTCAGAATGAATTTCTCTCAAGATTTACATGGATAATTTACATTGCAAGGTGGTCATGAGGAGCAATAGTGTCTTTTCTATAGAATCAATGGACCATTTGAGCATTACAGTTCTCACGGAATAGCTGTGCTTTTTGAAAAAAACATGAATAATTGTAACATCAAAGTGCTGTGATGGACATAAAATCTGTCCTTACGTGGAGAAGATACACAGATCATTTTATGTGCATAATGGATAGTTTTGGAGATTTTTCCTGCTAAAGAAAGTCTTGTGTCTTTTCATCTCTCTTTTTTTTCTCTCTCAGTGTATTTACAAATAATGAAGTACTAGGGTGCGTGGAAGTCATGCAGCCAATGTGTAGTTGCTTTCCCAGAAAACATGATGACAAATCAAGGCTCAAAATAAATATGACACTTAAAGTGGAAGAAACAAATAGGTACTTTAAAGTCTGAAATATCTTTTGTGATTAGTTACTGATAGGATTTTGTTGAATAAAAGTAGTAAAATTTTACTTCCAAAGAATACATTTGAAGCCAGATGTGGAGCCTTAAAACCAGTGAAGCATGGACATGCTTATATTTTTAAATGAAAGATGTATAAGAAGGTTTAATCTTAATCTTTTCCTTTAAAGACGAGTTCTAGAAACATTTTGTTAAGTCATAATATTTTGTTAAATTCTATCTTTACCTTACTTTTACCTTAAATTTGAGATTTAGGATTCAGGCAAGGGAGTACTTTGTATATCAATAATTTAAAATATTTTCTTTTTAAGAAAAGTAACTTATTGAAAAAAATATAAGCAAATATTTGAAGATTAAAAGACTGTTTGCACAGCACATGGAAAAAGACTCTGTTTTTCTCCCAAGTTCTGAAGTTTTCTCATTCTTACTTTCATATAAGAATGGGAAATGATCTTTTTCTTTGTCCTGTGTCTCTACTTGTCTGTCCATCCCATACTCACTATCCTCTTTCCATGCTTTCCACACCCTTTCATTCATACTTTCTGATTTTCTTTCACCCATAGCTGTTTTTTTGCAAACATCCATCCCTTCTGTTTAACAATGTAAGGACTTTGTCTCCTCACATTCTCAGAGTGTCGCAGAAAATTTTCTCAGATAATCATGATAGTTTCTTTGCCGTGTTAGTAAACAGCAGCCTAGGTGGTAGACACTTCCTCTGAGATATTTCTGGTAGGGAAATTCAGGTAGGGATATTTCAGGTAGTGTATTTTTGTTGGTACTTCTTTTCAGATCACAACTTTTTGGTGACGTAGAAAAGTGCAGTGCAAGAACCTAGAGGAGTGCACTTATGTGTCCCAGAGATTGAGTATCAGTTAGATAGCTGTTTAGTACAGCACACTGTTCTGCCAGGTTCATTGCAGAACTAAAAGGTTTACTAATGACAGAGGAGATAGTTTGCTGCATTCATCTGAAGTGTTGTAATCCTGGGGTAACCAAAAAAAAAAAAAAAAAGGAATGTCTTGTGCTCGTCAGAGCACAAGTGCATAAGAATCCAAAAGCTGTTGGAAAACTGAAATATAAAAAGTGCATAAGCATGTTTTTTTAAACTATTAATCTGATTCAGAAGAGAATTTTACTGAATCTAGCTACAGAAGACAAGTTTTCAAAATCAAAAAAATGTGTGTCCTCATGACTGACTGATCTGCAAGGCCTGGGTTTGTGCTCTGATCATGTTCCCCATAAGGAACACCCTTGTTTCCTGGTGAAACATAGGTTTAAGATCTTGCATCAAGAAACTGCATCAAAGGCTATGATTTTCACAATTTTTTTGCAATACGGACAAGGTCCCATCAGAATACAAATCTATAAGCAAAATAAAGAGAAAATAAGTCGCAAAATGTTGAAAATTTGGAACTATGATATTAAGGACTATCAAACAACTTGTCTATCATATAACACACTTCTTGTAAAAAAATACAGGTTAATTTTTAGCAAACATTAAAGCAGTCACTTATTCCCACTGAAATGCTGGGCAATTTGTGGAATGAAAGCAATGTTACATATTTATGATTTACACTGCTTTTTGTGGAAATGTCTGAAAATGTTTATCGTGAAAGTCCCCAGTAGTATAAACACTGTCACGTCTATAAGAAGTTTCATACCTAAATTACATCCATTTGTTATTAAACTAATTGTCATGTAATATAGCTTTCTTGCTTTCAGCTTTTCTGAAATGCTTGTCATGCACAGTTTTACTGACATACAGAAGTATTGCTGATTGTATTGCATTACACATTTTATTTGCAGAAATATATATTTATTTACATTCAAATACTTTGTTTAATCAAGCGATATTTTAAGGCTAAGGTTAATTTAGATTTCAGTCTCATTAAATTCTGTCATAGTTCAATGATCAGAAGATCACTTATCTTGAGAGCAAAGAAACCTTTTGCAGCAAAAGCTCTCTTCCCCAGTTGCATCTTCTGTGTTGTCACTGGAGGGCAGCAATGTCCAACAGAAAACTATTTTACCCCTCAGGTTTGGCTCCTGCTGCAAAAGCTGACATTCAAACCCCTGATTTTAGAAATACATCCAGTTCAGACATGGGTTTGTATAGCAGAGCATTTGCCCTGTGCTAGTTAAATCCAGTTCTGTTTTCACTAAAACAGTCTTTCTGAGCTGTTTATTACTTGCTTGTGAAAACTCCCCCAAGGCTAAAATTTCACATTCAAGAATCTTACACCACCTTCTCACCCTCCTTCCCACCCCCCCTACACTGGACCTTTGCTGTAGATTGGTTTGGCTGTTCTCTTCTTGGAGTCTGTGGTGCAGCAGATACTGCTGTGACTATGGGTGCCAGCTGCTGCCTTGCAAAAATAGTTGGATGAATTTCATTCTTTGATTTCTTTCTTTTGTCTTTTAGGTTACTATTATTATGAGAAAAACATTGCTTAGGGCAATTTTCTGTAGTGACAAGCATTTAATTATAGCATTGAATGGAGGGAAAAATCCCCATTCTACCTCCTCTGACTGATGTTTTACAGAATGAGGGATGTGTGCTGTGTTTTGTGTCCTAGACTGTCTTGTGGATTTAAGAGATTACTTCTTCTAAGTATCTCTTATATGTGTATCTTGCTAGCCTGAATATGTTAATTTTGAGTAAGCAAATAATAAAAATGTAAGTAGAAGACATTCACTTTGCGAATATCCTGGTTAGAGTTTTTGGTAGTGTAGAGGCATGCATTAATTGACAATTAACTCAATTCAACTAAAACAGCTGTAAATGTTAAGACTGGCTAGTCCCAAGGTATTTATTTATTCATTGCTCCATTTCATCAATGCAGAAAGGTTAGTTCTTTACCCTGCTGATCAGCCTAGGGTAATAAACAAATGTTTGCAGTTGGAAACAAGTAAGCTCCTTGCTAGCCTTACTGTGTGCAATGGAATACACATGCAAACAGAAAAAATTACTCATTAAGTGGTGAACCTCTGACCCTGGAACAAAGACACTGACCTGATGCTACAGGAGTTTTTGCCTTTACTATGGAGGCTGTAGGCTGAGGTGAGAACTATCCCACCACTGCTCTCACTGCCCCTGCTAATAAGGTCTAGGCTAACTATATGAGGCTGTGGAGATCTTGATGCCCCCATGGGATCATGGTATCCTTGAATCAAAAATTTCCATATGCTGTATAAACTAATACATAAGGCTACCTATAACGTCCCAGCCTGGCAAGGTGCCAGCTGGTGCTGGCCAGTGCTAGTGAGCTAAGGTGGGATAAGGATGCTGGGAGCTAGAGAGTGAGGGTGAAGCCCTGGCTCTGAGGGCTCACCCAACATTCCCCCTCAGCAGAGTGGGAATGGGAGGGTGAAGCCACAGGGCTATGCTCCCAGCTACTATAAAACATTGTCCCCTGGCTTGACTGGTATGCTGAGGTGGTGGGTCCTGATATCTACTGCTGGGGATAAGCCCCAGGGTGTATTTCTTTGAGCTGACCCTCTCCCATATTGTGTGTACAGGTCCTTTCTGTGGGAGAAGAGAGAGCAGATATTGCTCCATTGCAGATCTGTGAGACTGTGGTGAGTGTGGAGAGGAAATCAGTGTAATGAATGAAATAATTTGATAATTACTGGAAGGGAATAGGCTCAGAGGCTTGGGGAGAGATGAGAACAGAAACCAGTGGAGGCCTAGAGGGAGTGCTGTTTATATGGACTGCCTGCAACAGCACCTATTTTTGAGAGGATGTCAGGGCTGTAGACTCCAAGTATGCTCTTCTGCAGTGCCAGGTGAATTGCATAAAGAAGGATAATGCTTTGTGTTCAGCCAGCCTGTGTATGGCATGTGTCCTTGCTGCACCCTGGTTGTTGATGCTGCCTTGAGCTCCTGCACACCCTGTGGGGAGCAGGGCACAGCCCTTCTATGGGACTCTGCTGGACAAGTTTATAGGGATTCCCACTGGTTTACGTAAGTTTTGGGATTTTTTTACAACAGAGAATTTCAAGATTTTTTCGTGTCCACTGTCTGGAAGAGGCCCAGATCTGACATAATCTATCTCTCTGAAGGACATGTCGGTGGCTGCAGCTGCTGGGGACTGGGAGCTGGGGCATTCAGGACCTCTCCAGCCACCCTGAGCAGCAAATGCTGAAACACCATACAAACTTGTGTATAACCCTGACTGTGTAAATGTAGGATCTAATCCCAAATTAAAGGGTAGCTGTATAGAAGCTGCATTACAGACCCGTTGGACCCCACAAGGAGTTTGTAAGATGGTGGGGGCTGAAGCCATTGTTAGGGCATGGTGCTTCCAGAGACAGAGTGTGAATTGTTACTTTTCCTTTGCCTGAACTTAAACCATAAGGAAAAAGGATTTTTTTTTTTAGGTCTCACAGAAAGCTTTGATTTCTGGGGTTTTTTTCCTGTGATTTTTGGGAGGAGTTGAGTGAGATAACAATAATTTAAAAGCTAGTCTAGCTATATCTCTTGCGGAGATTTGATGTCAAATGGCATATATATATGTGTGTGTGTGTGTGTGTGCATGTGTGTGCCCATTAATATATATACACACACCCACATACACATTTTTCCAAAATGAGTTGCTTATGAGGTTTCAAAAGCCATGTTTGTATGATTGTTTTTGTGTTGCTTCAGTAACTCTGGAGCATTTATCCATGTAATAGCATGGCCTTCTGCTTCACTGGTTATATAGAACTCATGCCTCAATAACTTTGTTTGATAGGATTCAGATGAAATGCTGCTTAGTATATTTTGTGTTTAAAAGCTTACTTTTAGCAAATAAGAAAAGCAGGCATTTAAAAAGACATAATCAGGTTGACTTAATAGGCTAATTTGGTTTAAATATATATATTAAAATAGATGGCTGAACCATTTCTTTTTAATTGATGTAAATGTTGTTTTTTATTGTGGTACAATTGAAATATGGACTATTGTCAAATACGGTTTTTGTAAATGAAGAGATCTTCATCTCTTTATAAAAAATAATATCGTAATTGGCAGTGTATTTGTGGAATTGATGATGAAAATTTTTTTAGGAAGACAAATATCCATGTGACTTTTACAGAATCTTCACAAGTGAACAGTTACTACAGGGCATTGTGGTGCTAATTTCAATTAGCCTGCAAGAATAGGCTTAACCCTTGTGTTACCAGTACTCCAAAATGATTAAACTGACAGAGTAGAACTGGCTGTCCTAGCAGATAAGTGAGACTCCATCAGACAAATGCTAAGCAAGGGGCACCCCTAGAAAGGTAGTCCCCATATTTCAACTGACTCACTGGTCATTCTCCAGTTGCTTTCTTGCAGGCTCTTAGAGTTCAGCAGTTACTTTTAGTGTGTTCCAGCGACAGATGAAGGTTGATCTGGAACAAGTAAGAAAGTAGCTTTTTGAATCTGAGAGTCTTACCAGCTGTGTCTTCTCATACGTCACTGAAATTCCATCTCAAACTCTGGTGTTAGTAATTCCTCGAGTATGGCAAAGCAGAAGGGTTGTCTTGCAAGTGAGCTTCCTATCTTAAATTCCACATCTAGAATTCAATCCAGGCTTGAAATGACTGATTGCACCTAGGGAAAGAGGGATATGACAGGTAACAGTTGAGCAAATGAAATCAGCAAGATCTATTAGATAATGTTTAAAAGATTGTTAAATTCACTTGGCTTATCCCATCAAAACTTAGTAAATAAGGGACTAAGAATGCCTGAAAGGTTTTTTTCCTAGCAAGCAAATGACTACCAGTTAGAAAAGTTATTTGGAGAAACATGACAAATTCTGTTTATTACACTGTCTCCAGAGTACTCTCCAGAGTCTATAACATGTAGCTGTTTGCCAGAAATAGCTGGAAATCTACACTGGTGATTTTTTTCATCCTTTTTTAACTAGCAGGAAATGTGCTACTCAATGGATATGGAATTGACTGGATGGCCACACTCAGAGAATTGCAATCAATGGCTCGAGGGGAGACCTGTGACCGGGGGTGACTGCTGTCCTCAAGGGCTGGTGTTGGGGCCAGTGCTGTTAAACAGTTCTGTCAGCAGCATGGACAGTGGGATGGAGGGCACCCAAGCTGTGACCGTTCAGTCAGGAAATCTAAAGGCTCCAGGTAGATCTTGTAGCAGCCTTTCAATATCTAAAGAGGGGCTATGAGAGAGCTGGAGATGGATTTTTTTACAAGGGCTTGTAATCATAGAACAAGAGGAATGGCTTCAAACAGAAAGTGAGTTGACTCAGATCAGATAAAGAAGTTTTTTACCATGTGGTGCTGAGACACTATTTCAGGTTGTCCAGAGAATTTGTGGGTGACCTGGAAGTGTTCAAGGCCAGGCTGGACAGAATTTTAGGCCACTTGATCTAGTGGAAAATGTCCCTGTCCATGGAAGAGGGACTGGAAATAGACAAAATTTAAAGTCCTTCCTACTTGAACTATTCTATGATTCTATGAAATATTGACATCAGATATTTGCTATTCAATTTTTCTGTGGTAATCTTGAACCTGCTATTTCAAGTACTTTTCCATTCATGATTCAGGAACATTTCCACAAGACGTGTATATATACTTGAGCTATGGGAATTAATCGTTTGGCAAGGTACCATGAGTAGGTACACTTTAAACACTTGAAAAAGAGAACTTCCTGTTCAGTCATTTAACCCCACAGATGAATAATTCTTCCTTATGTGGTCTAATGGGTTTTTTTTTTTTGGAGATCATGCAAAAAGATAAAGCTCCTCTTGCACTTTGAAAATTGTTGCAAGACAACTTTAACCGGAATGGTGAAAGTCTTCATTTATAATTTGTTTTTATCTGATCCTTTCTTTCAGTGTGTGTTCCCGTTCCCCCCATTCCCCCCCTACCTCCCCCCGCCCACTATTCACAGTTTCAGTATGAAACTACACTGGTTAATAAAGTACAGAACAGGAACCACTGCCTGTATTGCAAAACTCTGTTTATTTTGAGAAAGCCCTAGGCTGTGTGCCTCCACACAAGTTGTTTTTCCTGCTGTCTGAGTAAATCAGGTATTGGTGAGGCTGGGTCCATATCAGTTAAGCTCACCAAACAGCTGCTTAATCGAAGAGTTTCTTAATTAAAACTTTATTTCCTTCAATTAGAGACAGCTGAATGCTCAGCAGTGAGGAGGGAGAAGCATGTGGGTTGTGGAGCTGGTCTCCACTATATATTGGAAACATGTAAATTGTATTATGGGGAAGGATAAGAGCTAAAATAAATTGCTTGAAATAAATTATTCTGAGTAGTAAGCCCTGCTCAGTGGTGAGCACCATTTGTCAAGAAGAAAACATGGTTTTTAAACCTTGCTTAGAATGCAAGTATATGTTGTGAACTGTTTCAACTGCTGGAGCAGTGATCTGGGTGTTGTAGTTTGAATTGGTTAATCTTTTTTCTTCCATTGTTTCAGGTGATCAAGGGAACCTGACAGGGCCAAAGAGCCTGTAATACTCATTGTTCACACGTCAGCCTTAGATTCATCTTGCACAAGAAGAAATTCTTCCATTTTATTGCTTATGTTGTTGACATAAGTAGCTAGAGATATGGTGTTACTTGAATCACTAGAGTGTGTTACCTAGAAACCATGGGCGTGTTGACACCTGAAATTCTTGTAGCTGACCCCTGACTCTGGGATAAAACATTTTTTGAAAAACCGTTGCAGAAGATGGAACAACCAAATGTAGGCCTAATCTTTTCATTCTAGATATAGCTCTGTGTGGCAGAAAGACTTAGTTCTCTTTTGGTTTTACCGGAAGATATTGCAAGATGCATAGTATTATCTCTGATAATTTTTTTCATAAGAGTCTCATGTCAATAAGTACAGAATGCCAAGTTGCTGTCTGAAGGGATTTGGAAATGTCAAGGAAAGCTAGAACTTTCAAAGATTAAAATATAAATCTTAGTGTGAGCTTGGACAAAAGAAGACTTCTCTGGTTTCCAACTATTTTTTCTTCAAATCTCTATACTTGTATCAAAAAAGAAAATGTAACTTTATGATTGTTTTCTTATATTCTGCAGAATGTATGTTATGAAGTGGCTAGTACTGTTGAACAAATGGACAATTTGTTTAGTGATTTCAAATGGACAAATGGATGATTTCAGGTTTTTTTTCGATGGCTTTTTCATGGAAATGGTTGAGTAATTTGTGATAATACATTGAAATAAATTTAATATAGCCTTAAGCAGAGAGAAGCATGAGAAAAAAAATCTTAACCAGAAAAATTTGCTGTAACTGTAAGCAAGGGATAGAATTATAATAAGCATAATGCAGTCTTCCTTTTTCTTGCAACACAAAAAAAGTAAAACTGAAATGAAAGTTTTAGAGGAAGAGAAGTAGAGTATATATCAGAGTCATTACTTCTATACATGATGAAAAATATGTAAAGTCATACTTGTGTATGATCTCTTACTGCATCAATATCCAACATGGAAAATTCATAATTAATTTTGCAAAATTATTTGATAGTTTTCTGTGATTCTCTTTCTGATTCACATTGCTGTGGATGCAGGTCTTATTATGTGGTGGGAAGGATGTGTATTGATTTTTGAGGGGTACCTAAAGTCATGTAGTCCTTTGTCCTTCATCTTCCCTTTTCCCCTTCCCTGTGTAATTTCCCAGACAGAACCTTTCCAATAGAGATGAAGCATGTTTTTTCACTTGTGGAACAGCAACACCCTAACTCTCTGAGATAGAACCAGCCAGCAGGAAACAAAACAAGATCAACTGGACTGTCTGTTGTCCCCCCAACAGAGAGAAGGCAGTAGGACAGGAGGTCAAAATAAAAGAGTGAATGGAGACAATAGATATGAGGGTCTGTACATGGAAGGACAGTCAATGGATGATGAGAATGGATGAAGACCCAGCTCCATTGGAGGTGTTACCAGTGTCTGAAAGACCTACACTTCCTGCCACAACCACTTCCACAGCAGCAAAAAAGACAGGATATAATTGTAGGTGATTACCTTACAATTGGAATGGAGTCCAATATGTGAACCTGGGGCCAGGGTTAAGGACATCACCAAGAGGCTTCCTGGTAATGCCCATGGACTATTGATCCTTGCTAGTCCGCAATGGGGGTAGGGATGAACTTGCAATGCATAGGTTTTGGGTGATCAAAATGTCCCTTAAGGGCATTCAGATCATTGGTATGGAATAATTACATTCATGGACAAAGGACGGGCTGTGAATGCTGCCTACCTGGATTTATGTAGGGCCTTTGACCTGGTTCCCCACAACATCCCTTTGTCTAGATTGGAGAGATGATTTGATGTGGGGAGTCTTTGGTGGAGGAGGAGTTGGTTGAATTGGGTTGGTTCCCCAGAGGGTATGGCCAATGGCTCTCTGTCCTTATTAACATCAGTGTCAAGTGCTGTCCCTCAGACATACATATTGGAAACAGTACCGTTTGATGACTTAAACAATGACATAAGGAAAGGAAGCAAATGTACCTCTAGCAAGTTTGCAAATGACATGAAGCTGAGTGATGCCATGGACACTCCTGGAGGATGGGAAACCGGATCCAGAAGGGCATGGTCAAGTTGAAGGAGTGGGACCATGGGAACCACATGAGTTTCAACAAGACCAAGAGCAAGGTGCTGCACCTTGGTGCAACCCCCAGTTCCATCACAGGCTGTGGGATGAACAGATTCTTCTGAGAAGGACTTGGGGGTGCAGGTGGATGAGAGGCTGGACATGACCCAGCAATGAGTACTCGCAACCTGGAAAGCCAAACATGTCCTGGGCTGCATCCAGAGCAGCGTGGGCAGCAGGGGAGGGAGGAGATTCTGCCCCTCTGCTCTGCTCTGCTGAGGCCACACCTGGAACCTGCATCCAGGTCTGAGGTCTACAACACAGGAAGGACAGGGACCTGTTCAAGCAAGTACATAGGAGGGCCATGAATTCTAGTAATAGCACACTATGTCCAATCAAATGCTTAATGCCATAACCTCAGGAAGACCTTAAGATAAAGGCTATTGGAACTAGGGAAATTCACTATATATATGTAAGGTTTCATGCCTACTGTACTGTGTCTATTTGAGATAGAGGGTTTCTTTGTGTTTGTTTGGTTTTGGGTGTGGGTTGGGGTTTTATATATTTATCTATATATCTTTTTTTTTTTTTTTTAATAGCAGGCTATATGATGCTATTTTGAATTACTGAAACACTGTTGCAAACAACTCATATTTTGGCTGTTGCTGAGTATTCTTTGCCCAGCACAATGGTTTTTCCTTTTTCTCACTTTCTTCTCTCACCTTCCTCTCTCAGGGTTGGACCTAGGCAGGAAGCTGGCAGGAGAGCTGACCCCAAAAGACCAAAGGGATGGTTTAGGCCATATAATGTCACAGTCAGCAACGATAGCAATAAAAGCAATAAAAGGATAGAAGGAAGGATTAGGAGCATTTGTTGTTTTGGCTTGTATTTCTCCAATTAATCATTGTGTGTTATGGTTTGCTAAGGCCCTGCTTTGCAGGAGGTGGCTAAACATCTTCTAGCCGATGGGAAACAGTGAAACTGTTCTGCTTCCACACGTAATTTTAACTCCCCTATTAAACTGGCTGTTTTAATCCATGAATATTCTTTTCTCTGTTCTGTTTTCTCCTCTTTCCAAGGGATAAGGGAGTGACTGGATGGATGTGTAAGTATTTGCCCTACCCACCACAGGATTTTTTGTTGCACAATGGGGCTTAAGAGGTGCAAGATAACATCAGACTGATTGTAGTTTGAATTTATAGCTGTTATAACTGCTTAGCTGTTTATTGGCAGGCTCTAATGCTTGCCATGAGGCTGATTTACTTTACTGTATGTTGGAGCCTGTGGCTTGGTGATGACTGTTTTTGGTTTTTGCTGTTTGATGTTCTGCTTATCATCTTACTTTGCCATGCCATTTTGATATTCCCATGTGCCTGGGCCGGTATATGGACCTGGCAATGCTTCCATTCATGTGCTGCTATACCAGATATGGATGGAGTAGCTATGAACTAGATCAAAAACCCCTGAAGGGACTATGGTTCATGAAAAAACCCATGCTGGAGCAGGCACATCCTCAGAGGAACTGCAACCCGTGGACGATTTGTGCTGGCACAAGTGCAGTGTGTGGATGTTGTTGCAAAGGTAACTCTATCACCTGGTCCAAAGGGAAAAGAGGTGCAGATTGTAATGGATATACAATTAACCTTATCATTTATACATATTGAACTGATTGTTTGAGTTGTATGTTGTAGGAAGTGGTACAATGGGGGAGTGAATGGAGGACCAGCCTCAGAAGGAGCTGGGCAAGTGAGCTGGTGACAGCCTGAGCTGTCATTGCTTCTCAACAACAAGCAAGCCTTGTATTCTGTTCTGTACTCTATAGAAGGCACCCCATCTATGGTCTGAACAAACCCAATGGACTTTTATCTTCTTTCTCCTATTTTCTCTTCATCCTAATAGAGAGGTGAGTGAGCAAGCAACTGTCTGCATATTTGTATATTGGCTGGGATTAACCATCACATTTACCTGTCTGTTACAAGATACATTTAAAAAAAGTTCTATCTGGATGTGTTTGTCACTTCTCCCTTGCTGAAGCCTAGAATTCACCCTTTTAGAAAGAAGTTAACAATTGGATGCTATTGCAAACAGAAACTTAGCCAAAAAAGGACCTTCCATGTGATCCAGTAGAGTGTTTTTTGTTATTGATAGAGAAATGCTCCTTCTTGATTTCTTTTATGTTTTAATTGAGTTATGTTACTTGGTTTTGGTATCTTTTCAGCAGAAAGACATGCTGAGTCAAAACTCAAACTAGTACTTAAAATAAGAGTATGCAAGAAATCACTCAAATTCCTCACAGTTTATAAATGGACAGTGAATGGATTATTTATGCAGAGACTTCAGTTTTGGCTTGAGATGCTTTAATTTGCAATTAATCAAGTGGTAAATACACCATCAAAGAGAAATTGCTTATGTTTGCAAATGAGCTTCATGATGATTGTGGAATAAGGATGTGAAAAGAGTTGAGAACCCTCCACTACGAGTTTTATAATTTTATAGCTATAACAAAAACTAGACTTCCTTTCTATCCTGTAGATTAAAAAGGACCAGCACTGAACAACATAACTAACACCAGTAGAATCAAGCTAGCTATAGTACTAAGGACCATAAATAAATGGACGGGAAGTCAATGAAACTTAAGTCATCTTATTTTTCTTTTCCACTTGTTTTGCTTCTGAATAAATAATTATTCAATTAAGAGAGTGTATGGTAAGGACCTGAGCCACTCTTGAAGTATTCTCATAACTGACAGGACTTACAAAATATTCTCCACACCAGAGAAGGGTAGCAAATTTTAGACAGCAAATGATAGAATATGATAGCAAATCTTTTTTCCTTGTAAGAATATGGCAATGTCATTTAATCCCAGTGACTGATTCTACTGACTATCCTTCTTTTTGTCACAGAAAAGAAATATACAAGGTGTAGCCAAGCAATTGAACAACTATCGATTTGACATCAAATTTTCTAACATTTTTATGTTATTTTTATTTTTGTCCCTGTTTACAAGAAGAAAAGTTTATTTTGTGGCAATAACCATCTGAAACTCAGGCTTTTTTGACAGACAAAGCTCAGGCTGATGCGTGCAATTCTTTTCTGTTAAAGTATGAGAGTTGCAGAGCCGAGTTGGTTTTTTTTAGGTGTTTATTTATATACATTATTGTTTTTAAAAAGAGATTGCTAAGTGACAGAGATTTCAGGGTACATCAGGTATAAGAATGAGCTTTACGTACCCTTGCCAAGATAATCCTTCTTTGTGGCTTTCTTGCTCAAATCTTTTGGTTGAAGAGAGAGGGATTTAGCCTTTTGGATCAAATGTAAACATGTCTGTTGACCTGGATTTAGAAATATCTGATAACTAAGACATAGAGTATCACACCTTAAGCTCACTCAAACAATGATGCCAGTATTCAGTGGTTTGGAATTGTGTTAAAAGGCAAGACCCAATAAATAAATAAATGAAAGAACAAAGGAGGAAAAGACCTGCTGGGCATGAGGTAAATTTTCTGATTCATCTTTCAGCAAATAGGGCAGTGTTGCAATCAGTGACAGCAGAACACGTGCTGGGGCAGTCATTGGAGCAGAAATTCCATGTGGGTGGATAATTTTTTTCAAATATTAAAGAAAAAATTAAATAATGTTTGAAAATAGTAATTCTTTCTAGTTGAAAAACTGATTGCATTGAAAAGCATTGATTTACTTTTAACTGTGAATCATATCTTTGGTGTGGTAAATAATCCTAGACTCCTTTGCATAGAAAGACATTTAATTGAGATCAGCTTGTGGCTGCTTCTCTCATTACTTTAATTTCTCTATGTACAGAGAAGAGTAACCTTTCAGAAAATGTGTAATATTATGATATCTGATGAAAACTACAGGAAGATAACAGAATGAGTAACAAATCAGGCCTTAACAGGGCAATGGATGATCTGTGATAATAACTTTGAAACGTGAATTGTTTGCAACACCTTTCCCTTGACAGATTTGATATTGTAGGCAAAAACACTTGGTCAGAATCTTCACTGCTCTCCTTCTGTAGTGTCTATGTCTTTTCATTTTTAACATGACAATATTCAATTATTTTATTCTTATACAATCCATTAATATATTTGACTTGTACTGACATACTTGAAGGCTCTTTTAATGGGATTTTTGTGTGCACAAAATCCATGGATATCTCACTAGACTGCTTTTGTTTTTCATAATGGCTTTGTCGTGGATTTCTTATGTTTGAACAGAAGAGCTACTACAGAGATTCTGCACTTGAAATTCATGTCCCTAATAGTCAGTAAGTTGACAAGCCCTTCAGCTGAAAGAAATGCTGAAGGTAATACATCCTTCCACAACACGTAAGGAAATATTTCAGTATAACAGACTCCTTGAAAAAAAAGAAACTTAAATTGATTAATGATGGTACTAACTAATTATACAGTAGTTTTCCTCTTCAAGATACTTCAATCATTAATTAATTTTCAACACCTTACTATCCTCATTTGTTCCACCATTTGCTACTTCACACTTTACTCCTATTTTCTACCATCCCCTAATTTTCCATTGCAGATAATCCAATCTCACTGTGTTTTTCTTACATCCATTTGGTGGTTATCTATAAGCGCCATCTGATTCTTCAGTATATGTTTCAATGCGCACTCATCATTGAGCATAAACCATAAACCTATAGAACACTTAATGCACTGTATTTGAATGTGCATCAGATTCTGGAACACTTACCATAAATTGACCTGAAATATTTTCAGTGGGTTCTAGATTTAGCACTGCTGATTCATTGGGAGGTTGTCATATATAAAAATTGCTGCTATATAAACAAGTAGATGCAAATAGCTTCAGCAGTGTAAATAAATACTTACAATTAATTCCCCTTTCAACTTGAGAACTTAAGAGTGTGGAAATATTAAAGAAAGTATTATGAAATGATCAGTTTGCATCATAAATATGAATTTTAATTCCCTAGAATCTTAGAAAGAAACAGAAAAATTTGTTCTAAAAATCAGTAAGTCAAGCATTGTAAATCTGTTGTACAGCCAAAATATGGGACACAGGAAAATAATGCTTTCTTTTGGGGTTTTGTGACTGGCTCCAGAGAAAAGCATTGCTTGCATCATTTCTCCTGCAAAAAGGATGGAACTGAAATGCAGATACATGTGACCTCTATCTGGATTTATATGGATAATGGAATGCTTTGGGCTGGAAAGGACCTTAGACATCATCTAACTACAATCCCCCTGCTGTGGTCAGGGGCACATACCAATACACGAGGCTGCCCAAATCCCCATCTAACCTAGCCTGAACACTTCCAGGGATGGAGTATCCACAGCTTCTCTGGACAGCTTATTGCAGTGCCTCACCAGCCTCACAATAAAGAATTTCTTCTATATACCAAGTCTAAATCTCTCCTCTCCCAGCTTGAAGTCTTTTCCCCTTGTCCCATCTCTGCAGCTCTTGATGAAGAGTCTTTCTCTCTGGCTTCCCTGTACACCTCCTTGGTGTGGAAGCTTACTATGATCTCCATGTAATCTTCTCCATGCTCAGACTTCCCAGCTTCTTCACTTCGTGTTCAGCCTAGAAGTGCTCCAGTTCCCTTTGTGAATCCCCTAAGTACAGCAATGGGCTTTCTTTCCTTTTTTGTAGGGAATGTTAGGTGTCCTTTAGCATAAGGATCCTTTTCATAGAGTAGAAATCTGTGACAACTTCTAAGTTCTTGTTAGTGTTTCATATCTGCTTGAGAATCACTATCTCTGCTCATTTATAATGTTATGAATACTTCAGAAGTAAACAGGTTTTTTTTCCATTCTCCATTGACTTAATTTAAAGGAGCTGTTATTTCCAACATTTTAAGTAGTCTGTTTGATCTTTGTCTTCATTTCAATTTGTTTATTACAGATGTATAAAACTGTGCATGGTATTCTGTGTACCTGGTATTCCCCCCATTCCCAAAATGTATACAGTTGCAGAAATGTTATCAAAATCAAAGGTTTCTACCTAAGGTAACAAACTATGAGGTAATTTGTTTTATTAACTCATGGCTTCAAAATGGGGAAAACTGATAGTTGTACTGGATGTTAACATAAACATTTCTGACTTTGTCTTGGAGGCACATTGCTTATACACTGCATTTGATTAATTGTGTTGCTTTAAGTTTTCTGAGGCTGTTCCACATGGGTTTATTGGCACTGAATTCTCAAAAACTGCTTAACTTTGGTCTTGAATTCAGAGTTTTGCAATTCCTATCTAACTGTATTTACCTACTCTAGATTATGTTAGAGCCATTATCTTTCATCTGCTTTGCAATGTGCTGGTCTATAAAGCATTATTTACATTTATGATGAGAAAGACTACTTGATTAGTTTTTTATGTTTGAATTTTTCCTCCCATCCAGCAAAGTGGGAAGGGTTTTGTGGTTTTGGTTTGGTTTTTTTCTGATTATTTTTAATCACATATTTAATTTATTTTTAGCAGCTGGTTTTCTCTAATGAACCTGTTGAGTTGAATCCATAAAGATAGAAGCCCAGCCCTTTTTCATGTTTAAAAATTATAGGAAGTTCTATTTATCGGTCATTTGTAACTGAGAGATTTTTTAAACTTCAAACAAGAGCTCTATAGCCCTATCACATAATCAGAACTGAAATAGATCTTACTGATGTGAAGATTTCTGTAACAGAAGATTTTAGTTATTCTATCAAACAACAAAACACCCCTGAGGTCTTTCTTTATATTACAGTGGGAAACTAGCTGAACTCTTAGGAAGTAAAAGGTTGTGCGTCTTTCATTTCAGCTAGAAAACTGTCCGTTCTTTCCCAGAACTGATACTGACAATTCCCCTGAATGAGCCTACTGAGCTAAACACGAATCTTTCTTTTACCTAAGGTTTCTGTACTAAGGACTAACACTTCTGTGTCACCAAGTAGATGTTATCTTCAATGCTACTTCATTTTGTGCTTCACATTGCCTTCTCTATAAAAATAAGTATTTATCTCCCAAAATCAATTATTTCTTATCAGCATGTCCAACTTAATTTTTAGATTAAAAACTAATTCTGAATTTATCTACTCAGAAATTCTTGGCCTGCCAGAAAATCTTACTACACAGGTGTGTTGGTTTGACAGGGCTTGATTCTTGGCAGCAGGGCAGCCACAAAGGTGGCTCCCGTGAAAGAAAAGCTCCTAGAAGCTTCCACCATGTCCAGCAAGGCCAATGGCTGATGGCTCTGAAGATGGACATGCTGCTGGCCAAAACTGGGCCAATGAGAGAGGCTGGTAGTGTCTCTGTCATGACACATTTAAGAAGAAAATCAACACATAAGGTTTTTGCTCCTAGTCAGAGAAGAGAACATGTGAGGGAAACAACATGGAGAGACCAACCAGTGGAGAAGGAGGGAAGAAAGTGCTCCAGGCACCGGAGCCAAGATTCCTCTGCAGGCCTCTGGAGCTGAGATTCCTCAGTGGTGAGGTCCTGGTGAAGGAGCTGTGCCCCTACAGCCCATGGGGATCCAGGGGGCATGCAGAGATCCACCACAGCTTGTGGTGGATGCAGAGATCCACCCACAGCCCATGGGGGATGCAGAGATCCACCCACAGCCCATGGGGGATGCAGAGATCCACCCACAGCCCATGGGGATCCATGGGGATGCAGAGATCCACCCACAGAACATGGGCGATGCAGAGATCCACCCACAGCCCATGGGGATCCATGGGGGATGCAGAGATCCACCCACAGAACATGGGGATCCATGGGGGATGCAGAGATCCACCCACAGCCCATGGGGCTCCATGGGGGATGCAGAGATCCACCCACAGCCCATGGGGATCCATGGGAATGCAGAGATCCACCCACAGCCCATGGGGCTCCATGGGGGATGCAGAGATCCACCCACAGCCCTCTGGGATCCATGGGGGATGCAGAGATCCACCCACAGCCCATGGGATGCATGGGGGATGCAGAGATCCACCCACAGCCCATGGGGCTCCATGGGGGATGCAGAGATCCACCCACAGCCCTCTGGGATCCATGGGGGATGCAGAGATCCACCCACAGCCCTCTGGGATCCATGGGGGATGCAGAGATCCACCCACAGCACTTTGGGATCCATGGGGGATGCAGAGATCCACCCACAGCCCATGGGATCCATGGGGGATGCAGAGATCCACCCACAGCCCATGGGATCCATGGGGGATGCAGAGATCCACCCACAGCCCATGGGGATCCATGGGGATGCAGAGATCCACCCACAGCCCATGGGATCCATGGGGGATGCAGAGATCCACCCACAGCCCGTGGGGATCCATGGGGGATGCAGAGATCCACCCACAGCCCATGGGATCCATGGGGGATGCAGAGATCCACCCACAGCCCATGGGGATCCATGGGGATGCAGAGATCCACCCACAGCCCGTGGGGAGGTGTTCAGGCTGAAGTGGGTGGATGCCTGGAGGAGGCTGTGATCCAGTAGGAGACCTGGTGGAGAGAGAGGGCCCTGCTTCCAGGCTGGAGCAGCCTGTCCTTGGAGGGCTGCCCCCCATGGAAAGAGAGGCCCGTGTCACAGCAGTTTTGGAGCACTGTGTGCCCATGGGAGGGACCCACATTGCAGCAGGTGTGCTGTGCCTGCTGCTTGTGAGAGTGACCCACACCTGGGAATCTCAGTGAGAACTGTCTCCTGTGGGAGGGACCCCATGGTCTCAGAGGGGATGGACTCCTGTCCCAGAGCAGCGGAAGAAAGTCTTGGTGATGAACTGACCAAAACCCCCCTACCCTGTCTCCTTGCTCCCTGTGGGAAGGAGGGAGGGCCTGGGAAGAAGGTATTTCAAGGTATTTTTTTTATCATTCTCTGACTCTGTTAGTATTAAATTCACTTTGCAACTTAGTGTTGAGCTTGTTTAGCCCTTGATATATTTCTCTTGGTCCTTATCTCAGTCATGAAACCTTCATTAATTATTCCCCCCCTCCTTTACCCAGCTGTGGCAGGGGAGGGTGAGCGAGTGACTCTCGTGGGTGCCTGGCATTGGGCCAATGTCAAACCACAACAGGTGATAGGCATGCACCTGGAGAATGCTTGGCATGGGCTAAATAGGTCCATTTTTTAGCAACAAATGTGATTAATAGAAATACTCCTCATATGCTCCTACCATAAATGATCAAGGCCATTCAATTTTTCAACAAAAACCCCAAGAAATATAGTGTTCTACCATCTTTTTCCTGAGTCTGAAATGCTGTCCAATGGCAATCACAATTGTTCTACTAAAAAAATAAAAGTATGATTAAGCTATCATTAAGAATCTCTTAATTATAAAACTTTCTGGAGAGATTATGCAAGACTGAATAATGCTGATCTAAAGTGATGAAAGAGATGACATGTGATAGACACGGAAGCTTGTAAAGACGATTATAGCAGAATCATCGTCCTAGAATTGATGGGGTAAAATATAGATTAGATTAGATTTCTGTTTTAACCCTTTTTAACTAGGAAAAATGGACTGAAAGGAACTGATGGATGTTATTTTAGTAAACCGATAAGGTAATTACCCACAGGGCTGTGCTGTTCTGATAGACTTGCTGATGAGCAATATTCTTATTAAATTAAGTGTAAGAAAAGACTGGTTTGGTCTTTATAAAGAAACAGCTCATTAACATAAAACATTTTGCTTTCACTGAACAAGTTTAGAATTGAATAACTTGGGGGCTAATTAGCCTATCTATATTCTATGGTGATATTAAGAAAGATATGCCTTGCCTAAATTCTGGCCTATGCTCTGTAATTAAGTGTAGTTGTTGTTCGAAAGAGTAACTATAGATTCCTCAGTATCATAATTGCTCCTGTTTGTAGCTCTGTCAAGCCCACAGGTAGTGTTTAAATGGGCAGATTTCACTGAGGCTCTTTCTAGGAAATTGATTTAAATGACAGGAAAAAATTGGTCCAGCAAAATGGTTATGTACTGGGATAGTGCTCCTGAAAATCTCCATTTTTTGAACAGTCTTTTAGACTTAAAACTTAGTCTTTTTAGAACAGTAGGAGAGGGGTATGAAATAAGCTCTTTGTCAAGGGAGAAGTATTTGTTTAGTTGTGGGACTACTTCCCACTACTTCAGATTTAACTAGCCTATAGCAAAAGAGGAGGGGAGAAGAAAACCTTCCTTGTTTCAAAAGGAATCCAAGAAGCTCTCTATTGTCTTTAAGCTTTTTTGACTTTCCAGAAGGGAGGGCTTACAGGTATCATCTGAAGGCAATAAATATTGTTGTTTGTATTGTCATTGCTCACAAATTCAAGGTCAATAACCACAATACAACAGAACGCTATCTCTAGATACTTATACAATTTTTACAACTTTCTCAACACGTTTCTTTAATCCTCAGAAATAGTAATTTTCCAAAGTCCTAATGTCATAGTCAGAGAATCTGTGGATCACTAGGCTTACCCACGTTCTTGAACTGGTACTTTTATTTCACCATCCCTTCTGGGAGAGGTGTACGTGCTGCAGCTCAGTCTGCATCCATGTAACCTTCCACAACCTGCTGACCATACCATGGTGAAGAAGAATACCATCTCTCTACAAGATCACAGAAGTCTTCCTGAGGTGGGAGGTCCAATCAACCCTCCAAGCAGAGCAGGCTGCACTTCTGGAGTGAAGCTGCTTCATCAGGTCCAGGCAAAGTTCACAACAGTGGTGAGATGACATCTTGCTGTGTCAAACCCACTCTGAATGGCTGCTCTGTTACCAAGGTCTTTCTCTCAGTTGCTGTTAAAATCTTACCCTTCCCTTCAAGCTCATTCTTCTTTCTTAAAAAGTCTTCTGTTATTCCCCTGGTTATAGTGTTTAATTTTGGCAGATGGTAATCTCATGCAAACCTTGTTAAATGCCTCAGACTGTTACCAGACTTTTGGGGAACACTTGGTGAAAATTTTCCATGGGCCATTCATATAGGCTCTCCATGCTCTCATGTCATGTCATCTATTACTATCCAGATGACATCACCAAGGTGGACTTTGTGAATTCTCCATTCTTAGATTCTGAAGCCTTACATGAAATTAGATGATGACCTGATTTATACAAGTTGTCCTATTTATTGGCAGGAGCCTGTAGTTAGAAGTAATGTGTCAGACCAAATAATGCATCTGGGAAAATCAGATGTTTTAGAAACATTATTCTTCGTGGGTTTTCCTGATCTTTTTGTGTAACATGGTGCTCTTTCCTACAAATACTCTTCCTCTGTGAGTTTTAGGCAAGGCCCACAGAGTCCACCAAACTGTTTTGTTTAAATCCAAGACACAGATAAAAGGGATATTTTGGAAAGGGATTTCTTCCAAGTTCAGGGTAGGTGTGGGGATAATCGGAATTGATGTCTGTTGTGCATGGCTGAAAGGTTTCATCTCCACAAAGGGGCAATGATTAGCCTGCTTGGCTCCAGAGGCCAAAGGAAAAGCAATACTCCTAAACTGAGTTAGGTTAGAAGTAGAGAAAATTGAGATTTTTTTCCAGAAGCCTAGATAGCTTCATTGAGAGTTCACCTTTATACATGTAAAGTCAATGGATATAAAGAAGTCTAATTTAAATCTTTTCATGTGCTACCAGGTTCTTGCAATGTAATCTTCCCTTAAGTAATCCATACTTATTCTATAAGAAATTACCCCTAACAACTTAAATGTACATGAGAAAGCAAGGAACATAAATATTTCTCTTGTGCTGTTGGGCATTTTTTAAAATGGATATCACTAAAGCTAGTTATACAAATTCATTTTCAGATAAGATAGGTGCATGGATGTCACAGATTTTTCAGTTTTTATTGTTCCTGAAAATGGTGATTCTGATTTCTTGGGTGATAAACATTTAATTTTACAGTGCTTCTAAATGAATTTTGGGTTTGGTGATATGATTAAATATGACTATGTTGAAGGCAATAACAACAAGGCCAGTTGGTCTCCGATTCAATATCAGTGATGCACAGTCTGTTGGAGGGGCAAAACCAGGATGAATTTTGTTAAGGTTCAGGTGGTGTTATTTGTTCATTATTTTCCACTATCATGAGCAAAGATAGTGATTTATAGTGACTCAGCTTGCACTTGCCTGAAGAATGTCTGTGTACCCAGACATCTATGCACCAGCAAATTGTTACATTTGTGAATGGCAGCTACTCCAGAATCTATCCAAAATTTAATGCAAGAATTTCTCCATTCAAAAAACCACTAGTCTGAACTAGGGACTGTTTTATTCATTCATGATGAATGATGACTGATGTTCAGTTGTAATTTTTTACAGTGTTTTTCCAAATCTGTAGTATGCAGTACATTATTTAGAAACACAGTGTATTTCTTGGTTATGGTTCACTGCATCCATGTACTGTTTGTTTTTCCATGTGATGTAGTATAACCCCTGATCCTGACTCCATGACTTTGGGGCTTTCATGGCAGATAATTCTTGTGCAATTATTAGCACAAGAAAGATAGTTGCTTTGTGTTATCAATGCCTTAACTTAGGATCAGAATCTAGTTCACTACAAACAGTTGTAGAAAATGAAAGGCAAGTACAACTGAATCAAATTAATTACTTTTATTCACAAAGAGACCACATTGATACATTACCACTCTTGAAAGTTGTTTTCAGAAATCAGTTTCAGTACTGCAAAGTAGGGTAAAATTGTCTTGATTTGAAAGGAACCTCCCTTGGAATGGAGAGTATGACTCCCTTCCCCCCAGATAATTATAGCTTTGAAATTAAAGGGCCTTCAGGCAAAGATATGGGAAAAGAAATACCGGTTCTTTGCTAGTGTGTGCGCTAGTGCGTGTAGCAGTGTGTGTCTGTATAACCAGGCAAGCGCACAGCGGCGCTGCTGGCACAGCCAGCGAGAGCAGAAATCCCAGGCAAGTCTCTTCCCGCTCTCTGAGCGCTTTGGTGCGGTTCCGGTGGCGGCCGGCAGGGGGCGCTGCTGGCTCCCGGCGGGCCGGGCGGGTGCGGTGATTCCCCCGCGCCTGCAGGGGGCGCTGTGCGCGGCCCGGCCAGGGCTCCCTCGCGCCGTCATGGCGGCCGGGCTGGCAAAAACGGGGCCCAGCCGGAGCCTCGGAGCAGCAGCTGGAACGCCAGCGTGGGCTCACCTGGGGCAGCGAGCAACAGGCAGCAGACACTCTGCAGCTGTAGCTGGAACCATGGGTGTCCTGGCAGGCAGGAGATGCAAAGCTACAATGTGGCAAAAAGCCGGAGCTGTGGCAGAGGAACGGCGTGGCTGGGCAGTGGCAGCCCGGCTCCCAGACACAGCCGGGAGAGGCTCCCTTGGAGGAGGAAGGGGCTCAGAGTCCCGGGGCTTTCCCTGAGGCACCTGAGCAGATGATGAAAGTTCTTTTTTTAGTGAGGTGGTGTATTAATAAGGTCCCAGTGTAATGGCAGCTCTCACAAGAAGAGCTCCACTCATGGTAGAAGAAAGCAGGAGATGGAACCCCACAGTGGTGCTGAATTGTCCCAAGAGCAAATGCAGCCTGTCTGCCCCTCTGAAGCTGACAGGGAAGAGAGCTAGGAGCTGCACCCAACCCGCTCCTCCAGCCCAAACCTCCAGGTATCTCAGCTGCTCCAAGGGAAACCCCTCAGATGACAGAAGTGCAGCCAGGTGCCCTCCTGTTCTTGGCAGCTTCTTTTGTCTCTCCTAAATACCTGTCATTATATTTCTTCTTTGCAGATGGGGCAAAATTCCATGACAGAAGGAAACAAAAGGAAAAATCCTAAGCCTTAACAAGAATTTATGTCAAATATTTCGGTGTGATAATATCTATGAAAGCTTTTAATGCATTTTGGCAAAGAAGTTATTAACAATTATTTTTGAAAAATAATATTAGATTTGATAGGAAACTTCCTCTTAAATGTCTGTCAGTCTTCAGAAAACAAGAAGCTTTTTCTAGATATTTTCTACCTGTTGATAGTTATTCCTGAAAACACTCAACTAACTTCCTTAATTAGAAGTATTGTATAAATCTCATTATTCTTGAAAACAGGTGGTGCTTTCATGTGCACCAACTGTATTAACCTTACCTATCCAGTATTGAGATGTCATCCACAAATGCTGCTTGTAGACATACTAGAAATTTAAATCATAGTGGAATAATGCTGTAAAGGATGGACTTAGTCCGTGTCCTCAGCAGTAAATTTCTTTAATATCCCTTTGTATTTTGAGATTAGAAATTTGAGGGATAATAAAAATATATTAAAAACTCTGAAATTACATGGACAGTCCAGTTAAAAAAAAAAAAAAAAAGCATCTCCTTCTAATAGCCTTACTCATTGAGATGAAGCCATAAGCTAGATCATATAATCTGTGACTTGCTTCCTGTTGGGC
Source organism: Melospiza melodia melodia (assembly GCF_035770615.1). Classification (NCBI taxonomy): domain Eukaryota; kingdom Metazoa; phylum Chordata; class Aves; order Passeriformes; family Passerellidae; genus Melospiza; species Melospiza melodia. The sequence continues at coordinate 54,200,311 of NC_086226.1, read as the reverse complement.
GTCTGAGCTATATCCTAGAAGTCTTGTGATTCTGCTGCATATTTGTCAATATAACCTGGATCAGGGATGAGGTAGAAGCAAGAGTATGGGATACTATAACAGCATGGTTTTGCTTAGAGGTCATAGTGAAAGTAACCCTATTTACTGTACATGATTGCCCTGAGATCCACATCTGCTCTCTTCCTTTCTGTCACTAACAGTTAGTACTTCCTATTTCTATGCCTATGCTTCTTCCCCCAATTATTCAGTGAAAGTGAAGGCTTACAACTCATTGGATCTTAATATATCATCCATACACACCAAACTCTGAGGTATCTAGTGACACATATGTTGGCTGTTTCTCTGTTGCTGGCAACCCACAGATATTTTAGTTGCTGCTGAATAGCACTTGACCCCAAGTCAAGGACTTTCCTGTTTCCTACGCTCTGCCAGCCAGCAGGAGCACAAGAAGCCAGGAAGAAGCACCACCAGGGCAGCTGACCCAAAGTGGCCAAAGGGATGTTCCATGCCATGTACAGGAACTCAGAGGGAGTGGCCAGGAGGTACTTACTGCTGCTGAGGGATGGGCTGGGCATCAGTGTTGGGCATCTCTGGTTTCTCTTGGGTTTTAGTCCGCTCTTTCTTTTACATTTAATTATTATTATTTTACTTTCTTTCAATTATTACACTGTTCTTCTCATAAGACACATATTTTACCTTTTCATGATTCTCTTCCCTATCCCCTTGGAAAGTGTGCATAAGAGGCTAAAGGGTATTTAATTGCAAGCAGGGGTAAAAGGGTTAAACCAGGACATGCCCATACAGAAAATAAGTCTGAAAGCATGGCTTGAAGTATAGCCAGAAGGAATTCTACAAAGTCCATGAAGCTGTGTGTGCCTGTTTGATGGTGTAGTGCACAGAGAGTCTCTTCAGAGCAGGCTGCCACGTGGACAGGAGGCATGCTGTGATCCCAGCTGCTACAAGGACTGCTCACTAGAAGCAATCCAGGCATGACCAGTAGGAACTGGCACTGCTCCTCTCTGTAGCAGAAGTCTTTTTTCTCCCTATGGGCTAAGGTTCCCTCCACATCTGTATTTTCACATTACCTATAGCTTTGAAGGACTAGGTGTCTGCAAATATTTCTAAACTTTATCTAAGAATATAATAGTAAGTGTTTTAATACAACCTACAGGCCCAGCTGGCATTGATTCTTTAGACACCTGAACCCTTCTAGAAATGTGTCTCTTGGGAACTTTTGGCTACTTTTCTGCATGCACACAAACACACAAATACATACATATATATGTGTGTGTGTGTGTATGCATATATTTATTGAGTAATACTCTCTAATGCTAATTGATAAAAGGTAGTTTCCTGAATTAACATGGTGTATCTGAGCATTGCTCTAATGAAAATGTTCACTAGGTGCTACTCTAGCTAAAGATAGGGGGAGCTAATAGTTTCAGGCAGGCAGTACCAAATGCGCAGACTTCCTCAACCTGGGGAGATACCTTTTCCATGCTTCGATGGGGAAGGAAGGAAAAAGCAGCATCTGCTGCTTTTGCACACTGTGGAAAGAAAATACAAAGAGAGAAGATAACACTTAACTAAATAAATTTTAGGTTAGTTTTTCATATACATAATAGCGTTGTTGATATTTTATACCTTGCACTAGATTTTGTTTCAAAATGAAAAGGTAAATGAATTAATATCTCAGCAGCTATGATGAAGTCACTTTTAAACAAAGTTGAAGTTAATTTGGAAATTCTTAGGGCACTTGAAAATAAACAAACAAGCAAACAAATGAATAACTAAATTAATTATTTTATTTAATAAATAAATAAAGTTCTTTTGAGATGCACCTTCATAAGCTGACAGGTCTGCATCTGCAAGATCTTTCTTATTATTATTTATGCATGTCTTTTTGCTGCACTTGGGACTCTTTCCCGGGGCAAGAGAAGCTAGGAAGATACTGTGGTAATAAAGCAGTTAATAAAAAATATTTTGTTGGTGCTCAGTATTTCAAGAAATGAAAGTCTGTATACATTAGAGAACTGGAGAACTTTGGACTACAGAAGTGTTTGGAATGCTCAGCGCTGGGTTGCACTGAACTAGGATCCCTCTCTGTTGCATGCTGTCTATGAATGCATGAAGACACCTCAATACCTGTTCTTTAAATGTACAGATCCAATATAAATGGAATCACAGAATCATAGAATATTTCGGGTTGAAAGTGTTCTTTAAAGGTCATCTACTCCAACCTCCCTGTCATGGGAGGGGACACTTACCACTAGACCAGGTTCCTCACAGCCCCATCTGACCTGATCCTGGATATTCTCAGGGTTGGGGTATCCATCACCTCTTGGACCACTTCATCAGTGTTTTAACACTGCCATTGTAAATGCATTAGTTTCCTTTTAATGGAGACATAGGTAGATAAGCTTTCCCCTCCATTTGATATGGCAAGTGGCAAACCTTATCTTAACACACAGTATCTGAACACCCCGTAATATTCCATGTATTTATTCTCCTTTACAAAAATGTGTAGTCAGTAACTAGGAATTCAGTAACAACTTCACATGGAAATGTGTACGTGTGCTGTATATACATCATTACATAAATATAAACTATATATCTGGAGTAACATTGAAGGCTGTAATCTATTCAAATTGGCTAAATGATGTTAGAGCTTTCTCAGCACTGACACAAAGCAGCCCATGTCCAAATTATTTTAAACTGACATCTGAAACACAGAGTTTGCTCTTAAACTGTCAATTAGCATGAGCAGGAGTCTTTCTCAACTCCTGAGCTGCACTTGGAAAATTTTTAGGAGAGCAACAGGGGCCATTAAAAAGCCTAGAATTAGAAATAACTGGATTTCTGTGTATAGAAATATTCCCTGGTGCTTTAATTTACTACTGTGCATGTTGTCTAAGAAATTATTGATTTGCAGAGCTTGAGTGTACTCATAACTACGTGGGAAGCATGTGACCACTACTTTATGCTGTACAACATTTCCAAATGGCAAGCAATTCATCCTTTCTGTTAGCTGGCAATCAGAATTTCTAGTGCTAGAACACTTCCCTTTGGCATATATGAGTACGCATTAAAAAAAAGAGGGAAGTCATTCGGAAATCCATGCTGGCTGTTGTCCATAACTTATTTTAGCTTGTTCAGCAGCACAGGGGATAAAATTTCTTCACTCCAGCATAAGTTTTCCCATTAGCAAATTAAGAGGAAGAAATGGGTTGGTAATGAAAAATTCTTGGTTTGAAATGTTTGGAAATGAAGCCCAGTATGACATGTAATAGCATTAGCTTGTCCCAGATTTATGCGACATATTGATTAGCTAATGGCAATAAAAAAGAAAAAATTAAGGTGCTGCAGACAGTCTGTGATGTCTGCGCCAGAGACATTGTGATCCATTACTGATTTGTGAGACCCTAAGAAGGAAGACATGATAACACTCATAAATCAACAGTGAAGAAAAACTCTCATATCCTGACACTAATTTTACCCTGATCTTTATGGAAATATATGCTGGAGAAAAGAATATGGTTTATGGAAGAAGACTTGTATGAGCAAGCATCAGAGTGATGAGTATCAGAACTGCTTCTGGATTGTAAACGCATGAAATTTTGTAATAATATTTCCATTTGTCTGAATTTTAGAAACAAGAAACAGCAACTATTTGTTGGTACCCTGAGAAGAGTGAAACATTTCTTGGCAGTCTACTTTAGTCTAGAGAAGACAGTTGTATATTTGTGGCAGTGAAAGTTCCTGATTTCCTGCTGTACTTTGATAATTTTGATTACAGGACTCATTCTCCCAGTTTATGTTTTAGTTCTGTGAGGCTTAGCTGGTACAATATACAGAATGTATATGGGGATTTATGCTATAACTATATGAAGGCATTCTGGGACTGCCTTAAGAGGTTAATAGGCAATAAACTTATATAGGGGTGGCTGACCTTCCTGACCCTGCAGACTACTCATCAGAAACTTCCTTTGTTGAAGGGCTGTGGGATTCATCTCATGTCTTGGACTAATGAGGAAAAATGGGAGTTCACAGGAAGAGTACTCCTGGCTAGAGTAGAACAAGCCAGGAATGGCCTTTCCAGGGTTTACTTTCCTCTACAGCTGAGGATCTCTACTGCCTGTTCCTAGCATGGCCTCTCTTCTAGCTGTGCTCATAGTCGCTATATAGGAGCATCACTACTTGAGAATAAAGTGAGAGCCAAATGTTGACTATAGTATAGAAGAACTTCCTGATTTCATACCTGAAACATAAGATAAAATTCCAGACTTTTCTGTATTTTTCCTGTTCAGGACTTTACATAAAAATATTTATTACATAGAGGAAAATTTAAAGTTACCAGCTACTTTGGTTTCTGATTTTTAAGTCTAACCATACTCCCTCCACTGCCTTTGTGAAAAAAACAAATCTTCTAATGCAAGATCAGAAGCTGATCCTTATAGTGGATATAATTGCAGGAAAAATCTTGATTTTTATTCTCCTTTGACCTATAGAAAAGGTAGTGAAATTTTTCCTGATTTGAAAAAGCCACCACTATATTTCTGCTGCCAAAGTGCTCTAGCAACCACAGACTAACAGAAGACTAGCAGTCCTCTTTAACTAACCTGTATGTAAAAGCTGCATAACTTGATGTGGCCATTTCACAGCTCCTCTGGAAATAATTCTCAAAGATACTCAAGAACAATTTTAAATATGGTTTGTGTAAGAAAATTTTATTGCCTTTTATATTTAAAATCTCTATCAGGAAATAAGACTACTTCTGTTTAAATCCCCTAGAAAAGCAATCCTGTGCTCATTATCCAAGCCACCAGTCTAGAGACAAAGGGTAGAAACAAGAAACAAATTACCACATTGACACCCAGATCTTCCCTATTTTGTCTTGACAGCATTTCATTTATATGGTGGTGTATTTTTCCCTTGCAGCTATTGCCTCCTGTTACTCTTTAAGGTAATTGAAGCTGGGCCCAAAAGACCTTAGAGGCTTGTATCTTCTCCTCACATTAGTGACACTTCAGTGATAAACTTGAACTTAAAGTTACTGAGGCGTAACTGAGGGTTCATTTGATAGCTAGTGGTTTTCAGCAGCACTGCAGGGCTTCAGAGGCTCAGCGCGAGCGAGATTGTTAATGTCCTGTGAGGGAAAACAATAACACATTTCATTAATGCGTTCATGTGTGAAGCATCCATTAGTGCACTGGAGGTATTAATGACGTTATGCTTTAAACTGACATGTGGGGCATGACAGGAATTGCAAGGTCTGATGAGAACAGATGACAAGATAAGCAAATATTTGAATGGCTTCATTTGCCTGCAGGTCAAACCATGGTGCAGGGGAACTGAGAAAGCTAAAACCTGGGAGAGATTAGTGTTTTCCTAGCACGGACTGAACCACAGGAAAACTTAAGGAAGATTGTTTGCTAAGTAAATAGAGAGGTCATTAAGGACAATAAATATGTAAAAAATACAAGCTTAATTATTGTTGAGTCTCAGTTTGTAATTTGAGTTAAATTGCTAAAGCCATGGCACAATTCAAGGTATAGATATACAGACAAATATTTTGATTTTATAGATATTTTTTAAATTTTCAGTAATTCTTCTCTTTCTGCCTGATGTGAAGGTTTATAATTTATAGCCAAATAAGCTGATGACCATTGCAACAGAACCATTGCACTTTGTGCTACAAATGAGTTTGGCAATGAGATTTTAATAAACTAGTTTGTCTGCAGGCAAGCAGAAGTTGTTAGAGTTGATAAGATTATTATTCTTCTCTAATTGTCATGCACATTCTTTATTTGTCAGGTTTGAACTAGTTGTGAATTAGCAGATAAAGGTCTGTTCCTGTTTTGGACCTGTGTTGGATTGCTGCAGGAGGCTCACAGTGCAATGGATTTGACAGCTGCAACTCAGCCTTAGATGACAGCAGTGCACATCTCAATGCCATCCAGCATAATTTAACATGAACAATCTGCCATGCTTGGCAGATCCTTGAAGAAGGGGGAGGAAAAGGCCACTCCTTTGCTACCTCTGATTCACAATGATTTTGTACAGCCAGACATTTCAGAAGCAGTAACACTCACTAGCTGGCTAATGCAATGAGGCTGCCGCATTATGACTTTTGTGTAAGTGCTGCTGTGCAAAACCAAAGTGACAAACTTTTGCAATGCCAGTTGTCTAGGATCCATAAATAAAAACCTGTGCATTTTGTTTTTATATCTTCAACACACCTTCATCTAACTTATTAATGAACCCTTCTCCATGCCTCACTATCCTCTGATTTTCATCTTTTAGTGCAATGTAGTGACTTCCTGTCCAGGCCTTTCTGCTTGTACTTCAATCAGTCTTGTAATAGTTTAAAAAATTAAGCAAATTTATCTGACAGTTTTTCACGCTGAAATTCTGGGAAGTTTGCTCAGAAGTTTGCATTACAACTGTTGTCACAAATATTATGCATTTGAACTAAAATTTTCCATGAAGATACATTTTTGTGAGAGAAGTCTGGAGTCTTCAGCTGGAGTCTTCAGGAGGTGGAAAAACATGCTTTTTTACCCTATAGTTGGCAACATGGAAAGATACTGTCAAGGACAGTGTGTGTTTTCCTTTTTAATAAGCTGCAGATTTATGAGTACAGTTTGCTTGGTCTTATACTTGTCTTCAGTAACAAGCTGTCTGAGAGAGAGCATGCTGATGGACTGCACATAACTTTCTCCAGCTAGACTGTCAAATTTGAACACTGTCCTATTTCTTGACCATCCACCCTTCAAATTAGCTTATGCTATATCTTGTCCTCAAAGTGCATACTCCAGATGAATGGGAAATGGCTAACTGGTATAGTAGATTGGGTAAGGAGTCAGAGCTGAGTTTCACTGAACTGGTATTTGTCTGTTCTTACTTAGGGACTCCCTTAACAGGACAAGTGAGTAGGAACTGTGCAAGAATGACCCTACAGATTTACCCTTGTTGGAGGGTAAATCTTTAGGGTCATTCTTGCACAGCTCCTACTCACTTGTTCTTGCACAGACAGAACACTGAACTCCTGGTTTTCGGTGTTCTAGCAACACATCAGTTTGGGTTTTGTGTTCTGTCTGTCCTAACTAGTTCTGTTCCAAATTCTGCCTCTAAACATCAATAATTTTCTATTTAAGACAGATACTGCTGCTTAGAAATTGTCAATTAAAGGGATGAAAAAAAGTCATAATGTTATAGTCTTAATGTATGTATGTTTATTATGTTAAGGGTCTTATTCTTAGGGTCCTCTGCATGTCATGGCCTAAACTTACAATGCAGTTTACTTCTAAAGGATTTCCAGGCTGATCTAAAAATGGAAATTATTCTGATAGACAGTTGAGCTTTTGAATGTTTATTTGAACTGACCCTCCAAGCCTCTACTGATTTCTGTTTCCAGTGCTAAACTAGTGGCTGTGATGGTGATGATGATGAAGGGTGTATGATGTTGATGCTGAACTTTAAAGGATTAAGGCAAGAGCCTAAAATAACAGGAGGCCTTTGAGCATGAATTATCCCATGGCAACAAAATGACACTACAGTATTTTCTGTAGAAAATGTGACCTTTTTGATGAGGACGTGTCTAGAGATGAATAACAAAATGCCAGGTCTGTCCTTTGCCTTTCCTGTTGAAAATGTCTGACCAATATTTCTTCCCATAGCGTGCCTTATCTAGCGGAAGATAAAGAAGTGACAGTGAAGAATCTGAGTAGCCATAAACCTACATAGAAAGGAAACTGGGATTTTATTACAGGCATGCAGACTATGCTCTACACTTTATGCACTGAGAGAACTGACTTACAGAACACAAATCTGAGAGTTTTTCCTGCATGACTGCAGGAAGGCTGTTGTGTGGATGCATGGTGTGTAATGTCAGTGTCAATGAGTCCACCATCAGGGATATAAGTTTGTGTTTCAAGACAATAATGGTGTAATAGTTATCCTTTTTATGGGATGGTATCTGTGTTGCATTCTGTGGATGTCTTACTATTGCTAGTGCTTCTCTGCTTAAAATACTCTTTCAGCTGGGAAATCTGATTTAGGAGAAATAGCTACACAGTCAAAAGTCATTATGGTAGAATGAGAAATTTGAATCTTGGCATTCTGTTTGAGAGAAGTCAGATAAGTATGGCTTTCCTGCTTAATGATTTCAAAACATTTTTCCTTGTTTTCTTCATGAACGTTCATCTAGTTATTAGGCAGTAAGAATATGTGACATATACTTTCTATCCTTTGCTTTTACAATTTATTGAGTCAAACTGAAATCTTCCAGAATATCTCACAATTTTTTTGCTTTGTAAGAAAACTGTGGTTTCTTGCAGTGAGAGATGTATGTCATACTGGTTACTTAGAACTAAATGTACTAAACATGACCAACCATTAAGCTGGGTCCGCAAAGTCACTTGCTGTTCTTGGTAGAGTCTTTAAGACAACTGCTAAGAAGCACAAGGATATATTCTCACAAAAACTTTAAATTTGTTATAAACTAAGAACTTCCAGCTTACACCAAAGGCCTGGCAAACACTTTCTTTGTCTTTGCTATTAGTTTTAAAATAGGAGCTGTTGCCTAAAAAAAGAAAGCCAGATTGACAACTCAGTGTTTATCTTTGCAGAGACAAGAGAACACCCATGTTCTCAAAATGTGTGGCTCTTGAAATGCAAGGTTTAAAAAGTTTTGAAGCCTTTTTAAAGGCTTGTAGAATAATTCTGTTCCATTACTTAAATAAATCTTACCTCTTGCTTTGCTTCCAACACTTTCTTACAGTTTTATTTAATATTTCTGCTCCATAGTAGGCAGCTCTTGCCTCTCTAGTTCAAGGGATGAGGTCCATGGAGGAGGAATTCAGAAAAAATTAGACTTTTCCAGAGATCACGTTGAGACGAAGTGAGTACCAGACAACTGAGAACTATCTGATAGTGGTGGGAGAATATCCTTATCCTTCCTACCGTGATTTGACTACATGACAAGTCCATTCTACCAAACCTCTTGAGAAATTGTAACTATGTAATGCAAATATTCATTTGGGATGCTGGTTGCAGTGAGACTACAAATAAACTGCAACACCAAACATGGGGCTCATCCACATAGTGACTTTTACTTCACTGTTCATATTTGAGTGTCACTTTTATTAGAATAGGCTAGCATGTGTTTTCTTAGAGTGTTAGACTTTATAAGCCACTGCAGGCATCTTCCCAGGGAACTCTTGGAAAATGCTAAAGAAAGAATCCAAAAGAATCTAACTTGAGTAGCAGGGGATCTGCAGCATAAATTTGTTTCAAACAGCTGAGCACTAGGAATCACTCTGTTTAAATGTCTGATGCAAACTTTTATATAAAAAACTGCTGAGTTATAACTAATGACAAGAGAGAGTTTGTCTTAACTTGGCTACTTTGTATTTTGCTGATTATCATCCACAAATTCTGGTCTTTGCTGGCAAACAATTCAAGGAAAGTGATCTTTCCTGTTGCTGTAATGGCATCAGCAAAATGCTGATCAATGGACATAATTTGAAACTTAGAATAAATGAAAATAGAATTAATATAAAATTTTGGGTTGCTTTGGGTTTTTTAATTTTGTTTTTTTGGTCTTTTTTGTGTTTGTGTTGGGGTTTTTTTTGTTTGCTGATGATAGTTTTTAAATAAGACATTTAGAATACCTCACACTTTTATACATATGTGAGTATACAAAAAATTATAAAATGCCTCTAACTGTATAAAACAGATGTGAATTTTCTCTATCCTAAAACAGAGGATAATTAATCAGGAGATTCATTCAGAAACTCATGTTAAAACTCTGGTGAAATATACAGTGACATGCTCTTAAAAACCCCTCAATTTAGCACGATTCTTCCTGCTGCAATGAAATTGAAATGTTGGAGAAGATGGAGTGGTAGAAATGGTATCTATATAAGATGAGATTAGAAATACTTTTTATACACTACAAGCAGCACATCTCCGAGATCCATATTTCAATGACTTCATTAGAAAATGCATAAGTGATATATGAGGATCAAACCTAGTTTTAGGACCCTGCTCTGCCACAGATTTTGGAAAATAGACACAAAAGAAAGGAGAAAAATGGAGTGGCTAAGCAGCCTGGCAGTTTTTGTCTGAGCCAGTTTAATGACAGAAAGTGTCTGAAATCTAGTCCTTGAAGAGAATGAAGATACAGAGTTTAAAACTGGTGAAAGGAGAAACATCTGAAGAAGAAGGCAATGGGTCAGAAAATCTATCAAACAAATAACAGTTTAACAGACTGCACTTAAGAGTTTGCAGTTTTAAAAAACTGCTGGATTTTCTTGCTGTACTACATGCTGTGACTTTTTCACAAATTGTTTGGAAATAAAATTACAGTGTTTATGATTATTTTTCTTACATACGTTCTAGAAACACTTGTAGTTTTGCAGTGTGTGGAATGATATAATTGCCTACTCTGCTATTCCACAGTATATTCTTCCTGACAAATATAATGATAAATCAGTAATTTCTGGCATATTTCATTTAGACACTAATTGCTGTTCTAGCTCATTATTGATATTAATGATCCAGCAACTCTAACTGTTAAGGGATGAACAAGGCTGTAATCATAGTCCATAAGCTTGCTACACTTTCAATAGATTTGAATGAAAATTAGAATATGTATGTAAATTGGTGGGTAAAAGGGATGGGAGTCTTTCAGCCTTGTTAAATCAATACATTTTATTGGAAATCAGTGTTAATTTGGATGGGTGTTTTCATTAGGAGCTGAGCAGCATCCTTGGCTTGGGCACCAGGTGTCAGTCTTGGTGCTGGTAGAGAGGAGAGAGCTTTAAAAAGATCCTGTGTGGCTGGAATAGTGAATCTTTCCCAAAGAGTTCCTATGATGCCTAGCAATGCATGGGGGGGGGGGAAAGGAAAAACTCCTCACATATTGTTACCAATACCAATGCCATGAATGAACGAAGATACTTATTCAGACATGGTACAAAATTACTGTAGTGTCCTTCTGCACTTTCGGTCCCCTGCATCCAGTAGAGGAGGAGGAACACGAATTTCTGGAAATGATGATACCTTCATACAAGTAGTGTTGAAATGTTTGATTAAACACCTTTTTTGAATCAGTATCACTTTATGTACCTACATCTGTCAAAAGCTAAAGAAAATATAATTTCTTTCAATACAAAAAGAAACCTGAAGGGTTTAATCAAAAAGACAGTGTCCAGCAGAACTCTTTGGAAAGAAAGTGACTTTATACTACCTGACATCTTTGGTCAAATGCAAATATATTGACTGGTAGCTAGGAAATATAGTATTTTAGGAGACTATTGAATAGTAATTGTTAATTAACCAAGCCAAAGAATTTGTTTACAGGTTAGCTGATAATTGGTGGACACATTCAGAATTGCCTTCATCAACCATGCAGGAAAAAAAAAATTATGTACTTTTAAAGTATAAAATACATCAGATAACATGATTTGATTCCACACCTCATTCAGCTTTCCAATAAATGTAAGTTCACATTACAAAAGTTAGCTTGGGATTTCAATTAGATATTGCTCCATATTTAAAAGTAATAACCATATATTTATTGACTCAAATCTAACAGGACAATTGGAAAAAAAATGGACCATCAGTCAGATGTTTGAAAACCTTATCTCTTCCTTCCTCTGGGTCTTCTATATCTCAATGCTTAAATTACATATTACATAGAGAAAATAATTATTTAGTGAGCCTGTCATTTCTCAACCTGAGAACTTCCCTAAGACATCTGCTCCTTTGCTTCAACACTTGGATTCTGTTAGATGAGTTTGTTTCTTCAAAGTAATAATAAACTCAGCTGACAAGATAGTTGCTATCTTCAAAATGTTGTAAGGACATGTGCTTTTTGCCAACATGAGTCACTGTTGCACGTATGTGTCTCAAGAAGAAGGACCTTAAAACCAAATTAAAAGTCATTGATATTTTGTCAAATTTTCTACAATTAGTACATGTTGTAAACATGTACATGTTGTATTAGTACATATTAGTACATATTGTAAACCACATTTTATTTTTTGTAGTATGCATTACACATTGTTTTCTCAGTCATTGATTAGAGAGAAAAAAATGCAAAATATGAGTATTTAAGAATTTTAATATAAATTTATTAAAATTTATATTAAAATTTTACATTTATATGAATTTTTTTTGTGCACTTAATACTTTAAATCAACTTGAACTGGAAATAGTATGAAATTTTCTTGCATGAGACTTTTTTTAATAACCAATATTGCAGCCTGGTAAACATTCTATGAAATTTAATAAGCATCTTGATTATCTCATTTGGCAATGTCCTCTGGAGAAGCAGAATATGTCATTTCATTCTGATATTGACAGTGGACCTTCCCAAAAATAGCTGATCTCAAAAACCCTTCAGAAGTCTTGGAAGAAGGGAGACCCTAGATTTGTGGAGGTCTTCTCATGTCATGATCTTCATTCTGATTAGTGTTTGTGCTGAAATGCATGCAACACTAAAGTTTAGATGTGAAAACCTGGTGATATTTGCAATGTAGAGAAACACAACTCTCTTGCCATGTCTGATATTAAAGTCTGACTCATCTCTTTCCTGACGATTGTGAAAAATGTTCCAGTAAAGTCAAGGATAAAAAACTTTCTATTGAAAAGGGTATATGAAAGTAAGGATAATTATCTAATGATAGTAGTTGGCTTTGGATTGCGTTTTGTACCCTACCACTGACTTTCTGTCAATTTTATGGATCTCCATTTAACCAGTTTATCAGTAATATTTGTGTTATTCCTATGAAAACACAGGCCTTCTGCCTTTCCCCCCTTCACTAGCCTATCTAAGAAGTATATCTAAAATGTCAATATACATGAAAACAAAGCTGTGAGGGTGGGGATATAGAGGTCTTGAAGATCATTGGCTACTTCATTAATAGGTGTCACATTATTATTCCTCAGATGGGGAAAAGGATGAACAGCAGTTGATGTGCTGATATTTGAAGATTCAGCAAAATGTGTTATTTCTAGTACTGTTGGAATGCAAAATTTATCAAACATCTTTTTGCCTACCTCTAAAAAAGTGCTTTGAAACCTCTGTAGCGAGAACTAATGATCCATCTTTGCATGTATCTAGTAAGGGAGGTTTATTGTTTGAATGCATTGCTTTTTCCATATAACACCACTAAGGTCTGCTGCTTCAGCGCTTGCTTAAACCAGTTTTCTTCCATCATTGTCCTCCCAACATTCATTCCAAACCAGAAGCCATGAAAAATGGAATGTGGTAAGTTTTGAAATGTTGTGGCAATATCTGGGATAGCTCCCTGTTTGGTGAAGCACTTCACAAAACCACACAAAGAATTATTGCCCTTTAGAGGCCCCAAAGAACATTAAGAATAATATTAAGGTGTTCATATGAATATGGAAAGATGTAAGCTGATTTTCTGAGAAGCAGAGTTCTGTCATAAAAAGCAAAAAGAATCCATTCAGAAAAAAACCTCATGGTGACAGTAGAAATCCTATTGTTCTTGGGATGGCAGTCAGGTCCCAAATTTTTGTCCAGATGCTAGAAAAAGCCACAAGAATCATTGTTCTCCATAGTATTAGGAAAAATGTGTGAAATTAAAAAATAGAGGAGATTTCTGAACCAGTCAAAGAGGGTTCAAAGAAAGAAATGGCTTTCGCTGATATGCAAGGCAAGCAAGCCGTGACTATGCATGGACACCGGGATGAAAATATAATATTTCCTTAGGTATAGATTTTTGGCTGTCTGAGTCTGTCCTGGCTACTTTGCTGCAAATGTAACTGTGCTAATCATGCATTGGAATTAATGGCTGAGGACACAGAGTTTTTTAAATGTACCTGAGTTCAAGGCTTAACTTCACCATTTATAAGAGGCAACAATTCTATTTTGTACAGCAAATGAGCCATTTATTTTCATCAGCCAAGTAAAGGTGTAAAGATATGCCTTACAATGACCAAACAGCTTTTAATTTTTTTTTGTCTATTTGTTCTTTTATTACCATTACATAAGATATAGATTTTTTTATAGTTTCTTGGGTTTTTGGGGTTTTTTGGGAAGGCAGGGGTCACTGTGGTTTTTATTTTGTTATTTTGTTTATTGTTTTGTTTTGTTTTGTTTTTAATAGGAAATTTAGTGTAGAAGATTACCTGAGTAGATAGCTTAGGGACAGAGCTTTTTTCTAAGAGGAGTCATCTAAGAGATGAAATTACTTAACTGGTACCAAGAGATGAATAACTGTAGGAAAACAGGAAGTAAATATGAGAAAGACGAAACTGTATGTGAGCAAATGAGCATATATTAAGAATGCAGGGGAGTAAAGGAAGTATAGAAGGATGTAAAAAACATGAGATAAGGCATGTACATAATCATGCAATATATTATTCAGAAAAACTGAAGTAAGGAGGTTTTTTGTTGGTTTTTTTTTTTTTTTTGTTTTTTTTTTTTTTTGGTAATATTTTATTCCACCACAATGGGAGAATGACTGGTGAAGAGGTTTTTAAAACATCTTAGGTGAGATGTGGCATGACTTGCCATTGTTATGGATGTACAGGGCAAAGAAGTGAAGGAGTCTGAGATGACCACCAGGTTTTGACCTGTGTATCTTTAATGTGGACGAAAATGTTGCTATCTCTTTTCATGTGTTTAAAAGCGCTTTACAGCCTATGGGGATTCTTGACCGAGTCATTGTGACTTACTTTCTAATTTTTGTGTTTCTAACAAAAATGGCGTTACTATCCAGTTCCTATACTTGCTCATTATGCTTAAGTATTCATATAGCTAGGCAGATCTATATCAACTGACATCTAAAAGAAATTAATTAAGCTGACTAAAATGGGAATTGATACTCATTTTAGAATAAAATATTATTTGAACTGAATTCTACATATTCTCCCACATCCTCTTGTTAGAACACCTGATAGGCCCGTATTAATTTAATGACTGAGTGCTATCCTAATTCTTAAATAAGCAGTCAGTACACATCAATTCTTTTTATTTGTTAGTCATAAGAAGACACTTGAGTTAGTAGGAAATGTTGCAACAAACACAAGGGCCTGAGAATGTTCTTCTCCCTTGGGCTGTGCTGGTGTGGAGAGAGTGGAGAGCACCTACAGAGAGGAGTGTGAGGGCACACGGACGCAGGGGCAAGTAGATAGACCCGCTGGAAACAGGACAGGTCTGGTCGGAGCTTGGTAAAAGGGTGAAACTCTGCAGTAATACAATTAGTTGGCTACTGTGGGATTCCTCTGTTACAATGTATAGCTGTATCCTGAGAATGCAAGAGAAGGTAAGAAGAGATGGTTTTTTTTTTTTTGCTAATCACCTGATAAGGTAAGGGTTTTTTGTCCTTGATAAAGAAATTAGTCATGGCCTGATGCTGTTCAGATTTGCCAGAACATCTTGGGGAAAACACACCCATAAAAAATGTTAAGAAATTATGAATTGTTGAAACCTGTAAGATTCTGAGGCGATTTTTTTTTTTAACTAGTAGCTTTTATAAATGATTTTGTACAGTGAGACTTTTGAAATTTCACAGAAAACACCAAAGACTTAGTTCTGCTAAGGTTTACAGTTAAACTGGTGAATCTTCTATGTAAAAGGTGAGAGTTGATAAAAGTTGCAAAACCCAGATACATATTTAATTTTCTCTCTAGTTCAGTAGGGAATAAGGGGGAAGGAGCTGGTCATCTGTGATAGGGTTCCATTTTTGGTGAAAATATTGTAATTTGGCTACAAAACCACAGATGAATGCAGCCTTTCCAGCTTCAGTGAATAGACTCTAACATGTGGGCAGATCCATATACTCCTTTAAGAAAAGTACTTGGACCTATTCTCATCTGTTTCTGTTTTGCAAGGTCCCAAGAGGTCCCTGGCCACCTGGAACACAAAAAACAAATTAAACATTGGTTTTGATTTGAATCTGCATGAGTGCTGAAAGCTTGAAGATAATCAAAGCTCAAAATAACCATGGAAGAGGTAGGCAGAGCCCAATGCAGTCACACAACAGAAAAGGACTTTTCTCTGCCAGATTAAAGACTAATTTGCATGACTAATACATGCAAAGAGTAGTATTGACCCTTTTCTGTCCTTCCTTGTCCATATGAACTATTCAGGCTGTCTGTAGAAACCATGCAGAGCAGTATTGGGGATATAGAGACAGTGAAAAGTAACTTACAGAAAATCTTTATTTCAGATGGCTGCCTTTCAATAGTAATTATTTATCTGCTAATTATTAAGAGAATATGTACATATTTAACTTCCTATTATGCTGCCATGGTTCTTGGTTTTAAGTTATATGGTCCCAAAATTAGCTTTACATTTTACAGAAATTAATAGATGAGGGGAATATATGGGATTAATCTTTTCCAGCAAAGAAGGAATTGGACACTTCTGTAAAAGTGTCCATTTCACATTCAATAGCAAGCTGCTACAGAACATTGAACATTTGAATCCAGTGGTTTTCATGGTGCTTCATTTTGTGCTTATGGACTCTTCCTGGTGGAGGTTTCTTCTATTTTATGACTATAATAAGCAGTGCTCTAACAAGGTACAGAGTGATCAAATGTCTGCAATGGAGGTTGGGCCAAACTATTGTGGTAAAATGTCAGCAGTTTCCAAATCTAGATTTTTTTTTTTTCCTGAAGGTGAGAGAACAGAGGAGAAAAAAGGATAGAGCTGTAAGACTTCCATTTATCTTGTTTTTCTGTGTAAGCTAGAGTTCTTGAAGAGTTCAGGTGTAATCACAGCCTTCTGTTGCAACAGGAAGCACCATCTGCTGAGGCATTCTGTAAGCAATATAACGTCTCTCCAGAGACAGTTTAGCATTCAATTCACAGAGAAGGATGGCAGGGACTTGTAAACAAAAGAAGACAACTGAAGCAGTGAAGAATGGGCTGTGCTCTGAAGATTCAATATGTTTCTTTATAGCCAAAAAAATCCTGTATTGCTATAAAAGCCTGGCAGAGCCCTCTGATGAATTAATTGTGGTGGTTTTTTTTTTTTCATTCTACCTTGTTATTTGAAAGCCAAAAAGTAATGCCAAAATACTATCTGTTGTTTTTTTTGGGTTTTTTCCACTGAAACCCCCAAGTCTGTATGAGTCTAGCCCAAATTTTGTTTCAAGTAACTATTGTTTAAAGAAAGGGAGAGAAAGCTTTTAATTGCAGCTCAATAGTAATTAAATAGGTAGAGCAGACTTATGAAAGTAGTGGCAATGACTGCCAATGAATATAAAGTTATGAAGTCACTTGGCATTCCAAGTGAACAATAGACTTTCTAGTTTACAAATGCCTAGTATACAGATTTTTATATCCTATAAAATATTTTAAAACAGACCAGGAATGTAGTTGGGGTATTGGAGAGATGGATTGGATGGAAACTATTTCCTGTTTTGAATTAAATTTAAGTCAGAATTATAGACAACATATCCATGGGAGTGTCATGAAGTATAGTTCTCATTGGTCTTATGTCTAAATGTAATAAATAACAAATATAAGGTACTGCAACTTTAGAACGTGACATCAGAATTTATAGCTTCTCCAAAATGGTGAAGTCTCCAGTTGGCCTACTTATCTTATCAAAAACCTTAAAATAACAAAATCTTTCTTAGTCACTGTCCTGTGTAAAGCAGACATTCAGCTTTCAGGACATGTGAGCAGCTTCCGTTACATAGAAGCTCCCCTAAATCTTATCCATAAGGAAAACAGCGTTGACACTATTGTCTGTCTGTGATGAAAGAGACATGTCTGAACTGAATGGCTTTTGTCTGTTTTTCTACCTTACACATCCAGAATATGTTAGATTTGAATGATGAGGGCAGAAGAGAAGAGAAAGAAAAATAAAAGGAATATATTTGTTAATTAATTTCCACTTCATGATAGTTATGCTGTGTTAGGTAAGACAACATCTTCATAGTTGTGGTGCTAAGTGTTGGATGTTAACGAGTCTCCAATATATACTTGTCTATGGAGATAATGTAGAGGCTGTTTTGTCACTAAAACAAGTGTGTATCTAATCAGAAGAAGTTATATGTGATATAGGTGGCTTTCAACTAAATTGAATATTTTAATTATGACATAAAACACATGGTTGATGGAATAAGCTTTTAAAAATTGCACCCTTATTATCAAATGGTGCAATTTACCACAAGTACCTGAAAATCCAAGAGAGTTATGTGTTGGTGCTCTACTCATGGATGAAATTCACTCATAAGGTATTTCTATTTTGTTAAACCCAAAAGATAAGAGGTACCTTGATTTTGGCCACTAAGATTTTGTGCTCTAAGATTTTGCCACTAACATTTTGTGCATCTAACTAAGATGCAGAACATTTAATCATCTTTATTTTATGATATGTTGAGCCCTAAGGGCTGCAAAAAGTCTCACTGATGCAAAGGGGACCATGTGTCCTCACTTACAAAATGACAACATTAGTGACTTTTACTAAAAGATATTTGAGATGGAAACAAGGAGGGAAAATATTAATTCTAACTTAATAGTGCAGAAATCAGCACTCTGTGTTGGGGGCACAGAGGAAGTACAGATTAAAAAGCATGATATGATGGACACTATCATCTGATTCACATAAATCTTATAAGAAATGAGAAGGAAGTATTCAAATCTATCTCCCCTTCCCTCAGATCTGCTGTGTTTATTCACTCATAATTAGGTATCCATTCAAGACTGAAGCCAGTATTGATAAATCACCTTTTAAGAAAAACTTGCTCATCTGTGTAAATAGCAATAAACAATCCTGTGAAAACTGGAGAATGATATTTGGAGAACAAAGCTTTTTGTGCCGGAATCATAGAAGTGTTACAGTATTAAGACAAAGTATTAGAGAATTAAGACATGATGGCCCACTGATCCCTTTCCAGAAGAACTTCAATTTTTTCGGTCTTCGTACGTGGGAACAGTCCTCTGTTTAAATCCATGGGGGTCTTGCCCCTGTATTTTTCTTGTGTATCAAGGCTTTCTGTAAGCCCTGGGAGATATAACTGGAAAACCTCTGAAACAATTTAATGCTTTCAAGTTTAGAAATAAAAACTACCTGCAGGACTTATCCCTAGAAATTAACAGTTTCTGGACAGCTGCTTAGCACAACCTGTAATGCCCACTGTCAGGCGAATTTTCCTCCTTAGAATGAGTGGCTAAATTATGAAAAATGCAGTAATCTCTTACGTAGATTTATCATGAAGTGTAATTTTTCCCTGTAAAGAGGACTTTCTGATGGATAATAGCAATTAAAGACAATAGGTTCTTTGCCTACCTTTCTCAGACTAGCTGTAGCCTGACATACAAAAAGAGGGAAAAACCCAAACCATTTAAAATATTTTTAAAAGGGCTTATTTCATAAGTCTGCATCTCAGACTTACAAAACCCTGCAGGCATTGTTTAGGACTAGTTGCCCTGTCATAAGTTAACACTGTGAACTACAGTATCCTGGAGTCCTACTGTGTATAGCCATAAAGCAGTAAACTGTTTAAGAACAAATGCCTTTAGGGTCTTGTACAAAGCATTCTCTTAATCCTCTTCTTACTTGGTTTAGAGATACAGAGACCTGCTTGTTCTGTATTTAAAAATTGTCCTGTTGATGGGTTTAGGAATTATACAGATTTAGGTTTTTAGGCTTCAGATTTATACTGTTCATTCTATTCTGCTCTCAGTAATCCAGCAATATGTCTGGTCTGCCATCTGGAATGACATACTGGTGTATCTTAAATAAGAGGAATTTGCTCTTTGTTGAATTTTCCACTGTAGGCCTCTGTAGTCAAGGACCCGACTGATTCCTAGTAAAACGTCCATTCCCTCTAGTTGCATGACTCTTGTCTCATAACTTTGAATCTTTTTCCTGCTGAAGAATACCTTCAATATGAAAAGGACTCCTTGAACAAGGACTCTAGCCCAATATTAAATGAAAGTGTCACCTACCCTATTTTTAAATAACACCTTACACTGCTATTGCTTAAGGAGACTTGAGACTATTACTGTGTTGTAAGCTTGTCTACTATGTGCATGTTGCTTGAGCAGGAATATCTGCAGCATTTTTTCAGTTATGAATTTAATTAAGTGAAGAGTATTTACAGGTAATACTTCTATTTATGTCTTGCATCTGGAAGAGAGAGACAGAGTTAGCTTTTGTCTTTCAAATTAAAAGCTCTAAAATAAGCAATAAGCTGTAAACCAAACCAAAATAAAAGTCAAAGAAGTAGCACTCCTTGTTGGATATGTCTTGCCAATCTCAGCTATAGCATTCCCCATTTCCATCATCTCTGCGATGTGTTTCCTGCTGACACATTGCCCAGGTTTGCTCACAGTTGTGAGAGGGGGTGCAGCCCAGGGCTGTGTGGGCACGGCCAGCTCGCTGTTCCATACCACTCCTGTCATTGCTGGGAACATGGCTTTGGGGGAAGGAGCGGCCACCACACAGTGGCAGCCACACCATTTTGTTCCTCTTTCCCGAGGGAGAGTGCAAATCCAAGTGATAAACACAGCTGAGCAGAACGGAGCCGAGCTGAGCCCAGCCCAGTCCAGCCAAATAGTGCCGAACCCGGCAGTGTGCACGGACCACAGGTGCCACAAGGAGCCGTGATGGAATGGAGCAATGTGGACAAGCTGGCTTGGAGTGATTTGTCCATAATTTGTCCATTGGCTCAGGGAAGGGGAGTAGTTTGTCACTGCAGGGCTGTGGTAATGTCTGCCATTTTCTCCGTTGTTGCAGGAGGCCATGTGGTGCCAGCAGTGGTAATGTCCAACAACTTTTCTTTGTCTCAGCAGCCATGCTGGGTCAGGGTGGTGAGCACATTTTTGTGTAAATCTTTCTCTCTTTTGTATACTTTCATTATTAATGTGTAGTTGCTGTTCCTGTTAATTTCTTGCTGTTTGTTTTCAGTAAATTGTTATCTCAGCCCCTAGCTTCTGCCTATGTTCCTCTCTCACCAGAGGGAGACTAATTTGGAGTTTAATTCCCTGCTGGTTTTAAACCACAATGTTTAATTGGACTGTGAGAAAACAAGGGCATACAGTAATAAAATGAGAGCATTTCAGACAAGTTTTATTAAGTTGTTCCTCTGAAACACAGAAAAACTGAAAGCTGATCTTCAGTGCAGTATATAAATACTAACAATCAAGATTTAGCTGTTTTAATAGGGGTTACTCTTATGGATTGACATGTTTGTGCTAGCCTAAGGGAGATTTTTAAGGAAGTAACAAAGCCTCTCTAAGCAGTCAGTGGTTTCCTAACCTTTTGCTTCAATAGGGGTCTGAGAAAAACATCTCTGATAAGACAGGGGTCAGACTACCCAAAACAAGCCCTGCTGATTGACTGATATCGTGTTATATGTATCTGTAAAACCTCATTTCTGGAAGAAAGGAAGTACAAAAGACTGAAGATCCTTCTCGAGCAGATGTGACTTTAGATGTCCTCGGTGTTTTTTCTTGACTTTGGCATGTAAAAAACCTTACATATTAGAGAATTGTCCAGCCCATAATACTGTGCAAAACCACATAGCCATGCCATTAATGGTAGAAGCAGAAATAATAAAGAATATAAGCATAATAAACATTCCTGTAGATGGATTCATAAAAATATCAAAACATTAAGTGGTGTCTGCAGCATTTAAAAATTTTCTTATCTGAAAGAATGGAAGAAAAAAACCTCTTGAATCATGGGGCTGTTGCACATATATAGTCAATCATTTCTAGAAGACGTACATCTCAGTTGTTCCATTTATATTTTTAGCCTGCCTGTGAAGATGGATCCCCTCAGACTCATGCCTTTTTTATCATGCTTATTTCATTAGTGTTAGTACTAAAAAATTGCAAAGCTTACTGTGAATTTTATCTTTTCTAACAGTTTTGCAACCAGAAGACCAGAAATATGACTTTGCAGATAGTGAACAGGAATCCCTAGAGTACTAACAATTTGAAGTGCATGTTAGTTTCTCTATTACTTGATCAATGCTGTCACTAATGCAAATCTATTCCCACAATGCATGGAGTGTCATTAATTTTATGTTGTTTACGTACTCTTGCCATAAGGTTAAGCAATTCCTACTATTAAGCTAGATGAAATTGCATTACCTTAATGAAATGCACTTTACTGATAAAGAAGAATGTCACTTTCACAAGTGGAAGCGCTGTTAGCAAATTTTTACGAGAGAATTCCCAAAATCATATCTTAATTGCTTGGACAGCTGTGTAGTTTACATAACGAGCAAACAATGCCAAGGTTTTTTATTTTCTTTGTCAGCTGTATTGGATGTTAGTATGCGTGGTGGACCTTTTTTAGGCCTTTTATTACTTGATTGCAAATCATTCTTCATTGCTGCCCAAATTTATGGAAGGACATTGCTCCCTGAGGTGCCATATCCTTTCAGGTCTGTAACTGAACATGACTGATGGCTCCAGTGTAACAGTTGCTTATTACGGCGCTCACTGAGCTATGATTGCTCCAATACTTTATGTTGGCAGATGTGTTTCCCTTGGAACAGCATCTCCGAGACAGAGGTCATTGATCAAACCCCCCTCTGGCTGTTCCATTATGTGCAAATTATTGCTAAAAGCAGGGAGACTGAGAAAGAGCGGGGGTGGGGGGTGGATGTGCATGTGTGTGTGTGCATACAGTCTGCTCACTGCAGAATTCAGGGGAGAGGAAAAAGCTAACAAAATGAAGAAGAAAAAAGCTATATAAATGAAAAGAAAAAAAGCTTTCAAAATGTGATCAGATGGAAGAGAAAGAAGGAAAACTATTATTTTGGAGGAGGAGACATTGCATAAAACGGTAGCATTTTCTTTAACTGACAGTATTTTTGCCAATGCCGTATTGAGTTTGTGTATTTTTAGTGGTGGAATGAGTTAATGGATCAAGGCTTATTCAGTGTCTAAGACATTTCTATTGACAATTGTTAAATAAGGAGGAGAACATTTATTTATTTGTTGGAAAAGCCCTTGCTACACTGCAGTGGGCAGTGACTGAACTGTGCGCCAGTTCCAAAAAATCAGAAGGGAGACAAGGTTGTTGAGTTAAGTAGAAGACTGTCTGAATGAGATTATGGACACTCACTGTCACAATCACTCTTTAACAAAATAAAGGGTTTCTTGATATGACATGGCTGGTGTTGCACAGAAAATAATAATATGAGGATTCTGTGGACAGCTTGTACCACAGGGATGGGCTAGCAAAGCTTTGTGAAATTTAAATGTAAACTTTGACCAGAAGTCTGTCACTCCTCTCTTCTCCTTGCCTCACCTCACCTCGCCTTACCTTGCCTTTCCTGAAATAATGGAGGAGTGTTTTTGCTAGTATCCAGTTTCCCAGGCTTTGTTTTAGAAGTAACTGAAGGTAGAATCCAACATATATATAAATAAAAATGCAATGAATACTCAGTACAATCCCATACAAAAATAGATTATGGCAGAAGTGAGTCGCTTAGTTTTTTCATATAATTTTCTAGCTGTACATCTAATATCACTGAGGTTAACAAGAAGCAAAAAATGCTAATTAAAAGAAAATCAGTTTCCAACCTTTCTTTAAGTCATCAGGATCTGTTCCATGAATCTTCATTCATGGAGACAGCCAAAATTTAATTGAATGTGGTCCCAGGAATATTAGTGGG
Source organism: Melospiza melodia melodia (assembly GCF_035770615.1). Taxonomy (NCBI): domain Eukaryota; kingdom Metazoa; phylum Chordata; class Aves; order Passeriformes; family Passerellidae; genus Melospiza; species Melospiza melodia. The sequence continues at coordinate 54,176,678 of NC_086226.1, read as the reverse complement.
CCCTAGTGGGAACCTAGTAAAGTTTAACCAGGCCAAATGTCCCTTACTATCACAGGGGAGTTGAACTAGATGATCTCTAAGACTTCCCTTCCTACACAAACTAATCTCTAGTTCTTTAGTTTGACAAAGGTTTCTGGATCATCTTCTCCAGTAATTATTAATTTCAATTAATTTTATACCTTGTCAAATCATAGTGTGATTTTGCAGCCTTTGCCAGTTTAGGGAGGATTATTATTACTTTATCTATCATGCAGTAAAAACCATTCTGATTGGCTTTCAGGTCTGTACATCTCATGACAAGCATAATGAATCTATTGCTCCCTGCTGTTTCTATGTACCTTTCTCAAGTACACTTGCTTCTTATCTTTTTAGCAACAATAAAATCAGACATTGGAAAAAGTTTTCTATAAATTTCTGCTGAAGCAAAAAGCAAGCTTTGCTTTGATGTCCTCTTTCTTCAACTTTTAATCCACTATTTTACCTATTCCAACTCCAGGTATCTCCTCTCTAATTGCATTGAAACTTACTAGTTTCTTTAAAAACCTTATAGCTAGTCTGGTTTGGTTTCCAACTTCCCTGTTTAAAAGAAAATATTTGGGTGAAATTCACAGCTCTTGTAAATGGAGGTAACCATACTCAAAAAATTCAAGGACTTGGACCAGCACAACTAGATAATTGGAATGACTTTAAATCATATAAATCTGAGCTCCCATATGCACGTTTAGGAACAGCATTTTCTCTAAGGAGTTCTACTTTTCTTGACAAATAGTTTTACAGTGATTTTGCTGGTTACCAAGCAATTACCATGTAAAAATTGTCAATTGTTTATCTGCATACTTTTAATTATATCTACTTTAGCTTTCTTTTCTACTATTATAATAACTTCTCTTTTTTAGACTAAAGAACTCAATCAAAACCAGTTCTTTTGAAGAAAATAAAGGACATGTGATTACTAGATAATTTCTGCTCTCTACTCTCCCTTGTCCTTATATCTGATAGGGTATTCAATTTTTATTTTAACTGAAAATTATAGTGATCTATGCAGTCATTAACGTTTTTAAAATTACAAACTGAAAGAAAATATTTCATTACGATACCTTTGTCTATTGATTTTTCACATTGTCATTGCCACCAATCTGGATGGGATGACATGTTTGAAAGATGTGGTTTATTATAAAATTTCATTTCCATATGAGGCCCTTTCAACAGAAGAAAAAATGAATAAGATATTATTTGGGAAAAAAAGCAAGAGGAGATAGAGAATTGCAAACACACTTCTCTGACATTGCACTTGCTTTGGTTATGGCTCTTGGTCAGAATATGGAGACAAGGCTTGTATTCCAGTGTGCAGAAAAAAGTTTCTGAACCATCACACCAGGCCAGGTTGTTTTTCTCTGGAAGGCATGATCATCTGATTATTCAGGAATCTTTGCCTTTTTTTCCTTGGAAGTTATTCTGCTGAAATATATCTTACCCTCACCACTAAATGTGATACAAAAAATGTTTAATCCCTGTAATATCTGCTTGCTGGGGGGAGTAATGAAACTGTTGTATTCTTTCTCTGAGTAAAAATGACTGAAAATCTGTCAGTTCTGAAACAAATGTATGGAGAGGAACTGTTATAATTTAAAACCAAGTTATTTATTTAGATAATGAATTGTGTTTCTTCTCTTTCCTTTCACCTCAAATAAGACAAAATTGCTGTCTCAGAAAATACATCAGATCTTTATGGTCTGGGTACAGGATGTACCAGCAGTGTTCTTATCAATATCTCATACATTTCCTTGTGCTGGTTGCACTGTTTGCTCCCTATCAAAACAAACACATAGGCCATGATCCTGAAGTTATACCATGAAGAAACCTTCCCTACCTGAATGTAATTCCTCTTATATTACTTTAAGTAATAAAGAAACTTATCGAAAATAATTTTCAGTCATTTTTGAGGTAATATGGGTACTCACAACTAAAAGCTGGGAATACAGAGTGCGTGTAGGACTTACAAAATACCTACTATTCTTCATAATTAGATATTTTTTATATAGTTTATATTGCTCTAAACAAGTTCTTTTAGAAGTAATAATGCTCTTGCAATGGCAGGTTAGGATCTTTTGTAGTTTTGGGGAACAAAGTATCTAGAATAACTGATAGACTTCAGGTCAAGGATGACCAATATTTTTTTTTTTCTCTAGACCACAATCTTGACAATTTGTCTTGGAATCCTCAAAGCCCCTTGCATTTACTGTCATGACATTAGGAAAATCATGATGCCATTATTTAAATGTCTTTCTGCATAGGAATTACATTTGTTCTCGTTTTTGTTCATTTTATACAGGGAGGACCTTAGATATCAAGGCATATGTAGCTTGCAAAGACAGCTTTTCCAAACTTAAAGACAAATACTGGACATTTGCTATAAATGCAAAACGTATAGGGCACAAGTCAGTGTCTTTTGACAGCAGTATAACCATTGTCCTCTGATCCTTTTCTGACAAGGTGTTGTCAGCCTTCTAATGAATTGAAGTTCACACCTACTTAAAACAACTCTAGCAACAGGGGTTTAAGAAGGGCCAAGGAAGTTAAGTGCTTAAAACCTGATTAATGACTGATGCCCAGTCTAGGGCTTGGTATTTCCTCCTAGAAAATGATGTGCTAGGCAGCAACCTGTGAACTCACGTCTCTTTTCCCTCAGAAAACATGAGTTTAAGTAGCTCTTGCTCAGTGTGATGAAATATGGGAAACAAAAGTATACACAATCAATGTAAAATATTATGAATTTTTTTTTTGGTTCTTCAAATCATTCACCTGTGGCATTAAAAACAGAGCCCAAAAACCCAACCTCTTGCTACAGCTGCCAGTTTTCAAAAATACCATTTAAAACCAAGAAATCTTTCTGGATAAGGGTGTCGTTATCATATATTCCTAATAATTTTTTTTTCTTCCTTCTGGCTAAGAAAAAGTCCTAGCACTAGTGAAACAGTCTCAGATAGTATGTCAGCAACAGAGACTAAACAAACCCATGTTAATGCCCTGTAAAATTCTGTGCCAAAGAATGCACCCAACAGACGCTGTGCATGCCATATAGTATTTATTCTTGTAATTAATACATGGACTCTTCAAGTGCTTTTAGAAATGAAGGCAATATGTGTAGCAGCACGTTGTTCAGAAAATTAGATTACGTGTTACTAAGAGCATAGTTGCTAAAAGTCTTTTACAATCATTCTGGAGCAAGAAAGGCTGAAAAAGCAGTCATTCCAGGTCAATGAATATCTTGTCTAAGCCCTGCTGACTCTTTCTAGATTAGGAAAAAAACCTCCCAGCCTTTCCAGGTCAATAAAAATATTTCAAGTCTGTGACTTTCCTTGAGATGTTGACAAGTCAGTTAGAACAATTAAACCAGTGCAGTCATGATCCAGTCATCATGGTTGAACTGTGCTATGTAATACCTTTTAGCAAGCTGTGTAATATCTTTCAAGTTTTTGAAGGCACAAACTGGGACTGGTAATAGAACAACTGTCCTGACTTGGGAAAATAAAAAAAGGTTAAAAAAAATAAGACCAAAACCTTCAAGTAAAAACCTCCTCTAATCATTAAAAAGTAATAAACTTGGAATTAATTTGTTGTCTAATTTTATTTTTTTATGATTTATGATCAGATTGGTGTATTTCTTATATGATTTCTACAAACAATTGCATTACTGATGCATTCCACTATGTTCAAAGGTTGTGTTACTTTTAAGAAGTTTTTAAGCTGTTGAAATTAGAAGGAACAGTTTTAAGGAGCTGTCATTACCTTAGCAATCAAAGACAGGACTATTATGTGTGCTCATTTCAAAAGTTCTTCTCCCACAGTGTAACATCACTATTGAAGGTTCATAATCATTAGTATTTCAAGTTGCAGAGTCTCATTTATTAAAGTAACTGGACTTAAATGTATGAAGTGACATTTCGCTTCATAAGAGTTCACTCAAACATGATTTTTTCATTTCAGTGCAATGTGGATTGTATCTGTCCTGTAATGTATGTCTGTGTAGTTGAGATTTTATTTCTTTTGATTTGTGTATATTTTCTTGGGTGTTACTCAATAATCAGCCTTTAAAATTTTGATAGTCTATTTTCTCCACAGCTTACTTAAAAAAATACTAAAAATATCTTATTTGTTTTTGGGTTTGTGTCTTCTGCTCTTTCTGTGTAAGGAGCAGCAAAGTGAAAAACAAACTGACAAACCTTTTGGTTATTTGAGACATATCCTTGATGGCAAGTAAGGAAAAGTAAGCTGGAAACATATGAGACTAGAAATTAAGTTAATTCTGAGGAGCATTGATGACATCTTAAAAGTTAAGGAAAAAAAAACTATATGCAAAAGAACATGAGATGATACCAGTGAGCAAAAATAATGTGCTGAGGTATGTTAATGTTTCTGATATGATAAAGAGAAAATGAAGAAGGTGCACTGTCAAATGATACTATACATGCTTAATGGTTGTGGGCTGCTTTGGAGAAAGATGCAGGTGTTCATCTCTGTTGAAAAGAAGGCCATTAAATGATAAAATATCTCCTGGATGGAAGTGGCAATATTAGAGAATATGAGAAATTAAATCCTTTGTGCACACATTCTGAGCCAAAGGCAACAATATCAGGAGTAGAAATTAGTTAATGCTGCTGACCTCAGCTATCAAACCATCAGCTGGTTTGATATATAAGAGAGATAAAGAATCCTAATAAATACTTTTGATTGGAATAGTTCACAAAATAAGGTTTAACTAAAGTTTTAAACGTCCTAAATGCAGGTAAAATCATTATGCTTAGCTTCTGCATGGTAGGAATTGGAAAGTTAGAGGAGAAAAATCATCCTGGTCCAAGAAGATGCTTGTTTTTTATTTGGGGAATGACAACAGCTTGATGAAGTCATATAAGAGCAGAATTAATGGTGCAAAGGTCATTCTGTAAGGAACCCAAGCTGGATCTCAGGAAAAAATGAAAGTGATTAAATGGTTGCTTATCACAAGTGATTGCCAGATCGTGATGTATATTGAAGTACAGCTTGTGTGAATGTAATGTGTGTTTTATATCTGCAGACCACTAAAACTGCATTTCACCAAAAGCAGTGTATTTAAGAGTTAGAACTCATGCAGATCAAGGACTTCTGGAGCTCAGTGATGATCCGATCCATAGTCTGTTGGTGTTATTCAGAGAAAGCAGTGAGCATAACAGTAAGAGCAAATATGAGGTTTCACGTGGCCACTGGCAGAAAATGTCTTAGTAAGGATCAGTATTCTGATGTGGTATTTCAAGAACAGATGAGCAATCATTCCTTAAATAATCTGTATTTCTGACCTGTTGTAGTTGATAACTGCCATAATATAAATGTGCGAAGGCAATAGAATTGCCAATCTGTGTGAAGCTTCAGCTGAAGTCTAATGAGATTCTCTAGGCAGACAAACTTCAAAGTAACATTTAATAGCCAATTTTACCAGTGATTCAGTAACAGGTGATCTGGAACAAGGGCAGTTTCTTGAATTACCTTGGGTAAAACCAGTGGAGAGTAAGTAAAATGAAGTCCAAATGTCATTTGATGGAGTATAATAAAAGAAGAAGAGATCAGGATGGTTGTGTAATCGAAAAAAAGATTAAAGTGTTCCTCTCCACAATGCTCATCTACTCCAGAAAAAAAATCTTGTTTTTTCTTCCAAACATCACATGTTGCAAACTGATACAACAACAACAACAATAAAAAGTTGTCTTCTGGCAGTTATTTAAAAAGAAATCCTGATTTCTACAGAAAAATTGGGTTCTGATGGAAAAACTTTCAGGAAAACTTTAGATAGTGATGATTTCAGTGTTAAGTGGTAATTCCAGAGAAGTGAGAAAAGAAAGAAGCAAAGACAACAAGACAGAAAATCTGAATTATTTAATGGGATGTATCACTATGACACTGCTATTTGGTGTTTACCTTTCTTTTGAAGTCTGTCATAAGATATTTTCTAAAATAGCTAATATTGGTCGATTTTGAAAAAAAACTAATAATTTAAAAAATGTGGTATTAGTGTTCATAATGGAACTCTATGCTCTGCAAAGAAACTTTTAAAATTATGTTGCATTTTAATATAATGGAAGGAAGTATGGCAGGAAGTGAGAGGAGGGCAGAGGCAATTCTGTCTCTCCATCTGTTTAGCTCTTTGCTGTCTCCCTTTTCCATTTTTTGCTTACAGTTCTCCACACATTGCAGCACTCAATTAGAAAGTGTTGTACATATTTAGGAAAAAGGATTTTGACGGTGTTAAATAGTGGGTACATATAAACTTATGCGTAGTAATATCATGCGTAGTATAGTGCAAATGCGTCACATCATGCGTAGTATAGTGCAAATGCTTCCTCAGCAAAGAATTTTAAATGTGTATGGGACATCCTTTTATGTTACAACAGTTAAAATTTTATTGGTACTTGTGCATTACTGGCTGTATGTCTTGCTATTTCAAGACAAAGAGCACATCCTTTCTAAGTACATGCTAAACATTTATTTTCCCTGGTACTGATATTACTGAACATGGATAAGTAAGTCCATTTTCTTGAAAAAACATAACAGAACAACAGAACTCCTGAATTTCCCATGTCTTTTGCAGAAGAACCAGTCAAATATTACTGTCACATCTGTCAGTATTGAAGAGGAACAAAGGCCCAGTTGTGTTTGACTTTTCACAATACACAGAACAAGGTCAAGTATTTCTAAGATGGAAAGTTATTAATGATCATGTAAGGTTCATCACTGTTTCTGTGTTTGATGTGCGTGGAGAATGTGTGGAGTGTTTCCTGAAATTGTGTAAACTGGCAAGCAAAACCTTGGGGACTTCCAGCTAGTGGAATCACTGACTACTAGAGAAGTTTGTTTCCTGCAAAAGCACTGTCTCTTTGAAAATTGATTTCTGATTGTAATGTAATTGTTTTCTAATTAATTGTAAAGACATAACTAGCTGCAGAATGAAACACAGATTTGACTGCTTGGACATTGGCTATAAAGCAAGCACGGAGTAACACTTCAATCCACTGTATGCAGAACTGTATGGATACTAGTTTGTAGCTCCGAAATAGAAGAGTGTTTTGCTAAAAGTCTTCACATTGGAGAGAATAAGAGTATTTAACCTTTAATCTATCCCATCACTCTTATCCTTAAAATTGTGGAAGAAAGGAGTCGGGAAACAGCAGACCAGTGCCCCCTGTGTGCCTGGGAATATCATGTCACACATGCTCATGGAAACAATGTTAAGGCACATACCAAACAAGGCGACAAACTGAGACAGCCAACACAGCATCACTAAAGGCAAGCCCTGCCTCATCAGTCTGGTGGCCTTCTGTGATGGTGTGCTGGCAGTGCCCAGCAAGGACTGATTGACTGATGTCATCTACCTGGAAGCCTGTAAGGCCTTCCACATAGTATGCTTACCCCAAATCAAATCTTGGACTACTTGTGGATAAGGAATTACCTGGATGAATGCAGCCAGAGAGTTTTAGTCAGTGGCTCTCTATTCACATAGAGGCTGGTGACAAGTAGGGTCCCTCACGGCTCTGTCTTGGGCCTGGTGCTGTTTAATATCTCTCTTTAATATCTTTATCAATGAGACAGACAGTGGGATTGTGTGCAGCCACAGCAAGTTTGTAGATGACACAAAGTTGAGTGATGCAGTGCATTCTCATGGGTCCAGATTCTCAATTTGAAATCCTGTCCTTTATGCTGCATTTCTTGGTGGTTCCTTTTCTATGTGGCATGTAAAAAATGCACTGTTTATGAGAAAAATTAATAGGAATATTTTTTTAGCTCATCAGAAATTTATTATATGACTTTAGAGATCACAGAATCACTGAATATTGGCAGAATTGGATGCCTGTCTTCTGCCCATTGCTGATATTTTGCATGAAAGTAAAGACAGATAATGCATGCCATCTAGATGATGAATATTTTGGATATCTGACAGTATGTGTTATGTCTTCATGTGCTTTTTAAACCATCTTAATTTTGAGGAATATATTCACTGGTGATAAACACAGATAGCTTTTTAAAGTTTTGAATATCTAAATGGAAATTCATTATGCTGAGTTTAAACTATCTGAACTAGAAGTTAAAAACTTTTATGATTTTCCATAAACTTACTGGCTATTGGGAGCATATGAGAATTGCAGATTTCTTTACTGGGAGTATGAAAATCCTTTAATATTTCAAGTAGCAGCAGAGTTAGTTGAGGAATGTGTTTAATTTAGACAAAATTAATATGATACTTCAGTAAAAAATTACATGTAAAGAATAGACAGACTTGACTGAGAATTAGTTATTGCCTAAACTAGGAATCCAAATTGAAGAGACTGAAGGACTGCCATGAGAATCTTCTACTGCTCCTGAAACAAAGCCTGATTTTCTTTTGTTATTAAATATTATACTGCTTTTATGGTAAAGGAAATAATGTGAACTTTATAACTTGCTGTGTAATTATGGTCATTTCTTTGCAGTGCTTGATCAGAAGCTCTTATTCAACTTGGGGATCACTGTTTTGTGCCTGTTACAGAGGTATAAAAAGGCACAGATGCTGCATATATCCAGCTGGTTGATTGCTCTGGCATCTGGCAGTGTTTCTTAACTGATATTTTGTATAATATTGAAGAAAGCAAACTTTTTTTGCTGTGTTGATAAAGTATTTGCTGCAAGCATGCCTTCTGTAGAAAATTCACATGTAAAAGCCATTCTAAATGGTTATTTAATCATCATTCCATATTTAATCATATTCCATATGTACATGGTAGGGAGTACAATGCTTTAAATAACAGTGGAGAATGACTTGCATTTTTTAAGGGAAGACTAGACATACTATACTGGGATTTTTAAAAGGCTTTGAGGGGATTAAAAGGCAAAAACCTGCCAAGGCAAGGCCTAAGAAAAGAAATAAAAATATCCTTGGTCTTATTTATTCAATATAGCAGAATAGCATTGGAAACTATGTGGAGTTTTCTGAACACTGGTTTTGCTCTGGTAGTCTATCTACCCTATATGTAAGCACATAAAAATATTGCTAAATCACAGCAGCTGTTCTTGCATTAAAATACAACACAGAAGTCTATGCTGTATTTCACCTTAGAGATAACAAGCATATAAATAGAATGTCATCAGCAATGCTGCTTTGTGTTTAAGGACTGCTGTTGGCTCTGGATACAGGATATTTTCTTCTAGCAAGGAGTCATGAGAAAGGCTGGTAGTGTTTGTTTGTGAAAGCTGTGGTACAAAACGTAAAAAGTTCAGAGGTAGCCTTTTGTTTTCTGCTGGGCGCCTGATGCCCAGGGGCTTTATCAGTACCTGTAAAGAGCTTTAGTATGGATTGTGTATTTTGTGTCATGGCAGCAGGACACTTTCTCCCCCTTTTCTCTTATTTGGTTACCTTGTATGAGACTTCAGTTTTTGAAGACTATGGTTCAGTTATCGCCAATATTTATTGGCAAAAAATAGCATACGTTGGCATTATTTTTAATATAAATTTAAATATTTTTGCAAAAAAATTCTATCATATGTATTGCGATAGGACAGCAGGGCACAAGCAATCCAGGAGATCCTTCAAATGTGTTGGCAACAACTTTTTCATACAAGTGATAGAGGAGTCAATGAGGAGAGGTTCATGTTGGATCTTGTGCTCACCAACAGGAAGAAGCTGGTGGAGAATGTGATGCTCCAAGGCAGCTGTGGCTGTAGTGACCATGAGATGCTGGAATTTGAGATTCCCATTGCAGTGAAAAAGGCATTGAGCTAGCTCACTGCTCCGGCCTTCAGGAGAGCATACTTTGGCCTATTGAGAAGTCTAGGAGGTAGAGTCCTGTGGGATAGAGCACTGGAAGGCAGAGAGGCCCAAGAATGCTTGCTAATATTCAAGAATCACCTCTTCCAAATTCAGGAGTGGTGCATCCTAACAAGAAATAAATCGTCAAAAATTTACAGGAGATATGTACAGATAAATAAGGAAGTGCGGGTGTCAGAAAAAAGGACGGCTTCTATAGGTATGTTGTTAACAAAATAAAGGTAAGGAATAAGTTGGACCCTCTCTGGAATGAAATGGAAGACTGTGATTATGGAAAAGGCTGAGGCTGTCAATAAATTCCATGCTTTAATTCTTCAATAACAGGTGTTATAGGCACACAGCACAAGTAGCGAAAAAAAAAAAATGCAGGCACTGGGAGAATCTCAGAATTTTAAAAGATTGAAAGGCATCTTAGAGATCAACTAGCTCCAAATCCTCTGGCCATGGGCAGGGATACCTCCCACTAGACCAGGTTGCTCAAGGTCTTAATCAACCTGGTCTTGAGTACAGCCAAGGTTGAGGCATCTAAAACCTCCCTGGGCAACATGTTCCAGTGTCTCACCACACTCACAGTAAAGAGCTTCATTTTGCATTCTACATAAATTTGTTCTCTTTCAATTTGTACCCATAACTCGTTGTCCCACCACTGCCAAAGAAGACCCAGCATAAGAAGGACATGGAACTGTTGGAGCAAGTCCTGAGGAGTCTGTAAGATTGGTAGGGAAGACAGACTTTGCTGAGAAGACAGAGAAGCCTGTCAGAGAAGACAGTCTGAGAGAGATGGGGCTGTTAAACTTGAAGAAGGCTGAGTGGAGATCTCATAGCTGCGTTCCAGTACCTGAACAGGGCTTACTGGAAAGATGGAGAGGGACTCTTCATGACCAGCTGTAGTGATGGGAAAAGGGCAAATGTCTTCAAAGCAAATGAGGGGAAATTTAGGTTAGATGTATGGAAGAAATTCTTTGCAATGGAAATGAGGTTGAGGCACTGTAGATGCCCCAGCCTTGGCAGTGTTCAATGCCACTTTGAACCGGGCTTTGAGCAACCTGGTCTAGTGAAAAGTGTCCCTGCACATGGCAGAGAAGTTGGAACTTGATGATCTTTAAGTTTGCTTCCAATCCTTCCTTTTTAATTGGATTTACTTTTGCGGGATGTTTAAAGTTAAAGTTTGCCACTCTTCTTTGGGTAATGATGGAACTGTAAAAGCCCACATTTAACACAAGTGTAAATACCACAAGAACCAAAAAAAAAGCTTATACAATGTGATGGTATGAAATATAATAATTGTAATTAAAAAAAAATTATGTAAAAGGAAAAATATACAACCATCCTATCAGCATTACTGGAAGATGTTTCCCCTTATGAGGGGATTAAAACCCCTATTTGATTTTCAGGTTTGACTTTGCTTATTCTGGGACCATGTGGCTAGAATAGAATTGTAATAAAATTATGAAAGTGAATAAAATTGAAATAAAACTGATTGAGAAGTTATTAATTTTATTGAAAAATTTATGTAGACCTTTTTTCTGAGGAGTTTTACTTAAATTGGGACATGGAAATGCTCTATCATTGGTACCATCAAATCAAGCTGTAGATCTTTTAAAAAGATGCGTGACATTTACAATCAGCAGCCTAACTTTAAATGTGGAAATATCTGGTACCCATTCAGCACCAACTGTTCAGCAACATTTTGGTACCATTATAGCATGTCTCTTGGAAAGATTTCTGAAGCATAAGCTGTCTGTCAGGTGTGATCTACTCAAGAAAAACTAGAAAAACTCAAGAGTGCTGAGTTGAACTATAACTGGGTTTTAGTTAAGTATTTCAAGGGAATAACTGCATTTAATGAGACTGGATAACTCTAAAGAATAAATAATTTATAAACCATCTGATAAAATAGACTTCGACTGAAATAAGCCTTCTATATCTTTGTATCTCACTTAAAACTACTGCTTGAAGCCTTCAAAATATTCAAGTAGTCTCTGAACAACATGAACTCAGAAATATTACCATACAGAAACTATTTTCTGGTACCAATATAAAATTATGAACTATGGTACTTGATTGAATCAAGCTTTGTTAGGTTATGTGATAAAAGTTCCTCTGCATGCCTACAAAAGAGCAGAGAAAGACACCACCAATATTATTTTAGAGCCAAATAATATCCAGCTCCAGCTACTCCTAAGATCATCCCATGGGTCATCACCCAACCAAAGAAAGGCCCATCTCTACAGGCTCAGAAAATCACAGGGACACGGAATTGCAGATGGGGACACGACCTGTGGAACACCTGCCTTGTCTGGGTCCTTCCAGAGCTGACCCAAGGGACCTTCAGCTTCCATGCCCAGGTGTGAAACCCACCAAGATGGGCCATCAGGAGCAAATCTCCTTTGGGACTGGGGCTGGTTCAGGGCGTGAGACACATTATGGCATGGGGAACAAAAGCCTTTCAGGATTGCACCGGACTTGTTATGGTAGAGTTAGGGGAGTAAGGGGAAAAAAGAGAGGGACCAGGATGACTGGGAGAGGAAGAAATTTGGGAAAATACAGGTGAAAGGGGATAAAAAGAACTGATCGTATGTGATTGATTTGCTTGTCTGGCCTTCCCTGTGCCTGATCAGCACAGTCTGTTCTATTTTATTAATAAATTCTCTCTTACTAATAAACTTGGACTGGTAGTAGGAAGGCCATGTGTCCATGATGCCAGGGTCTGGAATGTGGCTGTGTGAATGAGTGTGTGATGGCCAAACTGCACCAGTTGGTGAGCAGGTGAAGAGACTGGGGAGAAAGTGGTGGGTGGGACTGATAGCAGCCAGCTCTGGATGTGAACGTGCCCATGTGGCTCTGAGAGTGAGAGCACATGAGAGTCTGCTACCTTATATCCAGGTGCTGGCAACTAGTGAGAGTCTGATCCACTTTGTAAATTAGACTGCTTAGCACAAATCACTTGTACATAGAATAAAAACGAATAACTATTAATAGGCATTATTCCCTATTTTAAATCAAATGATATATTGGCTTTTTTTTTTTTTTTTTTTTCCCACAGCATTCTTCCTAAGTTTTACCAAACTATTTTATTTCTTGATTCAGTCTTTGGGCATACTTGGTTTAGAATTTGTAAATACAAATTCATTGTAAATACAAATCGTAAAATTAAAATTATGTCTAGTTCTATAAAGCTATGTTTAGTTCTAAATTATTTTATTTTTATTATATATAAAATTATGTTTAGTTCTAAAATCTTCAGAAAGATTGCTGATCTGGAATAATCTTTCCAAATAAGCAGTTTTACACCCAGCCCTTGTTTGGAAGCAAGGTGTTCAGTGTCTAGTTTTACTCAATGCCTTTGAGGGAGTTACTCCAAAACTGATAGTGCTTGTGAAAATTGTTCACTTGGGTTTTTAGGTCTAGTTCTAAAGATGCAGCACTGTAGGAAGGAATTAATAAGTTTTTGGTTTTGTTTCTCACCTATCAAGCTGGTTTCATGCCTGGTGTTTCTGAAAAGCCCATTTATAATTACCCTTTCCTCTCAGCTGATAATAATTCCCAAACTGTTTCTTTTACAATGCTATCTTCTGGCTGAAGCATTCCTTATTTTGTCCTCACCATTTTGAGGCTTCTTTATTCCTCTCATTGCCAACCATAATTTCCATCACCTCCTTCATTTTCATTTTTGGCATAATGTTCATTCTTCTCTACTTAAGAAAACCTATTGTGAAAAAACAATTTTTGGCCTCCTCTTCAAATCAGGAAGTTTCCATTTCAGGCGTGATGGGGTAACAGAAGACAGCATGTTGCATGTTTGCAAGGGACTGGGTTGAGAAGAGGTTTCTTGGTCTCCGTTCTAGTGTTCAGCCCAAACTTGGTTTGGAGTGGAAGGAAAAACCCTATTTTCTTTCTGATCTGAAAGACATGAAATGTTATGTGGAGACATCACCTATAGAAGAGTAGAATCTGAAAAGCAGAACATGCTTAGTCATACTAAACTCTAGTTTTAATGAAATGTGAGCTAAATTTTGCCAAGTCTTTACTGAATACTGGAATTTTTCCACAATTGCATCAGATTTAAAAAGATTCTTAGTGAAAAAAAATCGAAGTTTTTAAAAGCAAATTCTAAGCAACTTCAAGATCCTTTCCCAAAGCTGATTTACCATCATAGGAAAACATCAGATGTTTGACTCTCGCAGGATAACTTCTGCAATATTTTGTAGACTTAGGCTTTTTACTTACTTCTGGTTTTTGTTTTTATAATGATTTCTGAGGAAGCTCCTGAGGAAGCTTCTGAGGTCCTCAGTGGGTAGTGAGACTCCTCAGTAAAGCACTTAGAAAGGCACATGAACAAGCAGATGATGTTGGTCATAAGAAACAAGTAATATTTAGTTTCCCATTCTTTTTTTTTTTTCCTTTTTAATTAGGTAAACCATATCCAAAAGTCCCCTTAGATGCAGACATTCAGAACAATGATTTAGAGAGTTCAGGAAGATTAGTTAGATTTTGAAAGTCATGTACTTATTATGCAAAAGCACTACATGCTTCTACCCAAAAGCTGCTATTTCAAAGCAGAATCAGAGAATCATACACTCATAGAATGATTTAGGTAGGAGGGAATCTAAAGATCATCTGTTTCCAAACCTTCTGCTGTGGACAGGAACATCTTTCACTAGACCCAGTTGCTTCCATCCCCTTACCTTGACCACTTTCAGCAATGGGGCATCTGCAGCTTCTCTGGGCAAGCTGTTCCAGTGCCTCACTACCATCACAGTAAGAATTTTTTTTCCCTAATATCTAACCTAAACCTACTCTCTCAGTTTGAAACCATTCCCCTATCTTTGCAACAAAAAGTGCAAATGTAAAAAGCTTCAGGGATGTAGTAAAATTATATTGGTCATTAGGAAAAGTGCTAGTTTTAAATTATAGGGAGCCTAAAATTTATCAGGTTGCTTGTCAGCAAAAAAAGTGTAAGTTCCAGTTTGACAGGAAGTAATGTGGAAAAGTTACAGTTTGGGAATGCTGTGATCTCAGGCTTTGTCCTAAGTTGGTAAGGACCTACCCATGACACAAAAAAAAGGAACAGTCTTTTTCCTAGGTTTTTTGAGAACTGGAGTCAAGGCCAGATAGTTATTCTGGAAAAATAAATATGCTAAAGAAAAGTCACCTTGAATATTTGAAACATCTGAGTTTCAGTGTTTGAAAACTTGAAAAGTTTTGAAATTAATTTTCAAACTTGGAAACTTGAAAAATTCATTAATTTTATTCCAAGGCTGTTTCTGCCTCTGCATATGTCATCCTTAGCCTTAGGAAACCCACCAGATCCAAGGAGAATTGTATGAAGGAATTTAAACTCTGTCAGTGCCAATATTTACTCCTAAAGGGCTAACCTTAAGTATGCCCCAGCATGGTTGTTGCTTTGCAGTTTTTGTTTCCTCGGTTGGGTTTTTACTATCTATCCATATTTTCCCTCACCATCTGACAAAGATTCCCCAAAGAATTCAGCCCTGCCTTACAGTGCTCACAGACAAGCTTCTCTGTATGTAGAGGCAAAAGGTGTGATATTTTAAAGTCAGCCTTTCAGGCCAAATCTGAGTCTTCTGGTTATTGGAGCAGAATTTAATTTCTTTATATCTGTTTCTTGAGTTGCACTAGGAGATGGTGTCTACCACAATGCTTTGAAGTGATGCATTTTCCAATGGTGGTGTCCTCATCCAAAAGGGAAAGTTGCATGATTGGTCAAAAATTGTATGTAAATTTTAAGATCTTTTCATGCTGGTTGCAGCATCCCTATGACTTCTTTCCCTTGTGTTGCATTTATCTGTTTTCTGATGTAGAAATTGTAGTGTTTATTAATTCCTTAGCATTTTTTTAAGTGAAGAGACCAAGGCTGAGTAAGCAAGGGGAGGAAAAAGTATGTTCATGGCCTAAAATTCCAATTGATTTTCATCTGACCAGAATGTATGTTTTTGTTTACCCTTATTTGTTGCAAACACTTGCTAAGAAGAGACATCTGTTTGTACTAATAACGAGGAATCAGTGTTCTTCAGAAAAATATTCATATACATTAAGTTATATTTGTATAGTAATATGATAGTCCTGAATAAATAATTTTCCTACTGCTTTACAAAGGTTTTCTTCTGTCAAATAACTGAGAAGCAGAAACAATGCCATGTAACTCGTGATTTAGGCATACAACACAAATGATGAATTAAAAATATTCAAAGAAATACAGTAACCATAGTGAATAGTTTGCAGCAGACCCTTGAGCAGATATGTTCACATAAAGTATTGATGGTGAAATAATGAATGCACTCAGAAAATAGACTGTTCACAGATCATCTAACTGTATAAAATACCCTGAGTTCTTTGAGTAATTTTTTGTCATATATATTTTATCATGGAAAAAGAAATAAAGGGGTACCAAAGGGAATATAATCACATTCATCTAGACAGTTTGGGGGGGAAAAATCCATGAAATGGCCATTGGTTTAAATGATGTAACCCTTATATCTTACTTTTCCCAGACATTCTGCTGTAGTTAGGTCATAAAAGTACACAAATTCAGATCTCTTTGGCATATGAGGAATTATTTCTGCTGGTTATTTATAGATGTCTATTAGTGTAGCTTATTCCTGACATAACTTGGTACAACTTCAATACAAATATATAGTGATGATACATTTCTAAATCCTGAAATAATCAGTTTCAGCAGACTTTTTTATTCATGTTCAATGTGATATGAAGATTAAGCAATAGACAGTCAATCAGTAAAATAGCAAGTCTTTAAAAAATTTATACTGCCATATAAATGTGAATTAATTTAAACAAAAGACAACCAATATTATTTTTCACTCTTCAATTAATTGCCTAGCCCCTAAACACAGTATTTAGGCTTCCCACTAGAAAATACCATATTTAAAAGAGCTGATCGTTGAAGTAAGAAGTGAGAAATTAATGATTATTTTTCTGTTGAAGGCAGTTTTTAGACAAATAGACAAATAAAATGCAATTCTGAGCACTTAGATAATTATAGGAAGTAAAGCCTTTCTTTGGAATGATGCACATTTTGTGTTTGTTACCTGACGTTTTCCTCAAATAATTTTCATATCTTGTTTTTGTGATTTTTTTTTTGTTTGTTTTGGGGTTTTTTGCTTTGTTTGTTTGTTTTAATGCATTTGGTGCATCTTCCTGCTCAAACTGAAATGAAATTAAAATTTAATCTATTCTTAATATCAAAAATTTTGTCTTTAAATATTTTGGCAAGGTTACATTTCTTCCTAACATGAATTTTCAGCCAACTCGGCATGTGTTAAAATATCTTTTTCCCACATGAGGGCATCAGAGTTGTTCTAACACAGTATGTGGAAGACATATTGTAATGCTACTTAGATTCCTATTTCAAAACCTTGCCACACAGCAATCCTTCACAATTATCTTATGTTTTACTCCTAAAGAAATATTTATGTATTTCTAAATGACTTCGGTTTTATTGCAAAATGGTGTAAACTAGAGGATCTCCTTGGGTCAAATTCTGTTGACAGAACTCGGGGGTTTATATTAATTACATTGTAAGCTACTGCTTGATTTACATGATATCCAGTAATAATAACAGGCTTTAACCAGAATATGGATCTCATAAAATAATTACATAGATAAATGCTTGAAAGTTACTGTTTAAGTCTCACAACCAATGGAATCATTTGACAGGGAAAGAATCCTTACTCATATAAAGTGCTTTTCACTGTTCCTGTCAGTTGTCTCCCTGACTATGTGGGAAGTTAGTTATAGCTTGGGAAGAAAATAAAAAAGAGGGAAACAGTTCTATTTTCAAAGTGTTTTGTTAAAGGTATTATAGCTACTAATAGCAATGACAAATATTACCAGCATTGTCCGCTTTTTAAATGCTAGAAAGTCATTGCAAAGGGTCAGACACAGTGAACCATAGTAAGATGTCATTATCTATCTCATATTTATCTAAACTCCAGTTCACAATCTTAGTTTTTCATGGTTCTCTTCATTTCTAAAGTTTTTATGTCATTGTTCTACCTAATCTTGCTGATTCCTGTTTAGTTCAGCAAGTCTTTTAATTGTTGTTATCAGTGTGGTTATACATGAACTCTAGACAAAATTATTTTCCAGACACATACCACAGTCAATGTTCATAATCAGGACCATGTTTTAGTTCTATTACTATTTTGCAGAAAAGTTTAGAAGCGTTTTATATTACTTTTAAAATAATATAGTTGTATTATACGGTCGATTTAATATATAATATATAATATATACAAGATACAATATACAATACATAATACATAACATGTAATATGTAATATGTAACGTATAATATGTAATACAGAATATTGAATACAGAATATATAATAACATATTTATAATATACTGTCCATTTCCAAACAGATAAATATGATTCAGAAGATCCCTTCCCTTCAAGTAATTTTGATGTCTTTCGGGAGCAATTTAGTGCATTATTGAATCTTTTTATTTTACTTATTCTTTTGTTTCTTAAAATTATTTAATGAAACCGTGAATAAACAATAATTCAGATTACTACCCGGGCAGCACTTTGCAACTCTAACGTAAAGAATCCATTCCATGATGGTCCTGCAAATAAGTAGAACAGAAGGTTTTACCAAATTAAATTTGGATCTGAACACGTTTAGATCTCAAAGCTGAGCTCCTATCTAATATAAGCTGACAGAAGATTTATAAAATTGTATTTGAAGTAAGGTTACTCTATCATTAGTTAATTGTATTTTCCTAAATAAGCAAATAATTGAACCTTTGCTTAAAATTTAGAAGTGTTAGCTTTTAGGTTCTGTAAACAAAAAAAAATTACATAAATATATTGAATGTTAATTTCCTCTACTGGTTTTAGGCCCCTAATTTATTGAAAGCATGATTGTGCTAGAAAACTTACACTCACTGTAAGGTAATATTTTCATTCAGGTCCATATGCATAAAAAGTCCTTCTGTACTTAGGCTCTATCCCCAAACAAACCCAAACAACAAAACAACCAACCAACCAACCAACCAATCTCAAAACCCAACCTTCCCCTGTCAAAATATTTTATTTGGAAGTAATGCATACAGAGACTAAAACCTGAGAAGTAGTTTGACAGAACTTTTTATTACCAAAGATTTCCTTTGTTTTCTTCCCCAAACCCTTCATAGCATTAAGATTTCCAGCCTATTTATAGGTAAACTGTATTTGCAAGAGTCCTCAGGCCTCTGTGATGTGTGGGGAGTATTTGTTAAAATAGAAAAATATAAATAAAAATTCACCCATGAGAAATTGTTGAGTAGATTCCAAGTGTATTCTCTATGCCCTAAGCAAGCAGAGTTTGTTGCATTTTATTTCTTTACTGATTCTGCAATAAGAATCAAGATTTAATCTCTGACAGTGTAAAATACCATCTTAGCAAAGTCGGCAGCTCTTGCTGCCACACTTACAAATCCCCTCAGGTTCCCAATAAGGCAGACACCTATTGATTTCTTTGTTTTCCACCTTCACAAGGCATAGATTTTCCTGTCTATCTCTAAGGAAAGTATATAGTCAAACTAATTATATACTTAATTTGAAACCAAAAGGGCAACAGGTAGTGAAAAATGTGTTAGATGAATAGAAACCTGTTTACCTACTTTTAGTTCTTTTTTTACCTCATCAAAAATATCCTAAAGAGTTAATGAACCTTTTACTCAGCTTAGTCAAGTTTAAATTATGTAACTGGAAGAATGAATAAACAAACCTTTCACTTTAACTTGTTGAATACAAGAATCAGTCATCCCTATTTCCAATTTCCTTCCTTTAATTTTCAGAAAGAAGCCTGGGATTTGGACCTAATGAAAAGCTTAAAACACAGACTGAGTAGAGTCTTATTTTTAGACTGCTAAAAGTCACAGACCTGATGAAATTGCCTCCTCTCAGAGTTTTCAAGTGTTGGAAAAAATAATCAATCTGCTAACGACATTTGCTGCAGTAGTGATGTACTGTCCACCTAATGTTGGAAAAATTCATTATAGGAAAAGAGGATGAGGATGAAGAGCTGTATTTGTAATGTGCATTGTTTTACTCTGTGCATAAACCAGTAATAATAAAAAGGACATAATGAAGGCAAAGGGAAGAAAGGAAAAGTATTAGAGGTACAAAACTGTCAAGTGAAAGACAAGTGTTAAATTGAGGTGGCCTACATTTACATTGAAGATCATAACCTACACTATGACAATCGGTAAACGCAAAAAAACTTTGGAATGTCCTGAAAAGGATATTTAGCATATTCTAAATATCAAGTGAAACTTACTACAATGCAAATTCACAACTGGATTTTAGTTTTAGTTTTTCATTTCACAATCTACAGCTGTGTTTGAAAACTGGGAAAATGCAGAAAATGTACAGTGCAACTTCTAGAGAGAAAAGGTGGGCTATACAAGAATTCCTTACAAGTAATTCCAAAAGTGATACACATGCTTCTATTTTAGTAATTGAGATAGAGAAAAAATTCTTCTCTTCTTATTTTTGAAAGATTTCTGATTTTACCATTTTTTTGAACTTGTCTGCATTCCAGTATAGCTCTCTTGGTGAGTCTTTGAGAGTGAAATAAGGACAGAAAAATATTTTAGTATGAGCTAGCACAGGAACAGACAGATAAAACACTTCCTCTGTTTCTGAATTATGTTTGCAGTTTTTATTTCAACACCTCTAAAATATTTGAGACTTCAAAAGTGATGTGTGGGATGTAAAAGGGATAAACTAAAATACCATGAATGCTGTCACTCAAAAAATCTGGTTATGATTAGATTGAGATGTGGGACTGAATATACTGGTTGTGTGCAGTGGGTTCTCGTTCATAGTGTACCATTAAAAAAATTAGTTTACTGGATATGTAGGGTTACACTGGCTGAATCAACTTGCATTCTAACCACATATATTAGGAGAGTTTTGTAATTTTTAAAAATACTAACAAGGCATGTTTCAGAAACCTCAGCAATACAAAAAAAAAGAAAGAAAAATTTCCTCTGTGTCCTAGGACAAAGTATTTCAATTGTAATTATCTGTAGAGCTGGCCACAATGACAATTTAAAATTATATACAGGGTTTATACATTTTATTTTGCTTTCCAGAGTTCAGATTTTAGAGAGGTAGTATCTATTTAAGACTGCTTTTCCTTAAACTACTAACCCTCAAATAAGTTGTGCAATGTATTTGCACCGTGCTTAATGCTTAAATGCTCAGGTGCAGAATGCTGAGGCCAAATGTCTTGCTGCAAATATTTTATATTCTCATTCCACTCCTTGGATAATTTACTTTGATTGCTTACCAGTTAAAGAAGACTAAATTTTGCTGCAGCCTGGTTCTCCACACAGTGGTCAAGTTTCATTGACTTCACTACTGCAGGAACATCAAGTTTACCTGTGCTTTCTGTCTGATCTTCCTGTGTTAAACCTGAGTGGGCAAAAAAAAAAAGGAAACAGCTGGTCTATGCAAATCTAAATATGCTTTTCTTTCTTTCTGAAGTTCAAAGTCCAGCACTTTGCTTGTGCCAAGTCTGGCAAGGTAGAATTTGTCTATCGTCTTGCTTCCATACATATAACTTTATAAAGAAGTGATTATTTCCTGTGAGACTCAAAATTGCATGTCGAGCAGGACTTGTTTCAGGAGGCCAGAAAGCAGAGATATGTGTAAAAAACAGGGAAGTTTTACTCTTGTGGTTGTACTCAGCTGGTCCAAGAAACCTCAGCGAATTCTTGAATATGGAGTAACCATGTACCAAACAGTTCCCTGATGGTCCTTACACAAGATGTATTGCACCAATCTATGATACTTTGATAGGAGCTTTTGTCTTTCCTTCCAAGTCAAGACAAGATACCTATCAGAATGCCTCAGAGAGGCTTCTTTAGTCCAGGCTCTTCCCCTTCATGCCTGAATTTCTGTTCTGGAAATCAGTGTTTTGTAGCCCAGATATGTTCAGTTAAATCTATTAATTCACATCTGAACTGTTTTCCTCATAAATTTGGGTATCCTTTTTCCTATCTAAAACTTGGCATGAAGGAAGATTGATTCTTTGGGACTTGATTATTCTGAAGTGATGTGCCACACCTTTGCATCTGCTCACGATGTGCCCAAATTACAGTTGCTTTCAATAATCTTCCTTCTAAAACTGTGTGATTAAGGACTGATGTATCATTTTTTTCACTTGTGTAAATAATTACCTGAAATGACTCCCCTGATTTTTTTTATAATTAGTTGCACAAGAGTTCTTGTATTGCTCCTCCTTTCTTGCTGTTTTTCCCTCTCCATCTCCTTCTTTGCCTTTCTCTCTCTGATTGAATAAATGAACCCATGATGGTGAAGTGTAAATTACAATAAATTCAGCGATATAAGCAAACAATGAAGTCACTTGTACAATTTTTTTCTGACATTTTGTGAAGGAGTTATAGTGTGTGATATATTCACTCTCATGTGAGGTAGCTATCAAATAGAATACACAGCATTTATAGGAAATTCTTAATTTGGATCCTATACTGTGACTGCATTCTTAGCTTTCTCTGAGATGGAGAATGTTAGAAGGGCAGTTTATGCTGAAATATACCTGTCTGCTCATTTTATTTGGAGTTTGCACCCTATTGCCACTGACATTCTTAGGAAGTAACTAAACCTAACACTGGCTGGGAAAGTCTGCCTTCTTTTACCTCAAATGATAATAATGTTTTCTCTATTTTATAACAGTCTCTTGAGATTGTGACTGATTTGCATATTCTCTAACACTTAATTAACGATGTCACTTTCCCAGTGCCTTGAAAACAGTTTTCATTTTTTTCCTCGGCAGGCCTCCAACAATTACCTCCCACATTTTCTGCTGCAGTCCTTTTTATTACTTTAATGACAAATAATTGGACAGATTCTGAGTAATGAGGGTGAGAGCCAAAGGACTGTTGCATAGGAGACGGCTGCTTGTTACAAGACACTTTTAGTGGTCTCTAAATCAGATAGACAAGTAGAGTAATGATCATCTTGCGGTAATGAGACACAATTAAGAATCACTGCAGCAAATGACAGAGCAGTCCATTGAACAATAACCTCCCTCTTCCTTTTTTCCAAAGAAGATCGAAGCTTAATTATAGCATCGCCATTTGCAATGCTATAGTTAAAGTCGTGTCAGCATTTCCATTATAAACCTGCTACTTTCAAGGGTTTATAACTCCCGTGAAAAACAAATCTGCTTTGAGCTGGGAATTTCCTTGCAAAGACTTTCAGTTTGCTATTTAGTTTTTATTAATTATTTATTTATTTCTTTTCCGAAGTGGATGAGCTCCATGCCAGTTCTGAATAGACAGACCTTCATTGGTGTGACTGAAACTGGAATAATTTGCATTTGCTGAGGATTCTTTTCAAGTGCTGCATGACTCTACATGTACCAATGCACAGAAACCTGTCACTGAAGCTGAGGAGCAGCAAATGCTGCTTTTGGGAGCACCATTTTTGAGGTTTCCTAACTTCTCAGACATCAACAGAATAACATAGTGCTGTGACAAACAAGTCTGGGAAATTTCTGCGGTATATTGAAGGTAATTTCTTGTCATAACTACTCAAAGAGTTGGCAGGGAAAGATGTTCTCCTAGACAAGTTATTTGTGAACAGAAAAGCATTCTTGGTGCATATAAGGTTAAACAGTTCTCTTGGCCACAGTGCTCACAAAATACCTGAGTTTATAGTTTTTGGTGTAGCGATAAAAAAGTTCAGTACAGTTCCTAGCCAGTATTTTAAGAGAGAAAAATTTTATGTTACTCAGGGATTTAGTTCAGAGTGTCCCCCAGGAATCTGCGTTTGAGAGTTATGGAGTCCATGAGTACAGGTCAGGCTTTAAGAGCCACTTCTTAAAAGCATAGCAGCAGGCAATACCACTATGCAAATGGGGCAGAAGATCTGCTTGGCTGAACAGGAAACTCCTCATAAAGGAAAAAATATTGTATGATCTCTGGAAGTGAGGTCAGCTTTGCAGGACAAAGCGGTGGTTCCTACAGGCAGGGGACAAACATGAAAGAACAAAGTGCAGCAGGAATTGAAAGTGGCCAGTGCTGTTTCAGACAACAAGAAAGGCTTCAAGTAGGTCAAGAGCAACAGATGACTAAGGAAAAAACTGGACGAATGCTTGTTGAAGCTGGTCATCTAGCAAGCGAGAATGAAGGAAAAATGAAGGCATTAAATGCTCTTTTTCTTCAGTCTTTAATATTAAAAGTAGACCTTGGAATGCCACTGCTTACAAAGTCCTCTGACTCAGAGGAATGATCAGTCCATCAGTGAACATTGAAATTGTAAGGAATGAGTTAGATCAGTTGAATGTTCATAAGTCTGTGAGGGCTGGTAGGATTAATCTGAGAGTACTGAAGGGGTCTGTAAATGTTAAACCGTCTCTTTGAGATGAACCATTATCTTTGAGAAACATCTCTCAAATATCTTGGAATTCTGGGAAGGTCGCCTGACTGGAAGCTAGCTGACATAACTGCAATTTATAAGGGTATGAAGAAATTCCCAGGAAACTACAGACCTGCTAGTTTAACCTCAATATGTGGAAATTTTATGGGGAAGGTCATACTGTGTACTATTGAAATGCATTTAGAAATTAATGCAATCATCAGACACAGTCAGCACAGGTTCAACAAAGTCCTCTTTCATTAATTCTCTATGATAAGGTTACCTACAGAATGGATGAAGGAGAGGTAATGATGTAGTTTTTCTGGAGTTTAGGAAAGCTTTTGATACTGTCCCTTGCAGTATCCTTCTGGACAAGTTGTATAGTTGTGAGATGAGCAGTGTACTGTGTGAAGAACTGGCTGAACAGCAGGGCTTCAGGGGCTGTAGTGCATAGAGCTAAAACTGGCTGGTGAGAAGCCACCAGCCACATTCCTCATTATTAAATTCTTGGGCCAGTTCTGTTCAATAATTTCATTAATTATCTGGATTAAGAAGTTGAATACATGCTATTAAGTTTGCTGATGAGACCAAACTGAGACATACTGTTGTCTCTCTTGGGGGACAAAGCCTTGCAGAGGGATCAAGATAGATTGGAACCTTCAGTGGCATGAAATTCAGTAAGGAAAAATATCAGATTCTGCCCCTGGCATGCAGTAAGGCTGGGCACGAGTATAAGCTGGGAGAGGAGTGTGTGTGGAGCAGCCTGCCAAAGGGCTCTGGGGGTGCTGGTGGGCAGCAGCTCAGGGTGAGCCAGCAGCGTGTGCCCGGGCAGCCAGGAGGGCAAACCCCATCCCGGGGGGCAGCAGACACAGCATCACCAGCTGGGATTGGGATCATCCTGCTGGATTCAGCCCTGCTGCCCTCACCCTGAGTCCTGTGTGCAGGGCTGGGCCCCACGCTCTGACAAGGGTGGGAAGGAGGTCCTGGAATGGTCCGGAGGAGGACAACAGAGCTGGTGGAAGGCTGGAAGGCACATGCTGTGAGGAGGGGCTGCGGGCTCTGGGTCTGTCTGGGCTGGAGAGAAGGAGGCTCAGGGGTGACCTCATTGCTCTGTACAGCTTTCCAAATACCTTTGTCAAATGGCTTTTGAAGGTCTCCATAGATTAATTGTCCACCAGTTCTCTAGACAGCATGTTGCTGTGCTCATTTGACCTCAGTAAAAGTATATCTCATGTCTTGAGGAAGCACCAGCTGTATTTCACTTTGTGTCCTTGCCATTGAATCCTGTTTTGCGTGCCACTGAAAAGAGCCTCTCTCTGTCTTCTTTACACCTTCCATTCAGCTATTTGGAAGCCTTAATGAGATCCTTCCGTGAGTATTCTCCAGGCTAGACAGTCCCTGCCTTACCAGTCTTTCCTCCTATGGGTGATGCTCCAGATATCTTCATGGCCCTTTGTCAGAGTCTGTAGAAGCTCCATGTCTCTCTTTTGTAGTACTAAATAGCTCTAAAATGAACACAGTACTGCAGCAGTGGCCTCACCAGAGATGAGGAGAGGGGAAGAATTGTCTCCATTGACCTGTTGGCAAGAATTGTGCAGCCTAGCCCAGCACACCCCTGGTGTTTGCTGCATGGGCAATTTGATTCTTGTTCAACTTGCTGTCTGCAATTGTCTGCCACCATACACTGCAGGGGGTTGCTCCTTCCTACTCGCAGGACTTTTCACTTTGCTCAACTTTAAAGGATTTTTTGTCAGTCCATTTTTCCAGTCTGATGAGGTCCTTCTGGATGGCAGAATTCATGGCTCACTGGTATATCATCCAATCCTTGCAGTTTTGTGTCATTGGCAAAACTGCTTAGAGTACCTTCTGTCCCATCATCCTGACCTTTAATGAAGATGTGAAACAGAATAGGAAGCAATACTGATCCAGTGGTACTCTAGCAGTAACTGGTCTCCATCAAGATTTCATGCCACTGATCACCAGCCTTTGGACGCAGTTGTTCAGCCAGTTTTCTATCTACCTCTCTGTCTGCTCATTCAGCTGATACTCCATTGTTTCTCTGTGAGGATTTTGAGACACAGAGTACTGACATCTAAGTAGGAAATATGTGGTTCCCTCCCTTTGTCTACCAAGGCAATAATTTAAACAAAAAATTATGACACAATTGTTGTAGTGTGTTGTTAAGTTTCCTGTATTACTCACCCATTTTATGTATTGTTTCCCCCTGTTCCATGTAAATGGTTCTGCCCTCCCCAGTTTTCCCGCCATAGCTCTACTGTCAGTTATGTTACCATGGTTACCCCTGCCCTCTGTTGTGTCAGTTACTTAAGTTATATAATTCCTCCTCCCTTTTATCTCCTTATAAGTAAACTTTTCCTCCTCCCTGGGCCCAGTCAATCACCCCCCACTCCTCCTAGCCTTCGAGAATCTTCTCCTCTCTGGGGGTTGTGGTTGGCTGTGGTCCCGGGGCCCCTCCTTTACTTTGTACTTATTGGGTTCTTCTGTATGTCAGTTATGTTAAGTTCATCCCTTCACCCTTCCCCATTGGCTCACTGTAAATCCCTCCCTTATACACCCCTTTCTTTAAAACCTTGCTTCTCCCGCCCCTCGGGGCCATTTGCTGGTTGGTGCCATCCCCTGGTTGGTGCTCCAGTGCCATCAATAAACCGACCTTCACCCCCAGTGAGTGTGCTACTCCTTCTTCTCGTCCCTTCAGCAGCGTGACCAGTCCGCAAGCCAGCCCAGCCCGAGGCCTATAGACGCCAAGGGGGACTGGCAGTTCATGCAGCTGGGTGTCGGCCACAGACCCTCTGCCCCTCTGCTAGCCGGACATCGCCCTAGTGGCCGCATACACTCTGCTGCAGCTTGGCGCCCAACATGGGGCCCCCAAGTGGACAGCTGACCACCGGACCCCGTGGACTGGAAGTACAAATTTCCTCTTGGCCGCCAAGCTACCTCAGGTTGCAGCAGGCCCTGTTTTAGGGGCAGCGCTCCCTGGGGATTGAGGTCAAAACTCCCCGCACCCATTGAGGAGGACCTCGGGGACGAGAATCCCTGCCTGGATTTTGTTTCTGCCGCCGCTGGACAGGTAAGCCCTGACCCTGACCTGGGGACTCTCAGTGGCTTCCCCCCTGTCTTTTTAACCCCCCCTGGGAGTTTATGCCCTGCGCTGGGGACCGACTCCCTACCCTTTACCCTTGAGGGCTGAGACCCCAGACTTGGGGACAGTCCTCACCCCCGTGTTTTTTGTTTTCCCTTTCCTGTGGGGCCGGCTTCCCCAGACTTGGGGCCCGGACCCACCACCCAAATTCATTTTTTCCTTCCATTGAACCCCAGACTTGGGGACAGTGGGGGGAGCAGGGGCCGGCGGCGTGCATTTCGGTGTTTTAGTTCTTCTTATTTTCTGGGCGGGTGGCGGAACACCAGTGGTTTTTCCCCTTTTAAGACAGTGTTTGCTGGCTTAGAAGTGTGCTATGGTTGCTAGCTTGGGAAAAACCCAAAAAGGAGATTATTACATTGTTAAAGGTTTGTTGCTTGGGGGTGGTTACCAGACCCCCAAGAAAGAGTTAAAGTTGTTAACAAAATGGGTCTTTTCCCAATTCCCTGAAGTTTCCCCAGAACTTGTTAGGGAGCCATGGTTTTGGGCAGCCATTGTGGCAAAATTAGACAATGCCGTTAATTCTGGAGAAAAATCTGTCAGCCGTGGCATACTGGGCAGGCAGAGTGTATGCTACACTCCGTCCGTCAGGGGAATTGAGGAAAAGTCCCTCAAGTTCTAGTTTGGTCCCCGGTTTTCCTAGTTCTGTTGTTCCTGCCCCTCAGTCCTTACCCTCTACCCCTAGGCAGGAGCCCTCGAGGGGGATCCTGAAGGCCAACAAGAGGCAGGGGGTCCATCCTGCCCCTGCTCCCCCTCGACCTGCTCGGCCTCCCCCTCCAAAGAGCCCTGGCCAAGCTCTTCAGAGTTCTCTTCCCAATCCCTCTATCCCTGTCCCCAAGTCCCCGGTTAATGCCCCAAAGTTTGTTCGGTTTGTTGATGAAACCAAAATGGCTCCCATGGAGCCCAAAATGGCGGGCACCATGCAGTCGTTCTGGCCAAGGCTCTTTTTATTCCTCCCATTCCCTTTCTTCCCAAAGCCAACCCCTTCCTTCCCCCTGACCCAACCCCTTTTTCTGTTACTCCTTGGCTCCTCCCACTACTCCAACCACAGTTCCGCCCCCAGTTGACTCCTCCCCAACTCCTCCTCCGTATTTCACTCCGCCTCCAAGCTCCACCCAGGAGGCGGAGAGGGGTAGTTTGCCACGCCCATGCCCCCGCCCTGCCTCAGTGCCAGGCCCTGCCTCAGCCTCCTCCCATTCCGGTTCCCACGCTCCTCCTTCCGGTTCCCACGCTTTGTGTTCCGGGGGGAAGGAGTGGATGACTGGAAGCCGGGGCAGGCACCTTTATTGGAAGCCGCCCCGGTTACGTACCACCTTAGCGGGGAAGGGGGTTCCCAGGGCCTATGGACACCTTTGGCACAGGCACGCATCAAGGAACTGTGCAAGGCCCAGAAGGAGTATACCCGGGAGTCCGAGTACTTACGGGGGCTCCTTTGTTCGGCCCTTGCGCAGGGAGATCTGGTTCCTGCAGACCTGAGGGCCCTCTTCTCTAACCTTACTGGGCCCATGGAATTTAGGGTCTGGGTGGCTGAATGGAGGAGGGAGATCATGGAGATTCTCCCAACACTTTGGGGGAGTCCTTCCACTTCTCATGACGCGGATGGCCTGGTGCTGTTGGAAGACAATCTGGTGGGCACAGGGCAATGGGCAAGCGGGGCAGCACAGGCAAAGGCTCTGTTTACAGAGCAGCTTGTGGAGACCGGGAAGGCTGCGGAGCGAGCTTTTTATAAGCTCGCAATCACCACCTCCCAATGGGAGGTGGAGGAAATTAGGCAGGACACACAGGAGCCCTACATGGCCTTCATAGAGCATCTCTACAGGTTTGTGGCAGTGCAGGTGCCGGGAGAGAGGGAGAGGGAGGAGATGCTCTGGCAGATGGCATACTATAATGCCAACACAGAGTGCAGACATGCCATCAGAGCTCTCCCTCGGAGTCCCTGGCCCACTGTAGAGGCCATGATAGAAGTGGTGGCCAGTAGGGTTCCATTGGCAGCGCGCCCAAGAAGATCGTCCGTGGCCTTCGCTGAGTTCCCAGAGCCAGAGTACATCGATGCCGAAGCTGCCCCCGCCGCTGGACCGTTAACACCCGGGTACGGCCGAAGAACCACGGCTACTCACCCCTGCCACTTGTGTGGCAAAGTGGGTCACTGGATGCCCCAGTGCCCCATGAAACAAGACTATTTAGAATATAGGAGGAGGAGGGAGGAAAAAGAAAAAGAACAAAAAATCTAGGACCTGAATGCAGCCCCTCCCTGCGCGAGGACATAAGTGTGGTGGGCACCGAAACATCTGGCGGGGAGGGAGGAGAGAAGAGAGAGCCACTGCACGCCTTACCGGATTTGTCTTTGCTTACACCGGACTTGACAAATTACACCTGTGGTATTCTGTCTTTACCTGCATTCACCACGTTGTCCTCTGCTTCCCCATACAGGCTGCAGCTCACTAGGGACCTACACCTTCCCAACAGTGACTTACAGCTGGTGTCTGTCGACCTCCAACATCTGGGTCGCTGGAGGACTTTAGGACGTTGCAGGTGGACTGTCGTCGGAGGCACAAAGCACACACCGCGAGACATTTACATCGTCCCGAGTTTGGTCACTACCGACCGGGACCGTTTCGCGGTAGGGCTGTACTGTGTCCGACCCCCACTCTTCCTCCCCAGGGGTCAAGTCATCGCCCAGGCCATCCCCTTTCCAGATAAAGAACACTGGAAAGAGACATCGAAGAAATCATCACCTCCAACGGTGGCCTGGGCACAGGTAGTGGGGAGGGAGAAGCCCCACCTAACTTGTCAGCTCAGCTCTCGTTGGACGGGGATCATAAAATTGTCAGGGACCTCCTGGACACAGGGGCAGATGTGACGATCATTCCCTCTTGGGAGTGGCTGTCACATTGGGATTTGCAAAATGCTGCTGGCACAATTCAAGGTGTAGGAGGGCTTCAATTGGCCAAACAATCAAGGAGTATTGTGCAAATTACGGGACCCGATGGGCAATTGGCTTCAGTACGCCCGTTCGTATTAGATTACACCGAGCCTCTCTGGGGGAGAGACCTACTAGCCCAGTGGGGAGCCAAAATTGACCTTCCCAAGGCTCCCCAGATTTTTCGGGCAGTGGCCACTGAGGAGCGCCGGACCTGGAAGCTGGATTGGCTGACTGATAAACCAGTACAGGTCTTGCAGTGGCCACTTAACAGACAAAAATTGAAGGCACTCAACGAGCTTGTTCAGGAGCAGCTACTTAAGGGCAACATAGTGGAGACCATGTCTCCCTGGAATTCTCCAGTTTTTGTCATCAAAAAGCCCAATAAAGATAAGTGGCGGCTCCTGACCGACCTCCGGCAAATTAACGATCAAATTGTCGACATGGGGTCTCTCCAGCCAGGGATGCCCTCCCCAGCAATGCTCCCCCAAAATTGGAATTTGGCGGTTGTGGATATTAAAGATTGCTTTTTCCAAATTCCTCTACACCCTGACGATGCCCCGCGTTTCGCGTTCACAGTTCCTTCCATCAACCATGAATCCCCAACCAAGCGCTATCACTGGCGGGTCCTTCCGCAAGGAATGAAGAACAGCCCTGTGATCTGCCAGTGGTACGTTGCTTCTCTGCTGTCCCCCATTCGTACAGCCCTCGGGGATGCCATCGTGATCCATCACTACATGGACGACATCCTCGTGTGTGCGCCCGACGACAGTCTACTTGCCCATGCGCTTGACCTGACAACCAATGCGTTGGTTGCTGCAGGGTTCGAGCTCCAGCAGGACAAAATTCAAAGGATGCCACCTTGGAGGTACCTGGGCCTTAAAATCACTAAGCGGACCATTGTTCCGCAAAAATTGGCTATTCGGACGAAATATCCAGACGCTAGCGGATGTTCACCAACTGTGTGGGTCTTTGAATTGGGTGAGACCCTGACTGGGCATTTCTACCGAGGACCTGGCCCCCCTTTTCAATTTGTTGAAAGGGGGAGAGGGGCTTAGTTCCCCTAGGGCTCTCACCCCAGAGGCTCAGGTAGCTTTGGAGAAAATCCAAAAGGCCACTTCGGCCAGGCAGGCCCATCGCTACCATCTGGGCCTGCCTTTCAAATTCATCATACTGGGAAAGTTGCCACACCTCCATGGCATTATCCACCAGTGGGACGAGAGCTTAAAGGACCAAGGCTTGGGAGACAAACTCTTAATCATAGAGTGGGTCTTTCTGAGTCACCACCGGTTCAAAAGAATGACAAGGCCAAAGGAGTTGGTAGCCGAACTGATCCTCAAAGCAAGATCGAGGATCAGGGAGTTCGCAGGATGCGATTTTGCATGCATTCACATACCAATTGAATTAGAATCGGGCCAACTAAAATTGAAGACCTTCAATGAACTGCTGCAAACAAATGAAAACCTTCAGCTTGCATTGGACAGTTACACTGGGCGCATCGCAGTAGATCGGCTGGCCCACAAATTATTTAATTCGGGGTTTAAATTATCACTTAAAAAGGTCCAGAGCAAGGAGCCCCTGGATGCAGTGACAGTTTTTACAGACGCGTCTGGAGCATGCCTCAAGTCAGTGATGACTTGGAAGGATCCTCAGACTCAGCAGTGGGAGACAGATGTTGCTGTTGTGGAGGGTTCTCCACAAATTGCTGAGTTGGACACAGTCATCAGGGCATTCCAGAGATTCCCAGGACCTTTCAGTTTGGTAACAGATTCTGCATATGTTGCTGGTGTAGTGTCCAGAGCTCAATCTGCAGTTCTTCAGGAGGTCTCAAACCAAAAATTATTTGAACTACTTAGTAGGCTCGTCAACCTAGTCTCCCACCGCGAGCATCCCTTTTATGTGATGCATGTAAGATCGCACACTGACCTGCCTGGGTTCATCGCTGATGGCAACCATCGAGCCGATTCCCTGGCCGCGGCTGCAGTCATGGTGGGCCCACTCCCAGATGTGTTCAGCCAAGCTAAGATCAGCCACCAACTCTTCCATCAGAACGCGCCTGGCCTGGTCCGGCAATTCAACCTGACCCAAGATCAGGCCAAGGCGATAGTGGCCACATGTCCCCAATGCCAGAAAGACCAAATGCCCACCATTGCCTCGGGGGCTAATCCCCGGGGCTTGGCAAGCTGCGAGGTGTGGCAGATGGACGTAACACACATCCCTTCTTTTGGTCGATTGTGTTACGTCCATGTCTCAGTGGATACCTTCTCCGGGGCTATCTATGCTTCTGCCCACACAGGGGAAAAGGCCACATCTGCTTCAGGCATTCGCTGTCTTGGGCATCCCTAGGGCCATCAAAACGGACAACGGCCCAGCGTATACATCCAAGGAACTGCGGAGCTTCATGCAGCAATGGGGAATAGTGCATAAGACCGGCATCCCCTATTCCCTGACAGGCCAAGCAATGGTGGAGAGGGCCCACCAGAGCCTAAAGAAGATACTATCACGTCAACAAGTGGCAGTGAAGGTGGAGACCCCCCACATCCGGTTGTCAAGAGCACTTTATACTCTCACCTTTCTAAACTGCTCTTTTGACAACCAGAATCCTCCAGTGGTCCGGCATTTCAGCAGTCACCAGCAGCTGCAGCCAAAAGCCAGGCCTCCGGTTCTTGTCAAGGATCCAGAGACCTGGTGGACGGAGGGGCCCTTTGACCTGGTGACCTGGGGGAGGGGATATGCTTGCGTGTCCACTCCCTCAGGCCATCAAGGGATATCATCCAAATGGGTCAGGCCCTTCGTCCCGAAGCAGAGGACGCAGAAGGAGGCGGTGCCACAGGTCCGGGAAGCGTGTTGGCGGTGGCGGAGGAAGCCCTTCCATAGAAGACCGTCCTTCTCTCCAGATCTCTCCTCCATCACAGAAGAGCCATCTCCTCCTTCTTCCCCTCCACCCTTTGATTTTCCATTTATTTATGAGTCCCGACCCTCCGCTCCAGCTTCCTCCCCTCTTATCTCAAATTTAAGTTGGATATTTGGGGCAGAACCATCTGTTTAAGTTTTTCTTGCTTTAACTGTTATCTTTTTGTCTTTTAGTACATCTCCCCAACTCACTTTTGAATTTCACTCCCCTGATCCGTGAGCTGGTCCTGAGAAACTGACAGCGCCAAGTGCAAGCGAGTATCACATCGAACCCATGGAGATGAGTGACCCCTCTTCTTCGACCTCTCTTCGGAGGCAGAAAGAGCCGCGGATGAAGGGGGGCCACTGCTCCACCGTCCAGCTACCCATGGGCCAATGGACTCTATCTAGAGAAGGCACTTGGCAAAGACCGGCCACAGATCTCTGCAGTTTAAGTTTTATATGGACCTTTTCGTTCATTCTAATTTTATTTGGTAAAAAACGGGGAGATGTTGTAGTGTGTTGTTAAGTTTCCTGTATTACTCCCCCATTTTATGTATTGTTTCCCCCTGTTCCATGTAAATGGTTCTGCCCTCCCCAGTTTTCCCGCCATAGCTCTACTGTCAGTTATGTTACCATGGTTACCCCTGCCCTCTGTTGTGTCAGTTACTTAAGTTATATAATTCCTCCTCCCTTTTATCTCCTTATAAGTAAACTTTTCCTCCTCCCTGGGCCCAGTCAATCACCCCCCACTCCTCCTAGCTTTCGAGAATCTTCTCCTCTCTGGGGGTTGTGGTTGGCTGTGGTCCCGGGGCCCCTCTTTTACTTTGTACTTATTGGGTTCTTCTGTATGCCAATTATGTTAAGTTCCTCCCTTCACCTTTCCCCATTGGCTCACTGTGGATCCCTCCCTTATCCACCCCCCTGTCTTTAAAACCCAGCTTCTCCCGCCCCTCGGGGCCATTTGCTGGTTGGTGCCATCCCCTGGTTGGTGCTCCAGTGCCATCAATAAACCAACCTTCACCCCCAGTGAGTGTGCGGCTCCTTCTTCTCGTCCCTTCAGCAGCGTGACCAGTCCGCAAGCCAGCCCAGCCCGAGGCCTATAGACGCCAAGGGGGGCTGGCAGTTCATGCAGCTGGGTGTCGGCCATTGACCCTCTGCTAGCCGGACATCGCCCTAGTGGCCGCATACACTCTGCCGTACACAATCACAACATGACTGAGGTTAGAAGAAACCTTGAGAGGTCATTTGGACCATACCCCTGCTTAAGCAGAATTGTATGGAACAGGTTGTCCATGAGAGTGTCAAGAAGGCTTTTGAGTATCTCCAGAAACAGAGACCCCAAAACTTTCCTGGGAAACCTGTGCCAGTGCTCAGTTACTATCACCGTAAAAGTGTGTTTCCTGATACTCAGGAGGAACAAACAATATTTCAGTCTGTGCTCATTTGTCCTGTCACTGGACAGTATTTATTCTTCACACCTTCCCTTCAAGTTTTTACACATATTAATGGGTTAATATAGACAACGTCCACTGGTCTCCCCTCCACACATTCAGTTGTCATTTCATAGTAGAATTTCAACAAGCTCAAGCTGATCAAGGGTGAAATCTCTTCTATGAATATATTCTAACCATTATTGATTAACACCTTCTCATTCATGGAAATGGTTTCCAGGATTAGCTGCTTCATAACTTTCCCATGGGTTAAGGTGAGGCTTGTGTTTCCCTGGATCTCCCTTGCCATTCTTGAAGATAGGAGTAACCTTTGCTTTTCTCAAGTCTTCAGGCATCCCTTCCAGTTGCCATGACTGGTGAAAGGTTATTGAGAGTGACCTCAAAGGAGCATCACTCAGCTTCCCTAGTTCCTATGAGTGACACTACCCAATCCCATGGGTTTAGGCATGTCCTGTCTTCTTATTTATTTCCTAACCCGATTCTACTGCACCAGGCACATCTACTGCACACTTCCTTGCTCCAAATTAACCCCCAGGTATCTGGGTCTTGGGACTCCTGAAAATTGGTTTTGCTAGTGAAGACTAACATGAAGAAGGTATTCAGTACCTCAGCCTTTTTGTGTCACCAGGTCACCTGGAGAGAATTGGTCCAACATCTTCCTAATCTCCCTTTTGTTTCCTATATACATAAATAAGCCCTTCTCTTTTTGTCTTTGACATCCTAAGAAATTCAATTCCATTTGGGCTAGAGCTTTCCTAACTTCATCTCTATTTCTCCCAGGTTATTTTTTGTTCCTTCCACTCTCTGTAGGCTTCCTTTTTGTGTCTGAGTTTGGCCAGGGCATGGTTTGTTCATCCGTGCAGACATCCTGGCATTTTTCTTAGTTGGAATGGACTGCTCTTGAGCTTAGAGAAGGTGAGTTTTGAATATTGACCTGCTTTCTTGGGATTCTCTTAACTGCATGCTCTCATTCCAGGGAACTCTTCCAAGTAGATCTTCAAAGAGGTCAGAATCTTTTCTACTACAACACCTCACAACACAATCTTTTCTACTGAACACCTCTCCTCATCAGCTCTTCTACCACTTGGAGCAGGAAATGACCATGAATGTTCTTCAGGAATCTTGTAGACTGGTATTGTGCCGCTGTGTTGCCCCCAGCAGTGGGGCAGTGGCTGAAGGGCCCTAGGAGGACTAGGTCCTGTGAATGTGAGACTACTGCTGTCTGCAGAAGGCCTGATCTGCTTCCTGCTGAGGAACCCTATAGCAGACACCCCCTATAATGTCACTACTACCAGTACTGTCTTTAACACTAAACTAAAAGCTCTCATTTGGTTATTCATTCATCCCTAGGCAAAGCTCCATGCTCTGTAGTTGTTCTGTCACGTAAAAGGCAACTCCTCCGCCTTTTCTTCCCACCCTGTCCTTCCTAAAAAGCCTATATCACTGTGCCATTTCAAGACTCCAGTGATGGGAAACATTCCATGATCTCAGTAAGATATAGCTCTGCAAATGCACACAGTCTGTATTTGTTATATTTATTCCCCATACTATATGCATTGGTATATTGACACCTCAAAGACGCATCCCAGCATGTTAAATGTCTGGAGAGAGTTTGTGAGATTTTTCCATATTGGTGTCTTGTAGGGACTTCCTTGGCTACATGCAAAAAGGCCTAGTTTTGTTGATTATTTGATCCTTTGCTGTCACATCATCCTATGAACATTGCTTTGCCTTTGGTTGCTCCCTCACAGGATTGCTGGTTACTCTGTCCCTCGCTGCCATTCTTAGTTTAAAGCCATCTTTATGACATCCATCATTGCATTGGTGACAATACTTTTGACCAGCTGGCCATAGAATCCAAACCCCTCTCACCAGCACCAATTCTGCAGCTGGTTATAGATTTGTTCTTGAAGTGCCCATCTTCTCAGTACAGTCAAGCATGATTGTGCTCATAACATTGCTAAATAAAGTGTACTTCTTCAAAATATTAGTCAACAACATAAAATTCCTTTTGTTTTACAATGAAATGAATATATTCTATTTGGATGCTGCAGATAATACCTTATTAGAAACTGTCTGTAGGAGGTGAAACTGGAAGACACAATTTTTACACATGTTCAGTCACATTGCTATAGACAGTTCTGGTGCTTGTTGCCTCTTTTGTGCCCTCTTGAGAGTTCTGCATATATTTAAAAATAGCACTATACATGTTAAATGTAAATCATAAGATCATGATTCATGATCTTATGATCATAGAATGGCCTGGCCTGGAAGGGAGTTTTAAGATCATTTAGTTCCAACAACCCCCCCTGCCATGGACAGGGACATCTTCCACGACACCAGATTGCTCACAGCTCCATCCAGCCTGGCCTTTCACACTTCCAAGAATGGGGCAACTTGTCTGGGCAACCTGTTCCAGTGCCTCACCACCCTCAAACTAAAAGAATCTTACAATAAAGTTTTTAAACATAGGTCAGCTCTTTTAGATGAAGGAGAAATGGCATAAAATGTTTTTCTTTTTTTTCCTGATGGTAGCTTGGTAGGCAATAGGGAATATTTCTTCCTTATTTTGCAATTTGTAAGAAGAATGGTTGCCTGTGATGTACTTTCATGGCTCCTTTAGCAGCTAAAATGTCAAACTTGAATCATTCTAAGTGTGACGTGATGCAAATGTTGTTGGAAAGAAGCTATGGGCTATGGCTATGTTTGGTCTGTGTGGACTGTGTTCATTGACTTTAAATGCACCATTGTCAAAAATGAGTATGCCTCAGCAGCTATGCAATGTTAGCTCTCCAACAGTTAATAGATTGATTTGATTGATAAAGTCTGAAAATGAAAGGGACTTATTCAACATATACATTGAAAAGCAAAATAAGACTGACTTCACCTTAAACTACTATCGTGTGGGGAAAAAGGTGATTAGAGCGAAAAAAAAAATTAAAACCCTGCCACAGCTTTTAGATATTTCAGAGATTTCTACAAAATCTAGAGCATTAGACACATAGCTAAGACTATGCTGAGCAGGCAGTCCTTAAAACTTGTTCTATCCTTGCCATGACTTTTTTACAGGGAGTACATTTCTGTATGTGTGCATGTATGCTTAAAATATAGCTAGAATTTGTTGAAAAATAGATAGAATATTCATAGCCTTCTTTCTCATTGTCATGCTTCCATGCCTTTCTCAGTTTTACTGCTAAGATCTTACCCAACCTGCCTCCCAGAGTCCTAAGTCTGCTAGAAAAGTCTGTGGGAGTGAAGCAAGTTGGGGATTACCTAAATCAGATATAGATATACAGCCCGTGGGGTGAGGTGTGAAGCACCTAAGGGTGATGAAGGAGCTAGCTGATGTCAGATAACAAAAAAGAAAGAAAAGAGAAAGAAAAAGAGAAAAATAAAAGGAGAAAAAGAAAAGGAGGAAAAGGAAAAGGAGGAGAAAAAGAAAAAAAAAAGAAAAAGAAAAAGAAAAAGAAAAAGAAAAAGAAAAAGAAAAAGAAAAAGAAAAAGAAAAAGAAAAAGAAAAAGAAAAAGAAAAAGAAAAAGAAAAAGAAAAAGAAGAAAAAGAAAAAGAAAAAACAAGCCTTTGAAGAGATGTTCTGGGTGGCTGAAAAGAGGCAAAAGTTGCAACCATATTCAAGAAAGGCGAGAGGTTGGATCTAGACAACTAAAAGCAGCCTGGAAAGGCTGAGGCACAAATCCTCTGAGAAGTAATTCCTGAACACTTGAGAATCAAGAGGGTAATTTTCATATGCTAGCATGACTTTATCAAAAATAAACAATGACTAAACAACCTGATTGCTTCCTATAGTGGACTGATACTTTGAACAAGGCAGTAGAGTGTCAGATATTTTGATTTCCAAGCCTTTTGATAGTCTACCAGTTTCACTATCACCAGCTTGGTGAGATAGAAGCGGGTTAAGTGAATAATGATTGATTAGAAAATTGGTTGGACTGCTGAAATCAAGGAGTTTATACTAGTGGCACAAGTCCATCTGGCAGCCAGTAACCAGAGGCATCCCTCAGGGATCTATAGTGAGAAAAAAACTGTTTAACGTCTTCATTAATGTCTTGGATGATAAGATGAAATGCAACCTCAGCAAGTTTGTGGACAAAACCAAATTAGCTTTAGTGGTCAGCACACTGGAGGGCAGGGCTTCTAGTCAGAGAAACCAAGACAGACTGGAGAGATGGACTGCTAAGCCTCTCACATAGTTTAACATGATTGCAAATCCTTCATCTGCAATGGAATAAATTCATGCAACAATGCAGGCTGAGGTCCAGTTGTCAGGGAACAGTTCTGCATAAAAGGACCTAAGGGTCCTAGTGCACAATAAGCTGAACGAGTCAGAGAATCCTGTTTGCATCCTTGACTGTACTGGACAACTGTAGCTAACAGGTCTGGAGAGGTGATCCTTTATTTTTTGTCACTTGTAAGGCTAAATATGCAATATTCTGTCAAGTTTTGGGATCCCCAGAACAACAAGAATGTTGACACAGTTAAGTAAGTCCAGTGAAGGCAAACAAGATCAGAGGGCTTGAGCAGAAAGCACGGGAGGAGAGAACTGTCTGTTCAGCTCCAACAAGAGAAGGCAAAGGGGAGACCTTGTTGCTGCCTTGTAACTACATAATGTAAGGATAGAGAGAAGATGGAGCCAAACTCTTCTGGGAAGTGAATGCTGGCAGAGAAGACAGACACAATTTGAATTGAGAAAAATTATTATTTTAAGTTAAGGAGGCGCTTTTTGGTTTTTTGTACGTTTAGTTTTTTTCATAAGGATTATCAAATCTTTGAATAAGTGAACAAAGAGAGTGTGAAATATCTGTCCTTGGTTCTGTTCAAGACTCCACTAGGCACGTCCCAGAGCAGCCTGATCTAATTAGATCTGCTTTGAGGCAGAGCTTTGTCTAATGACCTCTGGAGGTCCCTTCCAGACTAAATTACTCTGTGATTCTATAATTGAAATTCATATTTTCAATTGCTCAGCTTTGCAAAAATTGAATTCTCTGCTAAAATTCCAAACCAATGTGTATTTCTGTGGCATACAAAAGAAAATACTCATTATGTTAAAGAACATACAGCTAATGATTTAGCAAATTAGAAGACCCAATGCTGAGTATATGTTTTTAAAATGACCAGAAGGATTTAATGTATGGTCCAAGCACTAAGCTCATCTGCTTTACATAATTTCCTTATGATTCCCCTAATTTATTTTTTTTACCCAAACAGTACAGACTTGCTACCAAATTTCTAAGTAGATATGTGATACTTACTAACAATTTGAGACTGAAATGGTTTTCTATCCATTACCAAGCCATTTTCTCTAGAACTCTTCTCAAAAATTTTCCCTGTCATGTGTATATGTGACTAACCACATGCATCTTCTAAAGAGCAGCAATTATCCCTCTTTCATAACTTCTTGATACTTTTGAATTTGGATTATAGTAAGACAATATACTTTATTCAGCAGATTTGTTTTAATCTAATTACATAGGTGAATAAAAATTGCTGCATGCTGTTGCATCTAATGTAAGTTATCTATTATTCACACCACATTTACTTTTAATATTCATGCAGATTCCCTTTGACATAACCTACTGTGTCACAGTTAATCCAATAAAGATAAAATATAGCTCAGCAAAACACCAGTCGATTCCAGCATTCTGGTAATTATAAAAGACTATTTCACACTGGTTCCTTCAATCAATGCATTTCCCCTTGGATGTGATAGTGTTACTCTTTGAAGCTTTCAATCCTCCCAGTGGATTCAGGGAAACATTCAGGCACTTTTTTAGTCTCTGGGTCTCCGAGGCAGTTCAAAGAGCACAACAAGCCATCACTGGTTTATCCTCAAAGGCTGACACTGTCTGTTTGATGTATGATGACTTAAAAAGTCATCTCTAGCAAACCATGTGTTTGCTACCAGTCTATTGAATCAGCCATTTATCAGCTAATCTGTATGCATCGAGCACGCCTGCAAACAGATCCAAGGATAGCACACAGTCTCCTGCTGGACCTACTATTGATTTGATTTCCCTCTCTTTCATAGTGGTTTTGGCATCTTGTTATTGAAGAAATCTTTTATTTTATGAAATGTGCATGTATGTATGATTCTGCTAATTGTGAGTTTGTGTGCAAGACCTGAGAGCTAAGATTTTGGAGTGTTGCAGTTCTGGTGGGACTTGCCTTTTGCTTGATCCTTTCCAGTCCCTGACTGCCAACTCTCAAGAGACACACAGGTGTATGTCTGGGCTGTATATGTTTTGTTTTATAAATTTTAACTGTAGAACAGCCAAGGTTGAGTCAGACATCCAAGAATGGGTGATTTTATACTTAAATCAACAGCAGTCTTTCTTTTTTTTTTTTTTTTGTTGTGCATTAATTGAAAATTACCCGCTTTTGTCACTTGATGAGGGAGCATGAGTAATTTTTATATATTCAATATTTTACTGTGTAGTACAACCTGGAAGAAACATGCTAGTGCCAGTTAAAATGTTGTCCATGTTTTTCACAGGATTATTCCCAGGAGGTTCTTGCTGTAGCAGAGGAGGACACTCAAAATTTGTTCTATCACACAAAACCAAACTGATCAACAATTATTTTATCTATCTTATCTTATATCTTTTCTGATATGTGGCTGTTGGCCTCTTGAGACTGCTGTGGTGGTGGCTCTGTGCTTCACCGTAGCTTTTAATGTTCCTTGCAGGTACAAGAAAGAGGAACAGCTGTGGACCCTGTCTGCCGGTCACCAACAAGCAGCCTGATTCTTGAGGCAGATATAAAAGTGGTGTCTTTCTCTCTTTTGCTGATGTCTGGTCATGCCAGTAGAACGTTTATGAATTTTTTAAGCCTGCTTGGATTTTCATTGTAGATATACTTTACAACTCTAAATGTTTCATAAAAATGAGACTTGGTCTGTCTTTATAATATGTCATGCTTTTACATGAAACATCTGGGATTTTGAATGACATTAAAAAGTATGGTGAGGAGTGCAAACATCAGCTTCTTTCCTTGCTTGCTTTTAACATCACATGGTTCCCTCCTGACAATTTTCTTCACATGAATTGAAAATCTTTGCTCTTAAGGCATCAGTCTTGCCAAATCTGTTACTGCTTCCACTATGAATCCATCTGGCCCTCTAATTCTTTTGCCTACAAAATTGCCTGAGAGCATGGCTTTGAAGTGTGTTATTGTTTGTACACAAGGTGGGAAAACTCTATCTGGAACAAAAAAACCCACTTTTGGACA
This sequence comes from Melospiza melodia melodia, assembly GCF_035770615.1. Taxonomy (NCBI): domain Eukaryota; kingdom Metazoa; phylum Chordata; class Aves; order Passeriformes; family Passerellidae; genus Melospiza; species Melospiza melodia. Next base: position 54,134,767 of record NC_086226.1, on the reverse strand, counting down.
ATGCCAGTGCTAAAGAATTGCATCCAGAAGAAAATACTTGAACAATTAATGTCAGTAAGATGTCATGCACCACATGCTTCAGAGTGAATGCCAAACTGGTGCATTTGACAAAGAAAGTAGACTGAACAGGATTTGGGTTTTTGGTTTTTGTTGGGTTTTTTGTGTTTTTTTTTTTTTTTTTTTTTTTGTTTTGTTTTTTGTTTTGTTTTAGTTTGTTTTGTTTAGGGGTATTTTTGTTTTGGTTCGGTTTTGGGGTTTTGTTTGTTTGGTTTTGGTTTTGGTTTTGGTTTTTTTTTGTTGTTGTTTTTGGGTTTTTTCTTTGTATTTTTTTGTCTTTGCTTTTTTAATAAATCTGAGACTGTTTTTCTTCTCAATTTCTGGGTTTGATAACTTTTATTTTTGTTTTCTATTTTTACTGTGTTTCCACTTATCTATTTGATAAGCATCAAAGATTTAAAGCTACTCAGTGATATTCAGAAGATTCTGGATTTAGAAACCATCCATTTAGGCAACTGGGGCTACTAAAGATGGCTTTTGTAGTGAACTACCAGCATCATTGCAAGTACATAAGCCACATCCCATAGGGACTGCTTTGGATTAGAGATGAGGAATTGCAGTAAAAAACAGATTTCTGAACTAGTGGTCTGGGGTTATGGATAGTAGAACTGGATGTCTATACTATCTCCTATCATCTGTGAGGTTTTAGGGTGATATGCCATGTATAATAATAGACATAGAATATATTTTAAAGTTTTTCTGCATCTAGTTAAAAACATGCTCCAGCTGTAAAAAAATTCACTATATCTAGTCTTTCTCAGGAAAAAAAACCTGAGAACTTCAAAGAAGCTCTTCCCTGAGATTATCTCAGCTGGTTAGAAGATGGTGCTAATGCTTGTGGATTCTATTGACATGCTCACTTAAGAGACTTGATGATCCTTTTGGAACCCTTCCAGCTCAGAATATTCTGTGATTCTGTGATTCTGTGATTCCTCCTCCCTCTCATCCCACCCCATTTACTGTCCTTCACTGAGGGACAAGCAACTGCCAAAATCATTCCCTGCTGATACTTCTCCCAAGTCTGATCCAGAGTTACTGCTCTGGGCTGCTGCTTGTTTCTGGAGCTCATGCACTGCGGGATTTATCTGTCATTCTAGAAGATGTGCCTTTGAAAGCTGGTGTGGTATGGGAAGGTAAAGTGCATGTGTAGAAAAGCTGGAGACAACTGGAAACAGTACACAGGGTAGCTTGAAGTGTGCTGGTTTAACTGGCTGGATGTCAGGGATTGGATCTTAGAAAGGGTAAGTATAACTACATAAACAGCAAAAAACTCCCAAACTCAGACAGGTGAAATGAACCCATACTTCTGTTTGTTTTTCGTACAGATTGGGTACAGCCAACACATGTCATAGATGTCTTTTAAGGAATCTTGTCTACCCTTTTTGTATAACTTAAGTTTACTTTGTGAATATTAAGAGTTGAATCAAATCGTATCTTCCTTATATTTTTCTGTTCTACTGTTTCTAGTTACTTAAAACAGAAGCATATTTTCAGGCATACTAGCTAAATATTAAACTTCTACCTAGTACAATAGATATTAAATACATATTGTACCTAGTACAATAAATATTTATGGACATCTAGTGTATACAAATTTTGTTTCTTCCACTGGTCCTACAATTATACAACTTTTAGAATTAAATTTAAAATAAGATGGCAGAAAATCTCTTCTAATCCCTCCTTCCTACTGGTATAAAGATAAAAGTGCACATCCTAACTTGACAAAGATTTTTATCAGTTCCTGAAGTTTCTGCAAAAGCTTGTTGCTGACCAGAAACTAGGTCATGCAATTGTTCTTCAATAAAGATTCACTTTTGATGTATCTCAGCAGCAGCCTTTCTGTTTTGGGAGTCCTGCAGTTTGAGGTCATTACAAATTGAGCTTCATGCCCCAGATGTTTCTTTTCCTCTATTGAAATTCTTGCATCTCACTTCCGTTTTGTGATTGATGTTTTTAATCCATACCATGAGGTCATTCTCTGTTGTTTATTTATTTAAATATATTTCAGATGGATTCTCCTTAAGCTGAGAACTATGTTTACAATGACTTCTGCCAAGTTAACACCTGAGATATGTATCACAAGAGGAGAACTGTTGCCATTGGGAGTGGAAGCTTGAGACAAAGTTTATCAGAGGAAACCTCCTGTTGAGTCATGAGATGCTGAAAGGACACCCTTCCTTTCCAAACTCCTTCCCAGAGCTGTTGGGTGCAGCTGGATCCAATCTTAGCCTCAGAATTAAGTTTAAGAAATTAGAGAGGTGTGATTGAGCCTTTGTACAACTTTATCCTGTAGAATTAATCATGAGAAATCAGATATATTTCTGTAAAAATAAATTATTTATCATGATAAATTATTAGCCAGAAGTATCTTGATCAGAATAATTTATTATACAGCTCAGAAGTTAAAATGGCTAGAATAGGTTAGGATAGAGCACTACATCGAAGCCATCATGCTAAAGCAATTGTATTAAAGCTAGCAAAAGCAAACAATTATTAAAGCAGAGATTGATGTAATTCACCCATACCAACAATGGTGAGCAAAATCTCTTTCACTCAGCCTTGAGCAGCAACACTGAGGGGCATACCCATCCAAATGAGGCATCTTCACGCAGACTCCAAGAAGAGATACGTTAAAAGAATCTAACTGTACAAAAGTGGAACTTGACTTTTACAGTACAAAACAACTGGCTGTTAGTCACATGTCTTCTGGTCAGCACAGCATTTTTTTCATAAGAATTTACCATATCTGTCATATCTTTGTCTCACTATCAGCACGTTAGCTTCGGGGTTGATGAGCCAGATTTATTTTAGCATAGTTGAATACCAAACCCAGCACGACAGCCCCCTCTCAGTATGCCACTTAGAACCCTCAAAAAGGGCATTGCCTGAGTTGCTTGACCACATTCCAGGGCAGAACATCCTGATACAGGATCACGAAACATTAATATGACCAGGCAACAGGAGGTGACAAACAGCCATAAAATTCGGTTCAAAATGATAAACACATTATAACCATGAGCATTTTTGGGCACCAAATTTGTGAAGAAGCCTTTTTTTTTCAAGCTTTCTATTACTAAGAGGGAAGGAAATACTTATTTGGTTTTTTTTTGGTGGCTACTTAAATTGACTGTCTTAGCAAATACAGAGTGATCAGAAACCCCCTAGTATGAATATGAAATATGAATCAATGATAGAAACTGTCACTAAGTTACCCTGAGATAAATTTAATCATAGAATCCCCTTGATTTTAAGAATAATACATGCATACAACACACACAAACACAAGGCAATTGTTTCTGAATAAGTCTTTTTACTTCGATTCAAATAATCAATTAATCACTTTTTGAGGGCTCCCATCTAATTAAGCTCCTGTTCGAATCACTCAGCTTGGGCATAAATACATCAACATTTGGCTAATGCTGTCTTTCTCACCATCTTTAAATACATAAGCTGTTATAAATCCACAATTATTGATTTTGGTAAAGGTGAAAATAATTTTTTTCTATCTATTGTTCTGAGATTAGGAACTTAAGCTTTTAGCAAGGCTAAGGAAGGCTTTTAGCACAGTTAAGGAAAACACAGTAGAAGCAGAACACACTTGTACATCAACAGAAAAATTTTAGTAAGCTGTATGCCTACTTTGCTGAAGCATAAGCTGTTCAACATCTTGCAAGAGCCATAATAAATTTGCAGTTGACTATGAATGTGTGTAAGATCTACTTCATATTATCAGTGAAGCAAGAACATAAACTGTTATCTACCCACCGATTTTATTCAAATTCAATATTAAGAATTACTTTGGTAAAACTAGAGAAAATCCCAGCAGACTGACTGCTGGGATTATTATTTTGTGTGTTCAGATGAAAAATATCTCTACACCTGTAGAAACATTATAGTCCTTGTACCCTAAGAATAGAGAATATATTTTATTTCTTCCTCCTGATTTGGCAAAATAGACAGAATTCTGCTGCCTTTTGCAATTAATTGGTTAAGACAAATTCTGGAACTCATTTTGTGCTGAAACTTAGTGTGGGGCCATCTCTAGACATGAAGCATTTCAGAGACTACTTGTGGCCCAGGTATCTGGGGGATCTTGTCTGCCTTGATCCGCACTGCTCAGGATGGTCCTATTTGTGACCTCAGTCTCTGAGTTGGAAGAGTGCTTCTGAGAGCTGGCAAAAGCTAAGGGTATTGCTGTAGGCAAACATCCTAGAGGACACAAAGAATTGGATCCTGCCACGGGCAAAAGGTGTGTATAGAAAGAGTCCTTGCAAGCCACATTTTAAGGAGTTATTTCTGTATCTAAGCTTACAAAGGAAATCTGCCTACTGAGGACAGGATCCATATCTATGACTACATGTGGAATTAGAAATGTAACCCCTGTATTTTGATGATTCTGCAAATTCATGAGGTTATGTTACTACCATAATAGAAGGAATGATATACTTCTTTAAGACTTCAAAATAATGAGGTAAAACTTATGGAGAATGAAAAAAAAAATGGTAATTAAGTGTCGGTTTCTCGGCTGTTTTAATGACCCGGGAAGGCTCGGGATGGCCTTGGGACAGCCCGTGCTCCAAAGGACGAGAAGAAGCTTCAGGTTTTTTCTCAGTCTTCAGTGTTTATTAGTTATTTATCTAAAAGATTTTCTCTCGACCTGACAGAGGTCTGCACAGCAAGCCAGCCATGAGCACACTGAGCGCCCCTGGGGCGGTCACTTATCTTTATACCCAAAAGTACGTATAAGATATTTACCTATTTCCCCCAATACCTTTTACCCTTATTGACCAGTACACCTTTAGTAATAACCAATCCCAAAGTGCCAACATCACCACAGAAGATGGAGGCCAAGAAGAAGAAGAAGAAGAAGAAGAAGGACAGGACACACCCCAATTCCTCCATCTTACTTCTCTAGACCCCCCTGTACAGAAATCTTAAACCCTGTGTTTCACACTCTAATTAACCTATCCCTTCACCATTTACCCCAGTGAAATCCTCCCATCCTCATACAGGTGTCGTCTCCCGTGCAGGATCAAAGTCCAGCCACCAGACACTTCTGGCAACATTCCAGGACCTCTGAGCCCCCCAAGGGTGGTCTCGGTCACTCTGCACATCAGTCCTGAGGTGCTGAGATCCCACATCTAAGGAGACCTTGATTTCTGTTTTTATGGCAAAGATGTAGTCTCATTAAGTTATATTTTTATTGAGAACTTGACTATTTGAAAATGTTCTCATTCTCCTAAGGTAATAAAAGGAAAAGAGAATTGCCTCAACATATATCCACACAAATATCACCTGTTAAAGCAATTATATTAAAGCTAGCAAAACCAAACAATTATTAAAGCAGAGATCGACGTAATTCACCCATACCAACATGTGTTGTATGATTACTTTTTAAAGAAGTCTGAGCTGGAACAACAGTGAACTGATCCCAGCTGACAGGGGAACCTCCACCCAATCTCTCTCTCATTCTCTGCAGGAAGACAGACCTGAAAATAGGAAGAGCAAACCCTAAAAACTCACACCAAAAAACAGTTTAGGAAGCGAAACAAAACTGCACATGAAAGCAAAGGAAAATAAGGAATCCATTCACTACTTCCCATGGGCAGAGATGTCTAGCTGCCTTCTGGAAAGCAAGGCCTCAGTACACGTAACAAGTATTTGGGAAGAAAAATGCTGTAACCCAAAGGGATACTTCACTCTTCCTCCTTTCCCTGACTTTTTACTTCTGAGAATGTTGTATGGCATGGAATATCCCTTTTGCCTGCCGAGTTCATCTCTCTCTGCTGTGTCCTCACCCACTTACTTGTACAACTCCAGCCTAATCCCTTCAGGCAAGAGCTGGAAATTGAAAATACTGTTTAGCCGTACCGAAAACACTGGTGTGTTATCAGCTCCAGCTGGGAGGAAATGCTGAAATTATAGTTATGGTAGTACTGTGTGCTGAGAACATAGCAGAATCTAGCAATTTTGGGTACAGTTGGTAAAATATTGCATGAGCTAAATGACGTATGCTAAATTAAGCATACAAATTCACTTTCATGGGAGGGAGGGTTTTGTTGTGTGGCTTCCATCTGTAAATTAAGGTTGAAAGGAAAGGAAGGAGAAGGAAAAGGTTTTGTGTGTCAGAGACTGTAAAAATAAAACAGGAGGAAGGTCAGCATCTAGCCGATTCTGCATCTTAATAGCAAAGTCATGAAAATCTTGCTCACTTGAAGTAATGGCAAGCACTTAAGTATGCTAACAGTATAGGAGAACTAACTTGGACCATGTATTGTAGCTTCTTAGTAAGGTTAACAAACTACATTAACCATTCAGTCATCTGTGGCTTATAATTAATCACTCCTTGAAAATTACATTGTATAATAAATGAGGACAGACATGATTCATTAAAACTTCTAATTAATTCTATTTAATACTATTTCATAGTTCATTGGTAAGTGCTGAGAGAAGGATTATGCTATAGGATACTTGATGCATTACTGACAAAGAAGTAAATAGGGCAAACATAATGCAGCAAGAATATTTGCCAATGTAAATACCAGTTGTTTATCTCTAGTAGTGTTGGATCTATACTTTGTGTCAGTTAACGTTTTCACTGCCAATTTAGACTTCCATGGACCTATGACCCAGCTGTAGAAATGAATCCTAGGCTCAAATCTTTATCATCTTCAGAGCAATTATACTGCCTCCTTCCCTGTCAAATCCTCTAGGAAAAGTTTAAGAACAGCATTTTTCTCATGGCGCAGTCAATTTCTTTACTGTATCATGAACATTCCAATATAACATTTTCAACTAAATGATAACAATTTGATAGTTAATATACAGAGGCGAAAAATGCTCTATTTAAGTGCTTCAGAAGATCAAAATAGTGATGAAGCACAGCTGTGAATTCAATTTTTGTAAGAGCTCAATTCTGTCTACATGCTTACTTTTCACTTATTTCAAGAATGAGAAATTCCATCATAGAGTAGCAATAGGGTTCCACCATGGCTTTGCTCTGGTGTTTTCAAGAAACATGGTGTTGTTACCGTTTTAAAAAAAATGGGCTCTTGTAATCAGTTTTGGCCTCCAGAGTAAAATGGCAGTGTCCTTTTGCCTGTGAGAACACCAGTTATACCATCACTGGATGGAAATACAGAAGACAGCAGGTTTCCAAAAGACTTTCTGTGCAAGTTCAAATATGTAGATATAAGTTACAATAAAAAGAGAAGAAAAATGTGTGTGAGTGAGTTGCTGCATGAAATCTTTCCATCCCAACTTATCTGACAGTGCCGTGTTTAACCTCAGTCGGTCCTCTGGCAAAAGCTCTCTAGCTTTTCTATTGGGAGTAAACACATAGCTTTAGCCTTTATGCAAAAGGCTTTTGGAAAACTTCTTTTCAGTAATTTTACATAATTTGCTATAGTTTTTTAGAGTTATCTCCATTTTCTTTAGTTTTTGCCAGTTTCAGGAGACTGAAGCAATCAGGAATTTCAAAGCACTTAAATTAGTCGTCTCAAAATGTCAACATTAATTTCCTAATTAAGGCTTTATTTCACAATCGCTACAAAGTTTAACTTCTGCGGCAAAACTTATCTTAAAAATGATTTTTTTTATACTTACATCTACATAGTACCACAAAAATGGTGTGTGGGAAATGGCAAAATGTTAAGAAAAAAATTGGGGTTAATTTGAACAAACTGTTTAGCAAAAAGTCTAACTAGTAAAAGAAGTCCCAGTAAACTAGAAAATTGAATTGCATTTGACCCATTAAATTATTTTTCTTCAGGCAAAAACTCCCCACCAAATAAACCAAAAACCCCAAAACCAACAACCAAAAAAACCACCCCCAAGGCCAACCAAGTCCCCAGCCAAGCCTAGTCCCCAGATACCAGCCATCAATTTTGCATCTTACAAGAGCCTTCATCTTAAATCAATCTAGTGGCAAATTAACTACTGACTGCCAAAGTTTTCCACTCTTTCAGCAAAGAGATTGGCTTGTGTGGTGCAGGCTTGAGACTGTGCTTACTGTAATTATTGTTAGGTATTTTGAGCATGGATCAATAAAAAGTGCTCAGGAAATTTTAGAAATAAATTCTATAAGCTCAAATAGTTTATAATTGCAATGATTTATTGCTAAGAATTTATTCATATGATGTATTTATGATATGTTTTACATTATCAATTGTTTGATCTCCAGAAATGCAAATATTTTACAGACTTTAGAAAGTGTTGACAAGCTTTCGTTCAGTTGTAGAGATAATTATGCACAGCAGGACTGTGGTAGACCTGGAGGACTGAAAACTCTCCTCTTTGAAGAACTGTTAGCTGATACATCTGCAAAAATGGAAGGGCCCGCAGCCAACAGTGCCAGTAATTTAAAGAACCACGATAGTCCAATATTATTTCTATAGTTGTCATCAAAGTTACAAATTTAACTTTGGTTTATATACTAGAATTATGAACTAAGGTACATGATGCTGCAGATTCATGTTGCTTCTGTTTTGTGACAAATATTTTATAACTGTGTTAAAAAGTAAGAAAATTGCAGTAGTCCATTGAAAAATGATGGGACAAAAATTTTTGGATTTTGTTAGTATCTTTTAAATGGTATTGTACGGGTTTACCTTATTGTATCTGATTGCTTTCACCTCACTGCTTTCAACTATGCCTGACTGCTCTTAACAAAATACAAACTTAGTTTAGTAAGTATGAGTCATATGGATTAAAATTGGTGATCTAACAAAACAAGCACCAGTTCTGCAAAGCAATGTATGTACTTGTTTTGACTTCAAGATTCCCCATAGAACACAGAAAGATTTTTGGCCTTCAAACCTTTTTTCCAGATATGTTTCTCCCTCTTCCAATAAAAGTCCGATAAAATTTATTATTGCAAAAGGAGACCTGAAATATAAAATATGAAATCACTGACTTAAATAACTAGTGGGATAAGGAGCATATTAATTACACACATTATCAGATGGTGCATTTCATACTATGCATTTGCATAACATGAAAATAAATAACAGAACAACTATAAATCATTGGATTTTACTTTTCCCATATATTTACTAATTTAATGTCAAGAACTAGAGAATATGTCAGTTTCTTGAAGACATGGATTATGATTAATTAAATATGCCATCAACCATAGCTCTGGAATTCAGTCTTCAGTTAGAAATTTAGTCTTGCATAATTTGTTGCTGTGAGCAGACAACATGTTTCCATTCAGTTCAGCATCTCCAGATGCACATTCGTGGCTTGGGTGCAGTCACACAGTGAATTAGGTCAGGGAACAGCTCCAGAGGAAAATTCATTCTAGGAAAAAAGTCTTTGTTGTCGGCCAGACCTCATCTCTGGAGTGGTCTGTTGTACAGCTAGCTGAACTGCTAGTGAAGGTGCAATGGAGAAGTGAAAAAGAAAGGCCTTGTGGAAGAAAGAGTGTTGTGCACACTATTCTACTGCTCTCAGCAAGACTTGTGTTATATTAATTTGGAATAGAGATCAGAGATGAAGGCTTACATCTTAAAAGGTGTTTGTCTGTCAGCACATCAGCTTTCCAAGTGCTTTGACTTTGGGAATTGGCTCAGGGTGAATCAGACTATGGTAAGACATCGAAATTCCAAGACTTACATCTGCTTAATCTACCAGACAGGTAGTTCTGCAATTGGCCACTTAAGACGTTTTTCTCCCAGATCAAATTTAACAATCTCAATGTTGAACATTTTTTTTACACTAAGTTACTTTACTTCCCATGATACTTCTGTTGGAACCTTGGGCAATACAGAATAGCATTGTATGAAAAAATGAGAGGAAAAAAATCCCTTGACATACCTTTGCTGAGAAAAATCTCTCCAAAATACCACATAAGTAGTAAAAATTTCACTGGATAAAGCATTTCAGCTGTTGCACGATTATCATACAAGTGCTCTATGATATACTTACTTTATAAGGATTCTGGAACAGAGAAATATCTTCCTACTGAAGATCTGCCTTGCAGGTTATATACTCGTCTACAAGAAGACCAAAATGCCACTGATGTATGGCAGAAAACGTCAGAACTTTTTTCCTCTGTAATGAATTAATGAATCTCAGTGAATGGATTTGAGCTGCCCCCAGTAACCTGATAAAAAAAAAATAAAGTAAAAGTTTTGTTGTCCTACATTGACAGGATAATCTATCTGTAAAAATAATTGAGTGTCAAAGCATTGGATACCTTGAAAACAGAACTCTGGGGAATGTAGACTTAGTTTAGTTGAGATCACTTTCTTCTTTTGTTTTTTCCCAGGAAGGAAAATAGCATCATAATCACTCTGTAGGAAGAACACACATTGCATTGTGCATTCCTTCCAGAAAACAGACGGAAAAGACCAGGCACTGAATTCTAATGCTGGGGAAAGCTCTCTTCTCTTTGAGGAAATTTTACATTGTTTTGGATTGCATGAGAACAGCTGATAGGATAGTATGAGAGGAGAGACACCATCAGCTAACTTCTATAGATGACATTTCTGGTAAGTTAGGGTCATATCAGGTTTAACTAAAAACTATAGATTTCTTAAAAAATAATGAAATTTTTCTTTTGTTATTCAGTCATTCTTCCTGTTACATCAATCTTACATTCCATTCTATCCTTTGTCCACTTACATTAGGGGAAACAGGCATGTCACTGAGTGTTAAGGACTCTAGAGGAAATGCAGGAAAAATATTTGGATGGTTGTCTCAAATTCTAGGAAAAGGTCCACTTCCTCATTTAAATTATGCAAATATTTATTAAATTTTAGTACTTGCTGTTAGCCACTGTTCCCTCCTTTGAAAATGAAGACTGAGGAACACAAATAGAAGAATGAGGAATGCAAATAGAAATGATCTGCGCATAATATTAAGTATTAGAAAATTAGAATTCTTAAGTCAGATCAAGATAAAGAAATTCACAATTGACTTTGCTCCAAAAATCTGTATTTTATGCTATATCTGACAACAATAGAAGCAAAATTATTCAGCTATTTAAGGTAAAACTTACTGCTTATTAATGCTATGAAAGACTGACAAAAGAGCTCTGCCTGTACACACAAGAAGATTTTGAGAATATTTATGATGATATCAGATGTTTTCTGTAGGATACCATCTGCAGTTAGCCACTTAATTAAGGAAAATGACTTGTCTGATAAGATAAATCCTGTTAATGATGACCAAATGATGACAAAAATCACAAGGGATTATACTGAATAATGATTATATAAAAATTGTAATAGAGTTTTCCTAGCAGGCATGCAAGACTTCATCTGCAGCCACATTCTGAAAAGAAGCATTCCTTGCCCCTCTTTGCTTCCAGCTCCATTTCCAGTCAGTGCCTGGGGACTTGCACCCCTCGACAGTGGTTGAGGGGAGGGAGGCTCAAGTTTGGAGAGTTTGAAGCATGTACATGTTGTGCTTAGGGTCATGGCTTGGCAGTGGAGTGGGCAGTGTTAGGTTTATGGTTGGACTCAATGATGTCTTTTCCATCCTCATTGATTCTTTGTATCTGTGAACTTGTCTAGATAGTACAGCAACAATTTCATTAGGTGTATTAATATATGTTATTAAATGGAGCTGTAGTTCTGGTTTTCCATACCATCTCCACATACTACACGTTAGAGATTTTAGAGACTTCAGATGTTTAGAGTCCTGCCTTTGCCAGGACTGTTCCCATGTTTTGGCTCTGGGATGACTTAGGTTTATCCTCTGTGTCATTTATGGGCTATGACACAAATCTTTGTTACGGCTCTGAACTACCACATCAATGGCTATCATTTTGATTTCTTCACGGTATGCTCTCTTCTAAGCGTAGGGCTTGTGAGAATTATGCACCCATTTACTAATTGTGTCTTGGCATATTGTCTGAGATTATGTCCTGTCATGCATTTGTATTCTGCACTATAGGAAGGAGGTACAGATAGCAAGTCATCTAAATAGTCCTCTCACACACATTATTTTGCTGAACATAGAGAAGTAATAGAGAATGACACTCCCATTCAGTAGAGTCCTGGAGGCTGTCATGATGCCCTGTTGGAAAGTTCAGTTCCCAGTGAGAAGGTAAGGATTGATTCCCAGCATGAGTGACTGGAGGAAAGTTTTGTGGCTGCTATTCCTTTAATTTATTGGAGTAAGAGAGAGGTCTTAGATGATTGTTCTTGGGCTGGTAGGAGAGAAGGGAAAGAACATATAAATAGGGAGGACATCTACGAAGGTTAAGCTTATAGAAGTATATTGAAAGCCTTGTTCTGAGCTATAAGAAAATCTAGAGTCGTCACAATGGAGCCATTTCACAAACTTTTCAAAGAAATAGATTTGAGTCTCCTGTCTCTTTGGCTCACAGGAACAACAAACTTCTGGGAATAACATCAGTAATACTTCCTGAGGGCTGTCTAAACTCTCTCCCATCCATCATGGTTGACTGCCACGTCTCAGCTTTCAATGTAGGTTGCTGGATACCTTCTGAAAATACAGAATGTTCCTGTCAGGTGGAACATCTGAAATTAAAGCATGTAAAATCAACAGTTGCTGTAAAATCTTGACCTTTTGGTCCTAGATGGCTAAGTTTCATAAACATTTTTTGGCTTGTTAGACATTTTGTTTAAATTGAGGATTAATGGGATATTAGATCTGTTATATTGTTGAATAACTTATCTTCTACAGGCCACTAATGTTTGAATACTTTTGTGCTGGTACAAATCTGACCATATAGAAACAATTTGGCATGGATGTATCACCTAATATCATATATGTAGTTATTTTCTCTAAAACTCTTTCTTGTCTCATCAGAACCCCTTTTCCACCTACTGCAAACTGAACTCCTGAATTCAAAATGCAGATATGGATTTAAACGGATTAATGGATTTAAATGAGAAAAAATCAAGACAGTCAGATTGTCATCCAGTAGGGTTCCTCATTAAGAGACCAAGTTAGACACATTCATAAAAAAGTATCCCTGCTCTTTCTTTTGCTTTTTTTAATCCCCTCTGTCTACTACTGATGCTTCACAGAGAGTGAGATGAATGACTCAGGGCATAGAAGATAGTTTTCACAGGTTGTCACAGGGAGCAAATATGTATAACAGTGGAAATACTCTTGATTGCTTTCCATTTTTTTTTTTCCCTGCAGATACTGGTTTTTCCTATTGCTTTCTGTAAAGCTTAAAACAGCATCAATTTTTAAGGACGTGAAAGTGCTTTCTATTTAAAATCAAATAAGAAAAGCATAATTTTCATTCCAGTACTGTGTGTGTTTGCTTCTTGAAGTATGCTGTATATATAGACACCCACAAAACATAGTAAAATAAAAAGGAAAAGGTGGGGGGATGAGAAAATCTAAGTGATGAAAATGAGTAACTGCTTGGCAGCAAGTCTGCAGGGAGAGAGCTGACACTGTAACAACACATATTTCCTGAATAATGAGAGAAGTCTCAGTGCTGTGCAATCACTGCCTATTGGGTCAGAAATTTCACATTAGTGGATTCATCAGAGCAGATAGGTGTCATAAGGACATCCTTTCCTGAAGTAAACATGCCTTTTTCTTCACTGAACTGTCATCTCTTAGTTTAGATCATGGCTACAGAGTAAAATCTTATGAAATCTATTAGAGGGACACCTGGAATTTGGAGCACTTCTGCTGTGATTTTACTAGTTTGTTTATTCATAGAAGAAGGAAATTACATAAACAGATATATCTATAGGCATGAGTAAAGCTCATACATATAATTCCACTTAGACTAGACAAAAGTGTGCTTGTGTTGTTAATAATGGATGGCTTTTTGTCAGAAGGTAGGAACATATGACTTTTCCAGATCTGTCTTGTCTATCTTGCCTAGACTACCTTTATGCAGGTGTGGTTTTTTGATTGTTTATTTATTTTGTTTTGTTTTGTTTTATTGTCTGCTTTTTCTATTTAACTCTTTAGTTGAAGGAAAGCAAGTACTCAATTTTTTCTTTAGTTTCATTTTAAGGACATACACAAATCAAATAAATCTAATATGGGTGTCATTTCTTCTTTTTGGTGTAGGAAATAACTAGGAAGAACTTACAGAAAGAGAAAATTTTTTTCTTGTTGGATTGAATGTAATCTCAGCTGTACCTTCTGTCTCATTTATTGTTCACCTGGTATCCTCTTGCCAATATTTCTCACTTTGTTTACATTGAAGTTACAGAAATCCATAACACAAACTAATCAGGGATACCAAAATGAAAGAAAAGGTGAGAGGCAAGATAAAAAACTGCCATCTATGGTTTTAGGCAGTGAAACAGTTTGATTAAAACTTTGCTTTTACCCTCATCCCTGGAAGAGTTGTAATTATTTACTTGAAAATGAATGCTATAGCAAATAGCAAGAGTTGCTTTTCCTTGGCAAGAGAAATAAAGACTCTTTCTTTGCAAATGAACCCCATTAGTTGCTTTCAAGCAATGTATGGTGCAGTGTTTGTCCCAGCCTTACTGTCAAAATGAATTGGTAAACCTATTATTAACTCTTCCCTGTTTGCAACAAGTTCCTCTTGAGATGTTTTGGCTTGGGGAATTTTCCATTATATTTTTTCCTTAGTTGAAGACAAAGATGGGGGAGCAGAAGACAACGCCCATGTTAGTTCCTTTTTGACAGATCTGCCTCTAAAGAATTAAGTTGCTGGATTAATTCCATCCACTTGTAGTAGAAAACAAAGTTGTTAAAATAGTGAAAACAAATCTGTGGGGTATATATTTCCTGGGTGGTTCCCTTCAATGTGAGCTTACAATGTGTTCTAAGCAAGGTGAAAACTTCTGACATAGAATATTAAAAAAAAAATATTTCAAACACATAGTGATTAATAGCAAAAGTTTGGCTTTCTCCTTGAAGTGTTTTAAAAGGAAAATATCATTCTGTTGAGAAACCCTGTAATTAGAATAACCCTGTTCCTGTTACTTGTTATCTTGCAATATGAAATGTGTTGTTGTGAACCTTACAGAAATAATTGAAGGGAAAAAACTTGGACAGACAATTTCTGGTTCAGTGCCTTGCTTTCACTAAAACCCTATCTTGAAGCAAGAGTTTAGGTTAATAGCCTAAAATGGAGTTTTGTTATGTTTCACAGATAAAGGTTTAATCTCTATTAGTATTCTTTGAAAATCTCCCCATTGAACATTTAGTATTCCACAACAAATGCAGGACTATCATAATGAAGGAAAAACCCCACCAATACCAACAAAAAAGCAAAACAAAATGCAAGGTGTAAGACCTTTTTTTCCAAGTTCTCTTCTCTTCCAAGAGAAAATACACATGAAAAGTAAAGCCCATGCTCTATTTTTTTTTTTTTTAATTTGAGAGGATAATATCATGGAGGACCACCTTCCTTTCTTTCTTTCTTTCAGTTTTCCCTCTCTGCAGAAGAGACATTTCATGTGATGTGGCAGAAATGAGTGGGTCTAGAGCACTACCCTGTGCAGTAACATAAATAGTGGAGGAGTTCAGGGAGGCTTCAGCTAACAGAGAATTCACAGTAAGGATGAAGGCTGAAGCATTAAGGCATATGTTTTCCAGGGCAATAGGGGCCTATGCCATACAGCTGTGGAAAAATTAATTAAAAAGCAGCCTACAGTGAAGGACTAGATATGAATAAACCGATCTATAGAAATGGAGCAAACAGCAGCATCTACATAGGAGGCCTGTTTTCTGTTGAGTAGATCTTGCTTCTAATATCTCTGAGACTTAGGCTTGTTGATGAGAGCAATCTGACGCATGTATATTTATTGTGCCTGGCAATATCGCCTTATAAGTGGGCTTAGCAAGGCTTTGATTGAAGGCAGCAATGTTTCCTTTCTGCTTGCTTTCTCCATGTAACATGGCACTGTCTAAAATCCCTAGTTCTGATGGGAAGGCCTGAATTATTCATCAGCCAGTTGATGGCAGGTGATGAGATCTTTTCACGCTACAGCCCTGTCACTAGGTGTTTATTGCTCTGTTTCACCAGCAGCCCTGCTATTACTGTGAAGCCAGAAGAACCCCACGTAGAGGCATGACATGTATCAGTAAGGATAGCTCTTTAAAGACTCTGTTTTGCCTGGGAGGTCATCTGAAGGTTATTATGAACAAATTATTTCTTCATTTCCGCTGACTGAGTAGATAGCCTTAATGATCTGTCACCTAGCAATAGGCTGCCTGTTCAAACATAAAGAATGGCATACTGATGGGTTATAACTAGAATCAGTTCATTTTAGCTATTCTCTTGTCAAGCATGTTTCCAAGATACATATATTATTTACATATTCATGAGCCTTTACAGACATTGACACCATGAGGGGGCCTGTCTGATAATGTGATACAAGTTTATGCTGTGTCCTGAGGCACTTAAAGTCTATTAAGTGAATCAAATCTGTTCGCCTCTGTTCTTCCTAGGTGGTGTTCTTGGCCTAAAGGAGTGGAGCTGCAATCAACATTTGTGTACAGTACCTTACTTTTTTTCTGTCCACTTACCTCTTTTCCATGTTGAAGTTAATTCTATTTTATAGAGGCACATTAAGCTGAGGGAAATTGCCTTTTAGAAAGACAGAATATCATTTTCTCATGTTACTGCTGTTCAGAAATGTAGTCACGACTGTTTGTCTGCAGACAGAGAAGATGATAGACCCCAAAAAAGTGTTTTTTTTAACTTACTTAATTTTTTTAAACTCTACTGAGATATTGATAATTGACCCTATTTCTGGTGTGGAAATGTGGGGGAAAATAACAATATAAGTGGGGTAGAGGATGTGGGATCAAGAGACAGAGAAGAGGAGAATTTTCTATAATAAAAGAGCCAAAGGCTATATATTTCTCTTGTTAATCTGAACCTCTACTATCTTGACCATATCTCCACTGATATGTAATTATTTTAACAGTGATAAAAAAGGCCAGCTAATGGAAATGAACTCATGAGCAACAGTAAAAAATGGAATGTGTCTTGGGCTCCTTCCTGTGTTTAAAAGAACAGTAAAAGACCCTAAATAATCTGCTGGGGGAGATGTTTTCCTTTATTTTTGACCTTTATACAATTTTTTTTTTCTCAGATACTCCAGAATTTAGGAAAGTAAAGAAAGGATAAAAGAGGCAAAGTGCTATTTGCCTCCATTATTCAAAGGATGGAAGTCCCAGGAAGCAACAAGTATTCTCACTTCTCTTTATCAATTACTGGTGTATTGCACTAGATTTGCAAGAGATCAGAGGAAGAGATAAAAAGCTAAATAGAAACTGATATTGTAGCACATTCTTTTCATAAATTTAAGTGATAATTCTTGTTGAAATTGGTTAGCTACACAGGCAGTAAATTCTTTAAGGGTTAAACTGCAGCCTTATATTTAGTGTTTACAGTGAGACAAATAACAAGCTGTTTATTGGAGCTTCTTTATGAGAGCTGTACAGAGGCAAGACTTTCAAGCACAGAAGGAACTGTATTGGAGAAGCCATCTAGTAGGCACCTGGGGAGAGGGAAACAGTGCTCATGCTGCATGTCCCCCAAACATAAATGAACTCTTTAACAAATGCAGTCAGATTCACTAAGGAAATTCCACTTTTGCACATGAATAAGGATTTTACACAGACCGGGTTGATGGGTATGCCCTCTGTGGAATTACAAGTTCTAATTCTAAAGCGAAAGCTGTGCTTTTAGGACTTTCATGCTGTAACCAATCAAAATTTGGCAAAGTTCAAGAGAAAAAAGGTCATTGAAATATTTGTGTTGTCTGGTGGGGAGGTATTTTTTTTTTTTTTGTTAAAGGCCTGGACTTGTTTCTTTTTCCTTCACCAAGTCACTTTAGCTGTTGCTAACCTGCATCATATGTTTTCTTTCAGAGCACCAATTCTTTAAAATTCTTAGACAAAGTTATGTGCTTTCATTATATGCTTTCACCCCTGATTGCTTGTGAACAAAAAAAATCCTTCTACTTGTGAAGAAATTTGTATTAATTTTCCTATTAAGTGTATCTCCTTTAATGAAAAGTGGTGACAGAGAAAGGTGAGTAGCAGGGGGCTGTATGTAGTTTCTTGAAGTTTTAGAGACTATGTGTTGTTGGATGCAAAGGAGACAGAAATTTCTTTTTAGTGTCACCTTTCTTTGAACATGGTTCAGTTTAGAATTCATTATGAACCTTATTCCATACACTTCAAATTGTGTTGAAGATGTGATGTACTCTCACCCCCTACTGAAGTGAAGGTTTGTGCAAAGCCTTCCATGGATGTATTGAGCTCAAACAGCTTTAGCAGAATATGGCCTTAATCACATCCTCTGTAGCCAGAGGATGATGATGCTGGAAAGACTGCTGTAACAGTACATATTGACAACTAGGTGCTGTAAAAGAACTTGTATTTATTTCTAATCTGACGTGTAGAGGCCAGAGAAACAGTCACTGTCTCCTATGAAATGAATTGGTTAGCATTGAAGGTGGTTGGAAAAATATCGCTGGTTTCTTCTGAAAATATCTTTTTTGATTTTTAAAGTCTATATTTTTAATCTTATAAAATACTATGTGTCTTTTATTCTACTGGATTAAACAGAGATTAAATACAGATTTTATGTAGCTGTCCTGAATAAATCAGGCCTTTTCAATGAGGCTTTGATCTATTTTGAAGCCTTTGAAACCTAACTTGGATGAAATGTCAATGTATTCATGGTGTAATGCTGTGAGGAGCAAGAAAGCTTCTATTACTATCTTTGAGAGTTTATTAGAGAAATGATGCCTGACAAGAGCTACACATTATAGAAGAATTGTTAATTATAAAATTAGCTCTGGTAGATCTGCTTAAGAAAGTTTATAGGGGGAAAAAGTGCTCTCAAAATCATCTGAAATGAAGCCTGCAGTGAAGATAGAGCAGAAAGGCTGACAGGGGAATATGTTAGTTCTACCTGCTTTAATCCATTTGTTACCAAGAGGGACAAAAACTGTGCACAGATTAATGAAGCATTTTAGTCAGATATATAGTGATGAACTTGTGTCTGCCTCTCTAACCTTCGTTGCTATGCAACCAGAGAGATGTGAAATTACCAAAGAACCTACACCCAGCAAGGAGTTCCTCTGATACTCAATTAGAAAATAAAACAGAACATTTAGGAAATGAGGTCCCACATTTCTGGTCACATGTAATGCATGAAAGGCTGCTTTTTCTGGTGTGTACTTTGCTAATGTGTGTGGTATTGGTACATTAAGTACACTGTTGAGTATGACAGAACATATGAAGTAAAAGTCACTCTCCCCCATGAAGCCTGACAAATCAGATGTTAAGTGGGGAAGTTTTCAGGTATTTGTCTCCTTCTAGCCTGCCATCAGGACATACACAGGGTTTCCAACAGAGCTGTTTCAGATTATAAAACAGGAAGTGAGTGTGCACCAAAGCTATTTCACTCTAAGTGTATGGGGTCCTGTTTTGGGTTTGTGTGGCCAGTCTTTGCTAACTGGGGGGATACAGAGGTCACTTCTGTAGTAGCTGCTGGAACTTACACCATGTCCAGTGGAGCCAATACCCACAATTGCTTAAGGCTGAGCCAATCAGGAATGATAGCAACATTCTATCTATGATAACATATTTAAGAAGGAAAAAAAAATAGCAGATGTAATTGCAGCCAGGGAAAGTGGAATGAGAACACATGAGAGGAACAACTCTGCAGTCACCAGGGTCAGTGCAGAAAGAGAGGGAGGAGGTGTTTCATGCACCAGAGATGAGACTCCCGTGCAGCCCCTGGTGTGGCCCATGGCGAGGCAGCTGTGCGCTGCAGCCCATGGACGTCCATGGGGATGGAGAGATCCACCCTCAGCTGGTGGAGGAGACCCAAGATGGAGCTAGGGACTCCCTCCTGAGAAAAGGCTGTGAATGCAAAAGACACCTGTTCTGGAGAAGAGTCCTGGCAGGTGCCTGCAGACTAATGGAGAGAGGAGCTCATGCTGGACCAGGTTTCCTGACAGGACTTGAAATCTCTCTGGGAGACTCCCACTGGAGCAGTGTCCTTGAATGACTGCACCCTGTGAAAGAGTGACCTGCACTGGAGCAGTTCGTGAAGAGCTGTTGCCCATGGGATGGACTCATGTTGGGGAAGTTCATGGAGAGCTGTCTCCTGTGGGAGGGATGTCCTGCTGGAGCAGGGGGAGGACTTTTCTCCCTGAGCAGCAGCAGAAACAGCTTATGACAAACTGACCATAACCTCCATTCTCTGTCTCCCTGTGCAACTGCAGAAAGGAGACATAGGAAGGAGGGAAGGTGTTTTTTAATATTTGCCTCTCATTGTCCTGCCCTGATTTTGTTAGTAGTAAATTCAAGTAATTTCCCTAGGCTGAGCCTGTTTTGCCCATGGATGGTGAGAGATCTCTCCTGGTCCTCATCTCAACTTATGAACCCTTCATCATATTTTCTCACCCCTGTCCAGTTGTAGACAGGAATCATTAATGGGTGCCTGACGTCCAGCCAGGATCAACCCACCACAGGTCCTAAGATCCAGAATGTGACTGAAAATTTAGATTCTGTGTCCTTAAAAAACCACTTCTCTAATGAAGTTATCTATGATAATTTTTTCTCCATTACCTGTTTCTTGACAGCATGTACTGATTGATAGAGGACACCCTTACAGCTGTGCCACCCATGAGAGGAACAGTTTGAAGCTGTTGTTTTACCACAGTTTTCAGTGCTTATGGGACAATTAAATAACAGAGCATAATTAAAGTAAGAATAATATTCAGAAAGAAATGGGAGAACTTGCCAAATGTAGCTCAAATTCAGTATAAGGTAAGAAGATAATGTATGTTTTGCTACATACATATTTTCTAAATTTCTAGAGCATATGTAAGGAATTCTTTAATATCCAAAATCAAAGGTATGGGAATATAGAGAAATAATATCTCTCTTAGTTATTGATTCTGTAAGGTTCAATGCATTCTCATTTTCCTGATGACCAGTGAGAAAATGTAATGGGTGCTGAGAGTTAGGATGTTTCCCAGTCTTTCTGACTGAGTGATTCAATGAGTCTACTCTTGTCTGCTTTTCTTATGCTATCATCTTACACATTGCTGCCTCATTTCTAGAAATCTGAGAAAGCTTTAAAATGCAAACTATGTTTGGAACTTGTAATAAGGTTTTTCTACCTTTTTTTGCACTCTGTGATTGCAATTTATTGTCTTTTATCATGATTGGTGTTTCACTGTAGGAATATTAAATCATTTCTGTTTTTATTTTTTGCAGTTCAATTTGTTAAATGCTATTTGGCACCTTTTTAATGCCTTCTGTTTTAGTGGTAAAAACCCCATAAAATACAAAATATTCATGAAAAAAAGTTTAGCCAGTGTTTTCTTTCTAGGGCTGACTATAAACTAGAGATAACAGCTTGTAAATGGTACTTTGGAAGGCAGTTTCTGCTATAATGAGATTTTCAAGCAGCAGATGGAATTCCTAGAAAAACCTTGTGTGTCTCTTGGGAGAATTTTTTGTTTTGAAAATCACAGGTCTTTTTCAGTTCAGCTGTGTCCATAAGACCCTACACTAGGATCTAGTCAATGAGTAGGAAAACCTGTATGCCAGTGCCATTCTTCAATTAAAAGATTGCATCTCTAAAACATGAGATTTTGGAGCAGAGGAAAACTTGAATTTTTTTTTTTTTTCTGGATGTCCTTTATGTATTCAGTACGCTAGGTAGGCAGCAGAGTTGAATTTCACACCACAGATGCACCAAATATGAGGAACATTAAGGCAGACAAAGGAGTTTGATGGGAAAAAAATTCTCAGAGGATCCCATATCTGTGTTGAACACTTTCCTGAAGTGGAGGTTTGTGTGGTAGGAATGTGAAAAATGGTTGAAAAGAGACAAAGCTGGGTTTTATACTGCTTCCCAAAGTGCAGGGCAAGCAGATGGTAAAAAAATCCAGTTTCAGGAAAAAATATTTTTTATGGCTCTTGGTCTGCCTCGTCTGTCTGCCTTCTTTCTCCTGGTGGAAGAGACAAACTAGAAGTGAGACAAAACTCACATTAGGTGTATATAAGTGCAGGGTGTTTGATAGTGAGATTGGCTTTTCTTAGCAGTAGGTGAAAATTCTAAATGTCATTTGCTAGGTCAGAAGAATGTACATTATTGCAAATTTTCAGCTCTGCCAAACTTGAAGTTAAAACATTGCAAGTGATGCTCATTGGACTTGTGAATTTGTGAATGGCAGATTGGTGTTAATGGGACTGAGAAACTGGTGCTTTCTATAGGTAAAATGCTTGTCAGGGAAACAAAAAATCTCAGCAAAGCCAGCCTGGGCCCTCAACCCAAGAATGCAGTTGTGAGAAAAAGGATTAGTCTTCAACGCAGCTGCATTTAATGCATTTTGTACTAATTGAAAAGCCCTTTCCTGTCTCACGTTCCTGAACAGTCTACCAACAGTCTACTGCAACCCATATCCCTGCACTGGACAGGGTCAAGAATTGTGTGGCTATATGCTAACCATTTATATGCTAAATCATCTGTCCAAAACACACCCACTTTTTCCCTTTTTCACCTTTCATCCTGGAAGTGACAAAGGGTACAGAATTTTGGTACATCAAGACAGATGATTTTTAAGGTAAGCAATATCTTACGTGTAGGCAGTGGCAACATCTTTGTCAAGCCCATTTCAGCTGAACAAAGATGTGATCATAATTTTTTCTACTGTGCTTATACACTGTTATCCTTAGGGAAGGAAAAGCTGGTGAACTCCAAGGTCAGAAGAGCTGAGGCATGGAAATTCAATGATTTTTAAAGTAAGCTGTAATGAGACTAGGCTCTTTTCAAGCTATAATAAGAAATGTAGCAATATCTGTGTGGCAAACCCTTGTCATTATAACAAGTACATGTCTATATGTATAGCTTGATAACAAAAGTAGTTTTGATGTGCCTTGTCCACTGTTTAGTTTTTGATCTGTCTAGAAAAAATATCCTACAAGTGTAATTTTTAAGAAGCATTTTTAATAGTTAAATAAGGATACACCATCTTTTTGTTTGATTGGTTGGTTGGCTTTTTTTTTTGTTTGGGGTTTTTTTGTTTGCTAGGGTTTTTTGTTGGTTTTTTAATTTTTTTTTTGTCACAGGGACAGTGTTCAATTTTATCAAAGTCTTTATTTGATTTTATCTCCATTGTTTCTTACACACAAAACCTTGAAATTTTTCAGTGTTATTGTTTCAGCTCAGTTCACAATGCATTTTGCTTATACTTTTGCCTAAATTGAAAAGAATTTTAGAATGCATTTTCTGTAATACTTCCTGCTACCATCCTGATGCTTCTTAAAGACCTATTCAGAACTGAAAAGTCATACTTAAGTGACTCTGCCCCTCCAGATCTTTAACTGCTCTAGCAATTGCACCAAGGCAGGGCATCTTTGATCAAGGCGGCAGGTACATTTCTAACTTTGAAATAGATTCTGATAACTGGAAAAAGAACAGGGATATTCTCAGGATCCGGACTATGTTCATCGTTCATCTTTTGAGAATGTCATTAAATTACAGCATGAGTCGAGTCACACTGCCCTTCCCTAAGAAATTTTATGAAGCTATTAATTTTCTAACAGTGGTCAGTTACAGAAAAAATAACATTTCCTCTCCTTGACTAACCAAATTTCTATATATATCAGCAGGCATCAACTTTTGGCTGCAGCCAAAATTCTGAGAGCTACTCTTCTTGAAGAGATTCATGGAGAATTTATTTCTGTGCTTACTGTTAACTACTTACATGTACATGAGGACATTTAGATTCAACATACAGCAGTACATCTACACCTTTATGCTACTTTGCACAGTCTTCATATAATGTCTTGGTTTAATGCTACCTGCTTTTCATTGGAGAGGTTAAGCAAGTCTTTGGACTTCTGAGCATTATACACCTTTATGTTTTGGGAACTGTTAGGCAGGAAAAACTTTCAGTCATGCTGACCATATCCTACAGGGTCCACATGTCTCTTATGTGACTCATTTTGAACTGAGGAGCTCCTGATATTTGTATAGCGTTTTTTTTAAGACTTCCTGCTACATTTCTGATTTTTTTTCTTCCAGGAGATTTACAATTTTACTCTTGGCTTGTTTGTCTCAAAACAAAAGATGGAGTTTTAAATTTATAGCCCTCTGTAAAGACTTATTCATTTCCCTTCTCTGAGATTTGGTGCTTCTCTTTGTTTGGTCTTTACAGAATAATATATCTAGGTTGTCACCTTACCATTATCTTTTGCAAAGTACATATTCCTAAAGTTTCTGTGACAGAGTTTCAAAGTTAAACTCTGCCTGACTAATAGGTCAACATCTGAACCTCTTTAAACAACAGACATTTATCTGGTAGATTTTCTTTAAGGGGGTATTTATTTTTTGTAGATAGAGATGAAAATAATAATATTTTTTGTTATTTTGTTTCCAGAAGGCTTTGGATTTATAGAGTTTTCAAATTCTCTTCAATATCTTTTGGCTTTTATTCAAATTGCTTTTGTTTATTCCTGATAGCTTGTGTTTATACCTCTAGATCCCAAAACCTTAACGAAATAGATCCTTCTTATTTTGATCTCCTCATGATGGACCTAAGCACAACACCTTTTGTTCTATATTATGTTTGTTGGAACATAAGATTTGATTGTGTTTGATGATCAGAGGTTGGAGCAGCTCTTCATTAAAGACAAGCTCAGAGAGTTGTGGTTGTCCAGCCTGGAGAAAGCTCTGTGGATACTTTACAGTGCCTACAGGGGGCCTGCAAGAGAGCTGGGGAGGTTCATGGTGTAATAGGTGTCCTGGGTTGACTATATGATGCTTTTATCCCCAATCGTCTCGTTCTGTTTATGTTGAATAATAAGTTTTGTACCTTTAAGAGCGTTCCAGAGAGTGAAGGGGGGAGAGAAGAAGTGCGCAGTTTGTTTTCAGACACTGCACTCACTCCTCCACATTCCTGCTCCTGACTGTGTTGTCTGTGGATGAACAGACAGCGGGACAGAGCTCTCCTTTGCTTTTAGTTAGTTTAGCTAGCTGAGGCAAAGAAGTTCCCTGGACTGTATTTTTTCCTTTTTCTTTGGACCTCTAGAAACTGCTCTGGACTGAACACGCGGGAGAGCACCGGCAGCTGCAGCTGTGGCCCACCGGGCCGGGCCTGGCCTGCGACAATTCCAGCACCTGAGGGACTGATCAGAGACTGAGTGAGCTCAGCTGCAACCCGGGGTTTTATCAGTTTGTCTCTTTTTAGAGTGGCAAGGGGTCTCATTGTTTGATATTGTGTTGGTTTTATTGTTTAATAAACAGGTTTTTTCCACCTTTCTCCAAGGAGGCATTTTTTCCCTCCAGGACCAGTTGCGGGGAGGGGCCGATTGGATCTGCTTTTCCCACCGGAGCTCCTTTGGGGGATTCTTCCCAAAATTTGCTCTAAATCTGGACAATAGGAAAGGGGGTGATGGCTTTGGATTGAATGAGGTAGGTCTGGAGTAAATATTAGGAAGAAATTTTTTAATATGAGAATGATGAGACACTGGAACATGTTGCCCAGAGAAACTGTGGGTGCTTCATCCCTGGAAGTGTTGAGGGCTGGATTGGAAGGGGCTTTGAACAATCTGGTCTAGGTGCAAGGTGTTCCTCCCCAAGGACAGAGGGTTTTAACTAGGTAATCATTAAGGCCCCTTCCAAACCAAACTATCCTACAATTCTAGGATTCTGTAATTAAATTATTTTATATCAGTAGCCTACTGGATAAGAACTGGCTCTAGATTTGATTTGAGGCAGCCTTCAAGGCAGTTTAAAGCAATTAATTTCATCTGAGATACCATTCTTGCATTGCTAGAAATGAGTGAAAGAATATTAAAAACTTGATCTTTTAAAAAGGACTGGAGCTTGCTCAGCTGGACTGAAAACTTGTCACTTTTTCTTTGCCAGTTTCACCTCTCTTATTCCATGAAAATTCTTCAGTATGGAAGCTGTACATGTTTCTGCTGTTATTGAGTTAGTTTTCACTCAGCAACCCTCTTCTGAGGCACCTGTGATTATATTATTCCAAGACAGAGTTTAAAATATTTTGGTTTTCAGTTCAAGTGGATGTGTGGATACACTTGAGTAGTGTGGAAATGATAGTTGTCCTCTACAGAAGAAGCAAGAGTGCATTGTCCATCTCCTTTACAGGCATAAAAAAGTCAAGGAGATTTTCCTGCTTGGTCATAAATCAAAAACTGTCATCAGAACAAAGTCAATAATGTTGATTTTAGATCTCCTCGTCTTACCAACCCCTCTTCCCCACCTTAAATTTGTTAGTACGTCCAAAAGTCTTCCATCTACAAGCAGTGCCCAAAAGGGGAAGAGTCAAATTATTAGGATTTATATACCCTGACTAAATTTGTATTAGTGTGCTTATCCCATACCCATCCTTTCAGTTATAATATATCTGAGTCAAGGACTGGGAAGAAAACATCTTTTATTCTTTCAGGATGCCAGTATCATGTGCACCCATTTGTGTATTGGTGATAACAGATCATTTGGTCTTGCAGCATTTGTTCAAAAATGAAGATAGATATTAATCACAAAGTTTTATCCATTATTTTAGTATTCCCTTATTCCCTTTTTTTCAAAAAAATAACATCAGTATCGATATTCTTTGGTTTTTCTAATGAAGTGTACGGCTCATTTCCAGTGCATCGCTGAAATAAATTATAATGCTTGCAAGAATGATAATTGAATGACTATTTGCTATCTTAAAAACTGAGTTTAGATGCTTAGGTAAATTTGGTGAAACAGACATTCTAAAAATCCTTTTTTTCTTAACTTTCTAAAAGTACATGTGTTTTTTCTTGCTTGATTGATATCACCAAAAAGGCAAAAATGATAAAACACTGATTAAACTTCAGAGAAAGACATGGTGTATTAATAAGCATGATCAATATTTTAAATAGGTGGGTACTCCATACACTTAAAAATAATGCTTCACAGTCATCTGGAAAATGTTACTAAATTAAAATAACATGCAACCTAAATATTAATATTCTTACTTTCTGAAAACAAATCTATAATGAGAACTCTGAGATAAAATGGCACAAGGAGACAAGAGGTGAATGTGTACTGCTCAGAATGTGTTTTTGAGATAGGCTTTTAAAATGGCCAACTTCTCTTTCAAAAAGATCTGCTGCATCTAAACTTCTTTAGGAATTGATTCTGGGTTGGGGGTGTAGATGTGGAACTTATTTGAGTTTTACAGACAAATTCTTTAATAATTTATATTCCTAATACTGAAATGTTTTCTTTAAAATTTCTTTTAAAATTAAATATCTTAACATGGTATTCTACTAGAAGGTGGGCACAATCTGGATCAAATTGCTGTCCTGTCTTTTAAACATAGCTGAGACTAACTTTGTAGAAGAATCCCTGGACTACTCATGAGCTGAATTTTCTTTTTCTCTATTCAGGTTTATCTGTGCCAGGTAAATGTCAAAGCTCTGGCTATACTTTTCCAAGTTGCTAAATCTAAACAACTTCCTGTTTATAAGCATGGTGTTTAAATTAGGTTTTTTTGAATTACAATTGTAGAAGAATGCAGAATCGCAGGACTGTAGGGTTAGAAATCATTACTTCTTCTTATCAGCAGTGCACAGGCCAGGTGGAAGAGCACTGCTACTACTTCTAGTCAAACAAATCAATACAGCATGAAGGAAAACAAACCTGTATTTGTATTTGTGTGGGCCTGCTACCTGGTGTGGTTAAAGTATGGTTAATTCAGAAATGCATGGCATATGTGTATGTGCTGGAGCCAAATGGTGCTAACAGCATCTGTCCCACCTTTTCTGCTTCTGCTTCTTGCCATCTAACTTGCTTCTAAGTACAGCCTGTCTAGTTACCTATCTTGACTGTTTCAAGCTGGTACTCTATTTCACCAGAGCTTGTTCATTAAAAAAAAATTGCACTCTAGTATTGGGATATAGGTATGACGAGGCTGAAGTAATATATCTGACTGTTGTTTCACTGGAAGAACTTACTTATAAAGTACTGACTGATTTCTTGGATTTTGTTTTGTTCTTCATTACCATATGTAGATGCCAATAAATCTGAATGTAGCTCTGAATTCTGTGGTGAATTATAAAATGGATTATGTGTTGTCGGAGGCAGAGATTTTAATTGTCATTTTGGGATCAGGGTTGGGAGTGTCTCTTTGGTTTTGGATGCCTAAAAATCCAAGCTATTTGTATACACTTACAGAGAATGCTAACAAAACTGGGACACTTTTGGTGACCTACATCCATGCTGATTACCTGTTACATTATTGTTTGCTCTCAACCAAAGAAAATAAAATATGTGTCAGCAGTAATAAAAATTGGAAGTAGGTCAATCTACAAACCCTCTGCATCAAAACCAGAACAGAATGGATGCTTTTCAGAGAAAAATGAGAAATATGTAAAGGAAAGGCAATTAAAAGTTTTATATTTTTAGTCAAAATGATTAACAGTTTAAATTACTTATTCATTCAGCACTGTGTAAATTGGGGAAAGGATAAATGACTTTTATCTTCCTGGAAAGAACTTCAGAAAGATACTAGGATTTACTTAGCTGATTCTAAATTCTCTGTTCATTAGGCTTGGCAAGAAACTCTGACCAATCAGAACAGGAACTTCAAATGTTTCAGCAAAATCTGAAAGAACTTTCATAAAAAGGGAGTAAGAACTTTATATTTGGCTAGGCAAATATTTTGCTTCCTGTGTGGAGGCTTTAATCTTAGCTCAAAGAGAAATCAATAAATGTCATGACATGTTATCATAATTTGATGTTTTAGCTGTAGTTTATTGCAAATAAAATTCTAGATATGTTCCATTGATATTTGCTTTTGAGGGATTTGATTCTGAGAGATGAATGTGCACTTTCTACATCTAAGTTTCCTGTCTTAGCAGCACAATTTTCTGCTGTTTTGATCTGTGAATGTCTGAAAATTTTGCATTAAAATAAATTAGTTGATTTTAATGTCAATTTAGCATGTAATATCACTTTAGTCTTGAATCTCAAAGGAACTATAAAGGAAGGTGGTTCCTCAATGAACTCACATTTGAATCAACACCTGTTTGAGGATTTGTCCACTACATCATGCTGTCTCAAAAAAGGCTTTTCAGTCTCTTTATATCCCTGGTGACTGTTGGCTGAAATCCCACAACCAGAGAAATTTTGCTGGAAATTGTGCAGGTAGGTATGATTTCGGAACTCCAATCTCTAGAAAAAGTTTTCTGTACTGGAACTGAAATGCCTTCATAGAAATACCTTCATTTATTTACCCAAAGATTTTATCTGGGTAAATAAATGAATGAAAAAACCAAAAAGCCATGAGAAGGTTGCTGATTGCATGCAGAACTGGGTTTCTCTGGGATAAAGTTATGAATTTAACTGCCTTCATACTGGCCTGTTGGGTGCTGCACTTTGCATTTTTGGCTAAAACAGTGTTGATGACACACTAATCTTCAGGCTATTGCTGAACTGTGCTCTCACAACAACAAGGCTTTCTCTCTCTCTCTCTCTGCCCCTTCATTCCCTGAATGTCATGAAGTTTGGGGTGGGCAGGAGTTCAAGAGGCGACACAGCTGGAACATCTGGTCCAAGATCGCCAATAGAATATCCCAAGACACCTGGAACAATATGCCCAGGAAAGGGCATGGCTGAGTCCCTAAGGTATTTAAAATACATCATCCCTAAGGTATTTAAAATACATGTAGATTTGGCATTTAGGGAGATGGTTTGATGTTGGATTTGGCTTTCTTAGGTTTACAATTGGACTCAGTGACCTTAAAGACCTTTTCCAACTTAAATTATTCTATGGTTATATGAATTCATGTCAGGCAATAAAAGTTCAAGTAAAGGAGAGACATTTGTGGCATTGAAATTTGCCTTCTCAAGTGACCATTAAGTGTGCTGGGTCTCTTCTTTCTAGTGAGTCTTTCCAGTGGATACCTGTCTGCCCATGAGAAGCAGTGAAATAATCCCTCTTCTTGTTTTGCTCGCATGCACTACTCTTACTTTTCCTATTAAACTGTCTTCCTCTTGATCCTTTTCACCTTCCTTCTATTTATCTCCACAGCCCAAAGAGAGGGGAATGTGTGAAAGGCAGGGGAACCACCACAGTACTTTCTAGCACTCAAAATGAAGCTTGAGGAATTCAAGGTAATAGGCAACACTTATAATGGATATTGCTGAAAAGTAGAGTGATTGTGGGGGAGTATTTGTTGTTGTAAAGTGGTGAAGGGAGGAGTGGTTGGCCTTCACAATATGTGTGTGAATTGCCTACTTTTTCCGGTATTGAGATGATATTGCTTTAATTTTGGTATGAGGAATTTTTGTTGTTGTTGCTGTTGTTGATGTAATTTATTAAGGTTGTCTGATGAATGTATATTTTAACACCAGTTGTTAAATATGTCCTCACAGTGGTCAAGTGGAAATATGGTATTTATGTGGTAAGGCTTTGACAGTAAAACTTGTGCTGGAATGGACACAGCTGGTGCAAGCTCTCTCTAAAAGTCCACTGTAGGATGTGGCTGAATCTGCCCAGCAAAGATGGTGGCACCTCTGGGAAACCTTATTTAAGAAAGGACAAAACACTGTGTGACAGAGAAGTGTGAGACAAAATGTGAGAGAAGCAGACCTGCAGACACCAAGGCCTGACAAGAAGGAATAGGTGACCCAGTCACCAGGGCCCAGTTTCCCCTTCCCAGTTTCCCTGGTGGTGAAGGCATTTTATTCCACACTGTACATTCTAAAGCACTGCAGCTGCAGCAGGGGAGCACGTCCTCAAGGAACATGCAGCCCAGAGAGTGACTGCAGGAGCAGGCACCTGGCAGGGGAGCTGAGCTGTACCACCAAAGTGTTTTAAGAAATGGGAAGAATGGGAATGCATGTAACAAGATTTAGACAAATATACAGGTCCTTTAAATCTTAAGATACCATTGACTAAAAAAATATTAAACCAGATACTCTAAATCTTAAACTGCCATTGTCAGCAAAACAAACAATGCACTACAGTTCTAAATAACATAAAATAGAAAAAATAATAGCATTACATTAATTGGTAGATATTTTACTTGGTAGTAAATTCCATAAGTAATTTTTATGTTGCTTTGAGGTGGATGTATGCTAGCATAAATAGTTATTGAATGGGACATGAATTCATATATTATAATAGATTATAATTGCTGGCGCACACAAAACATACATTAATGTTTAACAGAGTCCAGAAATCATGGGTTCTGCTGACTGTGTTTCATGAAAGCTTATGCAGAAAGTGATCATTATATCATGAAGTGTCCTTTTTCTTCCCTGTGGAAAAACTATTTAGGATCTGCATAGTTCCAGCATCATAAGTACTTCTTATGAATAAATATTGATAATTTCTCAAGCACAGTAAATAAAGTTTTAGGTTGATTATTATGAGTCATATAAAGAAAGTCTTTCCTGATAAGGTTGCTGAAGTAATTATTATATTCTTTTGTCTCATGTTTTTCTCTTTAGTGATATTGCTACTCTCCAGAAGTTCATTTATAAAACTCTTTTCTATTTTGCTATTTTTAAACAAGGAAAGAAGACCAGAATTAGTTTCATAAAGTATTTAAGATTACACCCTTTTGGTCAGTAATAAGCTGACCAGTAAAATAGCATGTAAACATAAAATGGAGCCTACAATAACTAAAATGCTTTAGTAGTAACTTACCAACAGTGATGAAAGATGAAAATGTCAAATTCTTTTATAAGTGTAATAAAAGAGCAGTATTTCTATTCAAATAAAAATATTTTAGATAAACTCTGCTTGGCAGTTGTTAATAAGCATATATTTCTGAACCTTGTACTTTTACAGGACACAGACACCATTTGTATGCAAATAAACTCCTGAGTTAGAGAAAACAAAGCCAAATCAATTCCGCATTTGATGAAATGTGGAATACATTGTGAACAGTCTGCCATGGAATCAGGAATGTCACAGTTGTCACTTCTATGACATCAGTAACCAAATACCATTTGCCATCATTAAGACCAGACTGACAGAATATTTCAGCTTTCTGGAGCAAAAAGTTCATTTTAGTCTTTGATTTGGTGAATCAATGTACAGAGATACTTAGAAATGTTTTATTTCTCATATAAAATCCAGATTAATATTATATGTGGTTGGAAAGTCAGTCACTGCTGAGTAATGTGTTAAATCCATCACATAAGTAGTTTATGATGAAGAGCTGGAGAAAAATTGCTCATGCAGCTAATGAAGTTGGTCAAGCTGGATGGACATTTTAAAGCTTGCTAATTTTTTTTTTTCAATTTTGTACATGGATGAGTAGTCAATCCACAAAATTTAGAGGAGTTCTGTTAAGTACAAATAGTGGGTAGTGTGGTATTTTGTATTAAGTGAAAGCAATTAAGGACATAATTAAAGATGAAGGCATATGAGTAGTATCAAATGGAAACTGTAATGCAAGGAACAAGTAATAGGAGTAACAACTCTGTCATGGATTTAAAGTAACAGGTAGTACAGAAAGATACCACGTTGTTGACTAAGTTTAATGAAACTGCTTTGCAATGAAGTAGAACAACTGGATGTCATGAAAGGAGGACTAATTAATCTGTTGGTGGAACATGAAAGCATGTAATTAGAGGAGAAACTGTGGATAATGGTGAGTGGTTTGGTCAAATTCATCATAGTATAAAGAAAAGTTGGATAGGACTAGGTTCTCTAGAATAGCATTTTCTAAACTGCTTTATAAGAAGGCAAACTACCTTCAGCTTAATGCTGCCTTCCCTACACTGTCCTCTACAAATATGCAATAAATGTTGGTAGTAACATTTACTAAAAATTGTGTGGAGAACCTCTTTGTGCAGATCACGGTTATGGGCCCTTCTGAATTGTAAGTTTTATATGCTAGCAATCATGCTCATATTTTTTACCCATTGTAGAAACAGAAATTTTGATGATAAACTCTGAAGCCAATGGCAAAACTCCTCTTGATTTCAGTCGGGATTGTTTCCAGTTAGGGATTTATTAAAATATTTCCTTTGAATTTGGCTTCCACCTTTGAATGCTGGCTGCTAAGTCAATTCTTAAATGCCTAAATACAATGGAGACACAGAAATTTATTTTTTTTTTGTTTCTGAGGGCCTGCATTTCTGTAGCTGGCCCTGAAGTAATGGATATGAGAAGGAGTTGTAGGCACTCTGTCTTACTGTTAAACCCATGTTTTCTAATTGACAGTCTGCTCATGAAAATGCTTTCTGCCTTATGAAAGTTTTAAATTGCTGAGTCTGAGAAAAAAAATCTGTATTGTGTTGTATTTTTAAGGACTGAAATTGATTTGAGTAGTGGGTTATCATGACCAATTTGTTTGTGTTAGATTGTCTGCATCTATGTAAGTATATATTGCTTTCAATCCTCTCTCCCATGACTTCCTGTTACAATATAAAGTTTTAAAAATGACTTTAAGTTGATTAGCCTTTAAGCCTTGCTCTTCGATTCTCACTCCCTTGCTTTCTGTTCCCCTTTTCCTTAAAGAGCAAAAAAAGGGAAAAAAGTCAGGCAGCTGAGAAAACCTGCTTTTTCTAAAGCAGTAAAGCATATGTATCTCTTCTAGGTAAGCCTCCTTATATCAAAGATGTATTTTTTTAAAGGCAGCTTTGATCTTAAAAAAAACCAAAAATTAGTTATAGTCACTATGTTTATTGCATTCCTTCCCGTGTGGGTACCTATAACAATATAATATTCTGGACATCATTAATTAGAAAACATGATGGGGACAAGGTAAATCTGAAGATGTCAGGGAAGTAACTGCCTTTCAGGTTTACAAATTGAACCCTAATTCCAGATTGCACTAGGGAGGGAATAATCTAACTTATTCTTCACTGTGAAGAAGAAGAAACTATGACCTTCCACAATATTCATCATTCATTGATGTAATGGGAAGAATGCTCTTAGAGCACCTTTAATTTTTAAGTGAGATCAGTCCATAAGCATGACATGTCAGGACAAGGACTAGCCATGAACAAAACAGGGCAGTGCTAGTCTTGGCCCACCTCTTGCATGTTTCCAAATAGTTTTGAACATGTATTATCCAAATAGCTTTTTGCTTGTTTGTTTTAGAAAATGCTGTTTTTTAGAATGTGTAACTATAGGAAATTTCATATTTGGAGGATTACAGGTGTCTCTGGTTTTAAACAAATTACATGTGATTTAAAAAAATATTTTAGAGGATTTAATTAAAACAAATCCATATTTTATCTACTTGGAAGTCTCTGTAGAGATAATGTTAAATAAATGTTTCTTTTCATTATCAAGTTTTCATGGTACACTCCAGTCCATTAATTTAGACTGTTATTTGCTTCTAATTTTCTCTTTATGTTTTATTTTTGCCTTCTTCCATTAGATGCCTTTTTTTTTTTGGGGGGGGGGGAGGGAGGGGAGGGCTTTTGCTTATTCTTTGTAGCCTGCTTGATATTTAACATCCTCTTTTGTCTAAAAAGATAAATTAGTTATGGTGGTAGCCATTAGTTGTGGAAGGTAAAATCAAGTAGCAACCTCAAGAATAAATTGATATTTTTGTTACTAAGAGATCAGTTGTACATCCCTAATAGAAAATCTTAATATATGTTGTCATGGTTTGGTCTTGGCACAGAGCCAGTGCCCCCATGAGAATACCCTCTCCCTGGTGTCTGCTGTGAGATGTGACCAGGAATAAGCAAAGCAGGCTCCAGCTTAGAAATAAAGAAAACTTTATTACCTAAACTACAAGAAAATAGGAAAAAACTATAAGGGAAAAAATTGGAAACCTTACAAAAAACACTTTCCTCCTCCCCACCACCAAGATTTCCCAATCCAATACATTCCCCCAAAATCACCAACTGCCCAGTCTGGCACCACCCTTTAGAATACTCAAACTTCAGTCCATGAAGAGGAGAGGAGTCCCTCTTGCACCATAGGCTTCCCCTGGAAACACGCTGAAACCTCGTGTGCTTCCATGTCACTCGGCACCGCCCGGAAAGTCCTTTTGCCGCTTGTGACATCTTCCTTCCTGACCAGAGCTGCTTCTAGGGTTGTCTTTCAAGCATGCCTTGTCTCACTCCAAAAAGGCACAGTCTCTGCTTTGGGACATCTGTCCCCCCCATTTTTTTCCAACCCCCTGGGGCTGAGGGGTTCCCACAATGAACCCTCCTGGTTCTGAGGCACTGCCTCCCCCTAAATGCAATCTCTGTGTCACAGGAATAAAACTGGTTCAATCTATGGCCACACAAGAAAAGTCCAGCCGAAAGGCCACTCCAATCACCTCTCCCCACTCAGCCAAGCTTCTTCACATCCTTCGGGCCAGGTCCTTGTCTCATCTCATCTCTTATCTCCCTTCTTATTCAGCTCCGAGGAGGATCAGCATTTTTGCAGGGTCCCAGTCATGAAAAGAAAGGGGTTAAAAATTTCAGTCACTGCCTGTCCCAGAGCTCCGGCACTCCCACACTCGCTGCTGCTCCGGCGGCACCTCCTCGCTGCATTCCCCCCCTTTACCTCCTGGGCCGGCCGCTATCAAATTCAGACGCCGGCTCTCCTCTCTCTCTCCTGGGGAGGGGGGGATGGCTGCCCGATGTCTCTTGGGGCTCCTCCACCCTTCCATCCTCAAGGGCCTCCTCACCCCCCATCTCTGTCCAGGCCCAGGCCTACCACATGGCTGCCCCTCCCCCGCCCAGCAGCAGCGGCTGGACGGGGGAAGGGAGATCCGACCTCAGTCCCTCAAAGTCCCAAGAAGAACCTCGCAGGGCCAAAGCTCTGCTTTTAACCCCTGTGTGTTCTCAGAGGTGTGTCCAAACCCCACTGGCTACACCAGGTGCCAATA
Source organism: Melospiza melodia melodia (assembly GCF_035770615.1). Lineage (NCBI taxonomy): Eukaryota > Metazoa > Chordata > Aves > Passeriformes > Passerellidae > Melospiza > Melospiza melodia. The sequence goes on along the minus strand of NC_086226.1, from coordinate 54,098,935 downwards.
TCAAAATCTGAGCACCCATTGGTTTGACCGCAGCATCCCAGAATTCCCACTTCTTCCTGGTCAAACCACCACATATGTCTTCTCAATAATTTCCTGAGTCAAGGTAGAATGTAAATTTTGAAGCTACAGTACAGAAGTTATCACTGTTTCGCCCTTTACCAGATTCTCATTTAAGCACTGTCTTTGCAAATGAGTGTCTTTTCTGACTCCATGAAAGCATCAAAAGAATCTTAATCTAATAGGTGCATGATGCACTGTGGTGGGTTGACTTTGGCCATGAGTTGCCCACCAAGACACTCCATGACTCCCCTTAGGAGGGCAGGAAGTTTGCTCTGTAATCACAAATGCTCACTCCACCCCATCCTTGCTTGATTCCCAGCCTTCCTCTTAGCTGTGATTGTTGAGTCAAAGTCATATGGTATGTAATGTTCCCAATATCCCTGGTCAGTTTTAGTCAGCTGTCCTGGCTATATCCCCTCCTAAGTTCTTGCCCATTCTAGACTACTGACCCTTTGAGGATGAGGAGGATGTTAGTGAGACATTGCTCATGCTGTGCCAGCATTGCTCAGCAGTAGCCAAAACACTGTTGTGTTACAAAACCTTTCCAGCTGCCAATGGCCAACACAGCCGTATGAAGGATACTGTGTGGAAAATTAGCTTCATTCCAGCCAAAGCCAATATATGCACAGATAGAAAATTGTCTGTAGCCTGTTACACAAGCACGTTTTTTGTGAAACTTGCTTAAACCTATTTGAACCAGAAAAACTGAGGAAACACTTGTGTCTTGCTTGATAGTTGCCTCATCCTTTGTTCTTCCACTAATGTTAATATAGTTAGGCCCTTCCTTAATTGGCCAACTGGTAGATTTTTTGAGTATGGTATGTATTGTGAACTTTTCTAGAGAATGCCATTCTCTCCTTCCATCAAAAAAGATGAGGACTCTTGCACTATTAGGCCTTCTTGTTAGCCAGTTTAACTTGCAGTTTTCTGCTAACTAATATTTAGCAGAAATTGTATAAAGATTTTAGACTTGGTTGTCTCAGATGATGGGATGCGGCCAATTACACTCTCAGTTTTATGTAAGTTTCTTATACCTATAAGAAAATTTTAATAGGATTTTATTGTGAAATTTCTTGACATGTAAAACTCAATTGGAAAAAAAATATTTTGGTTGAAAGTTTTCAGGTTCCTTAATATGGTACAGTTGACATTGGGCAAAAAGAGTGAGGTGGTCCCAACTGTACCTGTGTCTCTGTCTCATGGATACTCCTTTATTTCAGATGCGAGGAGTTTTCTGATTTTAGCTGGAACTGTAAATGAGTCTAGGTTTATATCTGTCTTGTTTGTCAATCAAGTCAGTTGTTTGCTGTGACAGCTGCTCTCCCCTTCAGAAATGTTTCAGGCTCAGAGTAAGAAATAAATTGTGTTGTGTGTATGTATATTTGATTCTGAAACCCTGGTAGTTTTAAATATTTAAGCAGCTATTCATTAAATCAGACAATTGCAAAGCAGTGTGCAGCATTTGGTTACTTCAGTAGAGGTATACAAGATTTTTTGAAATGAGGTAGAGTAGCATTATAGTTAACTATGACCTGAATTACCACTACAATTAATGTTCATGCAATAAATTAGTTAAGCCACCCACAGGTCAGAGAATGGTTCACTTTACTGTCTATTCAATTCTTCTAGCACATCATTTCTGTAATAATGATTATTATTTTAAAAGCTTTAAAAACAATTTTATTAAAACCAAATGAGGGAAAACAATACAAAAGCTAGCAGCCATTCAACACATCTATTTCCCAAACCCATGTAAAAATAGAGATGATTTTGGAAAATCTTTCATATCAGAGCTTGGGCTCTGGATGTATAAGATTATTTTTCAACAATATAAGGTGCATAAGTGCCTTTTCATTGCATGAAGAAAGCATGCCTGCTGGAAAATGAATCATATTATAAAAATTGATTGTATCCCAAAAGGGAAAAATGTTATTGAAGATCCAATGGCCTGGGATGATACACCATTGATCATTGTAAGAAATACTTCCAGAAACTGTTTTTAATCTTTCCGCCAGAGCATTAGCAATTATTCTTTAGCCCATGGTGAGTAATGACTTGAGTTTCCCAGTTTCCCAATCGATAAAACATTTAGCCTACTGCTACAAATGTGCTCTTTGCTTAGACAAGCAGAATTTTTCTTCCAATTACTCTTTTTTTTTTTTTTTTAGTGTGACCTCATAAAATGTTTTTGAACATATTTCAAGGTTTTTTAAAGAAAAGGAACAATACTTTCCCTTCCTTATACTTTACCTACCTTTCTTCATTCTGTTTTGAGAAATAAATCATTAACTTGCACAGGATTCTGGCTCTTCTTGCATTGATTAGTGGATGCTCTGTCCTATTTCCTCAAAATTTGAAGTACTAGATGTAACTAAGCTGCTACTTATGTTTTTAACTTAAAAAGGAAAAATTATACAAAAATATAATAATTTCCTTCCAAATGTATTTCATATTTCCTAAACAAATGTGAAGGTTGCCTTCACTTCATCCTATTCTATGCACACATGCAAAATAAAAAATCTGTAATACTGTGCCTAATGGAGAACAATCACCAAGGACAATGCTAACAGGATAGTTAATAACTTTGCAGCAAATTAAATCTGTTGAAATATAAAGATAGATACTCATAAATACTCTTTGATGTTTGGAAAGTTAGTGTTCAATCAAGTTTTTCTTCCCCCATGGTTGCATATTATCTCTCTCTGTATGAAATATACACACACATCTAAAGTAAAAAGTTCATAGCCATTGTTTCATATTCTATATGCCCTCTGCTTGGAACAAGGTGTATTTACTGTATTTATTAGAAGCTTCAACTTCCATATTTGGACACTGAACTCTGAGATCTTAAAAGTATCTAGTTACTTATGTGCTTCAGTGGATTTAATGAAGAGATGAAATTTCAAACCATAAACTTCCCTTTGAAAAGAGAGATAAACAATGTGCATAATCTGGGAGCTGTGTTTGTTTTTAATCAGAGCAAATAGCAAGAGTAGACTTGAGGGAAGAGTTGGAGAACGAAGGGTAAACAGATTGTACAGATGTATTGGCAATTCAAAACAGAAACTAAACGCTTAGCTATAGTAGGATAGACTGGCCTCGATAGACTTCATAGATTTAAATTATCTGGAGGTTCTTTCCAAGAAATTAGGATTACATAGGTCATGTTCCTTGCAGAAAATAGGCTACTGATTTATGATTTACATACAGACACAGAAGGATTATAGCAAATACTATAAACAAATAGTTGGTCAGAACTAAAATCTGGGGTAAAGTGACCTAGAAGGGTAGGAAAGATGAACTGGATCAACAAATGTCTCTCCCCTTCACCATTCTCAAATTTTCATCTGCTAAACTGGAACAGCAACAAAAAGTGTAATAATCATGCCTTACTGCTGGAAACCAACCATTTCAGAAATGTCCCTTCTATAAATTACCTGTGTGAGAAAGTAGGAGCAGTATGTATTTAGCAACAGTGGGACAATATACAATATCTTGTCATTCATATGTTACTGTTATTCTAGTTATTACTATAATTATTATTTATATAAAAAGTGAAGGGCTGATGTTTTACACTATGGAGCTGATGTTTTATCTTAGAACAAGGAGTAAAATGCCAAAAAGCAAAAAATTCTAAAACCACATTGCCATCCAAAATATAATACTGAAGGCTGAGCATTTTATAAATCTTTTTTTAGGTCAATTGAAACCAATTTGGTTCCATGGTAAAAATTAACTTAATATGATTTGTGCTGATTTAATAAGCAGTATTCTGTCCAAGCTCCACAGCAGCAGAATTGCCATAAAAGTTAAAGACAATATGAAGCTAAAATGCTTTCATAGCTTGTGCTGAAGTATTGATTGTTTATCCTCACTGCCATGAGTCCTGGGACTCCAGAAGGAGGTCAGGGTTACTCACCAGTCTTGCTCTTCATGCTTTGATTAGTCTGGGGATGGATGCACACTTCTCATACCTGGACCCTTGATCAAGATAATGTGTACAATTCTAAAGACAATTCCTCATGCCATCTCTTTATCTACCTTACTGAATTTCAGATTCTAGGTTTCTAAGCTGTGACTATGAAATTGATATGCTAGGAATCGATTTTTAAAATGCTAATACCTGCAGATACCACTGTTCTCATGGCTAAGATGCTAATCTATCTTTGCAACATTTCCAGCAAAGGAATTTTATTTATTAGACCTAGTCTAGAAACTACTGTAGTCCTATGATGGTCCTGTGCAATGGTTCAAGTTTTTTAAGTCTACTGTGCTGTTCTTTTTTATCATGACACCAGCTCGCAGATAAGTACTACACAGTTGTTATCTCACTTCCCACCCATACACTGGTGGGATGAGAAGAACAATCGGAAAAAGCATTTTTTAAAATCTAAACCACATGGTTTGAGATAAGAGTCTTTTAACGATTGAATGAAAGCTACTACTACTAAAAATAAAAATAATAAAATTAAAAAATAAAAAGAGAGAGGAATAATACCTAAGAGAAACAGTTGGTTCACAAGTCAATTGCTCAGCACCCACTGAACAATGCCCAGCCTGTCTCCCAGCAATGATCAGTACCTCTTTGCCAGTTGCCTCCAGTTCTGTGGAATGGGGAAATGGGAAGAATGGGGAATGGTCCCTTTGGCCAGGTTGGGTCAGCTGTCCTGGCTGAGCTTCCTTCTGGTTTCTTGTACACCTGCTGGCTGGCAGAGCATGAGAAACAGCAAAGTCCTTATACTACTGAGCAGCAACTAAAATATCAATGTGTTATCAACACATTAATAAAGCTCTGTTCCAGGTAGTAGAAAGAAAATTAACTCCATCCCAGCCTAAAACAGGACATTCTGTACCCCCCAACTTCAATACACATAGCAGGGAGACTGAAGGTTCTACTGAGATATTATTTTAACTGAACTGATCAATCAAAATAATGTTTGGGTCTGGTGTTCTTTGAATTTTGGTTTTGGGGTTTTTTTGTTGGTTTTTTTTTGCAGTTTGTTTTACACAACAAAAAACTGCTCCTATCACACCAAAGTATAGGCAGCCCTATAATTAGAGAAAAGAATCTTCATTTCATCTTCCTTTGTGTTTTGAGCTCTATCAGTAGTTATATAATGTGGTACCATTTAACTGTAGCTGGAGAATGTGGTGTTATTTAAAGTCTGTACTTCAAAATTCAGAGAAAGCTTGTATTTAATTCTGCTGAATTTCCTTAACAAATCATACTAACGGGAAGTATCAACTGGTATAGGCTGAGGTCAAATGTTGCTTTGTAAAACCTCTTTGCTTCTACTTGTATTGACTCAGAATAAACACCAGTAAAGGATATATGTCAGCACTTGTTCTCATTCCTTGTCGCCCTGAGGAATGAATATAGATTCAAGTCCCAAAGGGTCTTCAGGATGATGGGAATGTACTGAGCTGCCTATTCCCCAGCAAAGAAACAGACAATGAGACAATGTTTGGAAGCAGCCACATATTTTGGTTGACTCAGAAGATATTCTGAAGTGTGACAACCTTGTGCTTCTTCAAAAGAAAGAATGTAATGGTTTTTGGGGGGCTTTTTGTGTTTCCTTTTTTTTTAGTGTAGATGAGGAAGAAGATATATGATACAAAATTTCCACAGAGGTCGAAATGGACAGCTAAAACCAGAGCTCCAGAGAACAATATATCCATTCTAAATTATTTTATTCATTTGAATTTGCATGTAAAGGCAACCATCTGCTTGCCTTTACAAGGCAAGAGAGGCAAAATCTCTTTTCATGGGAGAATACTTCACTATCACCCACAGGTGATAGGTAAAGATGTAAGAATATATTCTGATGTGTGAAATGTAATTCTGGCCTCCATTTAGTATTTTCTGCAGTGGTAGTAGCCTTAGTGAGGCTGAGGTCTGGATATTACATTTCAGCAACATCCCCGTGAAGTAACTGACCATAAAGGTTCCAATTAAAAGAGTCAGTTGCTGGGCTGCATAGTCATGTTGCATGTCTCAGAAGCACACCTGCTCTTGGCAGGTCTGCAGGGCCTGACTCAGTGTCATCTTTCCATTTCAGCGTAAGCTATAAGATCTTTCCCTATATTTTCTTCCAAAATGTTACCTTTCTATTTTTGCAAGTAAGAATTTGGACACAGCGAGAAGCATCAGTGGAGAGATTGGAGCCCAAATGGTCTAGAAAAGTCCAAAGACTGGCCTTTAGATGGCAGTGTGTACTTGTTGAATAAGAACTATGTCACGGGGTAAATCTCTGAAGCAGAAACGATTTTCTAAGGTGGAACTGTGACTAAGGTTATATTCTTGGACTAAAATGGAGATCCCACCTAAGATCCCACAATATCACAATTTCATTGTTGTCTGGCTGCCTCTGGTTAAAATTTAGTAAACAGGAGGAAATTGGTATATTTATGTTTTTTTTCTTCTAGGTTGAAGAACATATATTGAAACATTTTATTGGCATTTAGCAGAGAAAACATAGATTAATAGTTGCTTGTGATTTGCTCTCCCTACTCCTTCATGCAAAGATGCTACAAAGGACTCAAGTAAGTTAATATTATAGTTACATGTGATGTAAAAAGAAGATATACTGCACCAAATTCTACCTTTGAACACACAAAGCCATCTGGGAGGGAGATTCATAAACACGTATAAACCCGGGATTATCATGTGCACTTAGCAGCAAAATACTTAGTCTAATATATAGTCTCTTTGTGCTTTTGAGGAGGAGAAAAGAAGAGCTAATTTTGTGTGCCTTCAAAGAGTCATTGAGGTGTCACTTTTAATACATGCTGTATTTGTTCTGTACATAAATCTACAACCTATTTTGTTTATCTTGCAATTGTATTACATTAATATTGTAAAGGCCATTTGGTTTTTTGAACAACTGAGGTTTTGTTGCATTCTGTATTGTCATTAACAATGGACAGAGTGGAGGTAAGATCTGCACCGAGATAAAACTGCTCAGTAAATTTTACTCCACATTTATGTAACCCATATACATTCTTCTTAGTGAGTTTCTATGAAATCTTTGGGGGAATCTTTGAACATTTGGGAGAAAATTCTCATCTGTCTGTAAAACAAAATGAACAGATATTTCATATTCTATTTTAAATATGCCAATTTTTACAAGTGAATCTTTAAATGTACATAATATTTGTACATTTGAATAATTAAATTCTCAGGGTTAAAAAGTGTAATTTATTTATAAACAATCTTTTAATGCATATGCCCCAGAGAGGAATTTCTAGTCCTTCTTATCAAAGAATACTCCAGTAATTGCTGATGTGTCCAAAAATAGTAACTTCAAATCATTGACAAATAAACAAGAATTCATGATTGTACAAATGTTTATCAACAGGGCACATGGGTAATCTTAAAACTCACCAACAGCTAGCAGATAACTTCAGCAGATAAAGATTCACATGACCCCATTTTTTTCCCTGAACTTTATCTTTGTTCAAATAAAAGATTCTAAGTTGCTTACAAATGCTTTCTACCTCATTTCCTGTAGCTGTGATGATCTAAGGATTACAGATATCACGTAAGATGTACAGACCAGGTGCCATACTATGCCAATTTTTGTGTAATCATTATCCAAATCAAGAATAGTTGCTAGCAAATGTGTTTACTTTAATACTAATTTGACTTTTACTTCAACTCTAATTTGCCAGACAAGAATAAAAAAATTTCTATTCCTGTTTTAATTCACTTGAAAAGCAAACTCCTCATTGGCTAAAGAGCTGAAAGATTAACGACTAAATTACTGAGGGATTTATCTTACTCTCACAAGCACTGAGAAAAACATTGATGAATTTAGGGAAACTTGATGCAACTTTATAAATTTTTTAAATTAGACCATCTATTTTGATTTATTAATAATAAATTCCAGGGCAGTGGCCTGCAATATGATCTAAAGCAAATTAAAATCTAAAACCCTTTAACATTTTCAGTATAGGAACAAAATCTCTCTAGACTTCTCTTTGCTGCCTGACAGTCTGCCTTGGGTGTTTACCTACTGTGTGGGTCTTTAGAAATGGATGTGTTTTTATAGGGCCTATCATCGCAGCATGTTAAGAACAAGTAGCAGTAATTGTAATGTACCTGCCCATACAGCAAGACAAAGAAGTGCTTAGAATGTCAGAAAGGGCATAATCTCATTTACAGCAGTGAGTGAGAATCAGTAGATGTGTTCTTTTTTCTAGTATTATCCTTCAGTTCAAGAATTCTGGATGTCTGCACCTGCTCTGCAACACTGCAAGTAAAATTAAAGGATTATGAATGTATCTGGTCCAAAAAAATTACCCTCCAGGTCTATTTAGGACAGTTTTACAGAATTGAGGTTAAACAGCGACTCAAAACCCAGGGTGGCCTTATAGTAGTCAAACTCTGAATCTACTCTTCAAGCTGGGAAGTTCAAGTTTGCACTGTGTCTTTTTCTTATGTTTTGTTTTGGGTTTTGTTTTTTTGGTTGGTGATTATCATTATTAGTTTATCACTGATTTAATCTGTTCTATATTGATGCAGAAACAGTAGGTGTGGTTGCTGCTTCCTCTGCACAAAATTTACATTGAACCCTTCAGCAGCTCTGTACCATTCCACGAAGGGGAACTGGGAGGAGTTTAAAAATAGTCAGGAACCAAATTAAGTCAAATGAGAGAAGCGTTGTATCTGAGAACCGTTTATTGGTAACGAAAAAACAAAATCTTAAGTAGTTACCCTACTTAAGAGGGCTAGAGAAGACAGAGCAAGAGGAGGAAAAATGGGAAAGAAGCGGGGCTGTAGAGAGAGAGGGCGAGAGGAGCAGAGGGACAGAGGGCGTTAGCCCCGGAGGTGCGGGCCGTGTCCCCGCTGAGGCGGCGCTGTGCAGCTGCCGGCCTGGGCACGGCCCCTGCGGGCGGGACACGAGGGGAGGGGATCGGGCAGGAAGGAGCCCGGGCAGGGCGGCGGGACACGAGGGGAGGGGATCGGGCAGGAAGGAGCCCGGGCAGGGCGGCGAGACACGAGGGGAGGGCATCGGGCAGGGTCGCGGCCAGGAGCGGCCTGGTCAGGCTCGGAGGCGGCAGGGCCGGACGCAGGGACAGAGCGCTGGGACGAAGCGGGCCGGGCCTGGCCAGGGACTCAGGGAAGCAGCACAGACGCGAGGGCCAGCGAGAGCCAGCGAGGGCAGGAGAGCCAAAAGGCTGGCAGGGGCCAGGGCAGAAGGGACAAAACCAGGCTAGGGCCAGGGCAAGAAGCAGACTTCAGGAGGCTGGAGCCAAATCAGAAGCACAAGACTCAAAAAGCCCTGAGGCAAAAGCAAGTCTCAGAACCATTTTGACTAATTAATCATAAAAATACCTAAAAAACCCCAACATCTCACATATCCAAATATCATCATGTTGTTGACACGTCTTGAACTACATCTGTATGCTTACTGCAATTTCATATAAGGCCACCCTACAACACTTGAAAACAAGGGCCTACTGACATTGTAATTGATTTTGAGACGTTAAAGTGAATAAAAGCTCTGCAGATGGCTCTGAAATCCAAAATAGGGTCTGATTCATTTAATTCTTATTAAATAATTAGTTGTTAGATTTTATAGCCCATTGTCTTTTCTTGTTCCTCTGATACAGTTTACATGCACCACAAACTTAAATATAGATCCTTGCTCATTGGCGTGCACACACGTCCTCTTGGGTTAGGGACACACAAAAACTTTACAGGCTTTATTGAAAAGAGAAAAATGTGTAATTTGAAGGCCCATAACCTGTTACTTTTCATTGATAGCAGTTTGTCCTCATGGACTACCTTCTGTTTCAGTGTGAATCCAGACAGAAACTAGCACAACGAAGGGAACTAGGCTAAGAGGACAATTGGCCATAATTTACTATTAATGGGGTATCAGCTCCTATTCTTTGGGGCTGTTTTAGAGTGCAATCCAAGTGGTAGCTGGAAAGCTGCTTTTGATACCCATCATGCATGTGGCAGGCACCTTGCCTGCTGTCATTCCAGGGAGTTGAGTTTAACCCTTCTCACCATGACTTTGTGCCACGTTGCAAAGTGCTGTTGCCACAATGCATCAGCTAGACAGAAGAGAACTGCTATGCTGGTGAGAGAAATATTTCCTTCTGCAAGTTTATTCACTTCAGTACAGACGACCTCCAGGCAGCCTCTCAGGGAGAAAATCTCCAAAAACCTATTGATGAAGATCTTGGATCTTCCCGGTTTCCAAAATATATTCCAGCCAAGTGCATACAGAATGGATCAGTTCTTTGTTTTTCCAAAACTAAACATGTCTAGACTCATATTTTATCTTTAATGTTTGCATTAATGTTGTTTCATCTAAGAAAGTTATTTAAAATAGATGTAGACCTGCCATATGGTATGTTAAATGATGCAAGCAATCTCATGTGATGTTGAACTCAAAAATTATGTTACACAAACTTTGAGGGAGTCAGAAGCAATTAAAAATGTAGTTAAAATACATCTTTGGAATTCTCATCAAGCACAGTGTCTCTCTTCTGACATAAGTGCAAGAAATTCTGACTCATGCAACCACTATCACAGATAAATAAAACTGGTTTGGAGTAACAACAGCACAGAGCAAATTTAATCCTTGAAAGGGCTAGCTTCCTTCAGGTTGATTTCACCACTTTTTTTGAGTGCACGAGGAACCCCAGAAAATAAAACTCTCTATTCACTTGTATCTAGACGTCAAAGCTTTAATGAACTCTTGCAGAGTTGGAGGTTTCTCTTGCTTTTAATGATTACTACCTTCTTGTCCTCAGCCTGAAGTAACCAGTAATTTGAAGGAAGGAGTATTTTGTAAAGCAGATGCCTGGGTGACCCGAACATGCTCTATCATACCCTTACAGAAAAATAATTTATACTCCTTGCTTCAGTAAGAGGCAGAGAAAGCTTTCTGACTTTGTTTCTTGCTCTACTAGGCATTTAAGGTCACGCTTGGGGAACTTGTGTCATATTTGAAAGTTAACCTGCACTCTTTAAAAATATTTATTCTGCCTAGTTGTGCATTTCATTTATGTACAATAAAGTAAATAGTTGATGAGAGAAGAGTTTGCAACAGGTTCTAATGTTTTTTGTTAATAAAATGTGTATGAGTAAAGGTACTAAATTTCTGCTCCAATTTTTGAGGTTGTTCAGGGAATATCACCTCTTTCTCACTACATAATAATTTGTAGAACGTCCTGCAGACACATGCTCATTCCAAGGAAAGACATAAAGACAGCCATAAACTATGAAAATAGATAAAGCGAAGGTGAAGCACATTTATGTATTTTCAAGAGATTATATCTAAAAAACCTTTTATTTCTGCCAGCATTGTACTATATTTACACAGAAACTATTCAGGCACATGTGTTTTCAAAGAAGTTGTAATTTCCTGTCAGACTTTTTACAAATCCTTTCTAACAGCTGTAGGCGGAAATCCAGCTACTCCTGCAATGAATGACCTTCAGTGTTTGGATCCCAGAGAGTAAACAAACATTTACTCTACAGAGGAAGCCCTGCTGTGAATGTAACATTAACATTACACTCCTCAGTTAGTTTATTAGAAACTAATCCTGTTTCTGCACTGCAATTATGACTTCTTGAAAACCAAAGCATTTTCGTGGTAAGCCAATCCTGCTAACACTTCAACATAAAAGACTCACGGTGTCAATAATGAAGATTTCATTAGACAGATTTTGAAAAGATATGACTTTTGTTTTTATGTGCAAGTTTTGTTTAGACAGTATTTGTTTTACCTTTCAGAGCATTAGTTTCCATAAATTCCCCATGCTTTAACTGCATAAGCGATATTTTTAAACATAGCTCTTACACAGGAGTGTATATTAAATATTTGTTCAGCTGATTAAAACAGTTCTATATTTATTTAATGTTTGAACAGTAAACAGTTTGTTGAGGACTGAAATGTGTTCTTACACATACACATATTGAGGCTTCATTAGAAGAGTTCCCGTTGTGAGGGCGCTTTACCTAGGTGATACCAGGCATTACAGATCCTCAGAAAAACCTTTCTTTAGTAAGTGATTCAACCTCCATTCTTACTCTTAGTAGATGGCACATTGTGAAGGGTAACACAGAACTTCTTTCATATCAGTGGAAAAATTTACAATGTAAATGGAAATGGTCTCTTGTGTTACTAACATTGCAGATGTAGTTCAGCTCTACGCAGCTATGTCCTTTGCACTGTACCCTTTCCACATGGTGTTTAAACAAGAAAGAAACTGAAAAGTTATCTAGATTACTTGGAGGAATTCTAAGTCTGGGTTTGATACTGGGTGTACACAAGACATTAACAGTTTGGGAGCAAAATGTTTCCTTTCACACATCTTTGCTAAAGTGATGAAGAAAACACGATAAAGAGTTTTCTGTATTGTTTGTTCATCCAGAAAATTTCAAACTGCAATTTCAGTCTTAAAAACTAACATAATAAAAATCTTTCCATGATGTACAGCATTTGATTTGAAATGCTTTCTGAGCTATGTATATGAAGTATGATGTAAGCAAATACATAGACTATTTCCCTGCCTATTTCTAGTTTGTAAAATCAACTGAGCCTTGGTGGACATGAAGGATTCTTTCATCCCATCCACTCCAAGAAATAATAAAATTTCTGCTTTATATCCAGTCCTTGAGTATTCTGTGATTAACACCCATCCAGCTTCACAGGTTTTGGTGGATTACATAGTAAGGTTGATAATGTTCTGGTGTCACACAAAGCACCAGCATTCCATATGCCTGAATACAAACCAGCTTTCTCAATTTGGCTATATTGGCTCCCTGTTGGTTGACCTACCAGGAACTAAAAGCAGTAAAACTTCATTTATGTCCCTTAAATTAGCACTTGTCAATCAACTGCACTGTGTGAGTGGTATAATGGTAGAGCTGATAGCAATTTCAACTTTTGAACGTTGAATTGAAGTTAAATGCTAACAAGTGCCTTGGCTCAATGTTTTCTCTGTTACAGTCAGTTGGCAGTATCATAGAGTAATTTAGTTAGGATGGGACCTTTATGTGCCGTTCAATTGAACCTCATTGAAGCCGGTCCAGTTAAAGCAGGTTGCTCATGGATTTGTTCAGATGAGCTTTGACCATCTCCAAGGATGGAAATTCTACAATGTCATTCAGCATATGGTCCAGGGTTTGAGTCTTCTCATGCAGTAAAAAATTTTCTTATGTGAAAAGCTGCTATTTTCCTACTTTTTTGCTACTGGCTTTTACTTTGTAACTATGCACCTTCTATTAACTTTTAGCTGTGATCTAATTTGATAGTTGGAGATGGAAATTAGATGACTTCTGTTCCTAAGGCTGAACAAACTCCTACTCTTTTCTCTCTTGCTGCAATCACCTAACCCCTGTGGTAACTGGACATGCTTCTGGATGTCCACACCTGTCTTGTGCTGAGAAGCCTGAAACTGAATACAGTGCTCAGAGGTAGTCACAAAAATACTGCAGAGAAAGGGATAGTCACTTCCATTGACATTCTGGTTGTGGTCTTGCCAATAGAGACCACTTTTTCGTGCAGTTTGTTTTTTCTGAACTACTGTACACAGCTGTAATAAAAAATCCTTAATGCTTCTCTGACACATGTTAGAAGGAAGACAGCTCAGAAAACTGTCTGGAGCAAGACAGTGACTGATACTTTAGCAGATGTGTGTAGTGTTGGTATGAGTTTCTATCCCCCGGCTGCTATTTTTGATGTGATGTTAAGAGTTTTGTTTTTTGTGAAGTCAATATTTATCCATTACTTTCTCCAAGACCTGCTGAACTTACAGCACTTGCTGTAACTGGACCTGTGCATTATGGCTAGAATGCCATGATATTGCATCCCTGGGCACTATTTAAAAAATTTTAAAAGGTTCAACATGTAGGCAACACAGCAGAAAGGTTTATCATTGAGATACTGATGAAGAACAAATAATGTAATGCTATATTGTGTATTCTTGAAACATAATTAACTCTGACATGGAACATGTCCTGCTTTTTTACTGTTTTAGACCTACAACTTAGATTGAGTAGCCTGGGATTTACTGGCATTCAGGAATATCTGTCAGTGGTTGATTCTTGATCTAGAAGAACCAAAACAATCAGCATTGTTCTAAAGAGCACTATTGCATGGCATTATTCTATGGCAGTTACTGCAAAGTAGATGTGTGCATACAATCATTTATATTGGAAAAAATGCACAGAAAAGGTGTGAACAATTTCTATTTTGAGCTAGTAGGATTTTGTACTCAGAAAGGTAATGGATAATAAAAGGTAGGCATGACAGAGAGGTATTTGCTCTTTGTATCTGATTTAGTGATGTGTTGTTGTAAAACCCTCATTGCAAACAACAAATAAAAGAGGCCAGATTGATAACTTTATTGGGAATTAGTGTAAAAGGGAAAAATTGCCCCTTCAGTATGGTGTGATTACTTCTGTGAGGTAGCATTTAGTGATCTTCAATGTATATGCGAAGGTAATGCAGTAATATAGAAAGATTTATAATGAATAGTAAAACAGTAATTTTTTAAAGTAAACGATATAAATCCTATTTTCCTCCATGATAAAATCAACTTTTTCTGTATTTTTATGATGCCAAGACCTCAATATGGTAAAGAGTCTCTTTGCATACATGTGAAATAAAGTTAAATGTTTTGTTATAAAATAGAGGGTGAAATCTAATGTAATGTGTCCAATTCACACAGTGACTTCAGGGACTGTTAGGACTAATTGTCAAGAGACAGAGAAAGTAGTCACAGGCTTCAAATGCTAGTGGGAAAAGAATAAGAGGAAATTAAAAAGAAGATCCAAATACTTGAGAAACAGAGCATGAATTATGCTTTTTAGAATTGGAAAATTTAAGACTTGTGCCTTCCTAGGGCAAATAGTTGCCTGGACCTCTTTAATGAGAGATTTTTAATGGTGCGAAGTGTTCAATTTCAAAAGTAAATTCCCTGTTAGAAGTTACATTGAAACTCTTTATAAACTATTCTATCAGGAAAAGCAGATATTCTTAGATATATGTCTATTTTAGTTTTCATAGTCTCAGCCCAGGTTCTGGTTAGTCATGTGGTCAACAGCAATGAAGGACAGTAAATATGTCACCTGTTGTAAGGACAGCTGTGAAACAAGGGGGTGAGTCAAGGTAAGCATTGACACAGAGTGCCATTAATAGAATTGCTCATATTAAGAAATTGCTAAATATGAACTATTTATGTGCTAGATTATTTCTTCAGACTTAGTGTATACACATCCAGTATTTTAGAATTCTGAAGGACCAAGTGAGAATTTTGACTTGGGACTCTATCTATCTATCTATCTATCTATCTATCTATCTATCTATCTATCTATCTATCTATCTATCTATCTGTCTATCTACCCTCTGTTTCTACCTAGCTATGATCTCCTAAAAATACTCTTTGCCTTTTGAATGAACAAGCTAACAATTTGCGCAAGTCTCGTATTTTTTAAGAACACTGGAAAACCTACTGCCTATGTTTTACAGGTGGAAAAAATCAGTTTACATCAATTCATGAAGAAGATTTAGCTCCAAGGAGCCTGTAATGAATAGCAGTTCTTAATGCATTATTAACACTTCTATATAAAATTCTGTAGAATAATAGAGTGGGTTGGGTTGGAAGTGACATTCCTTAGGTAACAACGGAGGGACTTTGCCCCCACCAGTCCCTATCCTGCTGTCCATCCACTTGAGAGGTGTGAGAAGAAAGGTTGCCATTGAAGACTGAGGCAAAAACATCAGAAACCTTAGCTTTCTCCCCATCAGTTGTTACCACTTGGTTGGCCATATTTATCAGAGGGTGTTACATCTTCTTTCACCTTCTTCTTCTGGTTAGCACACCTGCAAAAGCCTTTTCTGTTACACTTTGTGTCCCTTTCCAGGTTCAGTTCCAGGCTGTCGTTCCTCACCTCATTCCTACACAACTGAACTTCATCTCTATGCCCTTCCCAGGTCACCTGTTTGTTTCCACTGCCTGCTGGTTGAACTTTTTCATTAGTTCGACCAGCTGTTCCCTACTCAGCTGTGCCATCTCATGTCCGTCTTGCCTGATTTCTTGCTCTTGGGGATTGCCAGGTCTTGTTCTCTATGGAAGACTCCCTTAAAGATTTACCAGCTCTGTTCACTGTTCTTGTGAGCAGTCTTCCAGGGACTCCTATTGACTGTCTCCCTGAAGATCTGGAAGTTTGCTTTCCTGAAGTCCAGGGGCCTAACTTTACCCCTGCATCTGTCAAGATGTGCAAACTCCACCAATGCAGGGTCGCTGCAGCTTGTGTTGTCTCCAGTCTCAATGCCTCCAGTTAGCTCAATTGCACTGGTGACCAACAGATCCAGTAACACATTCCTCTGATAGGTCTGTCTGCTGCCTGAATCAGGAAGTTATCCTCCAAGCATTCCAGCAGTCTCCTAGGTTGCCTACACCTTTGTGTGCTGCTTGCCCAGTAGATGCTGGAACATTTGAAGGCCAGGATGAGAGCCTGTGAGTGGGATGCCTCTTCTGTATGGAGAAAGAAGGCTTCATAAGCAACCTCCCATTGATCAGGGGCCTGTGCTGAACATCAAGCATGAGGTTCCCTTTGTTGCCTCAGTCTTTGATTCATACAGGCTTTTAGCCAGCTCATGATTTTTCTTCAGGGACAACTCTTCACACCTGATCCAGCTATTGGTGCAAAGGGAAACTTCTCCCCCCCTCCTTCCTCTCATACCTCTTTTGAACAGCATGTAGCCATTGATTGTTGCCCTTTAGTTATGGGATCCACCCCACCAAGTTTCAGTAGTGGCAAAGAAGTCATAACTTTCTAGCAGAACAGTGGCATGGTGGCTTCCAACCTTTGCTGTTTGTATGTTGACATAAATGCAGCTGAGATCTCAGATATGTCACCTTCCTAGAGGAGCACCCCTCAGCTCCTTTCATATATTTTCCTGGTATTTCCCTGTTGGCTTCTCAGCTCGGGAGTCCCTGGTTCATCTCTGTAAGTCTGAAGATCTGCAGCAATGTGGCCAGTAATGTTCAGAGTCCCTAGCTGATGGCCCTTGCACCCTATCCCTCTAGCCTTTTCCTCTCATCCTACAGCATGCCAGGGACAACTCAGATATTGTCCTTCTCCCCCATCACATCTCAATTATACTGTCCCCTTTTTAATAGCAAAAACCACAGGTATTTGACCCTAGTGTTTCTATCAGGCATTGGAATCATGCTTAAGATTAACCCATATAAGGACATTTATTCCTTCCTCATATAGAAACCCAAAAAAATACACAAAAAAATCAAACAAAAAAATGCATATACTCACCCATTCCCCAGAAAAACAAATACAATCTGAAGCTGGAAAGTATTTAGCTTCTTTTATATATAGAAGATATGTAGCTGCTTTGTTAATCTAGTTTTTTGCGTGGCTTTAAGTGAGAAAATCAATTAATATATTTGAAAAGCCAACTATAGGAATAATTCACTAACTGTTAAATAAAATTGAAAAAGAGGGATTGAATGTTATCTTCCACATTTTTTTTTCAGTTCAGCAAAATTAGTGGAGGAATTGGTTTCATACCTTGCCAGTGTCTCTGCAGGAATCCTGATTTCTGCTTCATTCAGTATAGGCCTAAGGGCAAGCCAATGTTTGCTGCAATTTTCTGCAATAATAGCAAGACAATTTAGCAGTAATGGATAAGTAAGGGGAAAATTAAGCAGTTTGCTGAGATACAGAAACGAAGCCAGAAAATACTTGGCCTCATCTTAGGCTTCAAATTCATAGTCAATTCATTAGTGTAATTTAGTCCTTCCATAAGCCTTTGAGTGATAAATTTTACTAATAGATTTGAAATGCCAGCTGTAAGAAGAATTCACCTATTGGTGAGTAAAATTAAAGGATGGGGTAGAATGAATCCTTTGTATTCATCATTTCAGAATAATTATAAAGACCCTTGAAAAAATGAGTCTTTCTACTTATGGTAAATAGGGAATTATAAAGGAAAACATTATAAAATTGCAATTATATTTGCAAAAAAAATTGGGGGGGTGATCAGAATATTTATTGAGCCTTAATTTTATTTTTGACTGGCTTTTTTGGGAGTGAATTGTAGGCTGATCTCTGTTTTCTGTCTGATCCAGAAGCCACTTGGAAAACTGGCAATACAGTAAGGTCATTATTGGCTCAAATGTATTGTGTTGTATTAAGTCTTAAATAATTGACTTTAAAGTGGTTTGGTTTTTAAACTGAAGCACGGTCTCAAAAAAATCCAGCTCAAGTGATCAAACCAGCAGTACAGTACTTAATCACTAAACTCAACCTCTTTAGTTCTCTGAACAAAAGCTTAAAAGCTGCTCAGGTGAAGTAGTTCGCTTTAAGTTTTTATAAATCCTATACACTGCAATCACAATAAACTAAGAAAATCTTAATTGCTTGGAGAGCCAAATTAACTGTATTATGTTTAGGTGTGAGAATATCATAGAATATGCTATAAGAATCTTAGTTGTGGCCATGTACTTAGTTTCATTCTTAGACTGATGACATATATACACTCCGGAGTCCTGCAGGAATGATAAAAATGGACAAGTTGTCATGATTTATGCTTTATTAGGTAGAAATATAATTTGGATCAAGTTGTACAAAAGACTTGTCTTCTGTGAAACAAAATATGGTAGTGAGATTTAAGTTCTTAAATGGCATGGTTGATTTGGAAGCTAGGCTAAGAGAGAAGCATATGAAATATTACACATAAGGGGATGGGAACTGAGTGGAGACTTCCACCCTCTAACATTAGTCAAGAGCAATCTATGACAGAAATGGAAGTTAGCAGATTGCAAGAAAACCCCAAATATACAAATAATATAGATAAAACCTTCATCAAGACTTACATTCCCTTGAGGTATCTTGAAAAAGATACACTCAGCTTTTCTTTTTATACCTGTAAGAAGAGTATACCATAGAAAGAAAAGGTGGTCTGAAAGTTGCTTTTTCTTATTTCCTGAAACTCTTAACGAAGGAAAACTAAGGTTGACTAGTTTTTTAAAAAAACCAAACAAAACAAAACCAAACAAAACCCGATTCAGAGCTGTGGGGTCATTAGTAGTTATTCGGAATTTACAGAAGGGGTTTTCATTGGCTGAAGCAACTTGACCCATGGGAGAAGCTGAGTTCAAATCCCTCTTAATAATACATTCTTTGATCAGGCACAAAAACCCAACCAACCAACCAACCAACCAACCAACCAACCAACCAACCCAAAACCTAAAAAAACCAAAACACCCCAAATACCACAGCAAAAGAAGGATTGTTAGAGTAGACAAAGCCAAGTCTTTGAATTTTCCAGTCATCCCACATGTCACTCCAGACAGATTAACTGTGTTGATGGAATGTATATTGGTGCAAGCGCATTCAGAAGATGCAAGGTAATAAAATGTTTGGATCTCAAAGTCAGGATAAATCTGCACTCAGAGTGATCTGTGCAAATCACTGTCCTGGTATAATGGAGGTAGATTTTGGAATATATTGTATTACTACTAACATTCTTCAATGCTAAGGAAGTATTACAAATACAAAGAAAATGGTAGTGCTATGATGCATTTTCTTCCTAGCAATGGGCTTTTTTGAAGAAGAAAATGATAGTGAAAGGTAATTCTGCGAGATTAAAATAATACTTTTGAAAATAAAGCCGTAGATAAGTAAAAAGGAGGAAATCCACAGCTTGCTACAGTAGGACCTTTACTGATAAAAAGAAAGAATTTAATGTTGAAGAGCACATGAGAAAGATGCAATGCAGTTAGAAGAAACAGTTCCCATTGCAAAGTTAGACATAAACATTGATCTCATAAGACTATGGTACAAGTGGCTGAGTATGTCTTGTAGGGGATATACAGATTTCAGCACTGGTGTACTCAAGAGAGATGAGACCCAGACTAAGCCACACACTGCTGGCATGGTTATTGTCACCCTTAGTGGTTAGAAACAAACCAGCTGTCGAGACCAGGTGAAGATTTCAAAATTAGTTTGTTATTGGCTTGGTCATTTGGTTTTACTTGGACCAAAGATAACTGAATATGTAAAACAATAATATCATACCCCCTCAGAAAGCCGCTCTTATTTTGAAAGCTGTTTTCAATGCCAAATAAACTTCTATGATGACTACATTGCTGTGATTGTAGAGGGTCCGGTAAGAAAGTGAAGTAAATGAGTGACCCTCTCATTAAGAAGGCACTGTGGGGCTTCAGATTTTTTGTGGGGGACTTTTGGGGGGGATTTTTTGGTGTGGTTTAAGGATAGTAATTTTAATAGTATCAAAGTAACTGATGTTAGTCTTGGAGCATTATTTATATGCTGCTTTTATTTGGAAAGGAATGGATCTGGATAGAATGACTTACTAGCCTGTATCTAAAAATTCCATACGTGTTGCGCTTGTATACAGATAGGCTGACAACATAAACATAAGCTTGCATGTAAACCTCTAGGTTAAAGCTAACTAAATAAAATTTTTCATATGTGTGTGTGTATATATATATTAAAAAAGTATTAGAACAGAGAGTTCTAAAGTATCATGCATACAGAGAAAACAGTGTAGTGGAAGTGACTGACAACAGCGTAGTGGAAGTGGTGCCTCAAGGGAGTGTTCAGTAGTGTCATGACCTGTTCCTGATGCAGGGGTACTGGAGAGAAGCAGGAGTTCTACAGTTTGATTGGAAGGCAGAACACATGAGAGGGTTCACAGGCAATATTTGCCTGAGGCTGTCTCTGACAAGAACAGAATAAGAGCTAAAGCTCTGCCAAAAGAAGAGGACTTGTCTCTTCACATAGCAGCAGCGGCAGTGGAAAACTACCCCATGGAAAACTTTGGAATCCTAATATTATTGAAAGGTACATGGGAATTAATCAAATATTGTTCAAAAACTCAGCTACTTGGTTAACTAAAAACTTGAAGCATTTTGGCGTAGTTGTGATCAATTTTAGTGGGATACAGAGAAGTTGT
This sequence comes from Melospiza melodia melodia, assembly GCF_035770615.1. Taxonomy (NCBI): domain Eukaryota; kingdom Metazoa; phylum Chordata; class Aves; order Passeriformes; family Passerellidae; genus Melospiza; species Melospiza melodia. The sequence goes on along the minus strand of NC_086226.1, from coordinate 54,077,906 downwards.
GGTATTAAGCTACCATGGTTTTAATTCCTAGACTGGCAAGATCTGGAAATGTGCAGTTTGGATGTACTTACTTCCATTTCAGTGAGAGCATTGCCCAAGCTGTACCACAAAGGCTACATAGGTATTGGCTTGAACTATTATATAGAATACTGGAGACTGAAGTGAGACCTCCGCCTCTCCCTAGGATCACTACCCCAAGTCTTTAGGATTTATGCAGAACAAATACAACAGTGATTTTTTAAGTGGTTTTTTTGAGGTCTTCTGTGAGAAGATCGTGCTCATTAAATGTCAGAGTTAAGGCAACCAAAATGTTAAGCTTCATTCGCTGAGTATTTGCCTGTAGTTCAAATCAGGATAAGAGCAAAAAAGAAGGTAGGAGTAGAGAGAGAGGCCAAAGATAGACAGCGTGATGTATGTGAGCTCTAAGAACAGAGAATTGATGTGCTTACACTTGTGATAACAGTTTGTGTGAGGAAAATAGATAAAACTCTCTCTTTAGACCATTCTGCCAAACAAGCCTTCTGAATCACCCAGCAAGCCTGAAATTCATCCTGCCTCCCTCCCATTATTTTTTCTATCTTTCAGTCTGATGCATGCTGAAGTGGCATGCTAGAAACTGTTCTACCTGTCTGAATCTCCTGCTCCTCCTCTGCCTGACTCCTCTCCTGCCCACCAGTGAGCCTTGCTAGCTGGCATGCTTTCTTCTCCTCCTTCTCCTGCTCTTCCTCCACCTGGTCCCACCTGGCACAGTCACTGGCTGCATCATGCTGGGGAAGTTGGTGCTTGGGTTTGTCCTGCCCTTCTTCCTCCTCTTTCAGATGGTTACTTTTTTGGGGAGTAGTCTTCCTATAGGAGTGCTTTCCAAGTGCTTGTGGCTGGTGTTGGAGACACAACTGCAGAGGGACATATATAGGTGCAGCAGAGAAAGAAGACATTTAATTGTTTATCTTTCACCAGGTAGTGAGGTAGAGCTGAAGATGTGTTTCAGATAAAGGAATGTTTTACCTAGGAACATAAGTATGAAGACACACATGATCATAAGCCATAGCAATATACAGTTGATTTATTGGAATCAAATTAGCAATTAAAAAAACTCTTGGATTCTTTACTCATTGATTAACTGAACAAGTTCATGTCTAATTCTACTGAACTGAACTAGTTCATGTCTAAGTCTAATTTTAACTAATAGAGCTTCATATAGAAAATGCTTAGAGTTTCAAAATATGTCACAAAGTCATAAATACGTGCAAGTGTCAACATTTGTTTAGGAAATAAATATTAAAATGACAAAAGACAGGGAATTCATTTGATGATCCTTAAAAATGTACGACAGTTACTTCTTCACCCTTTAATCACTCCTTTTTCTTTCACTTCATGTCCTAGTCCATGGAATGTACTTTTTATTGCACTTTATTTCTTAAAAAGGACAAAGTTTAAAGGACAAAAGAATAAATAACTGTTCAAAGCTGGAAAGAAGATTTTTTTTGAAATAAATACAGAGCTCTTTTGCCAAAGCATGACTTTGTTATACAGATTACAGATTACCCCGGTTCTCTCCTACACATTTGCAAAGCCAAAACCTTAATATTTTATATAAACAGTATATTGAGTGATATCTGATTATGTCCTTTGTCTTCACATATCAAGTGTGAGACAAGAGTGGTTAACTCATGAATAGGGTTGGGTGCTTTACCCTCACGGAGCCATTCCATTTCTCTTCACATATGAAGATAAATGTTGCAGCAGAGCTTGCTCATCAGATGTAATATATAATGCATGTATTCTTTTCCGCATGCCACTCTTGACGACTAGAATGGCTTGAAATGACAGGCACAGAAAATTAAAAGCTCTTCAAAGTAGAGGAGTAATGGGTTTTGAAGAGAGTAAAACTTTTGATGAGTTGACAATATTTCATCTGTGAAATAAAAGCAATTTTACTTTGACATAGTGAAAGGAAGACTATTTATGTCTCTTATGATGTAAATATACACAGCTTGCATACAAGTTCAAGTAAAATTATTTGAGGTACACTGATGGCTTTGAAGACAGAGCTAGTATAAGAACATTACTTGTTCAGTATTATGGGGCCTGATGCAATTCATCCAAGAATCCTCAAATAATTGTTGATGTCATCTCAAAACCTCTTTCAATAATATTTGAGTAGTATTGGGAATCCATAGAGGTTTCAGCTGACTGAAAGCTGATGAACATTGTCTTGATTTTCAAGGACAAGTAGGAGGGCCCTGGAAACTCCTGGAAACCAGGAGGGCCTGTCAGTCTCAGTGCCTGGTAAAGTTATGGAGAAGATTATTCTGGGGGTACTGAAAAACACCTGGAAGACAACACAGTCGTTGGTCGCAGCCAGCATGGAGGAAAGTCCTGTTTATCAAATCTGATTTTCTTTTAGGAAAGGAAAAGATAAGCCACCTAGTTGATCTAGAGAAGCCAGATGGTTGTAATCATTTTGGATTTCAGTAATGGCTTCTATACCATCTCTCACAGGACCCTTCTGAACAAAATGTGCAGCCCTCAGCTGCATAAACACATCATGGGGTGGGCAAGCAACTGGGCCATAGGCTAGACACAAAGGGTCTCAGTGAATGGGGTGACAGCAGACTGGCGACCTGTCACTGGTGAGGTTCCACAGGGCCCCATCCTCAGCCCTCTGCTATTCAATGTCTTCATTAAAAACCTGGGGAAGACATGTGAGGAGCAACTGAGGTTATTTGGTCTGTTCAGCCTGGAGAAGAATAGACTGAGGGGAGTCATCGCTGCAGTTTCAACTTCCTCCTGAGAGGAAGAGGAGGGGCAGACGCTGATCTCTTCTTTCTGGTAACAGAACCTGAGGAAATGGCCTGAAGCTGTTTCAGGGAGGTTTAGGCTGGATGTTAGAAAAAGGTTCTTCACGCAGAGGGACAGGAACAGGCTCCCCAGGGAAGTGGTCAGAGCACCAGCCTGACGGAGTTCGAGAAGCATTCAGACAGTGCTCTCAGGCACAGGGTGTGACTCTAGGGGATGGTGCTGTGCAGGACCAGGAACTGGACCCAATGATCCTTGTGAGTCTCTTCCAACTCAGCTTATTGTGTGATTCTGTGACACGTAGCGTGATATTGGCTGGTGTTCTTAGTGTGACAGTGATATTTGCTAACTCTGACCTCAGGACCTTTAAGTACTTTGCTGAAGGTAAATACTTGACATGCTGTTTTAAAAAGTGCCTAGAAATACTTCGCTGGTTGGATAAAGGATATATATTCATAATTTTAAAATGTAAAGAAAAATGGGAAGTGAATCTGTCAAATGAAAATTTGACTATAATCAGAAGTTTTCAAAGAAAAATAAATAGGTTGTTTTATCAATCAAGAAAGCTTCAATACTGTGATTTTCAGCTTTATAATTGCAACAAATATAGCACCTTTAAATACCATCGTATTATAGTGAGACCTATGAAAGTATAGTCATGTCACAATCTTCAAGAACAGTTGTACTTTTGAGTTTTATATACCAGTGCTTAAGAAAATTCAGCAGTTCTTTTTTTTTTTAACCATATGATATATGGTTATGTGTTTGCTTTGGAAAATTTCAAGAATTCAAGGCTCTGAGTAATTGGAAGTTTGGTGTATCTTTATTCAGAAGCATAAACAGATCCTATAAATTATTTGTCTTTTATTTGCTCTCTGTGTTAGTCTCTTGATAAATAGGAGTGGTCAGCTGCTAAGCAGAAGGACTTGGCTATTTGAGGAAATGAAGTTATCAGTAAATAAACAGTATAGTTTTTTCTTTGAGCTTTTCGCTATGCTTTTGCTATCAGTCCTCTCTCTTCTCCTACTGGGAGGGGCTAGAGTATTTTGCAAAATTTTCACCACTTTTCGCAGAATCACAGAATATTCAGAGTTGGAAGGGACCCACAAGGATCATTGAGTCCAACTCTTAAAAGTGAATGGCTCATACAGGGAAGGAACCCATGAACGTGGGCTTCATTAGCACCATGCTCTACTTAATCAAAGCCTCTTTACTGTGTATGTGTTAAAAACATAAAGGATTTTGTACTGAAATCATGAGCAGCTTTCAGATATTTTTTACAGAAATACCCATATCTTGTCTACTCTTTAGGATGGAAATAGCACACTTGGTACTCTGATTTAAATACACAAACTTGTAGAAATAGCTTAGGCATCTTTATTTAGTACTTTCCATTAGTTACTCAAATTTAACTGATTATATTTGGCCTACCAATTATAAAATAATAATTCATTACCCCCAGTGTATTTCACTTCAGAAATATTATTGTAATTGGATAAACACATTGTGAAGTAGTAAAAAAATCTCAAGAATGCAAATACACCTATATGGATGAAGAAATTTAAGATGACTTTTGAATTTTGGCAACCTGCAGCCTGCATAGCATGCCTACAAAGTTTCCTACAAAGTGTGTGGGCCTCTGTCTGTCTTCACAGACAGGAAGTTCTGTTCTAATAGAGCAGTTGAAACCCTGGAGGTTTTAGCCCAGCTAATGTATGAAATATGTTGATAATACCGTGCAAATTTTAGACCTCTTTTTTTCCTGCATTACATATTAGGCATGATAAAATCATCACTTTGGACAAAATTAATATATTTTATAAACCTACTAATACCACACTACCCTTAAGATAACCACTCGCATCCTCAGATTGATCTTGGGTTTGTTTTTGATTAGTTTTACCTTTCTTTGTGCCTTATATCATAGGCGTATAATACTGAAAGCTCCCTCTTTTGTACACAACTTGTGTCTTGACAAAGAGCATTTGAACTTTCAAGGCAGCTGGGTAGGGAATGCTCCAATTCTGACCTTTGGTCTGCATGGACAGAGACAGATTAATAGATGGTGTAGACACCTTGTCTTCATACAGGCAAGTGAGAATAAAACATTAACATTAATTTAGTAGTCCCAACACAGGGGTTTTTTGTAACAGCTAAACCTTGCTCCCACACCCACAACAGGTTATCTTTCTAGATTCTGTTGCATTTGAGGAGCTGCATAACTGTGACATAGGTCAATGGAAGAGAAAAATATTTTTCTTCAGACTAAGAAGCTATTTTGTATTATCAGCACTTTCATATGGTACAGGTTTTTTCACTGACATATATGAAAAAATGGAAAGGAAGCAGAATTTTTTTGATACAGAAAATGTGTGGTTTTTTATAACACTACATAATCATCAGCTGGTCCATATCATAACTATAGTTTGTACTTATTGAAGAAAAAGGAAAATTGGATTAGGACTTTACTTCAGTTGGCACTTCCATGGGCAAAAGGGAAATTTCCTTGTGTTGATTTTCAGATGCAGTTCCCTATTCAACACAATTTGCTTCCTGTAGTAATTGGTATGAAATCAATATGTTTTATGAACCTCTCAGCCCACATCCCAAATGAACTTGTTTAAATAGACATTTGTTAAGGTATTAAAAAGGATCTCTGAACTCTTTGAAGGATTCTATATGAAAAGGAATCAGAAAATACTCATTCCTTGGAATTCAAACAGGGATAAACCATCTCAAAGCAAGAAAAGGAAAGCACAAGTTTATTATAAAATCATTCCAGTTTATGTTCCTAATAGGTTTTTATGGAAAACCAAATGAATCATCTCATCTATTATTTGTGAGGAATATCTTGGAGCAGCTGCTAAGCTTTCCTCAGACGCAATGTACACTTAGAGTGGTTGGACACTTCTGATTGGTTTTCAGGCTGGCCTGCAGTTGTTATGCTTCCTTACAAGATGTATTTACTCAAGGAGTCCAGTCATCATGCTAAATAAAATCATTCACTGTGGTCGGCAAATATTGACTCAAGCTGTTATGCTTTTATGTATTTCAGAGACTCACAATGTTTGAGAGCTCAGCAAGCAAACAAGAACAGGTACAGGAAGTTATTGTGATGTTTTGGACTCATGTTTGTTTTTCTACTGCTGATGTATGTTCTCCATTTCATGTGGCTTGTTGCTAATGACCTTGCTATATAGTGCACTGTGGCTGATAAGGCCAAAGGCTTTAATAGAATACAAATACATTTCACATTTCCACTTGAAGAGTTTAGTTTAATTGTGTTTTTAAATGCACTGTACCCTACAGGCGCTCTCTCCTCTGTAATGTACTTTCTAGAAATAAAAACTTGTGAAGAATAGAATGTACAATGGGATAAGGTGTAATGGACAGTTTTCTATTCATTTTGAGCTGTGTCTGATACCATCACTCAGCACAAATCTAAATAATTCTGACCTATGGAGGAAAATTAAAAAGGGATCAGAAATGACTTTTCTGAATGTCTGGTATATCCATTTTTCTGAGGGAAAGAAGCAAGGCAAATGCTGAAAAAACTCCTGAAGTTTCTTAAATTTTACTGAAATATGTCACTCCAGAAGAAACATGGTGATAGCCTGAATTAAAATCAATCTTCAGAAGTCATTGTTGAAGTCAGCATTTTGCAGTACTGATCTTGAAGAACTGCTGCTAAAACAGCATTACTTAAAAGAAAATTAAAGGAGTTTAGAAAATATTATATGCTTTAGTACGTTGGGTATTTTCTTTTCAAAATCAAGCCATTATTTTGATTTTCATTGGTTGTTTGAAAGTAAATGGAAGTTTCACTGCCAGCCGTGGGAGAGATGGCCAGGGATGGCAGGAGATGGATGAACTCGGATGTTTTGAAAAAATTCTGGCCAATCCTGGCTTTAAGTTCCTGGTCTTAAAATAAGATAATTTATCTCACTGTGGTCTTGTTTCTTTATTTAGCAACATATTGTGTGAAAATATGTTAAGGACATTTGTCAGGTTTCTTTTTATCAGGTTTTTATTAATATTGCTAACTTTCTCCTAGTACCATTCTGGGGTTGAAATGCCATCTTTTTTGGAACATCTAAGGAAAACTTAGACACAGGTGAAGGAGTTTGCATACATGTTAAATATGAGGTATCCTTGGGGATTACAAAAGGAATGGCTCATGTCGAGTTCAGGGAATCCTCCAACCTGAAAATAGTTGGAGACCAGGAAGAAATATTGTGCTTGCCTTGTTCTTACTCTTCTCTGAGTGTTTCTTTTAGAAGCTGCTCAAGACAGAATACAGGTCTATGTGTGTAAAAATACGAGTGTATCCAAATTACTGAATCCCATGAGAACTACCTGTGACGTACCAGGCAGAAGCACGTAAGTGTATTTTTGTTAAACATCCTAACTATTGTGACAGGAAAACTATGATTGAGAAAAAGTCTTATGGGGGTTGGACTGTGCTGTTCTGAGTCAACTTCCAGTTCCATCTCCTTTTGGAGCAAGTCCAGAGGAGGGTCACAAAAGTGATTAGATGGATAGAGTTGCCCTTTTACACAGTAAAGCTAAGAGAATTGGGATCATTCATCCTGGAGAAGAAAAGTCTTTGTGTTGACCTACTTGCAGCCTTCCAGTAGCTGAAGGGAGCCTCCAAGAAAGACAGAGAGAGTCTCTTTACAAGAGCATGTAGTGACAGGACTAGGGGGGGAGGTGGCTTCAAACTGAAGAGAGCAGGTTTAGACTGGATATTAGGAACAAATTCTTTACTGTGAGAGTGGTGAAGCACTGGAACAGGTTGCCCAGAGAAGCTGTGAATGCCCCATGCCTAGAAGTGTTGAAGGTTATAGGGCTCTGAGCATCTTGCTCTAGTGAAATTTGTCCCTACCAGTGGCAGGGGCTTGGAACTCCATAATCATTAAGGTTTCTTCCAACCCAAGCCATTCTGTGATGCAATGAATGAGCTAGGTGTATGTTCTCCTAGATGATAAAGTTGAGGTGTGATATCTAAGCAGAATTAATTTATTTTCATTTATATTATATTGGCTGGTATGTTTCTAGCACAGAGCTGAGACATACGCATGGGCCCATAATTTTATGACACAGCAAAAGGAAGGAGCTTAATTTCTGTACCGAATGTGGCTCTTTAAATTTTACATGTTCAGAAAGGCGGGGTTCTTGAAAATAAGAGAATAGGGATGGAGAAGTTTAGAGCAAAATAAACTGAATCTTCTTTCAAAGATAATTACAATTTTTATCTCTAGTGGATTTTGTAAAAAATACAAATTTGTGTAATGGCTTAAGGAATAGCATGTTGAAATAATTTAATCCGTGTACATAGGTTATCAATAAAAAAAGTCACAGTAACTCCAAGTTGTTCACTTAATTAAGTTTGACCCAGAAGGAGAAGCTTTGTTGTGTAGAGTTTCTTTGAATGAAATACTATTTTTTTTTTTGTGTTGTCAACATGTTAAATATCACGTTTTTAAACTAAGCCCTTTTCTGTAAAAATCTCATATGTTGTATTGTTTATTTCATAACTTTTAAAATTAGGAAAGGGAAGGCCCATAATTCTTCTAAAAACTGAGGAGTTGAACAATGACATTTTAAAATTCACATTTCAAATTATGGAATCAAAATGAGAAGTTATTTTATGATCTCTAGTAAAAAAAATCTTTGGAGTAATTTCTCTGAGAGCCTACTTTGTAGTTACACTTCATCTGGTTAAATCTCTGTTTACTAGACAGGAAAGTACATAATTGCCTAAAGTTCAGTGACTGAGGCTTGATCTTTCTGTTTATGAACAAGCTGGTCTGTTCAAATATATGATTATAGCAACCTGGGGATTTCCACTCAGTAAGTTGGAAACTTCTGATTCACACTGAAATAGTACAGAAGGCAGAGGATATGACTTTGCCCCACAGTTTCCTAAATAGGACAATTGTAATGACATAATTTTCCAAAATTAAGTGTGTTAAAGGAGAAAGTTTTCTTAACTTTAAACAAATGACTATCAGTACATAATGTAACTACAGACAAAGAGTGGCATGTTCTATATTAAATGGCTTTATCAAGAACATAAAAAAATTATTTGCTTTTTATGTATCTACATTTTTTTTGGTATCCTAAAGTTCAAGCTCTCTCAAATTTAAGCAGCAATTGTTGTTAGGAAAAAGCCTACGCAGTTCTGAGACTCCTAGCAGAAGAAGTTAGAGATGCATAGGTCTTCAGAGTCTTGCAAAAACACATCTCGTAGAGAGCTAAAGGCTTCAGTGTTTTGGTGAGATGTCAGTTGTGAACAGTAACTCACACTACTCCAGCAGAACCGGAGGATGTAAGTGGGAATCACAAACTTCACCAGGTATAATCTAGCAAAATGTTGAAAACTTAAACCAAACTGATATCTGGGAGGCTATTCAGTATAGTTTTGTGTGAAAAAGTGTTGGAGTTTTGTTTCACTTTTTATTTTGTTTTCAAGCAAATTCAGTTGATTCTTTACTGATATTCTGCATAAATTTTAATGCATATTTCTAAATTTATGCATGCTATGTCATAATTAAACTCCTTGTCTCTTCAAAAATTTTTCTTTCCCCATATGCCTAAAGATGAATACAATTGCTTTGCTTCAACCTGAAATGAATAAATATATATGTATATTTAAAAGTGAAAGATTCCTAAAGTAGATTCTACAATTCTATTGGCATGAAAATGTGTGACAGCTCGGTAGTTGTGCCTTTTTTGAACTGCTTTTCTAGAGTAAAAGTATCATCTCTGCTGTGGGTAGGAGTGGTGGCAATGCAACTTTTCAAGTTTCTTGTTATGAGTACAGTGACATAATTTGTACATAAACAAGCATGCAAACCACTCAGTTTCAAAATACAGGTTGCTTGAGAAGATAAGGCTTAAAAAAAGGGAAATAAATCTTACAAAAGATGCTTATCTGCACTCCTCTACTCCTCTCCCTATTCTTGGCAATTATATTATTTTCTAATTTGTCATGAGCTATCACAGAATCATAGTATGCATAGGGTTGGAAGGACCACAGAGTGTCATCTGGTCCAACTTCCCTGCTCAAGCCGGGTCATCAAGAGCACCCAGCACAGACAGGACTGTGTCCAAACTGTTCTTTTACATTTCCACAGTGAGGGAGACTCCACACCTCCTGGTCAGGTGGAACTCGCAGTCCATAGGTTTGTGCCTGTTGTGGTTTTTTGCTTGGCACCACTTAGCAGAGCCTAGATCCATCCTCAACACTGTCCCCTCAAATACTTACACTGACAAGATCCTCCTCTCAGCTGTCTCTTCTCAAGGCTGAAAAGTCCCATCTTCCTCAGCCTTTCATTGTAAGAGAAATGCTTCTGTTCCTTAATCATCTTTGCTGGACTCCCTTCAAGAGCTCCTTGTCTCTTTTGTACTAAAGTGCCCAGAGTTGGACATGGAACTTCAGGCGTGTCTCACCAGGGCTGAGTAGAGGGGCAGAATCAGCTTCCTTGTCCTGCTGGCCGTGCTCTTCATGATGCACCCCAGGACATTGTTGGCTTTCTTGGCCACCAGAGCACCGCTGGCTCATGGACAGCTTGATGTCCACAAGCCTCCCAAAATCCTTTTCCACAGAGCTGCTTTTGAGCAAATCAGATCCCAGCCTGTTCTCGTGCCTGGCGTTATTCCTCTCCAGCGCAGAATCCTGCATTTGCCTTTGTTGAATTTCAAATTCTTCTTAAGTAGACCTGTAGAATTTAAATTTAACTTTATATATAAAAGCTAATTGAGACCTTTTCACCAAATGTAACTGTTGTAACAAGAACTTTACACAGTAGCAAAACTTAATAGCCAGTAAGCATTTGGGCTGCATATTTTCCTTTCTTGAGGAAGGTTGAAGGGCAGTACAAAGAGAAACCTCATTGGAAATATATCTTAATCCTCAGTGGTAATCTAATATTTCCCAGCTCTTAGTAATACTTTTGTTGTGTGTCTGGGAAAAACTGTATTAGAAATGTGAGTGAAGGACTGGCATCATTCTCCACCAGAAAATACCTGATTCATTCCCACAGACTTCTGTATGAAAGCACAGAGCATAAAGGAGATAATCTGGAGGGGGAGACCCCTCCTCTGCTACATGCCTTCCCATCCATGGGTTTTCAGACTGTTGTCTCCCTCTAAATGTCATGTATTGTTGCCATCTTTGTCCTAGTGATATAGTTTTGTGTTCGGGCAATGACAGTCCTTGAACATAATTTATATTGTTGCTGTAACTCTATCAGCCTCAGCCTTACTCCAGCTTAAAGGCCAAGTCAAGAAACAACAGCATTTGGATAAACAGAAACATTGCTTAATGGTATATGTCCCTTTTACAGTTGAAGAAGTACTCTTCCTCCTTTCCCCCATGCACAAATCTTGATAGACTTGTTTCAAAGGGATAGTTGAGCTTCTGCAAAGTCAAGATGGCTAATAATAATAATATTAATAATAGTAGTAGTAGTAATAATTCGTAGTTGAGAATTGGTTAAGATCGACAGGACTGAAGAAGAAAAGATAGGGTCATAGAATCATTTATGTAGAAAAAGACCTCTAAGGTCATTGGGTCCAATCATTATGCAGGTGCTGGAAAAGCTAAATGAAGCTTTACCTAATAATGTTTAAAGAGTAATGAGAAAGAAGCAAAAGAGAATGTTAACAGTGCAAGATCTCAGAGTTTGTAAGCACACTATTTTTGCTTTTGTGAAGATACTGTTGATAACATAAAAGAGGACTCATTCTCCAGTAGGAATTTGATCCAGCATTCATCACGTGATGATGTTGCTGAATTAGAGCCAAAGTCTATAACCTGCTAATGAAGATAAGTCTTCTTTATTTAAAAGGAAGTAGGTTTTCATGGATGTCGTGAAGACAGTCAAGTCTGTTTCCTCTGTGTTGCAGGAAGCACTAGTGTTCATGAGTACACGAGGGAAATTTTTGTGTCCATGGCCAATGTTAGTTTACACTGTATTAGTGGTGAATGAGGTCTGGACTGTGCTTGTAAAGTGACTATTCATATTGAAAGAATGTGATACATTGTAGAACTCTTTTTTTTAAACTTATTCACCATGTACTTTAAAAAAGACAATGTGGAAGTTTGCAATCTGTCATTTGACAGAAGAAATAATGTCAGTTATTTAAGATGTACCTGGTGCTGTTCTCTGAACTTGCATATTAAGAAAGAGAAGATGGGGAAATGCCCATGTCTGGCACTTTGAAAGAGGATACGTATGGATTCTGGATTATACACCTTTATAACAACTGGGTAGAACAAGGGAGGAAGGAAAGAAAGGAAGGGAAGTTCCGGGAAGTTCCAGGAAGGGAAGGGAAGTTCTGGGAAGGGAGGGAGGCAGGCAGGCAGGAAGGAAGGAAGGAATAACTCTTAGTAAGGCAGAACACAAAGCATTGGCATGAGTTGGCTTTCACTGTACCACAGAACATACCAGCTGCAGCGCTGTATCTGGATTTTGTGTCCACTTGATTTGTCACGGCAGTGTTTGCTGGTTTTAAAATCTATTAATTCTTTATGATGGGTGAACTCCCTCATTAAAAAGAAGCATTATATGGATTTTCTTGAAGTATTGCCATACAGTGTTGTTTTCTGTGTTTTATATCTGAGTCATGATAGATATGATCAGGTTATACAAATAATACAAAACTCAGTTGCAATATATGAAGTAATTGCTAGATTCTGTTTTATAAAACAGGTGGTTATTCTGTCCTCTTTCTTCCTTTTTTTTTTTTTTTCTTGAGAAATTACTGAGAATTGCATGACTTTACAGGGAGAATATGAAGAATTCATATTCTTTAGGGGTAATTAATTTCATCTTTTTTTTCCCAGTGGCTGCACTGCCTGCTATGGAAGAATGCATCAACTCTGTTTCCAGTCATGATGTCACCCAGGACAGGTTTTTTGGTTGAGCTGAACATTGGTCTCATTGAAACATTTGACTGACTGTTAGTAATAGTTCCACGCACTACCCCTGGGAAAAGTAATTACTGCATGCAACATGCACCTCTCATGGAAATAACAAAGTGCTTCACAGTAAGGAGCATGGAATCAGTCAAGTCAGGAATAGACATGAGCTTTGAAGATAATATAAACTATGTTTTCTTGTTGACAAAATACTGAAAGGCTTTTGTTTATGCTGTTATTCTAAACAAGGCTTCCCAGACATAAATCAATATGGCAGCATTTGATTCTCAAGAACTAACAAGAACTCAAACACTAACTATAGTTTTCAGCACTTCGTAACTACTCATTATGTTTATTTCCCAGTTTTCTTTGTTATTTGTTTCCTGTCTCCATTCAGAGCCAACACATTTTTGGCTTTCAATTTGAAGTGTGAAGCACTGCCAATCAGCAGGAAATATAATACAGATAAGATTCATATGAAGTCTTTTGAACTGCTAAAATCTTTGGATGGGAAATGGATGTTAAATTGTTTACATTTGGCACGAGAAGAAAAAGTTCCATTTTTAAATTCAAAGCCTCTCCACCTTTGTAAATGAAAACAAATCACATGGGTCATATAGAGTTCCGCTTCTGTAAAATCCATCATAAGTCTGATAAAAGCTTTTGTAAATCAGCAATTTTATCTGTTGCTTGCTTGAAAGTAATTTTACAGCTTAAAAGGAAATGGCCCTTTGCCCTGTGTCCTTTAGAAAAGTACTGTATCAGTAACATGTTTGTGACACAGTAAAACCACTAAAATATTAAGAATGGTTTTATTGGTGTTTTATCTTTTCGAGGGGATATGCTATGGTTTTGCATAACTTCAAATTTTTCATATTAGTCCTGTATTTTTTAATTTATTAAGGATATATAGCCAAAGCTTATTACTCCAGGATCTGTTTCTAATTTGTTTTGTTTCATTTGTGAGGAATCTCTGTGGAAGGCACTTCCCACTTCCAAATTCAATGGTTCTATAGATTTGCAGGGTGCAGGTAAGGGAAACAACTTGTCCTAGTTTTCTAAACATTTAGTAGTTTTGGAGCCAAAAGTTAATGTTCAAATTAGTGGGGTGCTTTTATATCAGCTCTTACATATGTGCAGGATGTAGCACACAGATTCTGGATGGCAGTAGATCTCAAAAATGAAGTTAGGAACAGCATCTCCTTTGGAACAGTTAAGCATTGCTAATGAGTACTAATCATATGGCAAATCAGAGAGTGAGAAGCAGTCACAAAACTGCAGGCTGTTATGTGGAACCTCTTATATTTCAAAGCCAGCAGAAACGATAAAAACTGACAAAGATGTTCAGGACAGGCTTGCCAACACAAAAGTACTTCAGCAATTGTATCCTCTCCTGGATCTGCAGAGAAGGAAACCTGTTTGAAGAAGCAGCTTAACCTTGAAGCCTTGTGACATTTTTGGGGTTGGATGGAACAGGCTGTCGATGGTGGTTATGGTTGAATAGTCACAAATCTAATTCAGGGAGAAAAATCTCTTGAAATTATAATTAAGAGTTGTGCAGTGGGGCAGAAGCATTATTTCAGGGATAGGACTTAAGCTACTGCTTATGCTCTTGTCTTTGGATCACTAATGCGGGAATTTTCATATGAAACATGCTTCTTTCTGATGTCTTTCCAAATCAGAGGTCATAGAGTTGCAAACTTTGTTGAATACTAATGAATCCTAAACCATCCTGTCTGCAGGATGTTCTCAAGGCCAAATGGCTGGGTATATATAAAATCCATATTTTTTCTTTCAAGGAAATTTTAGGCCAAATGTCTGGGTATGGATACATTTAATGCATGTGGATATTGTGAAAATTTTACTTATCTTAACTAGCAGCTGCAACCTCATTGAATTTTGTACCAGTTTGGTGCTAACTGGGACAGAATTTAACTCTCCATTAAAGAATACTGGAGAAAGAAACATAAATATTGGCATCATATGGATTAATAGAAATTTTTTCAGATTATGACTGGAAGACACTTGATAAAAATAAAATATTTCTTCCCAAAATTTCTGAATAGTTATTATTTGGATTTTTGACATAACTTTCAATTAACATTGTCGTTTGTTGGGAGGAAAGAGTTGAAAGCAGAAGACTGTGGAGGAGAGGATAGATATGCTTGAGTGACCTTGCAGCTGGGAATACCAAGACCTGGAAAATATCAGTGTGGGAAACCATATATTAAATCTACTGCTGTTTATCCCTGTCTGTTTGGAGAAGTAGAATTTCTGTGTAGAGATAACATAGATGTTTACAGAGACTTTCAGGCCCTATCCCAGGCATGCTTCAGCTCCCTGTTAGGAGAAAGATCAAAGCAGAGACCATAAAAAGCACAGGGAGGCCACTGCACGGTGCTAAACTCCGCGTGCTCAGGCCCTGGAGAAATGGGCACAGCAGCAGCCCTGCCGCTGCCAGGATTGGACTGAGCCTGATGGTGCCTGTGCCCTCACTCGTGTCACTGCTGCCCAGCCTTGTTTCAGGACCCTCCAGTTAGAGAGGTCATGGAATAAACTTATTCTCTGCATTTCAGCTGCGGGCTTTTTGGGGTTGTTCTGGTCACCTGCCTGTGTCAATTCACACAGAGGTGTTTGTGGAATCTTGTCCTTGTGTAATCCTGTCTTTAACTATTGGAGGGCTTTAGATTTTGTAATTGTGTATGCAGAACTAGGAGCTTAATCACAATTCTAATTCTTTGCAGTTGCTCTTGATGTGCCTGTAGCTTTCATGGAAAGCTTCCTGAAGGAAGGCTAGGGAAAACTGGTGAATGGGCTAAGGCACTTGATGAAGACACACAGAAAAAGCTAAGATACTTAATGCTATTTTTTAAATTTCATTCACCACTACTAACACATGCCTTAGGGAAGACAGGGCTCTCAGACCAAAGGGAAAGTCTGCAACAAGGAAGACAGTGTCAGCCTAGAGAGAGCACAGGAAAATGTGGACATAAGTCTGCAGGGGCTGATGGGTTGCACTCACAAATTCTGATGAAGCAAGCCTGCTTCATTGCCATTACAACGACAATCTTGATTATCTTTGAAAGGCTGTGGCAACTGGGAGAGGTTCTTGCAGCCCATAAAATAAAAAATGTCATTCTAATCTTAAGCTGGATGCTACTTGGTATCATTTTACAACCTCATATGGTGACAGAGAATCCTGCAAAACATTTCCAGAAACACAAGGGACAAAAAAAGTGATTATCAGTATCAGCATATATTTATGAAGAGGAACACACTCTTAACAAATCTGGTAGCCTTCATGAGAAGAAGAAAGTTGGCTGTGTTTCCCTTGACTATACTAATGTCTTTGACACCGTCATAAACAAGCTAACAAGGTACAGATTAGATAATTAATCAGGCAGGAGGACTGAAAACTGGCACAGTGGCCGAGAATGTTGTGATCAGGGGCACAAAGTCCAGTTGGAAGGTGTCATCAGCAGTTTACCTCAGGGAACTCTATCAAAGCCAATCCCCCAACATCCTCATTAATGAACTCTGCGCCGAAACAGAGGCTACCCTCAGCAAGCTTTCAGACAACATAATATTGTGAGGAGTGCCTGATATGCCAGAGGGTTTTGCTGCCATCCAGAGAGACCTTGACATGATAGAGAACTGAGGAAAAAAATAATCTTGTGCAGGTCTATAAGAAAAATATTTAATCCTGCCTCTGAGGAGGAACAGTCTTAGGCACCTGTAGACGCCCCCCTCCCCCCCAGGAGACCTGTTGGAGAGCAGCTATGCTGAGAAAGACCTGGGATTTCTAGCAAAAAAAAAAAGCTGATTGTTAGCTGGTAATGCACCCACTTATGAAAAATAACCAACAGCCTCCTGAGTTGCATCAGGCAGGACATTGCCAGCAGGTTGAAGAAAATGATTGCTCCCCTGTACTTGGTACTGGTTGGACCTCATCTGGAATTCTGGGTTCTTCTAAATTCACTGCTGCATTTCCTTTCCTCTTCAGCTCTGGGACACCCAGTGCTGAAGAGGAAAGGAAATATAGCAGTGAATTTAGAAGAAATGCTTGATGTCCTGTAATACTTTTCTTCTTTCCATTATAGTTTCTACTTAAAACTAGAATCTTGAAATTTAGAACATTTTTGTGTGCCTCTTTAAGAGGTTAGTGTGGAGTTTAAAAAATAAATCCCATTTATTTTTGTATAAACAAGTAATTCACTTGTTTACTCTTGTTCACTTTTTCTTTTTTTTTTTCTTTCTTCTCTCTCTCTTTTTTTTATTTTTTATTTTTTATTAAAGTGCTTGCTTATGATGCAGGGAGGTGTACGTTCAGTAAAGACTGGTAGCCAGCATCAAAATGTCAAGGGAAAAAACTCTGGAAGATTACTCAGTAGGAAATCCTTTACACTGAATAGCATTGATTGGAGGTGCTTTCAAAAAAACCTTCAAGATTATAACTCGTCACAGTGAGACCTAAGTCTCCTGATTATTTCCTTGCTTGTTTGGCTAACTGCAATGGTTTTATTTAAAAAGAAAAGTTATTTTGTCTTTAGACACCTCTGTGCTGTGAAGTCAGGAGCAGCTGTGAAAGGAAGTGTTGTGCAGCTCTGAGAATTCAGAGTGTAACAATGAACACACTTGTCTGCAAGCTATGAACAGGAGAATGTCTATGTGGTTGTCCGGTACTATGTGCTGTGATATTTGACCTAGCTCAGGCTCTGGAAACCTTCTTAATGTGGTTATTCACATCAATGAATTTGCTCATTGTAAAGCAGGTTGAATAGCTCTGTTTCAGGTCCTTGCTTTGATCACAAGGGTGTTTTTATGTAGTTTTTTGTTGTTGTTATTGGTAATGCTAATACTCCTGGTCCTATCCTGCACCTTGTGGTCATTATTATCAAGGGAAAGTTGGTATGGATTTGTGCACAGGCTCCTATACTGCTGAGCTTGAGGAATGAAGGAAGAAGGGAAACTATGCCCTTTATCCAGTTTATTTTTTTTCCCCAGGTCCAGCCAGCAATAACCACTGCAAGAACAGGCAAAAATATAATCTGTCTGAATCTACTCAAACTTCTGACAGAATGGGAAAAAAGTTAAAGGACAGGGAATCTCAAATGAAGTTTAATTCATTTAGCAGTACTTTAATGAAAACATGGGCATAAGCATTTGCTTTTGGGAAAGCTGTTGTAGTATTTAATAAAGACTTCATGAGGTAATTTCCTGTTCAAAGGACAATAAGCACAATAGAAACTTAGTGAAAATAGGCCCTTTTTGCTCAAAAGCATCAACTTGCTTTGGAATTGCAGGTTTTGTTTCCATGGAGTCCAGAATTCAGTTAGAATACTTGTTAATTTGACCAATAATATGTGCAATTAAATAAAGCTATATAACCTGGTAGGTCTCACATTTTTTATCTAACTGCTTTGAAAATGAAATTATATTGGTGATAGCGGTAGCATTTCTCAAACAAATACATTTATAATACTGATCTTATCAGGTGTAGGAGTTCTCAATGGTTTTGTATTTCTTTACAGGTTAGGCTTTGCTTTCTCTCTTCAGGCAACACTGTAGCTGAGCACCTTCATAAGACAGGAAGGTGGCATCTCTACGGCAGGTTCTGCTTTACATTAGTCACTTCTTGCTAACTTAGTCTATGCCTTTCTGAGGTAGATTGCAGGGTCACAAAGACTAGGAAAAAGCATAGTGTTGCTTTTATCATGAGGAATGTGTCATTCAATGCATATACACAAAAAAACTTCTCCTAGAAGGAGGATCCCCAGCACTCTGTCGGCTCCCATCATGGTGGGATGGTTACTTTGGATATTACATTTTACTTTTCCTATATGCCACTGATGATAATGAGGAAACACCTTCCTGTCATCAATGCCTGAGATTCCTACAAAAGGAAGTGAAGTAGGTGGGGATAGCACCAGGAGACTGACCATTCTCCCAGTTGTAAAGGAAAAAAGAGACATCCAATTGTAACATAGGAAACATTTCCCTTTGACTCCTAAGCTGGCTCTGTGGTGTAAGCAGTATTGATCTTCAAGTAACTCAGAAAAGGATTTTTTTCTACCCTTTTACTGATGTTGCTCACTCCCTTTACCAAAACATGACTGAGGGAAATGAAAAGGAACAAAAAACCTAGACCAAAAGAATGTAAACCTGTAGTCTTACAGGTGACCACCTGAAGTCTGATAGTAATTATTTTTAGTATTAATCAGTGAGTGTTTTGTTTTGTGGCTCTCACACTTTAGGTTATTTCTAAAAACTCTGAATAGATTGGTGATGAAATTTTTCTAGGTCACATATGCTGTTTAGCAATCTACCAATGCAATTTGCTCTTTCACTGGGAAACTCTTAGAGAGCCAGGGCCTTAAACAATTGAAAATGACCATGATATCATGAGGAAAATTTTAGGAAAATTTGTATTTACAGGAATGTGAATCATATATAATTAAAATCACAGGTTCCTAGTTAGGAAAGCAAATGGACAACCGTAAAAGTCAACAATTATATGTTAACTGACTTATGCTTTCTGAATGTAAAATTTTTTCCAGATCTAAATTAGGAAACTTTTACAAGCTATTTAATTTTTTCTCAAAACATTCCATTTCATGTTGACTTTTCATAGTCCCCTGTTTCTCTGTTCAATTCCTCTCAGAGTGAGAAAATCATATCTTATTTCAAAGTTCGATTTATCTAACTTCACTACCCAGCTGTTGAATCTTATTACACCCTAGACAGAAAGGTTGAAAAGCTCTCCTGCATCAATTGTCTTTTCCTTTTGTGATTTCTTACCCACAGTCATCAAGACACTTCTCAGTCTGTATTCTGTGAGATGAATAAATTGAGATCTTATAAACCTCATATCAAAAAAACCTCTTTCTTCAGTCATTCTTCAAATTTACTAACATTTTTCCTGTCTTTTTGGTGGTGTGAATAGTAGAACAGGACAATGAAGTGGACCAACTCTAGAGCTTGGCCATGAAAAGCGCAGCTGCAGCTATAGTTAACTCTATGTATTGAAAAATTACTCATCTGAACAGTGAAGTCATAGTATCTGCTAAGGAAAGGTAAGGGAGTGGTACAACTAAATTTGTTGGCGGGCTTGTGGCAGGATGGTCTCTATCTGATTTATTCATAAGGTGTTTTCAACTTTATTTGTGCACCAAGAATCAAACACCTAAACTTCGGATGGGGAGTTTATTTTTTTTAAATTGCAACAGGGTGAATAATTCCTTGGAGAAACAAATTGTTTTACTCCCTTTCATATAAACAGAACCTGTGAAAAACACACATTATAAGTGTTACCTAAGCTGTATCCAATAGTACTTACTTTATGAAACTTTGGCCTTCTAGAAGCATAGTATCCTTACAAGATAGATATTAGACAAGATAAAACTCTTAGGGATATTTTGCAGTGAACAGAGAAAATCTGTGGCACGTGAACTGACTTTCTACATCCTCACAGATGTAACAGGAACGACTTTTTAGTCTGTGCTGAGAGTAAACCTGTGGTGGTACCTCTTTCCAGCAGTGGCCTTGGCCCAGGGCAGAACTGTTGCTGTTAGGAGCAGGGAGAGGCTCCTTAAGCTGTGCATGACCTTTGGTGGCTCATGTAATGACAGGAGCCCATTTGCTTGAAGAAGGATGGCTGGTTATAGGCTGTATCACTGGATCTTCCATTGAGAGATGTTGGAAACTAGCTAACACTATGTTAGTGTATGGTGCTGGGTTGAGGAGGTTGCTGCTGTAATGATGGAGAGTACAATGAAATCTGCTTACAGCTCTTCAAGCACTGTTGTTAGTGGACCTGTTTCCAGATATTTACAAGTAGGACTAGTATTTCACATGCCTGAAGCTTAAAAATTTTCCCTTGCCATCTAGCCCAGAAGTGCTATTATAAAGAAGTGAAACGCAGAACACTGTGGCTATTAAAGGTTAATCAAGTTGATATATAAATAGTACTCTGGGATATCTTTGTATACTTAACATTTTACAAAATATGTTAAGTACACAAAATAAATAATGTATATAGAAAGAACACCTGCTGATGTGCTTGACTGGTTGTTTAATATTGATAAGTGTGTTGCAACATGGTCACCATGTCAATATAAGATCATTTAAAGTCATGCTTTTATGATGGCGTAAAAGAACAATAAAGCAGCAATTGCTTATACCCTGAGTATTAGATACATTTGATCAGATTTTATGGCTGTAAATTCTTAGGCATTTTAAAATAGGAATTTTAGATGTAAATTATTTTCAACTCAATTTTCTGTGTGCTAGAAACAGACATAGTAAAAAACCCAAAACTGTCACGAGTGGCTTATTGTTCTTTTCCCCCTTGTCTCTTAAAAAATAAGAATAAAAATGGACATACATACAAGCCTATTTTATGTCACCTTATATATAAATTCCTTAAAGTATTGGAGGAAATAAAAAAGATTAAGGAGTATTAGAGGTCAGTATTAGAGGTCAGTATTATTTAACACACTCAAAATTATTTTGATCCTGTGCAAAAAATATTGATGACAAGCATCAAATCAACTTAGGGATTCTTTTGATGTTGAAGCCTCCTTATGGGCTTTTCGGATAAAGGCAAATTCACTGGTTTCTTACTTCAGTGTAATCCTGAGTAAGTCATACTTGAATGTGTGTGTCACAAGAAAATTTAATCATGAATTTAAAGCAAGAGCCTTACTCTGAAATTAGCAGGTATTGAAGTAAAGTATGCTGAATGAATATTTCATTATTGTGATGCAGGTCACATTTCATTGAGATGACAAATGAGTTTCTAAGAATTGAGTACATGGGGTGAACTGTAAAGGAATTAGGATTTACTGTAATACATAGAGCAGCCTGACTGTACAGTCTCTATGGGAAATAAGGTTCAAGATTTTTCTAGCCCCAGGAACTGTTCTACCCTTAAGGAGTTGTTGTTGATAGAATAGGGAGAACTAAGACTATACAACATTGACTTTCTCAATGTTTTGAAATCAATTAGAAGTTCAGACATGGAAATGGTTTTTGGGACGTGAAAATAGTGTTGCAAGTTCACTCTCTCCTAGTCCTTAAAACTGCCATAGGCTTCTTCTAATGCTTGTCCACATTATAGTGAATTTAGTAACAAAGTACATCTGGGTGTATCTCTTGTGTAAAGTAAGCCTTAATAATCTTCTTTTTGTGCATTTTGCACTGCTTCTTCCTCCTCCTCCTCCTCTTGTCTCTTTAAATAGTTTCAGTAAGATGATAAGAATGAGGTGTGTCACAAGGAAGGAATGACAATAAAAATATAATTTGAAATTATATTTAGACTCAGACTAGATGTATGCCTCTGCTGTATGCCTGTGTTTTAACAGAAAAGGCCAAGATTAATGAGACGTATATTACAATCACAGCTGTTTCAGCCAGCTCTAGAATAGAAGCTACATGCAGCCAGATATAGCAGACTTCTGGAAGAAGGAATGTAAATAAGAAAAACAGTTGGCTGACAGAATATATTTGTAGTGCAGCTCTTTTATCCATGTACTCCAACCCTTTTGAAATGCAGCTTTTCTGTTGATTCAGTGTCTAACCCTGTCTCTGTCTTTCATTCTTAACTTTTGGGCACTATATTTGGGAGGTGTCTGTGACATGATTTTGTAATTATTAAGATCACTTGGCAATACATTTGATGTCAAGAGGTAATACAGATATAAGTCTCTTTATCAATATGAGGTCAGTTATTTTGATAAATAGATGTATTAATTTTACTTTAGTGTTCCGTTTCACAATGAATATTCTTAGTCTTTTGAAATTAAATGAATTGCTTGCCGTTCTTTTCCCTATAAGCATGTTTAAAAATCAGAACTCCAGTCTGACAAGTTTCTTTTTTCTCCAATCTCCCTACATCTGGAAACTGGTCATGCTTGTCCATACATCTAGGTATGAATCTATATACTGTGTACAGTGATGTATCTTTTATGAGGAAAGTACATAAAATTGTACATTTTCAGACTTCAGTCTGTGTGGTAACCTGTAATAATAATGTCAAGAGTGTATTTAAAAAAAAAAAATCAACATTAAATAAAATGTCTTTATTACTCCAAGTTGTAGATCTAGTACAAAGTGTCTTTGTATCATTTTGACCATTAGAGTTTCTATCTCTTTATTGCTAAGCAGTTTTTCATGAATTTTCAGTTTTATAATTTAGGGTAACTGTGAGGACAGGAAATGAAAATTAGAAAATACTCATGAGGCAAAATGAATAATTCTCCCACGCTACCTTCCTTCAAATTTAAGGACACTGCAATTTATTCTTACCCAACACTTAGCAAAAAGCGGCTCCTATTTAATCTTTGTAATCCTGGCTTTGAAGCTGCTGCTGCTTTGTAATTTTCTTTACGAGCAGCAATCACAGCAGTGGTTTTGATTAAATGATTACCCATAGGCCTGCTCTTGAATGAAATGACAGATGTAGTCTGCTAAGATACAAGTAAATGCTGTGAACTTAGTAACTTTCTACAGAGTGAGCAAATTCAAAATATCATTATGTGTTATTATTGGGAATTACTTGCAACACAAAGCATAATATGTTACTTTATTTGACTAGCTTGCTTAGTATGGGGGAGCAGGGGAGAACCCTGGCCTGACTGAGGTCAACCTTCCACAGCACTTCTTGCAAGTGTGTGTGCATAGATGTAAAGTGAGTGGTTGTGTCAGCAAGTGCTACCTCAGTAAGGGATTGAAGAGTCTGAAAATCTTTCTGCCTTTCTCTGTTCTTCTTTAAAGTCTTCATTTTCCTTGACAGGTTTCCCAGAACTATGTGAATCCTGTAAAATCTTCTTCTACTGTGAGGCTGACAGTTTTCTGAAAAGAAGTTCTACAAAACATCAGCATGAGAATATCTAATATTGTGTTTGCTCTTAGGTTTTCTCAATTTATTTGCAAGCACTTTTGTGTGCTGAAGTAGTATTTTCAGTGGCACCCACAATAATAGTAACATAAGATGAAGCATTTGCAGCTTCAGGAAAACTATTGAGAAGTTATGAGTCTCACTGAGTTTGTCCTATGTAATTGTCTTGCTATTTAGAAATTATTCTCTATTTTTCTTGACTTCCCAAAGCAACTTTTTTTCTTCTTTCATGTTAAAAACAACACGCCTGTATTTGAGTATGATTGTTGTTTACAGGTTATAGTCAGTAGCAAGGAGCAAAGGTAAATGGTTTCCCACAGCAGTATCTAATACCCAATGGTGCTGACATAACCAACTTTTACTAATAATGTGCTGGATAGGAACTTTTCAATTTCGTTAGAATGTGCAACTAGCCAAGAGCCCCGAGCTTGTGTCTGGAATTATGCAGGTATTATTTAGCTACTGAGGGAAAAGAAAAAAAAAAAACAATGCCTCAAATAGTAATTTTTTATCAGTTGCATGGAAAATATATTTCCTTGTCTGGTAATGCCACATAAGAGTAGAAATTTGCAAAATGCCCTTTCCCTCATGGTGTTTGCTACTGTGCCTTTACTTCTTTGCTCCTTACTGTTGTGTAGAAATCTGTCAGCCTTTAGTAGGAGTGTGACTTGTGGAAGTGGGACAAAGTAAAAAACTGGAAGAAACTGGAAGAAATGAATTGGTAAAGGAAAGGCCAAAGGAAGGAAAGGTAGCAAGCAGATGAGAGACAATTTCCTTCACTGAAAAAAACCCAGAAAAAACAAAATCAGAAACAAACTAGAAAGGAAAAAATATTAGAGGAAAAGAGAGGACACTAAAATGCACCTGATATTTCATCATTGTCAATATTAATATCAATAGGGTCATGTTTACATTATGGTAATACTGACAGGTTTCAGTTGTGCTCTGCACTTTCTGTAGAGATGCTACCCAGTTGTTTCTTGCAGAGTGATCTCTCAGTTGCTCTTGTTGACCAGACCTCCCAGTTGTCCTTTACTCTTTCCATCCTTTTTTCATGAAAAAGAGAGAATTTGTAACTTCACCCATGATTCGCTTCACCAAAGCTGTACTGTCTTTGAAAATGTGTCAGTTTTGGGAACAGAAATACCAGTGATTAAAGGAAGAAAATAAAGGTATGAGGTCAAAGAAAAAGGATGAGGAAACAAAGGAAAAACAAGATGAAGACTGAAAGGTCAGGAGGTCCCACAATCTTCGCTACTGGACTTTGGAGCATAACAGTGAAGTCACTCCTTCTCCTTACTGTATAAGTGTGGTCTAGATTAGTTTAAATACTTAAAGTAATTGCATTTTTAAAATCTGGATCATTCTGTCAGAGATGGCCTAAAGACAAACTTTCATATGTGCTTATCCAACAGGTCTCAGAAAAGAGAACCTTTCACATATGGTTATAAGCAGCGATCTTTAAACAGGTTTAGCTGCAATGAAAACATTTTAAATGTAGCTTAGCTTTTAACACATTAGTATTTTGCTGGAAATTTGCACGCCTAATGTAAAGTCCCACATATTTTTGAAAATACTGACTTTTGAAAGTAAGTGCTTTAGGTCAATGTGGTACGTATGGCATAGTATAAAGACATAGTGGTGTCTTTAAGTAACACTGGGACTTCAGCTTGCTTGATGGTTAAGTCTTTTTGATAGCTAAGTCGGTTCACAAAATCGCGAAATTTCTTCTGGTTTTTTTTTTCCCAACAGGAATGCCAATCAGTTAAATGCCTCTTGCAATCTCTCCTTGCTACAGAAAAAATTAGGGGGAGCTGCTCCTCAAAAAGTTCCTTATACCAATGTTAACACAATTAACATATTACATAATTCTCTCTTATTTTACATAAGAGGGAAAGAAACAACAAATAGAAGAATCTTTCTCATTATTTCATGCAACATAACAGATCAATCTGTGTGATTCAGGCCTCATGTACATCTTTATCTACAGGCATGTATGTCTTAACTTGCAGAACTGTTTGCCTTAGTAGGTTGGTCTCAGTGTAGAGACCATTGCATTGCAAAATGCAATAGAGTGTAAAATATGCTTTATGCATTAAAAATTGTGCTGTCAAGGGAGTTTGTCCCTAGCAGGCCTTTTGAAACTCATTTTAATTAGAGGTAGTTGCAAATTATACTTTTTTTGCTAATCACTTACTGTTCATCTGCACTGCTAACTGAGGATTTTTGCAACCTCTATAACCTCTTTAAAACGTTAGAGTTTTGAATACTGACTGACAGCTTCATAACATGATTGTTTTGCATGTGTGTGATAGATATGAATGTACTTATACATGATATTTCTTCAATAACATTTCTTCAATGTTATATGACATCATTGTACTGCAAATATTTGCACAATGTATAGATTCCATATTCTACTGTTTCTCAAGTTCTTGGAATTTATTTGAAAAGCCAGTGAATTTGCTTTATGAAAATAAAAGTAAGCATGTTGAGCTATGGCAAGCCAATGTGATGAGAGAAGACAGGTAACCTGATGAAGTTTATTTTCTCTTAAACATACAAACAGTGATTTAAACCACTAGAAAGGTGCCTATCTATCTGTTTCTGGACTAATCTCTTTATTCCACTGTTGCCTCTCCTTATCCAATAAACCAAGTCATAAGACTGGCAAATTCTTCTTCTGATGCAAGTATTTAAGAGTACACACATAACCACAGCCTCTTGTAAATGACAAAGGTTATTATTTGAGCATGGAAATAGCTCAAATAATTCAAGAACTACACTGAAATTACAGAAATACCAAAGCAGATTCTTCCTGGTCTCCCATGTGATTTGCAGCATTCTTCTTATATTGTGTTCAGATTCAGCAGCCACAGCTTCAGCTCCAGCCTTTTTAACCTTGGCACCAGTGCTCCTTCATTTTAGTGATTTGTGGGAAATCAAGGTTGTTGTTCCTACTGTTTGGGGATTTTGTGTGTTTATCGGTTAGGGTTTTTTTTTTTGTTATTTTTGGTTAGTTGGTTTTTTGTATGTTTTGGGGGTTTTTTTGTTGTTTTTGTTTGATTTGCATTGGGGTTTTTGTTTCTTTGTGTTGGTTTTTTCCTTTGGTTTGATTTGGATTGGTTTGGTTTTGTTGTTTGAGTTTTTTTTTGTTTGATTTGGTTTTTTGTGGTTGTGGCTAAGAATACTCAGAATATAAATGTAAGTTACTGCTTCATCTTAAATTTGTATTTTTATTTATATTACTTGATCAAAATATAGAACTACAGAAAAATCTACTGAATTGTCAGTTCCTGTTTGAATAACCTATGCCACATTTTTATTTTTCAGGCACATTTGTGGAAAGAAAGGAAAGAGTATCCAGTGACAGTCCCCTAGGAAGATTTGTTAGGGAAAAAGCCTCTTCAGTTTTTATGTTTGTCTGGACCTGGGGTACTGAGGGTACTGAGTGATCCTGCCTGTGCATCTAATAGTTCACATGTAGTGAACTCTAGTAAAATCATAAAAATAAGCAATAACTCGTGACATGACTATCCATATACCGCTGCCCAGAATCTTTGTCTTACATCTCATTGCAGTGAAAAGATGTTTTGTATTAGATGAGCCTACCCAATATCAAATTGTGATCTGCAAATGACGGAAATTGCTTTGTAAGAAATAAATGCAGTTTTCGACAAAAAAACCTGCTCCCATTTATCCATGGTTTTCTTTGGGAGGCTAATTCCAAACATGAGTCAAGAAATAGCCTACCTTTGGGCTGTTCAGTTTTCTCTGACTGATTTAAAGGCAGTCACAGAATGACTTCGTTATAACTTCCCCTGTAGACAAGCAGGTTCTTTATGCCACTGTTTCAGTCCAAGGAGCCAAATAATACCTTTTTTATTGCAGTATTTTTAGACATTGGATACATCTGGAAAAATATTCAAGCAGATAATTAGATTGCATTAGCAATGTGTCTGTTGTGGTTTCCCTGATCCCAAAGAAGGCAGCCCTTTATGAAGCACTTGGCCACAGACTCTGCAAAATCTGCTGTGTAAATTGGCCCACACTAAAGCATGTGGAAAACATTTTTTGGCTGAAACTTGAAACCATTCATGTGGCTTTGAGACAGGGAAGCTCAGCCTGCCAACATCAATAGAACTTTGTACTACAAACCAAAATGGTCATTTAGACATGTGTACTTTCATGCTTGCAAATGCACTGAGGTCAAATATTTTTTAATCTTGGGAATTTTTCCTCTTTATACAGCCTCGTATTTCACGCAGGAAATGAGGCTGAGTACAACAAACACAAATCATTGAGACTGACAGGGCATATTGGGTTCAAAACCCAAGCTTTGACTCTAATTGCTCTCCAAAGGCCTTTGGCTCAAGGTAACTGTTGATTTAGCTCAGCTGTTTCAAATCAGCACTGTAAGGTCTTGCTAAGACAAACTGGTTAGGCCACATTACATTTGTACCATTGGATCCCTCGGGTGCAAGTATAACACAGTTAGCATTTTAAAAGATTGCATTTGTCTGTACACTGCAGGTGGCAATTATGAACAGGAAAATCTTTTGTGAAAGATGGTATGACCTTCCTCTTGGTGAAAGAGTGATAATGGCTTCTTGTGGAGGTAAAAATAATGTTTCTATTCAAGGTTCAGAGGAGGACCCCACCTTGTTTCTCATGCAAGTCAGTCTTGACAGAAATTTGTTGCCATTACTTTTGTTTTGCTTTGATAGTGCTTGTTTAGCTAAATAACACATATCTCTAAAATGTCTAATTTTTGTTACCCTCCTGCTGCAGAAATATTGCACCACCTTCTGAGGGAGGTGAGGTTACTAAAGAAAAGCTACTTTCTCCCTTTATGAATTAAGAAATTGACACTCACTCAATTCCATGTTTTATTTTCTGTATTATTGACTGCTTCTGACACAAACTGGGTCTGACTTTTCAGCAAGGGAAATCCTGGAAGATTACCCAATCAGATATAAATCTGCTTGGTGTATTATATTCTCTTACTGTTCTTAGCAGTGTAAGTGCTGAAGTTTGATTTATTCCACTATATCCATTTGCCTGTCTACAGTCAGAATTTGCATAGTAAAGATGTAATCCCTGAGAAGGAAAGCATGGTGAGCTTTTGCCAGGTTTAATTCACAAAGCGCTATTTTACAAGTTAACTCTTCCTGGTCCAGAGGTTGTTACTGGGTGTCACACAGTGGCTTAATTATGACAGCTAAAATCAGCTGGCCAGATCAAAGCGCCTTAAACACAGTAGTAGGCTGTAGAAGCAGGAGGGCTCTGAGTCACCTGACCCCCTACTTGATAGTCAGCCTCCCCACACTGACTGAAACCTGCTGAAACCCATTGATCAGGGATTGTGGTGCACAAGGCATTTTGTCTACAGCACATTTCCTGTATATTCCAGATGAATTGGGAAGGGCTGGCACAGGGTTGGCTGTGCTGGCTGGGCAGCACAGGTGAGCAGGTGATCTGGAGACAAGTCTGATTAATTTTGAGGATACTAAGTATTGCATGCATGTATGTAGGTGGAAGCATTCCTGTTTACTAATGTTAGAGTGTGTTTTTGATGTTTCTTACTAATTTTGACTTTAATGAAAACATTCCTGAAGCTACTTTTGTCCTTATTTTTCAATCATAACACATATGTATCTTCAAATCTAGTGTTTCTTGTCAAGAACCCTGATTAATACCATCTTCATTGTCTATAATTACCAAGAATTGAGAGGGTGCTTTCAGGTCCTTTATTGCCTTTTCTAAAAAGTTCAGTTCACTGCTGTTTCACAAGAAAAAAATTGCCTGTTTTCTTCCAAAGAGACATAAGCAGTCCTCCAGGATGAGGTACCTTTTCTGAATCATGGGTTACATTGAGCCTGGTCATTCTCAGGTGGGCATGAGCTCGTTTTTTCTGTGCTCCAAACCAGCTAGAAACCTTGTTAGTACTGACTCAGCCTGAACATAGCAAGAGCTGTCTCAGAGCTGGTATTCTAGTTCAGATTTCATAATGTGTCTTGCAGCTTTGAGCTGACTGGAATATAGGTAGGGCAAGTTCATGTTGGCCTATAAATTGCTGCATATATGTGTCCCTAATGGAGATGTATAGGCTGGGTAAGAAACTTGCATTGTGAGTTGTTTGTTGCCTTGGTCCACTGAATAAGAAGAAAGTTTCTTCTTTGCGCCATGAAGCATGCTTCTGTTCTCTTTTTACATTAAATTTAATTATATGAAATTACTTTTATATCCACCTTACTTTCCAGAAGCTGACAATTCCATGTACCAGATAAAAACCCAAAGCTGCTAGTTCACCTATTGCTATTTTAATTACGTTTTTTTAATGGAGAAAGGGACTAGATTGTGGAGAGCTGTAGCATGTAGCATGATCTCATGTTGGAGAAGTTTGTGGAGATCTGTGTCCTGTGAGGGGGACCCCACAATGGAGCAGGGGAAGGACTTCTCTCTCTGAGCAGTGGCAGGAGCAATGTGTGATGAATTTATCATAACACTCATTTCCTATCTCCCTGGGCTGCTGCAGGGAAAGAAGTAGAGCTTGAGATGGAAGGAAGTATGAGAGGAAGGTGTTGTTAAGATTTCTTGTATTTCTCATTTTCCTGCTCTGATTTTTTTAGTAATAAATTCAGTTAATGTCCCCAGTGCAAGTGGGTTTTGGTATTTGGTAAGTGATCTCTCCTGGTCCTCGTCTTAAACCATGAAGTCTTTGTTATATTTTCTGTCCTCTGTCCAGTTGTAAAAGGGAGGGGTGGAATGGCTTTTTCTGGGCTTAACCCACCACAACTGCTGAAAAGAGATCCATGAGAGAGAGTAACTAGAAAAGACTAAAACCCTTCATAGCTACTCACACATGTGTGTCTCTAATACTCATTATTAAAGCCTCCAAAGCATTCTCTAAATATTAAAGAAAATTTATCCCCTTTTCCCCATGAAGTATTTGGGAATGGATGTCAATATGAACTCATTCGTTTACAGCCAGATAATAGTTACTTGAAATTTTATTGTCTTTTCCTGTTCCTGAAAGGATGGATATTGTTATGTCTGCTGGCAAAAGTCAATTTTTGATAGTAGTATCTAGGAGTACTTTTAGCACAGATTAGAAAACAAATTAACTCCATGTTGGAAACTGAAATATTACAGTTTATGACTTAAACATCCTCATGAAGAACCTTTGCCTAGTATAGCAAACACTATATTACAAAAGCTGCAGAGAAGACCCCCACACCCTAAATGGGGTCCTGACACAGGCCCTACACTGTTTGCTGATGAAGATAAATAAAGTAAAAACTCAAGGCTGGGGCAGGAGAATCAATTCACAGCGCACAAGCTCAGCACCTTGGGAAGGGAAAGCACAGCGCCAGGGCTCTCAGCTGCCAGGCCCGCACAGGGCTCACACAGAGCTGCGGGAGAGGCTTTGGGCTGTGGGGAAAAGGCCTCTGCTGAGGGGCCGTGGCCGCCCATGCCGGCCGTGCAGAGGGCTCGGCCGAGGGGCCCCTTCGCCCCGGAGCAGCCGCAGGCACACCGAGGACCCGGAGGTGCCGTGGGCCGCCACAGGATCCCCCGAGGGCTCCCAGAGCCCGCCCGGGGCACGGCAGCGCGGTGCGACAGAGCCGCAGCGCCGCGAGGGACGCCGTCAGACCGGGCCTGCAAGGGAGGACCTGGACATCCCCACTGCCCACAGGTACATCCATGCCCGGGATTCATACAGTCCGTGTGCCAGGGTGTTATGCAGTGGAAGTGCAGCAATAGGGGACCCTCACCACCAAGACCAGATGGAGGAGAGCAATGAGACATCATTGGGATCCCCAGAGGGTTTATATGTGTCTACCTTACCCCTGTCACTCTCTCCCTGCCCTCCTACTTCCTATGCACACTCCTTTTTCTATTTTCTTCAGCTCTTTCCCTCTTTCTTTTTGCCTCTTTTACTATTAAATAAAATATATAATTTTTTTTTGGCACCAAGATCTAACCTCATCTGGTTTTAATCATGTCTTTTGGGTATATTTCGAACTGTTCTGGGTTTGATCCACTTTTTTCACAGAGAATTAGTTTCCTCTGCTCTTCTGTGTTTAAACCAGATCATAACAGCCCAGCCAGAGAGCATAGAGGGTCACTGCAGGTCTTTTTAGAAATCAGAGAGTGAAGATAACACCAACATCATGCACAGTTGGAGGATTATGTTAATGAAAACCAGATTCTGGACTGAGGGTAGAACTTCCAGTAAATATATGCAGCGTTGTATGCAAAACCATTTTGACACCCTGCTAAAAATTATTTTCATGCTTCTCTCCTCCACTTTGTGGGAGAATATATTTGCATTCAATTTATGGAATGATATTACACTGATTCTGATTTTTAAAAAAAGTAAAATTGAGTGAATATGTTACAATGCCATTAAATATTGAGCATTTTCCAGTCTCACTGGGAAATAGATTCCTAGGTAATATTCTGCAAATGTTGACATACCTTCTTTGGCTTGGTACTTGCCCTTGGAACTAATCTGTTTGTCCCTACTTACTTGTGTAAGATCCCCATTATTAACCATGTTCCTCGTATGGTCCAAATTCACTAATATAGAAATAGTGAATCTGAGACACACTTTCTTTCCTTTCTATAAGAAAATCATTGCATTTAAGAGTATAGCAGACTAGTAAAAATAACGAGTTTCATAAGTCAACTTTTATTTTTCCCAAACAAAATGGAATAGCAGTAGTTTTCTTTCAGATGCCTAACATTGTGCTGAAATAAGTGTAGAATAACAGGGAAAATCAATTTGTCACTAGCAGTTTCCTGCATTAACAGAAGTAATGTGTCTCATATTTAGCGGTCAAGTCTCATGTGACAAGCATGGAAGCAAAAGCATAAAGAAATACCTTAGACAGATGATCTTCCAAACCCAGTCTCAGAGCTGGTGCCCAGCCAAAATGGCCTTTTCAAACACCTCAGAGGTGACAGTTCAGGCTTGAGCTTCTCAGCCAAGGCCACTTTGTGGTATGTGTTGGATTTGCAGTTTGTTTTCATCACTGCCTTTGAGAGAGGCTGAGACCTTGCAACTACTGCAAAAAGTGATTCACTGTAGTGCCCCTGCTACCAGCAATTTATAAAGCTAGAGGGTTTGCTCTTGAACACTATAACTTCTGATTAAAGTGATTTTATTTCTTGGTTTTGTGCTGGTTAGATAATTTTCTGTCTTTGCTAGTATGTGTCTGCACTGTCTCCCCAGGTGTAAAACACTATAGACAAAATGTTATAACTCCTGCACTTTGCCCTTTTGGAAGGTTATTTATCCTTTCCCTTTTTATCTGTGGGAAAACTTCCTCTTTATCTATCAGCATTTACTCACCCGTGTTTGTTAAGCTTCTTTTCACGTGCTTATAAGCCCTCCTTGGGTGCCTTTGCATGGAAAAGCCTGTGTGAAGCACAGCGTTTAGATATACCTACTGATAGTGAAATGATGAGAGACATGAAAGGGGAGGGAAAACTCAGGAAGCTGGAAGAGAGGAAAGAAATATTTCTCCCAAGGAAAATTCAAACCATGTTTCTAACAAGCCCAGACTGTGCTAGATGACAAGCCCAGAGAAATCCTGTCTTTTTCCTAGCTAAAGCTTTTTTTGCACTGCAGTGAAACTGATTGTCAACCTTATAGCAAGTTTTACTTTTCTGAAAACTACTTTAATTCTGAGATTCCTGCTCGAACTGGGCCAACCTAATTTTCATGCATTGCAATGGGGAATAATGCTTTTTTTCTTTTGTCAGGAAGAAAATGAATGAATGAAATCATGGAAGAATGACTGAGGTACTGTGCTGCTTCCCAGGAACCTCACACATCCACATCTTGGCTACACTCTGAGTCTCTTTTCTATGAGAATACACATCTTTTGAATTAATAGAAATGGCTGACCTACAGCTAACAATAAATCACACTAAACTATGCCTCAAATTGATAACAGTCTGCAGGATTTAATGTTAAAAGCACTGAAATACAGGCTTTATGAATTCATGACTGTGCTTAGTTAGGTGTATTCTTGGTAATGTGGGTTGTGGTTAGTGCTCTCTGGAAGATGAGTTCTGAATTGTGAAGGCTGCTTTTTTATCATAGGGGAACTGTTTTACTTGAATCTGGCTTATGATGACAGTAAAAATCAGATCTCCAAGGGACATCTCTAAAAGAGAAAATAATCTGATGTTTAAAAGAATTTAAATCTCTACTGACAGTCAAAAGAAATCTTGTCCCCTCCCCCCTTATTTTTCCCCTGTGTATTTTTGGGTTTTCTGAGAACTACAGTTGTGATTCTTATGATCTCTTCAGCCATCATGTTGCTCTGTGTAGGTTTTATGTTACAGTTGATAAGACGCTGAACATTTTCTGAGAGATCAAAGTGCTTACTATAATGAGAAAAATGTACATAACAACAGTTGTATGGCAAGAGTAAGGATTGCCTGAAGCAGAACGAATTTCTACAGATTGCTTGACAATGTAAGAATAATATAGCACTACAATCATGAGAATAATATTTCTTAATAAATCACTGGTATTATATGTCTTACAGTGAAACTTAGCATTTTATGAATTACTAAACACATTTTCTTCTTGATTAGCTATTTCATGTTCAGAAAACTTCTTCCTTGAAACTAATTTGAAAGATCTCAGTTTTATTTTAACACTGGAGATTATTAGAGTGGGTGCAGCAGACTGATACCAGACTTTTAGTTTGCTTAGCAATAAATTGTAGTCTCAAGCTTACACTTCTGCCCAACAGGCACAGGAAAGCTTGGCTGTGCTTTGGGAGGTGCACACCAATGGTCTTCTACCTTACTGTGGAATTGAACACGGACCTGTGAGGCTCCAGTCTCATCACTGTAGTGGGTAAGGAATGAATTTCATAAGAAACCTCCTGACCACTTGAGTATCCTGAAGTCTCCCAGGAACTTCACCCTCACCCTTACCACTGATTCCCTGGATAAGTGGATTTTGTGTAGTGTGGGCCTAGGAAGGAAGGATAAGAATAATTATTTCCTTAAACTCAATTTCTTATTTTCCCATTTCTTTCCTTTCTCCTTCCAATGGCATGCATAAAATCAAATGAAACCTGTTTGCCTTGGTTTTTCAAGATGAAAAAAAAGTAGAGCTAGAGTTCCCAAATCTTGTAGCCTTTACATAAGTGTTGCTCACTTCAGCTTTTGGTGTGTTTTGTCTGGGTAAGAACTACAAAATTAGCTAGTTCTGCTAGTATCAATAAATAATGGATTTATTGATATAACATGTGTTAATATTTACAAAATCTGAAATCCAAGTTCATGCTCCATACAATATTGCACAATAGATGGCAGGTTAAGCTTATGTCATGATCAGAAATCATTTGCCTTTGAAAGTGCCAACGTGGAGATTTCATGGCTAGAAAAACAGAACAGCCCTTCTTCATGGCTTTATGACTTCAAAACTTTAACAAGCCTTAGAAGGAAAGTGGAGATTTCTTGTGCCTGGAGCGTATTTGCTCACTGCAATCTGTCTCTCTTCCTCTCTGTCAGTTATTTGAGTGTATTTTTCTGCAATATGTTTATTAGACTCTGAATTAGAAGAGTAAAGATTCTGTCAATTCAGTAACTTTAAAAGAGACCCTGGATACTTGTCTTTCCATACTTGTTATTCACAGGTATTCCTTGTCCCTTGCAGTTAAAATTATTAAGCAGTACCTCAGTTACACACCATCAGCTTGAAAGGAATGTTGCATAGTTTATGCTGCCTTAGTGTGCTCCGGCACATTATTTTTAACTTCTTTCCTCCCCAAAAAAACCAAACTAAACCAAAACCAAAAAACCCCAAAAAATGATCAAACACACCTTTGGATATTTTTCTTTAATTTTTGTAGTAACTTGTTGAAGTCTGAATGTAAGGCCTCACAACCTGTGAACTCCAGGGTGGGATTTTTAAAAATTAGTTTTTTGTTGACTTCAGCCACAACCACAGACTAAAGCTCATGCCAAATGGTTACATTCTTATAAAAGGCCTGGCAACAGATTTTTCCGCTGCTGTTTTCACCAGGTTTCTTCATTTTTCTGTTCATATACCGCTATTTATGACTTAGAGATTAGTGATATTTATGTGATTTTTTAGGATAGGATGGTTTTCTGAATGCTTTGTGGACTAAAATGGATAGAAATTATGATTGCAGTTTAGAGTACTATTGTATATTGAAATATAACAACAACATGTCACAGATGGCATATTCTTAGAAATGTAACAAACCTTGTTATAATGAATCAGTTGCATACAATCAATGTCCCCATTTGTTGTAACGTGTCCATTTGCCTATCTATACCAGCATTGCAACTGCTCTTTACCAAATTGCCTTAGCTGTTGTCTGTAACTTTATTGCTTCTCTAGCTTATCACATCAGGTTATAAGTGAGGTTCTTGGCTGGAATTCTGCAATTTGAAAGATTGTTCAGCATCTGATAAGGTCTATGTCTTTCCAAAGGTGTAGTCTGAATACATTTGACACAAAGAATATGCTTGTATTTATGTCCACAGAGTAGAAAAGTAATTTCCTGAAGTTTTGCAGTTCAGTGTCATAGCACCTGACACTGGAAAATAATGCATTTTAAGTAATCTGAGGACATTAGGGTATCGTTTTCTTGCTTCTGGCATACTGTGCTGCTAAAAATATTGCATTCCTGTGTTCAATGATTTCTTAGTCATATCTTATCTGCAAGCCTGGCTAGCAAAAAATTTGCTTGAATTGTATGAATTTGTATTGTCTGTTGTCCTTTCTTCTTTGGAGTACACTAGGCTGAGCTGTGGTAAAATGGGCCCTGCTATGCAGACTTTTAGTAAGAGGGTTTTTGAAATGCCCTCATGGTCCATTTATGTAATAACAAGGGAGACATGTCCTGACCTATCAAAAAGAGCTGTTCAAAACATTGTGTATTGTGCACACAGAAACCAACAGACAAGAATGTTTATTATTGCAACAACTTTGAGCCTGATAAAAAATTCCTAAAGAGTTAACTGGGAGCTTAAATCAAGCTCTTTGTTTAAAATACCTCATAACAACCTTATACCTGACAGTTCACGTAACATCTAGTCTTATATGGCTGATTTTTAAAAAAATTTTTTTTTGAGGATTGGGATTTTTTCCCCCTCATTTCTTCCTTGGTAATCTATTTGGTTGATAGCCAGTTGGACTCTGGCCAGGTATTCATAACTCAACATACTACATTCTGTTTCTTAAATACATATTAAAACAACATAGATTTTAAAGAATGTCTTTTGTTTGTTTGGTTTTTTTTTTACTGCACAAGAGTCTGTTAATCAACACTGAGTCAAGATAAATATGCAGTAAAGAAAACTAAAAATATTGCAGTACTTGCAAACTCGTTGCAAAAGTAGAGTTGAGGTCTCCAATAACACTGGGATTATACCAGCCACATTCTGAGAGCAGATTGGATTAATCATCTGATGGTTTTCTCTTGGTTTATTTTTGATATCTTGATGGAAACTGGCTAATAAGCTTCATCTAATTTTGAAGTCAGGTTCACAGTTGCAACAGAGCAAAGAAATTCCAGTTTAGACCAGAAACTAAAGACTGTCTATACCATAAACACTGTTGATATAGCTGTGCTGATCAGGGGGGCAGTAAGGTGCAATTTATAACTAGAACTGCTGTCGACAAAAATCCAGAAGAAACAGTTATATCAGCAGTATCTGTTAAAATTTTTGGCCATTGAGGAAGGGGATCTACAACTGGAAAATTTTACAGCCATGAAGTATGTTGTGTTGCTCATGCTAATGTCATCTGTCTGAGAACTCAATGGTTTCACTGTAGTTAAGCAGCTGGACACAGACTGTTTCTCTTAATGCTTAAACTTCTTTAGTTTGAGGTTGTGAGTAAGGAATACGGGGTGACTGATGGAGACTGTCAGATGTACCTTTGTATATCTGCATTGCTAATGAACACTCAAGTTTACAGAAAAGCAGACCAAAAAACCTACTGGGTTCAGGGGAAAGCTGAGACATGAAGAAAAAGCAACAACAGGCAATGTTTACCTTAAAAATGCCATCAGTGGAACTGATGGAGTTCACGTATTATATTGCAGTTAATGATGTCTTCATCATTTGAAAGAACACACTCAAAGACTATTGTGCCTCTGCATTATAGGGAAGTATTTTATTGCATTGTTGTAACATTGCACCCGAGTTGGTGCTATTGGCATAGTTAAAATAGCTGAAAGTACTGTGCCAGGCCTTAATTAAAAAGTCACAATTATTATTTAAGATTTATACCAAAAATGTGCCAACTTTATTCTACTCAGCAGAGGCTCAATTCTGAAAACAACAGAGATTTCAGGATAACCTCTAAAAAAAACAGTCTGAAGAGAATTGATTGAGCCCGTAATATGTGTTTGTGTTGTAAAATAAGAATAGAGCTCAACTAGAGTACAAAACGTGGCACAACAGACATGAAACAATGTTCTTTCTCTGCATTCTTTGCCATGTTCCTTACCAGTTAATGTTTTACCTCTTAGTTAAAGTACAATTTTGGCATGGAATTATTCAGTAAAACTGTCTTTTAAAAACAGCCAATTTTGGAATACACTTGACTGGATCTAAACAGCAGGTGCCATGCTCCTGCAAAAAGCCATTTTCCACTGTGTGTCTGAGATTTGAGGGCCTGTTCAGAGCTTTTATTCCCTGGGTACTGTAAGGTCCTTAAAGAATATGAATGGCACTTTAAGCTGTCATTGATGAGATCTTCACGTTGATGAATGGATGACTTTTTACACTCACTCTGAAGGTAACACGGAATTTGAGGTCACTCTGATATAGTGTGCAATGAACTGCTCAGGGCTTCTGGTGTTGGAGGAGATCAGAGCCACAAGGAAATGAGGAAGTCACATAGTCACTCAGACATAAAACTGGCATCCAGTCAGTACTCTGGCCTCATTTTCTTAGTGGCCTTCCTCAGGCATGTGCTCTTTTATTTATAAAATATGCAAGTTGAAATCAATTTATATTGTTACACTATCAGTTATTGTTGAGCTTTAAAAATATTTGTTACTTTTGTGAAATCCCTACATTTTCAGCTTATCATTGTCCAGCAGAAGCCTCAAATAGCAACATGCAAAGTCATTTTATATTTGTCAGTGCGGAGCCAGAGACTTGGTTAGGCTTTTGTGTTTGAGATGTGGAAAAGAAAAGAGAATTCAGGAGAATGATGTCTGGAGTAGCAGATACTTTTTGGCTCTCACACCTGAAAACTTTAATGTCATTTATAACCATGTGGCAGACTGCCTACAAACTGGAGAAGACAGTCTCTGCAGTTTGTTTGACATAGAATTTTCAGAGTTTTTCTTCACCACGCTCTGTTAGATAACACTGATACCACTGAAGTCAAAGTGACTTAGCAGTAAAGGACTGCACAGACAGATATTTATGCCTATTTTAGAGCTGAAAGCAAATGACGCTTGTGAAGATAGGCTGCTATATCATAAGCCGTTGAGTGGATTCATTAAGTTTCACAGGGACTTTCTTATTAGTTTTCTGATGATTCTGGTTTTGTAAAGATTTGCCCTTATCAAAGGGAAAGATTGGCAGTATTGAAAACATTTTCACTTTATGGTTATGATTTTTTTTTTCATAAATTCAGCAAAAGCCTTGCCACTGACATCAATGGAAATGATAGTTAAACTTGCCCAAATATAGGTTTTATTTTTAACTTTGCATGATTTTATTCAAGGAAGTGTCTAATATGTTCTTGAGGAGCACACTGTAATAATCTTGGCAGGACAGAAGTAAGGAGTAACTGAAACAAAGGGAAAAAAGACATTAATTTTGCCGGGTGAGCATAAATTATTTACTTAAATTTATGCTTTTGTATGCAAAGTCTTACAACATGAAGTAAATTTATAGGAATTTAAGTAATTTTACAGTTAAGAAGTGGCATCTAACTTCAGTAGCAAACAGATATTAAAATTTTCTTTTAAAATCCTGCAGGTATTGAGGTACGCATTCTACGTAAAACTCCAGAAAAACACCCTGAATATTTGCAACACCAAAAAGAAAAGAAGGCATAACCTGTAGTGGACACTGAAATTATGCAGTTCATATCCAATTAGAAGAGAAAAATATTTAATCTAACATAATTTACTAGAAATATGTTCTGTGATATTTGCAAGTTAATTACATTCTTCTTCTGTATCTATGGCTTAACCCTTTTTTTACTCCCCTATTTCCCCAAATTCACCATTTTTGTATTTTCCTTGTTCAGAAAAAGCTGTTTCCAGCTAGATCGTATCTGATTTGTGTTTTGCCACCTAGCTTACAAGTACTAATGTAATTTTGATAGTCATATCAAAGCAATAATAATGATATCTTAGAATGAAAGGTGATTTTTTTCAAAGAAGCTAACCCTCAGTACTTGATTGTTTAATAGAATAACTTTTATATACTTTCTGTTTTATAGAATAATGATGTATAGTAGTAGTAGTAGCACTTTGAAAAGAAAGCTAGGCACATTTTGGTCTTTTTATCCTTAATTTGGTATGAATGCAAAATAAATTAGTTGACAGCAAAACAGTTGTGATCTAAATGAGATACTAATTTGGAGTCTTAAAAGTATACTTTGTCTTTTAATTAGCTCTGTTTTCCTAACTTATATATCTATACTTTAGAATCACGAAAAAATTGTAAGTGAAATAAAGTCTGCATCTTACTTTTCAATCGCAGACTAGCTTTTTATTGAGAAATGCAGCTAGTAAATTGTCATAAGGAAGAGCAGTAATGAAAAAAAATTGAAGCATAGATGTCATAGATGTAAATTTATGAAGTGCCTTAGCACTAGGCAATAATAGGCTCACAACAAATCCTTGTATATTGCAATTTCCTCCAGGGAACCTCTTCTACAGCCATCAAAAAGCCCTTTCAGGTTGGATGGACAGGAATATCGTGCTAATACTTTAATTCTACTGTGCACTAAATCACTTTTAGACCAGACACAAAGTCTAGCAGGTTGTCACCATGTGCCAGCTGAACCAGCAAAGATGGGAATGATATGGGTCAGAGGTTTAGGCACCTGGAAGGTCATAAAGTCTACTGGGGTGAGCACTTTACACCCGAGCTCATGTGGATTTGGAGTAAAAACTAGGCCAGTGATCTTGATGTTGACGTCAAGTGAAACCATGTTTGTACTGAAAAGTATTCCAGCACACCCCCTACAATTAAACCTACTAGAAATGTCATGGTTTATTGCCCCACCTGTTGGATTCGGCTACTGCCTTCGTGATGATGGCATTTGCAGTTGAAGGCTGGCAGGCTGCAAAGGGATTAGGGAGCAGGCACACACACAAATATGCACCCCCATGCCCTATCCCCCACTTCTGCATTTAGTACTTTTCCACCAAGAACACAAAACCAGTAGTCTGGCAAACTAGGACTTGACCTACATATCCAATGGCATTCCAGAGGCCAGAGGCTGAGTTTTGTCACTGCTGATTGATCCCATAAAATTGGAGAAGATCACAATGTAACAGGGTCATAAAATATGCTGTTGTGGCATTCTTCACATATATACAAAATAAGTAAATAGGAAAAATAAGACTCTATTACTTTCTATGCTGGAAATTTTATAGTCTTTTAAAGTGCACCATCTCTAATTAAAAATTGGTTTTTAGAACCATGTACTCCTAAATGTATACAATTCTTCCCATATACTCTCTATAGACTTGCTTTCATATGCCAAAAATGAGAATCTGTGCTTTGAAAAAGAGAAAAAATCAACCCAAAATACAACAGAAATGTGCCTGATTTCATGCTATGTCCTTTTAAAACACGCCTAAAAAAAACTATGACTACAGCAGCCCGAGAAACCCAGTTTTAAATAGGCATGCGTGTTGAAATTCAGAAAGGAGTTGGTTCTTGAGTTACCTTTTTTACTTTGGCCTTGCTGGTGTATCTGATTGGGCTAAATTCTTAACGCAGGCAAGAACAGATGTAAGTCAAGAACATATGTCAAGATGATACGAAATAACTTCTGTCAAAGAGTTAGCTGAGTGTCACTAAGACACGATAAAACCCTACTAATTTTAATGTCTTCCCATAGGGTACTCCTAGGATATAAAATTTTGTAGGTTTTTGTGATCTGTTTCCTTTTTCTTCTTCCTAGTAAAGTGGCATTTCCAGAGCAAATAGCTTGCTCATGAACCTATTCTCAAGATACCCTTAAATCTAACAGTACTGAGACCTTGAACTGACACAAGGTGTTCACTTTTCCTTACCTACAGTCTGAATGACAATGAAAATTAAAAAAAACCTGTTCATGTTTTTAAGGTATGTTTTTAACTCCTGTTCAAAAGTAACCTCTTCTTTCTCTAAGGATACACCTACAGAGATATTGATGCAGAAAGCTGTGAAGAAGAGAAATACTGGAGAAATTATGCAACCTTTCCACTTCTGTATTGTATTTCACAAACTTCTCTAGTGCCTTGGGTAATATTCTGATAGCTCTTCTGGGGAAAATGGTAACTGTACCTGGTCTCCTGAATTCTCTGCACATACATCTGTGGTTATGTTGTACCACCAATATGAAGTGTAGGAAGGGAAATTTCCCAAAGGAATTCGTGAGAGACGATATGTTGAAGCTGGGGACAAAGGCAAAGAAAATGAAAAACCTGATCCTATTTCAACACAGTCATGAGTCTGATCAACGTTGCAGATAAATTGTAACCTTTTCTGTCATGAAAGAATGTATTGTATGGAGCATAATATGCCCAGGGCATATTTTCACCTTGTTTTGTTTTGTGGGTGTTTTTTTTCAGTCCAATTTGCTGATGAAGGGCATGTTGAGGGTGATGGTTGGAGAAATAAAATGGAAGATCAGAGTCACAATTCTTTTACATTGCTGTTTGTCTTGCAGAATTTCCCAGTTTGTCCATTGCTGACAGATCTCTGATGTGTTGCAGAACAGCAAATGTATATGTAGTAAGAGTGTTATTTAATGGGAGTGACCTGTACAGTTCCAATTATGAATGATAGCTCTCCACTTCCTTTATGCGTATTTTAAAGTCCCCCGGACATAGATTTATTAAAGATAAGGATCCATATCAATTTATGAAAAATTTACAAAATTTTGAGAGAAGCTTAACGTGTACCATTTAAAAACTAATAATTTCTTGGCTGTCACTATTTTCTTTTCCTTTCTTTGCATCACAAAATCTTTCTTATATTGGGATTATAGCCTTAATAATCAAAAATTGATGCTGTGAATTAAGGAATAAATATGTCACTGGATAAAATAAAACAACAACAACAGAAAATAAATTAAATTTCTATGATTTTAACTGTTCTTTAATCTGCTTCTGGGCAACAAAAGTGATTTGTGTCAGCTGTTATTGCATTAAACTTTAATTTTCTTCCACAAGAACAGGATTATATAAAGGAGTATTGGATTGCACTCAGCATGGATTAGCTGAGTGGTGTCTTTGCTGCCAAGGACCAAATGGATTTCCTTCCTTTTGTGATTTATATTTTTATTGCTGTTTTTTTATCCTCCTTCTAATTCCCATTACCCGTCTGTTTGCCAGAACTGAGATACCCTCAGCAGAAAGGCAGGCAGAGTTATTGGCTTATTACATATATTTATGTTCCAAGGATTTTTACTAGCCAATATCAAAGGAATAAGCTAGCCCTCAGCCACAGTCACTGATTGCTAATCTATAAGTAAAGAAACTAAAAGCTCATCCATTGTAAAAGGGACATAGGTTTTTCTTTATATATGTGTGTGTGTGTATGTGTGCATATATATGTGTATGCATAAGGATTTTAACTAGTCTTGACACAAATTTTCAAAGTTTTGTCTAATGGAGATAGATCAGCAAGGAATTTTTGGACATATAAAATTATTAACAGTCAAAACAGATTCTGGCAGTGCAAATGGAAGAGAAAAAAGATTCACTCAGTATAGAGTCAGGGAACATCCAAAATTTGAAGGGATAAAAAGGCAGAATATAAAATATAGGTTCTTACTTACAGACAATGTACTAAATTGCAGTTTGTACTTTGCAGCTCATTTTAGAAATGATTAATTAATTTTTCAGTCTTGACATTTTAACCAGTAAGAAGATGCCTGGAGGTAGATGAGACAGGTATTTAAGAAAAGGATATTTAAGCTATTAAGTTACAGAAGTTGGGTTGGGTTTGTAGGCAGTAAATTACAGCAGACCAAATAGCTAGCAATACTCTCTCAGGCAGATTCAGCCACACCAAAGAAATTTCAAGTGCAATAAAAAATTATACACTATAGCAAAGCATACAAAACCTGTTGTTAAAAAGTATAAGTGAAAAGTCTGATACTTCACTGCAGGGTTGATGAAGGAGCTGAAGTAGACCCTGCTGTCATTACACCACCAGAATAATTAATAATAAATTCCAGAGCCCATTTTCTATGGATCTGTCATAAAAATACTTAGCAAGTGACAGACAGTCCAGAAGGTTGAAACTGAGATGTGTAACTGCTGAAGCCTGAGCTACCCACACATGCATTTCACATTCCAGAACTCAATACACAGTCAAACCAGGTCCAAACGTTTAGTTTTCTTTTGTGAGGTAACCCTGACCTTTTCTTAAATTTACATGTGAAAGAAATATATTAAAATTTTCAGTTGATTCCTCACTTGTCAATACTGCCTGCAGAATCTTAGCAAAGGATACTCCCATATCATTTCATGTCACAACTGGAACCTGTCCTTATTCTTCAGAACTGGAACCTGTCCTTATTCTTCAGATTAAGGAGTCTTTGCTCATGTCATTTAGTCAGGGACTTAGTTAATTTTCATGGTATATGAAAAAGAAAAGAGGGGAGGTATTGTTATATTAT
Source organism: Melospiza melodia melodia (assembly GCF_035770615.1). Classification (NCBI taxonomy): domain Eukaryota; kingdom Metazoa; phylum Chordata; class Aves; order Passeriformes; family Passerellidae; genus Melospiza; species Melospiza melodia. Next base: position 54,033,398 of record NC_086226.1, on the reverse strand, counting down.
CTAAATGAATCTTCATGATTGTTGCTGTGTCGTTTTCTGAAACTGTTGAATTAAATTTCTGACCATTGTCCCACTCTTGCTTTATTTTGGTAACTGTTAAATTTCTCAGAAGTAGCTTTTGACTCTTTAGTAAATAGAACCCTTAAGTCATCATGCATTTTTTCAAACAGGCATTTATTGCTTTCAGACTACTGACAGAAACACTAGTGTGTCAAACACTAAATCCAAAATGATATTCCTGCTGCTTCTATCATATCAGAAAGATCTACAGAAAGACTCCCTATGGTGGTTTTAAGACACAGTGTTTGCCTGTCTGTTGTGTTTTAACCCCAGCTGGCAATGAAGTACCATGCAGCTGATCACTCATTACCCCTCTGCCTGCCCCCTGCAGCAGGATTGGGAAGAAAATGAGGGGAAAAAATGCTCTTGGTTTGAGATAAGAACAACTTAATAACTGGAATAAAGTAAAATATTATGGTATTATACCAAGAGCAGCAATAATAACAACAACAACAACAGAAGAGAGAGTAAGTTACCAAGAGATGCCCAATACAACAACTCAGCAGCCACTGAATGATGACCAACCTGTCCCACAACAGAAATTGGTACCTCCTGGCGAATTCCCCCCAGTTTATATACGCGGCATGATGTCCTATGGTATGCAATATCCCTTTGGTGAGTTTGGGTCAGCTGTCCTGGCTGAGGTCCTTCCTAGCTTCTTCTGCACCTGTTGGCTGGCAGAGCATGGGAAGCTGAGAAGTCCTTGCCTTAAGGTAGGCACTACTGAGCAGAGAATAAAATATTACTGTATTATTTACATTATTCTCATACTAAATCCAAAACACAACATTGTACCAGATAATAAAATTAACTCTGTCCCAGCTGAAACCAGAACACTGTTATTTCTCTCTTGAAGAAACTATTTGTGATAGAAAAAATATTGCAATATGCAATACTGTCATTGAAGTCTATTCCTTCCTAATAGAAAAAACCCTACAAAACTGTAAAAGATGCTCCCTGCTGACAAGCCCACGGTATACCCCACCATGGTCCAAAGACAGAGAAAGGCAAGCTTATTTTGGTACATTTTTAAAAGTCCAAAGCAGTGACTCTGCTTCCAGAAATCTCTCTGCAAAGTGGAGAACAAAAGTATTATCTAGCTATTAGCCTGCATGCATCTCATGTCGAAAAACTTGTGCACTTAAAAATCAGAAAGGGCCACCCAATAAATGAAATACTTCAATTTTCCCTTCTTACCTGGCTAAATTAAAGAAAAATTCATCCATATAGGGATGAAAGAGAGTTCCTGGAATATAATTCTCCTGTTTTTATGACCAGTCATTTCATGTTTTGTCTGTTGTTTTATCATCATATTACATCTGGAATTTAGTTGGATTTTATTTATGACTTCTTTGTCCCTGCTACTCTTCCCAGTATATTTTTTTTTTTCATTATGCTGTGAGGCTTTTTTGATTTTCTCTGAAGTCTTTCCATCTTTCCTAGATGCAGCTTTCGTATTAGTCATAGATGGAAGAACCATTTGCATGTATGTACATGAAACATACCATTTTGACTTGGATTTCATTTGTAAAACTACCGGTGTCAGACACACTGTCCATTTGCAGATTTCAGATCTTTGTACGATGAATCTCAAAACATTTTAAAAGATACTGCTGAACTATTAGTTTCTTTCGGTTTTGCCTGCTTTTCTTTTCTGCTTGACTGTACAGGCATAAAAATCTATCAGATAAGTTTTTCTCAAGATTTCCTACTTAACCAAGCAGATCAAAAAATTTGGGGAAAAAAATGTATGCTAATGAGAGTTAGCCTGCTGTTGCTTGCCTTCTTAATATTTAAGTAATAATTTTTTGGGGAACTTGTAATGCAAAACAAACAAGAGAGTTGAACTTTTTTTTCATTTGAGAAAGATTGAACTTTGCTTCAATAGGACTGAAATATGGGGGGAAAACTCTAAATATTTCATCCCTGTTCATTAGCCTAACTCAAGTCAAACCTGTCAGTGGCTGAGTAGTTTGGAGGCACACCTATGTGCACATAAATCTATTACAAACAAGCCTTTGTTTTTCATTCTGTCTCTGTGCTCTCCAATTATGACTCCTGAAGATTTAGGCTATGATTATGCTGTTGGTTTAGGCAGTGGCTGTCAATCACAGCAGGCCAGTGTTGAAAATGTTTATATATGGGTTAACTTTGCATTGCTTTAGGTCTTCAAACTCACTAAATAATTTCTGGAATGGTTTTTTGCACCTGAAGATAAATTCTGACTAACTTGCTTTTGGCTATGGAAAAGTCTTTTCAGTGACAGGTTAAGAAGAGTTTAGGTCTTCTTTATAACAGAGGTCTTTTAAAAATAGTAGAAGAAATACCTCTAGTTTTCAGTCCAATGTAACATAAAGCAACATATGAACAAGGGATTCTTGGTACACCTTGATACTGAACACTTACTAATGGCTCCTTTCCATCAGCCCTGTATTGATTACAGTCCTGTTGTATGCATACAATAAAGCTGATTTTACGATGGGGGCAAATGACTAGATTGTCATTGTCCTATTATAAGCATATACAACTATTGTGATACACTGTTGTCATCACTGGTGCTCTGTTTTTCAAACACTAAGAGCAATGTTATTAAAATTTTTCTTCCTAATCCAAAAGAAGTTCATGGAAACTTTGGAGGTGATTCAGCACAGGATCACAAGAGAGATCCAAAGAAGAGAAAAAATACCTTACAGAAATAAATTTAGGGAAAAAAAAAAAAAAGAATTCTATGATTTAATTCATCAGAATGAAAACTGAAAGCTAATTTAATATTACTTTGTAATTATTTGCATGTGGAAAAGTATGCAGTAATGCCTCTCTCTTTAACACAGTGGCCATAAAGAGTCTAATAAACCAAAGGAAAAAAGCTAAACAAAACCATACTGGATATAAGGAGCAAATTTTCAAGAGTTTAGCGGTCTTTGAAATAAAACCACCAGCATTCTTCCAGGATTCTTTCTGGTCTGAAATTAAGAGAACTTTCTGAAATAAATACTGTAACTCAATCATAAATCACTTGACTTGAAGGAGATATTTCTGACTAAAAATGCACTGTAAAAAGGTCTCACATGGCTTGAAAATCATTTTATTTATATGTATACAGACAATTATGTTTTAGTTAATTCAACTGTTTAATATTTTTAAATTTCTAGAATCTTTGTTATCCTGAGTGCTTTTGTTCTGTCCTATCACATCTAGAAATCTGACTTGGTCAACTGGATTTGTGCCACTGTACACTGGTATTGAGCTGAAACAAAAATAAATTAAAACCTCTAAAAGAACCCCTATTTCTGTGATGCCATTTCCAATTTGTGTTTCAATTTTGTCTCCCTGGAGGACCTGCAGCCTGGTGCAAATGCAGTAGCTAACTTTTTCACAGCCCTAACTTTAGCACCAAGAGGAGACCAGGCAGGTCAGCAAATGAGAAAGGGAGTAGAAATTAACTCCTTTTCTGAGCTCATTTTTCTTGATTTGTGTCTGTACAGGTTTTGTTCATATCAGAGGTTTTGTCTTCATATTATTTTTTGAAATCTATTATTGGATGCAAAATATACACAGTTGATTGTGGGAAAGATACCTGTTCAGAGCAGCAGTCTACTGAATTTGTCAGTTCTATAGGTTTGTATTTTTGGATACTCAAAACATGTATGTAATTGCATAAATCAAGGCAGCTGATATTAACATCAGTTCTGCAGATGACGTGAGTCCCATTCTTATTTCGCATAAAAACCTGGTCAAGATTTCACTACTCATTCTTTATTATAATTATGAAAATATTAAATGCCCTTGTGGCAAGTCCTTTCCTAAAATAAGACAAAATTTTACTTTTATTTTCTCTCAGAGTTAATCCAGTCTCCAGTATTTCTCTTTGTAAAGCAGTAGAAGATTTTTTGGTATATTTTTATCATATTATGGTATAGAGGTATATAGAATCACAAACTCCTGTGAATGAAGCATTTAAGCTTCACCTTAAAAATGGGATGAAATGGAACTGAAGATTTGATTGTGTTTCCAATGCTGGGCACAGAGGTTTGCTTGGTAAATCTAAGTTAATTTTGAAACTGAACATTCTAATATGGGCCATAAAGTTCAGTTCCTGAAAGGATTTGGGGGAAAAAAGCTAGAATTAGGAAAAAACTTACCATCTACTGGTCCATTATTGTTATTGGTGTTAGAAGGGGTATGGAAGAAAACAACCCTCTAAAATGTACCCAAAAAACTCAAAAACACATAAGTGCTAATCTAAAACCAGCACACCTATATACCATAACTGTACTTTGAATTGTGGGGGGTTTTTTGGGTTTTTTCCCCTTTAAGATAAAAAAACATTTGTTGTCTGTTTTGGTTTATCAATTTTCCCTTGCCAATCTGTTCTAGGAAAAGACAAAATCATCCAGTCTGTGGCCCAATTTGATTCAGTATCCCCCTGTGAAAGAGCCATTTGTTTACACTGAGAATGAAGAATCAGGTATATGATGAGATACTGGAATTCTGCCATATGTTGTACCATATGGGTAGTTTTCACTATGTCAAATCCATGTGAAGGAGGGGACCTTCATGGACAAATGTATTGCATTTTCCTATCTTGAACCCTTAGTAGGCATACTCAGCACTTTCACAACATTGCAAAAGAATTAACTAACCTTCACCAAACTAGAGATTTTCTAAGTATTAATTCAGAAAATCCAGCTTAAAATCAGTGACAGTGAGGCACCAAGTGAGCATAGTGCTGTACTGGTCTTGGTAATTAAGACATTGGAGCTCCTGCTCTTCTCTGTGTTTTGCAGCAAATGCTACTACCTATCAATATGCTATATATGTAGCAGGCTTTGAAATGTGTACATATCTCTTTGTACGTTTTGCACAAAATTATCTTTGCTCACATTGGTAGTGACAAAGAAATAAAACTCACCAGTTTCTAAAATGCAGAGAAATATGGAGAAATACATATTTTATGTTATGAAATATAACACACAGAGATACAATTCAGTGTAAGCTACTCTAAGTCAGAGGAATGACAGTTTTTACTCTTATTTCTGCAGCTTGCTACCTGATGTTGCATTGGTGAAATCACATTTACATTGATGTAACTGTGCTGGTTCTGTATTTAAGGAGTGAAATTAAGAGACATGGCAGGAGAAATAATCAAAAATGGGAGCATAAAAAAACAATCAACTTCTTGCTCCTCTTAACACTCTCCACCCCACACATTCCTCTCCAAATTAGTCATTGTGTACATCTCTTTACCCTGTTCCTTGGTCTTGAAAGTTACTTTATTTCAAATGATCTCCAAGAAACACCTCATTATGGAAACATTTTTTTCTAAATATTAGCTTACTGTGGTTTCAGTGTGACTTCATATAGTACTTCTAGCTGACCTCCCATTATACTTATGGTCATGGCTTTAGAAATAAAACCCAACCTTCTGGAGCCATTTTCCTTTGAATTCTTAGCTGTTTTGTTTATCTTTTCTTTGTCCTGATCACTGAACATATGAAATTGACAATGCTTTTTTTTAAAAAAAGTAGCATACTGGGCTTTCTTTTAAAATTTTATTATATTTTGTTGTAAAGTAAGAAAGTTGATTTCTAAGAGTTCTCAAAATCCTAGCAAAAACAGCTACAAGGAGCTGTTTCAGAAATGTTCTTTTACCATCTTTCCATGAAGTGTAAATAAGGTGCTATTTTTTTCCCTTCCAGAGAGGTTTAAATCAATTCCCACTTCATGCTGTTTGTAACATGATTTTGTAGAGTGATGATCTAAAGTAACAAACCCAGAAAATCTTTTCAGGCTGATTTTAGACCCTTGTCCCACAAAGATCTTTCTATAACTTAATATTGAAAAGATCTGTAATTTTTGTGAAGTCAGTTGAACCTCTCAAACTGTTTTTTAAGCATATGTAAAGTCTTTGAAAATTGAATGATTGTACATCCTTTTGTGTAGTACCAAAATTGGCCTGCTATTTATAACAGAAAGAAAGCAATATGTATCCGGGTTAGAGGCGCCTTTGGGTACCAGTGGCAAATAATAATAATAATTCATTTAGGCCCTCCTGTCCAAAAGTCATCCAAACAGATATGGGGCATTTTACCTAGTGTAGTTTATACCATTAGGTGCTATAGCATTAATGTTATTTATAACAGAAAACAGTCAGAATTTAAAAGTAAAATATAATACTTAGGTGTTGTTATGTTTTAAGAGTGATGGTACTGAACAACTCTTGTGTTTTATCTTATTTAAATGTGGCTATTCTCTGGGTAAAACTCAGTTTACAATTTATCATGGTATGCTTAAATTGGAGAACCTGATGTTGACATTAATTCATTGCAGTGCAAGCAATCAATGTTATTGTACATATGTTATAGCATATGGCAGAATTTCATTCCTCATCTCCTTCTTATGCACTGTCCTCAGAGTCACTAAAAGTGTGTCCCATGAGATGACTTTTTATTGTTGTTATCTTGTTGTATTTCATATTTCTGGAGTCCCATACTCTTGTTATGATATTCTTAAAGTCCATACTTCTAGCTGGTTTTCTACCACGTAGCTCTTCTCTGCTGTGCAGTTCCTCATGGCTTCACAGGGGCTCCTCCTGGGCTCTCGACCCACCCCCTTTTTATCCCAGTTATCTTTGCAGGCCACAGCTGCTGCCCAACTAAGGACTTCACAGCTGTGGCTCATTTAGAGCAACTAGGACCCACGTATCCAATACGTAGGACTCTCACTACAACTTTTTGTTAATTTAGGTCAGCAACTGAAGGAGGACGTGTCAACTCCTCTGCTCAGAAATACAGCAGTGTTAACACTTGAAAATTATCTTTTCTTCAACTGTTTTAAGTTGGAATTCTAACAAGAGATCTTATTCTGATCATAGACATCTCTGGCTTCTCTTAAGATATTCATGAGATATTTTGATTTTTTTATTATTACTTTATTGACTACCCTGTTTTTTCCAGACATTTAAAGAATGTTACTTAGATGTCTGTGGGCAGCATTAAATTCATCTCTATGAAGTTCCATAGTGGTATGTATGCTACTCATACCCATACTCATAGCCATACCCATACTCATACTCAGTTAATGCCTTGGCTGAATATTATATGGGTTGTAGAAGAATGCTTTTGCATAAATTTGTTTTAACAGACTCTGGATAGCTTTGCTGTATCCCATTTCACTTTACACATAGCAACACATTTCTCTCAGTGGAGAAAAGCTAGCATAGCACAGATTGGTGTGTGCAGGCTATATCTGCAGGACGTGATCTTGCTCCAGCACTCCAAACAGAAAGAAATTTTACTCCCATTTCTTTAACAGCATTTCCATTTCCACCGCCTTTCTGACACCCATGATTTTATAAAACTTTACCACAGCCACTTTCATTTGCGTTCTTTTCAGGCTGATGAGTATAAGCCTATTTAATTGTTCTTCCATGCTGCAGGCTTTGATTAGCTTTCTTGCTGCCTTTGAATGTTTTCCAGGTATTCTATTCATTTTTTGAGATGTAAAGTTTCATACCCTATGCTGTTCAATAGGCAGACATGCCACAGATTGATACAATGGTTTATTTTCTCTGTTTTTTGGTTTTCTTTCATTATTTCTTTACCACTTTTTTTGTAATTTCTAATGTTTTATTTTTTTATTTTTTTTTGTTTTTTTTTTTTTTTTTTTTGTTTTTTTTTGTATTGGGTTTTTTTTGTGTGTGTGTGTGCTACCAAGGTCTCAACTAAAATTTTCACAGAAGTATTGATTTTTCTCATAGATACCATTTCTGAGTAGTAGCAGTCAGCTCAAATCAGACTTTAGGGCTTGTCAGGTTTAAGTTATGAAATATAATTTATTCTTCGATGCACATATAAGACTTGATCCTATAAGTCAGCAATGAACAGATTTTTCTGTAGTGTTCTCACCTTTTCTTTCCATTCTTTAATATCTCAGTGTGGACTTTCTGATCCTATTGTCTGAAATGTAGAAGGGACAGTTTTAGCTGCTTCTCCTTCAGAAAGATGGCTTGTACAGAAATGGATGTGTAGAAAGGCTTCTGAAATAAAGATAGAGCCTCTTGAGAGACTGGAATACTTTGGCTTGTTTAGCCTAAAAGAGGCAGGATCGCTCTCCAGAAGAACATTTTGAGGTCAAACACCTAGGAGGAATCTCCTGCCAAGCTAAAGGTCAGATAAAGGTCAGTGTTAGCATAAACCCAAATTTGTGTCAGTAGTCCATGAATAGATTTTGAGCTAGGATTTAGATGACTGCTAACTTTATTGCTACTGGGTTACCAGTGGTAATATTAGTGAGAAAGAAAGGAAAAATCCCATTTTCATTGTGTGCTTTAGAACTGGAAGAAAGGTGTTACTCTGATATGCTTCTTGAAGAAGCAGGAAACCGGGCCTTACATAGCAATCTCCAGCCTTGTCTTCTGCTCTCATCCTCTGTCTCTATCAGGAAAGATGACATTTTCCCGATAGAGACAGAGGATAGGAGAAGAGCTGAATTTGTGCTTTCTGAGTGTTGTTATTATTGATAGTAACAAAGCCAGGTGAATTGCAGAATGCAGTATATTTCTTGGAACAAGCCCTGGATGCAGAATGCTGTTTATCTTCACTCTTGTAATTAATTTTTTCCATCCCACCTTCTCCTCTTACCAAGTTCTTTAAAGATAGTTGCATCCCTTCCAAGCACATTTTCTTACAGACATTATATGCCAGCTCTTTTATTTAGGATTTTTCACACATCCTTCACATCTCCTTTACAGTCTCCAGTCAATAAGCGTTAAGACCTAAATACTCCTTTACACTTCATGGCTATTCCCTTATCACATGCATTTTCTGTTGCCTGAAGGCAGATCTGTACAATTTTTATTACTGAAATCTGGGTTTTTTTCTTCCCAACCAGATGGAGGATGTGTAAATGTGTCTAAAGACTCAGAATACCATTAACTTGGTTTTTACAGAGCTCTGGGAGACACAATGTCTTTCTGCCTCCTTTTAAACTAGGCTAAAAAAAAAGTAATAACTCCGCAATACAAGCAAAGCAACTTTAGCACTTTATTTTGTCTCTCATAGCTCAGACTGCAGGGGGAAAAAAGATGCACTTCTGCTACTGTGCATTAATCTTTTGCTCTTTGCAAAAGAACACAATCCCCAAGTCATACACAAGCTGGATTTACATTATTCCATTAAGTATTGATTGTAATGCTTGAAACCTTTATTGTTGTAATTTATCAGAGCTTTTTGCACTGTGATGGGTAGAAAATAATACTGTTCAGCAACTGCTCATTGTATATTCCACAGCTGATAGAGCAAAAGTGGCCAAGAAGTGTCATTGCTATCCTTCTTTTTAAGTCAGTAGATTCAGAAGAAAAGCAGTATTAACCCAATTTGCTCAATATCTGGTGTTGAGCAAATAAAATAAGCACATCCAATCTGTAACTGGACAAAGCTATCTGAATAAGGGTTACTTTACAAATGGATGGCATTCTCCTAGAGCAGCTCTGTGAGACAAAGTTCATTAAGTGCAAGAAGCTGGAATCTCCTTTTATTTTTGGCAGAGAGTGGTTTTCAATCTTACTTTTATCAGAGCTCATCTAGCTTCCCTGTTTAGCTTCAGACTGGAGCTTTTGCTCCAATAAAATGACAGATTAAATTTTGAAAAAGAAACTCAGAATGATCAGCAATATTTTAAAAAAATCATATGACTGAATTAAAAAGTACATGTGCATAAAGGAGCCAAGGTTGTTTTCTGAAACATTTCACAGAAGTTTTCTGTTCTCTAAATATGCATTTCATAACTGATGACTTGGAAGATTACAATATTGGAAAACATCTGTGTCAACTCTGTCAAAATATTGCATCTATACACATGTATTTATACATCTAAAATAAATGTCTGAAGGATGTGACAGAAAAATTCAAACTTCAAGCTTGCCTTGGCAAGTATATGTTTGAAGAAATTATTGTGACTACAAAAAAATTGCATCAGACTTATAAAAGTATTCATGTAACATAATGTAATTATAATATTAATGTAATAGTTTTAAAAACATTGAGACTGCTGTCTACTCCAACTTTTTATAGTTTCATACAGGGTAAAAATTCACCTCTTAACTGAAGAAGAGTAATCTGAGCATTGAGTCCATCACTAGGAGGGACAGAGATAGTCAGCTGTCTCATCTTCAGATATTTGGCTACTGAAGGACCTGAAAACTGTCAAAGCTATCCAAAACCTCATTCAGTTTAATTTCTGATGATCTTTATGCTTGTCAGCATTTGAAGGGGATTCTTGGGTACAGTTTGCTGAGGTCTGGTTTGAGGGTTATTACAGGGTCCTACTGTGTGTAACCCTACAGGGGTTATTACTGTCCTACTGTGCAGAAGATACAAAAGATACAAAATGTTACCTGGAATGCCTTCACTGTTGGTTCATATCCTGAAACCAGCAAGTGAGAAATTTGGAGCTAGGTTTTGTTTTTTATAATTATTTAGTAAAGTGCTTTAGTGGACATAGAGTTGTTGCTACTATCTCCACCTTATTTTTTCCTGGAGCTGGGAATTACAGAGTAAATTCACCACCTGTGGGTGGCAAGGAAGGCAGCTACTTCCCTACAGCTAAGAGCTGATAGAGTTGATATCCAGATCTGCTGTAGAAATTGAAGTCTCTGGCATTGGCACAGAGCTGGTTAGAGTATGTGGCTCCATGCCAGATTAGTGGCTGTTGTGAGTGCTGTTGGTAGATATCAGTAAATTGCTGTGTCCTTCAGAAGGAGCTTGAAAATGTAATTCAGAATTCTGTTAGATGACAGGAACTGCTTCAGGGTAGTAATGCTCACTGTTGCAATGTTGAAGTACTGTTGCAGAATTGAAGGTCTGTTACAGAGTTGAAGCATAAGCAATAGCAGAATCACCCAAGGATTTCCATAAACTCTGTTTTATTTAAAATGAAAATATTTCCTGAGTTTAATCCTGGGAGGCGCGTACAGGACGATTCTATATGTCCAGTCCTTGCAGGCGTGATGAGCCTCAAAAGTGCTCTGTCACAGCCAATGCCCACAGAAAAGAATGTGGCTCTTTTGCATGTTTACCTTTGTGTTGAATTAATCTTAAGTTAAATATAGATGTTAATTGCAGTAACAATAATTTAAAATACTTTGTCTGTTAAAGCTGGATGGACAGTTCAGCTAAAACTCATACTTTTCATATATCCTACTGGATTTGTGTCAAGCCTAAGCACTGAGACCAAAATTTCTAATTTCATGGAGCTGCATGGAAATAGAAGAGAAATCCTACCTATTTTCCTCTTTGGGCATCTGGCAGCAGTCCACCTGAGTGTGTGGAGGTCACTCTTGGCTAGCACAGCTGACAGTATCAGGCTGTGAAAAGTTTCTGCAGATGGACTGATGAAAAAAAAAAAAACAAGGCCTTCCATTCACAGCTCTTTATTGGCCAAAATATCTGTCTTCTTGGAAAAGCACATTCTCTGCCATGACAAATAGTGACAAGGTTGATACTCAGACTGGCAGAAACACTTCTGGGAAAGTGTGCTGGAGCCCCTTCAAGAGTTTCTCCTAACAACATGGCCCAGTGTTTATAATGTAGAGCATGGCTAAAACTTGTAAGAGAAGTTTTTTCCATTATAAATAATTACATAATCACGCATTAACTAATAATTATACTTTACTTTTCTGTTGTTCATACACTAAGAGAAATTAACTGCTAGAATCATATGTGATCTTTTAAGACAATGTGAAGAGGAGCGAAAACACTTTACACTTTCTAAGAAGCATTGCTTTATAAGTTTATCCACCCAGTTGTTCTGAGAAAATCTTAGCAATGTGGTAAGTCTCTCATGCCAAAGCTGATCTCTTTACTATGCCTTTGCATAATTTTCCGATTAGAAGGATGGAATTGAATTTGGGCTGACAAGAGAAGAACACCTAGAGCAATTAAATTTCTCACCTTTTTTGAGGACTACATGTTAAGAAATAATGTTGAGAGATGGAACCTCAAGTCAGACAAATGTTTTGGACAAAATTCTACTCTGGCAAAGAGGAGAAAGGGAACTGGCTGTACTTCCTCTTCTTCCATGTTAATAGATTGTGTCTTGTTAGCAAGGTTTATTTCAGGGAAAGAATAATTGCTTACAGCTGGGAGAATTATTTTTTTTGCACATCTATAATAACATAACCTCTAGTTGTACCTTTAATTTAAATACAGGCCAACAATTATGAAAAAAAGTCAGAAAATCACTCCATAGTCATGCTGCATACTTTACATTTTATTTAATTGCTTGTGTTCTAGAACATCTCTGGGGTGGAACTGGGGACAATGTCTGACTCAAACCTCATCTTGATGTGTCTAATCCTCAGCTTGTGACACAGAATTTGCAATATACTCAGTTGCATACTTTTATTTGTGGGATGCCTTTGAGACAATTTTGTATGGAAGCATGGATAATGGCATAATCTGTAAGAACAGGAAATGGAGCTTGACTAGAAGTGAAAGGCCTTCCACAGCAGAAAAAATTGTCATTCATCCTAGGCATATACTGAAATTATCTGAAATAGTTTATGATATTCTTTGCATAAAACAGAGTTGTTATGTAAAGAGACAGGGAAAAAAAGTGTAAGAAAATCATTACAAGGATAAAATGGAAAAGAAGCTATAAATCTTGGCTTAATAGAGCTGTTTTCCTAAAATTTGATTTTCAGGCCTTAATTAATGATGATGGTTTTGATTATTGCATGGATTGTTCTCTGCAGCATAAATTCTGATATTGTATCTTTACCAAGCAGTGACAGAGCCATATTGCCACACTTTTATTTTTAAATTGAATCCATTGCTTCTACTACTTCTTATGAAATGGTTTCTTCATAGGAAGAAGAAAAAAACAAACAACCCCCCCCAAACAAACAGCTGTTTTCCTCTCAGTAATTCTGTTTAATATTTGACATATTTTCTTGACTAGTGGATCAACATGGTACTTCACATTTCAGTAATTCTTATCTTAAATAGGTACCCTGAGATCTCCCTATTAATGCTCTTTAAAATCACTGTTGCACAGTAAATACCAGGGGCCCTGCTAGGTTTTCCAGTCACCCTCAGGGTTATTTTAATGAGTCTCTGTCAGACAGCTCCACTGGTGCCAGCTGACTCCAGAACCACCAAATCCTGGATTAGAGCCCAAATCAAAGGAAAGGAAAATGACTATCAGGCCATTAATTCTCACTAGTGGTGCCAGCATTTTTTCAACCAGTTATGATGTGATGAGAGAAAAGGAACATTGGGCTATTTCATGGACCTGTGGATAGTCATGTTCCAATCCCTCTGTACAAATACAGAGGACAAGAAACTGATAAGTAAAAGGAAAATGCTAGAGTGTGGGAAATCAATTGTGTTTGTACATGCAAGAAAATAGAATAAGCAAGAAAATTAATGTAAGTGTGGATTTGATCATAACTCTGTAGATAAATTCATGCTAATAAATATGCATTGGTCATACTAGCTTGTTTTTCTTTAGACCCCCTTACCCAAGCATGATATAATACCAATATATAAAATAATTCTTGACATAGAGTTTCTTTTACATATGATAAAAGCAGTGTCTGTAATAGATATGCTTTTTATATGATGATAATAATTGTATTATGAGGGAAGAAAAAGATGTGATAGTACAAGCAGCATCAAAGAGAAGAGAATATATGCACAGAGTTTATAGTATTTTAGAAATTCAGTTTGGCAAATAGAACTGGAAAACTCAGATTGAGTCTGTGGAGATGAACATAAAGGTCTCTGGGAAGTCCACCCAAGAACATAAAGATCTCTGTGAAGTTCCTGGTCAGATGGTGAGGAGTACACCTACGCTCAGACACCTAACGACTCTCTTCACATGCTCTAGTAGAAATACCTTAGTTATTACTTCTCTGTTGTTACTTTAAAGTAACTTAAAATGGCAGTAAACATTTGTTAAAATTATCCAGACATTTTCAAAGGCACTTTTCCAGTAATTTGATCCAGCATATTAAATATTTTCAAAATGTCCTCATGTCGCCAATACTATCAGTTAAATTTTCATTGCTTTTTATATTTCACAGGAAAATGTTGGGGAAAATGGGAAAAGGAGGCCAGGCTAGGGGATTCCTAGAACTGTGCTTGCATTCACTCTATATTATGAATTAGATATGAATACGAGTTAGGATAATCACAATCTGAATCAAATTCAGAAACAAAACCAACTTCAGTTGGTTGTTGATATAGTTCTGATTTTAATGTCTTATTTTGGAACATGTGCAATGCATTCAATATGGGCAGTTCTGTAATTTATACTCGAGAGTGGTGAAGTCTGGGTCAAGAGGAAATAAAGGTTATCATACTACAGTTTTGTGTTTTTGTTAATTTTTAAAAAATTATAATCTCTCCTGAAGACCTTTTTTCCCAAAGAGCTAGAAAACTGAGAGAACCATGTAGTGCCTTCTTGAATAGTTGATATGTTGAAAAGTCTATATTTTCAGACCAATATTTCAGAGATTCAGTACCACTAGTACTGGAAAACAACTGGAAGCATACATTTCAGATTTGATCTCTGATTTATAGCCCTATTTGAACATATATTTTCACTATTAAAATGTTTGTGCAATTAATGCATATCTATATTTTAATAATATCTATGAAAAAAAATCCTGAAATATTTGCCATTCTACCATTTCTTCATCTATAAATTCACTTTATGCTTCCTGTTATACAACTCTGGGAATTCTTTGTGCCTGAGGAAAGGAGGACAGACTTCCTGAAATCTGAAAGATAATTTAAATGGGTGCCATTCTCTTAGGTGTTTGGTTTACATCAAAGTTTTCAAAGGAGGTTGGCACATCTCCAATCTTCCTGCTTAGTCCCCGCATCTCTGTTCTGCTTCCAAAAAGAACACAATCAGTAACAATTAGCAATTACAGTTAGTATAGTGTGACTTTGAAAGACCAGAAATATGTGTGGTATACAAAGAACCAAAGTGTTTGAAATATGTTCCTATTCATTGCCCTTTAATATTAGCATTTTTAAACTAATTTTTAGAAGAAAAATATATTTTTAGGCTCAGTCTCAGGCAAAACTTGGTAATATCAACATAAAAGGAAGATGAAATAGGAGGGGGATATAATGAGATGAATAGGGAAATAAATGCAAATATCCAGCATGTGCAAGGATCACATATGGGACCAGGGTTATTTTGGGTGTCTGTTGGCCAAGGTCAGTAACATGAGAGTTGCATGATACAGGAAGATCAGTGGACTCCTTCCCTCTGAGGTGTTTGCAAGGGTGTGTGCATGGAACTGTTTGTTCCATGTTGTTTTGAAAGACATCAACTGATAAAGGTTTTTTATGGTGGGGTTTTATTTGGTTGATTTGTTGTAGCTTTTGTGTGATTTGGTTTTGTTTTCTCTTTTTTTTTTTTTTTTACCTCCCATTGACCACAGAACCATAGAATATATTGAATTGGAAGGAACCCATCAGGATCATTGAGTCCAACTCCTGCTCCCTGACATTGCAGCACAGAACAGAATTAATTGCTCAGAAGCAGAAAGGGGCAAGCTAAAAAGAGATCCAGAAGGTAGATTTAGAATAAGATAAATAGTGGAGTAAAGAAAGCAAAGGGAAATTGGATATTAGGCCTGTGCCAGATTTGTTCTATTATTAATCAACATTCTGGTTCTCTAAGAATTTAACAAATTTTGCCATCTGTTCATCATCAGTCATGGAAACCATTAAAAGCAGAACAATGTAGGTATTTGCACTTAACCTGAAATGAAAAAGACTCTTAAATTTTTTTTATTTTCATGTAGAAAAATGGAATAGGAAAGTTGGTAATTCTGCAGCAGCTTAAGTTGGATAATTCAACAGACAAGAAAAGAAGATTGAATTAAGGGGAATTTGTGGGTACCTCTTTTGCTTACACAGATACTCCATAGCTCTTTTAAGAGGTGTTTGGGCAAACAACCCTCACCTTCCCACTCTCCTTACTTATTTGGCTTTTTGCTTCTTTCTTTTTTTTACCAAAAAGAAAAAAAAAATTACTCATGGTTAATTTGAGAGGATAAAGGTCTTTTAGGAAGCAGTAAATATTTAAAACATTTAAGGAACTAATATAGTGTCCACATAGGCAGGATCAAGGCAAGGATGAATTATGGCAATGCTCCAGAGAGAGAAAAAAAAGTCATATGCTGAGAGATATATAACCATTGGGATATGAGAGAAAATAGTTCCATTTCAAGAAAAAATTAAGTGTTTAAACACATTGAAACACTCTGTGAGATCACAGAGCTACAATACACAGAGAATGCAATACTTTAAGCTGATTGGTCTGCACTAAGATAAAAACTGACACTTTCCTTTTTTCTAAATAGTTTGAGTTAAAATCAGAAGGTCTATGCTTGATTGTCTCTTCCTTATCCAACTGTTAAATCCACATTCCCCTCCAATTCCATTATTTTAGTTCTGTTGTGAGATTTTGATATTGAGAAAGAGAGATGGAATAAAACGCTAATATCCCTCATTTTTGGCTATGTTGTTATTTACTTCTTGATTTTGGACCTTAAGTTTATTTTTTAATTTTTTTTTTTTTTTGCATATAATAAAAAGCTGAAACAAATAGTATAATATGTTTTAGTGTTTTAATATTAGGAAGCCAATTTGAATCAGAACTGTTGTAGCTGCATTCTGGTCCCATGGGAACACATTGAGGAAATCATGCATAGAATGAAATTTTGACACAGTGATCTGGATTCAAATGCTGTGTTACCTCATTTTGATGATGAAGAGATATAGTATGTTAGTTTCTATGCTGCGGATAGATGGACCTGCAGAGGCTGGTATGTTTCACAGCAGCATTTTGTCTTAATTTTCTTCTACAGAACAGCAGAGGAAGGGTAGTGAATTTTCCAAGCTTTCTGAACATGGTCCATTTTTATAGAGTAAATTGCCAGAATAAAGGCATTAAGTGGCTAAAATTCTGAAAAATGTACTAATAAATAGGTAAAACAAACGACTTAGTGTTGAAAAATTTTTAAATCCTTTAATTTTCACAGTTCAATTCTACACTAGTGCCTCTTATTGCAAGAAAAAATTATACATGTTTTGCTTAATAACAAAAATTACTCATTATATTGTGGGGGGAATATATTCAATTTAACAAAACCACAAGGAAACAAGTACCTTTTCATTGAAGAAGTGAAAAAATTCTCTTTTATACATTATTATACAGCCAGGAGATAACTATATTTGGCAAACTATTGAAAATGCTCACAAAATTATTTGAAATTGTGAAATAACTTGTTGGAATTTTTAGATTTCTTCTGACATTAGGGGACACTAGCTTCATGAATCATGTGTCATACAACATTACCTCTTGTAAGATGACAATGTTCCGTATCACATGGTTAGAAAAGTTCCTGCAAGATCTTTGGCACATATTTTAAAAAGACCAGTGGAAATTTCCCTTATTTCTCTTAGCCATTTGCAAAATTTTGGCCTTCATCTATCTGTTTGCTCTCAGTTTTCCTTTGAATACATTAAAAGTAACTGTTTCCTAAAAAATGAGGAAGATTATTTAAAATTTGTAAAGCCCCATGAGATTATTATTCTGTTGTAAAAGCAGCATATTATTCCCTCCTTCTTCACAATTAAGATACACATTAGTGGTTCATAAGTAATACCAAAGATCTCTAAATCCCATGACAACAGAATCTATTTTTTCTCTGTAATCTATAACTTTAAATATATTTATAACTTTTATCATTGTAGAGGTGCTCAAAACAAGTTGAAACAACCTTTCTGCATCAAGTCAGAAGACTGCCTCAGAGCAGAAAACCTGAAATGGGCCACCCTACTGATTCGTAACACATCTAATTTTCCCCTGTCGTGCTTCAGAAATCTTTTTACCTGGCCTTTCTCAAACAATGTGATGTTCTTGTTCTTTACATTATTGCCAAACACATCATAACTCTTGAATTAATGTTATGCATACTTGTTGTGACTTAAACTCTCTAGTTTCTGTGCAGCATGGAACTGGAATTTGAAATCTTATCCGATGCAAACAATAAGGAAAATAAGAGAATGCAATACTTTTTGTTTAAATATTTTTTGTTTATGTTTAGGCTTTGCAGAAAATGTGTTAATCATCTCTACTGTTTTAATCTGCAATGATTTAGTTATGGGACACATGAAGGTAGTTTTATTATGTATTTTAAATGTTTTAATTTATTCATAAATCAGAAGAATGAGTTGCATGTGAAAACATTGTGTCATGTTAAGTATTTCCTATATAACATCAGAGAGTGGGGATGTGGGTTCAGTCTACAAATAAAATGTCTACAAATCATTCTAGGCAAAAGGAAGGAGTATTGTTGAGACAGTAACCTTGCATTTAAAGGCTTGGAGCTACACAGGTCAACCTCAAGCCCCTGTTGAAGGCCTGTTCATAAACTCAGTTTCTTAAGAACACAACATGAAGCTGTATTATAGAAAAAAATAGTGCATATCTAAATATATATTTTTTACCTATGATAAAATTATTTTATATGCATATTTATTTTCACAGAGGGCTGTGATATGGTTGTCATTATCTTGCTTCTAAGAAAAATTTTATTAGTTTGCTTGATTATTTTTAGGCACAAAATTTCACTTTTGTGAAAGCAGACAATTTTTTTGTGCTAGATGGTGAGTCTTTGTAATTGTTTACTACAGGCACAAGATATTTTGGAAATTTACCAAGAATAAAATATTAGGTATTTAGTGAATTTTTAGTCAACTACATTCAACTTGACAGTTTCCAGGCAGTATGTTGTTTCAGCCTTAAGAGTATGGAATAATAGTGGTCTGTAATAGAAGATAAACAGAGATATGCATATTTAAATACACATAAAATACCAAATGTAAATATATATAATTTGAATATATAAATAGAACTGTAAGTATAGCTGGAAGAAAATGAAAACACATTTTTCTAATGTATATGTACTGTGTTAAAGAAAGATAGAGACGTGTCACAATGGGCTAGTCATAGAAGAAAACCTTTCTAATCAAGAGGGTGTTTCACATACAACTTCAATAAGACTTTGAAAGATCTTGTCTTTCTTGTCTGAAAATATTTGATCAGAAATGGCTGTAAGATTAATATAAGAATTTTCTTGGTAGAAAACTATAGAAGTTTAATGCACTCCAGTTTTTTTGCTACTTTAAGGAACTGCTTTTTTCGTATTCTTAAATCAAGTATCAACCTGACTTACACCTGACACTTTACCATGCTGATAATTTTTTGCATGCTGTATTCTCAGCTTGAGTAAATCTGGGTACATTTACATTGATGCTATTGCCATTATTTTTATTGACTCTCGCTGAGGCCACTGATCTAAGTAAATTGATGTATAGTAACCTCTATAGGCTGGCACAAGTGTTTTGCAGAAGTGGAGAGTAAACTGGAAAGGTGCAGCTTCCCATAAAGCTTAGATTACTGGTAGTAGAATACTGACCACATCCCTTTTTTGGTCTGTGGTTTTGCCTTTCTAGAAAGTGTCAAGACTGAAGCAGAACCTTTTGTGTCTGAGAAAAATGTGCGTTAAGAGAAAGGGATTTAACTAGCCAGAATATTTCATATTTTGGACTCCTCTCTACTGACAGAGAACAGTCATTCAGTCTGCTACATTATTTTTCTGAGCCTCATTTTTTCTTAGTTTTTCTTATCAATTTCCTACTATAAACTGCACCCCACCAGAAGCATCCTTAAAACTGTAACTCTCTGTATGAAAAAGATCTTATGTTTGGGAAATGTATTCTTGGTAACAGTTTCAAAATGAGCAGAATTGTTCAGGTTTGACAATCTGCAAACTACATTTTCTCTAGCTTTTTTTGCATGTTTTGGAAAAGGCATCAAAAGCATCCTCTTCTTGTCTGACTGTCAAGAACAAATTGAAGTGTAATTATTACCTCTGCAGATATAGGAAATTAGAGAAGAAGAGGTCCATCCAATGTTATCCAGGGGAAAGTTTCATGGATTTATGAAATAATTTGGGTTAGAAGCAACCTTTTGAGGTCATCTGATATGGGAGGGGTCTCCTTCAACTAGAAGAATTTGCTCTGAGCTCTGATTCCCAGTGATGGGATATCTACTACTTCACTGGGCAACCTGGGCCAGTGTGTCACCGACCTCTTCATAAAAAGTTTCTTCCTTATACCTGAATCTGCAGTTTAAATTCATCACTTAACCTGTTGCAACAGGCCATGCTAAGATGTTTATAGACCCCATTTCAGTACTGAAAATGCTCAGAGAGTCTTCCCAGATCCTTCTCCTGGTTGAACAACACCAGTGCTTTTCCTCATGCAAGAGGTGTTCCATCCCTTTAAGCTAGTATGCTGCACACCATTAAAGAATAATAAGTCTTCTCATCTTTAGGCTCATTTTGTACACTTGCAGCCTCTTTGAGGTTTTCTATGCTATGCTATTCTATTCCAGCCCCACATGTAGTCTGGAATAAGATGAACCTTACCCAGAGTTAAAAAAAAAACAAAACCCTGATCATCATTGTCTCCATAATTTTTTCCATCTTCTACAAATACTTTTGCAATTTCTGCCTATCAGAAACTCCTGAACTTACCACTGGAAATAACACTCCTAAGGGGCAGTTGGTGTTTGGTTGACTGAAACAAAGTCATAATAGAAGTAATTGGGCAGTAGTTAATTTTTTTTCTTGTTTCTTCTCAATAAATTAAATGACAGATTTGAAAGTTGAGGTTCATGATCAGTGAGGAAATTTTTGTCTAGTATTCATCACAGTAGAAATGATAATGCGATAAATTTTTTCTTACTCCATTGATAAGATCCCGGTTGGTGCTGGACAGCTGTAGATTACTAGGGATAGTGTTTTGATTATGTCTGCAATAACTACATTTTCAAAAATGGTTACAATTTGCAATTACAACCTCAAGAATGTATAAGATGTAGTAAGAATTATATTTGTGCCACAGAGCTTCAATACAACTTTCAGAAGCACATATGAGTTAAAAGCTTCTGGGATTTCTGCGTGAATTTGCTCATTTAGGTTCTTGGAAATTTCACTTTCCATTTATGTTTCAGATGTGGCAATAAAGGACAATGTGGTACATACAGGGAAAAGGTGGATCTGTGGGGATGAAGCATGATGTAACTAAAAGTTCATTAAATGGGTGGAGAGGTATCCCAGACAGATGAAATAAGCCTTTCTTATTGTAAAAGAAAAATGTAAATAAGTATCACATATTTGTGAATGCTAATAAAAATGCACTTTGTAAATATTTCTTCTGTCATAACCCCCTAGCCTTACAAGCACCTCCATGTGTTTATCTAATGATGGACCCTCAGAAGGAGAAAACTACAAAATTTGTTCTACTGTCAGGTTACCATTCCCTATATCCTTCTGAGGATCTGACCTACTTTATGGATGTTAAGTAACCAACTTATTTGCTCTCTAAGTAATGACCATTAAAATTTTAATCAGGACAGGACTAAAGTGTACAGTCCAATGGTAGCACACAGAGAATTCCTGAGGCTTTTTTTCTAGCCTTACAAGCACACAAAAAGATGTCCCCCAGGGAGGTCAGTAAGGATACAGGTTCCAGCAAGTATTCAGCTTGTTTAGTTGACACAGTCTTCCTCTGAAATTTAGAGTCTGCCTTAACTAAAACACTGGTTGTGTATAGGAAATTGATCCTTATGCCTTGAGTAGCAGCAATCTTGTCTGCACAGTGGGGAAGATCCTTTTTTTTAAGCTCAGAGATTAAATTACTTCACAGGTGCTAATGAGATGCTCAAATTCTGACAGTGCTGATGAGGACAGAGGCAGGTTGCAAAGCAGAGCAGGCTTTCAGTGCTGATGCAGCACACCTGCAGGGCGCTCACATGGTATCTTTTTGGTAATTAGTGGTGGTGTCTGAAGGGTTTGTGCAGTGACACTGCGCCTGCTCCTTCACCATTAGGTCTCAGGGTCTGTGAATTACCTAGGGCTGTCCTCCTTGAGCACAGCCCTTGAAGCTAGTCTGCCCTGGCTAAGGAAGCTAGTCTGCTCTCTCCTTGTAGTTCAGTGGCCTTTCCCAGGGAGAAAGGAGTTGTCTATCCACTGATTTGAAGTTTCATACAAATATTATGAGTTAAAGAGGTTTGATCTTTTAATTGCCTTGTTAGGACGCATTTTAATTTGAGGAGAAAGCACTTTAAAATAATAATTTAAAAATAAGTGTGTGTTCACCATTGTTGGTTTGGTTTGGTTGGTTCATTGGTTTTGCAGCTTTTTTTGTTTGTTTTTGTTTGTTTGGTTGAGTTTTTTTTCTTTCTTTTTTTTTTCTTTTTTTTTTTTCTTTCTTTTGTCAAAAGTCCTGAGAATAGTTCCAGTGTGGGATTTAAGCACTTTTTGTATTTCTACTAAACAAAATCAAAAAACCACAACCCTACCACCACCCTCCCTGCCCCCACAACACTACAACACCCAGATCCTGAAGCTCTTGATTTACCATGACATCAAGACTTGCATGAAGTAGTTTAGATCAGAATTAAATTCCCTCTCTTGCTTCCAAGTGACCAGTTCTCTCCTATCAGCATGATAAAGAGGGAGTGGGGGTAGGGTTTGTAAAGAAGGGTAAATAATGAATGCAGCTCCGTCTGGTTTCATTGTGTCCAACTCCTGCTTTGGTGCTTTACTTGTGTCATCAGTTCACACTCTCAGGGTCATGTCCCAAAGTGTAAGTAGCATGGACTCTTTTTTTTAAGAGACACATGATGTCATTCTTGACAAGATGTTTTCTCTGGTTATGATAATTTTAACCTAATAGTTGATTCAAAAGCCTGCTTGAATAGCAGAACACTTTTGTGGCAAAAGAGCGATAACAAAGTCACAAATACAATATATGAGAAAAAATGCTGTCATCAAATGAGGAGGATAATATTTACAAACTCCAAATACTCATAAAATACTTGAATAATGAGTTGATATGTGATACAAAATCCAGATAAGGAAAGGATTCACCTACTAATTATTACCATCAGTTCAGAGGATTTATTCAAACTTCAAATTCTCTGATTCCTAATATTTATGGCAAGCACCCAGCAAACAAAAGTAGGATGAGCCTCGACTGCTCTTGAGCCAAATAATAGTAACAAAAGCTGGACACAAACTGTACATTTTATGTCTTTGAAATGACATTCACACATGACTATGATCTTTCATCTGCAGACATGCATTTAATGATTACCATGAGTGTGCAGTTGTAACGTTTATTATAAATTTCCTCTGTGTTCTTGTTAAGAAAGCATTAACAAAATACCTAAAGAAATACTATCAGGATTCCCACATTTCCAGTTTCCCATCTTTATAAAAGTGATGTCTATACTGGGAAAATGAATAATGTTAAAACGGAGTACAATTGCATGCCATTTTCTCATCTACTGAATATAAAGGATCTGTTAATACAGAAGGCCTGTGAAGTATGAATGAAGTTGAGATGGGACCTAATTAGGACAGTAAAATATCCCTTCCCTGTAGTACTTCTACTGAACTTGGAATTTCCTGCAATCAGAAAGCGGCTAATAGTTTTCCTACAAGGGTAGTGACTAGAACTACAGGACTTAGTATTTAGAAAAAGTAAAGCTATTCTTATCAGATCAGAGCTACATGAAGGAGAATTTAATATTTGTAATGTTTGTATAGAGATTTATCTCAGAGCCACTTCTTTCATTTATATTATTTCCCAGTCTAATCTAATATTTGCTTGGAATCTTCCTTGTGTTCAATACTTCTTAGAACTGTAATAAATAATCCAATTCAGTTTAGAAAATAATAATGTTTTCCTCCAAATTCTAATAATCCTCTCATACGATCAGTCCCAGTTATAGTAACATCTAGTAATTTCCTTTCCTTTTCAATTTCTTTTCCCAGTTATTTTTTCTTTTCAATATATTTTTAAGAGGTTCTTTTGTTCCAAGGGTTGATAGGGCTTTCTTGAATTTATGGTTCCTTCATATAGTTTTCAATTTCTTTCTTTAATTTATCAGATATTACTCCTGAAAAATTATGCATAATCACTAATGGATATTAAGTGCTGCCCAGCACAAACTTTTCATTCATTCATTAGAGATATATGTAATAGATGTCCCAGTTGTTTCTTGTTCAGTTATCTTGTGCAGAGCATAAAAAATATGTGGATTCCTTATCCTTTTCAGGTAGTAGAAGCAGAAGTTACACAATTTTTATTAACACATAGGTCAGAGTAGATTCCTGATTGAATGGACCTGTTTCATCCTTCAGAATTTCTTTGCCAGACTAAAGTTAGTATGTGGTATTTCTCTGAAAACTCCAGAGTCATTCTTACTATTGTAATAAGTACTTTCTGTCTTGGATATTTTGAAACCCCTGGGGATCAGATTTAAAGAAGGTAGTCCATTCAAGTTCTGGTTGATTCTAAGGTTTCACTACTTTTCATACAAGTTAAAACCCTTCAATAATTTATCAGATTCATTGCGAGTAAGTATTGATGTAAATAGCTGGGTATTTTTATAGGGTATAGTTTAAGTGCCTCAGGGTTGTGGAGAGAAATGAAGGAAAAGAAGTTAAGGTGATTAATATGAAGGGTTCATAAAATGCATACTCTAGCCATGTTTTCAGCTGGGGCAGTGGTCAGCCTTTCAAGCCTGGACATGGACTGAGAACTGTCCTCCTAGACCTGTACACTGAGGAGAGAGATCAGGCCATGCAATGTTGTCACCATGGCTGGTAATAATTAGAGCTTTCTCAGCTGTAGACCTTATGTTCCATCTTCAGAGAAATTATTACATTTCTTAACCCTGCGAGAAATGCCACTTAAGTGTTTTTCCAAGCAAGGCAAGCTGTATTCTAGCAGTGATGGCTCATACAAGCAATTCTTTTATAGACATCTGTTATGGTTATTTTAGCTATAAACAAACTTCCCTCTCTATGTGCTTGGCTTTCCAGAACTCCCTTGTAATGCTAAGTGGAATGCATGTTTGCTTCTCAGTTGGCTCTGGACCTTGGCTGACTTTTTACTTTACATACCAATAATGCCAAGCCACATGTTCCTATTTATCAGATCTTCCAGAGGTGTTCTCCATTTTGCTTCATTTGCCCTCTTCTTTTTCTGACATGGATACAGGGATCTAACTGGCTTTTGTCATTACATCCACAATTCAGGGATTTGTTTCAGGTATGAGCGATGCTTGGAAAGTTTAGCTCAGTTTCTCCAATTTAAATCTTCTGCTTCTCTTGAATGAATCATCACTTCTGTAGCATAGTGCCTTCTCAGCACAGTATAAGCATCGAGTAAACATTAACACAATTTTAATTAGACTAGTTAAGGGAACTTTTTTTGCTATAGTAATTACTTTAAGAGTACTAAGGATGTTTGTTGTTTTAAAGAGGAAAAAAGAGCAGCAAAAGTTTAAGCATAAATTGTAAAACAACATAATGTAACAAGTTTGTGTGGATCTATACATTATGTGTGTAGATGGGATCTGATCTCTACTGATATATTTTTTGACTAGTTAAGATGTTTGGAGGCCAAATAATTCACTAGGAAAAAAAAAGTATTTTCTATGGGATTGATCTTATAAAGTGTAAGCTCAGCAAACTGCTTCCCAGGATAGTCAAGGACAGCTTAACTTCTTGGCATAATCTTATTCTACATAGTCAAACAATATTTTTCTTTCCTAAAATTAAAGTAAATTTTACTTAATCAAAGTAAATTTTACTTAATATTTCTTTTTTCCTGTTGACAGATAATAAAGAGGTCAGTGATCTGTTCAGCTGAAAAGTTCTTACTCTATTATGCTGAAGTTTTATGTCATTCTGCTAGGAGGCTTGGTACTGAACTGTAAAGTAACTATTATGATAAGGACATTACTCTTAGTAAATCATTGGATTATGATGATGATGATTTCCTTATTATTAAATATGGCTTACAACAACAATTAGATAGCAATATCAGAAAGAATGTTATATGTTACAATGTTATAGGAATGTATATAATGTTATAATGTCATATGAATGTTATAATGTTATAATGCCATTCAAATCCATGTACCTAGGTATTAAACCAGAGAATGTTTGGTTGTTATCCTCAAATATTAAGTGCGTTTATGTCTCTCATAGTAGTACAAATAGAACATTCAGAGTCTGGCTGTGACACCTGCATTTTGTGTGGTATAGAAATATAAATAGCACATGGTTGTTTGAAAACTGCCCAAAGTTTAACACTTATTCCCAAATATCTCATCTTCCTCTACAATAATGACTAATATAATTTTGCTTTTTGTTCATGGTGCTTTCATGTGTGCATCAAACTGAGATGACAAAATAGAATATAATAGTCTAATTTTTCATGAGACCTAAAAGCATCAGGCCTGTGTTTGGAATGCAACTCCATACTCAGAGTGCTTGTTGCTGCTTTTGATAATGACTCCAAGAACATGATTGCAGCACCTAAATAAGCAGAAATACATGAGCTAGCTAAACTAAAATTGGTAGACTTAGTGATCAATATTGTTAAGGAACTCACTCTTAGATCTGGAACCATAAGGATGTATTTATGCTGCCCTATGCCTACACCACAATTTATAAAACAAAACTAAGCCCACAGACAAACAACACCAGAAAACACAAGATTCACCCAAAAATAAGCTCTGCCAGAAGTCTCTTGCCTGTACATACTGTACCCTCATTTAACTGTCCGCGAGACATTCATTAGACATATGTGAACTTTTCCAAAACTGAGTTTGTGCTTTCAGTAGAACTTTTTCAGAATTAATGTTAAAAATATAAACGCACCTTTAACACAGTTTTGAAAAAGTTTTCTACAACCTAGTATTTTAATTAGGCTTGTATTTGATAGCTCTAATGAAAAGATGTGAAAACATATCACATCTCTCAAGAATTTATTTTCTTTTCCCTGGAAACATTCAAATTATGATCCATTCTCCTCTGAGGCAAAACAAACAGCCCCACATTTTTAAATACTCCTCAGTCTGTTTGCTCTGTAAAAATTTAGCTACTCAGAAAATGGAGACCATGTAGGCCTACCCACATTAATATTCTCTTTAGAAAAACTTTGCTACCATATCACAACAACATCATTGTTGTTGCTGTCCTTTTCTTTACTTCTACCCTCATTTCCAAAAGATAACTCTAACAAAAACATACCCTGTCACAGATGGAAATTTTTAATATTTCTGTTATAGCAAAACCCAGTATTTTCATGTTCATCTTTATTGACATGTTTAGAGAAAATTGCAAGTTCATGTAGAGTGACTCCTATAACATGATCAGAGAGGAAACCTAGCTAGACATGAGGACAAGTTACAGGAGTATGCCTGCTTAAAGCTAGCTTCTCAATTTCTCAGAACATTTCATGTCCAAAGAAAGCGTAAGTGTACTGTTGCTCTAAAATGTTGAAGAATTTTGCTGTAGCTCTTGCAGACCAGGCCAGGTGGTAGAAATCTCAGTGAGGAATATGGAGTCCTGCGCATGGCTTAGATCTGTCACGTCACCCTGAAATGTACGTGATGATATGAAGGCTGAACAGGAAATCATGTCTGCAGATCCATATGGCCACAATCTGCCAAATATAACGGCTGTTAAAGCTTGTTAAAAAGGTGACTGTTTCAGCAGCCTGTTGTTGCCCAGCCCTTCTGTGCTGTGTGAAGTGTAACAAAAGCATACGTGTACACCATGGCATTAAAACTATCATCTCCATAGAAGGAATGAGAATAGGTCTTGTGTAGGGTTTTCTCCTTATAATGATCTCTCTCTGGGTATGCCTTTGACATATTCATGAATATCATATGGTTTAAAATCAGTCATTTTACACAGAAAACAACTGTAACTCATAAAGATTGATGGGATACTTGAAAGAAAGTGCTAACCTTTTCCTAAAGTGTGTAGGTAACCTGATATCTATTTCATTAGCAACACTGAATTTATTTAAATTAATTAATCTATTCTCAGTTATTTCATGCTATATATTTTGTGCACAAGACTTGACTGGATGCTCTAGTATAAAAACACAGTGCTGCTTTAATTTGGGAATTCACAGGGCTCAACTTGAACATTGGAAATATATTCCAGAATGAAATCTTAACTAGCCATGATGAAAAATAAGATATCACTGAAAACAAAAGTGTTTAAACAAGGATTGACTATTTAAAATATTGCTGAATTTTGCTTTAGTGACTCTGTTGTGGACTTTCATAAAAGAATCAGTTAGAACTGCCATTACAACCACAAAGAACAGACCCTCAAATCTTAACCTACCTCAAATGGTCATTTGAAATATTAGTATTTTTTTCAAAGAACTGATTAAATGGAGTTATTTTAATATTTAGATATTATGGAGAAGGAAAGGAGAAATTTTCTGTATCATTATTTTATCATTTAAATAGGTAGTGTTTGACTTCTTTCTTCTACCCATCATCCTTCTCACCTCTGTTTTGGAAACACATTACTGGTGGACTTCTGCTCAGAGCCTTTCATATTAGCCTATAATAAGTGAAAAAAAGTTTTGGATATGTTCACTGCACATCAAATTATACTCTGGTCCTTTCCATTTCTTTTGGAAATGCTTCTGTTTTCTGAATCCATTGCAGCACTCTTTTGTACTGCGTACGGGTAGGCAGGTTTTGCCTGGAGTTCTCCTTTGGGCTAACACGTCATGCTGCAGTGGAGATCTGATCTCATGGAAATGCAAAGAGCATCAGTGAACTCTGTCATTACCTAGCTGTCTTAAATAGTGGGACATAGGACTCATGACTTCCAGTTTCGGGTTCACAAAGGTATTAACTGGAGAAGGAAGCTGTAGGAATCCAATATGTGTGCTGTTAATTTGATACAAACATAAACAACAATTGATGAGACACCACTTGACAGAAAATTATTTTGGAGGTTGTGTAACAAACACAGGAATTGCATAAAAAACCTCTGGTCTGTAAACAGACATGAAAACTGATCTGGCATATGTAGAAACACTAGTTTTACCTCTTGTGTTGAATGCAAAAAATTTGAGAATATTTGATTTCCAAATATTTTATTTTATAGTCCTCTAAAGTGGGAAAGTGGTATCAAATTTTTTTATCTTTGAAAGAGTGAAATGGAAAAAACAAGAAGAGTTCTGCTTTTACAAAGTTGAGGACCATTGATGCAATGAGAAAAATGGAGAAAGCAATGTTCCAGTGACAAGTTGAGTGCTTACATGATGGGGTAAGATAGTTCTATGTCCCGCCCCTAGAATATTGCTGGATCTGAGTCGGCAGGTTCTACAACACTTGGAGGAGAATAAGAACTAGTGTCTTTCAGCCATTACTAGCCCCAAATACTAGCCTAAATTGTTTCTTGAATCTGCCTTGCTACTGTGACAGCTATCTGGATAAAAACTTGATATTGCTGTACAGTTTCATGGGTGCATTATAAAGATGTAGTTCCTCTAATAAACTGTTAGAAAAACATAGAGAATATCACTAGAATATGATTGCTGTTATCATCAGAATGCATTTTTTGTTAGTCTTTATGGAAAGCAAATGATTTAGTAATCAACTTTCTCAGGGAAGAAAGCCTAATGTGGGTAATTACTAGTTAATCACTTCAAATACTAAGAAATAACTGAAACAGATATGATCCATGATGCACTCACTTATTTTTACTGGTTTGTAATTTTTACTGGTTTGTATTTTGCAGTCCTTTACAACTATTTCCCAGTTTCATTGAGCAATCACTGTTTATTCTCTTCACCATTCCAGATGCATCTTTGCAAACCCAACTGGAAATCCCTATTAATTAGGGGAAAAAAATAAGTAAATAATCAATCAGCTGTACCAGATTACAGTAGCATGCTTTCAGAATCAAATTGTAGTAGAGGAAGGGAAAATGCTTAACAATTCATGAAGTAGGTTGTAAATCTAACTGACAGAAGATAAACTTCTCCAGCAGTGAGGCAATGAAAGTGGTGTTGATCTATATAGCTACAGATGTGGCTCCAGGGTGCAATCTGTCCAGCTGCTCAATATCAGTGCTGCCACATGGACACTGCAACAGGGGAGATAAATAATAAACCTCTTAGTCAAAGAGATAAATACAATTGGCAGCTGCTAATTTTCACACCAAAAGCCTACTGGTTCCTGTTGTTAGGGAAAGTACGTACTTCTGTTAGGTATCTGAAGAACACAAATAGAGGAAGAGGGAAGACCTCATTGTTTTATGTCTTTGATGTCTTTGGTAAGTGAGGAAGGATTTTGCAATTTAATCTTCTAGTTTACAGTTGGTTATGCCAAAGAATGCCCTAAAAACATGTCTGTGTAGGAAATTCAGATTGAAGTTCAAACTTTAACACCACTGAAAACAAACTTAAAGAAAGCTGTTTACCTTGACAGTATGATTTCTGCTTTATGAGGCTGGCAGAACCTCATGTGCTAGTCCACCAAATTCAGGATACCAAAGGAGATAAGCCATTTGTCTTTCCTCCATGGTTAACCTAGAAGAAGTCAGTACAATGATCTTGGTTACAAACCTGAAGCATGTGAAAAATTCATGTGCAAGCTGTTCATTTATTAGATATTATTAACGAACGTGATTATTAACGAACAGATGAATAATTATGGAAGCCATTGCAGGCTTCCTGTGGGATGTCTTAAAAACTTATATTGCTGAAATAATTTCAAGATGCATTTCTGGAGACTATAGCTCTATATAGCTTCCCTGCAGAAACATAGAAATCTTAAATCCAGTTATTAAAACTTGGATTGATTGATGTAAATTTTATAATCTCAGAAACCAATTACTAAATAATTTTGTCATTTTCCCCTTTGTACTTCTTACTGAAGAAAGGAAAAATAAACCTTACATATTTTTGAGGAATTTATTGTGTTAAAAAAAAACTTTGTTTCCTGTGATCCAGAACTAATCACTGAGAGGCCTGTGTTGCTGGTTAATAGGAAATCATATTTGATGGATTACTGAGGTTCATCTAAATAATGTTTCTCCCTTAATTTTGTCTTAGAGCAAGAGCTTGAAAAGCTCCCAGTGTAAACTCACCTAGAATGAGTGTGGGCTTTAAAAATTGAATAATAAAATGAAATCCTCTGGAAGGCAGGTGGAAGGATTCTGCCTGCAGTACTGTGTTTTCTGATGCCATCCAGCAAGATAATGAATCCATGTCTATGAAAATTGATTAATTAATATTTCATTGAGTCAGATTCAGTACAATTCATGAACTGCCCCTAGAAATTCAATAAGTGGATGCAATGAGATGCAGAGCTTAACAAATCTGGACCACAAAGTAAAAATACTATGAGTTGGTAATTACCAGTGGAATTTGCTGTGTGAAGTGAACCTTGACAAAAGCATTTTATGTGTGCATTTTATCTTCACAAAAGCCTAAACAAAACAGCTGCAAACATGTGTACACTTGCAAATCCAGAGAGTGATACTAAAGCAATGCTGACCTGGATAGGGTTCTGATAGGCAAAAAAATAAAAATTACCTCTTAATGGTTTTACTTGTTTGAAATTTAAGGTGGAGCTGAATTTGTGGTTTTCAGTGGTTGCTGTCTTTATAATGGGCTCTTGCTACATAATACTTCAGCCTTGGCAGATGTACTGCAGAACCGAATGCACACATTGTGACACAAGCTTCACTTTCTATCTCCGTTGTGAAGACTGTGGGAAAGAAGTTTTACTCAGCAGCATACAATGAAGCTTGTTATTTTGCTACATTTTGTTCAGTCAAAGGATGTGGGACAGATGTGAACATTTAAGCCATCTTGGAAGAATGGATAACCGTTGAATATGATACATAGCTGAGGTTTTGGGTCAGAAAAACATACGTGCCAATAGCTCAATTCACCATGCAGAGTTGGCATCAAAGGGACTGATTAGGAAAAGAGATTCAAATTACCTTGTCGACTAAGTAATTGGTCTCTGAGTGTTCCTAAAAAGGGACTGATAAATAATTTTATTTTCATTTTGTATCAGTGTCTCCAAGACCATGTCTGACTAACCTATATTGATGTCTTTTAATTAAATCATGCTTGATATGCTTATGCTGCAATGGTGCATACTGAGTTGCATGCTAGACATTCCAGATAAAGTAATTATGCTATTTGTCACTGTCATGATTAATGTGTGACAGCTGTTATGACAGCTGTGCCACTGTTTTGTCACAACACTATGTTCATCCATAACAAAATTAGGTGTCTCATCCGAAGGTACGCAGTTGCTACTATTTTCCTAAGAAGTAAACAATGAAGAAAACCAAGAAGGAATATTACATGAACTCTGACAAATAAGAGAAATGACATCCCTATTTTTTCCTTAAATGATGCTTCCTACATTGGAAATGCAGATAGCTCACCTTTTGCAAACAAGCTGTCATACAGAGCCAATCTACAACTAATCTAACAAACAAGGTCTGTCTATGTGGAAGGATTGCTTCATAAATTGAATTTACCTTGTCAGGCAAGGCTTTAGATGTTATCTAAATTACCATTGGCTGTTACAGTAAGGGAGGGGGGTTGGGAAAGGGAGAAGTTGGAAGAAAAAGCAAACGTTGTAAATAACAGGACTGGAGGGCACATCATCCTCTCCGTTAGAGCCAATCAAGCAAAGCAAAACAAGTAACCTTCTCTGACACATGCACACCTCCAATTGCTTTAAACTAGTTGCAGTCCAACTCCAAACTATATCTTAAAACATCTAATTAAATACTGTTATTAATGTTACCTATTATTTTTTCTTATGAATCACTGAAACTGGACTGTAACAATTAAAGAAAATGATGTGAAGAGACAGATGGTTAAAAGAAAGCATTGTTTCACTATCCTATAAATTTTGCTGACATGCTTATTGTGCATGCTGTTTAAGTACAGAAAAATATGCTTTGGCTTCTGTTCTCTCAGAGAAACTGTGAAACATGAGTTTTAGAGTAGGAAAGCATGTATATTGCCAAAAACAAAGATTTAGTAAAAAAGTTAGACTTAGAAAGAACATGTCTATTTAAAAGCAAGAAAGGTTATTTCTTTTTATAAACTCTATTGTAAATTATAAAAATGTTTTAATTGCATCCCATTTTCCCCACAACTTCATTTGGATGAGACATACATGGTGTATTTCACTGCCCTAAGCTGCTTTCAGAAGAAGAAGAAGAGTACCCATGCTGTTAATTGTACTTTATCCCACTAGTAAACATTTTATGTGTTGCTACTACACATTTTATGTCAAATGTGACAAGCACTGTGTAGCACTTTTTGCGGCTCAGTACTTATATCTGAGTAATTGGTCTTTGAGTGTTCCCAAAAAGGGACTGATAAATAATTTTATTTTCATTTTGTATCAGTGTCTCCAAGACCATGTCTGACTAACCTACATTGATGTCTTTTATCTACAAAAATGTATCTTTGTTCCTAATTGGTGAGAGAAGATGCATCAGGTCATTGCTAAATCAGTTCAAAATATTATTTAGTACAGAGATAGATTTTCTTTCCAATGATAATTTCAAGATTATGAAAAGAAAGAGGTTTTCTGTCTGTTGGAAATAAAGAATGTCAGAAGTGAATATTGTGACATGGGTGCATATATTTATGTGTTGAGCGAATGGCTTAATATAATTGGATAAATCTAAGATAGATGGGAAAAATCATTAAGTTAAAATCTCTGAATTTTAAATACTTTTCCACTTCTTATTGGAAATGAATGTGAGATCATTGTAACGTAATGTTAATGCCACTGGTCATAAACACAGTAGAGCATGAAAAATACATACATTAAAAAATGTGCTTACAAAATTAAAACACAATCCCAGGTTCATATGCTTCATGTTCTGGTATTTTTAAAAGGCTATCTATAAATTCATATAACAAATGAGAGTCATTGCAGTATTTGCATAGAAAGTGATAAATAACAGGTGTGTGCAATCTTCATATGAAGATATAGATGTATTTTATATTTATACTTCTTATTAGTCCTACTCTAAAGATACATTTATCTCTTCATCTTCTCAACATAATTGTAACAGCAGTTGGGAAGAAACTCTTCTGATGAGGATCAATCTGGACAATCCACTATTTCAGATTAACATAATTTAAAACTAAAATTTATTCCCTTCCCATTTTGCCTACAAGCATTGAACATTTGCTGTGGCAAAGAAAGCTTCCTAAGCTATTCAGCAAAATTCAAAAATGTAGAAGAATCCTCCTTGAGAGAAAACACTTTTCACAATAGGAAAATGCAACTTTAAATAACAAAACCACCCTCAAATAAAGCTAGGCCAAGCATGAACTTAATTGAGGGCATCAACTACACTTTATTTTTGTTTACACAATGAACAGATTTTTTTCTTTTTAATTTTCTACCTGCAGCTCACTAAAGGAAATGCTTTTCCCTTTAGTTTTCCTTTAAATCTTTCTCCTTTATTTCCCTCTGAATCTGGCTTGGAAATTAAGTTTTATCTAAGCATTTTCAACTCTCCAGAAAGATCTACTGGAAAGGTGATCTTGATCAACCCGCTTCCACAAATTTGTTCAAAACTATTCAAACTATTATGCTTACATGTAGGAATTGTTATAGAGATGAGCCCTAGCACACATATAGGAACAAAGAATATGAATCTTCATTGCAGACTGTTGCAGAGCTTTCTATCCATATGGAGGGACTTTGAAACCTTCCCTGTTAATTGCTGCTTACAGTCAACCTACCAGTGCGATCCTATCAGAAAGGCAGAAGGATAGATACAGGCATATGTGGTTCAAGGAGGCAATGTATTTGCATAAGATGAGTCAACAGTTGAAGAACAGAACCCATTTCTAGTGACATTTGTCAGTAACATTTTTCATTTATATTTAAACGTTGTTGTCACAAGTGTGTGCTACAACAAGTTTGCAGATCCAACTTTCTGCTGACATTTGTGACTGAACTGTTTCAAATGTTTGAATGTACTGAGTCATACTGTTGTTATTATTATGTGTGCGGACCGAATATAATGTCTTACTTACCCTTAGGGTGAAATGGAACAGAAGGTGCAGCATTGGCAGACAGAACTCTCTGAACACCCAGCCTGACAGTGTCAGGATTGCTGTCTGGGTCTAACAAAGAGGAAAGAGATTTTACTGCAGTAGGACCAATGTATTGATTTCCATGGGCATTGGCAGGACTCCTCCCTGAGTGTGGTGTCATCACTTTCTAACTTACATTGTTGTCTGCATTTTGTGTATATTGTGTACCCCAAAAAAGGAAGTAAAAAGGTACCATCTCCTGAGAGAAGCCCAACTCTGTCTATCTTTGTTTCATTTTTGTCATCTTAGGGCAGCACAGAACAAGGGTAACTAAACATCTTAAAGTGAGCTGACTTTCTGAAGGATAGAATGCAGCCAGAGTACCCACTCTTTTGGAAGAGGAAAGCAGAAAACAAGTTTGCATGTGCTATGCTTGGGAACACAAGCAATTTTCGAAGATTATTTTAAAAATTTACTTTTAGCTGAGGTAGTACAAAAAGGAAGAAGTGATCCACGTTATCTACTAATGTGCTTGAAATTTTCATCTGATCCATAGAACAGACTAGATAAAATCTAAAAACTACAAGCATGTGATGAGAATTAAGAGGTTCTGCTGTGTAATCACTACTAAATTAAATAAACTATTAATTACAAAAGTAAAATATTTTACTGGTTCAGAATGTCTGCTCATAAAACTATGAGGTTTGATAGTCAAATGACAACAAACTGAAAATAAAGGGCACATTAAAAATAAAAATATTTTAATCTGATTTTAAAGATATTTTTAAAAGTAATGATGCTTTTAACCCCATTTGAGATTCACTTTTTAGGAGCAAGAGAGTAGAATTTGAATGTATTTAATAGGAGGATGCAATGACCTGGCTATATTTTGTGACATGTTAAGTCTAGGAAGGAAGTATGAGGGATGGCGAAATTTAGATGGGAAACAGCTTCTATAAATCTCTGTTTAGCATTTTAGAGTGCAATAAAGGAAACAATATAATTTTGGTACTAATACACTGATAATTTAATAGACTATGGATTTAGATACTTTAATAGAACATGAATGGATATCAAACTATTAGAATTAGTTTCCCCCTGCTTCTTCTTGCTTCAGTTTGCTGACATTCTTAGACAGCAGCAAGACTGGTAGCATGTAGTGCCTGTGTGTTGTTCAGAAAAACTTGGAAAAATATACATAAACCAAACTAGAAAGACTATTTCTGGGGTGAAAAAGTAGAAGAGCATCTATGTATTCATCAGTTCAGGGATTAAAATGGATTTTAACAAGCAAACACCATCTCTGATTATTGGATAAAGATTACCAGCCTTTCTCAAATAATATAGGTTACTCTGATTTCTGCAAGTAGTTTGTAACTGGAAAATCCATTTTACCATCTGGCTAAACATAAATCAAATAATAGGATCTAGTTATTTGTTGTGTAGAGCAAGAAACTATATATGGCATAAAAACTACAATTCAGTAGAGCAAAAATTCTTGCATATTTTCAGGCTATATCAAAGTCAGTAATAAAATATTTTATTTTAAAAATTAAGTATTAGCATAAGTATCACTTTCATGAGTTCAGAGAGGATAGGCTTACATCTCAAAATGCATGCCTTTCATGTTGCAGAATATTGGGACTTTAGGTTAGCTGACAGAGAAAATGAGGCCATGAGTGGCTGGCACTTACTCTGTGTACAAATGCAGAGGAGACCAAAGAGCTGTGGAAGTAGGCACCACATACTGTTTCCCCGAGGTTGTAGGAAATAGCAGCAGTGAAGGGAGGCCCTTAGCAAGCAAGTCACAGCACACTGATCATGCAGAGGAGGAAAAGCATCCTCATGGCTGGCATTGTTAATGAGGAAATTACTGTTTCCTGACCTTGACTTTTTTGAAACCTTGCAGTTTGGGAGTCCTGAAGATTTGAAATATTGTCTGTTAGATCAGAGAAAGGGGTGGGTGGGGCTGGGTTAGGACATGGTTGCTTGCTGTCTTGTTTTTCTCTTAATAGATACAGCTTTCCCTAAACTTCAGTCAGACTTGGGTTAGTTTTATAGATAATGACGAAGTCTGAGGATTCCAATACAGAGTGACCTTTCATACTGACCACTTGTTTAATTACCAGGTCATAATGACCTGGTAATTAAACATAGAGACTTCCTACTCATGTTGTCCTTGCCTACTCTTACTGAAGACACAAATGCTAATTGCTCTCAGCTAGTTCCTTGGTGAAGAGGCATACCCTGTTATCTTGAGATTTTAACATTAAGAAGCAAAGCCACAGATAATTCCATTGTATAGACCTAATCTGTTCCCAAGGTTGATGAACATGTACTATAAGAAAACATAAACGTTGTCAGAGAATTATAGAATATGCTCAGTTGGGAGGGACCCAAAAAGATCATCATGTCCAACTCCTGGCACTGCATAGGACCATCCCAACCAGTCATACCATGTTTCTGAGAGCATTGTCCAAATGCTTCTTTGAACCTCCCCTGCCACCAGGGCCTTTCAGGCCTTTCCCTCAGATCCTGTCACTGGTCACCACAGCAAAAAGATCAGTGCTTGCCCCTCTTCCTCCCCTCACAATGGAATTGTAGAATGCAATGAGGTCTGTCCTCAGTCTCTTCCAGGCTGAACAGATCAAGTGGCCTCAGCTGCTCCTCGTACAGCTTCCCCTCAAGGCCCTCCACCATCTTTGTTGCCTTCCTTTGGATGCTCTCTAACAGTTTAACGTCTTTCTCACATTTTGACACTCCAGACTACCCCCAGCACTGGAGGTGAGGCTGCCCCAGCTCAGAGCAGAGCAGGACAATCCCCTCCCTTGCCCAGCTGTGATGCTGTGCCTGATGCACCCCAGGATAGGGTTGGCCTCCTGGCTGCCAGGGCACTGCTGACCCATGTTCAACTTGCCAGGACCCCCAGGTCCCTTTCCATGGCCCTGCTTACAGCACCTCATTCCCAGTCTGTCCATACATCCAGGGCTGCCCCATCCCAGATGCAGAATCCAGCACTTTCCTCTGCTGAGCTTCATAGAGCTGGTGATTGCCCAGACCCCCAGTTTGTAGAGATCTCTCTGCAGAGCCTCTCCCTGCCCTGGAGGAGTCAACAGCTCCTCTCAGTTTTGTATCATCTGCAAACTTGCATAGTATCCCTTCCAGTTCTGTGTCCAGGTCATTTATGAAGATGTTGAAGAGCAGAGGGCTGAGCATGGGGCCCTGTGGAACCCCAGTAGTGACAGGTCCCCAGTCTGATGTCACCCCATTCACTGTCACCCTTGTGCCTGACCCGTGACCCAGCTGCTCACCCACCCCATGATGTGTTTATCCAGCTGAGGCTGCACAGTAGGTCCAGAAGGATCCTGTGAGAGACAGTGTTGAAGGCTTTACTAAAATCCAAAGAGATCAGCTGGCTTCCCTTGATCAGCTGGGTGAGTTACCTTGTCATAAAAGGAAATCAGGTTTGATAAGCAGGATTTTCCTCTCTTGAAGACATGCTGGCTGTGACCAATGACTGTGCTGTCTTTCAGATTTTTTTCAATACCTCCCAGAATAATTTTAGCCATTTTCCAGTTTTATGCATTGTGCTGGATATGTCTTAAACATTGTAGATAAGCTGTTTAATTTTATTCATGTTTTTTGTTTCTCCTTTCATTTATATATATATATATATATATATATAGTTCCTGAAGCCATGCTAAGTTTGAATAATATGTTTACATTTTCTCACTTTCATTAGGAAGGTTGGGCACTGATGTTGTGATTACATATGTGTTAATCTTTAATATTGTAGGTAATTCTGAAAAATAAGACATATTTGACCTGGAGAAAATGCTTGGTTAATGAACCAGATTTCTAATACTACATCTAGATCTACTTCCATGTCATGATATTATGCTGTGTATAATAGCATAGCACCCTGAATGATTGATAAAGAAAATGAAGAGCACGAGTCAGAAAAGCTAAGGAATCTATTAATTTTAATTATTTATGTATTATTTTTCAAAAACTTCTCAGCAAACCACTAACCTCATCTTAAGGCAGAAGGTGATAAAAGTGCTAGACTACTCTAGACCATAAACCCCTAATGTGTTTTATATGTGCTAAGGACTACAGAAAGTGAAAGATCAAACATACAGCCTCTGAAGTAGCTCTTCTCCAGGTGATACTTTTCAGCCTCTGAAAAGTTCAAAACAACTACATTTATGTCAATATTTAAGCCCCCGTGAGTCTTCATACGATTCTCGAAATAGTGACCAAAGCCTAAGTACAGCTGCTAGTAATTTTGTCCCAAATTTAAAAATCAGCTCTTTATTGTTTTTAATAAAGAAATAATTTTCTATGAGATTCATGACTGTGATGACCTGTGATGTCTCAATGACTGGCAATGAAGACCATGGGTAACACTCTTATGTGACGGTTGCTTTTTTATCCACTTCACAGTACCCAAGTACTTTCAGGCACATTAATCTCACAGTTTATTTCTTAATTACCACATCCCCTGGTTCTCACAGCCTGTTTCTGTAAACAGCAGAAGTTCTCAGGCACGTTTATGTAAACAGCAGAGGTTCTCAGGTTGTTTTTAATAACAAGTAAATATCTTGTCCTTGGCTGGTTTGGGAAAGCAAAAGTTGACAAACATGGTGGCCTTGAGAACTTTCATAACAGGGTGAGAAAATAAATCTTGGATTCAATAACAAACCACAGGTATTGAAAACAAAAGGAGGGGTTAATGTGTAATCTGTGACCTATAATGAGCTCGGATTTTGCAATATGCATGAGCTTAATTAACACCACTATAAAAATGTGTAAGTGAGATCAATAAATTGGAGTTCGATGCTGATCAACAAGGATGGGTCGTCTCCCTTCGCTTTCTATACCTGGTTTTGTAATCATGAGCCAAATGTTTTTGATACATTTTCCAATAACCTTTCCCTCTCCACCAAAACCTTGAAGAATGCTACTTCCTGTGAAATACCCTTTGTGCAACAGGGGTTGTAATACTTTCACACACTTATTTTACCTTCTGCTAGCGCTCAGGCTTTGTGGCATCCTCCCAGTCTTCTGTGGTCCTTTGTGAACGGCTGCTAGTCGGAAATTGGTGTCAAATTTAAGTCAATGTCAGGACTGTTATGCAACAGTTGCTTCCAAGTTTTACTTTAATACCTGGGGTTTGTGTTACTAATATTAAATAAAAATTCTTTGCAATGAATTTTAAATGATGAAAAACTTCTCACCAGAGAGTTGTTAAAAGCAGCTAACAGTTGTTCTCTTCCCTCCCTCCCCTCTCCTTTTTAGTAGAAGTGCTTTAAATTATATATTAACCAAAAAGGTAAACAGAATAAAATAGGCAATTAAATATTAATGGAAGATGTAGTGGAATTGTCCTGTGCAGCACTTAAAAAGGCCCGAATGATTGAGCTGTGAATTGCTCTCCCTTAGGTATTGAAAAATTCATCAGCACTATTTAATAAATGTTCATATTCGTAGCCACTCATGTTTACACTACAGCACTTCCAGAAGAGTGCTTACTAAAGAAAACATTTTAATGGAAGGTGAACTTTCCTGTACAGTGAGTCACCTTAAATTATACAGACTGTGTGGTAGAAGAGACAGAGAAATCTCTGAACAGACAAATGAGAAGCACGCATAAGTTAAGACCATTTTTCTTAAAGAGAACTGCCCATGAATTGTAAAGGGCTTTCTAAATCTGAAGCCATTTTGAAGCATTTAAAAATTCATTTTGTTTGCATTTTAAAAATATTTAACCTTCACAACCCATGTGAAATCATCTTCTATGATGACTTTTGCTAAGGACACTGCTATTATTGGAATGTCACCTCCTTGACCTAAAGGAAGGGAAAGAGTGGCAAAACAAAACTTGCATCACAAATCAATCCAGTGTTGAAGTAGTTCTTCTCCAGGTGATACTCTGCAGACTCAATTTGCATATGCAGCATATTAACACTATTAAAATATTAATTAGCAAATTTACTGTATTAATTAATGAATTCACACCAAAACCATAGAAAATAAACATGAAAACTCTTGAGAGCTTTTTATATTAACTAGTTAGGTTGCAAAATTGTCTGTGCTTTATAGGAGGATTTTTGCCTTGGTGTGATTCAATGGGTGCTGAATCAACCTGGAGGCAGCTGGTCTTAGCCCCTGCCTGAAATTCTCCCATTGCCCCGGCTCTCCAGACTCATAGGGAAGAAAAGCTACATGCCTCCTGGAGAGCCACAGTGGTCATGCTCTCAGAAACCCAGCAACTGCAGCATGGTCTGCCTTTGTATTCTTCTTCAGGCCATGGATCTTTGACTTTTTTTTATGAGTGTTATCTCTTTCATGAGTCTTGGGTCGGCTGTCTGTCTCTGCCCCGAGATGCGTGGGATGGTGGTTCTGTGGCAGCCTGTGCTTTTAAGAATGAGTCTGGACTCTTTGCTTTTTCAGTCTTCAGGTTGTTTATTATTTCTTATCTACAAAATTTTCTTTCTGCCCAGCTGAGATCTGCTCAGCAAGGCAGCCACAAGCACTCTGACCACTCCCGAGGCAGTGTTGTCCTTTTATACTACAAACTACGTATATCATATTTACTTTTAATTCCCAATACTATCACCTATGTTAGACCATGCATTCCTATTCTAAACCAATCCCCAAGTGCCAACATCACAGCAGAAAATGCAGAACAAGAAGAAGAAAGAAGAAGGACTAGACATGCCCTGATTCCTCCATCTTGTCCCCGTAACCCTTATACCAAAAATCCTAAAATCTACATTTTCATCCTGTGAACACTGTATTACAACACCATTCAGACCTGTATGGCTTTCACACCCCCATGCTAAGCTGGCAATTCGTTGGAGGGACCAAAATCAAGCCACCAGGTGTTCCGGGCAGCATGCCAGGGTCTCCAAGTTCCCCAACAGGGTCCACGGCAACTCTGGACATCCTGAGGGACGTGCCAAGTTCCCACACATGAGTATGTCCAATTCTGCAGCTTAGGGGAATGGTGGAGCTGGTCATAGCACATGTTCAGGTGCTCCATGAGCTCTGGAACAGTGTGACCTGTGTCTATCCTGTTATTAATGCAGCAAAGGTTCTTCTGACCTTTGTGACCCTCTAGTTCTGCTTATTACTTTTCCATACAAAACATAAGCTATTGTGGCTTTTTGGGGTCCAGCTAGCTACCGGGGGCCCCAAAACTGGGTGGGTGCCAGCGGGTCCCCTCCTAGGCATATGCCGCCGTGGAGGGATCCAGCCGTGGTCACTCACACTCACAGCCCCGGATGTTTAAGATGACACAGCTGAACAGAGAGGTCTCAGGGGGCTCCGGTGAAATTCTAATAGGCTTTATTTTTGGGAAGTCTGAGGGTGCTGGCAGGCGGGGAAAATGGGTTGGAGCTCTGTTGAAGGATGCCGGAGCCGGTGTGCCGAGCCCCGAACCTGGGCAGGTTTAAAAAGGGGAACGGAGTAGGCGGGCTCAGGGGTGCCCTTTGACCACTAGGATGGGGGTACAGGGGTGGTCTTTTGCGGGGTGACTTGAGAGCACCAATCGAAAACCGGATAGGGGGTGGTCTTTTGGGAGAAATCCAATGGAAAGGTGGAGAGCAGGGAATTTTCTAGCACAAAAGTTATGTTTTACATTTGATTGATTGCTTCATCACAGGGTGTCCCACCTTTGCCCTCTCCCCCCACAAGATATCCCGTGACGGTTCAATTTAGTGCATTCTGACTGATCTAGGCAAGCTCTAGGGAAATTTTGACCAAAATATTTCCCTCCATAGGAAGTCGTCTCTAATTGTGCTGTGCAGGTTTACACAGTAACTAAGGACTTGTCTTGGAAAATGGTTGAAGTTTAGAAAGAAGTAGTGGTTTCTCTTATGAGAATTTGGGTACTAAAGTGGCACAATGACAAATTTATACTTCTAACAAAAGATGTATGTGTCAGCCTAGGTTTGTTGATTATTTTCATAAGGGAGACACTTCATTGAAGATTAGCATGGTTGGAGGCAAGATATAACTGAGTTGCTCTGCTAGGAAAACTCAAGTGAACTTCAGAAATGCTTTCTCTAGCATGTGCTTTTCATATGGAAGTTAAGACAAATTCAAGCGTTTCAAAATTCAGACTTGGTTTTGATGAAACATTCTCAGAGGCTAGGAGATGCTACAACAGTCATCACAAAACAAGGATAAGCTAATTTTTTTATAGTGCTGGAAGGATAAACTCAGCTCAAAGAGTTGCCTAGTGGAGATGTGTCATACAAACCAGCTCTAAGATATCCCGTCTCAGTCACTGTCATAGGGAGTGATGTACACACCAGCAAAAAGCAGCAGATAGTTTCTAACATCTCATGAAACAATGGAAGTTGAAAATGTTTGCAAACTTGAGAAGGTCTTGTTTATTATTTCCAGTTCTCTTAACTGACTCCCT
The DNA here is from genome assembly GCF_035770615.1 of Melospiza melodia melodia. NCBI lineage: Eukaryota > Metazoa > Chordata > Aves > Passeriformes > Passerellidae > Melospiza > Melospiza melodia. The sequence goes on along the minus strand of NC_086226.1, from coordinate 53,989,859 downwards.
AAAATGAAAAGTGCCTAAAAATGTTATCCACAGAAGCTTTTGAAATAATCAATATTATTTTATAGCTGCTTTAAAAAAACTCTTCCACAAAACATCTTCCTGAAAAGTATATACTAAGTCCATTAATATATTTATTAAGAACATGATGTGGGGAAAAAAAACCTCAAAGCCAGTTAAGATTTATTCTTCAGTGGTAGCTGAGAACAGCACCTGGGAAAGGATTAAAATAAAGTGTTTCTCAGGGATTAAAACCAATCTTTTTACAATTCTTTTGGTGGGTTTGTAGAGATGTTAAAGGAAACTATAGTGGGGTATAGAGTTGCAGAAAGTTGAAAGGCAAGTACTGGTCTCTTCACTCTCATGACCAGCAAAAGGATTTGAGGAAATGGCATGAGGCTGAGTTGGGTTAGATTAAATACTAGAAAAGAGATTTTACCTTCTTGGTGGTTGAGTTCTGGAACACGCTCCCCAGGGACATGATCACGGCGCCAGCCTGACAGAGCTCAAGAAGCACCTGGGCAATGCTCCCAGGCACAGGGTGTGACTTTTGGGAAGTCCTGTGCAGGACTGGGAGTTGAACTCGATGGTCCTGTTGTGTCTATTCCAACTCCGCATATTCTGTGATTCCATGACTACATAGTTTCATGTCATGTGCTGTGAGTTCACATGTGATGCAGTAGGGTCAATACCTTGAGGAGTGAGGGAGAGGGGCAAAAGGTCTAAACCAGAAAAAATTTAAAAAAAGATCCTTTGTTAAAGATTTTCGCATTTTTTGTTTTCCTCATAGGTGTATCAGGAAAAAGGGACTGTGATTCCAGAAGTAGGGCAAATCATGACATTGTTACATATGTTTTGCAGCTAACAACAAAGATACAGACTTAGACACCAAAAGTCAGACTTACACTGACTTTCATTTGGTGAGACTGGGAAGGGTTCTTCCTGTTTTATTTGGACAAAATTTCAATGAAATATTTGATAAGCATCCTGCCTTTTTAAGCCTACTTGTTACTATGGAAGATATCCTCCACTCTCTAGCAGGCTGAAATGTAGAAAGCTGGGGTTTGGGGTTTTTATTTTTGAAAGAAGGGTGGAAAGAACTGGTGCCAGCCCTTGACAATTAAGTCAGAACTCTGAAAGATTTAATAGAAATGGGTTTTAATGGCAATTATTTCCTGTGAGAAAGAATTGACTTGATTATTTGGTTCGTCACCTGGGAAACTTAAATCAGTAGGTAGATGGATACTGGGAGGAATTTTCCAGGCTTATCTATGGTGAAATACTGGGTCAGTTCACTAAATCTTCTTGCCTTTCTTCTTTGCAGGAGCAGGCAACTTGATTCAGTAGTTTTTGTGAGGATTTTAGAAACTTCAATTTCACATGAGTGAAAAGTTGAAAGAGTTTCTTCTCATGGAAAAAGGCATTATTATTGTCCCAGTAAAGCAAGTTTTTCCAAAGGAAATACTTGGTTTGCTCACACTTTTCCCACTGTAGGGATTACTTGGTGAGTTCTACTTTTTGATCCATATGCTGCAAAATCAAACAGCCTCTATCCTGTTTATATTTCATTAGCCCCTCTCAGAAGCACTACCTAGGCTAAATCATACACAGATTTTGAATACTTGAGCTACTGCTGGAAACACTGCATTTTAAATCAAGCTGCTTCAATTTTTATTGATGAAACAACAAAGTACTTTTGCTGTCAGTTAAAATGTGTGTGGTATCTGAGAAATGTATTGACTTAAAAAATAGGATGCACTCAGAGAGCCTCATGATGTTTGGCTGCCTGTCTTATTCTAAATACTATGAAAGAATGAATCCTTCTCAAGGCTGCTAGTCATACTTAATTCTGTTCAAGCTCTAGTAAAGAAAAACCCATTTGGCTTTGTGCAAGATTTTCCTCTCTAACTTTATCCTGATCCATGAACCTCTTCCCACTTCTCAGTCCCTCATCTTGCCTTCCTTTATATATCAGTTTTGGAATATGAGGCACTTTTCTGTGGAGAAGAGGTAATAGGAAAAAATGTATTTTGTATTTCTCAATCATGTTGTGTTATTCTGCTGAAACTTCTCTTTTCCTGTATCTCCTCACTCCTCTCCTTCTTTCCTGTGCATTATTAACATTGCCCCTGAATTATTTACTGCAGCTCATAAAAAGTCATTAGTGAGAGTCATTTCACTGGTGAGGAGAACTAAAAGCTAGCTTGCAGAGGATTGAAGGAGTGTGAGAGAAGAAAAAACAGTGAGGCTAAAGAAATGTCACTGATGAAAGGGAGTAGATGGTAGAAGCTTGAGACAGAGGAGAGTATTCAGAGAAAGGACTGAAGTATGGACAGCAGTGCTGAAGAGAGGCTGAGGATTAAAGAGGAAACTTGTAGTGACATTAGAGAGCAAAATTAAAAGATTTGTACTAGTTTGAAAATAGGAGCACTGATGTGAAAGGCCATTACAATACATCCAGTGAGCTGATAATACTGGCTGCAGCAGAAGTTGGATTTGTTAAGAAAAATCATGAAGGCAATCTGAGAAAGAAAAGGCTGATGCAAATGAATAGTGTCCTTTTAGTTGGAATATGTAGAAAAATGGATCTTGGAAGAATGTTGATAGAGTTTAAAAGTACTCATAGGTGGCTTACAGAGGGAAAAGGAATGAAGATATCTGGCAGAGCAAATTTTTGGAAAATAATAATTGAGGGAAACGTTACTAGAAGAAAAACAGCTGACTGTGAAAACTTCAGTGAAACTTTAAACACGGTCTTGAGACTTTAGACAGAAGCGATAGGATATCAAAATATACATTCATGAAGGAGAGAAATAGAAATTGTAGGAGACAATGGAACAGATAATAACCTTTAAATTATAAATGCAAAAATTGAATGAAATTAGAGGAATAGAAATAACTTTTTGACACTTTTTTGTGATAAAATGTATTTCAAAAATATGGAAACATCTGGATGTCTTGAGGTGACTAAGATATATAATATACCTATATAATGATACTTGTATCCCCAATCATCTGTTCTGTTAATGCTGGATATTAAGTTTTTAAGACCGGTTCAGAGAGCAGAGGCAAGGAAAGAAGAAGTGCGCAGTTTGTTATCACAAAGTGCACTTGCTCCCCCACATCCGCATCCTTCTCCTGGACTGTGTTGTCTGCAGCATGGACAGACAGTGGGACAGAGGTCTTCTTGGCTTTTAGTTAGTTTTCAGCTAGGTGAGGCAGAGAAGTTCCCTGGACTGCGGTTTTCCTTTTCTTGGAAATATTCAAACCTGGTCTGGACTGAGCACCCAGGAAAACATCAGGAGCTTGCACCTGTGTCCTACCAGGGCCCATGACACAGCATTGTCCAGCACCAGAGGGACTGATAAGAGACTCAGCAAGCTGAGCTACACCCTGCTACAAGCACTTTCTAAATTTGCCATCTCTTCAGAACAGCGAGAGGTTTTATCATTTAATATTATTATTTTTTTATGCTTGTCAATACTTTGCTTGTTAAAGAAACAGTTTCTTCTGTTTTTCTCCAAGGAAATCTTTTTGTGAAAGAAATCCTTTCCTCCCCCAGCTGGGGGGAGGAAATTTGCTTTCTAGAGGGCCCCCATATGAAGGTTTCCTCCCAAATTTGCCCTAAACCAGGACACTGAAATATCAGGAACCTTTTTTCTCCCCCTCTAGTAATGTTTTTTCCACTAGGATTTGAGACCACCCTTATCTTTGCTCTCCTTTAGTGTTGTTTTGTACCTCCAAGGTATCTTCTACACCTTTAGCTAAAAAAACAATTTGACATTTCCTTAGTTTCGGACTTTTTTACATTGGGCCATGTTTTAGAGGCAATGCAGATATTTAGCATCTTTTCTAGGTACTAGAAGGCAGGAGGTCTAAAGAAGCTATCGGATTCTCAGGCTAAGACATGAAAAGGTACATTTTCCAAGCTGCATACAATTACAAAATGTGTAAATCCATTTATACACTAATAGGGTTTATCCTTAGCTCCCTGTGCACAGCTTTGCAAATTTACTTACAAATGACCATACTGTAAAATTCGGGCTACTCCTGTGGGATAACTGTCTTTTTTTTTTCCTCAGTAGGTAATAATACTTAGATAAGTAACACATTTAGATTGCAAGTACCTATTCATGTCAAAACCTGGCATGCTTTAAAGTGACACATTCATGGAATCTTTGTTAAACTGCAGCAGTCTAATCCTTTTTGCCCTCCTCTGTCAGGTTTACCATGGAACTTAATACTGTACTTGTGTGGGATTATGCCTCAGAATTGGAGATTGAGGGACTGCACATGGATGCTTCATAGGGAATGGCAAATTAAAAGCTGAGAATCCAAGTGTATGATTCTTATTATTAACACTGATAGTATTTAATAGATAATTTTAGATCTGTATTTAAAAAAAATATATTAAAAAACCCCAACCCCCAAAGAATTAAAATTATCTTATTACAATTTCTTTTAAAATAGTCATAAGAAACAGAAATTACATTTATTTGCTCCAACACCCAATTTGGTCCCAAAAGTGGAATCCTTTATGGAAATATCTTCATGTCTGCTTGAGAAGATTTAGTGGGGACTACTGGTTGTTTTGAAAATGTTTTGGGCAATGTTTTAAACCAATTTCTATTGTTCAGACCTTCCTACAAACACTTAACACGTCATTTTTGACTCCCCTTTAATATTATACATTTAGGCAAATATAGATGTTTGAAAATCTGTCTGTAAACACTTAAAAGGCAAGTGCCAAAAGATTTCACATTACACTGTTCAGAACAGCATTCAGGAAACAAAGCAATTAATGTTTTGAGTATAAATTGGAGGAGTATCCTTGGAGGCAAGATTTTGAACAAATGGCCCGTCACTGTAGCAATATTCTACTATCCAATTAGGTGGGCAGACAAGCAGACTAAAACTAAGCCATTTGCCAATAGGAAGTGATTATTTGCTATGACAGATGACATTTTAGTTTCATGACAGGAACAACTTCCTGGCAAATGTTTCAATATAATTATTTTCTATTTTGTGTATGGTTTGGTGACAAGACAAACAAAAAAAAAGTAAGAATTTAATTGAGCGTGCTTTAAACTGGCTTTTTTTCATTTGAAAAAAAATGAAAGCATTAGCTGAGCATTTCTGTAGAGGTCTCCTTTTTACCACCTTCCAGAAAAGTTCCTTCAGAAACTCTATCTTTTGTTTTAAGCTTCATATGAAATCAAATTATAAAACTTAGAGATTTAACAGAACAGAGCTGCTACTTTCGCGTGTTAAAACTCAGGAAACTTATGCCTTGACACACAATATCATATTATCAATGCAGATATCTCCACAGAACTAGGTATTTCAGAAGATTTGTGGCAAAAGGTGTTTGATAAGTGATGCATAATCAATGAACTGAGGATAATGAATTTAGTATTGGTCAATGTTCTTACATTCCTGAAAGTAATGAGAGGGCTTTTTTACTCTTCATTTGAAATAATGGAGATGTCGGTAGCTGTGTCTCTGAAACTATTGGTTTAGAGCACAAAAGCATCTTCAAGATGATTTGTGGTAAAAATATATGGAACAATCTCCAGACATTATCTCTAATGTGTTGAAAGGCTGAAATTTTGGTCTTTATAATGGATATATAATAGTAAGGAATTAATAACATTGTGGATTTTAAAAAGTGTTGCTTTGGTTAGTTATGTGGTAATTTAGAATAAACTGAAACGTGTTTTCATGCTTCGGGAAACATTAAACATTTTGATTTGAAACACATAAAAGCTTCTCAAAAACCCCAGAATAATCTAAAGGATCTTGTAACCTTCTAGGTACTTAAAGTTTTTTAGTCAGAACTATTAATACCTATAGTTTTATTTTGCCTCCTCTAAGTTTGAAAGTTGTGGGTACAGACTTTTATCTGCTGCACACTCTTATTTTTTTTTCATCTTATCTACTTGGGAATATGAACATGGAGATAGAATGAAGTAAAGAGTTTCTCTAAATAGTCTTTAAATTCTTTTAATACCTTTTGTAATACTCAGGGAAATAGGTAATAAAACTCTTACTGGCTTCAGTGAAGGAGGAATAATACAAACGCAAGTAATCTGTATGCCATGCGCACATGGACTTTGAAATAGAATATAGACTATAGGTAGGAAAGTAATCAGAGGTGTGTCGTAAGAAGAGGCCAACAACACAATTATAGACTTAAGAACAAAATACGACCAGTGCTAAAAGGTTTTGAGAGACACAGAGATGTGTTATCCTGCAATTCTGCAGAAAATAAATCACTTTTCACTGTGATTGATATAAATATGATAAAGAACATACAGAACATGTGTTTGTTTCTGAGCATAGTTAGCAGCTTTGGAATGGAAGCTACCCTGGGAGGATGGAAGGATGGTTCACGGATGGTTCATGTCTTACTTGAAAAATACTCTGTGTTGTAATGATGATGACAATGATGATGATGATGATGATGATAACAACAACAACAACAACAACAACAACAACAACAACAACAACAACCATAATAATAATAATAATAATAATAATAATAATAATAATAATAATAATAATAATAATAATAATAATAATAATAGTATTAATGCCACTTTCCAAACAATTTTTTGTAAAGGAATATCCTCACCAAGAAAGAAGTATAATTTCCTCTTTTTTTCCTTCTTTATCCTATGAGATTTTGTCTTTATTTTGATGTTCTGCTGTCACAGAGGAAGTAGTATTTTGGCAATTAACATCACTGTTTTTTGCACTCTTTCAAGGAGAAAAGAAAAAGCAGATGGGCTGCTTCCTCCTCAATGAAGGCAGACATCATAACATTGTATTTGAAAATAGAATCACACAGATGCTCCCAAGAGACTGCAAATTTTAAAATCATTATTTTTTTATATATATGTGTAAGAATATATAGATATAGACACCCAAATTCATAATATTATATGGGTTTCAGTTCAGTCTTCACATTAAAAAATGGAACATAATCAAATTGATAGAGGTAGAATAACACAGCACAATAAACATCGTTGGCTTGTGGGACAACAGGTAAATGGCAACTGAACAATGAAAACTCAAAGACTTTCATCAGTTCTTCTCTAGACAAAGTGCCAGAGTCTTCAAAGCTTATGAAAAGCACAGCATGGAATCACCCTTACATGTGCTTAGCTTTATTTTAAACTTGTTTTTAAAATCACTGTGACAATTCTGTACAGAGAAGTGAATGCTTTTTTGAGGTATGACCCTGAAATAAATGGAAAAGATTTGTCTGAAGCTGCTGTAAACTGCAAAATATGAAAATTTGTGTGTTTCCACTTGTGACAGCTCAACATTATCATATTTATCTAGAATATCTAATGCTAAGAGCAGAAGACAGTGCTGGATAATGGCATAAAGCAGCTGCACAGATATCCTGGAGTCCCAAGATGATGGGATTTTCCTAGGAGAAAACACAATGGCATGTCAAACCCCACAGAAATGAGAGCATTTAACACTTTCTTTAATGACTCTGTTCTCTATTCCATAAAGTATACTTTTAATACAAGATTGAAAGAGTACAGCCTGTTCCATTGAAATGGCCCTCATGTCAATTCCACATCAGCTCTGATACTTCTTTGGGATTTTTTGCTGTTGTTTGAAACTTTCAGTCAAAAAGGAAGTGGTATATTATACTGGTGAGAATTGAGAGAATTCATCGAGCTCAATGCCTTCTTGCTGCATTAATAAAAATCAAATGAAAAAAGCAATCTGATTAAATTATGTGTGCCTTTTCCTATGCCAGTGGAGCTTAACTAAGCAAACAGAAGCAGTGAAGTAAATCAGTGTTGGTTTATTAAAGATCAGAATTCAATATCTCAATAGTTGAAGAGCTTATGCACCCGTGTTCTCACTGTTTAGCTTTCCTATGCAAAGAAAGTAAACACAATGGCACTGTGGGACTCTTGTTAGAGAAGTGACGCAGAGAAAAACCTAGTTTTCTTTAAAGGAAGATGCTGCTCTGTCGACTTGTACTTCTTGTCTTTTCCCAAAAGATTGTAATGAAAAGAAAACATCATACAGTTTGCTGTTGATGTTGTAATAGAGGTGTTATTCTTTAGATTTTCAGGGCTTGCAGATAGAAACGTACCTCAGCTCAGCTTCTTTTCATTTAATACTCTCATCTGCACAAATAGATTCCTCTTCACATTGATCTTATAGCTCCATCAAGATAGCAACACTTTGCAGTCAAGAAAAAATCAAGGATGTTTAATCTAGTTTTTAGGACTCTCAAAGTTTATACATCGCAACAATGTACTTTCAGTATTAGTGCACTCATAGGAAATCTCCAGAAGAGTTTGTTGTAGTCTCAGGATGGAAAAACTGTCAGCTAACTCCTTCATCCTAACTCCCTAATCAAAGAAAGCCCTGGCTTCTGAAAATTTAGAAAATCAAAATACCTTCTACTAATGACTGGGATTGGTTGATGGTTTATGATCAGAACAAGTGTAGATTAAGTATTTCAAATGTCCTTTTATACCTGCCTCACACTCTCACTCCAGAGAGGTACAAAGTTTACAGACATTAATAAGTAGAAAATTTCATTTTCTTTGCTGCTTCATTGCTTTGTGCTTCAAAATTTGAAGGGATTAGTAAAGACTATGTGGGTGGTGACAGACAGCCTAAAAGTCATTTACTTGGATAAGAGTTAGATTTGAGCCGTACATTTCACAGAAACTATCTCTTTCTTTAAAGAATTGGTTTCCAGAAATCTAGGATAAATGGCACATCTTATAAATAGATAACAAAAGGATAATCTTCAGAGCTGCTTGGAAATTTTCGAATAAAGAAGAATTTTTGGTGTCCTGGGGAGCCATGTGGTCTAATGAAACAGGGTCACCTGCAGCTTCTGTCCAGGCATATGCATGAGAGACCTGCCCTCAAAGTGTCAGCTGTTGCTGATGAAAAATGATGCTCTTCTACTAGCAATAGTAAAATTAGAAGAAATATTTTTGACATGGAACAAATACAAGGAAATAAGTGAATATGAAATGATTCTTCCTGACTTGTGGGAAAAGTTGGAACTTTTTCTTTCAGCCCAGTTAATAATAAAATTATAGAGAAAATAAAGTTTTCCTTTGAAAATGTGGCTGAATTTTTGTGGATTAAAATACATTAATGAGGGATGGTGACTTTCAGAGGAGAATAATTCAAAGAATGAATTCTCATCTATGCTTCGTTGGCATTTGGGGACAAAATTACAGACTTCAAGTTTCTTCCTGCAGGCTGTGAAGAAATTGAGAATGATAATGAAAGATGAGACTGCTATTAATGATGCAAGTCCTGTATGCCAAGGGAATCTGTCTGAAGAACTGTCTAAATTTGCAGAGTTCAGAAAGCACAGAGTCAAAGAAAAAGTGAGAGTGAGGAAGGAGGAGATAGCCCAGCTTGCATCTCATCCTCCAAAGGTACAGGTGTTTTTCTGCTGTCATTGTGCGCAATGTTGGTGACACCTTTTATACTGAAATTTGTTTGCAGTAAAGTCTTGATGTTGTTTTAACAAGTGGCCACCCTGTTTGCAGAGAACACAGCGTATGGGCATTTCTATTGAAATACAAGAACACAAGTTAATATCTCCTTACCTGTGCTAAACTAAATTGTCAATCAATTCAATTCAATTCACGGTCACTTTTTAGTCTTAAATTAAAAACCATACCAGACCTCACCTTGCTAATTCAGACCTCTCTGGGCATTTTTGAAGACACCAATAAAGTCTCAATAGTTCTTTCATGGAAATATGTGAAGAAAGCTAAGTGAAAATCTCACTCAAACACTAAGAAGCCTTAAAAATAGCGGAAAAAAATTAGATAGGCAGTTATTTTCTGATTAACCTTTAAAAGAAGATATCTTTTTTTCCTTGCATGCTAGAAAGTAGCCAAGCTATCTGACCTGATGTAGTTTTTGGTCAGAGTTAGATTTTCTTGTTATCTGTGAAAAAGGGAGGGAGCAGTCAGCGTTACTGAGTCTGTGGGTGGATTTAGTAGCTAAGTGTCAGTATAGAAATTTTACTACGTTCTGTGTTGAAACATTAAGACTATTAAAGATGAAAAAATGCAAAACCAGCTTGGTCAGGGGAGATCATGGGCATGATTTATATTTATCTTAAGCTGCCTTCTCAATACAAAGATGGTTCCTTTGGTAGCACCTTCTCTCATTGAGAAGTCTGTATGTTCAATCTCCTTAGTAGAAGCTGGACTTGAACCCATTGCTGACTATACAAGCCATTACTAAATAATTTCTTGCTGGTTAGTAGCCATATTGACCTCTAGCTGAGATACTGGAATCCTCTGGCCAATATTCCCACCTCCTGCTTAACTGGCGTTGTATAAAATGTGTTTCCAAGGGAATGTATAACAGCATCCATGGTCGCCTGCAATATTAACACAGCAAAAGGAGCATGTAATTTATTCCTCTTAAAAATGAATGTGTAATAAAAGCCAGCATAAGAAATCTCTTTCTGCAAGGGTTATGATGACTGCAAGTAGACAGATCACAGTCTATTCGATCAGTGTTTCCTTCATCCAATAAACAATTTTGCTTTTGTATGAAGATCTTAGTGGTGTATTTAGATAGCATTATAGCCCACCTTTTATTAACATTCAAGTTTATCTTTTTTGCTGAGGCAATTTAATCCTGTTATTAAAATTCATTGGGAATAACAAGTTGTTAATATAGCACCAAGATATATTTCACCTCACCATATGACAGAGTGAGCTTGATTGGTGATACCACTATTTCTATCCAATGAAACTTCAATAATTTGCTGAAACTGTTGAAATTAGTTTAACTTTTAAAATTAGTATGATGGCATGAAAGAAAAGAGAAATCACTTAAAAGTATGACACTTGAATGGGCTGTATTAGGAGGTTGCACTGGCAGAACACTAATAAGGTAAGGAAGTAGGTTACTGGTTTCTTGTGTATTTTAGGACTATTATTTAACGTGAAACCTGTCATGTAATTCTTTTACCAAACATCAATGCCTAGAGTGTTGTGCAGTCCTTTAGAAGGGCCTTGACAGGATGGAGAGATGGGCAAAGAATTGTCTGAAATTCAACCAAGGCAGAAGCAGGGTCCTGCGCTGGGGAGGAATAACCCCAGGCACCAGCACAGGCTGGGAGCTGACCTGCTGGGAAGCAGCTCTGAGGAGAAGGGCCTGGGGTTCCTGGTGGACAGCAAGCTGTCCATGAGCCAGCAGTGTGTCCTGGTGGCCAGGAAGGGCAATGGTGTCCTGGGGTGCATTGGGAAGAGCAGTGCCAGCAGGGTGAGGGGGGTGATCCTGCCCCTCTACTCAGCCCTGGTGAGGCACATCTGGAGCTGTGTCCAGTTCTGGCTCCTCAGGACAAGAGAGACATGGAGCTGCTGGAGTGGGTGCAGCAGAGAGTGACAAAGATGGTTGTCAGACTGGAGCATTTCTCTTATGAGGAAAGGCTGAGGGAGCTGTTTTGCTTTGAGAAGTGTTAGCTGAGAGACAAGAGACCTCTTCACTAGCCAGTATCTGAAAGGTGTTGAGGATGGATCCAGGCTCTGCTTGGTGGTGCTGAGCAAAAGGACAAGAGACAAAGGACAGAAACAGATGCACAGAAGTTCCACACAAATGTAAGGAAGAACTTCATAATGTGCCTGTCACCACACACTGGGATAGATTGCCCAGACAGGTTGTGGACTGTCCTTTATTGGAGATATTTAGAAACCCTCTGGATGTCATCCTGTGCACTAGAATGGACCTGGTGGAGCAGGACGTTTGGACCAGCTGACTCCCCTATTGTCCCTTCCAACCTGACCCATTCTGTGATCACAGAATAAATTGTACTTTTTATTGATGAAACAGCTTTAAAAAATTTATCCTCAACATTCTGAAGCAACTTAACAAGTTTCTTTTTGAGAGATACTTTTATTGTGGATCCAACTGTCTTTACGCTGAAAATAAGAAATGTTGTTTTCTCTTCCTCTGCCTATAAAAAAACCCAGAAATGCAGACTTTGACAATATGCAAAAGTTAACTTTGAAACATACCTTGTGTATAGGTATCTTTTGATGTAGCAGGTGGAAACAGAAGAAGCATCACATGAATACTTACATCCCTGAAGGCCACTAGCAAATGCTTCGAAGGTCTCCCTAGAGGGGAAAAATAGTGATTTACAGCAGAAATCACTAATTTGCAAATTTTTTAGGCAAATTATAAAGTTCAGTGATTCAGCTGCATTGGAAAACTCCTCATTCTTAGCAAGATGTGTCACCATTACAAAATGTCAGTTTTCTGCCTCTGACAATTTAAAAATGCGATGTTCGCTGTATTACAGAAAAACTACATAAAGAAAAGAAAGACATTATATTTCACGTGTTTTACACCCTTTTGTCTCAACATGTCAAGAATTTTTAATATCTCTGATCAGATATAATAAATATTATTTCATTTACAATGGAAAATAGTGAAGAGATTTAGTCACACCCAATGTACCATGTAGAGTACATACCAATTGTAGTACATCCATTAGACTCATGGTTGTTCCTGCTCGCAACTAAGCAGATACCAATGTGCTTCGTTTAGTAGATAAGAATGATTTCCTTAAAACCAGAAATGCTTACTTTTTGCTATTAGAACAGGTCTTCAGTTATCATTTGTCCCACTGAATGAAACATTGAGCAGCTATACTACAGCTGGCCTCTGTGATCTGTGCCACTGAAAGCCTTCCATTGCCTTTACAGCTGCAAGAATTCCCTGACATGTAGAACTTGACCTCAGTGCTTCTGGTTTCAGCACAAGGATGTTGTCTCTTGAAGCCATGAGGGAACTGGATTACTTCTTTATTGATCAATTTTTGAGTTAACAATCAATGGGTAATTGACTGTTAACCTCCATGAGATGACTCAAGCACTTAAGTCAGGCACAGTTAAATAGCTTGCTGAACCAGTGCCTGCATACTGTCTGTGGCTTCTGTACACAAATTTGTCAGCTTTACATTATTCAAAGCCACGTAAAAAATCTTCTGTAAATGAGCCACACAAAAGAATAAACCTGTTAAAGAGACAGATTTACAGTGCACTAGCATTCTACATTTAAGAGGCCCCCCCCTCTCTCTGTTATTACTGAAGCAATCAAAGGTGCCTTGAAAGATTGCTAAAAATGATCCAGGATGCTTTATTTTAGATTGATAACTGCAGTAGCTAGTTGAGAAGGAGAGAAAATAATTGAAGTGGATGGGATCATTGTGTACCTGCCTGACATCACTGGCTCAACACTTGTATTTTAGACTGTCTCAGACTCTCTCTGGCCTAATAACAGCATGTAGTGAAATAAAGTGTTCATTCTGGAGGTAATTGTTATGTGGTGGAATATAAAAAAGACCAATTCTGCAGTATATTTACCACAGTGCATATTTATGAGTTGGGTTTAATTAAAAGTCAGGAACACTAGAGCTATTTTTTAACTAGATGCCTATTATCTAGTGTCAAGTGCTTGCTTTTAATCACACATTTTATACCATCGTGACCAAATCACTGCCTGTGACGTACAAGATAGTGTGTTGTCTTTACTGAGAAGATGTAGCCAAGCTTGATGGATGTTTTCTCATTCCTAACCTCATTACTACTGGCTTCCCATCCATCTAATAAAATGCTATGATGGAGAGTGGGAAGATGCTATAAATCATAATATTCCAGCCACTCCAAGCAGATTCATTAGAAATGCTGACTATATATCTCACACATAGAGAGTCAACGCACAAAGTAGTTTGGTGTTTCTGCCTGTGCTGGAGACATCCCCTCACTCCCTGCAGTCAGGTTAGGATTTGTTTTCAATGGCAAAGATGACATTTAATGCAGTTCTGGGTGGCAGACTACTTTGACCTGAGTAACCAATAATTATTCCAGCTGTTATTAGTTTTAAACTGTGCTATAACCTGTTAGCTCACTTGCATTTTCACTCCACCACTGAAAACACAAAATTGCTAACTAATGAACTTTGGTTTTGCTTTGTTGGGTTTTTTGAGCGGGATAAGGAACTGAGGCATTCTACTTTACTGCTGCTTTTCCAGTGTTTTCCTTAAGGAAGTGTATCCTCATTTCATCTAGGCTAGGGCGCTGAAGGGAGTATACAGGGGGAAGTGGCAGAATCTGTCCTTTCTGCCTGTCTTTCCTTTCAGGTTTTGAAAGAAAATATAGCTGTGAAAATAAGAATTGCCCAGGCTTGTGTCTGGAGAAAGAGAACTGAACTGGATGCATTGTCTGAAATCCAGGTTAGGAATCAAGCTTCAGTTATATCATACTTTATGTAGGTTTTGCTTTTTAGTGGAATCTGCGCACTTAAAGAGGTAGTGATAGGCACCATCTTTGCAAAAGGGAAGTGTTTGCTAAAGGAAGGAAGAAACAGTAGAAGAAAAGAATAGAAAGGAAAAAAAATAGAAGAAGGGAAACAAGCAATTTTAGCACAATTGAGCCCTTAAAAAATACTGCATGAGTGTGATTCTTGCTGTTCCAGGTGTTTCCAGGTGTCTTTTCATTATTCCCCTCTGGCAGATGCTCAGATCTTCTTACATTACCCTGTGTGTTGCCCTTAGGAATTTTCCATTCAAAAGATTTTTGCTGGGACCTCCCCCAGAGTTGTATACCTGTAGCCTGGTATGCCTTTGTAATGAGGATCTCGCAGAAACTTGTTCCTTTGGAATAAAGTTGTGTGCAGAGCCATAGATCTAACAGTCTTTCTTTGAAATGTATTGCAATTAAGAATACCAAACATCTCAACAGACTTCATCCCATTTCTGTTGGGATTGAAGTAACATATTTATTGGCCCTTAGACTTTGTTTGCTTGTGTGTGACGTGGGATGCCAGACAAGGATTGGGACAGAAGCAGACTGATGTAAGGCAGTTATGCATACAGCTTTTAGGGGTTCATTAGGGGACACCAATGGACACTCCTGTCTGTGCTCAAAGGCTGCTTCACTCCATTTTAGGGAAATAAGATAATGTATAAGTTAGTAGTATTCTTTCTTAAAGCCTTGAGGAGGAAGTGAAATTGTGTCTATTCATTATCTGCAAGCATAGTTTTCATTATAACTCACTGTGATCTCTAGTACTTAGTGTCAAACTGTTTCAGAGAAAATGAGTGATAGCTGTTATTAGTAATCCATGGCTTTAGGAATTTACAAATTAGAAGTAATCATAGAGAGGGGGGAATTGTGCATCAGTTAATATAATCCATTTCTTTTGAAACATGCACTGAAGAGTGGCATTCATCTTTATTACAAAGCAAGTCTCAGCTTTGTGGTGATATTTTTAAGATGATGGTAAACCATATAAGGGATTCACTTTAACAGCATGGGGGCTACTTTCAAGTTTCTGAAGCATTCTGAAAGACGCCTCTAGGAAACAACAGTATCTCCCTGAATTACAGTGAGCAATTTAAAATGTTTGCTGCATGTGATTCCCACTGGGTAGTATTGAAGGCCTCTATTGCCTATAGACACCTCATCTGACACTGCGCAGGTATGTACATATGAAAGAGGTACTGCTTCCCTTGTCCCTCCTCCAGCCCTATAAATCTAAATCCAAATCAGCTTCTGATTGGTTATGTCTGGAATTCTCACATTTGTGGTTTGGCTTTTTCACTTGGTGTATTTTTGTTTTGTTATTTATTTAAATACTTTAATGAAATGAAAGGTTTATTTAGGAATATACAAAACTGCCAAATCTGGAAAATGAGTATCATAGCAGAGGTGCCTACTAGTATCAAATGTCATGTGTAAGCTCAACAAGATATAAGATATGATGACTGCAGTTGACTTTCTTGACAGTTAGTCTAAATAACTTTAGAATTAAAAAATAAACCACCAGATTTTTATCCTTGACTTTTATTTTTGTAGGACTTTTTTTAAAAAATGTTGCATTCACCTATCACCATTAGGAATGTGAACAATAGGACTAGTAATATAAGTTATTAAGATACTTCTATAAAGATATTGTTTGTTCTGAGAACTATAGAATGAATCCACAAAGATAAACATGCAGGACAAAAGTTATTTAATATTGTCTGTTGCAAGCTGTGCTTTCATTATTTCTCTTTGGTTTGTTTCTTTTGAAGAAACCTCTGGTTAGGAAAAACTTTCTGCCCTTCAGAAAAGATGAGCTCTGGAGGAAGAGAAACAGAATTATCATATGATTTAAGGAAAAATATTTGAGGCCAGAATGATGTCTGCTTCCTGATATTATTCACAAATTACTACCATTAGAGTAAAGGAGCAAAGTGACACCCCATAATGTGTTACTATGTGCTCTAAAATATAAAAAGACTGTGACCGATGGGAATTGATTAGAATATGACAGTATAGGAAGGATTTGCTTTTGTGCATTCTGGTCTATTCTATTCCATTTTTGCTGATTGTGGAATAAAAGGAAACCCCTTCATGTTTATGTACTCCCAATCTTCATAAAATAATGTATATCTAAATTTGCATTTACGTCAGGATGTCATTGGAAATTGAAGGCTGTCAAACTTTGTTTATTATGTGACCATGTCTATAGATGGACCTTATAAAGTTTTCCTGATTTTCATGTCCAATACCAATGTGGAGACAGAAGAACTCAAAGCAGTATTGTCTCATCCAGTGAAAAGAGAAGCTTTTAGTAATATGGGAAATGATTACAGCTATTAGGGAAATGTAAGTTCACACTCTCCTGTTTTTAAATTATTAAACATGAATCCCACCTTTTATTCTAATTTGGTAACTGCCTTTTTCATAATTACTTTGCATTCAAGGTATCTTTACAGATCATAGAATACAGGCAGCAAGACGTGAGATTATCGTGGGCTCTTCCAGGACAACATACCGTCACAAAATAAACTCTAGAGTCCTAAATTTATGTTTGGGTGTTGAGCAGTTGTTAAGATTTAAATTAAAAAAAAAAAAAAAAAAAAAAGCCACAAAAAACTTCTGCAAATATAAATTGTTATTTAACCAAAAAACCAAAGAAATAGGGGAAAGGCCAAGTAAACACAAAAGAATATGAAAAACTTACTTTCTCAAAATGGTTGAGGAATTCAGTCTATGTGATTGCCTGTGTTAAATGTTCATGTCTTGGCTTCATAACTGACACATAAAAGCTCCCAATTATTATAAAACTATGTCATAATCTTTGTACAGAATTCTTTTTTGTGTTCTACATTTGGCAGTGTGTCAAGTTTATTTATAGTAAGACAAACCTAGGTTTCTTTCCCTAATTTTGCCTATTGTATCAGAAGCGTAGAGGTGCTTCCCTACCATGTAACACAGCTGTACCTGCTCCATCTCCCACTGAACTGTATCTGTCTATCTGTTCACTGACCTTAGGGTGTAGTAACACAGAGCATGGTAACAAACAATTGTATTGAACTCCAAGTAAATAGGACAATTTTTGATGCAACTTTTTTCTGATTTAGGGATTATCTGGGTATTATTTATTCAATGCCAGCTGTGAGGGAGAAGAAATGTTACTTCCTAAAATCAAAGAAAAGTCATGGTTTGGTTTCTGTAGTAGAGGTAGAAATTAGAAGGAACAGAAACACTCCTTCAGTTTAGAGCAATCCAGGAAAATTGTAGTATGTTAGTATGTTATTTCCTTTCTTAAGTTATTTTATTTTTCTCCCATCTTCCATTTACCTTTCTCCACTTTTTTTTTTCTTTTTCTTTTTTTTAACTATCCTCACAATCCATTGGACTTGCTCATCTTCATCTCACTCTATTCAACTATGCTTCCAGTTTACCTGAGAGGTGGATTGGGATGAGCATCCCACTGATGCTGATAGGGCTGATAGGTTTTTTAATACTATGGTTTTCCCCATCAGTGATGAATACATAAGTGCCTCTTCACTTTTCCCATCTTGTCCTTTCTTCATATTAAAGTGCACCAGCACTATTAGAAGCAAACCTGACACACTTTATTGCTCACAGTTTATGTTTAAGCTCTTAACACACTGATACGTACCCACTGGTGGTGTAGGCATACAATTGGTATGGCCCTAAATTGACTTTGGCTTTTAATTATTTCACATTTGTTAAAATTGAACTTCCTAAAAACTCCTAAGACACACAATATATTAATTTTCAAACCTCACTTTTATTTCCCTCTTCATTAGTTTTGCAGACCAGTCACTGCATTTTTATATTATTGCCATATAATATGAAGCAGCCACTTAGGCACGTTTAGATTTTCTTTTTTTTCTAAATATCTGTATCTTCCGCTAAATTGTTGAGACTCCTCTACAGGTGTTTAAACCTAGAAACAGAAGCATGATCTGAAATGCTTACTTGCAATCTTCCCTTTCTCTTCACAGTAACCTCCACAGCTGCTCTGCAGCTAAACAGTGTATTATCAAAAGAGTACAGACACTCAGTATAATTGAATGGGACCCTTGCATTTAATCTGTTGCTATTTTAATTTGGGGCTGATTCTCAGTGGGTGTGATTGAAGAGATCTTTTTCTTATTATGGACATTTCTTTGTGCAGTATTGGAAGAATATTTTTTTTTATTATTTATATTCTTCAATCTGGCAGTAATATTTCTGTCTGCCAGTGTCAATTACATTGCTCTTGACTGGTGCAGATCAGCAGCCTGTGATATCTCTGAAAAGCCAGTGTGTATCACATGTCAGTAGCAGACATATTAATGTTTGAGTTGAGGAGTGCAAGTGACGTAACAAGATTAGATAGCACTGATACAAAGGACTAAATATAAGCCCATGAATAATGAAGAAACTTCTAGGTGACAACTCTCAATTATTTACTGTCCCTGTCCAATGTAATACTAATAGGAGCTTGCACTTTTCTTTTGTCTCTCTCTCTTTTACTAGCTTAGTGTTCAATTTCTCAGTTTTACTGAACTAAAAATCTTTCCAAGGCATTTTGCCCTGAGCTATTGCTAAGTGATTAGCAAAAAACTGAACAAGCCATGCTGAACTTTATTCACTCCCATATTAGAGAACATCATTTACCAGAAAGGAAAAATCAGTTTCAAAGCTATTTCACTTTATCTTTGTTGTTAACATATTACATCTACTTTAGATGCTTTTTCTTTTCTTATACTAAACAATGCAGATAGAAACAACTTTGTCATGGAAAGAAAACTAAATTATATGTTTGGGGAGTTTTTCATTTATTTCTGGCAACAAAAAAAATCCATGTTTTTAAATAACAGATAGAATTAAAAGAAAATTGGATGTGTCTGAGACTGCAGTTGCATGAACATATTTACCACAAATTCATCTCTTCCACAAATATTATGCAAAGGAAAAACCTTATTTTTCACACGTTCATTACAAATAATGGATTATGATTATTATGGATTATGTGAAGGCTTTTTAAATTTTTACAGTAGTTCCACTAGCAGATTAAATTTCCCCAAAAAGACATGAAATTCAAACCCACAACTTTTAAGTTTAAATGTATCAGCCTAGTTACTATTTTTAATAACAACTTTTATGCATCAGGATTTACCATGTGTACTTCATAATCAACTTCAAATGACTTCCAGGCTTTCAACAGAGCCAGCATCTAAGTATATATATCTCCTGTTGGGAATGATAATTTCATGCACTAGGTGACACTAATAGCTATGGCATGAAGGCAGTATAGGAGCCCTCTGCTTCTGCATGACTGACAGTCATCTGGCACACTTATTAGTCCCTTTTTGTCAATAAATATTTGTATATTCATCTTTGTGGGTTTATTTCTAAGCCCATACATTTCTAAGCCTATAAATTCTTGGTTAGCAGGTACAGTAAGTCTTTGATTTCATACTCACTAATATATGTTTTTGTCCTTTTTCATGGATTAAATTATCACTTTTTAGGACTGACAGATTTTGAAGCTCTAAGAAATTATATAGTACTTGATTTCTAAAGGATATAAAGAGATACAGAGGATATTCAAAGGACTTCAGCTGGATATACCTTGTATAACCATCTAGCCTTGTTTTATGTCAGAAGTACATTTCATTGTATTTGTGAGGTACAGATAAGGAAAAAACAAGATCTTCTGGCACCTATCAATAAAGCAGAAAAAAAGTGCATAACAACAACAGCAGTCTGCTGGGATAACAGATTGGTGCCCACTAGTAAGGGGGCAAGGCTCATAATTCACAAGCAATGAAGCCACAAGTGAATTATAAAGGTCTTGTCCTCCTTCAATGGAGATAAATGAGGCCGTCTAGCACAACCAACCATATGATCCGTTAGGATAAGAGTTTTGTTTTCCATAATCCTTTCTCTCATAAATATTTTTGGGGAGCTAACTCACTAAATAGACAATAAAAGACATTCTCTTCTTTTCTCCACTCTCTTGCTGAGGATCTTCTGCTCTGATGCTGATGTTTAAGATGTTGACTCTTTTTATTTCTTATTTCCATCTAAAGCTTTATTACACTCATCATACTTAGTAACAGACATATGGGAGAGAATTGTCTTTGGTTTGGTTTTTTTCCTAACTAATATATAAATTCACTCTTGGCTTTTCTTAATATTATTTACTTAATATCATTTACGTACAATCCCTACACTTGCATCCTTCCACCTCCAACTCTGCCAATAAGATTTCTTCTCTAGGGGTCACATATTTTTTCCCATTCTTGCTGGAGACAGGAAGTTAAAAGCCTGCCTTTAAAACAGTGATCTGTTGCTGTCCACTGGTGTTTGTCATGCAAGTCTGGAGAGCTGTTAGTTAGATCATAATTGTGCCAGAAACTGAAGCCCTGTTGAGGCAAATAAATTTAAACATGATCAGTCTTTTAAAATTCATGGTAACTATGGGATTTTCCATAAGGTAGCCTGTTAATAAGGTAGCCTGTTAATAAGATGTCTTGCAAGACAGTCCAGCATTTGAAAAAGATGAAGCCAAGCATTGCCCTCAAACTTTCACAGCAACTTTATTTGGTGCAATTTGAATGATTTGTTAGATAACTCATTTGCACTACTGACAAATAAGTCACATAAACTAAGGCATTGGAGTCAAATGGTGGGAGGTAATTTTAGAAAAAGTGAAAGCAACATGCTGATTCTAAGTAGTAATTGAGATTACAGGCAATGTAAGCAGACATGGCAGCAGCTGGGATTCCACACTGATTTTTCATCGTTTGGTCTTCTTTCAATTGCATGTCAATTTGAGAGTTGTGCCAGGTCCAACTAAAATGTTTGATTTCAAATGTCTTCCTTAAGCAGATTTAAACAAAAGAATAAATGCTCCTTCAGCTAACAACATCCAGTTATTTCTGAGAATCAGCCAAAGTTAAATTGAAATACATAATCATAATATTTTCATCAACCACTTTGGTGAGAACACTCTGTTGATGCTCGCAGTAGTCTATAAATGTAGCACACAAATATTTGTGGATGTGTTTTGTTTCAGATATGTCCTTTAGCTGTTCTTATGGAAAGCTGCCTACATTGAGATAAAATACGTAGCTTCCTGTGCTTTATATTTGCCAGCTAAATTTCTAGAGACTCTGGCTACAAAAATACTCTGCTCTTGCTCCTCAGAGCTCTGCTTCTCAGAGCTCTTCCACAATGCACCACTGATGGCATCTGCTTGGGGCTTGAGATTCAAAATGAGATTTTCTTTGTGGTTACTGCTCTGTGCTGTTCCTTTGCCAGGGACAAAAGCTGATCAGAAGGGTTATTTTTCTTTGTCTTCATTTCTCCCGTACTGGTGTTCAGGTAGCATGAAAGAAAGGAACGTCTCTTCCATGACTTGAAAAGAGTGTTTGGATGAGAGAGGTAGTTGAAGGGAGAGAAGCAATTAATAGGAAGAGAGCTCTCTATTCCTATTAGAGAGGAAGAGTCAGGGAGAGAAAGAGGGAACAAGAGAGAGAATGGGGGCAAGAAACAAATCCAAGTGAGCAAAACTAGATTAAGGTAGGAATGGATGAGGCAGGACATGGAATTTTAGCAAAAAGGTGTGAAGAAGGAGCAAGAAGGAGGTTTAGGATTATGCATAGAGAGAGAAAGGGCAGGAAGATATATAGAATGTGAGCACTGCTTCAGTAAGTTAAAGTATTTGTTTTATGAAGCCTAATGTCAAACTGAGAGTTTCCATCTCTGTTATAAGGCTTTTCTAAACTCAAAAGTAGAAAAGTTCTTTCTTGGAAAGATCTTGAGTCATTTATTCTTGATCATATTATGACCATGGATAATATCACTGGCTAGAAACTGGTTGTCTGTGTCACAAGGTTTTTAAGAAGAACAAATTAAATTACACAATGTCCAATAGATTGAATTAATTATTCAATTTTCATTGTAGATTCAATTTTCCCTTCAACAGTTTTTTTTCCATAGAGGAATATTTACTTATTCTCATTATGTAAGACCTTTTCAGAAATGAGTTAATAGAAATCATCAAGAAGCTGCATGTGGTCTTAAACTTCATGTTTACATACCAAAATAGCCCACCCTCCTGTGAGTGCCAATATATGCTGTTATCCTGCTTGTTTGTTTATCTCAAGGCAGGGAAGTTATTTATATTACATTAAGCTGGACTAATGCTTTCCTTACCTTTCCTTTTAAAAACTGAAATAAACACTGATCTTTGTATAAAATATATATAAAATAAGCATCTTCCAAGTGAACTCCCTTGGGCTTTTTCTCGTAGGTTTCAGAGAAAACTCAGAACACAACATTATGAGATTTAAAAGGTGTTGGTATTTTACCTGAAAGCATATTGCTTTTTCTGCTGGTAACTGACGTTAACAGAATCTGTCTCATATGTGCTTGGGAGTCAGGTTCTGGCCTTTTAATAAATACTTTAAATTTAAAATATCAGTAGCCTTCTTCCCATAGACTCAGTATAAAAGTTGAAAAATTCTGAAAATGTCAATGATATTTGGGATTAGACTAAGAAAAAGCATTTTATTTGTGAGATGTTCTCAATGTCACAGGAAAGTTTTCTGGGATTTTTATACCCTTAGAAAGCTGCTGTGGGCCAATAAAAATGACATCAACAAACATCATAACATCAATACACTGGCCTTGTTCCAGTGAGAGAAGCTCAGGAAAATCATACTGGTACAGGGTCTGATATTTTGACAGAATCTCACAAGGGGTAAGTTTGAAAGTAACAGCAAGGTGACATCTGATCCAGCTTCCCTGCTCCAGCAGGGTCATCCTATAACTCATTGTATAGAACTGTGCCAAGACTGCTCCTAAATACCTCCAGTGAGGGTGATCCATAATCTCTCAGGGCAAGATTTTCCTGTGTACAGTCACCCATACAGTAAAGAAGTTCTTCCTGATGTTCAGGTGTAACTTCCTGCGCATCAGATTCTCTCCATCCTCTCTTGTCCCATTTCTCAGCACCATCTTGATGCGCCCTCTTGACGCTCTCCCTTCAAACAGGCAGCCATTGATGAGGTTCCCTCTTCTCCAGACTAAACAGGTCAAGTTCCCACAGTCCCTCCTCATAAGTGAGGTGCTTCAGTCCCCGCACCATCTTTGTTATCCTTTGCTGCACCCACTTCAGCAGCTCCATGTCTCTCTTGTCCTGAGGAGCCAGAACTGGACACAGCTCCAGATGTGCCTCACCAGAGCTGGCTAGAAGGACAGGATCACCCCCCTCACCCTGCTGGCACTGCTCTTCCCAATGCACCCCAGGACACCATTGCCCTTCCTGGCCACCAGGACACACTGCTGGCTCACAGACAGCTTGCTGTCCACCAGGAACCCCAGGCCCTTCTCAGAGCTGCTTCCCAGCAGGTCAGCTCCCAGCCTGTGCTGGTGCCTGGGGTTATTCCTTAGTGCATGACCCTGCTTCTGCCTTTGCTGCTGGCATGTTCTAAATGTTATGTCAGCACACTGAAAAGACAAGACCATCACAGCCCATTGCAAGGCCTTATGATGCTTTCTTTTCTCCCTAACAGTGGCAACAGAATGGTTACTGGAATTATCTACTTCTATGAAAATACCACTACTATATATAATTCTAGAGGAAAAGCTATGGATTTGGAAGTGACCCTCACTGAACAGCAGTAGTAACACTTACTCAGGAAAATGGAATGGCCAATGACACTCTGTTTCTGTGATACAGGCAATTTAAGAAACAGTCACAGAGGGAATCAGTCAGGAAAAGGCCCTAAGTAATCAGGACTTCACTGTGGAGAAACATCTGAGAACTTCTCGGTTCCATCTACAGTCACTTTTTTTTCAAGCAAAACATACAGAATATTTTTCCATACCTCCAGCATTAAAATATCTGATCGTAGTTCCTCTTTAATGGAAAACTTGAAGCTTTTAAGAAAAATTCCATCATTCTGTAATGACGTTATTGGCATGAAAATATGCAAAATTCACTAGTTTTGATCCCTACTGTTTGTCTCCGTAATTTCTTTGTCCACCACTAAACTTGGGTTATAAATGAAGCAAAAAGGTATTTATAAGCTGGATCAAAGAGAGGAAAGAGATGGTTAAATAACGTGTACTTTCTTTGCCTATCTTCCTAATTTTTATGCTGTCCCCACCGCCAGGTGGAAAAATATTATTTTCTGTCATTATTACTTTTCCTGAAATTTTTCATGGGGATGAATATGACGAGCTTAGAAGATACTTTAATGCTGGACTGTGGATACTTTTGCTGCCATAGTCTAACAAGGAGTTTTAAAGATTCCTTCTTGAACATACTGGTTCTTATCAACTCTGAACTTTTTCTTGTTTTTCATAAAAAAATTTCAGTCACCGTAGTAGTTTTCCATTTGAAATAAAGAGACTTGAAATAAGCAGTATCAATGTTAAGTAATTAGTACCATAAAAAGATTTAGCTCGTAAAGAGGAAAGAAATATCAGGAATGCTTTAGGAAGAAGAAAGACTTAATGAATGATAAATCAGGACTTTTTGATTACCAATAACATAGTACAAGAATGAACTTGTGGATAAATAGAAACAATTGTGGTAATAGTTTAAGATGTACTCGGCTTTGTGGTGCCGTTTCCTCTATTTGGCATTTCGGACAAAGGTCCAGACAGTTTAGATACAGAGGTTGCTTAGAAATTACACATCCAGAAAATTACATATTCAAGTTCACCGTCTGACGGGGGCAATTTAAACAGGAAAAGCCAAAACAAAACCATACTCATGCATGAACAAATAAACCCCAAAACGAAAAAGCAAAAAAACAACCAACCAAAAAACCCCATAAACCCAGAGAAACATGTTTATGATGCTTGGAAAAATGTGTAAATTCTATATAAATATTATAATAATCTATATAACTATTAATCTAATCTCTTTAGATGTTAATAACTTCTATAGAAATATCAGAGTAGGATTTTTGAAAGACATTATTCTGGAAAAAAATATTAAATGCACATTAAGATTGACTTTGAGGTTGAAGATATATGAGAACTGACAGGAAACCTAAGGTTATGAAACTTGTTTAGCTGAATGACACAGCAGAGTGTCTAATTCAATCTCTGTGTGCATAAGAGAGGGCCTCAAAGTGTAGAAGTTACCTAGAGAATACCAACCCACAAAAGTCTTTCTCTTTACTATTCATAAGTATGTATCCTAAAATAAAAACTGAGATTCTTTATATAATCTGTGAATTTTTCTGCACACAGGAAATATTTTTTCCAGTTTTATTAAAGCTTTTTATTTTTATTACTGACTTAAGTCTCTTAGTACGATGTTTATCCCAATTTGGAGTATACATGGAACTGTGAAGTGTATATGACACTGTTTGATTTAAAGGAGAAATTGAATTGCTTGAAGTATGTGGAAACAAAACTTTTTAATTCTGTGATTCTACTGAAAAGAATTTGAACAAGATTATTTGAGTAATCAGAGATCTATTTTCTCATCCTGATGTAGTTGGAACTATTCTATCCATAACATTGCCATTTTATACAATCAATATGGATGCTCCTGGGCCTTTTGTGTTAAAAAGAACTGTGCAAATGCAAATGGCTGACTCCCTAAATAAATGTGCTTGGCTCTTGAAAATCTATCAACATTCGTCTCTTTCTATAAGTGTCTGCATATGCTACAGTCAAAATATTTGTAATTCCTCTAAAATCCATTCATCACTAAATTGAGGGGGAATGATATATCTGAAGTGTTCTAAGAACTGGTTCTTCTAAACTACTTTTCATGCATCTTGCCACTTTGACAGGACCAGTACTGTAGGGCAAATCAGTGCTGTAGGAAGTCCAGGAGCCACTGAAGCCCCTTCCAGGGGCAGCAATGGGGAAAGACACAAGACCTTTATATTTAGTAGATTTGAGTGGCTGCCAAGTTGTACTGCTCTACTGATTGCTTTAGATGTAAAATCAGTAGTTCTCTTGGAAATTAATTAATTCAAAGTTTAAGAAATTTTGGGCTAAGTATTTACTCATAGCAAAAATGAGCCAGGTGTTCAAGAGCAATTGCCGTAACATAAACACTTCAAAAATAATTAAATGCAAGGCATTCTTAATAAGGATACTAAATCTTTATTACATTTATCAAGGACTAAAGATAATTTCCTGTGTTCTCATGAAAAGATATGTTCTTGCCACTGACTGTATTCAACTACTTAATTTTAATCTGCCCAAAGAACTTTTTTCAGAAATAAAAGGATTTTTTACTGTCTCATGTGACTTCAGTATTTGTTTTATAAGCTGACTACATCCGTACAACCTTAGAAATATCCCCATACAAGAAGAAACCTAACTCTGCATTAATTCCAGGAATATAGGCTTAAAAATACCTTTAATGATAACTGCTTAGTTGTAATCACATACAGAGAAACAAAGTTCTACAGATTTTTGGGCATACCTTATTTATACTACATTTTCAGTAGGTGTATAAACTAGAGAACAATTTTTACCAACTTCTACTTAGAAATTATGAATCTTCTTTCCAATATTCTGTTCAATTATGGCTGACAGTGTAAGGAATGATTACATGGAGTAGACAGCTTGACAAGCAATTATCTTTCAAATTGTCATTTTATAAAGCAGAAAATCTACAAAGCATTGATGCAGATTAGTAATATTGTTTCCCCTTTGAATTTTGGGTTAGTACTTTTACAATTTTGGTTCATGACCTACCATGATAAAACTCTTGCTCTGACTCTGCCTTACAGACTGGACTTCCTTAGGGACAAGACATTTCTCTTATACTGCCAATTCTACAAATCTCTGTTTCTCTAACTTCAGACAGAAATGCAGTAATTTTTCATTAATCTTTTAGCTGTTGTTTGCACTCAGCATACACTGTGGGAAGACATATATTTTTGAAATGTAAAAACAAAACAAAGCAAAATTCAAAACATGTAAAGACTCAAATTTGAAACATATAAAGGGTCATCATGTGTCCTCATGTTAATATGATATACAAGTGATTTTACAAAATTCTACATAAGGGTAGGTACTGTTCCAGTCATGAAATGCATCCCTTTGCCTTCTAACCCCCAGCATTACTTGAGGAATGTCTAGATAAGTACTGGGTATTTTCACCTTTCTATTTAAACTTTTGCTTTGGTGAATGGGTTACTCATTGATGTGCCTTTATATCTCTAGTGATTACAAAACCACCATAATAAATGGATAAAATTAGGAAACTCAGAGTCTTCTGATTGCCACTAACTTGAGGAAATATCCAATCTGCCCTTGTCTTTTCTGGATAGATATTTTAATGTGACACTCAACAGTTATGCAAGTGTTCATGAAAGAGGAATCAAATAGAAATGAAAAGTTGAGTTCTTGTCCTGTGAAGGTTTGTGGATAAACTGCCTTTTGTTTACTACCGATGTCTCCCAGAGAGAAGGCTTTGCTTATGCTGGAGACATTTTTAATTTAACATTTATTTTGGCAAAAATCAATACATGAGAAACTGGTGAATGGAATTCCAAATCTTAACCTTCAAAAGATTTTTTTCTAATTTTCTTTGAAGGTTTGAGTCCCTTGTTGCTTAATTCCAGCACTCATTTTCACAGACGTTAATCACTTTATGCTGTTGTGGTCTTGTTTGTTGTTCAAATAAAACTGTTGAGACTCTGTTTCTAAATGTCAGTTAGCCACATAATACCCAGAACAAAATTTAAGGCTATTAGTTTCAGTGCTGTCCTTTCTGAAGAGTGTATAAAAAGACTCAAAATGGCTGTAATGCTTAAAGCAAATTATCATGTAACTGATCTGTGCACATTAGTGCGTCTCATGCTTTTGCTCAGATACCATAGTGGCAGGTGCCCTGAAATGGAAATAGACAGATGTCATTCAGGCATGACAGAACCAGAATACACGTGTAATAAATCATCACGGCCTTGGCCAGCAGCACCAGTGAAGAAGAGTTACTCTTAAGGTGAATGGCATAATTAAATATTTGGTGGATGTGATTTGTAACAGAAGGACTTGGTGTACTAAAACTTATGGGTTTTAAGGTCTTCTAATGTTATGTGGAGTTTGCTATACTTACCATTTCCAAGTTTAGACACTTCACAAAATCATTTTACCCTTTCCTAGAATTGCATTATATTTTGCTATGTAATTATATAAATCAGGTTATATTTTATAATTTATTGATGCACAAAATACATAACAATATACTCTTTAAGTTCCAATCTAAACATTATTTATTCAGCTCATCATTTAAATTAGCTTGAATTATACACTCTAGTGGTTCACTACCTTTTGTGAATTTTCTGCAAGGACTCATTCTTATATTTGTGGTTTCATAGATTGCTGTCTAAAAAAACTTATTGGTTGTAGAAGTTATGGATTTGGCTTTGTATTCTTTCTTTCTTTCTTTCTTTCTTTCTTTCTTTCTTTCTTTCTTTCTTTCTTTCTTTCTTTCTTTCTTTCTTTCTTTCTTTCTTTCTTTCTTTCTTTCTTTCTTTCTTTCTTTCTTTCTTTCTTTCTTTCTTTCTTTCTTTCTTTCTTTCTTTCATCTCTCCTACTTTGGGAGTTCAAGATCAGGGGAAAAGGGGATTTGGGAACATTCAAGAGTAAGAGAACATTTGGAAACATGGAAGGGTAAATATCAAAGATTTTCAGATTTCTGGTTTTACTTTTCTGCTTGAAGAAAGTCTGACAGGGTGTTGCTCTGCCTTTGGCTTTATCCTTCTTTTCTTATAATGTTTACATGCTATTTACACTGACTTTTCTAATACAAGCACATAAAATCCAAAGCAGCAAAGGAAAAAGACAAGCACGTTTGCAGTTAAGTAGACATGACTCTAGCCAAGCAACATTACAGAGGTTGAAATAAATTTATTGAGCTTTTGTTTTAGAAGCTCGATATGTAAAGTAATGAAAATCACACATGATAAGTGAGCTTATGTTATGGTGAGGCAAACACTCAAGAGAAGGAACAAGTGATACATCTGACAGTGAATGTTCGGATAGAGAAAATATCTGTGATTCTTTACTTGTTACAATTCACCAAGTTTTGTGATTCCATGTATAGACTAGGAAAATGTAAAGTCCTTTTCAGATACTAATTTACATTACTTTACAGCAAGCTTGGACACATTTCTCTGAAGGTGTCCTCTGTGTACCTAAATACCAACTATCTAGCAAGTACTCATAAAAGTGTTCTGCTGATTTTGTGCATATATAGACATGCATGTATCTTCATATAAGTTTGAACAGCTCTGTGGGTTTTATTCTCTTTTTCTTGCTGTCTTTATTAAGGGCCCATCCCTTCAAACGAAGAGAGGCTTGGTTTATTCTAACAAGTATAAAAGTAATATTGGTAAAACAGGAAACTTACTCTCCTTTTCGTGGCTTTAAGAAGGCAAATAATGTTATTAGTGCCTATGGCATTGAATAAATAAACTTCCGGAGGTGATTGTTTCCAAAATTTTCCAATGAGTTGTGATGCGCAGCCTAGTTTGAATAACAATGTAATTTAAATGCCATAACATAAATAACACATATTTAATATTACCATAACAAAATTGATTTTGTTCATGTTTTTAAATTGGGGAATTTTACTCCCTTGGTAAGCTACTATGTAATGTTCTCAGCTATTGTAGGTCCAGTGCAGAAATCAATCTCGTCTACCAATATGAATAAAGTTGAAATATTTGGATGTATTTTTACCACAATTCTATTTCCTAGTTCTGTGTGTGTGTGTGTGTGTGTGTGTGTGTGATACAGACCCCACCTATCTTTTTTTAATGCAGATGATTAAAGAGAGGCTGGGCAATATTGGCAGTTTCAGAGGACTCTGCCATTACTGAATTATAAGCAGATCTAATTATTCTATCACAAAAAGCTAGGAGAGCAAAATAAATACAGCTACTGCAGACAGAAACTCTGCAACTCTAATTGCCAGAGCACACTAAGAGCTTTCAAATGGTAAGTCCTTAAATAATAAATTGATATGGGAGAGAATAATGACACCCAGGTGTGAAACCTTAACCTGAGAGTAGTGCTGCATACTCAATTATATAATTGCCTCTATTACCATATTCTAGTCTAGCATGGGCTTTTGAGTCATAGCAACTGGGTTGAAATGAAAGACAAAATATGTTCAAACCACAGGTGAGATTTGAAATAGAAATATATAATAAAATCCAGGTAGCTAAATTGCTACTTGAGTTTTGAAAGTAGGCTAGGCATTATGTGAAAAATTATATTTAAATGCTATTCACAGCCTGAACTTACTCCCACAAAAGCAAGGGTTAAGAAAATTCACACCAGGAACAAAAAGAGCCTTTCAACAAAGGTTCTCAAGAATGCTGTAGATCATTTAATTTCACTGTGAAAACCCTTCTTGTTCCTAGGTACATTTTTTTCCATGCAATGGATACGTTTGTTCAGCATTCTAAAAAATATGAGCCAATGTATAGTGAGTACATTTTCATGTATATTTTATACTCATTCTATACTTTTTTTGCGTGTCGTGTTCAATGTAACAGAACATTGGAAGGAACACTTTCATTAATAGACCTCATCATGTCTCATCTCTGCTAGAGATGTTAATTCACAAGTTGCCATTCTGAAATATATTCATTTCTGACAGTGCAGAACAACAGGACTGTTAACATGAGTGATACCAGTGCTTTTTTCTCATGGCATCTTCTGCAAGTAACATGTCCAGAATCAGGGAAAGGTGAAATCACTTATATGACATCATACTTGCACTGTTGAGGCAATTACTATCCAGATATAGTGTAATAGCAGCAAAGAGAGCTGATTCTAACATTTCTGTGGACGTAGCCAGCTGCAGGTGTTTGCTGTCATACCTCCAAATCAGGCCACAAAAAGAACTGCATGAAAATTTTGGTGAATAAGGACTTGACATTTGGACCGCACCAGCATTTTAATCTAAGAGCTGTGGCAGTTTCGTGTTCTGCTGGAGGGTCAAAACTGCAGAAATAATGCAAGTTCCCTCACTTGCCAGAAGACCCCCTTTTAGATTGCTAAAAATACCTATGGAGACTACTGAAAAGCTGACAGTTACTTTCAGCACTGGATCAGTATTGTAGGAACTCCAGTTGTTATTAAATACAGCTTAAGTGTCCAGCCAGGTAACCCTTGTCTTCAGAAATTTTTTTATGTACGAATCTCCCCTGTTCCCATAATGGCATGTAGCAGGGTTTTGGGACCTAGTATTGGGATACTTAGAGCAAAGGATACGGCAAGCCTATGTCTATGGGCCTACCCTCACTGAAGCAAGGGGTTTAAAAACTTTCTTTCTGCCCCTGCTGGTGCTGAACCACTCCTGGTTGCAAGTTCTGCTGTTGTTACTGGTAAGGAGGAGTAGTGTTTTAAGACAGACATTCTACAGTAGGGGACAAAGTGCTCAAGAACATCCCTGCACATCACTGTCCAGAGAGTGAGCTAGAGATGTTACTGAAGA
Organism: Melospiza melodia melodia; assembly: GCF_035770615.1. NCBI lineage: Eukaryota > Metazoa > Chordata > Aves > Passeriformes > Passerellidae > Melospiza > Melospiza melodia. Next base: position 53,958,029 of record NC_086226.1, on the reverse strand, counting down.
CACAGAATGAATTTAGCTAGTTGTTCGCTGGACTCTGAAGGAAGCTGCAGCTGTATCCTAGAGATGTCCTGCTCTGCAAGTCTCTCTGCTTTCTCATCTATATAATGAGTCTAAGAGAAAACACTAATTTCTTCTGTTATCTGAAGAATTTCTGTCTTGGCAAGGGTTCCCACAGACAAAGGTGCTGGGGAAGAGATGGTGTTACTCTTGTAAAGATTATAGAGCATGAAAGAATATGAATACCCAAATATCACTTCTCTACACATGGCATGGCCATGTTCTTCATGCAAGGCATTTTTACATGATAGGTAAGGACTGCTCCTAGAAAGCAGATAGAGCGGATGCAAAGGGGCCATTTTGCCTCGTTCTTTGAAGTGTTCACCTGGACTCTGTTCCCTTTCCATTGCACAGTATGTCATGAGTATGAGTAACAACTTAAATGCGCAGCCATGTAGTCATTCAAAATTCACATTAAGAAAACTAGGTGGAAAGTGATTCTTTATAGCTAGAACTAAACAAAAGGTATTTCCATTAATAGATACTCTGCACCACTATCTATTGATATTTATAACTGATTCATATAAATAGTAGTTCAATGGCAGATTTCTTTATTATAGAATACAATAATAAAGTTATGAAACATTACTTCCAAAGGAAAGAGTAATTCTATTTATATGTCTGTTGTTAAAATCACCAATTAAATTGCACAAGGAAGTTCTATACTGGCTGTATTTATGTTAACACTGGTAACAGATATATGACAGATATATACACACACCAAAGAATAATTTAGAGGAATGACAATTTGAAGCTACTTCTTCACAGAAAAGCTGAACTGTTGTAGAGTAGCGCAATCTTTGAATTCCTCTAAATTTTTGTTCAACTGCCCTGTAACCACACAAATTTGCCTTGCAGAAAAGCTGGCTATTCTGCTGTACTCTAATGCCTGTGCAAAAAGGGTTATGCTCTCATTTTTATTCCTACTTTAAGGATTCTCAGGAAAACCACAGAAATAGGTAAGGAGCCTGCTTCTTGGCTTCTGACTGGTTGTTAGCATGTGACAGAACCTTTCAACAACTTGGGTCTTCTCTCTGTAGAGTCCTAGTAATAATAACCATTCATGTAAAGTATTCTGGGGCCTGCAGCTGAAAAGTGCTTTGTAAGTGTCTCCTGTGTTAATACTATTATCACATGTAGTTAAGACCCCCTGAGTTTAGCAATCTTTTATGGTTTAGGGTTTTTTTAACCTGTTCAGCTGAGTTCTGAATACAAAATTGTCGACCTACTCTGGAGACTTTTCTTCTCATTTTCTCTCATTTAGATGTCCATCTTTGCCTTCTAGTTTCCTTGCTCAGGTTCTTGCTATACTCCTCCCTTTGTTCCTACTATAGCTATGAAACACAGACCAAGAAAGCACCCTTTGAGTACAAGAGTGTTTAATTGTTCACTCTATTGTGGTGCAGAGTTGTCAGCGTTATTTGTGCTCATCTTGTGCTCATTCCAATGTGTAAAGGAGTTGAAAAATACATTGCCTATTTTTAAGTGGCTTCTGGGTTTGGGCTAGATTTTCAGTAAAAGAAAAAAAATTGTTTATAAAAGGAGGGTGCTGTGAAAACATATTCTGCTCTTGATTACCCTTTTAATGGGACAGTAGGAGTTCTGTATATTCAAGAGAGGAGCACAGCCTCCAGGGTTTGATTTTTCCAAATGTTAGAAGCTCAGGGCCATGTGCAAAATTGCCTGGATAATTACACATTTAATCTGAATGCACATTTACTGTGATTCCAAATGCAAATCAGGTTGCATGCATGGAAATGGGCAGTTGAGTTTCAATACCTGAGAATGACATGAAGTCACAGTAATTGTGCCTGCAGATTAAGCATGCAATTGGGCATATATTCTTGCAAGCGGCCTTTTGCTTCAATGCTTTGAAAATGAGACCCTCTGAGCTCATCCTTAATGGGTGTCTCTTGTTATTTTCTTTTTCTAATAGCACTGCCAAAATTAGTATACAATACAGAGAGTTGATGTTGCACTCATTATTCTGTAATGTGAACTTTATCAGAGATGCTTTCCCAAGTATTTGTTGGGAAGAATGGCCTTTTATGTCTGGGGCATATTTTCAAGGACAATATCTGGGTGAGAAAAAATAGACAGTGATACTGGGGTCTTTCACATCTAACTCAACATATTTAGTTCTTCTATAGTTTATTTCTATGGCTATGTCTTTGTATATATTTAACACAAACATAGTTCTTTTATGTACAAGATAATAGAAAATGTTCCCCATTCAATGTGACAGAAACCTGGTCTGGAACAAAAGGCTGGAAACCTGTACAGAAAAACCAAATGTATTTATTGACATGTAAATTAGACAATAGCCAATTAGCAGGAAAAAAAAATGAATTTTGCCCTGATTTCTATTTTCAAATATTTTCTTAAACACAGAAAAAACACCATAAATTCTTTTTACTATTCTCTATTTCTTCTCTCTGTTTTCATTATTAATTGACCATAATCTGACATAAAAAAGAAAATAATTCAAGATGGGTTGGCTGATTCTTACTTGTTTTCAAAAGAACACCCTGCCCTGAGCTGTTCAAAGAATAAGAAAAAAATTTGAAAAACAAAGAGTAAAACCTCATTTTAAAGTAGAAATTATTAAAAATTTCTCTTCCCCTCCCCTCCATAGGGGACCAAAGAATATTTAATAAAGATAGATTTTCCATAAAATGAAGACCTAGGCAAGAGCCAGATCAGTGTAACTTGAAGCAAATTATAAAACTGTTCATAAGCATCTGAAAAAATAACTTGGAGATTAATAAAAGATTTGATACATCACGAGGAATAAAATTACTCAAAGCCTTCTTGTAAGATGGTAACAGGATTTTGTTATTGGAAAGATAATAATAAAATACTGATAATAATAAAATAATAAAATAATAATAAAATAAAATAAAATAAAGTCAACAATAATTTGATATGGAAATATGTGATCAACTGATTAGCTAAATTGGGAATTTCTGATAACATATCAGTAAAATGGCTCAAACATGGGAAATAACTCTTATTCAGAGAGAATTTACAATTGTTCACAGTTGAGAGGAAGAGGTTTTCTGAGTGTGGCATTTTAGAAAGAGACATTGATGAAGCTGAACATGCTTAAGACATTAGATTTTTCCAGTCCTGTCTTTTATTGTACCCCCAACATAATAAAGACAAACCAAAACATTTTATTTTATCAAAACCAAATACAAAACTTGAAATCATTCATTCATTAACATGTCCACATATAAAGCTCAATTGAAATTGACATGTTTCACTTGGGGAAAAAAAAAAGTAAAATTGATGAAACTCCATCTTCTGATGTAGAACTCTTCCATCAAAGGTGTTTTGACTGGTTGCTATTTTCAGCAGAGAAGCCAGAAAGCCATGACTTGAAGTGCTTTTAAAAATCTTGCTGATAGCCCCTCAAGACAAATAAATAATATGTGGAAAATAATGTCTGTCTCTCAGGCTAGTGACACCCCCTGCAGCTTGGTCTTCCTGCAGATGAATCCAGGATTGTGGGTACCACCACGCAACCCTCTGTGGGCCCAGGCGGGTCTCCTGCCTTTCGGAGGCTGCTGGGCTGCTGTCTCCTGCTAGTGTCGGTGCCAAAAGGGACAATGCATATAGCTTGGAGAAAGGAGGCTTGGGAGAAACTCCTGAATGAATGTATTACTTGGAAAGGAAAATACTGTCTTAATGGTTTCAGAATTATACTAATCAAAGAAGCCATTTGTTGTTCAAGGGAAATTATTTTCTATTATTACTTGCGAGGAGTATTAATCTTTAAATAGATGGCTTTTGCTGTCTCCTCTGATTTGCGTGTGAAGAAAACTCGCTCTGTTAGGGGATTTAGGTCTCCAGAAAATGCATGCTCCCAGATGCAGAACACAGTGAAGAAGGCCCTGTTTTCTCCTTAACAGTTCAGAGAGGGGCTCGTCTGCCCCACAGTGGGAATCTATACCTGCTTGGCATATATATACACACACACCAAGAATATCAGGCTTCCACTGCCCACTTTGAATTATGAGGTGTAAGCAGAAAATCATCAGGAAATACTGATAAATTGTTGTGGGTATTTCTTTGAGTAAGAAGGTTATGTACAGGTGTTGAATCCACATTAAAGAATACCAAGATCCAGGGGGCGTAACTGGATTTTTAGTGTTGAAGAGAAAGAAAAAGGCCGATTAGAATATCTTTTTATGCTGGGAAGTAAAGGAAAGATGGCAGAAGTTATGTTTACAGTAGGTAATATATCAGTTATTTGTTGGAAATAGTTAACAGCGACTATCAAGAATTTTATCTCCTTACCAAAAGACTGATCCTATCTTAAATTATTGAAAGTTATTAAAATGTACTTTGTTTCAAAGAGTGATATATGGAATCTGTAACCTGTAAAACTCCTGAACTTCCCTTTACACATAATGAGAAAATAATTGAATAAAACTGCTGGTGAGAGCTCTGTGACAAGGTACTCCTCAGGCTAACCTGTATCGAAATGTTGTGAAGATTTGTGGTGTTTAAGGTCATAACTTTCTCAAAAATTGCAATGCAATTTTGATTCAATGTGAGATAAATTTTCATATGCTTTTCTCCCACCTTAAAAGCCCTTTTCAGGAATAAGCCTCTTGTAGGTTATGTTATTTTTCTCACTACAACAGGTTGGCCTTTGAAAGCTCTGTTTTCTTATTCAGCTAGGCATTACATCATTATGTAAAATAAAAATATTTTCATTGAATGGGTGATAACTGGGGAGGAAGGGAGAAGAAATAGTTTGACAACTTTATACAGATATAGATATTGACCAAAAAAAAAAAAAAACCAGAAGTGTCAAGAATAGATAAGAGCAGTACAAGATGATAGGAGTTCTCAAAGTGTCCTGTTGGCAGGAGCCTCCATATCCCTGGACAATCCTTTCATATCAACCCTGCAATGTGTGACTCACTTCCTCGCACAATCAGGATTTGATTTCTCATCAGTTCCAGAGCCAGCACAGCATGTAATATGATACAGCTCCTACACAGAGACTGTGTTTGAACTGCTGGAGAATATAATCTCTTTTGCTACCTTACAACATCCTTAACTAGGTTCTAGAAGACGACCTTAACCCAGAGATGATTGCTTTTCCTCCTCTTTCTATGTTTTCTGTTTGGATTTTTCTTTCTCTCATTCTAGTTTTGTTTCCACTGTTAAGTCTTTCAGATATTTCAGGAATAAAATTAACTTGTGGATAAATATTTTCTAGTGACCTAAACAGTGCATGAAGTATAAAGACTTTTGGTCAGATATCTGGTTAACACTTGGACGTTTTCATGGTTCTAGGAAGCCATATTTTGTTAAGATCTGGAAAACTTTGATTAATATTCACTTTATTTTAATGATTTTTTTTTTCATCTAAAGAATAATTCAAGTATTTTGAAACAAGACTTGGTTTAAACCCAGACTAAAAATAAGCACTGCAGCCACTCCCTCTCTCCTCCCTAGTGGGATGGGGAAATCCATTGGAAAGGTAAAAGGGTATATATTTATGGGTTAGGTAAAACAAAAGCTCTGAATGCAAGCAACAAAAACCAAGGAATTAATTCACCATTTCCCACAGGCAGGCTGGTATTCAGCCATCCCCAGGAAAGCAGGGTTCCCTCACATGTAGTGTTGACTTGGGAAGAAAAATGCCATAACTCCAAGCATCACTTCTTCCTCTTTGTTCACACAGTTCTTATGGCTAAGTATGATGCCATTATTTATGATGTATCCCTTTGGTCTGTTGAAGTCAACTGTGCCAGCTATGCCTCCTTCCCACTGATGGTGCAGTCCCAGCCTGTTCACTGTGGTAACAATCTGAGCAGCAGAAAAGGCCTCCATGCAATGGAAGCACTGCTCAGTAGCAAATAAAACATTTCCTATGAAAGTGCTTTTAGAATTGAAAATAATCGTTCCCCAAATCAAAATTCTATATTGAATAGTTTCCATTTTAACAGTAATTTTTTTTTTATGTGAGAAATCATCATGATTTTTTTTCCCCAAAATATATAACGTTTAACATGATCTGCCTAGTCTGCAGGGAAGCTGAATCCAAGTGAAAATTAAAATAAAAGTCCTGTGATGTCCCTAAGCAGATTGCAGTTAAATATTTTGAATTTAGTATGTCAAAATACTCTGTCTTGATTTCAAATACTGAAAAGAAATGTGAGTAGCTTGAAATTTTGAAAACAACAATTGTGAAGGAACTAGGAGGCACAGTTGGTACTAATTTTTGTTGTTGAATGCATTAAAGGACCACAATATCAGTCCAGGAAACCTGAAGAATTGTTTCAAAAATTGAAGGTGGTAATCTGGTAGTATTTTTGAGAAATTTGACTCTCTGGGCAGGAAATATAGAACAGGAAAAAATCCATAAGATATTAATAAATTTAAAAGAATTTATAAAATATTTATATAAAATCAAAGTTTTGAACAATGTCAGATGAATTTTACCTGTAAACATTAGATCATGATGCTATGCCTCATCTCCAGAATCCTCAATTTGCAGCTGGCTGAAGACCTGGTACACCATATGTGAGCAGTCTGGCTCCACCCCCCATTACACCTGCAGATAAGAAAACTATTCCAACTTGCAGTAATTACCCCTTCAAATAGAGTGAGTAAAAGGTACAGGAAGTCCCTGTGGAATCCAAGAATTTTCAATCATAATATGAAAAGAATGAATCCCCAAAGACAAACAACTTGGCATGGTGGGGCTGGTATTTTGTTAAAGGCCTTGTTGCCCCCCCAGTAAGAAAGAGTCTATTAACTTCAAACACATGGAGCCACATGAATTAAATTAGGTCACTCCTCACATTACAGTTTCAAATTAAATAAAGTGCAGCTTGTGGTTATGTCATGTGTTTCACATTGAAAGCACTGGTTGATGACTTCCCAAACTCTTCAATATTCTACTGCCAGTGATATTTACCATAGCATGACCACAACACTTTCCAAGCTGATGTTAATAGTACATACCCAGTTTTGTAAGTCTGACCATATTTTCCTTCTCGATAAACAAATAGTTGTGGAGTGATTGTGGGTGGCTGAACTATCTGAGTGCCTTGCTGTGAGCAGATTTTTACGATGAAAAAGGCAGCAATATGGCCCTGGCTTAATTATGGGTAGTGACAATTAGTTGTTGGAAGCATCTTTTTAAAGGTATGCAAAAGCCTTCTTAGACAAGAAGAATGAACAAAGTCTAGTGAACATATACAAATAACATAACTAGTTTAATATTTTCTCCATCACCTAATAAATTTAATTTCATTTTCTTCTCTAGGGCATTGGTTGGAGATGATGTGTCTATGACACAGGAAGTTTGTTAATCAGAGTATAACTGCTTGGGCATCATTTGTTATGAAAATTCTTGGATCACAAATTATTGCTCAGCAAGTAAAAGCTACACATGACATGAAACTTCTGTTATTTATTGTAGTATGTTACTATTTCCAGAATGAGTCTTTCTTGAAAACAGAGACATCAGCATGTCCATTCAGCCTGCCTTGTTTCATTTAGTTAATTTTGCTTGCAGACATAACAAACATGCTACTTATTTAGTTTATTCAGTTGTAAGTAAATATCAAAACTAGGATATATTTCTTTTATTCTTTAATATTGAAACTAGGATACAATTCTTTTAATCCTTTTAATCCTTAATTTAGCAATCACATATTTAGGAAGACAAAGGTATTTCATGAAAATGGGAGTAAAGATCTGTGCTTCATTTTAAGTTAAAATATTTATTAAAACATAATTGGAAATATTTGATTGAACTCAATAAATTATTTTTCTTTCATTTGATTTTACACTGGTGCAACATCCTCTGAAAGTGCTATTTTGCTATCTGCTGCATGCATTCTTCTGAAGAGTCTTTGAAAAAGCAAACCAGAAAAACCTATATCATCCAACAGTAAATGTGAGAAACCAGATAATCTGTCTGTAAAGTACCTGTCTGAGTCCTAGCTCCCAACCTGCCCCTAGAACCTCCCATTACATCTTTGGTTTTAGGACCTGTATAAGTGCCTCTTGCAGAGTTTATTCTACCAATCTACATGGAAAATAATTTGGTTTTCAACATGTTGTTTCAAAACTTTAAATTTTTATTACCTTCTCACTTTTTCTTTAAAAATGTCAAAGCTTTTTTTTTTCCTGGATGGTTTTTACAAGTCAAGCCCTCAGTGAGGTTACAACTTTGTGAATAAAGGATAATTTCCTCAGTGGCAAATGCCAACAGATACACACAGACTTTGAAATGTTGATTTAGGGTAAATATTAGAACATCTCACTGTACTCCACTATCACCTCCTAACATCAAGTTACAAGCATAAATTTTTCAGTGCTAAAATAGATAAATAAGCTCCAAATCATTGTGTGTTGCTGTGTGCAGGTTTTTCTTTAGTTTTTTGGGGGTTAGTTTGGTTTGGTTTGGTTTGGTTTGGTTTGGTTTGGTTTGGCTTGGTTTTGTTGTCTTGAGCACAGTTTTGTGGCCTTAGCCAGTCCTTTGCGTCAATGGCTTTCTGAAAAAAAGCCGTCAAAATGCTCATGCATCTTTAATTCCATTATTGGGCTATTATCTCAATAGGGTGATACCTTTCTCTCTCTCCTCCAGTTCATGTCCTTCTATGGGTTCTGCTAATGCAGATAGCTGGTGACATACCTCCTTCATCTTCACAGGGCATCTGAAGAGATTCACCACAGAGGAGAATGAAACATCAAAACTTCAGCTTTTGCAAAGTAACCAGCTGTTGTCAGTTTAGATCAAGGCACAGAAGTGAAACAGTTTGAATGAGGTCTGGGAAACATTAATACATTGTGCCTTGGCAAAGGCCTTTCTAAAGAAGTTTGTTTGTGTATAACAAGAAGTTTGAGATGCTGGGGATTTGGAAATTTATATCCTTTCTTCCATTTTACTTATGATCTGAGAACTTATTTTTAAAGACTCTTTTAGTAACTGATTTTGGCCTAGCTCATGAAAAAGATATCTAGATGTGTAAACCCAAATGCCTGCTTAATCCAAATTCTGCAGCCCAGGCTCAAAGTTGCCATGTGAAAAATTGTTCTGCTGTGGTGGCCCAACTTTGGAATAGGCCAAAAAAAGCACAACTTTTTTTGTCTGATCTCTCTGCATCTGAAGTTTCACTTCCACAACTGTCTTGTCTCACACTCCAACATAAGTGTCAGTAGCTGTGCCACAGTTCTCCTGCATTTTCACTGTGCATAGCTCTGGCTAATTTAAAAAGGGTCTATTAAAGACAGATAAGTTATTACTAGACTAGGTATACACATTTGTTAAATTAATGAGTGATTATAAATCTGACACAAAGCCTTTGTCCATTGTGGTGGTACCAGTCATTGGTTTCTCTGGGTCTGGATTGAAGGCACTTGAGACAGTAATTTGTGTTTGGACTCAAGTGTTTGTTATTTCTTATAATTTCTTATCATTACTGTGAGTTGGGCAACTTTTCATCAGCAGGCACAAAATGGCTAACAATCTCTTGTTACAAGGTCTTTTAAGATTAAATTTTCCAGTTAAGAACTGACACCTAGATTATTTTCCCTTTTAACCCAATAACTGATCCCACAGAGCCCACAATGCAGATGTTTCTGCCCAATTACAAAATGCCACCCAAACCCACAAGGAAGAAGGAAGAAGAAGCATGAAGAAGAAGCCCAGGATGATGCCCTGTGCCCTCCATCTTGCTTCCATCCACAACATAGTAAAAATCCCAAACCCTAAATTTCTCACCAAGTGATACACCTACACTACTCTCTATAATCTATTTCACACTTCTGTGGATTTTAGTCTCTCTTGAAGTGTAGGAAACTTCCTCCATGAATGAGGGTCAAAGTCAGCACTCCCCTGGGGGTCAGGGCACCCCAGAGCAGACAGAGAAATATTCCTGGTGCCCTGGGTTTCCACTGTCCACCTCTGTTTTTCCAGGTCAGCATTTGCATTCCCTGGAATACAGTAGCAGTAGTAAAATAAGTAGACCATGGCCCAAGTTAGAACTGGAGGTAAATTCTAACCCCCAGCTCCCCTCTTCCAGAGCAATAAAAAACCAAAGAACTGGGTTATTGCAAACCACTGAATTTATGTCTTATTTTCAAATTTTCTTCATAAGCTGCGGATGCTATAAAACAATATTGATATAAAAGTTTTAAAAATAAAAATCCAGCATCTTGAAAGTGAACAGCATCAATAACAATCTAGTGCAGGAGATTGCTATTTCATAGTAGCAAAATTTGAAAAAACATGCTTCTGAGAACAGAATCGAATAATATGATTATTTAAGATAAAATTTTAAAAAGTAAGGTAAAAGGGTGAAATAATACAAAGGAAGTAAATTTCAACACAGACATTAACACACATGAGAAATATGTTTATAATATATAAAACATGAACTAGGAAACTCAGCATTATCACAACACAAAATATTATATGCAATTGGAATTTTGTGGGATCCATGGATAGCCTAAGAAAAATGTGTGGATATAAGTAGTGATAAAGTGATAAAGATACCCTTTGGATATCTTCCAAAGGGAAGATATCCTTTCTGAAATTGTACACTCTTCAAGAAGTATAGAGCATTACTAATACTGCATTTTCAGTCCATTTAACCCTATTGCTATTATATTCTATAGGAAGTTATGAGATGAACAACATAATTTTCCTTAAGAATTATCATCCTTTTGCAATTGTAAAAGAGACATCTACAAGGAAATAGGGGACTCCTAATGTATCTACAGAAAGAAAGAGTTTTAATGGACTCCTGACAATTGTCCAGGTAATTTGATCAGAGAGAGAGAGTGTTGTAAAATACAACCTCTTTCACATTAAAAAAAAAAAAAAAAAAAAAAAAAAAAAAAAAAAAAAAAAAAAAAGGGAAAAAAATAAAAAGAGATCCTTTATTAGGCATTCTGCAGTTCCTGTCTATAAAGAAGTGAAAGCACGAGCCTGAAAATAAGATTTCAGTTATGCTATCTCATGTGTATAAGAGAGAAAGGGGTTGTACAGGGGACATGGTGTCACTTTACAGTTACTGTGAAATAAAAGCGTTTCACAGTAATAATGTTCCAACTACATGGTAGTTCTACTGGATATAATAAATGTGTGGCAAATTGCATTATTATGCCATCACTTTCCATGAAGTACTTTTTCTGCAAATATTACTTAGAAACTGGACTACAGGGAAAACTAACTCAGCACAAGTGAGGGCTTTTCCAGCTCCCACTGAACTCACTGTAAAGAGTCCCATCAGTTTCAGTGAACCTCATAGAAAACAAATGAACTATGTTTTTATTTACAATTGGGACTCATACAGCTCAGAGAACTGAAACCTGTGTCAATAAAGGAGTTCAATGATGCAGGCTACAAACAAGACTAAAAAAAAAGATTTAAAGAAAAAACTCCATATTGTGCAGAAAAACAGAGCAGCTATATCAAAAGTAAAAATTAAAACAATTTAACAACTAATATCTCTTCTTTCAGAGCAAATGCAAAGCACAGAGCCATGCTAACCCTTCACCTCTAACTACTACACAGTGGTATTTTATTCCTGCATGCCTTTTCCCACATGAGAATCTGAATAGGCTGATATTGCTGTAGAGACAATAAATCCAGTTAATTATAATTAAGACATACACACATGTTTATATGTATATCTATATTCCTGTGAGGATGCTTGTACAAAAAACTACTTACACTTGGAGGCACTGGAGTGGAAGACTGAAAGTGGATGTAGCTTATCATGTTACTGGGTAAATTCCAATGGATTGCAGTCCCAGCCAATTTGTGGTTTTATCAGCATTAAATATTTTAGATTAATATTTCTCCAATTTAATTGCACTAACAGGGCAAGATTCTTCTGGAACCTCAGTTCATATCCTGTCAACAATTTCTCCTGTCCATATCAAAGCAAATCAAGGAATTAATTCACCATTCCCCATTGTCGGGCAGGTGCTTGGCCCATGTCCACCTTCCATTGCATCCCATTGCCAGACAACAGGGAGGACAGCACCACATCCCACTCCGCCCCTTCCATAAGGAAGTTGCAGACAGCAGTAACAGAGACACCCCTCAATCTCATCTTCCCTCTGCTGAGCATACCCAGTATCCTCAGCTGCTCCTCATAAGTCCTGCCCACTGGCCCTTTCATTATCTTTATTATTGTTGCCCTCCTTCGGACACATTCCAACTCTTTTCCATTACACTTATACTGTTGAACCCAAAACTACACACGAGGGGAGGATGCAGCAATGCTGCGTATAAGTGGGATAATAATTTATTTGGATGAGTTATTTATACTTTGCTTAGTGCCCAAAGCCTTCAGATCCTTTAATGCATTCCTGCTCTCCAACCTCTTATCTATATACACCTCTCCAAGTGCAGAATCCAACATTTGTCCTTGTTAAATTTTCACACAGTTGTTGATTTCCCAGTGTTCTAATCAAGATATCTCTGTAAGTCCTCTTTGGAATCAACGATTCCCCTTAATACATTATCACCCATAAACTTTGTGTGTACTCAACACCTGTGTCCAGGTCACTGATTCTGGTGCAAAAGAGAACTAACCCTAGAAATGAGCCCTGGGTTAGTACTCCTGCGTTACCAGATATTGCCCCATTTATTACAAGTCTTTCAGTCTGAACATTCAGCCGATTGTTCACCCATTTATTTTATCACAGACCTAAGACAACACTCTCAAACTATTCAGACCCCAGGACACAATTACCCTGGAAGCCCTGAGCCTTGCAGAGCTGTCAAGACAGTGATGTACCTTACCTCACTCACATCCAGTTGGCAAGATGCCTCCTCCACAAGGAATGGAGAAGAGCTGTGTAGAAAAAAGAGGGACCTCTTTTGTGCCCTGGTAAATGCTACTTTCTGTCTCCCCAGGTAAAACTCATAGGATCTCTGGTAATGGGGCAGTTCAGAGGAGTTGACAGTGCCTTCTTCACTGCATTTGGGGAAAATAAAACCGAAACCTCTTTATTTCTCTGAGTTATTTTATTAATATTTCCCTGAAGAAAAACACTTGTTTTAGTTTTGGGTGTTCTCGCAGTACACTCATGGTACACTCAACCTGCAGTTTCTGCGGGTCATTTTATGTACTTTATTTGTTATAATGGATATTAATCTGCTTCAACTAAAGAGATTAAAACCTAAGAAAAAGAAAGAAAAATCTTACCACTGACTTCTCTATGGAGATGGAAAGTTGACAGGAAGTATTACATAAGAAACTAAACTGATCATTATGAAAACAGCTGAAATAACACATCATACTGGAAAGTAATGTATTTTTTAAAATGACATTTGTATAGGGCCTACAGATGTAATCTCAAGAGGATGTCAAGCATAGAGAACAGCTGACAGAATGACAGCAAAAGATTTGATATGTTTTAATGCAGATTTGCCTTTCCCCTGCCTCTATGCAGGAAATAGCCATCAAATATGCAGTGCTCTTTTCTGGTGATTGGAAGGGATAATGAGAGGACTTAAAAGAAGCATTTTATTGATTTTAAATGGAAGCTTTTGGAAGTGCTGTTGATTTACTTATATCACTTTCAGGTCTAGTTGGTAGTCTAGGAGACTCCCATGCTTCAGTTTGTTCCATTTTGAGAAAACCAAAAGACTTGAAATTGATAATTTTGTTTAGATTCTGTAGATATAAGAAAAATCTGAAAGGAAAAGAAGGTGAAAACAGAAGGGACAGCTATTTAATTAAGTAATTAAGTACTAAATTCTTATGAGCATTTTTAGAGAGTTATATTTTACTTTTAGAAACATTAGACAAAGCCTGGCTTCAGTAATGGCATGCAAGCTATCTTCATTTGTTCTGATTCCAAATGACACTGATTAATGTCACCATCTGATGAACTACATAGAAACGCTTTCCACTTTACAATGATCAAAACACAATGCATTTTCTAGAGCCCTGAGGGAACTGGTCATAACTCCAGGTTTCCCCTTTCCACCTTGTGTGCCACATCCTCTCTCAGCTGACTTCTTAGATTAGAACTCATCCTCAGTAGGTTTGCAGTTTCCATAAAATGGAACAGCTTCAGGTGGCAGGGTAGTCACCACCATGGTCAGGTTGCAGCTTTCTAGGCTGTAAAAGGTAGATATGTCCCCTGAGACTCAAAGGAGAGGCTGTCAGCCTCTGTGGCAACTGGTCTAATCATGAGACTTGGCAGGCCATGACCACAGGGTGCTATCAGCCTTCTGAATGTGTTAGGAGAAAATGGTGGTTGCTGTTTTGGGGGGCTTTCTGCAAGGTATGAGGTGGATCTTGCCCTGAATGTTGTCTTTAAACTGTAGTCCTAGGTGTAAGATGAGAATGACACTTCTCAGGGAGACTGAACACAATAGTGCTGATGGCACTTGGTACTGTTGGCACTGCAATACCCTTTCTCCTGCATATGTTGTAAAAATTACGATTTTAAATTATTATTTAGCATTTTGTTATCTTTAGATCTCAGAATAGTACACAAAAAATATTATGTCGTCTATTTCCAGATGAGGAAATGAAGAGGCAAGTGAAAGACAAGTATACCATGGAAGCCAAGCAGGGGAGAACACAGAGTCCATTTCCTTCTCCGTTAGGCCACATTAAATAGTGACCTATAAAAATAAGATATTTTTGTTTGCTTCTACCTTCTTGAGGGGGGAGAAGGTTGTTGAACAAAAGATCTTGAAGATTTTAGTGTGTTTTGTAAGGAGAAGTAAGTTTTTGAGAGATATGTGTAGTTATGTAATAATGCTCCATAAATCCGTTTGAATAAGTAACATAATTATTGCTCCATATCCTGTTTAATATAAATGCCTTGTTAATTAGATTTAAGACAAGCTAACATTTTATTTATTTGGATGTTTTTTGGAGGAAATTTTGCTGAAAGTATTTTAATTATTTTACTGTTTCTGTAGGAGAACAGACTAATTAGACAATGAGTTTAAAACTATCAAGTTGTTTCTGTATGCTCATTGCTTGTTAGCTGTGAATATGTGATGTGAATAAATGCTGAATGATGGTAGTGTTACTAGGACCAGGGGAGATCAGAGATTTAGGAACTGGATGTCTCACAGAGTCAAATTGACTTTACCAGCATGAGTCTAACAGTCATACCAGCCAAACCAAGCAAAATCAAACCGTTATCGTTGAGGGAGACTTTGGAGTGAATAGCAGCACAATCATTCCACCTCTCAAAAGATTATCACAGCAGGTGCTGTAACTACAGTGTGGTTTTATGGTTATACTCATGCTGCACTCCGGTGCACAATGGGGGGTTCAAACAACTTATGGGCACTACAGCTGATATGTGATCCACTACTGCCGCTCTGTAAGATGTTACAAGGAGCTCAGTCAAGGACCCCTTATGAATGAATATTCATAGTCACACAGGTAACACTCATGTACATAAATTAAAAAAAAAAAAACTGAATACCTCAGGTCTCCTGGCCCATTGTTAATTGGTCTCTTTCCAAAATGCTTTGGTCTCATCCACCAGCAGCGATTTTTTTAAAACAAGCTGTAATTTTCCATCTCCGACTTAGTCAAAGACCACACACTGACCTAAACTTTATCAAGCTATTATTAAAAAATTAGTATGGTGCTTATGTCCCTGAATCCTCTTCTGTAGTCTTAATTACAGTGACAATGAAGCCAATGTTTCAAGAACCATCTGAGATGGACTATTCACAGGATCATATGTGAATTTCTACTCATTATAATCCTGGTGGAATGAGATTTTCTTTCAAGGGAATTAAATGTTTTTTATATGCAGGTTTGGGTGGTTGTACACATTTTAAACATGCTGTGTAAAATCTCCATTTCATATCTGTTAGAATAGGGCAATAAACACATACCTATATAGCCTTTACCCAGTGTCAGGTTGACCTTCCAGTTCTCACTCTTTAAAAAATCTAAAAAGTGTGTGTACAGACAAAGTATTCCAGGTTGCATGACAAAAAAATTAAGACAGCACAAGCTATAAAATTGCACAAGCTATAACCAAGAGAAATGTACATTTAATACGTTTTTATTACAGTGTATTGCCTTAAGAAGACAGTATCTACTCAATGAAAATCAGTTCTCTTCTCACACTAAAATGATACTTGAAAAATGTCCCTTGCAAGCACTCTGTAAACCATGAGACTACACATTTATTTCTGGGAGTGTGGGAAGAGAGGCTGGTAGAGTACATGGAAAGAATACAGAACCAGTTCTTTTCAAGAACACTTTTTGTAGAGTGTTCTTTCAGAGATTATGGTGCCTACCAGGACTGGTAGGTTAAAAAAAATCCTCATTCCAGTGTATTGTATGCGCACAATCAGCATCAGGTTGTAGTTTTCCCTTCTGGCTTTTGAGCAACACCTCCATAGGACAAAATTCCCTGTGAAATGCTTCCAGTGTGCCAATCTGATACCTTGGAAAAGTGAGGCCTCCTCCTAATGCATGAAAATCAGTGGGGACATTGACATGGTCCAGCTCTTAGATTTGTAATCAGGACACTAGGTACAACTTACAATTCTGCTACTGTGTTTCTTCAGTGTTCACTTAATTTTTCTCAGATGCCCTTGTTGTGCAATCGTTTTCATCACTAAAATCTAGTAAAGTACCAGACTAGTAGGGCTAGATCTTTCTCTGTGAGGTGGCCTCATTAAACATCAGACCAGGCTCTACCCATATGTATAGGCTCCCACACACACTAATATCAGGAAATTTTCACCACATTTTGGCTAATTTTACAAGTAGTTTCTGTTGCCTTCCTAGGGTGTTGTGAAGAATTAATTTTCAGTGCAGCTGCAATCTTTTTAAGTGGCTGAGAAACAAGTGTGAATGCTGAGAATATATTGTGATTCCTTATCGTCATCCATGAGAAATTGCAACTGCCACAGATGGTGTTGCAACTTCAAACCCTTGTGTTGCTGAACAGCACTGTAATGTTAATTTAAAACAAAAATGTAGAAGTCAATTCAGGATGCTGCTGAATGGCATCAGAAAACCTTTATTATACTGAATGAAAGAGCTTGGATAAAGCAAATGTCAAGTAAATCTTGGTTTTACAGGCAAGCTGCTTTTAATAAAAGGATTTGGAGATTTCTCTTCTAGTTAGGTTTATGTCTTCTTTCAAAGTTTAGTAACTATCATAAAAGAAGACAAGAAGACAGAGTGGGTCTAAATATTTCTTATTGGAAAAATAATTTGTTAGTTTGTAATATGTTTACCAATTAATGGTTTTTGTGCAATGGCTGTATCTCTTGTTGTGTCTTTTGTAAATTCTCAGTGTATGTTGTACTATTTTGCTAGCATTGACTTGACATTAAAAAAAAACATTCATTGAGAACTGGAACTATATTTTAAACATTAAAGTTATGTAAGGAATAAGATAAATGATAGCATTACACCACAAGGGTACTTCAGTGAAGATTTACATTGTAGAGAATGACAGGCACCTGTGATGTCTTTTTAAGTGCTCTAAAAATCTTGTTGCAAAACATTATTTTACTCTAGCAGATGGCATGGTGTCTTCTTCATAAAAAAAAGAATTTCTATTTATGGGCTGAGTTGAGCCATATTCATGTTTACTGTTGCTGTCATCTTGTAGGGACTTAATTGAAAGCATGTGATTTTCTGTAAGGCAAGAACATCATCATAGAAACAGACAATTTACTGTGTAAGTAACATGCAGTAGAATGCACTGACTGAGTCTCATACTGATGTCTGAACAACATCTTCACTCTGTACTGAAATGGTTCTTTCTTCATTTTGTTCTTTGGAAAACATCCAGATGGTTTTCATCAAGAGGAGGCACAAGAAAATATCCAGCAGCGGGACAATACACAGGGGAAATGCATTAAAGGTCACACTAGAGTTATCTTAATGATTGAAAGGTGTCATTCATATTTTCTTCATGAAGAAGGTGCATTTGGCTCTGACTAGTATGTATGTGTTCTCCTTGTTTATCTTGCTTATCTAAGGTTTAATGCAAAAACTTGGGGTTTTTTGCCTCTAAGACCCCATTCAAACTCTGTGACCTCAGTTAGTGTGCCAGACCCTTTTTTTGAGGAAATGGTTAACTACATATTTGTAATCTGTATAGTTCTCAGCTAAAGAATGCAACAGTACATAACAGAAAGCAGATGTTGTAAAGTCTAATTTTGTGGATTGGAACTGTTCTTAATACAGAATTTTTTTTGTGTCTTTCATATAATAATATTTGGCCATACACAAAATCCTACTAAATGACCAATCAAAAATCCATTTTTTTTTTATATTCAGACAAAACATATCCATTATACCTCTTTGGAAAAAGATATCACTTGGGCAGGATTGTGTTATACCACAATTTACAATTGTTCGTTAATACAAAATACTGTTCACATAAACTGTAAGAGAGGTTGGATTGTTCGTGATATGCAGGCGATACTTTGTTTTCTAAAATAATGTAAATCTTTTTTGGAGTGGTTTTGCATAAAACCCATCCAAACTTGGTTTTACTGATTTTTTCAGATTTCATACTGATTTTTTCAATAACTCATTTGCCTCTTTAGTTTAAACTTTCATAGGTGTATCTGGGGAAAGAATGCAAAAGAGATGGTATAGCAGGTTTAGAGGTTTTTTTTTTTCCCTAGAAAGTAGAAGTAGTTAAGTATATTCATCATATTGTAGGGTTTTGTAACTGAGACTCCATCTACGCAGTACCCATTCATACTGAATCTTTGAATTTAATCAAAAATGCTTACATAAGCATCTTAAATTAATGACATAATCAAAATAAAAAGGGAAGTGTAAATAAATTTGAAATATTTCCACAATTTTACATTATAACTCAGATTTCTTGTTCAATATATTTTGTATTTGAAGACAAAAAGAAAATGAAGATGTGTATAATTATTTTGATAATAGCCCAAATATTGAGCATATACAAGTTTCACATACTATGGAAATCAGTGTTATAGGAACAAAAAAATGTTATCATATTTTAAAAAACACTATTCTACCAGGTGTTTTATGGTGACATTTTAGTCCTCGGTATTTTACGAAATCTGTCTTAAAATGCAGCAGTATTATGTTTTGGTAAAGAACATATGGGACAATAGAGAAAAATCTATTCACACGGTGAAGAATGTTTCTAAGCAGACTTTTCAGGTTTTAAAACAATGATACTGAAAATCTGGGCTATGGGTTTAGAGTTGGGAGGTAGGAAGCAAATGGGTGTGGCAGAAGGGAAAAGAAAACTTAATTCACAGTTAGAGAATTGGCAGCTTTCCCTTTTTCACCATTACATAGATGTGCATAAAAGAAGTGTGTTACAGAGTGACCTTATGACTCTAGTTAAGCAGCAGGCAGTAGTATTAAATGGAATCTTTACGTTTCCCTTTTGTTAGACATGTCAAAAGTTTAAAAAGCTGTTATTTTAAGAGTCTTTTTCTTCCCTCACCCTCAAAAGATTCCAGGTGTGTTGGTGGTGGGGGTGGGGATAAAGCAGGAGAGAAACAATTTCTTGCCATCAGAAATACTCTACTCATTCTTCCTCATTATTAAACTTGAAAAATGTTGCACATAAAAAAGTGATCACAAATTACTAGTATCTGCACTTTAAGTATGACCTACTAAGCAGCACTCCAGTAGGATCACTTTTCAGTCATATGTACTTCTCTAGGGAGATGCCCAGGCAACAAAAAAGTCACTATATTCACTAAATTTGTATTATTTTTAGAAGAGAGCGGGTAACATTTTAGAGGCACCTGAGGAGCTGTATCCATTTAACTTATGTTTTTTTCAAGAAATGTAGAATACTCTCATGGTATACACCTATAAAGAGAACCTCCTCAGCTGATCTGGTGACATTTTTAACCTAAAGAGTAGTAAGAAGTTTTAGACAAGAGAACTTGTTTTAACTTTCTTGTCTCAAAGTACTGAGAGTAGCAGTGTCTGCTATGTTGTAGTAGTGCCCTGGCATTCATCTTCTGAAACTTTCATAAGCCTCTGTCCTTCCATTATAGCAAAAGTTCAACAGTAACAAGTGTACTGTTAATTTCAAAAAACAGTTCCTTAAGAGATCACCTAGCCTGTATTTTCTTCAACAGTTAATTATTATGCTTTAAATTGGTAGTTAAACTCCTACATGTCTTTTTCTTCACTCTGCTTTTCATAAGCTATCTGTGAGGTTCGTCTCAAGAGGAATATTTTTAAATCCATGAAAAATTTGGTTTTGAACCACAAGAGAAAACTGAAACATCTCAAATAGAGGGGACAAAACAAGCAGCAGAGTAGCTGCAGAGAAGTAGGCAGAAAAAGAGGGAGGCTCCTTCATCTGCTTGGAAGTTAATAAACAGTAAAATGTTAACAGGCATGGGTATGGTAGAGTTTTTAATCTAATCCTGTTCTTCTGGGGTAGATCTCCCATCAGTGTTCAAGTCTGCATTCAGCAAGATAAGCAGGCTGAGGTTCAGCACTTGAATAGTCCTGTGGGTTTCTTTGGAACTGCCTCTTCACTTGAAGCACTGCCTTCTTTTCATCTTTGTAAAGAATAGTCTCAAGACTTTACATCTTCTTTCTCAGTCTAGCCTCAAAACATTTGGAAATAGAGCTTACCTTGTGATTTTTTTCTAGTGATTCTAAGTGGTCCAGAGTGAGGTGATGGTAGAAATACTTTGCTATATATGAGGGAACTCAGCCTTCTCCATTAATCAATGTAGCAAAAACCATACAGAAACAGATTTGTGAACAGCTTGTGAGGCATATCATCAAAAGCGTTGTAAATTTTAGTAATCAAAACGAAAATATTTTTTGTGTGTCTGGCGGCGCAGACTCCCTAAATAAGTCTGGGAAAGGACTACCTATCTGCATTTTCAAGAGACTGAACATTATTTTGGCAGTAATTTAATGCTGTTGATGAAGATGTTGGTGTTGGAATAACAAGAGGAAAAGATTTTGCATATCTTTATGCTTTTCTATTGAGTCATTTAAGGAAATGATATGTAGAATAAAAACTGTTCATGGCTTCATCTAGCTCTGCAATTGACATTAAAAATGAAAGTAAGCTTTACTTGGAAATGAAATAAATATGTGTATAATTTATCTCTATTTTACTTAATAGTAAGTTTCAATCTGATAGTCTAGAAAACAAAGTCTAAACTAAAATAGGATAGGTTTATCCATTGTGCAATGATATCAACTTCAAAGAAAAAGGATCAAATGTATTTGGCAAAAATACCTCACAATGTGTTTTATGGCATTTATCTTATTTCAGAGTTTGAGCTTGACCTTATTTGCTGTTATGAACTTCAACAGCAAAAGAGGGAAGGGGAGCATAAAAAAATCCCCATTAACTGAAATGGTCTTCTCAGTAATTCCAATAAACTGGAATTACACTATGCCTATGATCTTAATGTCTAGGTTAAATATTTGTGGAAGTATTGAAGTATAATGTAACTAACCCCCCACAATTCCTTTTTTCTTTTAGAATAGTAGGCCTGCTCTCTAGAAGTAAGTAAATTAGGTCTTATCTCTAGTAGAACAGACTTAAAATATTTTGGCAGTTTCCAAATAATTCTGAGTAAGAGGGCTGTTTCCACAGTCTCATAGGTACATTAGACCTAAATTCTCATTGTAATTCTCCCAATTTCTATCAACTGATTCTTTGGTCCATTTCTTCAAACTATGCAAGAGCAAATTTATATTGTTATAAGACAAGAGACTGCCTGCCACTGTAACACCTCTCCCTAAAGCATCACTAACTTCATGATTATTTATTAATTTGTTAGGCCTACTAACAAACACAGCCCTGTTCACATGGTCAGATTTCATTCAAGTCTGCATTATACCAGATTTTGTTGAGAAAAAACTCTCAGCAAGATTTGTCCTAAATCTACAGCCATAGAATTGAATGTCAATATCAAAAACAATTTTTATATTGAATGTACTGATTTTTTCTAACCTGAATGTAAATATGACAATCCAAACAAGTGGTTTTTTCATGTCCTGTGATATTAGGGAGTAACTTTTAATGTAGTGTCTCCTCTTTTCACTGTCCAATGTCTTTTGAAGTATAGACAACTTTCAACTAATAAAAATACTAACAAAAAAGGACATAAATTGTGATCAAACACTTTATACCTCTTATACAAATATTTCAACTGGATATTTGTTTCATTTGTTTTCTTCTGTTTCTTTTCTTTCCTTTTACAAATTACTTTTAGTGATAATGGAACAATATATTACATTTGGATGACCACAGTCATGTAGAAATCATCATCTTGGATTAGGAGATTTGACTGTAAGGCTTTAGAAGTAGGTGAGAAGCAGGGGAAGTGTCCATAAGTCCTTTAAAACAAAAGTGTTATACTGTCTGTACCAAATGAATGCATGACCATAGTACAAGAAAATAGAAGTAGCATGCTTGGAGAATTAATTCCTCGGAGGGCACACCTTTAAATGTGCAGAAATATGACTGTCCTTTAAATATGTGCAAAACTATATTTCTCCTTTGAACACATGCAAAACTTAGCCCCAGAAATGAAGATTTGAACATAAAGAGATATCAAGTCAGAAGTGTATTCTCAAAGGTAAGCTTGCAAATAGAGAAGAAGGTGACAAAATGGAAATTGTTAGGTTTACACTGAAAATTCTCTCCTATGGGTTCAGGAGCTTAAATTCTCTTGCCAATTTAAAAATTGTTGGAATCTCAGTTGTTATAAATAACTTCAGCACTTGTGTGAGTAATCTAGTATGTGGTCTACTATATCATTTTTACGTATCTTCCCAAAGTAGCCAAAGTTTTCAATCTGTCTTTGACTTGAAATTTGGACTTGACTTGCAAAGAGTTTGGTAAGCCTTAGTTACTCTCTTGGATTCTGCATTCAGTATTTCATTTTACTCTGTATACTCACAACAGCTTCAATTTATATATTGTGGTTTCGTTTTTAGCCTCACATGCTTTTTTCATGTCCAGATCTTTTTTTAATCCTATGAAATGTCTGTCTGTACCTTTTGTTTTCTTGTGTATTTCTCCCCTATACTTTTTTATTTGGTTAGTCATTATTCCTTTGTCTCTTTTTACTCACCTGCTTCCTCTTTCTGTAAGGCCCACTTTTTTTATTCCACATTCTATCATGCTCAGGTGTTCCGGTCTGATTCGAGGAGACAGAAGTACTGCAGAATAAGGTTAGATTGGGTGAGTAGTTTCCTTGTGGTTTTGTTACGATCTTAGGCTTGATGCACAATGCTGTTGGGAGACCATATTTGACTCCAAGCAGTGAAGAAAAATTGATCGGTGCTTCATTCATGCGTCTAAGGACAGGCACAATTATATTATGTCTTGTGTTTATAAAACCAGAGTGACCCCAATGCTTATTTGTGGAATAGCTAGGTCTGATGGTATTAGCGTTAATCTCTAATATTTTTAGTTGAGTTCTTGATGACAAAGCACATCTAACTTGGGTTTTTATAAACTTTAAAAGTTTGGCACTTTTTCTATATATTTCTTTAAAATTCAAACGAAATTGCAGAGAACCTTGGAAAAGGTCAATTATCTTTTAATAAAAATGATGTTCATATTAGCACTTCTGGTTTTTTCAGAAAGCACAAGGAAAGATAGTATTCAATACTAATATTTTCCTGCTAAATCTATCAAACTCACAGGTGCCACATAAGTACCACTGAAAAACAATTATCATAAAAATACTACTTTCTTAGTGAAGCTAAAGATTAATGAAAATTTTCAATATATTTTGTTTCCAAAAACAGTATTTAATTATTTTAATGACACTGACTTTTATTTATACTTACATTATCTAGCTATTATTTCCATTGAAATTCAAAGACCTCCAGGTCTAGCTGAAATCAGCATTATTTTTCCTTTGACCTTTAAAAATTTAGATTCCTCACCTCTCTAACAATGCATATCATATACTACATGGTACCTATGAGATACCAAGAAAAAAAGCAAAAAAACCCCCATGATTGTTTGTATACTTTTCTCTAGATATAATTTTCAAAGTAAAATTTAATATTCAAATGACAGTTTTTGTTTGATGCCTGATCATTGTTTGGATTCCTAGGAGATCAGCCTATGTATTTCAGCTTGTGGTGCAACAAAAAATTGAATAAAATTGAATACAGGTCAGCTAATAAAAAGGCACTGAATCTTCTTAACATGTATTTTTTTAATAGTAAAGGTAATGCATCTTTAAATAATTTGTAAGTGTGTTATATCTGCCACCATAATTATTGAGAGCTTTCCTTTAGCAGATAGCTGGCTGCAAACTTTAGATTTCAACCAGCTGTCATCCATTAAATATTTTAATATTGAGGGAAATTAACTTTTAAATCAATATCAAAGATGAAAAAAAAAAGGCCCTTCTCTTTAGCCAGAGCAGGAGATGTCAATGCATAATTTGTCATTTTCTAATTCAACTCTTTCCATTTGGTTTTGATTTAGCACTAGACCTTGGAAACCAGAGCCGGCATCCAAACTCAAAAGCTGTTTTAAATTATGTGCAGCAAGATTTTAAACACATTAGCAACAAGAACAAGCTGTCCTCATACTAACTGGTCCCACTTTGTTCTTGATTGTGGAAAATCTCACTTTAACTGCCCTCTAATTTGTTTCAGATAGCTACTGCACCAGCAGCTGCCTTGGCATAGGATTAAACACACATGAAAATATAATCTTTCTACACAAATTATTAGCAGTGCCAAAAGCCATAAAATTTCTTTTGGAAAAAATATTTTTTTCTTTTTTTTCCCCTGTTTTCTTATTTTGTTATTAAAATTCAGTCCCCCATGTTCTTCTCCAAAGTCTTTCTTCATCCAATCTTCTCAAAAGTTCTTGGAAGGAATTAAAAATACAGAATTGCCTGGTTTTCTTACACAGAGATGCAGGTTTGGCACTTTACTCTTCGTTGAAAAGTTTGCCCACCAGCTTGCATGAGCTGAGAATCCATAGAATACAGATGCAAAATTTTTCAAAATTAGGGCAATTTCTTAGTAATTACAAGCACCTAAAATAAAGATAGTTAAAAGGACAGCAGGATCACATGCTTTCTCTTTCCATATTTTTGTTTCAAATGAGAACACATCTCATTTTTTGTTTTGCTCTCATTTGAAAAAAAACACATTTTGTTTCAAATGAGAACAAATGAGAATCCAGAACCACATTTCAAAATTACCACTTTCGGGCACCTAGTAACAGGACAAGAGGACACAGAGTCAGGTTGAGCCAGGGGAGATTCAGGTTAGGTGTCGGGAGTAATTTCTTCTTGGAAAGTGCTGCTAAACATTGGAATGGACTGCCCAGCAGGGTGGTGGAATCACAGTTGCTAGAGGTGTGCAAACAAAACCACTGGACAAGGCACCATGTCTCACTCTCGTGGTAGGACTCAATGATCTCAGGGATCTTTTCCAACATAAATACTAAGGGAGCTAAGAAATTCTTTTAATTGCAGTCATCTACCAAAAGTTACCTTTAATATATACATTGGGGATTTGTAAGCATCTAGCCTTTTTGTGAATGGTGACAATGGAAAACCTAGGTACTTCTTTTCCTGTGATTGTTGAAAGGATCCTTGGTGATCAGTTCACTATAAAAAAGAATATGATCCTACTCTTACTTTCATCCCTAGGAAGTGCTGGAAGATTTGGTGATGGTGTCCCTATATATGCAAATTTTCCTTTTATTCCATTTCATTGAAGGAGTCTGCTACATACTTTCAACTCGGTAATTTCATATCCTTAAAAAATATCCTTCATATCCTTTGTTTTTCACTAAGGTCACTAAAAAAGCAGTTGCTAGACAAAGGAGACAAGTTGGTGATGTGCTTGTGTCTCCCCCAGACCTATCAGAGTGTGTGGAAGATAACTTCTTGACACAGTTGGTGATGGAGCCACCAGGACTGTTCCCACCTAGATCAGCTGTTTATGAACAGAGAAGTGCTTCTGGGAGATGTGGTGGTCAGAGGCCGTCTTGGATACAGTGAGCATGAACTGGGTTTTCAGTTCTTGGTGAAATAAAGAAGGGGGTCAACAAAACCCCTAGGTTGGACTTCTGGAGGGCAGAATTTGACCTGCTAAATTGAGTGGTTCAGAGAGACCCTAGGAAACAGTCCTCAAAAACAAAGAGGGTCAGGAAGACTGGACACACGTTAGGAAGGAAATATTGAAGGAGCAGGAGCAGGCTGTCCCTGATGTGCTTACAAACAAGCCAGCATGGAAAGAGAACTGTCTAGCTGAATAGGGAGTTTTTGTTGCAACTCAGGGCAAAAAGAGAGTTTATGACCTCTGGGAGAAGAGGCGGACACATCAAGAAGAGTATAGTCATGTTGGTAGATAATATGGAGACAAAGTTGGAAATGCGAAAGTTCAGCTAGAACTCTATGTGGCAATCTGTAAAAGATAACAAAAAGTATTTTTATAAATATGAAAAAAAAAAGCTGTTTTCATAAATACACTAACAACAAAAGAAGGGCCGAGAAAAATCTGCATTCTCTACTAGGCACCATGCAAAATATTGCCACCAAGGATGAAGAAGAGGGTGAGGTACCTAATGCCTTTTTCTCAGTCTTTAACAGAAAGACTGTTGGGTAACAATCCTCAGCTCCTTGGGTAACAGGGACAAGGAGCAGAGTCCAGGAGGAAGTAGATAGTGACCTGCCACTTTGACAAGGATGACTCTATAGGGCTGGATAAGATAGATACACCCAAGGGTGCACACAGAGCTGGCAGAGGGGCTCACCAAGGCACTGTCCAGCATTTATCATCAGTCTTGGTTAGCTAGAGAGGTCTCAGATGAGTGGAGGTTGGCCTCTGTGATGCCCATGAACAAGATATGTCAGAAGGAGGATCCAGAATCCAGACCTGTCAGCCTGACCTTTGTGCTGGGGAAGGTTATGGAACATATTTTCTTAAGTGTGATGACATGGCACATACTGTAAAACCAGGGGGTCAGGCCCAACCAGCAGGGGTTTAGGAAGACCAGGTCCTGCCTGACCAACCTGATCTCATTTTATGGCCAGGCTGGATGAAGGAAAGGCTGTGATTTTTGTCCTTCTGGGCTTTGGTGAAGCCTTCAATAGATTTGGCCTCAGAATTCTCCTGGGAAAGCTGGCAACCCATGGTTTGGACAGATGTTCTCTTTTCTATGTTAAAATCTGTCTGGTTGGCTGGCCCAGATATTAACAATATAATATTAATGATATTTTTTAATGATATTAACAAGTCCCAGTATTAATGATATTACTAAGAGGTTCATTGTTTTGGTCTGTTGAAAAATGAACTACTTGCAAGCATCTCAGTTTTGTTACCATATTAACTATAAGTATCAAGTAGGGTATTTGTATGAAGTAAAAGCTCCATTGTGCTGAAAAAACATTAGGAAATCTTCAGGAATTCAAGCCTGCTGCCGTATTGACCAAAAAATTATTTCTTAGGTTGAGTTAAGATTTGGTCATGATTCAACTGTGCTCAAGAGTAGCTGCCAGGAGGCATTGATTGCCACACACACAGGTGATGACAGCTGCCTGCTGTTAGCATTTGGAGAGAAGGTGGGGGCAGTCAATCGTTAGAAATCAAGAAGTGTCTAAATTGCCTTTTGATTTGGGATCATTAAGAAAGCCTCTGAGTATTGGCAAATTTGAATCTGAATAGTCTACAAAGTGTTTAGGGTATAAAAGAAACCTCTTAAAATTAGATTCTCTTTCATGAATGAACACTAACTATTAGAGTGTGCTTGAGAGCTGGATCATCAGCTTATACACCTGTGGAGAGGCAGCTAGATATTCAGAGTGAACAAAAACCTTGGATTTATTTCAGACAACAGACATATTCATGTCTCTTCTTTCTGACCACCTATTTCTTGAGCTTTGTGATTTGCGTTTGAAGCTGATTCAGTGCTGCATTTTTTTACAGAAAGCTAAATTAAAATATTAATTTTTGGGGGGCTATGAAGAATCAGGTAAACCAAAATGAAGGGATGTATTTCTACATATCCAATTTTATACACTTTTCAGACTAATTCCACTCAATATTTATACGTTTCTCATTTCATGTTGATGTTCCTCAGGCTCTTCAAAGAATAGTTTCCTTTGTAAATAAATTCCTTTTTCTGTTCCCTAAAGAATCTGTGTTTTTTCCTGATACACTTCCTGAAGGAAATTAATCTGGGACACTTGCTAATTTTTTTTCACTTTCCTTCTTTATGGTATTGGAGGTATTTAACACCTTTAACTTTAAGAAGTTATTTTAAAGGTTCAATATTTTTCTTCTCTTAGAGTTGAAAAAGACATTATTTTCCTAGCTCCATGTCCTTCTGGCTGTCAGTTTGAGTTTGGCTTCAGCCTGCAGTCCCACTTCCTGTCCTGAACACTGGACCATAGAGCTGTGGCTGGACTTCAGCAGTGTGGGTCTGTGTTTAACTTTGTTAAACACTTTGCTCTGCAGGTTTTCATTCCAATATCCCTGGCCAAGTACTCAGTTTAGAACTCAGTGAACAAGGAGCTTGGCTGCAGTTTTGTGGTCTGGATCAGACTCCTTGCCAGTTGAAATTTATTCGTATCTCAAGAGTGGAGGTCTTCCTGGAAATAAACCAGAGATCTGTTCTTCCCTGAGGTGAGATTATGGTAAAATGGGGGCTGTATCAGGATTAAAAGTGATAGTTTTATTGCTTAGTGGTCTCCCTGGCTAACTTCCACTCAAAAAAGCTGAGTTAGAAAGGGATAAAATATCCCCCATTTTTTCCTTCGTGCCTGGCATCAATAGCGCTTAAGAACTTCAGAAAATGAGTTGCAAAACTTTGTTGTAAGGCTTTTCAAGTTTGAGAGTTTCATCTTTTGCAATTCCTTCTCTTTGAGGGCCATGTGTGAGCTATCTTGTTACTCTTTGGAGATTCACAGGTTTCTGTGGTGTCTCTTCAGAAAGAAGGTAGTCAGACTAGAAAGGTAAGGAAATATTAGGAGACATTGTATTCTAGGTCTTCTGTCAGGGATACTGGATAGAAAAAAGAGTTGTTCCTTTCTGTAAAGAAAGCCTTCAGCGTTTTTCTTTAGAATTTGACTCTAAAGTAATACAATCATATTCTCAAGTGGGGAAAAGATACACCTTTTTTTGTTTTCCTCCTTTTTTTTTTTCAGTTTTCTCCATAAAATATTTGAGGAACAACCCAGAAGTTCATGCAAAGAGACTTAACAGAAGAAAGGTTCTTCATTCCTCACAGAATGGGACATAATATGGACAAGGTTCACTCCAGAAACTGACTTTTTTGGTATGAGCTATTAACCATTTTTGAAAAATGTTTTCAGACAAACAGCGTTATATTTCATTTAGCAATGGCCTACATCTCTCAGTCTTTTAATGACACCATTAAACTGTTTCCACAGAGTTGCTGTGGAAACCAGACCAGAGACTTATAATGTTGTACTCCAGCTAAAATGCTACTGTATACTTGAAAGAACTGCCTTGTCAGGATTTTGCATATGTCCATATATGTGCACCTTTCCCTTTAAATTCTTATCTGACTTCTGAGTAAAGCTGATTTGATCTCTGTTGCTCGAGTTTTACAGCGCTGTATGTCTTATATATGAGCTGTAAAGGAGAAGCAGTATTTCTCCTGTGAGACCTGAGAAGGATCTTTGAGGTTAAGCCAGTGGCTTGGTGCTAGCTTCTATGTACTGGTTTGACATTATTTTGAAAAGTTTTTCTCACTTCCAGACTAAAAGGAGAAATGTAGATTCATTGACTAAAATGAAACAAAAAAAAAATCAAATTCTGTCCTTAATTCCACCATTACAAATCCAGGGTAAATTCGCTGAAGCTAGTTCAGTTAATTTGGGCACCTGCCAGATGTAAGAACCCTGTCTTCATCTCATTCTTTAGAAATTCTTCTACTTTAACAGGGACCCACCATGATAGTAAAAACAGTTATTCATCTTTGAATGATAAAAAACAAGTGTTTCTGGTTTGTGTGTTCCAAGTGAAAATCAGTTTCCACTTTGTTTTTTAAGAATACTTTTCCAATATTGCAGTTTACCAAAGAGACCATGGGAATTACTTTTGCCAAAAAAATTGAATTATATTCTTCTTGCCTTCATTCTGTTCTACCTGTCTGCTGATTCTTGACAATAATCCAACAGCTACCACAGTGTTACTGAATCAAAAGTTAGAAAAAAAACCAAAAAACCATCAAATTCAACATTGTTTTTCTTTTATTTTTCATCTTCTTTTGGTAAATTTCCATTTTATCTACCAGTAGAAACATTTTGCTGCATATTTCAGTGTACTGTCTTTTGTTTTTTTTTTTTTTAATGTAAAATTAAGCTTGCAGAAATTAGCTTCTGTAACTGATGTTCCAATAATACAGCAAAAGTACTTTACAAATTCTAACTGAAGATCAAAATGAATAGAATTGTAGCATCACAGAATAACTTTGATTTGAAAGGACTTCTAGTAATTTCCTTGTTTCATTCCCTTCTCACAGCAGTCACCTTAAATTTAGATGAATTTACTCAAGACCTTGTCCAGGAGAGTTGTGAATATGTGCAAAGAGATTTTACAAGTTCTTTTTGGCAGCCCATACTACTGTGTTACCACCCTCATTGTGAATATATTTCCTGTACGATTGGCTGGAATTTCTCTTGCTTCAAGTTGTTGCCATTGTCTTTTGACCTTCTGCTGGAGACCTGCCTCCATTTTCACCATAACTTCTTATTTTTGTTGATGATGGTGAATGAATACCCTTAGCTTTCTCCTCTTGGATCTGCACATACTCAACTCCCTAAGCCTTTTCTTTTATGTTTTGTGCTTCAGCTTCCTAAACATCTTGGTTGGCCTCCTTTAGACTTTCCAGTTTTTCAACATTTCTTATACACTTGGATGCAGTACTGCTGATGGAGTCCATTAAGGATTGAACAAAATAACAATTTCTCTCTGATATATGGGTTCTGTGGATGACTATTCGACATGTCAATATCTTCTGGAATGCTGACTTTTAGCTTTGAAGTTCAGGATAGATTCCTGGTTATTTGAAACTGTCATTGTTCCAATGAGTCCAAAATTACTAAGATAATTTATCAGAGATAAAGAATTTCCTCTTGCTGTGATGAAGCCAATATGTACCTTGGTATGACAACAGCAGCTAAAGTTTGAGACTAGGACAGGTTCCCTCAAAATCAGTGTCAGATATATTTTGATATTCTTTTTTGTGTTGAATGTTTCCTAATCAGTAGCATACATTTTTTTCATTCAAAGTTTCAAGAAAATTTTTCTGTAATTATAATCATTAAGGTAGTTACTGAAGCATTGTGTGCTGCCATAGCCATTATTATACTCTCATGTACAGAAACACAAATGTATTACTGAGTGCCATGAAACTCCTTCTTCTGCACAAGTGTAGTCACAATATAAGATTTTCAAAATAAGAGTGAGAATTTCTTTCCACATTGATTGAGCAAGTAGAAGTAGAAATGTTACAATTTTTCACATCACTTTAACCAGATCTCTTTAACTTACTGTTGTATTTTGAGGTATTAAGACTCATGGACTGGAATCATCTTCTCTCCCAGAGGCTAATTCTTTTTCAATAAAGTACTCACAAAGCTATATTATAAATATATATATTTTAATAGTCATAAAGTAGAAATTCATCTTTGTATTAATGTTATCTAACTAAAAGTAGAACTCCCATAATTTTCATCCTTAAATCTTCATAGCCAAGGCTTCTGGAGGATACACAGTAGTGCTTATTATTTTAATCGACGGAAACTTGAGACAAAAAAGATCATCTGACTTGCCATTTAATAAAATTATCTACAGAGGGCTAATATAAGGAAATGGGAAAATCTTCTGGAAGTTTGCCAATATTCAATAGCCTACCCTAGCTTTGATTCTGGTGAAAAATGTACTTCAATTTCGAACTGATTTAATTTTGAATCAAAAACCAGTATCATCAATCATTAAATAATTTGAAATTGTCCATGGCTGTTGTGTCACTGGTATACTGTTCATCTGTCAGAAAGATTTTTTCTACTATAATATCATACACACATGCATTTGAGTTCTGACCTCCAGGACCTAATTCTGCTATTTCTGACAGAAGTATTCCCAGCCAAATTCAAAAGGCAGGACTAATAGGCATTTCAGATAATAATGGGTTGTTTCTTATTCACTCTCCTAACTCAAACATATAATTCTGGATTCGCTATCATGTTTTCATAATTAGTGTTATTTCAAAATGAAAATATAAGATTTCTTGGAAATTTCCAACATACTTACAATGTACTTTCTAGGTTCATCTACTGTAATCCTGTGTAATGACTTCAATTATTTTCTTCCTTTTGGTTTGAATATGTAAATTATTTGAAAGAAAGACAAAACTGGTGACATGGTGTTAACATTCAAACCTGAAAATATCCCCTTCAATAAGAAAACTTGGGCAGTAGAATACTATTTCAATATCTCTTGGTTTTATTGCCTATAATGCTTCATTAATTATTAAATTGTTCTCGCTTTCTAAAATAGAAACAATCTAAAATATTTAAAACACGAATATATTATTAAAATAATTAGCAGGAAAAGTGGCAAGTTGCTCACCAAAGCAGACACTTAACAACTCCAGTTCTTGTCAGCTTGTGACAAAAATACTGAATTGGTGATTTCCTTTTAGAATAGCTTGCAAAACCCTGGGCAGCCAGTATTCCCAGTATATATCACACTTCAAAGGCTTCAGTTATTTATTTAGTGCAGATGTGGAGGACTTCTACCTATTTCCGCCTTTCCTTTCTTTGAGCAATTCCAAAGAATAGTGGCTGGTAGAATAGTAGTCTAATTCTTTGTTTGTGTTTATTTGTGAAGATTATACATTGCGTCTAGAAGTTAAAGCCATTGTAATCTGGCGGCAGCTGGGATCTCTATGTAGAGAATATTGACTATTTTAACCTGTCATAAACCAGCTCGATAATAAGACAAACAAGTAATAAGTGAAGTAAGGACTCATCAATTTGGGTCATGGACAAACCTGAACCGAACTTTCATTGGGTTTTGGTAATCTGAGTGGAAAAAAAAAGAGGACTTCAGAGATAAAGTGCGAAATAGGTTTTTTCACCTTGTATTTCTGATTCATTAACACTGGGTATATATACCTAAACTAATTAAAGTGAACTTACTAATATAAACTTGAGGGGTTGCTTCTGGTCTTTTTACAAATTCATGTTTGCTTGTACTTGAAATTTTATGTGTATGGGATAGAAATTTGTTGTAAAGAGAGGTGGAGACTTTAGAAGCTTCTGTGTTCACAGCATACCTTTTCCACCAAGGCTAGAGAAAATTCAGTAAAATCTTTACTGAATTTTCAATGCTACTCCATTTTGCAGCAACTTGAAAAATGCTTGTAGAACAACACTACAGTAACATCATTCCCTTGTGTTTATCAGACTCCATTTGAGAGGTTGTTCGTTACAACAGCAGAGAGGAACATTGGAAAGAGTTTGTGACTTAGCTGTAGGGATCACTAGGTCTTGATACAGGCTCAAAAGGACAGGTTGAGAGAATCCCATCACAGAATAAGTTAAATCTCAGCAGTATCAAAATTGACCTGGAATCTGTACCACTGTATCTCCTCAGTTCCAGGTCCTCAGCTGACTATAGTTAAAGTTCTTTTTCTTCCCCCTAAACTGGAACACCTGCAATGAACATTTTGCAATAAACGTGCATCAAATATCAAGTACCCAGGTATGCAATAGCCTCCTGAGACAGAAAAAACTTTGATTCAAAGCCATTCCCTGGTACAGGCTGAGATAGGTCTCAAACATTTTCTGGTTTCTAGAAAACCGTCCTTGCACTCACTTAATAGGCCAACCGAGGAACAGGTCATCCAAGAACCAGAGTAAAACTTGTGCCTACCTTTCTCATGAGCCTAACTTTTAAAAGAACCAATGCTCCTTACCTTAAATTAAGCATTTTGACATTTTTATTTTTCACTAGATTTCTGAAAAACCTCAAGCCAACTTTTTGACAATTAACTCATTCACCAAATAAAACACACTTAGGTACAGTAGAAAACAAAGTTCAGAAGTGATGTAATTCAGAGCTGTTACACAGACAGAGTTATATTCAATTTCTCCAATGTAAATTTAATTCTGTAACCTCATTTTATGACATTACCATAAATGCAAAGGTCTTACAAGGAATAATTCTGTGTTTTTCCAGAGATTCAAATTAGTTATTTATCTACTTTTTAGCAAAAGTACTAAATTGCCCTTTGAAATCATAGCTCACTGTTCATAAACAAAAATGAAAAAGTGGATTTCTGCACAATGTGTGGAGTTATCTCACATGTAATGAACATGATAAGAACCAGCATTAGAAAGAAAAATGAAAATTCACTCCTTTAAACCCTCTAAACCCATACAGTACTTCTTCTAAGTATTTCAACATAGACCTATAATATAAAAGAAGATTACTCATGAGGTTTAGAAGGAACAAATTTTCAGTAAATATTTTCTTTCCACTTTCAGAAAAAAAAGCAGATTGATCTATCGTACAAAAATTATTTTGGTGTGTGTTAGAGTTTTGAGTTTCTTAATAAAATTTATTTGAAAACTTGAAAAATCCTAAGTTTAGAAAGTTAGACTGTTGTAACACTTAAAAAGTTAAGCACTCTAACAATATCTCTCTGAATTATGGAATTGGACAGGATTTCATATACATTGTATTTATTTTTATTGAAATCACAGTGTAGTGGAAAACATCTAGAATTTGTAGTTAGGGAAGACTGATGTAGAAAAACTGTTCAAGATT
This sequence comes from Melospiza melodia melodia, assembly GCF_035770615.1. Classification (NCBI taxonomy): domain Eukaryota; kingdom Metazoa; phylum Chordata; class Aves; order Passeriformes; family Passerellidae; genus Melospiza; species Melospiza melodia. The sequence goes on along the minus strand of NC_086226.1, from coordinate 53,923,170 downwards.
ACTGAAGGTATTAGGTATGTTGTTTGCCACCTAAGAACTCTCTTGGTAGCATGCAGTAACAAGAATTATTTTATGTTCTGTAAAACCTACACATTAAAAGACAAAAGATAGGTTTCTCAAAAATATATAAAATGTTTTCTTCCCATTTGTGCTCCACCACCTTAATAATTCAGGGTTTTATTTGTTTATTACTGATATTGATTCAGAGTAAATGTGTGGGTGCATTGATATGGAATGCAAAGAGTAGAGATAAGAACTTTTGCATAATTAATAAGAATGGCTGTAGTGTTTCAGAAAGAGGCCTGTCAGCCATTTATTTTGTTTCAGTGGTCATTGGATCAAAAACAAAAAGAGCAACCACCAAAGAGCTGGAAGAAAACAAATATAAAAATCCACAAGCAGACATCTAAGTATGAAAAACATGGTATATGTTTTCCTACTACATTTCTAATTATCTGATATGACACTTTTTAAAAATAGTCTTGTTATAAACCTAACAATCAGTCAATACTGGTAATGTGCTGAGGAATAGACTTCTGTGTGATGTTTGAATTGGCTCCTCAGTGTAATGGAGGAGGGGGAAAAAAGCACTCACAAAATCAATACAATCACAAAATACAATAATCCCTGTATTAAAAGGATTAAAATTTGGCTAACCAATAGACCACAAAATGTAGCCTATAAATGAAGACTCATCTTCCTGTTGAGGTTGCTTGTAGTTCAGATATTCAGGAATCTGTCCTCGCCTCATTGATCTTCAATACCTTTGTAAATGAACTGGAATAAAATATGGAAGCATTGCTTGTAAAATGTGCAGATACTACAAAAACTGGTGGAGAGAGAAGTTACAATGGTCATAGGTCAGTTATAAACCAGGCTGATCTGATTCATATAGTGAAGCTGGCTCATTTGATCAACATGAGGCTGAACGTTGCCAAATGCAAGGTCATGCAATGTACAAAGAAAAAATGTAGACTGTGATTACTTGATGAGAGATTGTATCATATAGTGCATTACACTGGAATGGCTTACCACAAATAATCAAATAAACATGAGCTTTTCAGGCCATACATCTACGAAAGAGTCTTCCTAGATGTAGAGACAATTACCATATTGAATACGGCCATGGTATGAGGTCTTCCCCATGAATAGAGAATAATACTGGCAACTCTGCTTGAAAAGGAGGCATTAAGACATCAGAAAGGATTTTAGAAAAAGCCATAGAAAACTTTCAGAATAGAATTTTTTTCTATTGAAAGACAGCTAAAACACTCCATGTGCTACATTTATTGAAAAAAGTTTGAGAAGAATCTTCATTATCATCAATGTGTCTACATTGAGTTACATACATATAAGTTTGTCCTTGCATTTTATCATAACAAGACACAGAATCCTAATTATTGGATTAAAAAGCTAGGGAAATTAGTAGTGGGCAAATCTTTAAAATAAATTATGATTTTTAAAATACAGATATTTTTGTTTTATTGCAATTCACCATTTGAGCAACTTTTTCAAACATAGTAAATTTTTTTCACCTGAACTTCTGATAACAATTTACTACCTTTTTGAACTATTTTATGATTAAACACAAGTTACAGGGATGTTGAACAGCTTACTGAATGGAAAATTTCATTAGAAAATCAGATTACTGTAATTCTCCCCTCAGGCATGTAAATATTTTTAACTACTAGAAGTTTTATGCTATGGAGGTTTTTCTTCCATTTTGGAGCCAGTCTCACAAAGTGATGCAACAGTCCTGGGTTGCTGTGGCTTCCCAATGTGATGCAAAACACAGAATACAGGCATTACAAAATGGCTGATGGAGAGAAATACGATGCATGCTCAGGAAGGCTGACACTCACCCATTCACTTTACTGCATTTGCATACACAGTCTTTAAAAATATTGATGCTTTTGAGATGTAAATATTTTTAACAGATTAATTTGGTTACTTCTCTGATATATTTTACATCTATCACACATTAAATGAGAAGTATTCTCTGAATGGAACAGAAGAGTTCATTTGGAAAGGACCATCTAGTCCAACTGTGTGACTGCTCGGTATTGTCCAAATATCTCGTAAACACTGACAGGCTTTAAGCATCAGCCACCTCTCCAAAGCCTGTTCTATTGTTTTAACACCCTCTTGGCAAAGAAACAGTTCCTAATGTCCAGACTAACCTTCTCCTGTCACATCTTTGTACAATTCCCAGTCATCCTGTTACTGAATCCCAGGGAGAAGAGCCTCCCTCTCCATGTCCCCTGCCCAGGGAGCTGTACAGAGCAATGAGGTCACCCCTGAGCCTCCTTCTCTCCAGCCCAGACAGACCCAGAGCCCGCAGCCCCTCCTCACAGCATGTGCCTTCCAGCCTTCCACCAGCTCTGCTGTCCTCCTCCGGACCATTCCAGGACCTCCTTCCCACCCTTCTCAGAGCGTGGGGCCCAGCCCTGCACACAGGACTCAGGGTGAGGGCACCAGGGCTGAAATTGAAGGAATGTACAGCCCAAGGTCTATCAGCATTAGCAAAAAACCTCATTGGATATTTCTGCTCTTTCATGTTCCCTAATGGCCTTCAGTACATAGTGGTCAAATGGCTTTCTTGGACTTCCTCTTGCTATTAACAAAGCTAAAAAAGCTTTTTTTCTTGTCTGACAAAACAGTGGCCTGTTTCAATTCCAGCTGAACTTTCACCTTTTTTTGCCTTCTACCTGGATATGTGTACCACATCTCTGTAATATTTCTGCAATGCCTAAACTCTTCCATAGATGATAAAATTTCCTTTTCCTGTTGAGTCCAAAGAGGAATTACCTGTTCAGCCAAGCTAGTTTTCTTCTACTCCTTGACTTACAGCAAAACAGGGGTCTGAGTCATAGAAGTTTAGAATAGTGAAAGTTGGAAAACATTCTTGAGATCAACTGTTTACTTAACACCATCGTGTTCACTACTAAACTGTGCCTCCCAAATCCACAAGAATTTCGAACATTGCCAAGGATGGTGAATGCACCACTGGGCAGCTTGTTCCAATCCTTTAGACGGTCAGCCTGACCATTCTTTCGGCAAGAAAATTCCTCCTAATACCTAATCTAAACCTCCCTTGGTGCAACTTGAGACTTGAACATCCTTATCTTCAGGCAAAACAGCCCCAGCTCCCTCAGGAAATCCTCATCAGACTTGTTCTCCAGACCCTTCACCAGCTCCATTGCTCTTCTCTGGATATGCTCCAGCAAATCAATGTCTTATTTGCCATGAGAGGCTCAGAACTGGAAACAGGATCTGGGGTGTGGTGTCACCAGTAAGGAGAGACAATCCCTTCTGCAGTCCTGCTGGCCACACTTTTATTGCTGATACAGGCCAGGATGCCATTGGTCTTCTTGGCCAGCAGGGCATGGGGTGGATCATGTTCAGCTACTGTTGACCAGCACCCCACTGTAAACCTTTCCAGCCCGAGTGCCCCAAGCCTGTAGCAGTGAATGGGGTTGTTGTGACCCAAAGGCAGGACACAGCAATTCGCCTTAAGAATCTCATACTGTTGGCCTCAGGCTCATTGATCCAGCCTGTCCAGATCCCTCTGCCCTCCCAGAGTGTTCCTGCCCTCCAGCAGATCAGCTCTCCCACCTGACTTGGTATTGTCTACAAACTGATTGAGGGGAAACAGTCAACCCATCATCCAAGTGGTAGATAAAGATCTAAATGGGACTGGCCCCAACACTGAGCCCTGGGGAGCCCCACTCCAACAGTGGGATGTAGCTCCATTCACCAACACCCTCCAGCCCCCACACTACAGACAGCTTTCTGCCCAGCGAGGAACACTCCTGTCCAAGCAGTGGGAAGACAGAGTCTCCGGGAAAATATTTGGGGGACATAGTCAAAGGCTTTAATTCAATCCAGGCAGACATCCACAGCTTTCTCTTCATCCAGCAGGCAGGTCACCTTGTCACAGAAGAAGATCAGGTTGATCCAGCAGGACCTGGCTTTCCCAAATGCCTGCTGGCTGGACCTGATCCTCAGGCTGTCCTGCATATGCTGTACAAGAGCCTGATTGTGATCTGCTCCGTGAACTTTCTTAGTACTGAGGTCAGATTTAGAGGCCTGTAGTTCCCTGGGTCCTTCTTGCAATGTCTGTTGTAGACAGACGTCACATTTGCCAAATTACAGTCAGCTGGAATATCCCCGTTATCCAGGACTGCTGATAAATGACAAAAAGTGTCTTGTTAAACATTTTCACCAGCTCTCTGAATACCATTTGATGGGTCTTGTTCAGCCTTTTAGATTTGTGTATAGATAGATTTGTGTTCAGCCTTGTAGATTTGTCTAAGGGGTGTAGCAGTTATTGACCATTTCCTCTTAGATTGTGGGGATTTCCTTCTGCTCCCCATCCTTGTTTTCCAGATCAGGGGACTTAGTACCCTGAGGACAATGTACCTTTCCCTTAAAGACTGAGGGAAAGAAGGCATTAAGCACATCAGCCTTTTCCTTTGTCACTATGATTCTCTCTGCATCCAACAAAGGATGGAGATTCTCCTTAACCCTCCTTTTCCTTGTGGTACTCCCAAGTCGCCTGCCCCTTCTTCCAAAGGTGATCTTCTCTCTGTTTTTCTCTGAGTTCAAGCCAAAACCCTCTGTTCAATCAGGCTGGTCATCTTCCCTACCATGCTGTCTTTCAGCACATGGGAATAATACCTTGCTGAGTTCCAGGATATTTTTTTCCAGAGGAATCTGCTGTCAATTATATTAAAGATTTGAGGTTTGATAGCAGAAGCTTGAAATAAAACCCAACCTTTCCTCTTTTCAAGGATTTTTTTCCCCTCTGTTTAAAGAAGAATCATTTGGGATTTGACATTAATTTCTCTTATATAAACCTCGTTCTACAGGCTATTTATGTAAGTGTTTTCATAAATTGCTCAATTATGTCCATTAGGTCCTGAATACAAAACTAAAATATGTAAGTGCCTTAAGTGCAACCAGAGGAAATTTCCAAGTCCTCATGAGTTACCTATAAAGCTTCACCCAAGCACTTAGATGCCTATGAGTACATAGGCTTCTTTGAGATTGGTTGGCTTTTATCTCCTTTTTGCAGACATTTTTTCTTAACCTGCTGTATGACTCTTTATTGCAGGATGAGTAAGCAATCTTTGTAGGCAGGACTACAAACCTAGGGTGCTCATGTCTTATAGAAAAATCTCCTCAGAGAAACAGGTCTCCCTACATTCTCAGCCTTTATGATTCCCTGAAAACTGATTACCACTGTTTTTTAACTTCCTCAGAAGAAATGGAAGGTACCTTCCATTCATGTAGGCCACAGAATAATGCTAGGCACATTTCTAGGAGGCATGGAAAGTGTTTTGAAAGGCTTCAGGATGAAAGAAGACTTAGAAGCCACATTTTCACTTCCTAGTACCTCAACCACTGCCACTGCTCCTGACATGTTTTCAACGCAAAAAGTGAAATACTTCCATTTCCAGCCATTCCTGTTTTCATCCTGTTTCCAGAATGAATGAATGAGAAGTTTTGGCCAGTGAATATAGTTGTTGTGTAGCCTCCCTGGAACAGGGGGATAAGATAAACCTTGAATAACTTCCTTGTGATCTGTGCTTCATGTATTTCGATGCATTAACAACCATACTAACAGACTGTAATCCAGGGATCTGTCTTTTCCCATCTGTTGTATGGGGTATGTAGATGGCTTGATTTTATGACTTCTTAAGAGCAATTAAAGGTTACAAATGGAGGTGCATGCATTTCACTGACAAGTCTTCTTTTGTGAATCTTCTTGTTCAAGGCAGTGTATATAGCCCAGACAAGAAGGTCATATTTCTCCTCATTTTGACAGGGCCAAAAGAAACTAAAGAGGACTTGCAGTTGAAAGCTGTTTACCATAAAATAATATAGAAATTAATATCCTGATTAAAAGATAATTACCACATCATTCTCTCTGTTTACAAATCATCTTGAAACTAATAACTTGATTATTAAATATGTAAAGGTGAAGTAAAATTATTTGTGTGAATAAAATAGCACACTACAAATAACTAGAAGTTAGAGCCTGGAAATTAAAAACTAAAATTATAGAGAGCAAACTCTATAAAACACAGCCAGTAAATTTGGTTTACTACCATTATTGTCAGGATAATGTAACAAACAGATGGATGATTTAATATAATTTGGTTAGCTAATTTTAAGAGGCTTGGCTACAAGTTTTAACTTATTTTTATATGTGATTTTTACTGTGCTTGCTTAGCCCAACTTGCACCATAAAAGCTCAGATCCTCACACAAGTACAGCTGGTGAAATGCTGTTAGCAGAATATCATATATGGTCCCAATTTTAAAAAAATTGTCTTTTTGTTGCCTCCTCAAAAAAAATATTTGGGCTTGACTCATGTTTTTGCAGGAATTGTAGAATCACAGGAATTTTTGAAAGCCACCACACTACCAAGGGCCTAGAGTGAAAATGACACACAAATTTGTGGACACCCCAGAATGCTGTTGTGCAAGATGTACCAGTTAGCAGAGTCAGCAGGTGCCATTAGATGCAATTTCTAAGTCTCCCTGTGGTAAAAAAACCCAAAGCCCAACAACAACAAAGTAGCCTTCTGTTTGATTAAACACTAACTCTGCATCATTTCCAGGTCAAATTAAACACAGTACAGTATCTCAAAAATGTGAGTTAGGAAAGAAAGAGCTCTGTTATATGACTCATGTAAGCAGGTACCTGCAGTTTCTATTGAAATATGTGCAACATGTGCTATATTACATGGGAATGTTCACTTTATCAACACCAGTATTCAACTAGTACTTATTTGAGAACCTATTTAGTAATATTCACCAAAACTGGTTATTAACTTTAGTTGCTGCAAGATTATAATTCTCTTTCATAGGAATAGCATCCATAAAGTATTCTGAAGCACCTATTACAACGCCAAGCCACTAGAAAAAGCTGTTTGACTTCCCACAATGATTAGGCTCATTACAGGTTATAACTGGAAGAACATTTCTGAGTATTTGGGTTTAAGAAACAGAGCTGCCTAATCCAGATGATGGGAGGCAATTATTCATGCTACTCACAGCTTGTAGTACTTAATAAATTTTTGTCATTTTTAATAGAGTCTGAAAAAAAACCCCCAAACCTGAAAATGGGTATATGTATATTTACATCAAGAGATTTATGCCTACTTGCACCAATAGAATTTCCTTTGATTTGTTCAAACCAAAAAACAAAACAAAGAAAATGTTGACATCATGCAGGGGACAGTAGTTTTACTTTCCTGTTGAGCTTTTTCCTTGTTGTTGATTTTTTTTTTTCAATTTGAGTAGCAACCTTCTATTAAATTTTGGCCATAAAGAAGCAAGAAAAATGGTTTAATTTTAAAAACATATATTTTTCTACCTGGTTACCTGTTTTTAGAGTCAAATAAAAGAGAAGGTGATTTTAGTTGGACATAGGATAGATTTTCAAACCTTCTTAGATCACAGTTAGAAGATTATTGCTTGCGCTTTTTAGCAATTTCTCTTAAGAATTACTACTAATATTATCTGGCAGACATTGCGATAATAATTTCCATTAGCCAAGAAAAAGCAGTAAATATTTAACTTGGAAAATTCTTGGAGCTCTGCAGCATGTAAATAGGCCGATGTAAATGAAATGTTGCTTTTTTTTCCCATGAAGAAGTGAAAAAATGTCTGATAGTGTCCATTAAAATATATATCTCTATATATATATATTAATATGTTGATTACATTTTCAGAGGACATGTTTCTAATGTGTTTTTTTTGACCCAGAACCGAAGAAACTATTATCTTCTTTTTTATTATGAAAATCTAACAAGAATGACATCAAGGTTAATGTTACAGGCAGATGAAAAAAGACAAACCAATTGCTTCATATTAAGTGAGAACCAGTTTCTACAGGTGTTTCTACAGGTGTTAAAAGCAAAACTACAGTAAAAATAACTGGAAACACAGGTAGAGAGGGGAAGAGTGTTTGCTATGATGAGAAAACGGACAGCAAAGGAACTTGTCAAATATCCACAGAAATTATAATATTGCATTCGTCAAGAACAGAGATTGGTTGTTTCTGAGATAAGGAAGAGTTTGAATGATGAAAATAGAACTGTGGAATAAAGATATGAGGGGTTTTTTATGTTCCCCAGAAGAAAGTAACAAAACTGAAACATGGTTTGATTATGAGAATCATTGTAATTTCAAAAATTCCCAGCAGGCTGAAAGGTGGTTGGGGATAATCAGAAATGAGGGAAAGCACGGTCAGGGAAGGGAGATGATTGAAACATGCACAGTCTTAAGGCTAATATCTAACCATGAAAAGTTACCAGTACTTATAATGGAGGAGAACTGGATATCTGAGCTACTGGCATAGAGAATTTAGGTGAATTTGTGCTTATGAATACCTCAAGAGCAGAAGTAAGAAAAGACAGAGACAAAGCATTGTATACTATCCCACTGTAGAAGGGATGAGAATCATTCCTTGGAGGGAGTGCTGAAGAAACAATTAAAAAAATACAGACGCTAGAGTCAGATACAAACAATTTCTTAGAGCAGATATGAATTTTTAATGTAAATTTGGGTTGATTAGGTAAAAGTCATTTTAAAAGTACACTGGGGAAAAAATAGAAAAAAACACATTTTAAATCAGTTTGAAATACACTGCCATAGAACAGCGACATTATGCTTAAGTTCAGTGTATTGCAGTCAGAGGCTTACCACCTAAAAGTCTTATATATCACTGTATAAGTTACAGGAGTTGTTTTATGCATCATTATCTTAATAGCTATGCCCAGATCATTACAATTTATTGTAGGATAATTTATGCATGTTTCAGTACTGTTTTATGCCTCTACTCATTGCTAGATTAAGAATTAACCCAGCCTGAAATTAAGTTTTGCAGACTCCATCCTAAAGATAGGAATAGAATGAAAGAATCAACATAGAGGTTTCTTTTATTACAAATGACACTGACAATGAGCACTGTGACCTGTCAGGAGTCACAGTGACCTAGATGTAAGGTACTTGGCAAATTGATCTCCAGCCTTCAGTTTATCTATTGCAGATGTGATAGTGCAGGGTACTCCCAGCGCACTAAATGACTTTTCTGTAATAGAGAAAGAGCAGAACGTGGATCGGTCATCTTTTGAGAACTATATTGACTTTTCAGACTGGATAACTAGTGAGTGATTGGTGTGAATGGGAGGTCATTGAAAGTCCTTAAATAAAAGAAACCAGTCCAGAGTGATTGTCAATTGACTGTTCATCGACTGAGAAGAAGATACAGTACTGCAACATTTTAAAAAGTCATCAGCCTCATTCTGCCCTTAGCTATATTTGTATAACTCTAGGAGTATGCAGATAGTCTCATAATTCTTGAATTACTGTAGTATTTATTGTCGTAATTTATCATACCCATTTACTTTCCTTCATCATTTTCAGACTATATTTCCACCCATAAAAGGTGAATAGCAGCCCGAAGGTCCACATTTGTTATACAGTTGCCAAAATGTTAACAACTGCTTTGTGAATCTTCTTTGTTCTTAATACTAGACCCAAAGGGAAGGAATTTTTCTATTGATTTCAAAAAGCTGTCCAGTCTCTTCAATACATCTCTGGAATGCCAACAAACATTAGTTTGTTCGTCCTCTTAAATGTAAATACAAAATGAATAAAGTCCTAAAAACAAAGAAGAAATGTCCAAGCCACACGAAGCATGTAGTGAGTTTCTGGGTACAGAATATTCTCTGTGTTGCACATGCCTCTTAAAAAATTATGAAAGGCACAATAAATATTTTAAGTAATTTGGCTAATGTAGATGGTATAAACTTTAAGGAGAGTACAGAAATATTGTTACCAGTGAATAAGGAGAGTATAGAAATATTGTTACCAGTGAATAACAATAATTTGGTGGGTCACTTCGTTAAAGGGGACAAAGTACTGCGCAGTATTTACACTGCAAGCAGTATTTCCTTCCTTACTACCAGAAAGAAGTTAATGTAGCACAGCTTGCCCTGGTATGCCTGAATAATTGTTTCAAGGCAAGGTATTGGAAGGCTAGATCTAATAGATACTACAATTGAACTCAGTCAGAGAGCGGCTAGATGCATTATTGATTATGCATGCGCTTCAGAGTCTTGCAGTTTGCACATCAGCACTTGCACTAAGTAATAAACCTAGGAAAGTCTTAACGTATCTTTTTAAACCAGCAAAGCAGAAATCATTTATTCCAGCAATTAAAAATATACATGGTCATGAGGTTACCACAATGAAGGATATTTATTTAGTTCAGTACTTTAAGACTTCTATTAAATATTACATTCACAAGATGACCTCTAGCTTCCACTCATTAGATAATATCAGGCATTTTTTATTAGGAATTGATGTGTTTCTTTTGCACATCAGTGCACCGTGGATAATTTAAAAATAAAAAACCACATTGGTTAAAGGAATAGAGTATGCTATTAGCAGCCTTTGATCTGGGAAAGCTGCCAGTCTAGTTGGTGTTAATTTAGGTAGTATATAAAAGAAAGAGCATATACCTTCACATAAGCACAATTTATTTCACTTCTATCAGGATTTTCCTTTTTGAGACGTAGAAATTTTGATTAATAAAATGCTTTCTCTTCACATTTAGTTTACTAAGGAATAAGTTGCTCCCCCTGAATTCCTTCATACCACTATTTCAATACTTTCAACTTTTTAAGAAGGCATTCTTTGTTGGTTAGTTGTTTGTTGGTTTGTTTGTTTGTTTTAAATGCATTTCCTGGAAATTGCCCTGAGGCAGTTCTTCAGTTGTTGTTCTTTTCTCTTCCCCATCACAGACCATTATCTTTTCATGGAGCCCATTTAGCCCTGATATGATAGCCACTGCCTAAGCCTACAAAGTGTACTGTATCCCTTGAGAATAATAGAAGCAGAACCTGAGGAATCCAGGATCTGAGGATTTTCAGTGAGATGAAGGGACATAAATTCAAGGATGTATTTGGATGGGGAGCAGATAGCAGAACTAAAAACTAGAACAACAAAGTAGCTAAGATGTGAGGTGTTCTCTCTTTTTACCTGATGCTGAAACCTTCAGGCAGCTGATTACCACTTAATGCTCCATCACAGAGGTTTCCAGGGCTAGATGATCAAAATGTCTGCTGTGCAACAAGTCAGTGTAAGGATCAGGAAAAAGGTATGCTGAGGAAGAAAATCAGAGGACAGTTCAACCCACCATTTGGTTGCTCTGAGGGCTAGAATTTTATTATTTATGAGGCAGATGAAGTCTGAAGTTCACCATAGTCTCAAAAAGGAATTAAATTTGCCCCCTCAAAACTGAGGTATGTTGAATGGATCAATGCTTTTGTTCCTGTTTCTTTACTTTATATAAAATAATTTAAACTGTCTCCCAGATATGTTCTTTATTCCTTTCTTCCAACTATTATACAGGCTGTCCCCAAAATTTAAAGTGCCTTTTTTCCTACTTACCCAAAAGAAGCTAGATAGGCAGTGGGATTCCAGGGAAATATGCTGGTCTATCACTTGAAAGAGGTCTGCAAGAAGAGAAATTACAGATGTATCTTCCATCCTGCCACAACTGAGGAAGCAGAGCAGTGGAGAGGGAGGAATTGAATATGGATTTGTGTTTGAAATTGTACTAATTAAGAGTTAAGCATTCATTTCAGAACACACTTCCAAAATGTAAAGGTGCTAGTTGTGCTTTTTTATTATGCGTTGAACTCTTACTCCCTATTGTCAGAACTACAGAAAGCTCCCAAAGATCTCTAATGTTGGCACATTGTAGGGACAGGAAAGAGAATACATTTGAAGGGACACAACAGATGAGCAAAAAAAATTAGAGCACAACAGCAGCAAGTCTCCTACAATGGCAGTGTTTGTGTTTCAAACACCTTCTTTGATGGAATTTTCACAGCACATGGTACAGCTCAAGACATTTAAACCCTTTCATCATAGCTAGCCTTGGAAAGAGATTTTCCAAAATTCAGTAGGAATTTTATAAAATTAGTTACTGGTGCATATAACAAGAAGAGACATTGCAGTTAACCTTCATTGCCTGAGGTCAGACATCTATCCAATTAGTTGAACACCAGGAACAACAACCCTATGTCTGTTACCAGAGACTACTTAATCTTTAAAATGCTTGTTATAAACATTAATTAATTCTGACTATATGTGTTTGTGATATTTAGATATTCTGTTCCCATGTGAAAGGATTAGCTGAGACAAAAAGAGGGCTTGACTTTCAAAGGTACAAGCAGACTAAGACCTAAGACACAGGTTGTCTCTTACTGGGAGTTTCACAAGTGCCTAAATACTTTTAATGCCTTTGACAGTCTAAGAAAACTTTGGGAAGTCCCATTTGGTACCACAGGTACTTAGATATTTTTGAAAATCTGGCTTCCTGTGTCTTGCCAAGTCACGTGTCACATCAGAGGTACTTGGTCTGGGGCAAATGTGTCTCAGAGCACCTGCACTGATAATGTTCCCTAGCATACCTAGAGATAAGCTGTACCTTTTCCAAGCCTGATACTGCCTTGAATTATGACATAGAAAGTATAACCTCAATTAGGCTTAATACAGCGACCCTTGGGCAGCACCCACATGGTAATTTACACCACATTTAAATACCAAGAAATTCTTGAGACATTTGATGTTAAAAAAAGTCTCAAAACCTGCCCTTTTAGAATGTTCACTGGACTGAAATTGCCATTCATATAATAGTGCTGACTTGGGACTTCATTTGTTACAGACCATGAAGAAAACAGCTGCCCACAAGCCCGGTTTTCAGTTGCTCTATACCTTATCAACCATGCCCTGCAGCTCTTGTGAAGGACTGCCATTGTCTTGTACTCAAATCCATTGAATCCTCTTTCTGAGACCCTGTTATGCTAAAATATGTTTTGTGTAATTGTAAGTGTTTGATCTCTTCCGCTCTCGAATCCCATCAGAGAGAGTCATGGCTGTTTGAGAAAAACAGGCATGTAGATAGACTGTAAATACTGGAATATGTTGGGCCATCAGAAGCACCTTGGTGCTGCATTGCAGTCCTTAATACATAGATTGCAGTAGTTCTGTCCCAGACACTTGCATCTCTGTGGGCAGGGTAGCACAGCTATTTCACAGGGTACAAATATCCTCCATATAGTGAACATTTGAGTCAGAAATAGAATTTCGACTTTTTTTTTTTCCCCAGAGATTTCCATTTCAGGAAATAACATACAAACAATAAACAACACAAAAGCTCTGCCCAACTGTGAATCAAAGAGGGCAGACAGCTCCTTGAATAACATTTCAACAGAACCTTTGGACAACATTTAATTCACTCAGTGCAATCCAGCTGGAATCTGTTTAGTGTGCCCCCAAATCAGCGTGATAATGAGCTCATAACAGTTTGTTGATAGCAGACTGGCTGATTCATAAGCTGCTTGTCACTATTTCGTAAGTGATATATGAGCCACAGATTTAAATAAATTCAAAATAAGAAATATTGGGGAGCCAATAAATCTGACTATTTCTTATGAATCTATCCAAACATCTCCTGCATTGTCATTCTTCTATTTCACATTTTGCTCAGCCCATCTTCTTAGAATTTACTGTATATGCAAAACCAGCAGTGCAAGCAAGATGGTAATCAGAGCATAAAACAGACACATGCACTCTCCTATGTATTAATAAGTTAGTGTGGGTGGGTGAAAAAGAAATGGAAAATAAAACAGGCCTCAGATAATTCCAGAATGACAGAAGTGATGTAATGCTCAAATTATAATTCTTTGAAGTAGAGTCTGGGTGAACTAAATACATAGCACGTGGCAAAAATTGTGTGGCAACTGCTGTGGTAGAATTTGTCTTGGTTAAGACTCCATATGAAAAGATAAATCTTTCTAAGTAGAAATAGGAGTTCAATGAATTGAAGCCAAAAATTCAGCGTGCCATTTGAGTTCAGGAAGTGAAGTAAACATGATTTTGCATAATGTATTAGAAACCACTGTATTGCATTAGGAAAATTCACAATGTCTATATACTCTCTGAAAATAAGATAGAGCAGTTGCTAAACTTGCTGTTTAAATTTTAAAAAATCAAAATAATATTTCTTCAGACTGTGGTCTTAGCATCCCTAAAATGAATTAAGGCCTTTTTGTTGCTTTGTATGGCCTGCACTGTGTTTCTGACAAAATTTGTGTCCTCCGTATCTAGAAAACACAATACTGTGGGGTCATGGTAGAGAATGAAGGTTCCAAACTGGCTTTAGGATGAACTGACTTGTTCTTTCTGACCAAAGTGTGAAACCTTGCTATTACTGACTGCAGTTCATAGATGGGTTAATCCTGTGTGAGTAAAAGATTTAACCAAAAATCATTTTCTTACAAAGTAGATAAGTGCGAGCCCTTAATTAAAATATCTCAACAAACAGAATCCCCACAATGATTCATCTACATACATTGAGCAGGAGCAAAGCTGGCACAGCTTCATACCCAAGGCAAGCTGCTGGGAAAAAAGATTTGGAAAAGATTTTAGACCAAATGTTTAATACTCGTAACATACACTAACTGATACAGCTATTTTTCCTATTGCCTATTCCTGTTACAGGTATATCTAATAACTGCATCAACACTTTCCAGCTGATAATTATATACGTAATAGAAGAGTTGAGGCCAGTCATACATTTTGCAGTCAGTTGTGTAGGCAAATGGAGCTGGATTTACCTTGTCAGTGCCTCCAGGTCTTGACATTTCTTCTGAAGATTTAAAATTTTTTTTGTGTTGATGTAATTCATGGACTCTGGGACTTTTTCCAATTTTTATGGAGTGATTATTCTCCCACCATCAGCTGATCTAATTTTAATAAAAATAGTTTGCTTTTAATTGTACTGGAAGCACTTAATTTTTGAGATGCATAATTCAAAATTTACATTGTCCCTCATCCCCTACAAAGCCAGTAGTATTCTGGTTATGCATTTATTTGGTGCCTTAAACTATAAACTTGGCATTGGGCGAAACAAGCAAATATAAACAAAGCATATTTTGTGCTCTTCTATAGCGTTTTGGGATCTTTTGTGGCCACTTTTTTGCAAACTTGTACATTTTATACTCCATTATTAACAAGGGATGACCCTGAAGCAGCGCATTCATTAGAATACACTAGTAAAGATTTGAATTTTGTTTAAGTCAGAATATGCAGGGTGTAACTTGTGATGTAAAGCATTGCAACTCCATTTAACTTAGTTGTGTCACAAAATTTGAAGTGCCTAGTACTATAGTCATAGAGTTTTCACAGAATCACAGAATATCTAAGTTTGGAATAATGTCTAATATTATTCTCTATGTTAGAGTCTGAAGAATTGTAAGGCAGGTGGATGGTTCCAACGACCTGCTCACACTATTACACATGTAACACCAGACAGCTATGTTTAACAAAATCCATACAATTAGGCATCTCAACAAAACATTCCCCTAGAACTACAATTGTAATATGTCATTAATGTGTTTATTATTGCAGAGGAAAGAGGCAACCACACCATCACTCCCTGGAATGCAATGCATCATCCTTAGTCATAGGGTGGATTATGGTGGCGCTTCCTCTTCCCCTTCTCACTGGGCCTGCTCTACAGCCTCAGCAGCTCCTGAAAAGCTTTGACTGAACAATTTGAGTTCTCCTTTCCCTACCAGGAGATTTTGCATGACAAAGATGGGAACAATTCTGACTGCAGCAGGTGCCTGAGCAAGGTGGGGAACAAAGGATAAGCAGTTGACTTTCTTATCCTTGGTAAATCATTTATCTGAATTGTAGTCCAAGTGAAATGGCACAGTAACCATTGTTACTGGATTTTTTATAAAAAACCCAACCCTCCAGTAGTTGCTAACTTGAGATACAGGAAGGATAGAAACTTACGGGTGACTAAAGCAAATCACTTTGTTACCCCGTGAAGAGCAGTCTTAAGAGAGGCCCTTTGAGTTTTCCTAGGCTGCCACTGGCTGCACAGTGACTCCAAGTGGGATGATTCTTGGAGCTCACCATCATTCCTGTTTGTGATACTTGGAAGACCATTGATAACATTGAGAGGTAGACTGACTCTTTCTGGCACAACCCATGCCTGCAGAGAAAAATCAAGAGATTTGACACGAGCATTTCACTGAACCTCAGGGAATTTTTTGGTGGGTACCTTTGCACACTTACTCATGTAGATGAATAAATTTCTGTGCCTCTGTGTGTGTGAATTGGTTATGGTATGAATGTTGTCACTGTGGATCTATAATCAAGTTGTTGTCATAATCATAGTAAATCCTGTTGAATCACTTTGTAACTATTAAATTAGTCAATGATTAAGTGCTACTAAACCCTTTCGTAACCTTACATTTTTGCATCCACATCCTTGGCACCTTCGATCTTTTGTAACTTCTGTCTCTATGTAAATCATTCTTAGTTGACTCTAATCAGATTTTCCTTCATGTGCTTCATCTAATAAGCAATAGAGTGAACTTTTCCATCAAGCTCTGTTGGAAGTTTCATTTCCATAAATTTATATTAAAATCCACTTTTTGCCATTACCTTTGATGGTGATTCTTTAAGCAGCCTATTCATGACAGTAAGCTACTCTTTTATTCATATTCCTCAAATAACAATAAGCCCACCTCTGCAAAGATCAGAACTTTTGGCCAAGCTGTTTAGAGGGTGCAGCCAGCCCATTAGTGTGGGTTTGGAAGCCCTGGGTGTGCCACCATTCATGATTCTCCTCTGCCCCAGTCATGGCACTCAGGATGCCAAGGCAATATCCTGCTACACACCCTATTTCTCCTCTAGCTGTGGTCCCTAGGAGGTCCCAATGCCTGGGGCCATTCAGGAGATGACAATAACCTTGGCATATAATATTATTTTCAGCTAAGATGGAGGAGAAGGATCCCAGGTTTTATGCCCAGGGGTCTTGCACAAACAAAAGAAAATGATGTTTTGTTTCCAAATGAGCAGCAGCAATGAAGATTAAAACCCAGTGACCATAGTGGCGTGCTTAATGCATATGTGTGACAAGAACAATATGCCAGTTCTTAATGAGAAGCAGAAATTTTTGGCTCTGACAGTACTGCAAGATTTTCAAGTCTTTACAGCCACTTTTAACATGAGAGGCATATGTGATGTTTTTCTTCATCTATAGCTACAAAAGTACACACAGACATCAAATGTACATGTGAAAAAAGGGGAGAAATGATGCATGTATAACAAAACAGACAGTGTGGTGATGACAATTTGTAGGCTACATATTGAATTTATTTAATTTAATAGACAATAGCATGTCCTAATGTTTTAAGCCAACAAAGTATTTCCTGGCTCCCAAATGTTAGCTAAAATAACTTTTTTCCTTGTTAATTTCCAGTTCTTGGCTGCATTTTGTGCTAATTTCAAACATATGTCATATACAAAATATGTTAATTTTGAAAGCCAAATCTGGCAGGAGATGATTGTTGAACTGGCATAGGGAGGCTTGGGACAAACAGACAAGCTCAAAGCTGGCAAGACGCATTTACAAACCACAATGTGTATTTTTTCAAATCTTTTCCAGCTATTTCCATGTGCACACAGGCAGGAATAATGAAGGAAAGACAAATGGTCTGTAAGAAAATTTCAATATGAAATGAAAACACCTTTAATTTAGACATCTGCTGCATTTTAATTTATCCTATAAAGTTTAAAAAATCAGAGTTCGGCATTTTATACAGTCCTTAAATACCAGAGATGAAAATTTGAGTAATTGAAATGTGATGGTGTTTATGATATATACTTACACTTTACTGAAAAAACCACTAGTGAAATATGCCACAGAAAGGCAGATTGTTATGATTTTTTGCAAAAATCCTATAGATTACGATTACTGTCAGTTCAAAACAGTTGCACTTCATGTGTTCATTATGCTGCTTTACAGAGTGATATTTTCTCAAAAACACTCCATGAAATATTCATGTCAGTTAAAATAATCTCTCCTCAATATTGACCTCTAATCCAAAACTTATCCAATTTCATAGTCTGTTCACAGTCACTTTTGTTCCTTAAACATTTTTGTAACAAAATATTTATATATGTTTTATATATATAAAGATATATGTGGGAATAGGCACATATGTTTACTTCTAAACTATTATTGCACTTATTTATGCATATATATTATTGAGCTGATTGTAGCAGTAGAACTTAATATCACTTAATACACATAGGAATTTTGACAATGATGGTCTTAATTTAAGAGATACATCTTTAAATAAAAATAAATATAGCTGCAAACTGAAGTGTAAAACTCCCTCAAAAGAATAAGATAATGCAACATAAGACAGTACTATAATGTACAGCTGGGTCTCCGGGAAAAGCTAGACTTTTGGGAAATATTGAGTGTGCATCTGCTTACAGATATACAAGATACAATTTTTCTCCAAATCAGTCTTCTTTCAGTAATGTTTAAAAATCATCTGCTCATTTCATAGTCATTTGGGACCTTATGAAACATTACTGCTTTCTTCACTAAAACCACAAATTTCAAAGATAAATACAAATTATTATGCAGCAATAAGAAGATAGTTCATAAAAGAAGAATATAGCAGTCCTCTCTTTATTGATTGAAACTTATTGCATTTTTAATCCCCTGTGAATATGTATCAAGATTAGTTAGCATGTGAGAATATGAGGAACAGATAAAATTTTCCGTTCCTTGTCAGTACCAATATTGTTGACAGAAGAGCTTTTTGACGGTGTAGAAAAGGTTTTTATTTGGGCAACTTTGAACACATTTAAAAGTGTAATTAATTTTTTTATGGACATATTTGACATCAATAGAAAAATATCATTATAGAGAGCAATCAGTGATTCTGAATTTCAAAGAGGTTTCAAGCAAAGGTGACAGGTTTTCTAAGTACCTTTTTCGCATGTTATCCTCTTTCAAAAACACTAGATTAAAAAGACAGTGTACTTTCCTTAAAAAATATTAAGGCAACAATATATTCATATAGATTCAATTAGACAGTAAATTTCATGGTTTTAATGGTGCAAAACTTTTCCCTGTTATGAAGTTCTCACAATATATTCAATCAGCATTATATCAAAACAACATTTATTGGCAAACTTGTGTTGAAAATTTTGACTCTTTGGTGTTTCAAAGGACCTAATGAACTTCTGAATTGTGTGCTGTATTTAGCATACTATAAATGTATAAGATTTTTCAAACTTCATATATATACATGATGAATATTACTTTGTGACTATCTGTGCATGGGCAGTATCATATACTTCGGCAGTTACTCTTCCAAAAAAAAAAAAATGTTACTTGCAAAGACTTGTAGCTTCCTTTCTCCTACTTGTATCTTTGCCTTTCTCACTCCTTTTTCTAAGCCTTTCCTCTTTTCCCCTATTTCTATATGTTCTTTATCCAGATAATATTATTGATATGTGACAAGTGGGAAGGGTACAGAAAACTCTCATTTGAAAATTATGAAGATTATACTTTAATGGTTTAATTCTTCTTCAGTAAAGGATTTCTTTACTTGATAATAAATAGAATTTAGTACTTTAAATAAAGTCAAGAATTCTGTCAAAACTTTATTTTAATTGATATTTTAAATTTTATGTTTCTGTCAGGTTTTTTGTTCATAGGTATCTTCTCTAGCTCTTTAAACTATATATTATGGCTATTCCTTTTGTACAGATTTCAGCTTGCTGTGCTACAGAGTGGAATCGTGCTACCTTTACTTAGTACCAGCCTAAAAATGTGTGTTTATATAAATTGATTTCAAGGGAGTCACTGATCATAAGTGGCTTTTATTAAGTGAAACAATAGAGAGCAGAAGTGATATTACCACAGCAGAAGATTTGATCTCAGGTCACAGATCATTCTGTTATCCAATTCCTGCTAAAACACCTTTTGAACTGTGGAGATTTTGGGAGCCACACTGACAGACTAGGTTTTACTTTGAGAGTGGTATTGTCTTCATTCTCTTTTGTCCCAGAAAAAGAAACCTGGAGATTTTTCAGTCACTTTCAGTATGATTTTATAGCATATGGATGTGTGTTTCTGCCTAAAATTCTGTAATTATCTTCTTGATATGTATTAATGCTATTTTCTTATAGGAGTGTTACTAACTTTAAGGGAACTAAACAACTGCTTAGAATTATACATGCACTTCTATTTCTGAAGCATCAGGTATCCAACATTCTTTAGTAATGTCAGTTGAATCTTATACAGAAAAATATCAAAACAGACTTATATAGAAAAGTCAAAATCATAGCATTATTAAGGTTGGGAAAGGCCTCCAAGATCTCCAAGTCCAACCTTTGACTGAACACTGACACACCAATACACCCCAACCACCAAATGCCATGTCCAGTCATTTCTTGAACACTTCCAGGGTGGTGACCCCACCAGCTCCTTGGAAAGCCTGTTCCAATGCTTAACCACCCTTTCAGTGAAAAACTTTTCCCTGATCTTCATTCTGAATCTCCTGTGGTGTAGGCTGAGACCATTTCTACTCATTCTGTTGCCCTGGGGAAGAAGTAAACACCCATCTTGCTTTCCTTTCAGGTAGTTGTAGAGAGCTGTAAGGTTTCCTTTGTGCCTTCCCATCTCCATTCTAAACATCGCCAGCTCCCTCAGCCTCTCCTCCTAGGATTTACTCTCTAGACCCTACACCAGCTTTGTTGACCTTCTCCAGACATGCTCCAGCAATATAAGATCTTTTTTTCCAGGACTGAAAACTGAATGATATCTTGCAAGTGTACTCCCGCTCATTGTTTATACTTGCTAAATGAAATAAGACTAAAGAACACCACAGAACAAATGGAAATTTTGAACAAGCCTTATTTTTGAGGGCATGCTTTTGGGAACGCTCACATTAAAATGGTTTTTAATAGCAAGATTGGTTTGGTGAGGCCTTGCTATTCTGTGGTACAATGCTAGCTGAGTTTGAAATAGTCCTACTGTCAGATGCACAGAATGTAATTGCAGATAAGAGAATTGGAGTTCACTCAAGTTTCTTAGTTTCTTAAATAAATACCTTCAGTTTCTTAAATAAATATATTAAGGTAGAAATTCAACAGTTTTTATTTTGTTTGTTGGTATAAAGTCATGAAAACTTTACTGAGACCAATCGGTTCATACAGTTGGATCTGAGAGAATTTCACTATGGAGTCTCCCCATACACCAAAACAACAGAAAATGTGTTTTCATCGGATGGGAGGACATGTTTGTGCTGCCAGCCCATATTCACATCCAGTGTTGGTGTTTAGAAAGTGTACAGAAGGCTAGAGAATGCTACCAAATGTCTTACAGAGGCTGTCATTGAATAT
The DNA here is from genome assembly GCF_035770615.1 of Melospiza melodia melodia. Lineage (NCBI taxonomy): Eukaryota > Metazoa > Chordata > Aves > Passeriformes > Passerellidae > Melospiza > Melospiza melodia. The sequence continues at coordinate 53,901,850 of NC_086226.1, read as the reverse complement.
GAACATTCAAAATTTTCACACCAGTTCCTACCTACTGGAGGTGAAAACTTTGTGTGCATAAGAGAGGGCTTGTTGCTCTCATGAATTTCTCCTGAGCTCTGCAGAGTGCGACAGGTGAGGTATGAGGTGTGCAATTAACAAGGTGAGGTGTAAGGTGTGCAAAGAGAATATCCCCTCCTTATTGGGGAACTGGCACACTTGGGTTTGCACAGCCCATGACTGCTATCCTCACCCTGCCTTACCAAGCTGGTAAGTTGGAGGTACTTTACTTTTGTCCTAAAAGCCAAGGTACATGAAATATGTATCACCTGTGAGCTGAATTCTAGGGGGTCATTTTTGAAAGCAGTGAAATAGCTAAAAGCTTCCACTTTTTCTGTCTTCTCCCATGTTTTACAGTGTGGAGTCTATTTTACATAGGTGTAATCTGGTGGTAAGCTTCAGTAGAGAAGTTTTGGTGCAGTTCTTCCCAGGTTCCCTCCACCTCTGTCACTGTCATCCATTAAAATGTATATACCCAAATCAAAACAGTAAATAGCAAATAAACACCTGCAACAATTTAACATTCCTCATATTTCTCTAATTGGTAATAGGATTGCTGAGAGCTTGGAAGATTTGTTTGGTAAACAACTTCTGATTTAAAAACTGGGGTTTCTTATGACGATAAGATACCTAAAATTTCCTACTTCAGAAAAAAATGTTCCTTTCTATTCTTGAAATTTAAAAAAAAACTTTGCCTTGTTTCAAGTTTTTGAAAATACAAATTTTTTGATGCAGATTTCTTGGAGTTCAGGTATTTTACATTTAAAAAATAGGTCATTGCAAAATTAAAATGGAAATTACATATTCAGAGTGTTAAACCAAGACATTTCTCAGGCAAATAAGTTATTTGTTCTTATGTTTTACCTTGAAATAGAATTCTGACATAGTATTTGTGACAACCCACAGCAAGCCACTCCTTTAAAACATTCTGATAAAAGTTTCTCTAGGAATTTCTTCATCCAAATTTTCTGTTGAGGTACATCTGGATATTACATATTTCTCCTGCAATGTGTTTTAAAAATTATCATCCAGGTGAAAATTACCACATTTTTTGTATGTATACACTCTGAACCAAATCTTTTCCAAATCTTCCTCTACTGATTACATAATATTGTTTTGAATATTTCAGAGGCACTTCTTTCTCACACAGATCACATTAATATTTTCCACTTCCCATCTGAACAGTGGGAATGAACACTTAACCTGGACACATCGTCTAGCTTCAAGGGGTAATAGCAGCTGACCCAGACTTTAGTAATTTTTTAAAAGCAATAGATTTTGTTTAGCTTCCAGACAAAGTGTGAAATTCCTTGTAAGCTACATTTATGTCCTGCCATTACAGTGAAAGAAGAATAAATGTTCTATATTGAACAGGTAATTGAAAAAGAAAAGCTTTAAAAGTTTAAGAACAGAGGGGTGAATTTCTGTATGCAATGAGTGTGGTTTACATCTGAATGTGGTTTAGGGTTGCCAATTTTCAAAGAGAAACACTGTTAGGTCACTGAACTCCATAGAAATGTATGTTTTCTTCAAAGTGAGTGGGAAAGTCTAACTCTTTCTCCTGTTATGTCATTCAAGTGGGTCAAGAGCTAAAAGTTCCAGCTGGTGGGCAGAAGCATGCTTTTATTATGCTTGTACTCTGCTGACAAAATTCTCAGTGCAGTGAGTAAGGGATTTGTATGAGAATTGAAGTCTAATTTCCAAATTCTACCTTAAATGGTTTCATATGTTGGCCAGAATCTGGGTTACTTAAGGAATAACTGGAAAGGAAATAATCAAGGACATCATAGCTCTAATTGATTTTCCTTCTCCCTACCTTGTCTTCCACTTCTGATGTTGGGAGTAATTTTTTTCCTTTTATGCTCGTGCTCTGTAGACTGCTAATACTGTTTCTTTCATTTTTATTTCCTCCTGATTTTTTCTGGCTATCATTTTCTGTGTTTAATAGTTTCATGTCTTCTAATAGTTCCAAGGTAAAAAGCTATGCCTTTGGAAACTATAGAGATGATACTAACCTTTGGATTAAAGTCTACAGTTGCTCCTTAGTTTTAAAAAACCAAGGGATGTTGGAGGGAAGGTATAAAAAATATTACACAATCTATCTTGTCCTCAGCTCCTTCTTCATTTCAGGGTTGTTCTTCTCACATGTTCTCACCCCATTCCCCTCTGACCAAAATTATATCTGAGCAATAATGTTGGGGGTTTTGTTATCTTTTTGAAATATGTTACCACAGGAGCTTTATCACCATTTCTGAATTGGTCCAGCCTTTGCCAGAGGAATATCCAACTTTGGAGCTGTCAGAGACAGAGGAAGACCTGGAGGAAGCTTCCGGCATCTCTTCATAGGAGCTACCCCTGCAGTCCCATCATTATCAAAGTTTAGCCATGCAATCCCAATACAGAGACTTAAGCTTACCCTCAATTTTCAGCTGATTGATTTGGATACCAAGAGTGAGATATTTGATTATGCAGGTATTTTCAGTGGAATTTTACAAATGTTAAAAAATCTGGTATTACAGGCTTGATACTTTTGAATTTATGTCATCTGGCCTCCTGGGATCACTGGTATATCATTTTTATGAAATCAAATTATACATTGTTCTACTTGTCCAACAAACATCTTTTGCAGTTGGTTTGCTGTTTAGGTTTTCTAAAATAATTTTTCATTATTTTCTTGGAAACCAGTTGGTATCATTCACTTTAATATGACAAGTTTAAACGTTTCAAACATGCTGCATCAATACATGTGTTTGTTTTTCTTGAACAGTACAAATGACTCAGACTACTTTGTGTGAGATAATTACACCAGAGTTTCAAACTTAAGAAGGTCTACAATATGTCTAACATATTTCAAATAAAAGGTGGGAGGCACGAATTTATAATTTTAGATGTTGCTGAAACACATTACAGTAAGCAGAGCAGCAAGGAACTGCAAAATGATTAACTGACATTGGGAAGTATGACATTTATTTAAATCTAGTACTGCGTTCACAGTTGCCTTGCACAGGGACTTTGATTCATATGCCAAGGTTATAATAATAATACTCTTAAGGTCCATTTAGTGCAAGGCTGAGCAGTCACAGTTCCTGTTCAGTTTACATCAAACTCAGTTTTTCTACTAGGAATGAGAAAATTGATGTTGCTGACACTATAAATAGAGAGTCCTGCTAATTGCTTGCAGGCATTTCCATCAGTCTTTTTTTACAGTAGAGAGGCTGTTCAAAGACTGCCAGCCTCGTGCTGTGAACACATAAATGTAAAACTTGGTATATGCAACAGGTGCTCCAAGTTAGGATGGATAAATGCAACTGTATACTACCATGGAACAAATTTTAAAAATGTCACATGGCCTACAAGATGTTGGTAGTAGATTATTTGTTATGCTTGCTCAGAGGGTGAGACTGACACTCATTTCCTGTTCCATCCATACCAGATTGTCTTGAAAATCCCAGAAATACATGAACGTAAGAAGAAAGACATCAACCATTATGCAGGGTAATGAATCCAGAATGGCAATGAATTAAATATTGATTCATTTTATATTGCTTAACCTTTTCTTAGAATACCCCAAAATAAATTCTACCTAAAAATTCTTAGGTTTATAGATAACTAATTGGATATCTTTCATTATTTTTTGACTGGTAACTTCTAACACTAGCTTTTTGAACTTTTATTCATAAACATAGAAGGCTAGCAACCTGCTATATTTTTAAGCTATGGTTCTAACATAACAGATATTTCTACTGTTATATATGAATCTGGTGTTGAAAAGAACCACGGTGTATTAGAGCACTACTGATCAATATAATGCACTGACAGTATGTTAACAAAAAGTTGGCAATGCCAAGCATACATGACCTGCAGCCCTGGGACAAGGCTGCAAAGCCATGTGGACAAAACCACAGGGGTGTTGTAGCTCACCAGCACTAATATGGCAATGGGTTTACAGAGACCCACAAAGTGCTGAGGGTCATCGCGACAGCACTCGTGAGCACATCCCCAGTGACCATTCCCCACCTCTAAACCTCTGCCTCTGGCATGAATGCTCACGCAATATTGGTACCATCTGAGTCAAATCCACACTCCTTTTGCTGAAAACTTGCTTTCTTTATTACCATTCACTTTTTTTAAAACAGGATCTGTTTGGACAAGCAGTAAATATTTTCATCATCGTCTTCATAGTATGTAGGGGGAATATTATTATAGACTCCAAATATTATTATTGACCTTTCCAACCTATATTAAGTTTGGCAAAGACCTTCAAGATCATTGAATCCAACCCTTGACCAAACACTACCATGTTAACCAAACTGACTAAACTGTAATCATTTCTTGAATACTTCCAGGGACAGCGACTCCACCACCTCCCGAGGAAGCCTATTGCAATCCTTAACCTCCTCCCAATCCTTAATCCCTCTTTTTCAGTGAAGAAATTTTTCCTGATGTCCTCCCTAATCTAAACCTCCCTGGCACAGAAAGAGGCTATTTCCTCTTGTCCTGTCACTGGTTGCCTGGGAGAAGAGGCTGATCCTTATCTTGCTACACCCTCTGGTCAGGAACTTGGAAAAAGCCAGAAGGTCTCACCCCAATCTTCTTTTCTTTAAACACCACTTCTGTCAGCCATTCCTCATTTGACCTGAGCTCCAGACTCTCAAACAGCTCTGTTGACCTTCTCTGGACACACTCCAGCACCTCAATGTCTTTCTTGAACTGAGGAGCCCAGAACTGAACACAGGAATTGAGAGTGTTGCCTCACCAGTGCTGAGTACAGAGGGACAATCACTGCCCTGGTCTTCATGGCCATAACTGCTTCTGACATGGGTCAGGATGCCCTTGGCCTTCTTGGGCACCTGGGCACATGTTGGCTCATGTTCAGCTGCTGCAAACCAGCACCCCAGGTGCTCTTCCTCCTCCAGGAAACTTTCCAACACTCTGCCCCCAGCCTGTGGTCCGGCGTGGGGCTTCTGTGACCCAAGGGCAGGACCCAGCAATTCACCTTGTTGAATTTCATACTGTTGGTCCTGGCCCATTGATCTAGCCTGTACAGACTCCTCTGCACACCCCTCCCTCCTTTCAGCAGATGAGCACTCTACCTCAACTGATAATTGCTCTGCAGCTGCCCACTGTGGATGCATTCACCTATTGTACATTTCCTTCATTGTGCCTATGAAGTCTGTTTTCTTAAGCCTGCCCACCTACAGAATACCAAGCAGATTTCAAAGTGGGATTAATTTGTAGTTTAGCCCAATCAGTAGAAATCATCAATAATTCTTTCTCTACCATGAACCACAAGGGTGGTGTGGTGTGACCCAGAGATTGAATACAGCCCGTGTCTGTATTTTTTCAGGTTCATTGCCACTTCTTTTTATGTATATTTATTAGCTATTACTAGAGAATGTGCTAGTGACTGTAAAATATATTTGAAGGGCTTATTTGTCCCTGAGCAGGGAGAGGGTTCCACTCCCTACCCAATGGTAATGTCAAAATAAATATCAAAGATTAAATGAACAGTTGAAAAAATAATTCAATTAATAGAGGAGGATCATATTACAGTGAACTTCCCTCCTGGGTTCGCTACCCATAATAATGACTTTATTTAGAACTAAATTACTGAAAAGTGTCACTTTAAAATGTGCCCTGTATCTCAGTGTCAAGTTGAAGCAGATGTTTTGTGGAATGATAGGATGGTTGAAGTGAGCCTTAAGTATTCATTATAAACTAGACATTTAAACTGGTGAAGCAGCTTCTAATCTATCTGAACATATTCTCACAAGTCTTACAACCCATTTTCAGGGGAAGCAGTAGTCTTCCAGAGAGACAATTCAGTCTGAGGCTCACCTGGACCTTGTCTCTGAGCCAGGAAACCAGGCATATTTTACAATTACAAGAAACTTCACAGAGATTCTTCTTGTCCCATGTGATTCTTTATTACACAAACCTTTCTGTTTTGTTCTTTAAAGAAAATCAGTCTGCCAGCTGGTTTCCTCAGAACAGTTTTGGCAATATATTGTGACCAGTGTGTGTGTGCTTTCCTTCACTTGTGGCACTACTTCATAAGGCAAATATAATGCAAGTAGGCTCAACTGCAGATAATTTTTTTGTTTTACTGCAAAAGTTCTTTGAAACATCAATGACATTATCTGTAATAATGCCACAAGCTGGCATTTTTCCAGACAGTATTTTGATCTAGTGTAGAGTAAGCTAAATTTAAAAGAAGAAAAAAAAATTCAGACTGCAGCTATTTGCCTGGGCATCTAAGCATGACTTGCCCTGTTCTATTAGTCTTGTTGAAGAGTCCTATAAATTTTTCCTACTTTCTCCTGCTTGCTGATTTGTACATGTTTCTCCGCAAAAATGTTAAGACATATCCATAATAGAATAATTCCAAGAAAAACATGAACATGTCACTTGAATTTTTTACATAGAATTAAACAGGAGGAGGATGGATTTTTTTTTTCTCTTAATTTCTCTGGAACTCACACATACCTATTCTTGCTTTAAAAAATGTGTACTGAAATAAAAGTAATACTTGATTTTTACTCAGTATATAAAATAGACAGGCTATAGTTTCCAGCTAAATATTCCATAGAAACATTGAAGAACAACCTGCGTATTTCAGTATTTGGTTTAATCTTTGCCATTCAATCTTGATTTGTCTCCATGCTGTTTTACTAGCCGATGACCCTGAGAGAGAGAAGCAAAGCTTAAGACATTTTCAGTTTTGTTTTTGGAAACATTGTAAAGACTGGTCAGCTAATTGCTTGTCTGAGGTATAATTCATAGAATCATAAAACCATGTAATTGTTTGGTTAGAAGGCACCCTAAAGATTATTTAGCCCCAACAGGCTTGCTGGGGGCAGTACACATTTCACTAGATCAGGTTTCTCAGAGACCTATTCAACCCAGCCTTGAACACTTCAAGGGATGTGGCATCCCATATTTATTCAGTGGGTGTGGATGAGGCATTATCCCGATTACACAGAAGAGGCAGAGTTTGGCACTGTGTGGCCACCATAGTAGCTCTGTCTGGGGAAGCCACACAGACCTGAAGGAGCTGTCAGTCAGCTTGGTTTTGTTCCCAGTGGTGAATTTCTCTTCGAGGGTAAAACACCTCTTGTTTCAAATGTATATGTATATGTATATGTATATGTATATGTATACGTATACGTATATGTGTACATACATTTGGAGTTTGATATCATGCTGGTGTTAAAGCCAGCACAGGCATCCATATCCAATTAATTGAGTTCAATTAAGAACAAGATTAAATAGTGTAACAAGTGTGCTGTGACACTTTTAATTGTATAACTCATGTATATCCTTTCACGAGTTCACAAATCCAAGATGAGATGCCTTTACTATGCATAACATTGTGTGCAGTGTTTTAGAATAACTACTGAGACTTCCATCAGGCCTTGGGGAAAAATTAACAGACACTTTGATCAATCTCTCTTTGAACATCCAGGCCCTAAAATTCAGTAGATTTATTCCAGTAGGTGTATTTATGGTTCATCTTCTACTACCCCACTGGGGAGACTTCACACAGTCTTTTTCAGCTTTATTTCTGGACCCTACTAAGACTATTTCCCACCTTCAGAATGGACTCAAGCTCTGTCTTTAACCCCAGTCAAGCTGTGATAAGACCAAATAACGTGAGGTTGTTGTCAGACAGGAGAGGCAGGATTTGGGGAGCTGCTGTGCAGCACCACGACAGAAGTGATCTCTAGACCAGGGACAGCAGCAGCGGCGTGGCGAGAGCAGAGCCGCACACACAGCAGGCGAGCTGACTCAGCAAAGGGGTTGCCTTTGCTGTTCTTAGCGCTGTGATTGACAAATGCAAACAAGCTCTCATTTGTAGCTGCTCTGTGGTTACTGCTCGCGCACAGATAGCTCTTTGCAGCTGCAGAGTAATTCAGTTCAGCTTGACTGGGCTAAATCAGCTTAGGCCACATCTTGTGTGCATGGGCTGACGGCAGGCAGAAAGGTGGCTGTCGTGGCTTGGCTGGCATACACCTCACATTTTCCCACCCCTCACTTCCCAACATGAACTAAACACTGACATATTTTTATGTGATTTTTCTCTAGCAAGATGCTTTTACCTACCAGCTTTTTTGATTTCTACAAAAGCACCTTCTACAATTATTGTCTTGATGCAAAATTGCACAAGATTTGACTAATTCAACTGCAATTACCAATTTTCTCACTTTGGTGAATCATTTAGTTTTGACTATCTAATTTGAAAAATGTGCTGGAAGAAAAAGAAAGGGAAGAGAAAAGCATATAGAGGAGAGGTAAGTGAGAGCAGAAATCTAGAAAGAATTCTTTGTTGCTATCTCAATTTGAAAACATTAAATAAATTAGTGAGAAAGATTTTCAGCATATTCAGACATGCTGAGTAGAGTAAAGCAAATCAAGAGAAGGCCAATACAGGGATGATATTTGAATATAAAAACCAAAAGAACTTTGAATAAATTAAAAGCAAGTTATATATGTATATTTCAGTATAGTTTTTGGTAATACCTTTGTATGCTGAGGAGCTCATTCCCACTGGAATTTACTTGTGAAATAAGTATTTGAAGAAATTTGCGCTGAATTTAGACTAGCTTTGATAAAATTACTGGAATAATCATCACAGGAATAATAATCACAGTAATATCATATTCATGTTTTAAAATAGAACCTGTGCACTTCACCTCTGGAAAACCCTTTTTCATGTGGTAAACTACTGCAAAATTAGTTATCTTTTGTTATGTGTACACCTTTCCCTTAGATATTTATAAATAGTTTGAGATCATCAACTCAAATAAACTACTGTTTTTTAAGGTTGTTAGTAGATGATAGATGATCATCTAGGTTGATAGATGTAATATCTATAAATTTTCAAAAAATTAAAGTAAGAGAAAGTTAATGGTACAGGCCATGACAGCCAGTAAAATCATTGATTAAAATATTTAATCAGCTTATGTGCAAGACGGAACTCTAGATGGAGCAGTTCCCTTTGTTTGAACTTTGTTTGCTGGGCTGATAATGATTTCACTAAGTTAGTAACTATTGGACAAATAACTGGCCTAAATATGATAACACAGTTCTGTTGAAACATTCAAACTCAGATTGGATTTCCTAAATAAGAAGCTTGCATGTTAGTATAGGAGGAAAACCTGAAGTAAGTGTTCCCCTTCCTAAATTTATTATTCAAAATAGCAAAAGGTATTTTATGAAATAACAAAATTCTGTTGTGCAGCAAAAAGTACTGAAATACTTTATATCAACCTACTTGAACACTATTTGCAATAATGGCAAACTAACATTTAAAAAGGAGAAAGATGAAAAAGGTCCATTAAATATGGGGATTTATGGGAACTAGTGTTGTGTCATATGCTGCTGTTACCAGATTAATGTCAAGTGCCTCAAATCTCTGCAGTTTGTGCCATTTAGGGAAAAGTTTCATGTAGTCAGTTTTCGGTCCTATTTCATGGGAGAAAGAAGGGTTGCCAGCGGCCAGACTTTCCTATCTAAGGTCTTGTTCACAATCAATATAGCCAGGAAAATGTAGCCAGTTGTCTCACAGTACTCTGCTTGGACTTCTGGAGCCACCGCAAAGTGCAGGCCCAGTTCTTAGCTCCATGAATATTACCAGTGTCCCCTCACCTGTCCTTCTCCAAAACTTTCTCAGAGAGTACACCTCCCTAACGTGCTTCCAGAGAAGCGGTCCCATCCATCTAGTGTGTTTTTCCCCCCTCAATATCTTTAATGGTACAATCACTGCTGAATTGAAGATATAAACTACAAAGGAACACCCCCCCCCCAAAAAAAAAAAAAAAAAACAAACAAAAACAACAGCAATAAAAACCAGACATACACACAAAATAACAAAAAACCCCCAAACCAAATCAAAACCAAAACCAAACTCATAACCAAGAAAGATTAACCTCCTTTGGTCAGATAGCCCCTGTTCTCCTTGCAAAACAGATACAAAAGAGTTGATTCTACTTAAGTTCCTTTTCCTAGTTTAACATCTCTCCCAGAAAATTCGATGCCAAAGAAATGGTCTTTCATACCTCATTTCCCAAGCTCCCAAGCCAGAGCTGATGCTAGTGGTAAAGCTGTTCATGTTAGCATAATTCTCTTTCCCTTCAGAATAAAACTTCAAGGAAAGAAGCTATTGGAGTCGAGCATTTTGTTAATAACCATTCCTCATTTTGAAACTAGCCTCAAGCTATATGAGCAAAATAATATCTAATGTGCATGAAGACCAGATGATGGGAAATTAAAATAATCAATTCCAGAGAATATAAGATTCTTTGCAGACATAGAATAATGAACACCAACAAAAGGAAAGTTCTTGTGCCAATATGTAAAAGACCTACATATCGGTCTTTTACACAGAGAGAATGACAGGTATAGTTCTCTTAGTTCTTTCATTTTTTTACCCTGCCCTCAGTCCTTTACACAGTTGGTATCATGGGCCAACTTTTTTTTAATGGAGATGTGAATTAATGACCTTTTAGATGGATCAAGCCAATTGGCCATCATTCCATCCTGCCTGACATATATTCATTGACTATTGATCTGTGCCCCCCAAGATTTCTCTGCTAAACTATGATCTATCAGTAGAGTACATATTCAAGGAAAGAATAGGATTAGTTGAGCCTCTGGCAAAAAAAATTAGATTTCCAGACTCAAGATGCTGAGCGACATTGCTAAATGTGATGCTGTGATGGAAGACAATCTATGGAATACTCTTTGCCAGTGGTCGAAGGTCTGAGTCAACAGAAATATTCTCTACCTTTCTCCTGATCTGGATGAATAGTACCATTATAGGTTAATACATTATTTGACCTGATGCTATGATTTTAGTACGTATGTCACTCTACATTCACATTCAAGATAAAGTGGGGATACACATTTTCTAATTGGGAGTTTCTAAATCAATAGTTATTCTGCAAAAGGAGCTATGTTAACAAATGAATTTGGGTGGCTGGCAGAAAGCAAAATTATGCCTGGAAGAGCTTACAAATCACAAAGAAAAGCAATCACTTAATTTCTGTTGAGTGAGTAGCTGTTAGCAAGATAAACACTGCACTGTACCAATTTATACATGATTAGAACAAGGCAAAAGATGAGAGAAATGCACGGGTTTTAATGAAAGGTTGTGAAACACTAGAAAATTAATTCTAGAGTAAATAAACAGTGGATTTTTCTCTGAGCAGAGTACCTAGCATCAGATTGATCACAATATAAAGAGTAAAATTGTTATCTAGTTCCCGTGAAAAAATGTCACAGTTTTGCCATTTACTGAAATGGCAGCAGGACAGGTGCCTTTACTAAATTTTAGCGTACTGGCCAGCTGTGAAGTTAATCCGCAGCTGAAAAGATCAGTCTAGCTCTGCTAGATACATTAAATCCCATGAAAATCTAACCAAGAGGTGAGTCGTTTCACAGACACAGATGTCTCTTGCACAGTTCACACAAACAGGGCAGCCCATACTAAGGAATTACATTTCCACTGTCAAAGCAACTATGAGCTGAAGATTCAAGACTTTCAAAGCTGGATTAACTCAAATGTTTCTTTATTTTAAAGCCATGCCCATTGTCAGAGTAATTTATCTGTCCCCATACTCACACAGATACATATTTGCACACATGGACCAATATAACTTTTATTAATTCTGTAAGGTTTTTAATTAGAAAATAAATGGGGGGAGAAAACTAAGAAAAATAAATACCTCACAATAGGTGTAGGGTTGCAGAGCTGTGAAGAAAAACATATTTTCATAAATCAAGTTTGAATATTGATTTAAAGTTTTGAATATTATTTTTTTCAAAGAAACCATATCCAGTTTTTTAGTGAAGGTCCCAAATTCAGAAGTAACCACTGGAATTTTAAAAATTTTCTTGAAGGAAAACCAAATTTTCATCATTTTATTTCAGGGTTCATAGAATCTTTAGGCAATCGCCTCATGCAACGCATAGTACTCTCTAAAACAGAGACCTCCCTCATAAAAATGGGCCTCTGCCTTTGAAGAAGTGTTTCTGTGCATCATTAGCTCTCACAGCAACCACAGTTTACATAGGATACCTCAAGGACAAATGATGTGAAGAACAGCACCATTGTTAATCTGAGGGTTATGGATAAGGACCCCTATATTCATTAAGTTTAAAAGACCTCTCTCTAAAATTTTTCAACCATTCTCTCACAGAATGCTTTCACAATACACAGAACATGCTCTAAAATAACTGCTATAGTACCCAAGAGGCCACAAAGCAGTAGAAATAGAGACTAGATGTTTTGCCTAAGAAGAAGAGTAGACAAAGTACAAAGCATGATGGTGAAAAAGCATAAACAGGCCTCAGTTTTCACATCTTCCCGAGTCTGAATCTCTGATGAACAACTTCTTCTATTTTCCAGTTCTGGTAAAATAAAGAAAAATGAAATTATCTGGATTTTGTGTTTTTCCTTTAATGGCAATAAAGGAATCTCACTAAGATAGATTTCTTGCAAGTGTTTGAGATATCCCATAGATAGATAAGGCTTATCTATCTAGCTATGTGTCCCAAAGCCAGGACCATGTCTTTATAACTTTGCACAAGAATATTCATGATTTTCACCATGCCAGTAGATATTTGAAGTCTGTCCTGAGTTAAGCCCTACTCTCCTGTGCTGAACAGATTCTGTCCTTGTTGAGTTTAATGCATCTCCCTGAAGGAGAAAATATAAGGATGTAATGGGTCTTAACTTAAAGCCTAGAAAGGGCTTGGCCATATGATTTCTGCTAATTTGAGCACAGATTATTTCTGAGCACTTGCCTGGTTTTGGTCACAAAACCCTGGTGTCTGCACAGGCAGAAGAAGCAACAACTGAGTGCTAGTGGCAGCTGAGTAGTTGGTGTTTTCTCTGCTAGATGTCAGCAACGGTTGGTATCAGATTGCTGCAAGCAATGTTTTCCAAACAGTAGGCAAAATCCTGCCTCTGCAGATTTCAATGGCAAAACTCAGCTGCCTTCAGTGGGCTCGGAATTTAATTTACTGACTCTGTATTTTAAAACTCAGAATTTGCCAGAGGCCAACAGTCCTTCAGAGAAAAATAAATTTTTAAAAAATATAAAACAAAAAGGAAAAATATATTTCTTTCCCAGCAGCTAAAAATCTTTCAGTGCAATGAGTACAAGAGCAAATAATCTTTCTCACTGTACCTCAAGGGAGTTTTTAGTGTATATGAAATATAATCTCTCTTTGGATCACAACAACCTGTTCATTGCATTCAGCCAAGAGCCACTATTCCTACGTATGCAATTAGATGATTTGTTATAAATGCTGTCTTGGAGTCTGATGCTGCTGCTAGTTCCACTTCCCACCAGTAAAACTTCCTCCAATCAGGGAGATGAAGTTTTTGATTCTCCTTTAGTGAAAGTGCCTTTGCCTTTGCTAACACTTTCATTTTAACTATGAAAAATATTAAAATTATTAATGGTGAGGTGAGACTGAGTGAACAAATTAAAAGATACATCCCTCCCACTGCCACAAAATACAAGATCCAAGACATTGACAGTCTCTAGTAGGTCCTGTGATGACTGTTACAATGATTATAGATGCTGATAGCCTGGAGAAAGAGGTATGAACATATATCTCAGCAAATTTTTTACTTTTAGATGAGGCAGAAGGGATTGGCCAATTGGAACTTTAGTGACATCCTTTGATGTGAATTTTTATATGTAAATGGAATTCATTCAAAAGATAACCAAACACTTCCTCCTTTTCCTTCTTCAAATATCACTATATCATCCATGAACAAAACAATTTGATATTGCAGACCTCCATATGTTGGGCTGTTTGGGTTTTTTAACAATAAAAACATAATGTCTTCCATTACTTAGCTTTAAAATGTTCTATACAGTTTATAAGAATTTAGAGCATGAGAAAAGGTCAAGCTACTACAACTTTAATCTACCAGGTTCTGCCTCTAAGGCAGAAAAAAGAGCAGTAAACTTTTCTTCATTACTCTATGTTGCCTGTATTTTACATCATAGCTTTTGAGTACATTACAAGGTACATGCAATGAACTTATCCCTGAAACCACAGTGTTTTCTACAAAACTGTATTTTTAATAGCCCAGTATTTTTTTGGCAAATAATTTCATGCAGTGGGATTGGAAAGGTAGAAGAACACATTTTGCTCCCCTCTTTGAATATGGTAGCATAGATTTTCCTGACTTTTTAAAATAATTTTTATTTTCATGCAATAAAAATGAATTTTTTGCTTGACTTGATTTAATTCCTTGCAATTACTTATTTCTGCCATGCATAAAATTTATTAACTAATAAAAATATAAATAGCAATAAATATTAAAAAATTGAAATTTTTCACACGAATATTTCTGTTTCATTTCACGTTAAGATTTTCGTGGCTTAGGCCTCTACTCAAAGGCACAGAATACAATAGATTTCTGAAATAATTTTAGATCTTATGTTAGGATGCCAGTCTTTTCTGTAGGAAGCACTTAACATTATTTGCTGAATTATTTTCCTTTCAAGAATTTCAATTTCTTCTAATTTAGGAGTTTATTCATACAAAGAAAACTATATTAAAAATCAAGCAAATGCATTCAATTTTTTGTTTTTTATTTTTACTGGCTCTACTCTGATTCCACAAGTCAAAACATAATAAAATGAAACAAACAAAAAAAAAAAGAAATAGTAAAATCTTCATTATTAGAAGACAGGAGGAAATATGAAGTCATATATATGGCTTTGGGTGAATACAGCAGATGTTAGTTCCTCCAACCATAATCCTCAACATCAAGTAGTCCTTAAAGACTCTGTGGGGAAGTAGTTTCCAAAATTGCCTGGATTGTCATGATACTGTGTTTGAATTCTAACTATTACTCATTTCAGTTAGGCTCAGTTTCAGGAAATCTGAGAAGCTTTGAAACATATGTGCCTACACTGCTAACTGTTTTTCCCCCCACCCTCCGCCTCCTCCTTTCATTATCTTCTCCCCACAACCTTTCCTTCATTTCCCTTGACTTCATTCAGCTTTCTCATTCTGGCATTCATAATGAATAAATTCACTGGTACAGCTAGGAATATATTACTGTTGAATATTCCCTGCAGCAAAGTTCCATCAAAATTGCTTATCACTGACAGATGCCCACTCAGAGATGCAAAACTGCCTAACTCAGTCCTCCCTTTCCTGCACAGTTTTGTGATATGTGAATGAAAATGGACGTGGGAGGATGACAACCTTTGCCTCTAAGGTACAAATCTCTTAAGTGTTCTAATTATTTTGATTCCCATCCAGGCTGCTGGAAGTTTACCTATTTCATGTGTGCTGGCATTCACCAGCCAGCAAAAATAAGGCCAGCTTGAATAGCTTCATTGTTTGAATTGCTTTCCAAAATTTATACTCTCAGGACATTCTTTCAAAAAACAGGAAGGAGATGGGAAATAACACTCTCAAACTGTATGAATAGTTCTTGTTTCACTTGTATTCAGACACACACACACACACCCCCACACACCCTGTGCAACCCCAGCACTTTCTCTAGAGAGGGATTCACTTCTTTGCCTCCTCTAGCTTTTTATATAAGATAGGAAAGTGCTTCTACTGTTAGCATCACTAAACCACATTATTGAAAATTTGGCCATCACACCACAGATGCAGTGTTTCAAGTGTGATACTAATGTCAAAAGACCTGTTGCTATTAGCAGATGGCAAGGCATTTGGGATGTGCTGGTGAAAGCTTGCACATGACTTCTGCCTCTGAGAAATCAAGCGGGTGGATTTACCTTTGCACTCTGCTCATTTATGACTATGGATTGTGCTTGGATGCCTGCACTGGGTGTATAGAACATTCACCGAGTCATCCACAAACATGACTAGATGGACTTCTTAAACAGTTATTTATGCTAAAACACTCAATAACTGGGAAGGGTTTCAGGCAGTCCTCCCAGCATTCACTGATGCATGACCTTTGGTATGGTCCCCTACCACAACCTTCTCTCTAAACTGGAGACAGATGCATTTGATTGGCAAACTACTTGCTGGAGGTTGATTGGTTGGATTGTCACATCCAGAGAGTAGAGTTTAATGGCTCAATATCCCACTGATCTCCAGATCCACGTGGAAATCAGCGTCAAGTGGTGTCCCACAGGGGTCTGTACTGGGAATATCTCAATATCTGCTTAATATCTTGATCAGTGATATAAAGAATGGGATTGAGTGTACCCTCAGCAGTGTACAAATGATGTCAAGCTCATGAAGAACAGGATACTGTTCAAGAGGAAGACTCGAAACAGCTCAAGAAGTGGACAGTTGAACAATAACAAATGCAAAATGCTACACCAGGGTTGGGGGAGCACCCTGCTATCAATAAAGGCTGTGGGAGAAAGGTATTGAGAGCAATCCCGCCAAGGACTT
The DNA here is from genome assembly GCF_035770615.1 of Melospiza melodia melodia. Classification (NCBI taxonomy): domain Eukaryota; kingdom Metazoa; phylum Chordata; class Aves; order Passeriformes; family Passerellidae; genus Melospiza; species Melospiza melodia. The sequence goes on along the minus strand of NC_086226.1, from coordinate 53,885,395 downwards.
GTCATACAGGTGGATTAATAGCTGGACATGACCCAGCAATGTACACTTGCAGCCTGCAAAGCCAGTTGTATCCCAGAGGGCTGCCTCTGAAGGAACTTAAAAGGAAGATGGGAACTGAATTTTTAGCAGGGCCTGTTTGATAGAACTAGGGGTAATGCATTTAAACTAGAAGAGGGTAAATTCAGGCAAGATATAAAGAGGATTTTAACAATGAGGGTGGTGAAACTGCCACAGGTTTCCCAGAGAGGTAGTGGATACTCCATCCGTGAAAACATTCACAGCTGGGCTGGACAGGGCTTTGAGCAACCTGACCAAGTTTTAGACATCCCTGCTCACTGCAGGAGGGTGAGGCTCGGGGGTGTTTAAAGGCTCTTTCCAACCCAAACTATTCTATGATTCTGTGTGTTCACGGAAGGACAATGCATACTCCTGCTGCGAGGCACAACCTAGGCCCTGCTTGTAAACGAGGTAGAGGTATGAAAAACTGGTTTATTGAAACTTAAAGGAAGAGAAGCTCAATCCTGCAAGTGCACCAATCGAGTCTGTGCCACTCCTTGGCAAATTTGAGCTCCTTTGTATTTGTTGGGAGGCAGACTAACAAAGTGAGACTTCTACCTGTTTTTGTTATATGCAAACCACATGAAATCTGCTCAAGTTTGATCCATTTTTTCCCAAGATACGGAAAGGCAACCACATACTGCCTATCTTATTTTACATCCGCTGCAGAGTGGAGAGCTATCTCCCAAGAAGACAAGGTGCCAATAGTTTTTTACTCTACTACAAAGCCTGAGTCGTAATGGGAAGCAGTATCCTTTTGCACTGAAGTGTTTTGCACTGTCTCCTCTTTAACGAAGCATTTCTCAGAAAGTAGATGCTCAGAAGGTGTCTCATCTACTCATCTACTCAGAAAGTAGATGCTTAAACATCCATAAATCCCCACTTCAAAATAGATCCCCTCTCCACTTATTTTCTCTTCCAAATTTTTCCTCTTTCTTCAAAGACAGACATGGGATGTAAAATGAAGCAAAAAAACCTACATGTATTCTACATCTATCTTGTGGAAAGTGCTGAATTCTGCACACTTATAAAACTGTTGGTCGCAGCATGCTGTCTACCTGGGTTCAAAGTGAAGTTTTTACTTTTGTTCTCTTGCCAATACTTTTGATCTATTCCAGAAGACTACTGCATCCTTCTTTTCTACTGTATATCTCCAGCATGCTGTGTATATTTGAGCTTCGAAAAAATATAATTTGAGTATAGAAGAGATAGAAAAAGAGACTTTAAAAGCATTTTCTTAGGCTTGCAGTACTGAGGAGACCAAAAATAAGCATGCATGAGCTCTTGCATTGATAACACTAAAGACAGTTTGAAACACAGTCCTCCAGACCCACTTTTTACAAGCAAGAAATGTTGAAAACTACTGAAAACAGCTTTCCCTTTCCCACTCTATTTCTCTTCTTTCTTCCCCTACTCCCCCCCCACCCCCCCCGCACCTCAATGCTATTAATTCAGCTCAAAGATATTTTGCACAGGTGTTTATGTAACTGTGATACACTGGGAAAATTCCAACTCAAATTGATTCAGCTCAAAGACCTCCTAACCGCACTTTCATCAGCACAGTGGGGTGGTCTAGATCCATAGTAAATGGCCAGTTCAAGAAATTCTGCAGACTTTCTCTAACTTCCTAAACCAGGCTACTTAGCACTGGTGTATATCAATGAATCCATTGCTGGTAATGAATTTCCTGTTTCAAAAAATATTGGACTGCTGAAGCAAGCACGGTAAAAGCCTAAGTGACCGTCTTGCTGGGTTTTTTTCCCTGTGGTTTGCTTGGAAAACACATCTCCAATTGTTTTACCATAAGCCAAGTTGGTTGAATGAGTTGCCACTAGACAATTTTTAAATGGCTGAGAAGGTTTTAAGTCCCAGCTATTTCAAAATATTGCTTTGCAAAGTTGCAAAAAATTAACGTGAAGAAAAAAAGTTTGCTTGTATAGAAAAGGTATTTATTCAACATTATAAATGCTAAATGCTGAATCATTTTTTGATGCAGAATTAAAAATATATTTGGGGAAATTGCAGTCTTGGCAAAGTTACGTACATTCATTTGAAACAAAGGATCATTTAAAAGCAAAATAAAGGAATCTGTGGTGCACATAGTCATTGAGAGTCTTTGGCTGTAAATTCTCCTCCCTTTTCTCTGTGGAAGCACATGTCTTTGCCTGCTGTTCATCAGCCTTGATTTTGATGGGGTGATTTTTAGTCAGCTGTCTCTATCATTTTGGCACAGACAAAAATCCTTTAAAAAATGTTACACTTCATCAAAGTGTATCATGAGACTTCACGGTCATTATCTCAATGGTTGCTCTGATGTGCTACAATTGGCAGGGCCACAGACGGTGGGGGGTGTATTAGAAGAAAGCCAGTGTTTCATGTGGAAAGCTGGCAAGCCTCTCCAAGCTTCTGTCAACAACTCAGCGGTCTGATCCGATGCACTGAGTGCTGATTATGCTCTTGTTTCTGTAGGAAGTAAACAAGAAAATGAATTCCACAGCACAACACAGCCTCTTTGTATCTTTAAAATGGCGTGGCTGGAAACCAGCCAGCCTCGTTGAAAGTTTGGCCATTTGTGTCATCAGGGCCCTGGTACTGATGGAAGCTTTGATTACAGCTTGGATCCAGCACGGAGACCTTTCATGGACAACCACTCAGCAAATAAAAGCATTGATAGGTTGTTGGGTCAATTTAGCCATAAGGGCGTAGAGCAAAGTCCTTTTGAAAAGACTAATGGATTAGCTACACAACCAGTCCCACTGTAGGGCCTTATTTCTCAAGTAACTTCATGACTGCTTTCCAGCTTGGCAGGGACTCTCTTCCTCTAACGCTAGCTCCAGTGTGTTCTTGTTATCAATAGTGCAGCTCAAAGGATTAGACACAAAGAGCTTTACAATTTAATGAAAACAGCTGTTGAAACAACAATTAAGGCAAACAATAGTTTGCATGAAAAACTATTAATTATGCAAAGTTATGCAGAAAGTAGAATACTCTTTTATTCATAACCACCTAATGTGACTGGCAGAAAGTTAGACACCTTCTCCACTGTTGATTTAAATGTTTCTGCAAGTGGTGCTGTTTATAACAATATTCACCATTTTTTGCTTTGTTAGCATTTCAGCAGCTAATGGTTCAGAGCCTATGAATTCTCTGTGGTATGGCTGCAACAGGAACAAGTAAAACAGTAATCTAACAGCTAATATTTCATGTCGAAGCAGCACTGATCTCTGAAGTTTACAGCACTACTTTGCTAGGAACAGTGCCTCACAAAAGCAGTATGCCAAATTGCTATTTCCATGTATTTCTCCCTTTTCTACCCTGATCCCGTTTACACAGTCTCTTCCATCATGTGCCTTTGTAGTGATGCCTTAAAGGCAGGCACTTGGTCAGATCACTCACCACAGGTTGCTTCAGCAGTATCCACTTGACACCCCCTTCCCACCATCAATGAACTGCTAGTCCCCTGCCTCCTTGTCTTCCTTCTCACTGACTCTCAGAAATTCGTTGCTGCTCTATTTGCAGTCTCCATCCTTGACTAGTGGCGCTGAGAATTGACTTACAGTCTTTTGAATACAGTATGCTCCACATCTTGCCTCCTTCCAGCACCTTGAGCCACCGTACCAAGAAGTCCCATTTAAAATGTAATTAGCTTTGCAGATATAAAAACTGTCTTATGCCTCCAACTGCTGTTTATTTCAGCTGCCAGTTAATTGGCATGTTCTAACACCCTTATTAAGCCAACTTGAAAATATTGCTTCAGAATGCCTTGGGAATATAACTAATTTCATGCTAGAACCTAATAAGTAGGATCTAACACTCTTTCATATCTTCAGTAATCCATTAGGTGACTGCAACTTCTTTCAGTGACTGAAAGCTTTATTAGTCATAGGGTCTCTACTCCAAACACATCACTGGAATTTAGTACAGTATCAGCACTAAAATGCAATTTCTGACTTTCTGACTAAATAGACTTTCAGTGATGTCCCAGAATGTAGTTTCAGATATTCACTTTAAAAGCTTTCTGCTAGACAGGATTATAATTCTATTCAAACATTTATTTTTGTTTCCTTGAGCAGTTTTAATTTAACAACAAATAAGTAGCAGTGACATATAAAATAAAAAAATGAAATAAATGAAATAAATGAAATGAAATGAAATGAAATGAAATAAAATAAAATAAAATAAAATAAAATAAAATAAAATAAAATAAAATAAAATAAAATAAAATAAAATAAAATAAAATAAAATAAAATAAAATAAAATAAAAACTCCATACTGGATCAGCTCCTCAAATGATGCACAAAGAGTTGTGCCACATTATTTTAGAATCTCACACAGTATTTCAATCAATGTCTTGAAATGCTACTTCCTTCTAAAATCCAGAGCACTTGCTTCCCTCCTCCATCTGCTAAATATCTTCCTTTTTCCCTTTTTTCTTTCAGTTGCATAAAAAAAGGATTTTTTTACCCATACTGGCTGATGCTTAAAAGTGGGATCTTCTGTTATCAGTATGTCTCTAGCAGTCTGTGAAAGTTCATTAGCACATTTGCTGGCAATAATCCAGTTAATGTATATTTGTTCAAAATCTCAAAAATAATTTTATTATTAGGCAATGCAAGCTCATTTTACATTGTAAAGTTAGACAGAAAACAAATGTCCTATACAGCATGATGCAATTTGTATTTTTCACAAGAGACTTCTAAACAGCATCTGAAATTTGAAAACAATTACACCAGTTATCCAGACGTGATTTTTCAATCATTTTGGCTTTTTTTTTTTTTTTTAATTTTAAAAAATTTCTTCAGCAGCTCTTATTCAGTGGTACATCTCATAGCTGTCATGCTGGCACAGCATTCCCTTTTCTTCATTAGTCATTCAGCTCATGAAGCTTAATTGGACAAGGCTAGAGCGAATTTGACAAACATCACAGCAGCAGAAAAAGCAATCACTCTTTCAAGATGAAAATTTGTTTGATGTCTTACTGTGTAACTCATTTACTCTCCTTGGGCATCATGTGACCTGAATGTTAATCAGCCATTGATTGGCTTCTCTCCGTGGACAGTCACATGGCAGGAATATTAATGGACTGGGACTGGTGGCGGCACTGGTAGGCAACCTTTGGATTGGCTGCCAGGTTAAGATAGGGAGATAAGTGGGTGCTTGATGAACACTTGACAGAACTTCACAGAAAATTAAGGCCCTAAAATAGCATGAGAAAGTCTTGTCAAATCAAGCATGATTATCATTGAATGCTTAAGGAATTCATCATCTGCATGAAATTGATACACTTCAGTACCAGCAGGCCCTGCAGTCAGCAGGGACTCATCAGACTTTTATTTATATGTGTTCACCAAATCACATTAATTCTGAGAGCTAAAACATGCTAAGGATGAAGGTTATTTTCTGTTCAATCTAATTTATCTCTGACAATAATCATCACTAATAATATGTCAAATTAGATTGCAGTCATTTTATGCATGCATGCTGATTTGGAAAATAGTGTTAAACCATCCCATAGTAATTAACAATTGCTAAAGGTGTGCAGGGCCTAAAGTCATCAGCCTATCTAGATAGAAAATTACATTTTATACAAGGGATTTGTAGATATGTATCCTTATCTGACTCTGAATATAAATTACAACCTGTAAAAGTAGATGTAATTTTTTTATTAAGAAATTAGGGCTAATAATCTTTGAATGAAGTATGTCCCTGTCTCCAAACTATTTGGGGCCAAATTCTGCTACTCTAGAAATGGAAAGGAGTTATATCATTGCTTTATTAGAATGAATGATTCCTTGTTCTTCATATTTTGCTTTTTTTTTTTCCTCCTTTTTCCATGGGTTAACTTTCTAAACATTTACTAACAGCTTCTAGCTTTTAGTACAGATTTAGCCAGGTTTTGCAAGTAATTATACACAAGTCTATTCACTGTACAAGCGCTAATGGCAGCAGTTGTACTGTAATTACATGTATTATAACAATGCACATTCCACAACATCTGCCAGTGTTATTAATTTAATACATTCTGATCTTGATGTGATACTGGTGGGTGGGGGTTGTTGTTGGAGGTGTTCTTGGGTTTTGCTCCCATTTTTTTCTTTTAGATGAAAGCAAGATCAGAAATTGTGCATATTAACCCACCCAGAATCCCCTATTCTTAAGGAATCATTAAAACAAAAATTGCTTCTGCTGAAATGCTGTTAATGGTTCTTTTTTTCACAGTAGGTATTTCATGGTACTGATTGCTTTAATAGTACTTTTACAGTCTCTTGACTTATTAAGTATCAGTGTATTGAAAAATACTTCATTTAAAACTGTCTGCTTGGTAATGAAGTTTTAAGGAAGCACTTATATCCTTTTTGGCTGTTTTTTGCACACACACACAGAGAGACGGGCATAAAAGCATGCTTTGGCTTACAGAATCACATTTTAAAAATCAGAGGAAAATAATCTGTTGTTTCTTATTTTCCCTGCTCTAATCTCTCGTGATCCTGGTACTGCCTCTCTCTCTCTTTGGAGACCCTCTTTATTGATTAAATGAATCTGCTCGAAAGGCTGGTTCCCAGGCTCTTTGATCTAATCCGATCTGATCTTATCCGATCACTTCAGCAGGACATTGGGGAATTAACAATAAGCAGCTTTACCACAAGTGTTTAATAACTCAACACAATCTCCTTATGGCTCCGAGCTGCTCATGTTCTCATCCAGTCAACGGCTTGCGGTGTAACAGATTGGACATCCCTCTGAACCTGAGGAATTTTCATGCACTGTGAAACTAATCGCTTCAAGTTCCTTCATAAATCACACAAAGCAGATTTCAGCATCTTAACAAATTGAAAAAAAAAAAAAATAGGAAAAAAGGAATGGGGGGAGGAATTCATCCACTGAGCTAAGGACTTGGAAGGGGCACGAGGAGGGGAGGAGGTATAATCTAAATTCTGTCATCTTATTTAATGTGTTTCTCATCTGCTTAACTTTCACAAGCATAAAATAATTCAGGCAGACTAAAGCTTTACAACCCTTCAAGCCTACACTGACCTTATTTTTTTCCACTGTATGATGGAAAACATGTGGTTGCTGCAGCAGTTGCATTATTTTGTCCCTGTAAAAATCACTGAGTTTGCCGTTGGCATGAAATTAGGCAGGTAGCAACGTAGCACAGACTGGCACGGTATTTTAACCTCCCATTGCAGGTGGCTACTAACAGTGAATAGATGAGCAGATGGGATGCCTAGATGGTGGCAGGTTACTATTTTGAAATTCAAGAGCAGTAGCATATCCAAAATGGATCCAGTGTGAGATTTGTTTAGCCCTTATACCTTTTCATATCACAGTCCTCCAGACAAATAGAGTTTTATTTGTACTTTCCTTGTACCAGAAGGAGAATCACAGCCATTAACATTTGGGCTGTCTAACTCTGAAAAGAATCAGAGAATAAGCTGAGTCAGAAGGGACTCAGAAGAATCATTGACAGCAAGCAACAGCTCCTTGCCCTGCATAGCACCATCCTCAAGAGTCACACCATGCACCTGGGAGCACTGACCAAACTCTGACTCTGTCAGCCTGATGCTGTGACCACTTCCCTGGGAAGTCATTCCGTGCCCAAACAACCTCTGAGTGAAGAACCTTTTTCTAACACCCAGTCCAAACCTGCTTCAGTTCCTCCTTCAGGACTCCCCTTAGGTCCTGTCACTGGTCACCACAGAGGAGAGGTCAGTGCCTGCCCTTCCTCTTCCCCTCTTGAAGATGGAACCATGATGAGACTTCCTCTCAATCTCTTTTTCTCCAGGCTAAACAGATCAAGTGAGGCTTCTCCTGAAGAAGACGCTTTATGGTCTTGGTTGCACTCATTTGGATGCTCTCCAACAGTTCAATGTCTTTCTTACATTGTGGCCCCCAAACCAGCCCCAGCACGGGAGGTGAGGCCGCCCCAGCTCAGAGCAGAGCAGGACAATCCCCTCCCTTGCCCAGCTGTGATGCTGTGCCTGATGCACCCCAGGACAGGGTTGGCCCTCCTGGCTGTCAGGGCACTGCTGACCCATGTTCAACTTGCCAGGAGCCCCAGGTCCCTTTCCATGGCCCTGCTTACAGCACCTCATTCCCAGTCTGTCCATACATCCAGGGCTGCCCCATCCCAGGTGCAGAATCCAGCACTTTCCCCTGCTGAGCTTCTTATGGCTGGTGATTGCCCAGACCCCCAGTTTGTGGAGATCTCTCTGCAGGGCCTCTCCCTGCCCTGGAGGAGTCAACAGCTCCTCCCAGTTTTGTATGGTCTGTGGACTTGCTCACTATTTCTTCCAGTCCTGTTCTGATGGCTGTGACTGATGACTGTGTTGTCTCTTAGCATTTTCAGTATTTCAAAGAAAAATCTTCTCTAAAGAAGAATCCAAAGAAAAGCTAAAAAAAAAATCTAAAGAAAAAATCTAATGAAAAGCTTTACCGGGCACTGAAGTGAGACTGACTGGCCTGTCATTTCTGGGGCCCTCCTTTTTGCCCTTGAAAATTGGGACAGCATTCCCCAGCTTCCATTCAGCCGGGACCTCTCCAGTTTCCCAGGACTGTTCAAAAATTATTGAGAGGTTTTGTGATGACACCAGCAACCTCTTTGAGGATGCTTGCATGAATTCCATCATGCCCCACAGATGCGTAGGAATTCAGCTGAAGCAGTGAAAAGTTCACTAGTCAGAGATCAGAACCAGGCCTTTTAGACCCATGAAGAAGGCCTTCAAAAATCTGGCAGTATTGCAGTACAGCCTACTCATATTGCCAATGCCTTTGGGATTCCATTGAGCAAGTTTAGCACTTATCCAATATTTCAAAATTGAATTCATTAAGTCTTTTTACACAGTTGTGAAGAGTCCTCCCTAGTAAATAAAAAGTATTATCAACACAAACATAAATATCAAATTAGATTCACCTGAAACATATATAAACCTGATTTCAACAGTTTTATTACAGTTTTAAGGAGACACAGAAGGTGTTTGATAATTGAACTCAATTATTTCTGCCAACATATTTACTGGATAATATCAAAACCTGGCTCAGTAATACAGGTTCTAAATAGCACCAACAATAAATGTAGCCATTAATTTCATAGTTTCTCTGGAAAGCAGTAATTTACTGTCAGAAAGTTCCTTGCTGTATTTCTTAACACTTCAGGGTATTCTACAGTATGGCTATAAATGAGGATGGATGTCTAACCAGAGTATCTCATATTGCTCAGATCTTAGACCAATTAGAAATTCCAACATTACTGAGGATGCAGTTCATTTTCATCTAACATATTTGAAATTCAATTTTTAAATTCAAATATAGTTATGATCTTCAAATACAATTCAATTATTCTCTTACCTTATAAAGTACCTTACTTATAGAGAACACTCAAAGTATCTCCATAAAGGATTTAAGGTCAATTGCAAATTCTTTTATCTATGGTTCAATCGAGAAACACTGAGTAAGGCTTGAAGGCTACATATGTCCAGCTGAATTCATCGGAATCTTTAAAATTATGGCAATAAATGGAAAAATATTTGATAATAAAAATCTTTGATGTATCTTTCTCTGATACACATGAAATCACTTTCCCCCTATGAACAATGCTTCTTGTCTGGTTAATGCTGTGGGACTACCATGTAAGGGGCCTTTAATTTTTCTTTCTTGGTCAGTAGTAATCACCAGCCACCAGAGACTTCTTTACTCTGTATTTATTCAACTTTCATATTAAGCAGTGATGATGGCAAAGTCATGGACAATTTTGGTGAGAGTCATTATGTGTTGATCATTTCAAAACCAACCACAATAATTCAAAAACATTGTAAGCTTTTCATGGATGAATTCTGGAAACCAGTCCAAGGAAGAAATGAAATCCAATGTACCTTCTTAAATTAATTTAGATAGAAAACTTTTCCTAACAATTAAGCAATATTTCTAGAATTTATGTACTATGCAGGTGCTCCAATAGGGAGGTTAATTCTGTTGCTATTGTGCTTGAAGTTCACTGGGATTTAATGTTGACTTATACTATTTACTCCTAAAAATTTTCCAGAAATGTTGTTTCATTTGACAACTGCATGGCTCAAAATTCAGCAATTAACAGGGCTGACTTGTGTATGTGACCATATGAAAAATTATTTTCATTGTCCTTCTTCATCCAAATAACCACAAAAAGGCCACTAAATTTGGAAAATAATTCTGGAAAATATTGTTGCATGACTGTTGCATGCCAATTTGAGGCTTTCATGACACTGGCTTAACATTTTCCAACAAAAGTTTTTTCAGAAAAAAACTTGTTTGATTGAGGCATTATTGTGTCACGGGAAGCACAAAAGTTAATTTTTATGAACTTCTGATGTAATAGTCAGCATGCCTTTGCAAAGCTATTTCTTCACTTGCCACCACGGCCGTTGTGGTTCTTTAAAGCCTAAAGTCCAACAAGATTGGGTAGCATGCCTGTGGTACCATTTTCCCCTAAGGTGCTGGATTGTGGTTCTGTAGAGAGCTTGGTTTGTGAGCCTTGTAGTATAGTGAAACCAGAGCCTGGGAGCCTAAGAAAGGCCAGCAGCTCAGCAGGAACTGGAGACCTCAAGAATGGAAGCTTGAACTGTTGTTCACATGACTTTCGTGCTTCTTTGATGAAATGAACAACAAATCTCTTCTGCATTCACATTATCTACACAAAACATTTTGACTAATTCAGGAATAGTATAACTTCATAGGTTATTTTCCCATCTATGTTTTGGTTTTAGGGCTTTTTTTATTTTTTAAAAAATTAACCCATCTATTTTACATTCCAGAAATGGAACTCTGTGTAGCCGTTTTGGGGGTTTGCTTTTATTTTTCAAAAATTCCAGGGAGAGAGAGATGCTGATTTTCAACACTGTGTTTGTAGCTGTTTGATGCAGCATGACTCCATGGATATGTCACTTTAATGTCTTTCAGAATCATAGCAATCAGATCTTGTTTGGTATTCCCATGAAGGACAGTAATGGGAATGGATGCTTGCCTGTAGCTGGTTTCCCTCTTGGCTTACTACAAATGAGATGAAGGAAGATCCAGAATTTTGCCTTAGTGTGAAAGCCAAATGTTACTTGGAGCATTACACTCCAAAATTATACCAAGTTTAAAGACATCAGTCAATGGGTAAATCTGCGTACTTAGCTGCACAGGCTGACATAAAGATAAAAAACACACTGTACTCAAGCTGATTTATCAGAGAATGTGGAGAAAAGATAAATGTTTAGACCTTTATCATGTTCATTGCACACTCTCTCTGTACCTAAAAGAAATATGCCAGGATAAAGACCATGACTGACAGCCAGTACTCTGAAACAAAGTAACTTTAAAGCCTATTAGTCATTATAGAAATCCTCTTTGTACAAAGTAGTTTAAAAGTAAAAAAGAAAACTAAAGGTCTTCACAATTTTTATCGTTATCTGTTCCTACTTCCAAGACCAAGTGCTTTGATTGCACTAACAAAACAAACTTTATATGGCAATATTAAAAACAAACAGAACCCTAACAAAACTAAATACTGTATTTTTGATATGTAAGGCTAAGAGAAAACCACAGATAGCAGATATCAGTCATGGCTTTTTAATGATCTGTTGAAGTCAATTAAGTTACCTAAGAATGAAAAATTTAGGAGAAATAAGGGCAGAAGTGCTAGGTATTTATCCAGTTGTACTGTCTTTACCCAGAAATTTTCTGACCTTCACCTACGGCTGCACATCAGTGTATTGGGATGGATAGGGCAAATAATGAACTGCAAAGCATGAAGCAGTGACATAGAGCAATATCATATCTGGAACTGAATTGTTGCAGTGATGTCACTTCCTTGCAGCGCAGCTTGTCAATAAGCAGGTTATCTTGCAAGATACCACATTCTGTTGTGTTGGCACAATGCATCTTTGATGGCACATCTGCTCCTTGCATAGTTCACTATCTCTCCATATGAAAGTAATAGGGTATAAAACACAATATTTCATGTTCTATATCAATAAAAATATATTTTTTATAATGCAAAGTATCATGAAATCAGGCTTTCTTCAAAATAGAACTCCAGTCTTCTTTGTCAATTGCTTTAGTTTTAAAAATACAGCACTGGCATTGTAAGATATTTCCTCCTTTCAAGGTCACTAAATAGGCACTTGCAAAGAGCACACATTATAATTATGCAACGAGTACCTAAAACCTAAATTCAAAGAAGCAGGTCTGTTCATATAAGAAATGGTAGTGAATTGGACTTAGGACTTAGCACTGTATTTAAGAATAGTATTTGAGAATTCTATGAATTGTGCCACTACTTTTGAAATCTTTTTCTCTAGTCCAGGCTTGGACACCCAGAGTACTGTGTTATGTTTGTTTATACTTTCCTTTTTATTAACTTTATTCCACTGCAGACAGCAATGAGCTCCAATGTTCTCAACCGAGGCATTTATCTGGTCAGTAAGTCCAAACTTCTTTAGTCTTTATATGACAGACATTGGGTGTTAGTCTAATGCCTGTTATCTAAGAAAATTCTTTGGGAGTTGTAGGCCAGATCTTTTTAAAGGTGTCTAGATACCTAAAAATGTGATAGAAAGAATCATATCCTACAAGGAAATGTAGTGATGGAATTACTCTGTCCAACGGGTCTACAGATGTTAGCTTTCTATGCTTGCCATATAGACACAAAGGCAACTCAATGTTGTCATTCCTTTCACTATAAGGCTTTTTTTTTTGGCAATAATTCAGATGACTTATCTGTTAAAAGTTGCAACTTCACTCCATTGTCCCTTGGAGGTTCCCATATAAGACTCCAACATTTGCACCAAAAGCCATCGAGGGTGAACTGCCCTTGGTGCTTGCTTGCATCACTTGATGTAAAAGAAAATGTACAAATAGCTGTTTATGTATCCCACTGTGCTTACACATTCTCAAATTCTGAGTCTTCTCACACCGAGTACAAATTGTTGCTACTCTGCATCGTCCCAGGTTAGAGTACTCTCAAAGTTCAGAAATTATTACAACAGCATGTAAACATATTCTTGACATCAAATACTGCAAAAAAGCCTTCATTCCTAGCAGGCTGCTGCTATTCATATGTAAAATGAATATGTTATTCCTACTGTGTTATTTAAAAAAATCTTCCCAAATGAAAGCCACAAATTGGAAAAGAAGACTTTAAAATAAAAGTGGATACATTTTGTGTGTTTTTGAAATATCGCCAGACAAAATCATTAACTGTGGATCTGGTTGCACAAAGCCTGCAAAATTCAACCGCAAAGCCACCACACCAAGGCTGTTGTGCCAAACAAAACACAGCAAAATAGTTATGGTCAATAAAATCTCTAAATCAAATAAATGCTCTCCATGTTTAGAACACTTCCTGATTCCAGGGAAAATATATATGAGTTTTCAGAGAGGTGGGCAAGTATTATGGTGTCAATTTCTTAGTTAAAAAAAAAGTAAAAATTCAAGATTGAAAACCAGAAAGGTCAGGTAATTCTTTATCCATCTTTGTAGATTTTAGTGGGTAAAAATCAAGGTTTTTTACATCACTCAAGGTACTCATGGAATTACGGTTTACTCTTGTAGGCCCAGAATCTTCTTTTTTTCTGAGGAAACTTGGAGGCAAAGATATAGGAATTATAAGTAGCTTTACTAAATAATTTTTTATCCAAATACATACATTTGTGTGTGTAATGTTTAGGGAGAAGGCACCAGGCTCACACTTGAGAAAGGAATCAGGTAATCTTCATGTGCCATGACTTATAACAGAAGTACACGTTTTCAAAAGACAAGCATTTGCTGTTTCTCCAATAAAAACACGTCACTGAGAGTGCAAGAAAACTATTTTGCAGGTACAACTGTGTTGGGCTGACCCTGGCAAGTAGACAAGCACTCACACTTGCTCACTGCTCCCTGCCCAGCAGGCCAAGAGACAGTACAAAGACCAAAACCAAGAAAACTCATGGGTTGAAGAAGGAAAAACAGTTTAATAAATCAAGGAAAGACAAAAAAACAAGTGATGCAAAAGTAATCAATCACCACCTCCCACAAGCAGACTGATGCACAGCCACTGTCTGAGTATCAGGTATTCTAGAAAACATAAGACCCCCAAACAACACTTTCTTCTGCTACACCAGCTTTATTGCTGAGCAAGACAATATATGGTATGGAATGCCCCTTTGGTCAGTTTGGGTCAGCTGGTCTGACTGTCTGACTGTGAGCATTTCTAATATCTTGCTTGACCTCAGCCTACTCATTGTGGAGTTAGAGAAAGAAAAAAATAATTAGAAAGCCCTTACATTGTACAAGGACTACTTTGTAATAAACAAAAGAATGGTGTGTTTTCAACAGTGTTTTTGTCCTAGATCCAAAATACAGCATCATAATGCTTGTCAACATGAAAGTTGACTCCATCCCAGCCAGACCCATACAAACTGAAGCAGTTACGTGGCATACTGTGAATGCATTCAAATAATTTCTCTCTATAATCCAGTTGGATTACTTTTATCAGCAATTGTTACTACGTGTCATGCAATATGTCACACTCAAAAGGACTCAAGTTTTCTTCAGTGCAGTGATACTAGGAAAGAACTTCTTAGAAAAACTGCTTTGCAATAGATAAGCCTTTTAGCAGTTTGGTTCAAGGATTGCTGCCAGTACCCAAACTGTAATGATGAAAGGACTGTATTACATTAAACACTGCATCTGTCTTTCCTTGGTCAGATTCAGGAGGACAATCAGACTGTAACATATTCCTCATTGGAAAGGAAACTGATCTCACGATTCACCTCCTTGTAAAATTCCTGTTCCTGGCGGTCAGAATGTTGATCTTCCTACCTAAGGAAGACTTCAAAATGGTTAACAGATTTGTTGAAAGTGACTGGTAACAGAAAGTCTACAATTAAGATGATCTTCAGAAAGTTGTTTGCTATTCTACCCCAGTAATCAAGGTTGTCATGTAAAATCAAGTTCTTGATTATCCTTGTATAATGTTATGCATCATCACAGGTACAAAAACAAACTGATGATAAAAGGTTTTGTTAAGCAAAATTAATTTTATTGGATAATTTATGCCTCTGGCCCCACCTTCCTCCACAACCCTAACACACAAAATCTGCCTTTTTCTATACTGACTTAATAATTTAGAAAGCACAGATTTTGGGGGTGATTATATTTTCATCTTGGGAAAGAAAAATTAAAGACTAACTGTACTTTAAAAATTATTGTGCATGATTCTATAACCAGGCCTTTTAAATTTCTCCTCAAAGGAGCATTCTCAAAGGAGAACTAAATAAGCTTTCATAGGCAGGAATTTGAAGGACTGGACTTTACTAGGTGAATAGTTTTCACATGCGTGGTACAAAGATCTATTAGCATTTTTAAAAAATCTTCAAAGAGTTAGTGACCAAACCAGACTTTTACAAGCATCTATTAAATAAAGACTACTACCCTGTTTTAAGGATGAAACTGCTGACAAGCAGGGAGATCAAGCTCTTTTACTCAAGCTAAATTTAATCATACAGCAGTGATCCATTTACCATCTTCAGGTAGATTATTATGAAAAAGGCTGGTATAGCATTCTTGAGTATGAAAACCTGAAAAATTGTAATAGCCAATCTTAGAATATCTATCTTACTTTTCAAGGAAAGTGAAAATGCTTATGAAGAACAGTAAAATTTCTGTGTGGTGCTGGGAAGATAATTCCCACAAGAATTTTAAAGTTTTGACTTCTTTTTGCCTTCAACTTGGAATAAAACCCAGAAATTATATAAACATTTATGAACTGAAAATCTGAAGAAAAAAAAAAAGATGAGGATCTGATCTGCCAAAATATTCAAATTGGGCTCTATTCCTCTGATTATCCATCCGTATGCTATGTGTATTGTCTTTACAATGGTTTCTATTGAATAGCCATTTTGACCTGAAACAAGGACATTTTTGATGAAATCTGTGGTCAAGTTTCTATGAAAAATCTTCAGATTCAAAATGAAAATGACACAGTGAGGAGGAAGAAGCCTCTATTTTAGTGCCAATCCAATTTTATTAATCAGAGATTTGCAACGAACATTACATTAATGGCTCAATAAAGGCCACTATATTCAACCTGCACCTGCTTGCAAGAAACTATTTTGTGTGAGCACATATTATTTAAATTCTTCAGAGGCTAGAAAAATTCTTATAGTTTTAAGCATATCTTGAACCTGAAACCCCCCCCAAACAAAACCTGGTCTTTTCCAAGAATTTCTGTATCTATGAACTTAGTCCTACTCATAGTTTGCACCAGATACACAGAGCCTTTACACAACCTAGTGCAGCCTATTTTAAAAATAATTTCAAAAAAGCTTTGTTTTAAAATAGTTTTGTAAGCATATGATGTACAGTTAAGTGATGAAGTAAATGAGAGAACCTTTCAGGAAGATTCATTAGAAAAACTGAGGAGCTCAACTTTCTTGAACAACTGGTCCAAAACATTACAAATTGCAATCTTCTGTAACTAGCTACTAATTCTATAAACAACTCTATTTTAGATCATCCATGTCAAATGCTGATTTGCTATAATCTGCAGAACACCAAGCTAAGGATTTATTGTGCAGTTACCCTTCTGAGAAAAAAAAAATCAGAAAACAATGAGTACTAATGTTTTTCCTATAACCCTAAATACATATTCTGTCCCCTTAAGCTTGTACTTATGTCTATTGAAATTGTATCAGAGGGGAAAAACGTGCTTTGGAAAAGTTATTTCATTTGCTGCTTTGCAACAATCAGGAGAGGTACAAGAAATATTAGTAATTAATTTTTTCTCCACTATATTCATGCATTTAGTGGCTCAGAAACTTCTAGACAGTAGAACTGCAGCAGAAACTCCTGGATCTGTTGTATATCCCTTTTGTATGTGAAGGGAAATAATTGAAATTACTTTCAGCAGAAGGATTGCTTGCACATTTTTCTGCAAACTTCCACGACTCTGTATGAGATGGTATTGTGATCAAATTCATCATAACTTCAGCATCTCTTGGCACCATATTCTAAACTTTAAATGACTGCAATGTTTTTTTGATTCCTGAATGAAGGGAATTATGTGTAAATCAGCTCTCTAAGGAATCCATAGCTATTGCAGAAGTTCTTTTGTCCCATTATTCCAGTGCAATAACTTCCCTGCTGTTACTTTAAACATTGTAAATAATTTTTGTTCTTTTACAGTAATTGGAAACTTATGCAATTTTGTGGCTTAAT
Organism: Melospiza melodia melodia; assembly: GCF_035770615.1. Lineage (NCBI taxonomy): Eukaryota > Metazoa > Chordata > Aves > Passeriformes > Passerellidae > Melospiza > Melospiza melodia. The sequence goes on along the minus strand of NC_086226.1, from coordinate 53,868,118 downwards.
ATTGCATATGTAAATATAGGCTAATTGAAATTTCCAACTAATAAATGTTCCTAATATAATATTCATAAACCTAGGATATTTCATACAAATATTTGGCTGCATATGAGACATCTGAATTAAATTTTGCTTTGAATTTAAAAAAACCCCTCATTTTATTGAATTAGGCTTAAAATATCATACTAGACATTGGAAAAGTGAATGAATTCACACAGAAAGATTAAGACAACTATAATATCAGAAGATGCATAACCATTTAGCTATTCTTCAGTCTTATTAACAATTTATACCGTAAAATTTGCCTCTGGATAAGAAACTGCAATGATTGGTGGTGGCAAAACAGAATCATGTTTTTCATGTCAATGTTTCTAATTTTGTCTCTGTATCATGCCTATCTCTTGCATTCAAAGTTATATTCTCAGCTTGCTCATGGTATGTTGCTGCTGACAGCTTCCAAAAGGTAGCAGGTATGGCATGGGACCAGTAAATTCGCTAGTCAAAATCAGAATTATTTAAAATTAGGAACATAACCCCATGAAACTGTAAATCCACTGCACTTTTTTATATACTGGGTGCTTAGGAAGAAACACTGTTTAGTGGGAGCCATCAGGCAGCTTTACCAATAAGCAGAACAAGCCACTAACACTCCTAGCACGGATGTGTCCTGTTGCTTGAGACAGCCTTTCCACCACTGTGCACAGGCAGCCGTAACTGCAGGGGTCTTCCCCACACCGACAGCCCCAGGTGCAGAAACTCAGCCAGAGTTTCTGCAAAATTACCAGCTGAAATACCTGGGTCAATAAGACATTAACCAAATAACTGAAATGTTGAATGGGGTGGAGGAACTAAAATAAGTATAAAGTGGAGTAATATTTTTGTCAATAATGTTAACTCTAAAGCAAAATGACAACTGTGGCACAGCTTTATGGATGTTTCCCTATGGTTTCTCATGTCAAAGTAGCCTGCTAATGTGTTGACTGGTGATACAGATCCTACAATATTTATGTAATTATGAAAAATTTCTAGAGAGACCTGCTAGTGATCTTGAAAGCTCACTTGTGAACTAAGAGCATATGGTTTTATAAAATCTCTCTGTATTCTCTGAATGGGTCACAGTATTTGATGAGTAAGTAATTTAGTGAACCAGCCTTTGATATCTCACTGGGAGGTGCAACATAGCTGTCTGTAAGTTTTGCAATGGCACAATACTTCTGGTCATATACCCATTGGTGTTTCTTCCCCATAGCAATCAAAAAAGTGGTGAAGAATGATTTCTCTTTTCTCTGAGACACTTTCTATGACTGAATTATCTCAATTGGATGTGTTGCTGGCTCTCAGACCATAGAAAAAATTAGACTTACATTTGTACAGACATAAGGGTTGTGTCTGTGTACACAAACCTTTTTCACATCTTTCTTCCCAAATAGCTTGACATTTTTTTCCTCCTTAATGCACATGGCTTTGAGATGTCAGCTATCTGCCAAAAGCTGAAGACTTGCCCAAGCTGACTTTGGCTAGCAAATTAGTCAGCATGTGTTGCTACTATGTATGCTATTGGCTTAATTAGGTTTAATTAACAAGTGCTTATGTCTGTTGTAGGGGACTATGACTATCTAGTAAAGGCTTATTTATTGGCAACATATGGTATTTTGGTGAATGATTGTCAGAATAACTATAATGAAGCATTTAAAAGAACTTGTTTAGTTCAGACTTGGAACACTAAAAATGTTTTTCAGATGTCCACACCAATCTTATTTCTTTGAAAATGGGCCTGGTACTTCTTTCAGTGTGTTGTGACCTAAAGAGATGGGAGGTGGGATGAAACTGTCATAATATTAGATTACTTCAGCAAAATCTTGCATGTGAAACAATAGAGGTACTGGAAGCATAATAACATTATTGAAAAATTACATCATTTTTAAAACTTACTAAAATTCCTTCTTTGTATCCTAGCACAGTTATGTATGCCCTAGACTTTACAGTGATAACCAAAGAAACAGGACCTCCATTTCAAAAGACACAGAAATTTAGCATTAACTTTAAGTAACTTGTAAGGCAGCACACAATTAGAAATGTATACTCATGGACTCTATACAAGCACACACATTAAAAACAGTTAAAAATATTTGCCACAAAAATTTATCTAAGAGAAAAATAGACAAATCCAACATAATAAAAGATGCTGGTCTAAGCAAACATGGACTTTGCAATATCATGCTTTTTAATAGGATTGGCCAGTAAAAGCACAAATTCAGAACAATAGTTTGCCATTAAAGTTAATCTTTTGATCCAGGGTCAATGCTGACAGTATTTCTGTCTGGATTTTAGCTAGGAGCTCATTGGCAGTTTATCCACCTCTGAATAAAAATCTTTATTCTTTCATGGAATTATCTAGAATTTTGCTGGAAACAAAGCTCTTTCCTTTTATTACTTCTTTGAATTCTTGTTTTCAGGACTGTACTTGCAAACCAACAATAGAAAAAAGAGCCACACCAGTCTTGGCGCCGCTTTGGCATAAAGTGGCATGCAAACTGAATTTACAGGTTTCTGAGAGAAACCTGTAAAGGTTTACAGGTTTCTGAAGAAACCTGAGAGGTTGCCTTGCAAATGGAAATTTCCAAGACAAAATTTTCCTTCTGGATTAGTGTGCTCAGCATCAATTCCATCTCTTATGTTACTGAGGGAACTCTACACCATTCCCTTCCTCACCCCTCAGATAAAGAATGATAGATCTCTTGTTGGTAGGCAATTTTCATATCTCCTTTTCCCCTGGAGGAGTCAGGACCAGGAGGTTATTCTATACCACCTCATGTTATTGCCAGGGGTGGGGAAAAGGGAATCTCTTCCAGGCAGAAGGGTTCCTCTGGTAAAGTAAATGGGGCAAAGGGAGCACAGGAGGACCCCACTTCCAAGCAATCATTTTCAAATCCCTCCCGTGTCCTGTAGATTTCATTATTGATTGTGTACCTGTTACTGCTCCCTTTCTCATCTCATCGCTGTTTCCAGTAAATTAGTATTATCTCAAGCCATGATCTTTACCTTTTGTGTCACCAGTTCTCCTCTTCAGCATGCCACAGGGAGAAGGGGAAAAGGGGTGGGAGAGTGTCGCAGACATTTCTTCACAGAAATCCTTTCTTTCGGATTTCTGTGTCTTCTGGAGGCCAGAGGCCTCAGAAGACAAGGTAAACAATTATTATCAGCTGCTGTGGAATGTAACAGGGGTTTTCTTGATTGGCTCATTTTCTATGTTTATAATTAAGGGCCAATCACCAGTGCAAGCTAGGGGACTGAGTCCTTGGGCAAAACTTTGTTATGGATTCTTTCTATCTAATTCTTAGCCTAGCCTAGCTGCTCTGCAAACCTCTCTCCATATTCTATTTAGTATCGTCATAATGTATTATATATGATATATTAATAAATCAAGCCTTCTGATTCAAGAAACAAGATTCACTGTCTCTCTCTCACTCACCAGCGACCCACTCAGGGCACAGGAATAGGAGAGAGAGTGAAGGGGAGAAAGATTAAGGGGGAGAGAGATGTAGGAACATTAGTAAACCACTACAGAGACAAATAAGATGTACCAGTTGCATGGGACTGTGTAGTTCAGGGCTGTTGTAATACAACAAATACTGAGCCAATCTAAAGTTGAAGTGTGGAAAAAGACAGTCATGGGATCAGAAGTCCTTCATGATCACTTTTGTTGGAAGTGTTTTATCAGTATAAAATTTATAAAGGAATGTCACAAAACCTCTTAATCATTGATATTTAACAGAGACTGGTGAAACCAGGTGGCATTTCAGCTTCTTGTTCTGAGAAACATTATAAAATACTTAGAGTGTGTAAAAGCTCACAAAATTAAGTTTTATACTGCTGGAAATATGCTTTCAAGGGGAAAAAGGAGGAACAATTTTTGACTGATTGAAAAGCTATTGCTTAAATGCAGATCATAGGACAAAGCTGATTTAAAACCATCCACAGTCCTTCAGTACCTGAATGATTTACATGAAGTTTGCATACTAAGGGTAAATGCAGCCCTAGTACAACCCCACAGAAATTTGATTACAGGATATACTTCCTTGTTTTAACAACTGCTTGGCTCATACTGCAGTCATGAAAAATATAAACAAGCACAGTAAGAAAGCTGAACAATGTTTTTTTTTGGAGGAGAGTATTTCCACCATTGCCTTTGTTGTTGGACCTCCACATTTAGTGCTAGTGAAATCCTGGAAGATCTGAGGCACCAGTTTCTACCCAGAAAATGGTGACGTTACACAGGATTCCTCATCAAAGTTTTATGAGTATGCTTACAACAAAATGCATTCTCAAAAGTTTGCTAATAATATAGTAGACAGGTAGAGCTCACCAGCTCTGATACAACAGTTTATTTGTTGTCCAGAGTCTATGTGAATAAGAAAAGTCTTGTGAAATATATTCTTATTTGTGTAAGGGTAAGATGCATCTTCAAAGAAACACTGCCGTGGTTATGAAATAGTATTTCATCAGAAGATGCAGAAATACTTATAGAGTGTGAAATGTAGGTAGGATCTCTTTAAATCTGCCCCAAGAATGACAAGGTAGAATGAAACATATATAAGAATTATACTTGAAAGCAGCATTATAGCAACATTATAGTGGAAATTCTGTTTGTCCAAAAAAGTAAAGAAGCTCCAAGTCAAGCTTCTCACTGAAAGCCTGATGGTGTCCCTCATTGCTTCTGAAGTACATGACTGTCTTAATTATTTATAATTGCCTAATATACACACTGAGTGAAGTCTCATAACTTAATGACTGACAAGGAAAAAAGGTGTTCCTTCCTGCCCTACAACCTGCAAGCATAGTGTCATACAGACCTTTTGCATACGCTGAAGTAAAGAAGGGAAAAATAAAGTATCCTCACATGAGAACAGATTTGAAATTCTGATGGCTGGTGCTCAACTGAAACAGTGCTATGCTGGAAAAACAGGGAATGAAATTCTACTCTTTCCCTCTTTCCTCTATTCCTCTAATGCACTTAAGAGACTCTGGCTTTCCCAGCTGTCTAAAGAAAAGGCTAATGTCCTTAGCTGTGGATGTACATGCTCCTTGCAAGTGATACGGCCTCTCAATCCAAAAGCAAAGCAGTGGACTTAGACACAAATTAAGACATCAAACGATCCTGAAATTTCCCTACAACCAAGCTCAGGCTGCTCTGTTTTCTCTCTAGGGCTGTCCATAGGCATCACTCTTCACTTGTGTTGTACCCGTAGCTGGAATGCATAACACAAAACTGCAAATTCACCAAGTTTATGGTATAAGCCCAAGGGTTGTCAGAAGTCCCAAACCCCCATATGACCTGTGGCCTCAGCTCAGGGCCTGGCCACATCCCTAAACAATTTAACAAGGTATCACACTGCAGTATGAGTAAGGATTCAATTTCACTTGAAATGGTGGAAAATGTAGCTGAAAAACGTTGCAACAATTTTTAAAATCAGAAGGCCCTTTAAATTATCTTCTTTCCTACATTCTTCAAAATCCCTGTAACTGTGGCCTTCATCTTAGCACCAAGCATTACATTGCACAGAGCCAAGATTAGCCTTGTCATAGTGAAAAATAACCATCTGGCAGTCCTGGTGCAGTGTAACAGTGTTCTACTCAGAAAAGAAACAGTGCATTTTAACTATGGACAGCTAGTCTCATATCTAATACCATTACTGTGCTTAAAAGTAACTTTCATTGTTGTTATTTTCCCTAGGAGGATCAATGACATTTTTCCATGAGAAAGTTGGCGGTGACAAGATTGAAGAGGTGTGTGCAATGGCATTTAATTTTTGTCCCTCTATTCAAAAGACTCCTTGCCTGCAGAAAATAATTTAAAAATCTATATATTTTCTAGTATCCACCAGAAATTCATTCCCAGGTGTCAGCTTTCTGATTCAGAGCAGTATTTCCATTTGCCACTCCTCTTCTGAACAAGTCATACACTTAGAAAAGCACTGTTGCTGACATGACCCTGATAGGCTGACATACAAACAGAAATCAAAATTATGATGTTCAGTGTCCCACTCATTGCCAGAATGCCCTTATAATGACACTACTCAGACTGGGTGTTTACTATGGGAAGGAAACAAAAAGGTTTGCTCTGTATGTGAGAGTACCCTCACATTTTCCCTAGCATAAAGTGACTTCCAAAAGCTGTTTTAAACAGGACAAAAATTAGGAAACTACTTTCCTTCTATGCAGTATGACAAATCAAAATTACACAAGAGGAAAATCTCCTTAACATTCTTGAACTAGTTCTTGTAGGCCAAACAATGCAAAAGCATATGTGTGCAGATGAAAAGTAATTCTAGAAAGAGCAATGTATTAGATTATTCATCAGAGAGTATACTATTCATCAGATGTTTGACTGCATAGACCTTTAATTTCCCATACAGTGTCTGCTGCAGTAAAAGTTGGTGTTAAAAAGCAATGACATTTAGAACAGCAGAGCTTTAGGCTTCATGCAGTAGCTGACCAACTAATGTAAAACCACCAAAAGACAAAGTCAGAATAGACATAAGAATAACTCAGAATGTCTTTTTCTCTCCTACTTCTTTCCCATTTTAAATTAATTGCACTCCTCCATAAAGTCTAATAAAAATTATCTTGTAATTACATTGTAACTACACACTTTATGTTTTGCCAGTGGATTTCACAATAATGGTTGATCTGGATGTCAACAATGTTGTCAATTCAAGTAGAGCTTACCCAGCATTTCTTCATTATGTGCATTGCTGAATTGTCCATGACAGCAGGACGTGGAATTTTGGCATGCATTTGGTTTGTGCAGTTCATGGAAAGAACTTAGGGCAAGCCTACTGCTCCCTTTTCTTCCTCTACATTGCATCTTTAACACTGATCAGGTTTTATTTATTTGTCAAAAGAGAAAAAATATTCCAGGAAGGATGAATGTAAAGTCTAATTTCAGATTGTGAGTCTCTGTGAACCTTGGTTTTTCTTTGTGGTGTTGTGTTTACTGCAAAGGGATCCCAAACCTCACCTCAGTTCAGTACAAAAAGGAGACATTAATGACTTTCTGTGAAAAGCACACAGAAGCACAATCATGTGAGCATAGATTTTGCAGTATAAAACGGCAATCATCCATGTAAGAATGTATTATTTTTACAGCATTAAACAATTTCTATTTTTAGCAAACAAGAGAAGCCAATGGTGAAGAATGTTGTAATGCCTGCAAAATTTTCACAACCTCATTAATTAAATATGAAAATATAAATTAATATAAGCAATCTCAAACTCATGAAAAATTGGTTCCATGCAATAGAAATAGGCAAACAGGATGCGTTAGTAATTATTTCCAAATGGAATGAAAAACGGAAGGGTAATGTTTAAAAGAGAAGTATTTTAAAAGTTTTGATTAGGAAAAATATCTTAGGTAAATACAAGGTTCATAATGAAACTTTTAACTATTTTTTTTTTTTGGTTACAAATTGAATGATCTCCCAGTCTTTCTTTTCCTTTAAGTAAATTGAACTTTGTTTGAGTATCAATCAAAACTCTACTGTAATATAACATAACGAAATCCTAAGCTGTAAAAGTGATTCTCAGAACTTAAAGGTCCACATGGGCAGTTTATTTAACTATTAAATATGGAATTCTCAAGACAGACAATTTAATCTTATTATTCATGTAATGTTTTTTTCACTATGTGGCACATATGGAAGCAGGGTACTGACTCAGTGATCCAGGCAGTCCTTTTCTGTACTCATGTATAACCTTTTTCATTTCCCTGAGCACTATCAAAGTTTCTTATTCCTGCTCCTCTCCTCTCCTCTCCTCTCCTCTCCTCTCCTCTCCTCTCCTCTCCTCTCCTCTCCTCTCCTCTCCTCTCCTCTCCTCTCCTCTCCTCTCCTCTCCTCTCCTCTCCTCTCCTCTCCTCTCCTCTCCTCTCCTCTCCTCTCCTCTCCTCTCCTCTCCTCTCCTCTCCTCTCCTCTCCTCTCCTCTCCTCTCCTCTCCTCTCCTCTCCTCTCCTCTCCTCTCCTCTCCTCTCCTCTCCTCTCCTCTCCTCTCCTCTCCTCTCCTCTCCTCTCCTCTCCTCTCCTCTCTCTCTCCTCTCCTCTCCTCTCCTCTCCTCTCCTCTCCTCTCCTCTCCTCTCCTCTCCTCTCCTCTCCTCTCCTCTCCTCTCCTCTCCTCTCCTCTCCTCTCCTCTCCTCTCCTCTCCTCTCCTCTCCTCTCCTCTCCTCTCCTCTCCTCTCCTCTCCTCTCCTCTCCTCTCCTCTCCTCTCCTCTCCTCTCCTCTCCTCTCCTCTCCTCTCCTCTCCTCTCCTCTCCTCTCCTCTCCTCCCTTTGTCCTCTGGGATGGATCTTACAAAAAACAGAAACTGAGATATTATTACTAATAAAAAGCTTCGAGCAGTAAGGAAGTTAGTTCTTTTTGCATGAAGGCAGGTGTTTTTAAAAACAGTGTTTACTCATAGAAGCGGATTACTGGAAATGAGAGACAGGTAATTGTTTCTCTCAGTGGTAAACATGAATTACTACTTTGTTTCCAAAGGAGTTTCACACACCCTCTAAAATCTGAATGGCATGTAAGGTGAAATGCAAGATTGAAAAGATAGAAAAGCTCTTTGTTGATTTTAAGCTTAGTTGAGAAGACAAAGAGACAACAGAGCCATGGGTTGACATCAGATATGCATGATGCAGGAACATTAGTCATGTAAACAAGGCAACCTGAAAGGATTAATAAGATAAATTATATCCTAGTTATCACCATCTGAAAATCTGAAAGAAAATACTCTATTTAAACATCAAATCACACGTTCCACAAACAAAGGATAAAAGTTGACAATCTAGATAATAAACCATATTCTTATAGGTATGCTACTGGTTAAAAAGGAATGCAGTCCATTCTCCAGGTTTTCCAGTAGCAATCATTTGCCTGTTTGCCTACTTGTGGACATTTCTCTTTAATTGAGATATAATTATTTTCCTTGCACTAACAAACAGTTTGGGCCAGAATTTTCAGGTACATAACCTCCAAATAAGCAATTTTGCCTAGCCACAAGGCTTGTTCTCCAGACCCTTCACCAGCTCCACCGCCCTTTCACGGACGTGCTCCATCCACTCAATCAATGTCTCTTGTCATGAGGGGCCCAGAACTGAGCACTGGACTCAAGGTGTGCCTCACCAGTGCCACACACAGGGAGATGAACCCTTACCTAGTCCTGATGGCCGCACTAGGCTGGATGCAAGCTAGGAACCTCATATCATTGGCCTCAGTCCATAGATCTATTCTGGCCTAGACCTTTCCTTTCTCCAGCAGATCAACACTCTCTGCCTCACCTGGAGTCATCTGCAAACTGAATGAGAGGCCACTTCATCACCTTGGTCAGTAGTTGCAATCTGACAGATCTAGCATGAGAAACCTAGGCTGTTTCTCTGCCAGCTATGTGCCTGACTGTATACTGCTCCTAAATATTCTCCAGCACTCTGAGAAAAGTATGAACTATTTTTTATTTAGATGATGGATGTGACATTTTCCTGTTGTATTTCTACTTTTTGAGACCTGCCTACACAGTCTGCAGTTTCTTTTTAGAACTTACCTGCCTCTCTGCATAAACCCTTCTAACTCTTCCTAATAGGTGTTTCCACCTAACAGGCAAGGCCTACAGGAACATGGCTCACCTTGCCTATTCTGCTGCCAGCTATCTGTGGATTTTGGGAATGATTTTAATTTTTATAAGGCCCTATTTTTATGACCTTCTTTCTGGACAGCTGCTGCTTTGAAATTTTCAGAGATCTGTCCCCCAGGGGACTGGGATTGGGAGGCATGCTTGTGACCAAAGAGAAGAACTGGGCACTTGGCTTTGTTGGATGGCTCTGGCCCATCGATCCAGCCTGTGCAGATCCTCTGCAGAGCCTTCTGACCCTCTGACAGACCAACACTCTCCTTCCATTTGGTGTCATCTGCAAATTGACTGAGGGTGCCCTTGATCCCCTTGTTCAGGTCATCAGTAAAGATATTAAACAGAACTGGCTTCAGCCCTGAGCTCTGGGGAGCCCCACTAGCGACTGGCTGTCAGCTGGATGTAACTCCATTCACAACACTGGATGTAACTCCATGCACAACACTGGATGTGACTCCATCTACAACACTCTGGGCCCAGTGTGGGCCATCCCGTCGGTTTTCATCCAGCAAAGAGTGCGCTCATCCAAGACATGGGCTGCCTGTTCTCCAGCAGAATCCTCTGGATCACAGAATCGAAGGCTTTACTGAAGTCCAGGTAGACCACAGCTGCAGCCTTTCCCTCATTTATTAGGCAGGAATATGGTGTGCTACAAAAGAAGCATGGTGTGCTTTCTCAGAAATACCTTACTTGTTCTCTTGTTGCTTTTTAATACTTCCTTCTTCTCATAATAGAAGAAAATAAAAAAGAGAGAGAGAGACCTTTTTTTTTTTTCAAGTTTACAGCATGTGAATCTTTTCAACTGGAAACCTTGAACAATGGCATAAAAATCTTCAAGAATGTAAGGAAGACAGAGAAGTAACCTGTGTTTCTAATCACAGTATTTATTTCCAGAAGATTTAGCCCATGAAACGATGTAGATTTTTCAAAAGTTAATGTCCTTCTTGGGCTACTGCATAGCAGACATTGCAACTTTTCTGTGCTACTAAGTCATTCCCAGGTAGCTCCTCATATCAATGTGCATCAATGGTTCTCACATGCAATGATAACTCAAGGGAATATAAAAATTTCAGAGAAGTTAACCAGACCACTTTAATACAAAAAATATTGTCCTTTAGGAAAAGAGGTATTTTTAAAAACAATTTTTCAATTGTAAGTGCTTGCAATTTCAGATATGCACAAATGCATAATGTGCATATCTGCTGGTGGGTATCATGGGGGCAGGTTATTAAGAAGCAATGACATTACAAAGACGCAGAACTTCAATTTCTCTTTTCAATTTGGATGAACTTGCACTTCTTTGACAAACCTCTGTGTTGTGTTCTGGTGGGGTTTTATGTCTGGTTTTGGTTTGATTGGTTGGTTGAGGTTTTGTTCAGTTTTTTGTTTGAGTTTTTTCTTTATTTTTTTAAATAAAAACAGTGAAAGTAGTTGATTTCTGAAAGACAAGGAAGTAAATTAAGGTAGCAGCAATAATATAGCAGGAAACACAATCAAGATTGTTGAATACTGAAAGCTGTGACTATTTGTTGACCAATCTACTAATTCCAGTCAAGACTACTATGAAAAGTCTCAGTCCTAAGGAAATATCATGTGTGATTGACAGAGGGAGTTTTTTTTGCCCCTCAAAAAGAATCAGACTTTCTTGGGAGCAGACTAGGTTTTTGCTTTTCCTCAGTATACTACATTTCAGACATTAGAAGCTAGATGAAGAAGGACACCTGGTAGAGCTTCAAAAGAGTGTCTTGGTAGATATTGTCAAAGTGAAAGATAATTTAGTCTGACTTCTACCACATAACAGCAACTCACTTGGTTTTTTTTTTCCTTATTTAAGAAAGGCTTATTAATTCTCACTAAGATACATCACAGGTCTAAGAAAACTGAGTCAAGATTTATAAAATGGCTAATACGAAAAAAAATCACAGAAATTACTTTTGTAAATAATGTAGGACCTGAACTACAGCATAAAGAGAAGTATATTAAATGAGTTTTATTATTTCAAAAATACATATAAAAATATGGAAATGCCTGACTTTCTGCTTATGAGAAAGCTGAACATACATTTGATTTAAAATGTAAGTTGATTGATTTTTTCATACTTTCCACAGTTTTTATCACTTAAGTATAGATGAAACAGAGCTTTTTAGTATTACATAAACCAAACCACACAATCTGTATAGAAATGTCTGACTTCCAGCAAAAGATTGTTTTAAAGTTGTTTTTGGCCAAAGGTTAGGAGAAACTCTACCAGAAAGACATGCCTTATGACCACACATTATCAATGTAGCATGTGCTGGCTAGCATGAAATCCATCTCTCTGTGGATGTGGCTCCTTTCTTTTAGAGTTACTGCAGCTCTATTAGATTTAGATGTTTAAGAACACTAAGCTGTGATTTCTGTTGCTTAGAGTTCTTTCTTCTCATGTTGGCTTAGTTGCTAAATCTTTGGGTACTCCAGATGCCTCTTACTACTTTTTTCAGTTGCACCTCTTTTCTGTCATGAATTTTTAACTAAAACCTTAATATTTGACAAAAAAAGAAATAAAGTATCTTTGTGGTTACATCTGGCTACACACCCCAAATTTTTCATGAAGAAGATGAAATTGGGGCAGTACAGAGGAACCTGCACAGAACTGTTCCGTGTCAAAAGCACTGTTTTGCAGTTACAGGTGAAAGTATCTGATAATAGCATCCCCCTTGGCACAAGGAGAGGGGACCTACTTGCAGTGCTCCTTTACAAGGAATGTCAGCACCACTCTCTTCTGAAAAAGTAAGCTTCTCCTCTTGGTGTACCTATTTCCTATCCCTATATTTTGTGGAAAGCGAAGACAGTGTTCCCAATGGCTGGTGTTGGTCCTCTCTCATGCTGGCGCTTTATCTTGTTGTGTTAGTGCCATTTCAGCAGTTTGCATTGATCAATAAAGTATGGTTGCTATTCCTGTATTTCAGCACTTGTAAATGCCAAATAAAAAATTTTACTGCATGAAAAATTCAATGTTTTGACAGTTGCTTTTTTCCAGTGGAGGTCTGAGTGTGCTCTTTGAAAGTTATATTAATATATCATTAGCACCCAATTATATTTTTTCAGTTCTTCAAGGTTGTTTTGTGGTTATTACAGCAAGTTCCCCATTGCAATGGGTTGGACTACTTCACCCTTACTCCAGAAGGGAAGTCAGTGTACTGCAAAACTACAAGAAATTACAGAACATTTTTTCCTTGCAGAAGTGCTTCAAGGACCAGTTTCCACCAAAATACCCAGCACATGGTTGATAACAAACTCTAAATGAGATAGCATGGACACTGGAAGTGACCTAGCTGTGACCACTAATTGAAAAGCAGGTTTATGTATCTTTACTGTATTTTGGCATGCTTCCAGTCTCATCTTAAATCTTTTCCACAATCAATATGTGGGCATAGACCCACATACTTTGAAGAAGAATCTTAAATTGTGGAGAATAGTTTGGTCAAGTGAATGTTTGTTTCTGCCCCTTAAAAGCACATCTTTGATGACATGAAAGAAAAATATAAATATGTCCCAACAAAGATCACAAAACAATCAGGTAATTGAAGCTAAAACCTGGGCAATTAGCAAACTGCTCCAAAGCAATTATTTAAAAAGTACTTTTAAAGAAGTATTCAGGGTTTTTTAGCCAAAATTTTTATTGCATTCTAGTTAAAAGAGGTACAGCGCTAGAATAAAATTTTATGAGGTTCCTTTTAGGGGGAAAAAAAAAAGCAAAGGGGACAAACCCCAACCTTCTTATTGTAAGTGCTTCCCTCTGATAACCTTCAACACCTATGGAATCTTGATACTCAATTTGCAACCTGCAGACTTATTTTTGAACTAAAAGGAGAGGTCTTTTAGCAGGAAGCTGTAGCTGGATTTTTAAGTTGTTACTCAACTGGAAAGAATCACTAGATGCATAACCAGCCTGAGTGAAAGAACTCCCTACCATGTCCTTCAGATACCCGTGGATAAAATGTTGGGTTTACAAATAGCAGAGAAACACCTGAGCCCAACCTACCTGCAACAAAATAAAAACTCCACTTGACTAAGCCCTTTTTCTTGAAATACTTCTAACACATGAATATTCAGCTGATTTATGTAAAAGATTCGTTATAAGTGGCAACAAACAACAAACACTTTGATCCAGACTGATTAAAGCAAAATTTTGAATTTGAATATTTTTAATATAACAAAAAAATGTTATTTGACTAATTTATTATTTGCTTTACAGAAACATTCTGACTTCCCTTTAAAGTAAATGGGATAGACATCAAGCTAGACTTTTATTTTTTCCAATCTGGAATTACAAGACTGCATGAAACAGGGTTTCATATTTGTGGTTGTTTTCACCCTGAAACCTGAGGGTGTTACTTGGTATGTTAAAAAAAGAAGCCAACCAGTGATTATTTTGTGGGACCAAACCAACACCATTGTACACGCAAAGTGGTGTAGGAATGTCTGAATTTATTGGCTACAATGTTCTTTCATAAAACCTGAGGGCTACATCACAGCGGAAGTTTTTGGATTGCCCCAGTAAACCACTGACTCTTTCATTTTGCTGTATATCTGCTGAAGAGCAAGATGTAATTTCTGAGTGTGTCCTGACAGGATTTTCTGCATACTTGCATGACACATCTTTTCCCCCTCTCACCAGTAAGTAGGCAGCAGGGATAATTCAAATGGGAAAAGAGAGAATGGTGTGTGGAAAAGAATATAATATATTCTAAAAACAGTAATGGAGAGCTTTATTTTTATTTTATTAAAATATAAAATACAGACATATCGCAATTCTATATGAGCACCAACACTCCAAAAATCTTAGTCTGGTATATACAAAATCTTCACGGTACAAAAATCTCAGTCTGGTACTGAGTACAGCTTTTTTCTTGGTGACCAGACCCAGTGTAAACAAAGGAAGAGAAAAGGTGGAACAACAGAGTCTTATATTTAAAAACATGGGTGTCAAAACCCATCTGACTGAATCATATAGCCCCAGAAATGGACAGAGTGACTTGTAACAAAAAAATCCATAAAATGTCTAAAGCACAACTTTGAGTCAGTTAATATGGTGTCACTTTTACCACTGATTTTGCATTTAATAAAATCAAAATGTTTAATAAAAAGAAGCAATATATGTTGCCTTATTTTTGTATAAAACTTTGGAAAAAAAAAAGAAGCAAGAACTCAATATGCAAGAATATTCCACCATTTCCTTATGTTAAGTTAAGGTCTTTTGGACTCTTAATTACAGAACCATCTCCAGGAGCTTTTTTCCTCTCAAGGTACCAACAGATATATATGATTAATTTAAATTATTGTCCATGTATTATTTTGTCGTAAAAGCTATATTAATATGTCTGTTTTCCCACATAAACACGTTTTCAAACAGATGATCTAAATGAAGGTGATATGCCTTCCAGCAGGCTGTTTGCATTTATCAATGTCATGCCAATACTTTCAGTGCATTTTAACACTATTTTTCAGGTGCCAATTCTGTTTGCCATTTATACTAAGGAACAGAAGACCTAAAATGCTGAAAACAGAAGACAACAGGATTTCCTAGCATCTGATGCTCTTAAAAGAATCTTTTTAACCAGAATGTTAACATGCATTTTGAATAATCATTTGGAATGGGAAAAGAAAGGGGGGACAAAAAAGTGAGGTTACTTTGGTTTGACTTCATGGCATGAACTAAAAATTTAACACCTCTGGATCTGATCAGGTTTTCTTCCCAACCCTTCAGGTTCACTGAATGCCCTCCCTGGGAATTAAACAGATCAGTATTTCTTATCTCATGTATATGTCTATGTATACATGGATGTAATTACATGTATATATATATATATATATGTGCATATATATGTATGTAAATGTATATATATATACATATAAACATAAAAAACTTCCTTATTTACTGAAGAACAGTAAATTGTTTTTTCAAAACAATCAAGAAGCAAAATTACACCCTGTATCATATCATATTTTATGTCTTAGCCATAATTTTGTACATACCACACAGTGGCCTAAACAGTACCTGTGAGTTGACCTTCTTGCTCAGCTAATGCAAGATAAAGCTGGGAATAGTATTTAAACATTTTTCTATTATTTAATATGTTCAGGATATTTATAAAATATACTTTTCCAGAAAATTTGGGAAAGCATTAATATTCACTTTTTCATTCAAGTGATATATCTTATTCCTATGTGAGCAGCTAATTGTCACATACTAGATGGAAGATGGAGTTCAATCAGAGGCTTAGGGTAGTACATTCTGCCCTCTATAAAGCAAAAATCTTCCTGGATTGGCTCAGATGCTAGTAGCCCAGTTTCCTGTAATAATCTCTCACTCAGTGAGAAAATATCTAACTAGGCCCAAGACATCATGAAATAGTTTCTCAAATGTTTTCAATGGAAAAAAAATTCAACAAAGCAAATATCTAAAGCAGCATCTCAATTAAACTCTATTTTCCACTCTCTCATGCTTTTAAAATACTTGCTACGCCAATAAATCTTTGTTTTTACTGGAGATTTACTGTAGATATCTTGCAATGATATAAAAAGTTCAGGGCATTATCAATGTAATCAACTCATTGATTTGAATTGATTTCTATTTTTTAAAGTTCTGTTACATTCCTATTAGAAAGCTCTGTTAAATGAAAAATCCAAACAAATGATTGATAAACCAAACCAAACCAAAAAGCCCAAACCACCTGCCCAAAATCCTTCCAAAAACAACAAACCAAAACTCCCCCAAAAACTCCACCCAAACAAAAGCAAGTGACAAAAGGATACCTTGAGAAAGAACTCAAGAGCTGCTCATAAATATTTTTAGTACTGTATTCCAGATAAAGCATATTCTAGTACTCCTTTGTGCAAGTAAGTAAACTAACCCCAGATGTTCTTCATAGACAAAACAAGAAGATATTAATGCAGAGCAGCAAAAGCATGAAAGACCTTGAGATAAGAGTGGACAAAGAGAGACAAGTATTCCCTATGGTAAAATTCTGCACCCAGCAATACTTCTGCAATTGCCCAGGTTCCTTGAAAGGAAAGCTGTGCTGGACAATTACATCAACACAGGTAATTCTGGACAGTTGCTTTTTCCTCTGAGAGAAAGGAAAATTCTCAGTATATCTTAGGGCACTCAGTGTATTTTACTAAACATGTCAGACACCTAGGATGAAATCCTACTTCTCCTGAAGTGAATGGGACCTGTTAAATGCACAGAGCCCTGCAGTTAGCCTGTACCTCATTCATTGAAAGTCTTTCATGCTTTATGACTCAGGGATGGGGACACACATCAGCTTGACTTATGCTATTAAACAAGGTAGGGTAATGTGTGAGGCAGAGGTTAGGGCTAGGGTTAGGGTTGGGTTTAAGGTGATGAGGTTTATGGCTGTGCTGCAGCTGGCAGCCCACATTCAAGGGAAACCATTAGAAGACAACCATCCCGGTGCAATATTCCATAAATGACCTGTTGCACTCCTAGGACCTTCTGTGAAATGTCCGACACCCTGGGATAGAAATAAATTGGGACATGTAAACATGCTTCTCTCTAGCCCCTATTGTTTTCAAACACAAAATACACCAGACTTTGTTGAGCAATTTGCTTGTGGGGAGTTTCACTCAATTGAGAATTCAGAAGTTGTCTTGCGGTTTGGTTGACTAGTTCAAAGAGAAACAACCAATACTCAAAATTTATTTAAAGACATGTGGGACCTTGTCTGCACCATCTGACCAGTTCAGCAGGAGTCCTATGAGAACCACTTAAAGAAAAATCCTTTAGAGCACAGTCTCTTCATTTCCTATTGCATCTCAGACTAAGACTGACCCAAAGTTCAGCAATCTGTGATTTTTTTTCCTCCCTACATTTATTTGCTTTCTTTTTCCTCCCAGTGAAATTGATGGAGAGGAGAGGAGAGGAGAGGAGAGAGAGGAGAGGAGAGGAGAGGAGAGGAGAGGAGAGGAGAGGAGAGGAGAGGAGAGGAGAGGAGAAGGAGAGGAGAGGAGAGGAGAGGAGAGGAGAGGAGAGGAGAGGAGAGGAGAGGAGAGGAGAGGAGAGGAGAGGAGAGGAGAGGAGAGGAGAGGAGAGGAGAGGAGAGGAGAGGAGAGGAGAGGAGAGGAGAGGAGAGGAGAGGAGAGGATTTCACTTACAGATGTAAAAAGAATTGATAAAAGTTCTCCTGTATTGTCCCACCTTCAGAGGACTAATAATGTATCAAGTGAAACATCTTATTCAAAACCAGAATATGGACAATATAAAATACTTACTTCAGTGTATAATAATGCTAAATGCTGCATGTGCACCTCTATTCCTGTATCCCTTGTGCTGCTTACTCTCTGCTTTTTGGGCTTACATGGGTAAGATTTGCAAACTATTTTATTGCAAAATTAATGAAGATATAATGGTTTCATTTATGAGATTCAGTCTGTTCCCACAGTACAATCTCCTGCCAGTTTTAGGGCATAGACATTCTCCTGAGCTATGCTCATGTTGCATTGAGATTTTCTTCTTCATGGATGCTACTTAACTCGGACAGCTGAGCACCTGAGCATGCATAAGCACATTAACAGACAGTAAAACTACAGCAGAAAATGTGAGAGGCTGGGTAGAAAATGTCTTACTACCAACTACTGAATTTATAATAGTAAATTATGAATATGTGCATACTTTTCATTGCTTTTGAACTCAGGCGGATAGATGGAAAATCCTTCTTTTTCAAAAGACACACACACAAACCCATCCAAACAAACAAACAAACAAACAAGCCAACAGAGACCCGAAACAATGAAACACAACCCCTCCTTGCCCCACCATTCCCTCCACACCCAAGCAATGTTCAATACCTCACCTATACTGTACTCATCGCTCTCTTGTTTTCAAAAAGGTATCCTATCAGTGACTGGCTGCTCTCTCCGCAACAAGCAGTATTAACTCTTCATCATGCTTTCTTACTGATAAATATTCATATATTTGCACTGCTAACCATGATTATTCTACTGTCTGTGTAATCATGATGTGGTTTTCTGCAACAGAAGGCATATCAATATTTTACAGGCAGTCATTGTAAGTGGAATTTAATGGGATGTGTCTATTTTTCCTTACCTTCATACAAACTCCTTATTGGGTGATGCCAATGATTATGAGCATACCAGTGTATCAGAACAGATGAATAGTTGCAAGACATGCCTTTTTGATTGGATGCTTCATGTAGACATGCACTTGATGATATATATTAGTGACAATTCTATGTGTATGTCAAATGGTGGAATTTATCATTTTGCATTTTGGAAAATGGATATACTCTATTAATAATCACTGTTGTCATTACATGTTAGCCCCTCAGGATATAAACTGAGACTCCTGCACTGAATGTAGTGGAAGGGCAGTGTAAGTGGAAAAATTGAGAGGTGGATAGTGCTGAATGACTCAGACAGTTAATTATTTCCTTTTTATACTGTGAGCAACTGTTACAGTTCACAATTTTGCCTGAAGTTCAATGGCATTTTACTGAGGAAAACTTCCATATTTGTTAAGAACTACATCACGCTGGTACTGATATGTTCCCTCCTGATTTAATTCCTCTCCACAGTTCTCCTCCCTATCACTACCATCACAACCCTTGTGCAGCAAGGATACTTCTTTCACATAATTTCTCCACTTTTCATGGAGTCCTAAAAAATACTTTTGTTAATTCCATTCTGACAAGAATATGGGAGCCTAGAGCTTTTGAGGGATGGGAGAAGTTGGAAACAGACTTAATGCCTTTTTGCCACCAGTACTGGAAAAGCATTTCCACAGACATTGCAGCTGTAGCACGCCAGCCCATTACAGCATCTGCATTATGAAGAGACAGCAGGACAGGACAATCTGCTCTCATCTAGACTCTACCAGACTGAAATCTGAGGTCTGGACTAGAAGGTTGGTACAAGAGCAGCTCATACAGCATTTATAACCTCAGTGGGCAAGAACCTCTTCTGAAGGACATAGAGGCAGAGGTATAATAGGAAACAGCTGCCAAACTCCAGCCAGCTTTCAGGTGAATCTGCTTCCTATTGGCTGACAGAGACCCATGATTCCACACAATATTTCTGTACTACATCTGTTCTTAAAGATTCCTAAAGGCTGCTGTTTTTATAGGTGGAGAACAGACACTAGGGTAGTACTAGGTAGGAGGATAGTACCTTCATGTACCTTAGCAGTGGCAAGCTGGTTGCTGTTCCTAATCCTGAAATCCCAGGGCACTTGGAGCCATCTCCCCCTCTCAGACAATCCCTTTCTTGTACAATGGAAGTTCCATCAGCCATTTCCACAAATGTTTTGAAAGCATCATTTCCACAAGACTATTTGCCTCAACGCTATTTCCCCTGTGGTTTTAAGTCTAAGAGTCTTTGGTGATCTGTAGACTCTTACCAATGTTATTGACAGCTTAGGGGGGAAAACCTCCTATTAATCCTGTCAAAAGACTATGTATATGGAACCAAAACAGGATGGAAAAGTTTTAATAATTTGCCAGGCAAGGAAAAATAATAGAGCAAGGAAAAACTGAAGTGCAATGGTTAACTGTACTTCTGATGGCAACCTTCCCTTTTAGGTAGCTCCTGAAAAGGGTGATAAAACTTCCACACTTGCATGGCTCATTGGTAAAAACACATGTGTTTTGCATACGTACGTCACACCCAACCTACTATTCTGTATGCATGGCCATGATCTGGTGAAGTCTGACAAAAAGACGTCTTTATTCAAGCAGGTATTGTCATGGAGTTCAAAGGGACTACTTCCAGGAGTAAAACGTTGTCGTGTGTGTGATGACAGGATCAGGGAGCTGGTATGATCATGCACTCTCATTTACTGTACAAAATAGACACAAACTGCTCCTTCAGTTGTCACCTCCTGCAATGGAGGCCTCATTCTGCTACGGACTGAAGTGTGGTACGCTGGCAAGTGGTCTTTATTAGAAAGGTCATTGACACTGTCAAGCAGCCTTTGAAAGGTGGCATTGCACCTAGAAGGTTATCAGGCCAGAGTCATGAAGTCTACAACAATTTCTCTGTCAATATTGTAAACAGGTAATACATCTGACCTCTTTTCGTACTTAACAAAACACAGATGATTAAAGTTCTTTTGCTCCTCTTTCACCATTCTGTCATCCACGTATACACTTTCCCCAAGCTTTGTCTTGAAGTACCCTGCAGAAGTAGTGAAGTTGAGAAAGAGCTACTTTAATTATAAGTACCACAGTAATGAATTCAAGTACACTCATTTATCATAAAGGGCTTCCCCATCTGTCTCTAAAGTATACTCAAAAATGCTGTGTATTTGATAACATGAATGTTGAGAATTTAACACATTTTAGTTTTAAGCACTCCATTTTGGCTAGCTTTTTGTAAGATTGTACAACTGACTTTTGACTAAAGGAGCAGATTGGGGGTGGAGGGGGGAGTGTGTGTGCATGTGTGTGTGTGCGTGTGTGTGTGCGTGTGTGTGTATGTGTGCGTGTGTGTGTGCGTGTATGTGTGCGTGTGTGTGTGCATGTGTGTGTATGTGTGCGTGTGTGTGTGTATGTGTGCGTGTGTGTGTGCATGTGTGTGTGTGCGTGTGTGGTCTCTTCCTAATTTATTTGCACTTCAACCCACTGGGATCAAGCTGCAATCCCTGTAGGCAAAAGAAGATTAGGGAAAGCGACTGACTGTTTTTTCCCAGACACAGAAGGGAAAGCGACTTCTCAAGTACCGCAAGTTTTCTGGCCACTGTACAAATTGTTCCTTAGTATGGAGAGTTTCCAAAAGACCTAATTAGCAACTCGCTACAAACATTTCTTTGCATTAGCTAATGATCCGGCTACACTTGTAAGCAAACAGTACCAACATATCTAATCAATGCAGAAAACCAACAGAATGCCTATTAAACATCTGGATGTAATTTTCTAGTTAGACTTAGAACAAAATGAAAACATATGCAGGTTTCTTTGATCTATGCCTCAACAAAGAAACTGTCGATAAAAAAAAACACACTGGCCAGTCAATGTGTCATTTTCATAAAGCCCGGTCATTTCTTTTCAAATGTTCCCAGTTTAATTTTTTTGGTTTCCTGCAATCTCTAATTTTACCATATTGTGTGAAGCCAAAAGGGATTCTTTGGATCTGATTCTATTTGAGGTTTTACTGCTGCATGATCTGCTACTGACTTGGGTTTTTTTTAAATTCAGCTCAGGGATTTTTTATGGGTGAAGGAATGGGGGAAGTGAATACAGTCATAATGGTAAAGTGACCTAGTGCAACTTTTTGAACATTTTTGCCTACAAGGAAAGCTACTAATTAAAAAGAAATCAAATTACTAAGAGGGTATGCAATGGCTATTAGCCAAAAGACAGCAAATAATTAGAAATGTAATTGCTTTACCCTGTTCACATCATTTGCACTTCACAAATAAATGAATATTTAAAAAGCGATACTGTTTTTCATGTCCTTATAATAATTACTATTCTTTCAACTGTGTAGACAGTCACTACTGTACCACATGTACTGTATGATTCAGGGTTTTTTTCTATTTCACCTGCACCACATTAAAAAACAAACAAACCAAACCCTAAAACAAACAAACCAAACAGAACAACCCCCATCCACATTAATACATGCATGTTTCTCTTTCAGTTGAAAATCCAGTGATCTATCTAAAACTTTGAAAGCGTAAACTCTACTGAATTCTAGAATTGCTTCCTCTATTGGCTTGCTCTTCCAACATAGAGAGTAGAAGAGTGGGACAAATCACACTAAATTGTTTACTGCCCACCTGCAGCTAACACCTAGTGATTAACATCATCAACATCTTTGTTTTATGTGCCAGTTTGCACAAAGTTAAAAAATATTGCTCATAAAAAGTACTGTGAACACTGAGGAAAAAAAATAATACAGTGCATTAAACAGAACATTATGGTTTCACTAAAGTATGGATGCTACCTCTGAAAACCTTCCAGTACATTTAACCTACATTTTGGACCCAAGTGTGCTTTTTTTTCACCCAAAGCTCCAACTGCTTCAGTGTGAATTTTCAGTAGCCAGTTTAGGATTAGGCCCTTTGCTTTATGAGGTAGGAAGATGACACTAAAAGTTTTACAGTAAAAAACAACTGACTTCAAGCAACAGAGTAAAATGGGTGACTGGACAGGCTGGTTGGGAGGGTTAATACTGAAGGAGATATTTTTATTTTTGAAACATGAGACAGACATTTAAAACAAGTATTTTTAATCCAGTTGGACAATTGTGTAGAGTATATAACGCATTGTGGCAGAAGGATCTGGTATGAAATGCTACCTACTTGAATACAACATGCCTAGCTATATTTTGCTGTCTTTCTATGGTGTAAATAGTGAATATTGCTATGGAATGAGAATGTTCAGTTTCCTGGAATTCATCCAGATTTATGCCCATCCAACAAAAATAATATTTTTATGCATTAATGAGCCAGTGATGATGCATTATAATTAGTTAAACATCAGATCATGTTGGTTGTTATTCCTGCTATGTAACATCAGTAGCTCTCATTTGAAAAAACCCAGCACATTTGATTCTACTTCTGCTTGTACAGCTCTTCTATCTCAAATACAATGAGTAAGATTCAAAATGCCCTTAAGTGTCTGATTCCAGAATCAAAGTAGGTTAAAAGCGCTTACTAATAAGAACCAGGAAAACAGAGCTTTTCTCTCTCTGTTAAAACATGCCTTGGACGTTTTAATGTTGACAAATACAGGTAAGGAGACATTTCAAGTTTTCATGTAGGTGAGCAATTAAGAAAAAACCAAACCCTTTTGTTTATGTTCCAAAACACAGTGTTGTTTTAATGTCATATCTGTCAATATCTCATTAACAACTTGTGCCAGCAGGTTAAGCAAAGTACAACAAAAGTTAGGTAAGTGTTACATTATTATAGACTCCATAGCTACTAGGTACACACACAAAGTATATAATCATGGTTTGCATTTTTATGGCACCTTTCATCTGAAGATCTAAGTACTTTAATAAGCATTAAGTAATTAAGCTTTCCATTGCCATGAACAGAGCAGCGAGTTGGCTAGTCCAAGACAACAAGGGAAGAGCTGGGAACAGAATGCAAGATTTTAAGGTTTGCTTATGCAGGTGGAACACCAGACAAGTTTACATTCCCATCCTGGGAACCACGATCTATCAAAGCTCACTATCGAGGGTATTTTGTGCCATCTCTTAGAAACCAGTAAAAGCCCACGTTTATTTATATGTTCACCAGGATGCACGCACGTATGCACCATGAACATAAACAGAAACACACACGTGTTCCTATACACCTATATGTACCTATAGGTGTATATGTACACCTGCAGGTACAGACCCCATTACACGCAGACATATATAAACATATATACACACATACGGATGTGCACAGAGACACAGATGTATCATTGCTCATTGACAAAACTCTGCAGTCCGGGAATGAAGTCCAAACTTTTCACGGCAGAAGACTGAGGAGGTTTCACTCCCTTTTGTGTTGGATGTTTTAAAGTAAAAATACAGAATATTTTAGGAATAATAATGGGAAATTATCACTCTGAATGAGTAAAGCTTTGATATTCAAAAACATTAAATTTTCTATCAAATATAAAACAAAGACTGCTCTTTCTTTAGGATACAAGATGAAGCACAATACAATTCTAAGGAAGTAATTCGTATCTAGTAAAGACTAGTGGGCAATTATAAGAAAATGCAGACTGCAACAATACCCCTACCATGTTTAAATGATGCGGTTCAACGTTCTAAGACCTCTTTTTAGGCAGCACAGAAGTATTTACCAACAGCAAAATTGTGTGTTAAGACAGTGTTTTAAGTCCAAAGGTATTTCACATTTCATTGTGGAATTTTGCTATGAATAAGGTGCTTGCTAATAGAGGATATGTTTTGAAGTGTACTTCCCACTGCCAGCTATGTCACCATTTGTCATCTCTTCAGCAAGCACACACAGTCTGTGGAATTTGTTTGACCCTCATCTATCTCAAGTGGGCCTATAAACCAAAGTTATTGACAGCTTTCCTCTATCAAGCCCCTCTTAAAAAGAAGCCAGTTTTACCCAAAGGACAACTTCCGTCTTATCAGAGGGTCATTCCAACCAGCACAGCAATTGGCGTGCCCCGAGCCGCACAAGCACGTGGGAGGGCTTATCCCTCCGCACCTCGGCGTTTCCGCGGCGCGCTGTCAGCAGGTGCCACGGCCCCGCCGCCGTCGTCCGGCGGGCGAGGCGGGACCGTGCGCCCGACCCGCCCGCCGCGCTGTGAGCGCGCGTCGCCGTGCGGGGTGCCCTGTGCGGGGTGCCCTGTGCCCTGCGCAGTGTTCCCTGTGCCCTGTGCGGTGCGGTGTGCCCTGTGCGGTGTGAGGTGTGCGGTGTGGTGTGCGGTGCGGTGTGCCCTGTGCGGGGTGCGGTGTGCCCTGTGAGGTGTGCGGTGTGGTGTGCACGGTGCCCTGTGTGGTGCGCGGTACCCTGTGCGATGCGCGGTGTGGTGTGCGGTGTGCACGGTGCCCTGTGCGGTATGCGGTGCGGTGTGCGGTGCGGGGCCGCTGCCTGTGCCGGACGGGGCTGTGCGGTGTGCCCTGTGCGGTGTGCGGTGTGTGCGGTGCCGCTGCCTGTGCCGGACGGGGCTGTGCGGTGTGCGGTGTGTGCGGTGCGCGGTGTGTGAGGGGCCGCTGCCTGTGCCGGACGGGGCTGTGCGGTGTGCCCTGTGCGGTGTGCGGTGTGTGCGGTGCCGCTGCCTGTGCCGGACGGGGCTGTGCGGTGTGCCCTGTGCGGTGTGCGGTGTGTGCGGTGCCGCTGCCTGTGCCGGACGGGGCTGTGCGGTGTGCCCTGTGCGGTGTGCGGTGTGTGCGGTGCCGCTGCCTGTGCCGGACGGGGCTGTGCGGTGTGCGGTGTGTGCGGTGTGCGGTGTGTGCGGTGCCGCTGCCTGTGCCGGACGGGGCTGTGCGGTGTGCGGTGTGTGCGGTGCGCGGTGTGTGAGGGGCCGCTGCCGGACGGGGCCGCCCGGCGGCTCCGGCGGAGACAGAGAGGTCGCGCGCAGGCGCCCCGCGCGCCCGCCGCCGCAGCCCCGCCCGCCCGCCCGCGCGGACCCCACGTTACTTTGATTGACAGCTCGGCCTCCCGCTCTCCTTCCCGCCGACCTTCCCCGCCCCCCCGCGGCGCCGCGGGCTCCGCGCGCTCCCATTGGCCGACTGCGAGCGCTCGCGCCGCTCCGCCACACAAACGCTCCCCACCCAAAGGCGAGGGGCGGCGCGACTCCAGCGCGTGCCATTGGCTCGCGGGGCCGCGGCGCGTCACGGGCCCACGTTGGCGGCGGGGCCGGCGATTGGGCGGCGCCCCCCCCGCGCGGCGGCGTGGGCGGGGCCGCGCGGCTGGTTAGCCGGCGGAGTGTGAAACCGCGTGCTAATGTAAGCGGCGCGGGCGAGCGCGGCGTGTCCAGCTCGGCCGCAGCCGCGCTCAGGTCCCGCCGAGCGCCGCCCGCCAGGCCGCCGCCTCGGCTCCCCCTTGCCCTTGGCCGGTGCGGAGGGGACGGGGCAGAGGAAACCGGTGGTGTTCCCTTG
Source organism: Melospiza melodia melodia (assembly GCF_035770615.1). NCBI lineage: Eukaryota > Metazoa > Chordata > Aves > Passeriformes > Passerellidae > Melospiza > Melospiza melodia. Next base: position 53,841,855 of record NC_086226.1, on the reverse strand, counting down.
CGCTCGGATTCGGATTTTTCAGCTGGGGGGAACTTTATATCCCGGGTCGACGAGGAGCGGCGGGCCACGGCGGAGGAGAGCGAGGATGAGGATGATGCTGCTGATGTCGCCGCGATGTATCGCGCTTGGAGGGCTCTGGTGAGACGCGCAGCTCCCAGATCCGCGCCCGCCTGTAAGAGGCTGTAGTGGTGCTGTTGCACGAAGGAGCTTCCCGTCTGATTTAAACCTCACACGGACGCTTTCATCTCTATTTTATTTTTTTAAAATCTTCCCCAACGGGGCTGGTTGCCTGGACGCTAAGGCCAGCGAGCATCTTGAGGGGTTTGCTTTCCTTTTGTCCTGGGGACTTCTCTGCAACTAACGGAAGAGTCTGTGCTGCGTGTGTGGTACCCTTTCCTCTGCCCTCCAGCGTTTCGTGCATGTGCTATTGGAGCTGCTCCGATCGGCGACGGCTGTGCAAGAGCCCCCGCCCGCCTCCTTCCTCCTCCTTCTGCCTTCCTCCCTTGTTCATCGCTCTGTGTCTTGCCGGTGGTTTGGCCCCTGCGCCGACGCCTGCGAGCAACGCGTCCCTGCTGGAGACTTTCTGTCGCCCCCCTCGGCTTGCGACGGTGCGGCCGCGGACACTGCGATCCGCTCCCTCCGGCTGGATTTTCCCCTTTTGACAAGGGGCAGAAGAGGAGAGAGGAGTCTCCTCCGCCTGGGATTTCCGGCCTTACAACCGCATCGACCACTTGCGAGTCCGTGAAGGGGATTATTCGCCGCCTCTGAGGGGCGGCTGTGGCCTCCCGGCTGCGCCCCGTCGGGTCCCGTCCCGCCGCGCCCGGGCCTTGCGGGCGCCGCCCGCCGGTCGAAGCGCAGCCGAAAGAGCGCGGGGCGCTGGTGACCGTCCCAAGCGCGGCCCGTACGCCTTTCCCGGCCACCTTCAGCCCTCCTTGGAACAACAGCAACAAAGGACGCCGCGGCTGGGGAATGTCCCCGCGGCGGGGGCACTGAGCCGCGCCTCGCCCCGCTGCTGCCCGCGGCGGCGGAGGGAAGGCGGTCGGCGGGTGTCGACGCTCCTGTCCCCTGGGCGCCCCGGGTGTGAAGCCGGCGCAGGGCGGGGAGTCAAGCCGCGAGAGCCGCGCTGCGAGGGAGACCCGCCGCGGCCGGAGCCATGTTCCCCCAGAGCCGGCACCCCGTAAGTACGGCTCGGGCCGCCGCTCCGCGGGCGCGGTGCGCGGGGCGAGGGCAGGGCGCTGCGGAGCGCACCTCCGCTCGCTTGCTCGGCTGGAGCTGGGGGGCAGGGGGGGAGGGAGAGGAAGGCGCCCTCACAAGTTAATTCTCTCCCGGATCGAGCGGCTCGTCCTGCCTGCCGGAGCGGCCCCCAGTACTTTTGTTGCGTGGGCAACTTACTCGCCTTGGGCAGGACGGCGGGGGGTCGCCGCCGGGCCGGGCAGCATCCGCCGAGCACAGAATGGGGCTGGCTGTGCCGCCGCGGCGGGGGTCGGCGGGAGGAGCCGGCACTTCCCTCTTTCGTGTAGACGGCGGCGGCAGGAGCGGGTGGGTCGGAGCCGGAGCGCGGTTAACCTCGGCCCCACCGCAGATGAGGGACGGGAAGGTGGGTAACAAGTGCGCAGCGCCCCGGGGCGGGAACGGGCCGGGCCGGGCGCTCTCTCCATCCCTCCGGCCCGGCCGCGATGGACAGCGTCCCCTCCTCTTGCCCGCGGCGCGGCCGCGCAGTGTCTGAACGTGCATCTTTCTCCCGTGCCGCCGCCGCGCCAGACCCCGCACCAGGCTGCGGGCCAGCCTTTCAAATTCACCATCCCGGAGTCGCTGGACCGCATCAAAGAAGAGTTCCAGTTCCTCCAGGCGCAGTACCACAGGTGAGCGCCGGCGGGCCGCCCCGGGAGCAGGCGCTGCGGGGCCCGGAGCAGGCGGGCGGGGGCTGCAGCGAACGGGCGCGCCCAGGCGGTGGCGTGCGGCTCGCGGAGAGCCCCGCCGAGGGACCGGGGGGAGCGCGGGCAGCCCCGGCGCGGCTTCCGGGTGCGCCAGCCCGGGGACGCAGGCCTGCCCCGGGCACCTGAACTGCCCGAACCGGAGCGTTCGGCGCCTCTGCGCGTTCGAACAAGTGCAGTGTGTCTTGGGAACCCACATGTATGTGTGTATGGGTCACTTCAGTGTGTCCCGGGAAAAACTGCGCCAGTTCTGTGGCACAGCCCGTTAAGGAGGTTACTTCTCATGTTTGCTCATTTGTGTGTGGTGTTAATGCAAAACTTAATAAAATTCCAGCGTCCTGTGGTTAAGAGCCAGGGAGGACGGTGAAAACACACAAGTACTCAGAGTAGTAACACAAAGTTTACCATAATCCATGGAAGTTGTGGGATGCACTCCTCGTTGCTGCTCTGCCCTTCAGAAGTTCTTTGTGGGTGTGTGCTTGCTGCTGAGGTCCTTTCAGAGATTTAGGGTACAAGTTCTTTTTGATTCTGGTCATCTGGTGTCGAGGATCATTAACCTTGACTGATTTTGTACTAATGTGCACCTGAAACATTTGGAGTGAAGTAAAAGCTTTACGGGTTTTCTAGTCAGAAATTGCTTGGTTCTAGTTATGCTTCCTCTTCCTTTACCTATGATACTGTAGTCTTAACTTGTTTAAGAAATACAATGTAAACTCTAAACATGTGGCTTTGTAGTTGTGAGTGAAAAGTACTGCTTGCACGCTAACTGTTCCATAGGATGCTTGCAAGTATCATTAAAAAAATCGGTTTGATAGAAAAGGAAACATTGAGGCTCAGTGAAAGTAATCAGAATTGTATCACAGTTTTTGATGAGACATGCAAATGCAACTTAACTTTTGTTTATGAAAAGAAACTTGCCAGTAAATGATAGTCAGAATTACCAGTTTTCAAGCACTGGGCAAGGTGACATTTGCTAGAATGTATTTAAGGTAAGAATTATACTCAAGTTATAATTGTAAATGTGAGTGGTGTAACTTGGCAGTCATTTACTAAATGCTGTATAGAAAGAAATGCCTCTATTTTTATCTTTTTACTCCTGAGAAGTACTTACGGGAAATTCAGACCCTATTCTAACTTGTAAGTTGCAGCTCTTTGTCAAAGTATGAAGAGTCGATATGTTTAGGTTCTGTAGACAGTTCAGGCCTCATACAGCACCCGTGAAATGTTCTTTAAATTTCTTCTTTGGCCTTTTTATTTCAAGTATGATTAAGTCTTTCTATGTTGAAAGTCAGTTTATGAGTTTTTTTTAATTTGCAGCTTCTGTCAAAATACAAATAGGGAGGGTAGATGCCAAAAAAATGATGTGTTATATTAAAACATGATCTGTTTTGTAGCCTTAAATTGGAATGTGAGAAACTGGCAAGTGAAAAGACGGAAATGCAGAGGCATTATGTGATGGTAAGTATATTTGTTTTTATCTCTGTTTCAGTAAATATCTCCTAATACAATGTAAGTCAGTTTAAGAAAATAATGTATGTTCATTTATTTGCAGTACTATGAAATGTCGTATGGATTAAACATTGAAATGCACAAACAGGTAAGACATTTTGTTTTCTAAGCTGCAAAATCTGCAATCTGTTTGGTGCATTTAAATGTAGCTGTGCTGTTGGTGCTCAGATGATGGTATGGTGTCTGAATCAATAGCCTGATTAGTAGACCTTTGCTTACCTCCTGTCAGATGAGGTGTAGATTAGGTTAAGCAGCAATACCTTTTTTGGTACTGGTTCTGAAAGACTTGGGCATAAATAGGAAAGATCTTGTATCTGTGGTTTTAAAAATGCAGTTCAGTAACTTATAAATTTGAGGATTTTTTGGGTTGGGTTTTTCTTTGTTTGTTTGTTTTGTTACTGGTAGAGGTGCCGACATGTAGAACTGGTCCCATGTCTGTGTAGCATATGTAGTCATAGTTACTCAAATCCCTGCCTTGTAAAGGTATGAAGAGATTAGTGACTTGGAAAGCTCTAGTTATGACTGAGTTTGCAAGTTCCCATAAAATTCACACTTATGGCCACTATAATGGTGAATAAAAAGAGTATTGAACTGGAACAAGACACTAAGGACCTCATAAGAGAAGAAAAGCTAAATGATTGCACAGCCCAGAGGACCCTCAATTGAGTAGTCATTGTCTGCCAAATAAAGCATTAATGGCAGGGTGTAAGTATTCTGTAGATATGCTGACATTCACTTTTTCATCAAGATGCTAGTACAATAAGTCTTTCAGAAATCGATGGCCTCTTAAAAAATTATCATTAGATGAAGTTGCACAGTTGGACACATTTCAAAGTGCAACAATACAATTCTTTCTTGATGTGTATGTGCTATTTCATCTAAAACTCTTGTTTCATTAAATTAAAGAGCATGGCTGACCGGCTAGGGCACAGCGAAGAAATTGATTAGTTCAGGCTTCAGATCTTCAGTATATTCAAAGACATTCATTAAGCAAGTGAATTACGGAGTTGAGTTTTGCTTTTGTAACTCTGAACTCTTTGATTTTTTTTTTGTTGTTTGTTTTGTTTTCCCCTGAAAATGCCATATTTGGTAGGGTGGCATTGTAATTCCATGATAGCTTTCTATCTCCAAATCTGGGTAGGTATTCTTTAGGGGTTTGGAGGGTTTTTGCTTGTTTCAATTCAAAATGCCATTAAAAGAAGTCATTATGACAACCTTTTTTTTTTAATAATGAACCAAATAACCAGATGGAACAGCAAGCTTAGTATTTGACTTGGTTCTGTACTGTAACCTAACAAATTTTCTTGTGTCTTGTGTTTTAGAAGAATGTCAGTTTTTCTGTGAGGTGATTTTTCATAGCTTTGTGATTTTGAGATTTTTTTTTCCTCGCATTTTTTTTCTTCAACAATTTCTTGGCATACTGTAACCCATGAGGATGCCAGTATCTGTATAGGAAGATCATTTGCTGCAAAATGAATGTTATTTTCAGGAGCTCTTTGAACAGAATGTGTGATTTCAGTTAGTGTACTAGGAATTAACTTTAGGTAAAATCAATTAAACCCACAGGATTAAAGTGGGTGAGAACTAAGGTTCCCACTTTGACCTTAACATATGTATAAAGGTTTAATGTCCTGTATGTGTGGCAATTAGAATTATGTACCCAGTAGGCGGTTATACTTCGGAAGCTTTTAAGATTTATGACAGAGCATTATATCTGTGTTAGTTGTAGCTGGGAAGAGTAGTGCACACTTGCTCTGTGCGTGCTGTTAAGAAAATAATAGGCTTTTGAAGGTGTAAATACATTTCTCTGGATGTGAGTCTCAGATACTATGCTTTTACATGTTAAGTAATTCTAATTTCTGGTAAAAGTAGCACCTTCATGTTAAAGGCTATTGATTTAGATTCCTGCAGTGAGGATTCCAAATGGTGTTGCAGTTCAGTATGTAGGTGGCCTTAGATTACAGGAAGAAAGAAACCAAAACAAGAGAAAAAAAAAAAAAACCAACACAAAAAACCCCCCAAAAAACTAACAATGACATTCTTCTGAATTTCCACTGCTAACGATAAGTTCTGAGGAGGCTTTTGACAGATAGTAATCATAATTCTTATTAACTGGTGACGTCTACCCCCAAGGGTGTAGCCAGGCTCAAATTGATGCTTTTTGCTGGCTGATCACCAGCATGGCCTAAGTGCTCATTATGTTGTAGAAAGGGCCTTTGGAGCTCTCATTACGTTTGACAGGAATTCTCTCTAGGGGGAAACTGGGCATTAGCTAGACTCCTGACAGGCTGAAATTATTCCTGCTTTATGGCTTATAACCAAATGCTAGAAAGGCATCATCAGGGGACACGAAAAATTGTCATTTCTGACAACATCTTTGTTACTGGAAAATGCAGTGATGGGGAAACTTTCCAGTGAACAAGCTTTAACATTTTTAAGGTCTCCCTCCTGTTTGGATGCTGTACTTGCTCTGTGTGAAACTCTTCAGATTGCTTGGGCTGCTGTTTGAAAAACAAAATTACACTGCAGCAGAGCTTATTTATGGAGTGTGGTGTGTACATCACTGTTAAGGTACAGTCACTTAGATAAAATGAAGTACTTGCAGTTAGCCTGCATGTAAATGAGTTTGAGTTCTTGTACTGATGGATATGTGTCAGCAGTTCCGTCTTAGTTTAATTTAATAATCTGTTATAATTTAACTAAAATAAAGTTAGTCAAGACTTGAATGTTGTTATAAACAGACTTAACTGAGGTGAACTTTGCATACACAAACAGCAGAGCTTTTCACTTGAATATGTTGTATTTAAGTCCAGGAATGGCCACAGAAGGGCTTCCCTCTCAAATCTAGCTTTGGCCCTTTGCAGTGCTTAACTGCATGATGTGTGCTTAAATCAAGGTGCTGCTGCGTTTCAACCTGGTGGCTGAAAAGTGGTCAGGAAATAATCTTTTTGCCATATTTGTATCTGGTTTAGATTTGGTTTTGTTTGTTTTCTTCTTTTTCTGCATAGGTTTTTAAACTTTAATTTAGGAATTCCAGAGATTTTTTTTTTTTTATTAAGAGCATGTTTTATGTACACACCTACACTGTGTTCGTAGAAATTATTTTAAGGTGAGTAGTTACTGACTGAGTTTTGCATATCTGAAACAGAAACAACCACCTGAGGATTTGTTTGGGTAGGATGTGGTTTGATTTAGATGTTGTTTTCATATGTGTCACGATAGAATGAATAAGAACATTGTGTGGTCTTCAGTTTCTTTTCTGCGTTATGCCGTCCAAGTGAGATTTTCCCCAATGTGACATCTGTGGCTGGCAAAGCAGATGAATCAGCTGCTATTGCCAAGATGAATAGTTGGTTGGGTGTTAAAAATCCTGCTGTACTTAGAGTTCCTGCCCTTGGCTCCTAGGGCACTCAGTCTTTAATTTTCACCATCTCTGCTTGTCATCTTCTGTCATAAGTCAGAAGATAAGGTTTCCTGTGCATTTAATGTCTGGATTGGCTAGGTGCAAGATTATCTTTTGTTCATTGGCAGGCAGCCACAGGAAAAAAAAAAAATTCAGCAGTGCTGAACCAAGTGCTAGACTTATAAACTACTGCAGTGTCTGGGTTTCTGCTCTCCCAACAGTTACAGCAAGCTTTCCTTCTCTTTGGGTGGGTCTTTTTGATCCCTTTGACCTGCCTGGAGGCAGACCTGTCATTCAGTAGCTTGCCGGTTGTAGAAAAGTATACAAACTCCAAAGCTGCATTGTGTTAACCAGTTGTACAGGAGTTGCATGTCTGTTTTATCCTGGACTGTTCTGTGGAATCATTTCTAATGCTTCATGGCAAAGGACAAAGTCTTCTAATGATATCTCATTAGAACATCAGTCTTCAGGAGAGGGTTAAACAGGAGGGAATTAAGGAGCTTAGTTAGCTCTCTGCAGCTCTTGAGTAGGATGGCTTTGCTGTTGAAAGGGATTTAAAGATAAATTAATTTTCCTCTTTTTTTCCTACATTTTAATTATTGGAATGAAAAACTCCTTAAGGTTTTGGTGGTGTGCAGTGAATGTTTCAAGAACATTTTACAGTTGGCACAGCCACAAAAGACATGCAAAAACTGTTTGATTTAAAAGAGAAAATGGTAGGCTTGATTGTGACAGTATTTTTCTCTGAAAAAATTGTACTTATTCTACAAATATTTCGTTTCTAAATGAGTACAGTTGTGTCAGCAGCCTAGCTATTTCAACCACAAATAGAGTTGCCAGTTTTAAAGAGGAGAAAAGACTCGAGTAATTACCTCAACTTTTGTGATTTTTGAACCATATTTCAAGCTTGAGGCCAACATTATTGTGAAGGAGTTATCTGACAGATTCAGGGCACTGTGAAGTACATCTCCATGTGGCTTTCATAAAACCATGTTGTCAGATACCATCTATTATGTCAGCTCCATATAGAACTTAATTCAAAAGCGTGTCAGAGTGTAAACACTGTACATATGTTAAATAGGGCCTGATCATCTCTCATTTTAGACTTAGTCTACCAGATTTCAGGTTCCTCGAGGAGCCAGAGTGAGGAACACTATTCCTACCCTCTACATTGTTACATTTCCCTTGCATTGCAGCGTCTGTTGCTGTAGTTTGTGTGTCTGTTCAGTTGGAGGGAAGGAAAAAAAAGTGCTGGTAACTTTCAGGGTTGGGGGAAGAGTAGGAGGGGAAATGCTTTCTAAATGTGCAATATCCTTTTGTCACAACAGACTATGTGGGGAAAGCTTAATGGTTTTCCTCCTTCTGCTGGTTGTTATACAAAATGAAGCTGAGCATCTGAATTGCCTTTTGTCCCTCTCTACTTGAGTGTTTGCAGCAAAGGGCTAAAAATGCAGCATCTCCTATGCAAAATGGAAAATTAGGATCCTTTAGACTTGATGGATCACCACTGGCATACAGTAAAAGCCTTTTAAACCAATTTTGGATCAACTGGCACTTATCGGAAGACTGCACAGTACCTACTTTAAACATGATGACAGCTTTGAATGGAACTAATGAAACTTTCAACTTGGGGTAAGATTTAGGGACATCTAATTGCAATTATGTCAAACACTACTATTGTCACTTTCAGCATCCCAATTAGTTGGATTCTTAAGTGTAGGTATTTGAACAATAGTTGCTTACATAGCTCCTCTCAGAAAGGGGAAAAATAAAGGCAGGGAGAATTCATAGTTTTGTCTGCATTTAATTGTCAAAACAACTAGTTTAACAGATTAGTCCTTATGGTTACTTGGAGGCTACGACTTTTGAAGTTCTTGCAAGTTGATCCCATAGTCAAGCTGAATTTGCAATCTGTGTTCTTGTAAGTGTCAAATTTCTACCTAAAACAGTTTTTTGGAGGTAATATTGCATGACATGTCAGGGCAACAGTTTCTAGTGTTTGACCTGCCCTTATTGTGAAGAATTTTGTCCTTCACCAACTGGGAGTTTACCTTTCCGCACTGGTAACCATTGTGTGCCTTTTGTTCTTCTATTGTGCACCCCTGAGAAGGAGCTGACGTAGTCCTCTCCATAATCACTTCTTTTTCAGCAATGAGGTCTTGTCTACCCATTAATCCCCTTCTTCCTGAAGCTGATCAAATATATTTCCTCCCTGGTATGATGTGTGTTCTGGTTGCCTGATCATCTTACTGGTGGCACTTTAAGACTTGCTCCAGTTTACGAGCATCTTCCTACTTGCCAAACAAGGGGAACAGAAAGGAGAATTGTTTCAGTCAGTTTGTAGCCAGTTGGTTACAGTCATTCTCCTGTGTCTTCACATGAGGCGTAGCCTCCATCAGCACATGAGTGTGGGGCTGAGGCATATTCAACTTGTTCTCCAGAGCCCTCCTCCGCAAAACTGCTTTCTAGTGTGTTTACACTATTGCTGAGATGTTGTGGGGAGAAAGTTGTTCCAGATTTAGGACAACCCCCCACCTTTGTTTGCTTTGTACCCAGTTTCCACTGTATTAGATGGTCACTGCTTCTCAGGACAGAAGCTGTTGATGCCTCGCTATGTTTTCACTGGAGCCAAAGTGGTGTATCTCTTGCAGCCCATCTGTGTTGACTCCTTTTAAGGTTGGGCAGTCTCTGCTTAAACAGTTGTGAAGCTTTCTTTGATCACTTTCTTTTTACTCAACCTTTTTGAGTTTTTAACTTAGACTTTTGAAAACGGGAACTAGAGCTGTATGCAGCTCTCAGGATCCTGGTGAATGAGAGATTTGTATTATCACCTTTTTCTGTTTTCTGAATGGTTTTTGTTTGGGTTTTACTTTAATTTTTATCTCTTTTTCAGTAAAATTTCCCAGTTTTTCCTTTTCACTGTCATGAAATGCTTAAGTGCAGGAGACTCGTTTCACATTTGAGTTCTTACCATGAATGATAATTGTAAGCTCAGGGACCATCATTTTACGTGGCTAGGGATGTCTACTCCTAGTGTATGTAAAACTTGTTTATGTACAATTGTTTCATTGCACATTTACTCTTGTAAGGTCTCTTTGCAATTCTTTAGCTGTTGCTTTTACTTTCTTATGGATAAAATAATGTATTTCTATTTCCTTGAAGCCTTTGTGTTTACTTTCTTTCTAATTCTTTTATGGAGCAATTCCTTTTATGGAGCAAGTTTTCATACTTGCCACTTGCTGTCTTTTCCAGGCTGTGCTGCTGATCATATTAGTAAAACAGATTGCAGCAAAGGCCCCTGTGAAACTCCACTAGTGAACTGTTTCTGGCTTAATGCTGGAGGTGATTGAAAAGTGGATTAGAGCTTGCTGAAATTGAGTTTAATCTTAACCGAACTCTAGTTAAATCAGGTTAGACTTAAAAATCAGTTATTTCCTGAGGCTGTCTCTTTTAAGAAAGAAGCCCTAGTGCTGCACAAACAAACAAAAACCTCCAACAAAACAAAAAATTTAAATGCTACAACCCTGTCAAATAATGCTGTAAGCCTTTTTTGATTCCAATTTCCCTTGAAAGTATTTTGATTATATTTTCAAGTTAGAGATTTTAATATTGTTTCCATAGGTTTATATGAATCTTGACAGCATCCAGGTGGGCTGTTCGGGTTTCTTTTGTTTTGAGTGTTGAGTCTTATTAGCAAGCTTATAAAATACACTTTCTTGTTGTAGAAGGAGACTAGGACACCAGATGGTTCATCGCAGGTCCAGTTTATTGAAGAAAGCATCAAACACTTATACAGCAAATAATAAGCTTATGAATATTCTGTAAGCCAAGCAATCTATTGGCTAAACTATACCATAAACTCTTCCTCATTCCTTAGGGGTTACATCTCTCTTTTCTCATGTCTCTTTCACTATTTGTTATTATACTACAGCTAGGCCCAAGGACACGCTATCTAGCAGGTGCAGAACTTGGAATTAGCCACGGCTTTGTAATTTTCCAGTCTCTAGCAGCTAAATTCCCAACACTTTCTAGTATGGGGAAATCAGTTCAGGAAATTGTGTTTGGTGAGTGTCCCTGAATTTTTTTATAATGATAATACTCAGTGTCTAATGAGAAATTGCAGAGTGTATTAGAAGTGTCTAGTCGCTAAGTGGAGATCGGCGAAGTTGCTCCTGCCTTTTCTTTTTGTTCTTCAGAACATTTGTTCTTTGTGAACCGATGATTAAATTACAGATTTAAGTTCTTTGAGGGGTGTTAGGTAAACTTTGTGTCAGGGCTGTCTATCTGAAAGTATTTTGTACTTCACACATGATCTGAACAGCTAACTACCCTTTTTAGCTATGTGATAATAAAACAGAAAACTGAGGTTAAATTGTGTTTTGGTTTAAGACTTCTTAGTTTGTTTAGGTTTTTGGATTTTTTTTTTGTCCCCCTCCCTCAGCAACATGGGTGTTCTCTTTTTGCTGTTTGGTCTTTTTTTTTTTCTTTGTCTTGAAGGTTTTTGATGTTTGTGTAAACAGTTGGTCCAAGTAACTTATTTGTAAGGTGACCAGTCACTGTATTGACACAAGAACAGACACAATAGAAAACTGCATTAGGAGGCAAGCCACTGGGATTTGAAGTAAATATATTACAGAACACAAGTGCATTGCCAATACTGCTTGTTTAGCAGTTTGCAAGGGCAGTGGTGGTATGGATTTTTGAATTAGAAGGGAAGGACTGATCTTTCTGTGTGCTGAAACATCTAGTTGATGGCTGAGGATAAAATTGATTTAGAGAACAAAATGCTGCCATCTCTACTTGTGCCATTTTAAAGTCTTCTATGGATTAGCAAGCAAAAACAAAAGATAGCTTTCATTTTGGAGAATGGGAACAGGAATGGGTATGCTTGCTGACCTGCATCTTGATAAAAGACATTAAGTCTATGAGAACCCGCTTTTGTTAGCTCAAGAAAAAGAAAGGACGTCTGAAACTGGGTGGGTTTTATGATCTGTGGAAATCTCCCTATTTATGAGTTTGTTTTTTAAGTGTTCTAAACCCCTTGAAATGCCATGCTCTCTGCTTCAAGACATGATTATCTCAACTTCAAGTATAGAAATTTGAATTAAGCTGGGAAGAAAGTGTAGGGTTTTCTTCCTTTCTTGGGAAAAATGGCTTACAAAAAGATCATTCTTTTGTACTTTTGCTCCAACAGTTCCTATTTACAACAAAGCTTTTTGTTTCACTTAAAAAAAAGGTAAAACATTCATCTTTCTTTAAGGTGCAAGGGTGTAAGGTCATTCTGAATTTCTATTGTTGTAAAATATTGGTGTAAAATTTCTATTGTTGTAAAATGGCTGGTTATAAGCTTTCCAGCCATTACTTTTCAGACAGTAAACTAGTCTAGCTGTCTGTGACCTCAGATGGTGACTATAAATTGTCAGTTAAACAAAAGCAAAATTTTCAACAAGACCTATGGAAACCTTTTAGGTTGTTTATTCAAACTGAAATATGAGCTCTAGAATCACGTCATTAGCAGGGACCTAGTGCCTCCCTGTGTCCTCCTAGCAGGATCAGCTATACCAATGTCATTACTGATAGGATGCTTGTTCTATCTGTTAGCAAAGACTTCAACAGCAGTGGCAACCCTCAAGCTCTTCAGGTAACAGATTGCTTTTATGTCCTTGCTGTTGAAGTGCTTCTTGAGTTACAGTTTCAGTCTTTTCTGTTGTAACTTCAGCTCTTTACTATGCATTTTCTTCTCCCTGGACAAGGAGAGCAAATCATTCCCCTGCCTTGCAGAACCATGCTGCATACCTCTGAAGTCGAGTGTTCATTCTCTGAATGGTGTTGCCCAGCTGAAGTACAGTACTCCAGGGGAGGAAATGCCTTGCTGAGTGGCACAGAAGGCTTGCTCAGAATACGGCTTACTGCGGTGGCAGCCTTTTCTGCAACAGCCTGCTATTGACTTATGTTCAACTTCTGATCCTCTGTGACCGAGAGTTTCATTCCTAAGGCCCATTATTTCCTTTTCTTTTATGTTCCTGTCTAGGCATGCTATGGGCCTTTATCCCTGTCCTTTTTACTTTTCAGTCCATTTTTCCATTCACTGTAAAGTGAGTTCTGAAGCTATTCTCTAGCATATTCTGTCTTTCTCAGCTTGAAACTCCTTGCAAATTGAGGATTAGGGTAAATGAAGAGATCCTTATGCTTGTTAGTGGGAAACACTAAAAAATACTGGACTTATCATGAATGTCATGAATGCAGGACTTCTTAGTTTCAAAAAAAACTCAAATGATTTTATCCCTACATGGTTTAATAATCAAGTGGTTTTGTCCTTTTTCCCATGAAATTTTTGATGTGCTGCTAGTGTTGTTCCTAATAATGCTATGACTGTCAGATTCTTGCTAAAAGATGTTATCATCTTTCTCTCTTATCTGTAATTACTTTACCTTTTTAGGACTTTGCATAAATCTGATGTTTTTTGCTGAAAAATATTTCGGACCTGTGTTTTTTTATGGCATTTTTGTCTATTAGAATGCAATTTAGATAGTCTTTTTACTATTGTTTCTATTCTGTAAGCAACAGAATATATATAAAAATAATAAAATGGGTAAGGAATTTAGTGTCATGTTCCCAAAGTTTTGCTGATATATTTCTGAACCTTTTTCCCTACGCAGTGAAAATATCCATTATGTACACCTTCCTTACAAATCCTATGTGGTGGGTAGTTCCACTAGTTACTATCAAAGGAGTTGTCAATCCTTTTAACTTGTTATTCATTAGTGAGTCACCTGATGGCACCTGAAGCATTGATATGAATAAGTGTTTAAATTGTTTTTCTGACTTGATAGATTTTTGAAACTGAGCTGTGACTATACTAAGTATTTTAAAATGGTGAAACTGCATTTAGAGTAGTACATGTGACTTAGTTGGTATGCTTACTTTGGTAGTTATTTCTAAAGTCTGATTGTTGCATAATGATTAGATTCCTCCCCCCCCCAATAGTTCAGACCCTTGTCTTAATATTTCTCTACTTATTGTTCTAGTAAATAAATTCTTGTCTTACTGTTGTTACAGTCTTACTTGAATGTTGATAAGAACAGAATCCTGACTGCAGCTTTGTTATTGACTTGCATACTGTAAATGTATGTGCTTGGTTTGAGGAACTTCATGCTCTGATTTGTGACAAACTGATTCCTGGTACTTCTCCAGCTCTGTAAGAGCTTTGACTTTCTACTGCTATCCCAATCAAACGGCTCAGTGTGACAAGTACTGAAAAGATATTTGCAGAAATAGGAAATAATTTTAAAATAGCATCCTAAACTAAATTAAGAGCTGCTGGTGCTCTTTCCTGGTAGGAGTCTAGCAGTTAGGGTTATACTTTTTATGTTCTTTTATCTTTCTGTGCTCTTTGTCTCCTCTTTGTTACTGTGTGGTGCAGTGTTGCTCAGTTGTCCAGAATAAATCAAGTTCTTAGTGACCTTAAAAATAATACTGCAAAGTGTGCTGGGTAATTTTGGAGACCATGCTGCTTATAGAGCACCATAACAACTCGTTAGATGAGAAGAGGGGAACTCATTGATAGCTTATGTTTCTCCCAAAAACCTCTTGGTTCTCCTGATACTTTGGGCTATTCTCCTACTGGATGGATGTCTCCTGTGAGTTTATTTAGCTGCCTGATATAGTGGTCTACCAAGCTGGTCCTTTCCCAGTTTGTATTATAGCAATGTTTTCTGCCTGATTAGTTGTTGAGATGTTTGGCAAGTCTCTAGATGTCTGCAGTATGGTTCAAAGAAATTGTGTCCCTGGAGGCAAAGGTGGCAAAGACCTCTTCTGGATTGGAGTCAGCCGTTGATTCTCTCAGCATCTCTTGTAATCTAAATAAAAGTGGGAACTCTGTGTCCTGGAAAACAGCTTGAAAGTAAAACAAAGCTGTGTGCTCACTTAAGAGATTTAAATACTTCTGTGTGTATTTAAGGTTAGCTTAGGCTTGGAAACCAAACAATGGAACTAAAATTTAGATAAACACACCTTTTGTAGTTGTGAGTGCTTAAGCAAGATGGGCTGAAGTTAGATTAAAGGAGAAATGTGGTAACTGCCCTCTTTAGCCAAGTTTAAGAAGAGTCTTGACATAGTGAAGATATGTGAAAGGAGCACTTCGACATCCTGACAACAGACTCTTTGTTGCCCGTTGGCTTTGTTTCAACAGGACTTACAGCTGTAAATGGGATGGGCAGTTGTGTACAGTGGTTCATTGAGTTACACACAGCCTCTCTCTATTTTTATAAAGCATTGAAATTAGACATCTGAAATATATCCAGTCACTTTACACTTGAATGGGATCCAAATCTGTAGTAGATATTTGGCAAGTGTAGCTGTTGTCTTATGCATCATACGTAGCTTATGTTTAAATTATTGTGACCTTTCTGTAATTTAAATGAACATCTAAGAGGATTCAGATAAAAGTAGTTTAGGTACTGAAGTAAAGCTCTCTAATTTCATTTTGGAAACTATGTAGCATTCAGTATCTTTACAATTTTGAATTTTTATTCTGTTAATATTTCTGCTACTTCTTTTCCCCACTCCTACTTGCAATAAAGTGATCTTTTGGTTTTTTTATTGCTAAAGATTTTTCATCCCAGTCTTCTGGGATTTTAATATCATTTTGTGGGTGACTGATCTCAAAATGAGTAGTACTAATGTGGGGCAGAAGGAAACTGTATTTATTAATTACATGTCATGCTAAACTGAAGTTTATGCCCAAAATTCAGAGATTATTTTTGTTGCTGAAATGAATGCTACCCATTGCTTCTTGTCAGATTGAATATCAAGTATCTGTTGAGAGTAAACCTTCTCACTCCTTCCTATTGGTGAGAGTACTAGTGATGAAAGTGTTTGTAATTTTAATTACAGTTGGAAGGCCGACTTCCACAATTTGTCACAGGTTGGTTAGTACAGCAGTAAAAGGGGAGATGGATGTGGCTACTTGTGCAAGTCTATTACTCAGGAGGCCTGTAAATTTGATTGGCTGCTGCAGTTCTTCCAGAATCATTGGATTTGAGAGCAATAGAAAGATAAGATATCCAATTACCCAAATGATTTGCAGGGTTAGCCAACGTTGTCATGGAAACGCAAGTTGGAACAAATTAAATTTTAAGCAATAAAATAACCTTAAAGCACGTCTGGGAACAAGAAAATTTGGCAGTGGCACTTACCTGAATTGAATCTTAGCTTGACACGCTGTTGTTTGACATTGATATAGTGTGGGGGCCTAAACTTTTAAATAGCATGTTGCCTTTATTTTTATTTTTTTTCTTTTGCAGCCATTGCCAAAATGGAATGTAGTGTATTAATTTTAAATAAAAGGGCATTCATAATATATGCATATCTCTGTGCTCAACCTGGATTCAATAACATGAACAGCAAAGTTCACAGAATGCTAGCCTTAATCATTTGAAGCTTTTGAGTGTTTAGGTTTTGAGATTTAATTATAATTCCAACATCCCCTCATCCCCTGAATTCTTAGCAACTAATTTTTGGAGATGCTGGAGTCTTGCTATATCAAGTACTAACAAAGCATGCAGAAAGCTAAGTACAGTGAAATACATTTTTTTCTGTAATTGCTCTCTGTTTTGTGTCTGTTTTCTCTTGTTTTTGAAGATTTTGATCACAAAAAGAATAAAGGCTTTGTCATTTAAGTGCATTGCTTGTTTCAGTGATTCTGTTGGAAAAAATAAAACACTAAATGGATATTAAACTTCAACACAAGACTAAAACATACAGTTTCTTACTGCATTTCACAAGTTTTGGGTATTTGAATGAGTTCTGCCTTGCAGCAGGAATTTAAAAAAATGGTCAAGCATGTCCCAGAAAGAGGGCTTTTATTCACATGCCTTATAGACCGATGGAGATGAAAACTCAGCTGAGGTCAAGCCATTCACAGCATTCTCATAGGCTTCGATTTTTCTTCTCATCCCCACCACAGATAATCTCAAATGATTCAGTAATGACCAAAAGTGCAACGTTGACCTTTCCTCCCCAGTGGATTACTGTGTTACATGCTGTAAATGGCAGGAAGTCCATTTTGTCCTTCCAGGAGGAGTTCAGTGTTGTACTTGGCTTTCTAATTCCTGAAAGTGTAAGCAGAGGCAGAATGCTTAAGAATTACCTTCTAAAGCTTTTGTGAATGTGTTTTAACAGTATATTCCTTTGTGTGCATTAAAGGCTGATTCTCTGATTCTTTTGCTTGAGGGGAATGATTTGGGACATGCTTCTTTGGTATTATCAGAACATTGGTGGTTTTTGCTTTATTTTTAGTCATGTTGTTCCTAAGCTGTATTTTTCTGAATTTATTACAAATTTTACTTGCAAAATTGGATCGAATAATAGCAAAAATAAAAATGTAAAAAGTAAGAATACTTCAGAACTGGTGATAGATCAGATCTGAAAGCACTGCTCTAACTTTGTAATACTGGAAGTTCAGTGCAGGAATGAATAACAAGCTCCTGACATAAAATGGACATTTTTAGCCAAGCATCACTTTGTAAAATAGAATCTGGACAGCTTGGATGAGCCTGGGCCATAATAATGGAGCAGCTGTTGCAGGGCAAGTGATTGCTAAAACTGAAGTGTTGTAAGATTTAATTTTTGTCTTAAATCACCACGGATCCTATAGCTGAAGTTAGTACTGGGATATGTATTGGTAGACACTGGTTGGAGAAAACCCAAAATTACTCCCCTTGAAACCTCTGAAACTGAAAGGGGATTAACTAATTCTCCTCAGAGAAAGTCTGTGTTCTTCACTCCGAAGTTAAACTGCTGGTTCCCATAAGTTAGGGCTTCTTACATAGAGCTAAAATACACATGGGTGTTTGTTATGCCGTGGAATACAACCTGAATACTTGTATTATACTTCCTTTTAATTTCATTGCAAAAATTTGTCCTTTTCAAGAAATTGTGGTGATTTAGGTATGATACCTTATGTGGAACTTTGGAAAGTACAGGCTATCAAAGTGCAAAATTATCTGGAGCAGACCACTCTAAAGGAAAACAGGTCAATACTTTTTTCTAACAATAAAGAAGGAAAACAGAATTCAATTCTACAAACAAGTTTAAGTCCATAGTAAAAAGCCTTATTTAAATGAGTGTTGTATTTAGTAACTAGTCTGGCTGCTTTGTTCTTTGTCATTATGTTAAGAATTCACTTTAACAAGTGTGCAAGACAAACTTAAGTACAAACACTTGAGTTTGGCAGTGGTTAGGTCAAAACATTTAAGTCCTTAACTAAATGGAACAGAAGCAAAAAAAATTACACAAGTGAAGAGAAAAAAGTCCATCTGCTGAACTTAATTTTACAAAATGCAGCTGAATTCCTTCATGTTAATTTTTAATGATACTTCAGAAAGGAGGGTAGCACTTCAGTCAGGGGTCTGACAAGCTAGTCATTTGCAAATAAATCAAAAGACAATCATTACAGCAGCAAGAACCAGTGAATGATGTAGTTTTGTTATTCTTTGATGGGCCTCACACTCAAGTTCTCTATTAAAAATGAATGTATTCAAGAGGCTCTGCATTAAGAACACAAACAATTAAGGGCACTTCAGATGCTTTGCTAAGAGCTGCCGTAGAGCTCAGAGGACTTTCACGAGAGATGCAGGCTTCTGTAGCCTGCTTTACCAAGGAGCCACAGAACATGAGCAATTAGTCATGTTTGTCTATGTTTGAGCAGCTTTCTGCAAAGTTTCCTTTGTTTATTCATCCTTAGGACCTCTTTATTTATATGTCTCAAAATGAGCAGTTAGGTAATAGTTATGTTATATTCGAAGGCCTCTAGAAACAGGAGATAAGTACCTTTATTTTAAGACTTTCAAATTTTGAGCCCCAGTCTGTGGGCTTACTCTAATGACACCAGTAACTGATGTCTAGTCTTGGTTAATGAAACTGTCCTTGACTCTTTCAGAAAGGGGTTTTGCTTTCCAGAGTGAATGCGTACACACTTACAGGCACGCGTGCACGCATACTCAAGGGTATTTCACCTTAAAAAGCAAACATGCATTGTCTATTGAACTGTTGCATTTACATTTAAAGTAACTAATGTTCATTATTTCTCAATTCTTAAGACAACCTCTTGCAACTCTTGATCAGCAAAATTACATAAATTGTGCATTAAAACTTAACTTTGATAAATTGCTAGACAACAAAAAATTTTTTTGACATGTTTGTGAATGGCTTTTTTTACTTTATATTAGAGTGCAGCAAACAGGAGCTGCATGAAATTCCATAGTAGATAAACAGTTCTAAGTACTTAAAACGTGTGTGAAAACTCTCTTAGACAAACTGCCTTTTAAAGGCAAGCAGACTTTTTATGGTTAATTGACTAGTCATTTCAATTTTCAGTGTAGGTGTCTCTTAACTGGCACTTGTAACAACAGCAAGAAATCTCAAAATAAACTTATTTTAGGCATGTACATTTAAGTTTCTCTAGCACTGTAGTTGAATTAAGATTGCTGTTCACATATGGTCTTCAATGATGCCCAGGTTTGGTAAAGACAAACTAAGAAGAATACACTTTTTTTTTTCTGTTCTGTTCTGGCACTGTTGGGCGTGATAATACTTTAACAGAAGATTGGTGTGGAAAGTGGGAAAGTTGATTATGCCTTAATTTTTAGAAAATAAATTAAATATCTAACTGACCTTCACTGGATGGCAATTATAACCTGATGCACATGATACTGCATTTTTGTCTTACTGTTTGATGTCATGTATGATATGTTATTACAGTGTAGGTCAGATGTTTGGAATTCAGAGCAGAAAAATACAATAATATGGACAACTTGCATGTTTTACAGACTCTACTAAAAATAGGATTGCATTTTCTTCCCTTATAGCAGCAATAAGAACATTTACCTTAGAATAGGGTAAATGTATAGGCCATTTGTGTGGCCCATACAGGCCAAATAACTTTGCAGTAGACACCAAGTGAGTTTCTTTACTTTATTCCTTCTCTATCCTCTCTTGTCACCTGCTGTGATTCATACTTGTTCCTGGCTGAAAAACAAAATTATTCCCATTGGTCTAGGGCAATTAAGTCTTGGATCCTAAACATCTTAGCTAAACATCAGCCAAACAGATTGCTATGCAACAGATTACCTTTCCACAGCTGATGTATCCTGCTTTCTGGAGAGATATGCTAGGTATGTGGAAAAATGCCCGTTAGTTCATGCGTTTGGTTTTTTTTTTCCTTTAACATAGAAATACCAACAGATTTGGTAATAGTTAAGTCTGATGACCAGTAATAGATAAGCTGGTAACTTCCAAGTGTTGACTTTGCTATTAGGTGTGTAGTATGAGTACTAAAGGCTACATATGGAATTATAGATGTTTTGTGGTTGTGGCCCAGACAGAACTCTGTGAAATGAGAGCTGTTTCTGTTGAGAATAGAGATATGTTCACCTTCTTGCAGGGGGCAAAGATTTCCTGTAAAGCAACTGTCACTTCATTGCCCTTAGTTAAGGGAAACCTTTTAATCCCAGGAAGAAGCCATCCCGGAACTTCTTTGGAAGCTTCTGCAAAACTGTATAGTTTTGGGTGTGTCAAATATCAGGCTTTGGTCAGGTGGAGTGCTTCATGTCAAGAGAGATGAGGTGTTTTACAGGTCTAGATGCCATCATGTATTTTCCCTGTGTCTGTCAGAGGTTTGGAAGGAGGTGTTAAAGTTGCTAATTATGCTTAGATCCCAAATCACCTGTCTCCTGAGACATAAAGCTAGAGGGTTGATTTTGTATTCCAATTAGGATGTGACTGATGTATGAAGATCAACATACCACAGCATCTTCTTGAAAAACCTCAGAATTATGGAAAGGTTCAGGAAAAGGCTTGGCAGAGAGTTAACAGTTTTAGTCTGACTTAAGTGAGTTTATCTTTGCTCAGCTTTAATACATGAGATTTCATAGAAGGCCTAATGATTCATAGTAGTGACTGCTTGTTTCTTCTGTCTTGAAACATTGAAAAAAGACCCCCAAATAACCAAGAAATGTCTTTATGGATTGATTATATGACAGGGATGGACAGGAGCTTTTCAGTGTCTCTTACATAAGCTGTGTTCTTGTCTAGGTGCTGATTTTGGTTTTGTGCAACTGTGCTACAGTGACTGAAATTGCTGTTTTTAAGGAAAACTGAGGGAATTGTACAGGTAGCTTGAGGGTTAATTATAATAGTGGCTCTGAATTATGGGCAGATGTATGGGTCTGAAAGGCTGTAAACACAGATAACACTGAGTAATGAGAGAAAAGGATCCCTTTACCCCACCAGGAATCCAGGGTTTAGGTTGACATGACAAAATGGGACATAGAGAAGTACAAGATATATGAGGTTGTTGAAAAGTGGGACTCAAATTCTTTGTCCTGCTGTAATCTCTGTTGATTTCCCTGAAGGATTGTTCTGTTCTTTTCTGGTTCCTAACCTTGTTCTCCTGCTGTTCATGATTTCACAAATGTGCTGTTCACAAGATCACATTTTCTGATCTATTTCTTTTTTCCTTGTTTGCATTATTTTAATTCTCTTTCAATATGGATTTTAGAAGTCTGCACTTTTTGTCTCCATTCTTACTCACTTCTGTTTTAGTATTTCTTTTGTATTCCCAATGGTGCATTTCTGTCGTTTTACCTTCTAATAGGCAGATAAAATTGATCAGGAAAGAAGCATTTTTCTTCTACTCCTGCTGCCTTCATATTATGCTGCTTGATAATTTGAGTAATAATAAATCTACCTTTTAAAAGGCTTTATCTTGGAGTTAATGGATTTCAAAAATGCTCTGCTTAATAATGAAGTATATACAAGGACAGATTTGTGCCTAAATGTGTGTACAGATTAGGTGCTTTAGACATGGCAGATGTCCTAGAGTAGCTAACAAAATCTCTTTCCATGTCTGGGCTTGTATGTTAAGTATTTATATTTGCAGTAGTGTGAAAAATGGGTAATATTTTGTTACTTTCTTCACTGTCTGAACTTAATATAATCCTGTATAATAGTTAATATGTCAAACCCCTAAAATGCAGTTTTTAATCAAAATACTTTTACTCTGTAGACAGAAATTGCGAAGAGATTGAATACAATTTGTGCACAAGTCATCCCATTTTTGTCTCAGGAAGTAAGTAAAACTGTTCAGCTGTTAAACTGCGATTATGTTGTTTTTCTGTTTGCAAATTAGCTAGTTTTAAGATGTTAATTTTATCACAATACACAAGTGTAAGGAACATCTGTTATAGCTGAAGTGTGCAAACCCCCTGCTAATTTGATCTAACAAATCTGAGTTCAAACTAGTGACAACGGCTCAGCCTCATTCAGTGCCTGAGGAGAGTGGGAGTCTGTAAAATAGTAGCAATACAAGAAAATGCTTTTGTTTCTAATCATGATGATTGTTTATTAGATATTCAGTTGTCAAGTGTAGGTCTAGTGAAATAAGCATGCTTATGTTCTCTACATAATTTATATCAAAAGTGAGTGTTTAGCTCCTATGCAAAACACTATTTAAGTTTTTAGACCTACATTTAGTCTGAATGACTGTGATTTTAGCATGTTGTGGGCAGCTTTTCCTTGTTTAAAATTTCAGTTGGTTTTGCTATGTAGGCACAGAGTCCATAAATGTTAAAATTGAAACTAATGTAAAGTTGACGTTGTCCTGTTGGCTCAATTAAAAATGATTATTCATCTGCCAGACAACAAATAATGAAGGGACTTGGGGGAAGAGATAAGCTGGCTGCCTTCAGGTCTCTTCTTTCCTTTTGAGCAGGTGAAAAATAGGGTATTGTTACCTTTTACCTGCATGAGATGTCTTGCAATGGGTACTGTGGGCTTCTGCAGACAAACTGGTTATTCAAGTATTTGTGATCCTGGTTTGATACGGTGTGGTAATACCTTAACACAAATTCCTCCTTATACCCCTTCTTCTTTCAACAGCATCAGCAACAAGTGGCCCAAGCTGTAGAACGTGCCAAACAAGTGACCATGGCTGAATTGAATGCCATCATCGGGGTACGTGGCCTTCCAGGTCTACCTCCTACAGTGTGTATAACTTGCTTTCATATCTTACTGCTTTGCTATTTTTTTAAAACAAACTTAATGTTTTGATTTCTGACATTGTTTTGATGCCCAGTGTTGATGAGGCGTTTTTGCTTCACACAGATTTTAGCAGAGGTAAAGGTAGTAATTTACTTTGTCAGAACATAATTTTGGCCAGCGGTGCTGCATGTAACAAAACTTTTCCTGCAAGAAATAGAGTTTTAGGAGAGTTGCTTGTTTATTTATGGGTATTGTATGTCAGTTGAGCTAGATACTTTTTCCTCATGCTTTTTGTGACACTTGAGTTCTTGGAGCTTATACAACTATTCATTCTTCTTTCTTTCCCTTTCTTGTGAATCTTTCATGAATTTTAAATTAGCAAGCTACTGAATAGAAACTTCACTTCCTTTTGAAGTAGTATTAATTGTCTGACACAGTGTTCTAATAGCCTTTCACCAAGAATGTGCTTTTAAATATGCTAAAAAAGTTAATACTACTTGCTTGTGACTGGTTGTCAATCACAAGTCATTTGCTTTGTATTAATGAACTTTTTGAACCATACATTCCTTCCACTGTATGAGTTCATTTCCCCTGCCACTAAGTCTGGAATATTTCTCATGTTTTCTGCCCTTCCGACTAAGTGAAAGAAGTAGCCGAAACAAGAACCTCTCCTTTCTGATTTTATTCATATGTGAGCGCCTTGAGCGGATTCAAATTACTCATTTATCAATTTATGTTAATTGCTTGTGAGAAGATGCCCTGCTGGTCTTTATAGTTCCCTCAGACACTTTGTAATGATAATTAGACATGCTGCTGTACGGATTAACAGTGCCATAGTCCAATGACGTCTACAGACAATGGAACCAGTTAATCCATCTGTGCTTAAAATTACATCCCAACTGGAGATGGAAAAAAAAAATAGGAGAGAGGGAGGATTAAAAGAATGAGCCTCAGCTTGAAAATGCTCCTTTCATCAGTTTCTCAATTGCAGATCTGCAGTCGGTTTGCCTGTGGTAAGCTATTGGCAGTCAATTAGGTGAAATAAACTGGGAGGGTGACCTTCATTTCCTTTTAATAGCTTTTCCTCCCTGAAATGGGGAGCTTCAGTGGATTTTCAGCTTAAATTTTATTCAAGCTGCTTTATTACACTTGACAGATTAGCTTTGCATAAACATACCCCCCCTTCAAATCTGTGCTGTTTTTCCTTCGTATCAAATTTTGACTGTTACTTAGTTGATTTGCTAATCACATCTTAGAAACCCACACAATTACATCTGTATTTGTCAGAATCTCCTCTATGCTTTGCTTGTGTAATGAATTAGTTTATGAATGCCTGATTTCATCTTTGAAATATGCCACATGTACATTTGTGGTATTCGATTAGCAAAGATTAGAGAACTGTTCTTTCTTACATTTTTTAAAACAAATAGCTTCTTAAGGATGAAAATGGAATGGAAAACTCTTCTTTATGAAATAGTTTTAAAGAAGAGTTTATGCAGTAAAAGGAAACATATTAAAACATACTTTTCAAGATTCTTTCTTGCCTTAAAATAGTGCTACTTAGACAAACCAAATTTTGCTATCTCAGGCATGTCAACTGCTTTTTTTAATGTCTGCATAAAGTCTTAAAAGCCATAGGATCTACAAGTACCACATGCAATTAAGAACTCTAGGGGTTTTGGGGAGAAGGGAGGGAAGCTCTTTGGAAGCAGAAATAATAGGGTCTAACATTTTGGTTTTATAATCATCTAAGATTTACCTGAAGAAATACTGTTCCTGTGTCTTCTGAAAGACTCCTGAATGATGCCATACAAATCCAAAACTGCGAGTGAGGAAATTAACATGCTGGGCACAAAACTTGTTTGACCACGTAGGTGCATGCATTTCCATAATGCCAAAATTAGATGTATGTCCCAGTGATCTTTTACAGTCTTATTAATCAATAGTTACCTTGTGCTCCACAATAAGTTTCATGCTCTGACATATGCTTGGTTTTGTTTGAAAGGGACGGTGTAGGTCCTGGAAAATCTGAATAGCATAAAATCAGGCTGACAATTCAGTGGACCTTTGCTCCCCCTCACTGAGCACTGAGGGTGTCAAGCCCTTTCCCCAGAGGGGAGGACACATCAGAGGCCTGTCTGTTCCTACAAGCGGCAGCTGCACCGAGGGTGAGCACGGCACAGTTTGACAGCAGCTGTCAGTATTGTCCAGGGGCCCGACTTAGAGTAAAGAACAATGGAAGGGCCATGCTGCTGAAGTGCAGTGTCTTTCAAGATAAGAAAAGATATAGTAATTTAACGGTTTAGACACCTATTATGGGCATGAAAGATCGTCAAACTTCTTTTCAGGGTGCGAATAGGCTGGACCAATCTGTAACAGTAGAAGATGCAATTGGTGTCACACTACCTAAAATACATGCATATGATAATTCTTGAGGATAGGGGGGAAGTTTATTTTGCTAGCTGGTACTAACTTGCCTGGTTTCTCTTTACTAAATAAAATTCTGCATTTCTGCTAGGATTTGCCTTTTTTCCCTCTCTTCCTTTATGTCCTTAAGGGCCATTGTTTCCTGACACCAGATGATTCAAGAGTTTCCCAGTTGGCTTTTTTCAGTTAGAGAAGTTCATGTTGGTCCTGTGCAGTGTATGAAATCTGGAAGGAAAAAAAGGCTTTTAAATTACTGGAAAAGTGTTTTGAAATACAAAATTATTTTGAACTACATTTATTTTATACTTTTTATTTCCAGTTGAAAGGAGGGAAGCCTATTAGCGGAGAGACTATGAGAATAGAGGCTTACAGTCTCACAGGACCAGGATTTTTCAGAGAATTTTACTACAAAATCAAAAGCTAGGCTTTGGAGTAGGTGTATATTAAGCACGTACGAAACAGAATGAATAAATTGACACATTTTTTAAAGAAAGTAATATAGTTGGACTCAGTGAGCTTGCAAGCAGTGCTAATCCTCTGTGTTGATTAAAAGTTCTTACTTCAGGAAAAAAACCCTGGATGATGTCTGGTTATTAACAGTCATACTCCTGGCCTTACACTCATCCTACATGTTCTTGAAGGCTTTTACTGTCAGCCATGGGTTAGCAGTGCGGCTAAACAATCTCCTTTCAATTTTTTTTAAAGATAGCACCATTTAATATTTATTATATTAGAGTAGAATGAAGTAGCAATTTTGCTAGATAAATAATGAACAAAGCAGAAACCCTAACTAAAAGGATAAGTGCCCCCATTAACTCCTTGGCCTTGCTGCAGCTGCCAGTGGCGTCCACTTTTGTAGTTAAGGAAGACTGTAGATCATGGTATGAAAGAATTAGGTAGACTATTATGGTGTAACTTGAAGGCTTGTTTTGGCTTTTTTGTGGATGGTTTGGGTTTTCTTGTGTTTTGTTTCAGTGTCTGCTTGGTTTTTGTGGGGTTGTTTTTGTGAGATATGTCTAGAAAATAACAGGTTCATGTTAGGGAGTATAAGTGATTTAATAAGTTAAATTGGTGTGTCTAGGTGTGAATAAATTGAAGATTAGATTTACTTTCCAATCAATAAACTAGTTTTATGAGTCAAATATGAAAATATCTGAATGAGAAATACAAGCAGCAAACAGGAAACTTTCTTCAGCACAGTATTTTTGATGCACGATTTCAGCATACCACTGAGAAGCCAGGTATGTCTTATTTTTCCTGTTGAGGTGTGTTGCTAATGATTTAGTGAAATATAGTATCATTTGGGCTGACAGTTCTCCTGAGACAGATTGAGTTGTTGGCCTCTGAGAGGCCTCTCCACTGTTGCATGAGGTGATTGGCTAAAGGATTAGCAAGATGTGGGATTATTTTTTCTCTCTTGGCTGTGGTTGCCAGCTATCTCTGGGATTGTAGTGTGTGAAGCTTAAGAGGATGAGGTTAACCTCTTGAGGGTTTATTCTTATGAGTGTGTAGTTAATCCTTAGAAAGCCTATAAATAACTAGGCTGTATGTTTCATTATAAAATAGAAATACAGACTAGAGCAGAAATGAATGCAGAATTTAGTGCAAGGCAAGAGCTAAGCAGCTGTAGCATTACTTTAGATCCTTCTCAGGCATGATCTGCATTATGTGCTGAGGGAGGGGAAATTGCCTAGTTCTTTTAAATTAAATAAAATGAGATCTAGTGAGCACAAGGCACTCTCCTCACTTTTAACATAAACTGCATAACCGCAAGTCTAAATTACTGAACTCTGGCAATAGGAGCTCTATTGTGTAGCAATATCCTGGGTTATTCTTCATATTTGAGAACACACAGAAACCCCAATTTAATCCTAGAATTCATGGTACTTTTAGTAACTACCCAACTTAGTTAACCAGTTTAAAGTAGAAAGCACAGGAGGAAGGTACCTGTCAGCAGGATGCTGAGTGTTCTCAAAATACCAGTCCCCAAACAATGGTCAGATTTTTACTGTTGGTGCCACTAAGCTTGGAGGAAAAATATGGAAGTGGTACTGGTATGTATCAGTAGCTTTTCCTACTCAAAATAAAAAATCTGGTAGAAGGTGTGTAAAATATGAAAGAATGGTATTAATCAAACTTGGTTTCCTCTTGATGCCTCACCCCCACACACCTACTCCCTGTGGACTGATGGGAAATGAAGAATCTTGGAGCAGCAATATAGAGGAAGGTAGTATCTAAACAAGACAATTTTCTGCAGAAGAAGATATTCTCAGTCATTCTGGAGAGAGCAAAATTGCATCCAAAAGTCAAATGGAATGGAGTTGCAGGCCAGACCTCCCTTGTCTTGTAAGGCTTCATGTGCGTTGGATGGAAAAAGCTTCACCTTGGTTCTTGCCCAAAAAGAAAAACAAAAGAACTTCAGGTGGCTCTCATAAGATCTAGTATCTAAACTGCAAGTCAAAGGTGAAACCAAGTATGCATTTGCAAATTTGTGGAGCCTAAGAGCTTTCAGGAAAAGAGTGAAAGTGTGACAGTTGAACAAAAATATTGTTAACTAAATAAAACCTGAAGATATGCAGCTGCAAATGAGAATGCTGAGAGAGGGCAGATTCTTATAACATAGAGGGTACCAAATTTGAGTTGGTGCCACTTGCTGGATTCCTTCCTATTGAGTGGGTGTTGTCTACACTTTGAATGCTGTAGATCTCTAAACTGGTCTGTTTCTCAGCAGAGGTGGAGTAATTTTGGTGGTAAAATGTGTGTGTGATGATCGTGAAAAAAAAGGCTAATTGGAACATGTGGTTTCAGGAAGGGTTAGATAGAAGGATTTGATATTGGAGAGTTGATTGATTCATTTTGTGTACTTGGCTCCAAATTATTCTGTTTAGACTGGTTTAGAAAGAATGGTTTTGGTGACATATAAGGGACAGAAGTTGGATGCAAATGCTGGAATAGTGCAGTTGAAAGAAAGAATTTGCAGAATGTGGTTGGAGCAGTACGCGTATATATTCATATATGAAATTGGCACAGAGGGCAAGTTATTTAATCCTAGAGGAAAGTATTACTTCCTCTAGAAAGTGATTTAACTCACCTCTCTTGATTCAAGTGTATAAGCAGAATAGCTTACGTGCTTTGAAAATAGTGTTAAAGTGGGTAATATTCATAAAAATGAAGCTTTTAAGTAAAAGGAGACAAAATGAAGAGATGCACATAATTTTTCTCTCTTAAAAATGTCTTCTTTGCTTTCATACTGAGATATGTGGGGGAATTGGAGTAGATAGAGTGTGTGGGCTGAGATAAAATATGATGTAACCTTCAGTACTTGTCTGGAAAGTGGTTAGAAATGTGGTGTGTTGGGAGGAGGAAGGAGTTGGGTGGGAGAGCTGAACTCTGGTTGGTGCAGACAAAAGAAGAATTCAGCTTGGACTGTGTATGAGGAGAAATGAAATGTAAAGAAGTTACATTTGAGTAAGGACAAAGGGTGGTTCTGTTCATGGAGCTGTCCCATCCCAGTGTGAGTAGGAGTAGAGAAAGTTGTTGGGACTTAGTATGTTGAACAGTGTAGAGCTGCAGGTTGACCTGCTTTGCAGTAGAAGTGGTGCAAAGAATGAAACATACAGATTTTGAGAAGAAAACACTGGTAAACTGAGGTGAACTAATTGCCACTGTGTGGATGGGAGTGATGTGGACTGCGCAGGCAAAATAGACCTCTGACTAGGTGTCAGTGTCAACAGTGGGGTCACTTGAGAGTAGGAAGGTGCAGACAAAGGTGCAGGTGGAGGAAGAATAGGGGGACACAAGTGCTGTTCATATTAAACATTGGAATTGTACAAGAAAATAGCAACCTGCTTGCTGTGTTTTTCATGGAAGAAGAGCAAGACAGACTTGAGATAGGGGCTGTGGGAGGACTAGACAAGAAGCTTGCTTTCCTTATTCTTGATTACAGAGAGGCTAGCATAGGCAGTTAGGACAACTTTAGGAGATAGTAAAGGCATGACAAAGATATGATTTTTCCACAGTAACTCTTCAATATGCATAAGAGTTTGTTTCAATTGCAGAATCTGTGCTGTCTAGTAACTGCCTTGTTTTGGAATTTTTCAGAGTACTTGCTGAACTACCAAGGTCATTATCTTGTATAACAGTTAATTGCCTGAAATTAATACTCAACTGTCTGAAACAGTATCTCATACTATTTATAAAGGTGCTGGCTAACTGGCTTTTCAGACTGAGTACTTACAAGCAGCAGTAGTTAGTAAGTTAAAGCAAGAATTAGCAAAAGTGCTTAAATGCCTGTTCAGAAGTAATTGTTTGGTGTGTCAAAGTTGTTGTGGAATGTAGAGAAAACATACAAGTTTCTGATCTTGGCTTGGAACATTAAGTAAAGTGCTGCTTTTCTTATGACTGTCATATTTTTAATTTGTTATTGTCTCTGAAATGTTTTTGTAGTTAGTAGTAGGTGGGACAAAAGGATAGTGAGTATAATTTCAAATCCTATATTTACCTTGTGGATTTTAATTTACAAAAAGCCTTGCTACTTAATAATTTCTGTCATGTTCAGGATGAGTTAAATTTCTGGAGACTAAAAGTGCCTGAAAGGAAAATAAATACTTTTTAAGATAATCATACGTCAGTAATAAAACCCTCTAGAGCAATATCTGTAAGTCATTTCCAAATTGGTGCATGCTTGAACTAGTTGTTTTTGGCAACTGTGCAGTAGGAGCATGCTTTTGAAGTGTTGTTGGATGGTGCTGGTATGCTAACAGTAGCTAAAAAGGCAAATACTAGATTTGAGGTTAGAAGGTGAGTAATAGCAGGAATTTATGATTGCCGCAGAAATGAAATGTGCTGGCAGTTTCTGCAGAGCAGAAGCAGTGGTGCTGACAGCTTCATTCTAGAGACTTCAGGCTTGCATCTGAGCCTTCAGAGAAGGCAACATGTACTTGTCTAAAATTAGAGAAGAGCTTTGTTCTTGAACTGACTTACACTGACAGTGATAGAGGAACATGAATGTTTTCAGAAAACCAGCCTTTGTCTTGTCTGGACCAGGAGATTTTAAGGTCATCTTCTGCCACTTTTAGACTGTGGTTCTGAATTTTTTACTTTCTCTTAGAGTCTGGGAAGTCCTTTGGTGGAGACATGTTTTCCCAAGCAAGGATCATTTTTTCTGTGGTGACTCTGACTCTCCCCTTCCTGTCCTGTGGCATCTGTTTTTTACAAAGGCTTGTCTGGCTCTTCCACTGTGGCAGTCCTTCTCTCCTGGTTGCCTTCGGCTTTGCTGTTTATCCCTTATTTCTTCAGAATTTAGCCTAAGAAATGAAAAAAAAAAAAACCAACAACAAGATTTTATCTAAATTAAAAGCAAGGTAAATAACATAATTAATACAAGGGCCCTTAAAAACATGGCTTTATGATTCAGTTCTGTTTGGTTTTTTGAGGTTTCTTTTGCTATGAAATATTTGAGACAGGTATTAATCTTAAAGGAGCTCTGCAATACACATTTTTTTATATGTTCAAACACACCGAAGAGCTACATTTTTACATAGAAGCATAAACACTCAATATGTAGGTAACATACACAGAACAGTACATGTAATATATAATAAAAGTTGTATGTAGCAATATATTAGTGACACATTGGGATGTAAAATATTGCATATATGTCATACAAAGTATGGTGTGTTTGTACATACATAAAAGGTTAGACGAGCAAAAGGCCTTCTTTGGTTTGTGGGCTGCAGGTTAGACGAGCAAAAGGCCTTCTTTGGTTTGTGGGCTGCTTGTTGTATTGCTCTACTCATGCTTCAGTGGGTCAGCACTGCACTGGTACAACCTACAGTTTTAGGTTGACTTGCATTGCCTAAAAGCACAGGGGAAGGCAGAAAACCCTTTTCTGTCAGCAAAAGCCTTTGTGTGGGTGCAGCCATGGTAGGGGAGCGTTAATGCACCTTGGGGAGATGTCACTGGGCTGGAAGAATTCCATCTGCTGGCCATGCCCTGCATCCTTGCTGCAGGGCTCTCCCTGTGTGCCGTGGGATGATGCACAGGGGCTGCCCCGCCTGGAGAGGCTGCTAGTGCAGACCTGCTCCGGTGAAAACGCCAGTCCTGCTGGCAGTGCTGTATGATTATTCCCTCTGTGATAATGGGAAATCCTGCCATTTAAGAATTATCACTAAAAATTTGTTAAATAGTTCACTGCTGGTCACTTTAGTGAAAAACAGCCGATGGGCTTATTCAGTGGGTGTGGTGGAGAATCATTTGGGTGAGGCCACCCACACCTGTCATTTACTGTTTACAAAAGTGATCTGAAGTGTATTATCTCTTATCTTTCTAATTCTGGTGCCTGGGCTTGCCCTCGAAGATGCCAGGAGAAAAGGCAGTGAAACCTAGCTGTTTACAGTAAGACAGGAAGGCCCAGAGATGATAAGAGTTGCGGCTCAGGTTTGTACAAAGGGAAAGATAAGAATCATTTCTCCCTTGCAATATATAGTGGAAATGTGGAAAAGAATCAATGATAAATAAATTACCCTTGAATATTAATTTTAAAATGCTTTTTGAATTACATTGGGAAGCACTGAGGACCTGTTTCTTAGTTCTGTAGGTGTAAAACTAGCTACATAATTAAAATTTGAGAGTGGGATCCTGTGATTCAGCAAAAGTACTGTGTATGTACTGGTAGTGGCCATGTAATTAAGAGCAGCCCAAGCCTTTCTGGTATTGGAAGAATTTTATTCTCTTCATGTTGAAAAAATTCAAAATTTCTCATAAAAGTAGAAAATATTTCAGAATGCAAGCCAAAGAATACATATATTCAGAATCAAAGAATGGGTAAGGTTGGAAGAGACCACAGGGGGACATCTGGTCCAGCCTCCCTACTCAAGCCATGTCATTCCTAGAGCACATGGCACAGTACTGTGTCCAGATGGTTCTTGAATAGCTCCCTTGAGGGAGACTCCAAAACCTTTCTTGGCAATCTGTGCCTGTGCTCAGTCACCTGCACAGTAAAGAAGTTCTTCCTTGTGTTCAAGTGGAGCTTCCTGTGCATCAGTTTGTGCCCACTGCCTTTTGTCCTATTGCTCAGCACCCCTGAGCAAAGCCTGGATCCATCCACTGACACCCTCCCGTGAGATACTGCCAGACACTGATAAGCACCCATCCGTCATTCTTCTTGAGGCCTCTCTCAGCCTTTCCTCATATGGGAAGTGTTCCATTTCCCTAATCACCTTAATAACTTCACCTGCTGAAGGCTTCACCAGGGCTGAGTAGAGGGGCAGGATCACCCCCCTCACCCTGCTGGCACTGCTCTTCCCAGTGCACCCCAGGACACCATTGCCCTTCCTGGCCACCAGGACACACTGCTGGCTCACGGACAGCTTGCTGTCCACCAGGAACCCCAGGCCCTTCTCCTCAGAGCTGCTTCCCAGCAGATCAGCTCCCAGCCTGTGCTGGTGCCTGGGGTTCTTCCTTCCCTGTGCAGAACCCTGCATTTGCCCTTGGTGAGTTTCAGAAGATTCCTCTCTGCCCGTGTCTCCACCCTTTTGAGGCCCTTCTGAAAGACTGCCTTCTGGGATATGGCCACTGCTCCAGCTCTGTGTCATCAGTGACACATTTGCTGAGGAGGCATCTATCTGTCCCTTTGCCCGAGTCACTGATAAGCAAGTTAAACAATAGTGGAGTCATTTTGAACCTTGGGGTACATGCTTCCAGTCAGGCTTCATGTTGTTTGGAAGTCGATTCATGGACTACTTTGAGCATTTTGCTGGACCTTCTGCATCTTTTTTTATTTTAATAGTTAAAGTGACAGAAGAGCTTACTGTACTTACAGTGGAGCACTGAAATACAGCTTCTCTGTCTTATTTCTTACCTTAGAACTGAAATTATTTGTGGGAAAAGGGCTGTTTGGGGAATGTATGTGCAAACTGCCTTTATCCCTGTATAGCATCATTTTCTGTTTTATGAAAGGCAATTTATGCAACCCTTTACTGCTTAAAAATGTTGTTGTGGAATTGATACTTATTAGTGTCGTTTGCATTGTCTGAACAAGCGAAAACAGGAAATAGGAAAAATTTTGAAGAGCTTTCTGTTCAGAAATTTAAAGACTTGAGTTAACTTACATCTTCTTTCTGACTTGGATATTTGCTTTCTGACATAAATTCTCTTCCCACTAAAGTTGTGGGTGTCATTTGGTTCTTTTGTGGCAGGGGAAAATCAGTGTGAAGACCCCAAGACACTAACTTGTACATTTCCTTTAATAAAGCATGAAAAATGAACAGGATTTCACCCATGAGACAGATGGGCCTTTAAGTAATCATGCCCCTGACACACAAATTCTATATGTGTGAAATATACGGTTTTGACTAGCTTTTGCCAATGTTGTCCTTTTATGGACTTAAATTTCTGTAGTACAGTGACATTTCATGTGGTTTATAGATGGAAAAGACTTACTGAAGACTCTATTCTTTGTTTCTGAAGGGACATTCTCTTCCCACATTAGGCACTGTGGCTTGTACACATAAGGATAGTTCTCAAACGACTTCTGCTAACCCACATTCTTGGTTCATTAGCTAGACATACAGTGGTGGGCACTTTAGAGTTTGTTTACTGTTGTAGAGTGTGGCTTTCTTCCTGTCAGAATAAAGGATTGAGAAGACAAGGAAGCAAGGAAACCAGATTGACCAAAATAAACAAATATTTCAAAGGAAGTATTTAGAAAATTAAGAAATTATAGCAGTAGGTGACTCACTTTAATAAAACTTGTTTAAACAGGGAGACAACAGTAAGCAGTGAGAATTGGCACATGGTCTAGTGGCAGGCCTGTCACTAGCAGGGGGCTACAAAGTTGATTAAGGAACTGAACCATCTCACTTATGAAGAAAGGCTTACAAACTTGGGCCTGTTCAGCCTTGGGAAGAGATGATTGAGATTATTGTGTTGTCCTTATCATAGTCGATCCGTATCTGGAGAGAGGGTGTCAGTGGATGGATCCAGGCTCTGCTCGGTGGTGCTGATCAATAGCACAAGACACCACTGTCACAAACTGATGCCATGGAAGCTCAATTTGAATATGAGGAAGAACTTTTTTACTTTGTGGGTGACATAGTGCTGAAACAGATTGTCCAGAGAGGTTTTGGAGTCTCCCTCACTGGAGATCTGCATGGAGTACATGGACACAATCCTTTGCCATGTGTTCTGGGATGACCTGGCTTGAGTAGAGAGGCTGTACCAGATGTCCCCCTGTGGTCCCTTGAAGCCTCAGGTGTTCTGTGATTCTGCAGTCTGCAAATCATAAAATTGGTAAAGTTGGAAGAGGCCACTGGAAGTCATCTGACCTACTTGCCCCTGCTCAAACAGGACCACCGAGGACCAGTTATGCAGGACCATGTCCATACAGCTTTTGAGTTCAAAAATGGAAACCCCAAAGCTCCCTGGGTAGCCTGTGCAAGGGCTCAGTCAAAAATGAGTGTGTTCTAATGTTCAAGAAGAGCCTCCCATGTGTTAGTCTGCGCCCATTGCCTCTTGCCTTTCGTCAGGCCATCATTGTTGATAGGCTATAAAGGTAAGGGACTGGGGAATGTCATATCAGGAGGGGCTGAGGGACCTGGGACTATTTATATTGTTGGATGCTCTCTGTTTTGTTCATATCTCATGTAAGGAGAAACTCAGAACAGGACATGGTAATCCAGCTGTAGTTTCCACAGTGAAAAGCAGAGATGGATCCTCTCTCTAGACCTGCTGCAATACTTTGTCTGATGCAGCCCAAGACTCACCTGCTTTTCCACAAGGGAACATTGCTGCTGACTCCTGCACAATTTGGTATGGAAGGAGCTTTTCTGCAAAGCTGCTTTCTAGCTGTGTGGATCCCAACATAAATGAATTTATGGTATTGTTCCTCCTGGTGTAGGATATTGTACTTGCCCTTGTTGAATGTTGTGAGATTCCTGTGAGTCCATTTTTCCAGCCTGTTGAGTTGTCTGTGAATGTGATCTCAGCTGTCTGGTGTATCAGCAGCTCTTCACAGTTGTGTACAGTCAGCAAAAGAAAGCAAACTCAGACCTTAGTTTTGTAAATTGCTGCAGTGGTACTGAAGATTAGGGCTGAAATAGGTCAGAAGGAAGTGTCTTGTGGGGACTATTAACACACTTTATCGGTGATATTATCAAGGAAAAATAAACATGTAGAAGCATGAAGAAGGAAACATGACAGCTGCTGCCAAAGCAAAATTGGGAAATGGAGCAGTAAGCAATGCATATTTGGTGTTTCATGAATAAATCTGTTTACCTATGATAGAAAGGTTTGGATTGGAAGAAACGTTCAAAGATCAAACCAAAACCCTCTGCCATGGGGACAGGAACACCTTTCATAAGACAGGTTGCTCAAAATACCATCCAAACTTGACTATGAGCACTTCCAGGGATGGGGCATCCAGTGGCTCACCACCCACCACATAAAAGTTTTGTCATTGTGTCCAATGTAAGCTTACCACCTTTCAGTGTAAAGCCACAGCCTCTTGTTCTGTAGCTACAGGCTCTGGAAAAAAGTCTCTTTCCATTTTCTTACAGACACACTTTGTATCTAAAGATCTCAGTAAGGTGTTCCTGGAGCCTTCAGGCTGAACAAGCCCAACTTTGTGATTTTCCTTAGGAAAGCGTTCCAGCTTCCTCAGATCATTTTTATGGGCCTTCTTTGAACCTGCTGTAGCCCGTTAATGTTTTTCTTGCACTATTGACCCCAGAGCAGGGCATGGTACTCCAGTAAGCATCTCATGATGTAGAGGGAAGAAAAGGAACAGAACCACTTCCTTTGACCTGCTGGCCAAATCCTTTTGATGCAGCCCAGGATACAGTTTGGTTTCTGGGCTGTAGATGCAGTAATCCAATGATTTATGTTCCAACCCCCCCCCCAGTCCTTTTCAGCAGGGCCATTCCCAAGCCCTTCACCCCCCCCTCCTCCCGTCTAGAAATTGTCACAGGTCAGTGCCAGACATTGCATTTGGCCTTGTGGAACCTCTTGAGAACCATATAAGATGGTCCCACTTCTTGGACCTGTCAAAGTCCATCTTGATGTCACCCCTTCCCTTAAGTGAATCAATTGCACTGCATGGCTTGGTGTCATCTGCAAACTTGCAGAAGGCACAGTTTTTTCAGTCCCATTTCCTGTGTCATTGATGAAGGTATTGAATAGTGTTGGTCACATTTTGGGCTCCTGAGGGACTCAGCTCATTCCTGTTTTCCACAGAGGTGTGAAGCCATTGACTCTGGGTTAAGTTTCATTGACTCTTCAGATGCAGTTCCTCATCCATGTAATAATCCATCCCTCAATGCACTATTTCTTTGAGTGGCAAGAATTTTGTGAGGGGCCGTATCAAAGACATGGCAAAAGCCTTAAGTAGGTGGTGTCTTTTACTCTTCCCATGTCCACTTTTGTAGAAGAATGTGAATATATTCTTCCAAGTGCTTGTTTGTTGTCCTGAAGCATGTTCTTCCCTATAGCTGAAATACTCTTTAGAAAGTACTTACAGAAATTTAAATGTAAGTATTAATTAACAGCTTAGAGTGTCTGTTGAGTTTCCTCCTGCCAAATTTGACTGTTCATACAGTAGACTGTACATACACAGCTTTTGGCTTTTTTTAGGATGAGGGAAAAATGGGATGTGAAAGGAGCATAGTCTGGAGTTACTTCCTTTTTTGAAAGGTTATATTTGAAATATTGGTTTTAAGAATATTTCTGAACAGTGATGGAAAAGGTTATTCCTTGATCAACTACCTGTATGTGCTCAGACAGTGTCCCTCTTGTGTTTAGTGGCTACAGATATTTGATGCAGGCACTCATTTCCTTAAGAAATTCAAGGAAGCGAATGAAAGACTGGAAGATGTTCCTTTGGAAAGGAAGTGAATGTGATAATGAAACTGAACACAGTAATGTTTTCCAGATACTTTTTCAGAACACCTCTATGGAACTTGGAGGCAATTGTTGATAGTATTGCTGATGCTAGTGCTGATAAGATTTTGGAAACATTTTTCTGTGTTTATTTTTCAAGTGTTTATTTAGAAAAAGCCCAAGAGAAGACAGCTCTTGTAGTCTGGGACAAAGCATAACCTTTTTTCCACCATTCATTTGCAGTAACATCTGAATTTTTAATTCAGTGCTTTTCAAGAGATACAGAAGAGTACATCATACATCTGTTTAAGAACAGAAGAATGCTCTAAGTACTTAATGATAAGGATTAAAAACCTTATATTTAAGTGAAAAAGGTGTCAAAGTAAAATCAGGTGTTTGCGACCTCACCAGAGCTGCTTTAAGGTGAGGAATAGGATTGTAAGAGCTTGTTCTCTGTCTTTATGAGCAAGGAGCCTATAGGAGACCTATCTCTGTTTAATTATAGGAGCTCTGTTTCACAAAGACATCCTAACTCTGTCTTTGGAAGTCTTTGTCGGAGATTGAAAATCTAATTCCGCATTTTAAGTCTTGATTAAAGATCTCTTCATAGCTGGACTTCGCCTAAAATGTGGGAGATAAAAAGCTGTACTACCTTTAAAATTGTTAGGAGGTGCTTGCTCAGGGACAGTAATGCTGTTTTTTATATGCCGAGTTTCGATCTTTACGGTTTAGTTATGGAGACACTGGGAAATAAAAAACTGAGGCAATAGAACCTACATCTAAACAGTACAGTAATAAGAGTTTGTAATTCCTTTTCTCCCTTTGCAAATATGAAGAACTTCTAGGTTTGTAACAAAATGTTGGGTGAACTACAGATATTTTTAAAATCACTGCTGTGGCTAATTATCTTAAGTGCAGTCACTTAAGTATGCATCATTGCACTCTTCTCTACCTTCCCACTTTCCTCTGAAAGTGGACACAGCCTTTGCTCTGCAAGTAATGATAATAATTGGTACTAAGACAGACCTGTTACTCATCCTTTTTTGAGCACATTTCTTATGGCAGATGTCTAGTTTTTAATTAACTGCTAATGAACATGCCTAGTAGACCATGATACTGCTGCCAGCCTACTCAGTTTTATATCTCACTGCTGCTAAGCTCTTAAAAGGTTACAGAGCAGGCATTAGTGTCTTTGAAGTGATGGGAAAGTGATTATATGCATAACATAATTATTTGTAGGATCTACTATGGCAAATGTTTAGTTACTAAATGCATCTGGTGAACATTGCTGTTATCCCTCTCCCTATTCTTTATTTTTTTCCTTTGTGTGCAGCACATATTCCTTTTATCCCTTCTACAAAGATAATACAATGTAATTTTAAAAATTAAGGTTTTTTAAATAAAAATAATATGAATTTCTGGAAAGGATCATCTTTATGAATGATCCTTCATCTCTTAGGGAGAACTTCAAACCTCTTATGAATAAATAACACATGAGCAATAAATCAGTGTATTGAAGCCCTGAACAACGATGAACATCAGATAATAAACATGAAATCATGATATAACATTGGTGGCTTAAAAGACCATGATCAGGATTTCAGTAATAAGTCAGTTTCATGTAGTGCCATATTTACAGATCTTTGTGTACCATGCCTGTAACTAAACATTTACAAAGCTACAAAAATGTGCAGGGCAGCTTTGCAAGGCACTTGCGGCTCTCACACCACACCTTGCCCATTGCTCCCCACTGTCTGTGTGCAGCACCACCAGAGAGCACAGGACCCAACCCTTCCACTCTCACCTTCAGAACCTCTTACAGAGCATTTATCTGTTCCTCGTTTCTCAGACTTTCATAATGTGTGGTATGTAGGCTACAAACCAGAGCCAGAGAAATGGTAGGTAAGGTGCCCCTGACATTTCTTAAAATGTTAACTTGTACTTCTTGAAATCAAGTGTGTTAACTTGTTTGCTGATTAAACCAAGCAGGATAGAGATGAATAAGGGTTATCCT
This sequence comes from Melospiza melodia melodia, assembly GCF_035770615.1. Lineage (NCBI taxonomy): Eukaryota > Metazoa > Chordata > Aves > Passeriformes > Passerellidae > Melospiza > Melospiza melodia. The sequence continues at coordinate 53,802,653 of NC_086226.1, read as the reverse complement.
CCTACGCTTCCCAAATAGTAGGAGCAAAAATGGAAACAATTTAACTCCTGTTCCAGGTTTCAACCTTCCCATGGTCACTCTGCAAAAGAAGTTAGTTTGGGCTTATTGCTGGAGAAGGGAGGAGCCTTTTTGCCATGAAACGAGTTAGGAAGGAATAAATCAGGTTTTATTTTTAGGCAGTTACACATAAAACTAGGTAATGTGGGGTGATAGTGCAGCTGGGGACAAGTAAGACTGATGCCCACAATGCTGCACAGTACTGCTCATTGAAGTTGCCTCAGAGCTAGAGTGCAGATGACTGACCTGGCTGAAGCGGTCCGTGCGGAAGGAGGTGACTAAGTTACCAGCTCTGAGAGACACAGCCAAAATATCAGGTTATCACCTGTTTTGAGGAAATGTGCTGGAAACTACTGTAGTCTTATTAAAGTCAGTGTGGAGAGGGATGTCATATTGCTCTTTAGAGGCTGGATTCAAAAAACAGGCAAAACCCGCAAACCAAACCTCTGCAGACCTGTCAGACCTTATAGTGCTCCTTACTGACAGTTCTTCATTTAAGTGAAGCTTTACTAGCAAAAACTGGTTGATATTGTAGAAAGTGGTCTACTGTGTTAACTACTTTAAAATCAAAATGATTCCTAATGCTTCCTTCAAAATGTTGCCTTTTGTAAACTCATTAAATTAGAAGAAGAATAATAAGTTCTCTTTTACCTTGTTTTCCAAACAAACTAAAAAGGGTGATGATCAGATGTATGCTTTGAAGTGTATACTAGCATGGCTTTTTATACAGCATTCAAAAATAAATTCCTGATATGTGTGTGAGAAAGATTTGATAAATATGTGGCTTTACAGAACTGACTAAATGGATTGTGGTAAATTTAAAGATTGAAATTTAGAGATTAAAATCTTTATTGTAATTTAGAGATTACAAGACAATTAAAGATTGTCTTGTAATTTAAAATAAGTAAATGCATGACAGTTAGGACAGCAGAAAAGTGAAAAATTAGCAAGTGCAGTGTAGAGTTCTTGAATGTCAGCCCCTGTGTCTGCATAATTTTATAAACAGCTCAAGGCATGTCTTGAGATGGGGTTATGAGAAGTAAAAGTGTAGGAGTTCAGTAGTAGTATATATAAATAGTGATAAATAAATTCACTCATATGCCGGTAGATGTTATACAGGTATTGTTGACTGGTTGTCTTGAAAAGACTTCACACGTAAAGAAACAGATTAAATATTGCTGCATTATTTTGAGTTGAGGTTTTTTTGGTGTGATGCGTGAGATATTGTAAACTGCAGTCCAGGAATTATTTCAGTAGCTACCAGCAGTACATGTAAAAATTTTACATGCTGCTGCAGGACCACTAGCATTCACCTGGTCAGACTTGAGTTCATCCTGTTCAGACATACATTTATTTGTCTCCTTTTTGATCCCGTGAATTGGATGGCACTCTAGCTTTTTCCTGGTGCCTGCCTTGAGCAGAGGGAGAGTGATCAAGGTGGAGAGGATTGTTCTGTCTTCTATTCACATGTCCAGACACAAGGAAGCAGGAGAGAGAGGCAGAATACCTGTTAACCTGGAGCAGATTATGGGAGCTATGACTAAGCTAAAGGTGTTTTTGAAGCTTCATTTTCTAAAAAAAAAAAAAAAACAACAAAACTGCTAAGCATTTTAGGCAAATTAAATGGATAGCTGAACTTGGTGAACATTAATAAAACCATGGAAGCTTTAACTAGAAAATACTTAAGCTATGGGGAAGACATTCTAACGTAAAAACTCTGTTTCTAAAGTTACGGATTATTTTAGCAGATTGGTTACAGGGTTGTGTGTCCACTCATTATGATTTTGATCTTGCAAACTCCTTTTAAAAGAGGTGGATGTATTCATTAATACCATGCTTCTTGTGTTGAGAATTCCATGCTATCTAAAATACCTGGATTTTCAGCTCAAAGCTGGCTCCTCAACAGAGCATTAAGTCATGAATAATTTCCCCTCTTTCCCTTAAAAACCTTGGCTAGAATAAAATACAAATGAAACTTTACTAAATATGGAGTTCATTGTATCTTTTACATTCTTTAATATTTAGGATAGAAAGGTACTTTCTGCTTCCAAACTGGGGAAAGAGAGGGATGTGAGTTTAAACCAATCTTGCTGCTGGAACTTTTTTTTTTCAGAGCAGTGATACAGCTTTCTCTGGAAAGGGAAAGGTGTTTGATTCTTCTGCTGCTGTTCTGTGTTGTCAGAGATGCTGTGGCAGGCAGTAGCTGCCCAAAACAACCTATAATTGCTGAACTTATGCGTCAGGCTGCAAAATAAGTTTCTCTGGGATGTGAGCAGAGTTGTCCTCAGACAGCATGATACAATGCACTTATATAGTGTGGTGGGTTAAAGGGGAGGGGCTAGATTAAGAGGAAACAAATAAATGTCAAAATTCACTATAGAGTCTCAATAATTAACCAAACTTCTGCCTTATCCTTCCCAATCTGTCTGCTGTACGTTGTTCTTCTGGGGATGATGATACCACTGGGAACAGCAGCAGCAGTTGCAGGCTCAGCATCTCTCCCATGGCCACGGACCTCCAGTGCCTCTAACACCGCATCCATCAGGACTTCAGCCTCCAGGAATTCCTCCACTTGGAAGCAGTGCTGGCCTTCTTGCCCTCTCCAGTGCTTTGGGTGGGCAGTCTCACTTGGCAATAAAAGATGACAAGAAGCATCACGATGCAGACCACCACAGAGGTGAGAGGCATGGCAGGCCTGATTAGGACATTGCCAAATTTGCGCATTGCTGCAAATTATATGCATCTCTAAAGAATTCAAGTTATATAGAACGAAAAAAAAACTGTTGGCAAACTTTAAAATGTCTGCATATAAACCACTGAAGAAAAATTCAACTTGGAATTTTTCAGTATTTTAAAGGGGATCACTAGGTGTCACCTGCTCTATACTTTGCAGGGCCTTTTGACATCCTGGTAAATGCTTAGTTGTAATAGCAGTGGCCTGCACCATATTGTGGAAGATTGTTAAACTGCATAATGGTGATTTTTTTCAAACAAAGTAATGTTGTTAAATGGGTGGGTGGGAAAGTAGGGGAACAAGAAGTTAAATTTTGAAGTGAATGTGTTTCAAGCAAAGGATTTAGATAATTGCATCTGTTACTTTAGTTTCATAAGCTTAAATTCTAGTACTCAGTTAAATATTGGGCAAAATTGCACTTGACTAATTTTTGAAAAGAAAATAATTTATTCTGTCATGAAATAAAACTAGGCTTTGTGTATGGTTAAACTGTAAATCATGTTTACAAAATACTGTAATTTTCAGGAAATCACTGTATTAGGAATGTGCAATGACTTATATAAATAAAAGCCATTTTAAAACTGTTTGTGGCTTGTGTTCTAATTTTTTTTCCCCCCTTTTTATTTCTGTTCTTGCCTCTGTGTCTGAACGGGCATGTCTGTCCATTTCTTGGTTACTGCGGGAGCAGACAGAGAGCCAGGCACAGTAAGTACCAACATTCCTGCTAATGTTTCCATTTCCAATAATGTGATAATCGGATGATGTGCTGTTTGTCTGTTTTGTCTTCCTTTTAGTTATTTTCATGATACAAGGTGTGTGTGTTTTCTGTTAAGATATATCTTAGTTTATGCGGGACCCCAGATCATCAGTTTGATGGACTGTATGAAGGAGTCTTGTTTCTGAGCAGAATGCTTTTAGGTAAACTTGAACTTTAGTTTGCTTGTTGAAGGCAGAAAGGGGGCACAAAGCTGCAAATCAAAAAGGACGTTGCAAATACAGCATTTTTAGTCCAGAGTTGAGATTTTCAATCTCTAGGATTTTCAGGAATCAGAGTTGGAGAACAGGTGAGAAATTTAATTGTGAGAATTTTAAATGTGTCATGATGGTGTTTGGCCCTAGGAGGTTTTATTAACTGCATATGTTGAAGCCATACTAATGTCACTGCTGCTTAATTTATGCTTCAGGTGTAACTCCTACAGTGATACTTTTTTCCCTGTAGACAGAAGCTGTAATAGATTTGGCCTTCTCTGAAAATCCCTCTAAAGAACTGTTTGCTGCTTTTCATGCTGTTTTGTTTTAAGTGATATTGCTGTATTAATCTGTTAGAGATGGTCATGTGCAACTTAATTCAAGTAACAAAGCTCATTCTGTTTGTTTACATCAGAGGTGAATTTGGGCTCTTTTCTCAATTACAATTTTGTTCCTTTTCTCAATTACAAAAGACAAGAACTAGGAAAAATTGACAGATAGTTGTACAGTGCTAAATTTCTGACTTTTATTGCTGCTTATTTAATATATATAAAAATTATTTCCAGCAAATAATTGCTTGACAATTATTTACTGGAAACTATCTGCATATCTTTTGCAGCAGTCTTTTAGTTTTAGATTACTAAGCAAGAAGCATTCATTTCAGCTTGCTTAATGTTATTAATGACAGTGTGTCTGCAGAAATAATTTTAAGTTGGGTTTTTTATTAAGTCTCTGACTTATTCAGGGCTTTTTGCTCAGTGTGGGACATACTTCTTTGAGTGCTGTTAGTTGACTGCAGGAATCCCCAGCTAGTGGTGGCTCTGTGTTTTGATTTGATATGTTTCATGTCCTTTCCCTGGTCCCAGCTTCCTGCCCTGTTCATCATGCAATTTGGTTTAATTAATTTTTATTTTAAGTAATCTTGATCGAGGGTTTGAATTTAAAGTCAGGTTCTTAGCATTGTAAAATTTGGACTCTGACTTAATCTTGTAGCTGAGAGTAGTTTTTGCCTATGGAAGGAAAAGTATCAAAAATTAAACCTCACTTTTGGGTTGTGGGAGAGTTGCAGGATCACTTGCTTAGTTTACTATAGATGTAAATTTTACTTAAACTGTGTAAAATTGTTGCTGCAGTTGCTTCTGTATCCATATGTCTAACTGATGATTGCTTGCTTATTACCCGAAGCAGAGTGTTTTTATGTTGGTTTATCAGTAATTAACTTTTAAATAATCTGAGTCTTTATGTCATAAAGGAATTTTGCCATGTGGATACACTGAGTTTTGGATACTACACTATGGTCATTCTAGTTTCTTTTTGGCCTCAGTGCAGGATAATACTGCATAGCTAACTTAAACTTTAGTAGCTGAATACAGGTGAACTTGAACTTAAAATTGCTTAAATACATTGTTACATCAAAATCTTAGCAGTAAAGGACACCTTCAATGAAAGAATAACTCAAGAGATAGTTAAGTTCAACTCTATGACTAAAATGATCAGCTGGGAATTATGGGCTCTTCAAGCTTCTCTAATTATCTTACATTTTTAATGGAATTTTCTTTTAATGTAAAATACAGTTTTAAGGATAATACAATATGGGTCCCAAGTACACAAGGGATAGCAACAGGTTTGTTTGGTTGTTTTGTGTGGTTGAAATCCCTTTATAACATTTGGGTCATCAAGATAAAATCAATTTGATTTTCAGAACAGCATTTTAAAAGTAATGGTGCTGCTAAAAATCCTGACAGGGATGCTTTCATCATCCAAGCCACCAAACCCCAGGCAGTTTGTAAGTTACCTATATCCACCATGATGTTTGCTGTTACTGTGCAGTTCTACAGTATGATTTCCATCAAATATGTCTAGCATGACCTTCAAGCCCTATCAGTAAAAGCTAAAAGCTGGAAATGTCAGCTCAAAAAGTTAAAATTTAGCGCCTGTCTATGGGATTTTAAATTGAGGTTTTTGTGACATAACTTTGGGTTAAAGTGCACTGTGACAGATTGGAGCATATTAATTTTTAAATTAGATGTGGATTTATTTTTTTAAAGTCTCCTAAGATAAGCAGTAATGAGCTTTTATGTATTGTATATGTAGAAATACACAAAAACGAGTGACATTCTTGTATTTATAAATTAATATACAGACATGGTTTCATTATTTTTTATTTTGGCCAGTTTAACTACTTTTGTTATATCTAAATTAGCATGGCGTTTTTCTTGTATATATTAGCTCAAGTTCCAGAAAGTAAAATGAAGAAAATTTTTTTGGTAAATCTCACTCATTTGTCTAATGAGTAACATATAAGTTAGTAATAATAGTATACTTCCTACATGAATGCTAAAACTGTGTTGTCAGGTTTAAATTACATGCCTAGGTGGTAATGGCTGGTGGGTTTTGACTGATTTATCTCTTAACTGTCCCAAACTGGGTCGTGTTATTGTGCAAATGCAGGCATCCCTTCTAATGTGGCAAATTCTGGCTGCAGGTAGTGAGGCCAGACAAAGGAAGCAAGTTTTGCAACTGAATCTGAAAGCTTTGGGAGATACCAATATAAAAGAACTTTGATATCCACATTTTTTTCTTTAGGAAATGTGCTTGCAGCAGTTTTCAAACTCGTTGTACATTTTCATTTATCACTTGTCTTCCCACTAGTCTAGTATCCTGTTTGGACAGCACAGAAATGCAAATGTTTTGATGCACTCTGTTGTAACAGTAGTAATTTTCAGACAGTGAAATCTTACTTCATTGTGTGCTTAGGATTTACATTAGTTGGTATTTTTCTTTTGTCCTCATGAAAAATACTGAGCTTATTTTCTAAGGCCTAGGAAGTATTCATAAATTTTCCCAGATATTTTTTGCCTTCATTGTTAAGTGTAAATATTGCTATTGTTTTGTAAAGCAAATGCTCTTTTCCTACAGTTGAAAAATATTCTATGCCCTGAGCTCTGTATCCTGTTCTTTATCTCCCAGTCTTGGAGAAGTTGGGCATGAACAACTGAGTGCTACTTCATTGAAGATATTATGTGCAAGCTGGTTTTGTTTTGTGTTTTAATTCTTTCAATGGGGGAAAGAAATTAATAAAAGTTGTTATATGGAAGTCTATGGTACTGATCAGCATACCACAAGTATGTTTCTTGGACTTTTTGAAGAAAGAATGGCTCCAGGGATTGCTGATATATAAGAGCTCTGGGTTGCTAGAGCAGTTGCAGATTAGTTTGTAGCTGATAGAAGGCAGCATAAGGTTGATGACAAAGGGCAATGGGTTTGAGATATTTTGAGATGGTCTGGTAAAAGTTTTTATGGATACCTTGATTTTGACAAACAATAGCTCGAAAATACTGAAATCAACTTATTCTTTGTTAATGTCTTCTGATTGTGAACTCAAAATAAATTAAAGTGGTACTTGAAAAAAAAGGGAGGTCAAGTAGCTTTCCATCAGGAGTAATTTGACACAAAACTTACTGACTTCCTAAGTCAGCTTTTGCGTTTTTGACATGCGTGTTTCCAGTAAGCATATTGAACAAATTGAAGTTGGTAATTCTGGAACAGAATAGCTTTGAGTGCAATCTTCTTTTGCCTGTCTGGGGGATATTAAAGTCCATCTTCCAGCATCTACTCTATTCCTGTCAGTGAGTCCTAACAAGGACCAACTGGTGTTTTGGGTGTAGTTGTTAGACTTGATCCTGTTTTGCCTACTCAGCAAGGAATTGTACCTGTTCCTGTCCATTTGTGCATATCTGTAGATAGCGCTGGTGTGTGGTGCAGTGGCAGGGCAGCGGTCCCGTGCATGGTTAAATAAAATAACCACAGAGGCTCTACTGAGCACAGCAGGCAAGCCCAGGTCGTTAGCTGTGGTAACTGGCTGAGATGGCTGAGGGATGCACAGCGAGTCAGGGAATGGCCAAGCACACAGCGAGCCATCACACATCTTTGGGGAAAAGGGAGCGAGAGGACTGAGGAGCCCAGCACTAGAGAACATCTTAGTTGGGGCCAGGTGCAGTTGAACCATCTGCACAGATGTAATGTAAACACTGTTATTTAATTGATGTAATGATCAGCATAAAGTCAGTTGTCAGTTCTGCATGTGCTATTCTGTATGAATTGTCTGTGCTGTATTATAAGTGGGGTAATGGGATAAATGAGGTGCTCTCAGCCTGCCCCTCTGGCCCAGTTGAGGTTGGGAAGTGGTTCCTGTGGGGAGCAGTGTGGCATTTGAATAAAGGGCATTATATTCCTAGTAGGGAGCTTACATTCTTACTGTGCATCAGGACCAGGTTTTTGTTTCACATTTGCCTTCTGGTGGTTTCAGTATTTAACTTTTGCTGGCAGCAGAGTTGCTTCCAGATCACAAGTTGCCTGTTGTACAGCATTTATACAGTCTGGTAATTCTGATGGGAAAACGCATGAAACTGATTTTGACCACTTCCTCTGACCTGAGTTTCATGATTTGTAAATGTAGCATTGGTAATCCTTAATGAACTGAACTCTTAAGTATGAAAGGAGTATCCTCAGTCATGTATCTAATCTGTTGAAATTAAGACAAAATAAAATTTGATGCTATGCAGTTTCTCTGTAGGATATAAACTGCATGTGTGTGTATATATATATATAAGTATATGTTTATACATTATTGCCCTTTTTGCTGAATCATTATTGAAGAGCTATCCCAGCTGAAAATTTCTGTAAAGTTATTTTAAAAAAATTACAACCAAATTAAGAATTCTTGTCCCGTTTTTGAAAATAAGTCAGTTGTTAGTAGACCTAGTTAGGAGAACTGAACAGATCACTCTTCAAAAGAGAAAATAAGGAAACTCTAATGTTGTGAGGCTGTTGCTGCTGCCTTCTGGCCGGCCCTGTTTGACAGTGGGCATACAGCAAGTATAAACTCTACCAGAGATAAAATGAGGAAAGGTGGCTTTTAGTATGTTCTCACTGTTCTCTGAACCTTATCATTACAAAGGTAAGAGATATTAATAGCCCAAGGCACCTATGATCATCTCTTTACCAGTTCTTGTATTTTCATTTATTTAATTTGTTCTTCAGTGTTATCAATTTACTATTTGCACTATTGGAAAATATTCATATTTTCACATTGTTGAATGAAATCTTACCTATTTGCTAGTTTAAATTATGGTAGTACTTTACAGTAGGAAGCTGTTTTTTCTTTACCTGGTTTTAGTCAAAGTTGTTAGAACTTTCTTGAACTTCTGTGGGAAACAAAGCAGGAACTTTTTAATTTTTGAGTTTACTCATAGATTTTGCCATAAAAAGAGCAGATTCTTATTTGCAATTTCTGATGTAGCTGCTGGGAAATGAGCTGCTCTACAACAGCTTCCTAGCATGGATGCTCTGATCACAGAGAACAGTGGTTTAAATTAATGTGGTAAGTTATAGAAAAGTGGTGTGGGTATGACCATAGAGGATATGTTTTGCAGAATAAGCTTGTGATGTAATTATATGTTAGTGTGAGAAACCAGTCTTTTGGAGAAAAAACAAATCTAATAATCTTTGTTTGGTGTTTAGGACCCAGTGGGAACTGGCATTTCCTATGTTATATTTCACAGTTTTGAAATTCGACAAGACAAACAGTATAAAATATTGTCAGCATTGTTTAGGTAGAGTAGATTTAAAAAGAAAAAAAAAATCAGCTATAGTAGTTATGCCTATAGGTTGTCACATTTTGCAAGCTGTAACTCCAAATAGCAAGCTTGCTAAATTTTTTCCAAGTGTTGCCTCTTTGCCACCTTTCTGCTATTCATACATTTTTTTTAAACTAAAGTGAGGAGCTGACTTTTTTCTCTTTACTGCATTTGCTTTAATTATTTTAATCTCAATTCTTCAGTAGAAAAATAGAAATTTTTATTTATTTTTATTAAGGAAAGTATCTCTTAACCAAAAGACTTTCTTCCTTAAGAGGAAGATACCTTCTGGTCAAGATTTAACTGACATCTTACTTCTTAAGGTGTTTATGCTGCTTCTTGAGATGCTTCTACTGCCACAAGCATGATGGATTTAACATTAAAATGTTGAAAATTAGTTTTAATGGTTTTCAGACTAGTGAATCCCTGAGTTTGTGTGCATCTGGGAGGAGATAAGGGGTTAAATTCCAAATGTATTTGTCAAGGCAATTAGTTCAATGATCCAACAAGCCCACCTTTTAGCCACAAAACATTTCGGTAAAGACATTATTTTGAGCTTCTTTATACTGAATTTCAATAGACCCTCCTATATGCTTTATGTAAGCCCTTTGGCATTTGTTTAGCTTGAATAGTCATGAATAAAAGAGCTTAGAGTTGGCTTTAAAGTGCAGCTTCTGAATTAGGAAAAAGAGGATTCAGATTGCCTTATGTACCCTGTTTCCTTGTCCTTCTCCTTGGGGCTAAACATTTGTGTCTGAGCAAAACTATCTTCATGTCTTCAGGTTTTGAAGGGGAAGCTATTCAGTGCACAGTTCACTGGCTATTTGTTTAAATTTATGATATATTAAAGTAAATATCTGTCTCTTGGGTAGATCTAAATATGTCCTTTGAGGGCTTACACCGAAGTTCATGTTGGTATTGGACTTCTCTCTTGAGAGAGATGTGTCTGGATGTAAACGCCTGTTTACTTATATATTTATGTGAGCCTATATTTATTTATCTAAGCATGTACTTGGCTTTTAGGATCTAGGCTTACCAGGTCTTTGTGAAAGGAGATTTTTTTTCTCAACCCATTCAGTATTGTTCACAGCATTAACACATCAGTGAACAAATTGCCCTCTTGCATATGCTAATCCTGCACTTAAAAGAACTCATTGTAACACATTTTAATGCTTTAGCTGGAACTGAGATGGAGATGGGAATCGGGAATCACAGGCATATCAAATTGTCATGTGACTGAAAAATGTCTAAAATGCTCTTTGGGTCAACAGTTTGTACTTAGCATAACTTAGCATGAATGAAAGCAGTCCGTGTAGTTTGAGGAAAAGATTAGTCTTTGCTTTTGTCTTTTGTGTGCCTGTGTTGGCCTAGGTTTTTCAGATCAAGTCTGATTAAGCAACACTTTAGCCTTAATTTCACACTAGTAGTGAATGTTATGTTGGAAGTAAAAATATTTGATCTTTGTTTGCAATCCATTTGTTGAAAGAATCAAATTGGAGTTAACTCCAGCTAACAATTGATTACTGCATAACCGTATTCAGCACATACTTGTTATTTTAGGCATTAAAGGCAAGATGCTGTTTATCTGTCCATACCTGCAGGTGTAGGTACCAAAGCCTCGAAAAGTGACTGATCAGTCGGATTGTGTAGTAAATCCCTTTTATTATATGTAATCTGAACATGAAAAAAATAATTAAGTTGTTGTTACTTGTTCATGAATAAACTGCAAGCCTTCTTCTTCTCCTAAACAATAAATTCAGTTGAATTAATTAGTTAAATAGATGGTGACTGACAAGTGAACTAAACTTTTGATAAGTTGAACAGTGAAAAGCCAAGCTTCTTAGAATGTGTGGAGCTGTATATGTTTGCCTGGAGGACTTTGTTTTGAATGAAATTGAATTAAAAGACTTAAGTACGTATCACGTTTCTAAAACATCTATCACATGAATTTGAGTTTTTAGGAATATATGGAGGAATCCTAAAAGGAATCTTTGATTGACCTTGGTTTTTGTCTTTACAGAGTAATTCTCTGTTGGTCCCCGACAGTCTACGAAGCACAGATAAACGCAGGAATGGCCCTGAATATGCCAATGACATCAAAAAGAGAAAGGTGGATGATAAGGATTCCAGCCACTATGTAAGCAAATCTGTGTCTAGGAAATGATTAATTTATTTGCACATACTGTGCTTGTATGAGGAGTAAAAGAGCTGTGAAGACCAAGGCAACATTCCTATAGATGAAGTAGTACATGAATATATGTGCCAGAGAGGCACAGATTCAAATCTTAGGAAGAGTTGTGATTCAGTAGTTTATATATTGTGAAGTAATAGTCCTCAATAGGAGTAGCTGTTTGGGATTCACTGTGGTCTGGGGCATTTTTCAGAGTTTGACATTCTTTCTGGACTCCTCTAGAAACTGCAGGTTTGTTAGAAATGGATAGAGAATTTTGTTATTGAAAGGAGTTGGTAAATTGTAATGATAAGTAGTTATTACCATGCTGAGTTATAATTACCATTACAAATTGCATATGCTGTCAAGCTGTACCAACTTACTGAATTTTACTTCTGGCTGATAAGGCAATTGCAGCAGAAAGTAAATTGAAATGTTGAAAGTTCAGAGTTTTGTGTTCTGCATTTTTAACTAGCTCGCTTGTTGCTTGGTTTTAAAGAGACACTTCAGTGCAACAATGTGAGTGAGCATCAGAAGGTTCACATAGGCTTTTGACTTCAAGTCTAAATTCTCAGCCAAAACACAGGATGGTACTTAAACCGGCCTAAGAAATTAGGACTGGTGTGAGAGAGTACTGAAATGCAAAATTCAAATCTAGAACATACTGCACTTTAATACAGCAATAATGTGGCAAATTATCTGGTTTATGTGATTCGGATCACTAATTAGTTCTTGGTTACTGAAACACAAGACAAAATTAGGTGCCATTTTATTTTCTCAGTATTTGGTAGGGTAATTTTAATTTCTCTCCACTTGGATAATGTCTTTGAGCCCCTATTAGATATTTTAGTGCTGTTAATGGCTTTACAAGTTGTATTTCCACCACTTTCTAATAATAATGTTTTGATTACAGAAGGGTTTGGCAAACTTCCCCATCTTACTCCCTCAACTTTAAGGGTTTGATACTCTATTGGCATTTTTCATTTTTAATATTTGGAGATTAAGCATTCTTAAGGTATGCTTGATATAATAAAAAGGAAGGAAAAGCTTAACTTATTGTTTTTCTTGTGTTTCTACCATAAGGAAATGTAAAGGATGCTATTGCACAGTAGAAGCAGTTTTTAATCCACATTTTAAATGTTTTGCCCTCTGTTTGTTTGACATGGATTTTACAGCTAAAGGCAGCATCAAGTTAAAAAATTTCCAAGGATATTGGAAAGTTCCAGATTTATTCTAATCTTGAAGATTAGTGTTTTTGGAAGGCCCACCAATAAAGCAAATACAGATCTGCTGATTTTGAGCTCATTTTAGATTAATCCCTTGTAGCAACAAGGAAATACTGCTTTTGTCAAAAGGCACATAAATGAGTTGTAGGACCTGTAGCTTTGGAATAATAATAAAAAGTGAATTCATTTCCCCTTTTTAATTATTGGCTAATTTTCATATTAGTACCAATATAGTTTCACTGCATGAATTTATTAGTGAGGAGACTTCTGATATTGGTAGAAGTTACTGGAGATGCCTTTGATAGTCCCAGGAAGTTTCTGTTTATTAAGATGACCGAGTTGCTAGGGTTCACTTAAACATGGCTTTGCAACTATTTTTGTCCTCCTCCAGAGGGGCATTTCTGGCAAACCACTGCCCCTTCTCCCACATTCTCCCACCTGTTCTAGCATTCTGGGTGCTTCATGCTTCTCAGGAGATGGCAGATAAATGAAACTAAAGCTTCCAAGTCTTTTGTTATCACCTGTTGATTGGATAGGTTCCTGAGTTGCAAATAGAATGACCATTGGCACTCTTGGATCCCTAATATCCCTATTATGTTATTTCTTGGAGCGAGATTCAGCTGTTAACAGAAGGGAAGGGTTGAAACTACCTGTTGATATGGGAGCATTTTTCAGTTCAGTTTTGGTGGGTGTTTCTTTTGGTTGGTTGGTTGGTTTTGGGTTTTTTGTTTGGTTGGTTTTGGGTGGCTTGGTTTTGTTTTTTTAAAGCATTGTGGCCTGAAGTGAGAGAAAGTATTTAGTTTTATTTGTGAAAGCTCAAACACTTTAAAAGCAAGAGATGGAGGACAGTTGAGCAATCTTGTATGTCTGGTTTGTTTGTGTAGAAGCTTTTTAACTACAAGTACTTTTATTGGAAATGTCAAACTTCTTCCCACAAAAATTTAAAGTTTTGACATTCACTTCATTTCTTTGTTTGATTTTGAGTCAGGACTTGCCTTCTGATTGAAACACTCTGGGGTGCTGTGGAAATCACTAGACCTCTGTATCTGGATGTGTCTACTGGGGCATCCTGGCCCCTGTTGGAGCAAGGGACCAGGAGCACTACAGTGACAGCAGTCATTAGTAGACCAGCTCAGGTGAACATCAGTCTAAGTGAAACAGTCAAAATGCAGTTTGACAAGCTGCAGCAGAACATTTCTGTTTAGGAACATCCAAGTATTTTGCTTTTCTTGGGCAGAAATGTTGAAATTCCTTGGCATTTCTGAAGTTTTTTCTTCCCAGAACTTTTGATTCCAAAACTTGCCTTTCTGTAAAAGGGGGAAAATGGTACTATCACTTTAAGAAAGATGATTCATCAAACATGGCAAAAAGCTCTATTTTCCTGACATCTGTTTTTTGGTGTTTTTCCAGATATGCACAAACAGTACTTTCTCCAAATTAACACAAGTTTAGTGTATGAGCAGAGTACCTTTCTCTTTTAGGGGAAGTGATAACACTGCTTATGGTGGTATTGAAGGGTGGGTTTTGGACCTTCTTGCTGACTGATGATGAGATCCCCATTCTTCAACTAGTTCTACCTTACTTGGGTTTTACTATTATAGCAGAAATAAGGTGTTGTGTTTCTTTTTTAATTATTGTCCCTGCTGCTAATAACTGAATGAAAGTCTGTTTGTTTTTTGTTTAGGAAAAACAAAAAATGTCTGAGTAGATGCGTAATTATTCTGTCTGGGCTCTTATTGTACTAATTGAAATGAACACTATATTTATTTATTTTTAATAGGACAGTGATGGGGACAAGAGTGACGATAACTTGGTTGTAGATGTATCCAATGAGGTAACTTTTTTCATTTTTGTAGTCTTGACGTTTGCCCAAAGGTGAAAGGAAAAGTACATTTAGTTGTTAGAAGAAAAATAATCCTCTGTGGATATGTTAAAATATTCACAACTTCTCCTTTTTATTAGTACTATGTCTTCCTCTGAGATTTATCTGGTTGCCTTCTCAGTTTTTTCTTCTGCTGCTTTGTCCAGGTCTTCTCTCTTCGCAGTTAACATTCTGACACTTCACAGCTGCCCTGTAGTGTAGAGGGTTGTGGTGAACTGCATGTGAAAGGCTGAGATTTTCAAACTCCTGTCTTTGAATGAAAAAGGAAGGAAGACATTATCTAATGTTCTATTTCATAGTAGGGTTGTTATTTAAAAAATTACCTTAAAAATTGCTTGTATTTTAATCTCCTATGTTAAAGACATTTTCCATAAATGCTGTTTTTCTAGAATGAAGTTATTTTACAAGATTGTAGACACTTTTACAAGATTATAGACACTTTTTTTTTCTCCAGGGCTGAGATTTGGTAATGGCATCAAGGTAAAGGGATGGGTGCCCCCTTTTCTTCATCTTTTCTTTCCTATAGCACACAGATTTAGGAAGCCTGAATATGGTAGTGAGGTTCTTCAGGTCTGTGAAACGGAGAGAAGTGCCCTCAGCAGCCCAAGGTGCCCAAACAATGTCAGCCAAGTAGAAAAATGGGTGTCCAACTAGTGATTTTAATAATCCTTTCAGAAGGTCGGCTTACAATGAAACTGCTTAATAATCAGTCAGTAGACTTATAGCCCTTTTGTGAGGTGTGATTTCTCCCTGGTGCTATTCTTATGAGCCAGAGGAGCGTGGAGAACCTGCAGAGCTCTGATAGCATTGTAACTCATGGGGCTGGCTATTTCAAGTTAAAGTAAATGCAGAGAGTGCCTCTGGAACAGAGAAAAAATAATCACCTGAGAGGTGATTTCAGTTTTTCTGTAGATGTAAGTGGCAAGGCAATTACAGATGGTGTTTAGCAAAAATGTGGCAGCTATTATGGCATATAAAGATCCCTGTATGAGCCATACCACTTAAGAGCTGGACTCAATGATCCTTGTGGGTCTCTTCCAACTGAAAATACTCTGTGAAATCTGTGAAAGCATGAGTCTGCCTCTTCTTCTGAAGGTAGAGATAAGCAAGGTTTTTATCACCTGTAAGAGATTTTTGAAATGTTTATTGCAACTAGCAGAGCATGGAGAACATACATGATAAAAACTGTGTCAAGTTACTGCAGTTTCTGTTGGTCTTCCTTCTCTTACCACATTTGCTGCACTTTCTTTAGTTTGTACTTAGGTATGCTTTGCAAGCTCTGTGCTTGAAAACAATTTATGATTACATGTAGTGTACAATAAAAACAGATTCCTTATTATATGACTTCATGTACTTCTCTAGGTTGATGAAGGGATTTCAAGTTTTTTTCTACAAAGATAACAAAACATCTTGTCATTTGCACTTACTGTTTAAATTCTTCTAGTTCGGTGGGGTATTTTTGTGGTTTTTTTCCTCCCATAGACTCCTTAGTGGTGTTTGTGTACCAGTTTATGACACAGTTCTATGCTGTTCTTCCCTTGCCATTGTTTCTAGGATCCCTCTTCCCCAAGGGCAAGTCCCACTCATTCACCCCGTGAAAACGGTATTGATAAAGCCCGCCTACTGAAGAAGGATGCCTCCAGCAGCCCAGCCTCTACAGCTTCTTCAGGAAGTTCCACTTCCCTCAAATCCAAGGAAATGGGTCTGGTAGGTAGCAGTCAGTGGTCCAGCTAGTCTTCTTTCTTGTAAAATCCGACTCTCCACTTTTCTGCAACTACTTGTGGCACAAATTACCCCTCATTAAACATTTGAGGCTGCAATTGCCTACTGTTTTCCCAGATCTTTAAAGTATTATTGAGCTTTCTTCCTCAGCAGTATTTTCTGCCTTGTTTTGATTTCTTCTATTTCCTACATTTCTGTCAAATGCATTGCAAATTTATTACAAGGAGCAAGAGTTGCTTAAGCATTGGCTTGGTGGTTTTTTTGGAAGCAATAACTTATGGTTTTACATGGCATGTAAAACCACCATGGCATGTGGTAAAAACCACCATTTTTACCATGGCATGTAAAAATCACTAAGAAGTTCTTCAGACTTTTTTGTTAAACTCTTCTAAATAGGCTGTTATTCCTTGGAGACTTTTTCTTGTAGTATCCCTAATAATTTGATCTGATTCTCTCTGTCATGTTTTTTTTTTATGCTCTCAACTATATTTTGGTGGTATTTTGGTTTTTGCAGTTGGATTTTCTGTGTCAAATAATAATTGAGATATTAATGATTTCAAACTAAAGTGGTTTGGTAATGCATACTGCATTTTCCTGAAGAAAAAAATTAGCTCAGGCATTCCTTTTTATATGTCAGTAGAAGAGGGAAAATAACTTTCTACATTTCTTATTTTAATTTTGGCAGCAATCAAAAAGGTCAACATTTCTCTCTCACGAGTTAATGTTGTCAGCATTGTGTGGATTTATGAAAATTGGCTGAGGGACTAGGTAGTAGGTGCCCAGCATCCCAGCTGCTGTTGTGATAAATTGTATAATATGGCCTGGATTAAAAATAATACTCATTTAATTTGTTTAATGATACCAGCATGAAAAAGCCAGCACGCCTGTTCTGAAATCCAGCACACCAACTCCTCGAGGTGATGTGCCAACCCCAGGCACTAGTGCAACTCCAGGACTCCGTCCAGGCCTTGGCAAACCTCCAACAATGGACCCTCTGGTTAACCAAGCTGGTAAATGCATTACCTCATGGTTTTTTATGGTTCCAGAATTAATCTTTTTTTTACACATGTGACTGCTAACTAAATATATTGCTTTGTTCTTGATATCAAGAGAGGGCTTGATGAGAAGCAGATGTTTGGATTATCAGGAGTTTGAATATCTTTCTGTCTCTTAGTCTTCTTTGTTTACTTTTGTCTTTATCTTTTTTTGCAAATAATCCAGAGACTGAATGCAATATAAAAAGACTTCTCAGAAGTTTCTGGTACATACTCTGCATGCAGTCTCTTCTACGGTCTTTGTCTGAATCTACTAATATTTGCTGCAGTGCACAGCTTGACAAATGCCGGGGGAAGTTTACTTTTGCTATTCAGGCTGGTACACACAGTTGCTTCAGACATGAGCTGTGTAAACCATGTCTGTCAGCTTTACTGCTTAATTTGGCAAAGAAGAGATTAATGTAAACAGGGGAATATTACAGAAATGGAAATAGGTAATGCTAGAAGAGATTGCTAGAAGTAATCAGCAAGTTCAGACTTCAGTAGATCTTATTTACACTGAAAAGAGCTGGTGGTACTGACAAATTATGGCAATGTTTCTTGACAGCGTGTGAGGGGGGAAGGCGAGGTGTTTTAGGAGAGGAAAAAAAGGGGCTTCTTTCCTGTATGTAGGAATACATAAATAAACCCACTTAATTTCATGATTCTGTAGCTGCAGGTTTGCGGACCCCGTTGGCAGTACCAGGACCATACCCTGCTCCGTTTGGAATGGTACCTCACGCTGGCATGAATGGAGAGTTAACCAGTCCAGGGGCAGCCTATGCCAGTCTGCACAATATGTCACCCCAGATGAGTGCTGCTGCTGCTGCAGCTGCCGTGGTCGCCTATGGAAGATCTCCTATGGTAGGCCATACGTTGCATGCAATCTCAGCCCTGTGAGTTGCGGTTCACTGAGAAAAGCCGCATGCTTCATTTACCACTGCAGAATTCCCAACTCATAACAGTGCCAGAGGCTTGGCAGCTTCACTGCGTGCTTCACTGCATGCTTCGCTTTGCTGTGTGGCTGAAGAAACAAATTTGCACCTTGAAAGCAAAGAATTTCAGTGTATTAGTGTATGTTTTCTTTGTCCTTCACCTTCATCAGGGTTTTAACTGATGAATAAAGGCCAAAACATTATTTTGTGCTGCTGTAATTGAAAAAATAGTTTTGGTACACACAAAGTATTTCATCTGCTTTTTGGTTGCTGAACCACATTTGTATTCCATATAGACATAGCAAATTAATCTTGAAGCATGTAAAAGATTTTTTTTTTTTTTATCTGGGTCTCTGTACCTGTTTTTTTGGGGTTTTTTGTGGAAATCAACCTGAGAAATTGGTCAGTACCTATTTTGGAGCTCTGAGATCAGGTGTGTTAAGAATAGTTGCAGTTGTGGGTGTAGTAAGTAAATGGAACCTGGTAGTTATAGTGGCTGTCACACAGAATAACCTAGGGTCCTGACTCTCTAAACATGAGCTTTGTCTATGCAGAAAGCTGCTATAAACTTACCTACTTGTAAATTTGCAAAGTTGGATTTATGCTTGTCAACTTCTCATTACTGTTTCTACGACCACTTTTTTCAAACTGGTAAACAGGGCTTTTGTGTGAAAATGTTCAAATTTTAAATAGCTTACACCCTCCTTTTAAAGTAATAACAATGTTTATTTGATTATAACGTTCAGAAGAAAAACTAAGACTTTTTGGTCAACTTTTTCTGCTTGGATTATTTGATAAACATACTCAAGATATAAAAATTCAGTGAAATTGCAGTATGTAAAGAGAATGTTGGTTTTTTTTAAGCTGTGGATGAGCTTGTTTGCACCCCACAATGTGTCTGAGAGATCTCTCAGCTGCTGTGCCCACACAGAATGCTGTGGAGGCATTGAGATCCTAGCTGGGGCCCAGAGCTGCTTTCCAGCACCTCACTGTGCCAGCCTGAGTACGTGCTAGGTCTCCCAGGAGTGAAAAGCACTGGCATAGCTTGTTGCTGACATGGACTCTGATTCCAGGGCCAACACAGGACTCTCCCTGCTAACCTGGACTGCTGGGTAATGCTCAGTGTGTGAGTGCATGATAAATTATTTTCTGCTTTCGTATGAGTGCTTCTATCAAAAGAATGCTCAGGGAAAAGGTCTGGGTTTTGCCCCCCAGTGGAGGGTCAGTGGAGTTTCTGATACTGTGGGTAAAAGCCACCTTTTGGTTGAATGCAGAGTATCTTGGGAGTGGAGAAAAGAGACTTGCTGAGAAATGGATGAGAAATTCCAAGTGTAAGATTAATTCACTTTTTGTTGTCAGGTTGGGTTTGATCCTCCTCCTCACATGAGAGTACCTGGAATCCCTCCAAATCTAGCAGGGATTCCTGGGGGAAAACCGTAAGTAACTTTTAACATTTTGGTAACTGCTGCAATATTTAGAGGGAATGAAGTTATATTTGTCAGTGAACAGGGATTCCAAAGCAGGGGGTGGTGTTTGGTTGTTTTTAGAGGGTGTTTTAGACTTCTCTAGGTAAAACCTGCAGCATAAAAGTTCTCAAATGGTAGTTGTCATATCCCAAAACAGGTATGTATTTCCTAACAACCTATTTCCAAGTCGTTGAAGGTAAATGTTAAGGCTTTTTTTATTTCATTCTTTCTGGGGAAAGTTAAGGGGATGACAAACTAAACAGTAAATAGTGGTAAAATGTGTTAGATAAAAATATGTTGAAACTAAAATTTGCACTACGTCAGGATAAATGTGTATTGCAAACTTGCAGACTCCTTGTCTGGCACTTGTTTTATCAGGCATGGGAGTCTGCAACTGATGACAGGACGTATCTGGAGCAGTTACTTTAGCAACAGATTACACACACTTTGCATAATGGAGCAAGCTATTTACAACTTTTGTGTGAGTGCAGCTGGAGAGCAAAAGGATGATGAAGCAGTTGTGGAGCAGGTGGTGCATAGATGTAGAAGAGGTTCCACAATAAGTATTTTTATTTAAAAGTTTTGGTTATTGGTGAAGCAGTTATTAAATAAAATGGTTCTGTGATGCTGTGACTTATTAGTGTCTCAATAAAATAAGTTCAGCAGCATACATGAAATGTTTCAGTAATTTGGCTTTGGTAGACCATTGACCCTGAACTTCACCAGTGCAGTAGACTCATGAGCACGTATGACCTCTGAAAATACACAATTAATGTTTACGTATTTCTGGACGGGTAGTCTATGTGGGTACTAACAGAGCAAATTTAATTCAGCTGTTTTTCTGGAGAGAATGAGGCAGAGAGCACTCCTAACAGGTTTTTCAACACTCTGTTAGAACCTGTTCTTTGTTCACACTTGACAGTCAGTCCTGACTTCTCATTCAACAGGAGCTTGCAATTAGAGTAGTTTTTCTCTAACTAGCTGCTTACATAATTTTGAAACTTATTTAACACATTGGACTTTCTGTGCAGGATGTTAATGTTTCATAATGCCTATTTACCAATCTATATTTAATTTTTCCTTTTGCAGTTTCAGGAAACATTTAGAAACTATTACTTTTAGGATGCCAAGTTGTCTGACAGGCTGTGGTGAAAACTATATACTCATGCATTTCTGTTTGCTTTGATTTTGGACTAGTGATACCTTCTAATGTCATTCTTGCAAACATCCTTGAAAGAATACCAGATTACAGGCCAAAAAAAAAGTATGTTTTCTTCTGATTTTTTCCTATAACAATAGGGAAGCAGCAGACTTGGTTTGGAAAGCCATCCTGAATGTGTTTTTGTGGTTATCCACCATGCTTCTGGGAACAGGCTTAGCTATCTGTTCAGTGAGAAACCTGAACAGTGTGAGAAACCTGTTAAATCTTGGTTGTACTTAGAGCTGGTGGTGTGTTCACAAGATTAGTGAAGTGAGGGCTCAATGAGTTGGTGTTGTGTATCAAATGTGGTGTATTTAAATTTAGTGCAGTAAGGATCAGGCTTTGTACTCAAAACTCAGACATAGTCTTGCTGACTGTCATACAATTTGGCATACTTAAATTAAATGCTTTTGAAAATCATATAATAAAGTGGCTCTATGTTTTTACTTCTAAACAAGTGTGTTCATAAGCTTTCAGTAACATTTCATTGCCTTGCAATATTTTATATTGTAATCTAGTGAAACCTATTTTTGTTCAGAAATTTTGTTCACAGAAGTTTTCTGTGGCTGAGTTCTAGCTGTTACACTGTTCAAGGACAGCATATGTATACTGCTCTACTTTGTATCCTGGTAATTTAGCTGAATTAATCAGGAGTGGGGGGAAACTGTGGGAGTTGCTTGGGTTTTTTAAATGTTTTTACCACTTCATTCACACTGCTTCATATGTTGCCTGCTTCGATACATACGCCCTAGTCACCACTTCATTTAATGTGTTCTGCAGTGTTTTGGGGGTTTTTGTGGTCATGTTACTTGTACATTTCTTCTAAAATTACTTCTTTGCTTATCTTAGTGAAGCAAGTCTAAAATTTTTATAAACTTGTGGAACTGTCTTTCCATTGACAGCTATAAAACAATCTCATGTTCTGGTCTTGATTGGCTAGATGCTGTCTGCTACCTGCAGCATTTGCAAGTATCTCACCTACTTCAGGTTTTTCTCCTGTAGTTTCTGTAGAGAGCAGATATAATCACGCAAACTGGTGAAGTATGCTTTGTTTATTTTCAAAGTCGGGCTTTTTCTTGATTGCCGATACGCTGACGCATTGAATTTGTTTTATTAGATGTGAAGTTTTAGTAAGTCTTGTTGCAAGTGCTACAGAGAATTTTTGAATTGAACTATTGAATCCCCATTCATATGTGTATGCTTTAGGCTGCACATTTTTAATCAATGGTTATGATTATACTGGTTTTTGACCCAAGAGAAAATTATGCTCCCTTCTTTCTAAAGAAAGACGCTTCTGATAGCAGCCAGGTTTTTGTAAGCCTTGTATATTCTGAGGTCTGTTATTGATCTTCTTGTTAGAAAAATGTGTAGCCTGTTAAAAACCCACTTGGACATGAACATGTGGTGTCTGAGTCCTGAATGCTTTTGTTCTGATGCTTTTAAATATGCCCTGGACTGTAAGTTTTTGGTGTGTTGCTCTAATTTTTTTTTTCTTTGCATAGTCTTTCTAACAAGTACATAGCTTTTAGTGTTCTATAGCTGCTGAAATAACATTCTTATGGATTTCTGGTTTATGTGAACCATGCCTTTTAATAGCTAGATTTTGGACTAAATACAGAGTTTCAAGATTAGTGGTAAGATTTATGTCCACAGTACTGCTTCCTTGGTGTATAAAATTCTGAATTAATGTTAGTATTGAGAACAAATGTATTTCTCAGCGTGTTTTCCTGGGCAGTGAAAGCAGCTGAAAATATATGTTTCTAATTCTAGTAGGAAAAGGAAAACTTTATGTGGTAAATGTTAAATCTTCCTGCTTCTACTTGTAAGTTGTCTTTTCACTGTGTTTGTGGAGAGGTACACTATACTCTTTTGGAATACTCTTTTGGAATTGCTTGATTTCAGTTCTGTTCTGTTCTTCAGATCTTCATACTTTTACAGTGAATGTACTGTGAGAGATATTGTAAAGGACAGCTAATTTTACTGTATTATAGGAGATTAAGGGCTATGTGCATCCCTGCCATTTATCTCTAAATAGAATCATTTGGTGACATGTTTGAAGATGAAAATTAAGTCATTTCTGTACAAACATAACAATAATTGTTTCTTGGCATTTTGTTCTATATGATGAAACAACACACTCAGATATTAATGTTTTTTTGTGATAACTACAATTAAAAATGAGCTGGAGTGCAAAGAAAAGCTGAAAGCAAAATGCAGTTGTGAATGGAAGGAACTTTTTGCTTTCTTATTTTGCTGTGGGTGGTACTGTTCTGCTAGTTAAAGAAGTCTGCTTGAATTGAAGGGATGAAGTGGAAGTTTTTGAGGGATTTTTTTTTAAGACCTCACTTTAGTAGGCAGGAATTGTGTGCATTTGTACATCAATCTGAATACTTAAAGTAGCTGGCAGGTAGTTTAGTTAATTTCCTATATTCTTGGGTAGTGAATTAATTATCCTGAACTCTCCTCAGCATGTCAGATGGTACTTACTTATTTGGAAATTTGAGAAATAAGCTGAGAAACTGGTTTGTATTAGTATCACTTAACCATGTTGCTGGGCATAGGAATTCTGAATACTGCTTTGACACACATGAGAGAAGTCCCTGGATGCAGTAATCCAGAAGATTATTTCCATTATTCAGAAATAATATAAGTATACTATTTCTCAGAACTCTTCGAAGCAAAATGCACAGACATTTGTCTTATAATTGTTCTTGTCGTAATATTCTGTTAATATGTATTACTTGATATGTACTTACCTTATTTTTATATTGAATGTTTTAATTGCATTTTTAGAAGATAATTTTCTTTGTTTGTTGTTAGCCCAACACAAGGAAGGCTCTCCTTTGACCAAAGAGGGATAATCATGGAATCAATGATAGGATAGCCATCTTTCATACAGGCAGAATGTTCTGAGTGAGACAGAAAACTGTGCTAGTCTTGAGACTAAACAGCAGTTTCTGGCATACATGATCAGTTCTAAAAGAAAAATGGGTGGTCGAGTGGTGCTTGTTAAGTCCTGACCTTTAGGGAACTCAAGAATTTGCTGGATTTTGCTAGTTGTTGACTCCTATGAGGTTAGATAATGAAAATTCTTGCACTTTTTGAGAATTGAGGCCTGTGAATATGTCTAGCGCACTAAAAATTGAATCTTCTGTAGGTGTGGACCTGTATGTACAGTCCTCCCCAGAAGTAGCAGGATCTCTTTCATGATGAAGAGGAAGCCAAAGACTGCAGCGTTTGAGCTGCAAATAATCCTTTGCACTCCTGCTGTCTCCGGTCCTGTGTTCTTCTGGAGACAGACACTTTTCCTTGTCCAAGAGTGTCTGGAGTGTCAGTCTGGCAAGCCATGCAAGCCTTTTCAAGGTTAAAAGGTATCATGTAACAAAAGTTATACCATAATACCTAGCAGAGACGAGTCGCTAGACTACCATACCGTAAGTATGCTGGCAGTGGTGATGTCAGCATTACATGTGACATATCTCAAAGCAAACAGGAACATTTACTGTTTTGTGTGCTTGTCTTGGCAGAGGGATTTGGCAAAGTGTAGCCATTTCTTTCTACAGTGGATTGCAAATAAGTTGCACTGTAGAAAAAGCTGTCTTGTCTTGTAAGAAACTGGTCTGGTTGTTAGGCCATCAAACTAAACAAATGCTAAAAAAGAGGGACTGCTTCTACGATTAGTATAGCCTCTCTTTAAACGTAGACATAGTGGTAAAATTCTACATGATTTAAAAATACAGTAGGTAGGCCTCTGATGTTTCAAAGCATAAGAGTCACTACAGTTCTACAGTAAACAGGAAGTACTTGAAAAATGTTTCTATTGTCTTCCTCACATCCCATCTCAGCAAGAACTGAGGAGCTCTGTGTATGCACCTAAGCATTTCAAAACACGAATTATTTAGGTAGTTTGAATTGAACAGAACATTTAAGCTGTAACCTTCAAATTAAAAAAAAATAATGGACAAGTAGATTATTAATCTTGGAGATGCTGGAAAAAATTGCCTAATACGTGCTTAATTGTTTTGCTTCAGTCCATGATAAAAGCAAGGGTGGGCTGAAACTTCAAAGTTATATGGTTCTGTGTACTCTTACTGCTAACAATTACTCTGCAACTGACTTTGATCTGGAGCCCAGGATGGGGCAAAGCTTTTCAGTGTTTTAATGCTGTGACTCTTTTGTTGGATTCTGTAGATGAACCTGCGCAGTTCAGCCTCAAGCAGCCTTGTTGCCACTCCTGTTCTGCTTTCTCTCCTGCCCCGTGTCTGATCTGTTTAGTGAATACCTACTTTGGGATTCAAAGGCGGGATTTGTAGGACCTACAATCTTGTGTCTCTTCTTCTTCGCAGAAAGGAATGGGTTTCTAGTTAAGCCTTTATCATTACTGTAATTCTTCAAAAAAAAGACAAAAAGGTTCCCACGGGACAAAATACATTTGATATACTGTGTGCTTTGTGTACATGTAAGGGAGTGCACTTCCTTCCTTACCTTACATTTCCTATTCCTGTCATTTCTGTGCCAAAAAAGATGTCATCTTTTGCACTTGCTCGTTCTCTATTTCTGTGTACTCTCTGAGTAAGCTTTCTGCTTATACGCCCAACCATGAAACATGAATGAGTACAGGAATTGCATGCATATGTACTATTCGTTTCTCCTCTTTTTAAGAGCAGTTACTGTTAACCATTTTTTGCCCTTCACTTAAGAAAAGACTTGGGATATTGCATAGATTGACTGTTTCCAGTCTTAGTTTCTGTATGGAAGAGCTATGGAGTTCTTTCATCTCTCCTCATGGTTTTTCAAAGGAATATCTTATGCCCAGAAGCAGAGCAGATTCAGTTGCTTTGTGATGTCTGTTCCAGAACCAGGCCTCTTCCTTGTTCCTTCATTTCAAACTATGTGATACTTGGGAACATGTAAAAAAATGCCTTGAAAATACTAGCTTATTATTCAGGACTGAAGATTTAATAGAAATAGCTATTGTTGGGTTCTTGGAAGATGGATGGAGTACTAATAGTTGAACTACAGTGATTGAAGATTTCCGAGGAAGAAAGTAGATTTGGAAAATAAAAGGAAGTTCTGAACAGAGAATATATTAGAAAAATAAATGTTTCAGTAGGGTGATGGCATCTTATTAGTGGAAAAACCAAAAAAAGAATACTTATCTCTCAGTGTTTTTTATCCACTTCAGCCTCTTGAAGGATGTTGTTGATGTAACAACAGCATCAAAAGCATGATGGATGCACTTACAACAAAAGTAACAGAAAAGGAGCTCACTAGTATAGCAAAAGCCAGCATTTTACAGTAGCATTTTCATTAGTAGTTAAAATAAACAAACAAAGAACCCCCCCCGCCCCCCCGCACCTGAAACCTTTATTAGTTGGGATTTGTGCCCTTGCCCTTGAGCAGAGCTGACTTACTTTTCAGTGACCATGAAAAAATAATTTCATGTACTTTCCCTGAAGAGTGTTTTTATTCAGTGCTAGAACGTCACTTCCTCAACCTTCAGTTTCCACAAACTGGAAATCATGCAATGAATACAGATAAAAGGTATTTCTGAAGTGCCAAAAGTACCTGGAAAACTGAGCCTTTCAGGTTTTTCAATTTACGTATTCAAGAAAACATAATTTTGAGAAGATGATATCAGCTTTCTGATGAAATCTGTGTGCAGCCACTCTGTGTTTCTATTTTCTGTGTTTCTGTTTCCTAAAGCACTACTTACCAGCTGGAAAGAGGGGTATATGAGCACAGGCAGTGGTGATGTTACAAATGAGGTGCAGGAATCAAGCAAAACTTTGTTTTGTGGTGCCACAAGGCAACAGGTGCAAGCCTCATGGAAGGATGAGTAGTGCCTGGTGAGGCACTGCTGCTGTAGTATTTGTGTTGATGAGACTTGCAACTGCTAGCTGGAAACCGGGGGCTGAAAGGTCTTGCGATTATCCAAGTGGCTGAGGGATAGCAGCCATGACCTTGGTCTGTAGAGTTAAGAGTGGAATTTAACCTGCTTTCCCATGACACAAATATTTCAGCTGAGTCAAACTGAAAATTTCTATTGTGACTCTTTGTCTCCATATGAGGTTTCATCTGCCTGCGTTACTTGGCACTGTAGCGCTTTGCTACAGTAGATTTTTGCGAGATGATTGGCAAAGAATTAAAATTAAAAATACTGTTTTTCTTGCATTGTAGTTCTGTAATGACTGATTTTTTAAATTGTTTTGTCTTCTCTCTTTCCCTTCCCCAATAGAGCCTACTCCTTTCACGTTACTGCAGATGGTCAGATGCAGCCAGTTCCTTTCCCTCCTGATGCCCTCATCGGTCCAGGAATCCCTCGCCACGCCCGTCAGATCAACACCCTGAACCACGGGGAAGTTGTGTGTGCAGTTACCATCAGCAACCCCACGAGACACGTGTACACGGGTGGGAAGGGGTGTGTCAAGGTTTGGGACATCAGCCAGCCTGGCAACAAGAGCCCCGTCTCTCAGCTGGACTGCCTGGTGGGTGAACAGGAATTTACGCACAAGGGTAGCCTCTCCTCAGAGACTCAAAAAAAAGTCCTTGTTTGGATTTTGTTCATATTAGAAGGAAATAGCAGATCTGTTTCCTGGTGTCCTTTTCTCTTTTTTCAATACATAACAGTGTCATGGAAAACGGTGCTGGTTTGTTTAGTGATAATTATCACTAAGGGTCAAATAACAGATTAGCTTAGATTTCTGAATAGAATGTGTATGTCATATTTTGAATAGAACACAGTATTTTTTCCCTTTCTAGTTATACTGATGATTTTTGTGCATGAGTTTAAAAGGAATATAGCTTGTCTTATGCAGGGCTGCAGAGAACCTTCCTAGGTCTTTCACGAACACAAGGAGCAAAAACCTCATTTCTGTAAGATGATAGCAGCCACATACTGGAATAATGAGACACAGTACCAAAGGTCACTTAAAGTTTTGCTATGATTTTTGTTCACGATCCACTAGTTATACATATAGGCTGGTTATTTTCACATGTACAGGGTACAAAAGGGACTGGATGCAATAGTATATAGGTAGCTGAAAAGTTAACTCAAAAAAAGTAATGGCTCAATAAGAGATGCTTCTCACTAGAGGCAGCGTAAAGGTCTGTGCAGTGTTAACTGAGAAGACAATGCTGTCAAGCACAGCAATATGTATTGTGAATGAAAATTCTAGCTTCAGTGTAGATCTAATTAAATGTGGTGGGTTTTTTACCTTTTATCCTTTCTTTACTGCTATAATTTTGTAATTGCTGAGTAGTAATAGTGAAATTGAATAGGTATTCCGTTCTGTGGCATGTATATCTGTCTGGATGAAGAGCCTTCATTTAAGTCGGGTAGCATTAATGACTGATTAAGTCAACATTTTCACTGCCCTACTTCCTGCTCCTTTGCTGCAAATTACAAAAATATATCATAGTAGGAATACTGTTAACTAATTCTTGCAGTGGTTTTTTCTGTCTTAAGTTACAGATCTTTATCATCAATTTGTAAAAAAACTGTTGCCAATCAAGCAAGGCTGTAATAAGGGAAGGTAGAAATGTCTTCTGTCACTAACTCCCCCACAGTACCTCTCAAATCAACAATAACATCATGAAGGAGAGATCAATATGTACAATAAGAATAATGTTGAACAACAAAGGACCAACATAAATACAGGACCAATACAGGAATCCTTAATCTTTCAACTTTAATATTGTGAATGAAAAATAGTATTTGAAAGAAAAATTCAAAAACCTGAAGCGCATGAGACTAGAACGACATTTTCATATAGGGCTGTTAAATGCCAAATGAAAGGTCATTTGCTTTAATATTTCTATTGTTGGTGACCTTCACTGATGGAGTACATTTGCAGAAAAGCAAGCTTACTTTGGCTCTATTTTTGTGTAATGAGATAGAAAACTTGCCATTTGTCACGTTTGAAACAGAGTAGACTGTGGCAACAGGAGTCTGCAGTTTTAATTTCTGCAGCTGCAGTTTCTAATTAGTGATGAGAAGTAGGTGTTTCCAACCTTTTAAGATCTGCTGGCTCCTCTTCAGTACTTTGGTAATGGGAAAAGTACCACACTGCTTGAAACTTTGATGCAGTCAGAATTATGTTAGTGGTCATTACTGGCAGGCACATAACTGAGGTGATTTGTGTTGTACAGAACAGAGATAACTACATCCGCTCCTGTAAATTGCTGCCCGATGGATGCACCCTCATCGTTGGCGGGGAAGCCAGCACATTATCCATATGGGACCTGGCAGCTCCAACTCCTCGCATCAAAGCAGAGCTGACATCCTCAGCACCTGCCTGCTATGCTCTGGCTATCAGCCCTGACTCCAAGGTGTGCTTTTCCTGCTGCAGTGATGGGAACATTGCAGTGTGGGATCTTCATAACCAGACATTGGTCAGGTGAGTTGTTGTTTACAGAAAATTTTAATAGAAGTTACTCTTTGGACAGCTAAATATTTATCTCCCTGAATAGGGTTTATAACAGCAAAGTAAATAGTGTCTCTTATTCAGGGGAGTGGTTTACACCCAAGTCAGGCAGAAATTAGTTTTGGTAGTTTCGGCCTAGTCTTGGAAGATGTTTTTTAGGATTTGTCCATAACCTGCTGTAGTCAATGTGAAAACTCCTGCAGGTCTCTATTATTTGGGATTGGTCTGCAGGTTTCTACAAGCAGCGTTCTTGCTGGTTTGTTACTGGTATGGACTGAACATGCCTTCTAGGGAAGGTTTGAGATTTGCTCTTTTCCTTTGTCTTAGGCCTTGTTAAGTAGAATAAGACTATTTTCAATTCCTATTTAGCAAGGATAAGTAGTAAAATTAATCTTACAATTAATCTTACTATATTTCCTAAAGAACTGATCCTCTCAGTTCTTTAGGAAAGCAGAGGGGCTTACTATAAGATAAATTTAGTTTAGGCTTATCAAAGCAGTGATGGCTTACAATATTTTGAGAAGAGTTCTGAACACAAAAACTAAAGAATATGCTTAGTCCGCTGTGTTTCAGTTAAACTTCCTGTATATCCACAATTAGCTGAAAATTACATACAGAGAGTCATGTTAATGTGCATGCAATTTTTTTCTTTCTGTTGAACTTTAGGTCAATAAATACAATTTTAGTTACATAAAGTTTTCACTTTATCATGTGCATGCTTAGCCCCTGTAAGGTTGCACTGTGCAACATCTATACACATCTGTGAATGTCTTGCCTTTTAAATGTTTGCTGTATGTGTTCCCACCACTTGCATGCTGATCTTGCTGGTTGATAGCACATGGAATTTTGAGACCAGAGCTACTAAACAAAACATGCCGTGTGACCTTTCTGTGGCAGCTCTTGGTGATTCATACCCTTCCTTCACAAGCTGGTTGTCTTTTCCCCACCCGCCCTCCGCCTTTCGCACTGAGGCACAGGACTTTGCTAAAGCTAATTGCTGATGAAAAAGGCAGAAGCTCCAGAATGCTCTTGCCAAAGGATTAAGAAAAAGTTGAGATGACCTTCTGGTTGCTGAAAGCTGAGATTTGCTAATGAGAAGGTTATAAAACTGCTCCGTTTAGATTTTTCTAATCTCCTGCCACAGAGAATGCAACTTTGTGACTCAGCAATGCTTGTGTTTAACTATCTGGATCTCTATCTGGATCCCTTTCTATTAGTATATCTGCTTGTTATTTATCTTCTTGACCTGCAGCCAAAGAAAAATGCAGAAGCTGTTTTCTGAAATTGGAGGTTTTATTCTCTGACCGCTTCAATTTTATCTGAGTTATCCTTAGTGGTTTTTAACTCTAGTTACTGGGCTTTAATATTCTCACAAGTGGGTATAGGCTTTTTGGGGGGGTTTGTTGTTTTGTTTTCTTTTTTCAAAACCTGATAGGAAATAGTTTACTTTATTCAGCTAGCCATGATGTAGATCACTTCTCTAGCACCTGGAAAATGTTTTTTTTTAATACTGGTATTTAATGCTCAGTGAGAGGCTGATTTTTGCTCATCGTCAGACACAGAACAGATGACACATGTTCAGAGTCCAAAACTAACACCACAAAGTGTTTACCTTGAGCTCTGGCAGGAAATCATTATTCAATCTGGTTTGTTTTATCAGGCAATTCCAGGGCCACACAGATGGAGCCAGCTGTATTGACATTTCTAATGATGGTACCAAGCTCTGGACAGGAGGTTTGGATAACACTGTCAGATCCTGGGACTTGAGAGAAGGGAGACAGCTACAACAGCATGACTTCACATCACAGGTAACTGGATTTTCCTACAGCTTGTGGCAATATGTGGGGTGGGAAGGAAACCCATAGGATCAAAGGTAAGACTGAGCGCAGCAGAAGTAGCAGATTGTTCCCTCGCTTCCTTTTGGCTGCTCTCAACACAATATTTTGAAGCTTATTTATGTGCTTAGATTACAGAAGAAAATGATAGCCTGACACTACTCTTTTTCTAAGTTAATGTGTAAAAACAGGGGTTATTTAGTTACTCAAATTTTGAACTGCAGTTTTGCTATTGAACTTATGTAAATTTGCCCTTCTCTCTCTCTCTCTCTCTCTCTCTCTCTCTCTCTTTCCTCCCCCCCCGTCCCACATAATTTTAACTGCAGAAAAATTATCTATAGGAAAATAATTAAAAGGTGTAAATATGATATAATTTTCAGATATTTTCCCTTGGTTATTGTCCTACTGGTGAATGGCTAGCTGTGGGAATGGAGAGCAGCAATGTCGAAGTGCTACATGTAAATAAACCAGACAAGTATCAACTGCATCTTCATGAGAGCTGTGTATTGTCACTCAAATTTGCTTACTGTGGTAAGTTGCCCTGAACATAGAACTGGAGGTCAGGGCTCTTAATTCATGTTTTGCTGATTATTTATTTCATAGTCATTAGTTATTACATCTCAGTTTCTCAAGTAATGCATAAATATCTCTGCTTTATGAATTCAAATGCACTTATCTACAAACAGCCATCTGTTTGTCTAGAGGCTGCTGTGAGGATTGATTCATGTGTAAAAAGCTATTTCTGTTTGAAGTTTAGGGATTTCCTAGTATGTAACACACTGCAAACGTGCTGAGCATCCACGTTGATTGTAAGCAAAAGTACTGTGTTGATTTGTAGTAAGAGCTTTTATAAGGGCAATTAGTTAACAGATTTCATTGATGTGAATTGAAAATTGAAAAATTGAAATGTCTCTTTCACATTGCTGTAATCCTTCTGGTTTATATTCTAGGTAAATGGTTTGTGAGTACTGGGAAAGATAACCTTCTTAATGCATGGAGAACTCCATATGGAGCCAGTATCTTCCAGGTGAGGATAATGTTGCTTTTCATGAAGAAAAAAAAAATACAAAAAAGCAGAGTTCCAGGAGTGGATTCAGATATCTTCACATATGTGATCTACCTAAAATGAGATGATGGAATGATGGTAAACAGACTTTTTTTAAATTATGTAATATATTTCTATTTTTCTTCTAGTCCAAAGAATCTTCATCAGTGCTTAGCTGTGACATCTCTGTGGATGATAAGTACATTGTCACTGGCTCTGGAGACAAAAAAGCTACAGTCTATGAAGTTATCTACTGAAAAATATGATGGGGATATTCTTTTAGAGGTTGAACTGGGCCAAAATTGTTTGTAGAAGTAGAAAGGTTTTGAATTTTTGAAAGGAACAAAAGTGTTGAGGTTCCAGACCTTGCCATGAAACTACTCCGATTTTTCAAAATAGAACGCAACGTCCTGCAACTAAGTATTGGCTACGTGGACCAGACGGAACACAGAGGCAAGATGGACAAATGTAGCCTAGGTTTTTGACATAATTTTTAAAAGCCAAGTCTACTGAAGAATGTCGGAGCCTTTTATTTTTTTCTTTTTGTGACCTCATGCAATTTTTTCTCATTGCCTGAATATGGGGGATAAATACCTTTCTGTTCCTTGCAGTTCAAGTTACATTCTGTCCTGGGTAGAGCAGCAGTGTCTCAGATGAACTTGTTTCCTGGTTTTGCATCTTGTGATATGTTTTTGTATTTTTGTTGAAGGTCAAACATTTGTATAAATTGTAAATATATTTAGTTTACTACAGTAAAGGCTTTAGTACCAACAACCAGTCTTCCCCCTTGCCCCCTCCCTGCTTGCCCTGCTTATTTAAAATTAAAAACCTTTTGGGGATATAAGTACCTTTTTAGAAGCAAGAGCAAACACTATGTATAGTTTGAAAATGGTGTCTTATTCTTTATAACTGTTCTTAGATTCCTTTATCATACTTCAAAGTAGTTGATTTGACATACTAGGATATCAAGTCCAGTAGATATTGTCTTGTTCTACAGAAAACTTAAAGGCAGTTTTGTACTAATTATAGTGTAAATATAAAAATTGAACATTTCATAAAGCTGTGCAGTTTATTTTGATGTCCCATGTATATGTTCTTTGGCAGATGCAGTAATATGTGCCTGATCATAACACATTTGGTCATTTCTCTAGGAGAGGAGGTGTCTTCCCTGTCCTTTTTCCCCCCCAGCTGAACAGAATTCATGTGAAACTACATTTCAACTAAGTACATCAGAGCCTTTATTTGTTATATGAGGATGTCTGTGATTAGAGAAGTTGCATCCTTCATGTGTTACAGAGAAGTGGTAGTTAATGGCCATTTCCTTTTTAAAATCTTGTCTATACTTAGATATTCAGGTAAATTTAACTAAATTACCAAAAGTGTGAGTTTACAGGGGATTTCCTAAAGATGTTTTAATACTTGCAGGGTAGCAAGTGAAGTGAGTTAACCTAAACTAAGTTAAAATCACTTCTTAATTTCTTGTGAGAATAATGACAAAGGAATATTTTGATTTTTAACTAATCCACCCTACAAATTAATTAGAATTAATTTTCCTGAGTGTCCTATGTTATGCAGGCCTGTAGGCTCTATGTATTCATGCTGAGCAATCTGTGAGTCTTTTCCATTGTTGCATCACTGTGTGACATCTGTGAAGAGCCATGATAAGCAGCCAGCTACCAAAGCTATGCATCTTCAAGTTTTCTTGGTGTACTCAAGAGCAATGGGTGAGGAGAGAATGTGTTCACTTTATTTAACTATTATTTTTTCAGGCTAATGTGTTCTACCACTGTGTGCTAGACAACAGACTTTGCTGTTGCACTGGTGGGAGCTGTACATTTCCTACATTTTGTAATTTGGTTATAATTTCTGTTGCTAACGGAGAGCACAGATGAACAGAAGGATATCTTTGAACAATTAATTTAGATTACGCAAACTGGCAGACAGAAGAAGAGCTGCTTTCTCATTTTCCTAGCATTTGACGGTGGCCTATATCCTGCTCTTTCAAAGACACGTAGGTAGGAAGAAACAAGCTTGACTGACAGATGTGTTGATTGGATAAAGAATTTTTCATGTGGGGGCAAATTTTATCTAAGATTCTAGTCTGAAGGGACATAGGTTTTCGTTTTGATTTACATGACCGTTCTACTGAAACCAAATTATAGCGTCTAAAACTGTAATAGCCTTAACGTACTAACATTCCATCCAGAATGTAAAATATTACCCATTCAGGATAATCTGGTCTCCTAGAATTTTAAAAATAACATTGTATCAATATGTATCCATATATTTCTTTGTTGATTTTTAGTTGTTAATTTGTATCTGTATGAAAATGACAGACAAGTTTAGATGTTGGGCATGTTGCTTTCAGACATAGTGGGGCAGAAAGCAGTATCATGAGGCTTTTCAGAGAATTAACTGTATTTGCTACACTGAAATACTGGGAAGTGCTGTGCCATTTTTACAAGGGAAAGTTTTAAAACAAGAGTATTTACAAGATTACTTGATTTTTACACTTTTCATATTGAAATTTCTCTGAACATCTAGTTCTGGCAGTGATCATTGACTTTAGCAGCACTTGCAAATTTGCTTTAATTAGGATCTTTTGGATTTTTGCCAAACTGCTATCACCTTGACTTTTACTTTATAGGTATCCTTTTGCTGTTCTCTGAAGTCACAGGAGCCAAGAATGCAAATATTCTTACACATCCATATCAATTTTAAAAGACCCAACAAGTGTAATTGGTCTGCTGTATGTTGTGGCAAAGGGCTTGCCAGCAAGGTCACACTTGTCAATCCGGAGGTTCAAAATCATAGTGTCAGGAGAATCATAAAATACCTTGTTTTCTTGACTTCTAGAATGTACAATGAGTCAGAGCAATTATGGAATCAGAAATTTATGTGCATGAATTTAATCATATTTGTACCATATATTTCTTGATTGTCATTAAGAAATTAATTCCTTTTTTCCCCCCTATTATAAGCCTTGGGTCTGAAAATTAGTGGATACATCTGAAAGCTTCTGGATGCATCATCCATACTTGTGGATGAGTAGTTCTCTCCATCTGTTGTTTCGGATTTCACTTAATGTTTATAAAATCGTGAGTCTTTTGATTTGTCAAGAGAGTAAAGCATATTCTACTTGCAGATGTAATTTTTAATGAAAAGAGAGGTTTGCTGAACTTCTAGCATGTCTGTCTACACAATCACCTAAAAGATGTAAAACTTGTGAAGCTTAAAACTTCTGTAAGATCTTTTAGCCCTGTTTAAAGTGGTGGGTGGAAATAATTGCTCACTGAATGAAGAAACAGACTAACCAAGGTCAGCAGTAACAGAAAAGGCACTGGGGAAACCATGTGGAGAAGAGAAGTGCAGCAGTAGCTATTGTATAGGTAATTCTGTTTTTTGTGGGAGGTCAACCTAAATACAGTCCTAAAAGATTCCTTTGGTTAGCGCCTTTTGGGACAGTCTTTGTGTGCTAGGTGGCCTTCAGTACTCAGAGATGTCTCAATGGCACTCTGGTAAATGCCAGTTCTGGATAGAAGCAGGGAGTCCTTACAAAAGACATTTTGGATGTCAATGCAAACCATAACTGATGAAGAGGGGATTTGTGGTGATACCAATTCAACTGAACAACATCCTTTGTCAGCTTTAATATGTATATTTTGTATATGTGCACTTGGTATAACCCTTCATAAATCAGTGGTGCAGAAAGTCACGATATCATTCCACACAATGTATTTGTCAGTGTGTCAGATGTTCTTTTCAATTATAATTCCAAGCAATGGCAGTTCCCCATGTTAGCCTACAAGCTACTGGTGTCTTGAGAGAGAATTTTCATCTACGTTAGTTCTTTCTAATTCATTTGGCATTTCAAAGGCTTTTGTTCTTTTAAAGGAAAGAGAGACCACTAAATGAACATCATTTTCACAGACTGTTATAACAAGCGTTATTTTTTAATATAAACATCAATGTAGAATCTATGTATGAATGATTGACCATAATTTTTGGGTCACATTTTTGCATTGGTGTGATATAAGTAGAATTTCAGAAGCTTCTAAGTTACTCAAGTAGCTTTAACTCAGATTGACAAACTGATTTTTTGTTTGGTGTTTAATTCCTGATAAAGTTTTTTGTTTGTTTGTAGTTTTGTGGAATGGCTGGCCC
This sequence comes from Melospiza melodia melodia, assembly GCF_035770615.1. Classification (NCBI taxonomy): domain Eukaryota; kingdom Metazoa; phylum Chordata; class Aves; order Passeriformes; family Passerellidae; genus Melospiza; species Melospiza melodia. Next base: position 53,766,148 of record NC_086226.1, on the reverse strand, counting down.
ACTTAGGATCCCAAGGGATTATGTAGTCTAGGTTAAATAGTCTTTCATATTTTCTATTTTATTGGTGCAATTTTGAGTTCATGGGGAAATTCCACCATTCTATTAATTAAGAAAGGTGGATTTTAAAGTTTTTTGGCTAAGGAGGAGTACAGACTTCTGATTTCGCACTACTGATAAAGTGTTTACCCCTTAAATCACTTCACTGGATAATCTGGACTGACTCCAACTCTGCTGTCTCTTTGAAGGATTTTGGGTTTTTTCTCCTACCACAAGCGTACAGAAAGAATTTGAGAATGTAGGTTTATGTAAGACTTCAGCCAATTCATTCGGTCCTGCCAGACAGACATAATTCATTACATAATGGGAAAGGTGGAGTAACTCAGAGCTGAACCTGATAAACACCAGAATGCAGGTGAGTTATGGCACAGAAATTCATGGACAGAACCACTTGAGTTAAAAAAGCCCTCCAAGATGATCTAGTCCAATCTCTGACTGAATATTACGTGTAAACTAAACCATAGCATTATGTGCTGCATCCAGTCATTTCTTGAACACCTGTGGGATGGATGACTCTACCACCTCCCTGGGCAGCCTGCTCCAATGCTTGACAACTTCATCCATGAGAAAATTCTTCCTGAGGTCCAACCTGAACCTCCCCTGGCTTAGCTTGAAGCCGTGTCCTCTTGTCCTGTGGCCGAGAGGAGAGACCAAGAGACACCCAGCTTGCTACAACCTCATTTCAGGGAGTTGTAGAGTGGGCCTCTTCTCCAGTCTAAACAATCCCAGCTCCCTCAGCCACTCCTTAAAAGACTTGTGCTCCAGACCCTTCACCAGCTTCTTTGCCCTTCTCTGAACACACCTCAATGTCCTTCTCATGAGTGGCCTAAAACAGAACACAGGATTTGAGGTGCAGCCTTTCCAGTAACAGGGGCAGGGAAAATCCCAGCCCCAGTCCTGCTAGCCACACTATTGCTGACACAAACAAGGACACTATCAGTCACCTTGGACACCTGGTCACACTGCAGGACAAGAGGAAATGAGAACTAGAAACACATACATTTTAGGTGTAATCTAACACGCAATCTACGCAATTCACCTAGAATGAGATTTCAGTCAGAGAGTTTACTGACATCTGTTTCTGTATAAAGTTGTTCAAATGTTTCTGCAGTTATTCAAGGACCCTTGAGTTGTGTGTTTGAACTAGAAGTGGACATTTCTTTGATATCCATAAACATCTAGTCATCTCATGCTAAGAGGGAAAAGGAGTTAACTCACAGCCAGTTCTCTACATTTACCATTACCTTTTATTTCTGTAGCTCAAGATCTGCTTCCAAGCACTTGATAATCCCATTTTCAGCAACATGCTCCCAAATGGCCCACTGCAGTTTACGCGCTTAGTGCTGTGTGGTAGGTTTTGCTAGGGAAATCAGACATGTAAGAACTGGGTGCTTGAAAAATCTGTCCTATGGGTCTATCTTACTGACATTTCTGAGAAATTTACCCAGGATTTCTGCTTAGCTATATAGGAGAGCTCAAACACTCACTGAAACATTTTCTAAATCAGCAAAAAGTGTGTTTTAAACATATTTTAAGCACATGGGTAGGCTTGGGGGTTTTTTGGTTTGGTTTGTGGTTTTTCACTATTTTCTGTTGATTGATTTTTTTTTTTTTCTTCTGACATTACTTTAAAAGTATGAATTGAATATAACAAGAAAACATGAAGGGAAATCAGAAGAATGAATAATAGTCTTCAGAGGGCAGAATGTTGTTGAAGATGCAAAGAACCTACTGCTTCTGTGATACATTAATTCTTGAGAGAGCTGGATTTCTATTTCCTTGAGGCTAAAAGTGCTGCTCAGAAAACTGAATACCAAAAATGTCTGTTGTGGGGACAAATGTTAGTTATCATTTTCAAATCTGAGCAGGGTTTTTTGTGGGGTTTAGGTTGTTTGGGGTTTGCCCTCCCCATATTTCTTAGATCTGGGTCTCACAGTTCACTCTGAGAAGCTGAACAACAGTCCATGTTCTTTCTGGCTCTATGCTCTACTATACATTAGTAAGAATTTAGTTGCCTGTTAATGATATGCAGTATACAGGAAAATCTGATTGAATATTTCAGTGGATAGCTGCATAATTATATTGGGCAGTGTCTGGTGTAATGATTTCCCTTACTAATGCAAGCCCTCAGATATAGGATAGTTGCATTATTCTATACTCATATTTTCATTGTTTATGAATCCCTGGTTTGGCATAGTTGACTCTTCATAGAAAAAATTATGTGATGGTTTCTTTGGTAAAACATAAAATTATGAGATTTTTCCTGTCCTATAATTTCACATGTGATTTTGTCCATATTTTTAAGATTATGTTGATTCATAGAAGAGATGCTGCAAGCAACTCAACATTTATATTGTGTACAGCTTGGCAAGGGTTGCCTTTGCTATGTTCACAGCACAAAGGTATCTCTCAAACCCTGTTTCAAAACCCTGTTTTCTGCCAAAAATTAGTTTGAGGTGAAGATAACACATAGTCTGGAGACTAAGCAATCAAACATACTGTTATCATTATCCCTTTTGTATACTCTGTCATTAACATAGAAAATGGAGATGATAGCCTGTAACTGCAAACAATAAATGCTGTTTTTCCTTTGAGCACTGATTTTAATGGCAGTTTAAAAAAGTTAACAAGCAGAATGAAGGGGTCATAAATGAAAGTTAACCCACAGCAGTTGGAAACTGAGAAATCCTTGTTACTTTTGTGGTAGTGAGCCTAATTTGTTTAAAATAAAATCCATCTGCTCATTTCACAGTCTTTGTCACACTTCCTTCAGTGATCCACAGTGGATTACCCCCTTACTTTAAAACCTGTCTGAAATTATAATAAGCTAATAACTCTTATTTTGTGGTTTACTGTAGCATAAAGTTTTGAAGTCCAGTGAAGATGCCCTTTATTCTTAAAAAATAATCAGCTATTGGGGTTTTTCTGCAGTTGGAAATGATTTTTGTAAAATTGGATTTCAAATAAATATACAATCTGATGGTTTTGCAAATTCAAAGTATTTTCTAATTGTTGATGAATCAGACAAACACTGCTGTTAAGTATGTAAATGTTCTTAATGTCAGCCTGGTTTTTGCTTAGCATGCCATGCAGGCAACAAAACTTTGGAGTGATTCAACTTTTGTGGCCACATTAAATTTACTTACTGGAATAAGTTTCCTTTTTCATACAGAAATCAGTTTACTACCGTGCTCCTTTATGTTTCCTCCTGGATATACATTAGATCTCTAGAGATGTTTTAATGAGTTATACATACATAATGGTTCTAATTTTTCTTTGTCCTTCTGATTGTTAGATATGTGAGATGTGTATTTCTGACAGCAGTTGAGTGAATATTCACAAATATATGATATAATTGAATTTTTGAATGTGTATTTCAAGAAGTATATAGACTTGTATAGATAAATCATTGATTTTCATTTGTCAAATTCAAGATTTTCAAGTCCTGATACTCTTGTATTTTTATCAGTGAATCTGTTAAAGGAAATACTTCTGGATTTTGAATGGTTTTCATTGCTTTTTAAATTTGTTTATGTAGATACTCTTCTTTGTTGAGTACAAGTTATTGACCTGGTATTCTATTTATAATTCTTCCTGGTTCTTCAGTATTTTATCTAGCTGTAACTTATTAAAAACCACAAATATGAAATGGGGATATTAATGACAAGTGGTTTAAATGTGAGAGTTTCAAATGCATGTTAGAATATTTCAACACTTTGTTCACTGTAATTTTACATTTTTTCATTACTTAAGTAATTAAAAAAAATCCTTAGGGTTGAATTATAGTAAAATTTTATACATCTCAGTACTAATTTTGTCTCCCAGTGGACAGCAATAATTTAGATGGGATTGTTTTTACTCTACCTAATTTATTCCTGGGCAGGGGGGAAGGGGAAAAATATTAACCTTGCAAATTTTGCTAATTATAATAATTTCATTGCTATTGTTAATTGTTTTTAATAACCTCCATGCCTTCAGAAATTTGTTCTTCTATATTTTGAAGAAAACATCCAGATATACAGGGTTCTGTAATAGAATATGTTTACAGTATTTATCCCCTGGGTTAGCTATAACAGTAAGGGGAAGTACAGTGACAGATACCACTTGCAATAGTTGCTAGTGCAATGTGCCTTTGAACCATTTTCTTTAGTTATTAAATTTTCTTATAATCTTAGGTGAGGTGAGCAGTTTTAAATCAGTTTCATTTCTATCAAAGTGGATATGACAACACATTCTTAGAGCTTTACTAGTCTTACTAAATTTAAATCTGCATGGTAAATGGTTACATGGATAGTTTTGAACTGATTTGACTGTTGAGGTTAACTTCTTAGGTTTCAAAACCTGCTAGAGTAGAGGGAGAAATTGCCAGTTATATTTGGGGGTTTTTTATTGCTTTCATTTTGTACTATATAGATCAGTGGGACTTTCATACCACTGTAGATGTGCTCAGTTTTAATGTTGCCATAGTTTGCTCCATCTGTTTCCCTTGAATTTAGCTTAAAAATTAATCCCTTTCCATAGGTGTCTGCTTTGAACCTTAACAAATATAAAAATAATCAAAAAATCACAATTTGATAGAGACACTGTTTATTTCTCTGTTTCTGATGTGGATATTGTTTAGCAGGGCCTATCTAGTTAAAAGGCAGTTAAAATAGTAATCACACATGATCTGTGTCTAACTGTCATTCGTAGAAAAAGTGCTACAAAGTGATATATGGTGGTAACAACTCGGAAGGAAAAGAATATGAAATTCAGATAGCAGCTTGAACAATTTACTGTTAGCATGGGGCCCAATAACACTACAAAGCTATAAACTCTGTCTTTCTAGATTGCCCAGTTAGGTGGCAGAGATGCAATTTGTCTTTTCTGAAGCCGCCTGCTGCTAGCTAGCTCCATCTCCTGTCACAGCCTATTAGCTCCCCAAGAAAATTGGTGGGAAATTGCCTGCAGATTGTAGGAAATTGCATCTGCAGACCCAGGAAAAAATGTAGGATAGCACAACACTGATCCTCCCAGAGCAGCTATTAATACAGCAAAAGCTGACCTTTGGCATGGCGTGAAACGACTTTGCTGAATAAAGACTGTATTATGTGTGGTTGAAGGAGGGAAGGAATTATTATCCTAGCTACGCTTGTAGTCAGCCTGTTCCAGGAAGCTTAAGTATGAGCAGCAGGTTCTGCTGCCCCTCATTCCCACTGGAAGGTGGAAGAGGACATTTTGCAGCCTTATACACAAATTTCATTGTACAGATGGGCAAAAAACCCATTATGCATTTAAATTATGTTAGTGCATATAAAATTCAAAGGTTTAGTGACAAAGTTGAAAGGTAATTTATGAAGCTAATTGCAAAAAAATTAATAGGTATCTCTGCTCAGGTGAGTCTTGGTCAGACTAGCAACAACTTTTTGGCTATTTAATTCTATTTGTATATACATATTATACATTTGATTTTGGAGCAGTTACAATGAAAAGGAGCTGATTTGTTCTGTAACTGTGAACTGTAAAAAGTCATGGAATACACATTACTTATCACAGATTTTAGCATTAAATTCCTTGCTGCTAGGAAGCTCACTTCTGCTATGTTTAAACTAATTCCCATATGTTCTTTATGGTGTAATATACAATGAGTTTCATCCTCTGTCATTTCTACTACAGCTACCTTTCTAATTTTGTACTTTACCTCAGTTTTATAGGGCCTTTCAATAAAAGACTCAACTTTTCTGTGATTTCTGAGAGAGGGGGTATGTATAGTAGGTTTTGTTGCAACATAAAAATAAATGTCAGTATTTTCTTTGAGCTTGCAATTGTACTTAGTTGATTCAAAGCCTCCCGAGGAAGATGTGATTGTGAATCAGAATGGTGTATTGATCAGAAGTGAGTGTGAGGAGGGGGGCAGCAGCAGGGAAAAAATCATTTTGCAATCAAGAGCATTGCTGTTTTCAAACTCAGACGAGATCTTTTGGTAACTGGCAGCTGCCCAGGGATCTAAGTGAAACCAGTGGGTTCATTTCCTGTTGTATTAGTGTCCACTGTTGTAAATGAGCTAGCAGGGCTTACGAACACTCACACCGCTGATTAGAGAAAATTAGTGGCCTGCCTTATGGAGCTGAGGCAGAGGCAGCAGGGTAAAAAAGGTATTGCAGATAGTTCAAAGCACAGCTGAAGGGGATCAAGAAACCTTCATGTCATGGGGCTCTCTGGACTGCTGTTTTGAATTCTTATGATCATGAATGCACACATATGTCAGTCTGAAATGCTAATTCGTTGAGGCATTGATTTTCTAATTTAGTTATAGCACCTTTTATGGAAGTTATGCAGTTTAGTGCTGTGTGTCTTTTCTTGTAAAACAAATACAGGAACAGAAGAGCTGTGGTGCTTGAGCCTTTATTCTGTATTTACAATAGCTGTTCATCTTCCAAGCTATTACCTATTAATTGCATTCTCAAAATAAACCTTGCCATTTAGTAACAAACTGGGTTTTTGTATAGTTCAATACATATATTGGATGAGCAAAGAACATTTCAAGGACACAGAAAATCTTCCCTGGCTAATCACTGAATTTGACTTTTCTTGTAACAAACAGACAAAATAAATTGGGTGATACAGTATTCAGGATTTCATTTCCTCTGGCTCATGGCACTGTGTGCACTGTTACATGCATGCATACTCTGAGGCCAAGCCTGTTATTCTACATAGAGCAAAGAGAGCTAATCATTCTGTATGAAAGGCAGACGCTTTCTTTCCATAAATTCAAAGCTGCAAGCTCTTACTTTCCTGTGGAAAGAACCAAATTTAGACTGGGCTGTGAGGAATTTGGAGTGCACCAAAAGCTGCTCTGGACAGTTGGTTGGTATAAAAGAGGACTGGCAGGGGAGAAAAACCAGCTCCTGACAAACCAGTTCTTGGCCAACACTTAATGACTGGAAAAGATGTGCAAACCATAAATAGCACCCTTTATCCTGTAACAGTTGATGAGCTCCAGCAAAAGACAGCACACTAAACTTAGTTCAAAGAGAGTTTGTTGTCAGTCTATGTTCTGATCAGTCCAACTTTGGTCAGATCGTGTTTTTCATAATGCATTATTACAACCAATAACACATCAGAAAAACAAAATCCAAGTTCTTTAATTAGTCTGATTTTACTTTTTTAATTGTGCCTTCCTACGTAATGCTTCTCACTTGCCACAGTATGGAAATGTAGCTTTTTCTTAAGCATCTCTGTTCAAATTTCCAATATTCCAAGTGCAGGACCATGAAATGGTCCTAATTTTCTGCAGTATGATGATGAACATTTGTCTTTTTTGCTAGTGTTATTTTTTCTAGCCTCAGCAGAAATTTTTACCTATTTTTTTTCAACTTTTCGTTGTACCAAGACATCATATTCATGGTTATTCATTGAAACAATTCAGATTTTTTTTCAAGTTCTTTATCAATGGCATTTATTGGGTGTTTAATTTTTATTAAAAAATTGTATCTGAGTATTCCTGAACTCTGTGATAGTATCCTTTCTCCTGCACCATAACTTTCTGATACTCTAGCTGAGAGTAAACCAAGTCCCCACCATTTTCTCTGAAGAATCTTGACACTGTGAAAAAAAATCCAAAATTGCTTGGTTCATTTAGCAAAAAAGCCTTTATTTCTTTGAACTTTCCCAACAGTTTTATTTTATATTCCATCAAAGATTAAATTTTCTGCTATAAAAAGGCACTAAGAAAGCATATAGCATAACAACAGCCCTTCCAAAGGCTTTTCATGCTGGGATGGTGTGGCGGTAGTTGAAATAGGGTGGAGGGAATGAGGATGAAGAGCAAACCCTCCATTTAGAATTGGACCATAAGCTGGGAGATACCAGTGGCCTCCAAGACAGAGCCAGCAAAGGTTTGGAGGAGCAGAGGTGCCATGTTCTGGTGGACCCCTCATAAAGCTGGTCACAGAGAAATGCAGTGTGCATGCAGGGTGGTATCTTTATTTTGGCCTCAGTTTTGCCCAGGCAGCCCCAGTGCTGTTAGAGATAGGGCTGGGGCTGAAATGCTGGGCAAGAAGCTGAGGAATGGGGAGGTGCAGGAGAGGAACCAATGTTTGAGGACGGCTGGGAGAAGGGCTGCTGGGAGAAAAAAGGGAGGAGAATGTCAACAGGGGGAAATTGGGATAAAAAGACTGTGCATAAATCTCTTGGATGAGGATAAGCCCCAAAATTTCTAAATAAATAATTTACAGCCCCATCATCAAGTGTTTTGGGGGATCTGGGCTTGTCCAAGATGATCCAGGGACAAGTGAAGAAAAAACTCAGGAGTGAAGGGGTTTGTGCAGTGACACCGTCTTTGGCTGGTCATGGCCACTTCCACCTGGGGCGTGTCCACCAATTTCATAGTGAACTTCTCATCTCCCTCACCTCCCTACAGCAAGCTGCTGGGCAGTAGATTCAAAGCACCTGAGGGGAAGCAATCGCACACCCTGGCTCTGCTGCATTTCTCCAGCCAGGGCAAAGGCCTTTATCTGGGGCTTGTTTACTGGAAAAGAAGGTAACTGTGGACTGGATTGGAAAAGAACATTGTTTTTCTGCCAGCAGGGAAGACTTCCATTAACAGAAGAAATGGAGATACATTAGAAATAGCACACTTGAGCCGCAATGAAGATGAAACATCAAAAAGGTAAGCCAAGACTTTTTACTTGATTAAAGATATTCAGGTGGAATATTACATTTGCATTTAACGAAATACAGGAAAGCTGGAACACATTATTGGTTGTTCTGAGTTTTTCTTAGTACCCTCAGGAAAGAAGGCAGTGGAAGAGCAAATAACCAAGCAAATGTTTATCTGTGTGTTTGATAAGTTCCTGAGAAATGGTCTTATCCAACCAGGTAATGGCTACCAACCGGGTTAAAGTATAATGTGCTTTTGGCAGAGATTTCAGCATTCTTGGTTGAGACAGCTTGCTTTCAATTGTTCTAATTAAAACAAGCTGTATGTAAGTACCATCAGAGGTCCTCTCTGTTCCCAGGAAAGTATCTTACTTGTAAGGAATTTCACCTTCCTGTTCAGGAGTACAATATCCAAAAAAGACTGAAAACACCCAGCACAAGTATGTTGATTATTAACTCTTGATCAGTCAAGCTGGAGACTTTGAAACCTGGATATACACAGTGAGAAATAGATCAGGTATTTGCCCAGATGAAGGCTCTGCCTTTTTTAGCATTACACAACTACAGTATGACGTTACAAGATCCTGTTTTGATGTAATACAGGCCCATGTCACTAAGTGCTTAACATTGTATGCCATTTACCTCCAAGAATAAAAAAAAAAAATTCTTTGGTAATCTTACTGAAAATTTTTTACTCTTTAATTTTTTGAAATCTGGCAAATAATACAGAAAACCACAGGTATTGTTCAAAATTATTGTAGCTTTTCTAGATCTGCTACCATAGAAATCCTTGAAAGTGGGTTTTACATTTACGTGAGTTTTTACACTCGTGTGTAGTGACAGAATACTGTTCGGCCATGTTGCTTTGAAACATTTCACATAGCAGTGTCTTCCCCATTACACTGCATTTAAAAGTCAAAGACTTATAATAGCAATTTCCCATGCTTTCATCCAAAGCCTGAAAATATGCCTTGAGCAAGACATTAAATCAAAAGGAAAACATTGCTAGCTATTTGACTGTCTGTCCAGCTCCTTGGGAGGTAGTTTGCTGCTACGCCAATGTGAAGAAATTCATATTACAAAAGCAAAAAGAAAGAAAACAGAAATTAAACAATAAGAGCAGTTTCAGCTCTGAGCAATTGTCTGAGTATTCCACAGCAAGCAACTTTTCCCTTCTAGAAGAACAGCTTTAATTTGATCTTACTTTCACTGATTTATTTTCTCCTTCAGTTTTGAGCTTTTAAAAGGAAGTGTTTCCTTTTTCCAGTGTCTCTAATTGGAGATTTGAAGGACCTCTCTAACATCTGTAACTCTTCTACTCTTGTTTTTCTCCTTGATGTTTGTTTGTCTTGGAGTTGCACATAAGCAAAACATCCAGTTCTGAGGAATCCATGTGGTGAGTGTGTTGGGTTGGGCTGCTGGACTATTCTGCATGAATGGGTAAATTAGGACTAACTTCTTTAGATTAAACTAGTTAAAAATGGTTTTAAATCTCAATCTGCTGGATGTTGGCAACTCAGGAGGCAACAGTGGGTAGTATCTGCTTGTATGGGCAGAAGGAGCTTTCTTGTCATTTCTGCTAGCTTTGCAATGAATGTCATTTTGCGCAATCAATATGTGCTTGATTTCCTGCTGTGGGTGGAGGGAGGGTGTCTCATAACTAACAATTCAGGCATCCAGCAGGAAATTTGTTGGGAAAAAACTACAACAAAACTACCACAACCAAACCAAACAACTGACTGAAAAAAAGCCTTTCTCCCTAGACCTACTTGCTCCACCAAGGGGAGGATGACACATTTCACAGCCACTGTAGGTCCTCCTCTATTATACATCAATGCCAGTCTTCGCTAAAATGTAGTTAATTTTCAGCCAATTCTCTTGTAATTTTCCCATAAAACAACCCCATTTACTTAGTGTAGGCCCCTATCTCCATATAGTGTTCTTGGTCCCTAGTGTCTATTCATTACTTCAATAAAACCAAGGAGGAAATATAATTCTTATGCTGATGTTTATCTTAAAGGCTTCTCACCTTCTGCCAGCTCTTTTTCAAAGCTGAGATGCTTAAGACTGGTCCAGTTGGATTTTGCTTAATTCTGAGAACAGAGATACCAAATGTTTTCTGGACAACATTTCAGTGCCTACATATTCACATTATGGTTTCTCTGCTTTTTGCAGAGGATTTTTTGCTTGGGGTTTTTGGGATTTTTTCAAAATGCTATTGGGAGTAAGGACCGCTGCCTCTTTTCCATTTGCTGTGCAGATCAAAGAGATGTGCCTTATTCTGTCTGGCAGAAATAGCTTGGTGGGAAAAAAGATTTGTGGACCATTCTTTCTCTTGAGTAGGGGAAAAAATGGTAATTTTAACTCCTCCATGGTTATGATTCAGTCTTGAGTGGGCTGTAAAATCATGCCATGTTTTTTTCCCCTTTCGTTATATGAAGAAGGAATTTTTATCTTAAAAATGCCATTATGGTTTCCATCCTTGAGAACTGTTAAAACTCTTCAGTTTCTAAATCTCTCCCTCCCATGAAGCAGCTGAGATGACTCTACCTTAACTTCAAATGCAGCCCTTGCATATGGCATTGACTTTATGGAGAAAGACTTATTCTTTTGCAGGTGAACTGCAAAAGCACTAGAAAGCTCTTACTGTGCTCAAGTTGTCAGAAAAGGTCTTTGTATAACTTGAACAGTCATAGGAACATTAAAATTAACTTGGAACACTGGAATGAGCTTGGCTAGTGATAATAATGCAAACTGTAGATTCAAAAGGACCATAGTCTTTTTGTGCTCATCTTCCTCTGGGCATGCTTAATGGAGAAGGGCTGCGAGTACTCAGCACTCCTGTTGGTGCTGTAAGATATGCACCTGTATCCAGGACACAGTATGATGGACCAGAGGAGATCCTAAGAGATCTTCTTTTCTGTTCCTTATTCAGCTATTTGTAGCTTCAGCTTTTCTACAGTCCATTGTGTTCTTGTCTACTTAGACACTATGTACTCTACAATGGCATTGAGCTGTACAGATTATGTTTGCTAGTTGCCAAATGTAAGTTAAAGTTCTTGTGATGCAGAAATACTGTTTTCCCAGTGTAATAAGCATAGAACAGAAACGGTGTGAGGATATTGGTGCTAATGCAAAATGTGCCCTACGAGATGAAACACAGTGAATAATGTAGCTTGCAGACAGAGGTGAAAAAATTGCTCCAGGAGATTCAAGGTTCACTGCAGTGCAAACAGAAATCAGGGGCGACCTGTTATGTGTTCTCAAGACATAGTAAATACATCCTTCTTGCCACTGCTTACCTTTTGCTGGGTCAGGTATTTTAATACACCATGGGATTTTTCTCTTTGAGAAAAAACTCCAAGGCTCAACTTCCTGTCTTTCAAACAGGATTTCATTTTGTTATCCTTGCAAATTTTAATTTAAGTGTGTTTGAAACTTCAATCTTTGTTTAAGAAAATGGTTGTCAAATTCTTGGTTTTAACAGGCGGCAAATTCATCTCCAGGGCAGAAAGTTTAAAAGTTTTTAGAGATGAGCATGACCTGGGTATCAGTTGTATATAATTTTGTTGTGCTTTGTGAAGGGCAAGTATATTGTGCTGAATGGAGAACCGGCCTACTTCAGCAGATGTAGAATACTTTCCCCTAGTTCAGGATTTTGTATGTGCTGTCTGTGTACTTTATTTGTTGGCTTCTGCATTGTTGTTTGCTAACCCTAATATAAAAAGTATAGCTTGTCTGTTCCTCCTTTCAGGTGAGTAAGGAGAAAAAGTGGAACATCCATCTATCTTGAGGAGAATAGAGAAAGAGTGATAAATTTAAAGAAGTTATTCTGAACTACACACATTTTGCACTCTCCTAGGAGCTCACAAATAACATATATCTTATGGGCAGGTGCTAATCTTTTGTGTTTGTGTTCGTGTGTGTGCAAAATATACATTTCATTTTAGACACTAATGGACTCATGCATTGACTTGGGTGTCTGTAGATAGTACTTGCTGAAAAGGAAGAGCAATAATAGTGGCTGTCTGAAGGAAAAGAAGCTACCAAATAAGGTTTTCCTTATTTGTCATTTGTCATGATGATTCCCAGTCAATTACATAATTTTGGAGCAGGTACCAGCAGGCTTTCAAAAGAGCCATGGAGCCTATCACAGATTACTGCTGTGCCAAATATGATGTTGCTAGTCGTATACGTGGGACTGGAGGAAGAAAAATACTCAGCAATCTGCCATAACTTAATCCAGATGGTCAAGTTTATGTTTTCTTTAAAATGCAAACTGTCTCCAGTGAATTCATTAGAACCATATTGTAGCTTTCTTTTCTAGTATAATTTTAGCAGCTAGGTTAAAAAGCCTTGGTCTGCCAAACTAATCTCAAGTGCCCAATTATTTTATTTTTGAAGGATTTAAACTATTCAACGAATCTTTTTCTTCCCCCCCCCACCCCTTTTTTCTCGTCTAGTTTTTCTTTCCCTTTTCTATTTCTTTTTTAAGTACACCAGGGTACAACACTGAATTATTGGCTTAGGGTATCTAGAGATAACTTATACATTGTGTTTTTTCTGGGATTAATGTAGATGTTTGAACACTGTGGAGCGGTAATTGTAATGCATTTAGCTGATGCTTCTGCCTTGTTCCTACCTATGGCTGGATCAGTTTATTGAATAAGAATCATTGGTCCTAAATAAGATAGATTTCTTTACCCATGCTTCCAGACTCTTCTTCCTATAATTTTTTGTTATTTTGGATTTCCTTCTTAACTTATTTCAAAGATTTGCCCAAAATACCCAAAATTTGGGACAGAGGCTCTTATTTAATAATTCAATTTAAATTTAATCCTATTTAATCTTGTTTAATTAAAGAAGGCTAAAGCTGAAGTAATTCTGAGAAACTAAATAAAATGTCTTTATGTGAATCGATTCTGGTAGAATTAAATCTTTAAAGACACTCTAACACCTGCTACTACTGGAGGAAAAAATTCCATCTGAATAAAAGACCCCAAGAAAATACCAAACTACTAGCACCGATGAATGAGTATGCCTGGGGTTTTCATCATATGTATTAAGCAATTTTCAAGTGAAGCATTTTCTGTTTTCTAAGATGCTTCCATCCCTGCAGTGAACTTTAATATTCAGAGACCAGTGCTTGCACATGAGCCAGTGAGATGCAATCAACCATAGTAATGTTTGGACAGTGTTTGCTGTACCTGGAACAATGGGCTTACATATTTTGCTGAAATGCTGCTTTCAGTATTGAAGTAGTGTCCAGTAGAAATCAGCATTTCATTAGGCTCCACTCGTTGAAACAAGCAAACCAAAAAGGCATTTTGCGCTAAAGACTGTAGGGTCTGCTTTAGAGTAAATTAAACAAACAGGCAGAAAAGTGGAGTGCTAGACCAGGTTAAGCACTGTAAGGTTTTGGGGTTTTTTACTGGAAAACAAAAGAAATAAATGGAAGGGGTAGCTTTTTTATAACACAAGAGAAACAAGCACTGCTGCTTGCAAGGTGTTTTTATTTGTGAAGTAGCAAAACATTCAATGGAACATGCCAGTGTTGGTCCAAGACAGTACTGCACAACAAGGTGCCGTGCAATGATATTCACATCCAGCCTGGCAAATTTTGTCTTGTGCGAGAATGCAGAAAGAGATAGAGGTGGAATCAAGATGCTTAGAAAGTTGCCATCTGTCCCAAAATCTTTACAAATGCATTTCAGGTATCATGGGAGGATGTGATAGAGGATTCTGAGATGCTACGAGGAGACCTAGGACCACAAGACAGACACCTGGTACAAGTTACTGGAATTATTACAGTAAGACATATTTCCAGAAGCATGTGAGATTCAAACTTTGGGCTCACAATGGAAAGATGGAGGAGTTTTTGGGTAAGCTTTTGAAAACATACATTCATTCAAGCTTGTAGAAATGCTGTCATTGCAGTGAATCTGGAATTTTATCACATTTTTCAGTGCCACGTTTCTAAAAGCCTGGTCTGCCTGACAAAACATCTAAATCTATTTTATTTTCAGTATTTCTTCAGGGGTTCATTGAAGACCTAGTGGAAATATTCATAATTGCATTTCTGAGTGGTATGAAAACACATGAGAAACTTCCTTCTTTTGTTGGATTTCTTTTTTGTTTGTTTGTTTTTCAAAAAGTTAATGCTTTGTGATGATGAATTACCTTGAGGTGGTTTATGCCTGTTGGAGCTCTTGTTAGCTCATCCACCTAAACTTTCAGTAGCCCTTTTACTGGGGATGCCAGTATTTCCTGGGATACCTGAATCATAAAACAAGCTTATTTCCCTCTAGGCACTACTTCTAATCTCAACAAATCATGATTTAAATGCAGTTTTTGGACACATTTTCCAAAAATCAGTATGTCTTTTGGTGAAGGATTTTTCTGACAAAACCCAACACGTCTTCCCCTAGGAAAGCTGCTTCTTTTAGAGGAACTGTCACCAAAAAGAAGCTGAGTAAATACTAGGTTTAGTGCATGGCAGGGGATGGCTCTAGGCAGCATGAGTGCTTTTCCTCAGTTAACGATCTTCAATTTTCTGCAATTCTGTTGTGAAACAACAGTATAACAAAGACCATGACAGCACTTTTAACTTACAGCTGTACACCATATAACTTCATCCTTCTGCTTTTTTTTCTCTTCTGCCAAGAAAATAAAAACCTGAATAGCCAGAATTAGTGCTCCTTTAGTACCAGTTTATTGCTTGCCTAGCAATTTTATTCAAAAACCAGACGATTTGGTATGTGAAAGAGGGCTGGTAGGGACCTCTCTGTGAGGTTCTTGGAAGGGTAATCTCATTCCAAAAATCTAGGTGGCTGGAATTCCCTCCCCCTCTCCTTTAATACAAATCCTTAAGTGTCAAGTCAGGCAGAAAATTAGTCTAGTCCACATTTATTTTACTGAATGGCAGTCAACTCCCGCCTAATCTTTCAACATATATTTGTTCAATGGATCAACAGATTGTGTAAGCAGCATGACGGATGCGTTTAGAAATGTGTCTGCTTATGTTTGGTTTTCACTGAACCACTGACCATTTTGTGTGTGAATTCATCATAAATTACATCTCCAGGTTACCCAGTACGGGTGAGGAGGGAAAATCCTTGTTCTCAGTGCTGAAAGGCATCTTACACAGCTGTCAGCTTCCAGAAGGGAAGCTGAATCACATCAGTACAACTTTAGCTCTGTTTTTCCAAAGCTGAATGGGTATGGCTCTGCTTTCACAAGATTTTGCTAATTGCAACTCTGCTGCTCTTTGAAGATAACATAAGGCAAAAGGCAAGAACTGTTATTGTGAATTAAATGTGTGATAATTAGGGAACAAGGATGTGATAGGGATTGTGTATGTTATTTTAGGTGCATTTGACAAAACCAAGACTATACAACACCAGAAATACATAAGCTTTTTAAATAATGAAAATACATATTAAAATTTCATTGGTACAACAATGAAGAAGTGATCTGATGGGTTGTATTTAATAATATGTGAAAGCCAGCTAGGAGGGTGCCACATCAACAGGAGTGTGGACTTTGATTAACTCTTGATTAACTTTGATTAACTCTTCCTAATCTGAAAATTGTTTTTAATATACTCGATATGTAATTACTGCTACAGTGGGAGATGAAAGAACAGGAGGGAGTTCCCAGATCTAGAAAGTGCTCTTCTGCAAACAGGAAAATGGGACATTTCCGTGTCCCCTTCTCCTTGCCTGAAAATGACCAAGGAGTAGGGGACATGGAAATTACCAAAGTCCTGCCAAGCCCCCTTCCCAGAGGCCAGGAAACCAAAATACAGTGTCTTCTACCTTTGGTGATTGCATTGGTTTTGAGCCACTGCCTACACAGAGAACATAGACATGTGGAAAATGCCACAATGCTTCCTTACCCATATGCATCCTTTCCCAAGGTTGGGTAAAGGCTTAGAAAGGGAGAAAATATGAATAAAGGGTCACCCCTATTGTTGCCACCCATCCTCACTTCCATCTAAAAGTTACGGTATTGAAAATAATTTTGAAGATGAAAGAGGGTTGCCTTATTCTATCTATATTTCTGGAGGCAGTAAGCCCCTGATGTGACTCCCTGCAGCCTGCCCCAAGCTTTGGTTAAACAGGTTGAACTAGAACTGAATGGCATTGGACAAGAAAGACTATGGGAAGAGAGCCAGAGAAGAAAAAAGACACGAGGCAGAGCGTTAGGTTTCTTTATGTAGGCGGTGGGGAGAAACTGAAGGAGAGTGATGTTGGTCACTTTGCTCTTGTAGATGGTTATGTTCTCATGAAGGCAGGTTTTTGATTCATGTGGGGTTTTTGGTGGGATTTGTGTTATCCTCTTTTTTTAGTCTTTTGTGCATTGAAACATTTAGTCTCTTGTGCATTGAGAATTTTTAGGATTGCTAGAAAATTTTTGAATTTTTTGAAAGGCTAGACTTCAATGGAAAGCATGCACTATTTTTTTTTAAAGAAAGCAGAGGAAAAAAGCACATTGTGTCAACCAAAGTGCATATAATTATGTTTTAATTTAATTCCTTTAATTTTGTGTTGAAGAGTAGATTTGTCATTTCTCTATGGAATAATGTTTCCAACTTTCAGTTCAGCAGAAAAATAATTTCTTTCTGATGATCTCTAATAAGATCTGAAGAACATGATAAGGAAAAGAAAATTGAGAAGGAGGAAAGCAGCTTAGACATTACAAAGAAAAAAGTAGGAATGAGAAATTGAGCATATCTATAGAACAAGATTTAGGCCACAGAAACAAAAATGGAGCTTGTAACAGAGAGTAGCATGAATGCTACCCTGTGAGCTTGAATCCACTTTTTCTTACCCATCATCCTCTAAGACAAAAAAATCTTACATCTATTCAGTATAGTAATCCCTGGGATATCATTTTAGTAATTTTACTTACTGTATTTTTTTTATATAGGTCATAATACTGACTGAAATTTCCTCACCCTCTTTTGTCTTGCTGAGATGCAGGGGGCTTTAGAAACTGCTTCTAGAATACAGTATTTTCCAAATATTGGCTCAGGGAATAAGATGGCTATGAATGCCCATGTTTGCTGAAATAAATAATCCTACACTGTCCTTGTGAATACTTCTGTTGTTTTTTCCATTCCCTTTAAAAAAAAAATAAAGTTGAGTGGGATGGTTTGAGTACCCCCTTAAGTACCATTAAAGGTTTCAAATATCACATTCTTGCTTTTATCTTTAGGTTTTTTTCAGCTCTTCCTCTAAACAATACAGAGTTCCTTTCTTAACCAGAAACTATAGTATTATTGCCAGTTCCTTCACTTTGAAGAAAATAAAAAAAAATTTGAAAAAAATAAATTACATTATTAATTCAAAACAAAAATCCCTTCACCCAGGAACAAATGAATAAACTTACCAATACACAGATAGAAATATGAATAGATATCTTTACTATTTTTACAGCTACTGCTTAATATAATACGCTTTCTACAAATGTAAGTGTTGTTTAGTGAATGACTCCATTTCATCCATGCCCTTGTGTGTATATACACTAAATATCAAGGTTGTGACAGAATTGCTTGAATTAAAATTCATCATTTTCTCTCAGTGTGAAGTATTTGTGAGGCCAGCAAATTCAAAATTGTAGTACAAGAAAAATATTAATCAGCTCATTTGAGAAGTAATTCCTTTAGAAGTGTGTATTATTTCTATATCAGTATCTAATGAGAATTTATTTGTTGTTGTAATGATTAACTACAGAAATTCAGTTAAAATATCTGCAGCCCCTCTACCAATAAAAAGGGAGTTGCTGTTTGTAGCGAAGGCTAATTGAAAATCTGATTTGTTTTCAAGAATCAAGTTATCTTTTCCATAGAAAATCTATTTTTGTTGTTGAAAATATAATTCCTTCTGTTGTCAGATGCTGCAGTCTTCTTTGTCCTCAGGTTCCTCTTTCTCCTAGTGCTTAAAGTTTCTGACTGGGTTTCATTGTGGGAATTCTGGAGGAAATACAACCACTCTGAATACAACTAATGCATCTCAAGAAAACATGGGTTAACCGGGCAGATTTATCTACAAGAAGAATATGGACATGAAATCTTCAAATTAGAAGCTTCATGTACTATGATTATAAAACATATTTTTAAAACTTTGCTTTTGCCCCTTGAAAATCTATCTCCATCTTGCCCCTTTCTTCATAATACTTTGAATAATTTCAAATGGGAAACATAAGTCCTCTTTTGGAGCTTGAAGTTGCCATGCAAGTCCAACAATTCAAAAGTAGGTCTCAAAGTGCTTTTCATTCTGTTTTGAGTCCTGCACTCAAGGTACACAAATTACAATTTATTCTCATTCCGGTTGCTTTTAAACCATATAATATAGCTAAAGTAGCATGAATCCACTCTTCAAAGTGTTGAAAAATATCCACAAAGAGAGGATAAACAGCAGAAAACTTATGGTGTGTCACACCGATCCGTTTGCCAACACTGGCAAATGTTTAGGTGTCACTGAGACAGAGGATGCGGTGCTGAGGCACATACAGGTGTAAACAGTGTTAGTGCCGCAATCCTCTCTGAGATGTCTTCTGATAGTCTTAAAAGATGTCAGACATAAAGAGGATCAGAGACTCTTAAGCACGGTCCTCTATGCATGTTACACATCTGCTCCCTTCTGCAAGTAACCAAGAAATTCAGCATTGGATGTCGAGCTCTGCTTCACAGATTTCTCTTTCTTGAACCATGTAGTTGGAATTTTGTTTATTCAAGCCAAAGATTTCTCTCATGGATGTTTTAAATAAATATTTTAAAAACTTTTGTCTTTTAAAAACTAGGAGTTTTCTATTTTTGCCACTTGGTTTCTAAACTGGCATAAACTACCTTTGTTTTATTCCATCAAAAGGGTGCTTCAATGTGTTTTTTTCTTTTTTCTGTCTGCTGCTTAACTTGCTTTTTATTAATGTTAGAGATTAGTAAAAAAAGCTTCAGTGTTCTTTAGTGAAGGAAGATACAGTACAGCACAGTAGAGTAGAGTAGAGTGGCTGGCTAAGAGCCAGCTTGTTTTTAATCATCTGCTAAAGAAATACATTGCAGTTTTAGATGATTACTGACATTTTCATATGGAAGAATGTTTTGATTAGTGTCTTTCTTTGCTTTTCACTTATAAATTGGGAAGGTTTCAAGTGGTTTCAGCAGTAGGATCTGGTTTGAATAGAGTCTGAAAATATGGCACTGGAGCATGCTAGAACAGAGAAAGCACTCCTGGTGAAAAAGCAACAGAGAATACATTTTAGGGGAAGGCCAGCCTGTGGAAGTGAAGTCTTGCAAGGTGCCTTGTGCCTTGTCCTTATTCTTTTGCAGCATTAAGGGTTCAAGATCCATAGCATGGCATGGAAGCCTTACTCTTTGAACCCCTATCTCCAAGTTGTTTCTGAAGTTTTTCTGGCAGGCAGGGAGAGATCATTCTGGCTCAGAATGTTACTGACCCCGTGTAAATTGTCAGGAATTGCTTTTCTGAGCAGCTTCTTGGAGGCTTTTTAACCACACTGTCTCTCACTCTTATTTGTCTGCTTAATGACAGAAACATTGCTTACCATCTTCTGTATTGTGCTTGAGATTCACATCTAAAATGCCATGTAAAAGCTAGGCAGTGCTAATCTATAGTGGCAGCTTGTTAAAATGTCATGGTGATGCATTTGTAACAACTCTAACATAAGATAAATGTGACAAGTGCTAATTCCAGACACCCACAATCCTGAAACTGAGAACAGCTTAGTAAAGCACTTTGAATTTCCTAAGGACATCTGAGGTCTATGGTTACAACATCTCAGTCTGCTTTCACCTGAGCATCTCAGGCAGCTTTTACCTGAAAAATTAAAATGTTACATTAATTATTCAAGGTTAAATGATGAATGCTTGTTTTAAAAGAGGTTAGGGCAAAAATGTTATGCATATGTTTGAAATCTGCAAACATTTCTTATTCTCCAGACAAAGAGCAGGAAACTGTGTGGTAAGAATAGATGGATTACCCCATGGGAAAATAAATAAGGTAATACCCAAACACCTAGACCTATGCATTAGTACAACTTCATTTGTGAGTGTCCCTCTTAATGAGATTTTCCTGACAAGTCTGTGTCATGGGCACAAAAGATCCTGATGTGAAGAGGAAGCCAGTCTGGAGGAGGAAGATATAACTGTTCTTCAGATGACATGTTATTAGAATGATGTCCTTTTTTGGTTTGAGTGGGAGGTTCTGTACACAATAGTGCTGAAAGGTGGCCCTATCAGTATACAGTGAAAGCAATAACAATTGCAGGGATTTGGAAATCTTCATTTCAAAAGGAGAGAGACAGAGAAAGTGAAACCACATTATCTTCAAAATACTTTTATCTATGGGATTTCCATGTGGAAGGTGTTAAAATAATGAAAAGCCCCATGTCAAATTAGAAGAAAGTGCGAGATATCAACCATGTCCTGAGGAATCACTGAGCAAACAAGCACCTTGCTAGTGCTAGTGACTTCAAGAAAGTGAAAGGCCTTTGTATGACAGTAAAAGGTGCTGGGGTGGTGGTAATATCGTGCAGCTGCAGAACAAGGACAGGATGGTGGGCAAAAAAAAAGACAAGAGGTGTGTGAGCAGTCTGCAAACCACGAGGCAGGGACTCAGCTATACTATGTTGGGTTTGGAGGTTAAAACATAGTTTGTACATAACTGCTAGGAAAGAGTACAGAGAAAGCTCTTTCATACAGCAAAAGAATGACGCTTATAATGGGGATATGTATCTTTTACTATGTGGGGCTCATTTGGAACAGTGGGACTATGCAGAAAGAGGGATTCCTTTCCCATCATAAATCTCATACACTGATACTTTTCATCTCCCAGCAAGAGCAATATAAGAAGCTTCACTAAAAGAACAATAATTATGGTATCTTTTCCAATATTCTTTCAGGTTGTTCTATTGTGAAATAATTTTCCAGAAACTACTGTTCTCTGTAGATATTTAGGCACAGGAAAAGGTTTCTGGGTTCTCAATCACAAACAATTAAAAGCTGTGTGTGTAGAGAAAAGCTACAAAGAAGCAGGGAGAGAGATAATTAATCTTTATCCTACTTGCTAAAAATTTCACTTAGCCTTGAAATAGATGATGTATCTCTATCCCATTTCTTTTTATCTATCTTTTTATATTTTTTTCCCCTCTAGCTCTTAACCCCTGAAAATATCCTGAAAATGGTAGGTTTTCTAATAGAGGAAAGTATTTTTTCTTTGATTTTTTTTTCCTCTGAAGCACATGATGCAGTTATTCTGCATACTTACAGCATTTTCCCTGACACTCCACTACATCTTCCTTTGGTTTTTGTTCCTTTGTGTGAGATGTGGTTGCTTTATTGAAGTTATAATGATCTTATCTTCATGAATCACTAGAGATCAGCCAGGCTAAACTCTCTGCATTAAAGTTCACCTAACACTATTCACTGTAACCCAATGTTTAAATAAAATATCTCCTTATTATACAAACCAAGTGCAATAGTAAGTATGTAAAAATGACAGATCTACCAGTATAATTTACTTATTTTTATCATAGAATATCTTAGTTTGGAAGAGACCTTAAAGATCATCTAGTTGCAACCCCCCCTGTTATGGGTACAGACACCTTCCACCAGACCAGGTTGTTCAAAGCTCCATCCAGCCTGGCTTCAAATATTTCCAGGGGTGAGACATCCATAGCTCCTTTGGGCAACCTGTTCCACTGCCTCACCAGCCTTACAGTAAATTTTTTTTTCCTAATATCTGATCTAAACCTATTTACTTTCAGTGTGGAGCCACTCCTCCTTATCCTTATCACCATATACTCTTGCAAAAAGTCCCTGTCCAGCTTCCTTGGCACTGGAAGGCCACAATTAATTCACAGTAAAGTCTTCTTTTCTCCAGGCTGAACAATCTCCATTGTCTCAGCCTTTCCTCATAGGAGAGATGCTCCATCTCTCCAATCATCTTGGTGGCCTCCTCTGGACTCAATCCAATGTCATTCCTTTGCTGGGGACCCCAGAGCTGATGCAGCACTTCAGGTGGGATCTCACCAGAGTAGAGGGGCAGGAAGAATTTATAAATGGTCAAAAGACTATTTTTCTATCAGGTAGCTATGTAACAATTAAAAATGTTGCAAACTCTTAATAATATTCCAAAGCACTTGTTACATTGAAACAAAGCAGAAGTTCAGTCCCTTAAAAATAAAAGGAAAATTATTTGGATTTTAAAAAATCTGCATGCAGCATAAGGCAGAAAAAGAGCATTGAAACTCTTTTTCTTACCTTACACTTACATTTGAAATTGTGTAACTCATGTGTAGCTCCTTCTCATTTCACATAATTTCTAATTATAAACTGAACAGGAGGAACTGTTTTTCCTTTGATGTGGTATAACAGCAGAAGTCTTCAAGTTAGGTGCTGTATATCTGGAAAAGAAACTTTCTGGCTTAATTTTTATACCTTTCTCTTCAGGAAATACCTTCTTCAGGGCTAAGATTCTGTTTGGAAGCTAGACATCTTAGTACCTAAATTAGCTCTTTTAAGAGGGAAGTTAGGCAGTGAGTTGGCATCTTGTTCTTCTGATCTGGGAAATGTCTTATAGAACTACATGTACTGTCAAAGGCAGGAGTGAAAGGTGGGGGAATTTAAAACATTGGTAATACAGGTGCTTTTAAAGGCTAGAGGAGCATGAAGACTCCCCCTAGGAGGCTCTGTCCAGTGTGACCAAAATCTCTCATTAAGATTTCCAGTAGAAACTTCTAAATAAATGTATTTGTAGTTCTTTGACCATAGTTGTAGTTTTGAAGTATTTTTTGAAGTATTTTTTCTTCATACTAGGCTGTTTTCCTTTCTGCTTTAATGTATATAATGTGGTGTCTTTGCATAATCTCCTAAGGTTTTATTGTGCAATTAATCTGCATGTTGTTCTTAAGCTTAAAGATAAACCTGTTCTATAATGTCTTCCTTCTCTTATTCCATTATTTGCAAATCTGGGAAATGGTCACTGAGTTCAGAAGGCAGTGGGACATGACCGTCCATGGAAACTCTCATGTACCATTAGAGTAATCAAGGAGACAGATGATGAGTGATTCTGTACTTTTCAAGTTGTGGGATTTTAAGTTTTATGACTTTGGCTGTGGAATCTGCTGCTGACTGTGAGCAAACAGCCTAATCACTCTGTGTCTCTATAAAATGGTTATAATAATTCCTTGTTGCATCAATGTTATGATGAAAATGAAGCAATGTTTCTAAGTGGTGGGTAGTGTGGCTGTAAGGTCAGGCAGTGAAAGCTAATCCGATTACCTTTGCTGACAAAGGTTATTAAACAGTAGTCCTTGAATTTCTATGCACAATATGCCTGTCTGTGTGCAGGGAAAGTGATATAGCTGTAAATCCATTGCCAACATGGTTTATAAATGAGGGAGAGGGAGGGAAGTTCTGGGGGATCTCCTCAGGCTGCCTGGAGCGAGGACTACTGATGAGTCATGCTTAGGCAAGGATGAAATGTGTGCATCTCCCTCCTCAAACATGGATCTATTTTTATTGTTTAGGGCTCTGAAATAATCTTGATCTCTCTCCTTTTGGCATAGCTTGTACCTCTGAGTAATGCCCATCACAGACATATGATCATAAAAGCCAAAATTATCTTATGACTGAATCTAGTTAGCCCTGAATCTTCTCATCTCCCCACTCATGTCCACCACTGGATGTAAATCAGCTTAGTGCCAGTTGGCAGCTGTCTTTCCCCTCTTGGATGCACAATGGACAAGCAACAGTGGAGCAGCATAATGCTTTCCTTTTCCAGAAAATAAACTGGGACCAGAGTCTGTAACTGGGTGTCTCTGCCATGGTGACCCCATGCTGCCAAAAACACCCATGTTTTTCCCCCATGCTGCCAAAAACACCTGTTCTCAAGGTTAGTGTATTGATTTAATTGGATTTTTGTGAGCAGCTGTGGAAAGCCTTGAGGAAGGGTGCTTGCTCTCTTTTTGCCAAGGGGGAATCAATAGTACAGCCAGATAAGCTAGATATTTCCTTCTTCTGAGATCTGAGCTGTGCAAATCTTCTGCAGGTATCCCCTGGTCATGATGGTGCTGGCTGCCTGAGCTGCAGCTGGTGCTGCTGCTGGCCTTGCTTGAGCCAACTTGCCTGGGCAAAACCTGCCTCTGCATTTGCACTCAGGGTGACAGGCCAACAGGTCCTAGTTGTCCTTTGTATCATGTGCCTACTCACATCTTAGCTGCCTTCACCATTCAGGCAGCCTTTAGAAGGGTCTAACACGATCTTAAAATTCTAATGGTAAGGACACCAAATGGGCACATGGGAGACTACAGGACAGTGAAGTTCACAGAAAATACTCTTCCCTGGTGTTAATTTTCTTATGATAATGATTTGTCTACTTGAGACATAAGGTGGTAAAGCTGGTCCAAAAGTCACAATTCTAGCTTTCTGAAACAAGCAGAAATTCCAAACTTTCCTACAGAAAGGAAAAGTAAATATCTTTGTGTTGGGGGTTAAGCTTTTTCTTTTTTTTCTTTCTCTCAGGGAATTTTTCTTCCCATGTTGTTGCCCTGGAGATGATGAACAGAGAGTATTAAGAGACAAAAACATGGTTGGGCATCTTCAAATTCCACTGAGATGGTCCTGGGGGAGGAGGGGGGAAGGGGTATGGTTGCAGCAGTCTCTTAGCTGGGGAGTGAGCTCTCTGCTTGAGGGGTTTCTCTTGGGAAGCGATATCATGATATTCCAGGGTCTAACCAAGACTTGTCTGGGAGTCAGGGGCTGGGCTCAGTCCTTTCTCTTCTCTGCATTCAGAGGGGAGAGCGGCCATTTGTGGTGTGGGGAGCAGGTGCCTGTCCTTCCCTTGACAGGGCTGAGCTGTGGTTTGATCCTGGGGTCTGTCTATTCTTTTTTTTCCGTTTTTACCGGCTGCTGACATCAATTGCTTCTCACTTGGGCCTGCCCGCCTTCACCATAGTTGCCAGTGAGTGATGCCAAGGTCCAGTGCTGCCCAATTGGACCTGCTTGCCCCTGCTGTTTCCTGCCACTACTCTGGGGTTGTTTGCTACCCCACCTCTGGCCTCCACGGTTTCCTCCGGCTGCACTGAGGTTTTTGCTGCATTTCAGTTCCACCCCTGCCCCCCAGGGTCTATGCCGCTGCTGTTACTGCGACTGAGCCGGGGTTGATTTGCTGCCCTTGGATCTGTTCGCCTCTGCTGTTCCAGCCCAGTGCTCCAAGGTTTCTGCTACAGTCCCAGTTATGATCCAGAGTAGCACTGAGACTGGCGGCTCCCCATGAGTTTCACAAGAGAAGCCATCTCCCCTCGCCTGAGCTGCCATGACGGCGCGAGGGAGCCCTGGCCGGGCCGCGCACAGCGCCCCCTGCAGGCGCGGGGGAATCACCGCACCCGCCCGGCCCGCCGGGAGCCAGCAGCGCCCCCTGCCGGCCGCCACCGGAACCGCACCAAAGCGCTCAGAGAGCGGGAAGAGACTTGCCTGGGATTTCTGCTCTCGCTGGCTGTGCCAGCAGCGCCGCTGTGCGCTTGCCTGGTTATACAGACACACACTGCTACACACAATACTGCGCACACACTAGCAAAGAACCGGTATTTCTTTTCCCATATCTTTGCCTGAATGCCCCTTCATTTCAAAGTTTTAATAATTTGGAGGGAAGAGGGTCACATTTTTCCATTCCAGGAAGTAAGTTTTTGGTCAGGACATTCAATGAGAATTCAGATGTAAAGATATAATGTTGGGAGCTCCATTTTCTAATCCTTTGGCTGGATATTGAGAAGTGTTCAGAAATGGCCATCAGTTTTAATAAGTGACAAGAAAACTTTAAGGTCTTGTGGTGGTTTATGGAGCAAAAAATTTATCAGGAAACTTCTGAAGTAGACTTACCATACAGTCTTCATTCAGAAATTATCCCAAACAGTGCAGATATTCCTGAAGAATAATGTACATTAATGTGATAAATACCAGACGTAAAGATATATGGCACGTTACATTTTTTTGGAGAAGATTTAGGCCTGTCCCTAATATGCAAATTCTGAGCACAATTAGAATTAGAATTAATTACACTTAATTATTTTAAGTGGCAATAATGCATCCTTGGGGACAGTAATGTCAGAGAATTAAACCTCACTTCTTATCTAAACTTTGCTTACTATCCTTATTTATGCTTCTTCACTTCAATTGAAGTACTAGAAAATAACTCATGTGGTGAGGTGTAGCCTTCATGTTTGGTTGTAGCACAGGGTGATCAGCTGTTACAGGACGCCATGTGGGAAGACCATGCCAATACCATGTCAGCAACTAAAGATGGATAAAAGGCTAAGGCTTGCAATGCTTTCTTTGCCTAGTTAGAATAGCCAGCCCCCCAAGGTGGAAGACAGGGATGGGGAGTAAAATGAAGGCCCCACATCCAGGAGGAAATGCTCAGCAACCTGCTTAAATTTATGGGGGCCAGAATAGATCTACTTGAGGTTACTAAGGGAGCTGGTGAAAGGACTCACTCAGCCATGTTCATGTGGTTGTGTCTACATGGACTTCATTTAAGTCATCAATACAGTTTCCCACAGCCCTGTCCTGGAGAAAGTGGCTGCTCACGGCTTTGACCAGTGCACTCTTCACTGAGTGAAAAACCCCCTGGCCCAGAGAGGGTTGGTGAATGGTGCTGAATCCTCTGGGTGGCCAGTTACCAGTGGGGTTTGTGAGACTTGGGACCAGCTCTGTTTAACATCTGTATCAACAACCTGGATGAGTGCTCCTTCAGTCAGCTTGCAGATGACATTGAAGTTGGGTGGGAGTGTTGATCTGCTGCAGTGTAGGAAGGTCCTGCAGAGTGATATGGATTGAGACTGAGAGCAACAGTAGGAGATTCAGCAAGGCAAGTGTCTGGGTCCTGTACTTGAACCACAATAGCACCAGGTAGCCCTACTGATTTTGGGCAGAGTGGGCGAAAAACTGCCTAGGGGGAAAGGACCTGGGGATGCTTGTTGACAGATTTGAACATGATTCGGTGTCTGCCCAGGTGGCCAAAAAGGTCAGCAGCGTCCTGGTTTGTATTAAAAATTATGTGGCTAGCAGGACTAGGGAAGTGATTGTCGCTCTGTACCCAGCACTGGTGAGGCCACCCCTTGAATCCAGTTTAGAGCCTCTCATGGCAAGGAAGACATTGAGGTGGTTAAGTGTGTTCTGAGCAGAACAACTGAGCTGGTGAAGGGTCTGGAGCACAAATCCTGTGAGGAGTGGCTGAGGGAGCTGGTATTGTTGAGTCTGGAGAAAAGGAGACTGACATGAGATCTTATCACTCACTAAAACTACCTGAAAGGAGAGCGTAGTGAGGTGGGGGCAGTCTCTGCTCTCAAGCAGGAAGCAATGAGATGAGAGATAATGGACCCAAGTTGCCCCAGGGAAGTTTTAAATTGGATACCAGGAAAAATTCCTTCACAGAAAGGATTGTCAAGCAATGGAACAGGCTGCCCAGGTAGGTGGCTGAGTCACCACCCCTGGAGGTGTTGAAAAGACTAATAGATATGGTGCTTAGGAACATGGTTTAGTGGTGAACTTGGTAGTGCTGGCATAATAGTTGAACATGACAATCCTAAAGGTTTTTCTAACCTGAATAAGTCTATGTTGTATACATGTACTGGCGGATATTTCTGAGCAACACAAGAAGGGTTGAGCCTTAGAGTATTGCTCAATCATCTGAAGCACCAAGAATGAATTGTAACATTGAAATTGTATTTACATGTTGCTGAAGGCATTCTGAGAAAAGACAATGTTTATAAATAGTTAGTATGAAAGCTAGAGACAGAAAAAGTAATAAGAATATATATAGTCTACATTCCTACTGCTATAGAATTTTATTTTTCCTTTGGCAGATATGGCTGTCTAGCCCCTCTTTTCCCAAAACCTAATAGACATTGCATTCAGCTAGTATGTGAAGACTAAATCAAGTAAAAAATATGCATTTGAGATGAGTTTTTAGACCTAAATAAAGTGTCCCTATCTTACCCACCATACACAAGTACACTTTAAATTTATATTGTGATGCATTGTCTCTGAATTACATGAATTCTGTACTTCTGTGATAGAATTATTTTTATTGAAAATGGTAATTGAATTTATAATCCTGTGGATTTTTAGGCAATGGGCTATAGGTATCTGAGACGACAGCTTTCTTTAGTTAGGTCTACCAGTACTTGTTGTTTTATTGAGTTTCGTACCAGTTTAATCAGGAGAATAAAGCAGACAGAGGGACAATATTAATTGCGGATTAAAAAACCTGCACAAAGCCAAGAGTGAATCTGACTGATGCTGATATCATTGTTTAACTGGATGGAAAAGAAACGTTAAGAATGATGGAGGCAAAAAGGACAGTCAGACATGTAATGCATTCATTCACACTTGCTGATATTTGTATTGAATCCTATAAAGGACATCAGGTATGCTGGAGGCACCAGACCTGCCTGAGCATATTTAAACTCTGAGAATCAGATTTTAGATTTTTTTTTTAGTGACTAAAATGTGGATGATTTTGTGCCTGAGGTTGTAATTTTGAATGAATAGGAGGAAAAAGAATTTTGTACATGTTGCTGATGTTGCAAGAATAGTTATTTTAAAAAATTCACAACTCAATATATCCTCCATTTACAAACACAATTATTTAATCTGCCAAAAAATAATGGCAACCATGAAACCATAGTCAAGTATATAGCGATATAGAAAAAAAGCAAAATAGTAACCTTTATCCTCCTACAAAAACAATGCAACTGTAATACACATTGTGAGTAGACGTTTAATACTGTGCATATTTCTGGCCTGGCAGATGTTTTTGAGTGCTCATCTTTGTAGTCACCAACACTGAAGCAACATCATGGATAGTCAGAAGATCCAAGATCTCTCACTAAAGGTTAACATCTGAAATCCAGTTTTGACAAGGCATTGCTCTGTCCAGTCCCTCTTTCCCATCTCTCAGCCCAGGAGACCTCCCAGCTGTGCAAGCCATTGTAATGTACTGGAGCCAGAGAAGTTTCTGCAAATTATGTGTTAGTCCTGTCTTGTGCCATTCTGTCTTGCATTCCTTCAGGGTTTTTGTGTCCTCGGAGGTCTGTTAGTACTTCTATTTGCATTCAGGTGAGAAGAACTGTTGTTCTGCTTTTTGCAATTTAAATTCAGTAATGGAGTACACATGCATGAAAACTTAAGTCGTATTTAAATTGTAGTGAAAGAAAAAGAATATTATGTATGAATTAAATATTTTAAAAGTTCTATTATTCTTTTTTTTCTTTTTGAGGATAAGCAGAAACAATCCTTTGTGTAGGGCAAAAGCAAATTTAATTTTGTAAGTGAAGTCTTAGAATTTTTTTGAAATAACAGGGTTCTTGTACTTATCTTCCTGGTGAAGTTCATTATCTTTCCTACAAAAGACTGAAAGAAAGCCATTCACATTAGATAAGGAGGTATGATAGCTTAAGCCAAAAACTTTTTTGCACTGAGAACTATGAATAATGTGGCAGCATTATCTACAGGTGATTCTGTAATTTCTTATAATCTTCTCCTTCCCACCAACAGATGTAGGAACCAATGCTGGTTTTCGTGCCTTCTGAATCTAGATTTGTCTTCTGATATGTGATATAATGTCTTAGAGGTGGAAAAACAGTCATTGCTTTGGGATTTGATGGCTAGTGGATCTAGGAAAATATCTGAGTATCTGCTAGAGCAGACTCGCAAATCCTTCAGCAGGGAGCTTTTAACAGGTCTTTACTGCTCATTCAGCATTGAATAATCTTGTTTTTCCACCCAGTTGGATTTTTATCACTCCATGTAGTAGCAGATTTTGCAGAAACATTATATATGCTGGACAATACCTTGTGATCCCACAGCAGCTGTAGAGGAGAAAGTGAGGTCTTTAAACTTGAAGTTGAGATATTGCATGCTTTTTCTCTTCTCTATATACCTGGCTATTTAACAGATGCATGCCCTTATCTAGCAAACATGCATCAGACATACTTGGCCTAGGAATGGTGAGGATGGTCACCAAAAAAAGGTGCTTGTATCTACGTATCTCATTCTTTGCAGAGGATTTTCTTAAGCATAAGAAAGTATCAGACCTTGAGAATGTTGTCCAACTGAGCAGTGAACTGATTGTGGGAACATGCTCAATACCCCTGTGACTTAAGGCAGATGGAAGACTCATCACTTTAGCAATTTTCAGGATGGCTTGTAAATTTCCTCTGGCAATCACTCAAGTGGACGTGTCTGAAAAATGGGCATTTATGTCACTTAAGAGATTTTAAGGAAGTCTACCAACATGGTGAAAATCAAGAGGAGCATGCTGTCATTCAGATCTGGGCCACACAAACTGCCTTCCCCTGGGAAAATCTGTTCTAAAGAGGCACGTCAGAAACTTGTTGATAAAAAGAGCACCGAACTTTCTTATGGTACAAATGGTTGATGGTTATTTAATCTCAGTTACACTGTGCCAGATCAACTAGGAGTGAATTTGGACTGAGAGAAAGACTGTGTTTTATGCAAGGGTACTTTTTGCTATGACACATTGCAGGAGTTGCTATAGAAGGGTGAAGAGGACTCTTTCTCACTTTCGCTGTGATGAACATCCTACATTTTACAGGACCAGATTTGCGTAGTACAGAGGTGAAATATGTTATCGCACTTTTTTTTGGGTTATCGTTGCCAGAGAGTGAGATGACTCACAAACTGAAACTATTTTTTCTAGAAGAGTCAGCTGAATATGTGAAGATGCTTCTTCTAATCCCTTTTCAGAAATTTGATAGATGGACAGTAATGCACTGGCAGGAATTCTTGGTAATTCATATGAAGGAACAAAACCCTCTACTTTATTTGGTAATGTTAGAACTTGCAATGTTTTATAATAATGCTTTACAATATTTAGAGTGGCTGCCTACATACAGTATGTACTGTATAAGTTATTTCCAATATCAAAACTAGAATTCTTGGCAAAATCTGAAATGTAGAAGTTCATATATTTTTAAAGCAAGAAGGAACTGTTAGATCATCTATTTTAATAGGCACCAAATGGGACACTGGTGTTCTCAACTTCTTCTATACAGTTTATTTTTTACTTAAGTATTCTAGAAGTTGAGAAGGGCAAGAAGACAAATGATCATGAGTTTATGTTTTTCATAAAAGCAGCACAGCAATCTTTTGCTTGAAGGGATGCTGCTAACATTTAAGCCTGTCTGTAGCTGTAAATGGATGTGAATTTATGTTGACTGTAAATAAATGTTAGCAGAATAAAGACCTACTGAGACAGCTTTATATTATTCAGTAAATTATTGTACATGTAATTTGTCTCATACAGCAGCTAAAACAGGTGCAACAACAAACCACATCCTTAAAAAAAATCTCTAAATATATTAATATTTAAATTACAAAAATCTACTGTTGTTTTTATTGCTTTACTATGGGAACATATTTATGTTGGTTAGACTTGTCTAATTGTCATGCAAATCCAGGAAGATAAGTTTCAAATGGAGGCATGTGGCAGAATAGAAGTCAGATATATTGCACAGTTGTGTGCAGAGATGACAGTGGAAATTTTTTCTTCTCTATTAAAAAAAACACATTATCTATCCCATGTGATGTGATGATGCTTGCTGCAGAAAGCATCTTATCTGCTGCAAGAACTAATCAAAATTTCTGTTTTCCCTAACTCAAAATTAATCTAGTTTCAGTGTCATTATTATGCGCTAAGTAACAAGTTAATACCAGCTCTCAGTCCCCTATGCTCCTTACTGTTTTAAAATCAAAGCTACTGAAGTGAGTTCAGACTGTGCTTTCTGCAAACATATGTTGCTTTTGTTGGTCCTGCTATATTTAGTAGAAAACTAAAATCCTCACTTTAATTCTGACAGTTGGTGGATGCTGATCTTACATTAGAGTGTCTGATAATTTCACTAGTGTTAGCATGCTCACCATGTAGTGGGTGGATGAGAATCCATCCATGTCTGTTGTTATTTTGCTCTTGAGAAGACAAGGTGCCTAATAAATGCCTACAACAAACCTTCATTATCAGAAGTGCTATAGTGCTCTAAATGGACAACCTATGCAGTGAAGGGTATGCTCTGGAATTTATGAACAGCGATGTAAGTTAGGATATAAAAGACTCTGGTCCTTTTCCAGCTACATTGATGGTTAGGTAAAATATAGATTTTTTTTCCTCCACACCATAAACTGCACACACAGCTGCATAATATACACAGTCAAATGCCAAGGACCTAATAAGATTTTGCTTTCCAGAAATATAAATAATTTAATCAGATTAATGACATTGTTCTACCTGAGGGATTCTATAATTAGTAGATTATTGAACCAGCACAGAAGTTATCTACTATTAGCACCTGGAGGAATTCCTGTTGTCTTAAAAAGTGGAATCAAATTATATGAATATTCCTGTCATGCAATCTGTAAAGATAATAAGCCTCTGGCATTTTGTAAGCTATATAAATCCATGGATTTCACATTAAATATTTAAAGCACAGGAGGTGTTATTTGTTAGAATACTGATAAAAATAGTTCAGCCATTACAGCTGCCTTTTCCATTTGGTAAATCCCTCTTTGTTTGATTTGCTTTCAAGCCTTTTTAATTTGTTGGGCGGTTTTTTGTTGTTTAGGTTTTATTGGTTTTGTTTGTTTGGTGTTTTTTTGTTGTTGGTTTTTTGGGTAGTTTATTTTTTTCATTTTTGGCTTTCTTTGGTTGGTGGTTGTTGTTGTTTGGGGTTTTTTTATTGTTACATTTTTCCAGTTCCTCTGGAGGTGTGTTTTGGACTTTTTATGATAAACACTCAAAATATTTTTATAGACATTTTGCCCTTTTAATATAGAGACCATATTCAAACCAGGGGTATAAACAGATATGAAGCAGGAAAATTTTTTTTGAACACCAAAGAAATGTTGCTTGAAATACATTAAAAAGGGTGCCTTTCTTCTGAATATATTTAAAAAGTAGGAGCTTATTCTTTGATGTGTGCTCCACTCCAAGAGTTTGTTTGGGATAATACTGATGATGGAACTCATCAAGGTCAAATATACATTTACATATCATAATGAGGGTGTTGAATAATTCTTTAATAATAGAGGCCATGGGGAAGATGGCTGGTGTCTTAATAGACTGCAGAATTTAACAGAGGATTTTAAAGATTATAAAAATATGATGACTATTTGTCTGAAAGTGACTTCTTAACAGTTTCAGTCATCTGGCAATTTAAAGTGAAAAACTTTGTTGGTAAAAGTCTCTGTTTTTAATGGATTGCCGTGTCAGTCTGGAGCTGCAGTCAGGATAACTGATGACCTTTGAAGTCCTTAGAATAAATTATGATTTGTGTGCAAGAGATGATAATGCAGTTAAAAAGATTTATGTAATAGTTCTTCAAAGAGCTCATGGAATTAACACAGGGTCATAAATTAGTAGGATTTACAAGTAAGAAATTACTTTACTGGGAGAGCTCTTTTCATCCCATATGGTTTTGCCTCCAGGCACTTGCTGATGTTTAAATGAAGAGATACCCGATGAATCCTCCAGGCAGCTGTGAAATTACAGGGGCACCTGTGTTGCTAACAATCCATCCAGCTTTAATAACAGCCAGGTACTTCCCCTGTAGAGAAGTGAGCTTCAGCTTGTAGGACATGTGTCATAACCTTGTCACAAAGTATTTTTAGACCTCAGGCTAAATGACAAGATAAAAGCTACTTTTACCCTTTTTCGCTTTATGGGTGGCCTAAGTAAATCCTTTCTAGCTGTTCTAAAGTGTATTAGCACTCCACTAGGACTCAGGCCTATCAACACGTAGATATTTTTTTAGTCTGCAAAAAAGTTTTAACAGAGCTGTTCAGGAGATGCTTGACACCCATGCAACAAATGCTTGATCATTTTTAGTATTCCCACTACTGAGAGAAGATATTTTTCAGTATTTAAGTAGAAAGATATAGGCCTTCAATGACAAGAAAGAAAGGGGCTTTAGTAATGGTATCTGAGCAGTATTGCTTCTTTGGCGAGAATTACAAAAATCTCCTCAGCATAGTCTCACAAAAAAAGAAAAAATAAAATTAAAGAAGGGATATGTCTTTCCCTTCTGCCCCTCACCCCCCACATTTTAGCTGGAAACCTCTGCAATAATTTCACAGCTTCTTTCACTGAGGAAAATTGTCTTAGAGTATGTGCTGATTTTTTAGTGAGCACAACTACATGGAAGCCTAAAGATTTAAATGTTCTGAAGTCTGAGAAGTATGTTTTGGGTTTTTTTTAGCAGACAAGAGAAACAGCCATTATTTCATTTATATGCCCGATCAATTTTATTTTCTAAAATATTTCAAAACATGAATAATTCAACTTTTTTTTTCCTTTATCCTACCTATTTAAGAATAATATTTTGCACAACCGTATCTCTTACCCTCCTGCCTAAGGAGCTAGTGTAGAAACTTCTATAATCTCTAAAGCAAACTTATTTTGCCTTTTCATGTATTTAAAAACTATTTGTAAAGAAAATGGAGTGAAAAACATCCCCATCTGCTTTCATAAGCAGTCACCTCACCTGGGTCAGCAGGATGTTTAATGCAAACATGGAAGTGTGTGAAGACCACGGCTCCTGATGATTTTGTATGCTAATAATATACAACTTGTTTCTTGCCACAAAGCCTAAAATTTTGCATCTAGAAAAATAAAAACTGAAGGCTAATTTAAAGGAATATATGTATCTCATTAAAACTTATTTCAAACCTGATACAGAGAGGATGAAGTCTGGGGAAATGTCAGGTATTTAATCAGGGCAAATTAGACAACACTATTTTATCAATGCTTCTCATTGTAATAGAATAAGCTTTGGAAGTATCAGTTCAATGGGCTCTGATTATCTGTCTTGGTTCATTCCTGCACCACTTGGGCTTATTTTGTGACTGGTTAGATAAGCCACCCTTGTTTCAGCTTGCATGCAATTACTGTTTTTCTTTTCCTCCACTTAGCCAAAGATTGTGATAAGGTAGTTCACACTGTTCTCCTACTTTGATTTCTAAAACTTCTAATTCTCATTAGACTTTTCAAACTTTATAGGAGAAAGTGAATTAATTACGATGCAGTGGCTATTTGTCTATGTCTGCACACAAGGATGTATTTGCACATTGTCTTTTTTCCTGAATTTTGTCTGAGCGAGAATGACAGTCTGATTATTGAAAAAGGGACCAGACTGCCATCTGGCTTTATTGGAATATCTGTTTTTATAACAGCAAATTTTTTGATAAAACTATCCTCAAAAGTAGTTGCATACCTGTAACTTTTCTGTGCTCCAGTCTCCAGTCATCTAGGGATCCCATTTCCTGTCAGTAGTGGATGCTCTCACTTACCCTGCCAAAGACACAAGGATACAACACTACATGCATGTGATATGTGCAATGGACTGAATCAAGCTGATTCAGGACTGTGGGGGCAAGTAAACTGTGATGCCACTTTCAGAAATTAGTTTGCACCCCATCACTTAGCTGTGATGTAATCGTTTGCAATTTATTTGTGACTGGACTACTGGCTTTGGCCTGAGCTCAGTGCTAGCTGGAGTCCGGTAGAAATTGTTGGGTGAGACTGATGCTTTTCAGCAGCACAGTCACATGCGTGGCCATCCCATGTAGTTAGTTGCTGGGCATTAAAGTGGTGTCTGTATTTTCTCTTCAGCTGTTGAATGGTTGAAGCCTGTTGTTGATCCAAGCCCCTGGCATCTGTTCCTGACCTTTGACTTGTATCTTGGCTCTGGCTCACAACCCTTGGATCATATCCTGGCTCTAGGTCCTGCCTCTTGGCAGCTTGTTTGGTTCCTGTCTTTGGCTTTAGCCTTGGCTTGTATTCTGGCCCTGGCTCCAGACCCTGGGCTGTTAGGTGAGTTCCAGAATTTCAGTGTTTATCCCTGTTCCAGGCTTCAGTCTGAATTGGCTGTGCCCTTGCCTCCTGCAGTGAATGGTCTGCAAACATTTAATAACACTGGGATTGTGTACAAGGGAAGAAAATGTAATTGTTGAGGAAACTTGTCTCTGGATGTTCATGCTGCATTGTCTGTCCCTGATGTTCACCAGAATGAGGTCTTGCAAGGAAAGAGAATATTTTCAAGGGAAAATCAAGCAAATATTTTTCCCTTGAGTTTTGAAGCTTGTCAACACGCCCAGTCTAAATGCTAGTTTACATATATAGGAAAAGTTTATGTATATAAGGAAGGCGAAAATGAATATTTTAGGTATCCTGGAGTATATACTTGGACTGTAAGCTTTTTCTACAAAACAGAGATATTGTAAAAAGGAACAAACAACCAAAAAGAACCCCAAAATAATTTTAAAACCACCAAAACACAGAAAGGAAATATGAGTACTTACTAGTAAAATTTGTTCTCAAATTGCCTAAGTTTCTTGGCTTTTTGTTCCAGACAACAGTAAGAGAAATAGCAAAGAGAAAAAGGTTTTTGATAGAGAGGATAACTTCTGTATCTCAATAAATTTTTTCTAATTATTTTTTTGTTTGTGTGATGTGATATTTGACCTTAGAAGACTGATTGTGTGAACCTGGCTCTTAATCTGACCTGAGTCCAAAGGAAAGATAAGCTATGGTACAATGCTGGTACTCAGGGAATAGACTTGTACTCTAACGTGTTGCTAGGCAGGAGTCAAGGACATGGAATAGCAAAAAACAAATGCTTGAGGAAAACTGTCAATACTGACAAAAGTCCACCTACTGGAGATTTTTCAATGCCTGTCTGCAGAGTAAGGTGTGATTTTGATTTCTGTTTGTAAATCAGCATGACTTCATACTCTGAGATCACCTAAAACAGGAACAG
Source organism: Melospiza melodia melodia (assembly GCF_035770615.1). Taxonomy (NCBI): domain Eukaryota; kingdom Metazoa; phylum Chordata; class Aves; order Passeriformes; family Passerellidae; genus Melospiza; species Melospiza melodia. Next base: position 53,728,600 of record NC_086226.1, on the reverse strand, counting down.
TCTCATCAGTCAAACTGTCGGGTTCCAGACCCCTCTAGATCTCATTTTCATGCATTCAATATGCAGCATAACTGATAATTACATTGGAGTTTTTTCTCAAAAGACCAAAACAAACAATCAAAACTAAAACACCACAACCCCGACCAAAATGCATAGGCTTTTGACAAGGTTGTGGATGGAACAGTAGAAAGAAGGAGAGGAAAGTAAGAATTTGGTGAGTGGGAGATGTGAGAGAGGCTATAACTTCCTGACAGTGTACTAAGCTTGGCAAATCTTTCAGCAAGGCAGCAGACATAGGGGATGGGAGACGGAATATTGCACAGGAATGATCTGGAGGGTTAGAACAACAGGAGACACTAAGCTTGCATGTAAACATTAGAAAGAAGACAGTTTTCTCACAGGAAGAAATTAGTGTATGGATTTAATTATAATCCAGGAAGGCACTGAGAGTTTGAGTTGTGTTAGATAAAAAATTTATTGGAAAAGGTGGCTGATTTTTAGGATAGATATTACTTCTTCCCATGCCAAAAATTAATTCCATTAAGCTCAAACCCCTCCAGAATATGGAAAATTTATTTTCTTTTCCTTGTCTCCAACTGAGGCCAAGCTGGAGCCTGTTTTTGTACAGAAGTTACTATTAAACACTTAAATCTAGACTGATTGTGTTTGTTTTCTCTGTCATTCCTATCATACTTATTGACTACATCAACAGGCAAGCTGCTTTCAAGTCAGATTCTTGTAACAACATTCCCTCCTCATATAAGCATTTTCCAATCTAATTTTTACTGTACATATTCTTTTGGCTCATTTCCAGGATCTTGTCTCTGTAGATTTCTCTGTAATTCTCCAACCTCTCAGTAACAGGATTTGTTGTCTTATGATGAATGCCTTGTTGTTTTAAGTCTTCTTTACTCGATTTTTTAAAGATGGTAGCCTTGTATCAGTCTACTAAGAAGAACTCTAATATATGCCTGAATGTATGTTGTGGCAAAAGCAGGCAAGGGCAAGTGCAGTGTTATATGTCTTTTTCGATAGAGGTACACAAGTATCTGTCTCTGAGTGGAGATCTCAGACTTGCAATTCAGGGAGCTGGAACTCAGATGATGAGCTGTATGCAGTTCTTACTTGTTTAATAAAGTACATTCCTGCTTAATTCAAAGTCGCATTCCAGACTGCACAACAATTGTGCCCATAGGTAACCTCTTAGAAACGTCCAACACAGCAAGTCATCTTGCACTCATTGTGTGGCACAAGTGTATTGTCTTCACAGCTGCAGACTCAACCTGTCTAAACTGCAGCCACTCTCTCAGTCATTGTGGCCAACTCTCTTTTAGAGGAAGACACAGGGGAAAAAATAGCAGTCATGGTGGGCCTTATTTCAGTCTTGTCACTCTTGTTGGGAATTATGTAATTGCCTAGACATAAGGCCTGAACTGGAAATCGAGCTGCACCAACCAATTGGGAGTACATACAGCAGTCTTCTGGCTGGTTTTATGCTGAGTTGCTTTGCTTTTTATTAGGGAATGTTGCTTATGTTGATTGTTTAGGATATAGCAGTGGAAGAATTAAAATACTTAATCCCTTTGAATCACTGGTTGCATTTGGAGAAACCAGTTCAGTGGCTTTTCAACTGGATATAACTTTTAGCTCCTTTCAGGCCATGAGATTCAAACCCCTGTGCCAGCTCTGCTAGGCTCAAATAATGTTTCTTGGGGTCCTCATGAATCTTACTCAAATCACGTCTACGCCCTTGTTTCTGCTTTCCTCTCGCCATCCTGTCCCATGGATGCAATGTATTTCACCAAGTCTCTATCAAGTCTATCGGTCTCTGCTCCTTAGTCATTGTTGCCTACTGTTTTCTCTCTTGCTTTTACACACCTGGTCATTTTCTCACCAAAATCAAGACACTTCCCTGTAAATAAAAGAGCCACACGACATTGTGTTCTTTTTCATTATGTTCTTTTTTCAACTGGGATTAATCCTGCAGATCAACCTGTTGTCTGTGCCTGACAGGTACCAGGTTTGCCCACCTATGAGCCACTAACTTTACTACTTATTTTCAACAGGTTCAAATTTCTCAGATTAAACCTTACAGTACTGGGCTTGTATTTGGGTCAGTAGGATTATTATACCAAATTGTGCTGACTGCTGTCATTCCTACTTATCCCCAAAAATCACCTTGGCCAAATTGTTATGCTTAACAGTATTTGTTAGCTTAGCAGAATTTTTTATGTTCCTGTTATGTCTCATAACATTATGTTTTCTACTTTTCCTGGTTTTTGTTTACTTGTTTTAGCAAGGAACCTCAAAAAGCTGATTGTTTTGCAAGAAAAGCTATGCATTTAAAAATAGCTATTGCTTCAGTATTGCTGCAAATTATGTTATCATGCCAAAATTTGCAGTCCCCACAGCAGCAGAGTGCATGCTTCAGAAGAGTCAGGGTCAACCATTAGGTTATTTTTTCATAAAATTGTTTCTCCTGAGAGCGTAAAAACCTGTGAGTTTTTGGTTTTAAACAATTTACTGGAATAAATGCAACCAACATATCATCTACTTATGTATATATTAGCACCAGCTGCCTTTGTAATTTGAACTGCCTGGATTAATCAAGCAGCTACCTGATTAAAAATTGGACTACAAATGAGCGAGTAAATACTTAGTTGTTTTGAACAAGTCAGAGTTTGGGGGGTTTGTGTCAGCACTCTTGCTGGTTTTTTGGCAGCTATATTAACGAGCAGCTTTTCTTTCGTTGTTCAAATAAAAGCAAAACAGCCTTTGAATTTTGTACTCAGAAATTCCACTCATCTGCCTAATGTTCTTTTTTTAATTAGAAGGATACACATATGACTTAATTAATCAAGCCTGTCTTAGGGAATTATGCATTTATTAATGGTTTCTGCACTCAAACACATTATTAAGGGATTTGTGCTAAGTACCTGACATAAAACAGCCTAATTTTGCTTGCTTTGCCTAATGTATTGAGAAACAGCTTGTTGATCAGATTTCAAAACATTCATGCTAAGAACTAATGTCCTATTTAGAATGTTTAAAAATGCAGCAATTTGGTGACTGAATACTCTACTGGGTTGTATTTAAAATGAAGTAAGTGCCAAGTGGAGAAATAAAAAGGATGGAACTTCTTCAACCATAGTGAAGATAGAAGAAATTAAAATAAGAATGATTGCTTTGCTTTAGGCTTTTTTCTTCCTTTTTTTTTTCTTTTATTTTCTTAGTAGAAATTAAGTGGAATAACCATATTTTATGTATTCATCAGGAAATGGAATCTGTGATTGGTTTTTGTTTTTTAGCATACATCTTTGAGTTCAATAGACATTTCTTTAGTCCTGCTTCATGACATTCAATATTACCTGGGGTACAAGAGCACTTCTCTTGCAAATGCTTAATTTCAGTAAAATTCCTGTGTCTCATTCTATGTAGGGACTGAATATCCTCTTTTTTTGTATATATACAGTGTATATGTGCAGTGCCCCATTTACAGAGAAATAACAAGATGCTTGTCCTTAACAAAAGACAAGCTGTTTGGAAGCCATTAAGATCTGATGATGCAGATGAATACACACTTTCACACTAACCTACACAAAGGTAAGCAGAAAGAAGAACTTTCAGAAAGAATTTACGCTGATGTGGTTAGAAGTATGATATCACTGTATAAGGAAAATTTTGATCTTTACAGGCCCCTCCGCAAAGTGAACTGGCTTCTGTCCATTCAGGTCTGGGTCTGAGTGTGTTCAGTTCTTTGGGGCACTATATTTTACTCTCTTTAATGTCCTGCCTGAGACGAAGACATTATGTTATCTCATTTTTTGATTCTGCTAATCCAGGACAGCCAGATTTGCTTAAACTGGTGCTTCTCCAAGCTGCAGTGTTCTAGACACTGCGAGCTGCAGTTCATGTGCAATGTGACTTATTGCAGTAGAACAAACAATTTTACACTATGTAGCCCCAAGGAACCATAACAAAAAACCTGACTTTCTGAAGCTTTACTCTTCACAATGTTGAAAAACATAATTAAGTCCTATATTTATTTAAGGTTTGGGATTCTCTCACACTGTTCCCTTCTCTACTCCCCCACCTTGCTTTCTTACATTGAAACAACAATTCTTTACTCCTCTGTCTAAAAGAATTGGTGAGCACCCTTCATTGTAACTTAAGGCCTGCTTGTCTCTTTTTAGGGTAATTTGTTACTGAAAAGTTTACCTGGAACTCCCAGGCAGTGACTGCTAACATTTGTCCACTGGTATTTAGGGTGAATAGAAGCTAATCCTGACTCAATTTTCTTTGTTAGTTCAGTTAAGTCTACAGGAATGAGGCACAGAGAGTTTGAAAGGAGTTTAAGTCCCACATGTGTACTTTTGGTCTGATAAAGTGTGCATGGACAGTTTGTCCAAATTTAAATGAAAGCCTGAAAAAGATGTAGTTAATTTTGGAGAAACAGAAAAGTGCCTTTGTAGTGTATGGAAAGAAGAAGAGAAGAGAAAGAAAGAAAGAAAGAAAGAAAGAAAGAAAGAAAGAAAGAAGAAAGAAAGAAGAAAGAAAAGAAAGAAAGAAAGAAAGAAAGAAAGAAAGAAAGAAAGAAAGAAAGAAAGAAAGAAAGAAAGAAAGAAAGAAAGAAAGAAAGAAAGAAAGAAAGAAAGAAAGAAAGAAAGAAAGAAAGAAAGAAAGAAAGAAAGAAAGAAAGAAAGAAAGAAAGAAAGAAAGAAAGAAAGAAAGAAAGAAAGAAAGAAAGAAAGAAAGAAAGAAAGAAAGAAAGAAAGAAAGAAAGAAAGAAAGAAAGAAAGAAAGAAAGAAAGAAGAAGAAAGAAAGAAAGAAAGAAAGAAAGAAAGAAAGAAAGAAAGAAAGAAAGAAAGAAAGAAAGAAAGAAAGAAAGAAAGAAAGAAAGAAAGAAAAGAAAGAAAGAAAGAAAGAAAGAAAGAAAGAAAGAAAGAAAGAAAGAAAGAAAGAAAGAAAGAAAGAAAGAAAGAAAGAAAGAAAGAAAGAAAGAAAGAAAGAAAGAAAGAAAGAAAGAAAGAAAGAAAGAAAGAAAGAAAGAAAGAAAGAAAGAAAGAAAGAAAGAAAGAAAGAATTGAATTATTTTCTAAAGGTTAAACCAGGCATTTTGAATTAATTTTGAAGTCTCATTTCCTCCTCTCTGACGGTTTGCCTGTCACTGAAGAGGATTAAATCTATATGGGATCTGAACTCATGTAAATGTTAATGTGTTGACCTTATCCTGCTTACTTCTTTCTTCGGCTTCTCATGGTAGTAAGACTAACACTCACAGACTAACTCTTCCAAATGGACTCCTCTTCCATGTTATCCAGGTTCTTCAAAGAAAAAATCAGCATGAATAGTGGCAAGGTGTAGAAATGTTTGAGGAGATGTGCTTGATTTACTTCCAGTCTTTGAAAACACTGCTTATTTGTCATCATTCCTTTTTCTTGCTTTAAACTACTAGTCTATAGCATTTTCATTTTTAAATTAGTGAAATTTCTTATACAAAGTTAGTTAGGAGCTTGGTAGAGAATTATGTTGAGAACCTCCTACTCAAGGCATGCTAGTCTAGAACAAAGTGCTGCTTTAACAGGTTGTCAAAGGAATGCAGTTTTCTGACAATACTGGTATGATGCATCTGTAATTTGCATTCTGAGCAATGATTTGTGACTACTTTAACAGTAAAGGCATAGAAATATTGGACTTCACTTTTTATGTTGAAAATTATAGTTTTAATCTGGAGGCAATTTCAAGACCTGATTTCAGAGTCTGCAAAATGTTTCACAAACAGTAGATATGTAATTTGAACTTTCATATCTATAAAATTATCTTAAGATTAACTAAAATATGGGACCATAATTCCCTTAGTTTCAATCATTGGAAATTATTTTGAAGATGTCTGCTTAGAAGACTAGAAAAATTGTGACCTATGATACACAGTAGTTGTTTATAAATTAAAGTTGTTTTTTCTATTATGAAAATGCATTATACTACAGGAATAGCTGTTTCAATATGCTCCTACACTATCATTTTAGTCATGGCAAACAAGATATATTAGCATGTTGCCTGGACTTAAATGTCTAATTAAAATGAAAGTGACATATAAGTGATGGGAATTTTTGGAAGCAAGTGTAGGGGAAAGGAGTTACAATCAGTGAGAGAACTCACAGAAGACAAATATTGACAAAATTATCAAAATTTAATGAGTTTGCAAAATAATCACAGATTGAGGTTGTTTACTTTGGAGAAGAAAACAGTATTTAATAGCCCATTCAAAAGAGATATATGGTAAACGTGAAAATGGTAGAGCTGTAGTACTTAATGCAGTAGGTAGAAAAAGTGGATTTGTTGTTTTGGAAGTAAATTATCAGTAAATTGCAAGGAAATTATGATAGTTCTGGTCTCAAGTGGGTGTTCAGTAAGTTTGCAATGTATCATGCATAGGTCAAAACTATTTTTTCTTACCCTAGATATACTTTAGGTTGTGACTTATATCCTCCAAATCTTGACACTTAGCATTATTTGTCCTTTTTTCCTTCATAAGCTGTTGGTTGTCCTTGCAGAAATCATACATTGGTTGGCTATCTCCAGCCAAGGTGATGTATTCTTTGCTGCTCAACCAAGCCAGACACCTCCTCACGTTGTACCACAGCTGTTTCTCAGTCCTTCCTCCTGGTTTTTTAGTTGTTTGTTTTTGTTTTTGTTTTTCCCACAGGGGGTTTGGTTATATGTGTGCTGTGTGCTTAGCACTCTTCCTAGGACCACAGTGCCTTAGGTACTAGAAATTTGCACACAAGTGCTGCATGCAGTCTTAATTCAACTGAGATTTTGGCAACAGTTTATGCTACTTTATTTTTAGATTGTTTAGGTAATAGTGCTCTGCATACAAGATTTTATTAGGTAACAGCAAAAGCGTCTGTGTACTGTGTGGCAGATCAGAGGTCAGTCTTTAAGCAGCTGAGTCTTTAGACTGTTCATATTAAGCAGTCAGCTACTTCTGCCTTTTCATCAAATGTTTTAACTCCAAGTACTGTATCTGGATATAACTTTTGAGTAGCTGGGTTTGCCCGTACTACAAGCACACATATGAGAGCATATATATTACTATACTGCTGTGGGTTTTGTTTTCCTCAAAGATCTGCTAAATTGTCCCATAGTTGCATGTTCACAGCACGCTGTAAGACACAGTGCATGCTCCTAAATAATCTTGTGGATTGTCTCTTGGCTGGAATTGAAACTTCAGCAGGGCATTTGTCCAACCAGGAGCACTGATGTCTGACGCAACTTTTAACCCAGGGCATGTCATTTTTCCCCAAGAAAAGACCACATTTGTGTAGTGTGTGCTGGGCCTCCCTAGCTCTGGTCACAGAGAACCTGCAGACACAGTCTTGTGGCATCTATTGCAGTTTTCTAAGGGGGGAAAGAAAAACAAGGAAAGTGTCTAATGATTTTAACTGTTTCACTAGAGGCTGCAGCCTCTGAGGGCAGCTTTCTTTCTTTCTTTCTTTCTTTCTTTCTTTCTTTCTTTCTTTCTTTCTTTCTTTCTTTCTTTCTTTCTTTCTTTCTTTCTTTCTTTCTTCCTTTCTTCCTTTCTTCCTTTCTTCCTTTCTTCCTTTCTTCCTTCCTGTCTTCCTTCCTTCCTTCCTTCCTTCCTTCCTTCCTTCCTTCCTTCCGACACTTCCTTCCTTCCGACACTTCCTTCCTTCCTTCCTTCCTTCCTTCCGACACTTCCTTCCGACACTTCCTTCCGACACTTCCTTCCTTCCGACACTTCCTTCCGACACTTCCTTCCTTCCTTCCGACACTTCCTTCCGACACTTCCTTCCGACACTTCCTTCCGACACTTCCTTCCGACACTTCCTTCCGACACTTCCTTCCGACACTTCCTTCCTTCCGACACTTCCTTCCGACACTTCCTTCCGACACTTCCTTCCGACACTTCCTTCCTTCCTTCCGACACTTCCTTCCGACACTTCCTTCCTTCCTTCCGACACTTCCTTCCTTCCTTCCTTCCTTCCTTCCTTCCTTCCTTCCTTCCTTCCTTCCTTCCTTCCTTCCTTCCTTCCTTCCTTCCTTCCTTCCTTCCTTCCTTCCGACACTTCCTTCCGACACTTCCTTCCGACACTTCCTTCCGACACTTCCTTCGACACTTCCTTCCTTCCTTCCGACACTTCCTTTCTTCCTTCCTTCCTTCCTTCCTTCCTTCCTTCCTTCCTTCCTTCCTTCCTCCCTTCCTTCCTTCCTTCCTTCCTTCCTTCCTTCCTTCCTTCCTTCCTTCCTTCCTTCCTTCCTTCCGACACTTCCGACACTTCCTTCCGACACTTCCTTCCGACACTTCCTTCCGACACTTCCTTCCGACACTTCCTTCCGACACTTCCTTCCGACACTTCCTTCCGACACTTCCTTCCTTCCTTCCGACACTTCCTTCCGACACTTCCTTCCTTCCTTCCGACACTTCCTTCCGACACTTCCTTCCGACACTTCCTTCCGACACTTCCTTCCTTCCTTCCGACACTTCCTTTCTTCCTTCCTTCCGACACTTCCTTCCTTCCTTCCTTCCTTCCTTCCTTCCTTCCTTCCTTCCTTCCTTCCTTCCTTCCTTCCTTCCTTCCTTCCTTCCTTCCTTCCTTCCTTCCTTCCTTCCTTCCTTCCTTCCTTCCTTCCTTCCGACACTTCCGACACTTCCTTCCTTCCTTCCTTCCTTCCGACACTTCCTTCCTTCCTTCCTTCCTTCCTTCCTTCCTTCCTTCCTTCCTTCCTTCCTTCCTTCCTTCCTTCCTTCCTTCCTTCCTTCCTTCCTTCCTTCCTTCCTTCCTTCCTTCCTTCCTTCCTTCCTTCCTTCCTTCCGACACTTCCTTCCTTCCTTCCTTCCTTCCTTCCTTCCTTCCTTCCTTCCTTCCTTCCTTCCTTCCTTCCGACACTTCCGACACTTCCGACACTTCCGACACTTCCTTCCGACACTTCCTTCCGACACTTCCTTCCGACACTTCCTTCCTTCCTTCCTTCCTTCCTTCCTTCCTTCCTTCCTTCCTTCCTTCCTTCCTTCCTTCCTTCCTTCCTTCCTTCCTTCCTTCCTTCCTTCCTTCCTTCCTTCCTTCCTTCCTTCCTTCCTTCCTTCCTTCCTTCCTTCCGACACTTCCTTCCGACACTTCCTTCCGACACTTCCTTCCTTCCTTCCTTCCGACACTTCCTTCCGACACTTCCTTCCGACACTTCCTTCCTTCCTTCCGACACTTCCTTCCGACACTTCCTTCCGACACTTCCTTCCTTCCTTCCGACACTTCCTTCCTTCCTTCCGACACTTCCTTCCTTCCGACACTTCCTTCCTCTCTCTCTCTCTCTTCCTTTTTCATAATAGCCATGTCCTGCACTGGAATCAATGTCTGGCTTTTCCTTCCCACTTCCAGCTGTTCCTGCAGCCATCCAAACCCATCTCTGCAATAAAGTCTGGACATCTGTGGCAGCAGTTGGGAGCAGGGAATGAAAGCCAGGGCTTTGAGGCCCGCCAGCTCTCTATCTAGTGGTCTTGCTGGAAGCCTTGCTGTGCAGTACACTCCCAGGCTCAGAGGATGGCTGCTCTGGCTTCACAGTCCTCCTCGGGCCAGCACTGGTCCTGGTGTGGTGGGGAGCACAGCCTGCTCACACGCTCACAGTCAGAGCGCTCATCAGTCTTGGAATGAAGAGGCAATGATTTCATCAATACATAATTCTGTCTGGACTTTTAGGGAAAGGTATTTTCACTGCTGGATGCAAAAGTACAAATGGAAGAGTAAATAAGACACGTGGCTTGCTAGGCAGTTTCACAGGGCTGGGTGCAGACAGAGCCTGCAGACCACGACCCCACCAAGACTCACAGCTAACCACTCCTCCACTCATCTTCTAAGCACACAGGACAGACGGGTCAACATAAGAACTGCTTCCTTTTTATGAGGGCTGGTTGTGGTGTTTGAAATTTGTGCATGCTGAATTTGCTTTATGGGCAGAGATTCAAGAACTGCTGCTCTTTCCCAGGGTCTAGCTGACAAATGAATTGTCAAGCCCTCAGCTCCAAATCCCTCCTAAGTACACCTACAGGTACAACTTTCAACAAATATAAATTGGCCAATTAAAAAAAAAATGGAGTATTTTTTTTTATTTTTTTCTAGACAGCAATTAGTTTTTTGCATGTGTGTGTACACATACATGCAAAAAGCCAAGCATGCTGGTGGCTGCCTTTGGGAAACATTCCTTCCTTTTCTACTGGAAAATGTCTGGTTGGCCCAAGTGAAACAAAAAGATTTTCAGAAATTGCTAGGCCTGTAAATCCATATGCTTGATTTTCTCTGCCTCCATCAGCAGAGAAGACTTAGGCTTCTAGAGGTGTTGTACATTTCAAGGCACCTGGACAGAAGTGCTTGCTATTGATATCCCATGCACACCACCTGTATTAAGAGGGTTAGGGAAGTACATTTTTTCTTAAAAGGACTTTCAAATAGTGTTACTGTTTCAGTAGGTAATAGCTTAGGTTTGCCCATATAGAGATAAAGAAAAACCTTGAGACAAGTGAGTTTCTGAGGTATGAAACATGAGTGCCCTATCTCTGTACCTTTAGATGAGGTTCTCTGGCTGTAAAAAGGTGTCAGACTTGCATAAGTGTACATTACTGAGTTGCTAATCAGACCTGAATTATGAAAATGTCACTGAACTCATATAATCAGTGCTAGTGCTGAAGTCCTGGATTATTATGGTCTTTTCTCCCAGTGGCTTCTATTTCCTGAACTGTGACTTACATTGCTTTTTCTGCTTCCTTGCCAGTGAAACTTTTAAATGGAAGAATAGTAAAAAACTTTGTAGAATGTAGTGCTCTCTTGGTGCACAAGTGTCATTGCTCATATTGAGAAAATGGTTACACTGACTGCAGGTGTTTGTGGAAATAAAAGAGGGGCAAAGACATCTGACTAAAAAATAAATGTGCCTAAATTGAGTGGTTCTTCATTCCAAAGTAGATAGTTGCAAAAACTACTGAATGATATTCAGCTGAAGTTACTGTAAAGACTACAGCACATGATGCTGTTATGAATGGTTTACCTTTTCTATAAAATAAAAAAATCTGTTTTGTTTTAAATGCACTTATATTAGAATCGGATTTCACAGAATGGCATTACATTAAACCAGTTTTCATCTGAGAGGGTGAAGTTCAAAGCTTTTCAGTGGTATTTTTAATGACTTTTAGTTAGTGATCAAAAAGTTTTGCTTGGGAATCCATTACAAATCTTAGAGCAGCTGCTAAGGATATTTTGTCCCCTCACATACTAAAATGGTCTTTGAGTGAAATGTATGATTAAATTTACATGTCCTCTCATGCCCTTCACAGAGAAAAATACCAACTTAGTGAGCATGCATGGTCTTCTCGAAACCTGTTGCAAATGCTAATTTGGCACTATACTGTAATGAATCAAAGATATTGTTGTTACTTGTTATTGCTGCTGTTGTTGAAAGAAAAATTTGGTTAAATTGTCAGGATTTGAGGGGGGAAAAAACAGCTGCTTTTTAGCTGTGCACTGTGAAATTTGTTTCTTAACTTCCTGATACGCTTGGCAAGGCTTTTAAATCAATGTTAAATAGGAAAACATCCTGATCAGCTGAAAAGCCTTGTGTTTCTGAAAGACATTTATAAAATAACTCCTGACTATTTCACAAATAACTACATACTGCATTTACTGGAAATGTGTACCATGTGTTTCCCTGGGGTTTAAGCTTTTACCTCTAGGTACTGAAAAGCAAGTAGAATTGCTTTGAATAAAAGAAAAGGCAAGGAAAAACAGAGAACCTCGATACCACAACAGCTTCCATAAAAAGAAGCATGTTTTCTGGAAATACAGGATTTTTTACATGGTGGGCATGGGACATGGGGTAGGAATCATTGCAGGATGATAGCAGTGGACTGGGATTCAGACTGCAACAAACTATGGGGATCTAAATTGCCCCACTCTGAAGATTCTTTCTTACAACACACCTGCCAAGAACATTTTCATTCTACAGAAAAACCAATTGGCAAGAATATGTTAGTTTTCTTCTCATGTTAGAGCCAGGCAAACTTCCTGACTTGTGAAGCATGCCACAGCTGCAGACCCATGATTCAGGCCCCTTTGTTCCAAGTCTGCTGCCATCACCCACTGACGCATCAGACCGGGACTTTCTTGCTCATCCCTCCCATTGATAAATCTCTTCTATTTCTCCTCTCAGCTTACCTTTTGCTCTGTCCTTAATAACTTGTAGAAATAACATAAAAAGTGGAAGTAAGTGATGATTTCAGACTTGGCCGTTATGCTGTGTCGAAGTTGTCAGGCTGAGGCTCTAAACCTTAAAATTTCTCCCACGCTGTTGCATACTGTACGTGCACTTGAAAAAGAGATGATGAAAGACTGTGAACAATCCTGGGGTGATATTCTGGCCCTCAGCATTTCACGTTTTCATTAAACAGATCATCCAGGCTTTCTGCCAATTGATAATTTGAAATGAAAATCTAAATTGCCTAACTGAGAGATGAGAGGAGCAGTCAACTGGTTCTTCATCCGTTTCTCTTAGAGGTAAATAGTGACATGGTGGGATACGTGGTATACAAACTTGAATGATCTGGCCACTGAAAGATGTAGTTTTAAATAATAAAAGCAAGGATTTTTTTAATCTTTTTTTTATGCAATGTAATTATTATGCAAAATATAGTTTTTTCATAGATGTATTCTACAATTGAGTTTTTATAATTAAATTAACTGTGCCACCCATTGTCAAATTGTCATAAAATTAGGACATTTTGTCATTCATCTTTTGGGCAGTGGCACAATATTCATGAGTTGTAGAGTTAGGGCACAAACCAGTGACTGCATGTCAAAGTAAATTTAGGTATCCTGCATCTCTCTATATGGATTTTATTTAATTTTGTGATATTCATGTGAGTAAAGAGAGAAAAAGGGAGAAGAAATCTCTCTTGAGGAGATATTCTTGCTGCCATTGATTCTGATGTAGTCTTTGCAAAAACCCAACCCTTTAGGTAAGTGAGAGCACTGACTTACTCACCTGTACATTCTAGACAACTGAATGTCTGGTGACCTTATTGCGGATACTACACTTTTAATATAGAAGAGGGTGAAATTCTGCATATAGTTATGATAAAAAGTTTCAGATAGACAAAATCTGTTGATGTGTAGGATGAATTTTTTAAAAATAGGCATCTGTTTATGTGGACATTTTCTGTAAGACCTTAGAATAACTGAATTCTGGATATCCCTCATACTTTACATTATAAAGTTTGGTTTGAAAATTAATAAATTATCTGCCAATAAAAACTTTATATGGTTTAAAAAAATAAAAAGACATTGCTGCTTTCCCTGTTGGAATAAAGTTATCTCAAGCATTGAGCATTTCATTACCTCAACCTGACATTTGAGCACTTCAAGAAGCAAAATATTCTGGCAGAATCACAAGCGCAGTTGGTTCTCAGTAACATGTTGTATTTGTGATAAGTGATTCTCAAGTATGCCAGTGTACAATCTTGATCAGTCTCTGAGTAAAGAAGACAACGGGAGGTTCATAGCACTCGTTTGACAGCACAATTTTTGTGTAGTCAAAAGATGGGTATATTCTCCAATCACCAGCAGAAAATCTAATGAATTCATTCTTTGTTTTATTGACAGTACAGGTCTTCCAGAGGTGACAGAAGAGGATGTGATACTTGTCCTTTTTTTTGCTCAATTAGAGCCATTTATTTCTTTGAAAACTCCTTTAGGAAAAATAACTTTTCACATGTGCTACACTGACCCTTGACTGCTCAAGGGTAAATAATACTATCTTAGAGAGTAAAAATTCCCATGGGGTATTTTCCAGCATATCTCTGTGGAAATTATTGAATAGTTAGAGAAGTATGTTAATAAACATATAATCTTGCTGTCCAAAAAGTAAATTATATATTCATAAGGAGCTTATACCTCTTACATGGAAACTTACTACAAAACTTAATACAGCTATTTTCATTTTCCAAAGATACTTTAAAAAAGCCCTAAAATATTTTTAATGATACCTTTGACCTTCAACTATTTTATAAATAATGGTAATTCTTATGTTCGTAATAAGATTTCTAACTTCCTTCTGAAAATGGAGAAATTAAGGTTGAAGCATTTTATGTTCTTTCAAAAAGAAATTACTGAAAAGAAATGGGATTTATTTGACTCTGAGCTTTTTACATTGGCTTGAATAAGCTCCTTCCTTAAATGTGTGCATAAAACTCAGCATTCCAGAAGGTGCCCCATTTCTGTGCTACTACTTAATCTAGGACTAAAATAGGGTTCCTGGCTAAAATAGGATCTTTGGCCCTCCTAAATTCAGGAAAGTTGAGCCAGTGGTTGACAATTGTTTGGCACACCTGGATTCAAGGCCTCTGTTGGTAGGCTTTCTCAGAAAGATCTTCAGTACCCGTGAAGGGTATAAGTAGAACTAGCCATCAAAACTAAAAGTGTAATTCAGAATTCCATGCATACCTTTTATTTCTTGGCAGTGAAGTTTTTAGTCCCTAGAGATGTGCCAAAAAGGTTTTCTCTTGTTAGTGCAGAGGTGATCAATGCCTGAGTATTTATCCAGTATTCAAAGTAAAACTCCTCCACTGTGCCCACCACCTTTCTCCCTAGGCACCATCTCCTGTAGAACCTGGTTGAGTATGCATGTGTTTCACCCATCTGGAGCAAACCTTCGCAACTGAACTTCGTACACAGTACATTAACGACCATCTCTCCCTCTCTCCCTGCTCCTCGCCTTTCTGTATTGGACCAAGCATAGTGTATAGTATATAGAGTGAAAGACTTCAGTTTTAGTTTCTGCTCTCACAGACAGAGCTATTTGCATATTTTGAATTAGAATTATTATAGAAATATTAATATTTATAGCTCAACTATGACATATAGAACTACTCCTTCATGAATATCATCTTGCTGTTTTAGAAAACTTAATTGCATGAGACTGTTCATAAATTTGTGACATTTACTGTTACAGTCAGAATAATGGTAAATGCTTCACTGCTTTTTAGTCATTCACATTCCTCTATGATAACTCTTCTTGGAGGGGATTTATTCATTAAGCTGGGCAGCTTACTGATTTTAAACTGTTTTTTGTTTTGTGTTCTGGACATTTAATTGCTGGTGGCTTCACTTCAGTGAACTCTCATCTGTATTTTAGTTTTGGTGCCTGCTTTGTGTGGGATTGCTCTTATTGTGAGCACAAATTTACTTTCAAACAATACTTTTTGTTAGCACTTATCTACAAATAGCAGAGAGACCATGTCAAACTCATTTCACTGAATGAAGAAAAATTGTTGCGGTTCATCCTTTCTTGTTTATTAGTTAGTTCACAGAATGTATTAAGGGAAACTTACTTTTGGCTTGGTTTGAGGTAGTTTTTTAAAATCAAAAATAAATAACACCAAGCACCTATTAAACTGAACATTCTCCTAGCATCTGGGAAGTGTCTTCTCTTCACTATCTTTATAAACTGTTTTATATATTTCTCTTTCACTAGATCACACAAAGGTTGATTGTAACTATTTTCAACTATTGATGATTGAAAAAAATAGCTCTGAGAATGATAGCAAATTGCGAGAATAAAAAAATAGCTCTAATAATGATAGCATTGTACTTCACATGCAATGTTCATGCAACTCAGAGTGGGATTTCAATACAGTCAAAGGTCGCTTATTTGCATTCTTCTTGAAGTCCTATTCAACTCTTTTTCTCATCAGAAGAAACTGGCCCAATTTTTAGTATCTGAAATAATATAGAAGAGATCCTACTAATTCAGGAATCATAAACTATCTTCTTGGGAGTAAAGTGAGAAAAATGATGGGCAAGAAATTGCAAGATGTTTTTGAACACCTTCAGCTCATTTCACTACTTATGAAACTGAATTCTTCCCAGTGATGTAATGGTGGTTCAAAATATTAAGAAGCTGAGGTTGTAGAGTCCCTGAGAAGGACAAGAACAGAGTTGCTCAAGAAACCAGAGGTTACTGAAGAAATAATACTGGATGAACAAGAATTGATCTGTGAGGCTTGCTAAGATCATGAGGCAGTATGAGGTACCCTGTTAGCATAGGTCAATGTGCTCTGTGTGTGTACTGGGGGACATAATGGGGGACTCACTCTAGCATGGAGTCAATAGTTTTCCTCTATTCTCCCTATACTGATGTACATACATTTGTCCATCCGAATTGTGCAGTTTTCAGATTCTACTTTATGAATTTTGTCAGTCTCTTACTAGATTTCTACAGTTTCCCTGCTAGTAGATGTCAACTTAGGAGAAATATTTCCCTTTTTCATACTTCACAGAGATTCTTAGTTATTGTCCCTAATAGAAATAACTTGTAAGTATAATTAAATTTGAATCATAATCTGTGTTTCAGAGGTGCTAAGCCTTCATGCAGTTGAGGTCTAGAATGCTAGAAGCTACAAGCTAGACATTCTTCTTTGTGGATTGTGGATTCTCCAGAAAATTCATTTTTCCACTCCTGGCAAGGAGGTTTGATATTTTAATATTTAATATTTAGTTTAATATTCATGAATTAGACGTGGATTATCCTTATAATCAATTGTGTTCACTGTCCATCATAATCTTTCTGATCATTGCAGCTCAAGAGCGGTCTGCTTATCTTGTTTAAGTAAAAGTCCACATACTTTTCCAGAGCTCAGGGAGATGATAAATTTCTTTCTTTTTTCAGAATAATTCTGTGTCCACAGTAATGTATTATTACAGATGGCAGTCCTGATCCTGAAGGACAAAGTACTATACCCTAAGGGAAGAAAAAAAATCAATCCTATATATGCAAGCTTCAAATCTGGTATTTGTAAAATTTCTGTTCAAACTATGGCTGTGTGTCACTGCTTGCAGCAAATTAAATTTAGTTAAGTTTTCCTGAAAATAACTGGGCTGTGAATGTTACCCATTATGCAAAGAACTGTAAATGCAGAAAAATGAAACCAAGTAATGTAAAATCCAAATATCATTTATGGAGTAACTTTTATGCAGTTGGTGACTACTTTCAGATTAGAATGTTTTAGGGAGGAACCTCAGGGAAAAATTTTCACACTTTGCTCATGGGGTAAGCCTGCAGAGTGTGAACATTAGTACTTTCTAGATAACCCTCACAATCTACTCCACGTGCCAAGATGAAAGTTCTCCATGATATTTCAACATTTATCAAGAACTGGAGAAATATTCTTGTCAGTGTCTGAAAAGGTTGTAAATAATTATTTTTACTTGTTCTACTTTTAATATATATCTCTGAGTTTGCAACAAAATAGAATTTTGTATAGTAAGGAAAAGAAGTAAAGAACCCAAGCTGACATAGTCCTTGAGCACCTTCTTAGCCTTCTTAGCATTAATTTACAATGCCATCTTCCTGCAAATTTAATTTTAATTTTCTTTTATCTACAGTTTTAGGGATTGAAAAATGTCAGCCCTGGGCATCCTGATTTCCTGCACTTTGCAAGCATTGTATTTAGCTCTTGGCAATATAAAATGCTTATAAACAATGTCAGGATATCATGATCCTGTAAATAAATTGCAGAATGACAGATTTGGGGCCTCTCTTTAAATTAAAGATGGACTAAACAGGATTTTGGGTTACAAATGTATTAATGAGATTGTATGCTTCTCCTCCTCCTCAATTCCCCCTGAGAATTTTTTTTTTATAATTAAAAATGTTTATGCAATAGGAAACTGTAGTTTTACTTGCTTTAGTGAAAGAATTTCAAAACCTTAGAGGGTCTTGCCCTTTTGAAATAAAAACTACTGAGAATTATTAGACTTTCAAATCATATTGTCATGTAGAATAAAGATCATACAATTATAATTTTTTCCCCATCTTTAATGTCGAACGCCAGTAACTGGGGATTTGTGGGTCCAGTGTTAAAAGATATACTTAACATTTATGTGCAAAATTATTATTTTTTTTAATCTCACTGGGTACAGGATTCACTGTCTGAGTAACCATATCTCTGGTATGCCAACTGCAATCACATTTTTGCTGGTCTATACATGTCTCCTTTTGTAGCCTCCTGCCTGTATCTGTTTCAGCAGTTTTCAGTGAATAAAGATATAATCTATTTCTGCAGGTCAAATAATACTTAGCAGTCAGAAAATTCTAAGGGAACAGTGCACTGCTTATTTGGGTGATTGCATCCAAACAGAAATCAAAACTGTAAGTTACATTCTAAAATGAAGTGCACAGAGGCTAGATTTTGTAGGCAGTGTGATCAGTTATTTGCATGTTTCCTTCCTTTTGCCTTGTAGGAAGGTGTTTTGTCTTGGAGATGAAATAAGCAAGGGCTAAACTAATTAACTAACCAGCAGTGATCTACAGTCTCAGCACCTCACATTCCTGAAGATTTACCCATTTTGAATACACTGCCATTTCGCTCCAGGGAAATAAAGATTGCTGCCTATTAAAGACGGGGACAGAAAAAGGCACCTTCACTGGAGACAGCCTGTACAAGAAAATAATACTGTAATCATTCCCTCCAATCAGCTGAAAAGGATTAAATCTTCTGCTTCTAAAGTAATGTTCCAATTGAGCCTTGGGGAAGAATAATTCATGATTAGGGAGAAGGCTGGTCTAGCAAATGTGAACATTATGTCCGTTACTTAAACACACTTCCTGGGCTGACTGCTAATGTACCCAGGGGACCTTGCAGCAGCAGCAACTGATAGGAGCTATGAAATAGGCCGACAAGGACAAGAAGTATTATCATCTGCATTCAACAGCACTACATAGACTTTACCACTGTTAAATCACTGCCTTTGGTAAATAGCCCAGATAACTCATTTTAATAGAAGAATTCTTCTCTTCTTTATGTGTATTAAACAACAGACTCTTATGAGCTGTGGCAGTGTATTGATTCCTGGGAAAGGCAGCGTGAATACCAATTCTGTAATTTATGCTGTTTTGTGGCTCTGGCTGTATTTGTTATGCATAGTGTATTAAACATTCAATAGCTCAATTTAATCTTTGCAGCCAAATTGCGCAGCATATCATGCCAGATAGTGGTTGTTTCATATACACAGCCCATCTGCTTCCTGTTCTATAATTCATTCAGCAGGCAAAGTTTCTGGCAGCCTCAGGCTACCACACACATATATGTGTGTATATATATGTGTAATTGTATCTGCACATACACACACATACAGACAGAGACATACATGCAAACTTACCAAATGGTTTCAGAAGTGTTTGATGCTCCTTCATTTTTTCAGTCATGTTACTTTATGACTGAAAAAAACCATTTGAATTGTCACAAAAAGTTGTGTCTTAGAAAGGTGTATTCTTAATTTTAAAGGAATTGTGGAGGTAGTATTCCAAACTTCAGCTCTGCGGGTGCTTTTAGAGGTTAGTGGTAATTCAAAGTTAAACTACACCAAAACAAAGCACTCTGTCTTGTCCAGGAAAAATAGCTTTTTCCAAATAGCTCCGATGTTAACACTAATGTTAAGGATGCAGCTCTACTGAAGCCCCAACCTATACTCTGGCTGTTATGTTTCAGTCTTCTGATTAGCTTTATGTATGTCCATTGTGTACACTTATGCAATGTGTACTTAAAAAATAGTTTTGAAGTTATCCTAACCATTGCAGCTGGGGCATTAGACTTACAGCCTGAGTCGGGAGCTACAGCTGGTAGCCATGCAGGACACATCTCTTGACAACTCTGCAGGGGAATTGGTGACAGAGGTTTCTCAGCTTTTCTCAGCTTTCAGATGCTGTGTGTTGGAAGCCTTGGTGAGCTGCAGGCTGGTAATATCTGCTGATATTGGTGGGTAGGAGATATTCTGAAGCGGTTTCACACAACTGAAGGTCTTGCCTTCCTTATCCGTGAAGTATTCTGACATAAAAGACACTTTCCAAATTGCTTTACATTTCTTTCCTTCTTCCAGTTACATCTTCAAATTACTTCCCCCTAGTAGTTTATTTGTGATTTTGGCATCTATTTGGAACTAAGTGCAGTATCTTGTTATGGAGAAGTAGCATGGTCTCTACTT
The DNA here is from genome assembly GCF_035770615.1 of Melospiza melodia melodia. Lineage (NCBI taxonomy): Eukaryota > Metazoa > Chordata > Aves > Passeriformes > Passerellidae > Melospiza > Melospiza melodia. Next base: position 53,708,557 of record NC_086226.1, on the reverse strand, counting down.
TAGGTGTACCCAACTTTATCTAAAACTACAGTTAATTGCACCCCCATTAATTGCCCTGGAGTTCGGGCCTGCAGTGTTAAGCGATGAACGCATCTTTAATAATATAGTCCTTTCTGAATGGAGCTGGAAGTGAAGGCAGGTACTGTACCAGAATTGGGAATTATAATGGTGTCTCCTGAGTTCTTCTGGGGGAAGTTTATCTTGATTTTTGTCTCCCTGTCCTCCTTCCACACACAGTGGGAAAAGGCGTATCAGCATAAGTTGAAACAAATGTCACAGTTTCAATTTCACATTTCTGAGTAAGAACTACTTGTGGGGGTTATGGTTCAGAACTGGCATATTTCATCTATGTAGTATCTAGCTTAAATTATCAGATGTGGGCCTAAATTTGTGATCAGCTACAAGAAGAGTCAGGCAGATTTCAAAAACTATTTTGTGCTTGTGCCACTTGGAGCACAAGTTATACGTGTTTCGCTTTCTTACTTTTCATCAGGCTAAGAATGTATTTTATAGTAAAAAATGCTAAAATAATTTTCTTTTATTTTAGAAAGAATTCAACTCAAGCAGAAGGATGTAAGACAAGACATCCATTATATTAAAATAAATACAACCTGGGACAGCATTTTCCCAGTCACTAAAGTTTAGAACTTCAGAAATTACAAACTTAGAGAAAAACAGTGTGATGTAAAAATGGTCTGGTTTGCTGAAAATTTTCTTAAAGTAAAACCAAACACATTAAAGATGTCCTCCACATAGTATAGAAAACTTTTACAATATGTGTATGAAATGGTAAATAGCAGTTGAAAATGACCCTACAAAAATTAGACAGTGAGAAAGAAAGGTAAAATAGTTCAAGAAGTACAAACACAAACCAAATCCTTCATCCCCTGCACTTACTGTTACTATTTCCTTCTTGCATTGCATTTCCATACTGACATGCCAAATGCTCAATTGCACAGGTCAAAAGTAAAACTGCTAATTTTTTTTTGCTCTGCTATCAATGAAGTGGAATATTAATAAACAGTTTCTGTCTTCCTTTCAGTGTCCATTCTATATAATATGTATTTATTCAATATAGTAGCATGAATGTACATAGTGCTGCAATGATTGACCATTTTCTTATGAAATCTACAGAAGCTTTAGCTCCTTCAGGGACGAATACAGGTAACTTCTTCATGGTTGAACTTGAATGTCCCAGACACAGTTGCACTAAATTAGCTCCTACAACTTTGAAAATTGCACTTGAAAGACAAATTAATGTATTAAGAGTTTCCTTTTAAGCACATTCCCAGTTAAACACAGACGTGGGAAGTGATCTGGCAAATTTAAATAAGCATATATAAAAATCAAATTTAAAACCTGATGTATAACTATTTATGTTTATTGTGCAATATGTGATAAAAGGATAGTTAATGATTCTTTTAACTGTATCACATGAGATCAAAGACGCTTTGGGCAAGGAGATTTTCATGGTGAGTTTTGTTCAATTATGACAGCAATAAGTACTCTAAAACTAGCTCATCTGCAGGCTTCTATTTCAAACTGAGAGTCATGGTCTAAAAGGTGACATAGGACATGATACAAACAGCAGTCCCAGAACTTTGGAAACACATAGTTTTCAGAGTATATAAAATGAAAATAACATATTCCTTATGCTGGCTGTGTCAGACTGAGATGCTGCTTGAATTATGTCAAAGGATACACACAAGATGAGTAAAGCTTTTCATTTAGAGGAATGCTTAGTAACTACATTGCCTAACAGATGTCACCCAGCTAATACTACTCTGAACTTACCTGTCGCAGAGGGTTTTTCATAGTAGGGAGCTTTCCATTTTTGCCTGCTCTGGAAGAAGGGGGTCCCAAATGGCCTCAAAAAAATTACAGTTGCAATAACTGACTGTCCACATATTCCATGACACAAGCTGTACCAACTTGTTAGAGATGAGTCAAGCAGGGGTTGAGCCAGTGAACGAAAAGGCAAAAGAAGGCATTTTTACTATCTGATTTTGTTTAGATGAGGCAGATGGTGCACACTGGCAGCATCAAATGTCTGTGTGTGCGACAGCACCACAGCTTGGTGCTCTGTAGTATTCACTGTGCTTGTGGCTGTCCCCAAGGTGTGAAAACTCCAGCTGACTTACTGGAGTATGTACTTGAGTCTGGAGAGCAGCACTTGGTCCTGCACCTGTGGATGTCAATGTTTTTATTAACTTCCCAGACTGGTGATGACTGACCCTGTTGCTAAAAAGTTCTCTTTAATTGCTTCTTTGCAGATTTGAGACATTTAGAAACGCAGAGCAAATGCTTTTCTTCTCTTGTAGCCAACTCAGTTGTTTAATTGAGCTCAAATCTTTGGCCATTAGCAAACATGAATGCAGATCTTAAATTTTTCTTTTGGCATTGTGAATAGATTCTGCGCGTTGGCATGCTTCTGTAAAATGCATCCAACAATGTGACCTGAGCACACAGCTGAGAGTCCTCTTCATAATGAATCAGCCTTGATTTCAGTAGCTGTATTTTATATATTATGATATCCTGCTGACTTGGTCAGTTGTGAAAATATGGAGTGCAGCTGTTCAAGAATCATTACAAGGCAAATAATTTTTCCTGTATATACTGCGAGACAGAAATCCTTTCACTCACTTTAGCCATATTATTTGTAATTTTTTAAGCCATTCCTGCTTCTGTAAGGAGCTACTGACCAAAATTGACAATCCTACTGATGCATACCACTGTTTAGCACACTTTTGAACTTTTTAAATAGTTTCTTTATTCAAACATCCAACATAAACAGTTGGACGGTGCCATGCACTATTGTTTTCTTCAATTTAAAAATCACTACAAATTTATGTGATAGTGGTTCCTTTCCTCTTTCCTTTCTGTGGCTTTGAATACAACCATAAAACTTGCAATCTTGAATTATCTCCAGGGTCAAATGCATAATGTAACAACTTACCTCCTGTTTGATTTCCAAACCCTGGCACTCTGGGGATATATCTTTATTGTTGCAGTGTTGACTTGTAGCACTACAGGCTAACAAATCAATTCTTCCTTCAAACCATCCTATCACCCGTCAATATGAAATTCTAGCAATTACTAAAGTGGGATGGCTGCAAAGCATCTGAAAAACATTCCCTATTGATTAGTTCATTGCTCCAGCGTATGATGAACTTGTTTAAGAAAAATTGATCTGGCAAATTGATTTTTTTTTTATCAAGGAATCATATGAATGTAATTTAAGTAACTATATTTTTGCCCTCGAGAATATGTAATATGTATTTGGTGTATGTACACATAAATCATAAAAAAAAAAAAAAGAAAAAGGCGTCTTGAGGTGATTTTATGATGATACTCTACTTCCTAATAATCCCCTTTACGGCCAGAAATGGCTGCCGTAGCTTTAAGACGGACCCGGGGCAGGGGCGGGGAGCCTGGGGCTGCTGTGCGGGTTTTATTCAAAGTCTCTGTCCCCAGCGTGCTTTCGGCTGGGCCGCGGGTTGTTGCATCACCGCCTTCGCTAGTTTAGGGGTTTTGCTAGCTCAAGCAACAACTTTTTTTTTTTTTTTTTTTTTTTAATTCCTTTCCCCACTTTTTTTCCCAGGACCCCAGCAGCGATCCTTTAGCTTTTTGGTTTTTTTTCCTTGAACTGTTTTTCAGCTGGTTTTTTTTCAGTCGGAGATCTGAATGTCCGGTCTCTCGGGAGGCTGTGGGGGCTGCTCCGGCCGGTCCGAGCCCCAGCAAAACCGAGCCAGCAAAGAAAGGACACCAAAACCCACCAGCTTCGCCTGCTGTGAGGAGCAGACCAGCACCAGAAGTCCAGCGGGTTACCATCTGTTTTGCCCGAGCTGCTGCGTTAACTCCTTTTCTTTTCCCTTCCTGGAGACAAAGGGGCCAGCTATCATTTTTGTCCTTTTGTCCTCCCGGCCACACGGCCAGGTGGTGGGTGGGGGTAAGGTTTTGAAAGTTAAATAGCTAACATTTATTCAATCTTTTTGTCTTCTGTGCCTTGCGGGCACTTTTTTTTCTTTTTCTTTCTTTCTTTCTTTCTTTTTTTTTTTTTTTTGGTTGTTTTTGTTTTTGGTTTTTTTTTTTTTTTTTGTTAATAAGTGAGGTTTTTTTCACTTTCCCACTGGTTTTCATTTCTCTCATTGGCAAACGGAGTTACTGAAGCCCTCCTCTTCCGAGTAAGCCCTCATTTCAGAGAGGTTTTCTCCTACAATTTGTCTCTAAACCAAGAAAGAAAGGGAGGATTTTTTATGGAACAACTTCAGATTTGGAATTTTTTCTCTCAGGCTTATGGGCTGTTTTGTAAGCTCTTCTGAGCATTGTTTTCTGTTGTCTGATTTTTTCCTTTCTTTAATCAAAAGTGTTTTAAAAAGTGAAGATCCAATATTTAATGAATAAATTAATTCCCTTGGGATGCCCCAGGTTGTTTGGGATATGTGTTCTCTTATGTCCAAGATAAGCTGCAATTTTTTACAACCAGTTTCTTATAATGCAGATGATGAAGTAAATAATTAGTACTTGGAAAGTATGATACAATTTCAGCTTTGCTACTGTGCCCATACTCTTGCTGCTCTGTTTTCATTCTATAGGAGCTAAAAGAACATGGCTGATAGCAGCCATAATCTTCTGCATTACAGTGCTTTGAAAGGTATTGCTCCCACTCAGGGCATGCAAATGATGAAAGACTTAATAGTATAGTTAGAAAAAAACTTATTCCCACCTTGCCTTTTCCTCTCCACACCATCTCAGGCTTTAAAACTGTATGAAAATTAGTGCTGAACAAACCCAGAAAGTTTGTTCCTATTCAGAAAAAATAGTAATAAGTTGCCACAGAACTACCGTATTCTAAAAACTCATCCTACAAATCTTGTTCCCAAAGTTACTTTACCATAATGTGTGGAACCCAGTCCTAGGACAATGCAGCATTGAATCTGCTGTGTGTTCAGGTCATGGTCGTTTTTCACGTCTGATATCTTTGTAGATTCTTCTAAGATATGCTGAGAAATCACTGGGTGTTTGCTGAGTCTTCAGTGTTACTGTATATGTCTACATGCCAAGTATTAACATTTTTTCTTCAAAAATATTACATTCAATATATTGACGATCCATGAATGTACTGAATTTGAATGACAAAGACAGCAGTAGCAGAACTCATTAAAATTTCAAGTTGTCAGATTTCTTTTTAAAACATGGGCCTTGTTTCTTTAATTTTTCCACACAGAATGCGATTCAAGACTGTTTTCAGCAAAATTGTGCCTTATATATCATGATAAGCTATAATGAGGGAAACATACTCATAAACTGAAAGTGAAATAACAAAACATATTTAGGATTATAGAATCGTTTACATTAGAAAAGATCTCTTAGATCGTCAAGCCTGACAATTAACTCTACGCCGCAATATCCTGCATTAAACAATGTCACCATGCGCCATATCCTCATGGCTTTTAAATACATCAAAAGATTTTGACTCAAACACCTCCCTGGACTTTTTCAGTTTAGAGATTTTTCCTAATGCCTATCCTAAAGCTCCTCTGGGGCAGCGTGATTCCATTTCCTCTCCTCCCATCACTTGTTACCTGGGAGAAGAGACCAACCTCTGTTCCACCGAGCCTCCTTGTCTCCACGCCAAACAACCCCTTCTCCCTAAGCTGCTTCTTGTAAGGCTTGTGCTCTAGAGTTTTCACCAGCTCATTGCTCTTCTTGGAGGGCAATAAAGCAATGGTGAGAGGTGATTAGCAGCAGCATAACGGGCGAACTGATACCTGAGCCCAAGAGAAAGTATACCAGTTTGAAATCATTAAACTCTTTGCTTATTTGTGTATTGCGACGTAATGCAAAGGTAAACGTACTAATATGAGTTTTGTCGATAATGTGCTCAGTAGTTTAGTGGATGTACATCATGTTTGAACCACTTTTGTATGAAAAGAAAAACCTGTCAAAAGGAGAAAAGAGACAAGTGCCTCAATTTCACAGAGGAAAGCAACTGAGATATAAATTGTTCTATATCATGGCAGACAGCTTTCAAAGGGCACAGTAATCAGTGAATGAACAAAACAGGTTGCCCTGGGAAATTACGCCTTTCAGCCTCTTTCACTTTAAAGTTTATTTCCTCAGATGCTACATGGCATGCTTGTTTGCCATATCAGAGTGTTAAGCACAGTGCAAAACACTGTGATTTTCTGCAAGGATACATGAACCCAGAAACGTTCTGAGTTCCGATCAAGTTGAATGCCATGATGTTGATCCAGTCTAATTTTACATTTAAATCAGGGCTTAACTGGGTGTTTAATCTGGCTCTCATGGGACAGCAATTTCATTTGAAAATCAAAACTTTGCTCAAACTATGATAGTTGTTTTATAAAGTCATAGGATTGGTAGATATTAAGAATATATTTATGAAGTCACAAATCAGAGCTACATGAATGGTTTGGTGAAGTGTAAAATGACCTACATTGCAGTACTTTGAGGTTTCTTCTCTTAAGAAAAGGCAAGCACACTCACTTGTAGAATTTTTGAATGGAGTGTGGTTGTGAGAAGCTTTTGTGCTCAAATGTCTGTGAAGATTTAAAATAGAAACATAGAGATATAGCAGAAAATAACCTTTACGTGACCTTAGTTGTTCCCTAATAGGTGGTTTACTCTTTGTGATGACGCTGCACTCTTCCCTGCCTCTTTTTTAGCCTCTTTACAGATGTGCATGTTCTGAGGAGTTCTCTTCCCCCAAACCTTTGAAAATAAGTCAAAGTACTACTTATGCATTCTTTTTTTTTTTTTTTTTAATTGGTTTCATGACATCTGTTTTGAAAGGAAGCTGCTATTATTTAGTGTTCATTCTACAAGTATTTGTTGGGGGTTAGGTTTCTTTCCTTTTGTTCCTTTTTACTTACACAATTTTTTCACATAAGCTGCTAGGAAACACTAACAGCTGGGCATTTAAGAAAACAAAAGAAGTGGCCAAGCTCGGAGGAGGACAGCATCTGGTTGCACTTTCTCTTATCTGGGAGCTTCTCTCCGAGGGTCAGAGATACCGCAGGAATTGGGCAGGTAAGGGATGAGGCTGGGGCAGCTGCTCTGTCTGTCTGTCTGTCTGTCTGTCTCTCTCTCTCTCTCTCGCTCGGCATGAGGTGAGCCTCTGCTCGTGAGAGCAGCCACTGAACTGAGCCCTTATTATCACTTCCCTCACTAATAGAGGGACCCATCCCCGACTGTTGGGGTGCCCGGGATCCTGAGCTCGCCTCTCCCTGCGCTGCTGGGAGCCTCTGCCCCTGCCCCTGCCGCTTCTTCAGCACCGCTCCGAGTTTTCGCTGCTCTGCAGCCCCGCTCCCCCTGCCCGCCGAGACCCTGCCGTCCCGGCTTGGTGCTCCTCAGAGCCCTGCTGGGGCACCGGGATCGGCTGCCCCAGGGCCGTGAGGCGAAGCCGCTCCTCCCTCCCTCCCTGCCTGCCTGCCGAGACCCTGCCGTCCCGGCTTGGTGCTCCTCACAGCCCTGCTGGGGCACCGGGATCGGCTGCCCCAGGGCCGTGAGGCGAAGCCGCTCCTCCCTCCCTTCCCGGCCGGGCCGAGCCGCCATCACCGCGCGCTGCCCGGCCCGCGCCACAGCGCCCCCTGCAGGCGCGGGGAATCCCCGCCCCCGCCCCGCCCCGGGAGCAGCAGCGCCCCTGCCGGCCGTGCCCGGAACTGCAGCGCAGGGAAAGGGCCCGCGGCCGAGCCGGCCGGGACTGGGCCCGGGGCCTGTTCGGTGTCGGTGCCGCAGCCGTGGGTGCTTGTTTGCTTTATCATAAACGCCAGTAAAGAAATGTTATTCCTATCCTCATCTCTTTGCCTGAGACCCCCTTAATTTCAAAATTCTAATAATTCAGAGGAAGGGGGTTTATATTTTCCATTCCAGGGGAGGCTCCTGCCTTCCTTAGCAGACACCTGGCTTTAAAACCAAGACAGTATTCTACGACGTGTAAAAATGACAGTCACCTGAATGTCTTAGACTAAAAAGCTACATCTTTGCTGTCTTAGAGAGGCCAGCTTTGTAAGCATGTTGTGTCTTATTTTGTCTGCACCCATGATCCTGGAGTATTAGTAGCTTGGCAACATTCCTCCTTATTTTGTAAGAACAGGGTGAGCTTAAGCTGTTCATAAATTCTTTCTGAGAAACACATCTTCAGGGTTCACTTGGAAAGGCTCCTGTGAGTTATCTGTCCCCAGCTGTTGTTCCAAAAGGAAAAAATATACCCTATTGCAGTTAACTGCAATAACCAGACAGAAAAGCAAAGAAAGTTGGCATTAACTGCTTAGTGTAACTTGTATGTGAAATTGTTTTGATCAGTCTTGATCATGATTAAATTTTTGACTGAATGATGACAGAACAGCTAAGAAGGAAAAGCAAACAAATTGAGACTCAATGTGTCATGGAAATGTGGAAATGCATTGTCCAAAATATTTTCCATTTAATGAGTAATTAGCGCTCAGTTGTAGAATGATAATTGACAAAGTTTATGCAGGAAGTTAATAGGTCACTAAGAGAGCTAAAAGAGTATAAAATGGAAGCTGAAATATATGCTACAAGCATGAATGTGAGTGTTCATTTTTACTTTTGAATTCACTCCATGTCACTCAATCACTGAACTGAATCTTTCCTTTGCAGGCCTAAGATAAAGAATTTTTGCAAATACTGAATTTTTGTTAAGTACTTACCCTGCTCTAACAAAGAAAGGCCTTGCTTCAGTATCTAATTCTGAAGGTTGATATTTTTAAATGTTTACAATACTGCAGCATTGCAAATTAATATGAGCAGATATGTCTGTGAAGCCAATGCCCACTGATACAGGAGACATTTAGAAACTTGTCTTCAAATTGGAATCTAATTATGTCAATACTTGTCACATTTTAAGGGTTTTTGGTGCCTGAAGAGTGTACACTAATACCACTGTAGGAAACAATGGTCATTCTCTAGTAATTATTCATTGTACTTTTTGGCATTTCATATACCCATTTTAACAGTTTCTCAGGATATGAATACTTACTGCATTTTCTCTTTGCTGTAAAAATTCTGGAATTGAAGTGAGTCTTAAAATAGTTTTTATAACTAGTTTTTGTTTTAATTTTGAGACTGTGCATTTTGGCTTTAATTTGGGAAAAGAGCAAAGGAAATACCCTAAACAGTAAGAGATTCCACTCTTGATGCACATTTTGTTTAATTAAAAGCCTGATGTACCAACAGCTTCGTCTCTGTCTTGGAAAATTTCCATCTTTTTTCCAAAATTTAGATAATTTTAAAAGATTTTAAAGATTTTTAAAGATTGGTACTTCTGGATGTTATGTTACCGCCCTATTCTTGTTACAAACTGTGGGAATGCTTTGCAGTAGTTTTAAATGTGGTATATGTTAGGAATTGCAGGCAAGCAACTGCAAGTATTTTATATACTTACTCAGTTTAATGTACTCTGATATTTTCTTTTTATCTGGTCTGTCTGCTTCCCTTCCTTTGTAGCTCTTAAACCTGCTTCTCAAACTTCAGAGACTCCAAAGATTCACCTGAGACAACAAAATCACTGTAACAGACCCACCGAAGTATTCTGTGATTTCTGACTGTGTACCTTCTGACCCTGTATGTGATAAACATGTGCAGGGCTATCCAAATTCCCCGTCTCTTAGGCTGTCTCTCTTTCCAAGTACAGTTGCATTGAGACATAACAACTAATCTTCATTAGAACTCTGATTCATAATGCAAGTAATTGTGTGAGGAAGTGAAACACAGTTCTTAAACAGGCCTACATCTAAAACATGTCCCAGCATGTGCTGAGCACTATCGTAAATGTTTCACTGAAGAAGGCAAATACAAAGGGATCTAGTGTTTAATGACCTTGTTTTCCATTGCTGGTTTTGGGGAGATTGAAATTTTGTTAGCAAAGAAAGTATGAAAACTAAATCATACTATGTTGTTATTATATGTTATTATAATTAAGTAATCAGCTACAATAAAATGGCATTTCTGTTTTTTCCTGGTGATTGTCCTCAGTCTCATACTTTCTGGACAATCAGAACTGAAGAAATGTATTTTTAATTCAATACTCAATTTAATTCAATGTTAAAATTATCTTGTGGCATCCATGACTGGAGTTCTTGTTTCAAACATGAAAACACAAGTCAGAAGTATTACCCTACTGCGGCAGAGTGTATGCGGCCACTAGGGCGATGTCCGGCTAGCAGAGGGGCAGAGGGTCTGTGGCCGACACCCAGCTGCATAAACTGCCAGCCCCCCTTGGTGTCTATAGGCCTCGGGCTGGGCTGGCTTGTGGACTGGTCACGCTGCTGAAGGGACGAGAAGAAGGAGTAGCACACTCGCTGGGGGTGAAGGTCGGTTTATTGATGGCACTGGAGCACCAACCAGGGGATGGCACCAACCAGCAAATGGCCCCAAGGGGCGGGAGAAGCAAGGTTTTAAAGAAAGGGGTGTATAAGGGAGGGATTTACAGTGAGCCAATGGGGAAGGGTGAAGGGATGAGCTTAACATAACTGACATAAAGGGGAACCCAATAAGTACAAAGTAAAGGAGGGGCCCCGGGACCACAGCCAACCACAACCCCCAGAGAGGAGAAGGTTCTCGAAGGCTAGGAGGAGTGGGGGGGTGGTTGACTGGGCCCAGGGAGGAGGAAAAGTTTACTTATAAGGAGATAAGGGGGAGGAGAAATTATATAACTTAAGTAATTGACACAACCAAGAGCAGGGGTAACCATGGTGACATAACTGACAGTAGAGCTATGGCGGGAAAACGGGGGAAGGCAGAACCATTTACATGGAACAGGGGGAAACAATACATAAAATGGGGGAGTAATACAGGAAACTTAACAACACACTACAACACCCTCCTACCTAATATGGTTTGGCATATTGTATGTGTTTGTGGCTGATGTTAAATACTCCAAGAATTTTTCTTAAATTGATCTACAGACCACTCCTGACCCATTGCACAGAGGTGATTTCTCCTGTAATTTGAGAGATTTTGTGCGCAGCACATAAATAAACACTTAAAAAACAATAATAGAGTTTCAAGAAATATTTCTCTAAGATGATGTTGAAAGGATATTTAATCCTTAAAGAAATCTGTGGAATTAGAAGTGGTACTGTATTTTAAACAAACTGCATTGAATGGAATTTGTAGTCTTCCAACTTATTATAATTCTCTAGAACTGGATTTTTTATATCACTAATTTTCCTTCCTTTTTACTAACGTCAAATGCTTATTTCACAAATAGAAATGAATATTTACTTGTATTCTAAATGTAAAATTGTGTTGTGCATGGGATAAATTTTCTCAAGTGATTTTCCTCCCTACTCTTACAGCCTTTACAATTATTTACTTTTTTGTCCTCTTTTGACAAAGTGAACTTAAATTTGCATAACCAATATTTGATTAGCATATGGTTAACTGAAAGTGTGCTGGAGGTGGACAGATATGCTTTCCAAATAGATTATGGCAGGGATCTGCAGTGCAGAATATGGGAATAGAGACGCAAAATTGTACTGATATTCAACCGAAGTTGGATACTTAATTCCCATGGAAATCCCATCTAAGCGCAGTTCAATTTTATATTGTAGATAGTGGGTGAAGAAATATAAAATGCCCTCAAAATATTGCCTATCCTGCTGTCCGTAATCATGTCAATATTTTTGCCAGTTGTGAGCTCTCTTCTCTAATCTATCTGGTTTGTTATTATAAGTGGTTTGCTATTCTCCACAATAATGTGAGTGTAGGAACACCTGGAAACTGAATTTCATAAATCTTTCTCCATACTAAGGGAAACATGAGGGAAAGCAGCCAACTCAAATACAAACTGTTGTGGCAGACAAGGATTCATTACCATGGTGCTCTCTGAGTGACCAAAGAAAGACTGAGGCTTTGCTTGGAAAAGCCATTAGAGATGTAGAGTTTCCATGAAAGGAAGGAGGATTGGCTGTCTGAACTTGTGTTCACTGCAGAGAAAATAAGTGAAGTTACTTGTACACTGCTAAGCAAATCAGCTGAGGTGGCCTCTGCATAGAAATCAAAGAAGAATTGCCTTGTAATGGAAGTAAAATAAATGTATATACACTGTTCTTTGGTCTTGGGAAAATGAGTATATTACCCAAACTTGGTGTATCTCTATTCAACTCTTAACTAAATATGCCTGTTTTCTATTTTATGCTACACGTCTACCAGCATGTTTTAATTTGAAAGCAAACCAGCAGGAGATTCAAGTCAGAACATGGAATTTACAATTTAATTGGAAAATTAAAGTAGTAATACACAACCACTTGCTTAAACTGACAGAATACAACCTGACACCCTGTTGGCCAGGGTGTTGGTAGCAGTCTGATTAAATGGTGGCTTTTGGAGTGACAGATGTGGTTCTGTTGAAGTGGTGATCCTTTAAAGTGTCAGGTCTTTCTCTGGAAGTCTTAAGAGTGATTATGTAATTCTTGTCCTCTGGGAATCCAGTAGGTAGAGCTGCCTAGGGTGTTCCAGGTCTCAGATTATATCCAGGTAGGAATGCTTGGCTTCCTCCCCCTGGGCAGAGCATCTCACAGTGTGATGATGTAATTTTACCAGTCATGCAGTGAAGCTTGATGGCCCATTAGCAGAATATATCCCCCCCACTCCCCAAGGGAATTATCAGGAATGAGTCCTGGAGGAGATAAAGAACATTTCCCCTCCTTTCTTAATGGCTTTCATAGATGGTAATAGAACACATATTTTTGCTTACATCTTGTAACAGAGGACACAGTGCTACTGGAAAAGGTAAATGTGGGAACTTCTTGGTTTAAAAATGTTCTTAGGTTTTATTTGTATGTGATGAAGGCTTTTAAGTTACCATATTCTTCTGGGATAAATTGCAAAGAAAGAATTTTTCAATTTTGGAAATAGGTGAAAAGTTTGAGCCAAGATCAGTTGTCTTCTTTCTCTGCTGGGGACTTGCTGTCTAAAGGATTTCTTATCTAAAGATTCATGACTGTAGGCTGTCTAGGCTGTAGAGATGTAAATGGATAGCAACACTGTGTGGCTGTGCTGCTCTTCTGTTTATACAAAGGACATGATTGTGTTTCCCTGCAAATAAGAAGCCGAGCAGCAGAGCTTGCTCACCTGCATACCTGAAGTCTGAAAAATCTTGAGGACCCACAAAGCCCTGTTAGGTTTGTTTTGAATAAAACTGTAAGCCTTTCATTCATGGGGAACACTTTCTAGTAACTGTTCTGAAGCATTGCCAGTCCTTGCTGTTTTGTCACAAAGTGATGATAGTTCAATATTTATCTCAGGCTTTGGTTCCTGAGAACAGGTATTAAATAGAAAAATCTTGCACTGAGGATATGAGGAAACAAGAAGTTTATTCACTTCCAGCTATGGAGAAAAATTTGAAATTTGGTCTTGGACTATCCTAACCAGTCAAAACAAAGATGTTAAGTGTAAAGACATGACATTGCCTTGTTTTCTCCTCACCCCTACTTTAAAGTTCATTATATTCAAGTCAGCATTAAGATATTTAGCTTATTAATTTATGACAATCTGGGAAACAACCTAGACTTAACTACATAAATCTGCTGCCAGTGCAGAGAATTCTTTTTTGCTGAGTTTTGTCTTTTAGTAATTCTTCAGAGGTGGCTTTTACATAAACTTTATTTGTTCTTATAGATACATATTTTTTTGGCTGGTATTACTTGACACTCTCCACCCTTTGCCTACTGTCAAGGAGGTAAGAATAATTAGGATCAATGATGGAAATGTATATTCTTTTTTTCCTCTGCTTTGTCTCTCTAAGCAGACTGTTAAAGCTGTTGAGCTTTGCAAAGAGAATGCAAAGGTGTTCTCCTTCCTCACCAAAATCCACACTAAGACATGGTGGCAGAAATGAAGGCTGTCTTGAAGATATATGGTGCAAATGGATAGCATATTGTACTTTTGGAGTGTTTTAGGTAAAATTTGAAAAGATGCTGAAATTAGCTTGTCTTGTTTCCTAAGTGTCTTTCAGTGAATGAAGACCTTACATTTATTGTGTTTCAGTGAGCTTCAAGATGATTTTTTGCCCCATTAAATTAAAAAAAAGATTTTTCTAAAGTAGAATAATAGAAGAGAAACCAGAAGACATTTGTAAATTTACATACATACATAAAAAATAAAATAATTTTAAAGTAAGGTTTTGATTTTTAAATACTGGTTTAAGGATCAAACATATTCCTGTCATTACCTAGATCTGTAAACTTACATGCCAATATGACTTACTGTGAGTTAAAAACTATGATAATATAGTTGGACTTTATCTGGGGGGAATTCTTACTTCTTGTTTCTTTTTTAATGTATGTGGAAGGAAATAAATATAGCAACTGAATATAGCAACTGAATAGCAACAAACAAATATAGCAATTGAATAGCAGCCCAAAGCTGCTTTAGTATTAGTATTTAGTATTAGTATTAGTATTAGTATTAGTACTAGTATTGTATAAACCAGCCTTTACATTCTGGTAATCCCTCACTCTAGATGTCCTAAAATATCCTGACTCCTAGTTTTGTAGTAGAAATGACTTTAAATGAAAGGCAAAGTTTGAGTCTGAGGCTGGGTTGGACTTCAAGATGCTGAACTAGCGTGAATATTATAGAGGTGATGGTTTCCAACCAAACAGGGCTCAAATCTCTTTATTTCTTCCTACTGCTGATGGCTTTAAAGTCTGATGTTTACACTGAGCCAACAGCTTGCTCTTGCTCCTTGTCAAAGGAAGGACTCTGGAATGGGGTCAGATAGATGCATGTTGGTTTCTAAATGGACAGACCTTTTTGGCAGTGAGCAGAGTAATAAAAATAGCTGGAAGTGTGGAGAGAACAAAGGCAAAGGGAAGAACAAAAGGTAAAAGGGACATCAGAGTTTGAAATGCATGTAATCACACCCTGGATGTATCCTGTTTCTGAATTTCTACCAAACATCTTTTTTTTTATTCTATTGGCATTTTTCTGCAGTATTTTGGTTTCTTAGTCAGGATAGGCCATTAGGGGAGTTATGGTGAAAAACAGTTGTAGGAACATGCATAAATACAACAAATGGAAGAAAACAATGATTCTTTATTTATATGTCTGAACTAAATAAATTCCCAAGGAATTTAAAAAAAAATAGATATAAATCTAAGGGTAAATGTGTTGTCATCAACAAGGTCAAGGACATTTGCATGGAGGTTAAACATTAAGTCTCAGATATACTTTTAAAAGCAGTTTAAAGAATTGTCAAGCACGCATACTCCATGTGGCAAAACCAGCATGTGAGTCCTGTTCCTGGTTACTCAGTCTAGCTCTGTGCCATGGCTTACTGTTCTCCAAGTTAAAATTATGCAAAGGCATGCAAGTTCTTGCTGTAAATCAGACTGTTGATGTTCAAGAACTCAGCAATAATCTGTTAAGCATCTTCTTTAGAGCTTTAATTTGAAGGAGCAAATACTTGGGTTCTAAACTGCTGTTGTGCTTTCCTCCTTCTACACAACCACAATAGAACCTGCTGTAATGATATTCTATTGCTGTTTCAGTACTCTTCCAGAAGACTGAAATACAGAATATAATTTTTCCTGCTTTTGAACCAGTAAAACATCTTTCGTGAATGTTTGATTTTTGAGCCATCAGCTAGGATTACTCCCCCTAGTGTAGTCTAGTTCACACAAAAACAGTGTAATATTACTTTTGAAATGATCTGTCCAACAGCAAGGTAAATTAAAGAGATGGAGTTGAGAAGTCAAGTGGTTTATGTGATCTGTTGGTTTGCTACTGGTACTTCAGTCAGTTTCACACATTTCTACTGCAAAGAAAACCAGCCATTTTAATGTTTCTGAATAAAAAGAGTTGCCGAGAGGTTGAGGATTTTTTGACCGTCCTGAATCAAATACTATTGCCACATTATAATCTGTGCCATGGTTTGAAAAACATATGTATGTAAATTAGGCTTGAGAAGTATTGAAAAGAGGGATTGGTATAAGACATTGTATGTCTCGAGATCTGGGATGCAGCCCCTTAGTTTTCCTCTTCTACCTTCTTTCAAATACAGATTTTTTTTATAATGAAAGATTGTCCATTTCATCTTTTTCTAATTTTTTTCATTTACAACAAATGGAAAGTGGTTTGCCTTTTAAGTGTTTTCTCTTTCATGCTTTGCTAACCAGTTTTTGTGCATACACATTATGCTTTTGTAGTTTCAATATATTATTGGTCTTATTATTGGTAAGATATCCTAGACCTCACTGATCACATTTCTCATATTGGATTGAAGCTTTAGGTATTTTAGCTTCCAGCAGTGGCCAGCATAGAATCATAGAATAGTTTGGGTGGGAAGGGACCTTATCATCTAGTTCCAATCCCTCTGCCATAGGCAGAGATAATTTTCACTAGACCAGCTGGCTCAGAGCCCCATCCAGCCTTGAACTCTTACAAGGATGGGGCATCCACAGCTTCTCTGGGCAATGTGCTCCAGTGCCTCCCCACACTAACAATAAAGAATTTCTTGCTGGTGTCCAATCTAAATGTACTGTCTTTCAGTTTAAGCCATTGACCCTTGTACTACCACTACATGCCTTTGTCAAAAGTCCATCTCCAGCTTTCTGGTGCACTTTAGGTACTGCAAGATTTCCACAAGGTCTCCCTGGAGCCTTCTCTTCTCTGAACAGTCTCAGCTCTCTTAGCCTGTCTTCATAGGAGTCTGCCACTTTCTTTGTTTTCTTCCCACTTTGATTCAGTTCAACCCAATTTCCTCCTGTCCTACCTTACCTTTTTCTTCCACCTCAGATTTAGACTGTCACACAGTGATAATGTGGGAGTGGAAGCGGCCACTGAAGGTCATCTAGAACAACCTCCTTGCTTAAACAAGGTTCCCTAGAACACGTCATTCAGGGTTGTGTCCACGTGGTTCTTAAATATCTCCAGAGGAGGAGACTCCACAAACTCTCTGGGCAAGCTGTTCCAGTGCTCCAAGCACCAAACTCCACTCCTAGAGTGGAGCTTTCAGCAAGTTGCACATTAAGTGAATTACCTCATAGAATAAACACTAACAGCTGCCATTTCTATAACAGAAACTATTGTTGTCCTTTGAATTCCTAGATGCTCTCAACTGTACTGGAGACAACCCACTCTTCTCTGCTTATGGTGCTCTTCTTCCCTGTCACCAAAACAGACACTGTCCTTCAGCTGCAGTTTTGTGTCAGAAAAAATGTGAAACCTGCTTATTTTTCCTCTCAGCCTGCGCTTTTCTGCCACTCTGTTTTTTTTCGTCTCCTCATATATTGGTTTCTTCTGACCATCTGGAAGAACTTATTCATTCTGTGCCCTTCTCTTGCTGTAACAAGATTTCTGCCAGAGAAGTCATTCCCTATTAGTCTTGTCTTCTGTTCCATCTGTAACCTCTTCCAGATAGGCAGTAGTACATGCAAGAAGGCCTTAGTCATCCCAGGGCTGATATGTTGTCTTCCTGGATGTTTTGATACATATACATATGTATATGTATATATATACATATAGATATATGTATATATATACACACACACATATGTATGTATGCACAAATGCACACACGAGCAAGCATACATATTTTTATAGGTATAAATTATAAAGGTGGTTCTTGAAGCCAGTCAGTAAAAATGGATTGTGTGTAGGCAGAATTCCCAAGGTCAGGCTGTTTCCTGGAGTTGCATGATGCTCAGGTGTCTTCACACTTGCCTTCCACCAGCTGCCGGAGAATTCCTGTGCTGTGAAGTCAGCTCTTTGTAGGAACTGGTGACTAGGTCTCAGTGAGGAAGCTCGGTACCAGAAGTGAGACGTCTGCACTGGCAGAGCGGTCATGTCAGATTCATGACAGTGACAGGGTACAGTTGCAATAGCGCAGCTTCCTACACCACAGTTGCTGGTGCTAGAGTTGGGGGCTGAATCATTAAAATGAAACAGCAAATATGCCTATGTTCCTGCAGAGAAAGAGAGGCAAGGGCACAGGTTTTTTTTGTGTTTTGTAAGCTTGGATATCATATTTGGCCTTTAGAACCATCAAAGATTTGGATTTCAGAATTTCTGGAATTTTTCGAGTTGAGTGTAATTACTTTCTCTTGTCAGAACCAAGAAAACATGTAGAAGATAATTAAAAAGACTTCATAATCTTACTTTGCTGACTACTTTGTTTCTGTTTAGACCTTAAAATGACAAACATGAAGAACATAGCCGGGTTATTTTAAGGTAATTCTTGCTGAAACCATATAAGCTGGTTGAGTCTCTTGCAGAAGATCATATCAGAGACTGATCCTCATCCATAATAGCTTACTAAACATTTTATTCCATATGTGTAACTTGTCCTATTGGTTTTGGTTTATAAAGGATAGTATCTATAAGCCACTTCTGTCTCAAGTATTTGTATTATATGCTCATTATGCAAAATTGCTTAGGTATTTTTAGCAAATGAAGTAACAATGGTTAGCTTGTGGGATATTCTTAGCAAGCAAAAATCCACCTTCACTGCAAATTCTGGAGGGAACAGAAATCAGTCTCATTCCAAATCAGAACTAAATTTGTTGTTTGAGATAGTAAACCTTACTGGAGCATCTGTATGTATCTATTCATATGGCTCAGCTTGTAGCTATGTACACTGGGATGGCCGAGCTGCTAACCTGTTCTATCAGATTCTTCTGAATTCCCAGTCTCAATAGCAAAAAACCCTCATGGTAACTATTTATAAATATACTTGCATGATTCAAAGATTTTACAAGATATTACAGGATGCTACAATGATATTTATTGCATGAAGTCAAACTTATATTAGAATAAACACAGGGAAGAACTTTTTAATTCTCATGAAGCAACTTCTCCCAAGCAAAATATTTCCTGGGTTTTCTTTTGGTTTCACTTTGTGTCGGTTCCCTCCCTTTTTCTCCCAAATCTTGAAAAACTTTTCAAACGTTTTTCATAAGAAATGAAATTTAATTCTCTTTACCCACAGACTAATTAGAAGTGGCTGTCTTCATTCTCCTTCCTGCTCTCATAGGCACCTGCAAAAAGTTGATCACTGTTCTTCTAACTGTAATTAAGTTACAGTTTTTATTTATATCATGTGTAAATGAAAATCAGGTTTTACCCAAGGCTTGCTGTGGGTATTTAGAAATGAACTGCATGGCTATGTGATGTAGCATATTGTCACACAGCATTTCAGAGGTGCAATATGTCATCTGTTTTGGGCAGAAAGCACTCTATACGAAGAAAGCAGGAAATCTGGGTAAGTCAGGTAGGTAATTTTCTAGAGTACTCAGGAAAACGGTAACTGTTATGGTTCACTGATTATTCAAGGTGCTTTGGCACATATAACATTTTAAGGTATTCAGAACACAGAGAGCAAAACCCAGTGAAGTGGCCTGATCCTGTCAGTTCCTTTTCATTTGGTCCAGTTGTCTTTTTCACATAAATTTTAACTACATCTCTCCTGTGAATAAGACTGCCTTACAGAAAAAACTGGAGGAATGAAGCAAAAACTGGTAAGAAGTAAATTTTAAAGCTCTGGTAACAAAAAGATAATGATTTATGTCTTTATCTGATGTGGCAGCTGGGAAGGATTGTCCCTTCGGGACGTCCTGGCTAGCAAACCTGCACTGCTAGCACCTGTGGGACACTCTCCCGATTCTTGCGACTCAGGAGAGCATCTCAGGCTGTCACCTTGTTCAGGGATGTGGCTTGCAGCAACGATCAGCAGAAGAAACAAGAGAGTGGACTCCAGCTGAGGTGAATCTGGGTTTATTTATATATATATATATATAAAAAACCATATATATTTATATTATAAAGAGGGGTGGAAACAGGGGTGGAGTTGGTCTTCAGGCAAATAGGATTGCAAGGGAGAGTGGGGTAAAGAAGATTGACATACAGAATACACCAATGGGAATAACTTTAGGGAGGGGAATTCCGAGAGGGAATGGTCGTCACATCTGCCCCTGTGTCCAAAAGCCCTTGCAATAATTTACGATCCCCACCTCTCAGCAAACTACAGGTGATTCGAGGCTTGTCCCGCTCCAAAACTTGGGCCTAGGCTACAATGTAAGGAATGTTCTGCTGACCTGGACGAGGTAGTTCTGGGTCCCAGGTCAGCTCAGGCACTGCAATGGCCTGAGCTATGATTTGACCTTTGGGCAGAAAGGTGGGAGGGTGGACACAGTACAGCCCAAGAGAAAATTGCCACAGGTCTGATGTTAAGAGACCCAGAACCATGTTGATGTCAGGTGGTGTGAACTTGGTGTCTCCAACAAAGACATACTTACATTTGATCCGACCCCCACTACCTTGATGTCCTGGGCACACAGATACCAGATAAAAATCAGAATTCCTCAAGTGCAGGGTTCAGTGAGCTGCAACCTGAAAGGAGTAATTTTAGAAAATGTGTTTAAGATGGGTCTAGGTCATATACATTCAAGATGAGTCAAATCCAGTTGGGTCAAGTTTGGTTGGGTTGTGGACAGAGGCAGGTCCTATTTAGGGATGTCTCCTCCCTTCCCCTCCCTGCAAGATGTTATTGAACCTGCCTCATTTTTGTCTTGGCACAGGGAAGAACTGCACTCAGAAATTATTTTTTTTGGTGGGAGTCTACCTGGGGTCTTTGCTTCCTTTTAAGTTTGTTAAATTGAAGCCGCAAGGGACACTCCGGCATCCAACGCCCCACTTTTCCACAAAGATGACGAGGTGCGGAATACTTTTGGGGCCCTCTTGGGCTGCATGGTTGGTGATTTGCGGGTGGTGGGGCCGGAGCAGCAGCAGCAGTGGCTGCGATGTCAGCAGCGGCAACTCTCCGAGGTTGCAGTCAGGGCTTTGCATCAAGCTCCTCCGGGTACATGGTGACCTTGTGGGTGCAAACCTCTAACATGCACTGCAGAGTGGGAGGAGGATCCAGCAGCAAGCCAAGGATGACAGCCTTGCACGCTGCGTTAGCATTGGCGGATGCCATCTCCATGAGAATTTCAAGCCTGGCCTCCTCGCTCCACACCTGCAACTCTATGGCCCAGCAGAGGCACTTGACAAAAGACACAAATGGTTCATTGGGAAGTTGAAAAATCTTAAGAGTAGGTAAGACAGGGTGCCACAGACCTAAGGTCCACACAAACAATCATTAGATATAATTTCCCTGCCAAAATCCACAGCAGTGCAGGGGTTCTCCCAAAGCATAGGTAGGATTCCCATTACTTCCTTCTTCCATGCCGCCTCCCACATAACAAACTCGGTGGGGTTCAGCAGGCATGAGAAAGATGCCGCAGCCCAGTGGAGGTGACCTCAGATTCGGTGAGCGTGGCCCTCAGGATCCCCTAGAAGTATTCACTCTCCCGGGAAAAATCCTTCTGGGCCTTGCACAACTCCTTCATGATATGATAGGGGAATGGGTCCAATGGGCCTGGGCTCTTCCTTCCCTCTCTGGATGGTAAGTGACCAGAGACTGAAGTGACTGAAGGAATAGGAACTGGCTCCGGGTTCTGGCCCTCTGCCCCCTCCCCACCAGACGCCAAAGTGTGGGAACTGGAAGGTGGGACATGGGAACCTGAACTAGGAGGGGAAGGGAAGTGGCCAGGGGACTGAGTGGGGACATGTGATGTTTCTGTCCCCACCTTGAGGGCATGGTAGAGAGGTGGAGCTTGAGAGGAGGGAGGAGCCATTGGGGGAGCAGTGGCAAGGAGAAAGGAGGAGTAATGGGAGGAGTCTAGGGACGGGAAAAGGTTTTTGGAGGAAGGGGTTGTAGGACAAAGAAGAGGAAAAGGCGGGAAAGACCATGTGGCCTCTGCCATCTTGTGCTCCATGGAGCTATCTTGAGTAGTTTCCTGGGTGGGGAGACAGAACCAAACAGAAGGTTTGGAGGACAGAGACTTACTAATTGGGTGAGAGGGAGAAATGGAGGAATCCTGGGGAGTCTGGCCAGGAATCCAGCTGGAGGATTCTGAGCTTCGAGAGGAGCCAGGGAGATGGTTAGAACCGTGCGCTGTGCTAGAGCGAGCTGCTGCCCTCAAAATCCCATTTTTAGGGCAAACAGGAGAGGGAAAAGGGCTGGGACCAGGGGAACAGGGAGAACTGGGGATCAAGTTCTGTGAGGATGGTTGTTTTCTCAGTCTTGAACCAGATTTTTTAACTGCTCTGTGAGGTCCAAAATGTAATTTCTAACAGAGAAGAGTCCCCCGACCTGGCCAATTCCTGTAATGTATCACTAACAACATTCCATAAACCAAGATCATAAATCTGGTCGGGGGAAACTTCTGGGAATCAGGAAAACAGCCTATTAACCAACTTTCTGAGTTCTTTTATGTGAACTTTAACACTGCCCCCCCCGCAAGGATCCCTGCAACTTGGGGATCTCCTCTCAGCCACAGAAAAATGAGCACCCATTATAAAGATGTTATTTGGTGCGACTCAGTCCACCCACTGTCCCAGAAAAACGCAGAAAGAAAAGACCCCATGCCAGCCCCTGTCAGAAAAGGAGGAGCTGCGCAGCAAAGTGCCAATGGTCACGAGAAGAGGAACCAAGTACTGTGCTGGTCTAAAATTGAATACAAAGACAGGGTGAAAGAAGGAGAAAGCAGAAAACGGACTAACATTCTGATCGGGGCCAAAGAAAATCTGGGAGCAATGGCTGCTGCTGGAGGAATGACTCCTTGGGTGTGAGGACCTGTCATTCCCCATCCCCCAGGAGCACCACTCACCAAAAAGGAGTCTGCTCCACCAGAGGTAGCTTGACGGCCAAGGAGACTTGTTGCAGGAATCCAAAGGGTAAAGTCCAGAGGGTCTGCTCGTCCCTCTGGACAAGCTCTGCTCGTGCGCGGGGTCTGGAGATGTTCTCAGCCGCCGCACGTTGGGCACCAAACTAATGTGGTGGCTCTGTGAGAATGTCCCTTCAGGATGTCCTGGCTGGCAAACCAGCACTGCTAGCAGCTTTGGGACACTCCTGATTCTTGCGACTCAGGAGAGCATCTAACGCTCTCAACTTGTTCAGGGAGTGGCTCGCAGCAATGATCAGAAGAAAAAAGAAGAGAGTGGACTCCAGCTGGGGTGAATCTGGGTTTATTGAATCCCGGGAGGGAGACAACACTCTCAGCAGAACCAACAGCCAAAGCTGACACTGAGGAGGTTACAAAGGTTTATAAAAAGAGGGGAGGAAAGGGGGTGGAGTTGGTCTTCAGGCAAATAGGATTGCAAGGGGGAGGGGGGTACAGAAGATTGACATACAGAATACACCAATGGGAATAACTTTAGAGGGGGGCCCTGGCCTCTGAACCAATCACTCAACGCCCTGGCTGGAAGCTTCTAGAGAGAAGGGATGGGCTGCTGAGTAAGGGACAGGACACCAGGAGGGATCAGGGAAAGGATACATGGGTTTCCAGGGTAACTGGGGAGGAGACAGGGTGATTGACAATACAAAGAAGGGAGGAGAGAGCCCGGGCAGAACCATTACAACAGAGAGGGGGAAACAGAGCAGTCTAACCTACAACTGACACAATCAAGGCATATAAAACATAACACAAAATTTTTCAATTAATACCTGTCATTTTTATAGAGCAACAAAGGAGCTAAAAATGTTCTTAATTATATTCAGTAAAATGTCTGATTGTACAGATACTAATAAATAAATAAGTTTCTAGAAATAAATTTCGGCATTTCTAACCTTTGTCTCTCTAAGCATTTTCAAACATTAAATTTGAAATTTAATCCTGGATAGAATTGAAGGGTCATATATATAGTAATGATACATGCAAATAATTTTTATGACTGCATCTTGATCTTAACATTAACCTAATATTAAGCTCTTTCTTTTCCAAATCCTCATAAATCTTTAATATTAATACTTGCAGTGACATAGACGTGGTTTTTTTTTAAATTCTAAATATGAGTAGTAGTACAGATACATTCACTTTCACCACAATAGAGATTCTACTTTTTCTCAAATGCAAATTATTTTCAAACATTTTGTGTACATGTATGCTGCTGTGCCTAAACAAAAATGCTGACCCTTGTTAATAAAGTAAAAAAATCAAAAAGATCATGAGAGGTATAACATTTCTTCAGCTGAAATGTGATTATATAATTTATTAACAGACAATCCCTGAAGTTAATATTTGGTTTCTTTAACAAAAGCTTTTTCAGTATGAGGAATAATATATGGGTTCTGTATGATAATGAAAAGTGAACCCTGTTTAATGAGGTTTGTTTTTACTCAATTGAATTGGTGTTTAGCACAACAACAACAACAACAAAACCAACAACAAAAAAAAAAAAAAAACCAAAAAAAAAACTCAAAAAAACCCCAAACCTCAAAAAGCCCACCTATATTCCTACATCTCTACTACAAAGGACACTCTTTCAATATTGTACCTCTATGGGAAAAAAATAAAAGATGCTACAATTATATTTTCTTACTGGGGGTGACCTCTAGTGTGAAACAATGGCATTTAGCATTGTTTTAGGTTTGAAGTGACAGCTTTTTGCCAATTACACTGTATTTCACAAGTTTTCAGTTCGGTGTGTAGAGTATCAAGGTACTTCATCATTAAAAACACAACCTCTGGCCCCTCCCTGGAGTAATTTTGTTTTCTCAGTCTAGTGTTTCCTTGAAAAGTGTTTGTTTGCTGATATTATTTTTTAAAAGTCCAATAACTTTTCTTGCCCAAACACTGTAATTCAGATTCTATCCTGTTATTTATGGCACCAGTGAAGCTGTTAGTTATACCTATAATTAGCTCTTCATGTATTCATTCCTCTCTACCATTCAACTGTGTGAATACATCTATGCAAGATAAAACCCATGAAAATAAGTTTTTTAAAATGACTTAGAGAGAAAACTGTACTAATGAAAGTCAAATTTACCAAATGAAAATGTGAAAATGTGGAGTACTTCTTTCTAGAACAGTTAATTATGCAGGAATATTGTGGCCTTTTCCATTCCAATTTGTTTATAGATGTCTTCCATCTCTTGGAGCTGTGTACTCTCTGTGTACTTATCTTTGTAGAAAACATATATTTATAGGCTTTTGTTTGTTCGTTTTAGTTACAGGCTATATCTATTCACAGCAAAGCTGACTTTGTAAGTAATTGCATTATCCTTTGGACTGTGTTCAATAGAGGCATGAGTTTATGTGCATTACAGTGTGACATGCTTTACTCTTACTCATCCCATTAGTTGTAAAATCATTGCTGAATATTAATTTTCTTCTTTGCTGAGAGACATGTGGAATTACTGTAATTCCAAATGGTGCCATCAATATCCATGGGAGATGCAAATTACTGAGATTATCAGTACATTAACATGGTGGATGTTAGTATGAAGACTATCAAATAATAGCCACATAAAAAATAATTTACTGCACACTTTTATTATCTAAGTGTATATTTAACCCATGTGGGCTTGTGAGAAAAGGAATGTTATTGAATGAATAAAAGGAGATATTACTTTAAAGTAAATGTAGATCAATGTTAAATGAAGTATTTTAAATTTCTGAAATTGATTTAGAAAACTGTTTATTCTCCTTGAAATCCTAGTCTTTGGTTATTTTGTAGCCATGATGTTCTTGGGATTTGTCCAGTTCCATCTTGTAAGTTAAACAGATCCTAGGCTATGTATAAGCTAAGGAGTCTCTTGAGCACTAAGTGCGTGGACATGTAACACACTAATCTTTTATACTGACACACATGACAAAACAAATGATACTCTGTAAGAGTATCATTTGATCAAGTTAGTGTGACAGCCAGTGAAGGCAGTTGCTTTAAATTACTTTAGAAGTTTGCAGTGGAATGCAACTATTGCTAGTTGTGTGCTCATTACCTTAAAAGGATAAAGAAAACGTCATCAGATTGCTCATGTTTCCTTTTTGAGGGGTGTCTCTAGATCTGCTGGCGTGCCAGAACATTGCCAATGTTTCAATGCTCTTACAATACCTCAGTATTTCAAAAGTTTTCAAAACAGAAACAGGTAGTTTGAACTACTGTAGAGTTTCCCTGAAAGTCGACTTTGGCATACCTATTTTAATTATTCCCTCCGACCATTCCTTCCATACTGAGTCATGGAACTTTCTCAGGTGTCAAATATTTCTGAATCTTTTGTTCATTGATTTATGATTGTCATCTTCATTGCTTCTACTGCTTTTATGCATCTTGAAAAAATAATTCAGCATGTCATATTTTCTGCCTTCTCTTCTTACACAGATAAATATACAGCCCCCTCATGAAAATAGCCTGTGTCCAATTACCATATATTAAAAACCTCTTGTACTTCCAGTTCAACAGTTAGATTCCCATCTACAGCTAGTAAAGGGACAGAGTTCACCTTCATCTAGAGTGAAACAATATTAGAAGATTAGGGAAATAAGATCTGTGTTTATCTATATCATACTGATATTGAAGTTGACCTAACTTTGGAGTGCTGTTCTTTCAAAGACTATAATTCCTGAGATCCAGGTGGATGGACAATACTTTGGATAGGGGATCCAAATATTTGCTCAGTCACTGGTGGTACATGTTTGAACTTACAAGAGAAACCTGAATTATTGGAGATTTCCTGAGCTGAATTTCGTTTATAGTCATGTAGACATATACTAGAGTGTGCACTATGTTTAAACATAGTTGTTACTTCTGTTACAAGTTGAATCCATTATGAAAAATTAAACTGAAGCTTTTCTGTAATTAAGTTATGACTGTTTTAATAACACTAATTAGAAATTTCAAAAACACCACTCCCTTTTTTCATTAACTTGCATCAGTTCCAAACCTGATCTTCAGAGAATTGTGCAGAGGAGTACAATGGAGGGTGAATATAGTACTCTCAATCCACTTCTAGCTAGGATTCCAAGGAGGATTTTTCCTAGTTGTGGAATATTTGTTGGTGCATAGTTAGTGTAAATTAAGTCCAGGGTTTCAAATATTTGTGATGGAGAGTTGTGTAACAGTGGTTTCATTGTTGCTCAGGAGGATTCCAATATGTTAAACTTGACAGTGTGAAAATAGAGGTAAGAAAAGTGTTATTCTGAGATTATTTTTGAAAATTTGAATAAAATAGTCTCAGAATTAAGAATATTTTTAGGAACTATGCTTTGTAAATGAAAGCTTGCAAGTAAGTGGTGTTTGATATGCCCTTTTGTTTGTATGGATACTGAGGGTATCTCAAATGGGTTCAGTCACAGTGCATGTTCAATATCTGCGAATATTAAAGCCAAAGTCATGAAGTGTTCTAAGGAACTTCAACATTACCAGTCATTTAAAAGTAGTGCCTTTGGGGAATTACATCTTTGAATATCCTGTAGAGAACCTTTATTTGGCTTGTAACTTTCTTCAGTTGGATATCAATTAGGTGAAATCCTGTGTAATTCCTAGGCAGAAATACTTTCCATTTACTAGAAACAGTCAAACCAGTTTTCCTTTCCCCAGTTCCTTTTGCAGTGCAAAACACACCAAGGGTAATTTGTGTGAACACTGTCTAATCTGCATAGTGTAAAAATCCTCATGCTATCATTGTAGAAATGCCTTGTTTCTTTATGCAGAATTTTCCTTTCGTCTCTATATTTCTCTTTGATCCTGACACTTCAAAATGAGTGAGGTCTAGAAAAATTATTGAATTTGTTTGCAGATTCAGATACAAGCTTTATATATCTTCTTATGCAAAGAGATGCAGGACACTTCAATTGAAAAATGAGAAACACAAGGGGATTGATTTTGGCACAGGCAGTTCTGTGTTATATACATTTCAAATGTTTTGTTTATTGGGGTTTTTTAAGTAAACATCCAGACTGATTCCGTACCTCCTAATTTCTGAAGTCACTTGAGCATTTGAGCAAATAGTACTTCATATTAATGATGAAATGACTAAATAATTGGAACATTATCACAAGGTGGTTTATACAGTTTTAAAAGGAGTTAAGTCTATCACCCTGCAATGCTCCATTCTGCTCCCAGTCAACTGATTTATTAAATAGGGCTGATTTTTCTATGTAGTATATCTAAAAATATCCTATAATTAAAATAATTGTATGAATTTTATAAAGAAATTTTAAGACTCTTAATTTTACTCTTAATTTTAAATTAGAGCATACTTACAACATTAAGAAACACACAAGTTGTCATTCATGCAGTCTTACAGCAAAAGCAAGGTAAGTTATTACACACTGAATAAAGAAAGTGTGGCCTGTCAGATTCCATGTTATATTTAAACCCCTTAAACTGCTTCATTCACATTTCTAGAGATGTTTTATTAATCACAAAACCCACTCAGATTTGCAAAATATTGTGGCGATGGTCTTAACAAATCCTCTGCTAGGTCTCAGGGATCCACTGAGGTTTTTTGAAAACAAGAGTTGTCACTGCGCTGGTTAGGTCAGATTTTATGTGTTCAAATAAACATCTCATTTCAGATGTCTCATTTTCCATGATTTTCTGGAGTTCAACCTCTCTTATTTAAGCTTTTAACAGTCTACTAGATTAATTTGCAACTGTTGCTTAGGGGTAAATTTTATGCCTAATATTTCAAGAATATGAAAATTAGTGAAACATGTCTGATTTCTAGAAAATTGTACTTCTGTGCACTGGCACTGCAAGTAGACTCAGTTTGAATAATGGATAGGATAAGTATTACTGTATTAGTAAACACAACGCTTTCTAGCACAGTTGTTATCACTGTACAATTCTGTATTGTGTTTTTCATTCTGACAGCCATACCTTCTACAGCACATCACTGTGCACTTTGATCTTTTTTGCCTGGCTTTGCTTCTTGCCATTTCATATTGCTGCTTTCCCAGGCTCTGCGTAAGTGCTGACACAATTACCTTGACAGCTTGAGAAATAATTATATTGTTTTATTTTTCATGGCTTATATTGGCCATAATAAATACGTCAGCTCACATAACTTTTGTCTTACCTCTTTGTGCTTATTTAACTGGTCTTAATCTGCAGAGTTTTATTGCTTGTTTTGGCATCTTGTGCTACCCAGTTTTCCCATAACCACTCAACCTATGTAGCCTTAATAATGCTTATCTAAATTTCAATGAACAAAGTTCAGAGCACAATTTTTAATATGCCACCAACAAATTAGTAGATTTGTTTGTATGTATAGTTCTTGTATAGGCTGGCCTGCTTTTTGTCTTTGATTAAATCTATGCCACTTTGCTGACTAGTCAACTAGTTATATGTTGCTGGTTTTCTATTTAAAGTAAAATTAAGCAATGAAGACAGTTGACATTGACTATAATTGTGCAAGTCTTTATGTGTGTATAGGAGCACAAGGCTAAACTAATACAAAAATGCCATTGCTCATGAAAGGAAGTGTCAGAGTCCTGCAGAAGTAGTTTTGGGCTAGCATGGTAAGGCAGTTTGCACAAAAAAAAAACCAAAAAACCAGCCTTGATTTTCAGACAAACAAAAACCCAAGAAAGTATGTTGAAAGTGAGCATTTAATCTGACCATATTGGTGTTTGCTGCAGTGACCCATTTGTGTGAACACTGAAATCCACTTCTGCGTTTGTTAGTGGGTTTTTTTTCCTTAAAAAGTGAACATATACTTATATAAAGATTACTTATATGCTATTCTGGGCCTGTTTTTGCTTGATTCACCTGAAAATATTCCTGCAGCTCAAGACCAGTCCTTGCTTCTGAGTGGTCCATATCTTACCCCAGTGTGTGAATATAATGG
This sequence comes from Melospiza melodia melodia, assembly GCF_035770615.1. NCBI lineage: Eukaryota > Metazoa > Chordata > Aves > Passeriformes > Passerellidae > Melospiza > Melospiza melodia. The sequence continues at coordinate 53,678,892 of NC_086226.1, read as the reverse complement.
AGCATTTTCCTGAAATTGCACATAGGAGAATAGTTCTTGTACTTGTTCTTATATATTACAGAATAGTTCTCTACTAGTTCTTATTATTATTAATTAGGGTTAGACTTCAAGACAATCAACAGTCAATATTTTAGCTAATGTGCTGAAGTTTTTCCGAAAATATAGTGTGAAGATAGCAAGCGTAAACTCAAGAAATGGATGTCAACTGAGGAATAAATGGATGGTGCTTTTTTCATCAGCAAGTTATTTTGTGAGTCCAGGCTTTCTTCGGCAGAATGAACATTGGCATAGAAGCCATTTCCCCGTGCTCACACATTCACATCTTCCCATTCACATACTTTCTCATAATCAGTTCCATTCATATTGATTTTGATACAGTGATACCCATTTCACCTTGGAATTCAATGCTGCCAGTAAATAAAATTTCGGCAATTTAATATTCTTATGTATGCATAAACGGGGAATATAATGCATATGGAACATAAATAATTAGCAAAAAGTGACACTGGAATTTTATAGGACTCTGCTAATTCTTCTGCTAGCAAAATCTTTTTGAAATTGAAGATGAAGAATAATAGGAGGCATTAATATTATTTTCTGCATAAGATAGTTGTGTACTCTTAAAGTCAATACAGTCTTCACAGAAGTAATATATTATTTTAATTCTACATATCTTTGTCAGTTTTATATCATCAAAATAGCAAATGACTTCCAGCTATGTGGACAACAACATAATATTTCCTTATTATGTTTTTTACATTGGATCTTTTGTTTCCTACTCAGGAACTAATTTGTTAGGCTGGATTATGCCTGAACCTTATCTCATGTCCAAATATTCTTTTCTGTGTGAAATACTATGAAGAGGTGGTATCTTTGTTTCATTTAAACAATAACATTTTTCATCCTTTCTGATTAAAAAAATACATATCCAATCTATAATGATTTAATGGTCGGGGGTTTGGTTTTTTTGGTCTTTTGATTTTGTTTTGGTGTTTTGGGTTTTTTGGATTTTTTTTGTTTAATTTTATGGTATAACCAGGTTGCTTGCTTTGCGACAGCAATAACTGGAGAGTGGAAGTTTACTTTAGAATACTGGATTTTACCCATTTACAAGCTGTTTATGTGACAGTTATAACCCAAGAGGTATCTAACTGACTTTTTTTTAAACACTCCTGTTTTCTCACTGGAATAATCAACATGTTTAGAAGCTGTTAGTGATCTTTTGGTAATAAATTTTTTCCCTACAATTATGTGTCATTGTAAAGAGCTGTTAACTCATTTATAAGCAATTAATTATTAATTCATTTCCCTAATGTACCAACATTGCTTGCTGTATTTCTCTCTTGCTGTATAAACAAAATTCCATGCCACAGTTGTGTTTGAAAGCCTTATCCTTCACTTTTATAGTGCGGCAAATTCCAATAACTCTTCCTAGCCTGGAAATGCATGGAGGGGGCTACAAACACATATACCATATGCAATTTCAAAGCTGTAGCTTCAGACTCATATTTTGGCCATTGCTGGTGAAGATACACCTAAGGAAAGAAGTTTGGACAGAGGTGATGCAATAATCTGTTGCTCAAAATATTAGGAAAAGGGCTGCTTGGAAACTGTCTGGTTTACCAGGTAGAGCAGAAAATGCCATCTCCATTGGTACCTGGCTTGAAAGGCCATGATTTCGCTTCAAGGTCTTGTATGACTCTGTCCACCCATTTGCTTCTGTACTTTCACCTGCTTTTTCTGGTCTGTCTTTGTTTGACCCAAGGGAAAGACTTCCAAGCTTGTCTCAATATTCTCCTCTCTCTCTGCTCTCATAACTTCTTCCATATGGCCCCGTTTGTCTTCATCCCACTTCCCAAAGCAGTCTGACAACCCTTCACACTCTTTCTGAATGACTTGTGAAGACACACGACTTGAGAAAAGAAAATTATAAATGTTGGCCTGCTCATCCAGTGAGTAGAAGCATGTCTATATACATAAGAAAATTATGAGTCACAGGCTAACAAAATGTGTTTGCAGCTTTTTACCTTTTCTTTTCAATGATTTAATGAATTTACTCTCCTCCTTCCCACTCCCTTATGTATGTACTGTCTAATTAGTATAACATTTTTGAAGCAGGGTCATTTTTTAAAATGTTCATTAAATGCTCTACACATCACATTTATACACTTGTGAAGTTTTTTTACCATGTCATGTGGTGATGTATTTTAAAGGCAAGTATGTGTACTTGAAATCCTTCTATATTATTAAAGGTTCTTTTGTTTTCAGTGATGTGAATTAGATGATAGAAGGGAATGATTAATTAACTTCACTTTGTCTTCTTAGAAGAAAGTTTTGATATATCTACATTCCAATGTCAAAAATGTGTGTTACATAAAAGCTCTGTATTTTCCACTCCTCTTAATTCATATTGAGGTGTGGTTTTGCATTTGAATATATTACTTAACTTGTGAGACTGAAAAAAAATCATACTAATAGTTCTGAAATGTGTTGGATGGCTTCAGCTGTTACTGACAAATGTGTGGAAAGTCTCCCACTGATTTCTGTAGGTGTTCAGTCAAGTTCTGTGTGTTCTTCTATCTTCATGCTTCAGCTTTTAGCAGTTTGGCAAAATTTCAGAGTTATAAACCTTTTCTCAAGTCTAATGTGGTTTTTACAGATTTGAATTTGAGTATCTCTGCTTTGCTGGCATGGGGAGCTTTAATCTTATGTTTACAAGGGAATAACTAAATAGACAGAAGTTGCTGTCTCTCATCTTCAGCTTTATTGTAGTGAACATAATTTTGGATACCTCCATGCTTCCTGTGTGGCTGAATCTTCAGTAACAGCTCATGAGTTTGTCTTAAATGTCTGAGAGCACACCAGTGAAAGTTTTATGTGGATGTCAGATCAGTAGTTAGGGCTGAAAATCCAACTTTGAGCTGCCATCACACTAGCTAGAGTAATAGTTTGAGCTGCTAAAAGAAAACTTTTCAATTGGCTGTATCAGTTTCAGTCGTAATGAATCCAGCGTTCAGTAGGAATCTGTATACAAGGCCTGCCACTGCTACTGAACTAAGTGGCAGAGTACCCACATATAGATAGAAGCACTAGATGTGCTAATCTATGCTTAGTAGAAGAAAAGTGTAAGTGTTGATAAATTTATATGAGGGGAGGAGCAATTTAAATCTAGGAAAAAAGGAGGAAGAACAGCAGACAATAATGCCTGAGTAATTAAAATAAGAGTGAAAGGGTACAGAAGCAGTAAAGCAGAGGTATAATACAATATCAGCTAAGTCTTTTATATTTGCAAGTATTTTGAAATCTCTTAAGTGTCAAGATATAGTGTAAAGTGGTAAATACAAAGAAAACCTCACCAAAACCTAGCAAAGGTCTTAGTTCATGGCAGACACTTTAGGTATTTGGGTCTTGGAAACAAAGATCATCCTGTTTCCTTTCCCAAATGCTAGCAGAAACCTTTCTCAGAGTGCAGTAGCTTTTATCAGTAGTTTTATTTTCAAGAACCAATTGTCAGTGACTGACAAGGTTTCCACCTCCAGATTTCTTCCATTACCAAGCTTAAAAACATGTAACTTTCATCCTGGCACTTGTAATGAAAATTCAACAGAACTCAGGAAAGCTGAATATCTACCGGTGGGTTTTCTGTAGAATACAGTGGCTATCACTGCACTTGGCATCTAAATAAGTATAAATATTTTTATACTTACCATACATTTAAAATATTTTTTATTTTTACCATAGTGGACAGATCCTATTGCACTTGCATGAGGAAATATTATTGTTTCAAAGGGGTTTTTCACAAATATGTGCCTTTGTCAACAAGTATGATACCATGGGCATTGAAGATATCTCTTACTCAAAAATTTGGAGTAAAAACCCAAATTACCTTTCCTGCACTTCTGTATCTTCTTTTCATCCACTAATTTGGTAGCTGTTATTACCTCCCATTTCACATATGGGTAAAGCTGGGAGTGCGAGTGTGTCAAAGTAGGAACCAAGTGACTTTCTCAAATTCAGATGCTTGGTAGAATCAAATATATTGGTTCAAGATTCCCTTCTCTTCTTTTGGCAGCAAAAACCAAAGCATGTATTTGAGGTAAAATTCTGTCATGAATTTAAGATTTAAAAAATCCCAAGTTTAGGTCTAAAATGCTCAGATAATGATTCTTTGCCACCTGTACACTTGTATGAAGACCAGAGCTGTGTGCCCAGGAGTATGATTATCACATTTACTGCATGTGTCCATAGACATTTTATCATCTCTTCGTGATCTTTTGTGTCTCTGGCTTGTTCAGTGGTCACAGTGTCTTTCTTACAGGACAAAGATCTGATCAAACCTTCATTGAATTCAGAAGAGGTTTTGCCATTGATTAAAGTGAAAGGAGTGCATTCCTAAATGAACATAAAAGCTGAACTAATCTCTCCCCTCATAGGTCATTCTGGGAGGTCAGGCTCAGAGCACTCTAGTGGGACGACTTGCACTATTTCATATTTCGCAGTAGCAGTCCTGTGAATAAGTCAATGAGTTCAGTCTCTGGGGCATTCAGTCTAATACCTCTCAAGATAACTAAATTCACTTTATAAGTGAATTTATAGCTGGAATTTAAATATCTTCAGTCCATCACCAATTGATTTGTTCAACAAGTTGCAGAATGGAATCTGTCCTTACTGCAGAACAGAAGTGGACATATTACAAAAACAAAACAAACAAAAAAACCCCAAACCAAATATAAACAATTTTTTTTTCTCTCCTGCTTGTTTCTCTAAAGTCACTAGACAGAGCAGTTGAAAGACATGGGTAGAAGGAGAAAAAAAATATTAGTGTTGCTGAATGCACTGAGATCTTACCTAGGTTGTGCTTGAGTACTAATGTCTAACCTTGGCAAGTAATGGAAGCAAAACATGACAGTGGGGTTAAAACACAAGACCAGATAGCACAACTTCTGATGTTTAATGTTTTTATGATTGTCCAGTGTCGAATCAACAGAAATAGCTTTCAGAATTCAAAGGGCAAAACTCAGCATCTTTATGTCAATTTGGTCATCTGTTTTTCCCAGCTCTGACACAGTGGATCCTGCAGTGCTCTCAGCACTTATCACACACATGGAGATTAATCTTCATTTTACTCTTGTTCTTCTTATGTACTACACTGCCATCTGGAAGCTTGAACTGAAGGCTCTGAAAGACCCTTTTTGAGAAACAGAATGTCATGAGAAATGGCATTTCCTGATCTTTTCTAAAGAAAACACTAAGAAGCAGGTCATATCTCTAAACATATATGACCCGTCTTTTCAAATCTTTACCACACTTGTCTTTTCTAGGACTAGTATCTCTTAATATAACTATGAAAAATAAAAAGAAGGAAAACAGAAAAGAAACATATAACTGATACTGAGTAATTTATGATACCAAAGATGAGATGACTGTAACAGATTAATGGGCAACATGATGGCAGGTGAAATTTTATGTCAGTAGAGACAAAATTATGGGCAATTGGAAAAATAATTTCTTACTCTAGTGAATTCTTTTAGCCTAAAAATAACTGAGAAAAATAAAGACCAAGAATTGTTGTAGATTTTAGGTGCCAATATTGAGTAGTCAAAAATAATGACAGATACTAGATATTTAGTTCCTATTTAATTGCCTAATATAAAGGAAATCTACATTATAATTGCCTCATACTCTAGGTGATAGGAGAGATTTTTAGCTGGGGAGTGAAGGAAAGAGAAGCAGATAAGGTGAATATACATGAATGTTCAAAATTTCTTTTACTACGATAATACGAGATGCTTTACATCTGAGAGAGAAACAGGTAGTAGGCCACTTTGGTGCCTCACTCTCATAGCGAAAGTGAACTTCTATCAAAAATATTGTTTAAAATATATATATATATATATATATATATATATATATATATATATATATAAGGAAATAAAGATACTATTTGTCCAACTCTGGATGGGGTCTGAATAAAGAGATAACTATCTTATATGCAACAAACTATTAAAAAGAAATACTTTCTCAGCCAGTTTTTGGTTTGGTAAAGTGAAGAATGGATCAGGGTTATGAATGCCAAAGTGTATCAGTTGTAGAAGGGAACATTTTCTTCCAGATGACAAAGCTTGTGGCTTCCTTTGGCTGTGTTCCTTTAGTGACATAATAGATGGATGGATGTTTAAAAAAGCATAGAAGAGGGTCTACTGAAGGTAAAGGAATTGCCAATTGTTTCTTTGAATCAAGTTTCCTTAATATTCTTTCTTTCATATGGCTCTGATCCAATACCTCCTTGTTAAAAATAAGTTTTTCAAATCTTTTTCAACTATGCCTAACTCCATTGGGTTTTTTAATATGTAATCATCCAAAGGCATTAGTAGTTCAGTAGTCATGGGTACTGGCAATTTCTCCAGTGGTTCTCCACCAGCCATACTCTGTTTGTCCTCTTTTCATTTAGAATGGACTCAGCACTGGCCACCTGCCCTTCTATTTCAAATTGTATGATCTTCACATTTGATTGTTCATTTATTCAGAGACCAAGAGTTTTCTTTGCAGATTTGAAAGACAGAGGTGAAATCTTTGTGAAGGTTTCTGAGTCCATGAGACTGAGAAATTCATTATGTGCTTGAATCAGGAAGAGCATGACCAGGACGAAAACCTTCCAGTCAGTATATTTCATTTCATTGGGGGTATTTGTGGCAAAATAAGTTACTTCACAATGGTTTAAGATGTCCGTTTTACAACAGACATGTTTTAAATGGGATTTAAACATTGATTACTTGGAATCGGTAAGTCCAGTAATTAGAATTCTTCATTAATGTTTTTCATTTTTGGCAATTATTTGTGACTTTATTTGCCCTTTTTTTTGATAGTTTTCTTGATTGAAAATCATTAAGTCTCTAACACTAGTGTGATAAATCTACAGCTCAATAAAAGACAATAGCTAATAATGATGGATATAATAATTTGTGGTATCTAATAGCCATTGAAAGAAAACTGATTGTTCGCAACTCAGCAGCCGTTCTGTCAGATGTTTATTATTACACTAAGCAGAGGTGAGGCATTTGCCAATGAAATACAGCTAATTCTACACCACGGTGTGGGTTTCATCATGGCTTTTGTAACGAGTGTTGATGTACTCCCAGTGCTTCCATTTTTGTTGTACTTTTGATAGTTGGTGATGGAGCAGAATCCCATTAGTTAATGGAGTGAACAGACATGCCATACAGTTTTAGAAGTGAGAAGTCATTTAAAGGTGTTTGCTTTTCAACACCACAGAAGGCAGCTAATCTTCAGAATTTTTCAGGAAACACTTAATACTCATATTTAAGCACAGACAGCATACTGAAAATTTTTAGGGAATGTGTAAGATGTACTATAGCCTTTAATATCTTCATGTTCTGGGAGCTTTACACTTCTTTCAGTGAGTAAATCTATTTTAAGCAACGTAATAAAAATACTAACCTTAGAAATCTCAGCTCCCAATGAAATGCATGTTAAATTTATTTATGGAGTGCATGGAAACCATATGTTCTGCTTTTTCTCATAAAAATGGCAAGAAAGGAATGTAACTTTTTTTATTTTATATGTAAAAAACTCATGGCTCAGCTGGCTTTTCATATTGTCTCCCAATAAGCCTTCAGAAATCCATTTTTGTCTCTGCACCTCAAAGACCAATTGGCTGATAGACAGAGACACTTGTGAAAGCTGCAGATAAATTAATAGCAGAGAATGTGCCTGAGGACCATGCCTGGCTGCTCTTGAAATCCTTCTGAAGCCTGAATTATTTGTATTGAGATAGGCCAACACTCAGGCCTCTATGAGTCAATTCTTTGTAACAGTTGCCAATATTTTTATACCTGAGAGAGCAGCTTCATTCTTTATTATTGCTCAGGAATCAATACTCCCATTGCCCTCACAAAATGCTATACAAGCATTATTGGCATTTCACTTGGCAGTGAAGGGTATCAACATCAATCTCACCAACTGCACACTTCGCTAACCTTGTTCCACTTCTCCAGCACAAATTTGTATTCAGTCTGCACTGTCCTCCGCTGCTCAATTTAAGTGGGAATCCTTAGTGAAGCCGACACCTTCTGAGATGAGGAAATAGAAAGACATCACACAGCCACAGAGAAGAATCTTTTGCTTTTTGTGTAAGGTAAGGACTACATGGAAGCTCTGACCATGACTAAAATATTATTTGAAAAAGAAAAACAAACAAAAAAAACCCCTAACCCCAGAAAACATCGCTACTGGAAGACTTTCCAAACTGAGTCAAATCTAGATCCAGACAGCAGTTTCTGACCCAAAAACCTACTTTGGGGGGTAGGGTAGTTTTCCAATGATTATGTAATATTTTTGAAATAACAGCTCTTAATTTACAAATAGTCCTGTGTGTTGGAGATAAGTGATGTATTTCCAAACAAATGAACAACAGTATATACTACAACAAAGGAAAGGCTCTTTGAAACAGCAGCCACATTTTGCTCTAATTGTGTACAGCTGCACCAGTTTGATGTGCCAGTTCAGTCTCCAAGATTTGCATTCAACATGTAAATTCAGCTTTAAACATGCAATTTCTAGAGGTAATCTAAAATGGGAATTGTTCAAAGCATCCTGTCTCTTGCAGAGCTTTGTGTCACTACAGATTACAATAGAAGGCAGTTTGTTCAAATAGCACCAGAATAATGTCAGTGAGAGCACCATTAATAAAATAATAACCCCTTCAGTGTATCTGCTTTAAAAGAACAATAACATGATCTTATTCTGCTTTTTTTCTCACTCTTTGGTGCTCAATCTATGTATACTTTCCTCTCTTTTATGATTATGGTTCAGCTTATCCTCAGGCAAGGAACTACTTCAGAGAAAATACAACAAATAGTTTTTGTGCAGAAGGATTATTTGGGCAGTACAGGTTTGTACGTGGAGGGGTGTGGGATTATGACATATTGAGGTTATATATTCATGTTAACAGTCAGGTATTTTCAGATTGCATTTGATTTGGTAAGAGGCACAGCTATGAATTTCTCACTGTGAGAGAAATGTTTGACTTCCTTTGTGTTGTTTGCTATTGCTTCATGATATTGGCAACTACCAAGGATAAAATAGCATTCCAGTCCTGTTTGTTTCCATCTAGTGCCATCTGATTATATATTTATCATTAAAAATATCAAACAAGTATTTTTATTCGATAGATTACTTGAATCTAAACTTTCTTATTTACTGAGTTTTCTTTTGATTTTGCTTTAGCCTGCACTCCGGCACTGGAACAGCTCCCCAGGGACTGGTCACAGCACCAGCCTGACAGAGTTCAGCACTCATTTGGATAATGCTCTCAGGCACTTGGTGTGACTCTTGGGGATGGTGCTGTGCAGGGCCAGGTGTAGGACTTGGTAATCCTTGTAGGTCCTTTCCACTTCATATTCTGTGATTCTACAGTCTTTTGTGGCAAGCTTAAGTGCAGGAAGCATTATGGTGTTCCAAAAGTCAAATTCTCATTCTGTTTATATGCAGAAACTGGATAAACTGAGGTCTATTGCTGCACCACTCCTAAAAAGTGAGCCAGGGATAGGTATTATCTCTGAAAGGAATAATATAGGAACATGTAGAAAGGGGATGAATAACAGTCAGTAGGAAAGTCTCTCTTTGATCACAACAGTGTTCTTTTAAACAGCTAAAAAGTACTATCACTGTCCAAGTAAACAGCAGGAGGATGGTAAAGGGAGAAGAACTGTAAACATCTGTCAGTATAACTCAAACACAAAAATAACCAACAGGAGACAAGGGAAATACCAGAATAAAATATCTTGTGTACATCTGGTAAACAACAGATCTTTCATCAGTCTGAATTGTGTTATTATTTAAATTATTATTGTTATTTAAAAACAATGTTTGATATGAAAATAGTATTTTTCACACTTTAGTCAAATAAATATTAGCGGCAACAGCATGGTAATGGTACTTGATGATCTTTTACATTTCTCTTGTTTATTGTATTTATTTTATGTATAAGTATTTATTATAGCAGTATTTTGCATGTTGTGGAGGTGAATTGTAGCATTCCTTTCAAACTGTTCATGTAATCAATAGACCTGATAAATGTGTTTTATTTGTTTCATTACTCGGTTAGTTTGGGGATCTTTTGTTTGTTTGGAGAATTTTTTTTTGGTTGGTTGATTGGTTGAGTTTTTGTTTTTCTCTTTTTCTGGTTTTTTGTTTTTTTGGTTTGTTTGGTTGGTTAGTTAGTTTTGGTTTGGTTTTAGATTTGGTTTGGTTTGGTTTCTTTGGGTTTTTTTTTTTTTTGTTTTCAATTTACAGAAACTTGCTATAGCCTTTAAACTCACTCTGCAGTCTTTTTCTCTCTCCCTCTGTGTAGCTCAGGTACCTGCAATGTTCTTTCAAATAAATTGTGAATGTGGACAGGCAAACTATTCATCACCTCAGAGGAAGCCATGGAGGCCCACACAGTTGGTGTTAGTTTTTAGGACTCAAGGTGCTGTTGTGTTTTCAGCATACTTGCACAGTAGCTCTAAAATGGCAATCTTGATATAAAACCATAAATATCTCTCACATCTATTTCTCAGCAGCATGAAGAACCAATGACACTGCTCATCAGGCCTCATTGCATGAGACTTTTGATACCAGTATTAGTCTTGCTCTTAGAATCCTTTTTTACATAGTTATGAGAAATTTTGTCTCTGAACTACTTTCTGACAAAGTGAAGTGCTTTAGTTCTGCAAGATTAAAGACTGAGATTTGCAAAGCATAAAGCAACAAACACACCAGTAACAGCAGTATGAAAAGAATGCCACCACTACTAATTTAAACCACAATGGATGTTTATGTAGATATTTAAGATCACACACCTAGTAAATCCATAAATGTGGAAAAGTAATAAGATGTTCCTCTATAGCCTGTTTGAAGTTGTTATGAGTATGGAACAATGCTGAAAACTTGGATATTTATTGAGATGTGAGATTTTAAAAGTCACACCTTGGGACTCTAAGTAATATATTTTTGAAATAGACCATTTTCATGCAAAATTGAAAGCTTGACAAGAATACAAAAATACAACATTTTTGTCATCCTTCATGGCACCACTGCTGAACAAATTGTTTGAGGTTTTTTGTCTTACATTATGCAGGTACAAATTTGTTACATTTTGTTCTTAATACTCTCATTTCTTGGAAGAAAGAAAATAATTTCCTAATGGCCTAGCCATTATATTGAATAAACTTCACCAGTTGTTTACAGCTGCAGTCTAGTCTTCTCTCAAGCTGTAGTTCCCATTCTGTTTGATTTTAGAAATTTATTGGTGAAAGCAAATCAATGTTTTTGTCTCTCAAAGAATGTGGTTATTTTAAAGTGTTCAAAAAAGAAAACTGGTCCAAAGACTATAATGTCATGGTTTGGCACTGGCCAAATGCCAGTCCCACCCACTTACCCCTACTACCAAAAACCAGGCTGTGTAAAACCAACACAGAAGATATAGTTAGAAGATATTTACCAAGACACTGGAAAAAATTCACCTAAAAACAATAATAAGAATAAAAATGATTAAAAACTATCTTTTGAAACAATGTCTGGGGTTTTAATAAATCATGCATTATTTTGGTATAGTTAGTCATTAATAATATATCTGTGTTTTGGTTTCTTAAAGAAAGTGAAAAACATTTTTCTCTGTAATTGATTGGTCTCTATCTTAGGAAATGGCTATTATGCTTTATGGAAAGATGGAGTGCAACGTGGTGGAAGAAGATCTGACCACCTTTTGAACAATGTTTTTGTTAGCAGAGCGTGTTTACTGAATACTGTGTTCAGAAGGGATTCCTCCTCTTCTGAGTTGTGTGGGGCTGTTAAACTGATCATGATTGCATGACAGTTGAAGAGGAAGGGAAGAGGAAAAGATACAACTTTTACTGTTGTTTGCAGCTAGTTCAGTGCTCATCTTGAAATGTTTTTGTGTTCAAGTAATTCAACAGGCATGATGAGGATGATAATCTGACTTTGCTTTTAGATTCCTTTTAGTTTTATTGCAGAATAATTTAATCAAAATACATTTTTATCGTCATTTTACGGTCTCTGCCTGCTCTTGTTACTGCTTTAATTTCCTGAAAGGGAGATGTATGACATCCTGTGGGCATCGATGGTAGCTTTCAATTGTCAGTTCGTGTTCTTTGAAACCATTTTCATTTCACAAAAAGAAATTATTGTGAGGAAATAGAAGTGATTATCTGACTGAGAGCTGTGGGGAGGAATCCTTTCTCTTAACACTCTCTGATTTTGTGCTGATACAGCTAGAGGAACTCAAATTGAAAAATCATAAGTTTATTGTATGGTTTCATTAGCAAGGAAGGTTGGTCCTGGGTGAAGGCAGGGATACTGCACCTGGGAAAGTCTTACTCAATCTGTCTGTCATGTATGACTTATCAAGGTACCTCCAAGAACCTCTCCCCAACATTTTGTGTCCTGTTTGTTCAAACTCTTGAGTTCTTTCAACTATTGTCCTATTCTACCAACCTCTCACTTAACTATAAGTTGCTGGGCTATCACTTTGGACAGGCACTTATCAGTTCTTAGACATGTGGCAAATGTGGCAAATGCCTGTGATGCAGGTATCAAATGCAGAGTACATCAGCAAAGCATATATTGGGTTTCCATGCCTTAGATTTAGCGGTGCTGTTGTTTTCAAGTATGGTATCCATATTTTTTTATGGCCCCATCTCTCTTAGAGGTTTTATGCATTTCAGTCATAAAATATTTTTTCTACCGAATTTTTCATGTGTGTGTTACTCTGAGAATGGTGCTGTCACTTTCATTTTTGTATGAGCTAAGATGCCTCTAAACAAAAGGCGAGACAAGAGACATAGATTTACAGAGGCTGAAGTTCATAAATCACAGAAGCCAAAACCTAGTTATACTTGGGTCAGGGTTTTTTCAAAAACTAGTAGGAAAGCCAATACCCTGTGGCTCCAGTGTTGTGGGACCAGCTTCCTGATCAGTGTTTACTTAGTGTTGTGCCACCAGATTCCTGGCAGTTGGGTGCAGTTTCACACACTAAGGCAGCTCACATGCATGGGAAATAAAAGTGGGCCTAACTCACCTCAGACAAGTTTCGATATATTAATGCTGGAGTCAGCACATTTCTGGATAGGCTTTACTTCAATAGAAATTAATAAGTTTATTTATTAAAAAGTTTTAGTTGGAGGATTTGTAGTTAGACTTGCTTAGACAGGAATGCAAATTTATGTGTGGTATTTTTTGCTTTTCTTTCAATTGTTGATTTTAATGAAATGCAGAAAATGAATAAGAGTTGGTGTACAAATGCCTGGGTGTTTGACACACATCTATTCAAGAAAGGTTTCTGACTCATGTGTGCCTAAAAGTAGAGTTTCTTAAACACATAAATAAGACTGTAGAGGAGCTAATCAAGCTCTTCCTGTCAGCTGGTAATAGACAACTACTTTAGGACGCAGGTTTTGCAAGATATCTTTTTGTTTTTGAAAACACCTGGAGATGAGTGTGTCAAGAAGACACTATGTTTCAGAACTTCCCACGTGAAGGGGATTTGATCCTGGTTTTGGTTTTGCACCACTATATGAACATAAGCAGTTATCACAGATAAATGTTTTGCTCAAAGCACAGAAACTTAGCTCACGTCTGTAGTCTTAAGAACTTTTCTTTACGTTTTAAAACTAAATTGATTTTATGCTTGGGTGAAGTATGTTGGTTATGTCAGAGATGCTGAATATCTGAAGATCCTTCTGCAACATTGATTGAAAGATCTGTATTCAGCATCTTTTGATAAGTCGGTTAACTAATGCTAAAGACTCTGTAACACTGATTTTGAAAACAAAAAGATAAATACTTGGTGTGTACTTTGTTCTTTTACAAGATTAGAAGTGGAAAAGTAGAAAGGGGTTTTCATAGTGATCTGCAATGCTATCTGACACCAGATTAGTTCTAGAAGTCAGATTGAGAGCACAATTTACATAATATGTGTTTGTGTTTGATTGAAGGCTAGGTTACTGGATTGCTTCCAGCCTGCTGAAGTTACATCTCCCCAGTTCATTTCCCCTGAAGAACAGCAGGCACAGTCCTGAACAAGTGCTGTTGGTCACATGGGTGAATGACACACATCAAATAGAGTAATAATCACTGACCTTTTTGAAATATTTAACTGTTAAAAGTATTAACATATAAGGGACATTTTCAGCTATTGTAAGTATCATTAAACGTTCATGAGAGCTCCCAGGGAGCATTGTAATGATTCAGTAATTTCTTTTCTTTCAACAATAGGATGTTGTCGCAGATCAGGATGAATCTTCCTGTGCCTTGTGGCATAGCAGTTGAAGCATTGTGCCATTGGTGACAGTGCTATCACAGCAGCATTGCTCATGTCCAGAGATATTCATTACCTTGATTACACTGGTCCTTTTAAGAATTCAGTTATGTATTAAAAGAAGTACATAAATTGCAATGAGGCGGTAGATAAATATGATACCCTTTCAATTTTTGGGCTTGGTTTTATATTTGTTTGGGTTTTTTAAAAAATGAAATAAGGTAAAGTATATCAATTTATTTATTTATTAAAAGAGACTTGAGGAAAACCAGTTTTTGAGCACCTGTAAAAAATCACTTCTGTCATGTGGAAAATAACTGGTAACTTTTAAATCAAATTCAAAATGGGTTTGATTTTTAAGGAGAAGAGGAGGAGAAAGAATGCACATTGTTTATAAATATATCCTAAGCAAGGCCATTTCTAATGCATAAGGAAACTCAGACTAAGTCTAAGACTGAGAGCATTAACAAAGAAGTAATGTGGTGCCTGCTGTTTTTAATAGTTTCTGCATGAAGAAAAAGATCTTTGTATAGAAGCTTGAAAAAAGGTGCAATGAAAGATGGAAACAAGGCTCCAGTTTTCATGCTTGTTTGTGAAGTCACTTTTGTAATCATTAACATTATTTAAGTGGACTATTTACCTTGGGTTTGGGGGTTTTTGCTGGTATATTTAATAATTCTAAAAATTTTTTCATTCAGATTGGCAGTTCAAACATTTACTTGTTACATGTGTGTTTGTCTTAGTCAAACAGTGGTGATTTTTGAAAACGTGACAATAATAAACAAACTTCTGCTGGTAGAGATGATCAGATGAGATATTACTTGTGATACAACTAATGGAAAATTCTGAAGTCCTGCAACATTTCCTTCAATATTGTACAAATATTTTTATAATTTTTCATAAGTTACAAATATACCCATAATTTGAAATAGTTCCTTTATTTCTGAACCTCTTTTGTTGTCACAAAAAATGAGTAAGTGTCCTTTGCATAGTGGTTCATGTAGTGGCTGTGTTACTGATTTTTACTGAACTGGTATTTTCCCCACACCTTGACACAGATACTGCTAGTTTGCATGGGCGGTACAGATGTTGGTGTAGCTCACTGAGAACCTAAATTGAAGTTTAATGTAGCTGCTGGGTTTTTCTCCACTGTCACCATTTAGTTTTATTCAATAATTCTGAGCTAGACAGCACTTTCTTGCCAGGATATCATAGATTTGAAAATACAAGGGGCAAAACTTATGGCTAAAAGGATTAAGTCAATTGGCTTTCACCACTTCTTGTAGCTTTAGGGTTAGATAATGAAAATGAGAGACATTGACTTGAATTGTGACTCCTTTTGGCTCTCTTGAAAGTTCTGCCCAGAATGGTTTGTTGCTTCTGGAGAGGTTGGAAGGTTGTACTCTATTTTTTTCCTCCATTCTGTATTTTGTTTATGCAAGATGTGGTGGGAAGGAAAAACTAAGCTTATTTGTCCCTTTGGAGATCACTCTTGTTTTGATTCAGGTACCACTTTTGTTTCCTATTTCTCTTCCCTTTGTTTTGTTTTTATTTTCCTTAGCTCTGTTTTTGCATAACACTGTGTTTTTACTTCTGCTTAGGCCACTTGCACATGGAATGCAGTCCTTGAGCACTGATGGCTTAACATCAGCTGTCTTTATTTCCCACTCTCCATGTGGTGGCAGAAAGGAGCAACCACTTTTTGGAGGCAAAGGAAGTGTGTGTGGTGGCAAAGGTGTTTTCTTCGTTTTGAACTCATGCACTACTGTATAACAGAATGTGAAATCTCTCCTTCATTCTCTGTCTCTCTCATGTTTTTCCCTTTCTCTGTTTCCTATGGCTAATTTCCCTGTAATTGTGGCAATTTATTTCCTTGAACCTTTCATTTGCTAGTGCTTTCAGGGAACCATTCTTAGGTCCAAAATCTCAGTGTGTCTGATATTGCTCTTTAAGAAGTCCTGGGTGTAAAACTGAAATCTACATGATGCAGCTGTTGAAGTTTCCAAGGGATTTAAGTTTTTTGATTCAGTGGAAGCAGGTCATCCTACGTGCGTTCCCTAATGTGACCCATGAGCAGAAGACAAAAGGTTCTTGTTCAAGAACTTTGGTCAGTGGTATCAAAGAGCTTTTTGAATGAGCTTTTGTGTTTGGTTGTTTCTTTGTGCCTAAGTCTCTGCACTGTCAACAGCATGACCATGATATTGAGAGGAGTCATTCCTCTGTTGGGGAAATTAATTTTAATAGAAACTATGCCATTTCTAAGTGTGTTGAGTGCTTCATGGAAGTTGCAGAAGAGAGGTGATGTTATTAGTGACATTAGTTATAGCCATGATGGATATGACACATTAAGTGAGGATTATGATGATCATTTAGTACAGGAACAAGAATATGTGCTTTATTTTCTAAAGCAGAGTCCTTAGTTTTAAGGAATGTAACAGTAGGAATTCAGTGAGGAAAAGATGTAGAAACCTGATAAAGATGAGCTGTGAAAAGCAGGTCAGCAACTCTGTGACAGATTTTTAAAATTATGTTTATATAATTTCTACCCCATTTTCTGTCCTCTTTTCAAAACTGGGTGCCAAAATAGAAGAATAAGAGAATTTCTGAAAATTTGAGGCATGTAAGTGATTAAAGTTTGCAGAGTGATACAGGTAATTAGAGAAGCTAGGTTTATTGCATGGGTGATTTAGAGAATTGTGTAGCTGAAAGAGATGAATTCAGAAAAGAATGCTAGTGGCAAACAATTTGGTAAGCTTTTAATTCTGGCTGAATAGGAAGCATGATCTACCCATCTCTTCCACTCTATCTAGTAAATGATAAAAAGCTTCAGAAGGCATGTGTGTAGCCCTAGGTCCAAGGCTCTGTAAAAAGAAGAAATGTTTAATGCAGTTTCTGCTAGCCTATAGTAATTGTTCCCAGGATAACTCGTTTCATGTTCCTGTCATGCACTTTTACAGGTAAACTGTAGACACAGGTACTGAGTTTGTTCTCTTTCATTCCAGAGCTTTTCTGTGAAGGAAGCATACAATTAGTGTGGACTGGGGATTACACTCTCATGTGCACAGATGGCCATAAGGCATTGCCCAAGTCAGACTGATGCAAAATTTATAAGATTTTGCTGAAATGATCTGTGATGAATATATAATGTTAGAGCTGCCAAGGAGTTAGCCAGAAAAGCCAGTGCCTTGCTTCAAATATGTCTGGCTCCAAGTCTGGCTCTTCTTCTCTGCTCCCTTCATAAAGTCCAAATAATTTTCTTTTCTGCTGGCACTAATCATCATCATATCTAAATAGCATTGATCTTTTAGGGTCTGCCAGTCATCCTTATGTGGCATATACTGTCATCACAAGGCCTTAGGTTAGAAAGTTTTGCCTGAAAATAAGGCAATTAGCTGTTGGGTTTAAATTCTGTCAAAGTCTATTTCTAATACTCTAATGCCTAGTCTTTGATATAATGTATGATAATTGCTGTGAAGTACCAGCAACCGGAATTCATATCCAGGAAAAGGGAATAATAAAGTATTAATGGAAAAGAAAAGCTACAAAGTCTTTTCTTCGCTCTATGAATTTTTTTGTTTTATTATGATTCTTTAAAAGTCTTCAGAAAGGGAATTTGTGCTGTCAAATGGAAGCTGCAGTGCTTCTATGTCTCATAAAGGTGGAAATCTTCCAATTTTTACAGCACAGCATGTGAGTTTAAAGGAGAAGACATCACTGCAGAATTTATTTTCTCTAATTCACACATATATTTTTTGTTTCTATTGAGTATGCTATGCTTCAGATCAGAAATTTGGTAGTGAATTACCTCAGTCATGTATATGCACACTAGGAGCATATTTGGCAGACTTCTAGTAACAAGTACTAGAAATCTGCCAAATCATAGCACTCGTACCAAGTGTAAAATGAACCTAATTAGTTTTGATGTATGATTGTTTTCATATTGATAACATGTGACTATTTTTTCTACCTTATGATGGTGAATGACAGAATTCCATAACGATTTTTTACTACCATGATGTGTTTCCATAAAGACATAGGAAACAGGATAGATCACAGGAACAAGACTAGAATTCCTTGATTTATTATAGTTAGTCAACAAATTGATCAGAATTTTAACTTCATGTTAAATGAGCAGCCCTGTGAAACTTTTACTACAAAATTGTCAAACTTATTAAAGCAGTTGATATTTGCAGTTATTTTTTGTTTTTGTTCTTTTCACTGTATTGTAGAAAGTGACTTTCTCAGGCTTTTTACTCTCCATAGGATGACTTTCTTAATCTCTTTTTTTCTCTTCTCCTGTCTTGTTTGTCTGTATTCTATGTGATTGGCTCAATGATCAGAACCTTATTTTTGTGAATGTGCTTGCATTGAGATTTTCAAAGTTATTAAGGATAAATGGATGCAGGATTTCCAATGGAATTATTAAGAACTTGTGACTAAATCTCTAGCTTGTGATTTCTTTCCAGAAAACAATTATTTTTGTATATTTAATGCCAGATATATTAACAATAATTTATGGTGGAGGTGTTATATTTGGGATGCCATTGACTGTCAAAAGATAGACTTTTCAAATCATGTGATCTTGAGCTCCCCTACTCATAGCCTGAAGTCTGAAGGCCACCCATGCCTTCTACAAGCACAGAAGAGGCTAATCAGTGTGTGTCTCAAACACTGATACCTGGATAGTCATGGAGCCAACCAAGGCCAACCAGTGGAGTGTGAGAACATGCCATGAGAAAGAACATCATTTGACAGGAAAAGGGGGCCATATAAGAGGTAGTGCAACACTTTCCTGGGATAAACCTCCTTGTTCCAGTTCTGGAGACACAACACAACACACAAACATGCAGAAATGAGGTTAACCCAGTAGTGGGGGCATCAAGACCATTAAGGTCCCCTGAAACCCTTGGGCCTATTTCCAGAAAGGTTTAGAAGAATGAATTGTACATGATAACTAATTTGCTTATTAGCATAAGTAAGAAACTCCGCTCCGGGGTGGGGAAACTTATATATAAAAAGATGCTTATTTGAGGACCCTGAAAACTATATCAACTGGATCAATGCTGGAGCCAGGACTGGTGATCTGTTTTCCTGTTTCTCTCCCTCTTTTTAATCTCTCTCTCTCTCTGTCTCGGTCTCTGCTCTTTTACCCTATACCTTATACAAAATCCTCTACCAGTTTTTCTACTGTGAGAGTAGGGACTAATGTACCAATTTCTATCCTGTGTGTATAATTTACTAATAAAAACTTTATAAGCTTTTGTAGATTCTCTGACTTGTGTTGCTCCTTTTTGACCATAAGCATTTGCACATCTGCATCCCTTCCCTTCCCTTCCCTTCCCTTCCCTTCCCTTCCCTTCCCTTCCCTTCCCTTCCCTTCCCTTCCCTTCCCTTCCCTTCCCTTCCCTTCCCTTCCCTTCCCTTCCCTTCCCTTCCCTTCCCTTCCCTTCCCTTCCCTTCCCTTCCCTCTTCCCTTCCCAGAACTTCCCTTCCCTTCCCAGAGCTTCTCTGAACTTCCCTTCCCTGAACTTCCCTTCCCCTTTCAAGTTGGGATTCCACACCCCTTATTTAAATTTGTATGGAATTACCACCATAAGTGAAAACTTTCAGTTTACTCTGTGAGTGGAAGTCTTCTTTAAATGACAACAGAAACACTCCACATAATCTTACAAATAAACACTTATGAAGGAACTAATTCTGAAGAAATTTTGTCATGCAGTCAATGAAAACCAAGGACAAAGTAATACTGCCAGAGCCATATAGAGAGTCTGCATGGGATCTCAATTTCATTTAAAACCTTTCCATTATAACACTTTTGTTAGAAAACCAAGCACACATCTTGTTCCAGAGCAAAGATTCACACCACTTTTTCTCTGGAGGAGGATGAAAGCATCTGAAACATACAAGCTACAGCTCTAGCTTGGGATTCAGCTGTGGGTTAACCGTGATCTGCACTTATTTTGTGTGATAGGAAAAATCACCAGAGAGCTCCAACAAAAAGCCAAAGCTGTTGTTGACTTTTAGGCAGTGAGTACTGTCAAGAAACTAAGATAAAACTGTGAAGTCTTGAGAGTATGGGTAACAAAAATGTACAGTAAGGCCTCATTTCGGAGCTCAGATCACTGGGTCAGTTGCTGTGTTATTGAGCATCTCCATCTGAAGTGATAGGTGATCAGCTTGATTCATCACCTCTGATTTGTGAAGCTTGCAGGAAATGCTGCTACACTGACTCTTGCCTGGGAAGTGCATATTGCCACATGAGGTTACAGGCATCATAAAGAGCAGGTGAATTGTATCACCCAGATTTAAAACCAGAGTGATCTGTGTAAGGTCCTTATTCTGCTAATGGAAATGTGTAAACTAATATTTTTTTCCTAATATTGCAGCATAGCAAAGAGAAATACAGTGAAAAATAATTACATACAACCTAGATAGAAACTGTAAGGGAAAATGCATGAATTCTCTGGGAGTCTTGGGGAGATATAGGCTGGGAAAGTAAAATTCTGCTTTCTGTCTTACCTTTTATTTCATGGTTATTATGACGAAGGACTTTACTGGGCAAGTAGCTAAGCACTGGCAGAGATTGCCCAGAGAGGCTGTCACAACTCCTTCAGTGGAGATATTCAAGAACCATCTGGACAAAATCCTGTGCCCTGTGCTCCAGGATGATCCTGGTTGAGCAGGGAGGTTGGACCAGATGACTCACTGTAGTCCCTTCCAGCTTGTCTGATTCTCTGATTCTGTCATTCTGTAATTATGACATGCCTAATATAAATAATTTCTTCATAGCTTTGGGGTTATCTATACCTAATCTAATATTTACTCCAATACAAAAACAATCTTCTATTTTAGAGTTAGGTGAAGACCTGCATTTAACTAACTCCCAAGTTTTTATTACTGTCTGAGTCAAGGCTGGAAGTATTTAACAGCTGTGATCATCGGCCCCCAAGGCCATTTAAGAACACCAGCATCAATATAAGAACAAACTAAACCAGGGACCTTCTTCCTCAACTGGGAAACATTCAGTTTTTTTGAATCAAATCACCAAGTTG